>NC_063177.1:20238899-22785149 GCF_023159225.1 Perognathus longimembris pacificus | reverse complement strand
TGATCCTTGGATCTCGGTGTCATGAGTAGTGAGGAGGAGAGCCACCAGCACCCAGCTTCTAATGATGTTTTGGAGGTATTCTTTGTGTCCTGGAGGTCCCTACACAGACACTGCTGAAAATTTTGAATTGCAACTCTTAGAAATTTCCCAACCTCTTATAGCTATCTCTGCCTTACCTAGGAACAGTTCCTTCAGTAATAAGTCAGATGGGACCAAGAGCTCCTACTGGTGTTGAGGCAGAAGTCTATGTGTATGTGAAAATACCTCACAGGCTCACTGTGCAGCTGATTTTAGTGTTCATTGTCTGAGAGAATATATAATGACAAAAAGCTCCTAGGGGATTATGTGATTCTTTTAACTAAATTTGCATTTATGAATTCGGAGAAAATCTTTAATTAGTAGCAGATAGGCAAGCAAGATGTAGTACTGCTTATTAAACCAGAAATACGATTGGTGCCTTTGAGGATGTGGTCTTTGTCTAGGTGTCTCTCAGTCTCTTCTCTGCCCTGCGGGTGATCTGAAATGAGCTCATCAAGGAAGCTATGCCTTTCAAATAAGTTTGACAACAGATGATGTCACAGTTGGCTTTGTCTCACATAATGTGATCATTGTGAAGCAGAGAGCCTGGGCCTGACGTTGACTTAGGAGAGTACCTTGACTTGGGAGAGTACGGCTGGACCTGATTACAGGTGTTAAACTGTCTGCCATTTGTCAGCTGAGGAAGAACGAAGACCTAGATCTTTGGAGTGAAATCTTCAGGAAAAGAAGAAACAGAGGGTCTTGAGCATCTCAGTCACTACTCCCTAGAGGACATCATGAATTTTTTTGCCAAAGCTGGAAGGAGGAAGGTGCCGTGGCTGCTACGCTTTGTGAGAGAGAGGCCTTCTCCCCAGTCCTCCATGACTGTCTGGATAATGGACAATGGAACATGGGAAGAAATGAACACCAGCACCTGTCATCTCCATGCACTAAAACAACCACCTAGTCACAATCTCAGTGTGCTTGGGTGGCTTGCCTGTGCTCAGCTGCCCAGCAATTCTGCTGGCTTTGCTTGGATCTTTCCTGTAGCTAGGGTTAGATGGCAGTTGAGATGCCAGGCAGTGCCTCTCCCTCACCATATGGCCTCTCTCTATGATCTTTTCACAAGTATCCCTATCCCTGGAGGTCTTGATTAATTTCCTACAAGGTAATACAGGGCTCTTAAAAGCACAACATGCAAATGCCAGGCAGGGAAGGGGTCTTATCTCACCCTCCTCTGAGTTAAAACAAATCACAATCTACTCTGAGCGAGTGAGCATGGAGAGGGTTACGCAAGAGTGTGAGAGAAAGGAGAGATGGCTCAGTGGGCCATGCGGGCAGCCAGCCCTGGGTTTGGGTATCTCCCAGATGGGCCTGTCCCTGAGCCTGTCCCAGGACAGGAACCGGCACTCCTCATGATGTGCTGCCCTCATGTGGCGCCCTGGGGTTACTACAGGGGTCAGAGCCAAGGCCTGTGCTTGCAGTGTTCTGTGGGCCTCAGGAAGACAGACCCTGGAATTCCAGGTTTTTCCTGAAGCGGGGGGTAATGTCACCAGGGTTCATAAAGTAGCAATAAAAAACAAAAGAAAAAGGCTGGTTTCTTAATATGAACATGTTGCAATTACACTCCCACACTGAGGACGAGCTAGGATGGGAAGAGGGGAAAGTATTTAGAAGTTTTCTGGGTGTTCAGGTTACAGCTCAGGAACTGTGGATAGTTCCATCTGTGTCTCCTTTGATCTTGACCAAGGTACTATCATATACCCAAGTACATTTAAACATGCAGAAATCGAGGTTTAGAAGTTCGATCTAAAGCCTGCTAAATCACAGCAGCTTGCAGAGTTAGGATGGGAAAGTTAGGCCTGTCTGACTCTAATGCCCCTGTCTGAAACCTCCTAAGAGGCCTGAAACTTGAATACTTAATGTTGTCACTACGGCTTTTCTTTCTTTTAATTGAGCCCTTTACCAAAATGACATTTTCCCTCTCCCCTACACCTCCTCTGCAGTTCCATCATGACGTGTTTATTCAACACAGAGCACAGAGGCGATCCGTTCTGACAGGGGTAACACCTGAGGGCCTGCCTGGCTGCTCCCCCCCTTCTCCCAGTGATCACAGGGGTGCAGAGCTGCATGCATGTCAGGAGAGATCAGTTGGCCCACAGGGGGATGTCCCCATGTTGTGCCAAACCCGGTGACACCAGGGCATGGTCTCAGAAGGGTTGTGTTGTGACAAGCTCAGAGAACCAACTTACCTTTTGAGTCCTGGCTGTGTTTTCCAGAGCAGCAGCATGCACATTCAGTCCAATAAATGTTATACTCACCATTTGCTGAAAGAAATTAAAGAGATGCCTTGAAGATTTATTCCCTACCCCCCCTCCCGGGCCACAGTTGGGTGAAAGGAATCACTTCTCATGCTCTGAAGCACAGTAGGGTAACTGGGGTTGATAAAAATGAATATTTCATTTAGAGATGCCAAGTAGAGAGGAGTTTGAGTATCCTCAGCATGAAGAAAGGATGGATTTCTGAGGGCATGGAAATATCAGTCACACTGACTGATGGATCATTACATGTTATACACATGTATTGGAGTATCACACTGTATCATGCAGATATAACTGACTAAAAATCTTTTAATAATAAAATATTTTTAGAGGATCAAATAAAAGGGAAGGGGCTCTTGTTTTATTTAAGTGTGTGTGTGTGTGTGTGTGTGTGTGTGTGTGTGTGTGCATTGGATCAGTGATTATACTTGCTACTTGTTATTCTAAACTGAATTTGTCCAGTCTCCTTAACACTTCATTGTATATTTAAGGGACATCTCAAGCCCATGGCGTTCAATGTCAATTTTTTTGTTCAAATTTTTATTATCAAACTGATGTAGAGAGGTTACAGTTTCATACGTTAGGCATTGTATACATTTATTGTACTGTTTATTACCTTGTCCCTCATTCCCCCCTCCCTCCTCCCCCTTTCCCTTTTCCCCCATGAGGTGTTCAGTTCACTTACACCAAACAGTTTTGCAAGTATTGCTTTTGTAGTTGTTTGTCTTTTTTTTACCCTGTATCTCTCAATTTTGGTATTCCCTTTCAATTTCCTAATTCTAATACCAGTATAGACGGTTTCCAATATACTCAGATAAGATTACAGAGATAGTGTAGATACAACCACAGGAAGGTGATACAAGAACATCATCAATAGTAGAAGCAAAAAATATGGAACACTTCACGAATTTGCGTGTCATCCTTGCGCAAGGGCCATGCTAATCTTCTCTGTATCGTTCCAACTTTAGTATATGTGCTGCCGAAGCGAGCACTCAATGTCAAATTTTTGATCCCCTATGGTCTTCTCCATTCCAGTAACTGGCAGCCACGGTCTACCAAGTGCAAGGGTCAAAGCTGAGTTTGACTCTGACTCCTCTCTCTCTTCATGGCTTTTCTCAGGCAAGGCACACTTTACGTGCAGGAAAATGTACAGATATTAAGTGGGAGCTCAAAGAAGTTTCACCAAGGTCAACATACAAGTAGCTACCACCAGACAAAGTGAGGCATATTTCCATTACCTACAAAGACCCCTTAAATCCATCTCTAGTTAATACCCACTTCCTCCCAAGGTAACCAGTAACCAGACTTTATCACCATGGTTCCTACTGTCTGTTTACCTGGAATCATTCTTTCCTTTCTTCTTTTTTCTTTCTTTTGATGCTAAAGATTGAATACAAGGCCTTGAGCATAGTAAGCAGCATTCCACCATTGAGCTCAAACCCCAGCCCAGAGTATAGACTAATTTTTTTTTTCTTTTGGTCTGGATACTTCCAGTCAACATAATTTTTTAGCTTTACCTTGTTATCTCAATATTTTATTCTTTCATATTGCTGTGAGGTGTTGTGTTATGGCCACAGAGCACAAATAACTTATGTGTTTTTCTGTTGATGGACATTTGTCTTCTTGTTTTCAGCTTTAGGCTATGTGCAGTTTTCCCCTCATTTCTCCTGGGTGCACACCTGGGTATGGAATGTCTGGTTAGTAGAACATGTTCACTTTTATTAGACTTGCCAAATAGTTTCCCTATGTGGTTCAACACTCCTGGCAGAAGATGAGAATTTTTCATTTACTTTCTATTCTTACCAATGTGGTATTTTCAGGTGCTTTTAGCCATTCTTAGAGCATATAGCAGTTTATACTGCTATTTTAAAAGTCTGGCTCAGATTTCCCGTTTTCTTTTCTTTTCTTTCTTTTTTTTTCTTGTCTTTTTCTTTTTCTTTTTCTAGTGCTGGGGCTTGGACTCAGGGCCTGAGCACTGTCCCTGGCTTCTTTTTGCTCAAGGCTAGCACTCTACCACTTGAGCCACAGCACCACCTCTGGCTTTTTCTATATATGTGGTGCTGAGAAATCGAACCCAGGGCTTCATATATACAAAGCAAGCACTCTACCACTAGGCCATATTCCTAGACCCCAGATTTCCCTTTTCTTTTGTTTTCTTTCTTTCTTTCTTTTTCTTTTTTTTTTTTTTTTGCCAGTCCTGGGGCTTGGACTCAGGGCCTGAGCACTGTCCCTGGCTTCTTTTTGCTCAAGGCTAGCACTCTACCTCTTGAGCCACAGCCCCACTTCCAACTTTTTCTGTTTATGTAATGCTGAGGAATTGAACCCAGGGCTTTATGCATGCTAGGCAAGCACTCTACTGCTAAGCCACAGTCCCAGCCCCAGATTTCTGTTTTCTTACGGAATAATAAGGACAGACACTTTTTGTTGGCATATTAGCAATGTAAGTATATCTTTTGGCAGTGTTAGGGATTGAACCCAGGGTCTCATTTTGCTATTTAAGTGCTCTCTTGTCCGGGTCTGTGGCCCCCTGCGCTCCCCCAACCCACGGGAGAGACGGGGAAGGCACGCCCTGACCCAGACAAACCAAGCAAGGAAAGGGTCGGCAGACCGCCTGCACCCAGCCCTCCCTCACCGGAGGACAATCAGACAGCCTGGGAGACAAGTGGGCGCAAAGTCTCATTTATTGGGGAAGTACGTGCCACTAATATAAGGCACAGGAGCCAATCAGGTCTAAGATTGGCAGGAAGGGGAGGGATGAGCTGTCCATCAAGGGCAGAAGAGCTGGGGCATCACAGCCCACAGAACCGCCTCCTGGTTCTAACCAAAGACACATGTAGCAGCTGTGCGTTGTTGTTAGGCACCATCATCTTAGCCACACATGGCCCCAAGACTGAGAAACAGGTGGGGCCAGCTAGTTGACTTCCAGGTGTGCCCCACACTCTCTATTGCTTGAGCCATGTCCCCCAATCCTTTCACATTCATTATGTGTATTAGAGGGATTCTTGTGCTTTATTCCCAGCTCAGCTGTTATCTTCCTACCTCCGCCTCCCAAGTAGTAGGGATTACATACATGAACCAGCACACCACAGCTTCACTGACTTCTATCGTAAATTGCCTAATGTTGAAAGTTAAATTGTCCTTTTCTTGTTAGTTCATAAGAGTTCTTTTTATATCCATAAGCTCTTTGGTTACACATGTTTCCTTGGGCTATGGCTTGCGTTTTCACTTTCTCAGCCAGCAATCAATCAATTTATTGCAGGCCCTGGTGTTTGAGCACAGGGCCTGGACTTCAGCCCTGAGCTTTTATGCTCAAGGCTGTGGAGCTCTACCACTTGAGCCACAGACCCACTTCTGCCATTTTGGTAGCTATTTAGAGATTAAGGTCTCCTGGAGTTTCCTACTGGGGCCATCTTCGAATTATGACCCTCTCAGATCTCAGCCTCCTGAGTAGCTAGGATTGCAGACATAAGCCACTGGTGGCTGGCTCAGCCATCAACTTCAGATGTGACCTCTCTTACCTTCTCACTTTGATCCAGTCCCAGTGATCTGCAGACTGCTCTTGCCATGTGCAGATTCATTTGACCTCAGCATCTGGGCAAAGGTCATCTTCTCAGAGGACTTCCTCTAACCGTTACCTCCAGAATAGCTCTTTCCCAGCCTCTTAACCTGCTTTTGTGTTCCTTATAATGTCACCTGAGCTAATACATCCATTAACTTATGTCCGTCTACTCTATTTTTATCTCTGAAAGAGCAGGAATCAGGAGTGCTCTATTCCTAATTCTGGCCCTCATCTAGAGGGTACCAATATTTGTGAGGCATTTAAGGAATATGCTAAATAAATGAAAAATGAAGTGAAATGTATTAGTTAGCTACATAGGTGCATAGAGTTGTAACACATATCCACCCCCCTGCCCACAAATATCAGTTTTTAAACCACCAAAGTCCAGTCCCTCTCTTTTGCTTTGTGTCTCTAATGCAATCTACTCACTAATGGTCACTCAGAAACTCAGGTTGACAAAGGAACTGTTATAATGTCACCACCTTCAACACAGGTTCTGGAGTTTGCTGTGGCAGAGGAAGAAAGCATGGAGAAGAGAAGGGTGACCATTAAATTATTTCCTTCAGAAATGCCGAACACCATTTCTGCTCATTGACCAAAGTAAAGCAGAGAGTGGTTGCTCCCCCTCAATGGATTTGTTCCTGAAAAGAGAGAACTGAACATCAGGATGAACTTCATTTGTGGAAGCACAATGCCTACCATAGTGAGTGAAAATGTGCACAAATACCAAATTTACTATTAGTGAATGAATCCAGAGACCAAAGATGGAGAAATGAGGACAGCGGAAGAGCAGGCTAGGTAGCCAGGTCTTGACACCTCTTTTCCTCCATCCATGTAGCACTAGAGACCAATACTATCTTCTACTGAGAAGGGGCTAGAGCTGAATAGTGTCTATTACCATGTTCTAAGGGGTAGGAGAATAGCAATGAGTTGATTTTTTTTTCATGACTGCACTATGTTATTTTTCAGGACAATGCACATCGCATTTTCTATGAATTACTAAAGTAGATAGCGTTTGCCCCATTAAGCAGCTAGGTCAATTAAGAGGCAAAGAGATGAAATAGATGGTTCCCTCGCCTGCCTCACAGTTGACTGAACCAGAGCTGGACTTGAAAACATCTGCCCTTCCTACTGCATGCTCATGACATGCTAAGGACCCAAGCCTGTGCCTTATTCTGGGTCTCCTTTTTTTTTTTCTCTCCACTCTCATGCTAGCTGTAGTCAGGCAGCATGCCAATGTTGGCCTGTGAAACTTTCTGCCCTTGGAAGCGATCCCTTAGGAGAGGTCAGCTTGGGCAGCTGGGTCAGTTCACTGATACTGTTATTTAACAATTCTACCCATTCATTTTTTTAATTTCATATTTTCATTCAAAAGGTTACTCTTGAGTACTTACGGCATGCCCCCTTGCTCAAGAACACTTTGTATATAATTAGTCAAGCCGTGTGTTTATGAATGTCTGCATCAACACATGCCATTAACTCACAGAAAACTTTGCCTTGCAATTTCTTTATTGGAAAAATAAACCTCATAGCCATTCTGCCTTTCACTGAGAAGTATTCTGAGAATGAAACATTTAGAAGCCAAGCAGAGACGTAGACATTAGTTTATAACTGTTGATTGGTGTCAAGGAAAACTCGATGTCTTGTGCTCTATTAATTCTGCTCTTGGAGACCCCATTTACTTTCTTTAGATTCTGAAAAGAATGACACAAACTGGGCTGGCTAACTGTTGTCTTTCTAAATGTCTCCCTTGACCTAATTGGATAGCATGCAATCCTGTAAGCTCAGTAGCAGGAGGAGTAGGTTGGAAGTCTGAGCTAGGAAAAATAATAGAGTTGGAGCTTGGTCAGTCCCATCCAAGCTCTGGCTTATTGGAGAGCCAATCCTCTTGACCCACACTCAATATCTCATTACAGCCCCCACCCAACACTCAGGCTCAAAACATCTACTAAGGGCTTCATGCCATCCCATCCCTGTGTGTGTGCACAACATCTCCTACATGGCTGACATCTTAGACATGTGCATTTATTATGACAGTTTTCTAGCAGGTGCAAAAAAACAATCAGCATGATTTGACAAGTTCCTGACAGATGCAAAGTGCGTGCCTTAAGGAGGGGCAGTTTCTTTTCATCTGCAGAGAGGAACCTCGTGGAGCAGCCACAGCCATGGTCTGGGTGGGGGGAGTCCTGGTAATGGAGCTGGTTGGGTTACTCAGGCCATCTTGTAGGTAAAGGTGAAATTCCAGAACTGAAAGCTTCCTGGGTCCTGGCTCACTGCCTGTAATCACTGCCTGGCTGCTGCCTGTAATCCTGGTCAACAAGCCCCTTCTGGCTCATCTTTACTGTGCTCACCTGCACAGTGAACTTGTTCACACCAATATGTCAATTGCAAATCCTGACACCTTGCAACACCTGACACTTTCACCACATCAGGGTCTCATTTCCACTCCATCCTCCAGCAAGAGTGAATGCATACATAGAGCTCTTCCCAGTAGGTCCAATGGAGCTCATTGAGGGACTAAACCCACCCCAGACTGCCAGGCTGCCTGGGTTCTGGCACTGGTTCAAATATAAGACAGGCTTAGCCTTGCATCACCATTGGATGAAGATTCATCTCTGAGTTTCTGCTGGTGACCTTGAGCCTCTGTGGTCACTTTCTCTACCCCTGATTAAGGTAGACCTGAGTCCCAAGGCTTTTTTCTGCAGAGCTGAGTCAAGAAGGTGGGCCTAACACCGATTTCTGTTCCCAAGGATATTTCCAGTTCGTTGAATCTAAGTGACCCCCATCCTCCATTTCTGTGCAAGGAGAAAGTAGAAGAGGATTTTTATTGCACCTCAAGATTGTCCGGTGGAAGCAGGAGACTTCTACACTGGTTATCTTCTCACATTTCTGGATAACTCAACATCTGGAAGATGAGGGAGTATGATCTCATCTCCTGGTGCTCACTTCTGCCCTCTAGTGAGGAGCTCAGAGGGGTGCATAGGCAAAATGCCCTTCCATAATCAGATGCTCCTCTTGAAATGGCACAGACTTTTAGCAAGCCTCTGGGTGGTTTCTTGAGGCCCGGTCACTTTATCACTCTTATTGATAATTGTTTTTAATCAGCTTTCTCCCCAGGATAATAAGAAGATAATACAATAAACCATCAAAAGAACTACCCTTTATCAAACATCTTCACTAAGCTAAGTATTTCATAACTACTATCCTCCCATAGATTCTCCCCACATCCCTTTGTGGTAGAGAAATTAGCTACTGCTGTAGTTGGAGTGTGTTCTTCAAGGGTTCCACATACTGGAGGCATGGCCCTCCTCGATCTGGTGATGTGAGAGTGATGGAACCTTTAAGAAGCGAAGCCTAGAGGGAGGTATCTCAGTTATTGGGGGTGGAGCATCCCTTGGAAAGAATTCATGTAGTTCTCATGAAACCCAGGCCTAATTCTCATGAAAGGTGTGTTAGCTAACTACTGTTACTATGACAAAATACTTGTGATAGTCACATTGAAAGGAGGAAAGGTTTATTTAGGCTCATAGTTTAAGAACTTTTACTCCATGGTTGGCTGGCTCCATTGCACATAGGCTAAAGCCAGGCAGAAATATGGTGGAGGAAAGCTCAAATCATGGGGACCAGGAAGCAGGAGGAATGAGAGAAGAAGGGCCTGGGGACAAGATAGAGCCTTGAGGTCATAGCCCCCCAAGTGGCTTCCAACAAGTCCTCCCTCACCTAAAGGGTTTCCCCACTTCCTAATATCACTATGAGCTAGAAAAGAAGCTAGAAAATGAGCCTTTTGCATTCAGCCTTTGTGAGGCACTTCAGATCCAAACTAAAAGAATAGGACTGTTGAAGGGGATCCTGATTGGCCTTCACCATCCTCTGGCTTCCAGTCATGCTGTGAGATCTCTTGCTTTGTCATGCAACCAGCTCAAGGTATCATTCACTGCATGGTGACCCTGGAGGCTGAAACAATAGGATCTCCCAATCTTAGATTATCAGCCTCCAAAACTGTGACATAAAAAATAAGAACCCCCCCCCCCCCCAAAACAAAACAAAATTCTCTTTTCTTTATAAGGTACTCAGTCCCAGGCATTCATTATGTTATTGCAATGGAAAATGAATGCAACTATATTGTAGAAAGGGATCACCCATGACTTATAGAATCTCATGTTCTCTCCACTCAGAGAGGACCACTGGGTCCTTGAAGATGTGGGAAAGGACAGTTTTTCTCCTTTAGTGGGTATTGGAAGCAATGGCCACCAAGTGTCTATAAATAGATCTGGCGGGAAGCCAGTTGCCCCCAGGAGCCCAGGAACCCAATCAGGGCACTTCAGCTTCATCAAGGACAGGAAATTGGGATCTTCTCAGTGAAGAGAGCCAGCATTATAAACTGATATAATAACTGCCACTTGCAATACTCTTGGTGAGCAGGGGAAAACTTCCCAGAGAGGCCCAGGTTCTTTCATATTCGAAATGTCAACAACTGCACATTGTTCACTCCTGTGTGCTAACAGTCTCTGTCATCCAATCTTGTGGAGCCCACTCCATTTTGGGCCCCCCTCTTTATTTGCCTTTGCTTACTACCTTTATTTTGAGTGGGAAGAGAAATTGTATTCTTCCCCATAATATCTATTTTTTACAACCATTTGGTGCAAGGGCTGAAAGCTGTCAGAGCAGTAATGCAGCACATCAAATTAACATATTTTCCTGAAATGGTAATTACACCCCTTTTGTGAGCCTCTGAATATATGTTTTTTTCTGAAGTGGGAATGAAGCACTGACACCAAAATCTCACTTTAAATGATCATTATTAGTGCATCTGTCCAGATGATTCAAGGGAAATGGCTGGCAGAGGATTTTAAGTTTAGGGGAATTTAGAGGTGAGCCACAGAGCTTCTTTAGAAAAGCCAGAAAGCCTGGCATCTTTCATGAAGGTGTTCATTTCTTCAACACTTGAAACTACGTCTAGCCCACTAATGCCATGAAATTCAAGTTCATCTCTGTCAAACACTTACTACACTAAAATCCCTTGTTAGGTTAAAGACTCAGAGGAAGCCATCACCTTCTGTTTTCATTGTCCTAGAAAGACAGAGAGATGGCTCTTAGGAGGAGAATCTAAAAAAAAGTCTTTGAATACAGAAGATAGAAAAGTTTGTATGTTGGGAGGTGGGTGGGAGATGCAGCTCTGGGCCCCATCTTTGGATCTTTGGAAGGTAGCATTTGAGCTGGTCCTTGAAGGGTGGCCAGGATAGAGAGGGGATGTTACTAAGCACATTCCAGGTTCAGGAAGAGGCAATTGAAGTCATCATCTTCTTCTTCCTTAACTTTTTGTTTTGTTTTGTTTATATCACTTCCAGATTATTTTTTGGAGCAGTTTTATTGGAGTTTCCTTCCAAGGGCTGGCTTCAAACTGATCCTCAGATCTCAGCCTACTGAGGAGCTAGGATAACAGACCTGAGCCACCAGTGCCCCAGCTCTAATCTGTTTTTGAAACTTTAGAAAGTCAGAAATTCACCCCAACTTACATAACAATTACCAGCAAAATGATAGCATCTGTTCGTTTTGTTTGGGGTTTCTTTTTCAAGAAAAAGAAAAGAAGAAATAGAATAGTGCTGATGATTTAACACTTGTCTTTCTTCCTGCCCCTTCTGTAGTCTTTGTTCCCTCCTCCATGTCTAAGTGCAATCACAAGCCATGATTTTGGTTGATTTCCTCTCCTTCATGGTTTTTTTTTTTCTGTTAGCTTTTACTGCACATATGCATGTTCATAAACCCAATGTAGTATTGTTTGGTATGTTTTTATTTAACAGAAATGGCATCATCTTGGTATTTGCAATTTGCCTTGCTTGCCTTTGCTATTGTTTTTGAGATCTATTTGTTTTGTTTTGTTTTTTCTTCAGACAGTGTAGCTCTGGTCTCTTTAATTGTATAGTATACCATGTCAGACACACACACACACACACACACACACACACACACACACACGCACACACTGCCTTGCCATTCTCCTACTCAAGGGCATTTGCATTGCTTCCAAAATTTTTCTGAATGCTGCAGTACCTGTCCTTCCAGAAATGTTACTGTGTGCGTTGATGTAAGTTTCTCTAAGGTGAATTGAATATATTAAGGAAACATGTAGGAGGGTTATCACTGTGAATTGATAGCTTAGGAATGGTGACCACTTAAAAATTTTTAATGAATCTTCAACTATCCTTTGGTGGGAATAAAGGGAACAACATAAAAATTGCATTCGATAATATGCCACCCACCTAGAAAATTTTACAGACCCATCCTAGTCTACACCTCTCCTCACTAAAAAGACCTACACACACACCCTGCCATGCCATGAGAACTACTGATTTCGTGGGACACAATCTTTTAAGGGATGTGTTACAGGAGTAGAGAAATAGAACTGGATTGAAAATAATTGACTTTAAGATTAAAAAAAGACAGAACCAATTTGCTTGGCTGTCTTACCTTAGCCACCAAATCCCTTGAAATCTTGTTTGTAGCAGCAATATTGTACAGATCTTCAGAGATGACAAGGGACAAATGTTATAACTTATTTGCTGCTAAAAAAAAATCCCTGGATCAGTCTTGGGTTAGGATGATCCCACAGCTGGGCTGAACTACTCAAGAGGCATCAGTACCAGGTTATGAAAAAGCATATCTTTCTGTTGCCATGCTTGGAATAGATGGCAGAGCGAGTCAAGAAAGGGAGTGGGAAATAAGTTCACAGGGGAGAGAAGGACAGGGCAGAATGAAACCCTGTGGTGGCAGCTGTAGTAGGTTGATAGGAATCCCCTCCAATTTATATCTACCTGGAACCTCTGAGTGGCCTTATTTGCAAATAGAGCCTTCAGATGCAATCAGCAAAGGAGAAATCACGCTGGAGTACAATAAGTCCTAAAATCACCATGACTAGTGTCTTTGTCAGAGGATGGGGAAATTGGCACACACAGGAGGAGAGGATGCAATGTGAAGACACAGAGGCCTCCTGGAAGAGAGATTGCACTCGACTAGCTGTAGTAGTTACAAGCTAAGGAGCACCAAGGCTTGCTGGGATCTGCTTCCAAGCTCATGCATGTGTCTACTGGCAGGATCTAGGAAGAATTTAGAAGGACTTCCTTAAGCAATTTGTCCTGCACAGCTCCCCAGAGAGTGATGGTACAAAATCCCACCACTCACTTTTCTGACCTCTCATGGACATTCACCATAAACTTGACACCAGGATGATTTGGTTACTCATAATTTGCTACATCAATGCTTCTTTTGGGTCGCCCAACCTGGAGAACCATCCTAAACAAGACCATGAAGGCTTATAAAGAATCAAAGAGCCTAGCCCAGGGCCTTTACTAGTCTTGCTGAGACTTTGATTTAGAACTTCCAGCCTCCAAAACTGGAAAAGAATAAGTTTCTCTTGTTTAAAGCACATAGTTCATGTTGTGACAGCCAGGGACACTAATGCAATGGCCTTCTAAGGTGGCCCCAGTTACCAGTGTCCTGATAATTACGTCAGTATGTAATCCCTTCTGCTCTTCTTTAGGTGGGCCCTGGTCACCCATTCCTAATAGCCAGGACAACCATGGTGTGTGTCATTTCTAAGTCAAGCTGTACAGGAATTCCATTTGCTCATCCTTCTTTTGTCCCTTGCTCCCTTTCTCTGATAATGGAAGTAAGCATCAAACCATCACTTTAGGGAGAGGTCCATATGACAAGGAGCTGAGGACAATCTTCCAGCCAGGGAGAACTGAATCTTGGCAACAACTACACAAGTAAGCTGAGAAGAAGATCTCCACTCCCAACTCCCCACAGGAGCTTTGAGAACACCACCATCCTAGCTGCCACCCTGATCTCACTGTGTGAGGCCTAGAGGCAGAGGACCTGCGAGGCCAGGGCCAGAGTCTTTATCCACAGAAACTATCAAAGAACTCACTGGTGTTTAAGCTACCACAGACAGGTTTGTAAACAACAGAAATGTATTGTCAAAGCCTAGAGTCTGGAGGTTCAAAGTCAAGGTGCCATTGTGGTTAAGTTCTAGTGAGGACTCTTTCCCAAGTTGCAGACTGGTGTCTTTCCTTGTGCCCAGGTGGTGGGAGAGAGAGAAAGAGAGAGAGAGAGAAAGAGAGAGAGAGAGAGAGAGAGAGACAGACAGACAGACAGACAGACAGAGAGACAGAGAGACAGAGAGACAGATAGAGACAGAGACGGAGAGACAGATTGTGCTTTGATCTTTCCTTATAATCATTCATCTATTCAAAGGACACTACCCTGGGGACTTAATTACATCGCAAAGTCCCTGTCTCCAAATAACATCATACTGGACATTTCATTTCTTCATAGGAACATTGAGGAGACACAAACCTTCAGTCTGTAACAATAGCCATGAATAGGTAGGGCAGGAAGTTGGTCTTGGCAGTGGGGAATCTCTAATATTGCTGAGGGTTGGAGGTGTCAGCACAGTAAATGTGGGGTGTGAGATAGAGACTCATCCATTAAGTCCCAGGGTGCGGTCGAAAAGCACAGGGGTCAAATAACACAATTTGGGATTGAATCACAGTTCTCTCACTACCTGGACACAGTAAATCTGCCCCGTGAGTCAGGTTCTTTATCCATGAAGGAGTTAGAGTAATACTTAGTACACAGAATTGGTATAAGGATTTAAAAAGAGGTGTATATGTAAGCACTCAGTAAGTGAATGGAGTTCAAGTTGTGCTCCTAGGACTGGAACAATCAAGTAGAATGCCTCAGCCTTGGAAGTCCCTGTACAGTCAATTTCAGTGTAGACCCATAAGGGGAAGGTATAGATTTGGGTGTCTCCTACTGAACATTATCTGTTATAGAAAGCCATTTCAAAGTGGAGGCACAAGGTAAGAAACTAAAGACAGGACACCCAGCATAAAAATTATGAGACTGGACGATGATATCCCAATCAGATAACCTGAAACAGGTCTCCTGCATAGGCCAGAGAGGAAAAGAAAAATAGGTGGAAAAAATTCATTGAGTTAGCTATTGAAGATACTAGGAGAAGAGTCACACTGGACAAATAGCCAAAGAAACTGTAAGCTAGGGAAAGGGGAGGGATGTTTCAAAAGTGAAGATAGATAGGTAGATGTCCAGGAGTCGGGTTGCTGGGTCATAGGGAAGCTCTATGTTTAGTCTTTCGAGGAACCTCCATACTGCTTTCCGGAGTGGAAATGAACTCCAAGAAATGGAAGCAAGAGGGATTTTGTTTGTTTTTGTACTATGTGGGTTCTTTCTTTTTCTTTTTTTTTTTTTGCTTCTTCTTTCCCTTTTTTTTTGTTTATTCCCTTCTGTCACTGTTTTTGATTTCTGTACCCTCTATCTTGTATATAAGTTTATCTGATTTAGGGAGGGGTCGGGGAAGCACAGAAATGATGGGACAAAGGGCGAATCAATTCAGCAGTGATACTCACTAGACACTATTTTAGACATGAACTACACAATTTAGGAGGGTAGAGGAGTAGAGAGGGGAAAAACTGGGAGAGAATGAGGGAGAGGGTGACGCTGTTCAAAAGGAAATGTTTTTATTACCTGACTTATGTAAATGCGCATCACTTTTACAATAAAAATTTAAAAATCTAAAAAAAAATATGAAGATAGAGTTGGAACTGAAAAGTCAAGAATTGGTTGAAATTCTCTAGTAGAAGCAATTAGACCTCTCCTTCTGCCACCATCATGATTCTCTTAGGCTCCCAGGCATCTCTCATTTCAAATTCTGAAGGTTTATTCTTTGGAGAAATTATACCAGATGATCTGAGAATTCAAGAATTCTATGTACAGCTTGGAAAAGAGTGGAAGGAGGTGCAGCCTACTGGGCTACAAACTGGTACTTAGAGAAGAGAAAGCCTGTAGCCTTTTAACAGGAGTCAAACCTAGGAAAGAGACAGGGCCTTATAGATTGTGGCTGGTGAGCTTCCCTTAATGGGATTCCTGCTGAGAGTCCACCAGTGTTAGACAGGCTTCTCTCTTCTGCAAGGCCTTGGTGTTGAGTGTGAGAGAATTATCACACACTAAAATGTTTGAGTAGTGCCCCTCAGTGAAAAAATAGATAGGCCAAATAAAAGAATATAGAAAATAGACAATGCAGAAAGATGGGAAGGGAAACCTTCCACCTTATCTTCTCAAAAAGATAAGAAAAAATACTGAGTCTATGAAACAAGGCTTATGTGATTTTAAAAAAGAGAACAAACTCAAGCCAGGCACTGGTGGCTCACACCTGTAATCCTAGCTACTCAGGAGACTAAGATCTGAGAATGGCAGTTCAAAGCTAGCCCAGGCAGGAATGTGACCGTCAGACTCTTATTTCTAATGAACCAAAGTAGCCTGGTGGCTCAAAGTGGTAGAGTGCTAGCCTTGAGCAAAAGAGCTCACGGACAGTGTGCAGGCACTGAGTTCAAGTCCCAAGACAGACAAAAACAAAAAGAATGAATTTTAAAAAGAACAAAATTTCTCTTAGGAATTATATTTATGAGAGCCGAATAATAAAATTTAAACAAAAAGGGACACACACACACACACACACACACACACACACACACACACAGAATAGATGACAGAATATAAAGACAATGTAATGGAAGAGAGTAGGAGGAAGATAAGCACTTTAAAAATTATTTCAGGAGGTTAACAGTCTAACTGAGAAAAGTTCCATAAAGTGAATATATTAGGAGGAATTACCTGAGCACCAGTAAGAGAACATTTTTCATAACTGAAGGCTATAGATATTCAGATAGAAAGGTCTCTATGTATTAGATTCCAACACCATGCACGACATTTCAGAGGAATGGGGTAAAATGAAAGCCTCTCCTGCCCCCACCCCCATAGCTCTCAAAGAAAACCAAGACCACATACACCCAGAAGATCAGAAATCACAAAGGCATTCAAATGATCATCATCAACATCAGAAGCTAGAAGACAGAAAAAAAAAATAAAAATTCTGGAGGGAGGGGAAATAGTTTGCCTAGATTTCTATAAATATCTAAGGAAAAGATGTGCAATAAATCAAAGCATTTTTCACAGCACATTTATTTTCTTCAGAAGCTATTATACTGTTGAGTCTTCATTTTAATGGGAAGAATGAAACAGAAGATCCCCAAACTGGAAATCCTACAAGAAAGAGGGAAGGGAATATTGAGAATGACAGACAGTAAACCCCTTCATGGATCAGAAAGATGGGGAGGACAAGGGAGAGAGTTTTCAAGATAGAGGGGGAATGGAACTCATAGATTATCTCATATTTTGAAATATATTGAGAGATTTTCTATCTCTGGTAAAGATATTGGGGAAATATAGTTGTGGTAATATGCATACAAAAAACAATGGGTCAAACAAAGCCCACAGCAATTATTCACTCTAGGAAAAACAGAAGGTTGTTTAAAATGGAAATATAGTACACTTCACAATTGTGAAGACAATTTGTGTCATTGTGACAGACAGCATAAAATGTGACTAACAGAGGTAGTCAAAAGTTGTATTATAACTATTTTGTAAGCTGAGGACATGATAAAGAGAAAGGTGTTTATATAAATGCATATATGTATATATCTATGCATAAATTCAGGGGTGATATGAGTTTTAAATCCCCTTTTTAAATAAAATACCATTTCAGTAAGCAACACGAACAATACACACATATATACACACACATATATTGCTAGAAATATAGTTAGAAATATGAATACAATTTTAGAAGGAATGACTGCAAGAATTAAAACATTTACTTCTGGGAGCAAAAATGAGAGTTTGGTAAGGAAGGAAAAGGAGAATCCTGTTTTCCATCCTAACCTTTAAACACTGCCTTAGTTTTCTGAAGTTTCTGTAACCATCATCACAAACTTGATGGCTGAAAGTGACAGAAACTCATTCTTACTCAGTGTTGGTGATCAGAATTCTGAAATGGGTTGCACTGGACCAAGACCAAAATGCTGGCAGGGTTGTACTCCTTCTGAAAATTCTGGATGAGAATTTGTTTCCTGCCTCTTTCAGCTTCTGGTAGCTGTTGGCATTGCTGGTGGTCATGTCATTCAAAGCCACCTGCTTCCAATCTCTCTCCAACTCTTCCTTCACATGGCTTCCTTGGAGTCTAGTAAGATAGAGATAGCAAAAAAGGGAGGGAGGGAGGGAGGGAGGGAGGGAGGGAGGGAGGGAGGGAGGGAGACAGAGAGAGACAGAGAGAGACAGAGAGAAGAGACAGAGAGAGAGAGACATAGAGAGAGAGAGGCTTTCAGCAGACAAGATAATGCATGCTTGCATGTATGGCAAACTGAAAATCCAAAATAAGCTTTTCAAGTTAAGGTCTATAGCTTAATCACATCTGCAAAGTCCTTTTTCTCCACTGCACAGATTCAAGATGGGGATATGATTACAGCATTGGGGACTCTTACTTAACCAAGCACAAGTAGTTAAAAATATTTAAAGTGCATAGATATATGATAAATCAATGAATGAATTAAAGACACAAATTCATTGCATTGCTTTTCCTGAGATTTTTGTTGTCGAAGTATGGAAGACTTCCAGCTCTATACTATAGATCTCAGAAGTGTTTGTGAACAGTGACCATAGGGTACTCATGCAAAATGTTAATTTGTGGGAGAAAAAAACTGAGGCAGAGAGAAATATTTCACACCTTGGCCCATCACCATTTATACCTAAGACATTCAAGTCTTTCACCTCGAATACAAACCCAAGGTCAGTCTCCAGTGAAGCGACATCGACATTCATGTTTTTTTCACACACATGGGCTACAAACATATGACTCACGGAACCCAAAGGCTGAGTTGCTGGAGAGAGATTCCCTTGGCATTTCCAAACATCATAGAGTAGCCAGGCACTGGTGGCTCACACCAGTAATCATAGCTACTGAAGAGGTTGAGATCTGGTTGTCATGTAAGACAAAATCCAGCCCAGACAAATCCAAGAGAATCTTTCTTCAATTAACCAGCAAAAAAGCCAGAAGTGGAGATGGGGCTCAAGTGGTAGAATGTCAGCACTGAGCAAAAAAGCTAAGCAAGAGCCTGAGGCTCAGAGTTCAAGTCCTAGTAGACGCGTGCACCCGCACGCGCATGCGCGCACACACATACACATCTGTAAAAAGTGGTTATAAGCCCGTTTTAGAGAGTGATTTGCTCTGAAGCATTCAGTGTATATGCTTCTTATCTTTCCCCTTATTTCAGTCTTTCTTGAAAGGACTTTAGGAATGACTGGTTCCAGCATGCCACTTAAGGGGCATGGAGAGGCCCAGAGGGCTGCTGTGATGATTTTCAAGGCAGTAGAGGCAGGATACATGTGAACCTAAGTCTGTGACTTGCTATGCTTAGAGCATGCCACAATTTTTGTCAATCATCTATGAAGCTCTGCCCTGGCTTCTCTGAATTTTAGCAATTCCTGGCACCCCCAAAGTTCAGGAAACAGTGGGGTGGGGTGGGAGGGAGTGACTGTACCTCAGGAAATAATGAGGGAATTGGAAAATTGGTGGTTCTACAACCTTGTCTGAATAAAGCGTAGGGTTTTGTTTGTTTTTTATTTCTCAAAGACAAGGCCTGAATTATGAAAGGACGGATGGGTCTTTGGGCCAATGATGAGAGCATAAGAGCTTTGTGTTGGCCCTTCTGGCTGCAGAGAAGGACAGAAGGGAAAGCCAGCAATCATGTGAACAAGGAGCATGGAGTCAAAGGCTAAAAGAAGATAATTGCACTGAGGGTAAGGCACTGAGGGTAAGACATAGCTTCCCCTGCCTACAATCTTCCAATGAGTTACCCTTTCAATTATTTAAATCCAAACACTTCATGATAATAAAAGGTGTGGCTCTTATCTTCCCAAATCCAGCTCTTGGCACTCCCTAACTCATCCTCTGTAGGTGTTTTGGCAATTCCTTCCATCCTTCAGAAACACCAATGGTATTTCTACCTCAGGGACTTTGCCCTTGGCTTCCCAATTTTGGCTTATGTCTGCCTCCTTTTTATACTTTATCTCTTACAGTAAACCATCTCAGAAAAATCCTTTCTAGGATACTCTCAAAACCAGCCTTCTCTATCTCTAGGAAATCATGATTTGTCTCATCTCCCAGCCCCACAAAAGCAAGAATTTTGTCCTTGGGCCTCTGGGGTCCTGGCACATTGTGTGACATACAGAGGGCACTCGGTAAATATTTATTGGGTGACAAAAATCACTAAATCCTCCAGGTTTGATTTCCAGGCAGAGCATATGTCCCACTGCACCATCAAGCCTTGGTCACAGTGTAGCTGAATGAGTGTGACGGTAGTATCAGCACCATAATCAACAAGGAGATTTTTCTTTGTCCCAACTTTCCAGTTCTTACCCTAGTGAATCTTGTTCACAGGCATCTCTCTACTCTCTCCCTGTGCCTTGTGGACACGGGTGAAAGGGTGGGAGCACATGTTGGTCATCAGGTGAACTGAGGCTGTCCCTCTAGGCAGTGCTCTTATGCCCATCTTATACTGCAAGAGGCTGAAAAAAGGCAGAGTGTGTTCAGGGATCCACACAGATACTGCCTTTCAGATCTATTTTCCTTTCTCCAGGAACCTACTGACACAGAACCTTCAGTGCTAATATGAGTAACACAGAAGGTTTACTAATTGTTTTCTACTTACTAGCAGCTTTGCTAGCTCTTTGTGACTCATGCCTCATCCTCTTCTCTTATTTGTTCTGATGTACTTCTTTTTCACATCCAATACATGCATTTTGTGAAGCACGGAAGGGTGGGGGAGGGGGTCTAGTCCCTCCTTTGATTGCTGTCTGCTGACTCTTGCTCCTGGTTTCTTGTTTCTTCATGTCATTTGTCCCAGGGCTTATATTTGACAATACCTTGAGGTTATGTCTGTGTATACAATTTCAGCTTTGTTTTTCTTTAAGCTGTAAGGAATATCCCAGCTAGAGATAGCTGTATGCTAATTTCCTGAAAGACACAATGAATACCAATACCAGATCTAAGTGAAGGTGAAGGTTTAGGGATAACTGTCCAGATTTCAAATTCCAGTGAGCCACCCTAGGTAGAAATTGAGTAGTGCAAGTTTTCATCCTTTCTCCCTTCAAAAGAAGACTCTTCCTTCCTTTGGTACTTTGGTTTTGTGCATGTTGTTGAATGAATGACCTTAATCGTCACGAATGAGCCTGTGGAAGGGGAAAGGATCTACCAATTGTAGAGTACCTGTGGTACCAAAAAAGGTCCTCATGGCAGCACTGAGAGAGGTAGAACTCATCATTTTCAGATGAAGAAACAGAGATGGTTGCTCCAGCTAGGAAAACTAGTCGTTTTTCTAAGCCAAGACAGACACAAAGTCACATTCTCTCAATCCGTACACTAGAATGTTCATTCCGCCATACCCTCTCAGGGCGCGTGGCAAGAGAAGAGCTTCTGCCTTCCAGAAAGGGCCAGTCATTCACCGTGCCAAAGGGAACACCCTGCCCTGCTGGCATAGCCCCTGCCATCTGTGGGACTCAAGCTGTCACTTAGACTAATTGGCCATCGGATCAAGAGTATTGACAGTGAGATGCCCATGTCTCTGGACGACCCTGAGTTCCTGCTGAGTTCCACCTATATTTTAGAGTTGGAGTAGACCTACTTCCTGTTTCTCTGTAGGAGTGAATTGAAGTGAGTCTGTGACCCGAAAGCAATGGCTGTTTTCCTTCTTTGCATCCTATGCAAGATAATGGCTTGGTTGTTTGTTCATTTGTGTTAGTTAGCTATTTATTTGTTGATTGGTTTTAGTCAGATCTGACTGTAAACAGTGCATGACCACTCAGATACTTGGTGTTGAACTGAATATTGAACAATGTGATGTGAATTTGACTGGAATTCGTCCCACTCTAGCAAGGCCAGGCCCCAACTTGTCGAAAGGTAAGTCAGTCTCAAGAAACAGAGAAGCCACATTCTGAGAAGTCAAATTGGGAGTCTTCATTGGAAAGCTGGTGACTGAAGGTGGACTCCTTTCCCAAGGACCTGCAGCCCCTCGAACATACTTAACACTGTCAGAAAACTGAGCCATGAGAGCAGGAGAGAAAAGAAAGAGCAGAAAAACAATAACCAACAAACCAGATCAACTCCAGTGGATAGCTGAAGTGGGACGCCATGGTTACCAGAGGAGAGCCAGGAGCCAGGAGACACAGACAGGAGGCATGGTATAATGACAGCTGAGCTGATCAGGGCCTAAATAGTCTAAGGGGTAGGCTCACAGAAAACTCCAAAGGTCTCCCAAGTTTAAGACACAGGATTGACAGGTCTAGTAACCTATTACCCAAGTCCCTGCCCCTGCATCTAGGAATTCAGACATGCCTATAACCTGGGAAGTGGGACTTCCCTGCCTCCACCATGAAGACAAGATGAAAGCAGTTAAAACCAATTTCCTAGCCACCCATGTGGCCAAGATGTCACCAGTTAGATCCAACCTCTCCATTTCAATATCTATCATTGAACACATATCTCAAGTACTTCAGGCTGTCCTGCTCAGCCCTTTGGTTCTCCATCTAATTAACCCCAGGTTCTTTGTCATGATTCTACCACAAACAAACAAACAAACAAGAAAACCAAAACAAACAAAACCTCAATGTGTTCTGAAGGCATTGAGGGCAGACCTCTTGAGTAACTGTGCATCCGAGTGACAGCTTCATACTGTGACATCAGGGGCTGACTCTACGCCTCTCTCTCTTTGGTAACTGCTTTTAAAAATTATTATTGGGTTGTAAATTGTACAGCCAGACTGAAAATGTTTCCTCTAAACTTTATTCTCACCTTAGCCTTGGGAAGTGAAATTCATTTTCTTATAAGGAAAGAGATGGGTCTCTGTGCAGTCACTTGAGGGAAGTTAGGCTGAGAAGAGGGCTTCATGTCTTAACCTTCATCCCTTAGACATTGACATATTGTGCCCCTCGTACTGCAAAAGGCAGAAGGCGTGTGGTGATCCACACAGATACTGCATTTCAGATGTATTTTCCTTTCTCCAGGAACCTACTGACACAGAACCTTTAGTGCTAATGTGAGTAACACAGAATGTTTACTAATTGTTTTGCTTTGCTAGCTCTTTGTGACTCATGCCTCATCCTTTTCTCTTATTTGTTCTGAATGGATTTCATTTTCACATCTGGTAATTGTGAAGCATTGAGGGCTCTAGTCCCGCCTTTGATTGCTGCCTGCTGACTCCTGCTCCTGGTGTCTTGTTTCTTCATGTCATTTGTCCCAGGGCCCATATTTGATACTACCTTGAGGTTATGTCTATTTATATAGAGTTCAGCTATGTTCTTCTTTAAGCTCCAAGGAATATTCCAGCTGGGAATGGCTGTATGTTAATTTCCCGAAAGACCAAACAAATATCAATACAAGATCTAAGTGTAAGAGGGTCATGATTCACAAACATTTTTGGCAGAAAGTCCTTTTTTATGTTTTTTCATTTCCCCAGAGTTCAGATGAGTTTAGAGTCCAAAGGTTCTTGCATCTTCCTAAGTGTGCAAGAAGAGTTCTTTTTTCTCTATTGATTGGGTGAGCGCATCCCAACTTAGTCTAGAGTCTTAGCTTCAACTCTGTCTGATGTGAATATAAGGTCCAATGACTCTTAAAAATTGAAGTTTTGGGGGCTGGGAATGTGTCTTAGTGGTAGAGTGTTTGCCTAGCTTGCATAAAGGCCTGGGTTTGATTCCTCAGCACCACATAAACAGAAAAAGCCAGAAGTGGCACTGTGGCACAAATGGTAGAGTGCTAGCCTTGATCAAAAAGAAGCCAGGGACAATGCTCAGGCCTTGAGTTCAAGCTCCAGGACTGCTGAAAAAAGAAAGTTTCTTGGGCAAAACTGTCTTTGTCTCAAGGCAACCAAAATATGAAGTCATATTTAACCCTCTGGTATTCTATTTTTATCCTATGTACTTAATAATAGATCATATTATATTTTATTCAGATTGTCAAGTCCCCTTTACCACTAGAAACTTGTTAAAAATGGAATTCCTGTGGTATCAATTTCTTGATGGCTTCCATGAGTCCTAAAAGGTCATAGCAAGCATACTCTTATTAACTTCATTTTACTGAAATAAAGACACTGAACTCTTGCAACTCTTGAACACAAATGCTAATAAATAATAAACTTAAATTCACACCTGTATGTGTCCTGTGACCAAGCCTACATTGTAACCTACTGTACACCCAAGGAAGTTCTAAAGAATCAACCAGAACAAGAGCCCATGGTACTTCAGAAGAACAAGGGCATTCAGAGACTTTGTAAACTCCAGAAGGTTTGGAGTGGCAGAACACACAGACATTAAAGCTATATATTAGCAATATTAGAAGCTGAAACTCCAAAGTATGAATGTGTGAATGCCTTCACATTTATGAGGGAAGAAAACATGTAGATGTTCCTAGGCCAGAATCTAGAATCTATCGATCTATCTATCTATCTATCTATCTATCTATCTATCTATCTATCTATCTATCTATCTGTCTGTCTATCTATCCTTCTATCTACTCTCTAGCTTTGTCAGCTATCATCTATTATCTATCTATTGTGTCTATCATCTATTTATCTCATCTATATCTATAGATCTATCTCTATCATCTATTTGTCTGTTATCTATCTATTATCTACCCTCTGTCTAGCTATCGTGCTTATGAATGGATGGCAAAGCAGACTACTGATGAAGAGCATAGGTAGCATGAAGCATTTTCAGATTTACAAGGAATTTCAATTCTTTCTCAAGCATTCTGTCTTAGGAAGCACTCAGGAGGCAAAGGGGTGATCCTTGGGGAGGAGACTGAACACTCAACACAGCAGTGGGAAAGGAAGCCCCTCCCTCCAGAAAAATAGGCAAGCAAAAGTCCAGATTGTGAAGTGGGCAGCCTTCTTGGCCTACAAAGTATGGGATGTTCTGGCGACCAGGTGTCCAGTTCAAACCCAACTCCAGTGACCACTGCTCCTAGCTAGGGAGCAATAGACATACATTTTAAAAATGAGTTTAAGAACACTGAAGAAATAACTGGTATAATATTGGATTCATGTAAGAAAGCCAAGCGCTTTTTAAAAGCCAGTTATTAATGCGGGAAAACTGAGATTGCATGAGAAAGGAAATAAATCACAATGAAGTTCTTTGGTTAGCACTGATTACTATTTATCTAGCTGCAATAATGTAAAAACTGACTTGATTTAAGAAAAATTGCAATAAAATGACAATAGGAGGAGAGAAGGGCAGCAGAGAGATGGCGGGTGTGAGTTAAATATTCCTCTTCCACAACCACAGGTTCTTGTCTAACTCTGAAAGAGAAGAAAGCATATGATTTAAAAATGAGAGTTGTGGTTCAAGTGGTAGAGTACTTGCCTTGAAGAAAAACGAAAACAAAATAACAGCACTCGGGTCCTAAGTGCAAGCTCCAGCACTAGCACACACACATAAAAATAATAATAAAAATGAAAATGAAAAGATAAACTAAGAGGGTTGAAATAGAAGCTGGTATGAGGTTGGGGACCAAGGAGTAGGAGGCCAGTACAAGGGAACTCAATATTATAAGACTTTCAAACACAATGGCTCACAGCTGTAATCCCAGCTACTGAGGAAGCAGAGACAGAGAGGGCCATGGTTTGAGGCCATCCCTGGAAAATGCTAGTGAGGCCTCCATCTCAACAAACAAACCACGCATTGTGCCATGCGTCTGTGGTCCTAGCTGTGTAGGAGGCATGATAGGAAGATCCACATCTGAGGTCTGCCCCAGGCAAAAGAGAGGCCTTAACTGAAAAATAACTTAAATAGCAGAAAGAACTAGGGGCTAACGCGGTATTATGACTATTTAATAAATATGAGACTCTGAGTCCAAAATCTCAGTCCCCAAAGAAAAGGAATTTTAATGACCTTTTAGAATTAAAAAGAAATCTGTGTATACATTACTTTAAAAAATAAGGTGTTTTAAACGGTTACACAATAATGTAAGAGTTTAACTTATTTATTTATGGTACTGGGTTTTGAACTCAAGGATCACACTGCAAACACTGCTACTTAAGCCATTTCCCAGTTCTTTTGTCTTTAAATTTATTTTTGAGATAAATAGACTCTCCCACATCTGCTTAGTCATCCTTAGAATGCCATCCTCCTACCACTGCTTCCCAAGTAGCTATTACAGTTGTAAACCACCACACAGGGCCCAAGAATTTAACATTTTGAAGAAGTTGTATTTTGTGCGCACGCGTGCGTGTGTGCTTGCGTGTGTGTGTGTGTGCGCGTGTGTGCCAGTCCTGGGGTTTGAACTCAGAACCTGGGAACTGTCCCTAAGCTGTTTTGCTCAAGGGTAGTGCTTTACCACCTAACCACACTTTCATTTCTAGCTTTCTGGTAATTAATTGGAGATAACGTCTTATAAATTTCCCAACTTTGTCTAGCTTTGCACTATGATCCTCAGATCTTAGCCTCCTGAGTAGCTAACATTACAGGTGTAAGTCACTGTCACTGGGCAAAGAAACTCTATTTCTTAATGAGATAAGCTCTCATCAGTCAGCAGACTGAGCTACAAAGAAGGCCCTTTTGCTAGGCATCTCCTAAAAGTAGTGTTTCACTGTACAATTAAGCAGACCAAAAGTCAATATTGAGCCAAGCGCCAGTGGCTCATACCTGTAATCCCAGGGGTAATCTCAGGAGTCTCCTGTAATCTCAGGAGTCTGAGTTCTGAGGATTGTGGTTCAAAGCCAGCCTATGTAGGAAAGTCTGTGAAATGTGAGATTCTTGTTTCTGATTAGCCACCAGAAAACTGGAAGTGGAGCTGTAGCTCAAAGTGGTGGAGCATTTGCCTCAAGCAAAAGAGCTCAGGGACAGCGCTCCGGCCCTGAGTTCAAGCTCCTCAAATGACAAAAAAACAAAACTGCCTTGTTTTTGTTTCACATATTTTTACTTGCACCCCACCCCCCCCCACACAGACGCCTCTATAAACCCTATAGGTTGAAGTAAAAAGTGTGTCTTCAATTCCACTCCTACTAATAAACTACCCACGAAAACAATTTTTGTCATTAATTTTTTTCTTTAGCCTATGAGTCTTTATAGTTCCAGTATGTGGACATACATACACATACACAAATTGGTAAGTATGTATGTGTATTACTCTGCTTTTCCCATTTTTCAGAACTCCTGCATTTTTTTTTTTTTGGCCAGTCCTGGGGCTTGAACTCAGGGCCTGAGCACTGTCCCTGGCTTCTTTTTGCTCAAGGCTAGCACTCTGCCACTTGAGCCACAGCGCCACTTCTGGCCGTTTTCTGTATATGTGGTGCTGGGGAATTGAACCCAGGGCCTCATGTATAGGAGGCAAGAACTCTTGCCACTAGGCCATATCCCCAGCCCCAGAACTCCCGCATTTTAATAAGACAAACAGCCAGATGAAAAATGATTTAACAGACCCCTCCCCTTACAAGAGAAGATATATGAATTCCCAAGAAGAACAAAAAAAGTATATTTAGCATAATTAGGCATCTAAAGAATGAAAATTAAAAGCACAATAAGAAACCCTGAAAATTAGCCAGTGGACAATATTTGTGAGTGTGGCCGCACATGACTGTAATTCCAGCATTGGAGAGATGGAAATAGGAGGAATCAGCAGCCCCAGGCCATCCTGGCTACAAAGCTTCACTGAGCAAACCTACATAACCCAACCAGCCCACTCCCACCTCTTACCCAAATGAGATGGAAATACATATCATACAAAAGCCTGTATAACTTACTGTTCAGGGTTGGAAATTTTTAATTAGATGCTATCGTAGGGTAGCTGTCATTATGCTACTTGTTGTGTTTGTGGGGTGGAGGTGGGCATCCTGGGGCTTGACCTCAGAGCCTAGGTACTGTCCCTGACCTTATTTTTCCCCTCAAGGCTAGCACTCTGCCATTTGAGCCAAAGCTCCACTTCTGGCTTTTTGGTGGTTGATTGGAGATAAGAGAACCACAATCCTTAGATCTCAGTCTCCTGAGTAGCCAGGATTACAAGTGTGAGCCACTGGAGCCTGGCTGGGATGCTTGTTACAGTCATTCAGTGCGTTGAGAACCAGCCCTGTTAATACCGGGATGGGTTCCCTCAATTTCCTCCAGAGTAAGCATGCATGGGGTTTCCACCCTCACTGTCAGTGTGCTTGAATGGCCTCCATAAGCCTCATGCTAAGCATGTGTTGTGCAATGCATCTCCAGCACAACCACCCTGATGTGCATGGCTGGCTTGCTACCTGTGCACATTTCCCTTTTACTAGGTCAGTGGGTCAGCACCACGTTTGAACTCTTTTCAATGGTGTTTTCTGCAGCTTCCAGCTTGTGGGCGACAGGCTGGTACAGATGGCCCTGCTGAGGGTGAAGACGTTTCTGAAATGCCATCTGTGTCCCTGTCACCAAAGTGCTCGAGATCCCCATCGGAGAGTGGCGGCAAGGGCCACATTGATGCATGTTCTTCCTAACAGGCTGATGTTGACATTTAAAGGGACAATGAGGTTCTTCTTCCTTTTATCCAATGAGGAGGGCAGCACTCATTAGCACACAGAGCAGAAGATGAGGGAAGGAGAGCTCCGGCTTAGGGGCACTTCTATCTCCTAGCACCACATCAGGTCAGTAGTATTCTCTGCATCAGACATAGAATAGACTCTGGAGTACAAAGTACTGAGAGAAAGGAATCATTCCTTTTTTGAAATAAAGGTCTTGGGATGTGGCCCAAGCTGACCTTGAACTTGTATTCCTCCTGCTTCAGTCACCCATGTGCTGGAATCTCAGGTGTATACCATCCCACCTGGCTGGCGGGAGTGCTCCCTTCTGATAGAACACAGGAGACAGAGTGGGAGGCATAGGCATTGTATCTGAGAATCAACGCAGTGTCCGCCCAGTACCGTTCTTCCATTCCAGGCTGAGGGGTCAGGGCTTTGGACCATGAGCATTGGAAAGCCATTGGGTAGGATGCTGTGTTGTTGGAGGGATTCAGTGAAAGGTGGAGTGCTGGGTGAAATTAAACCTCACAGGCACCCTTTGACTTGGCTGGAACGTCCAATGGCTGGGGGAATATACATCATAGGCCAAGGCCATGAGTCGTCCTCACACTCTGGTATGTGATCAGAAAGAGCTGTAAGCCATGACAACTGGGGGAAGAATCTCAGAGATGCTCAAGTTCATTCTTGATTTTGGAGAGTAAGTGATGTGCTTGCCGTCTTCCAAATAATGGGTCATGCTGCTGAGACTAGAATCTCTGAATCCTGTCCTGGGTCTCTATTTCCTATTACCAAACTGTCTCAAAACATGTTCTCAACTAGGATCCTTGTCTGGCTAGCTTTTCTCAGGGACAGTTCACCCTGATCTGAGCTCTTGCCAACCTAGGCTCCTTAGTGACTCAAGCTAGGCCTGAGATTCCCAGAATGGGCACCAGGGGGCGGTGTGCTCTGATGACTTGTTTTCCTTTACCCTTCACTCTCCTGGTTCCACACCCTTTGACCATCTCCAGACTTGGTTGCACTGAGTCGATACCCCAGATTCCATGAGCACCCCGAAATGGTCCTAATCGGAAAATATCCCACATACCTGGTATTTCACTCTCCCACTCCCATGCACTTGTAAACACACATCCACTCTGGTTCAGCTCAGCTCCACTCAGACAGCCTATGCCTAACCTGGCCACACACAGAGAGACAGAGAGAGAGAGACAGAGAGAGAGAGAGAAACAGAGACACAGGCAGACAGAGAGAGAGAGAGGAAGAAGAGAGAAGGAGGAGGAGGAGGAGGAGGAGGAGGAGGAGGAGGAGGAGGAAGAGGAGGAGGAGGAGGAGGAGGAGGAGGAGGAGGAGGAGGAGAAGGAGAAGAAGGAGAAGAAGAAGAAGAAGAAGAAGAAGAAGAAGAAGAAGAAGAAGAAGAAGAAGAAGAAGAAGAAGAAGAAGAAGAAGAAGAAGAGATCCAGAAGCTTACGTGTTAACTGTAGTCAAGATTAGGCCCAGGAATAGACCAGGAGAGAAAGACAATTTTAAAAAACATCAAAAGCTTCCATGTAAGTTAATTGACAAATTGAACACAATATCAGATGAACACTTTATCAGATAAAGATATTTTGGTCAGTACTAAAGTTGAATTCAAGGCCTTGTGCTTGCTAGACAGGTGCTCTACCATTTGAATTACACACACTTCCTTCCCATTTTGAGTTTTGTTTTGTTTTCCAGTTAGGATCTCCCGGGATTTTTTGTTGTTGTTGTTCAGGGCTGAACCTTAGCCTGTAATCCTCCCACCTACATTACCTTCATGGGTTTTTCCTCTGTAAATCTTTGCATTCCCTCTGGTCTCTAGAGGGAGGAAATGACAGACAGTCCCTTCTGAAGAGACCGTCATTGGACTTAGAGCCCTGCTGGGTCCCAAACAGGATGATCCAGGAAGGCATATCATCTTGAGGTCATTAGTCTTATTACATCTACAAATAATTCTTTTCCTAAACAAGATACCATGTCTGGGTGCATAAATTTCTATATGACATTGCTTTTCAGGGGGCCACCATCTGATTATTTCCAGAGAAACACACACACACACACACACACACACACACACACACACACACTCACACACGCACTGAGGGGGAGAGAGATAATGAGACAGAGCAGGAGAAGAGAGAATTAACTGACCAGGTACAGAGGAAAGAGGGACAAGAAACACAGCCCCATATGCCTGTATCTGGTTTGGATTGTGGCAGCTGGAGGAAGCTCTTGACCACTCTGCTACCGGTCAGTAACCCAGGGGAGACAAAAAGAAACAAGCACATGGCAACTCGGGCTCCACAGTTAATTTGATTTGTCTTTTGGCAGAGTGTCTCTGCCAGGTTTCCTCCTGAATATCACAGAGAACCAGCACTCTGCACTCCAACACTTGCCCATCCAGGCAGATACACCTGGAGGGTGAGTGAGGGCTGGCAGATGCCTCTGCCCCATTTCCTTTAAATAATCCCTGAACAGATGGCATCAGCTGTGCCCATGAGTGCCCGCAGCTACAGTGTGCGGAGCTCCATTAGGTCAGTCATCGTCCTCCTAGATGGCATGGGTACCTGTGTGCTTCCTGCAGAGACATCCTGAGTAGCACTTCCCAGGCCACTCAGAGGACTTCAGGAATCTTGGTGGCCTCTCTAAGAACGAGGAGGACCAGACACATGTCAGACTGACTTACAGACATGGCACACGGTTGCTGAAATGTCCTCCTATTTGCTCATAACAGCTTTGGCAGCGGTGCAGGGAAGGAGAAGCCACCCAAGCCACAGACAGTTTGCTTTCCTGTGGGTCACTACAGACAGCACCTTGGCAGTACTAGCTTCTTGCTGGGGCACAGCATATGCAGGAGCAGCTGTGTCTTCTTCTTGCAACATCCAGGGCTGGGTTCTGATGCTCTCACTAAATTAAGTTTCACACTGGTGAGTGGGTGTAATATTATTGTTAAAATAGCTTTCATTCCACTCAAGACTATTTTTTGGGAAAATCATTTGCAAGCCTGAATATTTTTGGTGTGTGTGTGTGTGTGTGTGTGTGTGTGTGTGTGTGTGTGTGTGTGTGTGTGGCAGTGCTGAGGTTTGAACTCAGGGTATGTATGGGCACTGTTCCTAAGCTTTTCTCTCTGCTCAAGGTTAGTGCTCTATAACTTGAGCCACAGCTCCACTTCTGTCTTCATGGTGGTTCATTGGAGATAAGAGTCTCATAGACATTCCTTCACGGGTTGGCCTTGAACCACAATCCTCAGATCTCAGCCTCCTACATAGCTTGGGTTGCAGGCAGGAGCCACCAGCACCTGGCAAGTACTTTCACCATTAGTAGTAAAATCTGATTTGCAGTGTGCCTCATAACGGATCCCAAGCCACCAATGGGAAGAGACAAGGTGATTGAGAGGCACTGTCCCATTACCTACAGATCTTTAATTGAAGCATGCACAAATACCTATAACCAAAAGCAAGTCTCCAGAGCCAAAACACATCTCAGCTGGAGACAGAAACAAGGGAGCTCACAGGCCAGCAGCCTGCCTCCCCTTAGATAAAGATGGTTTGCAGAATTTTCCAATTAACCCTCATGTCTCCCCAAACACACACATTCCCTCTCTTTTGGCACCTGTGAGGGGCTGCACAGGCTATAAATTGAACCCCAAATGTAAGGAAGTAAGGCTGATGCAGCTCTGAGCAAAGAAAAAAAGAAAGCTATGATTAATCTCCTCTGGGCCTTCTCAGGTTGCCTGGAATAGTTTAGTCCTCAAATACCAGTGACTCACTTTCCTGAAGCGACAAAATTATAGGTAATTGCTTTTGGGAAGAGCCAAATAGCGTATGGCTTCTCCTCTGACCAGATTTATTTTAATTCTCAATAAACAGAATAATAGCATCCTCTTTTCTCTGCTCTTCTGGTCATTAGAGAGGCTAAAGCTATGACCATCCCTGGGCACAGGAGTCACAAACAAATGCAGTAACCACGTCAGCACATAATTATCATCTCTTATTGTTCGGCTGCCGAGGAGATGGCCCATAAACTATCTGGAGTCTTCTATGGGCACCTGTTACCCAGAGCCATATTGAAGGGGAAGAACTCAGTGGACAGAAAGCTGATGGGCTCAGTGGGGGGGAGGAGGGAGGTGAGGGTGTGGGTGGTGGGGTTGGGGTGGGAGACTTCTACTCTGTCACACCACCAGTGGCTGCTATCCATTGGAGCAGGCAGAGGGCAGGCCCAAGCTTTCAGGTGACTGGGAGGCAGAGATAATGGGACACAGCTCTGAGAGAGGGGGTGCGCCATCCTGGGCAGTACCACATGGCAACAGGCCCTCTCCACCCTTCCTCTCATTTTGGTTTTCCTTCTTACCTCTCTTTTCTTGGGGGAAGGGCCCCGTTCGACATGTCCCTCCACACTGTTCTAATTCCCTGGTTCTGATCTTCCTTTGCTTGAGGAGATTGAAAAGCTGCAGAAGTAAAATCAAAGACAGACAAACAATAAACAACAATAAGACGACTTTTAATTCCACCTGCGTGCTTAGGTGTTTTTGTGTGCTGGGAGTATTTGTTTCATTTCTTTTTCTTTTTGATGGTACTGGGGTTTGAACTCCAGGCTTTTCACATGCTATCAAAATCTGTGTAGGGTTTTCCATTCTGCCCAGGATGCACCTGGAACTACCATCCTCCTACCTCTGTACCTCCAGATAGCTGAGATGAGAGATATGAACCATCATACCTGGTTTGTTTGTTGAGGTAGGGTCTCAGTAACTTTGACACACGGTAGATAGGATAACCAAAATTCAAACCTGGTTGTGGGTGACATCGTGCCCCGTGTTCATGTATCATAAACTTTTCTGCCCAGGCTGGCCTCAATCATGATCCTCCCATTCTCAACTTCCTAAGTAACTAGGATTACAGGCATGTCCTACTTATGCCGGCTGGACCCTATGGTTTATTTTACAGTGAAGGAGAATCTTACTTGGGTGCTATCTCAGTCTGCCCACTTGACAGGTAGGAAAAACACACCATTGAAATTCACCATCTGAAAACATGAACTCATGGGCAGGGGAGGGAGGAGACGCTTGTAAAGCCAAGGGCTTGATAAACTCCTCCAATGAATAACATTACAAGCTGCTGGGCCTCATTTCTCTTGATTGAAGCCAGCCCTATCAGGCTGGTTAGGCCTGCTCTTCCTTTCTTAAGAGACAGCAAGCGCTTTTAGGGCCTGGGATTTGCATTTCACAGCTAGCCAACCCTGATCAGAAACATGATCCTCAGTCATCCCTTATCAAGGGCAAGCTGTCAGGGTAATTTAGAGCTCTGGCAGGAGCAGTGTTGGAGGGTGGAGGTGGGGGGGTCTGTGGAGCATGAAGCAAGAAGGCAGGGGAGCTGCTGAAGGAGCAGGGAGGGACGCCAGCCGTCGGTCTGGTGTGGACCACATGCAGGGAATGGAGATGGATGAAGGGATGGGAGGCAGGTCGGAAGGAAGCCCTCCATCTTCATGGGTGATGAGGGACAGGGTCATGGTAGGCTGGGAACTCAGCTGGGACCAAGCCAGGAGGATCCATCTTTACCTATCCTGGAAGATGATGAATGCCATTTCTGCTGTAGGGAGGTTGTGGGTAAGGGAGGAGACTGGACTTCTGCAGGCATGTATGCCCTCTGTTATCCCTCACCCCACCCAGGAAGAGAGAGAGAACCTGTAGACTAGGGCAAATCCATGCTGATTATGGGGTTCTATTGTCTTCAGGGCTGGTCTTCGTTCTGGGATGAAGGTATGGGGGACAATTGGTTGGGCTGCCTATCTTGGTTTGATAGGACAGTCCACTTAAATCCTTTCACAATGGGAGCCAGCCATGACAGACCTTTCCAGACTGATCCCAGAATGCAACTAGATTTACAAGCAACAGTGGTGGCGTTGCTAATAAGGGGCAATTTATTCTACCTCTGAAATCCAATCATTTCTTTGCTGGAATTTTTTTTTCCCTGACAATTATAGAGAAACGCTATGAATAGATTTTTTTAATTTTCTCATTTATAAAAGTTGTTTTACATTGTTTCCATTTTAAATTTTATTTATTTGTTTTGGATTTTCCTTCTTATTATCCTCAAGTAGTTGTACAAAGGGGGTTCCATTCAACCTGTCAGTTTAGGCGTACAATATATCTCCATCAATGCCATCCTTTTCATCCTTCTCCTGCATCTCCCCCAATTCCCTCGTTACCTAGTTCCGTGTTCACCTATGTCCATCGAAAGTTATGACTGCATGTGTCCACCTTTCCTCTCCCCATCCCTTGGCCTCCATGTCTCCTTGACCTCACTACCCCCAACAACACATGTTCCAGCATCCTGCACTAATTTCTATTAAACTGTTATTTGTTCAAGAGTTACACCATTGAAATCCCGCCCTACGTATATACTATACTTTAGTTAATATGTGTGTGTATTTGTATGCATGTGTCCCTGTGTATGTATACACATATATTTATAATTTATATCTAACTTTTATATATGAGAGGAAAGGAGGTGTGTCCTTTATCTCTCTCTGAGCCTGACATCCATCAGAATGAATGATATTATGTTATTGTGCAAGGAAATGGATGGTCCTGGAAAATATTTTTTTTTAACTTTTTTCTTCCTTAATGCTATTGGGACCAACTTCTTCTGGTCAAACTCAGAATGTAGACCGACAATGATGAATTTGACAGGTAACTGTACACATAGTATACGTATGTTGGCACTATGTGTAGCAGTATTTCATGGTATTTTGCAAACAAGGCCTGGATTTTTTTCACCACTGTGCCGCTCAAACCTCCTGAAAAGTCAGGCCTGCTACCCTGAGAAGCCAATTCCATGGTGAGCCACTGGGGAAATTTTTTTAGAAGCCCACAGAGGGACCAGGACTGAAGAGGAGACTCCACCAGGACAGCCACTACCACCTCTGCAGTTTGTTTGACACTCCTGCATTCCCAGGAGATTTAAGACAGCATTTTGCTTTTGAAGATCCCAAGCTGTTTAATGGGTAGACTAGGCTCTAGCCTGGAGTCACTGGTGGCAGCGCCTTTGAGGTCAACAAGTAGAAAGAGCACGGAGAATGATCACAGAAATGAACTAAACATAATGAGCTAACCTAGTGGGACGAAGCCAAGGCCAAGGTACATGTCTGAGGAGCCCAATGTCTTTTCCATCAAGCATCTGTGTGTTGAGGCTGGTGTGTGTTTCCTTGCTTCCAAAGCCACATGATGAAGTCCTCACTCTCTTACTTTCAATTGTCACCCTATTTGAGCATAAAGCTATTTCATTAGCAATACGAAGTTGAGGTCCCCTGGCAGCAAGAAGAACCTTCAGCCAGGGGTGACTGTGTCCCTTTCAGAAAAAGGGAAAATAGGAAAATGACACACACATGGAGCATGTCCTGGGGAGAATTGTAGTTATATTGTCACCAGACAAGGAATTTCCCCAAGTTAGGAGAGAGGTGTAGACTAGATCCTCACCAGCCCCTTCCCAAGTCATGTGGTTCTGCTGGCAATGCCATCGGAAGCTGGAGGCTTCCCTAACTAACCAGAAGACCATACATCTCTGTGGTAATAGGCCGTTCTGCATGTGGTACTTGTTATTGTGGCTCTAGCAAACTAATACACTGACTTGTGGGTCCTGCAGGGGTTGGACACAGATGCTGAAATGTTCCAGCTTTTTGCACGGTTGACTCTGCTTTGCTATTAAAATGAAGCTTCTATTCCTCTGGTACTCAAAAGCACCATTTTCCAAAGTTAATAGTAGTTGAGAATAATCTTGGCAGGCTAAACAGGCTGGAAGTTGGCTGTGATTAGAAGACTTAAGGGTATTTCTTATTTTATGGGTTTTTTTTCCCCTTCCTATCTCAAGCAAGGCATACTTAACTCCTAATTCCACTCCTTGATTAAACATTAAAGGTTTGTGCTGGCTCTATGGAACATGGAATTATCTGTTAACTTGCAATCATGCTAAATTCATAAATCTAATTTGGCTCTGGCATTAAGCCAGAAGCAAATCCAAGAGATTAACTTTTTGTAACCATCAGAACTAAAAAAGAAAAAAACAAGAAAACTCCCCTGTTATTGTTGTTTTAATTGATAAGTTTAATGCAATTTCTAGAGGTCACATACAGGTCTCAGGCATGCAGGATGGATGGTAAATGGAAATGAAGCTCATGAAAGCCGTGACACTGGGCCTTGAGCTGATTTCTTCCTTAGAATCAGAGTTTCATAAAGGTCAGTTTGTATCAGTTCCACCTTGTACAGGTAAGAAAACAGAGGTAGAAAGTTAATGCAGGGCAAAGTCACTTGCTGAGGCTCTAGCAGGTTCCAGTTCCTGGGCTGACGTCAGTTGTGTTCCTTGTCCCCAAGGCTCTTACAGTCTAACAGGGGACAGAGAGCAATGACTTCACAATTCCAGTTTCTGTAATAAACACCACTGTGGGCACCCCCCACCCCCGATCATCTGAATAGTACAAAGGACACAGAGACATTAGGTCTTAGGATGTGAGCAAGGATGGTTTCTATGGTGGAGCTTGCTTCATTTGAGCCTGGCAGAAGGAGCAGAGCCCACCCATGGAGGAGGGGGGAACGAGGACCCTTTTCTTGGGCTGGGAGCAGCACACAAGAGACAGCTTGCAGCTGGGACACAAGCCTGTCCTCCGGTCAGGCAGGGCCTCACCCACCCTCCCAAGCTGCCCAGGCATCACTGGACAACGGCAGAGGATCTTTGCAGAAGTGCTTTGAGAAAGGCCCTGAAGGGCTTTTCAACCAAGAACTAGAATGGGGATCACTCCAGTTGGTGGTTCTCAACTTTATGGCAGTGATGGTGGTGGGTTTGTCCTCCTGGAGACAGCTGGGCGTGCATAGGGAAGTTTTGGGGTGTCATAATTGGAGGAGCTGCATCTTAGGTGTGGAAACCAGGGATGCTGCTCAAGATGCTCTGGCAACAGAGTGTTACGCAGTTCCCAGTACAGAGTTACCTGCAGGGTAATGGGTAGAGTGGCCATGGCCCAGCCAGGTGCTCTCACAGGTCTGGGAAAAGAGGCATACTCTCTCCAGGCATGGCTCGCAACCAAGAAAAGAGACAGATGGACACATGAACACATGGTTCAGCCAGGAGAGCATAAAGTGAGCTGGGATGTAAGCAGTTGTGAAAGCACGGGGTGACTGAGGAGTGATGAACAGCAGGACTGTCAGCCTGACCCAGGAAAACCTCGCTGATTCTTGGGAAGGGATAGACAGGCAAAAACCCTTCTCTGGCCATCCTCCTATTCTTGATAGACAGATGGCAGGGCCAATCTAATTTTCTGGGTTGAGAAGCTTGTACAATTTGGAAAGCCTTAAAAAAAAAACATGCAATTAGATACAAACACTACTGTATATTTAGAAGGGGAAAATACATCCAAACAAAATCACACATTTACAATAAACTAATGAGGACTGCAGATGGAAGGGCTTTGCACGTGGCACAAAGCTAGGCCTCATTGGCTCCACATCCCACTCACTGTGGAGGGAGGAGACCTGGGAGATGGCACAGCCTGTGGGGAAAGATGACATTTCTGCTCAGCTCCCCACAGGAGATTCAACCACGGCCTAGTGAGAGCCTTCCCTGGCAGCATCTCCCAGAGCTTCGTGAGTCAGGAAAGAGCATACTTTGGGTACTTGCCCCTGTAAACACAGATGCCAGGGGCCCTGGAGGAACTATGGCAGAAAGAGGGGGTCCTTCGAGCACCAGTTTCCTTTAGCTCAGACAGCCAGAGGCCCATTGGCGTACCAGCTGCCCCTGTGGCTCTGTGTGGTGTGGGGTGGGTGGGCAGGCCTCATGCCTATCATTTCTTTTCCCATGAGTCTCTTCTAACCCCTCCAGAGAAATTAGGAGAAGGATAGGGGCTGGGAATTCCAATCTTGAAGCCTGTAGCATGTTCCTGGCCAGGCTCTGTCATTCAAAGACAGTGCAGGGGTGTCCCCTTCTAAATAACTGTCCCCTCTGTCTCTCCCCTAGCTTGTTTTCTCCTGTCCTCATAGTTCGTCTTCTCACATGGCCTTCTTAGGTCTCTTTCATCCCGTGTAGGGTGCCACTTCCGCTCCCTCCCTGACACCACCTCTCCATTGTCCTTTATTTGAAATCCTACCATCTTATTTGGCTCTGTCACAGTCTGTCTTCCAAGGTAAAGGTTATCTGTGTGAGTGCCGTGGCTGTCAACTGTCATGGCTGCATCCCAGGACTACAGAACCCAGGTCCAAGGGTAGTCCACAGGAAATTTATACAGAGCTAATGTACAGCTCAATCAATGAATGCAAGAAGGAGGTGACGAAGGCCAAAGCCTTGCTATACCAAAGGTGATTAATTATTGCATCACCTTCTCTTTATTCTTAGAGGTGGGTTTGCACCCTCCGCTTGTTAGAGAGAACACTGGGCCAGGAGGTTCATACTGGCAGGACATTTTAGATATTGGTTGTTAAAGGCATCTCCAGTTTCCTCTTCACATGGCAGGCGATCCAAGCTTGTGTGCAATGGAAGCAAGCGTGTTCTTCTTATACTACCTGGCCTAGATACTTCTAGAAAGATAGATCATGAAGACATCATTTACCAAAGTAACTCTGTGTGTCCCTTGACCTATATTCTTGCTGGAAAATGCACTTGCTACATCCAGAGCCAGCTGGATGTAAACTAAATGCTGGCCAGTTCTACCTGCAAACCTCTTAAGTCACCTCATTGCTCAGGGCATCAGATTCCCCCTCTGTGAAGTGGAGAGGGACTCAATAACCTACCAAGGTGAGAGGGATTCACAGGGATGGGGGCAGCCCCAATGGTGCCCACTAGCCTGCCCTGGCCTGAATGCAGACACTGTTGTTTGTTGACATCTCTGTGGAACTAGTGGAATGTCACTGCTCCTATGTGCTTGGCACAGAGCTCTCTAGACAAGGCCATCTCTCTCTCTCTCACCAGTCTCCAGGGCACACTTTTTTCTGGGTTAGGGAAGTCCTGATTGAAAATCAGTCAGTTTTTGTTTTTTGGAAAGGAGAGGAAGATGGGCTTGTGGGATGGTGGTATAGTCATTATCTGCGTGACTGTGGACTGGGTCCCACTGACTTCCCTGTGCAACCAGGATCCGGTCCCTTCCTCCATTCCTCTTTCTGGGATGTGACAGCTGTAGTTCTTCTCTCTCTCTCTCTCTCTCTCTCTCTCTCTCTCTCTCTCTCTCTGTCTCTCTCTGTCTCTCTCTGTCTCTCTCTGTGTGTGTGTGTGTGTGTGTGTGTGTGTGTGTGTGTGTGTGCTGGGATCAAATCAGACACCAGAGTTTGCCATTTGGACATCCTCTGCTCCCCTCCATCCCCAGGTCATGGGCATAAACCCATTATATAAATCCAGTGGGGTTCTCCAAGGTTGGAGAATCTTTCAGAGACCTCTAAATGTGTTGGAGGCCCATGGTTCTTTGGGATAAACCCATATGGAACTGACCACAGAGCGTCTTTGAGCTCAAGGGTCAGATACCAGAGTGTACAGGGCAATTGGCCTGTCTCACATTCCTGTGTCTCCCTGAGCTGCAGCTGGAGCTGACTGCAGAGAGCAGGTGCTCTATCTGGCCTCTCAGGTAGAAGGAAGATGTTCGTGAAAAGAAGCAAAATGGCCACAGGGCTAAAGGGAAATGGCAAGAATTGGAGCATTAATTAATATTGAATGATAGCTTGCTGTGTGCCTGGTACTGGTCTAATCATTTTAGGAGCACGGAGCCATTCATTACCACAGCAACATCACAAGCCAGATGCTTTTGTTTGTATAACCATGGAGCTCAAACTCTAAAATGCTTCCACCGTTATTATTGTGATTCGGTTTCCTCCAAATCCCTGGGCAGCCATCAGAGATGAGATGGTCATTTTCATCTTAGAGACAAAGAAAGAGGTGAAGTGCGTCATGGAAGGTGGCAAGGTTCCCGGATCCCTGAGCTCAGACCCATCCAGAAAGCCAGGACTCCCTTCTGCACAGTTCCTGCTACACCACATTTAGCCAGTAGAGGGAGGAAGAGAGCAACTTTGTTCCTTTTCCAGGCCAGCCAAGAGTCATGGGGCAGCACCGGATTCATTCACCTATGTTTGTTTGTTTTTAACTTAATTTACTTTATAACTTACAAGTTGTTTGATTTGGACAAATCTGAATTTGGTTCCCATTTCTATAAAATGAAGAAAAATGGTATTTGGCTCTTAAGGGATACAGGATTTAAATGACACAGAAATAAAATATTTGGCAATTCTTGGCATCCAACAAATACTGAAAATAGTAGCTAGTACTACTCACCCCCACCTACAATACTTCACTGGTTCTTTTAATCATGTTAATTCATCAAATATTTATTCATTTAGTTACCAGTTAAATAACAGCAACAGCAAAGGCATGGCCCTAGGTACTGACAATGGGTGTGCTTCAAAGATACGAAACCCACCATCTCCTCTGTGAGTTTCATGGGTAACAAAGGTGCTGGCACAAAGCATGGAGAGGATGCCCAGTGAAGTTGCTTGTACTATGCTGTGGGAATGAGGAGGGGGCTCCCACCAGTGGGAGAGATGCAGGTGCTTTCTATAAATGCTGAGATGTGTGTGTGTGTGCGTGCACACACACACATGCCAATATTGGGGCTCAAACTCAGAGCCTAGGCCCTGTCCCCCTAGCTGTTTTGCTCAAAGTTGGCCCTCTACTACTTGAGCCACACCTTCCTCTTCTGGCTTTTTGGTGGAAGAGATAAGAGTCCTCATAAACCTTCCTGCCAGGATCCTCTGATTCCTGCCTCCTGAGTCACTAGGATTTAGGCCCATAGTGCTGAGCCTTTGAAAAGGCTCAGTCACATGGGCCTGGGTTCAGCTCTATAGGGTCTCTCATCTGAGGATGAGGCTTGCTGGATAAAGCCTCACAAGAGGTTCTGATAAAAACTGAGGTTCAGGGGTGTGCTTGGTTGGATGATGGGATAAGCATGTGATACAATCCCCTGAAGATGAGGGCTCCCAGGATCCCTGTTTATTCCTGAGAAGCTTTGCTATTCCTGTGGTTGTGAGGGAAAGGGTGAAGATCACAGGAACCTTAAACTTAAAATGTTCACAGGGGACACTCCCTCCCACCCCAGTGTAGGGAGTCTTCTCCATCTCCTTGGAGTTAAGTGATCCAGAAATATCACTTTGAGCCTGAATTTCCCCATCTTTTAGAAAGGACTGCATCCTTGACAGAGGCTTTATCGAGATCACATTATGCAATCTTAGTGCAGTCATCACTGCTCAGTTGGGTCAGCCTATCAGGTGAGACACAGGAAACTTAAATAGACATCTGTTCTTTCCTTGCCATACCCGTAAAGAATACTTCAGCTTGGGCATCTCTTGGTTGTAGCCTGTGCCCCCTCTACCCTTTTGTTTTCTTGGTGCTTCAGTTCAAATGAAACAAGGCATGCCTTCTGTCCCAGGGCCCCTTGCCCAGTCAGTCTACCATCTTGGACACCTCTTCCTTCCTCCAGCATCTGCATCAGACCCCTACAGGGCTTAGTTCAAGTCACCCTTCCTTTCTCCCTTTCTCCAACATCTAGTCATTTATTTATGTTTCTCTCACACCAAACCCAGCATCACCATTGTCAGTGCCATCATCTCCGTGCTAGATTGGAGATCATTCCTAATCATCTTGAAGTTGTAATTCTTGGGTTCTAGAAGGAAAACTTGAAAGCTCTTTTTTTTTGTCTGTCATAAGGCTTGAACTCAGGGTCTAGGCACTGTGACTGAGCTCTTTTGCTCAAGGCTAGCACTCTACCAGTTGAGCCACAGTGCCACTACTTGATGTTGAGTCGTTGTTTGAAGAGTCTCATGGAGACTTTTCTACCATGGCTGGTTTTGAACTACAGTCCTCAGATCTCAATCTCTTGCATAGCTAGGATTATAGGCATGAGCCACTGGCACCTGGCTGGAAACTAATTTTTAAAAGGGAGACAAGATTGGCAGTGTGAGATGAATTGAGTAGAAAAAAGTGTCTCTTGAGGACCAAGTCATCTACCCACCAAAATTTAGGGTCACTTCCCACTTTAGCCCAAGACAATGAATGCTGACTGCATCTACTTTTAGCTGAAGTATGCTGGGAAATAAAGCTTCCATCAAAGGCATCAAGTTCAGATTCAACCCTTGCCAGGAAATGACTAGGTGAAGGAATTTTTTAAATTTTGTTTTATTTTTCTATTATTTACTTTTTTTAAAGTTTCTATTAAGTAATTGTACAAAGGGTTCCAGTTCAACATGTCCACTTAAGAGTACAATACATCTTGATGAATGTCACCCCTTTAAACTGAAGTCTCCTTGCCTTTTGTGTAAATGCTGGGAACGGAAAATAATAGAGCAGTCACAACACCCATGAAATATAACTTTTTAGACTGTATTTTTATTATCTGTATATAGTGGTACACAGGAGTTGTCATTCAAAGCAAGCAGTTTATGCTTGCACCTGGACCAATGTCACCCCTTTCAACATTCTACTTTAAAGAAAGAAAGTCAAAGGATGAGGGAGGAGGGAAGGAGGAAGGTGGGATAGAAGAAACAAGTCTTCTACAGGACCTGTGACTGAGCAAATGAATTCTCCTGCCCTTCCTACACAGTTGCTGTTCCATTCAATGAGGTAGCCAAATGGGAAAAGCTGTCTGCCTGCAATGGTCCGGGTGGATGGCAGCATTAATGGAGTGTGTGAAACTGGCCCTTGGGGATGAGGTATTTGAAGAATGACTGCCAAGGGTTAAGAACCAGTAGGCTTATTTTTCATTTGTGTAGAAATGAATCCCAGATACTTTAAAAAAAATTCTAAGGAAACACACTTTTTTCTAGGCTTTTCCAACCCCCAAATGAATCAGAGAAGGGAGAAAAAAAAAGTGAACCGAAGTGGTTCCAATTTACAACAAGAGTGCAATTTCAATTGATTTAAAGTGAGGAGCAACAGAGGTAATGATCACAGAAAAAAGGCCGGAATTAGTCAATAAATAAAGTTCAAGGTCCCAAGCCTGACTTCTCTTTCATTAGTCTTAAAGAATGAGAATAAAAAGAGAGGAGGTTCCATTTGTCAAGTCCCTAATAAAAGCAGGCAGTGGTCCAGCCGTGACTCAGAAGCTGGGCTGGATCACGGGCCTGGTTCATGGGGAGCAAAGCCAGAATTTACCCTCAGGAACATGATTTTGCTACCATCTAAGGGTCTTGGGTCCTTTCCCCCCTTCCCTTCCACCAAATACAGAATTATGAGGTAGGAAAAGTGGCAGCAGAGGTAAAGTTTAATTTAGAGTGAGGCACTAGGGAAGTTGGGGGTAGCCACTTAGCAGTTGGCAGGTTTGTGTAAGCCCCCAAATAGGACTCCCAACTAGGAGGCTTGCCTTGTGCTATGTGAGGTCCCATTCAACTGCTTCCTGGACTAGGAGAAAGAGAAAGAGGGGGAAGAGGAGGGGGAAAAGGAGGGGGAGGAGAGAGAGGGAAGACTTCTCAGAGCAAGAGAGTGAGAATTGGGCCTGAAATTGACAACCCACTATAGTGCTCATGCCTCCACCCCCCTCCGCCTTTCTATCCCTTTGGGCAAGTTTCAGCTATTCTAGCATCTGATTAAGTCACTGGCCATCTCACTCCAAGCAGAGGGATACTTGTCTCTCCAGGGTTCTCAGAGGCTTTGGTTTTATCAGAGCCATTATCTCTGTTCCCAGGGTCTTCACGAAGAGGAAGGAGAGTTATCTCCACCTGCTGCTGTCTTTCCCTTTCCCTTTATAAAGGTGTACTGGCTAATTATACCCTCAAGATATAATTTGGCTACTCTCAACTGGCTGATACTCCCACTGGGCTGAGAAATCACAGTCCTTAAGTGTCAATAAAACAGGGTCTAAACCCAATAGCACACCCATCCATCCCTCCAGCCACTTTCCTCATCTCCCCCATCCTGTGTCCAGTTGTGACAAGTCCTTGGGGACTTCTTCCTAGCAAATTTCTAGCGTTAGCTCACCATGGTGTTGGTGAATGTGATCGTGAGTGTAGTGTGAAGTCCAGATGAAGTCACTTGGGATGATCACTGGCTCACTGTAAACACTCAATTTGTGTTAGTCTCTGTTGCTGTGGCTGTTATTTTTCCACTTCCCATAGGATGATTAATGTTGTGCTGCATGTGGTGGGAGGGGGAGGAGGAATTAGCATCGTGTGAGGCTGTGTGAGATGAAGGAAGGAGGACAAGGAAAAAATGGAGACATGAGCAAACACAGCACGCAGAATTTCTTCTCTAGCAAGCGACACCTAGCCAGGGAGGGGTATTTGCTCTACATAAGGCGTGAAGCCAGAAGATATGAAGTCCTGTGTGGCATTTTGATGGAATTAGGGTGTTTGTCCTGTAAGTTCCCCATCTTTTCCATCTCTTCTTTAGGAGACAGATGGGGCATGGGACCAAGAGTCTACGGGCTCTAGGACAGAACCTAAAGAAGCTTTGTCCAGGGTGGACAGGTTCAGGAGGGCTCATATTTTTATCTTCCATCTTATTCTGGGGTATGCTACCCAGCAAGCATACCCTGAGGCAATTCTGACAATGGATGTCTGGAAAGAACAGCCGTTTACTTGGGGCTTCTCTTGACAAACACCCCACAACCTTGTGCACCCATACCGAGAATTGCCACTGTGGTTGTTGGATCATGGAAAGATGAAGAGAGGTTTTAGGAGGTGGAAATGTGTACTTAAAATGGTACCTCTGAAAGGCATAGTTGATGGTTGAGAGGAATCAAGTCAGCTTACAGGGGCACTATCCCACAAATAGCTGCACAGTGTAGGTCATAGTGAGGTAGTTGGGGGTGGGGGCTGGGGGTGGGAAATCTCAGGACACTATGTCTGATGCAAGTTCTCATGTTCCGGTAGGTTCCTAGCCAGTAAGAACAGTTGCCAAATTTTATAGTTACAACCTTCCCACACCTTATAATACTCATTCTTCATTGTAAAGAGTCAATATTCTTACTAATGGAACTGGAAGTCTTGTCTGACTTGATAACGCCTTTGCCAGTCCCTGCAGGCACAGCTGGTGGGCAGGCAGTGTGAGGGTAGGGCTTGATGGAGAAGTGGAGGGGACAGGCTTTTTCAAATCCATTCAGAGGGTCTCTAAGGGCTGCCAGCCTTTGCTCCAGGCAGGTTTGTGGTTTGCAAAGCAGGCTGTCCTGGTCACAATTTCCCAGCTTCCCCTTTCTGCCATGCTCGGCCTGGCATGAGTCTCCAATTCCTGTGGGATGCATGGATTCTCCATCTGCTCCAGCTGACTTGGGAGAAATGGCCCTCAGGAAAGTCCAACCCCATGCCTCCCCCACCCTTCTCAGACAGCCGGCTCTTACCTTTGCTTTAAGCTTCTTTAATCTTTGTTGGTTTTGTGGGTACCTCAGGGACTCTGCTTTGTCAAAACAGGTGGGCAGGCAAAGAAACACAAGCAAACCTAAATGAACAAACAAGGGGGAAGGAGTGTACAATAGCAAAAACAAAACACATACTGAAATCTGGCCAATTGACACTCTGTTGCACCTTCAATGTTCCCATGCACACACAGAGAGAAAAAGAGAGAGAGAGAGAGAGGGATACCTACATCATTCATTCCAATGTCCTCAAGTAAACATCTTTCTACTGACATACATCTTCCCCCTCGCCCCTGCCTCCCCCATCATACGTGTACTGCTCTGGGCAGGGGTGTTTACTACAAGCTTGTCCAGGGTAGGTAGAGAGATCTGCAAAGGTTTATCAGGTGACAAAACTGATCATGATGAACAAGGATGCTGTTTTTCATAGTGAAGGAAATTAAGGGTTCCTTCCTTGTCTGTCTTCTATCTGTCCATCTATCTTTCTATGTACATACACACACACACACACACACACACACACACACACACACACACACACACACACACACACACACCCTCATACATGCCAACACTTCTGAGTACTTACTTTTGGGTTTTGCTGACTGGGTCTTTGCTCCTATGACAAGTAGGTACTGTTGTGGCTATTTCCCCCTCTTGACTAACATCTCTGGGGGTTGCAGAGAGGTGCTGGTTTGTTATAGTAAAGTGATGGAGGATGCCCCGGTGGGGTGATGTCTGGAGAGACTGAAACTTGGAGCAGTCATTAGGTGCCCACAGTTTTCTAAGTTCATGAAATGTGGCCATTTACCCACAGGTGACTCTTTAGACAACAACCAGCTGACAATGAGGTACAACAGTGATAGATCAAAAATCCCAGACTCTGGGGCTGAAAACATGACTGAGTGGCAAGAGTGTGCATGCACAGGCAGGAAGCCCTGAATTCAAAGCCTAGTGAGACAAAAAAAAAAAAAGGAAAAAACCCCCAACCCTCCAAATACACACCTGTAATCCTAGCTATTCAGGAGGCTGGGATATGAGGACTGTGGTTCAAATCCAGCCCTGGCAGGAAAGCCCATGAGATTCTTATCTCCAATTAACTACAAGAAAACCAGGAGCTGTGGATCAAAGTGGTAGAATGCTAGCTAGCCTGGAGTGATAAAATTCAGAGATGGCACCCAGGCTCTGAGGTCAAGCCCCATGGCTGACAAAAAAAAATCTGATACTGAAGTTTATCTCCAGGAATGAGAATGAGAATGCTATTCTCCCACGTGAGCCACCTTCTTCTGATGCTGCTGGCTTTGGGGAGCAGCTGCAATTCGGAAGACTTCCTGGTGATCGTAGATTCAAGGAAAGGAATTTTTCCATCTAATACTTCGCTGGGCCAGCACTCTGGCTCAGCAGAGGTGGTAACAATGAACAGTATTGGGAACTAGGCTGTGCTCCCAACACTTTATTTGTACTATTTCATCTTACCATCAGCCACTACCTCTAGGAGGGAGGTACTGAAAAAGAAATGGGGCCTGTGGTCAGTAAAAGAGTGGACCCAAAGTTGCCCATGGATTAATCTTTGAACACATTATGACACGTGGCAGAAAAGACTTTGAAGACCAGATTCGGTTCAATGGCCTTGAAAGGAGGCAATTCTGTGGACTACCCAGGGAAATCCAATCTCATCTTTAAAGTTGGCAAACACTTCCCCAGCTGCAAAGACCAGAAAGATGGAAGCATGAAAGGAAACCTATCTTCTCATGGTGGCTGATTTTGAAGATGAAGGAAGGGCAGAATCCCAGGAAGGTAGGCAGCCTACCAAAACGGGAGAAAGCTATGCTAGGTTTCCCTTAGAGCTTCCAGAAGGAAAAAAACAAACATGAAGTCCTGCTGACACCTAGCCTTGAACCCACCAAGCCTCAGTGAATACTTAATTCTAGTTGAGTGATGAGGTTAGTTCTCTGAAAACACAGAACACTAAGATAACCATTTGTTTTGAGTCACTGAACTTATAATAACAGGGTAAAAGAGCAACAGAGAATCCACACAGTGTTGTTGTTTGTTGTTACGAAAGGCTAAATGGCACGGATAACACGGATAATACTGATAGAGTAAGTACAAGAACCCAGCATGAATGAGAACTCATGTGAAAATGGGAAGTGGTACAGTGTAGTTGGAATGGAGGCGACCAGGCTGAACTCAGAGGCGAGAAGCCTGGCCACAGATTTCAGAGTCCTGAGTCTCAAGGAGGGAGCAAGACCAACGCATAATGTGTTGTGGGGAGCTCCTCCTGCAGAGATGGAGGGATCTTTCTGTGCTGTAAGCTCAGTGTAAGCAGAGGGAGCTGATAAGACAGGACTTCCAGAACACCTCACTGGCTTAGGAAAAGGTGAGTGGGTAGACACGCGTGGTGAGTCATTCTAAGACTCGATTGCCACTGATGGGTGATGAACTGACACCAGGAACAACCTGCAGGAAGCAGGTATCTTCAGAGGTAGACTAAGAATCGTGGTGTGAATGGATGAGAGAGAGATTACGTTTCTTAGTCAATGGCTGTCCTAGTTGGCTTCAGTATCCTCCTGTGATAGAAGAATCTAGCAGAGTACACATGAGCACTAATGCCATGTGGGAAAACCAGGTTCAGAAAATTTGACCTCCCCACAAAATCACTTCAGGGGAGGCTGCGTATTTTGTTTTATTTTGTTTTTAGAAAACTCTAAATTCAAAGCCACGGGGGTGGGGAGGGAAAGGGGGAAGGAATGCTCCCCTCCCCCCCCCCCCCCCCCGTCTCTCTCTCTCTTTCTCTCTCACACACACTCACATACACACACACACACACACACACACACACTTCCCTTTGAGATCTTTAAATATTTAATTCTACCCCTCCTCCCCGTAGTGTGTAATTACAGGGATTTTTTTTTTTAATCTACTCTCCAGAAATTCTCCTGCTGAGAGACTACTGAACTTGTCTGGAAGATATATTAGTGCAAGCCATTCTGCTGCAGCATGTGAGGCGAGGGTAACAACACCCGCAAGAGCAGGAGCAGGCCACCTAAGCGCCATGCCCCAGCCAAGGGTGTGGGCATCCATGTTGACTTCCCACTTTCAACCCTGATTTACCTTTGAAGATGGTGAATGTGTTCGCCATCTGGTCTCAGTCTCTCCAACTGTCTCAAATAGAGACACCAACCCTGAGAAATCTCAACTTGGGTTCCAACAGGGGCATGCCATATCTGCCATCCTGTGTCAAGAGATAAAGAAAGTACCGTCTTTGGCTGATTGTAGCTTTCCAGCCTGGTTGCTGTTGTCTAACAGAATTGGCATCAAACATCTCATGAGCACATGATATTCAACCTTCCCCTGTGATCTTTCTACATGCACTTATTTATAGATAGCAGACACAGACCACTTTCTCAGGAGTTTGTTAAATAAAAGAGAGAGAATATCACAAAATGGAAATGTTAAAACAATGAGTAATAGATAAAATAAACAATATCAATTTTTTTTTCATTGACAAAATGTTCTCAGGGTCTCAACGGGCCTACAGCTTGCAGAGTCATTTTAGTCATGGCAAGTGTGGAGTGGACTTTTCTTTCCCACCCTAGTTAGATCAGAGTTGTTTTTTTTTACCATGAAATCTTCTTGGTTGGGGAGAGAGAACCAAGAAAATGACCACTCTTGACCCATGAGCTTCATATTTAGCCCATTGTTTCTTCGTGGGAATCTTTGAAGTCACCTGTCTGTTTTGTAAGTGTTGGTGTAGTTTTTTTTTTTTTAAATCAGTAATATATTGCCAAAATCCTCATAGCTGAGCATATACAAACTGAATCGACCATAATATATATGCAATGGAAAGAGCTATGGAAGGGCTGGTGTGTAGCTCTGTGGCCGGCTCCGTGGTTGAGTACTTGCTTACAGTGCACCAGGCTCTTGGTTAGATCTCCAGCAATGTAAGAGTTGGGGGCCACATCTCCACTTGATCAACTGTCTACTACTTGCACTTTTCTCCACTCCTCCCTGGTTGCTCACAAATCACTCCTGATACATGGATGCTTGATGGTATACGGAATGAAAGCTCTGGGGTCAAGGTGTATATCAGATATGAATAAGGCTTAATTTTATATTTTAGGCCCAAAGGAATATCAGTGGGAAATTACACCTCATCTTCTCAGGATTCCTTGAATATCCTCTTGCTTATCTCACTTTGCAAACTACCAAGCTGCAGCCCAAGGAAGGCAAACCAGAGAACCAGACAATGCATGTTTAAATACCGGCTGTGATATGTACGGTGGAGGAGAACTCAGGCTGATGAGAGAGCCCAGACTTTGATTTTTGTCTAGGGGGTTCAGGGACCTCTTCTTGGGAATGCCAATTCATGAGATCTAAAGATGAACAGCACCATTTCCCATTGGATAAGTCAAAAGGAGAGGTTTAGAATATGGCAAATAGCATTTGTATAGGCCCTGAGGTTGGAGGAAGTGAGGTCTAAAGGGGCCACTGAGGATCGTGCATTGAGAAAGTAAATGGACAATGGTGGAAACAAACCCAACACCTCCAGGCCCATGGCACTCTGACAAGATGCCTTCCGTAGGAGAGCTGAGAAAATATGGCCAGAGAAAGAGAGACAAAGAGATCAGAACATGGCAATGGTGAGAGCAGAGGGTCTGCTCAGCCCCTGGACTGGATAGGTTGGGGCAGCTGGTACAAGGAGGGGCCCGTGGAAACTGGAGGGGAGCTGCCCTGATCGTGGTGGGTTTCAGCCATGGCCTTCCGGGAGGCAGGAGAACTTTATCACAAGAGGGCCAGCGAAGGGAGCATGGAAGGGCAGGGGTTTACTGGCAGCAATCACAGTTGCTGGTTAAAATCAAACCCACTGTGCCCTGGCAAGCCTTCCCTTTGTTTGAACATAGCAGCCTATGTCCTCATACTATCACAGCAGCATTAAATTATAAATCAGTTCCCCCTACCACACAGTTTCTCCATCCCAGTCCAGCTCATCTCTGCCACCAACCTTGAAGCACAGGGAAGAGTTTCAGAAGGAAAGCTACCTTGTTTTATATCCCACATTTAATGAATGCCACCTCATGCCTAAAGATGTCACAAGAACAACCTACAGGCGGTTTAGCATGCATTTCACTTCTGGTGAAGATGGAAGGGAGGATTAAAAGCACAACTCGGTGGTTAGACTCAGTTCAACAAGCAAAACACATTCCTTCACTCCTAAGCACATGAGGGGCCGCTGGAAACCATTTACAAAGCTCGTACTGAGAAACTAATCTGTACACTGGGAAGTGTTTGTGTTTCTTGAGAGGCGGCACAGTGCAGGCAGAAGAGCAAGGCTCTTTTGCAATAAGATGAGCTCCAGACAGATCCTTCCTGCTACTGGCACCTGCAAAGCTCACCTTGTCCCCAAGTTGCAAGCTCCTCATTTGCAAAAAACAAGGGAAAGTTACCTCCCAGGGTTACTATGAAGATAAAATGGGGCTGTGAATGTGAAAGACTGGTTATCTCTGCTGTGTCCTAGGTTCTCTCTCTCTCTCTCTTTCTCTCTCTCTCTGTCTCTTTCTCTCTCCCTGTCCTCTTTCTCTCCCTCTGTCTGTCCCTTCTACCCTTTCCCCTGTTTACACCTGTAGTATGGTATAGTCCTAACAGAGTTACTCAAGAGGCTATGACTGCCCACAGATTTTCTCCCTTTCTTATTTTCCCACAAGCCCAGGTCAAATACCCTTTGGAAAAAAATGTGGAAAACTTTTAAACTTCCCAACTCTGTTTTTGTGAACTGCTTGTTAGCATCTGAACTTGGGCATTTCAATGCCAGCTTGTTGGCATCTTCCATATTAAAAAAAAAGACTCGAGTTCTGGGAAGAAAAGAGGAATGAAAATAGGAGGAAGGAGAAGGAAAGAGGGTGAAAGGAAGGCAAAAGATATCTACAAATAACCAGGAATGGTTGGATGAAGTTTTATTTTTTGTCAAGCCCTGCTTTGTAGCCCTAATACTGCCATTCATTTAGTGAGGTAGGAACCCCTGCACCCCCACTTTACTGATAAGAAAAGAAAGGCTCTGCAAAATGAGCTTCAGGGGAGTGAACCGGAGGCTAATGTGAGTTTATAGCATCTTTTTTTGTTAACCTACTTGCTGTGTGGCTTTGAAGCAAGTGGCTTAGCTTTTCTGAGCCTCAGTTTCTGACTCTTGGGACTAGAATAATGACATATCCACCTTGCCAAGTTTTCTGGTAAGGATGAGGTGATATAAGACAGACAAAAGTTCCTTGTCCCTAGCATAATAGCAGGAAGCATTATTTCAGGAATGTTCTTCTTCCTCTCTCCCAAGAGTCTCTAAGAAAAAGGGAATGAAGGAAGAAGAAGTTGTGTAGTGAGCTGCTAAGTCCTGATGCCTACAGGAGAGGAAAAAGTAGGGTATCTCACCAGGCAGGGCCTGTGGGCACCATGAGAAGCAGACGCTGGGTGAGTCCTGTGGGAACGTCTCTCCTAAAGCATGACAAAGCAGTCAGCAAAGCCTGGCTATCAGTCAGAATAGCTACAGAACTTCCAGCCACGTTGAAAATCAATCAAACGGTATGCACACTGGGCTGCAAGTTTTAACTTCTTAGTCCTTGAATTATTACCCCAAATCACTTCCCCCTACCTGGGTAACAATGACTTCCCTGCTATCACTCTTCCTCTGAGCTAAGGTCCTGAAGGGAAGACTCCTGGTAGGGAAACTAAGGCCCAGATTCAGTGTCTTGCCAAAAACCATGTCACTAGACTTGGTGTGAAGAAGCACATGTATTTGCCACACAACTTCAGGGAACTCTGTACATATTTATTCTACAAAATAGAAATGGGGTTGTGCAGCCAAGGTAGCCCCAAGTGAGACAATCAGGCTTGGATGCTGGTCTTCTGACTCCTAGTCAAGTGTAAAAGATGCAGGGCCTGATGTTCAGAGGTGCAGACACTATTTTATGAGCCTCAGGTTGTCCCTAAGATCAGGAAGCTCTGCTTACTTGAGAGCCACCAATCCATGTGAGCCTGGCTGCTTGCTCCTAGGGGCTGGTGTTGAATGGGGTTTAGCACCAACTGAGTAGATGGGGAAAAAGAAAGGAAGGCATGGCTGCTCAAGAGGGCAGAGTAGGCCAGGGGAGCTGAAGGGAGTTGGCAGGAGTCTTCTCATGGACCAAGAAAGAGCAGAGTTACAGGAGGGTTAGCAGAATCTGACTGGAACAACTGGAGATTGGGTGGTACAATGAGGCTTGGCGATGGGTTGGAGTTGAGGCTCTGCTTGAGGTCAGGGAGCCCAGGCCCAGGGTAAGGTGGCATGGGCTGTGTGCACTGAGGGTGGGTTCACTGCTTGTATAAGACATACCGCTTTCAGGCCTCAGCTATAGGAAGTGGTGAGTGCTCAGGGGCACTAAGAAGGAAAGGAAATGGAGGGTAAGGATTGGAGGTTAGTGTGTCAGGCAATGAGTGTATACAGGCCCACTCAAGATCGCTGGCCCGGGTGTGTGTGTGCACCCATTCATGTGTGCCAGTGCTGGGAATTGAACTCAGGGCCTAGGTGTTGTCCCTTGGCTTTTTGCTCAAGACTGATGTTCTAGCATTCAAACTACCCCTCCATTTCTGGCTTTTTGGTTGTTAATTGGAGATAAGAGTCTCCCAGATTTGCCTGGTTGGGCTGCCTTTGAACCACAATCCTCAGATCACAATCTCCTGAGTAGCTAGGATTACAGATGTGAACCACCGGCACTGGATACTGACCCTTTTGGCCAATGTGTACCATTTTGTCTTTCTTTGGTTGAAACCAAGTACTGGGCTCACATCACTTTCAAAGAAGAACCAAGGGGAAGGAGTGCAGTTGGCAAATCAGCTTGGAGTGGTATTTGTGATGGAGTCTAGCTAGGTTGGGTGAGGTTCAGCCTGCCTTCAGTCCCAGCTCTTGCTGTTACCAAAGTTGTCATGCTTTAGCCTCCCTGGACTGGCTTGTTGCAGTAGGCAGAGGGCAGGCCCAAGTGTTCTGAGCTAATTATATCCCCAAGGAGTTGTTAGGAGACAGCCGAGTGCAACGCTTCCCCGGGGCTCTGATTAGCTCTGTGCATCTCCAGTATTCTAATCGTGCCCTTTATTAGATCGCTGCTGGGTTCCTCTACGTTTAACTCAGTGTTTGCTTTTCTAAACATCCTGGAGATGCCAATTATGCAGCAGACATTTATTTTTTACTTATATTTATGTTTTTTTATTTATTTTTTGCAAACAGCTGAAGGTGGCCAAGGCCACCAACTTAGGAGCTCTGCTAACCACGTTGCTTGCTTTAATATAAGCTTCCCAGAGAGTTGGTCCAGAACCTTCTGCCAAAATCTACGCAGACTACTCCCTTCCTCCACTCCCCAAGCACCTCATTTAGTTAAGTAGTTTTGCCTCCTTCAGGTTGCTCTGTAATTGGGGCGATTATTCATTCCCGTCGTAGGAGAGAAGCAGAGGAAGAGGCTGGCTCAGGACCCCAAAATCCTCTCTTCCCTCCTGCTGCATCTGATCACTTACCTCTGAGTGCTTGACTTCTAAGATGTAAGGTGTTGGCATGCGCTCAGCCTGTCTCAGATATCTTCACAGTCACTATTCAGAAGGCCCAGCTCCATTATCAGTGTGGGCTCAGCTCTAGGAAAACAGCAGTGGAAATTTTGCTTGCTGGACAGTTGAGAGAATGTGGAGAACCTCAGCCTGGATAAACAGTCCCAGATGGGGTGTATTCTGTGTGCTCTTGCAGCCCTGGGTTGCATGTGCTCATGAGGGGTCCCCTGGGAGAATGGTTCATAAGGACAATGGCCCCGGGACCTGTCATGTAGGAGGATGTGACCAGGGTTACTGGAGAAGCCTGGGGCCAACCAAGGAAAGCCTGTTGTGTCTCTGACACCACTCATAGGAGACACTGGAGGGAACAGCCTCTGCCTCAGACATTCCTACAAAGTGTCCTCAGCAGTCTAGATCAGTCTGCCTTCTGATCCAAGGCCACCTTTGAGTGAACCATCAAGATACCCACCCTATTCATCACCTATATCTGAACAATTCTCTCTTTAACATGTCCCTCCCTCAACAACTACCTCTCCATATCCTCTCTCTCTCTCTCTTTTTTTTTTTTAGTGCTGGTTCTGGAGTTCGAACTCAGGGCCTGGGTGTTGGGCCTGGGTGTTTTTGCTCAAGGCTAGTTTTCTACCACTTGAACTACAGCTCCACTTCTTGCTTTTTTGCTGGCTCATTAAACAGTCACAGTCAAAGCCTGGATGGCTTTGAATAGTGATTTTCAGATATCAGCCTCCTGAGTAGTTTGGATTACAGGTGTGAGCCACTGGTGCCTGGCTTCTTCATGCCCTCTTAATCTCAGCAACATTTGAGGCTATGGATCAGAAAACCTGGCCTCGGGCTTTGGCCCAATGGAAAACAGGTTTGTTAGAGGGATCGGTAGGTAGATGGTTGTAAGTAGATATGGTAAGAGCTAGGACAGAGAAGCATGAGTGGAAGCACTGCAGAGCTGCATAGAAAACCATGAGGCCTTCCTGGAGCAAGGACTTCCAAATAAGTTGAAGGAAGAGAGAGAGAAAGAGAGCGAGAGAGAAAGAACAGGACAAGACTCCGACCAGAAACTATCAGGCAGGTCTGGAAGTACAGTGGCACAGACTGGAGGGTCCAGGAGATAGGTTTTGAGTCCTGTTCCAGAAATGAGAAACACATTCCCTATCTTGTGGACAAAGACTTACCTGGAAAATAGAAAACCACAAAGCTCATGTCTTCCAGTTAGAGTTGAGCCTTTGGCACACCGCCTTGCCACTTGATAAAAATCTGATATCAATCTGATCCTTGTTTTGAGTTGAGATTGCATGTTCTTGATTTAAACACAATCTTGATAGTATATTTCACTATATTTTCATAACAGTATGCTGACCATCTCAGAGGATGAGTCCTTTTTTTTTTTCTTTTAACTCCTTCCTCTTTCCTTTTCTGCTTGAATTTCTAGGAAAGAATCCTATGACTGGAATTGCTGGAGTCAATCTTATAAACATCCTTGGGGCCCTCTCTCTGCCCTGTATGCCATGCTGTTTCTAAAGACAAATGATGAAAAATAGAAATGATAATACTCTCCTCCCCCAAAACTCAAATGTACTCGCACGGCTTGAACCAGAAATCAGAACCACTGAGTTTAATTTCCTACCCAGCTTGAGAAGCTTAAAAAGAGGGGGGGGGGGGGAATCCTGCCTTTCATTATAGATTTAGAGAACTCACTAAGATGTTTTTCCACAGGAAGACTGAATTGGCCTCTTCACACCCAATCCAATGTGTGATGATTAATTCTTGCATGGTTTTATTGGACAGGAGAGAAGAATCAATCTTCATAGTAGTACTTGTACCAAAAATAGAAGTACAACTGTGCAGACCATTCCCAAATTAGGACAGGAAGAACTTAGGCGGAGCAGAAGGCACAGAACTTCATGGAAGAGTTATGTGGTGGAGAAGAGGTTAGATATTTCTTCAAGGGTGTTCCGATGGAGCTGGTGACCCAAGGCAGTTAAGTGAGAACATATGGCCTGAGAGTACATGCTTCACAATTGCCATGTCAGTGCATGGGGCTGGGGTGAGGAGGAGATTGGCTAAGGTTGATTGTAATGGCGGCTAGAAGGAATCCATGGGTCTGATCCATTCTTCATCACAAGGAAGACAGGCAAATTGCCATCAAAGAAATAATCCAGGCAGAGTTCTGGGACTTCTGGCATTAGACATGGGTGAACTAGAGGAGGGAAAATTGGAGGAGAAATAGCCAACAGTGACCATATGATAGGCATTGCACCAAGATGCTTTGCACATACCTGCCTTGCATGGTAATGCTGCAAGACGAGAAGATTTGTTCTTATGTTACAGGTAGTCTAATTGAGGTTTGTAAAAAGAAGGGCTTTTCCCTGGATGCCACATCTATCTAGTGTTTTGCTCAATACTGAAGTAAAAGTGAAGGTAGGAAACTATTCAAAAAGGTGTGTGTGTGTGGTGTGTGTGTGTGTGGTGTGTGTGTGTGTGTGTGTGTGTGTGTGAATGTATGTTTGTATGTATGTTAGCATGTTTCCTGTTTTGTTTTAAGGCTACTCTATTCAGTGTGGATTCACAGCTAACCTGAAAGCTTTTTGAGATCTCCCTCCCCTAAACCAAAACCTACTTGATTATACTAAGCATTCTGACATGAAGAATAAAGAAGATACAAAGATGTTATAAGCTGTGGCCTTCACAAATAATTCTGCCCGTGTCTCCAGTCCTAGCTGATATCGCATTGCTAGAACACGGGGACTACTAGACTACTAGAATGACTACTAGAAAGGGGAACAGCATGTCCATCCTTCCAGGACTGGATTTTATTTCTTGCACATCAGGAATGGATTATTGATAGAGGTTCAGAGCCAGGAAGCCAAGTACAGGGCTGGGAAGGCCTCTTGCTCATCCTTTACCCAGCCAGATGTGCTTTAGTGAGAACGGGCTGCTCTGAGCTTTTTGTTCAAGGGAAACGAAAATTGGGGTTTGCTCTGGCTTGTGAGAATTCTGTTTGCACTTGACCACTGCCCTGCATGTTGAACCCAAAGCCAGAATGTGTCAAGTCAGGGAAGAAAAAAGGATTCTGTTTGGATTCAGGCTCTACTGAGACCCTGTCCTTCCCCAGAGAGAGCCTTTGATTTATCCTTACAATAATTTATAAGACAGATGTTAATCGATCCATTTTATAGATGAAGAAAGCAAGGTCAAAGAGCATGTTTAGCATAATAGACAGGATAGCATGCATGGGTTCCCTCCTGTTCACACTCTGAACTGCATTTTCTCATCTGAAAAAAGAAAAGAAAAAGAAGGTAGGACATTTGCCTTCTGGGTAGTTTTAAGGAATACATGAAATGACTTACACAGATTGTCCTCTACCTAGGCTCATATATTAGTACTCCATAACTAGTAGCCATTGTTTTGTTGATTTGTTTGTTTGTTTCTGCTTTGGGTGGTGTGAGGGCTTGAACTAAAGATTCCAAGCTTGCTAGATAAGCACTGTGACACTTGAGCCATGCCACCCATGCTTTTTGTTTACAGATAGGGTCCTATGCTTTGCCTGGGCAGGCCTTGGGTATTGATTCTCCTATTTCCATCCCTTGAGTAGCTGATATTACAGGCGTGTGTCACCACATCGGGTACCATACATTTTAAAATAATGATAATAATAATGTTTACTGGTAGTAAGCACTAGAGCTGGATGTTGACCTCTGTTCTAGCCAGTACCAGATTTTGTGTTCCTTCTTCCACATCATGAGTTCTTAAATTAAGCAAATCACTCCTAATTAAAAAAAAATCTGGGAAGGTAGCCAAAACAATCTACTGCTTTTTGAGTTTCTGGGAAACCAAATTTCAAGAAACTAAGAAAGGAACAACACCAAATACCTGGGAAAGGAGTTAGCTGACAGGTCCGCGGCCAGGCAGGCGAGGAGAAAGTGTAATTGGTTCGGCTTCTGCTCTGTGTAGCTGGGGTCAAAACACTCATTCCAGAACGCTGCGCCAGGTGAGTGTTTTGAAAATTGCATAGGGAAATAGTTCTCTCTACCCTAGAAAATAACGCGTGCTGGGCTTCTCATAGTGGTGGGTATGCTATGCATTATACTAGGCAATCATCCGAAACAACCTAAATGAAGTCACATGATGGGAAAATTCATGAAAGGGACGGAAAAGGAAGCCAAAGAGGTGCCAGGGCAGGGTGATGCTTGCTTATTAATTCATTCATTCATATTTATTATTTTTCACATCTTTATTAGCATCAACAAGTTGCACAAGGAGGCTGCATTTTGACATGTCCATCTATTTATATAATGCACTTTGATCAGACTCCTCCCCTTCATCTCTCTCCCTCATCTTTTCTCCTCCTTCCCCACACCAGTATCAACAAGCGTCACGGCCCCATTTTCACACAACATGTAAAGCATTCTGACTGGCTTCGCCTTCCTCCGCTGTCTGTTTGCCCTGCCCCTCACTCACCAGCAAAGCCAAGATGGAGTGATACTCTTCTAAATTCACTGTTAGGAGTTTCCCATTGGTTAGACGGCATCAGAGCAGAAAGCTAGATGTCTAGAGCTCTGGATCTTCACTGTCACAGAGCAGGGAACCAGGTCTAGAACATGCTCTGCTTTCTTCCACTCCAGGAATGGCAGCAGTGGTCCCATCTGTTTGGATAAACGGTAAGGTCTGAAGTCTTTTGTGATCTAAAGCCATTTACTGCATCCTCATAAAAGCTCTGGGAGTCTCCAAATACTCCTTGCATTCATTTTTTTCTTCTCCAGAAATACAGTCATAGCACAGGCAGCAAGCATCCACCATATTTCTGTGCTCAGGAAATGACAGAATTGGAATTTGGTCTCCCTCCTGCCCTCCTGATTTTTCCTTCCCTTCCTGCTTTGCATCTCCCTCCTCCCCACCCCCCATCTTTCTTCATGCATGCTACACAAATGTATTTAGCTATCATCTCAGCCCCTGATTCCTGGTCTCTTGATACTAACCTCTACCCCCTTCCGGCTTTGTCAGGCTAGGCATTCCCTGTGCCCACCATTTGTCTAGACTGTATTTCCCAGCCACTAGCTACACTATGAATGTGCCATGGAGAACTTGTGATGCAAACACACCCATGCAAGCTGCATGGATGCTGTATTCCTTTCCCTGCCAAGGTGATGGGAGAAGGTTCTCCTTTTCTCCTTCCATTAGCACCACATCTTGGATGGCAGAGTGACTGGTCCTGTCTCCAGCTTTCTTAGTGTGTGTTGGCAGGAAAGAAAACTGCAGAAAGACTAAAGTTGTGGGAGCACAAACTCTGGAGCCAGGAGCCCCTGGGTCAGTTCTACCACTCACATGTGACCCTGAACAGGATACTGGGTCTCTCTGCATCTTGGTTTCCTCACCAGTAAGCTAGAGGTTATGACAGGCTTTACTCCCAGAGGGTGTTATAAGGATCACATTACATTTTCTACAACAAACACACATTCCAAAGCTCAGTGTACTGGCTGTTAACTAATACACACTGCACAAGACCCCAACGTAGGGTCAAGGCCGTTGGAGTATCATTGGAGTATCTGTTCAGCCAGAAGTTGAGGCAAAAATCCAGCTCAAGGAAACAGCTGTCCATTCTCCAATCAGGGATGAGGCTCCACCCACCTGCCACACTTTCAGAAAAGCTGAGAAAGATCTCCATTCCCCTTCATCTCCCTAAGTCCTGATTCTATTTGCATTAGGACTTAGATGATCAACCTCAGCATCCTATAGGTGAATTCTTGCTGGGAGCCTGTTAGGACTTAGGGAAATAGAATGTCTGTAAATCCTTTGCCCACACATCACAGATGAGCCAGTCCACAAGGTCCTTCTCCTAGAGGAGTCTTGGTTCCGTGTCTCATGCACGGAACACCCACATGACCAGCATGGATGCACACAACTATAGAATGCCTGCTATACTACACCTTGGTGACACTAGCCGCCTCCTCACGTCCCGGTGCCATCTTTCCCAGGGTGCTTCCTCCAGGAATCAGAAGGTGGTGTTTTCCATGGTGCTCTTCATCACATCCCTCTCATTGTTCCAATGGCTGGCATGAAAGAGTTGTCTCTTGGTAAGCAAGAGCAGAGTCCAGTCCATGGGATCATAAGACTGTACATGAGTGCAACTTGAGCCTGCCTTTATCCTCCCACCTTACCCTCTGCAGTGGATTAGGAGATCTCAGAGGATGGGCTGGACCTTAGTCACCCTTGGCCTATTGGCCAGAGAGAAATGACTCTGGGCTTTGGAAGAGACAAACTGGACCACCAACTCTGCTGCTGTGAGATCCAAGCTGCAAGTTCTCTGAGGCTTGAAGCAGAGGACATATTGGTTTCACTGCCCCTCAGAGGTTGGATGTGCAGACCCCACAGCAAGGAGGAGGTGGTGGATGCTCCTCCCTCAGAGTGGGATCTGACTCGTGTAGAACTGTCAGGTCGAATTTCACATCCTGCCTGCTTTTTATTTTGTTCTCAGTACTTACAAAAGACCCCCAATGCCTCCTTTAAAAATTATTTTGAAATAATTATAGACTTCCAAGAAGTTGCAAAATTAACACAGAAAGGTCTCATGTACTTATCACTCACCCAAATTTTCTCAACGTTTTACATAACAGATTACATTATCAAAAGAAGGAAATTGACATTGGCACAATACATTTAACTAATCTGGTACAATTAGGTAGATTATAGACTTTACTCAGTTGTCAGCCACTCGGTGTGCATGCCTCTGTGTGTGTGTGTGTGTGTGTGTCTGTGCACACACACCCCTGTGCACACACACACAGATGTGCTTATGCAGTTCTGTGAGATTTTATCATCCCATCCATGGCTTTCACTCTTCTTTAGTTTTTAAATTAAGCCTTTCATTTTGAGATACTTGTAGATTTACCTACAGCTGTGAGAAATGATACAGAAATCCAGGCCTGGTGGCTCTTGCCTATTATCCTTAGCTACACAAGTTGCTGAGATCTGAGGCTCATGGTTTAAAGCCAGCATGGGAAGGAAACGTCTATGAGATTCTTATCTCCAGTTAACTACCAATAAGCCAAAAATGGAGCTGTGGTTAAAGTGGTAGAGTGCTAGTCTTGAGCACAAACACTCAGGGACAGTACCCAGGCCCTGAGTTGAAGCCCCAAGATACACACCACACACACACACACACACACACACACACACACACACACACACACACACGATCCAGAGGCTCTCGGTGCCAAATTTCCTTGGGAGTAACATCTTGTAAAATTGTACAATGCAGATTACCTCCTGTGTTTGGGCATCCACACACTCAACAGGCAGACAGAGCATCTCCCTAATTGCAAGGATCACTCCTGCTGCTTACGAGGGGCCACAGCCCTTTCCTGCTGTCTCTGAGCCCTTTCTAAGCCTTCAAGAACCATTCCTGTGTTCTCTATTCTTCTTGATAACTTTCAACCTTTGGGGACTCACTTTTCTTCACTGAGCAGTATTTCTCTGAGAATCTCAGGTGGCTGCAAATAGGAGGACTTTACCTCTTTCTGGCTATTTGGGGTTAAGTTCATCCTTGTCATACTGTACCCAGCATCCATCTTCAGCTCTCAGGGAAAAGGAAAAAAACAAAGGGGGCTAGGAGTGCAGTGTTTCCTGATTCATGCTGGTGAGCATCTTCACCTACCAAGCCCAAAGATGAAACCAGGAGCCCATTCACTCCTGAATAACTGGCTCTAGGGTATATTGGAGGCTTAGACCATCACTTCTTGTATCCAGAACCTAGATCTCTTGCCTAGGGATCCAGCAGGAGCCAGAGGGTTCGGAAAGGGTTTTCCAGGCAGCAAACTTTGACCATCTGAGGGACACCTGGTTGAAAGCCGAGCATCCCTTAGCCCTCTAGCTCAACGGCTAGCCATGCACATTGCTCTAATTGGGCCTTTGCAGGCCATTAAGTAGATCGATCAATGACAATTACCAGTGGTTTAAATTTTGCCTGTTTTCTGTTATTCTCTAAGGCTTTGGCGTTACTGAGAAAAATAAGCATGTAGACACATGAGCACAAATACACACAGATATACATGGCTTACACACACACACACACACACACACACACACAGGGGAACATGGGCCATCAGAATGGGCATCCTGAGACTGCCCATCATCTTCATGGTCCAGGCCTCGCTGCAAGGAGATCTATGATGGTCAGCAGAGAGGCTGGAGCCATTAAGGATGCCCAGGGGAGTCCTCAATCCCCAACTCTTGGAATAGAGGCATGGTATAATTCTTGGAAAGAGCTCCCAGGTCCTTTTAAATAACTAAGTTTACCTAGAGGGAACCCAAGGACCCATTTTAACAAGCATGAAGAAAATGACCATTCACAGAGCATTCATTTTTATGACAAGTAGGCAGCTGGACTCTTGACAAACACACCAGTTTATTTAATCCTTTTGATAGCTCTATAAAATAGGGAACATCTTTCTTATTTTTATGTCAGGAAACAGAGGTGGTGATGCATTGTGGTAGATGTATCCCAAGCAGGGATTTCCCATGAGCACCCTTTCACCTCTTCTTCACCTGCCAGTCCAGACAATACCCACGCCCCCCCACACTCCCCAGTGATCAAAACAACAGCACAGAGATCATAGGCTCCAATATCAATGGCTTTCCAAGCATGGTTCCCTGCCTAGAATGCTGTCCTTCCCCTGCATGTTTTCATTCCTATCCCATCTTCTAATACTGAGAATTCATTATGGGGGGAAGGGTGTCACATCTTCTCAAGTCCCAACTTCTCTGCCCCAGCACAACTCATTCCTCCATTGGTCCCTAGCTCTCTTAGGTCAGCTCTGGTGGGTGTTTTCTCTCTGGCTTCTCTGCTTTCCTTGCTCTGACATTCAGCTTTCACCACTGTGCTAGTTCTTTAGAGGCAAAGAATGCTTAACCCTTTTTTTCCTTTCTGAACCTCTTGCCTTCCAAGGTAGTTGTGATATACCCACAAGTGGTTATTCCAGAGGCTGCCTTTCACAGCCCAGCTTGTCAAGGAATCTGGTTTTCTGTAGAACTGAGCTCATGGAAGATCTATACTTTCGATGTCCCTGTTTCTAAAAGGAAATCAAAGCCAGCCTCTCTCCATGCAAAACACAGAAGCAGAAGTAGAAAGTCTCCTCTTCTTCCTCCTTTCCTATTGTCCCCAAGCCATCCTCCCTATACCCCAGGCTCCTTGCTTACACCACCCAGGTGTGAAGGAAGGCTGGGTGTGAGAGCTTCTCTCCTCTCTTCTTTTCTTCCTTTTCTCCTCCCACCAACACTGCTACTCTAACATCTTAGGATCTGTCCAACAGATGGAATGTCTCTTCTTTACTCTGCATGAGGCCATTTCTCAGTCCAATGGAGTCTTTTCCTTATCTATGTCTTATGCCTATAACCCATAATGCAGACCCACTTACCTTCTCTCTGTTCCTGGTATCAGGCTTCAGAGAAGTCTGTGCCCATAACTAGAAACATCTCTTATTCTGCTGGAGTTCTTTTGCTTATGGTCTGAAGAGCTAAGCTTGGAGATACAATGTTCCTTTAAATTTTAGGTGAGCTGGAGGCTTGAAAACAAAATACTCAAGTGGTTAATGACAGAGAAAATTAATGCTAAGTGGGAGAAGGCATGCTAATAATGTAGGGATTAGCATCAAGCAAATGTGGGTTTAAATGTCAGCTCTACCATTCATTCACTCTCCTTGCTGGTGACTTTGCTGAGCCTTCTCTAGCCTCAATTTTCTTGCCTAGAAAGTGGGAATAATTCTAGCAACCTCACAATTTTGATGCGGAAGTCTCAAATAATTAAGGAAGGATGGTAAGAAAAGTAAACCAGACCCAGAGAAACAAATCCTGTATTTCCCTCATTTGTGGTAGATAGAATGTACCTATAGATCTATAAGTAAACACATTGGGTGGTATCAAGTGGTTACAAATGAATTCACTGAAGTATTATGATTCTATGGAGATATCAAATAGCATAATATTTTAGAAAGACTAAATCAAAGTCCAACAAAATCAGCACAAGGAAATGGATACATTTAAGAGGTGGGTAGGGCCAAGAGAAGAGGGATAGATGAATGAAGGAGGGAAGAGGGTGTAGAATGTAGTCAATAATTCATTGTATATGTCCCTAAATTTTAAAATAGAAGGGGTAAGGCAAAGGGGGATGAGAATGTTGAAGGGGGTGACACTGACCAAGATACATCGTGTCTATCAAGTGCTTAGTTAAATGGAACCTCCTTTGTACCACTAAAGGTAATAATTTTCTTTTAAAATAAGAAAGGCTGGCCTGCAGTGGACATGCAGTGAAATGAGCTAATAAACTGAGCAACGGTGGCCTATCCATGCAAGGACTGAGCTGCATTTTGACAGGTCAAGGAATAGAACTAACTTGTCCAGTTCCCAACAGGGATGGTCATAGATGAGGTGGAGAACAAATGATACTTGCAGAATGACTTCATCAGAACAAATGAGGAATTGACCTCTGGGCAATCAAAGCCAGGTGCTAAGTGCCAACTATCTAGGTAAAGATCCTATTTAAACATCGGTAAGTGCAGTTCACAGCCCAGTTCCCATGCACAAGAAGTCTTGGGACTTCCGGAGAGCTAATCAGGAGGAGTGGGAAGCATGAGTTTCTGCTTACTGTGTTCTTGGGATGGAAGCTCACTATGCTGCAAATGACCCAAGGCCATTTTGTTTTAATGTTCCTTTTTTTTTTTTTTTTTTTTTTTTTGGCCTGTCCTGGTGCTTGAACTCATGGCTTGGGCTCTGTCCTTGACCCTCTTTGTGCTCAAGGCTAGCGTTCTACCACTTGAGCCACAGTGACACTACTGTCTTTTTCTAAGTAGCTAATTAGAGATAAGAGTCTCACAGACTTCTGCCTGAGTTGGCTTCCAACTGCCATCCTCAGATCTCAGCCTCCTGAGTAGCTAGGATTACAGGCATGAGCCACCAACATCTGGCTTAATATTTTTTTGAGGTAGCCAAAAAAATCTCAGGCCAGGCACTGTGACTGTTAGAGTGTTTTATATTTTCTGTTTTGTTTCTTTTTATTGAAATGATGTCATCTCTAGCTTAGGTGGGCCTCAAACTCATGCTCTTCCTGCTTTAGCCTCGAATGCACTGTAATTCAGTTAATACAATTTATATACTGAATACCACCCAATGCATTTACTTATGAATTTATAAGGTGAATCTAGCTTGCATATATAGTGGAAAACATGCATCCTTTGTGTCTCTGGGCCTGAGTGTCAGGCTGGTTTGTGTGGCTTACCCATAAAGCCAAAATAAAATAATAACAATACTTTTCTTTAGTGTGTACCTTTAAATTCTTTATCTATCCAACTCTATTTCAGTCTCTTTTCTTCCTGTTTCCCTCCCCTATCTAGTTGTTTTCCCTGCTATCCTTGCTTTCTGCTTATCTACCTACCTTCCTTCCTATATACCTGCTAAAAAGGTTTCAGACATTCCACCAATCCCATGAACACACAAGTTCCCTGTATTTGCAAGAAAACCATGTCTTTCAATCTACGTGTTCACCATCACAGGTGACAGGTGGAAAGTATGCGCTTATTAAGATTGTATGCATCCTTGAGCATTAACTTAATGGTTTTTGAAATGATGCTTACCATTTCTTCAGCATATCACATTAAACATGCTTATTTTGAATAGAATGTAGCATATTAAAGTATTTCTCACAACTGGATGCATTTCCAAGGGTTAATCCAATGTAATCAAAAGTAGTTCTGCATCTGTGAACAATTCATTCAGTTATTCAGAGGTTTAAAAGTTTTAAGAACTGTATCATGGCTGAATCATGAGAAATAACCCTAAGAAACTATAGAAGAAATGCTAATGAAACATCAGAGGGAAGATCAAATAGACGATAAAACTGAGAGGAACATCTAGGCCAACAAGAATTGACAGAGGATGCTGATAAAAGAGAAGACGGAGAGGGGGAAAAAAAAAAGAAAAGGAGTGAAATGGCAGGGGGTTGATCAAGAAGTGAAATGGCAGGGGGTTGATCAAGTAAAAGTACTAGGTTCAAATAATCAATGGGCCATGATAATCACTAAGAGAGAAGGTTGATGGAGGAAAGAGGCATCAACATAGTGAACGAGCAGAGCGATTTATTGGATGCCCATGCAAACACATGGAATACTAAGTACAGGTACTGGGGCTGGGAATATGGACTAGTGGCAATAGTGCTTGCCTCGTATACATGAAGCCCTAGGTTCCATTCCTCAGCACACATACATAGAAAAGGCCAGAAGTGGCACTGTAGCTCAAGTGGCAGAGTGCTAGCCTTGAGCAAAGAGAAGCCAGAGACAGTGCTCAGGCCCTGAGTTCAAGCCCTGGGACTGGCAAAAAAAAACCCCCCCCCACACACACAAAAAAAACAAAGTACAGGTGCTGTAGTTATGTTTTAAAGGCTTCACTGAGCCTGAGACCTGAACACCTGGCTCTGTGGTGGACAGCTAGCTACCTGTTATGGTTTCCCTATAAAAGTGATGCCACTACCTCATATGTTAAACACTTGGTTCCCAGCGGAAGGTACTATTTGGGGGAGATTCTGAAAGCATTAGGCGGAGGGGCCCTGCTAGAGAAATAAGGTCATAGAAACATGTCTTTGGGGGTATTTCCTATCCACCATGAGGTGCATAGCCTCTACCACCTACTCCTGTCATCATAATACTCTACTTTACCATAAGCCCAGAAACAATAGAGCCATACACCATAGATTAAAGCCTCTCACACCATGAGGCAAAACAATTACTTCCTTGAGTTGTTTATGACAGGTGTTTTATCACAGCAACACAAAAACCAACAAATAATGCTATCAAAATACCCGTGCTATCACTGTATCTCATCTGAGTACCCTGGATACTGAATATACTGGTGTTAGAACTAGGGAAGTGAAAGAGAATATCAAAATCGAGAGACAAAGGATAAAAAGACAAACGACTCCAAAAGCAATACTTGCAAAACCATTTGGTGTAAACCAACTAAGCAACTCATGGGGAGAGCGGGAAAGAGGGAGGGGGAGTGGGGAATGAGTGAGGAGGTAACAAACAGTATAAGAAATGTACCCATGGCCTAATGTATATAACTGTAACCCCTCTGTACATCACTTTGACAATAAATAAGTAATTTTTAAAAAAAAGAACTAAGAGAGCCTCCCTACAAGTGGGAATATCTACTAGGTACAGCCTCCTAGTCAATGCTTTATGTTCTTTAATTCTCAAGTCTATAATTGCTCAGAAGGGGAAGCACTCTATCTAATGTTTTACAACCAAGAAAGCAGACACTGATCATTTAAATTAGGTCCCTGATAGAGAAACCCATGTTTGTCTGACTGAAAGTCAGTTGTCATCTTTCTTTCCATCTCTCCTGATTATAACTTTTTCCATGTTCTAGACCAATACTTCAATCTATTTAAAGCTCCGTCCCAGTCTTTTCCTGATAATTCTGTATCAGAGTATATTATTAGCACTTTTTTCTTGGTCCCTGAGGTAGTGTATTGAAAACAACAAATCCAGATATTGTGCATAGAGGCAAAGTTGACTAAATGAATAGTAGTGTATAGAATGAATACAGATAAATGAAACAAAACACATACACACAAAAATCACACAGTAAATGTAATTCTTTTCTGAGTGTTTCTTGTCCACTCCCATACCTGCCATTTTCACTGAATGAAAATCATCACCTATTGGAAGATACAAACTTTACATACCTCCCAGAAAGGAGAAAAAAGAAACAAAGCTGACAATGAATGGCAAAATGTCATAATTTTTCAGACATCATATTCTAGATGTGTTAAACAAAAATTTTTAGTGACTATACAATAACAATGGGATACTTTGTATCTAAGCACCAGGTAACTCTCCAAGTGCATTTCCTGTTGCGAATCTTGGCCAATCAAGTTTGAAAACGTCTGTCCTTTGTGATGTCGAAGGTGACAGTAGTTGGAGCTGCCAAGAGTACCCAGGCTGGTCATCCAATTAGTGTGCCTGGCCATGGACAGTCCTGGCTGAGCTTGGGCTGCAAATTGCCCTATGACCCACGCCTTGGGCAGCCATTCTTCAATGAGGCTCCTGGGCCTCCTCCTGAGCCAGGGCTCAGTATTAATGAAGGTCTTGCCATTTCAAGGATGTGACCCCGAGGTGTTCCTTCCTCAGGTTCAAATTAGACAGAGGAAAGGTCCTGGCCAGACAACATCATATAAATTAATTGAGGCATTGGGGGATAATCAAATGGGAATTTGTATTCCCTAGGTGATCCTCACAAGGCTCCAACCTGGAGGCTCTGGACAGGAATTGAAGGCAGGATTTCTTAGGTCTTATTTAATCTTTCCCATAGTGTTGTGTGATAGAGCCTATCAATATGGCCACATTACAGACCAGAGGCTAAGGCTCACTCTATCTCTGTTGGCTGTTTTTGTGTGGGCACCATAAGTGCTACCCAGGGCATTCCATCCTGATTTTGAACTGTTTTGCCACCCGGAACCCTTTCCTGTCCAGCTCTATGTGCATAAGCAGGAAGTGAAAAGCTGAAGCATCTTCGAGGGGATGCTCCAATTTTCCTGTATCTTACAGCAACTATTCAACTGCCAAGCCAGGAGCTTCTGGAGGCATGGGTGAGACATACTCTGCCCTGCTGTGTGTGTCCACGTGTGGAACTCTCTGTGGGTCAACCTACAGACAGCGATGGAGCCCCAAGGGAGTCCTCAAGCTTCCCTGGATTGAGGACTGACCCAGATTAGGGACTGAGCATTGCCGGGGACATTGTGCTGCATGCTAGCACTCTACAAAACAGAAAGGATAGATTGTATTGTTCTGTTTCACTTTTTTTCTTTTTTCTTTGAAACAGTTTCTTTATATAGTCTAGGATACATCACTTAGTCCAGGTTTGTCTTAAACCCATGTTTGCCCTACCTAAGCCTTCCAAAAACTGAGATTATAGGAGTGAACCACCACACAGAGCATACTATGTTTCCAATCTATTCAGTCTTCACTGAGCTTCGTTCATGGTCAGGTGCTGGGCTGAGATGACTTCTGTATATATGAAGCTGTAAAATGGTGATAGAAACAGGTGGATATTCCCAAGAGAAACAGGGTACACTCTTTTGATTCAAGAGGGGTACTGCCACCTTAGAGAGAGGGAAGAAACAGGGTACCCATCCTGGCAGGAGACATGGACAGCCCATACCATCATTACCAGGAGCAATCTTGGCAAGTTATTCCACAGTCTAAAGCCCTCCTCTGCTGGGGGCGGGGGCAGTCTGTGATGACTGCCACTCCTTTAGCTATTTCTGGTTCTGAAGTAGGGAATCAAGTGCAAGTATGGTGCATAGCCAGCCCGGAGGGTTTGCCTCCAAGTGGCCATCTGCTCTGAGCAGCTGGAGCCTGACCCTCCCAGGCAAGCAAGGACAATGATGCCCAGGCTCAGCAGTACTTGAAAGAAAAGCAGGACATCCACTGGGACCCACTGGGATGTATAATTAATACCAATGTCCATTTATAGATCAACTCTGAGTGCCATTCAGCAGTCTCTGGGAGGCTCTTGCAATAGAGATAACAATAAGTAGAGCCACTGTGTGGATTTGGTTGAAGCTTCTTTTGAGCAGCTTGGACAATCTTGAGGTACACTGCATGGAATACTTCATCTAGGAGTGCCCAGTCCTCAGTCTATAGCCTTGTTGCCTCTACCGTGTGTGTGTGTGTGTGTGTGTGTGTGTGTGTGTGTGTGTGTGTGTGTGTGTATACACCAGTAGAGTGCCCCTGAACTTTTATTGCTCAAAGGCTGGTGCTCTATGACTTGAACTATACCTCCACTTATGGCTTTGTGCTGGTTAATTGGACTCTCTTAATAAGACTGTCACAGACTTTTCCTGCCTGGGCTGTCTTTGAACCACAATCCTCAGAGCTTAGCCTCTGGAGTAGTGGATTACAGGCATGTGCCACAGGTGCCTGGCTTCTGTCTATTTTTGAAAGCTACCTGCTCACTGTGTGGAACTAGATTTTCTATTCAGGTAGATGATAAGGTGCTCTGATTTTAGTTGCAAAGAAACAATCTGGCAATCAAACAATAATTAAACACGTTGCATTTCCTGACTTACCTTTTGACAAAATGCAGAAGGTGGGTGTGCTTTCTTAACTCACAGAAAAGCTCATCAGAAAAATTCCTTCGTCCCTTGATACTCTCCCAAACGATCTCTTCAGAGACATCATGCCACCCCCAATTTTTTTCCTCAAAACCTCTGTAGCAGCATTGACCCCTGCCTCACCTCTTTCTCTTTCCTTCCTTAGATCTTTGTTATTTGCATCCGAAATTTCAATGAATTCTTCAGCATTCTCCTACTGCTGCCTTATGTGAATTCTTCACAAGACAAGAGTTCAGAAACTGAGCCAGTCAGCAAAAAAACTCAGATTCCTTGAGTGGGGCTAGAGCTTGAGAAGACCCATACATTGGTAATCCTTGTCCCTGAAACAGTCACTTCTTCAAATCAGGATCCTTGTTACAATTTACAGACTTCTCCATCTCTAATGCAATTGCTCGAAAGGCACTTTAAGGATAATCATTATCCATTGATTTTTTTTTTCCTCCCAGAGGCTTTTATACCCTCAATAAGCTCTGCCAACTGCTGGCTGCCTGGCTCTGTTTGTTAAACAAGAGATCACTTTGTTCTGTGTGGGCATTCTCTAACTTCTTCCTCCTTGGGGCAAAGGGGAGATTTTCCTGTTGCCACCTTGATCAGAAAAGCCACTTCCTCATTAGGATTTGAGTTGGAAGCAAAGCCCTCCTCTGGAAGAAACATGGGTGCCCTATTACTTCCAGTGTCACAGCATTAATTTCCTCCCACCCCATCCCCTCCCAAGGAAGCAACTGTTCAAGAGCAGTTCCTCTTTGAGAATTCTACCGGCAGCAATAAGTAGACTGCTCAGGATCACTGGAGAAGGGAGGTTTGGGTAGAAAAGACCTGGGAGAACCATCAGAGACCTTTCTTACTTAGGGCAGAGTTAGAAAGAGGTAAGAGTAAAAGGTTCATGGAATGATGGGGCCACAAAGTTCTGGGAAAGGGCTCAGAAAGAAAAGCGGTGGCTGAGGAGATTAACTGCCTGGTTTCACAATTTGACTGAGCTCAGAGAAAAGGGATGAAGGCAGAGCTTGGTCTGGTCACATTTCTCTATGCAATGCAATGCTGCCCAAGATACCAAGTTCTTCCACACAAATTACTTCATTTTGTGTCTCTCCTCAAATACTTGGCTTGTGTCTTCCATGTGAGTGAGTCCAGACTTCACAACCAACACCTTGCTGTTCCCCTAGGGAAACTCAATCCTTTATCTCTTCCTTGGGACACAACTCCACACCCTGTAGTTTTGGATGGCTCTCCCCAACCGTCCTCTCCATTCTTTTGTATTAGTCACTTGATTGTAAGGGAGACTTCCTTGCTTTTTCTTTACTTGGGAAAGGAGGTAGAAGATGACAGAAAGACATCTAAAGGTGTCTTATCATCAAGCTTGTGACCACAGGACCAAGACAAGCACAGTCTGTTAGGGTCTGAGGAAGGACGTGTCCAGGTTTATCATCCATGAGCAGGAGCTAGAAAACAGTTCCTCTTTCCCATCCATTATTGCAGGAGGATTAGGGCTACTCCACTCCTCCTCCTTTTGGCCTATTCTATGTCAGGAAAAAATATATACCCATGCAGTCGGGGATGGAAGAAGTCTAGCAGAGTTGGGATGGCTTTCAGCGAGCAGCCTCTGAAAGTAGAAGCACTGGAACATGTTGCCCCATCTCCTTATTCCACTGTGAGGCTCAGAGCACAGGGCCCAAGTCCACCCTTGCAGTGTGCCAGAGATGCAGTCGTGTCAAGAAACACCAGGCAAATGCAAACCAGGCATGCAAATGGATTTAGGCATACCTTGCATCTTTAGTTGTACCATCTCCCCATCTTGGACAGAGAGCCTTCCCCTAACATTCTTAGCAGTGTTGGTATTTTTTTTAAGTGTGGGTGCTTACTCATGCCTTTATCTCAAATTGGCAGATGTAATGATGGGTATTTATCAATGGAGCATGGCATTTTTGAAGTATGTTATGTGTAGCTCTCTAGAGCCACTAGAGTAGAAAAAGATAACTTACCAGTCTAAGCTTTCACTAGAACATGAGGAAAAGATGAAGAAATATCTTCCCACCCACCTTGGCAAAAATGTATTTCATACGATGGAGTCCCTTTCTTAGTGAGACTCATCTTCTTCCCCAGTCTCTGTTTCTCCCCTCTAAGCCACCCTTTGTATGTGGAAGCAAAGTGTCCTAGTGCCATGGAAGTAGCCAAGCAGCTACGGTGGCCATATGTGTGGCAGAGAAAGTCATATAATCAGGAGACAGAGACCTAGGGTCTAAGCTGCCTCTTGAGAAAGGACATTTCAGATGGCTGCTAATGCTTTGGGAGGGTCACAGGGAAGACAGAGACAGGAGGGTAGAAAAAAATCAAAGAAAAATCTGCTCCTGGCTGTCCCTAACATCTTTTAACTAGTGGTCCAGTTTCTGCTTCTGTCTGTGCATCGTTTAGCCTCTGGAATTAAGAAGAAAAGGGAGTTTAAAAAAGTCTTGGGCAGGGATAGCAGAAGAAAAGGAGGTAAAGGAGGGAAAGAAGAAGAAGAAGCAGGGGAAAGAAGAGAGACCAGTTGTACATGTTTAGAAAACTGTGGGCAGACTGGAACTGAAGCTATCCCTGCCTCTTTTCTCTATGGGAGCTAGCGAGGATGGGCAGGTGTAGGGAGCATCTGAATGTGTGTATCCCTGGGGTACTGCCCTGTGCCTCTGGCTTTGAGCAGCTGTCAGGTTGTTTGCCTTGGCTGCTGAAGGAAAGTGTTTGTAAATGTGTGCAAGCTCGTATCAGAGCATGTGTGAATCTTGTGTCCAGGCATAGATTTTAAGCTTATTGTTCCATAGAAAGAAATAAAGAAGAGTGAGAAATCTTCTGATGGTGCCTTCTCAGCTGTAGAAACCTGGGCCCTGAGGATGAAACCATGGCAACCTCACGGGGTGAGGAAAGGAGGATCAAGCACCACTCTAAGCTTTCTGTCTGGATTCTAGCTCCAGAACCAGCCAGAGCAGGTCCTGTGAGCTCAGGACAGGACAATGTGGAGGCCTAATATTAAGGTTTGGAGCCAGATGGCCTGACAAATGGCCAGATAATGACAGGATCTGGGAGGCCACCTTCTTTCCCCTTGGGTGCTTCATGCTGATGAAGAGTGGAAAGCAATGCAGAGAAGATTATTTTGTATTATTTTAGTGACCATTTCCTTTTCCAACTAAAGGTACCTTACAAACATCATAGCGTTTCAAAAATGCATATTTTATGCCTATAATTCCAGCAATAAAGAGGCTAATGTAGTGAGAGAATCAAGAGTTTGAGGTCATTGTGGGATACATAGTGAGACACTACTTTCAAAAGAAAGATAAAGATGGGGAGAAGGAGGGAGGGAGAGAGGGAAGAAGAAAGAAAAGGATGAAGGAAGGAAGGAAGGAAGGAAGGAAGGAAGGAAGGAAAGGGAAGACAGGCAGGCAAGCAGAACTTAATTCGCCCATGCCACTATTAACTTTTTGACATCATCTCCTGCACATGGTTTCTTTGCACAGGCTAGCATTATGTATCCATCTGCAAGTGCACATACTCCCATCATATGTATGTATAGTGCTCACAATACACATCATTGTCACTTTTTAGATGAATAAAATCACGCAACATTGTTCCACAACTTGCTGGCTTCTTTAACGTTTCACATGCACCAAGCCATGCCAATTCATATAAAATTGCACCAGCCATTAAAAGGGCTGCAGAATCTTGCTTATATGGGTGGGCTACAGTCTATTTATCCAGGCCCTTGATGAAGGACACTTCTGTAGGTTTCTAAACTTTGCGATTGCAGTGATCATTTGTGTGTGTTTGCATACCTTTATGTGACCCCTTATATGATAATTCCAGTGACCTCCTGTCCTGATGGGTACCTTCTGCAGCATGAGGGCTGGAGGACCATAGGCTTCCAGTACTCCTTAGTTGATTCCTAATTCCCCATTAACAAGCAGGGAACTTTCTTGTTCTCTGCCTCTGGCACCTTTTCTATACAGAGAGACACTAAAAATAAACTCACCTGTCTCCTCATCATCCTGTTTATTTAACTATCTTAAAGATTCACAGCACATCCACCGGGGTTTAAAAATATATACTCGAACAATTCACCTGCAGAACAGAAAATGAAATGCTGCCTCCCACTGTAGGGTTTCACTCTTGCTGCTCTGACATGCTAACACTCACCTAAACGCAGATAGTAGACCTGCCTCACAGTCGAGAGAGTAGCCTTGTAAGTCATCCCAACTAAACTCCAGTTTACAGAATAGAAGCAGATGAGTCCCCGGATGTTAAATGAAACAATGTCTTGGCAGCAATTAGCACAGTAGCTGAGATGTAACAAGTTCCCATAAATCCTAGCTTTGTTATTACCATCATTGCTCTACAAGTATAGCATTTGTATAGAGTTCAGACTGATTGCACAGTGGCACGCCTCCTCTCCAAAAATGCCATCACCAAATTCTCAGTTGTTTGATTTAGAAACAGTGAGTCTGAGATGGAGGCCAAGACTTGGATTTCAAATATTCTTTTCTTTGTTTCTAATATTTACTTCTTTCCTTGCTTATTGCTTGCTTGTAAAACATCTAATATTATAAAAATAAATGTGTGAGTTGGAATATATGAATTTCTCCATAGTTCTTTGTCTAAGACAATCACTATTTACCATTGAATATTAGTCTATTTCGTTTGCCAGTTTATTAACTTTCTTCCTCCTCCCCTAAGCCAAAGCTCCATCGCACAGCACAATGAAACAATCTTTTGTAACTATGACAAAACACCTGAGCCGAGTAACTTTTAAAAAGAGGAACTGTGTCTTTGGGCTCCGCAGGGTCAGTGATTCCTTTCCATGATCACTTGGCCCTGGTGCTTTGGGCCTTTGGTGAGGCAGCATGTCAAAACACGGTTAACCAACCCACTCACTTTATGGGGGCCAGGAAGAAGAAAAAAAGACAGGAAGAGAAAAAAAGAGACCAATTCTATAATGTCCTTTGAGAGTACTGGGCCCAATGACTTCACATCCTTTCCTTAGGCCACACCTCCTAAAGAATCTACACTTCCCAGTAGTGCCAAGGCTTGAGGAACAACTTTGGGAGACACTTAAGATCTAATCTCTCTCTCTCCCTCTTTCTCTTTCTCTTCCTCCCTCTTTCCCTCCCTCCCCCTCTCTCTAGGGGTCTGAGTAGTACAGGAAAGCAGCAAAAGCTTTTCATGAATGGATACATTATTAATTGTGGTCAATAATGTTGAGATAGTACTAAACATGACTGCATTTTCTGCAGTTTGATAGGGTAGACCATGAAAGAAGGGGCCAGGAGCCAGTTGGACCCAAAGGATAAGCATATGTATAGTAGGCAGAACCAATTACCCTCCAGTCTGGAGGACAGATATAAACTTCCTTATTGAAGATAAGAGTCTTTCCAGGTGAAGAGGTAAACCCTGGAAGGAGATTCTTGCATGCTTTAGAGTTCCCTTGGAACTCTCTGACCCAGATTGTCCCCACAGACCCACTCAGGACCCACAAGCTACAGATGCTATACCCCCCCCCCCCAATGCCTTCAATTTCTGCTTGCTGAACTCTGTAGTGTGCCAGCCGTGATGCCAAGCCCTCTGTAGGCAGGACTGTAGGCATCTTCCCAGCATCACATGTAAAGGTAGCTATCCTTGTCCCTGTTTTACTGCTGAAGAAAGCCAGATAAATGCCAATCACAGAGCCTAATGACCTCACACCAAGGCGAGTCTTACTCCAAGGCCTATGTGGTCATCATTCTGTTCTCTCCCCACTTGCATTCCAGTACAGTTATTCTACCTCACCTCAGAACAGTTCAGACAGCCTGGCTTAAAACAAAACCCTCTTGTTTCCTGCAAACAACAACAACAACAACAACAACAACCCTGAAAACAGCATACCATGCTAAAGCAGAAGGAGAGCAAAAAGAAAGTAATTACAGAAACCACTAGCCACAAAATGATAGCAGATTTCTGATTCTTTAATAATCTCCTTCTTGCCCCTGGGGCTGGCCCCACTTCTTCTGTGAGCTGCTTGGCTCAGTGCCTCCAAGATCTTTTGCTCTTGTTACAACTTGGCAGTGCCCTTTTGTGTCCCATCCACACAAACTGGACAACCTCATACCCTCTGTCTATCCACTGCAGCCTGGGAGTCATACATCATCCACATGTTTGCAATTCCCATCCAACAAATAGGTAGAAGCAGATGTGGATTTAAAGGATGAACTCAGCCTTTCAAGAGTGAGGCAGCACCAACCCTGATTTTGTATTTACTAAGGTAGATCTCGCCAAGTAGGGCTGGGCCAGGTCTGACTTCTAGAAATGCTGGTGTTCATTATGATAATGACAACACTAAAAACAACAATGGGTAATGTTTTCTGAGTGTCCACTATGAGAGCCAGATGGTATAGCTAAACCCTGGCCTGAATGTTCATACTTGAGTCCTTCACTAGCTCAGTGAGGAAAGTGCCTGCCATTCTCCTTTTGCAGATGAGGAGAAGCAAGCAGCTAGGGAATGTTTGGAGATAGTCTCAGAGCTATGTTGTAGCGTCTCAGAGCCCTGTGTCTCTGTGGTGTAGTGTGCATCATAGTCAGCTGAGAAGCATGGTGCTGGAGGGGCTATCAGCACACAAAAGGGTGTAAGTTGGACATTCCATAGGTGAATGCAAGTGAGGTCATTTCTCCTGGGAGAATGGGGAAAGGGTCAGGGAAGGCTTCCTAGAGTTAGCACCTATTGGTTAAGCAGTCAATGCACAGTTGGGATATGGGTGGTTCCAGCTAGAGAGAGCAATATGAGCCAGAGCCTAACTAACAGAGGGGCCCGGCCTGGCTTTTGTGGAATTGTGAACATATGGCTGGCTTTGGTGGGATGGGCAGGGGAGAGACTATGAGTCAATTGGCTGGAGACATTATCAGAATCAGATTCCAAGCCCCCAGGGATGGCAGAGAGTCCATGAGATTCCCACAATGGGAATAAGAATGATCCAGAGGCTAAGGGCAGAAAGCCCTTTCTACAGCTGGAAGGTGGAAGAGCTGAAAGAGGTGGGCCTGGGGGACCAAGGGAGACCTGAACTCATGAAAGGCTCAACAAGGCAACGACGCCTTAGTCACATGTCACCAGAGCTCAGGGTCAGCCATTAAGGTTTAGCTTTAGAAGGGAACTCAAGTCTTGACTAAGCTCATTTCAAACCCAGATGGATAGAGCGCCTACTCCACCAACAAATCACAGGGCACATGGGGAAAAGGGAAGTTGAGTCCACAGAGAAGGAACTGGGCAGACTCTCGAATCATCCACCATCACCTATCCAGCCTGCCATCCTTTTCCATTCCTCTGGGTTATCCCAGCCACCTGTGCAGGCTGACCCCAGCAGAGGAGGCCTCTGCCACCTCCAAGCTGCAGCTGGAATCTGATCACTCCTTGAGGCTAGATGCATGGTCAGGGAAAACCATCAAAGCAAGCCCAGCAGTTGAGGCTGAATAGCTTACCTTGGCTCCCTGGTAGAATCAAATCAAATCCATGGAAAATACTGGTTTCCAAACAAACAAACAAACAAAAAGGAAGCCATGTTGAGGAAAACAACCATAGGCTGCAGGCAGCTCATTAGCTTGTGTCTTTCAGAAAATATTGAACTAACAATGACCACAGCCTCATCATCCAGGGAAAATGCAGAGGGTGGGGGGGGGTGGTTTGGAACATCTTTCCAGGGTTCATAAATGTCCACAGGGAGGTCTATCACTTCTCGATGCCACCTATCCCTTGACCCAGGCTTACTAATTCTTCCTGTTAGAAGAAAGCATAATATCCATGAACGTGTAGCACCAGATGGGGGCTGAAATTTTTCCTTTGGCCAAGCATAGGCCTGCCTCTGTGTCCTGTCTTACATACATTCATCACAGAAGCATTTATTGAGTAAGTATTGTGTGCTGAATATCAAAGAATCTGCGATCTTAGCATCCAGGAGGCCTAATGCGTGAGGATTATGAGTTCAAGACAGCCTCTGCAGTGAGAGACCTTGTCCCAAAAATGAAGGGCTAAGAGTACAGCTCAGTGGTAGAGAACTTGCCTAAGACATGCAAGGCTCTGGGATAGGCTCCCAACAAAATGACGTTTTTAAATGGTAGGGGCTATGTAGCATATGTGATATTTAGGGATGTTCAAAAGGGTATTTGTGATAATTCTATAGGCCCACACTTCCATTTTCTTTCTGTATTAGCTAACTATTTCTATGTCGTTAAGTTATTCTGAAGTATAGACCCTAAATAAATGAAGAAATTGGTTTAGGCTGTAGGTTTTGTGAGAGCCACAGTGGGTACTCCAGCTCAGGGTCTTTCCTGAGGTTGGGGTCAGGCTGGTGGCTAGGGCCATGGTTATTTGCAGAATCAATGGGGGCCATACATATCTAAGCTCACTCAGTGATTTTTGGAAGGCCTTAGTTGTTCGTTCCTAGTTAGATGGTAACCTCTCTTCTCACAATGTGGATCTCTCTTTATGGGCAGACAGTGAGGAGAGAACTACACAGGAATGTGAATATCAGCAGGTAGAACTCATTGGGAGTTAGGTTGGAGGCTGTCTATCATGCATGCTCCTGTGTTCTTTGAATATAACTCTTGAATTAATTTCATGATCCTTATCACATTCCATAAAGTGCCATATAGATGGTTCTTATTGAAGGTGAGTGGTTGGACAGATGGACAAACGGGTTGATAAGTGGATGGACAGGTGGATGCATGGTTGGAAATTATCTTCCTTTGCTTAGATCTAAAATGTTGACCTTTCTGGCACATGACCATCTTCATGGGTTAGTCTTCTGCCACAATGTGGATGAAACCTAGAAGAGACCACCTATGATAAAATGCCCACTTCATCCTCCATATGCAAAAACAGAAGCCAAGAAAGATGCCTTAGTAGCAAAGACAAGGTGAGAACCTGAGTTTTCTCTCCCAGTGGAGCTTCTCCATTGGCTACGTGAATGGTGCTGCATGTGCTGGCCCTGCAGTTCCTGCCCATGCCTCAGATAGGTACAGGGATGTCACTTGTTCAAGTCTAAAACCAACTGTAAGTGAGACCAAAAGAGGATACTCTGAGGAGAGAAGCACAAAGGTGCAATGCCTAAGTGCCTCTTCTTATTTACATAAAATGTACTTATTGAAATAAACTCCAAGATATGGGAACATGAGACCTTTCTTCCTTCCTTCCTTCCTTCCTTCCTTCCTTCCTTCCTTCCTTCCTTCCTTCCTTCCTTTCTCTTTCTTCCTTTTCATCTTTCTTTTTCAGTTTTTATTTTTTGACGATTCAGTCGTCTTTACCTTATGTATGGTATATTCAAGTGAACCTCTTTGGAAGGGTTGGGGGAGGGTACAGAACTCAAAGAAAAAAGGGTGAAAAAGTGTAGCAGTGGAGCTCACTGGACATTGGTGAAAGTGAACTGTACAACACATGGATGGAGACAGGAAGGAGGGAATGGTAGAGAATGAGGGAACAGAAAACACTGCATGAAAGGAAATGTATTCATTACCAGACTCATGTAACTGTAATCCCTCTGTACATCACTTCTATAATAACAGTAAAGTAAATTAATTTTTAAAAAAGAAATTGTACCTCACTGATCCATACCCTTCCCTGTTATGGCTTGAATCCCCACCTACTTCTGGTCAGTCAGCAGATCCAGCCTTCCCCATGCAACCTCACTGCACACAAGGGTACCCACCACCATTCCTGGTAGCGTGCCCCAGTGTGCTTTCATACTCCTGGTGCATCTGCCTGCAAACCTACCCCTTGCCAAGCTAGGACTTTTGTAGGTGGATCTTTTCCTTTGCTGATAAATCCCTGTAGATGCACCATAAACGTTGACATTTCTCCAAAGCAGGATGTTTTTGAAAAAATATTTTAGATGAATGCCAGGCCAGGCCTCACGAAATGTCATGGTGACTTTCCAAAGAGACCTGCCAGGAGCTAGGGTGAATAAAAATAGCCACCGCTCAGTACGGATGTGAAAAGAGTAAAGATCACAGAGAGAAGAGTTTATTTGTTTTTAAAATAATTATTTCTAAGTGGTTCTGGGCCTGAAGAATGCGTCAGACTGGCAGGCAGGAAAGCAGAAGGTTTGTGTCTGATGGCAGAGGGAGAGGGAGTGGGGGGATGGCAGATGGAAAAGAGGTGGAGAGCGCCTCAAATTCCAGCCACAGCCAAATCCTTTCGGGTGCTGGGAAAACCCCTTTAGGATTCAGAGCCTCAGTTTCTCTAGTTTGAATAGACAGACAGTGGAAGAAATGTAGTCAGACAATGAAAACAAAGAAGCAACATAGAGAAATACAGACAGAGAGGTGAGCACAGATGCTAGGGTTCAGTGAAGAAAAAGAAAATAAAGACCATAGATAGTTCCAGGTGGACCCAGCTCTGCCCTTCATAGCTACCCTTCCCCCCAGAGCCTGATCTTGGTGACTTTACTACCTACCCTAAGCTGTCACTAGGCACCTAGGGTTGAAGTCATGGCCTCTTGAAACCAATCTCAGAATGAACATTTGTGGGGAATGAAATTCCAAGCAGATTATTTAGCTGCTCAATGTTTAAGTTACCTCCACCTGGAGACCTGGGAGAGTTTCTAGCCGAGCACTTACAGTGAGGCCAGGTGATAGCAGAAACCAAGCACTCACCAAAGTATTTGCCACTTGGTAGATGCTTGAATGTAAAACATCATCAGTAAACACTGGCCCCAGGGGCTCCTTCTCTTGGCTCACCTTTCTGGGAGGGAGAAATCCTGCTTTTCATTGAAGCCAATAACCTGGTTAAGTGCTTGTGTTTTCTAGAGTTTTGCCAGTGTTGCAAGCGATGACATTGGTTGGCAATTTTCAGCTGAGGTTCACAGCTGAGTGAGTGCATGGAAGCAGATCTTGGAAGGGAGAAAGAAAACATTTCTTTGCCAAGACTCTTATGAAATATTTTCATATCCTTTATTTCATTTAATTATTTTAAAAATAATAAAAAGCCCATAAATACATGAATATATTCAGCCCCAGTAAACATCCCAGATATGCAGACCTAAAACACACCAAGATTCTATCTCACCCCAGTCAAAATGCTACTGCCAAGAAAACAAGTATCCACAAATATTGGCAAGAATGTACAGAGGGGAAGATGAACTCTCTATTGACTGCTAGTGGGGATGTAAGTTAGTCCAGTCACTATAGAAATCAATATGGAATCAAAACTAGAATGATACCACTTCTGGGTATGTACCTGAAAGAATAAGTTAACTTGCTATAGAGATACCTATATACCAGTGTTTATGTTTATCATGGTACAATAGCCAAATTATAGTATCAGCCTAAACCACCCTCCATGGAGGAATGGCTAAAGAGCAGGTGATCTATATATGGACCAGCCATTAAGAAGAATGGAATGATGTCATTTGCGGGAAAGTGGAAGGAACAATAGATCACCAAGTTAAATGAAATAAGCTAGCCACACAACGACTAATATCATACATTCTCTCTCACTTGCGGAAGTCAGGGGAAAAGCAAAACAAAGTCACAGGGCTAAAATGAGAACTACGAGAAAGGTAGGAGGAGACTGGAAAAGGAGGAAGGAGCAGGAAAAGAAGAGTAACTCAGAGGGTGAAAATTATCCCAGTCCATTGCCTACATGCATGGAAATGTCATAACAAAGCCCTTGGTCTGTGTACAATTTAGTATATGGCAATAGAAAAAAAAAGGACGATTACTTCCCTCGTTTCAAAACCCATCAGGAAGATAAACATTAAAGGCAAAGGAATGTGCCCAAAGTCATGGCTGAGTTGTCATTCTGCCTCCAGACTCTCACAACAAAATTATCTTCTTTCCCTCAGAAAGAATATGGCCTCCATAAAACGGACTAGAAAGGTTCAATCTAGCTACTGTTTGCACTCAGGTTTTAACTAGCCTCTCTTCTTTCCCTCCATCCTCTGAGCATATGTATGTGTGCAGACCTGTGTAATGAGTTTGTTTGCTCCACTGTTGACTCAGTTCTGAAGTTAAGTTCTGCTAGAAGTTTCTTAGTGCTTTCCTTTGTCCACTTTGCTCCATCTGGAAGAATTCCATTCTGCCTTTCAAGGCTTAACTCAAATGTGAGCTGTACCATAAAGGCTTTTAGTAATCTTTTAAGCATCTTCAGTGAAACCTACCTTACCCTGAATCTATTAGATATCCCACATAGCGTCAAGCACTTAGTAGGACCACGAGAAACATGTATGGAAGAGAGGAAGGGAGGGAGGGAGGGAGGGAGAAAATGAGGAAAGGAGGGAGGGAGGGAGGGAGGGAGGGAGGGAGGAAACAAAAGGGAAGACAGGAAGGAAAAAAGGAAGGAAGTCAGGAAAAATGAAGGGAAGGAGAGAGAGAAGGAAGGAAGGAAGGAAGGAAGGGAGGGAGGGGGGGAGGGAGGAAGGAAAGAAGGAAGGAAGGAAGGAAGGAAGGAAGGAAGGAAGGAAGGAAGGAAGGAAGGAAGGAAGGAAGGAAGGAAAGAAGGAAAACAAGCAGTCAGGCAGAACTTAACCACAAATGAAGTGTTTCAGAAATGATAAGATTTATAGGAATGGTGATGGTGAACATAAATGTCAATAGCCAACATTTACTGAGACACATGATCATCCTTGCTCTGTTCTAGGTGCTTAATGTGTATCATCTCATTTAATTCTCACAATAACCCCAAGGTAAGTAGTATTATCCTGCTAATTAACCAGATTAAATTTCTTTTTTTTAAGTCACACAGCTAATTAGAAGATTTTTAGTAGGAGATTTAGATAAATCTAAAAGATTTAGAAGGAATTTTTGGGTAGAAGATCTAATTAGTGGAAAATTAGTAGAAAAGAATTTGAAAAACCCAGTAGTTTGGCCTCAGAGCTCTTCAGGAACTGAATTTCTGTTCAGAGACTACAGGACAGAGACACAGGTCCTGTTCGTAGACGGACCCCAAGGTACAACTTTCCAGGTATTAACACTGTGGCCCCAGGGGTCAGCTGTGTTCATTGGCTGAGCTTACATGACCTCCTCTGAACAGTGGACTCTCCTCACTTGCCCTGATGGGTTCCGTATAGTATAAGACATTTCATATCACCAATATGCACATGCCAAACACTGAACCTGTACTCATTCTGCAACTCCTCCACAATGGACCCTACACATCTGCTACTCTTCCAATTCCTCGTTCTGTCGTGGGAAGAGGGCTCTGCCTACAACACTGGCAGCATTCTGCTCATTTTATTCGCCTAATAAATATTTACTCACCAGCTTCCAGATCCCAGGCAGAGTTGTGGGTGTGGAGGGCACAGTGGGGAATAAGATAGATTGGGGCTAGGATTCTTGCAGTACTTAGATGCTGTTGTATCATTCGCACTTTGGATTCTACTGCTATTAGAATTGCTGAAGAAACACACAGATGTGCTCAGTGGTGGCAATGACTGGAATGCTGTTCCACTGGGGAGAGAGGCTGAGGAAGGCCCCTGAGAAGGCAGCATTTGAGCTCAGCTCTCAGTGAAAAGGCACTAGCCTCAGGAAGATCTAGGAAAAGGGAGTTCCTGAAGTGGGGAACAGTAAGGATAAAGATTCTGAGGCTGGATAACTGTGTGCTCTCCCTTTGCCCTGCCCCCAAAGACACTGGACATGGTACTGTGGTTCAAAGTGGTAGAGCGCTAGCTTTGAGCGAAAGAACTCAGGGACAGTACCCAGCATCCAGGCCCTGAGTTCAAGCCCCATGACTGACCAAAAGAAAGAGCGAGTCAGTATGAATCACACAAGTAATAGTGGGAGAGAACAGGATCAGAGGGACTGAAGAGACAGGTCATGGAAGTGAGGTGGACATACTGGGTCTTGGAACTCTTGGAACAAGTGTAGATTTGATTGACAGGATGGGCAAAAGTGTGAGATGTAACAAAAGAACAACTTCAGAAGCATTGCCTCTACTTTAATTGAGCCTCATAGTCTGACCCCATCCAAATGGGCTCTTCCACTAAAAACTCTTTCTGCTTCGTAAGAAATAAAACAACTACAAATGAAACTGTGGTCTTCCGGTATTGTCTGAATTGTTTTCTGAGAGATAGGAAAATAAATTTCTCTACAGGAAAAAAACGCAAAGTCGCTAATGTGATGGGAAGTTTCTAAAATAACGCTATTCTTATTTTTTCACAAGCTGTCACTAGGGTCCATTGAGGATTCTACATGCTTAAATAAAAACAGCATCCTGCACAAAACAATATGAAATGTGTACAGTGGGGGGAGGGGAATGATGAAAGGGGTGACAGTTGATCAAGATGTATTGAACTTACAAATTGACATGTTGAATTCCAACTCTTTTGTATAACTATGTAAGGATAAAAATAAAATACAACAAAAACTCATACAGCAAAGTTGGATGTTATACAGAAAGACCCATTCCATGTTGCCCAAGTCAAAAACAATTGCTGAAATTAAGTAGAAGCCAAGATCTAGAGGAGCTTTCACATGAACCGTGGGTATAACAGCCTGATGAGCTGAGCTGGTGCGTACTTTGGCTACATTCATAATGCCAATTTATGTGAACAATGAAACTTGATCAGTGTCATGCCTTCCATCACCCCCGCCCCCCAGCTATACCAATCCCATGCATCCTGTAAAGTTTCCTAGTTCCATTTTCACATGTGTATATTGAGTATTATGACTGCCTTAAACTACCATTCCTCTTTCCATTTGCCCAACCCCTGTCCTTAAGCTCTCGTCTCCCTCAGACAAAACATGTTTTAGTTTAGGGCCTGGAATTCATTTTGTTCAACTGCCAGTGCATTGTTCAAAGGGGTTATACCATAAAAATCCACCTCTGCATATACCACTCTTTAGTTTAATTGTGTGTGTGTGCATTCATATGACCCTGTATGTGTTTTCATATATGCTTATATTTTAGTTCTGAATACTATATATGAAAGAAAACATGTACCCTTGTCTCTCTGAGACATAATTTTTCTAGGTCCATCCATTTATTTCCCTACAAATATTGTACTTCCTGATTGATGAATGAAATTATACATGTGTATGTGTGTATGTTTGTTGTATATATGTATATATATGTGTACATGTATATATATATTTCTTGACCCAATTTACTGTTATTTATTTCCCTAAAAATAATAATACTATTCTTCTTGATGGATAGATAAAATTTGAATGTGTGTGAAAAAAATAAAATACAGATTTCACTTGGAGAGGAGGGTGATTTTCCTTTCTACTTTGCTTGGATCCACCCCTAACTTTGAACAATTCTTTTTTTTTTTTTTTTTTTTTTTGGCCAGTCCTGGGCCTTGGACTCAGGGCCTGAGCACTGTCCCTGGCTTCTTCCCGCTCAAGGCTAGCACTCTGCCACTTGAGCCACAGCGCCGCTTCTGGCCGTTTTCTGTATATGTGGTGCTGGGGAATCAAACCTAGGGCCTCGTGTATCCGAGGCAGGCACTCTTGCCACTAGGCTATATCCCCAGCCCTGAACAATTCTTAATATCTCATACACTCTTTCATTTTTCTAACAAACTAAACTGAAAGTATTATGCTTTTATAGTCTTCACAAATTACTTCAAAGCTCTGCAAAAACTATGTTTTGGAGGGGGAGGGTTGGTTTAGAAGCAGATCATAAGAACAGTTATTTCATGTTATTTTTTTTTCTTTGTCAGTTGTGGGGCTTGAACTCTGGGCCTGGGCGCTGTTGCTGAACTCTTGAGCTCAAGGCTAGGGCTCTACCACTTGAGCCACTGAGCCACTTCCTATTTCACGTCTTTTGAGTGTTCAGATAGGAGTGTGTGTGTGTGTGTGTGTGTGTGTGTGTGTGTGTGTGTGTGTGTGTGCTGGTAATGGGGCAGGAACTCAGGATCTTGTGCTGTCATTTGGCTTTTTTGTTTAAGGATGGTGCTCTACCACTTGAGCCAAATTTCTATTTCTTGCTTTTTGCTAGCTAATTGGAACACAAGTTTCACACAGACTTTTCTGCTTAGGTTCGCCTGAAACCATGATCTTCAGATCTCAGCCTCCTGAGCAATTAGAAATACAGATGTGAGCCACCAGCAACAAGAAATAGGGAAATTTTTATAGGAGAAACACAATTTGTTTTAGCAATAAAGTCACCTAACAACTGTAATATTTCCAAGCATTCATCTTTCTAGGCTCTCTCTATAGCACAACATTCTGTGGGGGCACAATGGCTCTCTGATGTGTTGTTAAAATTTCACTAGTACTTTGAAGGAACAAATTAAATAGCCTTTTTTTGTTTGTTTGTTTCCAGAAAATAATCTGCTAGGTAACATACTCTTGACAGCCACTTGTCATCATGGAAAATGTCATCAAATTTGAAATGCTTGTCTTTTCGGAAAATCATCATCATCATAATAAAAGAACAACATACAGTTCTGCTTTAAGTTTGGCACCTGTTCTGTCTCTGAATGACATGAAACGTAGAGGTACAGGAGATGTTATGATCACCTCCCTTGTCATTACAAAGCTTCCTAATGAGTGGCTGTATTTCTGAGCTCTTGTTTGTGGAAATGCAAGCACACTGGTGACACTTGCAGTCTTGGTTGATGGCTGCTTTGATTTGTGGTGCCATCTCTTGCCTGCAAAGGATTCAGTGGACTCATAGTAGCTTTTCTAAAGCTTGTCCCTCAGTGCAGCCCCTAGATCAGAGGCCACACTTGGACGGTTTTTCTTGAATCCTTAACCCATAATTGTTTACTGAAAAAGCAATTTATTATTGAGACAATAACTATTCGTGTACCTCATTCAAAGCACTTAAGACAAGGTAGCCCTCCCTAAATTGGGATTGAATTTGAATTAATGTTATTATTAGGTACAGATTTAAATTAATACTCAGACTGAAAAAATGATAACTGAACCTGGATCTTAAGACAGATATATTTATAACAAGTTCAACTCATCTTGATTTCCCTTTCTCTTAATCACAAGTGTCCTTCCCTACATATTTTGCTGGAATATTTTCTCTTTTCCTGTTTTCTATGACATGTTCTTTACCACATAGTATGTCAGCTACATTTTTCCGTAATAAAAAGAGGTATTTCTCTAGAACTGGTGTATCTAGCCAATATTGCATTTCAATACAGGGTGAGAAATCTCTGAAAGAATACCCAGACACCTGTCATTCATGTTACTGAAGTAAAAAGCACTGCCTTGAGGAGGGTGCCATTGTAAACATCACCTCCAGATTGTACAGTCTGCCTGCTTAACTCTAAATGCCTTGCCAATCTGGATTGTACGCTCGTTAATATTCTAAGGTACAAATACTTGTTTCTTGTGATGAGGGCAAAGTTCCTGCTTAACACATGGACTGCTGGAATTACACAGAGTTCAGCCTACAACTGGGGCTCCACACGTGGCTTGTGACTGACAGTGGAAGGGAATGGCCATGTTCCTCACCATCTTCACAATTTCGGATCTGTTCAGCTGACACTTCTACTGTTGTCTCACCTCATCGTGTGGCCAGGATCTCATGCAGACAAATGGAACAGAGGTGAACACGTTGGTTCAGAGGCCGGATGTAGGAAATGGTGGCCAAAAGGCACACACAGTTCCCCAAGCACCACTGAGCTCTCTGTGTGATGATGCATAGAAGCTTACTCTGTCCTTGGGGAATTGGTGGTTTTGCTGTGTTTTTGCTGTTACTTTCAACAGGACAGTGAAAGAGAATAAAGGAATATTTACAAATCATGTGTTTTGTCAGAGATTAATATCAACATGTATTTTATTTATTTTTAAAAATATTTATTGTTTATTATCAAATATATTATATAAATACATATAATATATAATGCAATATATAAATGTGTATTATATAAAATAGTTGTTTATTTATTTATATTTACTGGTACTGCAGCTTGAGTCCAGAGCCTGGGTACTGTACCTTAGCTGATGCTCTACCCTTTGGGCCACAGCTCCATTTCTGGCCTTTTGCTGGTTAATTGGAGATAAGTGTCTCATAGGTGTTCCTACCTGGGCTGGCTTTAAACTACAATTCTCAGATCTCAGCCTCCTGAGCAGCTAGGATTCCAGGTGTGAGCTCTCAGCTCAAAATGTGTTTAAAAAACTACAAATGAACAATAAGTTTAATTCAAAAATGGCCAATGAACTTAAATACGTTTCTCCAAAGAAAGTATACAAATGGCCCACAAGTTCATAAAAGGAGGGCCTCAGATTGCTATGGAAATGCAAATCAAATTCACACTTCTTATTGTTTTTTAACGTGTTTTTTTCCTAAAGCCAGAACATAACAAGTGTTGATGATGTAGGGAAAGTGGAACTCTTGTGTATTGCTGGTAGGACTGTGAGAAGTGCTTCCCCCTGGAAAGAATTACCATGCCACATTTGGGTATATACCCTAAAGCATTGAAAGCAAGGATAAGAATGTGCACAGCCAGTCCATAACAGCAAATTCCCAGAACTTAGCAGAAAGTACAAGCAACCTAAGTGTCATGGATGGTTGAATGTATAAAAGGGAGGCAGAGTTACACACACACACACACACACACACACACAAGAAGGAAGGAAATTCTGACACACACTATATTAAGAATAAACCTTCAAGACATGCTGCTAAATGTCATAAGTCAATTACAAAATGACCCTTAGTAGCCAAATTCAAAGAGATAGAAAGCAGAATGATGTTTCTCAAATGCTGGGCAAAGAATAGAAAATACATTTTTTTAAACTAAAGAGAATAGCTGAGCAGTGGGATACCATGGGTAAAGGCCAGGCTCAGGGGAGAGCTGGTGAACTTGAGGAATTACAAGTAGCTCAGTACCAATAGGGTTGGCTAATAAATTGGAATATTGGAAAGGGTGAGCTTATGAAGCAGCAAAAGATGAATTTGGAGAGACAGCAGCCAAGACCAATCCACAAGAGGACAGTGAGGCCTGTTAGGTAGTTGATTTGCTTGAAGAGCCAGTAGAGAATAAAAGAAGAAAGGGAAACCAAAGCTCCGAACTGTCACAGCATGAGTGGTAACACGCAGATACATGGAAAGGAAGAAAGAGAACATTGTTCAGGCCTCACATCACAACCGTGTCCAACAAAACCAATCTTCCATTATTTTGCACATTTAGTTTTGCCTTCCTGTGGCCTTTGGTACTTTATGTTGGATTGCCCATGTACTTTCTGTTGAAATAGACTGACTATTCCAGAGTGAGTGGCTAGGACATACACTTAGCCCTTTCCTGAGGGTTTGCAGAGTTGAAAACAAGAATGAAATAACCATCTACGAACCACAGCCCATGGTGGCAGATGAACAGGTAGAATCTGGGTAGTGCAGTGTCTGGACTTTCTAGCTATATGGCTGACATAGTCACTGCAAATCTCTCTCCTAAGGGAACATGAGGATACGGCTCCTCAAAAAAGAAAATGCAAAGAAGGCACAAATAATACCTCCCTCCTTGTGTAGAAATCCAAACAAGTTTCCAGCATGCTTTTGCACTCATTTCCCTTGTAGCCTTCACAATAATCTTGTAAGTCACCAGAGCAAGTATTTTCTGCCCTCTTTGTAGATGCGAAACCCTCCATGACTTTCTCTGGGTTACCTGAATGATCGGCAGCAGAGGTGGAATTTAAATTCTAATTAAGCCCAGCATGTTTTCTACCTAGTACTTCATTAGGAATGTCTGATGTATTATTGCATGGTAGGCCAGGACACTGAAGTAGGTCTGGATGTTTCTATTAAGTGTGTTTTTATTGTAGGGGAACTGGGGGCTCAAATAATGTTGGTAAGGCTGAGGAAAGAGATTGGGGAGGCATCGTTTTGTATCAGAAAATGTAAGAACTGTGATGTACTTCACTGCCTGTAGCAGGTTGCTCACCTCACCTGCTGTCTACTGAAGGCCACACCGTGTCTACATGGATGCTGCTGGATGATGCTGCCTTTTGCTCTTGTACCTCAGGAATCTCAAAGTGCCTCACCCCAACAGGATCCCACTAGTCCCCATTGCCAAAAGGAATCTAGGAAATGCAATTTCTAGGCTTCTAGAAAAGTGGGTTGAGTATTGCTGAGTATAGCCAACATTCCAGTTATTAGCCAGTCACAGCTGAGATGAAGAGAATAGAAATCAAGTGGACCCTTAAAAGTCAAATATGGAGTCAGCTATTGGGTCTCCTCCCTCATCTTGTTGTGGGCCAGTTGCCTGGCTCTCATGGAGAACTTGTAAAGGAACCAGAATACATTCAGAGTTGTAAGGGAACTCAGTCACAAATAAACTGGGAAGCCACATTTTGAGAGATCAAATTTGGAGTCTTTATTGGGGAGCCAGATACTGCAGGTGGACTCTTGTCACAAAGACCTGTAGCCCCTTGAACACATTGAACACTGGCAAGAGAGGAAAGAAAGAGCAGAGCAATACCAGCAAACCAGATCAACTCCAATGGAGAGCTGAAGTGGGATGCTATGGTGATCAGAGGAGAAACAGGAGACAGGAGACAGAAGACAGCAATGGCACCTAAATTAGTCCAGGCCTAAATAGGGTAGTGTCACTGGGCAGGTCACAGGAAACTCAAAACTCTCTGAAATTCAAGGCATAGAACTGTCAGGTTTAGTAACCTATCACCCCATGGCACCCAGCCTCTATGAATTGGGGCACACCCAACACCTGGGGCTGGAACTTCCCTGCTTCCACCATGAAGACAAGATGGCACCAGTTAAACCCAATACCCTATCATCCACCAACCACATGGCCAAGATGGTGCCAGTTAGATCCAGTATCCTTTTTTCAAAAGGAAGAGTCATTCTATCATAAGACAGGTCATCTTGTGAGTAGAGGGGAGAAGGTAAGAAGAGACTTGAGCCAGCTCCAAGTGGGAGCCCAGGTGGGGTCCCACCAGAAGATAGTCTGTGTATGACAAGGATGCTGTACACTCCCACCACAAAGTCCACTCAGCATGGAATATATTCCCATAGCAATCCCTCACTCTCTACCATATTCTCTCAAAGCCGAATCTTACAGCTGTGACTTGTCAGAAAAGTTTTAAACCTCATTATCTGTTCGAGCATTATTTTTAATTATATCTTTAGATCCTTTAAGTAGTTGTACTAAAGGATTGCCATTCAACATGCCCATTTATGAAAACAATGCATCTTGATCAATATCACTCCTTTCATCATTCTCCCACATCCCTCCCAACCCCACCCCAAATATTATCTTCCTTATTATTGTTGTTGTTATTTGATATCATGCTGTATTGCTTGTGCTTTCATTTCTCCCCTTGTCTCTTTTTGTCTTCTTCATCTTTGTATGAAAACCAAGGAGAAGTGTACCCCTCTCCCCCGAGCTCCTAGAAACAATAGGGCTTGTAAGAGTTCACTGTCTTAGACTTTACTCATAGCTTCTATAACTCCATTTTGATGACTCCGTGCTAGAGGGCTGCACCCCCACCGTGAGACTAGTTCCTTGTAGTTTGACATTTGAAAATATGTGTAGCCCTTGTTCCTCTCTGTATCTAGGTAGCAACCATAGTAATGGATTGTAAAAATGATCATAGTAATAGATTATAGAAATAACCATAGTAGTAGATACAGAAATGCCATGGCAACTGTCAGGTTGGTTCACTTATGGTTGAGTACTGGATTGTTTTAGCCCACTCAAGCTTGCCTAGTTGATACTAGGGAAACATGGTAACAATTGTTAAAATAAAGTTGATATTAGGTCAGCCTGACCACAAAATTCTGCTTCTGTAAATGGCTTGTTTAACCCATTTGTGATGTGCTCTACCCCCTTTGTTAACCCCTTCTCTCTGTGCTACGTGACTACCTGCTGTAGAATGCATAGCTTCTACCTTTAAAAACCCAGCCCTGTGGTGGCTCATTGCTGTTCTTTTAAGTTTTTATTATAAAACTGATGTACAGAGAGGTTACAGTTTCCTACCTTAGGCCTTGGATACATTTCTTGTACTGTTTGTTACCTTGTCTCTCATACCCCCCTCCCCCCTCCCCCTTTCCCCCCCTGAGGTGTTCGGTTCACTTACACCAAACTCATTGCTGTTCTTTACCATCCCAATGGTGAAGAGCAGACCCTGTGCACAGCTAAATAAAGACTCCTAGCCTGATTGACTGAGTGCTGGTGACTTTCTTGTTGTGGGTGCGAGTCCTGGGTGGTCAAGAGACTGCATTTCTCTTCCTCTTCTTCCTACTCTTCTTCTTCTCATCTTTATCTTCTTCTTGTTGTTGTTCTTCTTGTTGTTGTTCTGTGTTGTTTTTTTCCAGGCAGAAAAGAGTTTACTGGGGGGGAGAGAAAATTGCCAGCCCACACAAGATGGAGGCATGAGAGACAGAGGGGAAGAAAGAAAGGAAAAGGGAGACAGGAGAGAAAATGAAAGAGAAAAAGAGAGAAAGGAAGAAAGGGAGTAAGAGAGAAAAGGAAAGAGCTTATTCTTCTTGTTGTTCCTTTTGTTGCTGCTGCTGCTGTTGTTCTTTTCTTCCTCCTCCTCCTCCTCCTCTTCTTCTTCTTCTTCTTCTTCTTATTATTATTATTATTTTATTATTAACAACAACAATTAACAACATCCTGCATGATAATTCAGTGCACAGATTCTCTGTATTTTGCAGGCTATGAGACCAAAGCCCACAGGAGTAAAATGGCAGCTCCAAGTACATATTGTTCATAAGTAGGACTGCTTGAACCCTGGAAAACAGCTTCAGATTGGCTGCCATTAGGACACTGTTTTGCACGTGATTTGTCTGAAAGGGCCCCCAGTAAGAACTCTCCAGTACCTGTCAGCAACAGACCGACATCGATGTCTTTGAATTGCAATTCTACCTCTAGATCCCCTTTCCCAACCACTTATGCCCTAGGATTCCCTCGGGATTCACTTTAAAATGTATCATGGTATCATTTATTAGCTATTTCTGCCCAGGTACTGTTGGAAAAATAAAGGAGTTTTGATTTCTTTTTCCAAATGAACTCCTTGGCCTCTCTGAGCTTTAGTTTCCCCACCTGCATTGTTGATGCAATTATTTACCTAGTAGGAATTAGGAATCGTTGGCTCTGTAGAAACCTTGGGCTTCTACCAGTGTGTACCAGTAGTGCTTGGTACACAGTTCATGCTGAGCAAACAGGTCTTTCCCTCTCCTCCCCTCCCCTCCTCTCCCTTCTCCTCCCCTTTCTGCCCCTCCCTTTCCCTTGCCTTCCCTTCCCTTCCCTCTCCTCATTCCCCTTCCCTCTCCTCACCTCCCCTTCCTTCTCTTTCCTTCCTTCCCCTTTCCTTTTCATTCCTTTCCTTTTCCTCCTCTTCTTTCCCTACCCCAGTGCCTCCCTTGAGCTCCTTTCTTTTTCTCCTGCAGTTTCAACACAGTATTCCACCTTTAATCTGCTGCCCCTAACACCCTGCAGCTCAGATAGCTATGGATAGAACCAAGGCAGAATTGAAGATATTCAAACCACTAACATAGCCTCAACTTCTACCAAGGGAGTCTGGGTTTAAAAATACTTATTTTACTCAGTGCCCTGTTGAAAAGTTCAGGTATTGGCTTGAGGTCTTGTAAAAAGTCAAGGACATAGCTGTGTGTGATGGGCTGTTTCCAAGGCAACAGAAGATGCTTCTGACCAGACACCCAGTGGGGCTGTGGGGCCTCCCCCACCTCCTTCTCTCCACTGTCAGTCTACCTGCCCCAGTCTTTCAATTCAAGCACCCCACCTGGAATGTGTAAGGTTCATGTGTAAGTGCAGGTGTTCTTATGTTCTGTGTGGCCTTGGAAAGGACACTTAATTTCTCTGGACAGCAGTTTTCTCATCTGTAAAGTAGGAGACACATAAAAACAACCACATAGGATTTCTGACTACATTGCTAAATGAAGTCAACAGACATGATGATCAATGTCTGCTGTGGGTCAGGCCCTCCATAAGTCCTTTGCATCCTCCAGTCCCACCAGGAAGTCAAGGTAGTCAAATCTGATTTACAGGTAAGGAACTATTGCTCCAAAATCATGCAGGATACAAAACTGAGCTGGTACCAGAGTGAGAGTAAACTCCAACCCTCTTGTTTTTCCTACTGAGCCCCATCAATTCCCTCAAGTCCTTTATTATTTCATATGTGCTTACATCAAGTTTACATGCATGGCAGACATTCTTCTGGGTACGTTGCAAATATTAACTCATTGCTTCTCTATAACAACTGTGATGTAGATACTGTAGTACCATCTCCTCTCCTCCTCACAACTGAGACATAGGAAGCTAAAAGCCACATAGTAAGTACACAATTGACAGCACCAGGGAGTCAAGCTAAGCCACATCCCCCTGTGCCTTGGTGGGGACCAGAAGACGCTACCTACCAACAGGCCTGAGGACCAGCCTCCATTCTATTCTGTTATGCTCTGTATTGGATGCGAAATATCTTCAGCTTGCCCCCCAATCCTGCCTTATGTGGAAGGAGAAAAAGAAGACTCCCATCTCTCCAGCCCACAGCAGATGATGGTGAGACTGGGAACTGGAGACTCCATGCACGTAGACTATCTTTCTGGAGCAAGGGAAGCTGCAGTTACGGTGACAGCTGCTGGTAACAGAGGCTATGTGGGAGCAAGACCTGCTAATGCATTTTGTCACTTTGAGGAGCGCCTCTAATTAGATGCGCTGGTCAAAGGCCATGCTTTAAAGTGGGTCACCATGTGCATTACTAATCTCTTCTGTAAATCCAGGTGGTACAGGCTGATGGAATGTCAGAGCTGGAAGAAGCCTGAGGGGCAGGCAAGGATTCAAGACACTCTACACCCCTTGTGTAGGGAATCCTGTCTGTGCCAGATTAGGAGATGAGCTCCCAGGGATTGTCTTGCTCTAGGACTATTAATTCACCAAGATAAACTGTTTTCAGCTTGGTTTCATATTTTTATGTTTAAAGATACTCTCCTTGGGCTCTTAAAAGATAAAAGCTCATGTGATTTCTTTTTTCAGAAGTGAAGATCTCTTTGTGTTAATCAGTTCTCCCTCTGGTTTCCCTCAATCAAAGCATTCAGGAAATGCAGTGAAATGAGGAGTGTTTGTGTTCGTCATGGCATTGGGAGCAAGACCTTACTTCTAATCTATGGGAGTCCACAGAATAAAGCTCAGGACTTTCCATTTTTAATGTGTTGTTTTTATTTTTTTGCATAAGCAAGTTTGTTTTATTTGATCCCAATGTTAATAACTAGTTGTTGTTTTTCCTCCTGTAATTCTTTTCCTCTTCAAAGCACATATAAAATCATACCTTCTTAATAGAATTTTTTAAAGAGATGACGTGCAGATGCGGTGGGAGGGCCTGAAATAAGGAACCTCACAGAATGTAGGGCCCCACTGCAAGCTGTCAGATGCTGTGCAGAAAATGTGGCAATGCATATCAAAAGCTTCGGATTACCTCATTATGAGAAGTGCAACTCCCATCGCTAGAACTGGCCACAGTTTCATACATAAGATTGACTGTTGCAATTTTACTTATGGTGAAAAAAGTTGGAGGGGAAAAAAAATCTTGTGTGTTCCATGGAAGGAGAGCTAGACAAATTGTGTTCCATTTGTACAAGACAAAGAGCTCTTTCCTAGTAATGATAGAGTTGGAACATAAACCCAGGCTGTCTGTCTCAAAAGTTCATGCTACTAACAGCTTTTGGTAGCTTTCAGTGTGCTATTTTCAGACCTGTACAGATTTTATATGTCTAGGATAGTCATGGGATAGACATTTTTCAAGATAAATAAGTCCATAATGTGATGTCATCTGGCCCCTTTAATGCAGACATACATATCTGCACCATCTCCAACCAGTAACCACCTGACCTTTCCCTGAACTGCTCTACAGACAAGGAGCTCCTAGACTGGGATGCATAAGACTGGCTTGGTCTAAGGATGGAGGAGGAAGAGGTGAGCAGGTGTTGTACATAGGAATTCCAACCCACTCCACCACACAAGGAGCTGGTTAAGGGATTTGAAATCAAAGGAGCTAAGAGTATCAGCGAGTAAGGAAGCCTTTCACTTTCCATTGTTTTCTGTTTCAAATATCTCACAGTCAGTTGGTGACCTCTGTTTCAAGAAACATATTTCTAATGGACAATGATGACTTCTACCTTTAGAGAACTCACCCTGAAAAGAATAATGCAGCTTTTTTTCCTTTTGAGCCAGGCACTGGTGGCTCATACTTTTAATCTGAGCTACATAGGAGGCTGAGATCTGAGGACTGTGGTTCAAAGCCAATGTGTGCAGGAAAGTCTGTGAGACTCTTGTCTCCAATTAACCAGAAAAAAAAAAGGTAGAAGTGGAGGTATGGCTCATGTAGTAAAGTGCCAGCCTTGAGCAACAAAGCCCAGCAAGGGTGCAAGATGATGAGTTCAAGCTCCAAAATCAACACACACACACACACACACACACACACACACACACACACACACGGTCAGGAGGGGGAGGAGAGCCGTTTTTAAACTATAAAAGTGGTAGAAAGTGTAGGTGAATATATACAGTATTCTCCATACTGCTGGTGAGAGCGTGTAATGAAAGGGAACTTTAGGAAAAGCAATTTGGTAATATTTTTCAAAACCAAACGTGTACATCCTATGGAATCTAGCAATCCTATATCTAGGAGACTGCTCAATAAATAGAAACATAAGTATATGCATTACAGTCATTACAGCACTGGTTGTAATAGAAAAATAAATTAGTAATCTTGGAAGAAAAGTGTCTTTAGGTGAGTGCTAGGCTAAATAAATTACAGAAACACCATAGGGGAGATACTATAATGACACTGAGTAACATGACAAAGACTACTAAAGCTCATGTAGGAAGATCTTGATGCTCTCTCATTAAGTGACAAAAACCTAAATACACAACAGCATCTGAAGTCAAAGTGACTACACATGTAGAGATGCTTATGAGAATATACACTTTTTTTTTTCCTCAAAGAAAACACAAGGAACTGCTGTTCCCACTCTGAAAAAAAGTAGCCACCTTTGAGCAGAGGAACCGGAGGTGTTAGGAGAGAGAATTTTATTTTCATCTTGTGTCTATGTTGTTTGAATACTCTATTCTGGATCACTGTTATTTTAAAAAATGAAAAACAAGAGGTTATCTAGGAAATGGCCATCTATAGTTGTTTTTCCTCTATCTCTGTGCTAAAAGAACACTCTCTCACACACGTATACATGCAGTCTAGGAACTGTCATCTCATTGCCTAAAAACAGTAGAGCTATTCCCTGAAGCTCTCTGGTCACCCTTCTCCCTCCTTGGAGCTAAGCACAGTACTGCCACCCCCTAGTTCCCACCAGTATTGTCGGCCTGTGTGGTGTCCTGTACCCTACTGACCATGAGTTGGTGAATGAACCCAAATTAGAACCGAAGAGATGATAGGCTTACCCCCACGAGCCAGCATGATAGTAATGTGTTCTTTCGGATGTACAGAAGTTTCTTTTCTTTGCTCATGACATCAATTCCTATTGCATTTCTTTCTTCCATGGCTACAGCAACCTGTGGGTCTGTTCTCTCATGGTTTCAATCCTGGCAGGAAAGGAAGCAATGGCTTCTTAGAGCAATGGGACTTAAGCAGATGCTGCATGTGCTTGTACAGTTTAGCTCCATTTCTCAGACCCCTGCAATATGCCACCAGGTGACCAAGCTCTGGCTGGCCATGGACCCTTCACTTTGGGTTTGTGAATAAGGACATGTGGAACAAACTGGACTCTGATTTGGCCAGATGAGCCAATGCTTAGTCAACAGACAGATCAGTGTGCATGAAAACGCATCTGTGTGCTGCTTCATGATGTATGAGGATGTATTTTGAGAATCATATCATTAGGTGACTTCATCATTATGCCAAAATCATCCAAGAGCTCTTAAACCTGAATGATTTAGCCAAGGCACATCTGGGCTCTATGGGCCCATCTACTGCTCTAGGCTATATACTTGAGAGCATGTTACCATATTGAATATGGTGGGCAACTATAACAGGGTGATATATGTGTATACCTAAATACTTCTAAATATAGAGAAAATATAGCAGGAATACAGTATAAGTTAGGCACTGGTGGTTCGTGTTCTATAATCCTAGCTACTCAAGAGGCTGAGATCAGAGGATTATGCTTCAAAGCCAGCCTAGGCAGAAATATCTGAGGGAATCAATCTCCAATTAATTAACCAAAAGCCAAGTTGGAGACATGAATCAAGTGGTAGGGTGCCAGCTGTAGACATGAAAGCTAAGATACAGTTTGAGGCTTGAGTTCAAGTCCCAAACAGGTTAAAAATGATTCTACTATATAGGACACTAGTAAATGGAGCTTGCAGGTCTGGAAGTTTCTCTGGGTGAGTCAGCAAGTAAGTGGTGAGTAAATGCGAACCTCTAGGATACTGTGAACACACTGCAAGCTTTAAAATAGATATACTACACTTAGGATACCCTGGATTTCTTAAAGTTTCTTTGTTTCTCTCTGTGTGTCTCTCTGCCTCCCTATCACTGTCTCTGTCTGTCTCTCTGTCTTACTGTCTCTCTGTGTCTCTATCTGTCTCTGTCTCTAACTCTGTCTCTATCTCTGTCTCTGTTTCTCTGTCTTTGTTTCTCTGTCTCTGTCTCTCTCTGTCTCTCTGTCTCTCTGTTTCTGTCTCTCTCTCTGTCTCTCTGTCTCTCTGTCTCTCTGTCTCTCTGTCTCTCTCTCTCTCTCTCTCTCTCTCTCTCTCTCTCTCTCTTTCTCTCTCTGCTAGTCCTGTTGCTTGAACTTCAGACCTGGGTGCTGTCCCTGAGTTATTTTGTTCAAGGCTAGTGCTCTACCACTTGAGCCACAGCTCTACTTCAGGTTTTTTGGTGGTTAATTGGAGATAAGAGTCTCAGGCGTTCCTGCCTGGGCTCTCTTTGAACCACAATCCTCAGATCTCAGCCTCTCAAGTAGGTAGGAGCACAGTCATGAGCCACCGGCAGCATCCAGCTTATTTTTCTTTCTTTCTTCAATAACAAATTAACTTTGTGATTGTGATTACTTTTTATTTCATAGGTTTTTAAATTTGTACACAGATACATGGTAGAGCTACATAAAATATTTTCCAAAAGCATTTTTCAATTTATTATATATTTGTATTTTTAACTTTGGGAACCTTTTTATTAAAACTTGAGGTAAAAGTGCACAGTTGAGCCCGGGTCTACACAGGATCAGGGTCATCTGTATCCCTGCCCTCCACCTCCACATCCCATTCCAGCCTCCCATGGGACAACAGCATCCTTGGAGCTTGGTTTCCTATGGCAACCAGAGCTCTCTCTCTCTCTCTCTTTCTCTGTATCCTTCCTGAGGGCCTGCCTGAGGCTCTTCTTGAGAAAGCAGAATCGTTTTCAGATACATGTCCCTGGTGTATTGCTGGGTTTGTTTGCCTTTTTCATCATAGACTTGTTTATAAGCAGATGATGCACCTTGGACTTTCCTCTCCACAAAGGAAAACCTTTCAGCGTTGGGGCCATGTTTTCGCAGGTTGGAAGGAGTCTGCTTCTTCTAAAACTTTCACTGTGGATTCTCTTGATGGTCCTTTTCTTTTGCACTTCTCCTGTTTCTTTGCCCCCTCTTCGGCTATGAGTCTATCTTGTGACTGGAATTTCTCAGCTGCATTGTAATTTTATGGGAACCACTATCAGGAAGGTGGTCCATCACTGACTGAAACCTTGTTACATGAAGCATGATTATAATTACTCCTGAAGGCACTGAGGTTTTAGGGTGTCTGTTACCAGAAACAAACAAACCAAAAACCTGTGACATATATAGATTCTATTAGCATCCCAGCGTCACCGAAAGCTTAAGGGGAGCAAACAGACAAATGGAGAAAGGAAGGGTGGACAAATACAGTCATGATGTTCAGTGTATGTATGTGAAAATGGAACCTGGTAACAGGACAGAATAGGGGTGGGAGAGGAGGGAGAGAATGGGGGAAGGAGTGGCACTAAATAGGATGCATTGTACTCCTAAACTGACATGAAATCCCTTTGTACAACTACTTAAAGATGAATAATAATAAAGCATCCTAGCTTCAGAGGCACAAAAGTCTGGGTCATGAGGATTACTGAAAGCGATTTCATAGACAAGCAGTGTGGAGCCTGGAGAAGAAAGGAGTTGTGGCTGAGGCTCGAGGCACCAACAAGAAGATCCTGGGCTGCCAGAGCCCAAGAAAGAACTTTCCCAGAAAGCCACCACCCGCAGAGTGCATGCTTGGGGCCCAGAGGTGTTGGCATTTTGACTTAGTCTAGTACAAGTGAATGGGAAGGGGTCTTGGGAGAAGCTGGAAGGGCTAAATGGATCCACAGAGGCTACCAGCCGGAAAAGCAGAGGACTGAACAGCCTTCTCTCCCCAACCTACCTTGCTCAGCTCAAGTCTGGAGACCATTTTGTGACTTCCTGCTTAGCGACTGCTCTGATTCCAGGTACTCATTTCCCTGCTAAGCCGGATTCCTAGTCATCAATGCTCCAGTCACCATTTGTGTGATACACTCTAGTTGACTTTTGTGTTTGTTATTATGTTGAAAAAAAAAAATCAGGCCGTGAGGGAAAGATGCTCTTGGCCGAGAACAAGCTCAGCTACATTCCAATTTCAAGATGCCTGGGCAACTGCATGCACACTCCTCTGTCCATGGTCCTGCCCAAGAATCCCCAGGTGCGTGAACCTCCATATACCAGGCAGGGGCGCCAGCAATCAAGTGGAGCCCCCGGGGAGCAAGAGAAGCCCTGGACAGCCAGGAGGACTTCAGTCCTCATAAATGCACCTTTACCTCTTCATTCCTTCCTCAGCCTGTCCCTCCTTCCTTCCTTCTTGCTGTTCCTTCCATTTGTTCTTTTCTACATTTTTCTCATTTGTGTCCCACCAATGAGAAGTGGACTTCTTTATGAGAATTGATGGGTGGTCAGGGAGGGGGTGAGGTGAAAGCAGCCCTTGCCTTATGAAATTTGTGTTCCAACAGTTAAAACCAACACAGAAATGAATAATCTATCATTCCAAGCTTTGATAAAGACATTGAAAGGAAATCATGACATGGGAAGGAATTTCAGAGGATATCTTACTGTGGGAGTCTAGGAAGGCCTTGTGGGGTAGGATGCCATTTAACCTGATGCTTGAAGAATAAGCAATGAGGGAAGAAACAAGGGAAGTCCAGGATATAAAGGGTTCCCAGGCAGCAAAGGCAAGAGTGTGAAGGAATGCCCTACCTCCATGCTTCTGGAGGCAAGCCAAAGTTGCTGCGATTCAGAGCTCAGGGGTGAGAGGACTGCACAGGAGATTAGAGGTGCAGTAAAGTCAGAGCAGCAGGGATTTGCGATTCATCCCCAGTGCTTTGAGAAGCCAGGAAACTACGGGAGACCTCTTAAGCAGAGGATTGACATGATCCAGTTTTACCTTGTAAAAAGGTAAATCCGGCATCCTCGTGTAAGACAGATTAGAAGAGCCAGGAGGGAGAGTTTTAGAATCCCATGGAGGCAGTGACAGGGAGGTGGCTATGGGAAAACTGAAACTGCATCTGAGGCGCTGGGACACAGACATAGCATATCATTTGGCAGGATGGTATTCGGGAAGGATCTGCCCAATATCCCCTACCCCTGGTACCCTTGCTACCCTGTGATCTCCTCATTCTGGAAGCTGAATGTGAAGTACCTGAAGCTTGAGGAGAATTGCCAGGACGATCACGTCAGATCTGTGGCCTTTGGGTTAAAAAAGCCAGGATCTAGGCATGCAGCAGAAAGACTCGGAAAGAACAGAAATTAGGCCGAATCGAGTAAGGAATCAGAACAGAGTCAGAAGTAATAACCTGTGAAACAGGTAATGTGGTAATAGCTTGTAAAAAATACAAATCAAAAAACAAGTGAGGATGATCTATAATCTCTTCTACACCCGTGGAACTCAGACAGGCAAGGAGACCACAAGAGCTGCCTGCCTTCCCCAAAATTTTAGGATCTTGGTGGCAAAAACACCTTTCCCAAGTGGGACCCATGAAAGTAAGCAGGGGCTCAAGTTTCCCCAGCATTGTATCAGTCTGGTGCTGGATCTCAGAGAGCGCCAGACACTACCAGCCCTCAGAGACAAGGGATTCCTGCCTACTCTTCATGCACAGAGGCTCAGAGAAGTCAAGGGCTCTAGGTGGATTTTCATCTGGTTAAGATCCATAGACCAAGTGGACATCTGGTGACATTATCCAAAAGCAAAAGTAGTCATTACCTGACTTATTTAATTGTAACCCCTCTGTACATCACCTTTATAATAATTAAAATAATAATAATTTAAAACAACCTCTCAAACCTTGATTTGTGTTCTCCTATGGTTCGTAGTTTACAGATGCCCAAGATGCTGGGAATATTTCCCAGAATTCTTGGAACTTGTTTAAATCCCCAGAATTTAGGCCCCTCTGGAAGGAGCTCTGCAGTAAAAGGAGACTCAGCTTCAAATTTTGATCTACTTGATGATGGTCCTAGGGACATCCGGATCTCTCTGAACCCCACTCCTGCTCTCTGATGATGAGGTAGCAGTGTGAGCTTAGTCCTGTTCAGGGGCAAGATTGAAGTAAAAAAGAAATAAATCTATGGAGAAAGGATTGCAGCATGTTGTTTGGTGGGATTTAGCTGCCACCAAGCTGAGCCCATTGAAGCCATCTTTTGGGAGTTCTAGCAGCTTCCTCTCCTCGACCCAATGCTAATTCCTACAGGTTCTGCTTCTGTCTGTTGGACTGCAAGGGATAAGCTCTATGCTTTTTGACATAAGAGACAACAGCTAGAACACATCAGATCAGAGGCATAACCAGACCTCCAGAGGCTTTTTGTCTCCAATAATGCCTTTGTAACCTTACCTTCAAGTTCCTCACTCCCTTTCTCCTTGCTGGGGACTCCTCCCACCCCCAGCTCATTGATGGCCTCAATGTAGTGCCCAGGTATGTCACAGGCCAGCTCCTTCTTGGCTGGTTCTATTCATATTCCTATAGTGATTAACCCCCAAAGTTTGGGATAGCTTTTCTCTGGATGAAAGCTACACACAATTGAGTTGACAGAGAGTCCAAAAGGCAGGGGCTAGTGGTAGATAGAAAGATAGATATCTCCATTGAGGAGATGCAGGCACCACTTTCTTGGTTATCAGCCCCACACAGAAAATGAGCAAGTAAAAGAGAACCACAGCCCATTGTCCCCCAGGGAAAGAGCAAGACTTGCAGAGTTCCCTGGGAATGGTGAGGTTCAACTGCACAGGGTGCAGTGGGAAGAGAGTCTGGGCTGGAAATCGGTGAGGGATGTGGGAAGGGGAGACTGAAGTTGAGGGAGTTGATTGAAGAACCAGTGATTCCTCCCCACCCCAAACCTTCAGAGTTGATGCTTCTTTCTGATTTATTCATCCCACACATTTCCCCAGAATGCACTTGGGCAGAGAGTACCCAGAGAGCATAATAAATTCATCCAGCACATGTTGGGTCTTTGTTCCCACTTTGTTACTTGGCCTTTATCGCTCTGCTGCCTAAAACGTACTCAGGCTGTTCCATGCCCCCCAGGGTCCTGGGATCCTAATTAATGTTCCTCTTGTTTGTAGTGTCTTTGTTTTCTATAATGATGCTCAGCCACCCCTACCTGCTGAAGTGAACAGGAACTAGGGGAAAACAGTGGGGGTTCAGTCTAAGCTCCTGAAACTTTTGCCAGAAGGCAGAGCTCTCTTGCTCTCTTGTAGCCCCTTGGCTGCACTGTGCTCTGTGGTAGGGAGAGGACTGAGGAACAGACACCCAGAATGCACCTGGGAGGTGCTGTGAAGACAGGACCTTCCTGGGATGGACCACAGACCTTCCAGCCTCTACAGTGCATTACTTCATCCCTTCAGTGTAGCATCTCCTGTCTCAACATACACTCCAGAAGTCATCAGTATAATGAACTCAGTTGTTTTCTTGCTCATGCATCCATCCTTCCATCCATCCTTCCCATCAGTCAGTTCATTCATTCGTTTGTTTGTAAATATGTCTCTACTGCCTAGTAGGTCCCTTCTTCTGCATATTGAGAATAGTGGGGACTGACACTGTTCACGCTGCCGAGGACATCAGTGCCTAATGAAACCTCACAGACTGAGTTAAAGCAATGATAGCTGTAAATATAGCACGTAGTTTCAACTTAGGGATTGCGATGGGAGGGGATCTTTAAGGACTTAGCCTTAAATCCGAGTGGGACAAAGTGAATTTGCCCGTGTGCAACTGGGCATATTTATCTCTGTTCGCAATACCTAGCCAGAGCCTCCTTGCTCACTGCAAGGACTCAAACAAAGTCCCATGGAGTGACCTGTCCACTCTGTGACCCGTGGCCAGCTCGAGGCCCCCGCACTTCTGAGAGAAGGATGTCACCCGCTTGCCAGATGAGGAAACTGGATTCTAAAGGGCACTGAGTAAATTGAAAACCACTGCTCTCATTGTTCTCTCAGTGCATCTAGAAAGCCGACTTTTTATTCTCCCTTCTATTGGCCAAATCAGCTCCCGCTTCCAATCCAGCCCCTGAGTCCACTGCCTGATGGCAAATAAGTCTGCCTTGGATCTGCTCATTGGTGGGAGCCAAGAAGACTAATAACAGTGCCCAACTGTTTTTCATGGTTTTCCCTAAGTGCTCCTTTCTGCGTGCGCGCACACACACACACACACACACACACACACACACACACACACACACACACGAGTTTAATAAGAATATGAATTAAAAGCAGGGACCAGGGCCAGAAAATCAATGGCAGTCTCATGACCAAATGCAGTGCCTTCCTACCCCTGTGGCTACCTTCCCCGGGAGTGGGGATCCTTGAGCTCAGAGGACTGGGGCAGGAACAGGGCATTCTGGGAAAGAGTTCTGTGCTTCAGACACAGGGGATGGGTGTAGATATATCTCAAGGCTTGAAGGGCAGCCATTTGGGCAGCCAAGGGGTGCTACGTCCTAGACTTTCAGAGAGAAGGATCTAGAATGTCTTTAAGTGATTGGTGTCACTGTTAGCTTGTTCTGGGACACTGCTTTGCTATCAGATGCATATCAATCAAGAGGTCTCCATGCAAAGCAATAAGAGCTGGGTATGGGTGGCTCACACCTGTAATACTGGCTATGCAGGAGGCTGAGATCCAAGAATCGTGGTTCAAAGCCAGCCCAGGCAAGAAACTCCATGAGACTCTTATTTCTATTAAACTACTCAGAAAAAGCTGGAAGTGGCACTATGGCTCAATTGGTAGAACATTTGCCTAGCAAGCTCAGAGGCCTGAGTTCAAATTCTAGTACATCCAAAAATAATAAAATGAAACTGTTGAAAAAAATAAAATAAAAACCCAAGCTGTTTGCCAATACATGGAAAACCAACTTAATAGCACAAAGCATGCTAATTACTCGGCACTTCTATTCCCTAAAGTGGTCCCCAATGTTTCTCTAATTAAGCTTGTTTTGCAGCCTCTGTGTCCATTTAGTTGCTGAATACCTCGAAAGCAGTAAAAACTGTTATCTTTAAAGGTTCTTTATAATTCAGGCTTATGTAATTCAGGTCTTCACTCTTACCCCTTTTTTGCATACAACCAGGCTTTCCTATCCAAGCCTGTGCATGCAAGTACTTGTTCACAAGCAGGCACCATCCTCAGCAAAGCCGTGGCTTCCTCTCCTGGGGTTCCTCCACGAGAGAGACCCGCTTCTGCACATGAAGCTGCAGTGAGGGCTCTCACCATGCCAGCAGACACTGAAGGGACCCGAGGTCCAGGTCCAGCATGAGATGATAAATACGGATTCGCTCTGTATACGCTGCAGGATCAATTATGGGAACACACAGCTAAATCAGACTCCAGCTGTTGGTGTTGGGTTTCTGCTGGAGAGGCTAAGTCCACCTGGGTTGTCAGGACTCAGGAGTGTGTGTGTATGTGTGGGGGGTGTGTGTGTGTATGTGTGTGTGTGTGTGTGTAACAGAGAAAAAAATCACTGGCTCAGGACACATGATATGAGGGCTCTAGACCAGGCTCTTCTCACTTGCTTTATGGTTTTGAAAAAATAATTTCATCCCACTTTTGGAATGAATATAATTTTGGGGGGAGGAGGGGATAGATATTTTCCACACTGGAGTCTCCCCAGTCTAAAAAATCTGGCTTTGAAAGCCTGAGATTTGGCTTGACTGAATCTTTTGCTAAATGTTCTCTTCTACCCTGAAGCCGTCTAGCCTGTCACTCTACCAGGCTGCTAGGTACCTACTGTTCTCACTCCAGTACTTGCTTTGTCCTAACTGCTTTCTCCCTAATGACTTAAAGCCACTCTGTCTCTCAGGCAGATGCCCTGACTTTGGAAGTGAGGATCCCTGAATTTGGCTATGGCATTATCTGCACTCCAACTCTGTCCTCCCCTCTACTCCTCCCTGCTCCTCCCCTTGCTCTTCACACAGCTGTCTCACATGTTGACTTGAGTGCTCCATTTGGTTCAAAGAAGATAAAGCTCAGCCCGGTAGAAAAGCACTGAGCAGCAAACATTTGGCGATGTTAGCATGATGCCCAAGGAGCAGTGGGAGGATGCCACCATCTAGGCTGAAGACAATTTGTCATTGCCTGGCCTCAGACCCTAGTCCTCTTCCCAGCCTTCTTCCATTTGCCCCTTTCTCCTTCATTCAGAACCCACGAAGCTCCTGTGGGATCAAGTTTCATAATGTAAACAATGGTTTTGGGATCGAAATCCTGTCTGGCTTTCCACTGAGCATCCTGGCTGGTTTGGGGCACTGCCTTCCTCTATATTCAGCCCAAAGTTCCAGGCTCCCCTCCAGACACTCTGTTCATTCCAATGACTTCATTTTCTTCCTTATTCCAGTGCTAGACTATTTCCCAGAAGCCCTTGCAGACAGGTAGAATTATATACTTCTGGCAGAGAGATGTAGCCCACTTCCACACTGGTCATTAAAACTAACAGAAACAAACAAACAAAACAACTCCCTTGTGATTGTCCACTCTTCCTCAGGCTATCTGTAGAGGTCTAGGCAGGCCCAAGACAATCTGGAAGCCATGTGATATGGGCAGACCCTAGATCCCTGAGCTTTCCTCCTTCCCTGATTCTTTCAGTAATGCTGGTTGGATGTTATGAAGCATGGGGAATAAACTTCTAGTGGCTTAGGTCATTGAGATTGGGGAGTCTATGTTTTGTAACAGTTAACATTAATTAATGTATAATCCATGGAGACAGGTCAGTCCTTTATCCCGGGGGGAGTATGGAGACTCTAGTTCTAGGTCCTTGTTGGATGCAACCCTAGCAGTTAAGCACAGCCCACGTCTGTGTTGACAAGCGAGTGGCCCCTTTCTCTCTTTGCCCATGCAGTTTCTTCTCTTTTGTCAATTTCTCCTCATATCTGCTCTTCTGAGTGTTGGGCCTGGGTAGCCAAGTCCCCAGCAGAGCATGGGAGCTACAGATGATACTTCAGAAAGCATCTCTCTCCATGGGCTGCAACCTATGGGCTAGTCTCTACATAGACTCACTCTAGTGAATTGTGCCTTTGTGTTAGGCTCATGTTGCTTCCAAGTAGCGCTTAATCATACAAATTACTGTCCAGGGGTCCGTATCAGGCCTATCAGCCAGGGAAAGGAGGAGAGGAAATGACCAACAACTCCTCTCTTCTGTGTGCCTGAGGCAACTGAACATGCAACCCAACACCCCACCATCATCATCATTCCCATCCCACCCGCTGCCACTACCTTGCTAATTCCAGGTGCTCACTGTCCAGGTCTCCTGTGGATATAGAGTGTCTGGGTTGCCATGACAACCAGCCACAGTGAATGATGGCAGCAGCAACTTCATTCCTAGGCTGAGAACAACGGGGCACCTGGAGGCAGAGGGGAAAACAAAGCCAGGAGGAAGACTGGCATGAGATCTTTGAAAGTTGCGCACATGCTCTGTGTGCTCAGTCTCCCTCACTACAAAGCTAAGAGGTACTGAGGAAGAGCTCGGGTTTAGAGGCATTGGGAAGGGGCTCAGGCTTTTCTCTATAAGCTTCCTTGAGAAAAGTAGAATGGGCTGTGGATGAGGAAACACCATGGGAAAGGTGCAGGGCAGCTGGTGCAGCAAGAAAAGAGGTGGATGACAGTCAACAAGCATTGTCAAAATATAAGAGCGAGTTCAAAGGACCAGGTACTCAGGCACAGGGACCAGAACTTGCAAAGACCCTAAGCCAGGAAAGACCCGGGATGGCACAGTCAGTGAGCAAGGGCAGGTGTGAAGTGGTGGGAGGTGAGATCTGAGAGGTATATTGGTAGGAGATGTGGCTCACAGAGGTTCTTGGACCCCTTCTGCCAGAGAGGGAGAGAAGAGAGCAATGTAACCATCTCCCTGAGAAAGGAGCCATGTTCTGGCTTGGTCTATGAATGAGATGTCTCTGACCTGTGCAGAGACCATATAGCAGCAAGGGAGAAGCAGGGAGATGCAGGCACCTAAGGGAAGGATGCTGAGCTAGGACTTGGTGGTAGCATTGAAAAGATGCCAGACCTAGCTCCAAGGAGGCCAACTAGGGAAGAAAGAGAAGAACAGAGGGTTTGAGATACTTGGCTTGGGGAACTGGAGAAAGGAACAGAACATGAGGAAGGAGTAGGGATTCTGATCCACCTTTTTGTGGGGAATGGTGGAGGAAGAGAATGGAAACATTTGGGGCTGCTCCATGCAGAGCACAGCCACAGCTTGCTCCTTGGGCTCTGTGCCTCCTCAGCATAAAACACCATCTCCCTTTTGCCTGCTCTGTCTGTGATATTGGGAAGGAAGTCTTGGCTTTGGAGCCATACTGGCTTGAGCTCAGTCCCTCTCTGCATACATCTTGCCATGTGGTCTCTGCCAAATGTCTTTTGCTCTCTCAGTCTGTTTCTTCACCCAAGTTCCACACCTGCCAGCTGTGGACACTTAAGAATGTGGGCACTTGGGCGTCAGTACCCTTGAGTGACCCCCTGTTAATCCAGAGAATGCTCAGAGTAAAGTGGCCTCACACCTGTTCTGAGCCAGGGCCACCCCATCTGTCCACCGAGCCCCTTCTTCCTCAGTGCCCCTCACTAGCCTCCCTGGTGCCTTCTGCAAGGAGATTTTGGGGAAATAGCCCTTCCTTTTAAGCCCTATCGCCTTTTACTCCCAAACCCTAAAGCAGATCTGTCCCTGGCAAGTAGAGCTTCTGCTACTTCTGTGCTTAATCCTACCCACACTGGAGCTTCATGTCCATTTTCAAATACTGTTTATGTGTCTCCAAAGTGAGTTTCTCTTTGTGATCTTAATAACCTGTCCTCCACAAACAGGGAAGACTGCAGGGTTCCTATTATGCAGATAAGAATGTTGTGTGTGCCAGATTCTGTTTTTGACTGTGAACACCAGGGTGTGCCTAGGTGATTGCTACTGTCCTATTGGGCTTGACTTGCTGTGACTCTAAGATACACACACACACACACACACACACACACACACACACACACACAGCAGATAGTACATGTGTGCATACCCAGGCATGGGTCTTTATGTAATTCAGCCATAGTCCAAATGTTCTCACTGGAAACTCACCCCTAAATAGACAGTCTCCATCTTCCCCGATAGAGCACTGGAGAGAGGTTGGACTAGGTAATTTTCAATATCACTGACATTATGTTTTCCAAATTCTGACATTTCATCTTGTCTTATCCTGGGGGCATAGAGATCTCTCATAGCTCAGGACTGCTTTGCATACTATATTAACAATTTAGGGATCTGTATCAGGTTCTACTTGGACAGGAGAAAAATAAGATGCCAAAGTCCATATGCCAGCTGGGAAGAAACAAAGGGAACACATGACCAATACCAAGTGGGAAATCATGTCTCCATTTGCTTCCTCTCCCCAAGTAGTTTCCTTTGAGATCTTCTCTTGACACCAGTTCTAGCCTCTTCACACAATGTCCTTTCCACACTCTAAAGAAACGCCACCCTTCGATTGCATTCACACTCACTGGGGAGCTCTGAAGGGGGAAGAGCTGCTGAAGACACAGAAGAATCAGTAACACAGAAAACTGCCAAAGCTCCTTGTCAGCCACCCCCCCAGCAACCCCCACCCCCGCCTTCCTGATGGCTGAGGGATATGGCCAGACCATAAGTCAGAGTCACAAATTCAGGTGAGAGCAATGAGCTAACAAGGGGTGATGTACCCCCCTATGCTCAATCCTGAAGTAAGAGCATGAGGATGATCAGTGAGATGTGCCCCTTTTCCCCAAACCAATCAGGTTAATACACATTCTGGACTGAAATTCTGAATGGCCTGTCATGGAGTTTGAAATTCCATTAGCAGTCATTTGTCTTTCTTTGAGGCATGTGAAGGCATCAACAAAATAAAGTGGTCCCCGTAGAAGGACACGATTAGTCACCATGGTTTCTTCATTTCAACTCCCTCAGCATGGATGTCTAAATAAGTTAGATTTTTTTTTTTTAAGCCACATCACAGGATCTTGAGGTAATGAGATATATAGAATAGAAATATTTGGAGAAAGGAAAAGCTATAGAGGAGAATTTGGAAGGCATTTTGCACATATTGGATTTTGAGAAAAGAAAAAAACAAAGTGTAGAATCAAGAAAAGAAACGTGAAGACTACAAACAGTTCCTAGATCCAGTAGAGATGAGCCAGGAGACTGTTACCTGCTGTGGGCCCTGAGGAATGGCCCTGAGGAAGGTGTGGCTTCCCTGTCCTCACCCACAAAGTAAGGGGTTGGAAAGTCTCTTCTGATTCCCATTTCATTCAGCGATAAGACCACATTTACAACCGTCACAAGACACATCTATGATGGTATTATTTATCTCTATATAGAGCTTTCTAGTCCGCTAACCTTGTTCACATTCAATATCCCACCTGGGTTTTGCAGAGGAAAAAAGTTGTCATGTATGGGATAAAGCATTTTGCAGAGAAAAAGTACATTATTCATACAAAAACCAGGACTGTTACTCCTGCATGCACTAGGAGTATTGTGAGATGCAAATAGTTAATGGCAGATCTGAATATCTGAGCAGATATGCCTTGGGTTCCTAGGAAAACATGACTTGGAACCTACAACAGGAAGTGACAAAAAGAAAAATCCTGATCCCCAGGTGAGAGCTTTCTTTTCCAGTCAGCCACCATGTCTCTTTCTTTGCAGCCCGCCCCCCCCCCCACCCCCAGGAGCCTCCTCAAAGGTTTATGAGGTGTCCCTGGGGACTTTGCTCACAACACATAGACACATCTGGAGACAGTCCCCAGGTGTGTGATGGGTGGATAGGCGTGAGCTACTGAGGCAACAGTGAGTCAGTGTCTCTGTCTGACTTGACATTCCATCTTTGGCTATGTTGATCTAGCCCTTTAATCCACTGTGTGATTTGGATTGTCTTTAAGGTGGTTTGTAGAGTGAAACCTGTGACTAAGATGAATCCGAAAGTCCTGGGTCTTTTGAAGGGCTCATCTTGGAGTTATAACCGGCAGGCTGCTCTCAGGAGTTTTATTTCCTCATCTGTGAAATGGGTTATCCCTGCATGGGCTTCATTCAACTGGGCTGATCTGTAACTGAAAAAGAGCTTATGAGAGCATAAACACCAGTGCATAAAACATGACTGGTGACAATGAGTTTGACATTTGTATGGAGAAGGAGAAAAGAAAGGAAGAGAAGGAAGAGAAGGAGGAGCGGGAACAGGGAAAGGAATCAAGAAAGAATGTAGGGCTCTTGGCTAGCTGCTTCCTGGGACCCAAGAAGGTCTTACTTGCTTGATGAAGCTATTGGGGTTTTTATGTTAGACACAGTGCTGAATCCAGGATCATTTTCTCCACTGATTAAAGAATTAATGGGCAGAGAAATGTTTAAAGCAGACAAACAGCTAAGGAAAGAGTCCTTCAAGAAGGGGCCCCAGAGTTGATCCTGCTATATATAGGGTCCCCTGTTCCACACCTTTGGGCCTTATTCCCCCATCTGATTGGTCAAGAAGTGGACATGTGCTGAGAGAAGTCTTGTGATTGGTTCCCCCATTCCCAGGTGTCTTGCTGAATCATCCCTCACTTGAAGGGAGCATGTATCTTGCTGAGTCAGTTCTCTTCCCTGCTATCTTGGAGCCTGTGGCTGCCATCATCTTCCCTCTGGGGAGGTCTAATTTCCCCTCACAAGAGGCTGTTGATTTATCACTTGCAAACCAGTGAGGTGAAACAGGTGCGGGGTGTGAAGGTGTGCAGTGGATTCCAAAACCAGAAAACAAATTACTCTTCAAGTCCTCACCCTCCTTTCCTACCCTCCCTGTTGTTTCAAAGCTATTTTTGTTTTCTCTGTGCAGTTTCCAGAAGCTAAAATGAATTCATGTATTTAATCTCCTCCTCCCTTTAATTCTCTACCAACATTTTCCTGAAAATTGAAATAAGGAGGGGGGAAAAAACCTGTCTACTAACTGAATACGAACCCACACTCTGCAAACAAAATAAATCATGTCACAAAGTCATTTTTGCCTCCATGTTGAAGATTAGAGGAAGAGAGAGAGAGGAGGGAGGGAGAGGAAAGATGCTCCCCCCACCCCCCACCAGTGTATCCCACTGATGTACGACAGACACACGGTTGGCTAACGCAGGGAGAAAACCAGAGCTCCAAGATTTGGTGCTTGGGTCTAAATTTAGAACTGATTTGTAGACAAGTTGGAGGGAGTTCAGAGAAAAAGCCACCAACACAATTAGAGGAATGTAGCTTAATTGGCCCAGCTTGGCTAAGCAACTGCTAAGCAAGGAGCATTACAGAGTATGTAGCTAGAGGAAACGGCATATCCACATCAGTGAGGGGGAGGCACTGTTTAGCCTGCATCCTAAGGGGATCCAGAAAATGAGTGAAGACTAGAGAAGACAGGACACAGCTCAAGCCATGGCCTGGTTCACACCCGCTGTGGGAGGAGGCACCGTGGGTGTTTCAGGCCACATAGTTCATCCCGTTCATGAGATGTAAACTCTTCAAGTATTACAAATAACCAGCCACACTTTCCTTATTTAATCTTTACAACCATCCTGGCAAGGCAGATGCATTCATTTCATTTGTGCAGAGGAAGAAATAGGAATTCAGGGATGCCGAGGAACTCATCCATCCGAGATCGCTCCGTAAATAATGTAAAGATTTAAAACTTGGATACAATTGATTTCAAAGCCTAGGCTCATTTCTCTGAGATACATCACCTCTTGAAAGCTGTGAGGAGAACGGGGCAGAAGAAAAGAAGCCTCTCTGGAGGAGACAACCTTCTCCAGTTTCTTTCTTTCTTTCTTTCTTTCTTTCTTTCTTTCTTTCTTTCTTTCTTTCTTTCTTTCTTTCTTTCTTTCCTTCTTTCTTTCCTTCTTTCTTTCTTCTTCTTTCTTTTCTTTCTTTCTTTCTTTCTTTCTTTCTTTCTTTTTCTTTCTTTCTTTCTTTCTTTCTTTCTCTTCTTTCTTTCTTTCTTTCTTTCTTTCTTTCTTTCTTTCTTTCTTTCTTTCTTTCTTTCCAGTCCTGAGGCCTGAAATCAGGGCCTGAGCACTGTCCCTGGCTTCTTTTTGCTCAAGGCTAGCACTCTACCACTTGAGCCAAAGCGCCACTTCCAGATTTTTCTGTTTATGTGGTGCTGAAGAATCGAACCCAGGGCTTCATGTAGAGAGGCAAGCATTCTGCCACTAGGCCATATTCCCAGCCTGCCCTAGGTTCTTTTGTAGCCATAAGTTATTAGTTAGAAGGCAAAGGAAGTCAAACTCTCAGGTATTCTCAATCCCCAAGACATATCTAGGAGACAGGCTTCCATCCTCACTTCTCCTGTTTCCTGAGCACCTTCTTCTTTTTCCCATCCAGTTGATTTCTTTGCACCGGCGATGTTCCCATTGTGGCATAGTTGGAAGAGAATGGATGCAAGCCAGCGGACCTGGCTTTCCATTTCACCTTTCTAAAAGAATTCCGTGGCCTTAGGCAAGCTACTTCATTTCTCCAGGCCAAAGCTTACTACCCACTTACACAGAGATAATTAAGTCTGCCTTACAAGATTGTGATATAAGCAAATGGGATAGTAAGCCTAAATGTGCTTTGTAAACTGCAAAGTGCTGGATGCACAAGAGTGCTGCACATTGCATTCACACCTACTCTACAGATGATACTGATGTCTTCTCTGAGTTCCTTTCACTTCAGGCTCCCAGCTGACTCAGCCAATTCCTAAGGCCAGATGTGCCCTGATGTGAGATAGGGACTCCCCTATTAGAGCAACCAGTGAATACCAAGATTAAGACCCAGTCCACCATCTGAATGAGAGCATGTGGAGATGGCCTACATCAGAGGTTGGTCCAGTGACAGCACCCTGACATCTCAGGTGACCAACAGCAGCCTAGCTCGTGGGCAGGTCATGTGAAGTATGTAGGAAAAAATGACCTAAGATTCCGAAAGTTGTGCCATGTCTGAGGTAAAGCAGGATCTTCCTGAAGGGACAGAGGCCCAAGAAAGGGGAATTGGGACTTGGCATGATGGAGTGTGGAGTGTAAGTAGAAAAAAAACAAATACAAAATAACAAACAAAACCAGGTTTTTACAGGTACTGAGAAGAATTTTTAAAACTCTCCTCTTGGGGTCATCAGCAGGTTCCGGAACTGAGTTTTCTAAGGCAATAGTGGTTAGAAGCATGAAAATATCAAAAGACTAGACCATCTTCAGAGAAATGAAGATTGCTAGCAGCCAGGGCAACCAACCAAGGAGAGTAGGGTGAAAGAGCTCAGAGTACAAGGCTGATTCTGCCCCATTGTACTAACCTTTCCCTTTCCAAAGATGACTCCTGGTGTGTTCTCTCTCTCTCTCTCTCTCTCTCTCTATATATATATATATATATATATATATATATATACATATATATACATATGTATATACACACATATATTCATACATATGCAAATGTATGCAAGAGCCAATACTTAACTCAGTACCTACTGCATGCTTGACTATGATCTACCACTTCCCATGAACCAATGCTTTTCTTCTCCATAGCAACTCAGTGAAGAGGGACTGTGATTATCATAAACCATCTCACTAAGACCCATGTGGAAAACTTGGTGCAAAACTGAGCTTGTGGACTCTGGGGTCCCCATATTTAGCCAGTGTACTTTGTAGTCTTTTTATAGATCCTCAGGCAGATAGGCTTTGCAGATCCTGACAGCATCACTGAAAATCAGTCATGGGGTTGGACCTTAAAGATAACTTTGCATGAAATGCACATTTCACCAATCAGGAGCCCAGAGAGCCAATCACGTGGCCAGCAGTGAGCCAGCATGAGCTCTGAAATGCAGTCGCTGCGTGGTTCGCCATTACTGGACAGAAAAGTCATTTATCAGCCAGCTGTTCCAATGTCATCACAGCTGTCTATGTACACAATTGTGGCATCTGTGGTGGGTGTTTAGAGATCATCCTAAATTTCTCTCTGTTCACTTCTCAAGACTTTTTACAAAGACATGCCATGCAACCTAAGCAGCCATGCTTGGCTTTTGTGGATCAGATGCTTTTTGGAATCCTATAAAAGTTACGGTTCATTTTGCAAGTAAAAGCAGACACCTGTTTCCAGTTTCAAAGGAAAGGGACTATAAACACGCTGAAGCTCTCTCATGGATCTCATGGGGTCCATGATCCACAAATGTTACTATACTCTATGAAGAAAAAAAAAATCTACTATGGCCATGAGGAAATCAAGAGTAGACTAGATTACATTTGGAAGATTGTCTCAGGAGACAAAACAATCAAGTAAAAGAATCAAGGCTCCTCATTGCCTTTTCTACCTTTCGACTCAGACAGTGGAAGCTCTTTGGCATTTCATTTGACCCTCTGTCTCCTGAGAAGTTCTCCAGAATGCCTTCTATTTTTCTTTTCAATCCTGTCTCCTTCCCCTGCTTTAGCAGGAGATGACACACCTCTAATTGAGTCACATCAGCACAGTCTCCACTAGAATGGAAATTTGGTGAGGACAAGACTCCTTGGTAGTTCACTACACCCATCACAATTGCCTGACACATATGCAGAGACAAGGAAATGTTTATAGGATAACTATTTGCTGTGAACAAGGAAAGAGAAAGCTCTGCACATGAGCTTGAGTTGTCCTTGTCCTTGATTTTTCATCCCGAGGTACATTCAGGAGTCATTTCTGGGAGGTTTGTTCTCAGATGTTCTATGGACAGGAGAAAGGCAGGATGGAGGCAAAGGGAAGCTCAACAAAACTACAGTCTATTCTCAGCTTCTCTCAGGAATACAGATATACATTTAAAAAAAAACACTGCAGCCACTTTGAGACAAAGGGATCAAGGCCTTTCTATCACTGTATCCATTGAGACATAACATCTGAGAGAGACATCTCCTAGTGAAGTACCTTCTAAGGGGAAAGCTAGCAGAGAAGAATTTTCAGGAGACAAGTGCAATTGTATGCTGTGTGTGGCATACCTGATACCCAGGTGGGCCTGTAACCCACGAAAATAGTCACCAGCACGCAGTCAATTGGGCTAGGAGTCTTTATTTAGCTGTGCATAGCATCTGCTCGCCACCACCAGGATGGTGATGAACAGCGCATGGGAGCCAAATATGGCCAGGCTTTTAAAGGCAGATATTACATGTACCACACGCATTAGTCATGGGGTAAGAATCTCAAGTTCCACAAGCTGCACCATCCAGGTGGTCTGGCAAGTTAGGCAAAGCAAGCAGACAGATATACAGAAGCAGAATTGTTGTTAGTGATTACAATTCCAGTAAACTCCGGTAAACAAAGCAATCAACGCAATACAATCCTTGGTTCTGGTTATGACTGGTCTTAATTAGCCTTAAATCTTTCTCTTCTTGGCACTTCCCCTAAACTTAGTGGTCTTCCTCATTTCTTTCTTTAGCCAAGGTCAAGCAGCAATAGGTCAAGCTGTTTGGGACTCCTGTTATTTGGCTTAGGTTTGCCCTTCCCTAGACCCACTACCTTGTCTAAGCCTGCTGTTTCTAGGGACTCAAAGAAGTGGGTTCCCCTACACCTTTCACTTGGTTTCCACACTGTGGTAGCCTAAACTTTAAGCAACTGGTGACTGAGTGCTTAGCTGATTGGGCCATATACTCGCACACTATACCGGCTGCCTGGAGCCTTGCATTAGAAAGGGACAGAAACTATTCTGTTGCTTGGCTAAATAGCCACTGAGATGGATGAGCTCTTCCTGCTGGGGATGGAGGAGTGGTCCACAGGTATCTCTTTGCTATGCTGAGCTCAAGGAGAAATCAGAGTAGGGTAGGGATGCTAGGACAAGTTTATCTGTTACATGGTGTAGAACCTTATTGTATGCTGTGTCTGGTAGCTTCTTGCATTTTCATTGACTGTTGGTAGAAACCAGATAGGTTGTCATTAGCCTAAAGACAGATGACTAACCAGAAACAAAAGATTTCCTTTACAGTGCCATTATCACACAGTTGAGGAAGATGAAGTCTAGGAAGAAAAAGTGGGTATCTGTAGAGTAGATAGCAGAACAATAGATAATCAAGGCCTAAAATCCAGGTATCTCTGCTCCTAGGCCTGTGCTAATTTCATTACAAGGCTGCTCCCTGTTCTACCCAAGGTCAAGATTTCTGCTCTCCAAGGTGATATATAACCTCATAACTTTGAGATTAATCCATAAGATCCCATCATGCATGGTCTTTAGAAAGTATCATCCATTTTAACAGAAGCATTCGGAGAAACAATGTGTGAAACTAAAATGTTTCCTGTGTACAAGGCGTTTGAAACACTGGATTTGTCTGGTATGAGTAGAATTGGGGGGCAGTCATTTTATAGTCCTATTGGTTCCCTGAAGTCCTTATCATGAGACCAAAGTATACTCCAAAGGAAAATCTAAATCAAACAAGAGATCTGCTTGCTTGAAGTTACATTATATGGTTGAAGCTGGGGAGAAAAAGGTAAAGAATTAAAAGTTAGGCAGACGGTCCATCTGAAATCTAAATAGGAAATAAGTAATAATGTACCCATCTGGTTATAGTTCTATAGGGGAAAGAAAGGAAAGAACAGAGAGAGAGAGAGAGAGAGAGAGAGAGAGAGAGAGAGAGAGAGAGAGAGAGACCAGTCACTAACAACCAACAACCATATCAAATGTGAAGAAACAGGGTGTGCTTTATACATGCATATTGACAGCTCCCTTCTCTCAATCTCAAAGGTCTGATGACACATCACCTACAGGGCATGAATCAGGACTGACCTAATCCAATCTGGGAGGGCCCTTTCCATTTGCCAATGGATTGGTCTGGCCAGTGAGCTTATACTCTACTCCTAGCCATTCACCACAAGGAGGAAGGCAGCTTCCAGTGTCTTTGGGGGAGAGGACTTTCTTCCTAGATGAGAAGAAAGTGAGTGCTTGATCTCATTAAGTTCCTTCTTCCTTAGAACTCTGATTTGTAAGGATCGTCTTCAAAGCTGGTGCAACCATGGTAGCACCCAGAGGAGTTAAAGGAGTGACCGGACTTACACTCTTGACGATGATGTTCCTGAGATACACTGACCCTGGGAACCTCTGCCTCCAGTGTTTTGTTAATGAAACTGTGCAATGCTTATATACATTAAGCCATTGTTCAGTTTGTGCTTTAGACTGAGGGTCAACAAGATTTTTCTACAACTGATTATCTAGGTAATAGCTTCAGTTGTGTGGACTGTGTAATCTCTGTCCTAAATGTCAAACTCTGTCACTGAAGCTTAAAGACAGCCCTAGACAATATATAAAAGATAAACTTTATATACACGAATAGGTAGCAGTCCAGTTTGGTCCACAAGCCATAGCATTCTAACTCCTAGTTCAAGTCGTTAATGCATTTCACATCACAAATATTTATATGCTATATGCTAGTCACAGCCTATGAGTTGAGATATGGCAGAAATTAAAACAGATCAGGTCTCTGTCCTCTGAAGCTTATACAGGGCTCTCAGGGAGGCATGAAATACACAAATGAATAAATAAAGAAGATAATCACAGAGTGTGATGGATGCTGGGAAGAAGTAGAAAGATGGGGCAGAGAGCTTTGATGCTAGGTAGAGTAATGGACACAGAGTCAATCTGATGGGTTGGTGAGAGAAGGCATTTCTGGCAAGATAACACCAAGACCACAGAATGAGTAGGACCCTGATACATAAAGAAACAGGAAGATGTGACAGCAAGCATCAGTTATGGGAAATGTAAAGACTCAAGGATAGGAATCTCTTTAGTCTATTCAGGGATCCTCTTGGCACTTTTTGGTCGGGGCTGGTGCTCTACCACTTGAGTCAAACCTCTACTTCAGGCTTTTCAGCTAGCTAATTGGAAGTAAGAGTCTCTCAAATTTGTTTGTCTGTGCTGGATTCAAATCTTAGTCCTCAGATCTCAGCCTCCTGAATAGCTAGGATTACAGGCAACAGCCATCACTGCCTGGCTTTGTTACTAATTCTTCACACTGTAGCAAAAACACATTAGTAGGGGAGGATAGTCTGATTGAATTGTGTATTTATTCTTCATTTTGTTCTGCAGAGGACTTGAGGCAGCTTTTGAGAAATACACGTAACAAAATTGAAAGATATAAATTAAATATATCAAGACTAAGGGAAATAGAAAACAGATGAAAGATCAAGACCAGAGGGCAGAAGAGAAAACAAAAATGCTGGCGATTACTTCCTTACCTGGCTTCCATCACACACACACACACACACACACACACACACACACACACACACACACACAAAAGGTTAGGAAATTTTACCTGTTCAATGATTGCTATTGCCTTATCTCAATTTCCTCCAGCATTAGGAAGCTTCCTGCATGTAATCAACTCTAGGGTTTTCTGGCCAGGTACTTGATGGCCACACATCCAGGGGAGGTACCCACAGTGAGAACCCCTCCTTTTCCACCTGCCCTTGTGTTGATCACAGAAAGTATTTCTTCGTTCCATCCTGGGTGTGGAGAAAACAGTGCAGCTGGTATACCCAATTTTCTACTCAATTGCTTTGTTCTGGTCTCCGTTTAGCTTAACGATTTCCCAATCACATTTGAATTCTTTCACATTAATAAAGTCAAAATGCTAATGAGAGAGGCAATGGAACCAAGACCTGAGACTTGAGATTTCCTCCTAAAGGGACTGAGAAGGGCAGCTAAGTTCCCAGGGCCAGAGGTCCTCAGGGTGGGTCAGGCCAGAGAGAAGCTAACAAGGGAACACAGCAATGAAAATGAGCCAGTGGTGGCCAGCCTGGCTCTTGCTCTGATTCAAGGCTAAATACCCATTAACCTCATCTGAGAGCTCAATACTCAGCTTGGGCTCCAGGCCATTCAGGGTACAGACACATCCCTCCTCCCTTCTCCCCTGAAAAGCGAGGTTGGCTTGATGATCAGGAAGGATTGCTGGCCTCTGGGTGAAATGGAGGGGGACTGAGGCCCCAAAGGAATACAAGAACTGTCAATGGCAGCTAATGATCACAAAACTCTATCTTTGTCTGGAAGTATCTCGTCTCTGCCCTTGTTCAGCCCACTCCTCCTCTGACTTTCCCTCTTCCCTCCCACGTCTCATCAATACTTCCATGTCCTTCTTCCCCTATCATTATTTTGGAATGGAAATGGACATACTGTCTTCTCAAAGCCTTGTGTGTTTAAGACTTGATCACCAGCTAGTGGATCTAAACATGGAGCAGCTGTTGGGGCATCCAGGGATGGATTCAACTTTGCAAGGGGGTGGGAGGTGGGGCATGGCTGGAGGAAGTGGGTCACTGGGGACATGCATTTGAAGGGTATCTTGTTCCACCCCCCCCCCTCCCTCTCTCCCCACCCACTTCAGGTCTACAAGATGAGCTCCTTTTCTCTTTGTCTCTCTCTTCCTCTCTTTCTTCTTCTTCCTTTTCTGCTTTCTCCTTCCTACTTCCTGTCTGTCATGAAATGAGCTGTTTTCCTTTGTCCATGCCCCCCACTATGATGTGCAGTCTTGCTTCAGAGGCACACGGCATTAAAGCCAATAGATCACAGGCTGAAACCTTGGAAATCATGAACCAAAATGAATCGTTTCTCCTTTAAATTGGTCTCTAGGGTGCTTATCACAGTAACAGAACATCTGTAGGCTTTAGTGGCCCTCTTGGGTGTTTCTTTCCAGGCAGGTCCTATAACACCTCCTCCCTGCCTCGTTACTCTCAGGCTCTCAGAATCCTTCTCCTGGGGGATGTTTCTGTAGCAGCCCGGGCAAGAGAGGCCACTCCATGTGTGCAGGTGCTACTTCCTGTTTCTCCACAACCTACTACTTCTTCACTAAGAGCTGGCTTTTACATATGTCACTTTTCAGTCTCTGATGACCCCCAGAGTTCCAACAGCTGGTTTCAGCCAACATTGCTGGCTGACTGGTTTAGGTACAACATCTGCCCCACCAATGCCAGGTCACAGCTTGGATTCTTGAAGTCAAGGAAGCAACTCCTACTAGTTTGCTCAGAGTAGTTCCAATTTTATAACTAAAAGTTCTGGGTAAGTGGGATGGTTTGTTTTCTGCACAGGAGAGTTGGACTTAGAACATAAAAACAAGAAAACTTCTGGTCCCAGCTCTGATGGGTGCTATGTATAACTACGGGCAATACATATCTCCCTGTCTATAAACTTGGGAGTGCAATCCCATCCCTGTCTGCCTCTCAGGGCTATTCTAAGGGTCACACTAGATAATGGATGTGAAAGTGTCTATGAACACTAAAGCCCCAGACAGATGTAAAAGGGGTTTTATTACCCAGTGTTTATGACCTGAAGGCCAGAGTATTAGCAATTTCAATTAATCAAATAAATGGAAAAATAAATTGGTTTTATAGAAACAGATCCCCATACCTTGCCAAGGGTTCAGGGCTAGGGCACAGACACACACACAAAAAGAGAAATAATCAAAGTGCTCCTGGCTCTAGTTGGGCTTGTCCAAATCTACCATTTGCTTCAGGATCACAGTGCTCACCTGCCTGACACCTACAGCCCCAACTCATGGTCTCACTTCTTCCCTTCTCAGGGAAGAAGCCAATGCAGTTAATTCTTAATTTCCCTTAAGTAAAGCCAAATGTGTTCACTGAGAATCATTTATATAAGGCTTCCCAAGATGCTCAAGTGCTTAATTGTGAACATGGGCCTATGCTGTTCTCTGGGTTTCCAAGCCCCCAGACATCTTCTAATACAATCTGAGTCTTTCTCCTTCTGTAGTTTCTGCTCTAGACATGATCCCAGACACTGGTGTAAAAACAGCCTAAATAGCAAGTACTATCTTTTGGAGGTTGAACTGTTAGAAACCAATAGTGGATGTGGATTTGAACTGGCTTCCTTCTTCTATCTTGGAAGGAGTGGTGTGGTTGGGACATAGAGTCAAACTGGGTTTGACAGTCAGATAGTACAGTACCTCCTCTGAATGAACAACCCTTATGGATGAGGAAAGCAAGCAGAAAAATATCCACATATTTGTCAGGCTTGCTAAGCCCATCATAGGAAATGGAGAGCCATTCATGCCAACAGGGACTTCAGCAGGGAGAGTGAGAAATCATTAATAATTTGTGAGAGAGGCTGGCTATGGACAATTTGCAATGCAGATCATCTGTCCCTGTATGATTAAGAATGGATTGTATCCAGTTCTGGTTTATGAGTTTATGCAATGAGGCACTAAGAGTCCAATAAAGGCAAACAATGGTAACAATAAACCCAATAGCTACCTCTTTCCCTGGCTCAGCTAATGAATGGGAACAGCAGAGGAGAAGCTTTGTCTAAGGCTGAGCTACTGGTAGACTGGACCTCTGCATCATCCTTTGTGGAAGTCACTATTGTCCCCATGCGAGGCTGGGTGAAAGCCAGCCAGCTCTCACTCGGCCTCTCCTGGCTGACATTGGTAATATTATTTCTTGACGAATTCCACTTCGAAAAGCCAGTAGTTATGAGAGCTACTGGGGATTTGCCTTGATTCAAATAAAGGAACCAGCTGCTTTTTAACATGATAAAAGTTTTGAAAATTGGAGAATGTGCTTCAAGTTCACCTCTGTATTTTATAAAGGAGAAAAAAAAATCCTGAGGCTTGGAACAAGGGGATGAGGCCTGGAGATCAGTCATGCACATTGTTAGAGAGACAAAGATGAAAATCAGAGCCTTCTGAGCCCTCTTGTGAAACAGCACTGTGCATCTGTTGAGCAGTTGCTAACAACAAGCCATGGTTCTAAGATCTTTGTGGTGCATTCCTGTAGTCAATTTTTGTCTCTCCCCATCTCCCCCCTGCCCCCACCCGCCCTTAGGAAGGAGTTCCCATTCGCTCATTTTGCAGATGGGAAAATCAATGCATACAGAGGTTAGGTCACATACACAAGGTCACACATCTAGCAGACCAGGCTGAGATTAGACTTCAGAGTCTGTGTTCTTAAGTGCACACTTGCCAGCTATTCTGCCTCTCAGCTGAGTCTCCTGGCACTTAGAGCTACTTGAAAAGAGTTGCTAATTTATAGACTGGCTCTGGTTCCTTTCAACTTAAAAAGATTTTGTTTATTGATTTATGTATGCATAATATTTATTAAGCATCTACTATGAGTCCAGGTGGACTTCTTGGAGAAAGAAGGTGAGTGTGAAGCTACTTGGATTGTTTGATTCTGACCATGTCTAGCTTTTATATTATAAAAAAAAAATGCGTGTAGTGGACCATGATAAATAAATGATGGGTGCTATTTGCAAATCCGCTTTTATTTCCATGTGTTCACAGTTCATTGCTGGTACACTCTGCAGGCAGCCCCCCTCTGAATCTGCCGAGCCATCCATCAGCAGTGGCTCTAGGTTGCTCTCACATGCATGTTTAAAGAACCCCTCACCTCTCTGCCCTCCTTTCTGAAGGGAACCCTGCTGGCTGACAGGCTCTCCTCTGCCCCTGAGGCCATTCAGTCTAGAACAGCTTGACTCCTGGCTTTGTACCCAGCTTTCCTGGAGACTAAAGCAAGACAGGCATGCACTGAGAGCTCCCCGAGGATTGTGATCGATCCCAGAGATCCCCTGGCTATAGTCCATCTTTGCAGGGTTTTTTTTGCTTTTGGGTTCTTGGGTTATTGCTTTTGTTTTTGCAGATAGTACTATCCAGCTGCCAAGGGCCTCTGACAAACAGGAGCCTGATGTACAGTTCTGTTGGGAGAGAAGGCAAGCCGTGGGTGGCTTCTAAGAGTTTCTTCTAAGGTGCCTTCATTCAAGCTAGATGCTCATCACAAAGCTCCTCTCTTCTTGTTGTTGTTTTTTTCCTCCCTAAGAGAGGTTGCTTACTGATAAAATGCCTCCTCAGTGCTGCTATTTGTACCCAACAAGGTGTTCTTTCTTTACATTTCCTGGTGGCTCCCAGTGTGGTCCAAGTGTTCTCCTGTGTGGAATGATAATGATAGTCTACGGATCTTGTTGAGCACTTTATATGGGATTCTTCATCTAATCTCTTCCTCAGGAGTTAGGGATACTCTTTTGATAGTGACAGAATTCCCTTTAGTACTCGGCTCTGTTGACAGAATGAGATCTTGCTCAGGCTCTTTGTCATCTGGCATGCTTGTAGAAACTGACTGCTTGATTGACAGGGATTGATTGTTTAGCCAGACAGTGATACAGTCAGGACTAAGACCCCACCTCGTGATGTCACAGTCTTTCTACTCTGCTGACACAGCCAGCCACAGCCACACCTGGGTTTTTTTGTTTTTGTTTTGTTCTTTGGCCAGTCCTGGGTCTTGAACTCAGGGCCTGAGCACAGTCCCTGGCTTCTTTTTGCTTAATGCTAGCACTCTGCCAACTTGAGCCACAGTGCTACTTCTGGCTTTTTGTATATATGTGGTGCTGAGGAATCGAACCTAGGGCTTCATGTATACGAGGCAAGCACTCTTTCCACTAGGCCATATTCCCAGCCCCACACCTGGGTTTTGACTCTGTTTCCACTATTATGGGCTGAGAGTCATGGGAGCAAATTAGACTTGGTTTCCTCATCTGGCAAAGTAGGGATTTGTCACAAACTTGGTACATTTGCAACAAATACAGGAAGAAGAGAAAACACCCAGATGAGCACCTGAGACACAGTAAATATGCTGTTCTTTCCTCCTTTCTACAACTTCTGAGATGGGGAGGAACCATTTTCTACTGGATACTCTGTGATATTTTTGCAAAGATCGACAATATGCAACCTATATAACAATGGGTTGATATCCATGAAAAAAGCTTTTCTATAATTCACAGGTTCTCAGGCAAGGATAATTTTACTCCATGGAAGACATTTGGAAATGCCTGGACAATTTTTTTTTTGCTTGACACAATCAGCATATAATTGGAGGGTTTGCTATTGGCCTCTAGTAAGGAAAGGTTGTTGCTGGCCTGCTGTAAGGAATGGCAAGAGGTGTTGCTAAAGATTCTGCAATCATACCAGACACTTGTGGTTCATATGTATGTAATTCTAGCTACTCAAGAGACTTGAGGACCATGGTTCAAAGACAGCTCAAGCAGGAAAGTTCTGTGAGAGGCTCTTGGCTCCAATTAACTATCAAAAAGCCAGAAATAAAGCTGTGGAAGGGCACCAACCTTGAGCAAAAAGCCGAGGAACAGTGCCCAGGGTCTTGAGTTCAAGTACCAGTATGGATCCACATACACAAAACAAAACCTACAAAAAAAAAAAAAAAACAACAACCCTGAAATGAAGACCACCTCCACCCAGCTAGGCCTCACCCAGACCAAAATGTCAACAGTGATGCTCTTAAGAAATACTATGATACTTCAATATAAACAAACAAACAAAAAGGTCAATAATTCAATAGGAAAATATACAAAGGATAGGGAGAAGTGAGATAAAGACATGGAAGCAGAAATAGTCCATAAACTTGAATTATACCCTGGTTTACTGCTCATCACAAGAATGCAAACAAAAGCAAGCAAAAGCAGCCTGCCATCCAATGGAGCAGAATTTATAAGTCTGAGTACTATGCTGGTTGGGTGGAGAGCAATGGGGGTTTCCATGTTAATGGGCACAACCCATTTGGTGAGCAATTTGACAATATTTAGTTAAATCCAATGGAGCAGTTCTACCCTGGAGAAATCCTCCTCTGGGTGCGAGAAGAGACATAAATGAGAAAATGAATAATGGCACTCTGGTAGGAAAGGTTTAGAAACAACCTAATAGCCTACAAGGAAAGGGAGTAGATGATTAAATGTGTCAACATAGCAACCATCAGAACCTGGATGTTAAGGAAAGAAATGGTTACAAATGGATCCTAAAGAGGTAAAGATTTAAAACAGGTAAGAAGTGGAAGTGTGGAGTGGTAGAGTGCCAGCCTTGAGTGAAAAAAATCAAAGCAAAATTGTAAGGCTCTGAGTTTAAGCCCCAGTAACGGCACTAAATAAATAAAATATTGGGTTGAAAAACATAATTTAAAAAAGACTGAAGATACTCAAAGGAAACTGTTAACAAACTTGATCTTTGTTATCTAAAGTACACAAGACCAAAAAATCAACAGGAGAAAATATGTTTAATAATAGTGGTTATCAAAGCTAAGCATAGGTGGCTCATGCCTCTACTCTAATCCTAGCTATTCAGGAGGTTGAGATTTTAGATAGTGGTTTGAAGCCAGCCTGAGCAGGATCATCTGTGAGACTCTTGTCTCCAATAAACTACTCAAAACAAAGCCAGAAGTGGAGCAAGTGGTAGAGCACTAGCCTTGAGTTCAAGCTCCAGGATTGGGGTACATACACAGAGAGAGAGAGAGAGAGAGAGAGAGAGAGAGAGAGAGAGAGAGAGAGAGAGAGAGAGAGAGAGAGAGAGTGAGAGAGAGCAATCAAACCAAAAAAGAATGCTAGAATGCTGGTTATCTCTGAGGAAGAAAGGCTAAGTAAGGACTGATGTTTAGGTGAGTCACAGGTGGCAGCTTTGGCTCTTTCTATAATGTTTCACTTCTTAAGGTAGGTGGTACTTATTTCAATATTCTCTGCAGATGCTTGCATATCTATAATGTAAATCATGTGAACTGCCTCACAAAACAACAAGGTCTTCTAAATGGTCCACTGTCTCTATGTCACTGAGGTCAGAGTAGGGAATCTACAAAAAAAAGAGTCCTCAGAGAAGAAACCTGTGTGTGTGTGGTTCAACTGACTCAACCCCTGCAATAATGTGACTTATACACGTAAGGTGTTTTTTTTTAAGACTTCTGTTTCAGATTTTGAGAGTGTCAGACTCCTCTTCTCTCTGGAAGAACTAAGATTTCGGATCCCCAGTCATTTCATGGCTAGCCTCTGTTATGAGATTCAAGGGAGGAGATTCCATGTCCCTCCAAGAGTCTACCACTCAGAGACAGTCTCAAGCAAAAAGATGGATTTATTGGGAAAACAGAAAGTGAACTGACTGGCCAGGGACACAGTGCAGACTCCAGAGCTAACACTGTGACCCCTAACAGTCCTCGAGCCAGGGTTTATAAGGGTAAAAGCATAGCACAGATGTAGGGGGTTGATGCAGGGGGTAGAGCAAGCAACGAACAAGTGAAGCAAGTGTGGCACAGATGTAGGAGGTTGATGCAGGGGGTAGAGCAAGTAACAAACAAGTTAAGCAAGCCATTTACAGAAGCAGAATTTTGGGGTCAGGTTGACCTAATCTACTGCCCCCAACATTTCTTACCTTGTTTCCCTAGTCAAGATGGAGTCAGCTGTAGTCCCTACAATACTCCTAGATCTGATAGATCTGAGCTCATGACAGTCTCTCTGGGGACACAAAGGTGACTTGTGAGTGAACCCATCATCATAGAGATCCAGGCCAAGTGTGTCACTGAAGGCAGAAGGAGGGAAGGAAATGATACTTTTCCCCCAAAGTGAAAGCAGTATGCTTCCTAGGAGGCCAGAGCATAGAACAGGGGAAAGCATGGGGCAGGTACAATGGACAGCACCCATATTTTATCTGCTAATCCCCTTCAGGTTGGCACATGGATACTGCTCCCTCACACTAGGGTCTCAGCCTTGATTCATGCAAGCAGCTGGGGCCTGGTGTAAGGTCTGCTGTGAGTTCAGCTTGGAGTCTTAGATCATCACTTGAGTCTGGAGGCAGGAGCTCACAACCCTCCATCTATTTAAACACAGCCTGCAGTGGGGATGTGGTAAGGGGACTAGGTTTACTCTTTTTCAAAGAACCTGTGACTATGAAAAATGTGGACAGGATTCCCTAGGCCAATCAAGTTCTGCCACAGAAGCATCTGGAATGAGAACACCCTTGCTCCAGCCATGGAGATGGCTATCACTGTTGATTTCCTCGGAGCTTGGCATCCATCCTAGGAAGGGATATGCTGGACCCACAAAGACCTCAGGTGAATATGTGCTTGTCCAGAAAGCCAGAGGTCTTTCAGATTGATTATGTAGGCTCCCTCCACAGTCTTCTGGGAACTGAGCCAAGAGACACAAGTGGTTCTATATAAGTTCCTGGGCAAGGAAGTCATTCGACAAAGTTAGCTAGTGGCATCTAGCCAAAATCTTACTAATGCACATGGACATCTGGCTTATCCATCTTCTACAGCCAGTATAAACTGAACACATTGCTTCGTGGGGTCAGTAGGCCTGGGTGGACTAGGAACATTGGATTACTAGCTTCAAAGAAGGAAGAGGACACAATCCTCATGTCCTGACCAAGAATCAAGCTGAAATCTCTCCCACAGGAGAAAATATCACCTCCACTAGCATTCCCATATGAACAAAACCTGTGACGCCTTGAAAGACTGTTGGTAAACTCCTTGATGAGTGGTTGATGTGAGGATGGAAGTTCTGCTCTATTTCAGTATCCAGCCAATATACATCTGAATGGCTGGAGTGAATTTATTTGAGGTAACTTGATCAGAAAAGACAATAATACCCTCCTGCCCTTCTAGATGCTCAATCTTCGCATTGCCAAAGAAATTATCTACTTCCAAGGGCTAAAACCTTCTCCAGATACTTAAGTGTCTCTCAGAAACACTCATCAAATAGGCATAAAGAGGTCTCTGGAACCTCTATGTAGGAAAAAGAAGGAATTTTCTTCATATAAAAGGTATTTTGAGCATTTTCTGCCAGCAGGAGAATGAAAGGGCTGGCTACATGTGTTCTTGAAGTCTGATCACAGTATTTAGGGAGATTTCATTTGTTTAGAAGATATTTACTGGGTACCTACTATGTGTCAAGTGTGCCTCTAAGTACTGATGACTTGTCAGTACACACAAAAAAGAGGTCCCTACTTAAGGAAGCTCTTATTTCTATGGAAGACACACAATACATAAGTGAATAATGCAAAATAGCCCCAGGTAGATTTCAGATATATCTTCTGTGAAAGGTACACAATTAGATGGTGTAGAGAGAGTAGCTGGGGTTCAGACACAAGCCTTGCCATTGCAGAGTATGTCCTACAGTTGGGATGCCTTAGGTGAGGAAAGAGGACACTCCTGAGGCCAGAGAGCAGGCTATCGTACATAATCTCTACAAGTCTGAGCTTGAGCATCTTCTAGAGCAGTACCACTGCCCAAGAGAGATCAGTCCAGTGTTTAGAACAGTCAGTAATATGGGTAGATTGAAAATCTTGCCCTGACATTTTATAGAGCCTACCATTAGAAAGGTGAAATATTTCCCCCCATTTCCCTTGCTGATCTCAGTTTTCATGATTAGATTCAGCTAAGAAAAATTGGTGTAAGAGATACTTGGTGATCCCCAGAACCAAGGCCTTATGAGACCCTGCAGCCTCTGTATTCACATTCCTGGAGTTCTGATATAGCTGTGCCCTGAAGAAGCCCTGCCTAACTCCTCAAGGAGGAGTGGTTATGTGAAGAGCGATAGGCCAGCCCCCCCCCCCCCCCCAGACATACCAGCTATGCAAGTATTCCCTGGCTCAGTGGTAAAGCCATCTAGGGTAGCCCAGCTCTGATGGCAGGCACTTGAAGGAACTTAGAGAACTCCAGCAGGAGAACTCCTTAGCCAAACCCCACAGTCAGAGAAATAATAATTTTGAAATAACTATAGAGTAACAGATAACTCAGATTCTCTTTCTCTCTTCTTTCTCTCTCACACACATAAGATGTATGATTGTCTGAGACTGATCAGTGTACAAAAAACCTATCTCATGAGAGAGACAGAGGTACAGAGACAAAGACAGAAAGAGACAGAGGACGTTCCCGTCCAGTGCTGGGGCTCAGAAGGGTAAGACATCAAGACTGGAGCCTTCTCACTGGGCCCACCCTGTCCCATTCCTGACTGAAAGGTCTGAGAATGGAAGTATCAGGTCAGAGCCTTGCGTATACTCAGACCCAGGTTTGGAACCCCGAGCAACAGCCTGAAAGAATCAGAGACATTCTTGACTTACACATAAGTCCCGATAGGCTCAAGGTTAAGTGGGACAGAGCAAAAGGAAAGTCTCAGACTGAAGAAAACAAAGGTCTTAGGGGAAAAAGAACACATTTATCAAAAAATAAGTACAAGGACACAAAGGTCAAGTAATTGAAGAGTGGGTCCGAAGATAAGAGCTTTAGGTGTTCCAAGAAAGGATAAATCATCCTGGCCACAGACAACTATGGCAGGAGAAGAGTGTAAAGTCACACAAAGGTGTAAAGATTTAAATGGGCAGGGTTGGTGGGGTGGGCACCAACAGGAGAAGAGAGTGGGGAAAAAAGAGAGAGGAGTCAAGACTCAGCTTGTTAGGGAAAGAGGAGCACTCATTTGGCTAAAGGAGGGCTCAAGTAGATTTGATCAGGGAGAAAAAGACTAGCTGTGAATGCTAAGATAAACAACTTTTATGTTAGCTTAGGGCACTTGAGAGCCACTTAGGGATTTTAAGCAAGGAAATTATATGTGCTTTAAAACAGAGATATGCACAGGTAAATGCATACATTCATGAATGAGGAAGGATGCATGCTATGAATGGATAGATGGCTGGCTGGATGGACAGATGGATAGATGGATGGATGAATGGATATACAGTAATAAAGACATACAAATAGAGATGAATGGATGAATGACTGAATGAAAACATGAATGAACACAATATACATTCGTAGAGGAATAGACGGATGGATGGATACATAGCAATGAAGACACATAGGTAGGTACTTTAAAGGTCAAGATGTTAATGAATACATGAATAAACCCATACATGGGTAGGTACATGGATGGATGAATGAATAGATGATCACATGACAGAAGGAAGAGCCTGAGCAAGTCTGTTAAGTCTGTTAAGCAGTTCTGACACTTAAAACATCATTGCTGCTGCCCTCCGTTGTTTTTCTCTATATGGGCTCAGCTCACTAACTCGTGATTTCAATGAATGCTGGTGAAACAGTTTAGAAGAGTCCTCTATCATGAAAGGGGTAACCCATTGCAGTCAAACACCTATGTATGCAAGTTCCCTGAAGCAGCTTACATCTGTTTATCAATGAATGTATGTTGTGTTCATTCGTGTTTTCAGTCATTCATTCATCCACTCATCCAACTCAGGGCCTGAGCACTGTCCCTGGCTTCTTTTTGCTCAAGGCTAGCACTCTACCACTTGAGCCACAGTGCCACTTCTGGCTTTTTCTATATATGTGGTGCTAAGGATTTGAACCAAGGGCTTCGTGCATGCAAGGCAAGCACACTACCACTAGGCAATATTTCTAGCCCCCATATCTGTATGTCTTTATTGCTCCACATCCATCCATCCATTCATCCATCCATCCAACTGTCTCCAGGCCTCACAGGCCCCCTCCCATCCAGAGTTTTGTAAAATGGAGCTCCTCAACCACCTGACTGAATTGTCACAGCATTGAGCATAGTGCCAGGTAGATAGTAGATTCTCAATGAGTCGAGATGAGGATTCCTGAAGTTCCCTGGTTAGGACAAACCAACAAACCACATACAACTAATAGCATCCTCCTACCCCATTCCTTCTGAAGGTCCTGTTAGAAAAACAGAATGAGTCAAATCATCTATAACCTGACCTGCAATGGAAGAAGACATAAATCAAACCCCATCAAGTTTCAAGGAAATAAATTTTATGAAATGAGCCTGCCATCTGCTTTCATGATATAAATCAAGCTCCCCTTGGCTCCTTTATGCCTACAGGCTGATGGCCACATTCCTTAGTAAATATGCAGAATCTCCCCCTCAAAAGCTTTTCAAATAACTGCATGAGCATTCATTTGTTGACTATTTAATGGTGTGTAAGGAAACACGGGCTGCTGTAAAGGGTATGATATACTCCATCCCCTCAAGGAGAGGTGTATACATGTAGATGTGTATGTAGATGTACATGTGTATACATGTATAATGTACACTTTATGAATGCCTATAGCATACTAACTAAGAGGCAGACACACCCATGAGGCCTCAGGTAGCACAGACAGGGAGGAGATTTGTGGTTACCTCTGCCCTAGGCCCAGAGAGGGTGTCATTTCACATTCCATGTGATTCAGGTAGCTTCCAGTGGAAACTTTCTAGGCCAGTGAGAAGAGCAAGGGCCCTTCTTAGTATGTCAGTATGTCTTAGTTTAGAACCTTGGTTGCAACTTATGGAAGTTAAGTGGAATAGGCAATTCAATATCCAGAGACTGATGCTATGCCGACTCAAAGGTTGGCTGCACAAGTCCAGTGAGAGGTGATATAAAAATGCTTTGTGAGCTACAAAGTGCTGAGAAAAGGCAAAGACTTATTATAAAGGGTATTTGGTGGCTGAGTGGTGATTGATTGGCCAATTTGGCACAAGCCTGTGGGATCAGACTTCAACAACTCCCTGATCAAAAACATGCTAACAGAATGCCCACCAAAGTGAGTTCTTCATTTGAGGGCTCCCCGGGTACCCATTTGGGGTTTCATGAACTGGGAAAGGATTGATAGAGGCAATCGGGTTGGGGGAGGAGCAGTCAGATAGATTTGTGACAAAAGGGTGGTGGTCACTCACAGCCTTTGAACAGTCATCAAAAATGAGAACAAAATGGCTTGGTAATGACCACATGAACTAATCAAATGACATCGTGAAAAAAATCAAAGCATACATCAATCCTAGCCTAAGAATCTTCTGTTTGTGTGGCTCTGGGCTACATAGGAAGGGGGAGACAGAAGTGAGAAACAAAAATGCATGGGTCCTTTTCTCAGGAAGTCTGAGATTTGTTATAGCCTGCAAATGTGATTGGTAAGTGCTATATCCAAACCCAGTCTCCACCCTGAAAGTCTCTCTTTCACATGCTCCCATCTCAGTCTGTGGTGCCTCTATTGCTTAAGACCCCAACCCAAAATTAAATTCCACTTTTCCCATCTCCCCCTCCTCCCATCTCATGGCCAGTATATAGGTAAGTCCTATTGTCCCATCCCAAAGGAGATGGAAAAGCTCATGACTCTTCTCTGCCAGTGATTACCACCCTACATGGAATGTTATTTCTACCATCGTGAAGCCAGATTAACCCTCTTAAAATGCAAATAAAATCATAGAATACTCTACTCTCACACTATTCTCATCCCCAGCCTCCCTCCACTCTTAGAGCAAACCCAAATTCTTTGCAGAGGCCCAAGACGACTAGGCTCTGTACTGTTTTACCCCTGTCTATGGTTCTGACCAATGTGTGGCCATCACTTTTACCTTTGTCACTATATCTTATCTATACCTGTCAGGGATGGCTATACCTTTAAGACCTGGGACTGCTGGCTGTTATCCACTCTTACCTTCTTCTCGGGTCTGGAATCTCCCCCCCGCCCCCCCCCCCCCCCCCCCCCCCCCGCTTTCTGTCTGCGAGCACATAATGGCGCCGGGGACCGGTCCTGGGGAGGACTGTGGTCTCCCCTCTGCGGGAAGTTCTGTGACATCACCGTGATGGACATGCTCACCAGCCTATGGTTAGCACCTGGTCAGTCCCTCCCTCTCCCTCGTCATTACTGTTATATAAACCCCAGTCCCTCCCTCTCCCTCGTCATTACTGTTATATAAACCCCTTCCCTGAATAAAACTTTCGTAAGTCGGTAGTCCATCAGATGGCTCCCCGAAATCTCAGTGTCCAGTGTCTGCTCTTAAACGTAAGGGGGGCTTGGGACTGGGGGTTTCGTCAGCTCCACCCCATCTCAACTTAGTCTCAATTGGGATAAGCTCTGCCCTCCCGCAGGCGGGAGTAGCACGCTGAGCCAAGTGTCCCCACAACCAGTGTAGTGTGACATATACCTTCTTTCTTCCCTTTTCCATTTTTTTTCTCATCCAGGTGTTTGAGTTTTCTCACAAACCCTTCTCACAAACCCTCACAAGTCATTCCTACAAGGGAATGACACCCGCCCCTCCTTCAGTTCTCCACTTAGAGACACCTTACCTTCTGATGGCTTCAAAGAATTAGCCACCACCCTGCAGCCCAGCCCTGCTACTTTCTCCCTATTCTATCTTGCTTTGCTATTAACAACACACATAGCAGGCACTACATAAATACATTTTTAGTGAATGAATGAATGCAAGAAAAAGAGACCAGGAAAGGAATAAACATATATAGGCTGAAAATCATGAAGCTGCCCAGGGTTGAGAAAAGAACATCAATGTGATGTGTGTGTACCAGGTGAGAACAAAAGGGCATTGGAGGTGAAGGGATAACATGAACCAAGGCAGAAAGAGGGAGGCACATATAGAGAAGTGTGCTTCACTGCTCATTAGGAGCAAGGTGGGTGAGAGAGTGGGACAGGGATGTAACAGGCGAAACACTAGGGTCTGCATGTTAGACCAGGAAGTGGGTCTCTAGCAGCAAGCAGATAACTAGAGATGATTGCAAGGAGTGGTAAAGTGGAGCCTGGTAGCAGTGGCTATTTAGTCTTGGGCTCTGACTGCAGAGGGTTTGCAAAACTTCCTGTTTCTCCTCCACTGTAACAACCCATGTGACACAGCATGCATGGCCCAGCTACCTCATACATGTTTGTTGTATACCTGTCCCTCAACTGGTGAGTAACTTTGTTCAGTGTCCTTCATTCAAATTCCTCAGAGGGGGTGAAGAAAAATTGGGCTGACTTATTTTTTTTAATCTGTCAAGATCATCTACACTTCGCAGACATCTGGATGCACAGATGTTTCTCTCCGAGGTCGTGTTCCTGCCTGTTTCAATCAGCTCAGGCCTGATCAGAAAAGGAGTTCCCAGCACGGACTGTGGGCACAGCAGTAATTCCTTTAATGGAAAAGTAAAAATTCTTTCACACTCAAGGCTGGTAAGCACAACTTATCTATATGGACACCAGGAGTGTCCAAAAATAAAAACAGTCAGTTGTCCCCCTGCTTGCAAGTACTTCTCCTGGGCTAAGCAAAGCCTCCCCTCCACCCACCTCCATTTGTCCTCTCCTTCAAGTTCCTCTTTCTGTATAATCTTCCCAGCAAACGGAGGGGCCAGGGAGGTAGAGGGAAGCACTGGGAAAGTGAAGATTGAAGGAAGGAGGCCTCCATATGCCCACAGCTTGATACCAGTCAGAAAACATGCTTTCAGAGACAAGAGGAGGAAGCCCCACACAAAAGGGCATGCACAGGAAGGTATCCCAGGAAGTTCAGCTAATACTGAACCTTAATAGGTGGCCTCTGGAGTCTGATAGTCAGTAAACACTATGCCAGGCCAGGCCTGGCGACTGGTTATCTTCCCATCGAGGAAGCAGCAACTCAGTGTTTATTCATCTTCAGGACGATCTCAAAATGTCTGTAGTGTTCCCGGATGACACATATAGACAGGACAGCAGTCAGGGAGCAAGGGGAGATCTGCTCCTGATATGCTCTCAGAAGACAGGATAGGTTTTCTAGAAGCTTCCTCGCACTGGCCATAACTCTCCACCTCCCTTCTCAGAATGATGGTATTACCCTCAGGTTAATCGGGATGGGGTGGGGAAGGGTATCCCTTCTTAGATACATGAGCCATCTCTGGGTTCTGCTGGTGAGAAAGAATGAGCACAGAGCCTAGCCAGGCAGGCTGGCAGTGTCTGCTGGACCTTGAGGACCATTCCAGAAACAAAAATAACCAAGACACAAAGAAAGATGAGGCAAGAAGGTTGGAGGTGGTACTAAGCCAAGGCCAAGCATTTATGCAAAGGCAGAAGTTTTCCTCTTGAAGTCATTCTAGAAGACTTCACACAAGTCCTTGCTCTGCTGAGAGCTAGCTGTTGCATCCTCCTGGCACCTCAACATGCCCACCTGTAAGTGGCAATTAGATTTTCTACTCAGCCACATTGCCTTGAAACCTAAATGAGGCAGTGGGGGGTAGATAGAAGAGGTTCCCAGTAGCGTGATGGCTCCTATGGAGAAGTGAGTTATTATGAATAGAGACCCAGAGGTCCTGTAGGACCTTGGGAGTGAAGGGCAGGCCAAGGACAAAAGCTAGGTGGAGCTTGTTGATACCTAAAAAGTGCAAATGACAGGCTATGCCTTTCACACTGCTCCTCTGGGATGTGAGTGCTCTCGGCAACCTCTGTGTATTCCTATTTGTGGATAGACACCAAATAACAAGGATAATTAACTCAGGAGACCCAGGCAGAGTTTTCTACCTTTTATGACTTCATGGTAACCCAGAAACTTGACAGGTATGTCTGGAAAAGATCCTAATCTCTAGGATTGAGGGCTTGATCCCCTTAAATCAGCATTCCTGGAGATGGTTAGGGAAGGTTAGTTTTCACCCAAGCCATAGCAAACTACCTTGTGGATTAATGAGGCAGGGCAGGTCTCTGCACAGAAACTTTTATTTTTCAATTTTGAGACTTACTTGGGGGGAAAACCTTTAGTTAATTGAATTGTTGACTTAGAGACAGGGATGCAGGCTTTAAAATGAGAGGAAAGGGCTGGCAGGGATGAGCCAATTTGTCTGCCTGTCTACGGGATGTTTACCTTTATTCCATTCTGCTCAGCTCAACAAGGCTGTGCAGTGAGGGTTTACTGGGCATGGCCTCTTTGGAGAGGAGCAGCTCCCCCACACCCAGGTAAGCTGTGACCACCTGCAGGGAGCTGGAGACCCTGGCTTCAGACACCTGTCTGTGACTGGGACCTTAGTCATCTACTCTTTGAGAGGAAAGTCCAGTGCTGGGATTGAGCTCTATAGGTGCAGCTTCTAAGGGGGACTCAGCTCTCCAATGGCCACAGTAGAAAGGAGAATTGGGTTCTTGCCAGTTGAAACATCCAAAGACCAAGACTGATGCTGGTGACTCTGGAGCCTGGGTTCACGGAGCTGCCCATCCCATTTACCACACGTAGCCTCCAATGTCACTTCATTTGGTACAGAGCAATCAACATAGATCTCAATGTTACCAGTTCTAAGTGTTCCCTGCTCAGCCTTGTATTCTTTTGTCCGATCAAATAGGAGCAAACAATCCTGTCCCAATGAGGATTTACTAGGTTCCAGTCCCCAGCAAAGTGAGACAGGACATAGGATGGGCTGTCTGGGCTGCTCTGGTGGAAGCAAAAAGGAAAGTTTGTCATAGTGTGAGGTGTTCACTACCACCACCACCACAGGACAGAGTTCAGCCTTCTACGCATGCTGAGGTCATTGAAACATCTCAGGGTTGGAGAATGTCTGTCTGCAGGCCATATAAAGCCTCTGATATCATTTGGCACAGGGATATGGCAGAACAGACACATACTTTTTTATAAGTAAAATTTATTTCATGCAAGTAAAAACCGGGGCTTGAACTCACCGCCTGAGTGCTGTCCCTTACCTTCGTCACTCAAGGCTGGTGTTCTACCACTTGAGTCATACCTCTACTTCTGACTTTTGAGTGGTTAATTGGAGATAAGCATTTCATGGGCTGATTTTGAACCACAGTCTTCAGATTCTCAGCCTCCTGAGTAGCTAGGATTACAGGCATAAGCTACCAGTGTTTAGCTGGCCCTTACATGTTTTTTGTTTGCTGCTTGTTGCCATCTGTCTGTATCGATAATGCTGTACATCCTGAATCTGATGTTATAAATATGAAAGTGTCCCTTAGCAGAAAAAAAAAACAAAAAGATTCTTCACTCTTGCAGCATAGCTGTAGTAGGGTTAAACCATCTTTGCATCAGGGGCAGAAAATAACAGTTGGGAAATCAGGCCTTTCTTCTTCTGCCTCACTCTCAGAGCCTCAGCTCCCCCATATTCAATGTGCTAGGATTGAAGAGTGAAGGTCATTTCCAGCCTGGCCTCCTTGCTGGTTCTTTGAATGAGCAGTGGCTACAGACTTGATTCCAGCTTAGTGCTCACCACGTTCTAGGGAGTCTAGTGAGAATCACCTGAGCTTGTGTAGCCCACAGAGGTAAGAGCAGGGAGAGGGTAGAGAGACCTTCAAGACTCAATGAGAAATTCTCCCCTCCCCACAAAGAAGAGATGGATAGGGGCTGCTGAGGGGTGTGGGGAGACGTACAACACATTTTACAGATCCTTGAAAGGTATGTGAGAATCCAGAGGAGCCAGGATGGGGAAGGAAGACCCTAGACTTAATTCCCAGATCTGCTGCACATTTTTCCTGTGAGTGGTGGCTTCAGTTTCATCTACCAACAGACGAAAGTCATTTCTGTAGTCAGCAGGCCACGGCATAGATTAGATGAGACAAAAAATATAAAGTGTTTGATCCTGGACAAATACTGATGGAAATGTCATTCCCTTCTCTTGTGCTAACTGAAGCACTTCTATCTCCCAGTTTCACAGAAGGCCTGAGTTCTGAGAAGCAGAGCAATCTTGTTATCTCAAGAGCAAACACCTTTGGAGGGAAGCCTTCTAGGTGTGGTGGGTCAGCTGGCTGGGAAACTGCAGTTCCATTTGACCCCAGAATAATCTCCCTGCAACAGCAACTTCTGGGGCTTACTGGCCTGAGCCAATGAGCCCCTTGGGATTTCCTGTGACACCACTGGGATTGACCATAGGAGGAGAGCTAAGTGCAAAGCAGTGCAGAAAATAAACAGAGGGTAGCACTGGAACTCAGTTTCTCCTCTGGTCTCAATGGAGAATCTAGAGGCTATCAGAAACAGGCACCTACCCAGACCCATACTCCTCCTGCTTTTGGGTCTATGTGAAGTAATTGGTACCACCTTGCCCAGAAATTACCTCATGTGATATTCAATCACCTGGGGAATAGGTGTTAAAGGGGACCATTTCAATGGACAGTCCTCATGTTCACACATGCCAGTTCTGTCTGTGAAGTTCCTCTTTTCTTTCACAGTAGTTTCAGGCAAAACCAGCAGTGGTGCACAAGCATGTAGCTTGCCTCTCTGGTGGTAGCTCTCTGGCACAGAAGATTTCAATTCCTACACAAAGGTGGCAATGGCCACCAACAGTCCTAGGCAGAGGCCTTTCTATCTGCCTCTTCCCTGGATGCAGAAGACAGAGCTATGATTGTAGATGAGAAAAGCAACTTGAGAGAATTTTCTAGGTCTCTTGTACTTGTTCAGCCATTCAACAAGTGAATATTCCTAAGCATTTGGTAGATACTAGTCCCATACCAGGCACCAGAAAGTATCAGAATAAACCAGGTGCAATCAAGGAGCTTTGAGTCAATAGAGAAAGACAGTAAAGGCATGGAAACATAATTAGAAAAGGAAGAAGAAAGAAGAAGGAGGAGGAGAAGGAAAAGGAGGAGGAAGAAGAAGAAGAAGATGAGGGGGAGGAGGAGGAGGAGGAGGAAGAGGAGGAGGAGGAGGAGGAGGAGGAGGAGGAGGAGGAGGAGGAGGAGGAGGAGAAGGAGGAGGAGGAGGAGGAGGAGGAGGAGGAGACTATGTTATAAAAGCAGGTCAAGTTTGGGAGTATAGAGAAAGAGGAGAAGGATAGTTGGCCCAGGGTGGTTTAAAAGGGTTTCTCAAAGGAAGTAGATTTTTTTTAATGTCAAGTGTATTTATTTTAAAAAATGCAACACAAACAACAAGTCTGTCTTTGTTGATGGCCTTTCCCTATTATCTTCCATCAGTACGGGGTGTCCCTTCCCTTCAAGCCCTAGCCAGCCATACAGAAGACCCCTTCTAAAGCAAGTGGAGCAAGGCAGGGGTGAGCACCTATTTCAGGAATCTCCCCCAGCCCCTCCCCCAATCCCCGGGGAGGACATTGCCGCCATCATTCCAAGGCTAGCCTGCAGTTCTGGAGAAGATGTGCTAGAAGAAGAAACAGAATAGTCTATACTGCTAGGGAGGGAAGGGAGGTAGAGGGAGGGGCTCCAGGCAGCACCCCCGTGGACACATCTTCGCATCTCTCCATTTCCACTCCCAAATGCATATCTGGCGGAGCTGGGATGCTGGTAGAGCCATGGAAAGCATCCTGGACTCTCTGTAGCTGGGGCTCTGATGCCATTCCTGCTTCTGATGGGGTTGGGACAAAGGGGCCTTCACCTTTCTGCTCACCTTATCTCTTAGCAAGTGGAATCTAAGCTCGGTCCTGCTGGAAGGTAGACCTCCAAGTCCTGAGAATAACAGCAGTTACTCTGATTTTCCCAGAAAAAAAAAATAGAACTCTCCCATTATCCTGAACTGATTACTACCCTAAGATTAAACCTGGAGAGTTTTATAAAGGAGGCCCAAAGTTCCCAGAGGAGTCCCAGGAATGTGAATGGCTAAACCCAATCCAAGGCTTTAAGATCTCACCAGAAAGATGCTTATGCACACAGCCCAGTCAATAACAGAACCAAGGCAGGCAGCTATTTTTAAAATGATCTGTTCTTCTGGGAATAACCCCAAAAGGACATTGGTCATTGATTGCTAGGAAACCAGCAGTCCCTGCTGGGCTTTCTGCTCCCTGCCATGTTCACACGTATTTTCTTCAGGTTCCTGCCTGCTTTCATCTCAACACATACAGCCAAACCCACACCAGCATGTATTTCTGCTCATCTCCCCCAAATCTTCTAAATAACAGCACTGGTGTAGACGAAAATGGATGAAAGTCTACAAAATCGTAGCCATCCAAATGAGGCAGAGAGTGGAGGCATCCTGGGTTTCTGTGTTTTGTTTCTGTTTAGTCTTCTTAGTCTCCAGTTGACCACTACAGAAAATGGTTTATCTTGCTGAGGTGCAAGCTGTGCAAATGTAAGGTAGACAAGCCTTGCCACAGGCAGAAATGGTCTTTATAAACGCTGCATGATATGGAAAGGAAGTGAGTGAAGAAAGCAGCAGCTCCCAGCATTATAGATTCCATGTCAGAACAAAGTTTCTCTTTAACAGATGCTTAGAACGCAAGTTTAGCAGCCAAGCACATACACGTGGGTATTATGTTTGTGCCCTCAAGATTCCAAGGTTAAAGCCAGAATTGGCTTGGGCCATGATAGATACACACTAGATTTCTAGTGCTAGAACTTATGATAAAGAAATGGAAGGGCTCTTAACTACAGAGTAAGCCTTACTAATATGCCCATTTCTAAAGCAGCACTTGTAATCTCTATGACCCTCCCTCTAGTTTATAGCATGACATTCAATACTCCATGACCCAGGGAACCTAATGACTTGCCCTCTGAACATTCAGACTGCCCAAAGATATGCACCTACTGTATACAGAAGCAACCAGGACAGAGAGGCAGTATGGTGCTGGAACTATGGGCTTTGCAATTAGACAAGCCAGGGTCCAGATTGAAATTCTGTGTGGTACTAATTTTACGACTCCAACCAGATACTTTGACTTATCCAAGCCCCTGTGTCTTCATTTCAGAAACAAGAATAATGGAACCTAACTTCCACAGTTATTATGAAGGGACCACGCAAACTCATGGAAACCCCCAGGCATCATGACCTCACCCAAAGGACACTCAAGAAGGGAGGATTCCCAAACTTTTTTCCAATTGCCCCTTTACTCTCCCTGTTAATTTCTTCATCAGCAGAATTGTTCAGGGCACAGGTGAAACTACATGTGGGGAGACTCATATGAATTCTTCTTTCTGGAGTAGGAGGCCATGATTTTTCTTTTTAAATCAACCTTCATAAACATTTTCAATAACTGGCTTAACTCTTGACACCCCTCCTGTAGACATCAGCAGATACTGATCTTTTTTATTTAATGAATTCATGAATCCGATGGGGGACCCTACTTGTTTCCCACATAGCAGTTCCCTTAATCACTTCTTCTGCTGGCTAGGAAAGAACCTGGTCACTTAGGTGATTTCCCTCCCTCTGATGTAAGGAAGGCTTTGACAACACACAAATGGCATGCCTCCTACTGATCTGTTTTCTCTTGGGGTTTCTGTGACAAACTGGTCAAGGTATTATTTTTAACAGATTTAAGACTCCTTCTTCCCTTACACACATCCATCTGTCTGTGAGCATGGGCAACCCAGATTCATGAAAGTTTTTCCTTGCCTGGCTCAGACAGTTCTATTCATCTTAAAAGCTACATGCTGAGCAAATGGTCCAAGATCTTCAGTAATTGAAAAAAAAATGGTAGTTCAGTCCTATGATCTTCAGTTGTCATATTTTTTTGCTGGGCAAGAAGCCTTTGAATCATTTGTAGTCAGCATCCTGAGTTGAAACTTTCTTGAATCATTCACTCTTCCCCACACTACCATATTCTATCCAACCCTTGCCCATGTTGTTTACACCGTCAAAAATGTCACTTCTCGTTAATTCATTTACTCAAAAATATTTACTACGTACTTACTATAGGGAAGGGAAGGTGCCATACTGAATTTTAAGAATTTGCTGATGGGTAAAAACAAATATGGCCCTGTAAGTGTGTCTTAAGAATAATGAGGGGGTGGGGGAGAGGGCAGAGAGGCGCAGTAAGAGGGAGAAAATGGGGGTGCGGGTAATAGTGTTTAAAAAGAAATGTACTCATTACCTTACTTATATAACTGTAAACCCCCTGTTCATCACCTTTACAATAAGCTTTTCAAAAAATAAATGAAAATATTACTTAGGGCTAACTGCCCAGAAAGAAAATAAAAGAGTAATGGAAACTCACTGAGTCATTGTAGGGAGGGCACTGAGTACGATTAGAAGGAAAAGGCTGTTCTGGTTATAGAGGAGAGAGCAGATTGAAGAAGGCAGATGTGACTGTGAATATTTCTGCTTTTGAGCATAATGGAGAAACTGGCACTGTCTTACCCATCTGCTGTAAATAAATAACTTTAAAACTAGACTATCTCTATCTGTCTGTCTATCAACTGATCGATTGTCCAAAACTGCTCTATGACACACCATGTGCAAGAGCCAGCATTAAACCATCAAAATAAGGAAGTAAGGGCTTCTATTCTTCCAGTACTCCATCTAGGAGCAATGTTTTAACTGCACTGTAGAGGTAGAGTCCAAATGTAACATGACATTCCCACTCATCTGAAGAAGAAGGTGTCAGGTGTTTGGGGCCACTGAGGGTCAGAGAAATCTAGGAAAGCCTATCACAGGCAGAGACCCATGAAGAGGGGCTGTCCAGAATGCTGTGTACTAGGAAAGCTGGCTGTACATACATGGGGAAAGAGTAAGCACTGCTCCAAGAGGAGCTGATATGAGGCTAGGAATGGAAACCAGTGCTCAGAAATTCTATTTAAGTGTTAACCACTTTCTTCCCTCAATTTCAACACTTCAACCAGCACTCATGTGGAATTTATTTACTTCTTGTTATTCTTGTAACACTCTGTTAAGACCCTTGGTATGGTTCTAGTGTTGTCTCTTATGATAATTTAGTTACCTGCCTAGACCATGAGCTCTTTGAAGGCAGGGACTGTGCTATAATGATCTTTGTAGCACATAATTGACTTAGCACCTATTTGGCTTGTGTTAAACTTTCTTTGTTGGGACAAATCTCTGAGGAGGAAGAAAAAACAATTGAAAAGAGGAAATATGTATTGTTGTTCTTCATGGCTTCAGAGGTTTCATCCAGTAGTCAGTTGCCTGAGGTGAGGCAGGATATCATACTGAGGAGGGCCTGATGAAGCAGAGTTGCTCACCTCACAGTATCCAGGAAGCAGAAAGAGAGAAACAGGAAGGGGTAGGGGCAAAATAACCTTCAATGCTTTTCCCTCAGTAACCAACTTCCTCCAACCAGGCTCCATGTCCCATCATCTGCAACTACTCCCCTCAAGTTCTGAGTGCACTAACAGCTTTAATCCACCGATGAAACTAGAACCCTCAGGATCCACTCACCTCTCAATGGTTAGATCTCACAGCTTGAACCAAGCCTTTTCAACATGTCATCAATCTTTTTTGGAACATCCCATAGCCAAACCGTAGCAAGGTGTTTAACTGATACTGAACAAATGAATGAGGACATAAATCTATTCAAATAATCCTTTATGTAATTTTGTTGTCTGAGTTTTGTGACTGGGAAACCATTTCTGAGATGTGCGTTAAAGGACTTTAGAGCCAGACAGGCCTGAAACCAAAGTGTTGACTTTCCATTTGCTCCTGGCCATTAGATAAGTGACTTCATATTTGTAAAGTGGAAAGGTAGGAAAAAAAATCAAATGACCACCAGATAGCAGATGAGTTTATTCCTGGAAAGTGGTCATCATAGTAATTGGCTCGCCAAAAGTTCTCAGTAAATGTTAGCTGATGGGATGATGGTGATGAATAGGATAATGCTGCAGAGGCAGCTGCCCAGCAGGAGTGTTTGCACAAACCAGCAGGAAGAGCTAGTTGCAGGAAGGCCCGTCCCCATTCTTCCTCCACAGGCTCTAAGAAGATGTAAGAACATCACTCACAGACCAAACAGCACTAGCTGCCTAGCAGCACTGCTAAGGCATGCTTTGGGGAATAATTTAGAGGAATATGAGAATTAGAACTATGAGTAGAGGAATAACCTCTTTACCTTTAGATCATTAAAAAAAAAGATTGGAAGAAAAATGATTCGTTCTGGTTAGCTTCCATGTAAATACTCAACATACTCAGCAGAGGTTTTCCCTTGAAGATGATGATAGGCCAGCACCCCGGTTCCATGTCTCACCCCTGCTAAACTTGAGAGCCTAGTGTGGCCACAGAATTTCAGGTTGGTAGACTTTATTCAATTGTGTTTCACAGAAGTTGGAAATTTTGCTGGAACAGCCAGAAGAGGGCTCTGCTTCGTTTTCTGTTCTTAAATGTATTTAAGCTTTACATCAATAATTACACAGCCATTGGCCCGTAGGTATTACAAGACCATAGATGAGAAGTAAACGGAACATTATTCCTGTCCTCAGACCTTCCCATGGCCCTTTCCATGCTGCCAAAGTGATGAAGACATATCTATGCCACGCCCTGGCAGTGATCCAAAAGCTAGACGATCCTCCTAAATGCTTCACAACACTTGGCTGCTCCAGGAACTTCTACTTATTATGAAATTTTCTAATAGTGTCTCCACTTCTCATGTTTCTACTTGAAGTCCAAAGTGAATTGACAGTTTGAGAGCTGTAGTACCACGATACCTCCTTGGGCCCTGTTTTTAAGTTTGTCTACCTTCTGATAAAAAGTGTAGAAATCTGGGGTCCCACATTACTGATTAGCTCATTGCTGAACTGGACAACTGTTATCCTTAAAATATTTAAATGTGTGGGGAGTTAGTGGTACATGCCTGTAACCTTAGCTTCTCAGAAGGCTGAGATCTGAGTTGCAGTTCAACGCCAACCTAGGCAGAAAAGTTTGTCAGATTCTTTTTTTTGTAGCAACATTGGACTGTATTAACAAAGTATACTATGCAAAAACATAAAACAACACACAATAATGTAAAATTCAACAAATTTAAGTTTTTCTAGCATGGATCACTTCCAAATTTTGTAACCATGAAAAACGGAAAAGATACAAAATACCACATACAGTCTAAATATGTTTAGAACCCTAGCTTGACTTATTTTAAATGCTTGAGCAACCACTGTGACATAAAGAAAACATGTCAAAATGCTAACAACTGGGGATCCAAGTGAAGAGAATGCAAAGATTCATTACACAACTTTGCTACTTTTCAGTAGTTGTGAGGTTTTCCAAACCAAAGGTGAAAGAATAATCAGAGAAAAACTACTTGATATTGTTGAGAAGTACAAGGAATGGTACTCATGATATAGAAAATAATCATCAAAATTTAGGATGATGTCACTTCTGAGAAGATGGTTGAGCTTGTGGGGAGAAAGAGACTTGTAGGGAAACTTCTGATACTAGAAGCTTTCACTAATGTGTGTGTGTACACATACACACATATATATATATACATATATTCATATTCTGGGTTTGTCAGATTCTTATCTCCAATTAATTAGCACCACTGGAAGTGGTGCTGTGGCTCAATGTAGTAGCATGCTAGCCTTGTGCAAAAGAGTGCACGGACGGGGCTGAGAATATGGCCTAGTGGCAAGAGTGCTTGCCTCGCATACATGAAGCCCTGAGTTCGATTCCCCAGCACCACATATATAGAGAACAGCCAGAAGTGGCGCTGTGGCTCAAGTGGCAGAGTGCTAGCCTTGAGCAAAAGGAAGCCAGGGACAGTGCTCAAGCCCTGAGTCCAAGCCCAGGACTGGCAAAAAAAAAAAAAAAGAGTGCACGGACAGCGCCCAGGCCCTGGGTTCAAGCCCCATGACCACTAAAAAATAAAAATACAAAATTAAATTAGACATTAAGTGGTGTTTTTTTTTTTTCTAGGAGATGGTTTGGTTCTGTGATTAACAATTTCTATCCAATCTCATGACATGTCTGAATAATAAGATACTTGGAAACAATATACTTTCATCTGAGCTGATTCTCACCCTGCTCTGGAGATTCAACTCAGCCTTACTGTCCTCTCAGTCTTTTCTGTCCTCTCCATCCTCAGACAGTTGGGTAAACCTAACCAAACCCGCAAATCAAAGTCTGTGGGAGACGTTGTTCATCACATGATCCCTGTGGAATCTTGAGAGCTGACACCCTCCTGGATTTGCATTCCCCTGGTCCATTGTTCATGGCTGAGGACTAATTTCTGTTCCATGGTAACCTAAGCATAACTCATTCCTCTCAGAGGTCAACAGCAGTGCCATTTGGACCAAGAATGTCATGGGGTTTATAAATATGCTAAAAGTTTGAGCTATAACATCTTGTACCTCTTGGCTTTTTTATCCCATTCATTTCCCATCACCCTTATTTCTCCTCTTATTCTCTCTCCATCTAGAGTAATAAGAAAAGTTTCACCTTCCCTCTCTGAGAATATTTCCCTTAATATACATTGTCCTGAGCAGTGTAATTTCCATCTCCTAAATCTCTCTTGAGAGTAGGACTATTTGTTTAGAATATAACATGAAAATAGGACCATTTATTATGGTACCTTCTGAAACAAATAGCCCTTCTCTTAAGAGGAATTTTGGTGTCAGCTGTCAACATAATGATGTATATTTCTATTATTTTATCAGGATTTGGGTTGCTCTCTCCAAAATGTAGAACAAGTACCTTCCAGGCCCATTTATCTAGGTAAGAACAAACTTAAAATGTAAGTAAGCCAAGATCAGGGTAAGCTCCGTGTAGAATGTGGGGAACTGTTGGTCAGACAACCAAGCACTGATCTGTTACCCCAAGATTACAACCTCCTGCAATATCGGAGTTAACATGAAACCCAGAGTGGCTGTATAAGCATTTGAGGCATAGACATTGGAGCCAGGCAGGTCTGAATTTGATCTTTAAATCTGCCTCTTTTTGCTCTTTTGGAGAAATGGAGATAATAATAGCTATCTTCCAGTCATTGATGTTATCGATAACTTCCTCTCTGACCCTGGCACTGCTAGACATGTGGGTGGCTCCTTTCCTTTAATTCATGACCTAGCATGTGTGATAGTGCATTTCACATGTGTGTCAGTCTCAAAAGTCCCCACTGAGAGTCTCTTCTAGTAAGTCAGGGTGTGGAGCATTCATTACTTGGCTTTACCTCCCCTGAGTTCATTTCTAGCCAGCCTGTGGCAGAGGCTGAGGCTGAGGCCAGCTTGAGGATCCTCCCTCTGCATCAGCCAGGTTGGCTATTCCTCCCTGTGAGAACTCACTTCCACTGTCATCAACTCCTACATAAAGCAATGGAGATAGAGGATCACATATTAGTGACCTTTGATATGGACACTAGAGGAGTTTGTTCATACACAAAACCAGTTGGTAGTTTTTGAACAGGCAGCCCTTGTCCATTTTTTTTTTTTTTGCCTTTGCCTATGCACGTTCCTCTTCCGCCAAGCCTTAACTTTCCCTTAAGTCTGCTTTATCTGTATGGTGAACATAGTGTATTTATTTTTACAATACCTCGGCATATATTCTCACACCCTTCAACTGATCCCACTCAGTGCATGCATGTGCGCACTCATGCACATAAACACATATGCCATAAATCATACCAATGTAGTACAATTCCATTACTGTTCTCTCCTCTTAAATTTCAAATTCACTTAGTATGGAAACTCTAGGATGGAGAGGAAGAATGGTAAGTCCAACCGGACTAAATAGCACTGCCTTCCACCTAAAGCCACTTTCTAATCCCACTCACAGGAAACTCTCCAGAATGGTTGAAGACACAAGCCTCCACTTTAGGAAGAGTTTCCTTAGGTACTCCCTCATTGGTGTTCATGGCCACCGTAAGTCATTCTCCCCTTACAGCCTGTCACACGGCCACCCAATTTACCCATTATTGGGCAATTCCAGTGCTCTTAGATGCTCAAATTGAACCAGGTGAAAGAATTCAATTGTAAAGGGGAAAAAAATGTAAGAAGAGACTGACTCAGGTGGATCCCCCTTGATTTCTTACAAATCAATAAGAGCTCTTTCATGAGTCCTTCTACTCTTTGGAGTGCTTCACACAATACTCACTGAAGCTTCACAAGTATGTCTGAGATAGGAGAGTATGCATTTTATCCCCCTTAGCCTAAGTTTCTCCACCCACCATAACAGGCATGGTGTTTTGAGCACTAATATCCCCAACTTTACAGTGTCATGAGAATGGACTGAATTTAACATGTAGAGGCTAGCATGTGGAAAGAACTTGGGAAAGGTTAGCCTGTATTCGAGGAGCTTTCTCCCTGAAAAAAAAAAAAAAAAACCCTATCAAGTCTGAGGAGGATAAGAGCCATGAAGCTGTGTTTCCTACCTCTTTCTGCAAGCCTCGCATAGCAGGAGCAGGGTTCTCCCTTGCTTTTAAATGTGATGTTGCCTTGGGGCCTCTGAAGGTTCTGAGACAGAAAGACTTTCATTGACATAATGATAATCGTTATGGCAACCAATGGAACTGTTTTATGAGCTTTGTAATAATAATCAGTGAAATTATATTATGTATGACTTATTTTAGAGCCCCAAATAAGCTGTATTTAATTACCACCTGCTCATTCATCAGCTCAGTGCCATCTCAGCTCACCTCTTAGCAATATCTTTACTGTCCCCAGAGAAGACCCTTACCCTCTGGGGTTGTCTGTAGTGCCACTCTGGCAGGGTCCCATTCTCTCCCAGCCTCTGTTACACTAGGGAAGGGGACAAGGATGCCAGACTCTAAGATTCTATTTGTCTCAAACAGTTCCAAGTCTCCAAGCAAGAGACTTGAATGGCCTTGATGTTCAGAGACTTCCTCCTTCTAGAGACAGTGAGCAGAGCTCCAAGGCTATGGGGGTAGAAGGGGGCTCACTGCATACAAACCTCCCTCCATCTCTGGGGCAGTGTGAGGGATCCCCAACACTGCCCTAGAGCTGTCTCTGCCTTCGCCAGCCAAGACCCCTGTAAATATTACCACCTATCTAGCTTCCTGCTTGGCTAAGAACTCACTAGGTAACGTTGGGCAAGTGAACAGTTATAAAATGTGTGCCTGAACAAATCAATTACTAGTTGATCTTTAGCTAAAATACAATTAGAGGGATGGGAGAGAGGAGAGGGAGGTGGAGGGCCTGAAGGAACCAAGCATTTCAGACACATTGCATCATTCCCACTTGGTACAGCTTTCCAAGTCAAGTGCCATTATTCCTCTTACTGAAAGGGAAGCTGAAGGTCAAAAAAGGGAGTGTGAACCAGGCCAGGGACAAAGTCACAGAATATCAAGCCCAAGGAGTTCCCTGTACATTCTACTACTTATCATTTCATGGTTACAGGAAAGAAAAATCAGTGCAGAACTCTGTGTTCCTGAGGGGAGATGGTACTGGGCCCTGCCTCACCTTCTTTTCTCCCTCCACCCCCTCATACCCATCCATTTGGTCCTAAACTTCCCTTCCCAGCTGGCCAGCCCAGCTCAGTCTGGTAGGAGGCAGATTTTCCCAATTCTCTATAATAATAGGCTCTGGAAATTGGGTTACAAGGAAAACCATCTCTCATTTCCTCTGGTAAGTGGAAAGCTATTCAACGGAGGCCCTTTCTCTTTCAGGGCCCCTCCAGATTTGTTAACTCTCTGAAAACACTGCTCATAAAATAGCACTTGAAGCCAGGCAGTGGCAGCTACCAGGAAGCAATGGAGGTTGGGATTTTTTTTTTTTTTTAATGTGGTCCACACTGTGAGCCCATCCTGGCTGTCTATGTAGAGCCTTGTGCTCAGCCCCTCAATTATCCGGTCTCTCAATCTTCTTCCATCAGCAGCAGCACATCTGATTTCTCAGACAGACCCCAGGATCCTTGGTGATAACCTTCATTTTCTGGGCACAGCTGGGTGGCAGCAGGATGTGGCTGGTGGTAGGAGGGGGGTGGAGAGGAGGAGAGCAATGGCTGTCTTCTCTCTGGCTGAGGTTAGAGCCATGGGAGGTGTTACATTCTGAGAAACAAGAAAGCCACTTGCACTGAAAGGTACCAATGGCTCTGACACCTCATACCAACAACTTGAAAAACCCCTTAGACAGAGTTCTGAAGGAGACACACTGAGTATTTGGTGGGGAGTCTGGGGGCCAGGAAGAGAAGGTCTATAATTTAATTGCTCCACAGAAAAAGAGCTTTTTTTTTTTTTCCAGATAGATGCCTGTCCGTGTTGTATGCATACATACATATACATACACACACACACACACACACACACACACACACACACACACACACACATATATATATATATGAACTGGTCCTGGGGTTTGGAGAAGGGAGTCTTAGGAGTCAACTCACTGATCAGTGATTGAACCTTTGACTTTAGGTGTGACTTAACAAAAGGAGCAGTTTTCATTGTCAGAGCATTTCTGTCTGTGAAGGCATAGCTTTCTCTGTGTCCCCTCTGGCACTGTGGCTCTTCTCACAGCATCACCAACTCTAGCTGCAGCCTCTGCCAGCCCGACTTTCCCATAGCGACCACCAGGACCCTGGTCTGATGCTCTCCTCCTGCTCATAAACGTGTTCCTTAGATAACATCTGGCAGAGCTAGGCCAGCATACACATTCATAGAAACAGCCATGCAGAGACAACCTGACAGAATACCAACAGCCATTGTTATTATTATTGCAGTGGGCTTGCATGACATGATTCCACTCTTGTACTTTCTTTATATTCAAGTTCTCTGTCCTGAGCTTAAGATCAATGCAGTTATTGTTTCTTTATCTAGGCGTGAAACTATCTAGGGAAAAAATAATTAAATCTTTTGGACAGAATAAAACCCAAATTCCTTAGCATTAATCTATATTTGTTTCTCTTGTCTCACTCTGATGCAAAGGTTAGGCTGAGTGTACAAAGCACAGCTTCCCACGAGCTACACCTCCTCCCTCCTCCTCACCTTACCATTGCCATCCGTTCATTTCTCTTTTACCTTTGACTTGTCTTCAACATAGCTATACCGGCCTGTTGAACTCCTAATCATCCACCAACACCCACTGCAAATGGGCCTTCTCTAGAAACTCTAACCATACTGAGCAGTCCTTGGTTCTTCCACTCTGGTTCCCAGCTGCTTGCTAATATTCTCTCCTTCACTCCACCTGACCAGATGATGAGAGATTCAGTTGCTTCCTTCTCTAAATGAAGAAACCAAAGCTTTGTATAGAGCTAGTTGGTGATAAAGCTTCCACCAAATCTGGCTTTGGACCACTTTGCCACAACACCATAGGGCATTGGAACAGTGGCTGACTATCTCAAAAGGTAAACAGGAGTTCTCCCAATGTGCGTATTTGCTATGAGAAATCCCCAGACACCACAGAGATGTCCGCCAGGATCAGTGTCACAAATATCGGCTCTGCTTCTCCCATGGCATCCAATGCCAGTCACCTGGCGTTCAGTGAATCCCCAACAGCCAATGCAAGGTGGACCATAGCAATGACTGCAGCCGCAACTGTGAAAAGTAGGGAGTGCTCGCGTAAAGTATTACCAATTCTCTTTCACAATGTGGACTTCTCCATAAACTATTTCTATACAAAGCAGGTGAAGTCATATTTTATTATGAGCCAGAGCTCTGCATCCCAAGAGACGATGTGGAACTCTGCTGGGCTGGAATGGGTCCCATGGAGGCCCTGATTTATTTAAGCCTTCACCTCTGTGTCTGAAATTTGAATTTTGACTCTGGTTTGGGTTAGGAGTTACATCAAGATTCTTTTTTAAAAAAAAGCTGAAAATAGCACAAGAAACAACCCAGCCAAATGCGTGGGGGATGTTGCTTCCGGCTGTGGATCAGGATTCCCAGTGTCCTCTTGGAAGATAACTCGGGTAAGGCAAATGTGACCAATTGCAGTGAAGGAAAGAGGGAAAAATGATGGCTGAGGAGGATGGCCACTTCCTTTGAGGAGATGTAGAACCTGCTCTCTCTTCAATTGCATTTCACAGACATTCCTAAAAGAAGAAAGAATGGAACAGTGGGTTTACAACCCAGGCAGGTTCCATCGTAATATGCCAAATCTGGGCTCTTCCATAAGTGCCCACCCTAAAGCTCTTGGCAGGTCTATCCACCATGATCCAGGCTAGTTTGCAAGGTGAAGAGAGGGTCGTGGTCTCACTAGAACCCCATGAAGCAGAAAACAAAGAATCGAGGGAGGAGGTGAGTTTTGAAATGATCTCCTATTATAAGCTAGAGGAAGGGGACATAGAGCTCAGTCCTACTGATGCATGGGGACTCAGGAAGTGCAGATCTGGAGAGACCCCAGCCCACAAACACTACCTGATAGACAACCATGGGTGAGGCTTCACTGAATGCCAGGAGTGGGGTGCGACCCCAAAAGTGTTATGGCAGCCTCTGGGCCTTTCTTAGGTTTCTGAGAGAAAAAAAAATCCTTAATTACTGGGTCAGGAAAGACTCACAGAGATCTCATTCCCCAGCGGCTGGGACTCCCATAGACACAGTTCCAGCTTTCAGAGAGCTGAGGGAAACACATACTACACATGTGAACAAATAAGTACCTCAGATAATTCCATAATGTTACATCTGTGAATCAGACAAAACATTGTGATATGATAAAGAACAAAGATCCCAACACTAGATTAGGTGGCTAGAGAGGGCTTTGAAGAAGTTGCTCAAGCTGAGCTGTGAGTGATAGATAGGAAGAGACTCTGTCTGCAGCATGAAAGACAAATGCAAAGGGACTGTGTTGGCTAGAAAACTCAATGTGTTTAAGGTATAGCAAGAAGGCCAGAGTGGCAGGAACCCAATGGGCAAAGTAGAAAATCCTGCAAGTATGATGTAATCTATAGTTAGAGATCTGGAATCTGCAAAGGGCAAATTTCTGCAACTGTCTATTAAGGGTAGCTTGAGCAGTTGGTTACACACAGAAGAGAGGGAGCAAATTGAGAACTCAGTAGGAGGGACACTTCCTGAACTCATGGACTCCCTCTCCAGTGCTCTCTCCCACCACACACTATGCCCAATGTTCAACGGCCCCTTTCTTCTCCCTCTGACTTCAGCACCCATTTGCTAGAATTGCAGACTGACGTGCTGGGACCTTGCTTCTAATTAAACACGGAGCCAAACAATGAGAGATCTGCTAGCGCACAGAACGCTGTCGCCTGAGCACATCGTTAGCCCTTAAACGGGAACGAAACGTGATAATTAGGTACCAATTAATGTGCATTTCAACAAACTATATTTTAATTATTCTGTCATAGGTTGTCTGTCTGTGAAATATTCCATGTTAATTAAATCCTCTTATTAATCCAATGAAAGCGTCTCTTTTCCTTGATGTGTTGGAGAAAAAGAGACCGACGGCAGACTTATAGCTTGTGTAATTTGAGTTAATGGCACAGATTCCGCTTTGCGCTTTCAGATGCTTATTGAACTAGTGATCTCTTAATGCTGCCGAGATGCTTTCGATGTATAATTATCGCACAATTGCTCTGTTAGGTCTGAGACACAGCATTCTGACTAGACATTCTTTAAGAACTTTGCTAGGGAAATCTTGACCTGCATCTTGTGCCTAGCTGTGGGTATCGAAGCACCTAATAGTACAAATGTATCCCCTATCCTTCACCATCCACACTCCACAGCTCACCCTATACTCTTCCTCACACTTCACCTCTACGGCTTTGATTTTGAGCATTGAGCATCTACTCTGTGCAAGGGCTGAGGATTGAGGAGCCCTGTACAGGGTGGGTGAGGCCCTAATTTAGCATTCTGTGACCTACTGAAAGGAAACATGTTCTCAGGCAGGAAGACCATGGGCAGAGGCTGTCCAGGGCAATAACCAATAGAAATTAATTAAGACAGAGAGGATGAGCTGCCCCAACCATGGAGAGACCAGATCTCTTATTACCAAGGGCAAAGTGTTATGGGAGCTTGAGTCAGCTACAGGAGGAGTAACTCACTGCAATTCATGTCAGGAAGCCGGAGGTTGTGGAGGAGGCAAGGTGCGATCAGTTAGCTAGGCAGGGTGTAGAACAACTAGAAATGAGCCTCACGCTGGTCAGCAGCTTGCCTGCTGTATGTACCTTATATGGGGGAAGAGAAAGAAATCTGTGGGGCTGGGAATGTGGGTTAGGTATAGAGGGCTTGCTAGCATGCAGGAAGCCCTGGGTTCGATTCCTCAGCACCACATACACAGAAAAGACTGGAAGTAGTGCTGGGGCTCAAGTGGCAGAATTCTAAACTTGAGCAAAAAAAAAGCCAGGGACAGTGCTCAGGCCCTGAGTCCAAGATCCAGGACTGGCAGGGGGGAAAAAAAAGCCAGAAATCTGTCAAGCTCGGTCTTTGCCATAAAACATGAATTGGTGTTCTGGGAGGAAGTGTTGAGCTAACTTACTGTACTCTTTAGGACTTGGAGGATCATATAGTCATTTTTTTTTTGAGGATTCTTTTGTTTGGGGGAAAAGGTTCTACCAGGTATCTGGAGGCTCCTATTGGTTTGGAGCCTCCAGGAAATTCAAATCAGAGAAGTTATATATCAAGTGACAGAGCCAAAGCTGAAGCTATTTTAATCACAGTTAGACATCTCCAACATGGAAGCATGTTCTAACTATACAATTGAATTTAATTCCTGAAATAGTCCTGGGAACCTTCCTTTTTCCATTTCACAGCAAAAGTCAGACAAAGCTGTAGATGGTGCCAAGAAAACATGAAGAAAAGAATTAGATCAGCGAGAAAATCAATTTTCCTAGAGCCTGGAGCTGGTAGCTCACACCTGTTATCCTAGTTATTCATGAGGCTGAGATCTGAGGATCCCAGTTCAAAGCTACCCTAGGCAGAAAAGTCTGTGACACTCTTATCTCCAGTTAATTAGCCAAAGGCTAGAAGAGGAGGCATGGCTCAAGTGATAGCAGTAGCTTGAGCCAAAAAGTCACTCAAGAGCTTGGATCCCTGAGTTCAAACCCCAGTACTGGCAAAAAATAAATAAATAAATAAATAAATAAATAAATAAATAAATAAATGGGAAAGAAAATTCCATTAAGGTTATGGCAATTAAGTACAAATAAGGTAAATATATTTGTGTATCTCTGTGTATATGTATACATTATGATATATTTATACACGTGCATGTGTGTTTGTAGGTATATAAGTATATGCATGAATATACTAAGCATTCCTGGGATATTTAGAAAGAAGAGAAAATGTCACCCATAAATGCACCATGCTAATATGGCCAGGATGGGCATTTGGCTTCACTTCTATGGCTAGTATTCAATGAAAGTCAGGAAGAGAAGTATTTTCTAGAAAAACAAAAGACCCAAGAATGGAAAATTCCCAAGAGGCAAGTCCAGGGCTTTGGAGAAGATCAAATAATTGGATGTATCTGGAGTGGGACATGGTGAACAATAATGCCAGAATGATAGATAGGACACAGAAGATAGAAGAAATTGAACACCAGACTAAGGAGTTTGTACTTTATCTTTCAAATAATAGGGATCCAGGAAATAGTTTTGAGAAGGAGAATGACATGTTCAGATTTGTGTAGTAGAAAGATTACTCTGGAGGTAATGAATAGGACGAACTGAAGGAGATGAAATTTCTAGAAAGCACACAGATAAGCAAGGGGATTATTTGTGTGTGAGAGAGAGATAGAGAAAAAGAGACAGAGGCAGAGAGAGACAGAGATGCCGAGAAAGTGGAGAGACAGAGAGAGTGACAGAAAGACAGGGTCAGAGTGAGAGAATGGGCCTCTTCGTTGTTGGTTTTTTGTTTTGTTTTGTTTTTTGGGTTTTTTTGGTCAGTCCTGGGCCATGGACTCAGGGCCTGAGCACCGTCCCTGACTTCTTCCCACTCAAGGCTAGCACTCTGCCACCTGAGCCACAGCGCCCCTTCTGGCCGTTTTCCATATATGTGGTGCTGGGGAATCGAACCCAGAGCTTCATGTGTAGGAGGCAAGCACTCTTGCCACTAGGCCATATTCCCAGCCCCTCATTGTTGTTTTTGTTACCTTTTTATCCTGTTTGTTCATGTATCTGTCTTTGGGAAGGGCACAGGGAGGGACAAGGGTGATAAAATGCAGCAGTGATATTTACCAGACACTACATTGAAAATGAATGGTACAACTCGTGCGTGGGGACGGGAGGGAAAAAATGGAAGAGAGTGAGGGAAGGAGGTGACATTGCCCCAAAAGAAATGTAGTCATTACCTGACTTACATAAATGTCACCCCCTCTATATATCACCTTTATAATAACAATAAAAATACGATAATAACAAAAAAGATATGAGTAAGAGAGGGAGAACTCTTGTGATTAGAGGTCTTTATGGAGAAAGGGGGATGCCAAAGAAAAAGCCAATGTTTCTATTGTCTGTGTTTGTGAATTGAATGGTGAAGGGGTTTTATAAAACTGAGCATATTAGAAACCTGTTTTGGGTAAAAGGTGCCACATTTTATTAATTCTAAGATATACACTCTTTTATTTCCCAATTGCAATGTTCCTAGGATCAGGCTGTCTCCTACAAATGAAGATGTCTTTCAATCACAGTCAGGTAGTAAAGAGTAAGTCATCACAGGCACAAGTGTGGACCTGGCATTAGGTGCAGAATCAACGGCTACTGCAGGTAGAAAGAACTGGCACTTGAAAACACAATGTCCTTGTAAAGTCATGGAGGCTGGTTGTGGCTTGCTCATCCACTGAGCAGAGCTGTCTTTGAGGCCTCCAACATCCATTTGCTTGGGGGGAAAAACACTTTTCCTGAATTTGAACAGAAGTTTCCTAACTTTGGGGGACATATAATCCAATTGATGAGGAGACTGGTGCAAAATGCAAGTGGAGTCAAATAAGAAAGCCTTCAGCATTGTGGTTCACTAGAAGGATGATCCTAGAGATAATCACAAAACACATATTTTGCGTAGTATTGGGGTTTGAACTCAGGGTCTCATCCTTGCTGAACTAGTACTCTAGAACTTCAGCCATATCCTACCTCTGGCTCCGTTTCTTTGCTATTTAGAGTTTCATTTCCTGTCTGAGCATGTGCTTGAACTATGATCCACCCACTTTAGACATTCTCTAGTTGCTGTGAGCACAAGCACACAACACCATATTCAGCAGCTTCCCTCCATAGAGATGAAGTCTCCTTGAAGATATCCCCTCCACACCCCCAACCTGGGCTAACTTGAAACAGCAATCCTTTCATCTCAGTTTCCTAAGTAGCTAGGATAACAGGCATGAGCCACTGGCTGCCCCGCCAGAACTCACTTTTGAAAACACTGCAGCAATTGGTGGATGAAACACGAAGAGGTTTCATATGGAAAATATCTGCTCACAGATGAATCCAAATCAAGAACATAGGCAGGGATCCTATAGAGGGAGAGAGTCCAGGCGTAAGCTCACCGTTTCTTCATTTTTTAGTTTCCATTTTATTTGTGTCAAGAATGATACATAGGCTATTTGGGGCTGTATAAAATGAGTTTTTTTTCTCCTTCTGAGTGATAAGAAAACATTATGTCATTGTTTGTCAGGGAGTTTCTCCTTGCTTAATGGCATGAAAAACCATGTTACACCTTAAAATTAATGGCATCTTAGAGCCAATGAAATGTGGTATTCATTCATTATTCTCAACCTCCCAGCTCAGGGAGGCTAGGAACGAAAAAAGGCACTGACCCTAAACACTTATAAACATAGCTGAAAAACATCTTTCAGGCGATGCTGTTGAGAAACTCAAAAGGCTACAGGATGTTTGGGAAATGGGTTTAAGTGGATTCTTACTAAGTTAAACATACACTTAACCCAAAGCTGAGGAATTGCCACTCTTGAAGACTTATCCAATACAAAGAAAGGGAAACATGTCTGATATAAAGACTTGTACATAATATGTTTACCACAGCCACTTGTAATAGTCACAGTCTGGAAATAATGCAAGTGTTCATCAGCTGCGAGAGGTGAATGGCGTGTGGTATTCCCACAATGGGCTCCTGCTCAGCTACAGAGACGCACAGACGAATGACACGGGTGGCAGCAGCAATGAACTGCAAAGGTATTCTGATAAATGAAAGAAGTCACACACAAAAGATGACAAATGACATGATTGCATTTAGATGGTACTCTGGAAGAAGCAAAACCAAAAGCTCAGGAAACAAATCAGGGGCTCTGATGGTTGGGCTTGGGATTGAGAGAAGCAGGCTGGCCACCAAGACTAAGAGAGAATGTCTAGGATTGGAGAAAGGTTCTGTACATTGACTACACAGTGATTATACAACTGTATACATTTCTCAAGAACATGTCCCACTGTCCTCTTAAGAAGCGTACACATCATTGTATATGAATTACACCTGCAAAACCTGATATTATTGTGTGTGCCAGTCTTGGGGCTTGAACTCATGGCCTAGACACTGTCTCTGAGCTTTATTGCTAAAGGCTAGCACCCTACCACTTGATCCACAGCACTACTTGCATTTTTTTTTCTGGTGGTTAAGATAAGAGTTTCATGCACATTTCTGCATGGGCTGGCATTGAACCGTGATCCTCAGATCTTAGCCTCCTGCATAGCTAGGATTGCAAGCATGAGCTATCTGCACCCACCTACTTTATTATTTTTTTAAATGTGACTGGAAGATTGAAACAGACTTCCTACTTAGCAATTCCCCCTACTAGCACCATGATCTGGGTAACTTCTTTAACCTTTCTCAACGGACCTTGGGTTCCATGGATGGGAGATAGCATAGCCCATCGGATGGAGCTTTGTAGGGAGAACTAAATGAGGTATATATGTAAAACACTCAGAGAACCAGACAAGAAATAAATGCTCCATCAGGGAGGCAGCTCACATGCCACCAGGGACCACAGGCAGTTTCATTACTGAGGAATTAATCAGTGGTTGGGATGACAGAATCGTACAGGCCAATCAATTGCTTGTGGCTGAAACCATCAGTCTGATCAAAACAATGTTGGAACAGAGGCTCCGGGGAGATGCAGCCCCAGCCATGTAAGGTCTGTGTGCCGAGCCTTCACTCCAATGTTCTCCCCATCCATCTCACTCTAAGAAACTCTCTGGAAAGGGAGAGAGTACTCGGTGAATGTTATTTTGAGCATCGTCCCCAGAGATGCCTAGGAGGCTGAGCACAGTCTCCAGCACCCAGATGGAGGATTGATTAGAAGTGACTTTTTGCTTTCCACCTATATTTGAATCTAGACACACAGCAAAATGAATCGAGTACTTAAATACATAACTGAGAATGTGCTGAGGCATTTTGCAGGCCTTGGTCTCATTTTTAGTCTCTATACATACTTTATGGAGGTAGGAATTTTGATAATTCATAAAAGTGATGAGAAAACAGTCTCAGAGGGCAAAAAGGACTGGTCCAAGGTCACAGCAAGTAAGGGGCATAGAATGAATTCAAACTCTTCAAATCTTGATCCATTGGGACTTGATCATACACTAGGTCAAATGAAGGGTCTGGGAACCTAGGTCAGTGATTAGGGAGAAAAGCGCCTGGGGATTTGTATCTGGAGATGGGGCAATCGTGGGCACAATGTGCTTCCGAAATGGGCATTTGGGAAAATCCCCGCTCTTGCACTAGAGGCCCTGGAAACAAGCAAATGCCTCTGAAGCCTGGAGGTTCAGGGCCCAGGTTGTGCCATGTTTGGGACCCAGCCTCTTTTGTGTTCTGATATGGGAAGGAGTCTTGGGCCATCCTAAATGCTGTTCATTCCTCTTCATGATGCTTCTCAGAGAGCCAGAAAGGACCCCAGTCCCAAGATAGAGGAAGTCTGGATGACACAGTTCCCACTACACTGCAGATGACAGTGAGCTTTACAGTCACAGCCTAAGTCCTAAGTTTCCACTGAGTATTTCTTTCACTGCCTTTGAGTGGGTGCCCATGTATTGCCCCATTTATGAAAGGAGTGGTAGATCTCTGTGTTCTTTGGTTCCTTTCTGCTTTAGATGCTGTGATGTCACAATCTGTGCTTCCTTTCTCCTATCACCTGATTGTCAGCCACTCAATCACTCTGAGTGATGATATGTCCTTGCTCCCTGATCTTTGCATCTCTGTCATTTCCCCCCCAGAATTCCAAAGACTGAGGCTAGGGATACAAAATCCCATTCTGTTGGAGAAAACCTGTAGAAGCCCAATATAAAAGACAGAGAAGAGAGACTCCGGCAAATCTTAAAATCTCAAAGTAAATCATTAAGCTTTGAAAACCTCTAAGAATGTTGGGGTGGGGTAAAACTCATTTCAGACATCAAGCTTGTCAACTTCAAGATGGCAAAACCAATTCTAGTACTTCTCTCTACATTAAAGAGACACAAATAATTTATGACTATTTTTCTCTATGAAAGATAACAAAACACCCAGTCAAATCTGATTTGCAAACCACATATGAGATACAGAAGTCTGGAAGAACATAGTGAAGGATTCAGTGTAACAGTGTAACAAAATGAAACCTTTTCAATCTTGTGTATGAAAGGGATTGTGTATATGGCAACAATGAACTAAATGTATTCAATTAATAAGCATTTACCAAGCATGTCCTGTGTGCTGATTCCCTGTGCTGAGGGGATAATAAGACTTAGTCTCTGACCTCAGAAAACTACTACCAAGTGGAAAATACCACCCATGAACCCCAAAATGTGCACCTGTGAAATTCTGTGAGAGCCAGAGAACTGAGTAACTCCAAGCCTCAATGAGGGGCAACTTGGGTTCTTCCTTGCCTTTTGAATAAGTTTCCCATCTTCACCATGATTTATGAAAAGGCTCCAATAGACCAGTTAGCCTCACTCCCTCTACCCCTCTCCCCACCCCGCCATTCTCCCTTGAACCACTGTACCACCTGCAATTCTCGGAGCAGTGATGTTATGAGTTGAAATGTGCCCTCCGACAAGATGTTGGATGTTCTAAGCCCCACTGCTTGGCAGTTTGACTGTCTTTGGAAATAAGTCTTAAATGAGCCAATTCAGATGAGGCCACTGGTATTTGTCTTCACCCTCTATGCTGGGTCCTATGACAAATAGGAGAGCACAGACACAGAGACCGACAGGTGCCTGATGAGGGGAGATGACATGAAAACACAGGGGAATGCCCTCTACATGGACATGAATACTCGACACTATCAGAAATTAATAATGTCCTGGAACAGACCTTCCCTCGGAGGCATAAATACAACTAACCTGGCTAATACTTTGATTTTGGACTTCCAGCCTTCAGAGCTGTGAAATAATACTATCTTTCATTGAAGTTTCCCAACCTCTTTGCATGGCCTTTAAGTTCTGGGGTCTTTCTTCTGGCCCTAGGCCCAGACTCTCCAATCTGGACACCCCTGAATTTGGCCAATTCATTCCTGTTGCTTCAGCACAGGTCTTAGGTGGTGCAGAAATCCAATTCCTGTCTCCTGGATTGGCCCCTAAGCTCCTGCAGGACAGGCTCTGTGCCTGGCACAGTCAACCATGAGTAGATACCTCCTTTAGTAAAGGTCACTGGGCTCAATTACAATGTGCTTTGCAGCCTATGAAGCCTTGGAAATCTGGGGCTGTGTTTCTATTACTACTATACATCTTGTTTGTGCAGCGACCTGCTACTGTGGTATTTCTGCAAGACTCTGCGTATTAAAGTTATCTGCATGTATTCTTGACAAATAGAAAAAAACTTGTATTTAGACTGGAAGACATTAGGGTTTAGAGGTGTCTGGAACGTGTCTTTAGCCTCCTCAATCTCTGCTTTGCAGTCTGATTGCAGAGCCTGAAGAGGACTCGACAGGAGTCAGCCATCATCAGTACAGCACTGAGTCCATTTTAGGGTGAGAGAAGCAGGAGCCAATGGTAGGGGCAGCCTTGTGTGACTCCAGGGAAAGTCCAGAAGGCCTGTCCATCTGGCTGTCCATTTAGGAACTTGACCTCTTTGCAAGCAGTGAGCATACGAGGCCTATTAAAATGCAAGGCACCTGCTGAGTGTCTGAGAAGGAATCTGCTAATCAAAAATTAACCTCTTTCATGACATCACAGGCTGCATTTCCAGGTGGCAGGAAGGTACATGACAGGGGCCAGTGGTCACTTCCTCATAGACTCTAGAATAAGGCCACGGGAGGACCCATCAGAAGCAGTGATGGCCATTTCTCCTCTCTGTCTCAGTTTCTTCATCTGCAAATGGGGACAGGTATTGTCTTCTGTGTCCCCTCATGGGATGATGTACTGGGTGAGATGAGTGAAAACAGGGGGCTAATGGGCCTCAGAAGCCCACAGTGACTCTGTAGATAGAGGTAAGACTGTGCTGTTCATTTTCCTAACACGTATTCATGACTATATATGAACTGCAGAATTCTCATTATAAATTTCTTACTCCTCAAAGTTATCTCCACTAATACACACTCGCAAAAAGGCAGCAGGGATCCACTTGGCAGAAAACTCCACATAGGATTTAATTCCATTCCACAGGCACTAGGTGCAACAGTTATAATGGAGATGTGCTGGGAGTGGGGGCAAGCGGTGCTGTGGCTCCTCTCCATGTGTGAGATGAGGCAGGGCAGGACTGTGAGTCAGAAGAACTCAGTTCTTATCCTGGTGTTGCGTGACTACCACGATTCACCATGTCTTTCTCAGTCTGGTGTTCTTTTGTTTTTTGTTTGTTTGTTTGTTTCTTTCTTTCTTTTCTTTTTCTCTTCCATTCTGTACATTACAGCAAAAGAAATGGCCTCCAGTTAGAAGATGGGACTTCATCCCTGGCCCCACTTGGGATCCCATTTTGGACACCACAGTGAATGAAGACAATCCTTCAATCTTTCTGTGGGTTATATCTGTATGGAGATTTTAATACCTCCGGACAATCTCATTAGTCCTCCCAGCTGTGCCTGTTGGGCCATGCAATGAGATCTTCATGGTTTTTTTTTGTTGTTGTTTATTTGTTTGTTTGTTTTCTTTCAAATCACTTAACCCCATTTGGATTTAACACTCTATAGTTCCTAATTCAGAGGTTCCAGTAAACAATACAGACAACAAAGGAGTGATCACTGACAGAGATCAAGGTTGTGAAGGGCATGGAAATTAGCAGCCGCTCAGCATTTATTGAACATTTGCTGCATGCACCGTGCTGGAGGCTTTCATGTGTCTATTCCTTTAATTCTCATGCCAGCCATGAGAGGGTATCGTTAATCCTTACCCCCAGAAGGGAGAAAAAGAAGACCCATGGAAAGTTAGGTAACTTCCTCAAAGTCATTTAACTGGAAAGTTAGAGGTACAGATATTGTGTGTGTATATGTGTGTGTGTGTGTGTCTGTGTGTGTGTGTGTGTCTGTGTCTGTGTCTCTGTATGTGTATGTCTCTCTGTCTCTTTCAGTGTCTGATGCTCTAACACAGGAATTCATCAGATTTGGTTCCCATGGATCCTCCAGAACCTTTTCATTCTGGCCCTCTGATGCCAGATGTTCACCCAACACCCACATTCACTCTTCTTCCAGGTGCCCTTAAGAACTTTCTTCTCTCTGTTTGCATTCTTCTTTTGGTTCTTCATGCCGAGCCCTGCTCATTGAGCACAGTCAGCCCCACTGACTGTCCAACTGTCTTGCCAAGTCCTGCCTTCTGGAATCTCTGCCCACAGTGTGATCTGCTGACCTGATCCAACTCCCTTGAGTCCTGTCACAGTGAGCGTGACAGTAGATCATCACTTGCACACAAACTCCACACTTCTTGTGAGCCCTGCACATGCCAATGCCTGTTTCCTTGCTGGAATCTGAACTCACCATGAAGGCTGCTTGGGATGTTGTGGGAAGAGGCACACTGGCATCCAGTCCAACCCCCCAACCTATTTGTCTCATTTTCCAAGTGATATGTTTGGCAATCATTATACACCAGGGCTGCCTTGTGGGCAGAGGGTTCTCATCAGCCAGAAGTTTGAAGCTGTTCGTTTTCTAAGACTTCTCCCAATTGTCTTGATTTTGCATGCTCAAGGTTTCTGGGGTCCTGAGCAATCAGAAATGATTTGTGTCAAAAGAGGGCATTACAAGAATCATTTGTCATTTCTGGTTCATGTTGGGATCTGAAGAACAAGGCTGGGGAATGAGCTGAAGACAGGATGCAGGGTGTTGTTATGATGAGATCCAAAACCATTATGCGAACCTTGTAGCAAGTCATGCCCTGGGTTCAATTTTGACTGTGTGCAACATGGGCAGAAATTTCATACCTCCAGGGTGGGATGGATTGGGGAAATATTAATAATGAAGACATTTTATATTTGAATAATGATCTTTTGTCTGAATAATAGCATTAGAACAGCATAGTGTGGCTTTTAGGGGGCATTAGCTTAGCCCCTCAGTGTACAAAGAAAAGTCTTAAGGTACTGAGAAGTTCTGTGACCTGCTCAGGACCAGCAAGCTAACTAGTCTGCTCATGAGAAAGAACCTTCATCATGCAAAATCTGGGTGGGAATATTGACCCCAGTAATTTAGTGACCTGAGTTTTAGGCCCAGCTCATTCCCCCATCTGTCAGTGTGATTTCAGCAAGACATTGCAGTTTTCTGCACCTTGTCTCTATCTGCCTCCCTGAAAGACTGCTTGAGTGGAAGGCCATCTCCTATAGCCTTGGTATTTTGTGTTTTTTGCAATTCATAAGAAATGGTTTTCTCCACATTTGGCTATGGAGAAGGCTAAAATTCCTAACACAAGAACATTTTAGAAGGGCAATACTGGGATTTAGCAGGCATTTCACTGAACTATGCAGCCAGCCTTTTTTAATTTTTTAATTTTTATTTTTTTGCCAGTCCCGGGGCTTGGACTCAGGGCCTGAGCACTGTCCCTGGCTTCTTCTTGCTCAAGGCTAGCACTCTGCCACTTGAGCCACAGTGCCACTTCTGGCCATTTTCTGTATATGTGATGCTGGGGAATCGAACCCAGGGCCTCGTGTATACAAGGCAAGCACTCTTGCCACTAGGCCATATCCCCAGCCCCGCAGCCAGCCTTTTTTGCTCTGGTTATTGTTGAGATGGGGTCTTTATTTTTGCCCAGGTCAGCCTGGACCTCAATCATCCTATTTATACTTTCCACCATAGCTGTAATGATAATTATGCATAACCATGCCCAGCCATTGGTTGAGGTGAGACCTCATGGACTTTTTTTTCCTGCTAATTATTTTTGTTTGTTTATTGGAAAGGTGATGTACAGAGGAATTACAGTTACATAAGCAAAGCCTTGAGTCTTTTTGAACAGTGCTATCCCCTCTCTCGTTTTCTCCCATTATCCCCCCTAACTCCCCTCCCTCCCAAGTTACAAAGTTCATTTCCAAGGATCTAACAATCCCACTCCTGGAAATTTACCCAAAAGACCACAAACAAGGTTACACGAAAGCTACCAACCCAACCATGTTCATTGCAGCATGATTTACCACAGCTAAGATATGAAGTGAACCCAGATGCCTTTCAGTAGATGAATGGGCCAAGAAAATGTGGTATATATACACAATGGAATCCTATACTTCAATCAGAAAGAATGCCATTGCCCCACTTGTAAGGAAATGGAAAGAGTTGGAAAAAATTATATTAAGCAAAGCAAGCCAGATCCAAAGAAACATAGGTTGAATAGTTTCCCTCATTTGTAATAACAGAATATATCTAGGATATTCTTAGCAGAGGCTCACAATAGCTCAATAGCTATGTGTATATGACTATATAAAATGATGCTTATCGAAATAAACTCCAAGGAATGGAAATGAAGTTCTCTGTGTGTGTGTGTGTGTGTGTGTGTGTGTGTGTGCACGCACACGCACATATACTGTTTGCAGTTATTTCTTTTTTCTCAAGGACTTTTGGGGACCATGATCTTCACAATTTCCATGTCATAAGTGGTTAGGATTATACACATGAGATATCAACACCTGAGACATGTACATATTTTTTAATAGACAGAGAGGGAAGGTTATTCTAAACAGGGAAAATGGCACAGACAAAAGCAAGGAGCAAAGAGACTGGTATCAACAGGAAGTCTTGTGTGCTTGGCTGTTGTTATGGTAGGACGCAAGGGGGAGGAGGAGCACACTGAAAGACAGCTTAGAAGAGAAACTTGACGGTCAAGTTCAAAGATATAGTATCTCTAAGCCAGTGGTTTTCACAAAGGAGTAATTTAGTCTCTTATGGGGACAATCTTTGGGCATATCTCTGTCCTTACTGACAAGGATGCTGCTAAAAATCTTACAACACAGAGAATGGCACTAGACCAAAGCATCATTAGCACCAAGGTTGAAAATCCGTACAATAAGCATAGAGGTTCTCTGATGGCCTTAGTGAAGGCTGTGCTGTAGTTGATGGGAGGGGAGATTGAGGCAGAAGATTCAGAAATCAACCAGGAAAAAAGGTGATGAATATCTGAGCTGACAGAGTTAAGGGAATGTCAATGCTGTGAGAGAGATAGATGGTAGAACATGGCTTCTTCACCCACTGGATCAAGACTACTGAGCTTCAAGTTAGTTATTAGAGCATCTACTTCCCTTCTCTTTCCCATTGACTTTCTCAGTTTTCCAAGAGCAAGAGGATGAGAGGTGACTTCAGATTGCAAATAACCTCCAAGCTTCTCCACTGGCCAAAGCATAGCTGACTCACTTTTTAATAGGTTCTATTTCAGAAGGAAGAGAAGGTCTGGAGCCAGCACACGAAGCACTTCAAGCAATTTGATTTGATAATCTTTTGTCATTATTAGTTAAAAGATTTCCTAGTATAACATTTTCCAGTAGAAGATTGCGGGTTCTGTGAGCATTGAGCGTGTCAATGCAATCCTTCACTGTGATTCTTAGAGCGGAGCACAATACCTGACATGGAGTAGATGCAGGAAACAAATGTGCTGGGGTGAATGAAAGTGTTTCCCTTGGCTGCCTGGCTTAGACTGGTGGGATATCACACACTTGCTGGCAGAAATCTGGGGATGTCTCTTTTCAGAGATCCAAGGGGCAATCTAGACCTGACTCCCAGATAATGAAAGCAAAGGATTTCTGCAAGATCATATTCTTTTTGAGAGGGAGAGGGAATGAGGCCCCCATGTTTCAATTTCCCAGTGTTCTTTCTGCTAGTGCTTTTGTCTGCACTGGATCAGTGCAGATAAAGGCAGATGATCCCTGGGCCAAAGAACAGTCTGGGTATTGGCTTTAGCTCCCCTAAATGCCCCCAGCAATGGGTGTAGACATATGTCCCCACAAGCAAGAAGGGAGAAGAGGAGAAGCAACAGACAGAGGGCTGATCAGAAAAGACCTGAGTACTCTGGTGTCATTCTTCTCTTAGAGATCCCTTTCACAGTTTCCCTCTGTGTGGCCCATGCAGTCACCTGGAAAACTGAAGGCCGGTGAGGAAAGGAAAAGGACAGGGGACACAATAGTGTGTGCCTTCCTATTCATAGGCAGTCAAGGAACTACCTCCCCACATTGAGTACCTCCTCACTAGTAACTTATCAGGTTCCCACTAGAGAAGCAAGCTGGAAATGAGGGGAGCAGAAATGGAAGGAAAGAAAAAATCTTCCCTCAATACCAGTGAGATAAACTTTGGGGCACCACTGCCCAGTGTGCACAAGTGCACAGTGGAAATCCACCCACTGTTTTGGTGCAAGGTGCAGAACTTAAAATAGTCATTCTGGGAATGGGTCAACACTGCATCTCAGGGTACCAGATCAACTCAGTCCTCAGAGATCCAGGATGATAAGAGCCAAGGGCCTCTCCAAGGTCAAATGCTCCTTGCGAGGCAAAGAGAGGACCAGGACCCATTTGTCTTTACTCCCTGATATTCTTTCTCCCAGGGGTTTGATATGGTCTAGATGAGGAGTTAGCATTGATAAAAAGCAGCTCAAATTTTGGGAACCTTCCACACACTGCCCCTTGCCTAGCTGTCTAGAACCCCAGGATTATCAGAAACAACCTTCTCACTGGTACCTGGGTCTTCCAGAATCCTCTATCACCCATGTCTAAGGATATTTGCAATATCTGCCTCAAAGGAAGACAGACTACATGTCCTTTCTAAGACCAGATGCCAACCCACACGGTTCAAATCCTGTCAAATTCTTACTGTGGGTTTTTTTTTTTTTTGTAGCTAAATTATTTAACTTCTTTAGGCCTCTGCTGATAGATTAAAATGGGAAGACAGAACTCAGAAAGTTCTCATCCAATTAGATGGAACAGAATGAAATAATGTAGGGGGAGGAAACCATTGTATATGCTTAACAGTATGGAGAGTCAGAAAGCTTCTGCTGAGTGAGTGACTGCATCGATCAATATGAACAGCTGACCTTTAGAAAAGCCATGAGAGACCCGCTCCAATCCTTGGCTTCCTGCTTGGTTGTTCCTCATGGCCTGGAGAGGCTGGCCTGTCTCTAGCTCCCTAGAGAGGAGCACAAGTATTTTATCAATATATTAGTTCTGGTCTCTCTCTCGCGCTCACTCTCGCTCTCGCTCTCTCTCCATTTCTCTCTCTCCAGTTCTCTCTCTCTCCAGTTCTCACTCTCTCTCTCCAGTTCTCTCTCTCCAGTTCTCTCTCTCTCCCCAGTTCTCTCTCACTTTCTCACTCTCTTTATCTCTTGGCTATGGTGGCAGCAGAGTCTTCCACCAAAGAATACTTACTGCCTGCCCAAGAGGCCCATGTGCCCATCTGAGCCCCCTGCCTTGGGCAGAGGTGACTTATCCACTCACCTATCATGCCAATTAGGCAGTAAGAGCTGGACTTGTCTGTGGGCAGCTCCATGGTGACCCACAAATGAAGAGGGTGTCATAGCCATCTGCTACATCTCCTTCCTCCTCTCCCATCCCAGGGGCTGACAATAGCATTCTGGCAACAAAGGACATCCAAAAATAATCTCAAAGCTGGTTTTATTTTTTTTCCAGATGCTCATAGTCAAATACTTGCACGAAGCACTTAGTTTTTGGTTGGAATCATCCAACCACAGAATATTCCATGGCATAATCAGTTGCTTTCCGCACATGAACATTTGCAAGGAGCTCTTCCTCCTTCTTCAGATAATAAGTTCTTTCCCAAGGCCCAACGTACTATGTCTAGAGCCCTAGGAGCCCATGTGTGTGACCACATGGTCTCTCTCTGCTCATTAAATCACAGAGCTCCTTACATCTTGACAGTGAATACAGATTCCCTGGTCTGTAGTGTGTGGGCTCAGAGAAGTGAGCTGGACAGGGACCCGGAAGATACAAATGACACAATGAAATAGACAGGCATGAAAATGGTTGATGCACTCTGAGGTCTTGAAGGACAGCTGAGAGCCAAGGATCACAAAGGCCACTTCACATGGAGCTAAAACTCAGTCTTAGGGGAATTCAACACAATCCTCTCTCCATACATATGGAAATTGATTCCAGGATCCTCCTCAGAGGCCCAAATCTAAAGATGCCCAAATCCCTTGCAAAAAGTGGCATAGTCTGCACCTAGAACATCTCCTTGAATACTTGATTTCCCGATTGCTTTCAATGCCTAATGCAATGTAAGTGTTATGCAAATTATGGTGATTCGGCGGTCTTTAGGAAGTAAGAAAGAGGGAAAAGCTTGCCCATTGTGCAGTTACAGAGGTCAATTATTTTTTCTCACATGTGTTCTATCCAGGGTTGCAGCCAGATGAGAACTTCCTGAGCTTTGTCTCCTCAAGTTTATCCATCACAAAGTGGGAACCTGTGGAATACAGATAGCCAACTATAAATTGTCTTGATGCTGGAGTCAGGATAGAATCCTGGACCACATATTGACATATTGTCTACCTTAATGCTTACCAAATTGCTTGTTGTCCATGTGAACAGGTGGGAATCTTGAGGACTCTACTTCAGGGGTTCTGGGACTATCTCTGAGCTTCTGCATTTCTGGTGATCTCTTGGGTGCTGCTGGTGCTGCTGCTCAGTGTAGCACACTTGAAGAAGAAACAGGTTCTATTTAACCTTGGGAACCACAAGTTCTCAGCTCTGTGAGCCCCACACAACCACTTAGGGAGCTCCTTAAATGCTTCCTCATTTGATTGCCACCCCTTTAAACTCCTAACTCCCACTTCAACACTGGGCATCAAATCAAGAGCCTTGTGCATGCAAAACAATGCTCTCCCACCAAGTCACTGTGTGTGTGTGTGTGTGTGTGTGTGTGTGTGTGTGTGTGTGTGTGTTGGGACTTGAATTCAGTGCCTGGGTATTGTCCTATAGGTGTTTTGTTTTGTTGCTCTAAGTTGGTGCTCTACCATATGAGCTACAGCTCCACTTCCAGCATTTTGTAGTTAACTGGAGGTAAGTCTCCCAGACTTCCCTGTCCAGATTGGTTTCAATCCTCGATCCTCAGATCTCACCCTCCTGGGTAACTAAGATTACAGGCATGAATCACTAGTATCTGGACAACTCTTCTTCTTATAAGTCATCTGCAGATAGCACTTAGGCATGGGGATTTGCCTCGTCTTCTTTAGACTGAATGTGAAAATTTGAGCCCAGACCTAAAATATCTCCAAACTCCAGCCAGCTGGATACAGCCTTGATGTCTTTGAGCTGAGCCTCCTGATGATTCCTCCCTCTTGGTGGTCCCCAGTCGCCCAGTCTCTCTGCCTTTCCCTACTGCAATGTTTTAATCCCATTGATTGGGTGCCTGTGCTGTCTTCCTGTCTTCCCCATCCCCTGAGCAGCAGGCGAACAACACTTCCCCAGGGTTATTGATTCCCAGGGAACTCAAAAGGTGATGGTTTCTCTCTTAATTAAGACCTTTGTGACAAGCCACAAGTATTGGACCAATTAATCAGCTCCCAGAAGACATGGTGGGGAGCTGGAGGGGTGACACATGTAACGGTTTCTAATAGTCAGAGGGGCTGTAATTTTGCTAGATGTGGCCTAGACAGAGCAACGCAGCCAGTCTTGTCTTCTCTTTCCTTCTTTTGTTGTCTTCATTGAGTTGAAAGCATCATAACACCTTCTAAATACTGTCTCTACCTAAGCATGATTCTCCCTCTAGCCCACCCTCCCCACCATTTGCCATTATCTGTCACCAGAGACAAGACAACAGAAGGTAATAGGAGTCTCCAATTCATGCTATTTTTTCTTCCTTTTGTTCTCTGGGGAAATTATGTCGAACATCTTGGGTCTTTTTTTTATTGACTTATTTATAAATGTAGAAAATGAATTGCTGAAAGCTTTGTGTTGGAGCTATTCTGATGCTATGGGGATTGCTGACACTCTGGCTGGAGGGCCGATTCTAGGGGCCCAGTGGGGTGTTAATTAACTGGACTGGCCTTCCTTTCATGGTAGGAAGGCCAGCTGGTGCCCCCCCACCCACCCACTCAGCTTTGTCCTGATTTAAAATAGACGGTACAATGAGCCCCACTGGCTGCTCCCTGGCTCCTCTGTCCTACAAGATCATGGAAGGACCTGAGACACACAAGACACACACATGCACACACATGCAGGCACACACACACAACTCCAATTCCAATCACCTCTGCCACCACCTAGTTATTTTGACCAACTTGAGCACTTTGCTTTGCTTCCCTGCCAAGGCTCTCGGGTCAGAACTCATTGGATTTCTGCATTGGCAATGGCTTCAGAGCTGGCTTTGATAAGCGTCACTTTGACTGTGGCTGCTTCTCCTTGACCACTGTAGAGCTTCAAGGCTGTAGAAGTTGTGTGGCCCCTGAAAAAGTTCAGGTCCTTGATTCTGGCCATCCAAAAAACATGAGAGAAACCCTCTCCTTGGATCTTTCCTTGACCTAGCCTACCCCTCTCCAAAAGAATGAGACCTTTAGCCAGGCGCTGGTGACTCACTCCTGTAATCCTAGCTATTCAGGAGGTTAAGATCTGAGGATCGTGGTTTGAAGCCAGCCTGGGCTTAGGAGAGTCCATGAGACTCTTATCTCTGATGAACTACTCAGAAATAGCAGGAAGTGGTGCTGTGGCTCCAGTGGTAGAGCACTAGTCTTGAGCAAAAGAAGCTCAGGAACAGTGACCAGGCCCTGAGTTCAAAGCATAGGACCAGCCATAAAAAGAAAAGAAAAGAATGAGACTCTTGTTTCCTCCCTGCCTTGGTCACTCCAAACAGTGAGATCCTAGAAGCTGTACAGAAGTGTGTCTGCCCTCTTGGGCAGGAGTGGTTATAATCCTTGATCAACAACACCCTGAGCCAGCCCAGCTTCAGCCATGAAACACGTGTCAACTGTCTAGTTGACACACAGAGACAATCCATCTCCATTATGCACAAGCGCTAAGGTTAGAATCCAGTGTGAGAAACCTGTCCATGCTTTGACTGAGGAGCAGATATGTGTCCACTGTGAGGGCCTCTTGCAAAAGCTCCCAGCATGGACACACACTCTGACTTTTCTAGGAGACCGTCCCAGGACTGTTGTCAGTGGGCAAGTTGGATTTTTATGGGAATGAGAAGGCAGCCTATGTTAAAGCTAAACTTCATACCTTAGGGTGCACTGGATCAGACTCTCCCCACCCCCCCTCCAACCATCCACTGCTCCCATTGGACCTTCACACAGTGGGAGTAAGATCTGCCTGTCCAGAGAATGGTCCAGCCCCTGCCATCATTGCTCAGCTACCCTGTGTTGGCACAAAACCAGGATGGATTACAGGAGAAGAAACAGTGGAGAAAAAGCCCCACAGGAAAAGCAGATAGACTGGGTGGGATAGACCCAGAGCAAGAGGATGAGCAGGAAGGAGAATCATGGAAGCTGAGCTGGGATAACTTCTCCTTCCACCAATGGGAAAAAGGAAGATCAGACAAGTAAATGACTTGCTCAAAGCCAAATAACCAGAAAGGGACAGAATTCCATTTTGAAATTCCACCACAGTGTGAATTACTGCCAAACTACTAGTGCCTCTAAAAGATACCTCATAGCCAAATGCCTGTGGCTCATGCTTGTGATCTTAGCTACTCAGGAGGCTGAGATCTGAGGATGGCAGTTCAAAGCTAACCTAGGCAGGAAAGTCTGTGAGACTCTTATCTCCATTTGATCACCAGAAAACCATAAGTGGCACTGTGGCTCAAAGTGGTAGAGCACTAGCCTTGAATAAAAGAGCTCAGGGATAGCACTCAGGCCTCATGTTCAAGCCCTACGATAGACAACCACAAAAAAAAAAAAAAAGACACCTTAGGGTCTTCCCTTGGTTGGGCCTCCTGCCATTGAGGAGGAGGGAGCAGATGGACCTCCACCATTAAGTCATGCCTTGAGAATAAGACCTGCTTTCTGAGAGGAGACCTGTGGCTCTGTGAATACCCCTGGCAGGGGAGGGGAAGATCCAGTTACCCCTAATCCAGGACATGGATGGTGTCCCACTGAAACCACATGGTCATCTTAGGAGATTGGAAGGCCCAGAGTAGGGTCCTCAGCAGAGGGCAGTTGACAGGAAGATAATAACTGAAGCAGGCAAGTGGCTCATGCCACATTTTGCCCATTGCTGGCTTTGTTTAAAAGGACCTTATCCAGGGTTTGTCTAGGATCCAGCCTAACCAGGCAGCCTCACTCTTTTCCAGTTCCTGTCCCATGGGTCCAGCAGTGACCTTCCAGCAGAGGGCCCTAAAGACCTTTCCTAGTCCCAGTGCCAGTGGTAGGAGGAAGCACACCCCGCATAGACAGGCTAAGTGATGGGAGACATGTCATCAGCTGAACCAGGGAGGAGCAAGGATGAGATTCCAGTTCTGTGAAGCCAAGTAATGAGCTGCTAAAGGGAGGTTATAGGACTGGGCACAGGAAAGCCAGGGCCCAGCGGCCCCCACCCCACCCCAGCAGGGCCCATTCTCAGGCTATGCATATGACTTCTTGAGTGATGCCTCTCTTACCAGAGCTCTCGTCTCCCTGTATTTATGGCAAGAGTGAACAAGAAGATTCTGGAAAACTCCTCCCAACCCCAACCCTGCCCATTTCTGCTACTCTTTAGCATGTTCTCTTGGGAATCCTTCTCTGCTGTGTAACTCCTTGTCTGTTTCCTGAGAGAGGCTGACTTACTGTACTCGTCTCGTGGCTCTTCTTTTTTCTCTCTCTCCAGAATGCTAGAGGTGGAGAAAAATGGGTAGGGTCTTCTTTTTCTAAGCCCTAACAGAACTGGGCCACCCTACTCTTGCAGTAGCCATGGCTCCTGCTCCCCCATGTATTACTGTGGGGCATCTCATGGTTAACAAGCGAGGCTTTGAGGGGCAGGGCTGGGTACCTAGCATCTGCCTCCTGTGCCCCACCTCCCCACACAATGTGCAAGAATTCTTTCAACTCCAAACAATCTCTAGTTTTTAAGAGGTGTGGGGCTGGGCATGGGTGGCTCACTGCTGGAATCCGAGCTACTCAGGAAGCTGAGATCTGAGATCAGAGTTCAAAGCCAGCCCAGGCAGAAAAGCCCCCATGAAACTCTAATCTTCAATTAACCACTCAAAACTGGGAAGTGGTGCTATGGCTCAAAGCAGCAGAGCACTAGCCTTGAGCAAGAATTCAGGGACAGCACCCAGGTCCCGAGTTCAAGCCCTACCACCGATAAAAAAAAAATAAAAAAGTTGGGGGGCCCTTGATTACCAGGCCCCATATGCTTTACTCTCTGCTTCTTACCAGAGAGATAAAGTATTTTCTGATGCAGCCAGACCCATGTCCCCTGGCTCAAGCTGCCACTGAACTACACCACTGTGTCAAAATTATTGAATCCCAACTCCCTTGTCTATACAATGCCTGCCCTTCTGACAATACCTAGCCCACAGTAAACACTTGAAGTGCCAGGTGCCTCTAAGAAATTAGGATTATTCAGACTGCCAGAATCAGTATGTCAATATCAGTATCTTTCTTCCACTCTTACTTCAAGGAGAAGTTTCTGTTCCTCAAAAAGAGCTCATCATCATTTGAGTACTAACATCCCAAAGAATGTGTGTGTGTGTGTGTGTGTGTGTGTGTGTGTGTGTGTATCTGCATGCTCACTGTTGCCCTCTTGTGGCTTCTTGCAGAACTGTTGCTCCTGACAGGTGTGTTGGCTCCTGCCTATGCACTGAACACAGTAGGAGCATGCTAACGAACACACCTGCCCAAGGTAGTCACTGACAAGTGTCACTCCTTGAGAAAATGCTAGCGTATGTGCATCTATTACTTAAACCGAGACTGTGTTCTCCTGGTTGGACCAGCAGCCATGCCAGGGTACTGTCCGCTCCTTCCCTCCCTCCTTGTCTTGATGTCTCATAATCTTAATCAGGCTTTTCTTCTTAGTCAGGGGGTGGTGAATGTTCAGCCTGTGGGCCATGTAAGGACCATGGAATTATTTGGTAGATAACAGGCCAGACATATGCTTATCATATGCTTCTGGATGACAGTCCAGGGCCAACTGCCTTTATTGATGATTTTTGTATGGCCTGAGAATGATTTTATCAATATCTAAATGTCCTTTGGCAAAGAAAACCATAGAAAAGGGTTGCCCACTCTTATATAGACCAGCAGTATTGATCAGTATGACAGGATTCCCCTGTGATATATGGGAGTAACCACCCCTTGAAACTTGTCAGCCCAAGAGAAAATGCAACCATCCAGACTTCCCTTTGCAAAGACACCCTCTGCAGCCAGACTTCTAATCAGCTCAGAAATGGTGATGACCTTAAGGAATAACAGTAATTAATCCAAGAATATTTACACTATTTGTTTCTCAGATTCCTGGGCCGAGCTGAACAGTAATGAAAATTGTTTTTCTTCCGAAGCATAAAACCATTTTCCAATCACCTGGTGTGTTTGCAGATGTGCTGATTAGTTGTGGCCCAGAATGTCAGAATGACCAAAACCCAGGCTTTGCTCTTAGACAGTTGGAAAGTTTCTTGCTCCCTCTGGATCATCATGACCTGTGTCAGTGGCCTGAGGTGAGATGAAGTTTGACAGATGGTCTCAAGGAACTGGGCATGAAGATCTAATCTGGCCAGAACAACTCCACTAGCCCAGCTGGATTCTCAGATTCTGGTCTTCCCTCCCTAAGGAAATAGCTGAACTAAGGCCTTTCCAGGATAAAAAGCCCACTCACAGAAACAGCCACCTCATCAAGTGTCCACATGCCAAATGAGACACCCCACAGGAAGGCCCTAACAGTGCCTAAGTGGGTACACCACAGGGGACAAGCATAAAGAGGACAGAAAAGACTGAACAGGTGTTCTCTAGTGTTTCTCCCTCACCTGTCCTAGCACCAATCTGCTTCTATGAGCAAAGCGCTGTGGCCTCCCTATATTGGCTGTGTACCCATATTCAAGTTACTTCAACTCTGTGCTTTGGCTTCCTGCTCTGTAAAATGGAATGATGATTTAAAAGGTTACCTTACAGGGCCTCTGTGGGGATTGCGTTAATTAATGTGCACGGAGCATTTCAGAACAGCATTAATAGAACATAGTAAGTATTCCATGCATGCTAGCAGCTATAACATTGTCTATTTTAATATTGTAATGAGGCAGTAATATTGTTATTCATATCATTTGTTATAAGATTTAATTTAGAAAATGAAGATGCCACAGCTTTTAGGAATTCAGATAAGTAATGTATTAATCTAACCAACTCTGTGTAGATGGGGAAAGTGAGGCTCTCCCCTCCCTGCTCCCCCCTCTGGGAAGGAACAACTTGGAGAAGTCACACCACAGATGACTGTACAAAGAAATGAAGGGTCAGGCTCCCTGCCAGGCATACCCCACCACCTCTCCTAAGGAGATCAGCTGGAGTTGGCCTCAAATTGGTCTCTTCTCCTGCCATATTGTGTTCAGAGAAAGGTGCAGAGGCTGGGACTCCCCCAACCTGGCCTGGGTATCCTTCTTCCATCTCTCCTCCAATTCCACTGACTTCAAATGCCATCGCCCTAAAAAGGGAAGTTTATATGCCAAGCCATTGAAGGCTCACACCTATAATCCTGGCAGTTCCAGAGACTGAGATCTGAGGATAGCAGTTCAAAGCCAGTCCAGCCAGACCAATCTGAGAGACTCTTATCCCTGATTGGCAAAATAATGGAAGTGAAGCTACTGTTCAAGTGGTGGAGTTCCAGTCTTGAACAAAAAAGCTAAGCAAGAGTGCAGGCCCTGAGTTCAAGCCCCAGCACCTGCACAAACAAACTAACATCCTTGAAGTGTTTGAGACTTCTGGTTTACCCTCAAGTCTCCAAATTCCATGGGGAGCTCAGATGATATTAAGGACTCAGGGCTAAGAAAGGAGCATAATCATGACCTCCCCCCTCCCTCCAAAAAAAGCACTCAGAACAGGTCAGGAAAAAAAAAAAAAGACCTACTCTTCTTACAATGTTCCTGCTTGTGAGAAAGGTTGACACATGTTGGTAGTTCAAGAACATGTTGTTCAGTGTCTGGGCCAAGGCCAGGTGCCCTGCCTGGACTCCCAGACAGGCATTCACCTCCAACCTTCAGCCTGAAATTACCCCCACAATCTCTTCCCCACTGCACAGGGTTGGTCTGTGGGAACCCCAGGGAAGACTGTGTTTTGCGTTTGAAAAGATGGAGGTCTCTGGTTGGTCTGCCCTTGAGGGTATGTTTGGTCCCTTAATAGCAGCAGCTGCTGCTCCAGTCAAGCCTTCAAACTCCACAGCCCCTGCTGGCATCTTTGCTGCAACCTCAGGAGGAAAACCGGGGAATGGTACATCCTGCTGAGCAGCTCCAGCTCTCCACGCACTGAAACCACAAAGTAATAGATGTTTATTGTTTCAAGCTGCTAAGATGCAGGCTGATTTATTATGCAGCAGAGGTAACTAATACCCAGGCTGGGGGTGGGAGGGAACAGTACTGTCCAGGAGCACAGAGGAAGAGCACTAGGAAGAAGGAGGGGCTCCATTAGGAGGCTGAGAAAGAAGAGATACAGTGTCCTTGGATCTCTATGGCCTCCACAAGCTCTAATCATGGGCAAGGGTTGTGTCAGAGCACCCTAATATGAAAGTCTGGATCCAGCCCTAGAGTAACCCATTGTTTAGTGAGAAACAGACAGGGAAGCAGGAAATCAAACCTAGAGTAATAAGAAATCCCAACACCTAGTGCAAACAAGGGGAAGGCACAATGACTCTGGACCAATTTATGTGCACTCAGAGGAGACAAAAATAAAGCCATATTTTTGGCATGGGAGCCCATGTATCTTTAAGTCAGTCACTGTCAGCAGCAGCTATATGCTGGACTTTCCTGGAGCTGTCCATGCAGTGTCCCAGTGTCCGGGGTTTACTCCAGACCAATGAAATCAGAGTCTCTAAGGGAAAGCATGGATGTCAGCATTGAGGTCTTTCAAAGAGATGAAAATGTTGTCAGTCAGGGTGAGCACCACTGCTTGAATAGAAAAAAACAACAACAATGCACATTTACAAACACACCCACACACCACCCCCACCCCATGCACACATACACGCGTGTATATTGTTAATAACGTGGGTCTTTTCCAAGGGAGTGATGTAAACTCCAGTGCCAGGTATGTAAGGAGGAGAGACACTGTTGGGAGGTGGGGGGGGGGGGGGTGTCTCAGGTGCATCTTTCCACACAGCTCTGGCTCCACCCAGAGGAACTCTGCTGGATGTTCTGAAGAAGGCAGCTGGCAGGAACAAATCAGCAAGACAAGTCTCAAGAGTGCAGGCTGGGCTTGTTTAAACCTCAGGACTGGTCCAGGGAGCCCTAGGCAGAGCAAGACCTAGAGCTGAGAAACCTGTAGCCCCAGAGAAGGAAGGGAGAAGAAACTGAGGGTCAGGAGAGGCCTGAAGCTAGAAAGACATCACTGAAAGTGAAGGGTGGTTGCTGGTTCATTATACTAAGTGAAGTAAGCCAGACCCAAAGACACCTAGGCTGCATGGTTTCCCTCATTTGTAATAATTAGAATGTGCCTATAAATCTACAAATAAACCCAATGGATAGTAAAATACAAATAACTACACCTGGACTTGATTAATTAAACATCAGTCTAAACATTCACACAGTGGGAACAAGGGAGGATATTCCTAAGAAAGGATCGCAAGGGTTCAATAGCTACGTGCATATGATCATATAAAATGATTCTTATTGAAATGGACTCCAAGAAATTGAAGCAAGAGGGATTTTTTATTATACTGTTTGTAGTTCTTTCTTTGCTTCTTTCCTTTTTTCTTTTGCTTACTCCCTTCTGTCATTTATTTTGATTTCTCTACCATTTATCTTGTATATAAGTTTATCTGATTTGGGGAGGGGGAGGAAAAATATATAAATGGTGGGACAAAGCGTGAAGCAATTCAGCAGTGAAATCCTCTAGATGCCATGTTGAAAATGAACTATACAACTTTGGGGGGACAGAAGTTGGGAGCAGAAAAACTGGAAAAGAATGAAGGAGCGGGGAATGACACAGTAGGAAATGTGCTCATTACCTGGCTTTTGTAACTGTAACCACTCTGTATATCACCTTTACAACAAATTTTTTTTAATCTAAAAATAAGAAAGAAAAAGAAAAAAGTAAAGGGTGGGAGGAAAGAGAGAAAAGCTCTTGGGTGCTACATGTTGAAACACTATACTGTATCTTCAGTTATTCCCACGAAAATCTGAGCATTCTTAGATCCAATTTATGGATGAGAAAATGGGGCTAAAAATGAATATAAATCAGACACCAGTGGCTTTTGCCTGTCATCCTAGCTACTCAGGAGCCTGAGATTTGAGGACTGTGGTTCAAAACCAGCACAGGCAGAAAAATTCATGAGATTCTTAACACCAATTAAGCATCAAAAATCTGGAAGTGTAATTCAAGGGGTAGAGCAAAAAGGCCAAGTGAGAGCAAGAGGTCCTGAGGTCAAGCCCCAATCTCCAGTATACACACACATGCATGCTCGCTCGCTCTCTGTTTCTTTCTCTGTCTCTCTCTCTGTCTCTCTCTCTCTCTCTCTCTCTCTCTCTCTCTCACACACACACACACACACACACACACACACACACACACACACACACACTGGGTTCTAGAGTTCTTATGAGTTATGACTGCCCCAGGGTCTCCTACTGGTGCCCCAGAACAACATGAAACTTCTAGAGAGGGACTGAAGCCAGCCAAGATGGGTTGAGGGAAAATTAGCTGGGTTGAAGGGGCACATGTATTTCTATCAAGGACCTAGAGGGATTGGGGACAAGAGATGCCATCTTTTCTCACCCTGTCTCCACACCCAAAGCTGTGGGAAGAACTAAGCAATTTCTCAGCTCTCTTTGCTTCCTGCCTTGTCTCTTCCATAGCTAGTTGCCTTCCATCAAGTGCCAACTAGGCAGCCATGGTTCCTTGACACATTCATTCTTTCACTCACTAACTTTAATTCTATACTGAATAGTCACTGACATTACGACATGCTGAGCACACGTCCATGAACACAATGTAAAAAATGAGAATGATGGCACATATGTATAATCCAAAATACACAGGAGATGGTGATAGGAGGCTTGAGGTCCAGACTGGCATGGGGAAAATCCTAAAATCTCTCTACCTGAAAAGCAAAAAGCAAAAGGACTGGGATGTTACTTTCAAACTTCAGTACCAGTAAAATTAGAAGAAAAAAAAGGAAAAAGGAAGGAACAAGTGAAGGATGAAAGCATAGAAGAGAGAAAGGAAGGAAGGAGAAGGAAGGAGTAAGACTCCCAAGGCTGTAGTGCTAGAGGTTGACACAGAGGTTGGAAAGGAAGCAAGAACGAAGTTTAGGAAAAAAGACATCATGTGCTCCTCCTGGAGGGAGACACTAGATTCTCCAACAGGCAAACAAGTGTCTCAGCAAGTCAAGAGAGCTGCAAATGTGGGAAGAGGAGGAGCAGCCCCCTCCCTTTCCACCAGGGTAAGCAAGATAGCTTTCCCAAGACCACATGACCTATTTTGGCTTTAGAAGTCCAGTTCCCAGAAGCGCAGCCATAAAACTCCTTAAATGATCTATTGTGATGCTATGAGATCCTGGTTAAAAAAAAAGGTTCATAATTCTTGGTCATTAGATAAATGCACCCAGAAAGATCAATAATGATAGAGTGGAAGTCCAACGGGTTAGGGGAGGGGCTCCCAAATTCTCAGCCTGCTTGCCAGCTTCCTGTCTAAACCTGGTGCTTCCTCTCTAAGGTTCCCTCCCCCACTGTGACCCCGAATTCCTCCTATACTCTCCCATACTTCTCCGATGAGGACTGAGCTGTGGATGGACAGAGACGAAAGAAGACAGGATGGGTGAAGATAATGTCCTTCCATCGCTTTAATTCCAGTTTCACTGGTGCAGTGGCATTCTCTTAGAACTCAATTCTCTCCTGTGGAAGTTCTTACTGAGGAGAAATTCTTATACAAGGTTGGCTCGGAGGAATGAGGGGCTCAGGATCTGGAGAAAGTAGAGCTTGTCTAGTGGAAATTTGACATCTGTCATGGGGCCTCTGGATCCAATGTGTGAAGCGCCCACTACATGTGTGCTCGTGTATATATACTCCTGTTCATGGCTCTTGTTATGAGCTGTCAAAGCTGGTACCCTCCTTTCTCCTGTGACAGTAACTAATGCATCCCCTGCAAAGATGACAGACTCACTCTAGCCCCATCTCTCCTGGGATGAAAGGAACGAGGACCTTGCCCTAGACATCCCCAAACAATCTTGAATAAGACAGGACTCTACCACCGAGAGAGAGTCATCTGGGAAAATAGCTCATTTGGGCTTGGCAAACACAGGACCTGAGGGGGGAAGTATTGTACTGGGCCACAGCCTGGGAAGCAGTCAGGACAGCAGGCACTAACCATAAATCATCGTGGAGTCCTGTTCTCCATCTTCCTTCCATTCCCTGCTGTCCCACACCAGTGAAGAAGGTTGGAGCAAAATCCTTGTCTTCGCTAGTACCAGACAGAAATGGGCTTTAACTGCTCATCTCCTCTTCAGAACAACTTTTAATACTCTCCAAGCAGTAATACTGATACAGACCTCATTGTCAAAATTGTGAGAGGAAAAAAAAAAGCCTAAAAGTCTTAGCTACCTTGGAATTAAGACATACTTTCCAAAATAGATTTTGTTTGATGAAAACATAATTTTTTTTGAAACCAGAAATGGTATGTTACCCAGAAAGTAATGCAAAGTAAGAGTCTCTGCATCAAAGCCTATGGGACACAGCTAAAGCTGTGCTCAGAGGACATTTGATAGCCTTCACTGCCTTTATTATTATTATTTGTGTGTATATATGTAAGAGAGAGAAGCTGAAAATAATGGCATAACCAGAGAAATTCAATAAAGAGCTATAAAATAAATTAACAACAACACAGGAGGTGTAATTTCATGAAAATAAAAGCCACAATTAGCACAAGAGAAAACAACAAAAATCTTCTGTGTTTATTGTTATTAGTTTTCCTTCTTCCCACAATACTCCCACAGCACCAACACCTTCAAAACTCTTGTGTTTAATCAGGCACTAGTGGCTTATGCCTGTAGTCCTAGCTATTTAGGAGAATGAAATCTGAGGATTACAGTTAAAGCCAAGCCCAGGCATGAATGTCTGTGAGATTTTGTTAATTTCTGATTAACCATGGAAAAACTGAAAGTAGAACCATGGTTCAAGTTGTAGAGTTCTAGCCTTGAGCAAAGTAAAGCTCAAGGACAACACCCAGGCCCTGAGTTCCAGCCCCACTACCAGCACAAAACTAAAACCTAGCTTAAAACTAATATCCCAGAGATGTACCCTCAGCACTTTGTAGGCCTGATCGAAGACTCTTGGGCAGTCAGTCTACTGCACAGAGCAGTAGACGGACTGCACAATAGCATACTATAGTCCCTAGTTCATATGATTACTTTGCACCTGGCCAACCTGTACAGGTAAAGGCTGTGGCTACCTGCCAAGACCCACAGTTGTGAAGTGTCCTCCACATAGGGTAGGAACTCCTAAGGAAAAAAGAGGTCCATGTTGCTGTGGATAATCATTGATGGAATCTTCTAAATGATGGCACTGGTGAATGATGGGAGCTGTCCCGCAGGCAGTACCCTGTCAGAGACCTGCACCAGAAGAAGTGCCAGGTTGGAGGGATGAACCCTGACACTGAAAACAGATACAGTAGCCTTGAACTTGAGCCTGGACCTGGGTTGGAGCAAGCAGGAGATACAAACCTGACAGAACCAAAGTCTCTCTGAACCACATTAAAAATCTCTCTTTAAAATCTCATGGACTCACTTTTCCTCTGAGACACATCTTTTATTTTTCTCCATCTACCCCCATCATGACCATTTTTGTTTTATTTATTTTTTTCTTTTCTTTTTTCTTTTTTTTTTTTTGGCCAGTCCTGGGCCTTGGACTCAGGGCCTGAGCACTGTCCCTGGCTTCTTTTTGCTCAAGGCTAGCACTCTGCCACTTGAGCCACAGCACCACGTCTGGCCATTTTCTGTATATGTGGTGCTGGGGAATCGAACCTAGGGCCTTGTGTATCCGAGGCAGGCACTCTTGCCACTAGGCTATATCCTCAGCCCTATTTATTTTTTTCTTAAAGCTCATCTTCACACCTTTGGCGCAACCCTATCCTGCAGAATCTCATGGAAAGGCTTTGAAAAGAGGCTATGGTGATCAGATTTCAGGTTTTAAGACAGTCCTGGCCAGGGACCAGGGATGAAGGGTAGCAAAATGGACAGGGAGAGCCCAGGGCAGGGCAGCTATTGCAGAAGTCCAGGAAAGAGCCATCAGTAGCCTTTGCTTGGCTGCAGACAGTGAGTACTAGAAAGAGGGGAACATATTCAAAAAGGTGGGGTCCCTAGAGTATGGAGAAGAGAGAGAGATGGAAGAAGATTCGCTCCTTCCTGGCTTGGGTAATTGGTTGATTAGAATAAAGAAGAATGGAAGAGGAATAAGGCTAGAGGCAGGAAGTAATGGTGTGTTTAGATAGGACGTGGTAAGCTGGAGGTGACAGACATTTATCTGAAGTATCTCTGAGAGGAAGCTGAAACTAAAACAAAAGACTCTGGACATAGAAACAAAGGCAATTTCTGGGAAAGGGAGAACGCACTCTGGGCTCTCACAAACATTGTTTACAGGCTCGGCCTCCCCTCCCCTTGCTTTCCTATGAAGATTGAAGAATTGGAGCCACAGCACCAGAGTCCTGAGTGACAGAGCTGGAAGAGTCCAGCCCTCTAGGAAACAGGTCAATGTCTTCAAAAGATCATGGTGATGATGGCAGCTAGGTTGTTTCTCCACTGGTTAAAGAATTAAGAGGCAAGAAAATGGTTAAAGCAGCAGAGTGAGTTTATTTGAAAGCAAAATCATAGTACATTGTCCGTAGAGAGTGGTCTCAGAGCAGGAAGGCCCATGGAGTCCTCTCAGAGAGCAATTATGACAGTATGGGGTGGGGTGTCCTCCCGTAGCTTCTCCTCCAGGCTTTGCACTGATTGCTGGATGGCTTGTGCATGCCCCGCCCCAGCTCCTCCTACTGATTGAATAGGAACCCAGGGATTATGGGAAGAAGAAGCATTTGAGCAAGATCCCAGGAGACTGTAGAGAAACTACACTAGCTGTTAACGTATTCTAACAGTTGATAACAGGCTCAATAGTCTTAATGAGAAAGGTGTAGATTGCCTACAACAAACAGGGTTCAATCTCAGAGAGCAGGGTGTCATCTCATGGACAGGGACTGTGGGTCCACAAAGGATTGCACTCTCAGAAGCTTCTAGAAGCAGGTGATATGAATGAGCTCAGGACATGTGTAACAGTGGTGGTGACTGGAGGTGGTAGGGACAGGCACTGGTGGGGACAGGCAGTGGTGCAGACAGGTGGTACAGACAGGCTGTGGCAGGGATAGGCAGTGATAGAGACAGGCAGTGGCAGGAACAGGCAATAGTAGGGACAGGCTACTGTGGAGACAGGTGGTGGGGGGAGAGGCAATGGTGGGGACAGGCTACTGGAGGGACAGGTGGTGGCGGGGACCAGTAATGGGGACAGTGATAGGCAAAGACAGCGACAGGAACAGGCATAGGTGGGGACAGGAGCCAGGCTGTAGTGGTGACAGGCCATAGTGGGGACCAGCAGTAACCACCTGTATGTCTGAAGGAAATGGTCTTTGTATGATTCCAGCATCCATGTCTATGTGGACAGGGGTTCAGTGTCACCAACCTAGTTGCTTTTTCAAAGGAATTTAGGAATTCAGAACCATACGTGAAATCTCTCAACCCTTTGGCGGTAAATGAACTGCCTGGTCCAGAAACTAAGTAAACCACACCCACAAGATGGATTTAGTCCATGGATCATCAGTTGTAGGGATTTCTATCCCAGCTCAACCCACCTGCCACACTGGTGGGCAGATTCAGGTTCCAAACATGGCTGAAAATCTGGGGTCACACAGCAAGCTTAGGGCAAAATCCAGACTCAGATTTTCTACATCTATTACTCTACCTATTGTACTGTTGCTACTACCTCCCTCTGGGGGCTGTTTATCCAGAACTGAGGCAGGCGTGGTTGTGCCTTCCTCCAGTACCAACTGCTCCAGGGGCCTCAACAGGAGGACTGAGGTTTGAGGCCAGTCTCAGCAAAGTTAGCAAGGTCCTGTCTCAAAAATAATCAGGTATGGTAGTCTATACCTATAGTCTTAGCTAAGCATGAAGCAGAGACAGGAAGATCTCGAGTTAGAAGTCAGCCTAGGCAAAAGTAGTAAGCTCCTATCTCAAAAATAAATTAAATAAATAAATAAAATAAATGTAAAAATATAGATATACTTGTACAGATATATATTTAGATAGATATTTAGATAGATAGACAGACAGACAGATAGAAAGATAGACAGATAGAAAGATAGATAGATAGATAGATAGATAGATAGATAGATAGATAGATAGAGACAGGCAGACACACAGAAAGACAGATACTGAGCTCATGCCTTAAAGAGGTAGAGCTGTTGCCTAGCTAAGCACCAGGCTCCAGGTTCATTTTACAGTACTACAAACTTAAAAATAAAGAGAACAGTGGATTTTTTTTCCCACAACCTCACAACAATAATACCTACTATTTAGCTAAATGTCCCCAAACTCTTCATTTTGCACAGGAGGCAGCCACACAGCAATGGAAACAAGATCATGTTCCCCAGGCCGACTCCCATCTGCCCTCCCCAGCCCCCTTTCCTCTGCCACTCCACAGGTTCTCAGGTTGAAATCTCTATTCAGCCTGCAGAGGAGGAGAGAGACATTTGTTCCTATGCATAGCCAACACTCCTAATTCCAGTCCCCAGGAGCAGAGCTCCTAGGCAGCATCACCTTAAATCTTCTCTCTGCGGGGGCTGGGGGGGGGGCTGCCTCATCAGCCTGGCAAGGCACTTTTCTTCTTTGATGGATGATAAACACATTTATAGCAGGCATGCAGCCCACAAGCCCTTTCTGATTTGTTTGCTAATTGGCACCAGGACAGGGTTGGCATGATGCGGTCTGCCAGTCACTTAGTAAGTAGCATGGGAGATCTACAGCTTAGGAGCCCATTGTTCCAGGTCTCCAAGCCTTGATTTACTCATCTGTGAAGTGGGAATCATGAAACCTGCTTTGTAGATTTTGCCAACATCCTCAGTCAGAATGAGAGAGACAACCTAAGGCAGATAAAATCAGGTGCCCTGGCTTAGAATCAATTTGATTTCATTTTCCTGGTACTGGGTCTTCAACTCAGGGCCTGGATGTTGTCCCTTAGCTTTGTCACTCAAGGATGGCACTCTACCACTTGAGCCACAGCTCTTACTTCAGTCATTTTTTGCTGGTTAATTGGAGATCAGAGTCTCACGGACTTTTCTGCTTGGATTGCTTGACTTCCAACCTGGGTCTTCAGATCTTAACCTCCTGAGTAGTTGGTCACTAACATTACAGGTGTGAATCTTGGCTTAAAATCTATAGAAGTCCTCCTCACCCACAAGCAAAAACCCAAAGTCAATGTAGGAATAGCTGACATTAATTGAACACTTACTTTCTGCCAGGTACTGTGCTCAACACTGGCTATTTATTAATATATGGATTCACCTCTATAAGCATTCCTTCTTGACAACATAAAAGCAAGTTCAGGAATTTTAAAGAATTGGCCTAAACATTGTCAGGAGTGCAGAGAGCTGAGATCTGAACCAACTTTGGGACAGGCTGTAGTTCTACTTGCCCCACCTGCTTTTCGGGTGTGCTTCTCAAACTGGTCACTGCTTTTATTGCTTCTGCCCTTTCGCATGCCTGTCTCTCCTGCTTGAAAGGCAGTTGCTAGGTAAATTCCTGACGGAGGTCCGATATATGACCCATCTCACCAGATTCCACCCATCCAGCCCTCCTCCTCCTCCCCCTCCTTCCTTCCTCTCTCTCTCTCTCTCTCTCTCTCTCTCTCTCTCTCTCTCTCTCTCTCTCTCTCTCAGTCTCTCTCTCCCCTTCAGTCTCTGTCAGTCACTGGAGGTAAGCCCTGCCACACTTTACCTTCACTCTCCAACATCAGGACAGGCAGGATGCTGTCTGTGTCCACTCATTATCTGATCTGGGATTACAGTCTGACTCTCTTATCCTGGAAACTCCCTGCAAGGGGTGGGGTCATCTTTTCTTCATTCTGCTATCCCTGGCCCACTTTTACACATGTGTAAATGCCCTGCAGATGTGGGTCAGAGGAGATGCAAGAAGGGAAAGAAAGGGAGGAAAGGGAAGCAAGAAGGAAGAGAGGGTAAGGGAGAGGGAGGACCAAAGAGAAGTTGAGCTGAGCGGGAGGGGGGATGGGGGGAGGGGAGAAAGGAAAGAAGCAAAAGGTAGGAGGGAGAAAGAATCAACTTTGAAGTGTATCTATTTAGTGAATGGTGTGAGAGGGGTCAACTGATTATGGTCCTCTAATTTGAGGTCATAGCTTCACTGTGGCTTGTTTTTGTATAATCTCAGACATAATTTTTTTTTCACATTTTTAAATGGATTACCAAGAGAGGAGAAGAAGAAAGAAGAGAGAAATAAATAAAGGATGGCTGACAGAGACTTTCCGTGCCTCAAAGCCTAAAATATTTACTGGCTGGCCTTCTGTAGAAAAAGTTTGCTGATCCTTGGCATAAGAAGATGCTTGCTCCAAAGGGAAGAAAGCTCAAGAGGGGAGGAGAGCACAAAGTGTCAGCTTGGAAACCTAAACCAATCAGATGAGATTAGTCATTTCCCCAGGACACAAAGCACCAGAGCCAGGATTTATACCAGAGCCAGGATTTATACAAGAGCCAAAGATAAGCCTAGGCTGGAGCCACCCCTTTCTAGTGAAGGATTTGTGGGGCCCTCTCTGGGAAGAAGGCATACATTTAAAAAGCAGTTAATGGAGGAGAAATGGAGAGCTTGGAAACCCCACCTGCCTGTCAAGAGCCATGTTGTGAAGACTCAGCCAGTTTCAGAGACTCATGCAAGCCCAAGATGAGCTGGAAGATGACGGTGAGTTTCAGGAGTGAGACTCCAGCCTTCGGGGAGTCCAGGCTGCTGGACTCTCGGGGTCCAGTGAGCACCACAGGCCCAGCCCTGAGAGGTGTGCTCATTAAGCACCTGTCTCCAACTTCATTCTCACTTACTACAGAGCTTTTCGATGGCAACTGAGCTTCCTCAAGGGAGACAAGGATGCTCTATCAGGTGGTGTAATGAGCCCACATTTCCCCAGCTCAGTCGTCATAACCAAGCTGTTGCATGCCAGGTAGAGAGGTTGGCGTGGGCTTGAAAAATTCCACATTATCTCAGAGATGGGCACTATGTCCTCATTTCAGAAAGAAGAAAATGGAAGGTCCAAGAGCTCAGTGAACTCACCCAAGATACATATCGACACGGTGGAAGAAACCACAAACCCCACTTCTATTGATTTCAAAGCCCAACGCATTTCATATCTCTCCACTATAGATCTTGTGCATGCACATACACACACATGTACATACATGCAAACACAATTTGAGAATTCATATTTAGTTATTAATGTCTGGTGCAGGCTCAAGGATTAGTTGGTTTCTTCTCTCTGTATGTCTGTGTGTGTGTCTTTCTGTCTGTCTGTCTGTCTTTCTCTGTTTGTCTCTGCTTCTTTTCTCTCTGTCTGTCTCTGTCCCTCTCTCTTTCTTTCTCTCTCTCACAGAGACACACATGACTTATCTTTTTCTTTCTTTCTTTCTTTTTTGTTGTTGTTGGTTGTGGGCCTTGAACTCAGGGCCTGTGCACTTTCCCTGAACTTTTACAAGCCAGGCTAGTGCTCAGTCACATTGAACCACAGCACTCCCAATTTTCTGGTGATTAATAGGAGATAAGATTCTCATGGACTTGCCTGCCCAGGATGGCTTTGAACCATGATCCTTGGATCTCAGCATCCTAAGTTGCTAGGATTATAGGCCTGAATGCCTGGCCACATGACTTATTTCTGTGTCCCGCCTCAGCTCTACCCTAAATGCCTGGAACTAGCAATGCTGCATGAGTGGAAACCTGACATTCATTTTCCATTTTCATCAACAACCTGTCGATCACATATTATTTTGGAAATGAAGAAGAACAATTCCTCTTCCAACAAATTAGATGGGGTAGACAAACAAACTTAGAATACAAGGAGATCACTTAGCAGTTGGCAGCTCCAGAGGCACGGTATTATATATATATATATATATATATATATATATATATATATATATATATTTTTTTTAAGTTGGCCTTTTTTTTTTTTTGCCAGTTCTGGGCCTTGGACTCAGGGCCTGAGCACTGTCTCTGGCTTCTTTTGCTCAAGGTTAGCACTCTGCCACTTGAGCCACAGCGCTACTTCTGGCCCTTTTCTATATATGTGGTGCTGGAGAATCAAACCCAGGGCTTCATGTATATGAGGCAAGCACTCTTGCCAGTAGGCAATATTACCAGCCCACAGTGTAACATTTAAACTAGAGGAAAAACCAAAGGCATCAAAAGAAGATTAACAGCAAGGGGAGGAGTGGACTCAGCAGTGGTGGTATGTTCTAAATGAGAAGGGTGAGTTAAGAGTCTAAGCTGATGCTTTCCTAGTTCACAACAACATTTTCCTCCTGAGAATCACCTCCATCTTCTGGGTGTCTGACTGCTCTGACCCTTTGGTTCCCATTGGTTTCCTATTTAAGACTGCTGGTGTCAGGCCCTACCCACCATACATTGACCAAACCCAGCTCATAGCAGATGTCCACTTCTGACAGCCCTACCCAGCCCTATCTCTTCAACCCCACCCCTCCCGCTTCTCACCCTCTTTATCTTCCCCAGGGAGTTGTACCATCCTTCACCACATCACCCATCACCCATCACCAGTCCCAGCTCTGACACAGCAAACTCCACCCCCTGTCACCAACCCCCCACCACCCCCGCAGCAGCATCCCCACACAATGCTGGGGAAGGCTAATACAGCAGATTCAAAGACTCTTGACAGCTAGGAACAATGGACCTGAACCAACAAGATGAAATTTCACAGAGATAAATGTTAAGTTCTACATGTAGAGCCCCAGAATCAATCATGGGGACAGGATGGGGACTGCCTATTTACAGTCATGATAAGGAAACATCTAAGGGGGAGTGGCTGAGCGCTGAGCCATCATCATGGCCATCTCCAGGAGACAGAGCAGCTGGATACAAGGAGTACTAACACAGTTCAGAGCAAAATCAATAGGAGAGTGTTCAGCTAAAGAAAGGCAGATGGTTAGTCGGGACCATTTAGACTCCTCTCCTCACCTCCTCTCATCTCCCCCTCATCTCCCCTCCCCTCCCTTCCTCTCCCCTCCCTTCCCAGAACTCCCATCCATTTCTGCCCAGGAGAATAGACAGAGATGATGGGTATGGAAAGGTAATGCTGAAAACTTACAGGGAGAAGAATATAGAGATGGTGCTTAGAACTTGGAGCTCAGTCAATGTGAGCCCCTCTGGTGGCTATTTTCCCCTTCCCCTGGCCACCTGGCTCCTAAGCGATTATCCTAGGTTGAATAGAGTTGGCATAGTGCTGGGGCGGGGTGGGGGCAGCTCGGCTGATTCGACTGAAATATAAACCAAGCTCTCTGAGCTCAGAGGTCAGTGTACTGGCTCTGCTGTGAATTCTTTCATCTCTCATCGTCCTACTAGAATGTGGCCTTGAGAACATCTTTCAGGCTGAACCCTGTACTTTACAGATGAATAATCGTGGCCCAGAAAGGAACTGGGGAGTTGCACATGGTAGTGCATACCTATAAGCCCAGCTGCTCAGGAGGTAGGGGTTGGAATATTGTGATCCATATGTCAGGCCTGAGTAAAAGCTCAAGACTCTACCTGAAAATCAAGTAAAAGCAAAAGACTGGGAGGGGGAATGGCTCAAGTGGTAGATTGTTTCCTAAGAGCCTTAAGTTGAGTCTCCAGTAACCATAGAAGGAAAAAGGATAGAAAAGAGAGGAGAGGAGAAAAGAGGAGAGGACTGTGTCTGGTTTTTGTTTTTTTGATCAATCATAGGTCTTGAACTCAGGGCCTGGGTGCTGTCCTTGAGCGCTTTTGCTCAAGGTTAGCACTCTTCCACTTTGAGCCACAGCACCGCTTCTGGTTTTCTGGTGGTTAATTGGAGGCAAGAGTCTCACAGACTTTGCTGCCCAGGCTGACCTTGAATTAGAATGCTCAGATCTCAACTTCTTGAGTAGCCAGAATTACAGGTGTGAGCCATTACTGCCCACCTTTCTTAAGGTTACAAAGCTTGGCAGCAGAGCTGAGATCAGAGCCCTTTCCAAAAATTCCTTTTGATCTCTTTCTTCCTAACCCAATCACTTACAACTTCCAAGAGATTGTGATTCAGTCAGGAAAGGTGGAAGGAAAGGAGAAAGAGGAAGAGGAGGAAAAGGGGCATGGAAGGGGGAAGGGGAGGCAGAAGAGAAGGAAGAGAGGAAAAATCAGGAAGAGGAAGGGGAGAAAGAAAGAAGGAAGAGGGAAAGGAGAAGGGAGGAGGACGAGGAAGGGGAGGTGGTGAAGGAAAAAGAAGAGGATGGGGAGGAGGAGGAGGAGGAGGAGGAGGAGGAGGAGGAGGAGGAGGAGGAGGAGGAGGAGGAGGAGGAGGAGGAGACAGCAGGTGTGGAATTCAGCAATAAACATGGGAGAGGCTGGTCCCTCAGGCTCTGTTTGTCATCAACAGGTTGCCTGTCTTGCTGAAGTGAAGTGAGCCAACATGTTGGCCACTTTTCATGGGGAACTCTACCCCTGTCCCTAGGGTAAACCTTGATCCACCCACTCCCTGCTGCCTGCAGAATGACACAGGACTGGCCCAGGGTCAGGATACGCTGACCCTACAAGTAGGGTGAGGCCCTTTGCTTCCATCCTCAGCAACAGCAGGCCCAGGTCAGGCATTAATACAGGAAGTTTTGCCTCCCATGACCTCACTTAGGACAATTATTTGAAAGTACTTGGGTTTAAATCAGGGTCTTGAACTTGCTAGGCTGGCACGCCACCATTCAAGTCACACCTCAGCCCTTTTTGCTTTAGCTGTTTTTCTAATAGAGTCTTACATTTTTACGCTGGCCAACCTGGATTCTTTATCTTCTATTTTCCCTTCTCTTGTAGCTGGGATGACAAATGCATACCACCACACCCAGACTTTTATTGGTTCAGATGAGGTCTCCCAACCATACACGGCTTTCTGAACACAATTGTAAAGATACAGACCCTAGCAATTTTATCACCATCAATAGCTGCTTTCTCATTCCCTGCCTCCAGCACACACAACCCCATAGCACCTTTCAACCATTTCCATACCCTGTGAGCTCTCCCATGGGGAGCTGAGGCCTAGAAAGGCTTCGTGACATGTTGAGCTCTAGCTGGGCCTAACTGACTCTCAGGTTTGGTTTTGTCATTGTTGCTTTTTGTTTATTTTTACTTCTTTAGGAAAACTATATTTCCCCAATGTGCCTTCCTTGGGTGATAAAGTTAAGTATATAACAGTGTTTCAATTTCCCATTTTTACAATGCCAATATGAGAGGCTTAACTTTAGATCTACAAAAATGATAAAGGAAAGTGATGCACCAATCCCAGGCCACATACAGCTAGAAAGGCAATCCCAGTTACTGTCTTCATGTGGCCAGAGAACTAAACTAAAAAAAAAAAACTAAAAAAAAAGTTGATTTTATTTCATGGGAATGTACTAGGGTTGTTTAGTGGCATGGTCAGGACTAGAACTTGCAATCTTGGGTGCTCCGGAATGTGTTGGCTACAGGCTACCATTCTCCTACCAACACGGAAGAGCTGGGAAAAAATCCCCCATGGCATCTCTATAGATTTTGGAAACCATCTTTGCTCCACACTGATCTGAGCTGTCAGGTTGCTAAGCCACATGGGCAAGAACCCCAGACATCCCTGCAGACATTGGCACCCAGTGGCTTTACACCTGCCTACATCTTTGGGGTGCCTGGAAGGCCTGCTTTTCTGGGGCCACTGGAGTTCATGCAGAGGAGGAACATCTCCTTGGTATACTTCTTAGGGACAGGCAAACCCAAAGCTTGACCCTTAAAGTACAGGGCCTGAGAAACTAATTTCTAGGATAACCTTTTTGCAAGGAGGAAAGTGGCATATATTTCCTGGTTAAACAGCTGGGGAGAGCACTGGGTGAAACAATGTGACTGTAGCCTTTATTGCAGGACTTCTCCCAGCCTTTACTTGCTGATTTACAATGTGCTCTCCAAGTAATAGTAAACAAGTTGTTTCCACTACAAATTCCCCAAATGATCTCTGCTTGCTTTAATTAGCTCCTCCTTGGGCACTGACACAGACAAGGGGTGTGCGTGTGTGCGTGCGCGTGCATGTGGGGGGTGGTGGAGGTGTTGGGTTGTTTTTGTTTTTTTATCAGTTGTGAGGCTTGAATTCAGGGCCTGGGTGCTGTTCCTGATCAATTTTGCTCAAGGCTAGTGCTCTACCACTTTGAGCCACATCTGCACTTCTGGTTTTCTTGTGGTTAACTGGAGGTAAGAGTCTCACCAACTTCCCTGCCTGGGCTGGTTCTGAACCATGATCCTCAGATCTCAGCCCCCTGAGTAGCTAGGACTACAGGTGTGAACCACCAGTGCCCAGTTTGCAAGTTTTAAGCATGCTATTTACTTGCTATGTAGCTTCAAGCAAGTAAGTTTTCTTCTCTGGGTGTCAGTTTCCACATGTTTGGTGTTTCTTTTCTGATATACCTGCATCCTGGCTTTTGGGCAGCTGAAATGTGATCGATGGACAACAGAATGTAGCTACCAAGGCTGCTGCACACTGAGATGTGACTGATGGCTTTGTGAGTGTCTGAGATACTTTCTAGATGTTGGAAATTGTTTCCATTTAACCAACATCACATGCTTATTAACAGCATACTGAGGGCCCAGGGATTGACAGTGGCTTGCAGCTCAGTGCCAGGCAAGCCCCTGCTGGGACTGCAAACCCCAGGAGATTCCACTGGGGATTCAGCCACAGCCAACCGTCTATGCAAGTTAAGCAGCTGCTTTGACATGCCGGGAAAATGAAAGCCCTTTTCCTCTAAAGGAAAGGATATCACAGCAACACAGCACTGTGCAGTGGCCTTGCTTGGTTTAGAAGGTAAATCTCTGATACAGGTGTGGCTGAATGGTAGAACACCTGCCTAGCAAGCCTAAGGTCATGAGTTCAAAACCTGGTGTTACTCCTGGCACCCATAGTTCTCAACTGTAATCAATCCTAGCTATTTTGGAGGCTGGCATCCAGACAACCACTGTTTAAGGCCCAGCCTGAGCGGAAAAGTCTACTAAGAGTCCATCTCCATCAGTACTCCATTACTCCATCCGTAAACAGCAAAAAGTTGAGCTGAGGGTGTGGCTGAAATGGTAGAGTCCATCTTTTACCACCAAGAAGTATAATGTTTCTCAAATTATATTCTAAGGAGTTCTAGTTATGCAATACCATGCAGTGTATCTCAGAGAGGTTATCCACATACCCCCATCCCCTGTAAGCTTCCCATCTTCATTAGACAGTTAGAGGCTCTTAGAAATCCTATAGTATTACTTAACCTGAAGTTATCCAGATTATTTGATGAGAAGAGTCTCTTTCTCTGAAAAAGAGACTTCCTAACAAGCCACAGCATTACTGTCTTTTGCAATGAAAATTACAATGTATTAGACCCAAAATTAACCCTTAAGTGGCCTTCCACTAAGGCTTTCTATCTCATAGACAGATTGGGGTCATCTGTGGGGCCAATAAAATGCTGCAGTACTGTGATTCAGGCCAATCAAATCCTTCCCTGGGAGTTTTTGAACTTGTTGCGAATTCTTGACTGGGACTCTAAGGACAGGAGCTCAGGGCAATAGCTGCTTCCTGGGCCAGTCACATTGGGTTGGCATGACATCACTGTGTTTTCTTGAAGTAGTTCACACTAGCAAACATTCCTCCCTCCAAAAGAGGGATAAGAGAGAAGAAAGAAAGAACATTCCATCAAGGGTGTGTTCAACTCCCTTAGCTTCAACTCCCAAGGTTTTCTAGGCTGCTATGATGCTTAAATTTCTTCCTTCCTTCCTTCCTTTCTTCCTTCCTTCCTTCCTTCCTTCCTTCCTTCCTTCCTTCCTTCCTTCCTTCCTTCCTTCCTTCCCTCCCTCCTTCTCTCCCTCCCTCTCTCCCTCTCTCTCCCTTCTCTCTCTCTCCTCTCTCTCTCTGTATGTGTGTGTCTCTCTTTCTCTTTATGCAGCCTCCCATTCCTTAAAGGAAATTTATTTTCTTTGGTTTTCTTAAAATTAAATGATATAAAGCAAGATATTTCCTGTCTCAAAGAAAATGTACTCAAGCCAAATCTAAATCAAAGTGAGTCTGTCGGTTAGTGTAAGTGACTAGCCTAGAAGCTGAGATGCTCTGGGTGTGGGTAACATGAGATATCAGCCCCCAACTTCCCCTCCATCTCTCACCAGTGATTCCTGTGGGTGGCCTTTAGTGCCAGGAAGGCTCTTCCTCATGGTGACAAAATGGTGGCAGGTGCCATCTGTCAGGAAGCAGCCAGGTGAAACATTGTAGGGGCACTGCAACATAGTGAAACTTCAAAATAATTGGACCAACTTAGATCTTCTGCCCACCCAAGAACCAGGGCTTGCCAGAACAAATGTAGGACATATTATTGTCTCACACCTCTGGAGGCTGGAAATCCCAAATCAAGGTGTCAGTAGTTCCTTCTGGGGTCTGTGAGGGGGGAGAAACCTGTTCCACTCCTCTCTCCTAGGCATGTAGATGCATCCCAATCACCCACCCATCTTTGCTACCACATCCACGTGGTATTCACCCTCTGTGAGTCTGTCCCTCTGTGTGTCCCATGCCATATTTCTCCTGGTCTTGTTCTGAACTATTTTGGCATGTACTTTTGAGGGTACATCATCATATGTGCTATGTGAGTTAGGGTCTTAGGTTCACACCAGTGTTGCAGAGCAGGGATCTTAGGTCACAGGAGAGCAAGGAGTAGAGCCCACGCTGATGCGGGAGCTTAAACCTCTGTGGCTCAATTTCCTCATCTGAACAATGAGGAAAAGGCAGTGATTCTCAGTCCCATCAAGCATCTGAAGTGCGTAGTGGACTGAGATACTGTACACATTGTTCTGATCTTGCTCTGTGCCCAGCCCTCTGCTCAATGAGAACTGTTCCATGATGCTCTCCTCCTAACCTAAAGAACTTTCCTTGGGGTTAATTCCCACAGCCTCACCCCCTTAGCCTTAGAATTTCTTACTGGAATTCTTTAGTTCAGAGACTGTAGGAAGCTTTCTTGGAGAAGAAGGGTGCCTATATCTGACCCTATAGTTTTCCCTTAACCAGTTCTTTGGCCGTGGACAAGTCATTTAATGTCTCTGAACTTTTTTTTTTTCCTTTTACCTGTGAAATGAAGTTGAAGATCGTTCTGTCAGGGCTGTTGTGAAGAAAGTGGGGTTGGAGAGGTGGGTTTTTAGGCCAGGCAACATGACTTTCTTTCATCTCCCATTCTGGAGAGCAGACAGGCTCCTCCAAAGCCATGCAAAGAGCATTTCAGATAAGAGCCAGACCTCTCTGGGAGCTGTCCCCCACTACAGGGCACTAATGAATCTCAGGGAAGTCTGTGTTCACTGATTGTTTACCAGGCCTGTCCTCACAGGTCCTTTAAACATCCCCTCAGGGCCCTTCCTCTGACCTCCGATTCTGGTAAAAATGAGAAAAACAAGTTGCATCAAGAAAATTGCCTGATATTTTTGTGTCCCAAGGTGACCTCGACATAGAAAAAGATAAAGGGGACAGCTGGTTGAAAATAGCCCTTTGGGGTTTATTCTCCAGGTGCTCATCTGCAGGTCTGCAGGGTAAGGCCATCTTGGATACCTGACCAAGAACCAGAGCAAGGAAAAATTTTAAGAAAGGCCAAGGAAGCAGTTCATTCATTCATTCATTCATTTATATGTATTAATTAGCAGGCTGAGTTGTGGGATCTGGGGTACAACAGTGCTGAAACTGGCTAACTCCTGCACCTAAGAAGCTCAAACTCCCAAGAGAAAATCTGTACAAATCCACCATAGCTCTGTCCCCACCTGCACCCATCCCCACCTGCACCCATTCTTCAGTCCATGCACCTGAAGCTGTTTTGAAGGTAAGCATGTCTGAGTTTTCAGAGGATGGTGGAAATTCCTATTTGTGGAGTCCCTGGTGTGTAACATTGGATGTGGGCTCAGCATTGATACCTCCCAGGCATCGGGGGTAAGAAGTAAATGGAAGGCAGACTGTAGAGTGAGAGGGAGCTCTGACAGAGACACAAATGCGCATGGCACCATAGAGTTGTAGAGAAGGGGCAGGCACCCCACACTTAAAGGGTAAGGAACCCCTCCTGTGGAAATCCACTCTGCCCACTTTCTTGCCATCCTCTCACCTTCACTCCACTTCCAGTCATCTCATCTGAGACCTCTTCCTTCCTTTCCTACACCATGTCCGCAGGCATCATCTCTCCACCTCTTTCCCACCGTGTGATGGAATCTCCACAGTGACGCCAGCAATATCCTCACAGAGGCAGCCATGTAGAGCCCCTCACATGCCCAGAGTCCCATAAGACTTCGTCCCCCACATTCATAGGATATATTAGGTTGTTTATATGCTCCACATGAATCTGTCTCTGTGATTCCTCCTCTCCTTGGTCTTTGTTTTCCCCATTCTCTGTTCTCAATCACAGACTTTCAACCCCTTCAATATTTCTGTGATACTCCTGGCACCTGAAAATGCTCCTTCCTAAATCCTTCTAGTCCAGTTAATCCATCAGGAGACCTCTGTTCTGTGTCACTCTCACAGGGTGGCCTTGTTCCAAAGCATCCAGGGGCAAGGACTAGCTACCCTGGCATGGTTCCTTGGATGAGTCTGTCATCGCCCTCACCACAGTTTCTAGGAATAAATCCAGGAGCTCTGAGCTGGCTCCTCTGTTCACCATTAGCTTTGAGAGGGCCGGAAACCTAATCTGTCCCTTCTAGCCGCAGGGCCCAGCACAGCCGGGCACTAGCAAGTGCTCTGTGCATACTTACTGAGGGCGTTGAAGAGGGCTTGATTGCTCTGGCTTCCCATCCTAAGCTTCTAACGGAACCAGGGACACAAGATCAATGCAAATGCCCAGAGAGGTATAATTCTGCCTGGGGTGAGGGGTATTGATTTGTTTGAATGACGGAGAAAAATAAACTTAGAGAAAAGCATTGCAGTCTTGGGATATTTTCTCTTTCCTGTTTTCCCAGAATATAAATAATGGGAGTTGTCCATGGATAGTGAATATACTTTCTATATCCAGATGCAGGACCTAAGAAACCCATGGTCAGCACGTGCAAAATGAGGCTGCAGAATGGGATTCTCCACGCTGAGTGCCCATCAGAATCCATGGCAAATCTCTAGATATTTGGATCTAGATATAAGGCTAGAATGAAGAAGAAGGCAAGCCAGGTACCAAGTGCAGAAAATTAAAGGAAGTGCTCATTCTCACATTCAGGCCTTGTTTGACTCAGGCAACCCAGAGGGCTGGTGCCTCCTTAAATTTTATATCCTGAATATACATCCCTTGCTTCCCCCAGTGTGTAGAGACCATAGCCCCACTCCGCAGCACTTTAATTCAGTCTTTCTTCTCATATAAAATTTCCTGATTCATAGTGAAGCTGGAGGACTGAGCTGGGAAACTCTGGAGAGGTTGAGAATGGAAAGAAAAACTGGGAATCGCAGGTCAAGGCCCTCCCTTACCAGGCAGGGAGATTCCTACCAGTAATCATGTGGTCCCTTGACACAGGACCGCATTCCTGTTCTGTCTCTACATCTAACCTGCAGAGCCAATTCAATCTAATACGTTTGTTTTCAAACACACACAAAAAGAACCACAAACCTGGGTGCAGAATACTAGAGAGTGGGCAGAGTGGGCTGTTTGCTACACTGGAATTTCATAGGTCACAGGAGAGCCCTTGTCTCCTGCAGCTCTAAGCACTGCTACCCTCATTGTTTCTATCTCCATACAATCTGGCTGCTGCAGCTCAATGGTCTCCCCAGCACCAGCACAGTGTGCATGCCAGCTGTCTGCTTATTCTCAGCCCTGAGGTTTTACGCCATGGTGTTTACTGTACTTCCTGTGACTCCAAACCTTAGTAAAAAGCCAAGGCATCTTATTTCATGGACTCATCTTGATATCTACATGAGGAAAGTTCTCTTCACTCTCCTTTTACAGGAGAGAAAGAGAAGTTCAAAAGAAAGTGACTCCCACAAGGCCATGGTATGTAAGTGGGTAGCATACCCAGCCCGGTTCCCAACATGTCATTCCCCATCTCCATAGCAAAATCCCAGCCCTAATGGAGAAGGCAACTATTAGCAGCCCCTCAGCAGAAGTCACTGAATCTCCAGGAAACAAAGAAAAATTAAGCAGGAGAAAAGACAAGGCCAGGGCCTTCCTCCTGACTTCAAACAGGGCAGGTACTCAAAGCTTGGCATTAGTTTTTCTTAGATTTCCAAGGCCACTGTTCAATACAGGATGGGAAGACAGCAGGAGTGAGGGAGAACACTAGATGACAAATCAGAGAGCTAGTGCCTGGTCCAACAATCCATTCCCTGGCTTGCCCAAGAGACCTAGGCAAAAATCTTCCCTTGAGAGTCTCAGTTTCCCAAACTACAAGAGAAGATGGAATCCAGTAGGCTGTAAGAGTCTCCCACCTTTGAGAGGAAAGTGGATCCAAGTATTTCCTACTTCCTAAGTTTGGGTTGATGCTGCTGATGCTAACCAGATGGTCACATCAATTCTGGAGCCATCACTGGCTCTGAATGTAGCTGGCCTGGAAGTGGTCCTCTTCCCAAGACATCCCAGGGTGGAAGGTGAGGACAATGCCCACTGTGGGTGAGCATGGCATACCCCCAGCAAGGCTAGGCTGACCCATTCTGGGCCTCCATAAAGGTCTAAAGCTAAAGGAGGAAGTTTACCAGAGCATGTTTTCCAGTCAGACTCTATGATAGGGGCATAAAAGAGGTGAGAAAAACAAAAGAAAAAGGGAGCTGGTGGGAGAAAGCCAGACTGCAGAGGGCCAGGTAGGGGAGATGAAATGGAAGTTAGGGGAGAAAGGAAAAGCTATGAAGGGTCAAAAACGCTAGAGGGTCAAAAACTACCAGCAACTGTGTTATTAGTTATGCAAGATGGGGGAAATGCAATGGGAGAAATTATATGAGGGTATCCTGAATCTTTCTCTATTACATTTTACAATAGCATTATCTCAAAATAAAATGCTTAAATCAAAAATTATCAGAAAGTCTTATTTTTTAGATACAGGACAAGAAGTTCACAGAATGCACTCTGTTACTCTTTGAGAAAGCACAACTTAGTGCAAATCATAAGCCAAGATAAAGCCATCAACCCAGCCTTTTGGTGTGGCTGGGTGAAGCAAGAAACCCAAGCCAGAAGAAATCAGAATTACTCTTTATTTGCTAGGCTCTGTGACTACAAACATTTCCCCAAATGCTCAACTGTGCATTTATGTCTCTGAAGTGTTTGTTACAAGAAGGCAGAAGCTACTAAATTAGCAACTTATTTTGTATTTCTATATAACTGCTCATTTGGAAAACTGGGTCAACGATAGCTCTGACTTTTTTTTTTTAAAGAAGAGGAAAAAGGAGGGAGAAAAGGCCTAAGTTTCCAACTAGATTTCAACTGCCTGTGACTGAAACCACTGCTGCTCAGAAGGAAGGCCTATGAGGAGGATCCCTGACCCTTAACCACACCGGCTGCCTGTTGGGGACTGAAGGGTATCCAGCATTTACCTGAGTAACTCTGCCCCACACCACATACCAAGCACCCTCTCCAGAAAAAGCTGGAGATTGTGAGCAAGGGCTGGGTCAGTCAGCTGCCACAAACACAGCATGCATGTGCCTTCATACAATAGCCCCATGCCCACCTCACCAGTACCACTGTTAGTAGTAGCAAGCCCAAGTTCTAGGCTCACACTCCCCAAACCCTTCCCAAGAAAAGAGGGATGGTGCTAGGCACCAGTGACTCACTCCTGTAATCCTAGCTACTCAGAAGGCTTAAGACCTGAGGATCAAGGTTTGAAGCCAGCCAGAGCAGAAAAATCCCATGAGACTCTTATCTCCAATTAAACACTCAAAAAACTGAAAGTGGCCCTGTGGCTCAAGTGCTAGAGTACTAGCCTTGAGCACAAAGAGGCTCAAGGACAGCATCCAGGCCCTGAGTTCAAGCCTCACAACCAGCAAGGGAAAAAAAAAAGAAAAAGGAAAGGAGGGATGGAAACTTTCTGCTGGTGCTGTACCCTTTGTTCTGAGAATGCTGACATCCTTGTGACATAGTACTCAATGTTCCCATCTTACAGATGAAGACATTGAGGATAAACACTGTGTTGAGGACAGAAAAGAGTATATACAGCTGTGTCTGGACTCGACTCATAGTTGTACTGCCATGTCTGGTTCTCAGTTCCCTCATCGGTGAGTAGGGAGTGCTAGTACTTTCCTTGCAGCACTATGGAGAAGATGGACTGAATTCAGAAAAGAAGCACTTAGGACCTCTCTACCTAGTGGACACTTCATTACCCATGGTCAGGCCACTGCCTTGGAATGTACAGCAAGGCCCTCTCAGAACAAGACACCTGGGACTAACCACAAGTGCAAAGTGATTAAGGGAATTGTTAATATTTGGACTGCCAAGAAAAGATAATAAGGAGGTAGGATCTTAATCTTTAAGTATTCAAAACCTGCTACAAAAATACAGATCAGACTCACTCAGCTCCTTCCTGGAAGGCAAAATGAGAGCCAGCAGGAGATTTTAAAAGGTATGAGATGTAAGCTCCTCAGGCAAGTATTTCTAATGAACAAATGTCCTGCACATGGCTTTGTGTTCCCCTCTGACCATGTTGAGCAGTCTGGGATGCTTACAAAGAGCAAAGTGTCAGACAGGGACACTCTGGCCTTTAGCTTTCAGCCAGGTTTCCCACAGAGAAACTGTCCATCAGTCACTGGAAGAGAGGACATCTCATGGCCAGCAGCTCCAAAGCACTGGGGCTTGGCCTCCCAGGATAACTGGGCTTCTTCCCGGTTCAAATTACTATGTCAGTGAAAGTAATTGCCTATGTTCCTAATGCCACAATTAAAGAAACTCATTGGCAAGCAGTGTTCAGCAAAAAAATCCATTTTTAGAGTTTTTCTTTCTTTTTTTTTTATTAGCAGCTCTCCCATAGAAATAGTCTATGCACGCAGTAAATCAGAAGCCAATATGCGGAAAGTTTCTGAGGAGCCAGAGGATGTAGAAAACATGGAAATGAATTGCAAGCAGGGACAATACTGAGGTGCCCCAGGCAGAGATTCGTAAATCCTCTTGACAAGTGACTCTTGGGCCTGGGCGCCCAGCATTCAGTGAGACCCACAGGGAGGACTCCTGTGATGGATTGCTCCCTTCTCCATTATATGTGTGCATGAGCTGGCCAGCACTCTTGTTTTTTTTTCACTGAGAGGTTCATTCTAGATGCTTGATGCCCATGAGGGTGAGGAATTGCAAATGAGAGAGGCACTGGGAAACAAAAGGAAGTAGAACCATTGCAGAATGTGGGGTTGGCAGAGGAGGACTAGTAGAATGGGAGTAGAGACTGAGGAAAGTTAAGCAAGGAGAAGGAATTGAAAGCAATGGAAGGTAGTCAAAGCCAGTGGTAAGAATAACTTCCAGGGATCTGAGAAAGAACCATCCTTAGAACAGACTTTCCGAGAGGTTCTGAACCTAGGAGGGGCTATCTGTTGACTGAGAGTTAGGAAAGTCAATTCCTAAAACAAGACCAAGGCAACCTCCAAAACAAAGAATTTTGACCCTCCCTGTCAAACATATCAGATGATGTATTTGATTTAAGACTCCATGTAGGATTTTTTTTTTTCCTGAGGAAACAATACAACAGAAGCACAGAAGCACAAGAACTTCTTTACAGATTATGCCAGTAAGAAAATATGCCTGACCCTATGGGAGGGACTGAGTTTATAAATAAATACATAAACAATAAAGGTCATCAGTTGAATATGCAATTGCCATCCATTATTATATCCTGCAAGACTTATCCAACTGGATATATTGAGAGGCTGACATCGGCAGAATAGTTGTCCAAGAGAAGAGATTATACATGATTGCTGATGGCTTTTGTCCCAGGCAAAAAATCTATGAAATTCTATCTGAACAAATTAAAGCATAAAAGATCTGGGTGTGTGGCTCACATAGAAGAGTGCCTACTGGCAAACTCAAGGCTTTGAGTTCAAACTCCAGAACCACTAAACGACCATCCAACAATATGGGAACATTTTTACAAGCCTCTTCATCAATGGCTGGCAAATAGTTTCTACAAAAGCTCAGATAATAAGTATGTTTCATTTTGCAGGACACACACTCTCTGTCACAAGTACCCAACTCTGCCCCACAGTGTGAAATAGCCACAAACGGTGTATAAATGAATGGGAGCAAAGCAAGTGGTAGGCTGGATTTGTTTGCTTTAAATGGCAAAAGCAACATGTGGAACTATTTTGGTATGATTGTGATAACACAAAATATGAGTGTGAATGGCTAAAAGGGAAATGTACACAAGGAGCTCTGAATACTAGAGGTAGAGTAGTAAAATTAGCATTAACTTCCACATTTCAACAGAAAGCCAGAGCTCTTTTTGTTGTTGTTGTTGTTGTTGTTGTTGTTGTTGTTGCTGCTGCTGTTTTAATCTGAGAGCTCAGGACTAAGACAGATCCTCTGAAAACTGACTGTGGAGAGACTGAAATTCTGTATAGTACTGAGACAACCTAAGTTGTCTGGGTGAGTTAGCAAACACTCAGAAAGACTGACCTTCATATATTTTATCAGACTTGACACAAACTTGACCTGAGAACCCAAGTTTGTTGGCAGGTAAGACAAATTCAGGGTCAGCTGGAGTGTATACCTCAGGCATTGTCCTCTCTGAGCATAGTTGGTAACTCTGGGCCAGGATCTGGGCATAGGAGGGTAGGAAAGCACAGCAGCTCCCAGTGCCCAGGGCTCCCTCAGTGAGAGCTGGGACCATGGACTTGAGCAGAAACATCCAAGGAGATGACAATGTGAGAAGTTCAGAACAGAGTAGAGAAGGTTAGTTCTGTTCTGGCTTGGGTTAGATAGACCTGAACTTTATTTCTAGCCTTTGCTGACCTATTATATATCTTTGAACACATTTTTTTTCAGTTCTTTGAGACTCCATTTTTCCTGTTTGGATAATGAGAATAATAATAATACCCTCCCCACAGAGTTGTGGCATGTGTGCAAAGCATTCAGCATTGTGTCTGACTCTGAGTAATGGTAGCTCTTAGTTAGACAAGGGTAGAAGGAGAGAGAGAGAGGCAAAACCAAGATGTCTATGTCCATAGGTCAGAAATACAGGGTCACCCAAGAAGATTTCTTGCTGTATCTTCTGTATTGACCATCAGGAACTGTGTGTAATCTCTTCTCTGAGGCTGGAAGGGTAGAGACTTCCTAAACAAAAGATTGATGACCTAGTGACCAAAGGGATCATCTCATCATACCTAGGGTTGTAACCAGGATGCAGGTCAGACCTGCTAGAAGACTTACCCTGGTCAATCCAAGGTGAAAAACATTAGCCAGCTAGACATCAGCTCTGAGAAGTGCGTGTATCAGAAAGGCCAGCTCCATGTCAATGTCATAGGCTCACAGGGACAGAGCATAAATCCAGAATTGAGAAACAGCAAGGTTGGAAGGTCTAGGCCATTCACGCTAAGGAGGGTTGTCTGCCCAGAACTCCTTCTTTTGGGAGGCACATAGGCCTGGTCTGAGCCATAGGCTCAGGTAAAGCAGGAGGTAGAGTGAGTGGTAGGGATGTAATGAGGTTATGCAAGAGCCCTTTACAAATGAACCTTTTACTATATACACTGAAAAAGTTACAAGGGCAAATTTTATACTGCACGTACTTTTACTACAAGGGGGAAATAAAAATTAAACACAGCTGTATATATCTACCAAAATGTACCTACAGAACCCAAATACAAAAATAAACACATTTTAAGGTTTGCAAATAAAATGCATTAAACGTAAATAAGTTTCTGAACTTAAAAAAAAGAATAATCTTTTATTGGGTTTGATAGCGGTGACTCAGAGTGAATACCAAGAATAAAAGCTACTCACATTGTACTTTGCAAAATATATTTTGTGATGTTAGTCCACTGGCAGGAAAAAAAATGACCTTGCTAAGACTACAAAAGCCATGAGGAAATCCATTATCAAACCAGTCTCTTTGGAATGGGGCTGGGAAGGAAAGTACAATGATTCAGGGAAAGGCAAACAAGGGGCTGGTTAGTGACCAACTTTCTTAACACTGCTTCTGTCTCATACTTTGTAAACGCATGCCTAGCTTTCTAACTCATAGCTAAGCTCCATTGGGTAATAGATACATTTGTTTTTAAATTTAAACTCTATAGAGCTGGAGTTACCACCTCCATTTTGCAAATGAAAAAGCCACAGCTTAGAGAAGTGATATTACCTACACCAGGCTGCAAGACTTCTAAATAGAAGAGCTAGAATTTCTCCCTATTGTACAATGATTTAGTAAAAATAAATAAAATTATTTTTTAAAAGTAAATCATTTTTTTTAAAGTACTCCTTATGGTCTCAGGTAAAAATGAATTCGGTTTTGCCTGAAATACTTGTCAGGAAGGTAGTGTTTGAAAGAAAGCACACACAAAATCATGTCAGATGAATTTTTACTTAAGTCATATACGGGAGAAAGGCCCTATAGGAAGAAGGAAAAATAACCCCTTTCACTAGCAAGAGATGGTCTTAAAAGCTGGCCTGTTCACAGCCATCTCTCCCCACCACACCTCTGCCTAGAACTGGGCTATGATTAGGGCTGCCCACACCCACCCTGACAACTGCTCCAGCCTGGCCCTCATGCTCAGCCTGCATCCTCAGCAGACCTCCTCGTGGCCCCAGAGCAGTGTCAATGCCTGACTGTGGAACAGTTGTCCCTGGCAGCAAAGAGGGAAAAGATCAATAACAGCCCTCTCTCCACTCCATGGTCACTGCTCAGGACACAGAAGTCGATGCCCAAGGTCACAGGGCAGCCAGGGAGCCCTTGGGCTGTTTGTGTCTCTTCAGCCTCCATGGCCTATGAGGGCACTCTGCCAAAGCAAGTCTCCAGTGAGATGTAAAGTGTCACTGGAAGGTGGGGACAGGTATGTTCCCTTAGTCCCTTCAGATGAATGACCAGCAGGCAATGATTAAGCCTTTTGTTCAGGATGTGGAAGAACATTGAATGTGGGGTGGGAGTCAGAGCCATTAAAAATATGTATAAAAGAAGAATTCATCCACTCCTTCTTTCAGTCAGCTCCTATGGCGTTCAGACCATGTGCTGAGTAGAGACAGCTGGACTTCACAGACTCCAAAATCAGATGGCTCAGATTCCAAGCTGAATCTCTCACAATGGCTGTGTGGTCTCAGACAGATTACTTAACTTCTCTGTACCTCAGCAGGCATCTGTGCTAAAATGGGGATCATGCAAATAAACAACATAAGAGTCAGTACGGGCAACTCATTAGGTGCCATTACCTGTATGATAGCTGTGTCTTTCTAGATCAGGATAAGGGGTAGATCATGAAAGAGGGTTTTTTTTTGGGGGGGAGGGGTAAAGGGTGGTAATCATGATCAGTTTGAGTTGGTGGGAGCTACAACCAGTCAGGAGAGGAGAGAGATGTCTACAGGCTGACATATGAGGTGGTGAGTAAGCCACAGGTCTGGGGAAGGCTCACCTAAATGTAATGCCAGCTCTGGAGCTTGACCTTGGAAGGCAGAGCCTAGTCACCTCAGCCATTTATTAGCAGCCATGAATTAAAATGAGTACATTCTCTCAGAGCCAGGCTCTGGGTCAGGCATTTCAAGTTGGCTGTTTTATTAAAAGTCCAATATACCACCATGCCCCTAAGTTGTGCTGTGCTCAATCAAATAACTTAACATGATGAGAACGCTTGAGTTGGAGCAAAGGAGAACTGGGGAGTCTGGGCCTGCTTTAGTGAGCTCTGGGAAGTGGGCGGGGATTCTGAGATGTCCACTAGCTCTAAAGAAAGAGGAAATGACCTAAAGGAAGGGCAGGCATAAACATCGTGTAATATATTAGCTTGATGTCATTGGAGTTTAAGTGCTTGAAGAATACTGATGAGTACAAAGCATACTAATTGCACTGATTGCTAAAAGAATACAAGGCAAGATATAGAACCTATAACCTGTAACCTGTCCCACAATGTCTTCTTTAGTGGCCAAAGGAATCTCCTGGAATGTGGCTTTTAGAGAGGGTGGCCTTCCTGCATGCCTTGAATTTGTGCTATGCAATCAGTTTCTCTGTTTGGTAATGGATAGCATCTGACCTGTTCCATTCATTTCCCATTGGTACTATAAAACATTATCATACATGTAATGACTTACAACAATACAAGCCAAGTCTCCCATAGTTCCAGTGATCAATGAGACAATTCATTGATCTAAAGTCAAGATGTTCTCTCTAGAACTCAAGATGGTTCTCTCTAGAACTCTTATGTCCCATAAGATGCAGGAGCCTGAATCCCTTGGCTCCTGGATTCACATGACTCCAGTGTCTCACCTCACCCCAGTGTCTAGTCTATTCTTTTATCATCACACTTCCTCAGCTCTAGTCTCCTGCCTGCCTCTTGTAAGGTCCCTTAGTGATTATATCATGTCTGCCTGGGTAATTGAGGCTCATTTCCCCATTACAAGAGCTATAACTTACTTGCAAGGCACAGGTTGTGGAGATTAGGATGTGCACATCTTGGGGGCTATTATTCAATTAACCACACTGCTTATCTCCAAATTTATAGAGATGTAGTGAAAGTCAGCACCAAGCCATAGCTCCTCAAGTTTAAAACAAATGGACGAATCATCTAGTTTACCTCCTGACTTCAGAACCATAAAACCATATAATCCCAGTTTTGGTGCAGATGAAGTGACAGAGGCCCATTGATGTGTAGACATTTGTATGAGCTCATCAACCTAAGAAGAGCCCACAATGGAAAGAAACTTCATCTTACCTGCCCATACAGAGCCCCATTGGGTCAGGACAAAGCTGTTCTGCCTGCTTCCCTTCTTTGAAAATAGCAATCCTCTGACCTTGCTGAGGACAGAGCCTCTTCTCATACAGCATCTCCAGGTGATGGTCCTGCAATGCCTGTGGAAACAGCCCAGATGTGTGGCTGTATCAGGGGACCCATCAAGACAAGACTTGCACAAAACCACAATCAAAGGGGCAGAGGAAATGGATTAAAAACAGATGGTGGGCTTGATGGCACCCACTCTGAGGTTTACAGAATGCCAAGGACTGGTGATGCTTGTTTTATTAATCAGGGATGGAAGGAAGAGTGGGGTTGGCGGCAGCAGGAGTCAAGGCAGATCTGCATGCCATGGGATGTAGTAGGCCCACCCAGCAGTAGTTTTTCTTCTTTGTCAGGTCTCCCTACAGCTAAAGACTCCCCACTTGCTTCTTCCTTTTGCCATCTCCCCACAGTCTCTCTTCTCATTTATCTCTGTCCTTCTCTAGTCACTTATTTTTACTCGTGTTAACAGATGATCCATTGTTCTTTGGGGAAATGAAGTCAAGGAAAGGAAAACATTTCATCCTGAGAAACCAGAAGATTTTCTTGGTGGTGTGTTCCACCATCTGCTCCTTGATAGGTACATCCTGAGCAGGTGTGTCCAAGGGGAAACTGGCAAGCAGCCCTCTCAAGGTGGTCACTCATGGATCCTGGTACCAACCAGTTCTGTTGGAGATGGCATCCCGTGTTTCATGAGGTGGAGTACTATTTCCTGATGGTGGGTCCTACTTCATGAGGTGAGGGATGATAAAAAGCATGTAGAGGGGCTGGGGATATGGCCTAGTGGCGAGAGATACATGATACATGATACATGATACATGATGAGAGATACATGGCCTAGTGGCCTCATATACATGAGGCCCTGGGTTCGATTCCCCAGCACCACATATACAGAAAACGGCCAGAAGTGGCCCTGTGGCTCAAGTGGCAGAGTGCTAGCCTTGAGCAAAAAGGAAGCCAGGGACAGTGCTCAGGCCCTGAGTCCAAGGCCCAGGACTGGCCAAAAAAAAAAAAAAAAAAAAAAAAAAAGCATGTAGAAACAGGATGGAGACCAAGGGCACAGTGATTAGGAATGAGGGGACCTGGGATCAAATTCTAGCTAGCTACTGACTGTGTGACTCTGGGTAAGTTATTGAAATTCCAAATCTCTGTCTCTGTATCAATACAAACTAACAATGGGGAGTCTCACCATCCAGGGATATTGAAAGGATTAGATTTTAAAAAAAAGACTGTGAATGCAACTTACATGCTATAAAATAGTTTATAAGCAACCAAGATGTAGGTGTAAGGTTGGAAATGCAATTGGTCCAAGCATATTAGGTGTAGGTAACAGGTCTGAAACACTTAGGGCTGAGTTAAGATATGATCCAAAAACCAAGTGATCTGTTGGGAACAAAATTCCAAAAGGGCTAAATAGCTGGAGGGAACAACATGGCAAAGGTGTAGCTGTGAGAGCATGTAACACAGCCTCTAATAGGCCAGAGGGTCTCAAGCCTAAGATGAGAACTCAAAGTTCATCACAGACAGGGCTAGCAGGCTGAGTCTCAGTAGCTTCCTGGAAAGAGGAATGGCATGACCCAGTGTGCATTTGAGAGATCCGGAGAGCTGGAACACAGGGCTGATTGGAGGAGGGACCTGGAGAAGGGGTGTTGGAGAGACCAGAACAGTAGGAAACTGAGAGGCAGCATGGTCCTTATAGAAGTCAAGAGAAGATTATTTTCCAAGAATGGAGAGGCCAGAGTGTCAACTGCTGCTAAGATGACAAGTATTCTGAAAGATGCGAAATGGACATTGTGCTTAGCAAGTGAGGTCACCAGGGGACAGCAATTTCCTTGGAAGGGTAGTGGGTGGTGATGGGACAAAGGCCACATCTCCGAGGGAATTCTGGGTAGGAGAGAAAAGACACAGAGCTGTGGCCTGGAGGAAATTGCAAGAGGTCAATAGGTTTCAGTTCTGGATTTGTTTTGTGTTTTGTTTTCAATGGTGAAAAACCCTTGAGCAAGTTCAAGGGCTAGAGCAATTAATCAATAGAGAGGCAGAAGTTGAAGGCAGAGAAGAAAGAAATCATTCCACAAATATTTTTCAAACACCTGTTATATGTTCAGTCCTGTTATGGGCACTGGGGACAGAGCAAAGCACAAGGCTAATCAATGGAATAACCTCCTCCCAGAGAAAGCTGTTAGAATTCAGAGCACAAGTCAACAAAGAAGAGGAAAGAAAAGACACACACATAATTTTTAGGTACTGTGCCTGCAGTTCCTATCTGACCATCTGTTTTCAGTGAAGAACAGGAAATGAGGTCATCAGTTGAGACTCAAGTGGGAAAAGGATAGAAAGAGGGCATTTGGAGGAGAGTTATGGATATCTCAGGTATCGGCTAGAAAGAATAAGCAAGCATATATGAGAAAAGATAGGGCCAGAATGGAGCCAAACAGGCAGCACTGAATGCTTAGTAGGTATCAAAAAAGGACACAGCTGTCATATTTGCCCTGAGCCAGCTGGGGAGTGAGAGAGGTTGGAAAGGATTCCATTCATGCAAGGCTAGAGTTCTATAGAACAGATAACATGGTAGATAAAGACTGAATGGAATAATGAAGTGAAAGTCAGGGGTAACCAGCTGGGATCTGGTAGTTGAGGCATATAATCCTAGTGACTCAGGAGCCTAAGATCTGAGGATAGTGTTTTGAAGCTAGCCCAGGGGTGTAAAAGAAAACAACAAAAATCTGTCGTGGAGATGTAGCTCAGGTGATACAGTGCCAGCCTTGTGGTTAAAAGCTACAAGGCAGGGCTGGGGATATAGCCTAGTGGCAAGAGTGCCTGCCTCGGATACACGAGGCCCTAGGTTCGATTCCCCAGCACCACATATACAGAAAACGGCCAGAAGCGGCGCTGTGGCTCAAGTGGCAGAGTGCTAGCCTTGAGCGGGAAGAAGCCAGGGACAGTGCTCAGGCCCTGAGTCCAAGGCCCAGGACTGGCCAAAAAAAAAAAAAAAAAAAAAAAAGCTACAAGGCAGCTGGGAATGTGGCCTAGTGGCAAGAGTGCTTGTTTGGTATACATGAAGCCTGGGTTCGATTCCTCAGCACCACATATATAGAAAAGAGGTGCTGTGGCTCAAATGGCAGAGTGCTAGTAGCCTTGAGCAAAAAAGAAGCCAGAGACAGTGCTCAGGCCCTGAGTTCAAGCCCCAGGACTGGCAAAATCAAAATCTACAAGGCCCTGAGTTCAAGTCCTAATACCAGGAAAAAACAGAGTATGTGCACACACACACACACACACACACACACACACATACACACACGCACATGTGCGCACGCATGCGCACGTGCACACACACACACACATATATACACACGTGAAAAACAAACCATGTGTTACAGCCAGGTATGGTGGATCATACCTATAATCCTGGTTATTCAGTAGGCAGAGACCAGGAAATTACAGTCTGAGGCTAGTACTGGAAAAACATGAACAAATAAGCCACAATCCTAAATGCAAAAGAGGCAGAGGTAGGAGACTCTAGGTCTCTAGCCTGGCCCTGGGCAAAAAAGAAAAGAAAAGAAAGAAAGAAAAATTCAGATTTCCCTATTTGAAAAATAACCTAAAGCAAAAGGGCTGACAGTGTGCATCTAGTGGTAGAATTTTCAATGTGGGAACCTGAATCCAAACCCCTGTACTGCCCACAAAGAAAAGGAAAGAAAGAACTGGATAACAGAGAACAGTTGAAAGGTCAGGAACCAAAGGTCTGGAGAGAGCAGGAACACACTTGGAAGGAGAAGCAAAGACAAGCGTGAGGCATGGGAGAAGTACATCACAATGGAGGAGCAAGGAGGTGGGCATTTGATGCTGCAGGTGGAACCTTTCTTGATGGTGCCCAAGCCAAGGTGTAGCCTTGGGAGTGGAGGCTACTGTACCATTGAGGGAAGACTAGAGCTGAAGGTTCATTCTAGTCCTTCAGGAGGATGGCTGGGAGAGGGACAGAGGGTCAATCAGGCTGTACCAGATAAACTCATCATCAGACGCAACCAAGAGGCATTTTTCTAGGAAGGAAGGAAATGGTTATTAATCATTTCCTCCTCCCTTTTGCCTTTAGGAGTAGCCCACATCCCTGCCTAGGCTTAGAGGGTGTGACCTGTTCACCTCCAATCCCCACTTACTTTCTGGCCTCTCTGGTACTTTGCTTGCTCCACCACTTCCTGGTTTGTAAAGACACCTTTCTCCAACCTCCATGCCATGTGCCCCTCTACAGTCTCCACCTACTCTCTTTTCTGTGTGTTCCCTTCTTGTCCTTCAGGTCTCTCCAAGGTAATCATTACCTCTTTCTTCACAGAATACTAAACCCAGCCTTGTCCAAACCAATTCCTTAGGAACTGCACACTGTTTTGTTTTTTAATGCTTATTACCCACTAGACAGAAACTCCGGGAGGCAGGAGCCGTAATGCTGCCATTTCTTTTACCCTCATCTCCTGCAGATGCCTGCCTCAAAGTAGCACCCAGCAAATATTAGTTGAATGAGTTTGAGATTTCTGAAGTATGAAATGGAGGCACTCCCAGTGAAAAGCAGGGACATGAGGAAAGATCATGCCTGTTACTTAACATAAAAAACAGAGGGATCCTCTGGCCCTCTGGCCAGGAAGCTGAGGAGATGGAGATGTCTGCCGTTTAACTTAAGGTCCTACTGTGCATGTTGTAAAGATAGGACAAGAGATTCCCCACCCCCAAATGAGAGGCTGAGCTGGGCAGTGGGAACAAGGAGGCTTGTTAGGTTGAAGACTCTGACTCCTTAGGAAGAGCTGGTAACAGTCGGATGAACTATAATTCAAGGGAGGTCTACTCCATCTGGCTTGGCCAGCAAGCCAAGCAAGGGCTATGACTAGGACTCAACTCTGTGGCATTTGTAAACAGGGCAGGTGATTGGCTTCTAGGAAGACCCCACCCCAGAAGACACCAGAGTAAAGAAACTCCTCCATCCATCACTCCCTTTAATCTCTCCAACTCCCGAGATCACAACCAAGCAACTGAGCTGCTGAACACTTTTAACTTGAAGCTAAACAATGTCTTTCTAACTTAACTCAGCCCAAACAAGTCTTGGAAAACATTCCAGAGATAGAAACCCCACGGAGGTAGGAGGCCAAATTCAGAACACTCTCTAAAACATATCACTTAGTCTTTTCCCTCTCATATTTGAAATTTTCTTTTTTTTCCTTGACAAATGCAGAAACAGCTCAAAATATGGTTTGAAAATCTGGTAGGTCACTGTGAATAAGAGCTCATCCATTAAGTTCTAACAGTATTACTTCCATTTTTGTCTAAAGAAAGCCATGTTTCAGTAATGTTCAAAAATAACTTTCAGAGTTGGATGCCAGTAGCTCATGCCTGTAATCCTAGCTACTCAAGGAGGGTTAATCCCAAAGGATCATGGTTTGAAGTCAGTTAAGAGGCAGAAAAGTTCTTAAGACTCTTACTTCCAAAATAACCACCAAAGCGCCAGGTTGGAGTTGTGACCAAGTGGTATAGTGCTGGCTGAGCAAGCAAGCCAAGCAACTAAGAGTCCCTGAGTTCAAACCCCAATATTATGGGGGAGAAAGAATTCATCTTCTTTTTTTAAAAAAAAATTTGCAGAAAGAAGCTAGAGACTCATGGAGGAACATAAGATTCTAACCTTGATCACCTCCACACACATCCTCATTTCCATCACCAATCCAGCCAGCTGATTATGTGAGCTTGGGCAAAGCAAGTCTTCTTTTAGAATTGCAGTTTCCCAATCAAAACTCAAAGTGGTAAGGCTATAGAGAACCTCTGGGACCCTTCTGGCTCTCACACATTGAGGTTCTCTGGAAATGCTCAAGAAATCAGCATGGCTTGGGAGCAGGAGTGGCTGACAGGCCACTCTCATTTCCTCCCCTAATGAACTGACAGGAACTGCAGGCAAGTAATTCAAGTCTCGGGCCACCCTAGAGGCCTGCCAATTGGTCTCAATCGTCTGAGCAAAAGCAGAAGTGTTGGCATAGCATCTTCATCCTTGGCCAAGAATAACAATCCAAGTACAATGCCATGCAAAAGCAGGAAATGAAGGGGATAAACTTGGGTCACCGGGTGCCCTTAAGCCCCTCCTGCAGGATCTGGATCCACTTGGAGACATATCAACAGAGATCAAGGAGATCTGAGCTGCCATTCAGCCAACATCCACTTTTTTTCTTTCTTGTAATCCCAGAATAAGGAAAGGTATCTCCCATGTCCAAGGACCTCATCTTAAACTTGTATCTTTCATCTCCCTTGAATGCAACTCTGTGCCATAGCTACTGTCTTCAGAAGAAAGGGTGTCTCGCTTGGCAAGATGGCATCCTTGGGTCTCAGCTCTTACCTTGTAACAAATGGTTTTTGTCTCCCATGGGTAGACATCCAATGAAAGCTTTGGAGCAGAATCTCTAAGAAAAGATTTGGGATGCTGAGGCAAAAGTCTGCATCATTTGTCCTCTGCCTGGTTCCTGGGGCTCATAATGAGCCATTTTCCAACCATAGCAACTGCACCATCAGCCTAGAGTACTTCACACCTCCTCAAGATTCCCATAGTTGCCTTTCACCTCCATCCTTTTCTCTGGTTGGAATGGCTTTCCTTGCTCTTGCTCTTTGCCTGGCTGCCTGCATTCATCTTTAAGATAACACAAGCCCTTCTCAAGCATCTGCATCTGTAGTCTGAGATAACCCTGGTCCTGGGCTACTGTATCTGCTGATCATACTTTTCAGACATGAGGTTCTTGAGGACAGGGTCAGTGATGCCATCTAGGGTTTGGGTTTCTTTTTCTCTGCTAAATTAGAGAATTCAAGACAAAGAGAATTCAGATAAAGCCAGTTTATTTGAAAGCAAAAGAAACATTGAAATAGCCAAGGGAACAGCAAAACAGATTCTTTGTACAGAAGGGGTCCTAGAGCCAGATGGCCATAGTCTTTCTCCTGGGCCAACTATAGTGTGTGTGTGTGTGTGTGTGTGTGTGTGTGTGTGTGTGTGTGTGTGTGTGTGTTTATGTGTGTGTATAAAATCTCTATATGGTCTCTGTATATGGTTATAGATATGATATATATGGTATATATTTATGTATTTATATTGTTCCTTAACTCCTCCCCCTTAGAGGTATACTCCTGGTCCAGTTGGTCAAGGGGTGGATGTATGCTGTGGGGAATCTTATGATTGGTTCTCCCATCTTCACATTTTGCTGAATCATCCCCTACCCCCGTTGATAGACCCATCCTGGCCGCCATCTTTTACCTAGCCTTGGAGGTTGAACTCACCCTCACCATGGTATTGCTTACCTGAGCACTCAGTCTCCAGAACACAGCAAGGCCATGGGAGGGATCAGATGAATGAAGGTGTACTGTGCAGGAATGAAGGCAGGTTACCCCACCTTTTAAAGCCAGCACCTCTTTAGAGCACAGATAACAGAAGGTAAAGCTTAGATGGAACTGAAGGGACATTTTAAGTCCCTCTGCCTTCCTTTTAAACATGCAAACATGGGAACATGTTTGTACCCATCCTACAGCAAGGCAGGGGAAGAACCTGCTAGAGTCTTCTTCTCCCTGCTTTAGGGCTATTTCTACCACACCAGGCAGCTTCCTGATGCATTTGCACTGTCCCAAAAGGTGAAAGCTAGAAATTTGAAAAAACAAAGTTCTAATAGGAAATCTTGGATGCAAGTGGGAGGAATGTAGATGTACATCAGTTGGGAGAGATGTCTGGCGAGATTTTTACATACATAGATACCACTTGACCTAGCAATTCTAATTCAGAGTTCCTGTTATGTTTCTCCTTCCACAGGAGATGTATTCTGGGAGATGTGTCACTAGGCAGTTTGTCAGTTGTGCAAACACCAGGGAGAGTGTTTATACAAACCTGGGTGCTATAGTCCACTACACCACTAGGCTGTGTTGTAGGCTATGGGTCCTCAGCTACAAGTCTCTTTAGCATGTTACTATACTGGCTGCTGTAGGCAATGACAATATATCCATAAGTATTTGTGCATCTAAGTATGTCCAAAAAAACCTACAAAAGGTTCAGAAATAATACATTATAATGATGAAAACAATGGAACCCAGGCACTAATGGCTACATCTGTAATCCTAGCTACTCAGGAGGCTGAGATCTGAGGATTGCAATTCCAAGCCACCCCATACAGGAAGTTTCACGGGACTGTCATATCCAATAACCAGTGGGGGGCAGGGAGCTGGAAGTGGAAGATATAGCTTGAGTGAAAGAGCCAAGTGAGAGAGCAAGGCCCTGAGTTCAAACCCCAATACCTGCACAGAAAAGAAAGGGAAAGAAGAGAGGAAGGAAGGAAGGAAGGAAGGAGAAAAAATATAATTCACAATGGTCACCTACATAGGACACTTACCAATGAGTGGAGCTTGCTCTGCATGAGTGAGTGAACAGTAAACAAGCAAGCAAGCGAGAGAGTAAGAAAGACATTGAGAAGTTGAAGGCCATAAACACCACTGGGCATTGCTCTCGGCTTCATGAACAGTGTACACTTGGGCTAGAGTAAACTTATTTAAATTATTTCTTTCTTCAGTTATAAATGAACTCAGTGAGCTGTAATCTCTGAACTTCATAAACTTTCATTTTTACAAGACTTTTGACTCTTTTGTAAATACATATTGTACAAAACTATTTTAATATCCTTATTCTCTAAGGATTTTTTTCCATTTTTAATGTTTTTCTTTCTACACTTTTAAAACTTGTTTCTTAAAGACACAGCTAGGCACCAGTGACTCATAGCTGTAACCCGAGCTATTCAGGAGGCCGAGATCTGAGGATAAAAGATTGAAGCCAGCCCTGGCAGGAAACTTCCATGAGAATCTTCTCTCCAATTAAACACCAAAAAGCTGGAAGTAGAACTGTGGGTCAAGTAGTAGAGTGCTAGCCTTGAGAAAGAAAAAAAAAGCTCAAAGACAATGTTCAGGATGAGCCCCATCCCCCCCCACCCGCACTCCCACCCCCACACAGAGACCTAAGACACAAACAAACACATTAGCCTAGGCCTGTGCAGGCTGAGAATCTCAGCACTGCTGTCTCTCACCCTCCATGTTCTGTCCTCCTTCAAGACCTTCCTGGGCAATAACTGGCATGGAGACCTAGTCTGCCATGACAGCACCTTCTTGTGGAATTCCTGAAGGACTTGGCTGAGTCTGTCTTATAATTCATTTTTTCCTCCATAAGTAGAAGGAGTACAATCTATAATAATAATAATAATAAAAGTATAGCATCGTAAATACATGCCATAATACATAGTAAAAGCATACTAGTTTCTTTTCACAAAGTATTATATGGTGTACACCATTGCACAGGCTGTACTGTTTTATACCCAGTGGTTCCATGGACTTGTTTTTGCCAACATGCCCATAAACATGTGAGGAATAATGGTATTATCGGGCTCTACTGTATTCTTATGGAGATACTGCTATATATATGGCTCATCATCTTTATGCAGAGCATATATGCACATATGTATGCTTATACACATGTGTGTTTAGATAGACCAACAGATAGCTAGATAGATAAGGGAGGTGTTTTTGTGAGTTCAAGTGCATTGATTGCAGTACTCTTGATAAAAGCAGATGGAAAAGTTTAAATGACCATCAATAGGACAATGGGTAAAGAAATTGAGATGTATTTATACAATGAAATAAGATTTATCAATTATAAGCCAGACATACTGGAGCAAGCCTATGGTCTCGGCTACTCTAGAATCTGAGGAGGATGATTGTTTGAATTGGGGGATTTATGACTAGCCGGGATGCATAGTAAGACCTCTTCTCGAAAATCAAACAAACAAAAAAGATTTGGCAGCTAAAATATAAGAAATATATGTAGGTTTCCCTAAATGTAGTTCAAATGCATAATATTGATAAATGCGATGGTAGTGTTGGTGGTGGTAGTGGTGGTAGTGGCAATACTGGTGGTTTCTGAGATTCCTCAGGACTGGCAGTAGAAACAATTTATGGTACAGCTTAGGTTTTTTGGTCAGGTACTGACCACACCAGCTTCTGTAGAAGCAACCCAGTGGTCTGGACCATATACCTAAGCATTTGGGGCAGGAAATCTAAAATTACGAGATACTTCGGCGTTGGGAGATGTCTGCAGATAGACTGCTTTTCTTTCTTTAGCTAATGGAGGTATTAAAGTAACAACCTCCCGTGATTTCTGCCTTTGTTCTCATTGAGGGATAGTGTTTTATGCCAGCCTGGACTAGTATTTAATGAACATCGTAATGATAGTAGGTACAGGCAATGGATCAAAACTACAAGATAACAGGTAGTGTTGATAGACAGCTCTGGGTCATGTCATAGACAGCTTCATGGTCAGATAGCAAATGCTTATCCAAAAAAAGGTAAGAGGAGATCTCCCAGAGGAAAGAGAAAAGGCTGGCAAAAGCAGAAGTCTCCTTCCCTTCTCTTTTTTTTTTCTAATAAGGTTATTTTTCTCTCCAACAACACAGGGATATGAGCAGTCACATTGTTAACTGGGAAGGTAAAAAGATTCATGCTGCTTTGGTAGTTAGTACAACCGGTCATACTTATGAAAGCCACTCCTTCTTAAGTCAAGACGGGGTGAGGCATCAGTATTTGACCTTTGCCCTTCTAGGGAAGCCAAAAACAAAACCAAACAAAAAAATCTCCAAGAGTACATCTAACTAACAAATCCAAAACAGTAGAACACCCACGCAAGCTATAAAAGGAATATTTATAATATCATGGTAATTATGTACATTTTAAAAGCAGAGATATCTAGCAAAAGTGTGGGAATAGAGAGGGAAGAACACTCATTAACTTCAAAATAGTGTGATAAGGACACAAAGTCAACAAATGTTCCACTTGTATCTGGGATAATACTTTCTTTCTTAAAAAACAGAGATCTAAAACAAGTTTGATTTTTAAAAAGTCTCAACATTTATTGAGTATAGGTGTTGCGTGTGTGGGTGTCAGACTTTTATTCTCTATACATTTTTTTGTGTCTGTTGGTTTTTTTGTTTGTTTGTTTGGTTGGTTTTGGCTTGCAATGTGGCCCACACTGGCTGGTAACTTGCTATGTAATTCAGGCTGGCCTCAAACTTCTTGTCTTGCCTCAGTTTCCAAGTGTGTACCACAATGCCTGGCTCAATACTTTTATTGATATTTGAGTAAGTCATTCCTCTTTCCTTTTCTTTTTTCTTTTTTTTTTTGTCAGTACTGGAGCTATACCTCAGGGCCTAGACACTGTCTCTCAGTTTTTTTTGCTGAAGGCTGGTGCTCTACCACTGAGCCATGCCTCCACTTCCAGCTTTGTGTTGGTTCATTGGAGATAGAAATCTCTCAGACTTTCTTGCCTGGACTCCCTGTGAACCACGAACTCCAGATCTCAGCTTTTTGAGTAGCTAAGATTATAGGCATGAGCCACCACTGCCAGGCTAGGTCATTACTTTTTAAGATCAGCTGAAAGTTAGCTAAGAAAAGAGAAGTAGAAGGAGTGTCTCAAGTTGGAGGGGAGGTGGGGTAAGAACTGACAGCTCTGAGACCAGGAAGAAGAGGATGTTGGATCTTCAGAGAATGGTAGTGGAGGAAGTCAGAGATCAAAGTAGAGGAGAAACAAGAAATAGTCCTACAGAGAGGACTGAAGGGGGACCATCATGACAGCAGTGAGATTAACTACTGCTGTGACTCTGGAAATGGAATAGAATGAGATGCAAAGGGTTGACGAGATGGCCTCCTCCCTCCAGGACTCCACAGCTAACCATTCTAGTGTCATGCTCCATGCAAACAGTTATGGTTGCACCTGCTATACCTGTCTCCACACTCCCCACCTGGCCCTCTATCTCAGGATGTGGGACTTGGTGTATTAAGTCAACAGTCTCTCTTGTCCTTAGGATTCTTTGTGATCAGATCCCCTCAAGAGAGCATCCAAAGGAGGAGCAACACCAGATGGCCTCTCCCCATGAGTCTACCTTGGGCTGGCTGAAACTCTTGATAGAAAGTCACTGCCCCCCTCCAAGTGGCCTGCTGCGCACAGCTAATGGTGCTCAATTCCTGGATCTAGCTTCTTCCTTCCTCCTTTGGCCCTTCCTTTCTCCTTTAGACCATGGTGAAATAGCTGTGCTACTTCATGATGTTGGCTCCACTCATTGTTTTATAAAAAGTCCACTGTTAGAGAAAGCTTCACTGAATCATCTTAATCTGCTGGAAGCCTGGCTGACACAATGTAACTGTCCTCTGCTGGCCTCTGAACAGTTCAGGGATGGGGCAAGGGGCTGGTGAATCATTCATTGTATGTTGAGTATTGGCTAGGGCTTGGTCTGTGTGGGATGATCAAAGCGTTATTAATGAATGGCTATAAAACTGATTTTAAAGAATGATTACACAAATGAGGATCCCACCTGGGTACATAAATGGGAGTAAATACAGGTGTTCTTTATTGGTGTGTGTGTGTATGTGTGTGTGTGTGTGTGTGTGTGTGTGTGTGTATACCATTACTGACACTTGAATTCAGGCCTAGGTGCTGTCTCTTAGCTCAAAACTGTTGCTCTACAACTTGAGCCATACCCTCCTCCCCAGCTTTTTACTGGTTAATTGAAGATAAAAGTCTCTCAGACTTCCTGAGCTGGCTTTAAATTGTGATCCTCAGATCTCAGCCTCCTAAGTAGCTATAGGCATGAACCACTGGAACTGGGCAAAATATTAAACACTTTGCCACAAAGCAAAAGGTAGTCCCAGGATCAAGTCTTTAGAAAGGAAAACTAAGGGATGAAAAGACTAGGATTTGAGGAACATTGTAAATTCAGCAAGATCAGAGTTCTCTCATGCTGGTATGACCTAGACATTCAAAAATCTGATGTTCATTCCACCCCTGCATGCTATGGACAGGCCTGAGCTATTTCCTAATTCAGCTGTGAGCTCCACACTAATATCTTGGACCCAGGGTAGTGTTTATCTCTACCTCCTGCACCCTCTGGGGCTCTCCACCCCAGAGGCTGGCATTTCAGGGCTCAGATGTTTACCTTTGCTGAATTGTCCTTGTGCTGGGTTACTGCGGTCTGATCTCTACTCATTCTGCATCCTTCATCTCCATCGTAAATGTCACCGGTGTGATTACAGTGATGGGCTGATGGGATGTTTATCCATCCGGTGCATTTCAAACCAATTAGGTGGATTTAGCACTTGGATGAAGGCTCCTGACACCAGCATTCTGGTCTGACAAAGAGCCAAACAGATGGATATTATACCACAAGTCCCCCATGCCAGTTCAGGCCCTGGAGCCTCCCTGCTGGAATCAGCTTCTTCCTGTTCGAGACATTTAGTCTCTTCTCCTCTATGGCCTGATCAAAACCAGCAGGAGCTGGAGTCTATAGGCAGCAAGATGGTACTTACTGACTATTGCCCACGGCTAGACTGCACTCAGGCAGACTCATTTCTTCTTTACAGCAACCCTGCAGGGAAGCACTTGGCATTCCCATTTTACAATGGAAAGAACTGAGCTGAGAAAGGTGTAACTAGGCCAGTGTAAAGCAGCTTGGGAGCCAGGGTTAGGTCTCAGTATTCCTGGACTCCAATCTCTGCCATCCTACCTCACCAAATTCAGGTCTTTTTCAGGTACCAAAATGGTCAGAGTGTTGTTTGACTTCCTTCCTGGTGTTGATGATGCGGCTTCATGTGTCCTTGTTTCTCATCTTTAAGCAAGCATCTCCAGCTCAAAGAATGTGAATAGTCATTCCATTACAGATGGGCACCGGCTCTCCCCTGGCAGCCTGCATAGGGTTCATGGTTTCTGCTGGTCCTCTGGGCTAAGCTAGCACATCTTAGAATGTTCTAATTCAGAGGCAAGATTCTGACAAGGTCAAAAGAAGATGGGTTTGGTAGCTCAAACAAACCTGATATCTGTCCCCAGTCCTTATATTCAATGGGTATACAAAATTTTGGAGCTCATTTCTAGATGGTGTGTATTTTCTTTTGTAAAATTTTGTCATATTTTTGTTTTTTCTTTTTTTTTCTTATTTATTGTCAAAGTGATGTACAGAGAGGTTACATTTCATACGTTAGGCCTTGGGTACATTTCTTGTATTGTTTGTTACCTCCTCCCTCATTCCCCCCCTCCCTGTCCCCCTTTTTCTCTCCCTCCCATGAGTGGTTCAGTTGGTTTACACCAATTTTTTTTTGTATTATATAGTGTGTGTGTGTGTGTGTGTGTGTGTGTTCAGGTTGGTACTAGGGCTTGAATTCAGGGCCTGGCCACTGTCCCTTAGTTATTTTTTTTTCCACTCAAGGCTAGTGTTTTACCACTTGAGCCCTACCTCTATTTCTGGCTGTTTTGCTAGTAGATATAAAGAGCCTCCTGAGTAGCTAGGATTACAGGCATGAGCCACCAATGGCCAGCAATAACACATGCTTTCTAAGTTGATTTAAATATTCAAACAGTCCCTTAATCCAAGTGCCTGGTACATAATGGATGTCCAACAAATAATGCCTATGAAAACTGATATAAGTTGTTAGGTTCAAATTGCTCCCCTGTAGGCCCCTGAGCAAGTTGCTTAACCTTTCCGAGCCTCACTGTCATCTTCCTCGTAAATGGGGAAATTCCAGTATGTCACTGGCTTATGTTGAGGACTTCATTTAATGATCTAGCGCACATAAGCTATTTAATACTGTAATTGGTGTGTAGAAAGATTCAATAGACATCTGTAGTTAATATAATTAGTAATATCACAATCTTTATTGTGGTTGTCCAAGAAACAGGATGTATTTGCATCGTAATTACTATGTATTTCTTGTGTTACATTCAGATATTCTTATCCTCTTGGTTCTGACTGTTCCTTTGGGAAGAGCTTTCCATAATCTTCCTTGTTTCCATAGGCAAAAACGATGGCGCCCCTCCTATATCCTGTCTCATTGCCCTTGAGCCTCTGTAACATCACAATGTAATATGTCTCCTCTACCAGTAACCTGTGAGCAGTCTGCACACAGGTGATCAAACTTAATTTATCTCTTCATTTGTAACATCTCATCCAGCGCTTTTCTCAGCACAAAAGACTTGATTTTAAGAAAAGAGAAAATTTTAAAGAGAAAAGAATGTGTAATTTCATTGAAATGTACCAGCACATTGCTTCTGAAAGGCAATCTCATGAGGTTATGGCCAAACGAGAGAGACCAGACAAGCCCCGCTGAATTCCAAGAATCTACAATGCAAAGCCTGATTGTGCTGAGCTGCCAAACACAAGTGTCCTCTATCAACAGCTAACTGGTTCAAATGACCACACCTCAGGGCAAGGCAGTCAACTCAGCTTGTCCCATCCAGGAAATGTCTTCTGGCACAAAAAGGGCTTTGAAAGGTTCTCCCACACTAACAATTACAAACGACTCCCATGAGTGGTAGTTTTTTTTTTTCCTTCAGAAATGAAGCTGATCAAACACATTTAAATGACAAATGTGACCCAAAGTCATTGTGTAAATCTTTCCAGACTGAATATTGGCAAGAAGGCAAGCAGAGCATTCTCAGGCTTGACATTCTCTGAGCTAACCAGTCCCATGTAACTGTGCAATCTCTTAGCTGAGCGTTAGGTGGACTGGCTAGAAGTTGGGATTGGAGAAGTGAAAGATGTTTTTTAAGAGATCAAGAATATTTTCCTAAAGATTCCAGAACAGGGCGGGGCCAGGATGCCAAATTCAAGAGAGCTAATGCCACAGATGGTGAAACAAGAACATAACTACAAGGCAGGTGCCAGTGAGGAGCTAGAGTTAGGTAGAAGCAAGCACTGGATGGACTCAAGTAGGTGCTATCACCATATCTGGGGAGTCCTTAATTTACCTGAATGGGTAGGCAGTTTCAAGATGATTGTGTGTGTGTGTGTGTGTATGTGTATGTGCGCGCGCGTGTGTGTACGACTTTGAGTTCAGCATGGAAAACCATGCATTTTTACTTTTTCAGAAGCATTTTCTAATTAAAAATGCCTCCTAACTCTGGGCCCAACTATCCCAGTAAGAACTAAAGGCCAGGGGAGGGATTGGAGGCTATAGCCTTGCTACCTGAAGTGTTTTGAACCAAAAGCATGACTCTGGGCTACTGAAGGCACTGCTCCAGCAAACAGCTGGCACCAGACTTTTTGCCATCACAAACCTGGGGAGCTCCAGATGACACTGTAGCAATTTTCTACCCAGGACAGAGGGAGAACCACTTCCTGTTGACATAGCAGAAGACCTGTGAGTGGTACAAGCACCGCCTTTGTCTGCATGAGGAGACTGCCATGATTGGTTCAGACACTTTGTCACAATCCTTTCTGGCTAATCAGTAGGCTACTTGGTACATTTGGTGAACAATCAGATGACACCTTCTTATGCTGTCCTCTAGTGTTACAACAACAGCGTCCAAGAAAGACTTCTCAAGCTAGCTGTGGGGAGAGCCAAACTGACACCAGCCAAGAGTGGGGAAGGTGAGCCTGATATTAGTGGATCAGGATTGTGGCAGAGAGACTCCCTGCTAAAGGTCCCACCTGCAGCACACAAAAGCTATAGCACTTTGGCCTTCAGGCACAATCTCTAAGGCCTGGAGTTCCATGAGGACCCTGAATAATGGAAGGAATGTCTTCTCACCTACCCATGATTTCCACTGGGGTAGAACCAGTTAGTTTGTGACACCAGGACTCCTGAGATGGCAGGTCTAGAAGTGATCTGGTTACCAGAAACTCATCTGATTGTTCCCTTGGTGCTTCAGAAATGCCCAACTTTAGTTTAGAAACATCAGCTTTAAAGCTTTACCCATTGGTTGAAGACCTAAGCTCACAGTTTATGTTTTCCTGGCTGGATTCTGCTATTATTCTCAATTATAATGATTGTACATGGTCCAATTCAGACACCAGCTGCTCCATGAGTTCCTTCCTGACCTCCTGAGTCTAAATGAATCTGAGTTCCTGTCACCACTCCATGCACATTCCCCTTTCACATTCTTACTCCATTCTAACTTGTGTTTTGCATTAGAACTGGTTATGCATTTGTCTCCCTGACTAGATGTTGGCTGCCTGCTCTGGCCCCAAAGGCTCAAGCTTTTAAGTCACCTTTGTCTTCTAGCCACACATAGCCTAATGCCTGGTGGACTGCAGGTATACAATACACTAGGCTGCTTTGCTAAATATAATGAGAAATCCAAATTCTTCACTCCCCAATCTTGAGTTTTTGACAAGCAGGAGCTGACCATTTATTTCTTGAGGGTATGACCTTGTGGTCCACGTTCAAGTATGGAATCACATGAGATCTTCAGCTAACATAGAAAGGACATATGGGTGTCATGTTGCTCAGTGGAATCATGAGCTTCAGCAAATTGAAGTTCATGACTGAGAATCTAGAGTCTATGGCTGCGACCCTACACCAGTCTACCTCCAGACAATACTCCCTGTATTTTCACATTCCTTTGCAGTTTCCAGAGAAGCCTGGGGGGAAGACCCTACACGATCACTCTTTCTGCTGTAGTTCTTGTCTCTCCCCTGGTTGCCACTCTCAAGGTCACTGGGAGCTTCGAAGGTGGGACTTGCCAGAATTCTGTGACCCTCTGTTTCTAGTGTTGATGTATTGGGGAGTCTCAGGACCTTAGAACTCGCTTTGTAGATCAGACCTGCACTCCTGCCAGCTTGCCTCAGTCCCTCATGGTCCCTGCCCTTTGCTTAGGCTCCCTGTCCTGAATGGTGGCCCATCTGGCCTCAGCCTGCACACAGCCTTGTCTGCTATGTGCCTAAGGCCTGCCCCTGCTCATTTCCTAACTGGAGACTGGCTTTAAGGCACCCAGCCACATTTTCATACACAGTTGGGTCCTGTGATAGACTGTTGGACACCTTCATTCTCTGGGGTTCTGAGCCACTCTGGCATCCTTCCCCTATTGACTAACTTCTTGCTCTAGTCCAGTATTCTCCATCCTCTCATCTGTAAATCCCAAGTTCCTAGCAGCCTTTTGGTCCTACTGTTAGCCACTCACCAAAAGAAAATCAAGAGTCACTCACCACAGGATTTGCAACTGGAAATGATGAATTTGAAGCCAGGCATGGCAGTTCATGTCTGTAATCCCAGCACTTGGGAGGCTGAGTCAGGTTGATTATAAATTCTCAGCCAGATTGAGCAACATAGTTGAGACACTATAACCAAAAGCCAACCAACCAACACACACATGGATCTGAAAACTCCAGACTTGACTTTCTTTGACTTCTGTGTGATCTTGAAATAACTGCTCTTGAGAAAACAACTTTGTTTTTAATCTGTTTAAATAAGAAATATATATATATATATATATATATATCCTTCTAATTCATTTTGTAAAGTTATGGTGAGGATTAAAGTGTAATATATGGAAACATGACACCATAATTATAAACATCCAGAAAGAATTATCATGAAATTACTGTATTTTATGAGTGTTCTGAAACAGAGAGAAAGATAATGATTCTATTTTAGAAATATGTAATATGGTTAATGTGTTTTAAAATCAAAAGAACAAAACAAAATGTCTTTGTGCTTAAAGGAGCTTATGTTGGCATCACCTGGAGGATTAATCCCTTTAGAACCTTCATTCTTGGATAGATTTGCAGTAACTATGTGTTGTCTTGTGCAATGCAAAGGGAGAACATGAGTTAGTCTCCTTCTCACTCTCTACCCCCACCTCCCTCTTCCACTGTGAGTAGATGGATGATCGGTTCATTCATTTACCTTTACAAGGATAGCCCTGCTTTTCTCAAAGACAGTTCAGGGTTTACTTTCAGAAAAGCAAATCTTTCGCCTCTTCTCTCTCTTACCCCTTTGAAAGCCATCTCTGAATTTACTTCTATGTTGAACATTATATTAAACATCTCTAGTTAGTTCACAGAATCCATGCCCTCTTGGTCTTCTATCCCAGCATCCCAATGCCTGGATGTTCAAAATTTCTTCCAGAAGCCTGACTGTATTTTCACTTGCTTTAGGCTGAGGACATGGTCTCAGCATAATTATTATAGTCCTTATGACTTGAATCTAACAACAGCCAAGAAGAACATTCTAGTGTAGAACCTTCCTACCTATCCCTCAGAAATTGGATCTAAAGAGGAGGAGGGGGAACTGAACAGAACGTGTGTCAGGTGTCCTGCTCTGTGGTCCCTGTGCATTTCTTCCCCTCTCTCCATCCCAAGGTCAGTCACATTTCAAGGGAAAGGGTTAAGCTTTTCTGACTCTGGACCTTACCAGCTTATTTTCCAAGTCCACGCTAAAGGGTTTCCCCACTCATACATCTCTCACTCCCTTTCTTGAAGTGATTTCAGAATGTGCCTTTTCAGGCAAGGAACAATTTTCCTGTCGAACAATTAGGAAAATTCAGCATTTGGGAGAAAAGCCCTAGAAACTGGTCTGATGTATTATTGCTCTAACAGTCCCCTGTGCTCCTAATAAAAACAACCAGGGGAGGCTGAGCACCAGCATGAAATATGGCCCACTTGTTTTCCTAACAGCCTGCTTTCCTACTTATCCAGGATCTGTCAGGCCCTGGTGCAAGCTGCATAAAGAACAAGGCAATTTCCTGTCTTTTATCCTGGTGTCTCATGCCCCAGACATGATTTTAATGGAATTCCATTGTATTTTTGCATCCAAATGGACTTGGAGGCAAACAAAACATTTAAAGGGAGAATTTTTTTAAGTAGAAAATAAAAAAGAAGGAAAAAAACTATCTAGTTAGTACTTGTGAACTGTGAAAAGTCCTGAGTCAGGGAATCCAATGATTCAGAGGTCACCTAGAGGGTTTTTTCCTTTTTATCCAAATGCTTGAGAAATGAAGCTGGTATAAGGGTTCAAAGTGAAGGCCTAAGGAATGGGCCAAGTAAGGGAATTCATTTCCAGCACTTACCTGCTAATGCTACAAAAACATTTAAAAATGAAAAAGAAAAAAGGACAGGAGGAGAGAAAGAAGGGAAGGAGGGAAGAAGGGAGGGAGGGAGGAAAGAAGGAAAGAAAGAAGGAAGGGAAGGAGGGAGAGAGGGAGGGAGGGAGGAAAGAAGGAAAGAAAGAAGGAAGGGAAGGAGGGAGAGAGGGAGGGAGGGAGGGCAGAAAGAGGAAAAGATAGAAGAAACAGAGAGAGGAAGGGAGGGAGGGAGGGAGGGAGGGAGGGAGGGAGGGAGGAAGGAAGGAAGGAAGGAAGGAAGGAAGGAAGGAAGGAAGGAAGGAAGGAAGGAAGGAAGGAAGGAAGGAAGGAAGGAAGGAAGAGGCATAAGTGGAACTATATTTGGAAGTCTAGAATCAAGAGTGAGGATCCATATGTCCATAACAAGCACCTGTCCCCCAATTTGGTTTAAGGACTATATCATCTACCTCCCTTTCTACTACCCTAAGGGAATCTGGGATAGTGAGAAGTTTCCTAGGTTCTATCTGGAAACAGAGAGTGCCTCACAGAAAATACCAGAAGCCACTGAGCAAGCAGAGTCAAAAGACCTGTCACAATCCGAATTATACAGCCAGAAAGGCTGGGTTTCCCTGCATGGAAAGCAGGTTTCAGAGCCAAGACTCTTAGGACTACAAAAATAGACATTGACAGGTGACAGGACAGTGAGCTGCACATGCTTTCGTGTGGCCTGGGAATATGAGGAATGGAATGCCAGATGCATCTAGAATCTCAAACCTGAATTGTTTGTGCTGTAGTGTTCAGATGCCTCTCAGAAGGGTCTGTAACAAGTGTGTCAACAGTGATTTCAGATGATTCATTTATCCCAGTGATTCTTCCCAAACTCTTTCTCTGTGTCAGTCTCTGTGAAGATATATAACCCATGTTGAAACACACACACACACACACACACACACACACACACACACACACACATCACTACAGTAGCCTAAGCAATAATATCACAGAGTCCCATACCAGGGCTAGAGATGTGCAGGAGAGACATAAATGGAATGACAGCTCCCAGGCTATCCCAGATCTGATTTGGGGGGACAAAAAATCACAAGAACCGAGCTCTGAGCCTCTATTCTTGGATCCACAGGTCATTTCCCATGGATCCTGTGGTTGCTGCTCTTTAAGTCCTTAAGGACCAGGTCAGATTCCATGCAGTAGGGAATGGCATGACCATGTTAACCTAACCTTCCCTGTCACATATGCATAGATTCAGAGGGAGAGGCAGCTGACTGCCTTCCAGCTCTCTGACAGACAACATGGGGGAAATATTGGAAAGGAATCAAGGCAACTCTTTGTCCTTGGCATTCTTCCTTCGTGAATATTCAGTCTGAAGAGTAATCTTTGGATGGGGTTTTGGTCATGTGACTTGGAAAAGGATGATGCTGCAGCAGAAGCAGCAGAAGGAAAAGGAAAGATCCTGATACATTGAGGCAGAGATAATAGCCCCAGCTGTAGAACATACCAGAAACTCCCTCTGAGAGTGAGGGCAATGGGACACTGCGAACCAGAGCAGGTTGCTAACTATGAATGATGAACTAGTTTCATTTGAACGGGAGGACTGAGAGCAAGGGCATAGACTGAGCCCAATGGCCAGTTCCAGGGATATGAACTAACCATAGACATAATCAAGAAGAGCCCAGGATCTAGGGTTTTAATCCCAAGGGACTGAGTGGACTACAACTTTGAGAGACTCCTATGGAGATATCAGAAATAAGAACAAGAATTTATCTTTAAAATGGAGATGAGAACATGATGTATAATACTGCTCAAGAGCAGTGGTAAGCCTGAGGCAGACAGAATGGCAGGAAGTATACAAGAGAACAGATGACCTCGATTATCCTATCATGTAGAACTCCACCTTGAAGTATCCAGCTGAGTCAGAGACCCAGTAGAAGGACTAGGAGAAAAGCCTCAGCTGTATCTGATAGGGGTGTTCATGGTGATGCAAAGCCTCCTCCGAGTCCAATATTTCATTTGCTTCCAGGTCATCCATATTACCAAATCCTTAGAGATCAAACCAAATGGAAGAGATGCTTTAGTATCATGTCAGGATATATTTCTTGCTCAGGGCTAAGACTCTATCTGGTCAGTTATTTGAAAAGGTGTAATAAAGTTTCTGTTTCAAAGGGACCTAAACACAATGACAGTAATGTGAGATTGGTGGGCAGATCAGGCCTAGCAGTACCCCCGCTCCACAAGGTCATCCTGGGACCCATGCTCCTTCTATCTTATGACTATGACATCACTTGGGTACTGGCCACACAATCAGAGCCATATCACCTTTACCTTCTCCACATCCCAGTGCAAGGAGTGTGGGGGAAGTAAGGAAAGGCAAGTAGAGGATGAGATATCTTTGTTACATGTTATAATCAAATTGCCATTTACACCTTAGTCTGACTCAAATTTAGTCCCATGGTTATACTCATGGTGAGAGAAGATGAAAAATGAGTCTTTCTCCATTGTGCACAACTAAAATCTAGTAGTTTTTTAAATTTTTTTCCAAGTCCAGGACTTGAGCTCACTATATGACTCTTGCTTTTGCTCATTGTCTAGGGCTCTACCACCTGAGCCACGCCTCCAACCGTACTAGTAGGGTTTTTACAAATATTTTATTGTAAAGGTGAGGTATATAAGTCAGGTAATGAGTACATTTCTTTTTGAACAGTGTCACCCACTTCCTCATTTTCTCCCAGTTTTTCCTCCCAATCCTCTCCCATACTCCCAAATTGTATAGTTCACTTTCAACATAGTGTCTAGTGAATATCATTGCTGAATTAGTTTAATACCCTTTGTCCCACTGTTTCCTAGCAGGATTTTAATGCAAGTGATCAGCAGCGCCTGCCACCATGATTCTCAGCAGTTAATCCCAGTTGTCACCTTTGCTAGAAAGCCTTTTCTGAGTCCCAAATCCTGGCTTCTCGTCTGTGCTTCTATGGTACCTGTAATTAACTCTGTCAGAAGGCTTACTTGAACATACTGAAATTTTCTGTGTATTTATATCTCTTCTACACAAGTGTGAGCTTCAAGGGCAGAAATACATATTTTTCTTCCTTGTATCCACAGTACCTCATATAGTGGCACATGTTGGGCACTCAATAAAGCTTTGTTAGATGAATGGCTAGGTGGCTGGATCGATACATTATTCGATTGAAGAGTGAAAGGAACCAGGGCATTAAGTGGTAAAGTGAGAATGCTGAAGCTTTTTTCTTGTTTAGGTTATAAAAATGACTCTCTAATATATAGCCATGTACATGTGTTCATTCAAATGGCTAAGCCAATGACTGGTGGATGCAGGCCGCTGACGTATGGTCTGCCTCTGTATACAGAAGCACATGCCCTTCTCAACAACAGAGTCTATAGGAAGGATGGTAAGCACTGGGAAAGATGAGGTGTCAATCACCTCCCAGAGCTTTGAGGCTATGTGCACTGTGTGCACAGCTTCCCAACATATGCTCTTTTGTGTTACTCTCTTTATGCACCAATCATAGCATGCAGTGTCCAGTTCTCTCCTCTGTCACATCAAGCAAGACACGAGCAAGAAGAGCTTGCATATGGGAAGACTGAACATGAAAACCTCAGTGCTCCTTGACTCAGGAGTTAGGGGTAGGGAGAGATAGTTATTCATATAGTTTAAGCTGTGCCTTGAAGGATGGGATTGGTCAGGGGATAAAGAAGAGTGGTGGGAAACTTTCCATGACTCCCTATTCAACCTGGGACCTGGGCAAGACCCAATACCATTATAGGCTGAACAAGACTTTACAACTTGACCTAAAATTTGTAATCCCTAATCTAACCACAGAGTGATTCCTTGCACTGTGGACCTCACTTCTGGGACTATCCTGGCAAAGTAATAGCTGAAAGGCAGGTGGAAGTGGCTGGTTACAATCTAATAATGTAGTGCTTTGGAGATGTATGTTACAGACATCCGAGTGTCAGACTTGAAGAAGGAGGCAGGATGATTTAAGAATGCAGCAGACTATTATCATTTGGGCAAGGGAGATAGAATTGAGGAAAGCTGAGAAAGCTCTGGGCAATGAAATTGTCTGAGTAGTTGATGGTTCCCAGTGGGAAGAATCATGGTTTCTGGAAATTGTAGATTCACAGAAGACTAGAGTTGTGGGGGATATGAAAAATCAAATGTGAGATTAAGCCTGTCACCTACTGATTCACCTTGCAAGAATTTTTTAACCTTAGTTAGGTGGGTGCCTCGGTTTCCCCATCTTTGAAATAAAATGAAACAAGATATACCTGCTGGGTCCAGAGAAGGCACAGAGGTCATAGTATGCAAATTAGTCACCAGCCCTTCCCTCCATAAAGCATTAGTTCTTACAGAACCTATAATTTAGGAAGATACCTTGTGGATGAGACAAAACAGAGTAGTTTTGGCTACTCCTTTCCGCATTCCTGTGGTAGATGAAATGATCTCTTCTAGAACTTGCCTTTTACAACGGGGAGGAAATCTAGCTCAGAGTGCAGCAAATGGATTGGCTCCCATGACTGAGCAATCCAGAAGTGACCCTGGCTACGCGCAGGGTTTCTTCCAGAGAGGCACCTTGTCATCATGAAATGGCAGAATCTCACCATTCTGGCCTCTCTCTCATGCTAACAGCATCCTTGGGATACCCACCTCTCCTCACCAGGATGTCAAAAGAACTTCACTATTTCCAACCTCCTGGCTTCTAAAGGAAGGATGAGGGCTTCCCTTCACCAGCTCCTGTGTGCAAGAATGGGGTCCACTGCCCCCATTCATGCATCAAGCTCCTTGCATGTCATGTGCCCAAATGGTCTAGGGACAGGACATACTGATTGACTCAAGCCAACCCAAGCCCTCCCCTAGAGCTCAGAGTAGGGATCAATGTACAAGGTTTCTCCTAGAAGGATGTGGTCCTCCGCCCCCAAAGTAAATCTGAGTAGTGAGTATGGGACATGGGGGTGGGTGTAGGGAACAAAAGCAGTATGTTACAGTGTATTCACACTTAGTTGAATTCTCAGCCACAGATAGCAGAGTCAAATCTTTAAATATAGTGGAATTGATTTTAACCACATTACTGTTCTCAGAATTTGGGGTCTTGAATAATTAGGCTATAAACCAAGGACTGAAGGAACCTGGTGACACTCTACAGAAGACAAAGTAAAAGCTCACCATAGACAGAGTCACTTCCAACAATCCACCCACAATTCAGTCTCAGCCCCAGGGGATACCACCTGGAGGGACTCAGGTGGCACCCAGATGCCCCTGAGGCTAGCACAGGCATAGCCTCATCCCCAGGGACACAGCCAGCCTTCTGATGCTCTTCCCCTGCATTGAGGAAGGGATGCTGGCTCACTCGGAACAGCTTATTATATAGAAATATGGATCCAGCCCCATTCACTTCCTGCAAGGAGGAGATTGCTAGAGCCAATCTCCTTTTATCTGCCTCTGCCTCGATGCTTTTAGTTTCTTGCCCCTTGTTGGGCAAAGAACCTCTCATTATGCAGAGCTACGTGCATTTTTCCCTTCAGAAGATAAAGCTAAGACAAAGAAAGGAAACATATTTAGATCTAATGATGTGCACAGCTTCATTTTCCTGCTTGAATCTATTGCTGTTTAATGAGCTAAATATCCATCAGATGGATTAGAAATACTGATCCCACATGTGTCCCCCGGGAGGCAGCTTCTCAGCAGGAAGATGTGCCTCAGACACAGCACAAGGGAGCCACACAGGTTGCCTGACAAGCACTAGACACTGAACAAAAGCAGAGCCTAGCGGGGATGTGGACAGGTAGCAGGTAATGAGTCACTCACTGCTGACCCCACAGCCAGCCAAGCAGGTAACAGACTTAGAATGGCAAAAACCATATGATAATCAGAATGCTGGAGTACTGGCCAGGGCCCGTGGGTCACTGAGAAAAGAAAAATCCCACACAAACAGAAAGCTAAAGAAAAGAATTGGTCACCAGAACTGTCAGGTTGTTTCCGTCGTCTAATCGGAAGAGACTGCTTGCCTATCGCTATTGTCAATATGGAAGCTGATGAGAGGCGGGCCATTGGTGTTCCTGAAAATATTTTTAGCACAGAGAAGGTACAGTTGAATTCATTGGCAACACAGACTAGTACATGTAAATTTAGAAAGGGGTGCATGTGCGTATGTATATGTGTGTGTATGTGCGTGTGTGTGTGTGTGTGTGTGTGTGTGTGTGTGTGTGTGTGTGCATGTGCCAGTACTCAGGCTTGCACTCAGATCCTGGGCATTGTTCCTTAGCATTTTTTTTTTTTTTTTTTGCTCAAGGGTGGTGCTCTACAGCTTAAGCCACAATTCTACTTTGCTTTTTCCTGGCTAAGTGGAAATAAGAATCTCATGGGCTTTCCTGCTTGGGCTAGTTTTGAACTGCAATCCTTGGATTTCAGCCTCAGGAGTAGCTAGGATTACAGCTGTCCATTGATGCTCATCTTAGCAGTTCTTCATTGTATTTGACAAGGGGAACAAAAAGTTTTATTTCTCTTAAACTTCTTCACCAGAGGAAATACTTGGACTTGAAGCATTCTTTCTGTAGCAGAGATCATAGAAGTTCATGCAAGGCTTTCATCAACAGCTTTTGAAGTCCAAATAGGAAAGTCACACAGCCAATCAATAATTGAACCATGAACAATGTCAATCTATTTACAAAAGGCTTGTTTGGAGCCTGAAAATGTTCTAAATGCACTATTTACACTAAACTATTGAAGTTTTCCCACAATCTCATTGTACACAGAGGGAAACTGAGGCTCACAAGAATTAACTAGCCATGGACTCTATGGTCTCCCTTATCGGGAATAATTAGTACAGGTTTAGGCAAGTCATAGCAGAGCATCACAAGGCCCAATAGCTATACCCTTATGAACACCTAAGATGATGCTAAGTGAAATGAACTCCATGTTATGGAGACAATTGTTATATCACAGTTGTAACTACTTTGAACATCCCATGTGTATCTGTAGCTTCTATTATTGATGATGTTCTTGTATCACCTTCCTGTGGTTGTACCTACACTATCTCTGTAACCTTATCTGAGTATATTGGAAACTGTGTATACTGGTATTGGAACTAGGAAATTGAAAGGGAATACCAAAATTGAGAGACGCAGGGTAAAAAAAGACAAACAACTACAAAAGCAATACTTGCAAAACTGTTTGGTGTAAGTGAACTGAACACCTCAGGAGGGGAAAGGGTAAGGGGGAGGGGGAAGGGGGGTATGAGGGACAAGGTAACAAACAGTACAAGAAATGTATCCAATGCCTAACATATGAAACTGTAACCTCTCTGTACATCAGTTTGATAATAAAAATTTGAAAAAAAAAGAATTAACTAGCATGAGCGAAGTCATACAGCAAGAGAGCAAGGGAGATGAGATTCAGACCCAGGTAACAGACTTGCATGACCAGTTATAGTTTGGTCTTTCAATAAGACCGTATCTCCTTGATCCCCATTCTAACATATAAACAAGCTCCAAAACTCAAATGAAGATTCCTTTTCTATCAATCTTGGAATATTACTTAACCAAACAAAATAAAAGAAGGAATATGGATCCTTCCAGCCTTTGTACTATATCCCATCTTAGCACAAAGATCCCCAGCCTACTTCAATCTCTCTTGACTCTGAAGCTCTCACCAAGGTTCCTGAGCTACAACAACCCAACTTTCCTCCATTGCGATTGGAAATGGAGCAGGTATGCCTTGTCGTGGTTAGATACAATGTCCTTGACATCAAGCCTGAGATTAAGATCTAAATTTGGCCAGGTATGGTGGCTAATGTCTGTAGTCCTGACTCTTGGGAGGCTGAGGAAGGAGGATCACAAGTTCAAGGCCAGCTTGGGCTACCTAGCAAGATACTGAAAAAAACACACACACAAAAAAAAAAAGAGATCTAAGTCTGCTGCCTAGAAAGTGTGTGACACTAAATGAATTAGTTGCTTCTTTTCTTCACTAACAGAAGAACCACAGTACAGATCTCAAGCAGTTCCTATGAGAATTAATTACAGATATGTCTATGAAGGCCTTAGCTAGTATCTGTGTTTCTGTGAGCTCTTTGTACATCTTAGCTGCTAGTGTTATGGTGTGGTCACTGCTGTCAGCACCGTCACCATCATCACCACTCTCCTTCCCCTCCTCCTCCTCACCTTCATCATCGTCAACACCATCACCACTGGTATATTAGTAACAGCACCTCTTTATTGGTAGAAACTCCTGGAGGATAGGGACCTGGTTTCATTCATCTTCACACCTGACCTTTAGCAAGTATATAAAAAAATGGATACCCAGTTGAACTGAGAAAGCAGTTGTTCAATTGGCAATTTGTTATTTGAGCTCTGGTGACAAACTGTTTTGAAATCACAGGCCTAGTTGCTTGCTACCCAATGAAGTTTGAGCTCTTTCACTAAGTTCTTGAAGTTGATAGGTTACTAAGGTAGCTTCTTATTGTATAAAAAAAAAAAACAGTAAAAACATGAAGAGGTTGGAGACTTGGTTCAGGTGATAAGAGTGCCATCCAGTAAGAGAAAGCAAGTGTCAGATACCAAGTGTGAGTCCTGGTCTCAAACAAACAAAAAAAGAAAAGGTTAAATCACCTGGGCACTGATGGCTCACACCTGTGATCCTAGATACCCAGAAGGTGAAGATTGAGGAGAATACAGTTCAAGGCAAACCTCTGTGAGACCTCTATTTCAATCAATAAGCCATGTGTGGGAATACATGCCCATTATCCCAGCTACATGGGATGAACTACGATTCCAGACCAGAATGGACAAAGTTCCTAAATTGCCCATATCGAGAGGAAAGGCTGCCTGTGGTAATGCAAGCCCATCATCTCAGCTATGGCGAGAAGTGTAAATCGGGAGAATGATAATCTGGGCTGGCCAGAGCAAAGTGAAACTCTTATCTTGAAACTGAGAGTCTACTACATGCAGTGATGTGGGTAATCCTAGGTAGTCAAGAGACAAAGATGAGGAGATGACAGCTGAAGGCCAGCCTGAGCAAAAAGTTTGGGAGACCTCAACCAACCAATAAAAAGCAGGGGGTGGGAGCGTGTGTGCCCATCATCATACCTATACAGGGAGGGTAAATAGAAAGGGTAAATAGTCCAGACTGGTTGGGGCAAATGTGAGAGACCCTATTCAAAAGTTAGTGACAGCAAAAGGGACTGGGAACATGACTTGAGTGATAGACTATACACCTAGTAAGCACTGTGAATTCAACTCCCAGTACCACCCTCCCCAAAAGGTTGGATTTACAAAGGAAATAGGAGGAGCATTTATTGAACACATTAAAATAGCCAACATCTATTGAGCACTTATGTCAGGCATAGTCAGAGCACTTTACATGCTGTTGTGTAATAATCCTTATAAATAATTTACTAGGTAGACATTCATTCTCCCCAGATTAAGATCAAGAAAAATGAAGCTTAAAGATATGAATGGACTTGGTTGGGATCATAGTGATGGTGCAGGGAGCCTAGGATTGGAATCCACTCTCCCCTGTCACCAGTAGAACATATCCAGTTCTGGGATAAACTGTGTAAACACTGTCACATCCAGCAATCTTGACTGTTATTGTTCCATTTTACAGATGAGGTAACTCAGGCTTGCCTACATCACAGAGTCAATCAATGCCGGAGATGTCCTTGAAAGAGAATGGGTGTCTGACTATATCTAAAGTCGTCTTCTTTTCTTTTCATGATTTCCCAGTGCCTGGAGCTAGAACCCTAGGGTCCCACGTGTTGCTCAGTCCAGTTTTATCTATCTCCACACACAACCCTCAAGCCCCCTTTATGTTAGCAATACTCACCTGGTCACACAGTTAAGACAGAAGAAATTGCTCCAAATAGACACATCTTCACACATTAACAATCGAGCAGAGAAAAGAAATGCCATCAGAAAGATGTATGTGTAGTCACTATCCTGTAGCTGATGCAGCCTTGAATTACCAGAGAAGGATTTGCTCCGAGGGTTGTCATTATGAGCAAATTTTGCTGTCTGGAAGAGCTAGAAGGGGGGTAGGGATACTGCATGATGGGAAATAGTAACATCTTGGGGGCTGGAGAAGGGGAGGGAAGGTGCAGCAAAGGGGTCTTGGGGGTTGTTCTGTTTTATACACTCTGGGAAGATAGTAAAAGGGGAGGAAACAAAGCACTAATGAAGCCAAAGACCCTGGGGTGGGAAGCACCGCCAACTTCAGCAGAGCTTGGAAAAATATCAGTCTGCAAAATGAAAGAGACAGAGAAGAACACAAAAAATAACCTTGAAGGTAATGGATGAGGCAGAGGAGAAAAATCAATTCAAGGAAAACATATTAAGCACAGAAAAACTAAATGAGAGCTGGGGGGTTGGGAGAGTTGAGATGGGGAGATCCATGGACTAGGAGCCTGGAGGGCTGAGGTTCTTGGCCAGTTTAGCCTCTAACAAGCTCTGTAACTTGGGAGGGGGCACCTCACTTCCCTTAGCTGCAATGGCTCCTCTTAATAAGTGACACAGTTGGACAACATGACCTGCAAAGCCCCCTCCAATTCTTACAGTTGGTGATAAAGAACTGTATGGGAGCTTGGCTTTATCTAGACAGCCCTGAACAACCAGAGGGAGGTGAGGACATTAGTCAGCCCCTTGGTAATTCCTGAAGATCCAGGTAATAGTGACAGGTGAATGAGAGAACTCATTGGCTTGGATTTGCCGTTCTCCAGCCTTTCAGGGGTTCTGAAATTGATGACAAAGGAAACCCAGACCTAAGTTAGCAACCATCAGAGGTATGGATAACACATTTGAAAGAAGGTTCAGGGATGGTCCTATAAAGCACATTGGAACACTTGTATACCAACAAACAGCCCCTTCCCCAAAAGGACCCATGACCTGTGTATTTTGTTGTGATTGTATGTATGTGCCCATCCAAAATGTGCATGCTAAAATCTAATATACAATTTGATAGTATTAAAAGGTAGGCTCTTTTGGAAAGTGATAAATCTTGAGGGTTCTACATTGAGGAATAAGATGAATGCTCTTGTGAAAGAGGTCAAAGGGAGCACAGCTACCCCCCCCCCTTTTACTTTTCTGCTCCTTTGGTCATATGTGGCTGCAGCCACAAGTGGCCACCATCTTGGAAGCTGAGAACTGCCTTCAACAAACATGGAATCTGCTAGCAGCTTGATCTTGGATTTCTCAGCCTCCAAAACTTGTATTGTTTACCAACTATACAGTTTAAGATGTTTTGATATAGTACCAGGAATAGTCTGAGACAATTACTCTATTCATGTGTGGCCTATGATGTTAAACAGAAACAGAGTTATGCCTTTCTCAGCCAAAGGTGATGATGTAGAAACTAATCTAGAACTTACAAACAGAGCAATCAGGTAAACACAGGTATGAATTTGAAGGTGTTGAATACGTGCAATGGGCTTGATGTCTCTTACATGTATCTCAAGTAGCAGCCTGTCACACTAAGTGTATCTGAGGATAATGGGATTTAGCTTTGTCCTGGTTTCTTAGTTGAGTCCTGATGTCATTTTTCCTTGCCACCTTTGATCCTGCTGTGGAACTCTGCTCACTGTGCTTCTGGCCATGACAAGAACCAGCATGGCAGACAAGAAAACATGAGCCATGCCATACCATAACCAATTTAAGACAACTGGATAGGTGCATTAGAGCTCTACAGAAGTTGAGGATAACTAAAAACAATCTCCCCAAGAGGGGAAAATATTACCATTTACTTGTAAGAGCCAATAACTGAAAATACCCCAAGTCTCTATTAAGGGATGAATGAAAAAACGTATGATAATCCTTCAGAAAAAAAAAAAAACAGGAATGAGCTATTGGTACATGTGACAATATAATGAACTTAAAAATAATTACCCTAAGTTGAAAGAAGGAAGACCAAAAACAGTACATACTGCAAGGTGGCATTTATGTAAAACTCTAGAAAATGTAAACAACGACAGAAAGTGACAAATTACAAAAGAGTAAAGGAGTAAAGAAAACTTTTAGAGATGATAGATATGATCTTGATTGTGGCGATGGTTTCATAGGTCAAAACACATTAAATTGCACTTTAAATACATGCTGTGTATTGTAAATCAATTACACCTCAATAAAGCTGTTTTTAAAAGATGTGCATCTCCTGTGATTGTCTCACAGACTAAAAGGGAAAGTAGAAAACTTGGAAACATTTATGGAAGTGAAATGTGACCCCAGAGGCCCCCACTTCTCCCTCTTTTCCTGAGACCATCTCCTGTTTCGCACCCCACTTCTTTGAATGAAGATCCCCCCATTCACGAAGAGTTTCTGACCCTCGAAGCCCATCATCCTCCTTTAGAGGAATCTGTGAGGCAAGAATACTTCCCAAGCATGCAAAACTGGAAGAAAGCAAGACCACAGACTCATAATGTGAAATCAGACTTTTTCATCTACTAAAAACTGCTTTGCAAAGAACAAAGGAGAAGGAGGAGGAAGAAAGAGGTAGAAGAGAAGGAGAAAATGGGAGAAGAAGAGGAGGAAGAAGAACAAGAAGAAGAGTAGGAGGAAGAGGAGGAGGGGGAGAAGAAGGTGGAGGAGGGGGAGGAGGAAGAGGAGCTCTATAATAAGGTTTCCTACATCCAAAGACACACAGGCTCAAGGGTATTATCCAAGACCCCCTTTCCTCCTGCATGCAGACACATGCTCTGAGAAATGAGGGAACAAAGATTATGATCCCCAGCAACGAAGGGAAGCAAAACTCAGAGGCATAAGTTAGCAATCCTAAAGAGGCTGTTTAAAAGGCGTGTTAATGACATTCATTCAAAAGGAATCACTGTGCTTATGCAGAAAGATATTAAAGCCCTGTCATTTCAGGAGTTTTTATCTTTCTCCAGCTAAATACTTGCATGTTGAGCTTCCTGATATCTATTTGGAAGAGATTCATTAATGAAGACTTCGACAATTTTTTTTTAAAATCTGCAGTGTATTACACAACACACACATGCATACAAAAACACACATAAATTCTCACATTGGGTCATAATCAGAGCTTTTACCTTTGATAGTCCTAACTGGGTGTTCCAAGTTTCCATTTGATAGCGGATTGAAATCTACTCCTCAGGGGTGATGCATTAGTATATCTATGTCTTCATTCATTGGACCTTGTGGGTAGCTGTGTGGCTACCATGTAACTAACACAGAGTGGATTCTGAATAGGAGCCACTTATGTCCTCACCATCATAAACTTCTTACAGGGATTAAGGAGTCAAGGAATCTACCTACAAATTAATCTGTGTATTTAATTATAGAAAATACTGGGGTGGCCCAGCACCAGTGGCTCATGCTTCTAATCCCAGCTACTCAGGAGATCTGAGGATTAATGTTCAAAGTCAGTTTGGGCAGGAAAGTGCATTAAATTCTTATTTTTAATGAAACACACACACACACACACACACACACACACACACACACACACACACCCAGGAGTAGAACTGTGCTCAAGTGGTAGAGAGCCAGCCTTGAGTACATAAGTTCAGGAACAGCACCCAGGCTCAGAGTTTAAGCTCCAGGACTGGCACGCGCGCGCACACACACACACACATACAGGTGGAAACATGTGGAGTACTTGAGGGTGCAGTAAAGAACAACTAACTTGGTTGTAGTGGAATGAAAGCATTCAGGGACAGAAACTAATCAGGAATTAAGGGCTTCAAGCAAGAAGCTGATACAAGTGGCTGAGTTTTAAAGTTATAACTCTAGCTATTCTACATAAAAATAGATGAATGAGGAAAAAATGGTAGAGTTAGAACACAATTGCAATAGTTAAGGAGAGAAATGGAATTAACAGGAATGAGGGGACCTGTCACCTGGAAGGCAGAGGGAGATGAAATGTTTGGCAAAGCTTCCAGGCGTCACCTGGGTGCGCTGGTAGATACTTGTCATCCCAGCTACTGAATTGGTGGAGGCAAAAGAATCATGAGGCCAGGCAAAGTTATCAACATGCTATTTTAAAACAACAACCCAACAAAAACACAAGCAAGGGAGCTAGGGGCATGGCTCAAGTGGCAGAGCTCTTGCCTATCATGGGAAAAGGTTCAGTACCACAAAAACAGTAACAAATATAAAACACAGATGTCTGGTAAGATGATGGACAAGAGTGCTGAGGATTGCAATAGGAAACTTAAGAGGGGAGCAGATCTCAGGAAGCAGGGGGCAGAAAAGATCCAACTTGCCAAATGATAAGAGAAGAAGTTACCTAGGGGATGTTAGGGAAAGGTGTTCAAGAGTTCTTTATGTGATGCTGGAAAATGTGCAAGTTTGTCAGCTTTTTGAAACAGAAAAAAAAACTACTATGTAGCTCAGATATGAAAATATTTTTTAAAACACCTTTGGTAAAACAGCTAAGAGAAAATGTCAGGACACAGTGGGATATATGGGTCAAAGCACTGAAGAGAAGTCAGTGTGAAAGTCAACTGTATGCCTGTACATCTCCCTACAGATGTACAGAGACTGAAAGCCTGGGAGATGACACAGGTGGGAAGAATGAAAAAGCAACATTATACTGTAATTACTTCCCTGTTCAGGTACGCTCTCCCTACTACTCACTGCCCCAGAGGTAACATAACAGTGAAGTAGCAGCTCAGTGTAACTATCATAATTCCCAAACTTTAAAATTATAATAAAATACATGTCATGTGAAGTTGATGATCTTTGTCAATTTTAATTGTACAGTTCAGTAGAATAGAGTGTATTCCTCCTGCTTCTATTGTACCACCATCCCCACACCATCACCACCATCCAATTCCAGAATTTTTTCATCTATCTGTGCACCTCTATTAGAAACAGAGGAAAAAAATCCCAGAATCCTTCAGAACAAGACTTTGTCTCACATATCCATTGGTTGCAATTGGATCACATGACCACAGGTGAGTAGAAATGAGTCCAGATAGATCAGTAGAGTGGAGCACTAGAGATGTGTAGGGCTGGGGTTATTCAAATCAGATCCACTGAGTGAATGATGTGCATAGAATTCTCTTTGCATAGTGATTAAGTGTCTCATTACAGTCATGTTATGAAATGCATGATTGAAGAGCCTGGGGGGGGAGCACAGACAAATTTTCACATCATACCTTCCCATCTTCTCAAAGTCAGTGGGCAATGCAGATGATCAGAGAATGTGAATGGAATTCATTTCACATCTGCAGTTCTACAGAGCATCTTCTGCTCTAGGAAAGGTCCCCTCCATCTGATTCCTTCTTCTCTGCTTCTCAGCCCCTGGCCCAGGTACCAGGTAGATATTAGATACATAGCAAAGGTAGTGGGAAGTTGAAGAATCCTCAACTATAAGACAGCACCGAAGACATAAAAGCCAGAGATAGATTCTCTTTTTCTGACCAGGTTCTTCAGGGCCTAGATCCCAGTCTGTTTCCTCCATGCTGCGCTAGGCTGGCCAAGTCTCCCTTGTACATCCTGTTAGCCTTTGGTCCCCTGGGACTGTGCACAGCAGTCTGTTTCTTGCTGTCTTTTCCTTGGCTTCCAAGTTATGTGAAATCAAAGGTAACAATGAAAGCAAAATTCTCATCCACAAATCCATCCCACAGAGAAGAAGCAAAAGAAGAGGAAGAAGTACTCATTTCCAAGAATACTTATACTAGACTCTTAGACTATTCTCCTACATCCCCCTGTCAGGGGATCCATCTTTCCATTCTCACACTTGTGGTCCTGAGAGAATGCATCGTAGGTAGGGTATGAGTGTGATGAGACTGGGCGGCATCTCACCTTGCTCCAGTCCCCACCTCAGCTCTACCACTGCAGAACACAGGGACTCATCCCTGATACATCCCCTGAACAGCAGCACCACACATTTAGCCTGTTCTAGAGAAGACCAGGAGCAAGGGACTGGTATGATAGGCAGCCCAAATATATGCAGGTGCTCTCCTTAGCCTTTAAAATTCTGTCCTTATCCTCGTGAAGCTTGTAGAAACCAGGTAGGAAAAAAATCACCTTACAAGACACTTGGTCTTGCTATTGTTCTTTCTCTGCAGTATTTATCTCTTTTCTAGAAGCTTTCTTCTGGAAATTATTCCTTTCCTACCCCTTCCTTTTACCATAAGAGTTTTTCTGAGTTTCTTCCCTTTGACTCAAATCAACAGTCACCTCACCAGGACAATGAGAGTCTTTCCAAGGCCTTGTACCACTGAGAAGAAGAATTCATTTTCTCTGATAGACGCAGGGGAGATAGGAACTCACCAGCCTCTGACAGACCAGCACATCTAGCCTCACTGAGCAAAGCATGTCACTAGTTGTGAAAAGTCAAAACAAATGAGATATCAAGAGAAGCAGGAAGCAGGAGTCCAGAAGACAATGCCTGGTTTCTCCCGGATGATATAACATCCTTAGAAGGTATCTCAGTCTTCTGATTCTACAAGGTAACCATCCGTCTTTCAGTTACTAACCACCCCTTACGTTCTTCAACTTCTTTATTTTCCTCTCTTCAAGCTAATAAAAAAATGTGTCTGGTATTTTTAACTGAAAGAAAACTAGCCAATCACATCCAGTGTTCCAGCTCTGTCTTTCTTCCTGCCCGTGCCTTCTCTGGCTCTCCTCTCCTTTACCTTCCTTACCAACCCCCTCTCATCTCCATGTCCTCCCTTCTGCCTGACACATCTAATTATGCCATCTGACTACTCACTCCTGCCTCTAGCCATTTAGTTCCAGTCTCCTGACTTCTCTATTTCCAATAGTACTTTGACAAATAGTTATACCACTAAGTACACCCTCTTTGACAGGCCCCCTTGACTTCTTTTCTCAGTTAATGGTGTCTTTAGGTCAGCCCTATGGAGCACATCTGCCACCAGGGCTAGACACTGGCTCTGTTTTTCTTCAGATGCATTTAGCCTTACCCTCCCTGGCCTCATCATGTTCTCGGAGGTCCCTCCTTCCTGTCACTCAGTGTGGGTAATTATATGTAATCATCAGTCCCTGGATCCTGGGCACATGGCACCTACAGTTACCAGGGCAGCAGAAAGGCAGTAGAGATCACAGCTTATGCTGTATGTGACAAAACCACAGACAATGAGGTCAGGGAGCAGATGTGGCTTCTGTCCTCTGCCCCTTGAGCCCTCAACTTCCCCAACACAGAAGCAATAGCACAGATTCCTTCCTTCTGCACTATCATGAGAATCTAGATGATCAATTTCCAATCTTTTTTGGCCAGACATTTTTCTCTCAGATTTTGATCAACAGCTGGAGGATTCCTATTTCCTTGAGATGGAAATTAGTCACAGAGGTCATGGTAACTTAGCATTACAGTTATTGATACACTGGTTCCCAAATTTCCATCTCATATCCACTGCTGAATTTTTGCTTACTGTTATAATGGGGGTGTACTAGGATGAGACTCTTGACAGAAAATGTAATCATTCATAGGACCAAGTCTCAAACATGGTCTTCTGCACCAGGGATGTTCTCGGCAAGCCAAGTGGCTTTCACTTCATTCTGGTCTTCTAGATAGCATGTCTACTTATTCAGGGTTGGAGCTCTCTCCTCCATCCTGCCTTTCTGCTCTGTGATAGAAATGGATTCCTGTTTCCCCCTCCATCCAAGGAACTGTGCCCAGCACTGGGCCCACAGAACGGATGCAAACAGATGACAGAAGTTCAAAGCAAGTGTTCTGCAAACATCCAAATGAGTACTATGTGCACCACACGGCATGTTTTCCAAGGTGCTTTCACATACAGTCGTGCCAGTAAAACACTGGACAACCCCAAGTGCTAGACAAGATAATCTGATTGCAATTTTACAGCAGATCTGTGCCCAGCAAGGGCAATAGCTTGCCCTGGATGGCACTGCTGGAGTATAGAAGAGTCTCTTATCTTCTAATTTCATATGTGATGCTTTATCCAGTCATTATGCATTAAACAGTTTATTAAAATTAAGATTAAAGCTGGGAAAAGCTTCTGAGTTTTAATCTAAAGATGTTGGAAAACTTTTTGTTTGTAAAGGACCAGAAGGTAGAAAATATTTTAGACCTTCTAGCCTCTACTAGAACTACTCAACTCTGTTCACAAGTTCTGAAAATAGCCACATAAGATCACAAACATACAGCTATGTCTGAGTACTAGTAAAATTATGTGAACTAAAACAAGTGATGAACTGGATGTTGTCTGGATGCTGTATATTTCCCACTATCGATTTACGTAATATTAGGAACAATTCTTTAGGTGGAAGTTACACAGAGCTACGAGGTCAGCTGAATGAGCTGTGGTCTCTGCCTCTGAGAGTTCTCTCTAACAGAGGCAGACATGAAGGTTACAGAATTGCTGCCAGTGTACCTTCCTGTGTCAGTCCAGGGCATTTCTGTTCCTACCTCAACCTATCCTAACCCTACACAACCCTAACACTTGCCCATCCTTCAGAAGACTGAAAATCCAAACCAGAGGACAGCCTAGGAAGACCTGTTCATGAAACCCTGCCTGTGAGGCTGGTGGCCTGAAGAGACATAAGGTAGTCTTGAAATATAATTCTGCATTTTGTTGCTGTTTGCACCTGCACAGAGCAACAATTCTTTGGACAAACTCTGGGTTACATTTTTGGGAAAACACATTCCCAAAACTGACTCAAAAAGGAAGGGAGAAATCTTAAAAGTCTTCTGCCTAACATGTAAAGAAATTTGAACAAATAAGTTTTAAAATCTTAACCCCAAATACACACAAACCTCAAGATGGTTTCGCTGATGGATTCTGTCATATTTTTATGAAAAAGGGAATAGATTCCAATGCATTTGTTAAGACTAGCCATCCTCTGAAAGCAAAGATGAGGACATCGCAAGAAAGGAAACCTACTGACTGTGCCTTATACACTTAGCAGCAAGATTTATTTAAATGTTAGCAAACAGAACTCATCACTGTTAAGAAAAATTATCCACCATGACCAAGTGGGATTCCTAAGTAATTCAAGATTGGTTAATTCATGTCTTGTGCCATATTCATTAGAATAAAGATTAAAACCACACCATCACCATAGACACAGAAAAAAATATCATCAAAGCAACCACAATTCAGGATAATTTTTTAAAATAAGCAGAATAGTAGAAAACTTGTATGGTTAAGTAAAAGACTTTCATGAAAACCTACGGTTTATATAATACCTAACAATGAAAACTGAAATTATCTTCTATGTCAGCTCTTACTTCTTCCATTCAACATTATATTGGGAATTGTAATCAGTAGATGAGGTAAACAGTGCAGTAAAGCAGGAAGAGGAAATTAAGGTTGCATAGATAGGGAAGGAAGAAGTGAAACTGAAACTGCCTTCATTCTCAAGCAAGATCCTAGGTGTAGAAAATTCTGGGCAATTCACAAAAATAAAGCAGAACAAAGTTAGCAAAGGTGCAAGGAACAGAATCAATACGCATGATGCCTCTGTACATAGACAATCCAAAAAACAAAATTTAGAGAGTGACTCCATTTACAATGGCATCGACGAGTAGAATTACTGAAGAATAAATTTCGTAAAAGAAATATACCAATGGAAGATGTAAAAAACAACTGAGTGAAATTAGAGAACTTCTAAAAAAGGCAAACTTAGTTCACACTCAAAGATTGTAGAATTCAATATTCTTCCTGAATGAATCTTTAGATTCAACTCAGACCCTGTGAACATTATCATTAGGCTTTTCTTTTGAAATTGACAAGTGAATAAGGGTCACAATCTCTGAATTAGCCATGGTTATAGGCATAAGCCACCAGTACTGGGCTCTATCAACATTTTAAAAAATTTGGTCATGAGGCTTGAACATGGGGACCTGGGCACTATCTCTGAACTCCTTTCACTCAAGGCTAGTGCTCTGCCACTTTGAGCCACAGATCCACTTCCAGTTTTCTGGTGGTTAAGTAGAGATATGAGTCTCTCAGATTTTCCTGCTTGGGCTGCCTTTGTACCTTGATCTTCAGATATCTGCCTCCTGAGTAATTAGGATTACAGGTGTGAGCCACCAGTACCTGGCAACACAATATGCTTTTCCAAATGGGTAATTTTCTTTAAAACACTACGAAAAATCCTACACCAATTGTAATTGATGCTTGAAAATATACTCCCCATCCTTAGTCCTAAGGGAAATTCAGTTTAAAACCACAAGGAGATGTCACTAGACATCCATGAAAATGATTCTATTCAGAAAGACCAACTGCATTTGTATTGGGGAGAATGTAGAGAAACTGGAGCCCTTACTCATTGCTATTAGAAGTATAGTAGAGCAACCACTTTAGAAATCAGTTTGGCATTGCTTCAGAGATTAAACATAGAGTTGTCATGTGATCCAACAACTCCTAAGTAACCATCCAAGAGAAATGAAAACATATGTCCACACAAAGACTTGTATGCAAATGTTTGTAGCAGCATTATTCATAATAATCAAAATTTGGAAGCAATTCAATTTTCCATCAACTGTCTACTGGATAAAGAAATTGTGGTAGATACATACAATGAAATACTATCCAATAATAAAGAAAAACACACACTGATAAGCTACTGGTACACACTACAACATGAAAAAGGATGTCAGAAACATTATGTGAAACATAATGTGAAACATGAGCAAGAATCAAATGTTGAGTAATTCCATTCATATGCCATTTCCAGAAAAGGCAAATTTCTAGAGCAGGAAAGGAGATCAGCCTTTGCCTGAGGCTGGAGATGGAAATGTGGGTTGATTACAGATGGGCAGAAGAGAACTTTTGAGACCATGGAAATGTTCTAAACCTGGATTTTGATGATGGTAGCACAACACAAAAATTGTTGAATTGTACATTTGTAAAGGGTGGGTTTATGACATGTAAATTATACCTCAAAACATCTGTCTAACACTAAAAAGTCTAAAGCCTACCCAAATACAGTTATCCTGCTCTTGATCTGCCTCTTTTGGTTGAGAGTGGCCTCATTTGCCTTTGTTAGTTTTCTTTTTTTTAACCTCTGACTCCCATCCTTACTACCAGCTTCCTTCACTGCTCCAAAGCAGTTCCAGAGATTTCTAAGCCCATTTGGATCCTGTTCATTATTCTGCAGATCCCCTCTCAACTAGATTTGCAAATGTACAAAAGATTGCAATTACTCTCAATTGTTCTCTGGCACTGGGCTTCTGGGTTTTTTCTTATCTCTTCTCTTCCTAATATTGACATGATCTAAAACTCACTCACATAAATCATTATTGGTAGGTATGGACTATACTTACTCCAGACCCCTTGTGCAGTTGAAGAAGCAAGGAGTAGAGGAGGGGAATATATATTAAACCCTACAAAAACTTGACATGGGTTATTACATACTCTTATTGTTAATATGCTCTAATGTGCTCAGGGAATTTTTTAGACCTATGTTATTTCAACTCCACATCTTTCTTCTTTCTTCTCCCTATTCTTCTCTCTTCCCCTGGCCCAGAAAAGAAATATTTCTCGTTTTGACTTGTAAAACTGTAAAACTCAGTTTATCAGTTTCACTTTTTTATTTGTACAGCCCAGTTTTTCATTGAGGCTTTATAACCTTTGGTTCCATGCGGCTTAACCTGACAATGACTGAGATATCATGGTATCAGCCAAGTATGTAAAATGAGAGTCAGTCTCACACACAAACAGATGTTAGATGACCTAAGAAGAAAAGACACTTTAAAAAGATTGCATAACCCAAAGAAGCACCAGAAAATACCAGATGAATTTTCAGAAAATATGTAGCCATCGACTATGTGGTAGATTTTTTTCACCATAGATACTCCCACCTCTGCCATATGCAGGAAACTGAAGTTTACAATGATTAATCCTGCTGCCCTCCACCAAGACTGCAAAAATAATAATTACCATCTCTGTTTCTTTACAATATCTGGAGTTCGTGTTTCTGATTGGTTGAGCCTGCATGCCTGCTCTCTTGCCACTAAGAAGGGGCTGTGGGCAATCTGTAATTGGTCTTAACTTTTATAGTGAAGGATAGTTTGTTATCTTCAAAACTCTTAGCACAAGGGAAACACAGGAGGGGAAGTCAATTGTTAAGAAGCCTCAAATAACATAAACTGCTTTTATGGCTAATTTTGAATAATTATGCATGACCTCTACTGAATACCTGAGAGGAAGAATTGCAAGAAGGATTTTATTTTGGCAAGGCAGAACATCATGGCAGAAGGGTATGGAGAAGCAAAGTTGCTCACCTTGTGGTGGCTAGAGATGGAGAGGGAGACGGAGTGAGAGAGAGGAAAGAGAAAGAGCCTGCGTTAGCTGGCTTTCTTCTTTTCCTCTTTTATTCGATCTGGATTCCCCACTTATGGGATAGTATCACCAACATACAAGGTAGAGCTCTCACCTTGACCTTATCCTCTGTGCAAAAACTTTCATAGATATGCCAGAGGTGTACTTTTTATTAATTTTTATTGTTAGTATAAAGGTGATGTACAGAAGGGTTACAGTTAATAAGTCAGGTAAAGAGTACATTTCTTTTTGGACAATGTCAGCCCTTCCCTCTTGCTCACTCCAGGTTTTTCCTTCCCACTCCCACCCATAAGTTATAGAGTTCATTTTCAACATAGTGCCTAGTGAGTATCATTACTGCTGTATTTGTTCACCCTTTGTCACTCCATTGTTTGACACCTCCCCTAGCCCTCCTAAAGACAGATAAATAAACAAACAAGACAAAAAGAAAAGTAAACAGAAACAAAGAAAAGAACCTTTTGTTTCCATTTCCCCAGAGTTCATTTCAACAAATATTGTTTTATATTATCAGAAGCACATAGTCATCGTCCATGCCTTTGTGTTCTTCTTCTAAGAACATCTTCTATTGGTTCTCAGTGTGTATGAAAGAGTCCTGTATAATTTATCATGTCCCTGTGTATTTTATTCCTAGCTTCTGCATGTGAGAGAAAACATGTACCAATTTTTGTCTCTGAGTTTGGCTTACTTCACTTATGATTTGTTCTAGGTCCATCCATTTTTCTGCAAATGGCATGATATTATTCATGCTAATGGCTGTGTAAAATTCTGTTGTGTATAGGAACCATATTTTGGGGGTCCATTCATCTATTGTAGGGCATCTGGGCTGTTTCCATAGGTTGGTTCTTGTGAATAGTATAGCAATAAACACAGATGTGCAAGTGTCTATGGTAATCTGGCTTGTGATGTTCTGAGTAGATGCCCAAAAGTGGTATGGCTGGGTCATAGGGAAGATCTATGTTTAGTTTAGTTAGCTTGTTTGTTTTTTTTGGTCAGTCGTGGGACTTGAGCTCAGGGCCTGGGCACTCTCTCTGAACTCTTTTACTCAAAGCTAGTGCTCTATCACTTTGAGCCACAGCTCCACTTCTGGTTTTCTAGTGGTTAATTAGAAATGAACCTCACAGACTTTCCTGCCCCAGCTGGCAGCTGGCTTTGAACGGCAATCTTCAGATCTCAGCCTCCTGAGTAGCTAGGATTATAGGCATGAGCCACCAGCTCCTGGCTATGTTTAGTTTTTTGAGGAACCTCCAGACTGCTGTCCAGAGTGGTTGTACTAGTTCATATTCCCACCAACAGTGCAGTAAGGTTCCTTTTTCCTCACATCCCAGCCATTTGTTGTTTTTCAAATTCACAATATTGGCCAATCTAAACGGGGTAAGATGGAATCTTAGAGTTGTTTAGATCTGTATTTCCTTTATGGCCACGGATGATGAGCATCTCCTCATGTGTTTCTTTGCCATTTTTACAGAGGTGTGCTTTTCCAATGTCTTAATTGCTCTCAATCTAGCCGAGTCAACCATTAAGGTTAACTCTCACACCTAGGTTGCTCAATGTGCTCCGCTAAAGGATTCACAAGCTATGTTACCGTGACTATAAGTCACTGATATGCTTTAGCACAGACTCTTTCTTATCTTATTATATAGAGATTCGAGCTGCTTTGGGACTTGCACCTGTAGAGTATGAAATGATTGATAGTCCCTGTGTCTTGCTTTATTATGCACATCATGACCCTCCCTAACATGGGTCCTCTTTGTGTGTCTACACCTTATTTGCTTATGAGCTGGCAAATCACCAAACAGCCCACACTCCTTCTACCTCAGGAAGCAATTACTGCTCTGTAAACAGATGCTTACCTGATCCTGCAAGCTGCTATTTAAAGAAACTTGAAGCTGAGCCCTTCTTTAAGAGGAATAATCTTTGTACAATGGAAATATCACAATTACACTGAAATTGCAAGTAGGGTATTGTGAAATTTGAATTTGCTTAAAATATGGAGCCAACATGACAAATACACATTTCCTTATGACATTTTGTGGGGGCTCTGTGTGACCCCAGAGGGCTTCTGGTTTGAATAAAGTAGAAATGTCAAAGGCAAGTAGCCTTCTTTTCTCTGGGCCACGTTATATTTTATTGCTCAGATCATTCTTGGATGCCTAAGGAAAACCTTGTATTTTACCCTCATGACCCCTATCTATTCATTTAATAATCTCTCCAAATGTCTCCATCATGGAAGAATCATTAACCGGGAATCTGTGTAATATCCCAAATATTATTCCTCCAAGGAGGTCTTAATGATCAGTATGGCCTGACAGATCTATTCTCTCTGGCATATAGGTGAGGTGTGCATTAAAAATAAAGCCTTTTTATTTAAAACACACAGAGAGAAAGAGAGAGGAAGAGAGATACAAGGAGGAGGATAGGGGGATTGCAGTTCAAAATATTCCTGGGCAAAAAGTCAGTGAGACTTTATTTCAAAGAACCAGATAGGCATAGTGGTAGCTCTCTGGAGTCGCAGATACTCAGCCTAGGTAGTAGCAGGTTGGCCCTGGACATAAAAAGCATGACACCCTACTAGAAAAGTAACTAAAGCAAAAAGGGCTGGAGACATGGTTCAAGTGGTAAAGTACTTACTCAGCAAACACAGATCTCTGACTTCAAAGCCCCAGTACTGTCCAAAAAAATTTTAATAAAACAAAACAGTAACCAAGTACAGACAGACATTTTTATTGCCACTAATCCCTGCACTTTTCCATGAACCCCAGGAGTTCCTTTCCACCTTCCCCTGGCCTTGAGTTCAGACCTTAGTAACAGCACGAAGGTGAACAAACAGAAAATATGATTCGTTCTAATTCATTTCAACTATTGTCTTTACTGCAATTCAAATGGGCTCTCCTCTGGCCAGTATGCACTCCTACAGAAGCAGAACCCTGGTGGCCATGGTCCTCATGCTGCTATTGAGTAGGGCAAGCAATGTGGATTCATCTGATCTGTTTGTGTCATTATCATCATGGCCTCTCCCTTGTTGCATCTCCAGAAATCCCAATTCCTTCTAGTGGGACTTGGGGTCTCAAGCTCACAATGTGTGTGCAAGGAATCTCATCCATACATGTTTGGCCTTTGTTTTTAGGCCTTTAAATTGGAAGAGCTAAGAAATTAGGCACACACACACATACACACACACACACACACACTCATACACAATCCTGATACTGCTACTTGCAATGCGAATTCAGAAAAAATTGTATTTATGTATTCTCTACTACTTCACATCCATGCCTTCTTCCTTGCAACTGAGCGCCCTGGGTTCTGGAGGGCTTGGGAGAGAATGCAATGAGACTATCCTGTGATTGTTTCCTTTGCCTCTTATTCTTCACTCAACAGTCTCAGAAAACCAGCACAAATACTACCACCACAAACATGATCACCAAAATCATGAGGAGAAATCTGCATTTCCTCAGTTGTCACTACCCTCTTTCTAGTCTCAGATCACATGCCCACTGCATACAAGATGGCATACTCCTTACTCTCTCTAGGTCCTAGTATTGTAAAACTATGTGTTTAATGCTTTCCCTTCTCTTTAACACCAGCTTCTCCCCTGTGGCTTTGTTCGGATAGACCTTTTCACTCCCAAGTGTTCATTCTGACAGTGTATCTTGAGTTCTTACATAATGAGAAGGGTTACTTACCTAGGTCCTTTGTACATAAAAGTTATTCTTCTGGATAGTTTCAGGATGTATTTTTTTCCTTAAGTACTTTAAAAATATTACTTAATTTTAAGAAGTCTGATGATAACCTAATTTCCTTCTCTCTGTAAGCTAATCTTCAAATGCAGTAATTTGACTAGGATGAAATTTGGGATTGGTCATTCAGAGTAGGTTTTTGAGGTACATTGTGTGTTTGTATCCTTTCAATGTATAGATTTGGATTGTATTATTGTTATTTCAGAAAGTCTTTCTTGAATTTCTCTCTCTCACATTCACTGTGTTAGCCTACTTTGGTTTTCTCAGGGACCACTTTTTATCATATACTGGATAGTCTATACCTTTGTTCAATATTTTTGTTTCCTCCCAAACAACTTTGTCTCTCTCTCTTTAAAAAAAAAGTTGTTCCTTTAATACCTTCTGTTGTTCTTCAAGCCCTGTCTACTGTTTATTCTTATGTTCCTTCTAGTTCATTCTTCATTTCTAAAATAACTTCTTTTTAATTCTCTTTTGTAATTGCTCATCTAATCTTCTGAGCAGTTTAAAAATTCTCATTTTTGTTACTGTTGTTGGATTGCTTTTTTCATGTCTCTTAGCTCATTTTGAGATAGTAGGTCCCAGTTTTGGTCTGCTTGCCTCTCTCCTTTCTCTACACACACACACACACACACACACACACACACACACACACACACCCCCTAGGCAGGGCTTCTGGCTGTAGCCATTGATCCTGTTTGTGTTTCAGGCTCATTGCTGAGTTTTCTGTGGGTGTCTGTGGGTTTGAGTCTATAGTTACTCTGGTTAATGACAGCCAAAAGCCATACTAATTTTGTTATTTCTCAGTAAAAGAATTGTTGGTTTTTATTTGAATTGCCAACTCTTATCCATTAAATTCCAGATAACTGGCTTATCTTGAGAAAGCCCAGACGTCTAGTGGTCCTGAGCTCACATCCCCACATGGCAACCACTAGCTAGGGCTGAAGTCTCAGTACCCTCCAGGTACGGGCCACCAGCTATTGAGGCTGTCACCATCTCAGCCCCTCCCCTCCATCATTCACTAACCACTTGATAGTCACACCACCATCCCAGCCCTATATCTACATGAAGGTGTCTACTCTTGTGACTTATCTTCTAGGGTCACTAGCATGAAGTAGGACCTATCCAGGATCCCCTGCATACCTACCCAGAGTTCCATGTGCTCTTTGCCTCTTCATTTCTCCCATTTGAATCCAAGGTTCCCAATTCTTACTGCCTCTGCCTGACCATATTTTCCTCCTAGAATCCTCTAGGGCCTATGGGGTTTTTACTTCTGCAAGTCTCCTCCATTTGGATCCCATTCCTACAACATACTTGAAACTAAAGGCAGCATGTGAACATAGTTCATAAGGGAAGGCTTTGAGGCCCATCAGAAACACTGAACACATGGAGGCAAGTTTATTTCTTAATTGTCTTTAAGTATTTATACAAAAGGGTTTCGACATAATGTATCGATATATGTGTACAGTACATCTTGATTAAGATTTAATCTTACCTAAGCCAGAGACTGGAAGCTAAGCCCAGATGGGACCCATGTTTAAGTGGTTCAGGCAGATGAGGAAAAAGCAAATTAAGACCCTTGTTCAGGGGAAGGGACTGGAACAGTCATGAGATTGGGTCATAAAGGGAGGTATTTCTACAGTCTTGAAAAGCAAAGGTAGAATCTGGATGTCATGTAAGATTGAGTCAAGGATGTATTTTGCAGATAGGGAATTTTGCTCACAAAATTCATTTTGTGTGCAGCCTGCTCCTCAACTTATGGTTATTTCTACTCAATTGATATCTCTAGGCACCACTCCCGGGAAAATATGTAGACACACAAAAGAGTTGCTTACAATGCCCTGAAAAGCCTCCAGTTCTTCCATCTATACACTGTACCTGTTTCTTTTGTATTGATGGCATTCCACCTTTGCCCAGGCAACAACAAAAACTCAGATCTCATCTCCTCCAAAGACACAAGGCTGATTGAAGTGCCTCTCATGTGTGCTGGCACAGGACTCTGAGCAAAGGAGGCATCATTCTGTCTGTTTCTTTGTGCCTTTCCATTAAGTTAAAAGCTCCTTGAGAACAAGACAGGGGTCTCACCAAAGTCTGTATCTCCCATACCTAGTATATTACAGATGCTCAAACAATGACTCTAACAGCATCTATAAACATATATACCATTCATGTTGATGAACATCTGCACTAGTGCCCAGTAACAAGAGGGTTACTGAAAGCCAGTAGCCATACCCTGATAGGCAATGTTGAAAGCCTGGGTGAGTGATGGAATCTGAGCGTCCTGTCCATATCTTTCATCTTCTAGGATGCCTTTTCTAATCATCATAATTATTTTATTGCAGGTTCCATCAGGGTGACAACACAAGGGAGCAGAAAGAGGCAGCAGGGACTCCTGAGTTATTGTTCAGAGATGGGAACAGTGTCCTATTACTCATGACAATTCGAGGACAGACAAAGGTTCTCACAATTAGCTGTCATCATTGCTCATAAATTTCAAAGAGAACATTGAGAAGTAGGAATGTAGTCTAGACAGAAAACACAATGGCAGGGGAGAAGAAGGGAGGGACATCCAACAGAGGAGAGATGGAATCTTGCATTTCTGCCTTCCCAAGATGCTGGACTATAGGGAGACTTACAAGCCAATACTATGGGACTGTAGGGAGGCTTACGAGCCAATGCTATGGGACTGTAGGGAGGCTTATGAGCCAATGCTATGGTCTATAGAATGGATTCATCTGCCTCAGTTAAGGCCAATGGATTACCTTCTATAGCCATGTCCTCAAGGAAGTGTAGCAAGAAGCTGTGGAATTAGGACAACCTGGCTATCAGTCCACTAAGGCCCACAGTTCTGATGCACATATTTTTACACTTTTCCCTGGATGGAATCTAAAACTTAACCAGAGCTTTAGGGGTCACCTCATACCTAATTCCTATGGTGACCAACCCATTACTGTAATCCATTGGTTCCCAATCCTAGATCCACATGAGTTTTAAATATGCCATTATCTGGACTTGAGACCAAATGAGCAAGAATTTCTAGGGATGGGACTTGTGCATCAATATTTTTAAGATCCAATGAAATATTTGGTTATCCAATTTTATACAAAATTGTTCTAAAGCCTCCTCACTCCAAATGATAAATTTTCTTCTGGATCTATGTGGATCGAGAAGTGGTATCGCTTTGTAGTTTTGGTTTGGGGAAGCTCCTGAGATTTCAGATAAGAAGTCAGCTGGTGGCTGGAAGAGGTCTTTTCAAGAGCCATGTGGACCTCTCCAATGGTTTCTTGCTCATCCTTACAGTGATCCAAGTGATCCAAGAAAAAAAAGACACCAGCCACCATGATTTTTTGTGATCTGGCCATGTATATCACACCTCACACTGTTCATGATATCCCCTGAGTTACCCTAGATAGACCTGTTCAGGGCAGAAGAGAGGCTAGTGTTCAGATGTTTGCGGACTAGCCTGGATATTAGCCACTATACCAGGTGTCTCTAAAGTGAAGTTTCATCAGGGTGGAGAATCACCACTTCTTGAGGGTCCCTTTGGGCCTGAGACTTTGAACCTCCTTAGGACATTTCTCTTCTAATAGACTGAAAGACGTAAACTGCTGAGCATTTTAGGCACAACTGGTAGAGAGGGTGGGAGTGGGAAGATGAGGACTTTCAGGTGCCCCCTAAAGGTGTGCTACCCATCACCACTTAAAAGGCCCCTTCCTACCCTTCTCCCTTTTAATTCTGAAGCAGACAAGACTTATTAGTGTTTATTCTCCACATGACAGCTGGAATGGCTTAGGTCTTTTTTTAAACCATAATGAATACTTTTGTATAGAAGTCTTTGTTCTGCTAGCAGATTATTCCCACAGGATAGATTCTGTTACATGAAAATACTTGTTCAGATCTTTTCCCCCCTTCTGTATAGAAAGGCTATAGTGTTTTTATGGTTTTAGTCATTGTTTTTTGGTTGGTTGGTTGTTTGTTTTGACCATTTTTAATGTCTTATTTCCATCATGTGAATCTAGCCTTCATATGGTTGCTCAGAATTGAGCAATTGTCTTTCAATCATCATACATTAAACTTTCAAATCCTCCTTCAAGCTGGCTCAGCAAGAATGTCTCCTCTCTTGCCCTGCAGAAACAAACACATTTGTTTCTGCTACTTACCCTAGCTAGAACCTAACAGAGCACATTGGTAGGTGCTTATAAAGTGATCACTGTATTAATGCTTGCAAATAGAAAACCAAGGCTCAGAAATATTGACTATCAGAGATAATTCAGAGATTGAAATATCAGAGATATGCCCAAGGCCATGCCACATGCCTAGGCTGGTCACTAGTGACTCATGCCTATAATTCTAGCTACTCAGGAGACTAAGATCTGAGTAGTAAGCTTTAACACCAGCCCAGGCAGGAAAGTCTGCAAGACTCTCCAATTAATCAGCAAAATTTGAAATTAGAGCTGTGGCTCAAATGGTAGAACACCAGCCTTGAGCAAAAAGGCTAAGAGACAGTACCCAACCCCTGAGTTCTAGACCCAGTGCTGGCACAACTTTTTTTTTAAAGACACTTGCCTAGGCCCTCAGGGCAAATAGTTGTCTCACTCTGTCACTAGTATGCGCATCTTGTTCCCTTGAATCCTATCATGTGGAGAATCATCTGTACCACCTTCTCTAAGGCTGACTCCTAGTCTCCCAACCAGTGGAACAATCAACTTTTATGGCAGTCACGGGCTTGCTCCATTACCAGAAGCTGCTAGTTTGGCTCTGTGTCCTGGTAAGGAAGGGTCTTCTCAAGTAACCTTGAATTGTTCCACCTCAAACCTTTACATCATGAGCACTATGTCTCTCAAAATGGTCCTTTGAGTTTCATGTGGCCTTTGTGAATACTGACTGCCTGGCTGCCTGCGCACAGGGTGAGGTGCGCTGGCTGTAATTATTTAATGATCCCCCAAACCATTTGTTTGTTCTGTGACCTGTGTTCCTGCTGTTCTCCAGGGATGTCAGGAAGAAGCAAAGGACAGTTCAAGTGACAGCCTCAACAAGCCTTTACTGCCCCGGGCTCTGAGCCAGGTGCTCTCTTCAGCTGGGGGTGGCAGGATGTAGGAGGTTGGGGGACAAATGAAGAGCAGAAGAGAAATAAGAGCCCTTATCCTTGACTAATGCTTATCCCTGTGCTAATGAAGTTCCAGTCATCCATCCTTAATTAATTGTTTGAATGGTGAAAGCCATTTAATCTCAAAGAGCCTCAGTTTCCTCATTTATAATACTGAGTTTTATAATAATTTTCTCCTAGGTAGGTTGCAAAAAGAACTTCAGTGGAATTATGTACATAAATTACCTAACAACACAAGCTCAATGAATGTAAATGTCTTCTCCATATTCCTCATTTAGTTATAGAAAACTCGAATATGATAGAGATTTAAGAGTATTTGCCCAAAGATAAGCAAGGAGGAAAGGCTGGGCTCTGGCAGCTTGCACTTGTAATTCTAGCTACTCAGGAGGCTGAGATCTGAGAATTGAGGTTCAAAGCTAGTTCGGGCAGATAAATCAGAGAGACTCATGTCCAATTAACCAGCAGAAAGCTGAAAGTAGAAGTGTGGCTCAAGTGGTAGAGCACCAGCCTGGAGCAAAATTACTGAGCAAGAACTTGAGGCCCTGATTTCAAGTCCCAGTACTGGTACATACACCCAAAATAAATAAATAAAGGAGGAAAGGAGGAAAGAAAGGGAGGGGAGAAAATAATGAGAGCTGGTTTGAGAACTTTCTCTGGGCACCTGTAAGCGTTAACTGTGCCCCGTCTTCTTCCCTGAATTTTTGAAGGGAATATGAATTGCAGCCAGGGAGTCAGCTCCAAATTAACACTTGAATTTCCCAGATCCTTTTCAGCTTATCCTATGGACAAATCAGGGCTGAGACTTCTGTTCACCGGTTACGCTTTCGTTGTCAATTCTTCCAGTGGTTTTCAGGGTCCCCAAAACTATTCCCCACCAAACTATTGCCCTTTGTATTTATCACCCCCTCCTTTCCCTCCTTCCTGCCTTCCCAGACAGTGGTGCAGACAAAAAGACCATTTATAACAGTCGTTCTGACAGCTGGACATTATTTAATTACAACTGCTGGCAGCCACATAGTGTGCTGGAGGCTATTTAAAGTTCTAGATGGCAAGAGGAGAAATGAAGAAACTTATAACTCTTGGAGGGCAGTAGTGAGGAAAGCCAGGAAGGGCAGGCCAGGATGGACCCTCAGGTCACCTATGCCAAAGTGGTGTTTCTGACTCCTGACCCAGAGCTTTATGGTCTCTGAGGAAGAAGGCAGAAGAGCCCCTTGAAGGCATCTCAAGGGGAGGTACAGAGCCAGCAGCAGCAAAGTCAGTAGAACTGTTGGTTTCAATCAGCAACAGAAGTCTTTTAAGCATGCTGAGCCTTGTTGCCATCTCTGTGAATGAGCCACACTTCATATTTCTCCACACATCAGTCACACAATGCCAGTGTCACCTCAGGGGCCTGAGCCGCCACATGTTAGTCTGTGTATACCAGGAATGTGATCACGGGTGGCCATGTTTGGTCCTCTGGTCAACCCCAGAGAGCCATTAACTTTCTATTTAGCTGTGGCAGTTATGATTTGCTGGGCTTTGGATATTTCCAGCCAGTCAAGGAGACTGGCTACTCCTCCACGGAGGGGCCTATGCTTCGCAAGGAAAACGGGTCTTAGGGTATTATGCATCAGAGAATGAGAGGGAAAAACTAGGTGTGAATACAGACAGTTACACCAATTATCATAATAATACTTCATGAATTGAAGGCTCTTTTCACCATGGTAATTATTCCTATTACCATGTCAACATTATGACATGTCTATGAGATGTAGTTTGTTGATGAGTGAGAAGATCAGGGAAGTGAATTACACCTTACATTTCCCCAGCCATTAGTAGGACCACAGTTCAAATCTGACTGTATGGTTGTGTTTCTACCACAGAAGTGCCTCTCAATCCAAATTGCCCATCAGAATGTCCCCAAGGCATGTTTGAAACACACCCTCTGTCTTACTGCAGGCCCATTAAATCAAGATCTCGGAAGGTAGGATCGTCCTAGCATCAACTTCCTTTCAATGTGTCTAATGTGAAGCCATGGCTGAGAGACCTCGGTGGGACAGATTTGTGCTGTTACTACCTTGTCCAGTGTGACATCTGAAATATGACTCAATCCTGTCCACTCCCATTCTTCTACTGCTGCTGCAGTCAGAGTGGTCGCAGATGACTGTGAAAGTGTGGGTGGCCAGAACTATCCACCACTCCAATTGTTGCTCCCAGGATTCATTGTGGTTCTCTTAGTGATACTGCTGGAATATTCTCTTGCAGGTAGGTTCAGGTCCTGTCGGTGGCCCTAAAGATCACCACAGAGCACACTGACTTGGGCTAGTTTGTTTATTTCAGCAACTCCTAATAGCAGATGGACATTTCCTTGCAAGTTGAGTATGGAACAGAGTTTAGCATGTAGAAGATTAGGGCAAGCTCTGGGAAACAGCATGCATGGTAGTGAAAGTTGGGAGACTAAATCCAAGCAGAAAGGGATTCTGGCTGTGCCACAGCATCTACTCCAGCTGCCCTTGTGTAGGATCCAAGGAAAGACCAGGGGGTTGGGTATTGATTCTCTTGGAGCACAGAACCAAGCCACTTTGGTAGGGACTTTTCATTCATCTCCCTCTACCATTTTCATTCATCTCCCTCATTGCCACCTTCGCATCCTCCAGAGTATGTCCTTGGGAAATAATCTTCATATACTGTTGACATGTTTCCTCTTCCTCTTCTGGGTGGGATTCTGGCTGCCTCAGGAGCAATTTCCCTCCCTTCCAGCCTCCTTGGCCTTCCCAGTGTTTGGGAGCTTGTCACCAGTTCATCCTGTCTCAACTTCAGGATCCCAGGAAGGAGTTTCTTTCCCTTGAGTTCATAATGAAGCCCAGGAGAGCAAAAACAGGACTTGCAATGAAATTATGTATTGCCATTATAGTGGGATGCATAATACATAGGCAGTTGCTCAAGGAGGCAGGTGTGGCGGGGAAGGGGTATGGTGTGTGTGTGTGGGGGGGGGGTGGCGTGATTCTTCCTATCTAGAGGCAGGTCAAAGGAGAAGCTGTCATGTAGGAAAACTTTAGTAAGATGTTGACATGGCCAGGTGCTGGTGGCTCACACCTGTAATCCTAGCAACTCAGAGGCTGAAATCTGAGGATCACTGTTTGAAGCCAGCCTGGGAAGAAAAGTCCATGATACACTTATCTCCAATTAGTTACCAGAAAAAAACAAAATCCACAAAGCAGGAAGGAGACCAGTGACTCAAGTGGTAGAGGACCAGCACAAATGTTGAAATTCAGGAGCAGAATTTTGAGGAATGAGAACAAGTTTTCCTGGCAGATACAGCAGGAAAAAAAATCATTCCAGGCTGAGGTGGAAACAAAAGCTGGTTCTGCAAACCTGTTGGATGTTAGCAAACAATATACACTGCTGAAGTATTGCTCAGGCAATGAAGTGGTAGGGATGGTGGCCCAGGAGAGGAGGCAAGAATGGGAGGTCTCTATAATTATGCAAAGGAACTTGGACCTTGCCTTGAAGACAATGGCTCCCCACTGAAGAGCTCTCAGCATGAGTTGTCACATTTTTTTAATGTATGACCTAATAAAGAGGATTCTCTGTCCTCTTCTTTCCTAATCCATCTTCTTTTCCCTGGCCTTGCCATAAACTCACAAAAACAAATGTCTCTTTTGCCCTGTGCTGCTTTGATTTCTCTGTCTACCCCCAGTTGGATATGAAAAAATAAATAAATTCACCTTGCTACAGCAATTCTCTCTGGACTCTCTACATTGATGGTTATTGTGCCTTTTCCTTGGGCCATCAAATTCATAGCCATGCAGATTGCCACCTGGGAAGGCTGCTGGGAAACTCTCTCCTAGGTCCCCCTTTTGCTGAGGAAGGCCATGATGTTTGCAGAGGGGAAATGAACTGCCCAAGTACACACAGGTTCAATGGTACGGATAGAATTCACCCAGCCACTTTGCCATATGTCAGATATAGCTCATTATATTCCTGTTCTGGGAAGTAAACTCAGTCTTGACCAAAACAGTATCATTGAAAACTTCCTCTCCAACTCACTCTCCCAAACTCTTAACTACACCCCTTCTTCCCTGCAGGGTCCTTTCATATCCCCCATGCCTGGCACTCAGAACCTTCCTATCTGCCAAGACCTGTTCAGAAATTCTACCCACCTCTGTTCTCTCTGAAGAAAACCTCTGCTCTGTGAGGTGGGGGGAATGATGGTGCTGGTCCTAGTACTTGAACTCAGGGCCTGGGAGTTGCCTCTGAGCTTTATTGCTCAAGGGTAGTGCTCAGCCCCTTCAGCCACAGCTCCCTTTCCAACGTTTTTTTCTAGTTAATTGGAGATAAGGGTCTCATGGACTTTCTTTCCTCAGGCTGACTTTTGAACTGTGATCCTCAGATCTCAGCCTCCTGAGTAGCTAGGATTACAGGAGTGAGACATCAGCCCCTGGTAAAAACATCTGGTTTTTATCATGACCTTTCATCCCATCAAAATAAACTTCCTTCTGCTCCATTCCTGATAGTATATCAATACTTTCCAGGGAAAAGTAGAAATTGCACTAAACAGAACTAGAAAGCAATGTTCCAACCCTGCTACTTTCTCTGACCATAGGCAAAAACCTTAATTCCTTCATGTGTAGTTGAAACTCATTCAATGCCCCTTTCAACTCTGATACGCTGGGGTTCTAATTCACCCAGTGGCTAGAAAGAGCTCTTTTCAAGCTTGCAAAAGCCAACTGCCCATATCTCCTCCCAAATCTCATTTGGGGTTTGTAGCCTGAACTCAGTCATAGTGGGAACAATTTTATCAGGAAAATGGACAAATGCTACCAGTCAAGACTTTTCTTGAGAATCATCCTTTTTACTTCTCAGTCACAAACAAGTACATACATCCTCACAAAGATTCTTGACAACACTTGATGCTTTAACCAAAAGAAAAGATTTCTGGTAGGTCTGTAAGTAGGTGTAGAGGCGTATTTAGGGTGACATAACCTGTCCCTCCATTTCCTACCCTATGTCTTGGGTTCCTTGTGGTTCTGTACCATGGTAATTCTATACCCCATTCATCTACCTTCTGGTATTAAATTTTTACTCCCAGTGTTTGACAAACAATGCACACCTTTCTGTCCCTACACAGACAGTTGTTCCACTAACAGCATGACCCATGTCTTTCCCACTACAACAGAACCCTGCCAACAATGGCTACTCAATAAACAGCTAGGCAAGAGATACTTAGCACTTAAGAAAGGTGTATAACAAGATCATGTTAGGAACTATTTTTGATGGAAATCCAAATTTATGATGGTGAGTTTACATGACAAAAAATGATACATAAAGAAAAGTAAAACTCCCCATCTTTCATGTCTTATTCTTTTATGGATAATCCCAATATAAGACAAACAGCATTACCAGTATTGTGTGCATCCTCTCAGAAATAGTCTAAACATATACAAGCAGCTAGCTCTAGGAAAAAGACAGTTTGGATTCTGCTCAAACGGGAAGGAATTACACAGTTAGGTTTTCATTTCTCTTAATCAATCTCAGAGAGAGAGTTCTATCAACACAATTAGGCCAACCTCATTCTTTTTTCAAGGCTGTGTAGTAGTTCATCATACAGATAGATCATATTTTATGTAACCTGGTTGGTGGAAATTTCAGTGGCTTTCTGGGCTGGAATTTGCCAAGAATGCTGCAATTTGTGTACTGCTACATATATCTTTGTCCCTATAGACAATTACATTCATGAAAAAGCATACCTGAAAAAGAAATCACTGGGTCAAGGTATAGATACTTCTTAAATTTTGATAGATAGCACTGCATTTTCCTCCCACATACACAGACAGGGATGTTGTTTCCTCTCCAGCAATCTTTATCTGCTGCTTCGATCTTATACTCATTCTTTGCTTCCGCCTCTCTCTGGCATTAGAGGCCACAATCATAATTTTTAATAGTCATCCCACCAAGTGCTCAGAAAAGAAGACTAGCTTTGTGCTGGTCTTCAGGCAATGAGGCTGGAGCAATCACTCATTTCCCAGGTGAACAAGTTCCTCAGCCTCGGTGGGCGTGCCTCTTGGCATTATTACTTTGAGCACACCCAGTTCAATCTCCTCCAGCTGCTTCTCTCTCATCATTGCCCATAGATCTGTCAGATTGTGGGGAGACCCAGAACACCCACCTCAGCCACCTCCTTCAGGGCCAGGAGCAGAGACACCCATGAGCACAAGCCATATTTCCCCATCTAGGTCTGATGGCTCTGGGGGTGTTGTTGTTGTTGTTGTTGTTGTTTGTTCTAACAGAGAGCACACCTTCATTTCCTAAGATGACAGATTTTTGTTTAGCCCTGCATGTCACCCTTAAAGCAGAATGGGGAGACTGAGAACTAGGCTGAGGTTTTGTGCAGGTAAGAGTAAACCAGAAACACATCTATTCCTGACTCATACCCTCCTGACATCTATGCTGCACCGTGGGGCTTCAAACTGGGGAGAAATACCCAAAGAAGACTGGCAAGATAGGAAAGGGATAGTCTTTCCATATTTAGGCAAGTCCTCAATGTCCTTAACATAGTCTCACTGGAGCACACACATACACACACATACACACACACACACACACACACACACACACACACACACAATTTCACAGTCTCTGGGAATTAAAGATTCTATGAAATGACCCCTCTGACCAAGAAAATCAATGGATCTCACCCAGCACCAAATTTCTGCACCCTACCACACTGTGCCGTGTTCCAGGCCCATCTGCAGGAGCTGAAGGAGTGTGACCCTTCTACAGAGCTCTCCTTCACCCAGGAACACCCATTTTCCAACCCGAGGGCTGGAATCCTTTCAGTCTTCCCTCTGTTTGGCAAGGCAGAAACTGTGTTGAGCCATTAAGCTGTCTGCTCACAAGCTTATTCGCTGCCCATCAGAGGTGGGAGGCAGCTGTGGTATCAGTTAGATCCCAAATAAGTATTGCATTGCCATCTCCCAGAAGAGGAGGAAAAAGTATCTTGCAGAGATGCACAGGCTGTGGAGCTAAGTGCCAAGTGTTCAAAGGAAAAGAACTTGTCACTCACTGGGATCATCAATCTTGAAGCCGGAACCACTCCCAGCCCAGGTCTCCCACCGTCAGGATTTGACAAATGGTAAAATAAACTCAGCATGTGCAGATGAATGAGGGGGCCCCCAGCTATTAAAAAGCCATTGGTATCTCACTGCAACTTCACAATGCTCCAGCCTCAGCTGTCTGTGTGGGCAAAGACAATGAGGGGCACCTGCAGTCAACAGCTTGGCTCCAGGCTTGCTTAGTTCCCAGGCACCCAGCATGTTGGGGATGCCCTCCAGAAATCCCAGGATCCTCAATATTAAAACTGAGTAATCAAACAGCAAAAACAAAGACCCAGAGGGGAAGGTAAAGGAGACTAGTCATGTTAGGAGCTAATTACTTTCTGGCGATAGCCCGGAGTATCAACAGCAAAAAGAATAGATGAGAGATCAGATTGCTCTGAGTAACAGTCCAAGCTCGGTCAATTTATTTGGCGAGGGGAAGACAATGAGAAAATTAAGGACTTACGCTTCTGTTAAAGCTCTTAATCCATGTAGTTTAGTTTTTGCCTTCTTGTCAGCCTCCCAAAATGGGTGGGTGAGTTACCTCCACAGCAGCAATATCTCAAAACATGCGCCTGAGTCATATGACACAGAGCTGGGCTCAGCAGACCTCCCTGTACCAATGCAAAGCAGTGGCCTCCAGTCAACAGATGAGCAATTGCCCTGGAGGTACCACCTGATAGAATGATACAAACCATAGCCTCCTGCTCCAAACACTGGCTAGAACTGGATGCACACCATTATGGCAATAATATTCCTTATCTGATGCAGCTCACTGCCCAGGCTTCAGTTAAACCCAGAGGAAGCAGCATGGGAGAGAATCTGAAATACCACAAATAGGCTTTCAATCAATTTCCAGAAAGATGTTCAACCTCAGGGTCACATGGGGCGAAATGGGATCTGAATCCTTTCTTTCACCTACTGCCCTCCCCCTGCTCCCTCTGCTCTAATATTCCTTAACTACCCCACTCCTCTATCCTTAAAGAATCCAATGCTGTCGTATATTCTAGTCCAAGTTCATTCCATTTCAGCTGAACCCCACAGAAGGTCAATGACCTGCCCAAAGCCAGGGAGTCAATCGAGTGCCATGCAGGGGATGCCTCTGCAGGGGAGGACTCAGGCTCAATCCAGACACCGGATGGGCAGCCTGACTTCTCTCCACTAACTGTGGGAGCACATCGGAGTAGCACAGGCAGATGGTGGGTCCCACTGACAGGCAAGAGGGAGATGAAACTGCATTTTCTGATTAGGAGTAAGGATGGTGAGAAAGGGGAGCCCCAGACAGAGGGGGTCAGAGGAGAGGAGGAGACTCTTTGGACCTTGTTCGATCTGCCTATCTGGGGAACATTAAAAGATGTCATTTTTGAGGAGTAAAGTGGGGCCTAATGTGATTTCAGTGACAGAATCAAATTAAAATTTTAAAGAGAAACGTGTTTGGCATGTTCAGTGCAAACAGATCTAGTTAAGGACCTGCTTTCTCTCTCCGGGAGTCCTGAGAAGACCCTGGAGTGCCTGCCTGCAGAGTAACTATGGTTTCAATGGACATCTGGGCCCAAGAGCAATGAAGAAAGAAGAAAGGAGCCCGCCATGGTACCCATCGCTCTGGTGAGGACCAGACTAGCTCAGACTAATGAGGAGAGGACAGAAAGAATCATCCCAGCCAGCTGGGATCCGGATCCATCCTCTCAGAACTCAATGGCTCCACCCATCTTCTCTTCTGATCTGGTCTCCCAGAGCTACACTCTCCAGCATCCTCAATGCCATTGCATGGGTTAGCCTCTTGAGCCCCCTCCTCTACCTTGGGCAATGCCTCCTAAGCGTCTCCCTTGCTTTACTCTTCTTATCTCTTACTTATTTATCCTATCTATGGAGGCCATATTCCCTACCTAAAGTCTTTAGATGAGCATTGGAAAAACAAGCAGGAAGTAAGATGGGTCAGGTGCATAGGGTACTGCAGGAACTATACATTATGTAAATGCTACAGCTTTATTTACAAGTTGTATACTTCATAAAGAAGAATTATAAATAAGAAGTATTTCTAGAGATGGGTGCCTAGCAAAGGTGTTCAGGACTACAAAACTATTTAGTAGCAGGTCCAAGCATAGAATGAAGCTCTATAGGAGCTACATTTAAGGACTCACTCTGGGAGCCCCTTGTGAGATCATAATTGGCACCTAAGAGTGCAGGCCTTCCTAAATGGTGTTCCTTAAACATCTGCCTATACCTCATCTTAGCACTGACCTAAAGCCAAGTATGAATAAAGTGGACTGGTGTCTAACTCTGTAGAGCTTATCATTCCAGGAGTCCCAAGTTTACCTACTTAGGCAAACTCATAAACAAGCTTGGGTTGGTGCCCAAAGTAACAGTTCAGGGTGCTTGGCAATGTGGCATGAAGGGTGGGGGTATAAATAAGAGGGTGACCCAAGCTGGGAGGGACATGGAAGACTAATGAGGTAAAGGCTAGGAAGGGGTAATCAGGACTGAGGGAAGAAGGAGGAACGTGGAACTCTGCAACAGAAGTGAGTGGACATGTAGGACCTGATGTTGGGTATGCAAGGCCTTGGTGACCAAGGAACAACACAAGACGAGCCTGGCCCAAAGGTGGCCAGAGTGACCCTGGTGAGAAGTGGTATAGTAATGGAGTGGGAAACTGAGTGTGTCGTGTGGAGAGATGTGGCTAAGCAATCAAATTGTCCATATTCATGTTGCAATCAGGATGGAGTTGGGGGCATTTAAGAAAGCTTGCTGCTTGATGGACAGCTACTCATTGGTGCTAATGGCTTTAATCAACGGAAAACATCTCAATAAAAACAAATGATTAGTCTTGATAATAGAAGTGTCAATGAACCCTTAATGAATGAATTTGCTCATTCTTTTTCCTGAGGCATTTAGTCTTGGATGAGAATATTTAGGACCTTAACCCTGAGTCTAGGCTCCTCTTGCCTTGGGGGCTGAATTATACTGAGTGCCTTGACAAACCCTCCTAGAGGACAGCATGGTGTTCCCCAATTATTCCTTCTATGATCCATTTGCATAGAACCCTATCCATCCTCCTTAGTCCTGTAGAAACCAAGTACTTTCAAAGTGTAGGAATCAAAGCCTCTTACTGGGAACTAATAAGATTACAAGGCAGCCTGACCACTGCACTTTACTGAGCCTCTGCAGGGAGCAGGCAGGTATGGTATCTTTGCACACTCTTTCATACCTCAGTTACACCAAGCTGTCTCTCAGATTTCCAGTGCTGTACCCCTGCCTAATCCCCATAGCTCCAGTTCCTGGCCCACTCTAGCCACATCAGCCCCTTCTTCATCTTTAAGCTCCTACTCCTTTCTTCGGCCTACCCTTGGACCTGTCAGAAGATGTCAACCCTCTCCTTCTTCCCATTATCTACCTCATATCTTTATCCAGAAGAGGAAGAGATGATTCAAGATGCCTTCCTCTTGACCTCTGTATCTCTACCCATCCTCAGAGATCGGGCTCTTCTCCAGCCCCAAGGACAGCAGGGAAAGCAGAAAACCTTTGCTTCCACTCGTAGATATCACATAGCATTGTCCTGAGTGAATTAGTGTTTTTAATTCTTTGTCCTCCTTACTGTCTGACCTTAGGCAAATGTATTGATCTCTCAGGGTCAAACTCTCTGTGAGAGAAAACTAGCATGGTCCTCAAGGGCCATGCAATGGGTAGAGGCAGGAATCCACATGGATTGGCATCTAACACAATGACTCACTCATGGAGAGCCCACAGGAAATGTCTCTTCCACTCTGCAGTTACCATGAGGCATTTGAGGGTAGTCAGGGTCACAGTCTGGGGCATCCTGCGGAGCAACAACAGCATTCCAAGAAGCACACTGGTTTCTCAGATGCAATGAAGCCTGACATCCTACGTGGAGCAGAGCAACACAATGAATTCCTGTTCCTTCCTTTTTCAGCTTGGAAGAAAGCAATGGGCACCCAAGGAAGGCTGGAGAAACGACCCACCAAAGCTTAGGCTGAATGAATGAAGTGAACATAACAGACAAGAGGATCCAGTGTTCAAAGGCAGCTTAGAGTTTTGATTTTTTTTTAATTTGAGTCATAGCATTCTGGTTTGTTCAGACCCAAAGCAAACCTCTTTGGAGAGCTGTTTGCAGGTGGCAATTTTCTGTTTTCCCTCCACTCTAGAGCTAGTGAAGGACATCTGCCTTCATCTCATCCTCAAAAAACAAAAAAACATCCAGAAAAACCAGAAGTTGCCAGATGTCATTCCATTTCACAGATGAAGAAATTGAGGCTTAAGAATCTGGTCTGAAGACCACTCACTTAGACACTTGCTCAAACTCACCTGATGGCTCTATCGTTAGGCTGATAATGCCTGGAGTAGGCTTTCCAGACCTAAAAGAATGCATAGCACCTTTTTTTTCCATCCCCTACTAGAGTCTTTCCCACCAAAATGGTCCTGGCAGGCAAGCTCACTTGCTCAGTGAGAGAGTCTATTTGAAAATTCCCTTCCAATTACCATTTTAATTAACATCTGATTGACATGATGACAGACCAGCTCTGGAAAATCTGGCCTGAGTTGTTCTGATATTCATTTGGGTGCTTACAAGTTGGAATTTTTTTTTTATTTCGTTAAACCACCTCAAAGTTTGTCTAATCACTTGAAGACAAATGGCAACCATAATATCATTCTAATCCCGAAACAATAGGATAGAAAATTGCTGATGGAATGAACATTCCAAATAGATCTGAAAGCGAAGTATGCATTTTGGCCCAGGCCACAGTGGCTGCCTCAAGACACAGCCTAGGTCCACTCCGATGTTTAGCATCAACTTGGCTGTGACCATTCATGTATCATTATTCATTTGCTCGTGTTCAAGTATTTTTCTACATATTTTAATTGTGACTCTTCCAAATTTGTTGTGGTATTGGGAATAAAACTCAGGGCCTCACACTTATTAGACAGGCATTCTGCACTTGAAATATACCTGCATCCTGTTATTTTTGTTTCTCCTGGAGATAAAAAGCACATGCCACTACACCCAAACATTGATTGAGCTGGAGTCACCTAAACTTTTTGACTCCTTCTGGGCTTGCATCACACTGTAACGTTCCATCTCTGTCTCCCACGTAGCTAGGATTACAGTCTTGAGCCACTGCACCCAGCCACTTCCACTTTTTTTTTTTTTTTTTGCCATTCCTGGGCCTTGGACTCAGGGCCTGAGCACTGTCCCTGGCTTCTTTTTGCTCAAGGCTAGCACTCTGCCACTTGAGCCACAGCACCACTTCTGGCCATTTTTTATATATGTGGTGCTGGGGAATCGAACCCAGGGCTTCATGTATACGAGGCAAGCACTCTAGCCACTAGGCCATATTCCCAGCCCAGCCACTTCCACTTTTAATGAATTCCTTGACATTATGTATTCACTTTTCTGTTCCTTTATTCATACTCCCTCACACATGAACATACGCATTCACCGACCAATATTCTGTGAATACCTTCTATGTGTCAGACACAGCTCCAAACATCTTATCTACTGACATTATCTGTGCAATCTCCTTCACTCCTAGACAACACTGGCTGGATACAAAGAAAACCTGCCCTTGCAGAGTTTATAAAAACCATCCTCAGCCCAGGAAAAGCTACAAAAGAGAAAGTTGATGCATTCGGTAATACAGATAAGAGTGGAGAGAAAGACTTGGACCAATCTGAGGGTCTAACATTGGTAAAAAGGGAAGAGGTGAATGGGGAGAAGAATGGAAACAGCCTGGTCAGATAGGACCATACAGGGAAGCTGGGATGAGTTAGGGGTGTGGGATGGGAAAGGAGCACCTTACCTGAAAACCTTGATTCCTGGATGAGTTTGTTCCTCAAAAAAACAGTAGTTCACAAACACTGACTGTAGAAGAAGAATGTCCTTTAGCAGACTTGGACTGCTTTGTTTTTCTCAAATCAGAAAGGAAAATAACTGATAGGTGTCTCTCAATATTTTCCTTCTCTCACATAAAATTTTAAACTGAATGTCCCTATTCACGCTGACTTTGGGTCTGGCAGGACAGTGTATCAATTCAGTACAAGAACGTATGCTTTTCACTTAGAGGCAGGCACCCGCTTCCGAGCTGTGGTTTCTGGAGCTGGGCCCTCCATCAGTTTGACCAATGCTGCTGTAAAGGACGAACTAGTAAGGAAATGGTCAGAGCATCCTGGCTTAGATAGGGCCAATGTGTAGATCCTTACTTACCTCAGGAGGGGCCGGCAACTAGGGTTAGTGGTGAGAGAGCTACCACATATCATCTTTAAAGCGAACCTCTAAATTGGCCATTTGCCACTATCTGTCCATCTCTCATCACTCAACTGATCACATTCCTCTCTCCTGAGATGTGTGAGAGAGAACTGCCTAGGACTGGTTTGGACTGGTACAGGCTAAGCTAAACCATATCAATTAGCAAGACTTGGACGAATGGAAGGAAGACAGGCAGATGGTCTGAATCAAGCCAAGCAAGACTAGAACACAGTGGGCCAGAAACCATTCCAGCCAGGCTAGTGTCTTGGAGGACCATTTCTGCATAACACCTGACTCAATACACTCCCAAGGCTCTCTCTGAGGCTCTCTTGTCTACATCTCTCCCCCAAGGCATAAGCCAAATGATCCAGCTCCCTCTGTTACCATCTTCCTAAGATTCAACCTTTTATTAGAGCCTCAGAGAACACTGCTACCTGATGTAAACTTTCTCCTAGTCAGGCTTCCACCCGATCTGGATGAGTTAATTAGCAAAGAGGTGGTCCAGTGATCAGGGCTGAGAAAAAGTCAAGGCTATCTGTGAGCATCTATCAGTCTCCTCAGTCCTGGTCACACTCCTAATTTTAGTGATAGGATTTGGGTCAGGGCTAGACTTGGAGTTTCCTCGGCAAATTAAGTCGAATACTTAGGCTTTCCCAAAGTATGTAAGGAGGTTCTGCATGGAGCACCTGGTTCTTCAAAGGCTGCTTCAGTTTCTGTGCTGAGGCCTCCATAGAGATGCCCCTCACGTTGCTTCAGGACTCCATGACTTGAATATCAAAGTTTGTGGCCTGATCATTCCCGTGCACACTCTCCCCTCCCAGCTCTCTGAGTGTCTCCCCTCTGCTTTCTCTTCTCCCATTCTGTTTGTTCCCCTCTTGTGTAACTTTTCTATTAGCTTTCCCCCATCCAGGACATCCAAGAAGGACTAGGAAGGTAGAATGGGAAGGGAAAGAGGGCTGGAGGGGGGATAAGAAACAGTAATAGAGAGGGAAAGTATGGTCAACTTATATTACATGTATATATGAAAGTATCATAGTGGAATGTCTTAATTCAATTTAATAAACCCTAACACTGTTCTGCAGTCAAGACTGATTTAATGTTTTGTGGTTTTTGCATGATTCTGCCACCACTGTCAATTATTTTCTTTGTCCATTACCCCTTTTCTCTCCAAGCATGGAGGTAAAAGGCACTGTTATTCTGGTAGACAAATGGGAGGGGAGGGTGAATGACTATTGTCGGATGACAATTAATAAGTATTAGATGACTTAAAAAACGAATTGCTTCACTTTGAATATGGCTTGTCTCCACCAAAACTCATGTTGAGACTCCATCTTCAAAGCAGTAGTACTGGGAGGTTGGGTCTAGCAGTAGTGGTTTAGGTCATGGGGGAGGAGCCTAGTAACTCATCAACCACATGGAAGGCTAGGATAGGATATCATAAAGCTACATTGCCCCTAACACCTGTGTTTTGTGTCTGCATGCACCCACTTGACCATCTATTGTTCCAGCAGGAGCCGAAAACACATGAGGTCCTCCCTGACACCAAGCCCTTGATCTATTCAGCTACCAGAAGCATGAATCAAAATAAAACTTGCTTCCTTTACAAAATACCCAGTCGTATCTATTCCCACATAGTAACAGAAGCCTGAAAAATGAGCTAGTTATTCTACCATGCTCTTAAGGCGTTGCTTGTACATACATATTAACGTATAGCCCACACTTAAAGATGATAGTATAGATAAGTGCTGGTGCAAAGGCACCAAGCTGGCCTCCTTCAGTTACACGATACCAAAGTATCCTCCTCTCCTCAATACCTATCTCATTTGTTGGGAAATGAAAATCCTAACAGAAAACAAAAGCCACAAATGGAACAGAGATAAGTTATTGAATTAAACTATTTCTTTCCATTTTCTTAAACATAATTTAGTCAATCTGATTTATGTGCATAGTCCCAGCCATTGCTTCCTGCATGTTAAACTCTGCCCATGATCTAAGCAAGAGAGAGTGAGCAAGAGCGAGAGCGAGAGCAAGAGCGAGAGTGAGAGAGAGAGAGAGAGAGAGAGAGAGAGAGAGAGAGAGAGAGAGAGAGAGAGAGAGAGAGAGAGAGAGAAGCTCATGAGAAGCCAAAGGGTCTGGGTATGCATGTCCCTGCTCATAATTATTAAGGATGGGAAAGTTCCGGGTGGCCTTAACTGCCTTCCCAACATGAGTAGGAAGGATTTGGAAATGATGTCATCCTGTTGACATTCAGATACCATTAAGTATCTTCATTTGGACTTAATTGCCATCTAGCATCTTCCTTGTCCTGGCCTGGCCTATGATCCAATACCTAAGCTGGCCTAGCTGCAGACTACAAGTTGCTACTATGCCAATTCTCAAAATTCTTTGGACTTGCTTGGCTTGCAGGTCCTGGCATTTTTGCACTGAATTCATTTAGAGTAAATCATTTATCCGATCTAATTTCTTCTGTCTGTAAAGGCCTGTGGTTCAAATTGTTTCTCTAATCGGACTGTTTCATTACCAACTTTATTGGATTAACTTGATTAATGTGCCTAGGGTCTGATAAGACTGTTCCTTTGGTCCCCAGTTGCTTGAGAAAAACATAAATTTGAGAATTTTAGAAGGATCGGGACTATGCCTACCCAGAAGGAGGAATCATGGGAATATCAGCAGGCTGACTCCAGGGATGGAAAGAAAATATAACTCTTGAAGGGAGTCTTAAATGATCAAGAGCCATTGGCCAACTCTATCAAAGATATTTCACAGTTAATAACAATTGTCATTATTTGAATGCCTGCTGGCTCTAACAGGTCTGAGAGCTTTATATAAAATAACAGTTATTAGAACAGCCTTGAAATCCAAGTGCTTGGGTTCAAATCTTAGCTTAGTCACTTATTATTGAGTGACCTTGAGCACTGAGCTACTGACCTTTCTCTGAGCTGATTTCCTCATGGAACTCTTCATCCAGTGCCCAACACACATCAAGTGTTCATTCAAGGTCAGCTATTGCTATTATTACCTCTCTTGCTCCCACTGGCTAAAGTCTATGTTGTGATCTCTATTATACAAGTGAGAAAACTAAGACTCAGAGAAATTAATGCAGAGTTACATGGATCACAAATGGCAGAGCTGGGAAGGGAAATTGCTCAGATCTGGATCCCAGGTCTTTCAGACTCAAAAAACTGCACTTCTTCCTACAGTGCTTTACTTTTTTCTCTTTTCAGTTTGAGAGTTCATAAGAACCAACACATTAGTCCATTATCACCTTCCTCATTTTCAACATCTCCTGCAAACACAGTTAGGTGAGCAGTTCTTTAATCTTCTGAAATCCTCTAGGTTTCCATTATACTAGCAGCCTTTATGGGTAAGTACATAACTTCCTCACAACTGGATTAAGAAAATAAGTTAACCAGTGTGTAAGTAGCCTTTACTATATGCTGCCCATTACCCTTCATGTTTTTTAAATAAATATTAACCTGCTTAATTTTCAGAAAATCTTGCTGAGGGGGCTGCTAGTATTATTCCCGCTTTCTAGGTGAAGAAATTGAAACATGGAATGTTTAAAAACATGTACAAGGTCACAAAAGAAGTAAGAGAAAGCCAAAATTCAATCTGTGTCCTCTGCTATATGTTTGCTAGACTAAAAGAAAAAAGAGCAATCAAGACCTTTGGGGGAAAAATTCAGTCTGGTACAGATAAAACTTGGACCAGACTAGCATGATTTATAATTTATGCCCTATCCACATTGAGAAAGGAATGTTCACAGATTGCCTTTAAAGAGCTAAAAGTATGCACCAGACACAGCGCCTAATGTTTCCATTTCAAGTCCATTGGCCAAGGCACAAGCTAACATCATGTCTGGAAATGCCTAGAAATTTCCTCATTGCCCATCAAACTTCAACTACTTGTATCAATGGTTCTCATGGAGTACAACTTATGGAAGTAACCAAACAAGAACACAGAGAGGTCAAAATTCTATTGAATAAAGATTCTTATAACTGCCTTTCCCCAGGAAGGAGGGCACAACTTGCCCACCAGGGTCACGTAGAAAGCATCAGTTTTGTTCAAATGACACAACTTGCTAGGGGACAGCACAGGCCAGATCTTTACTGTTTTCTACCAGAAAGGCAACACTGGGCAGGGAAATGGCTTCAAATTTTACCTCCTGTGAATTATCTCTGTGGGCTCTATACTGTACTAGGGTGGTCTCTAGCTGTCTGGTACCTGGCCATTGGCACTTAGGGCAGAGGACTTTTGTCTGCTCCAGAGTAAGAGGCAAACAGAGGAAATATTATCTTGCTATCATTGTTTTTCCAAATAAAAAGTATCCCTTGGAGACCTCTGCAATCTCTAAAAGTTGGCTAGCCCTAGGAGAACAGTCTCTTCTCAGTCAACCAGGCCACAAAAAGCAGAATACCAAGAATACAGAAAGTAAGAAAATACAGTTAATACACTACTCTAAATATAGGTTTCCTCATCTTTCAACTCCTACTATCTCTTTTGTCTAGTCTCCTTGCATTGAGAGCAGGCCTCTTCTGTGGAATTCCATTTGCAACCACTCCAGGGATTCCTCTGTAGAAGAGACCATGCCTCATCCATCATCCTAACCCCAGTGGTACTGTGTTGGAAATGAAGAAGAGATAGATACGAAACTTACTAGAGATCAGGAAACTAAAACTAGAACTAGAGAACCAGTAGTGTCAGAAACAAGCTTATGCTTCTTGGCTTATTATTCTACTCTACCTTTAACCCAGAGTATCCTGACAATCTAGACAAAGTAAAAGAAGAATGACAAGAAAGAGAAGAAGGAAGAGGAATAGAAGGAATAGCAAGAGGAAGAGGAAAAGAAAAAATGAAGAACTAAGGGAGGAGGAAGAGGAGGAGAACCCAGCTAAGGGAGGAGGAAGAGGAGGAGAACCCAGCACCAAAACGGGCTCATACTACCTCCTTCCTATCAAATAAGCCTATCAAATTTTAGTATAAAACTCCTTTTCCTCTTGGTACTAAATTTTGTGGGGCATTTGCTTCATTAATTCTTAAGAGAAAGAGTGGCAATACAAGGAACAATACAATGGCCAGGAATTCAATATCATCTTTATGTGGTCTTTGATGGAACTGAAAGAATGTCATAACTGCTATAACAGCATTTCCTTGAGTATCTAGACTAACCAAGTGCCAACATCCATCTCCCTCTCTGAGAGCCTAATAAGACTTCCATGGCCCAGAGGGGTGTGTAGTAACATGGCACATATGTTATCCTTCTTAAATGTCACTCAACCCACTATATATTTGGCAGGAGCTAATGAGTTGTTAGGTTGGAAGTAAGCTCTTAAACAAGGGTCTGATTAGAAATTGCACCATCTGCTTCCAATGTTGCTCCCATGGCTGGACGCAGATGGCCTTTGAGAGGCTAAACCCAAACTAATGTGGAGGCTGAAGACTTGCCAGGTACCTTTGCTCTTGTCCTAAAAGTCTTGTCTGAATCCTCATTCCTAGACTTATCTTTTAGAAAGAGAAAGTTTGGATTTTGGACACTTGGTTGAAATGTAATATACATACCACAAAATTCATTTGTCTTAAATGTACAACTCAAATTTTTTTGATAAACTTGTGGAGTTGTGCAATCATACCCCTAATCTAGTATTAGAACTTTCCCATTATCCCAAAGGAAGACCTCCCAACAATTTTTTGAAGCCCCTTCTACTTCCCCCCACCCCACCTTCTGATTCTAATAGCTACAGAGTTACCTTTGTCTTTTACTCTATCCTTTAAACCTCTCCTCTCCCAAATTCAGGCTGCCAGGGTCTTTAAAACAAGAATGTCTCTCTATTTTTACAGAAGTAAATTGAAATGAATGAAACTTGTTTTTACTTAGCAAGTGGCTTGATGAAGCTGGCTTTGCCCCAAGCTAGAAATACCTAAATCTAATAATAACATGTGCATCGTCTCTGTGAGTCATAGCTATTCACTGACAAGGAAAGCCATCTTTCTTGGGGCCTGAAGGCATCCTTCTCCAGAACTTGGAGAAGTCACTTCCTATCTCTGGGATGCAGTTTCTTCACTTGTGCAATGTTCACCACCTTGATCACTCCCAAGGTTTCCACCAGCTTCAGGTTTACAAGACTGTAAGGGAAGCAAAAAGAAGATGATGAATGATGATGACAGTTGTTTTCTTCTTCCACACTAATTCTTTCTTGTTCAAAGGTCAGTAAATCCCACGCCTTCCTGAGGAATCACTTTCACTTATTCAATGCAGAAAGCAGATGGCCTTTGAGAGGCTAAACTCAAACTAATATAGAGGCTCAAGAGTCACTGTGTACCTCTTGGCTCCTGTGTTGATGAGGCATTTCACTAAAAAGTCAACTTACTTTTAAACATGTTCTGATTTCATGGTTAATTTGTTTTTCTATGCAAGGGAGATAGGCAGTCTAAACTTTAAAGCAGCATGTGGCAGTTATGCATAAGTAAATTTCTCTGAATTTAAAATAAGCACAAGCCAATTAGATAACCGATGGGCAGAGGTGGGGTGGGATAGGACCTTCCTAAATGCAAACTGAAAAGAAATTCATTCTGACTGGGGGAAATGGAGACAGGAAGTTGTGTGTCTACCTTTTTGCTATTCGGGATCTTCACATTCTCTCTAATGAACTTTATATTATGGGATAGAAACGTTCTACAAAGAATGCTGCTCACCAAAGAACTTCTCACAGACTCTGCCTAAATCTACTCATAGATTGTGATGAACTCTGCATGGGTTCTTGCCAACAGAATCCACAGCTAAAACTTGGCTGGTTACTCTCACTTATCAAGTAGAGAGAGCAGAGCCTGGGAGAATGTAAATCTTAGTAGAAACTTTGGCTACACAAAGTTATATTCAAAAAAGAAGAGTAAAGGATAAGGTAAGACCACAGGGCAGAAGAAAATGCAGAAGCTAAAATATGAGTCTGCATGGAGCACCCCCCATGTTCTGTGTGCCCTAGATTGGCCCGTCCTCCAATCTCCAAGCCTATCAGCAGCTTTTCTGGAGAGAGCTTAGGGCTTTCCAATCAAATACAAAAACAAGGGGATCTTGTAAAGACCCTCCCAGAACATGCCTGGACAACAGCTTTCTCACCTTGTGAGATAATATACCTCTGGAGGAAATTGGAGTCAGAGGAAAGTCAGTTCTCTGAAAATCTTTTAGGTCATTTGTATGATTTAAAGATATGTGAAACTCCCAAAAGGTCATGCCATGGGAGAGCAGCCTCCCATGGTTTCATTTCCTGTTCATACATCCCAAGCTTCATTTTCCTCCCTTCTCACCTCCCTTCTATCTCTTTCCCAGGCCTGCCAAGTCCTGTTTATTAAAAGTTGTGTCCAATTTACCCAGCTCTTAATTAAGCTGTCAAGTTGAAATGGGATTGTCTCCTGGGAAGCGAACAAAGACTTTATGGTCATTTAATTTTTGCTTAGGATTTTAAATCCTACTTCTGGCATGTTTAAAATTATTAATGAGATCCAGGAATTCTTGCCCATTTGTGTCCATTACAAGACATTAATCATTAAGCTCAATTAGGGTCAAAGGAAACTTGTAGAGTGAGAGCTGGAGGTTGTTTGAATGGTATCTATCCAACTCAGCCAAAAGATGTGACCATCAGGCACTGGATCTGTAACAGAAGGACAGAAGGGGAGACAGCAAATGGCAGATCAAGGAGGAGCATTTGGAGACAAAGGGAGAATGAAAAAGAATTACATTAAATTGGCAAACGATCAGGAATTGAGTTTAGCTGAAACAGGAAGAAGGGTAGAAAGGAATGAGGGGGCTGGATTATGGATAATGGAATGCATTAGTAATGACTACCAATAGTTCTGATTCTCTTCTTCCAAACTCGGGGAAATGCAGCGCAGTCAAGTTAGTCATGGCCATGTGACATCTTTTAGCCAATGAAATAAGAGAAGAAGTGATATGTGTGTGTCTTCTGGATAAAACTGCCTCAAAGAAGACATATGACTCTCTGCAGTTAGTGATGAAATGGTGACATCATCCATAAATTAAGTATCTTCCAGCCTGTGATCCTGATGAGGATAATCAGAACTCTCATTTAACTAACTTTATACAGGTAGTGTGAATGAGAAATAAAACTGTGTTGTTTAAAACAATGGAAATTCTGCAAGTGTGGGCTACTGTGTCATAACTTGACCTATAGGTAGGTTGAAAACAGAGACATAGACTTGTTAAGGGGATAGGAGTGAGGATAGATGGGAGGCAAGATGCGAACATCTCCAGCTCCTGGAAATAGTTTTCAGACAATAGGCTTGTGGAAAGGAACCAAATGGAAAGGAATGAAGGTTCTCTTTTAAGGCCTTGATTAATTTTTACTTCCATGGTTCCAGGGAAACACTAGGTCCTTCTCAGATCTCAGAATAAAGACTCCCAGCTCACAGAAAAAAAAGAGATTTTAGTATTTCATACCACCCCATTATTTTATCAGAGGAATAGAGTGGGAGAAGTTATCAACACTTGCAAACTATCTAAGTCTACTTTTTCTACTGTCTCCTTGGCTCACCTTGTCTTTCTTGGTCTTCTCAAGATCACAAGGCTGATCTATAGACTGCCCACATACTTTAAATTGTGGGGTCTGGCAGGCCCATGAGTACTCCTACTTCCTGAAAATGAGATCTTTGACAAATTTGCATAGGCAGAACAATGAACATGATGGTTCCCAGAGAACATCAACCATCCCAGCCTCACATCCCTTCCTCATATTCTATTCCAGGAAGCTCTCTTTGAGATGGCCTTGCAGTTCAAGGACAAATAGGAATACAGGAATTCAGTGGTTTGCAGTCTCAGATAAGAAAGACTTTTCATAGGCAAGAGGGAAATTAATAAATGAGCAGTTCGGAGTAGACTCACAGGTGGATTATGACTGCAATCCCAGTCTACCTTTATTTCCTTTTATTCCCTTCTCAGACAAATTTCTTGAAATTCAATGAGTGTGAAGGAGCCATCTGTCTTCATTGCCACCCTTACCTATGATCATCACCATCCACTGGTACCAACATCACTATCATCAGCACCACCATCACTATCATTACTCCATCATTCTATTATAATGAGCATGACCATCACCACCACCATCATCACTGCAACTGCCATTACTACCACCAAAGGGGATGCCATCTTGGTCCCTCTAGGTTTCCGGAAGTAATGAGTCTGAAACTTAGTAAATTACCTCCTGTCCTTATTCAGAGTGGCATCCAAATCTGTGGTGGGTTCATCTGTGCTGAGTCTTTCGTTTATTCATTCACTATGTATTCACTGAATATCTACTATATTTGACACCACTTTCTAGGAGCTGGAGATAGTATCATTAAACAAATAAACAGAGATCTCCACCTTTGTCACACTGGCAAGGGGAGAGAAACAATGAATAATGCATACAACATAAAAGAAAATCACATGGCATATTAGATAGTAAATGAATCAAGGAAACACAAAAATATGGATTAAGGTCACAATGCCCCTACCAAGGTAGCATCTCCCCATGATTCCTCCACCCCCTGCAGTGTTCCCACCATCACAATAAACTTTCCACTCTATGATTTCCTCTTTGCTGAGATTTTCATTGAGAATGTCATCATTTGGCAAATATAAATCACTGTGAGTTTTTTTTAAAGAGCTGATTAAACCGATTAAGAAGGGGAAACAAACCAAAATATGGTGAATCGTGCATAATAAAGCTGACATCTGAGTCAATACAAAAAGCAAAATTAAAGTTCTGTGGAACTGGAAGGAGAAAATGCCTAGCAGAGCTTCTCTACCTAGACCTTGAACAGGATCCCAAGCATTCTGGCTACTCTGACCTGGCACTGATAAGAAGATAGAAAGATGCGTAACTCCCTTTTTCCAGAATCCCAAGGCCTGTCCCTCCCAAGATGTCCCATGCCATACTGCAGGGCTAGCTCTGGTCCAAAGAGAAAGGGAAGACTTGATGTTCTTAGCCTCTTGCTTCTCCATATCTGTATCGTTGCTTTCCCCCCCCTGATCCCCAGACAGCCCTATATTTCCACCCATTATTCCTTTGGCTCTCAGTTTATGAACATCTACCACATGCCAGGTTTCACACTAGCCAAGGGGACCACAAAGTCAAGTGACCCCTACCATGTCCCAAGACAAACAAGGAAATAGATCTCCACAAATGGCCAAGAAAAAATGCCAGTACTCATGCAGAGCACTAGGTGAGCTCTGTGGGTAGAAAAACTAGTCCAGGACAACTTGGCAGCAGATACAGTCCCTAAGTCCATCAGTTGGTGGGCCTCTTATGAGGTTGAGCAGTCTAGGTAGGATATGTGCTTCCTTCTCAGCCCTTGTATTACTAGCTGGCAACACATTGATGACTCAGAGTATGTTATTAGTTCCTGTGTTATTGACATTTGTACTGGACATTGGAAGATGAATCAGTTCAACAGGTGGGGTGGAGACAACAATAAACTCACTCATGATGAGCTAATGGGACTTACTGTGCCTTGATCTCTACCCCCAGTTCTTCAGGATAAGAGCTACAAATTAGCCAAAGACATGAACTTTTGAAAATGACAGACTTTCAGAACTTTGAGGAGACAGAGCAGTAGGCTAAGTAAATTTCCTAATACCTTCTTCAGCCATTAGGTTTCTTCTGATATATTGTCAGCAGTGTGTGAAAGATTGTTAGAATGGTGATCTGTGTCCCCATGATGAAAACTGCTTCCAGTTCTCTTCCTTAGCTCCAAATATGTGATGTAGGACCAGTCCCAGGCATAGACATGGGTATATATCATTTTAGAGAAATTTCTACAGTGAAAGCAATGAAGTGAAGACTAGAGGATGTGGGCTTTAAGTCTAGAAACTTGGATTCAAACTCAATACCACTTTTGAAGTATGAGTCCATAGTAATCTCTTCATGATTTCCAGGACCGGCAAACACAGAAAATGCTCATACTACTTAGTTCTCAGGAATTTGTAGAGATTGGGTGGAACAATATGCACACATGTGCCTTGTTGTTTAATTGATGCTGAAGAAATCTGGAATTGGGATCCTTGGGTCTGTTCTGTTGTAAGCTATTCTAGTCTCTTCCAGTCTCAGAGCCTCATAGTATAAAAATGGCTGATTTTCTAGTCCACAGAGGTCCATCTGTCTCTGAATGCTTCAGTGAGAGCTTACACTATGTATCTCTGGTTTTCCCCAACTCTACAAGGCACTGAATTTTACCACATGACATTTATATTTGTTTCAAGCTAAAAATTTAAATTTCTTTGTTTATAAAGGAATTTCATTAAGTAGGGAAAATCTGATCTTTTCCAGTTGATTAAATATTTCCAAACAACTGGGCACCAGTGGCCCATGTTTATAATCCTAGCTATTCAGGAGGCTGAGATCTGAAGATCAAGGTTTAAAGCCAGCCTGGGCAGAAAAGTCCTTGAGAGAGACTCTTATTTCCAACTCACACAAAAAACAGAAGTATAATTGTGGCTCAAAGTGGTAGTGCACTAGCTTTGAACAAAAAAGCTCAAGTACAATACCCAGGCCCTTAGTTCAAATCCTGGGATCAGCACACACACACACACACACACACACACACACACACACACACAACACACACCCCAAACACAAATCTGAAGATATTCTAAAATTTCTACCAATTCCATTTATAATTCCTTTGGTTTTTGCTATGTATGAACATCTACCATAAGTCAGGCCTTGTATGCTTATCTAATCATCACCACCACTTAATGTTCCTACTTCATATATTTAAAAAATGCAGCTTGAGGAGGTCAATGTGATCAATTCCACAGCTAGTAAATGCCAAAGCCATTGTTCTTGCCAACAAATCACCAATTCTTTAGTGTCCTTGGGCTCACACTCTGCTTTCACAACTGGACAGAATCTATCTAATCTCTTCATCATGGGTTAAAATCAGCCTCAGCTAGGGCACTGCCCTTCTCCAGGTCTGTTTGTTTGACACATGAGGGAATTTTACCACATGACATTTATATTTGTTTCAAGCTAAAAATTTAAATTTCTTTGTTAAAATCAGAAAAACAACTCCTAACAGATGTACCAAGAAGCAACTAACAACTCTGACCATTAAGGGCCTACCTAAGTTTCTATGCATACATCCTCAATATATTTTGATTGAATGAGTCAGTGGGTGAATGGGGAATGGATAGATGCATGGATGGACAGGATCATTATGAAAGTAGGAATTCTGTCTCCCCCCCTTTTTTTTTGCATGCTTAATTCGGAAAAAGTCATTAACGACCTATATCAGCATCCAAGAAAAGCACTTTAGACATTCATGCAAGCCCCTAGGAATATCTTCAGATAATACTGATTCTAAGGTGAGACAAATATGGGCCTAGGATATGAAACTGAAGGAGGCACCTGCTGCCAATAAATGCTACCTCCTTTGTTACCTAACTTGTCTGACACTCACCATAATCTACTGTCTCAGGGATCATTTCCTTTCAACTTTGCTCTGCTCCCCAGGACACCACTATGGATGTTATTCTCACCTCCAGCCCACTGTCTTTTCCTGGTGTTTTGAATTCCTGGGTGCAAAGTAGAATCACTTGAGAGGCTTTTTACAAATACTCACACGAATTTCCAGCAGCTTTGCTGATGCTCAGGCATCAGCATTTGTAGAAACCACCCCACTCTAGTTCATAGCCAAGGCTGAGAGCTGCTGCTCTGCCCCTGTTGATGAGTGACCCAGTTTCAAGCTGTCTCTAGCAGCCCCATTCTCCCCTGTGCTCCCCTAGTAACAGATGTTATGGAGCAGGTTTCCCTCTGCTCCTAAACTCCCCTTAGGATGATTTGTGAAATATCTCTTCCCAGTTTTACTAACAGTCCCTTCACCCTGGGATGAAGGTAAGTCCATAGAGGCCAGACTGGAGAATAAAAATATAAAACACAATCTTTAGCATTTATTAAGAGCTTGTCATTTGTCAGAGGTATGCTAAATTCTTTACAAATATTCTACTTAATATGCCATTAACCCTATTAAGTAGGCCCCATATTTGATTCCATATTTTGGAAACAAGTAAAGAGAAGCATAAAAGAGTAAAGGCTCTTGTCCAAATTGATAGCTAGGAGGCAGAAGAGTTGGTTTTGAAAACCAAAAGCACAGTTCCAAGATCCAGACTCCTCTCGGCTACAATTCCTTGGTCCCTGTCACTAACGCATCATCTCAGCAATCCTAGTTGTATTCCCTCATATGGACCATTGGTGACTCCTTTCTCTAGGAGCGAGGTAACAGGAAAACAGCACATGGACCTACTGGTGTTTCTGGCTCCATCTGAATCTTAAACCAGCACTCCCTAGGTCACCAACTGGAACTTACCTTTGTCACAAATATGCTATCATTTCAAACTCTCTGTAGACCTTTGCCATACATATTTTTATTCCCATTGCACTGAGACTGAGAAGTTCTATCATGTTTTGCTCAAGGGCATGCAACCAACCAGTTGTTGATATTCAGAGCCATGTTTCTCCGAGAGTAAAGTTCAAGATGTTTCCTCTCCACTGGGTGTGAAAATTTGCTATGGGTCAGGTGGTCAGAGAAGGAAGTGATAATTAAGCTGGAATGGGAAGACAAGCTAGAGTTCAGACATGTGGAGGCAAGAATTGAGGGCATCCCAAGTAGGAGGAGCAGCATGAGTGATTGCGTGAGAGTGAGGCTCCATGGAACACTGAAGACATGGTGGATTGCAGGCTTCGCCTACAACACATCATTTATATAGCGCCACGGTGATTATGAGACTTGGGGGGAGGGGGCATGCTGGAGGACATTAAAGCATATTGAGAAGATTATTGAAAGCCAAGCTCAAGAGTCTGGGTTTTATTACACAGGCAACAGGGAGTCATAGCATAGGCAAGTAATGTGTACAAAGCAATGTTAACAGAGTAGAAATCATCAAGATGGTGTGGACAGGGCAGGGAGGAGCTATGCCAGAGATGAATTTGTAGATGATTGCATGGACTACCTGAGTGATGGGGTAGTGGCTGGAAAGAATGTGAAATCAGGAAGACGTATAAGAAATGTAACAACAAAAAGTCTTTTGGGTTTGTCTTCTGATTAGCTGCCAGGGTAAAAGGAAGGAGATATATCCAAACTGACTCCTTAACCATTAAACATCCCCTGCTGGGACAGGAGCCCCAAAGGTGATCACCCATGGTCCCTTTAGATCATTCACGGTATATAGTGCACTGTGCTGAAGAGAATGCCCACATGTCTACAAGTCACAGCCAGCCGATAGCTATGGGAGAAGCATTCTGGCATTACTTCATCATTAGGGGGCCTTCATCCTTGTAAGAAAGATGTAAAAAATGAGACCAATTTCAAGTTCCCTATAGCCTAGCTATGTGATACCAAGGAGGAAGTAATGACCCCTATTGTGTCAGGAGAGAAAGGGAGGAGGTCAGGGGAGGCATTGCATTGACCATACCCATGATTCTGAGTAAGGCCTTTCCAGGCAGAAAGAACAATGCACACAAAGACATAGAGAAGTTCCATGAAGTGATGTATTTTAAACTCCAATATTCTGATACCAAGTATCCTGGAAAAAAGCAAACCATAAATAAGGCAGCCAAGAGAAAGAGAGAAAAAAGGAAGAGAAGTTTTAGGAAAATAATGATTAGTGCAGCTATTAAAAGCTTGTATGAAGCTGGGCACTGGTGGCTTACATTTATAATCCTAGCTACTCAGAAGACTGAGATCTGAGGATCATGGTTTGAAGCCAGCCTGAGCAGAAAAGTCCGTGAGACCCTTATCTCCAACTGACCACCAGAAAACTGGAAGTGCACTGTGGCTCAAAGTGGTAGAGCACTAGCCTTGAGTGAAAAAAGCTTAGTTGGTGGTTATAAGATGTCAGACAAGCCACCTTACATATCTGACCTACTCCAGTCATCTAGAAGATATGATTGTTTTAAAGGACAGTACTCTTAGGAGCATTAAATAAGGATATATATATACACTCATAATATATAATATATACATTATATACATATATATATTGCACTTAGCATGGGCTTTAGGGCTCTAGCACATAACTTACTAAATGGTAGCTGGGGTTGTTCTTGTTGGCATTGGTATGTCAATGAGAATGTCTATCAGGCAGTTAGATGTGAGTGAGGGGTAGAGCTCAAGATCAAGATAGGAGGTAATCATCAAAGGCCTGAGACCAGAAAAGTTCACCAAGGACATACTGTAAGAATACAGTATGCACATACTTGGAGGAGGAGGAGGAGGAGGAGAAGGAGGAGGGATAGGAAGAAGAGGAGAAGGAAGAGGAGGAGAAGAAGGAGGGTTTTTTGTTGTTGGCTGGTGCAAGGACAGGTGGAAGGTGATAAGAAATGACTACTGAGAGAGAAAAGAATGGACCAGGCCTAGCTGGTATCATAAAGCCAATGGAATGAGGACTTCACAAGGTGAATCAATGTCACATAATCAACCACAAAGTTTCTAGGTGACTTTTAAGAGAATCGTTCCCATGAAATGACCAGTATTGATCAAGTGGCAGGAGGTGAGGAGGACTAGGTGGAGAGAATAGAGGGATGAAGTCAACTTGTAAAAAGTCAGGTGACCCAGATTTGAGAACTCACTCGACAAAATAACCCCATCCTTTCAGGAAAGTCACAAACCCCTTTGATGATTTCTTCCCTCTCATGTAGAAATGAGGATATTCGACAACATGATTTCTAAATTGCTATCCAACACTCCAAGTGTGAGCATCAAACGATAATGTAGTTCATGCCTTGTGGGAAGATGATGAGGGAAGTCTTGCTGGAAGTGTTGCAGATGTAATGTGTTTGCTTCTCTCTTCATCTAGCTAAGGAACCTGTGAGAGGAGCATGAGGTAGGCAGTCCCTAAGAAAGACCCTGTGATCTCTGCCTCCTGTATTCATTCTTTTACATAATTGTGTGCCCCTTGAATGTGGGATGGCCCCTATTTGCTTGCTTGCTTCTAATGTACATACTTGCTTCTAATAAATAAAATGTAGCCAAAGTGACAAATGTTACTTCTGAGATCACAGGCAGATTCAGAGTTCATGTGTTACAGACTGTGGCTTTTATCCTGTGTGATGCCCTAGAAGCTGTGAGATCATAGATATTTGGCTCCTTTGAGTTTCTTTTTATTACTTGTTTTGGTTTGCTTTTAAATTGTTTTCTTTTTTTGTATTTTTTCCTTTATTGTCAAATTCAAGTACAGAAGGGTTACAGGTTCATATATAAGGCAGTGAGTACATTTCTTGGTCAACTTGTTACCTCCGCCCTCATTTTTCTCCTGCCTTCCCCATCCCCCTTTAAATTTTTTTGTGATGCTCTTTATTATCTTATTCATACACATGACTTGAAGGAAATGATGGCCTCATTGTGACTTGTCATACATGTTTATATGTACTTTGATCCTGGTTATCCTTCCATTACTCTCTTACTCCTCTTCCCCTCTCCTTGACCCCTATAGTACAACTGTCATTCCTATGTCTTTTTTTCCTAGATTCCACATATGAAAGAAGACATGCTATACTTGTCTTTATGCGTCTTGATAATTTTACTTAACAATATGAATTCTACTTCCAACCAATGCCCCTGAAAAAACATAATTTCATTCTTCTTTAAACAGAATAATACTTCCATATATATACATGCACATGTATGTATATATGTATATACATATATAGAAATATTGTATTATATATACACATGTATGTATATAATGTACATTTTATATTATATTATATGATAATTATATAATATAAATTATATATTGTAAATCATATAAATATATAATATGCATTGTAAATAATATATAATATCTCATACAAACATATATATATACATACATGGAAGTATTAGTATACTATATACATGTACATATATGTAGGTATATATATGGAAGTATTATATGTGGAAATGCATATATGGAAGTATTATTATGTATAACAATATAATGATTATATATATATATATACATATCACATGTCCTTTATACAATCATCCATTAATGGGCACTTAGGCTGATTGCATAACTTGACTTCTGTGAATTATACAATGGCAAACATGAGTATGAAAGTATCTCTATTGTATACAGGCTTGAAATCCTTTAAGTATACCTCAAGGAATATATAGCTACATCATGTAGTAGTTCTTTGTTTAGTTTGTTGAGGAATCTCCACACTGATTTTCATAATGCACTAGTGTGCAGCTAGAACTTGCTAACCCTTTAGTTGTCTATATTCCATTCCTACCACTAGCATTTTCATCACATCATCACCAATTACTTGGCTTTTAAGCTACCAGATTTTGGAGATATTTGTTACACAGCATTGTATGGCTACAAACAACTTAGATACAAACAGAATAACCAAGCTGTGTATTTTAAAGAGTTACTAGTTGAAACAAAGAGAAGAAGGGGAAGGGCATGTGTGGCCCCAGTCTTTTGCTAGGAGCTATTATGACATGTTCCTTTTAGACCTTTCCCTTTATCATTCTTCTGCAAACAGTTTTAACTAATGGCTAGGTGTCTTAGTCAGGGAAAAGCCATCATTAATTTCCTATCCAGCCTTATTTATAACCAATAGTCTCACAATGTCTTCATTTTGTCTTTGCTCTGCTGATATATTAGCTAAAACCCTAATCAGTAGTTTTGCATATATGATGGCCTTCCCTTTAAGCCTGGAAGTACTGGTGTGACTTGTCTTTCTTATTGATCAGTCAATCTCTGTGTATATTTTCTTCTTGCAGTGCTCATATCAAGATTCCACAACCTCTTTTGTAGATAGAGGTAACCAGTTCTGCCAATAAATTATAATCAGAAGAGATCTATTGCACCATGTCTTTGGGGATAGTTACTTGCAGAAGAGACTTCATCAAGAGCTCTATTGCCCTTCTAAAATGTTCACAGAAGCCATGAACTGAATGGATAAGTGACAAGCTGGAAGCAGCCTGGATCACCCAGTTACCACATGAAGAAAAGCCAATCTACCCTGAACTTTGTGGGGGCAAGAAATAAACATTTCTCACATTAAGCCACTGAAATGTGAGCCAAGAAGGCCAACTGACTGGGAAAGGGGCTGAGATTCTCTCCTGCTAGTGCTTGGCTCTATTCCAGAAGGAGTGGGTGAAAGCCAAAGCCTTGTTTGAGAAATGCCATTGTTTTTCTGAGTCTTAGTTTCTTCATCTGTAAGACAGGTGCCAAGAGGAGCAGAGTATCTGTGTCTTAGCTTTATCATGATACGTCAATAACGGAATGCAAGTGAAGGTTAGCATAGTGTCTATCACATGCTAAGCACTTAGACATCTCCATGGGCATGCAAACCCTGAGGCCTTGCTAGAAGTAAACTCAATTTGTTGGAGGAACTAAAATAGGAATGAGACAAAAAATCTGAGAACTATACCCGCCCATCAAAAATGCCCAAAATACTGAGTGCAAACAGAGAGATCAGTAGAGTTAGCCCTTGCTAAGGACCCAATGGACCATGTTAAGTATCGTGATGAGCCTGCTCTTAGCAGAAAAGACATACAGCCAGAATATGACATAATGGAGCAGATCACTCTTGCTCCTGGCTGATGGATGGTATGTAGTTTTTAAGTCTAGGTGCTGTGGCTTGGATAAAGGTGGAGTCAGAAAAGATGGAGCGAAGTGAATAGATTCAAGCTATCAAATTATTAATAAATTGAGTGATTAGTTAGATTCCAACAGTAAAGTAGAAAGACACACACATACAGAGAGAGAGAGAGAGAGAGAGAGAGAGAATCAGGTGAAGATTGAATATATAGAGATTACACTCACAAGAATAAGGAACACATGAGCAGCACCAGATATGGTAATCAGAGGGGTGTGGTACAGGAGGTGATAAAGCAGCTGTAAATAGATCAAATAGAAGGTGAATATGAAGTAAACTGTCACAGGGAGAAGCTGGGGGGGGGGGGGACTTGGAGATACTGGTGCCTCTCTAGAGGCCAGGAGGAGAAAGAAGTTCTTAGCATCCATTTAGAGCCAGCTGTTGACTTTGTGTGCATTTGAGAGAAAGCACATGAAGAGAAAACAGAGTGGGGAAAGAAGTTATTTCAGTTAAGCCAACATCCTCTTTGTGCTAATTCTGCTAGATACTGGGAATGATTAAGGCGATGCCTTTGACCTGTTAGAAAATAAAATGTAGTATGACATATGGTGAATGGTCAAGGTGGAGAGAAGCCATTGTCACCCCACGATGGGTAGAGGCAAGTGTGGTCTGTTAATTGTGGCTCTCACTATTATAGGAGCTTCTCACTCACAGTACAGCCATGTGTTTCCACTGAAGCTTTGCTCCTTGAGGCCACCCATCCACCATGACTTGGGGACTCTAATAACCTTGACACTCAGTCTCTGCAGACATCAACCGTACTCCTTCTGTTGCATGTGGATCTGTCTTGGTATTGGAAATTCCTTTCTCAGCTTCCCCGGGAAATGCTCCCTCCCACCAAAAGTTTTGCAGAGTTGCATAACTTTTGACTCCAGCAGGGCTCATCGGAAAAGTGAAACTAATGAACTCACTGCATTACACAGCTGTCACCATTAGTAATGAAATCCTTTTATTACAAGGGATTAGTTTTTAAATGTGTTATTAAACAGATCAAAATGAGCAATTGCAATGAAAGTTGTTAAAATGCAAGGCCTATGAGAGTACAGCTTCCCCTGAAATTAGAGAAATTTGAGTGTTGAGATTGAAACAATTTTGTGTAGGAAGAAAGTGTTATTTGATTGGAGGATGTGGGATGCAGAAATGGTAGGATTTACTTGATAGGAAGCAGAGGTGCTGAAAAGAACAGTTCCTGGTTGAATCCAGAGGGAGGAGTACAGGGATTGATCAGGAAGAGTTCAGCTTGGCCTGGGTGGCTCGAGCCTATAAACCTAGCTACTCAAGAGGCTGAGATCTGAGGATCATAGTTAGAAGGCAGCCCAGGCAAGAAAGTCCCTAAGACTCTTATCTCTAATGAACCACTGGAAAGCGAGAATTGGAGGTAGAGTACCAGCCTTGAGTGAAAAAAATAATAATGCTAAAGAACAGTGCTGAGCTGAGGTCAAGATCCAGTACCAGCACACACACACACACACACACACACACACACACGCGCGCGCGCGCGCGCGCACGTGCACACACACATACACACACAAATTTTTTTTAAAGGAACTGTTCATACCCAAGGAAAAACCCAGCCATAACGATGGTTAAGATAGAAGGTAAGTAGGTAGATATAGATAGATAGATAGATAGATAGATAGATAGATAGATAGATAGATAGATAGATAGATACTCTAGGGGTTTGAATTGGCATGGACACGCCTAGAGGACTATATCTATTTGCACAGCAAAATAAATACTCTTATAGAAAGAGACTTGCCCTGAATTACAGAGATGGCTGAGAGACTTATCCTTCTAAGGATGTCCTTGGTAGGACAGATTCAGCATGGTGCACTCCTCAAATGATGTATTCTTGTCCATTCTCCTCCTTTCACCCTTGGCGGGTGGACCCTGTGGAGACTCAATTATGAAAGTAACAAAAAAAAGTATAATTTGGAAATTTAGCCTCTTGAGTGTAGATGGCACCTGGCAGTTGATACCTGTTTCCAACATCCTAATCCTTCCTCTAACACTGCTGACAAATAGTTCAAATGAAAGCAAGCTCCCAGAACCACAGGAAGCCTAATTCCCCCGGTGAATAGCACTGACTTATTAGAATGTTCTTTCTTATGTAGAACAGAGATATGTCTGGATGACACTTCTACCAATTAATATTAATTCTGTCCATTAGCCTTACAAAAATCACTCTTCAATATGACAAAAAAAACTCTTAGGTATTTGAAAAGGGTAGACTTGCTCCTACCTGAGCCCTTGTACCATAGGGTGACATGGACTGCAGTAGGACAAAGCCCACTTGAAGGATAGAATTCAGAAGTGAGGATCAGACTCCATGTGCTGAAAGACCAGAGTCTAGGCCAGTGGTCCCATTGATTTCTCCTTCTAAAATCTCTGTTTACAATCAAGCATACTTGGCTTCCATTCCTAATGGACATAGTACTTTGGTTCATGCCGTTCATGTTCCAGCCTTGGTCCCATGTGATCAGTCGCAACATCCTACCTGATCTCTGTGAAAGTGGATCTCTGGACCCCCAAATTAATCCTTGTTAATTGAGATGGCCCCTTGTATCAGCTTATCGTGGTCACTGTGGGCCCCGAGCCTGTCATCTGACATAACCACTATCCCTGCCACTGTCTTGTCACCTGCAAAATATGATGGGCCAAAGCTCATTGTATTTGTCTGACTCATTGACAAGCACATCAAATTTGTCGAGACAAGAACAGAGAGATCCAGGATGGGGCCCTGGTGCCGGCCAACAGTGCCTCTGGATGTCTAGACAGAAAGACACGAAGAATCGATCCTATTGTGTCAAACTTGCAAAAGGGCAAAGTATGAGTCAAAAGGTCAACTGGCTACTAATATCAGGATGTGTATCTAACATTAAGCTTGTAATTCCCACTCACTTCATGTTTTCTGCCCACTCGTTTCTTGGCATTCACAAGGGAAGTAGGAGCCGAATATACCATTTTCAAGCTAAAAAGCAATGAATCTGCTACCAAGTATGTCCACGAAGCCAAGCTTAGGTGTCATGGTTGTCTTACTCTGATATAGACATCATTGATAAAGGCAATCACAACACAACACAACCATCATGCTGCTCATAGTCAAAGGAAACCAAAGACACATAATTGAGTTATATAATCCATGTAGTAAGTGTTCTGATAGAGGTGTATACAAATTGCCATGGAGTCCTGTGTGAGAGATACTAAATCTACTGGAGGGGCTTTTAATTTTTGTTGCAGAAGAGATGATATTTGAGACAGGTCTTAAAGTAGGAACACAGATTTGCTAGGTGAAGGAAGGGAAATAATACTCTTAGCTATGGGGAACTGCAGGTCCCTAAACATGAGCCACAGACAGACATGGGAAGTTTGGGAAAGAGGAAGAAATTCGGAAGTGCAGGGTGAGTAGGAAATTGAGCTAAAAATAATTTACCCTTATTCGTTTCAACTTCAAGTACCTTTTCATACTTAGTATTATGGGTTGTGGACAAACAGGTGAAAATTACATAACTCCTCTCTTGGTGAATTTACTAGTTGGGTAGACTTGCACAAGCTACTTAGCCTTCTAAGTCTCAGGGTCCTTCCCTGTAAAACAAAGTATTTGTATGGAAGGTCTGCAGAACAAACCCATAACTGGACCTTTCCCAGTCCTATAGTACAGCAAAATACTATAGGCTGAATCACTTATAAACAATGGAAACATATGCCTTATAGTTACAGAGGCTGAGAAGTCCAAGACTAAGGTAGTAGAAGGTTCAGTGTCTGGTAATGGTTTCCTCTTTGCTTCAAAAGATGACACTCTGTTGCTATGCCTTACATGACAAGACAGTCAGGCCCTTCATTAGAAGGTGAAACTCACTTTCTAATCACTTTCTAAAGGCCTTGTAGTACTGTGCCTATGGCAATTAGGTTATAATATGAATTCTGAAGAGACTCCAGCATTCAGATCACAGCATAGCTCTCCTGTTTTCCTTGCATTCACATGGTACAAGGTTGAACTTCCATGAATCTATTATGTACAGAGCCACCAAGATGCTTGCTGCATGGCAGTAAGCACTTGAGATACACAGACATGTCTTTCAGCAGTTTTCTGATAGAGATGTCCCCAACCCAATGTGATCCAAGTTTTTAACCATCACTGACTGTTCAATTTGTGTGTCTACATCCTGTTTTAGGGTCTGAGCTGGTCATGATTCCCAATGCCCCTTCTAGAATGAAACGGATTCCAAAAGGTGCTAACACAGGAATTAGGACCAACCTACTTTATCCCATGTTGAGACCCGAGAGGAAGTCAAATGTAGAAACAGAGCCCAGTTCCTGGCAGGGCAGGTGAGACACCCATCAATGGGTACCACTCAAGGATTCAGCACCAGGAGATCCAACAAAGGGTTAACATGAGGACCCAGAGAATACTGAGGGGCACTGATCATCTGACATCTGGCAATTAAAATATGTATCATAAACCATGTCTTGCCTTCTTATGCATCAGAAACAATTCCTCATACTTGACATACCTCATCTCTACTCACCCTCACCCTACTCCTAGTAACTAGGCACAGTTCCTTCATCCACAAAAGAGCCACGGACTCAGATTTTATGGAATTTGTTAATGGCCATTCAGCTAGTATACAGATAGATTGGGATTTGAAGGGCTTGACTTTGCCATGACCTATGTTTTAATATCCTTTTGGTCTTAGAAACAGCTATCATATTCTGAACACTGACTGAGTACCAGGCACTGCAATCAGCATGTCCTACGCTTTATCTCATTTTCTCCTCAGAATGGGGGAACAGGCAGGTGTTATCACTACTTGCCACACTTTACAACCCAGAAGTTTGGTACTCACCCTGCAGCACATCCCAGAAGCTGCAGTTTTCCCTACTTTCTAGACCAGGGGACACAAGGCTGGAGAATCTATGGGAAGTTCTGGGAAGACTAGCTCTGCAGCCCACCTCAGGGAAGCTGTAGTTGGGCTAGGCTAGGTCTGCAAAATGGCAGAACTGCTGGTTCTGACTGCAGAATGAAATCCCAACCCTATGTTATGCACCCTGGGGCTTGAGGGTATCAGCATCCCCTGAGAAGTGATCATGAGCAGGGACTTGCTGTTCAGGACTGCTGGGCTAGTATTGCTCTCTGCCTCCCACTGGGTCTTAACCTTGCATTTTGAGAAAATAATTATGAAGTGATTCCTGGGTTCGTTCATGCCCTGGCAATGAGACCCAGATAAAAAAAGTAGGACTTGGGGCTGGCACTGGCACCTGATGCCTGGCGCCTGTCATCCTAGTTATTTGGGAGGCTAAGATCTGAGGATTGTGGTTCAAAGCTAGCCCAAGCAGGAAAATCCATGAGACTAATATCTTCAATAAATCCCAGAATAAGCCAGAAGTGGCACTGTGGTTCAAGTGGTAGGGCACTAGCCCTTGAGTATAAAGGAATTCAGGGACAGCACCCAAGCCCAGAGTTTGAGCCTCAGGTCTGGAACAAAAAAAGTATGACTTGGTCAGAGTGTAGCACATAAATTGTCTGAGTCATATGTACTCCAAGAATGAGTACTGGGGTAAAAGCCTGAGGAGGTAGAGATAGAAAAGACCCCAAAAAGACTTCATGAAAACCAGACATTTGAGCTAAGCCTGTAAGAATGGCATAATGGCACTGGACTGCAGATGGTAAGGAAGACTAGGGGCCAGGAGGAGAAAAAAGAGGACAAGTTACAGAAAGTGAGAATTAGATTGAGAGATTTCAGGTTCCACGGTTTTCCTGGAGGGTAAAGGCAGAGTGTGCAAGGTGAATTTGGCTGAATCGAAGCCCTTGTGAAATTGGGCGTCAAAGGAAGAAGCTACTGAGAGCTTTGTTTACAAGACACAGGAGTCGTTATAGGGATGTTAACAGAAAAAAAAAAAAACTTAGTTTCTTTAAGAAATTCATTCTTCAGCTATTTACTATCATTTGACATATACCTTGATTTTTCTTGAATTTGAATCTCACTTTTCTTCTTAAAGGTCAAAAGACCTGGAGGAATTATTTGTTCTTCCTAATCCTTAACTTCTTCATCTATAAAATCTCTCCTCAAGGCTGATTGTGAGCACTGCAAAATAACTTGTGTAAACTGTGAAAGAGAGTTCCCAGGGCTATGGTTAGTGCCCAGTAATTATTATACAGAACTATGATGACCAGGATGAACAGGAGGAAGGGAGAAAGGAGAAGCAGGAAATAAAGAAGGAGGTAGGGAAAGCATTCTTGGTATAAATGAAATGTACTGTAATGATAAAGACCAGGGACTCTGAAACTGTGCGAAGTTCAGCAATAATTTAATTTATCTGTTTTCCCAATTCCCTTGCTTTTAATATAGGGACAGCAATAGTGCCTACTTCCTGGAGTTATTTCAAGGATTGCAAGAATTATTGTGTATAGAACAACCAAAGAGAATATTTAGTACAGAGTAAGCTCTCAATCAATGTTAATTCTTTTTTATTATATACCTGCTGAAAAACAGTTGGCAATGGACAGCTTCAGAATGGCATACAATTTATTGAAAAACATGTGTTTCAAAGAAGCGTTGACTCTTTAGCTCATCCCTCACCTGGCTGCATCTTTAAAGTATCTTTTATCATTACTGATACTATATTTTATATTTATGTGTTAACTAATTTTCTGATTTCCACACTAAAATATAGATCTGTGAGGGCAAAGGATTGTCAAGTTTTCTTCATTCCTGTATTCATGGTATTTATCATTGCAATAGGCATATATGAAGGGATTTTTTTCCTTAGCAATTTGATTCTGATATACAGTTTTCACTGTATTTATTCTCTCTAGAATTTGCTGAACTTCTTGTTTTTGTACATGTGTATCTGACATTTTTAAAAGTTTGATATATCTTCCTTCAAATATATTTTCTCTGCTTTTTCCTCTCTCATCTCTCTTTGGGATTCCAATTATACTTACTTTAGACACTTTGCCATGGTTCTACAGGTCACTAAGGAGTTGTTCTTTCCTTCTCTGTCAATCTTTTTTTCTTGTTTGTTAGATGGAAACATTTCTATTAATCTACTTTCTTTTCTATCAGCTCCAAATTGTTGCTAAGCTCACTCAGTGAAAGTTTTCAGATATTGCTTTTTTTCCGCTTTAGAATCTCCATTTTGGAAACTACTTCTGTGTTTTATGTTGTTGTTTTCTTGTAATTTGTTGTTGCTGATTGTTTGCCCCTTTTTTATTCATTGCAAGGATATTTTATGGCCTTGAGCATAGTCATAATAGCTGCTTGGAAATCTTTGTCTCCAGATTGCAACATAGAAGTCCTCTCTATTGATTGCCTTTGCTCTTGGTTTGCCTTTTCTCATTTCTCCTAATATTGTGTAGTATTTGGGGCATTATTGTCAAGTATAGAGATTCTAGATTCTGTTATGATCTTTTAAGTACTACTGGTTGTTTTTATTTTAATTTTAGAAGGCAGTTAACTTGGAGGAACTCAAACCACAAACTGTGCAGAAGCTGAATCACCATTCAGTTATACTTTTCCCCTCTGTTGGGTTATACTGGAGTCTGTCCTGCACATGTGTAATTTAGGGACAATTGGGTTGGGGAATTCTTTGGTTGTTTGGTTTTTGAGACCTGGTAGAATAAAGTTTGTTTGTTTGTTCGTTTGTTTGTTTTAAATAGTGTGACAAACTTCAGACTCACCTTTTATGATTTTCTTCCTAACATCCCTCTCCTTCCACTTTCCAGGTGTTCTGCTCATCCTGAATCCTTTATCCGGATTCTTCAAGACAGAAAAGTTGTTTTCTAATAACATTTTAATCATCTAACTCATTAAAATGGAAAACACAACCAGTTCCTTTATTGTAAATGCTGACTCCTCTTTAGTTTCACCCTGTTTGGGGCTGCTCCCTAGTGCCTTCAAGTGCCTTACAATTTTATGCACAGTAAATAGATGTTATCTATGGGTATGTTGATCCAATAAGAGACACTTATCTATCATCAAAAGCAGAATATCAGTCTAAGTCTCCCTCTGTAATTGACTACAGTCCTGTTGAGAGGAAAGGCCTTGTCTTTCCCCCTTGACTGTATCTACTATCACTGCTTACAAAGGGGTTCCTATTGCTTGTGGAAGTTTGCTTCAGTCACTCTGTAAATCATTTGTCATATGTGTTCACTTCCATATTTTCATTTGAGTCCTACATACCTCTAGCAAGTAGGAAGAACAGGAAGGGGCCCAGAGTTCAAGCAGATCCCACAACTGAGATCCTCAATCCCAAACATTGCTCTAGGGATCAAACCCAGTCTCTTCTATGCCATCAATTTTTCTCTGATGACTGGGTCATACTGTCGAGCACATACTCTGTAGTTTCTCCCCTTGAAAAACTGATTAAAAATGAAATTTTGAAAATGTCTCTTGATCTGACATCCTTTTCCGCATGTTGTTTCATTTCTCTCTTTACATCAAAATTCCCCTGCCTATTGCAAACTCTTTCCTTTTCTTGTGATTCTTTTTTTTTTTCAAATTTTTATTATCAAACTGATGTACAGAGAGGTTACAGTTTCATACATTAGGCATTGGATACATTTCTTGTACTGTTTGTTACCTTGTCCCTCATACCCCCCTCCCTCCCCCCCTTTCCCTCCCCCCCCCCCGCCAGAGGTGTTCAGTTCACTTACACCAAACAGTTTTGCAAGTATTGCTTTTGTAGTTGTTTCTCTTTTTTTACGCTGTGTCTCTCAAATTTGGTATTCCCTTTGAATTTCCTACCTCTTCTTGTGATTCTTTTGAACTAATCCTTCACCTCACCCCCTCACCACTCCCAACATTTTATGAAAACAATTATAGTCAAGGAGAACAATAGAGCAAATATCCAAGTCTCAGCATTCACCTAAAGCATTTAACATAGGTTGCCTCTTCTTCTTTGAAACATCTTTGCCACCTCTCCTTTAACTCCTTGGCCACACTCTCAGTGTCCAAAACACTGGAGTATCTGAAGGCACAGACATTGTTTTGCTTTTTTTAATCTTTAGATCATTTTGCCTGCCTATTGGCTATCAGTGTCGCTCATGTGCTAACCTGTGTACACTCTCATTGCTTCTTGCTTTTCTTTGAATATATGAGTTAAATCCTACCATATGAGCTTCTCCTCTGCTGGAAGATTCTTTGCTCAGTATAACATAGTTCATCTGGATTCTGTTACATCCCAGCTCAGTGTCATCTTACTAGAGGGTCTCACCTGACCAACCTGGACCAGGTAAAGAGCAAATGCCCTCACCACAATACTGCACCTCCTCAGCTGGCTCTATAAGTGACATGTCACTTATCATCATCTGATATATCATGTATTTGCTCACTTCTTTATTTGTTTGTCATTAGAGAGACATAAAACCCCACAGGGGCTCCTCTGGTTACTGTTTCCTACTATAGTCTCCTTGGTGACGACAATATGGTGGTCATTCAGAAAATAACCCTTGTGTAAATGTAGAATAAATGTATTTGGCAGCTTTTTGTTGCTGTAACAAACTACCTGAGGAAACAACTTAACAGAGGCAAGAGTTGTTTCAGCTCATGGTTTTAGAGGTCCCATTGTGTGTTTGGCTAACTGCATTGTTTGGGGCGATCCAAGGTGAGGCAGAACCTCATGGTGATAGGGTAAGTGATGGAGCAAAGTCGCCCACCTCGGGGCAGCAAGGAAGTACAGAGAAACAGAATGAAAGTCTGGGACCAGGTGCTAAGACTCATACCCGTAATCGCAGCTACTTAGGAGGCTAATAGCTGAGGAATGCACTTCAAAGCCAACCTTGACAGAAAAGTCTGTGAGACTAATGGGCAAAAAGCCAAAACTGAACATGTGGCTCAAGTGGTAAAGTGCCAACCTTGAGAGGAAAAAAGCCAAGTGAGAATACAAGGACATGAGTTCAAGCCCCAATGCTGGCACAAAAATACAAAAGGAAGAATAAAGGATTGGGAACAAGATATATATCTTTCACTGATAAAATTGCTTCCAACCATACCCCACCTCTCAGTTTCTGCCTCCTCTTGATATTGCCATCAAATTATGAATCCACCAGTGGATTAAGCCACTGACTACACCAGCACCCTTGGGATCCAGTCACCTCTCAATGATTGGAACTACTGCTGAAACCCATTTTTAATACTTTGAGCCATTCCTGGTGACACTTCATATATGAACCATAACAATGAATAGATATCTACTTAATGATTTGGACCCAGAATTATCTGAAGAACGTTTTAAATACATAGATTCAACAAAGAAAGAAGGGGGACTGGGAATATGGATTAGTGGTAGAGTGCTTGCCTAGCATGCATGAAGACCTGGGTTCAATTCCTCGGCACCACATAAACAGAAAAAGCTGTGGCTCCAAAAGTAGAGTGCTAGCCTTGAACAAAAAGAAGCCAGGGACAGCACTCAGGCCCTGAGTCCCAAGCCCCAGGACTGTCAAAAAAAGAAAGAAAGGGAAGGGAAGGGAAGGGAAGGGAAGGGAAGGGAAGGGAAGGGAAGGGAAGGGAAGGGAAGGGAAGGGAAGGGAAAGGAGCAAATCAGATTCATGGGCCCTAGAATACCTTCGGGCAGAATTTCAACCTCTTCTTGTTGGTAAAAGATAAATGCAAGATTACACATGGGCTGAATAGGAACATTAAGACTTGATCCTGTTCCCTGGACTCCTGTTCTGTGGCCATGAAATCGCACATGTTTTCCCTATCTACTATGCTGAGGAATGTCCCTGCCCTCACCTGTGACATGCTGTTCCTTAGCATTTCTGGCCATCTACCACCTGTGTCATGTTTCATTTCTAATCCTGTATCCACTAGGGACATAGTCCCAGATTATCTTTTTGCCTAGACCAGAGCTCCTTGGTTCTGTGTCCTCAACTTCAGTCATTCCCTCTTCCCCAAACTTTAGTACTTATTCCTACCCTACCCCTGCCAAGGGGCTCCACTAATAGAGATGGTCTCCAAGGTCTTAGCCCAAATAAGACATGAGGTCAGAGAAAAGTACAGAAGGGGAAAGGAATGGCAATGGGCAGGGGGGTCCCATGGTGCCTCTGCCCTAATGCCAGCTGCCTATTGCTCCTCAACACCTTTGTGCCTTACAATTGCCACCACTGCATCCACTCCCACACCCAGCTAGCTCAGCCCTGCTATGCTTCTCCAAAAGATGGACCTTCCAAAGGATATGTATTCGAGCTGGCTTGGTCCCGGCATTATCCCACTTGGTTTGGTCCAGCTTCAAGAAAAGCAGAAGGGACAAGCTGAGTGAGTTCTCCCCAAGTGTGTGGTCCAGACCCCTTTCTCCTGGAGTTGGCCAGTGCCTGGGGACTCTGGTGGTATTGATGTGGTCTCCTTTCCATTTCCCTCACCACTTCTACCTACTGGCTTCTCCAAAGTATCCCCCCGCCCATGTCTGCCCGCACCCGCGCCTCACACAAATAAATACACACAATCGCTTTAACTTTCTCTTTTCAATTTCCAATCATTTCAAAGGCTCTGGAAGCAATCTTCCCAAAGCCCTAAAGCACAATCTCTGAGGATTAGAGTCCCAGCAGAGCTCATTCCCCCAAGAGCAAGCACATGCTGCTTCAAAATTTGCTTTTCTCTGTCATTTGTTTTCACCTTCTTCCCCCTCAGTAACAAATCCTAAAGTGTGTTTATAGTTTGCAAGAACCATTCGTACATATTATGTCACTCAGGTTCTTTCACTAGCCCGTAGAAACACATAAGTATACCCATTTTACAGGTGAAGAAACCAACAATCAGAGGAAATAAACACTACTGCATCATGCAGATGAGTAGGTAGAAGTCCAGATCTGAAAAAGTGAGTCCCAGGGAGGAAGGGCAGGTTTTAATAAGATTGCTACAGAGACTCAAAAAAAGGAAATACCCCAACTAGTTTCCAGATGTACTTTTTAGTTTGCTGGACTGAGTGCATATGTGGTGCGATCCTTCAGTGAGCCTCTTGCTATAACAATACTTGATGTAAATGGGGTATACACACACACACACACACACACACACACACACACACACACACAGATGGGATGCATGCAATCCCTTGCACACAACACCATCCTCCTAGCTGTTTCTAGGGTCTTTGAGTCACATTGGCTTGCCTTGGATTTTGTTTGTTATGCTTTGCTTTGTACTGATATTGAGGCTCAAACCCAGGGCCTCGGGCTCTTCCTTGGCTTTTCCATTTAAGTTCTATCACTTGAGCTACAGCTGTACTTTAGGCCTTTGTGCTGCTTTGTTGGAAATAAGAGTCTTAGATTTGTCTTCCCAGATGGGCTTCAGGCTGTGATCCTCAGATCTCAGCCTGCTGAGTAGCTAGGATTACAGGCATGAGCCATCAGCACCTGGCCTTGATTCTGACTGCAAAGGAGCCAGGCCTCCCTTCTCCAGCTCCCACCAGGTCATGAGTGCAACCCTTAACAATGACCATACACTTGCACCCACCACTCCCCTTCCTGCTGATTCTCTGCAGCCAAAATCTACATGTTCTAAGCTAATCCGCAAGGAAAGGGAAATGGCCTGCTTGCCAACCAGCTCATTTTTGCAGGGCTGCTAAGTGATCCGTATGGGAATTGTCCTCTTGGAGCAGAAAAGACAAGCATGGAGATTCTTCCATTCCCTCCAGTCCAGGTAGCTTGTCCAGATCAGATCTGCTCCCACATATGAGCCACAATGGACATCTTTTGTCCCCAGTAGGTTGGAGGGACTGAGCTTCCAATCAGCCTTCCCGAGGCAGATGTCCTGGGGGATGCTGCCTTGTCTCTCATATGCCATCCATAAAATCTGGAAATACTCTTCTCATCATTGTTGTCAATGGCATCATTTCTGCCCCACATCACCATGGGATTTTACTCATAGAAACTATCCAGTCTTCCCTGAGAGACACTGTAGGAATTTGATTAATTCAATTAGAATATGGCTCATGGGGTGGAAAGTGAGAGAAGATGAGGATAATCAAGCACCCTTTCATGGCATCCAGGCACCCCATATGTTTTGTGCTAAGAATACATTCCCAAGATAGATCATAGAAGAGGCATAAATCATTAACAACAACAGTACCAATTGTAGCCATGCTTTAATGGAAAGAACGTTGGCTTTAGCACCAGGCAAATCTGAGTTGGATTGCCAGTTCTGCCTCTTTCTAGTCCTGTGACCTTAGGTGGGCAATCTGATCCCTCTGTTTCCTCCTCTGTCACATGAGGTAAATTATTCCTATTTTACAGGATTGTGTTGAGGAATAAATGACAGTTCAAGGCAAATAACCAGCATACACCACATTTGCTAAGCTTTCTTTAACTTGTCTTCCTGTGCAGTCTGTCATTCAATCCTCACAGCGGTCCTGGGAGAACTGGCAGCCAGGCAGGATGGAGTTACTCCCATTTCCAAGGGAGGAAAGGAATCGTCATGGGGGTAGAGTGATTTGTCTGAGTGATACTGATCAAGCAGAAGAAGAGCAAGGACTTGGCATTGTCTAATTGCTACCTCTGGGTTCTTTCCAATTAGGTGACTAAAGCTCATAAATCACTTTCCCAAAGCATCTTGGTCATTCATGAAGGAGAACCAAATACCAAAGGAACACTCAGCTTTGAATTCTCACTGGCCCTCCATGTACATTCTCCCTGATCCTCCTGGAGACCATTTCTGTGTTGTAGAACCTGTGGTTGCAATACTTGGTGCCTTCTTTGCTTCCTGGGATCCATTTGCACTTGCTTCTATTGTTTTATTCAGCACCTGAAATGGCAGAATGATGGTGAAAGCCGTATCATTTTTTATGACCTAGACTCAGAAGTCATGTTGTGCCTTTCCATTTTTTACCACTGATCAAACAAGTTATAAAAGTCCACCAGCCTTGCTGTGGTTTGTGTGTACCCCCAAGAACCTGTATGTTAAAGAATTGGTGGTAATGGGAAGTGATAGAACCTTTAAAATGCTGTGTCCATTGAGCGTCCTTGATTTATTGAGAGTGGACTGTGCCTTTGAAAGGTATTGGGTGGTTCTTCTATGACCTTCTGATATATTTCTCATAAGAGATTTGCCATGAAATAAACAAGGTTGGGCTCTCTCTCTCTCTCTCTCTCTCTCTCTCTCTCTCTCTCTCTCTCTCTCTCTCTCTTGCTCACTCTTTCACTTTCTCCTGATTCAAGATGTGATCACTTGTTGCTACATACATGTTTTTATGATATGATTCCACCAACCAACTTCATCAGAGGCTGAGCTGAAGAATCTATCCTTGAACTTTGAACTTCCAAACCAAACTCATGATTTTCTTTATGTTAGCTTCTCTCATGTATTTCATTATTATGATGAAAACTAATACAGGTTCGAGAAGAGGTTCATGATCCCAGCTCTTGATAAAAGAGTGGCATATTATACTGTAAGAAGAATGTATATAGAATACATTTCTCTGGGGCCATCTTGAAAAATATATTCTACCACCTTGCCTAAGTCCCCTCATTCTAAGTTCCCTCTTGTGCTGCAGTGGTCAATCTGAGTGGACCCTAAAAGCAAGGACATGGGGCCTCTCCTTAAAAGAAAGTGTGCCAAGAGAAGAAAATATCCAAACTAGGACAAGAGGGATGATTGTCATATCCCTTTATTTAATTACTTTACTTTTTGTCAGTCATGGGGCTTGAACTCAAGACTTGGGTGCTGTCCCTGAGCTCTTTCACACAAGGCTAGTAGTGCTCTATCACTTTGAGCCACAGCACCACCTCAGGTTTTCTGGTGGTTAATTGGAGATGAAAGTCTCACAGACTTTCCTGCCCAGGTTGGCTTTGAACCGTGCTCCTCAGATGTCAGCCTCCTGAGTAGTTAGAACTACAGGCATGAGCCACCAGTGCTCTGCTCATATCCCTTTATAAAGAGAAATGAAGCAGGTTCCAGGGGCACAAGTCCTATACCCTTCTATCTTAGCTGTGTTGTTTGTGTCGTGGTGCTTGTTAGTACTGCGGCACTCTCATCTTTGTTTATACCCTTTAGTTTTTACTAGTTCCTTCTGAAAACCAAGACCATAGCAGTGATAGGGAGAAAAAAATAAATAAAAGAAGATTTTGATTTTACTGACAGCTGAGTCAGTGACAAAAGGGTGTGGTACTTCTAACAGAGGGGTAGAAGGGAGCAGAGAGCAGAGTAAAAAATGCATACAAGGAGGCAAAGGCAGAGCAGTAAAGGGGAAGCTGCCCCTCCCACTGTGACCCTCCATGGAGAGCTTGCCTCTGCTCAGCCCCTGGGGCATTCTGTGTTCTGCTTCAGTGAGATTCTCTTACAGATTCTTTGGTGCTGTGGGATCAAAGTGGGAGCACCTCTTGGGAGAGGTGAAATGCCAGAGGGGTAGTGCCACTGGCACTTCAGTGATTCTCTCCCTCACTCCAGAACCTGTCTGGAGGGAGTTTGCAGCACTTAGTGCTTTGTGTATTACACATTGCCTGCTCTGTACCTCGTCCCCCAGGTGCCCTTGTGCACTCACCTCTGAGTCTCTGCTTGCTCCCTGCACACCACACCTGCTGAAGACTGCTTCTAATTGAGTCCCCAGAACAAAACACCACCAGAAACACCAGCAGGAAGCAGCATACATTCGCAAAGAGACAGCCCAAAAGATCATTGTTCACAATCCATTACCATACACAGGTGTTAATTCAGCAGGACCCGGGTCTGATGAGTTCCAGTGTTTTCTACATCACCTAGAACATGGAATAGGCAAGGTTTGCCAAACTTTATAAGTGCAAGGCATGCTTAGGCCATAAAACTCTGCAAATGAACACATTTGCCACCAAAAGTATTTCCTGTCCAAAGAATTTGCTGCCCAGCAAAGAAAGAGCACATTGCAAACGTTGATTATTTATTAATGGGGTACAGAAGGTTTTCTCAAGGATGTCAAGCCCAATTGTCTAGTACCAATTGAAATATTATAGTTAAATACTACAAGTTATGTTCTGGTACTGGGGCTTGAACTCAGGGTCTGGGCACTGTCAATTTGCGCTTTTTTTTTTTCTCAAGGCTGGCACTCTACCATTTGAGCCATGCCTCTGCTTCTGGGTGGTTAATTGGATATATGAATCTCAGACTTTCTTTCCCAGGCTGACTTCAAACTGTGATTCTCAGATCTCAGCCTCTTGAGTAGCTAGGATTACAGGCATGAGCCTCTGGTACCTGTTTTATATTCCATTTTTTATTTGTAATTTATTACTTAACAATATTCCTTGACTATTGCCGAGGGACTATTCCCAAAAATGAAGAGGTAAGAGTCCCTGACCTCAAGGAACTCATGTTCCTTATGGGAAAGCAATCAAACCAAGAAACATGTTTGTGGATCTTATAAGAGAGAACACTAGGGAATATGGTAGTTTACAAAAGGATTCCTGGTCCAGATCTGAAGGAGGTGGTGGCAGAGGAAAGAGGTGACAATTGAGTGATTTCTGTCTTTTTTTGCCATTTAACAAAGCAATTTATAAATACAATGTATCTTGACCAATGTCACCCCTTTCAACATTCTCGCCCATCCCCCTTCTATTGTCTCCTTCCCTCACTCTTTTTAATTTTGTAGTATATACATTGGATTCCTGACTGCATTCTCCCTCTCTCCTCTTCATATCTGACCAGGAGACTATATAGGCAGCACAGTTGAGGTACCAAGGCACAGGAAGGCATGATGCCTCTGAAGGACTGGGGGCTTTCTAGAATAGAGAGAGCAGGAAGGAAGGAGATTATGCTAGAGATAAAAATAGAATGAAGAATTTTGAATTTTGAACCCCAAAGTTTGTTGTTTCTTCAGAACTATATCATCATGGAAACAACTTAAATCCTATAAAGTCATATATACAGTCCTTGAATTAACAATTACTGAGATCACCTGAGAATCGATTATAAGGATGGGTGATGCTATAGCATCAGTTAAGGACAAGGTTCCTTACTGGCCTTTCATGCTCCTATACCAACACAAGAGGGTCACTGAGATAGAAATACGCAAGACTCTGTTCTAAAGTTCAGCTTTGCCAACCTGATCCCTGATCCTGAACTCAACCCCACCACTGCCACCATCTTCTTCAAATCTGTCTTGCCTCCCCAATCTGAACTTCACCAGTGGTACATACTGACTTCTTCTTGCTCAACTGGCCAGTCCCTAGTGGGAAAACAATGAAATAAAAATCATTTAAGGGGCTGGGAATATGGCCTAGTGGTAAAGTGCTCACCTCATATACATGAAGCCTGCAGCACCACATATATAGAAAAAGACAGAAGTGGTGCTGTGGCTCAAGTGGTAGAGTGCTAGCCTTGAGCAAAAAAGAAGCCAGGGACAGTGCTCAGGCCCTGAGTTCAAGCCCCAGGACTGGCAAAAAAAACAAAAATCATTTAAGCTGGGCATAGTGATACATGCTTATAATCCTAGCTACTAAGGAGGAGGAGGCAGGACGATCACAGGTTTGAGGCTAGCACAGGCAAAGTTAGCAAGACCTCAACTCTAAAACAATATACAAACAAAAGGACTGGAATAGGGGGCATGAGTCAAGTAATAGAATGTTTGCCTAGTATGCATGAGGCCCTAGGTTCGATCTCCAATACCCAAGGCAAAATAAATCATTTTAGTGGGTATTATTCAGTGCATAGCTATTTGGTGTTTAGGCTCCCTCCTATAGAGTCCTACCATGCCCACATTCTCAGTATATAGCTGTAATTAAACATTAAGTGAGTGTTAGAGAAGCTTTTTAGAGATCATCAAGCCTAAGCCTGTCATTATAAATAATAGCCAGAGAGGAGAACTGACTTTCCTAGGAATAAAGGGGGAAGACCCTCCACAAGGGGCTCCATGAGGGTCCTCCAACCCTCACATTAGCTAACATCTTACATGTGGCTCCTGTTGATAAAAAGGTGTCAACCACCTGGAAAATGCACTGGATGACAGGCATGTATGATGTGCACTTGGAATTCTTTTTAGACGGATCCCCAGAGCTCTGTAATGAACTGACTCTTCTAACAAGCATTCAATATTCAGTATTCATTATTCATTCATCCAACAAACATTACCTGAGTATCTTCTACATGTCAGACTCTGCAGGAGACACTAGGGAGCTGTCTTACTCCATTTTCTGTTACTATAATAGAATGCCTGAGCCTGTGTATTTATACTGAAAGGAAATAATGGAAAGTAAAAGGGCAAGGATGTACATGTGGAAGGGGCCAGGCATGAGAGCCAAGAGCAGGCTTAACAGCAACCCACTTTCATGATAACTAGCTCACTCACAGAAGAACTGCATTAAATCCTCTTAATGACCCAATTATCTCTTAAAGGTCCTGTCACCCCTCAGAACTGTTATGTCAGGGACCAAACTTCAACATTTGTTTCCTAGGGGACAACCCACTCTTTGAACATTGTAGGAGCCAAAGAAAAGCAATACTCAATCCCTACCTGAGGAACCTGCATCCTAATGGTGGAGGCAGACAACAAACACAATTCTGCAGCACGGGAAGACCTCTAGGAGAAATAAGAACCCATTTCTGAGAGAGTACAGAGCAACGATCTTACTCAGAGTGTTGGGAAAATACCCATGATGCACTGTGAAAGAGGAGGGAGAGCTAGGAAAAGTGGGGCATAAAAGAGGGGTGGACAAAGGTGGAAGATCCTTCCATATGAAATTGGGAATGTTCAAGAATGTTTTAAAAACACTATAGTCACAGATGTCCGTGGATGCAGAAAAATGAGAATCAAGGATAATGGTGTGACGCTGTACCAAGAAGGTTTTCTGTCCATTCTGAGGAAGGTATGTGGCTTGGCTTGAGCAAGAAGAGGATGGTGGATGGCCAGGTCAGATGATAGGCTTTAGGAAGATAAACGGAGATACTTTTCCAGAGAGTTAGGCTGAAGGCAGGAAAACTGATAAAGAGGACAGCAGGACTACTCAGACACTGTAACAAAGGGGTCTTACGGCTAAACCATCGATCAGCTCCTGAAACATGTCATTACCTCTGTAAAAGACCAAGAAAATTCAGGGGAATGATAGGATTTAGTGTAGAAGACCCATTTTGATCCATTTTTTGAGCTATCAAGCATCATCTCATTTCTGTAAACAACACAATGAAGCATAGATCACAGAGTCCAAGCTTTCATTTATCACAATAAAATTAAAAAAAAAAAAAAACCACACACCTGAGATCCAACAGAAAGGAATGAGTTGGCCAAAGCCATGCAGTTATTTGAGTTACCTGGAAGTAACCATTCTACTTTTACTAGAAAAGCTCTGACATGTAAGGCATCTATTATCCAGTGAGAAAGGAATGTTGAAACCAAAGCACCTTCCCAAACTGTCTGTGGCCATTTACTAAGAGAGCTGACAGCAGGTGGTGCCCAAGTACAGGTAGCTGTCCCAGGAGAGGACAAGAGGAGGAAAGGAGTGACATTAAATTCCCCCAAGCACACCCAGAAGTTGGAAGGTCCAGATGGGAAGCCAGCAACCAAACCCTCTGGGGTATATGAAGCCATAGATCACCTTGGCTCGCCAGCCGCCCCAGCTCCCAGTTGCCGTGGCAACTTTTCTCTGGATTTTTCTCATTTCCCAGCACTCAGCCCCTAGCATAGGGCCGAACTGACCTACAAGTGGAGTCCAGACCAACCCAAGTAAAGGATGGAAACAAGTAGGCATCCGTGGCCCCAGTGGCTCATTGTACAGGAATAAGTTTTAGATCCAGATGTGGCCAGCTGCTATTCTCTTTATACAAACACTCCCTGACAACAAAGCTGGGAAGGAATTGGTAGCTGAGAGGAGGAAGCTTTACATGGTAAGTTACCTTGGTTTAGCAAAAACCTCAGTTGCTCTCCAACACTGATCTGCAGCAACCAATTGGCTACCTATGCTGTAATGAACGCTGCTGTGTGACCTTGGACAGATCATCTAACCTCTCTAGATTATAGTTACTTGAAATGCAGAATGTAGAGGTAGCCATTCAATCTCAAGAACCTGGATGACAGCTCCTCTGCCTCCCCTACCTCCTCCCAGGATTAGCATGTGAGTCAATGGAGACATTTGAAAAGGCTGTGACCAGGAAATGACAAGTGGCTTGCTTTATTTTATTTAATGTAGAAGTTCATGAGTGATCTCATCCACCCCTATCATTATCGATGCATTTAAAAGTTGATTTTCTGGACGTTGCTCCCTTGACAGGGAAAAAAAAGTGCCATAGAGGACAATATATTAAGCAACTGCTGATTTTCAGTCAATTGGAAATAGGAGCAAAGTGTCTCTGAAATTACTATCAAAGTCATTAGAGAACAGGATTTTTCTTATCAGTCATCAGTTTACACACAGATCCAGCATTAAAACATCTATTTGTGTCAGGTGGGCAGATTCCCAAACTGGTCAAAGTATTTCTCCCTCTGCCTCCTCCTCTTCCTCTTCCTTTCTTCGCTCTTTTATTTATTCAGTGGAAGCCCAGCCAGAGCTACTGTGTTGATTACTATGCAAATGTATTTAAAGAGCACCTGTTCTGTCAGGCACCCTGCTAAATGCAGTGGCAATAAGCAAGGCAAACAAGGTTCCCTCACAGTCCCCCACTGCCTGGCCCTCCCTGCCACACTCTCATAGGGACACAAGACACAACAAGACAGACAGAGGTATGCATCCTCCCATCCTTCATCTCTACAGCTTTCCACATCCTTGTGAGGGAGGTGCTATCATGGCCCCTTCAGGGGTGAGGATCTGCCACTACCAGGTACAGTTTCCTTTTACCTATTTTTATCCAGTTTGGACTCTGGGCATGTCCCTCTAGGCTACACTGTCCCACAACATAGCCCCAAGCTTCCCTTGTGCCCTGCCTGCCTTCCTTGTTTCATACTGGCAGCATCCAGTTACCCTTTCATCACCTGCCTTGTCTTTGTCTCCACATTGGATGCGGTTGACACAGTCCTCTACCTTTTTTCTTCTCCAACCCCCACCCCAATCCCCCACAGCTTCTTACCCACAGGCCGGGACCACTTTGTACAACACCTTCGCTTGCCCTAACTCAGTGAGTTCTCAATTGTCTCTGCTTTCTCTTCCAGACCCTTGGGTTTGTCCTTTAAGCTACTTCTCTCTCCACATCCCTCACTACCTCCCTCATTTGTCCTGTCGGCCCAATTTCCATAATGTCATGCTTCATCATGCTAAAAATACAGCCTGTCACCAGTCCTCGTAGACCTTGCCTTTATCCTCCATCCAAGGCCAAAATCTTCTTATTTACATGTTCCTCCCAGCACTTTTCTGGATTTTTTTTTTCATAACAACTAGTGAACGGAAGATTCAAAAACACCCCTGCTAATCCCAGAAGACTGGGGAATAACAAGGGCCTCAAGTCTTCATGTGAGGCATAGACTTGGGTTAGAGATTTCAATACACTAGGAATCTACAGAGGAGTGTTCAAACCCCAAGGCAGGATCATCCCTCTTTTGGGTAAAAGCTGAGATGGATGTGCTATCTGTAGTGGTGGTAAGCTGAGCTAGTTAAAAGCAAAGGAATTCCTCCTTTTACCCAGCTTTGGAAGACGGAGTCCGCTTCCATCTGGCCACAAGTGATAAATAAATGTATGCTCGAGAAAAATAAGCAACCATACATCTTCTATACGGCAGGCAGTTTCCTCATATTTCGGCCACACAAAATGGGGCTCAACAAGCCTCTAGCCAGTGTGAGAACAAGATCAAGACCATATTATAAAATGTTTCAGGCATTAAGGCTCCATTTAATATAGCCTGGAAAGTAAAAGTCAGAAAAACAAGGTTACTGCCTTGTGCTTCAAAAAACTGCATTATGGGAAAATAAACAATGAAAGAGTTTAGGGTCTTTCATCCCAAAGTGAGAGATGAGCTATAGGCAGAGGCAAAGGCATCATTGTGGGAGGGGATGGAGTTCACTCAGGGAGACAGGCCAACAGTTGTATATGTTGTTCTTCATTCCACAGGTCAGCACTGGCTCTCCCAAGTGAAGCCAGGCCAGTTTCCCTCATCCTCCCTATGGCATTCTTTGCAAACATTCAGTCCGTCAAACTCTACCTTCCTGAGTGCCGCCATTTCTACAAGGTGGTTGTTCTATTATGTATTAAGCCATGTATTTTTAAATTGACTTGCTTTTTCAATTAAAAAAAAACCACCAGCCTGAGTTTTGTCCATGAAATCACAGCTTAGAAGTGCTAGCTATATATCCTTTAGTATATATTAAAGGAAGCATATAATCATAGGGCTCATGTGTGTCTGAGTTCACAGTATGTAAAGCTGACATGTCTACTCTAAGTGAATGCTATGTCATGTGCTAAGAGACACACCTGGAAAAAAGACGTACCAGTTAGGAAAAAATTCAAACTTGTCTAACAGAAACCTTTAAATGAGCAACACAAATAAGGTAGAAAGTTTATTTTTGTCAGTGAAGCCTAGAGGTGCAAAGGATATAGCTCGGTGGCAGGTCATGCATTTAGCATGCATGCATGAAGTCCTGGGTTTGATCCCAGGCACTGAACAAAGTCTAGAAACAGGCAAACCCAAAGCCTAATATTAACCCTGCTTAAGAGGTAATAGAGGCTCAGCCCTGTACTGTTTTTCCGTCTCATGATCTAGCCTGTGCATCATCTCTTAAATTCATTTCTTTTTTTTTTTTTTTTTTTTTTGGCCAGTCTCAGGGCCTGAGCACTGTCCCTGGCTTCTTTTTGCTCAAGGCTAGCACTCTGCCTCTTGAGCCACTGCGCCACTTCTGGCCATTTTGTATATATGTGGTGCTGAGGAATCGAACCCAGTGCTTCTTGTATACGAGGCAAGCACTCTTGCCACTAGGCCATATTCCCAGCCCCTCTTAAAGTCATTTCATAATCCAGAAGGACTCCTGGAGCATCTGCTATATCACATCACATTTTGGGAGGCAGTGGGAAGGGAAGGGAAGGGAGGGCAAAGATACAAAATACTTACTTAAATCATCTGTCTTTAAACAAACAAACAAACATACTTTTCTGCAGATTTCTTGAGTGATTTCTCTTTGGGCTGCCACATTGTCAAATGACTTGGCACTTGCCTTCTAGGGAGAGGTTTTTGGTGCCTGGATAAGAATCAAGTTCTATGTAGCTCATGAACCCTGAATATCTCTTTTTAGTTTCCATTTCTTGTCTGTACTTGCTCTAACTCAAGCATTGATTTATCTACCTCTGCTCTTTTCCCTGGCTCAAGTAGGTGGTGATGTGGCAGTGGCTAATAACACTACTGTGTTTTCATCTGACCCTCAGCGATGGAACTCTGCTTCAGATAAACATTGCTTTGACTTGGACGAACCTCCTTGAGATGCTGAGAACCTAGAAAAACCCTCCCAGCTTACCATATTCTAACCCTGACTGGAACCTTCAGAAACTTGTTTCTGCTCCAATTCTATTGAAGTTTAGCTACTCTCTCCACATCCCAGGTAACCACTTAGCATCTTCTCAGCCTCTCTGGCTGGCTCCCCTTGTTTGCACTGGAGCATCGTGCTTTCCAGGTGACCAGGCCCATGTTGTTCAAACATATTTGGGGCAATGTCACCCCTTCCATTGTTCTCCTCCATTTCTCTCAACCCTCTTTGTGCATTGTATTCATAAACTCACACGTTGAGTTGAAACCCCTTTGTACAACTACTGAAACATAATAGAAAAATTATATTAACAACATATCTAGATCACCTCTCTCCCAAATGAGTTCAGCCCCTCTTCCACTGTTGCTGGTAAGTGTTGCTCTCAGAGGCATTTTTTGGCCCACTCTATTGGCTCATTTGATTCCATGTTGAAAAGGAAATACAAAAAGTTATCTGGTTGTCTGCCACTGCTTTGAGTTCAGTCTTTATTATTCTTTCTGTCCTATGAAATGAAAGATCTTTTATTGCTATACTTGTCTCAGTGGGTGAACCCTTTCTGTTAATGCCTTCTACCCAAATCCCTGTGCAATACCATGTAATGTTGTTATACAGTAATTAGGGATTAGTTAATGTTTAGTCTTTTATTTAATAATGAGTTCCACTGTTGTGGAGAAAGTATAATTACCAAGCTTATGTATTATTCACCTATCATGTTCTCTTTTGTAACCCAGTGGCCAACACTTTGAAAGCATTCAACAAATGTTTACCAAAACCGTGAACAAATGAATGAAGGGATGGTGATATTTCTTCTCTCTTGTCCATATCAGAGGAACTTTAACAGGCTATGATGACATCAGTTTTCATCACTATTCATCAGGCTGTACCTGTTGCTGTGTAGCTGTAGGATCTACACCAGGGGTCAGCACACTTGTTCTATAAAGGACCAGCAGGTAAATGTTTTAGACTGTGCAGGCCATATGGTTTCTGTCACAACTATTCCACTCTGCCAGAGGAATGCAGAAGCAGCCAAAAACAATCCACAGACAAATATGAATGTGGCTGTGTTCCAATAAACTTCTCACACATCAGAATATGCCATTCACCTTTTGCCTTTGCTCACTGTTTCAATATGTAAAATCCATCATCGGCTCATAGACTGTATACAACCAGGTGGCAGACCACATATGGTTGTAGGCAAAGGGGTATGAACCTCAGATCTAAAATATAGATGGCTGTCAAACTTTAGTGAGCATAATGACTGCCTGGGATACTTACTCATATACAGATTGCTGGAATCTTTTTTGGTAGTGATGGGTGAAGGCGTAGGGATTTGCATATTTAGAAAGCAAGTGATTCTGAACCAAGTAACTTCTACTTTAAGGAATTACACAGGCTAAGGAAGGCAAGTTCAGCTGCCCTCACAATAGGCCCCAATATTTCAGTGGATTAATGGAATAAAGGTTAATGGCATAAAGTGGTAGGTAGTTGTTAAGCTCTAAAATTAGGGGTGATCTCTTCCACATGCATATTCAGGGCCCCAGGTTCTCATGAGTTCACAAGTCACCCTGGAAGTAACGTTTTACATCTAGGTGGGAAATGAAGTATCTGGGGAAGTGTGGGAGAGAACGGTGGACGGGCTTATGCACCAGTTTTGGAATAGAGAAACTGGGAACAACTAGAGAGAGGGTGATGTTCACGAGGAGAGTAAGAGCATGGATGTGGCTGTGTAGCTGGTGGTGCCTACTGCTCTGAGCTGAAAGCAATAATTTCCAAAAGCCTATTTCTATGATGAAACACTGGTAAATTATAGCCTGGGGAAACAGAAGACTTAGGTTCGTGTCTCTGTTCTATGATCTCAAAGCACTGGAAACCTGCTTGAACTTCAGCTTCTTTTTTCTTTTTCACTGGACATTGAGAATCCAGGGCCTCACATATGCTCTATCACTTAAACCCTACCACCCCCCACCCCAAAACCTGGACTCAGCTTCCTAATCTGAAAACCAAGATTGACAACAACTGTCCTCTCCATTCCTCACTAAACTATACAGCTCAGCTGTACACTCAGGGTGCATTCCTACAGAGGAATGAGGGATTCAACTCTGATTATAAGGGCTGAACAGGAGGCTTTCCTGAGAAGCTGGGGGTTAGGTGCTCCAATCCATTCAGGGACATAGTTCTCAAAGGGAAGGCCTCAGGTTAGCAGCATCAGCATCACCAGGAAACATGTGCAATTTTCACAGCCACTGCTCTTGACTGTCCCTACCCTGAGCTGTTTTCTATTGGATGATAAATGAAAGAAGGCTCCTCTTCCCTCCCTCCATAGGGCTTGTCTCCCTGGAGGTGCTCAGTGACAATCTTCAAGCAGCAGCAGTGATGAGCAATACACACACACACACACCCCACACACAACGTCTTCTTGAATCTCTGAGCTGCACCGAGTCCTCTGATTGCAGGATTGAAGAATAATCGCTCATTTTCCAAAGACCTAATTACATAATGAGGCCTTCATGCTCATCGAGCCTGTGGAGCTTCTTCCAAATTGTGCAGCCAGGTGTTGGCCCTAAGTGCAACCAGTTGGAGGCCTCATTTGAATACTGTTAAGACAAGAGGTTAACACATTCACTGGCCAAAAGTATAGTCTGCAGAAGTGGCCCTGGCCTTTCTAGCTCCTCTTCCTGCACCAACTATTCAGTAGGCAGCAGATCCTAATTACTGTGGAGACCAGCCAGAGAGCCTAAGGATGCAGATTGCACCCACATCATTGGGGATTCCCTGGTGCTTCTGGTTCTGATGTCTGCCTAGTATGGCTGCCTTTCCTACTCTGCTGCCCAGAATCTGGAGGTGGTTCAGGAATGGGAAAGACCTGGGCCAGTGGTCTGAAACCTGTGTCCTGCGCTGACTGACTGGGCAAGCTTCCTTGGGCCACTGAATTTTTCTGAACCTCATCTTGAAAAAGCAGAATGATTACCTTTGCCTCACTGGACTGTCCTGAAGCCTCAGTAGAAGAGGAATTAATAAAGTGCCTGGCACAGCATTCCTATGATCAGGCCAGAGCTCATCAGAGCCAATCCCATCTCTCACCTCCACCCCCACCTCATTCACTCCTGAAGAGAAGAATCTCCACATTCTAACATTCTATTTCTCTGTCAGAAATATTTTTCATGCGGATCCCCACTCATGGTGGATGTCTACTTATCTGTCAGGTCTCGTCTTGGAAGTCACTTCTTCCTGGACTCCCTTGACCACTCCTCTCACTCCTCTCCTCTTATTTCCTGAGGACCCTGGTCCCTTAGTATTTCCTAACTGAGCACTGATTGTCCCATCTCAACTCCCCTTATTCTGGAAGCTTGCCACAAATGGGAAACTTGTCAGCCTTGTTCATAGCCCCATTGTGAGTAATGAAGGGGTTTTTCAATAATTGTTAATTGAGTGAATTAGTGAATGAATAGTAGTTTTGCTGTAATTTTGAATGAATGAATGAATCTATCCAGGGATCAGGCCATCACTGGGATAAATATAGTGCAATTCACTAAACATTTATAAAATTGCTACCATTTATCCAAAGTTGTTATGAAAAGTAAAAAACAAGATAGATAAAACACAGTTCCTACTTTCAAATAGTTTATGATCTTAGAAGCTGTGCATTAAAGGATTGTGACGTTTATCCCGGAAGAATAAAACAAGGACTTGATGGGTGCTGGTGGCTCATGTTTATAATCGTAGCTACTCAGGAGGCTGAGACCTGAGGATCCCTGTTAAATGCCAGCTGGAGCAGAAAAGTTCATGAGAATTTCATCTCCAATTAACCACCAGAAAATTAGAGGTGGAGCTGTGGCTCAAAGTGGTACAGCTTTTAGCAAAATAGCTCAAAGATAGTATCCAGGCCCTGAGTTCAAGCCCCATAACCAACCAAACAAACAAACAGGTCAAGTCTTTAAAGCTGTACCTTCCACCCAACAATAACAACTTAATAGGAAATTTCTCAGGGCCACATGTAATAGAAATCTAACCACTAGTTTACTGAATTTGGCTCATGAGGTCCCAAATATATGGAACCAACCTAGATACCCCTCAATAGAAAATGTGATATATATATATATATATATATATATATATATATATACACACACAATGGAATTCTATATATCTATTAGAAGGAATGACTTAGTCCCATTTATGAAAAAAATGAAAAGACTTGGGAAAAAAATCATACCAAGTGAAGCGAGCCAGACCTGAAGAAACATAAACTCTATGGTTTCACCCTTGGAAACAATTAGTACTTGTCTAGGATAGTTCTAACAGAGGAGCACAATAGCTCAATAGCAATGTACATATGATCACATGAGATGATCCTAAGTGAAATGATGTACAAGATTTGGAAATAAGTGGTTTATCTTCATTGTTGTTACTTCCAATATACCCACTTTTCTAATTCTACTTCTCAGATGTCCATACATTAACTCCTGTACTTTTTTGGAGCTCCACTTGGAGTTCCGCACACATGCACACCTCTGGACACATACCCAACCTCCTACCGCTACCAAGATGAAAGAGATACAATATTTTGCCCACAGGCTGCTCTCAGGCTGTTATAGGCAACAGACACATGTCAACCTACATTTAGCAGAAGTATACTGAGTACCAGTTCACTGCTCGGCATGGTGCTGAATGCATGTGTTTGGGAAGGGAGGCAGAGAAGAGAGCAAGGGTGAATGAAGAAACCTAGCCTCTGTTTCCAAATAATCATTCCAGGAAGTTGGCAAGCTGGGGTCAATGCAGAACATAGACTCATGGGAGATGGTAAATCAATGGAAGCAGGAGGAAAAGGCAGGGTTGATTCAGATCAGGAGCAGGAGTCATGACTCCAGGCTCCTGAGAAAGCTAGAGAGAACGCTACTAGCAGGGAAACAGCCTGGGCTCAGTAACTGGAGTAGTAATATTCAGAAGGACCTCACCACAGCAAACAGCAGGCAGGGTACAGCCTGGGCTAGGGTCTGGGAATTTATTCCCAAAGCAGTGAGAATTCACAGACAGGTTTTAAGCCAAGGGAGATGGCTTGGTCTGACTTGCTTAGTTAAATTTCAGGCTGGCTACATAGAAGCATGAAGATCCATGAATAACTGTTGATGTGGTACAGGCAAAAGGTGAGGCAGTCAGGGTGAAGATGGAGATGGAGAGGATTGTGGAAAGAGTGAATTTAAAGATGCTCATGAACTATCATTGAGAGAAAGCTCAGAGACCAATGATCTACATGATCAATCCAACCTCAGTGGGATTTGTGTATCTGGTCAGAATGGCCCTGAAAAGCAAGTATTCCCAAGTGGACTATTGACTAATAGCACTCTGTGACAAAGCCCAGAGCTAAGAGCTCCACAAAAATGATTCAGGGGCCCATGGAACTATGTGTTAGTCAGACTTTTTCATTGCCATGACAAAATCTAAGGGAAGTAGGATTTATTTTGCTCAGAGGGTTATTCCAGAAGATTCTGCCTATCATGGAGGGGAGGGCAAAGCACAGCTGAACAACTCACATCACGGTGCCAGGAAGCAGGCAAGGGACAAAGTATATCTTCCCAAGGCATAACTCCCAAGCAATCTTACTTCTTCCAGCTAGGAGAAAGGCTCAGCCCCACTTCTAAAGCTAGGCCCTATCTTCTAAAGTTTCTAGAACCTCCCAAAACAGTGCCACCAGCTAGAGATTAAGACTTTAACAAATGAGCTGTGAAGGACAAGAAAAAGGAGTGACTCCTGGCTTCAGAACAGGAAAATATGACATTTTCTGAGTCTTAATGAATAAAACATAGACTGTAGACATAGGATGGGGCACAAGTTGGGGAGCAGAAATCCAATGATGATGGCCATGGTCAGGACACAACATGAAAGGGCAAATGGTTCAGTTGACATAGTAAAGAGTGTGTTGTAAGGAAACAGCTAACAGGTTGATGGTTCTGCAATGGAAAGAATTTTAAATGCCAAATTAAGGAGATGGAATGCATTCAATGACAGCATAATGATTGAACCCAAATTGTGTGCAAATCTTGACTGTGGTCTGGGACCTTTGAAGAGCCCAGAAGCCCCTGCAGAAGTAGAGAGAAGTGCAAATACCTTCAGTGAAACTCTAGAGTGAGGGGCAGGAGCAGCACAGGTTGTAGCTTCCAGAGGTATTGTAAAGACTGAGCTTGACCTGTACTTGAAATGAAGAGGAAGGCATCCTAGGGAAAAGAAGTGAAGGAAATGGGGAGGAAAGGGAGGGGAGAGGAAGAGGAGGAAAGGGAAAGGAAGGGAAGGGGGAAGGGAAGGGAAGGGAAAAGAAGAGAAGGGAAGGAGAGTAGAGGGTAGGGAAAGCAAAGAGCAAAAGTAGGAAAAGGCAAGACAAAAGCTGATACAACTAGGAAAGAAAATGCCAAGGGACAGAGAATGCAAAGCAGCTGATAAGTGAAGTGCTTCTTAGCATTTAGGCACACCTGAGTGCTGAGTAGACCTGGAGAAATGACAAAGCCAGAGGAGGAGTTAAAAAGGAGCCAATTACACAGGATTTCCTCCAATCTTGGCAAGATCTCTCTAGAAATAGTTGAAAAGGTGGTTTGTAGAAGTGGAAAAAGAAATTGAGGTAAAACTCTTGCTGAGTAGAGTGGTGCACGTTTGTAATCCCAGCATTTGAGAGCTGATGCAGGAGACTCATGAGTTTGGGGCTAGCCTGGGTTTCCTAACAAGTCTGTCACACAAAACTAGAGATATGACTTGGGGACAGAATGCGTGGTTAGCATGCCCCAGCCCCTGGGTTCTATCCCTATCATAAACACATTCTTGCATACACACACACACACACACACACACACACACACACACACACACACACACACACACATCTAGAGGCAAGTCTCCATTGCAGGTTTTAAGCAAAGGAGTAAAGGTAGATGAGCTAAAAACTGATGGCCAAGAAGGACTTAATGAGATCATTTTCTCTCCCATTTTAAAGAACAGAAAGAATTCAATTGGACATTTCCAGAATTTCTGGCCCTGCTTTTTTGAGGAAAAGAGAAGGTAGTAACCAAAATGGACAGCTAGCAGCCCACTGCCTGGGGAGATAGTGTGCTTGGTATGCACCTGTTGATTTTGAGGTGTCTGTGGGGTGTCCAGGTGGAGATGAAGCTGGAGATTCAGATGGACAAAGCTGGAAATTTCAGCTACAGTTGGATGGGGGAGCCATGCTTCAGGGGATGGCAGTGAGAACCCAGGCAGTGAAGAAGCCAACACAGGGAGAGAAGAGAGATGATGAGAGCATTGAACAAAATCCCACAGGGAGGGAACATGCAGGAGGCAGAGAAGGAGGCATCAGAAAGGCAGGGAAATGTGGGTATAATAGAAAGAAGAAAGTACAAAACACCAACATGTCATCAAGCTAACTCCTCATCATGAAGCCTTCCTGACTGGTTGATGGTGAATCCAGACCCAAGTGATTTGACCTTTGATCTCATCCTTCCCAGCATCCATGCCACCTTACCTGCTTGAGTGCTAGAATAAAGCTCTTCAGTGCCCGAGGATCTGAATTCCAGCCTTCCTGGGACTTAATTTCCCCTAGAAGTGTTATCTGAGAAATAATGCTGCATTATGAAAGCATTATAGTAGGCTCCACAGTCCAACATTTCATATACAGGGGAACATCCTGGAGATGTGGGGAGGATATGTGAGGATAACATGTGTGTGAGGATAAAAGGTAGGGGCTCTTTTGAGAAAGTCTCCTATGGAGAAAACTGCAAAATAGGCTCTATCCCTGAGGGGGGCATTGTTTCTATTTAGAACAAATCTGATAAGCAAAGGATGGGAAACCATTAGGCCTACGGGGAAACATTTCAATCTGCGAGCTAATGTTTTCAGAAAGGCTTAATGTGACAGCCTAGGGAATGATGGGCATCTGGCTTAAGGCCAACTTAGCTGTCCTAGCCCATCCATTTGCAGTAGAACAGATCATGGTGCTCAGACCTAGAGTCCTTTCCAAAGAGTCAGTGGAAGTAGGAGGGGGAAGTCAGGCAGAGAATTAAAGAGCCAGTATTTACTGAGTCCCTAGAGCTAGCCCTGTGGTGAAGGATCTAGTGCCATTTTCACTTTCCTGACATACATATCGTGGCCTAAACAACTTGAGGACCTTAAGTCATGTGATTATTGTATGGTACCAAGATTTGAATCCAGAGATTTCTGACATCAAAAGCCATCCTATCTTCTACCCTGTAAGAAACGCAGCAAGTCCTTGCATCAGAAACAACAAAGAGAGTAAGAATTAGCTGCTCCCTCCAGAGTAAGAGAGGGCAGAAATGGGAAAAGAAGGTAAACTGTGGGGATCTCCAACATCCGATAGAAAAGAGGTATTTCCCAGAGATCCCCTAAGGGAAAAAGAGATTGATCTGTTCTGAAAACTATCCACACCCATATTATGGCAAAATCTCCTATGGATGGGCGCTTTTCTTCTAGGGAGAGAAAGAAGCCATAATGTAATCCTATACTTGGTTTTCGGCGACTGATAGGAGGTTGAGAGTTGCTGAGGTCCTCGGACACAGCCAGAAGTTAATCACTAGTAAGTACCTCTCAGCAGTGATCTTTGCTCTTTGCTGGCTCATTAGGAAGGCAGACCTCTGCCAGCCTTGCACAAGCTTTATGCTGGGCTAAAAGGCAGCCACACACAACACTGATATACAGCGGTACATAATTGCAAATTAAATTACTATCTTGGACACCAGGAGGATGACAACAGGAATAGGCCAAGTCCAAGTAGTCTCAATACAGTCTCTAAAAAAAGTTGAGAAATGCACAAGATATTTGGGCATGTTTTCAGCCCATTCTTTCTTAGAGCACTGGCATTCTAGGGTAGATGGAAAGTGTTCACCACTAAGGCTGAACCAGCCAAGTTGCAGTTCCCAGAATGCATTAGCTTAATAGACAGAACTTCCCTCATGTCAAGGAGTATTTTTTTTTTTTTGTAAATTGTTCTTAAACCTCGAGTCTCTCCTACCACTTGTCTGTTAGCAAGTACTGAATGTGACACAGGGAAGAAAACAAGTGGAAATAAATGCTAATAGAAAACCAGGAAGGTGTTTGCTTCAAAATATTTTATGTGTGATTATTCTCTTTTTGAGTTGCAGCAAGCCGTGTATATGTAACATGGCCATATTTCCTGCTAGAAAAAATAATCCCTGCTATGAATGATAGAAATAAATATGTCAATATCTCATAGGTAGTTCACAAAGAAAACTGAAACATCCAGGCGCTCTGCCACCTAAACCGTTTTGAAAGCCAGTGGGATAGATGGAGTGAGAGGAGATGCAGGATGCAGAATGAGTTACTTTCTTGTAGAAGTGGGGGTGAGATACCATCCAGGTGCCTAGAAAACTATCATTATTGTTGTTGTTAATTATCATTATCATCTCCTTCTCCTGGTTGTACAAAGGGGTTTCAATGTAATATGTCCACTTATATGTACAATGCATCGTATGTGTGTGTGTGCATGCGCTCCCAGTCCTAGGGCTTGAAATCAGGGCTTGGGCACTCTCCCTGAGCTTTTTTGCTGAAAGCTAGCATTCTACTGCTTGAGCCATAGCTCCACTTCAGGCTCTTTGGTGACGAATTGAAGATAAGAGTCTCATACACTCCTATCTGGGCTGGCTTTGAACTGTGATCCTCAGATTTCAGTCTCTTGAGTAGCTAGGAGTACTGGTGTGAGCCACCAGCGTCCAGCTGTATATAATGCATCTTGATCAGAACCACTCCTTCCATCTTTCTCCCTCTTCCTCTCATTACCCCACCCCTGCTCGTCTTCTCAAGTTATCTGGTTCCATCTTCACATATGTGCATCGCATATTATAATTCTTTTCACCCATCATTCCTCCAAGGGAAAAAAATGTGCCAGTTACAGGGCTTAAACTCAAGACGTCACATTCTCTTTCCACATTGTTGCTCATGGCTAGTACTCTACAAACTAAGTCATACCTTTAATCGTGGAAATCTTACAGGTTCTAAGTTGCCCTGGGAATGTTGGTCTTACTACCTGGAATAGAGCCACGTCCACAGCCCACAGTAGCTGCTACGTTGCCCCTCTACTCTCACTTGGCCTCAATTCTTCTGCATCAGAAATCACCAGCCTTTTGGTGTAATTCTACCCACACCCATGTTTTGTTTGGTTTGCTATTGTTTCACATCGTATAAAATGAGGTGTATTTTTAAATGGTATAATTTTGCATCAATGTCCTGTTTTCCAATGACAACAGAAGTAGATAGTGACTAACACCTTATTGATGTTACTGCTTCTGGTAGCAGGCCATGGACTGTCCCATCCTTACTACTCCAAGTGTGGTCTGAGAATCAGCAGCAAGATTGCCACATGGGAACTCATTGGAGACCCAACATCCACTCCGGAGCTACTGAATCACAATCTGGAGTTTAGCAGGACTCCCAAAAGATTTTCATATGAGAGGTGGACAGGCAGTGAGCTGGTTCCCACAGTCCCAGTCCATCCTGCTTCTCTTAAATAAAGGACCTCTGCTGCCTGTCTATTTCACTCCTACATAAAGTGCTATCTTGGCCCTGCCTCCTTTGACCACCACTGTCATCTCAAGAGAGTACAGCTGGAATGCACTTTCTCCCAAAAGACAGACCATTGGACCCAAACCTATCCAAACCCAAACCCAAGCACCTTGGTTGTCCATTCTCACTGGATGTCAAGCAGCCCCTCAGTTAGTACTGGGTATGTGTTCTCATCTCACCTCATGTTCTAACTTCCCCAACTTTCTTCTGTGCACTCTGGGGAGCACAATCCATAGGCCGCAAGGACCCCAGTGCCCACAGCCTGCCTTGGATGTGCCCTGTATCTTCTCGCCCTAACTGAAGGCCTGTTTCAGATAATGGGGACCCAGCATCTCTTGAGCAGAGCTGCTGTTTCTCTCCTTCAATAATTTATGGCTGGAGTCAGGTAGCTATCTTCTTCCTTACTCCGCTTTGCTGTCTCCTACCTATATATCTTTTAAGTGCATGTACACACACACACACACACACACACACACGTGCACACACATACACCCTTGTTGGAGGTTAGCATGCACAGTATTAACACCATCTCTCTACCCCTCCATGTTGCTTCTCCCTGAGTCAGACATTTGTTCACCCATTGTGTTATGTCCTAACACCTCCGTCATCACTACTGACTTCAAACTCCACATGGATGGTCCATCCAATGTCTTGCCCACTCTGCATCTTGAACATGTTTTCTCTAATCCTCTATTTCTCACCTGCTGCTGTAGTGACCCAGTTCCACAGTCATCATTGCCAATGACAGCTCCATCTTTGAAACCTTCTGGCATTTTCAGAGCAATTTCTTCACCCTGGTGGACCACCTTCTCCTGTGGGAATTGTTTTAGTACTTTTGTGACTTCGTTAAGGCTTTTAAACTGAAAACCCCAGCCCATGTCCTTCCTCCTTCCCTCTCCATTGTACTCTCCCCATCTCCCTTTGATGGCATGCTTTGTCATTACAATCACTCCCTATCACACACCTTTAATTCTTTGGCCACCTCTGCCTCTTCTTGGCTCCTAATACAAGCCCTGAGCACAATTAGATCTGATCTAAGTTGCCAGAGAAAAACACAAATTCATAGAGATCACTTTAAATCCATGGCCAGAAATCTCAAATTGGCACTCGGTGTTGCCTGGCAATCCTACCACACTCCTTAGCAAGTTCACTTTGCCTATTCTTCAAAATGACTGCTTCACACCTTCTACTGTGTACTCAAACTCCTACATCCTTCCCCCAAAATACTCACACACACACACACACACACACACACACACACACACACACACACCAGCCAGTCCTTGTGGCATACTCGAACGCAATTAGACAGACTCTATGGCTTCCACACTGAGGAGCTGCTTGCTTGCTAGAACCCATCTTCTCTGCCTTTCCTCTTGTTGCTGAGGGTGAAGTAGCCCTACCTCTTTCAGAGGCTCCTTCTTTTATGCTGTGAATCCCATTCACTTTTTCTTAATTATTATTATCTTTAATTCAGCATGTCAGTTTGTAAGTACAATGCATCTTGATCCATGCCACCCCTTCCATCATTCTCCCCCAACCATTCATCTTTCCAGAACCAAGATCTTGCTTCTGAAATTCCATCCCCTACACACCGTTCCCCAGCATCATTTCACTTGGCTTACAAACTTGCTCCCAAACCTATCTGTAGTACACACACACACACAAACACACACACACATACACACTCAAACATATCTGTAGCATGCATATGTGCATGCATGTGCACACACACACACACACACACACACACACACCTCTAACTCTTATGACATTGCTTCACCCCCCCCAGTAGAAAGTTCCTTTAAAACAAAGGTTATCTATCCCTTCCTGTGTTTCTACCACACATCATCTTCTCAACCCAATCTAGCCACACATATGATCCCACTACTTCACGAGCCCCATCCAGGATCCCTGCCAGGACTTGTGGTGGCCCTATCCAACAGTCACTTCTCTACTCTCACAGTGCTGACCCAGCCAAAGTTGATTCTATGGTTTACCCTTCTTTCCTGGAATAATCTCTTCCCTGTGCTCTGGTAATGGCTCACTTTCAAGGTTCACTCTCCCTTCCCAGGCCCTTCTCTCTATAAGTGTTCACAACTTCCTCCTCCTTTCCTGAAACTTTAATATTCCAGTGCCTCAGGGCTGTGTCTGGGCCTCTTTCTCTTCTTTATCTACATTCCTCACCCTTGGTAATCTATATGCAAATGACCCTCAAATCTATATATCCAGCTTTAATCACCTCTCAGAACTCAGGCTGCGAATATCCAATGGCTGGCTTCACATCTCGCCATGGATTTCTAACAGGTCTCTCAAACTTGGCATGGCTAGTGCAAAAGTCTGATCCCAAAATACTCCTATCCCTACCACTATGGCTGTCCTCGTACACACATTACCATGCATGTACATAAGCACACTGAGAAGAAGACCTAATTATTTACACTCCCTTGACTCATCCCCATCTCAGAAAACATCACCACATTCACCTGGCACAAGGCAAATAAATATCTTGCTCTTTTCTTCGTGTGTTTGTTTGGAGTTTTTGTTTTGATTTATCTGAATGTCTTTATTTTTTATTATCTTTAAGTAGTTGTGCAAAGGAGATGGCACCTAACAAAGCAGTTTATGAATACAATGAATCTTGATGGAGTTTTTCTTTAATCTTCTGTCTATGCCCTGTCTCCCCCAATGCCACTCCCACCTTACCATTGTGTATACTACCAAAATACACTGGCAAATGTGTGCAGATGGCTCCATGTTTCCTATCCTGCTGTCAACAACTTACTGTAAGCCACCATCAGTTCTCATCATACAACTAGAATAACCACAAGATTGGTCTCTGGATTTTATTCTTGGACTTTTCTGTACCTGGTTGGTCTCCATCAAAGAGCCAGAGAGATGATTTTTGAAGATACCTTTCTAATCATGTCATACCCCTGCTTAACATTCTTGTTGCTTTGAGAACCAAAAAAAAATTCTAAACTTTCCCCAGGGATCTGAACATCCACCATGAGTTGATCTTCTCCTCTGTCCTCTGCAACATCACTTAGGTGACTTTCCTCCTTGTTCACTAATTGATGAAGTCCATCTCTCTTCCAACTCAAGGCCTTGGAAGCAATTCTCCCTTCGTCTCACTTTCTAGTCAAAAGCAGCCCAGACAATATCATGACTACTTCATCCTGTTGTAAATCTCTGTTCTATATTTCCCATTGATAGTTTTCTTGTCCACTTCTTTATTGACCAACACACAATATATGTGCAAGTGGGGGCTTTGCCTTCACCAGTGGAGTAGAACTTAGTGATGCCTAAAGGAGCACCTGGTGATAAAGATGAACTCAATAAATATTTGTTGAAGGAATGCATGAAAAAAAATTACCAACAAGGGGGGGAAAACCTCGCTAATCTCCATCGTGACCAGGGTAATGTTTAGCCCACTCTGGAGAGCACGTTCTTTTTAAGAAATGGAACAACCTTGCTGCATTTGAAAGTGCAATGGATACTTCCTAATTACAAATGAGCCTTATCTGTACGAGACAGCCTCCGTGGAAAAGTCTCTAGCAAGAGCCACTGGTAGTAGTTGGGAGTTCCATGGCTTGTTAATTGGGAAGTTCTTGTTTAAGCTTTCTTCAAAACTTGCTTTTGAAATATTCTTCTGGCTGGCTAGTAACAAGTTGCCATCCTCAGCCCCAAAGAAACAAGGTTTTGCTACATGTGGCAGCAGGAACTCTCCCACCTTACAAGTGCACCTTGAACAAGTGCACCTATATGAGAGCGCATGTGTGACTTGCAGAGCTGAGCGTCTGTCCTTGGTGTCCCATCTATTCACCAGGCACAAACTCATGCACTACTGAAGTAGTTAACTACATCTTTACAAGTCCCAGCAAGCACACAAACCTGCACAAGTGTATCTCTTACACACACCCATCTCCCCTTAGAGATGGACCCCTAGAACCAGAGTCAGAGTCGTTTCCAAGGCAGCTTCTTCCCTTGTGCTAGCTAAGAGGTTCCCACCCATCCATCCATCCATCTCTTGTGAGGGTACTGTTGAGGCTCTCAAGATTTCGGGCCATCTTCTGCTACTGTCACCTGCCCCTGCCTCTTCATGGAGGCAGGAATTGATCTGTGTTTATTCGCAGTATGTTTTCTTTCACTAAGCAACATTAAGCTTGAATCAAAAGATGTGAGGACTATGCAATTGTTATTAGTTCCATTATTTGGTTCCATATTTCTCGCTCTTGATTTGCTGGAGATTTTGGCAGAGCAGGGCAAGGGGCGTGGTGGTGGCGGGGAGGTCGGGGAGACATGGAAAGTGTTCGTCTCAAGAGAGTCTCTCAATCTGAGGGAAATCTTTACCCAGCACCCTGGCAAGAAGCATCAGCTGCAGGATAAGTCCTCAGCTTAACACTTACCTCCTCCAAACCCACTCATTTGTCTCAAGGACCACTAAGCATCCCTCTCTCTGAAACTGTCCAATTGTGTATCCACAATCTAACCTAAAATAGTGCAATCAATGAAAAAGGTGTTGCCCTGACATGCGCTTGGTCGATTCCTAGCCCTTCTGGTGGGCACCACCTTTCTTCTAAGTAAAAGGAGAATGGGTAGACTATAATGAGGGTAAGCATGGCCTAGTGATGCCTGTAAACATGAGTACAATCATTAGCCATAGTGGCTGTATGCCAGAGTGTTATTGCCATGGTGACACTGTTTGATAAGCCAGCCCCAAATTTACTGGCTGAGTGACAATCAAATATACTCACTCTTAAATCTATGGATAGGCTTGAGTTGGCTGCCCAAGGTGGACTTGGCTGCACACTGTGAACTGAGTCTGGGTCTGTTCCAGTCTTCCACTCTCTTTGATCCAGAATACTGCATAAAGCATGTTTTTTAGTCATTGAAATGAGAGAATAACAAGAAAACAAGCACCACAATGCAAGCTCACATGATGTCCCCTAACCTACCACCTTCCCTGGAAAGAGATATGGCTACTCTCAATGTTGATGACATGGAAAAGGAAAGGAGAAGGGTATTCACTAAATAGTCATCCCAACCAGTGTTCAGCAAGCCAATGTCATGAAGTCCTATATCATAGATAGTTCGTGCTTTGTAGACCCTAGTGTCTCTCTCATAACTACTCAGCTCAGGCATTATTGTGTCTAAGCCACTTGAGACAAGAAGCAGCAAAATTAAAATAGGCATGGCTGTGTGCCAGTAGAACTTCACTTGCCAAAGCAAGCTAGGTTCACCAAACCTTGATTCAAACTATGGCAAACTGCCTTCATAGTCAAAAATGATCTGGTTTGGATGATGGACCACATCATCAATCTACCAACAAGACTTGCCCCACGGCTGATGCTGGCCAACTCTCATCAGAATTATCTAGAATGGGGAAACTGGGTGCTTATTTATTAAACATGCAGATCCCAAACCCTGCAGGGCTGATCTATCAAATTAGAGTATTAGGAATGAGACTTGGGGATCTAGCTCTCCTATAACAATTCTGACACGCCTTTAGTCTTTTCTTTCTTTCTTTCTTTCTTTCTTTCTTTCTTTCTTTCTTTCTTTCTTTCTTTCTTTCTTTCTTTCCTTCTTTTTGAGATTCTGAAGCTGGAACTCAGGACCTTGCACTCGTGAGGCAGGTGTTCTGCCACTGAGATATAACCCAACCCTTCACATTAGCAGTTGAATTCTACTGGGCTGGGTGACCTTAAAGATCATTTGAAACTCAAGTATAAGAAAAATCTACACTCCTTGAGGAGGGCTCTTTGGGACAAGGTTCTCCTTGTGATCTGGGTCTTTATAAAGCTTGCCCCTTTCCCTATACACACATGGGTCCCTGAGGCTGAGATGTGAATGAGGGATGTGCAGAACCCAGGACATACCTAAGTCTTAGAGTCACATAAGCATGGGTCTTAGCTGACAATGAGTTCTTGACATGATGCCCTCTGGGCTTGGCCCGGTGCCCCCACTCAAGGTCACACACATGCTCATTCGCTCATGGGCATTTGCACTTCTGCACTCTCAAATCTCAGGGGAAAAAATTTTCCCTGAATCATCTCCAAAAAACAAAAAAAAATTAAAAAGAATATCTGCAAGAGGTCAGTACAGGTTTTAGAATTTGTCTCAGCTATTGTGACCTAACCATAAGGCTCAGGGAAAGAAAAGAAATGAAAGGTACTAAAAAGTCATTCAACGAGTATTCATCCAACAACATGTATGGTAGATTCCTTGTGGGGTTTTCCTTGTTTGTTTCCTTGGTATTGGTTTTTGTTTTGCTCTTAAGACAAGATCTTGTTATGTAGCCCAGTCTACCCTCAAACTCTTCTTCCTCCTGCCTCAGCCTCCCAAGTGCTGGGATTAGAGATGTTCAATATCAAACCTATCTTTATAGTGGATTCTTATTTGATTAAGAACTTTCGGACCAAATGTGGTGGGGAATTCCAATAATCCCACCACAAAGGAGGATAACACAGAAGGCGTTTTTAGTTTGAGGCTAGCTTAGGATACACATTAAGAACCTTTCTGAACAAAATAAAATGAATGAACAAACAAAACAAAACTTTCTGTTTCCTCTTGGTAAAGTGATGTGTAAGGCAAGAATAATTAATTATCCCAACACTCTGGCAGGATAAGAGACAAACCCTTGACAATGGTTTCTTCATTCTCTGGCCAGGTTCCAGGCATAGGCCACTTGTCTCTAGAGTCTGAAGTTGTTTCTCTAGCAGTTGGTAGCCTATCATAACAGCCCAGACCTCCATAAAGCATTGTACTCACAGAGCAAAGGTGACCTGTGTCTTTCTTGCTCTCTGAGTTTTAATGCTGCTGACATTTCCATATTTGTGGCATTTGGTTATGTATGTATTAGGCATTTAAGATGCATTTATAATATTAACCTTTTTAGAGGGGCCACTCTTAAAGCAGTCATCCTTACCTGCTTAAAATGCAACTCTGAGTGCTACCTGCAATTCCAGAAGTTGGAGTTAATGAATCAAAGCTATGAGAAATGCAGGGACATGTGGGAGGTAGCAGTGTGGGAGGGAGGATTTTGCTAACAAATGACCTCCATCAAAATATCAGATACCCATCCAAGTGTCACCACTGCCAAGTTCAGCTCCATCTCTTCTCACTGGAACGAAAAATATGTTACAGGCACAAATCCTACCTTCCTGGGGAGGTTAGAAGCTGAAGGGTCATCATGGCCTGGGGTATGTACAAGGCCAGAAAGAAAAATCAGCCCAGAAAGACAGCTTTACCTCCTGTCTAGCATGACAGTAGAAAAAGCCCCTAATTTTCTGAAGGTCAGACACAGGTGGACCCTTCCTGTGCACTTCTCCTTATGACCTGTTTTTTGCTGTTTTGGGGGGCTTTTTTTGCACAGATGCAATATACATTGCACCCCTGAGTAACTTTTCCAGTGGCATAGCAAAGGTCAAATCCAGCTACAGTACATCCTGCCTTGCGAATAAACTTTTATTGGAACACAGCCATGCCCATCCATTTGCATTCCGCCAAGGGCTGTTTCTGTTCTAAGATAACAGAATTGAGTAGACCAGATGGACTACAGAATCAGAAATGTTTACAGAAAAAGTTTGGCAACCCCAAACCTGGAAGATTTAAACTCCAGTCTACAGAAAATGAAATATAAGATCTTGCAAGGACTGGCCTGGCCTCTGAGGCTCTGTTCTAGGTGGTCCCCATGTTCCCCAACACCTGGCACTCTGACCTAGAGTTTCTTAACCTTTTCAACTTTGTGGTTCTCTACAGAGACTTTACTTTTAATTATTTTTAATAGAGATAAGTATACATTTATGATATAAAATTTCCCATCTTGACCATTGCTAAGTTCAGGCGTGCAACACACACACACACACACACACACAGTTATGTAACCAATGTCTAGAATTTTTCCTCATCCCAAACTCACACTCTGCACCCAGTAAACAAAAGCTTCCCCCATTGGACTCTTCTGTTTCTAAAAATCTGACCACTGTACACACATCATAACTGGAATCACATAGCATTCTCTCTTTTGTGACTAGCTCCTATCACTCTGTATGTCTTTCAGGTACATCTATGTTATAGATATTATTTAGGTCTGTTCTTCCCCCTACATTTTCATATCACAGAGACACTATACATACTCACCACTGAAATATTATTGATCTTTCCCTCCTCCCATCCAAGAACCAGGAGTGCTTGCCCCTGCAGCAATCATCCCTCCCCTTGAGGATTCCTGCAAGTTCCAGCAATGTGCATCTGTGGCCACGCCCCCCCATGCAGGTACTCTGCTTCTTCTTATGGCTATGATTCGTAGGCAGGATCTGTCTGAGCTGCTCTCTTCTCTTTCCTTCAAAGTCCTAGCTAGATAGCAACTCCTCTAAGAAGCTACCCCAGATTCTTCTACTTAAGCCCCACTCCCTCCTCATCAGCTGGACTCTCACTTCTACCACATCCCCACAAGATGCTGCCTTCTCCTGTTGCAAAACCCATTCTTGGTGACATCCCCAAGGAAAGTCTGTCTGCGTTGCCTTTCCAGAACTTCTGAGAAGAAACAGCTCCCTTCTCTTTTCCTCACACAGGAGCAGCAGATGAATAGCAAATGCTAAATGATCTCATTTCACAAGAATGTCAAAGGGATGGCCAGCTCCTCTAACCAGCTGAGAAAACAAAGGCTAGAGAAGAACACAAAACCAGGATAGCAGAGTCAGGCTACTGAACTTAAGTCTGGATTATGTCGTTACTGTTGCACACCTTTGGAAAAATGCACTCCCCGAGCCTCAGTTTCCCCATCTATAAGATGTAGGATCACAGTGAGGATACATGAACTTATATATGTAAACTGGTCCAGGGCAGGATACAACAACTGGATGCCATTGTTTATCTATTAAGTTGTGGGTTGGGATTTGAACCTCATCTGTGATACTGTAGCATCTGAGTACCTTACCTCACTGGAGTAGCGATGGACTCCCAAATGCTAGAAACTGAGTCATGCTCCACAGATATCCTGCCACTTGTTTCCCGTGGCCCACCAAGAGGCGACAGGAGCCTCAAGAGCAAACAGCCATGATCCCAAATCCAAAGAAAGAAAGCTAGAAATTCTCTGGAGAGATTTCCACCAGCCATGATGAATCACCCTTCTCTGCTCTAGGAATATTTCTGTCTCAAGGAGCAAGGCTATTTGTGTAGACACAGAGGCTTCCCACCTCTTCTGTGCTATGAGCCCATTGACAAATCTGACTGCCCAGCTCCTTCCTGTATCAGTCAACAAAAGCCCCATTGCCTTCTGTTCAGTCTGTCAGGACTCACTATCATTAAGCAAGCCTGGCTTGGGAGGATCAGTCAGATACTAGAGAGAGGAAATGAGAGAGAGATCTGATAGATGCTGGGAAACACTGATTACTCGTCAGAAAGAAGTAGCCATGGGTAACTCCATCTTTCTGAGCTTCTCTGTCTTCTGGACTCCTACCCACCCTCTACACAAGCTACCAGGAGGACCAAGGGCCTGGCTTTCCAGGGAGCTCTCTGAATCTTGGCACACCAGAAGTGCTCAACCATTTCAGTCCTTTCCCCTCAGGAAAACAGGCACTTACCTCAGTTGCAAATTTTAAAGAGGGCCAACATTTTCAGTCACTAATATACATAATAATTTTGTGCAATACTTTTCAAAAACAAGTCAAACATACTGGGTGCCAGTGATCCTGGCTACTCAGAAAGTGGAGATCTGAGGATCATTGTTTGAAGCCAGACTAAGTTAAAAAACAAAGTCCATGAGGTTCTTACCTCCAATTGACCCCCCCAAAGGTTGGAAATGGAGATAAGGCTCAAGTGGTATAGCATTAACCTCGGACAAAAAAAGCTAAGGGACAGTGCCTAGGCCTTGAGTTCAAACCCTGATACCAGTATGGTTTTTAGTCAAATGTTTGATTTTTTTTTAATTTTCAAAAATACTATCAAAAAAACAACAAAAAAAAAAAACTAGTGATGATCAAAACATCCAGATTTTAAATACATATAATGTCAGTGTTAGAGACTTGTTCTTTTGTTTCAGGTTGCAATATGGTTTGGGCACTGCCCCTTGTTTTTGTTCAGATAAAAACTTCACGAAACTGGTGACTCACCTACAGACATTATAGTTATAAACCTCCCCTTTTTTAAAGTTTTGAAATCATTCAGAGAGCCTGAGTGACCCCACAAAGACCTTTCAGCAGTTCTGAGAAGCTGACTCAGCTCTGAGATGGTCAAGGTGGTTTCTGACCACACTTGGCCAAAGACCAGTGGCCCCCCTCGGGTGTGGGTGATAAAGTGATGAGAGCAAAGCAAGAGGGAGAGGGAGAGGAGAAGAAGACCCAGGCATGGAAACTGGCACTTGTGCCAGAACTGCTCAGGGAAATCTTCAGAAAAGAAGCTTACTAGTAAGGGTCTTGACTTACCTGAGACCTACCCATGGAAACACACAGGCTCAGCAGCTCCTATGGAGAAGAGAACCCTTTGGGTGCCACTGTTTTGTCTGCCATTCCTGAGCTTAGCCCAATTTCTGCCTCTGGCTTCCCAGGCAGCCTCCCCCTTTCTCCTTGCCTTCTCTTATACTTACTGTCTACTAACTCTCAGGCCCCTCCAGCCTCTTGCTTCCTGTCTTCCAACTCCTTTAAAGCTCAACTGTCTTCTTTCATAGCTGTAACCAGTACCCCTCCACCATCACTTTTAGTCTACCCACAATCCGTGCTGACCCCCAGTGCCCTCCCATCTGATCCAAGGACTCCTACTGCTTCATGCCTCTGTGGCACAGGCTCTGTAGACCTCTATCCTTCTCCTCTTTTCTTCCTGGAAAATTTCTAATCATTCCTGAAGGACAACATCCCCCAGATGTCACCCCTAATCAAAGGAGACACTGTGACTTGGTCCCCTCCCCTCCCTTCTGTGAACCTATTGTTCTGTGTAGCATTGGCCTGGTTGGAAGCTGGTAAGTTAGACTGTAGAATAGGTGGTGTAGGGAGTAGTTTTCATGGCCCTTTGTCCTGTGACATAGATGCTTGTAAGTACTGAGTCAGTGGTTCTGACCTTAGGCACCCTCACATAGGAGCACGCACGATGGTGGCTTCTCATCTGTGATGATCTCTCCTTTACCTGGACCCGTTTCTGCTACCTGCTCTGTCCACTCTGGGTGTAGCCACTAGGAAATACCTCTTCAGATCCCAGCAAGGTCCAGTTCCCCAGTGGATCAGCCATGAGCCATGCTCATGGACTTGTGACCAGCTTTGAATGTGTTTTTGGTTTTTTGGGTTTTTTCGAAGACCAGGACTCGAACTTGGTACCTGACACTTTTGCTCATTGGCTAGCACTCTACCAATGGAACCATGTCCCCAACCCAAAAATTTCTCTAGTGATTTAACACGTGACTGGATTTCAGGTGTAACGTATATCAATGAAAACCACTTTGTGTGAGAATAGAAATATCTGCAAATCTGCTTTTGTGGTATTTCCTATTATTGTTTACTTAGTTTTGGCCTTACTGGGGTTTGAACTCAGGTCCTTGCACTTGTTAAACAGATGCTTTAACCACTTGAGCCACAGCTTCAACCATCTTGAATGTATTAAGATTCAGTCTGAAATGCTACAAAATGCCTCAATGGTGAGCTCATTAGACAGATTTGAAACCTGTCACCCACATTAAATCTATTATATCACCATTATCCCTTAGATGTATAAACAACCATGTCTTCAATCCAAGAAGAAACTGTTTTCCACTATGTGAGATTGAATAGAAGCTTGTAGAAATTACCTAGTGGATTGTACGCCCTCCAGCAATTCTGGACTTTATTCAGAGTGGTACTTTTGCTTCCATTTAGTTAGAATGAAGCATGTCCATCAACATGTCCTGGGTTTCCTTTTACCTTTCAGTAGAACGCATCTCATTTTAGGTGTGTGACAATTGTCATTGTACCTGAGTACTAGTACTGCCCTTAGCCCAACTACTAGTACTTCAATTTTCCCATCACTGGGGTCTTTACAGATTAATGTTAAAAGGAATAACAGATCTATCTGCTTTGAATCCAGCTACGAGGCTTGTCTCCCATCACTCCAATTTACAGACTTGGGGAATTCATAAATTAGCTAGTAGGCTCCTCAGCCCCAAGTCTTCAAAGCAATGAGTCAATCCAGACTTATTGTTATTATCTCTTAATAGTTTACACTGTATTATTCTGTAATTACTCTGTGAATCACGCTGACAGCTCGCGTGTTTGCAGCTCGCCTGACTTATTCCTCCATCTTCCGCTGGAAGCCCCATCGGTCTTGTACTTGCCTGCAGGAAGACGACCCCCATCACCTGCCAAATACACAGGACCCTTTGTCAGTCCTTGTCAGGAGAGGATGACACATGAGCCACCCTGACCTTGGACTAGGCTGCTCATTTTGGAGAGAGGAATAGTTGTTTGCATTCCAAATAACCCCTACAAATTATACTGCCCAACTCCCTCTTCTCATGTGGACAAACATCCTCTTTCTGTTCTGCATGAAAACTCTCCCTGGTTAAATTTCCTCTCAACATTGGAATTCTCCATGAGCAGTTGGGATTTATTTGGGACGGGCTATATTGGCAGAGGTTGCAGAAGGAAGCAGAGAGAAGACAAGTGGTGTCATACTACAGAAAGTAAGTATATGAGCATTGGTGCAAGGTAGAGCCAAATTTGATGCCCACAGATGCCCCTCATCTTTGGTGCCTTTCTTCACCTTTCTAAGCCTCAGTTTCACCAGCTTTGAAATGGACACCTCAATAATATCCTGTCGCAGAGGACTTGGATGTTGCTCCTTTCTCAGAGTTTATTGCAAAATAACAAAATTTCTAAGTACCCACCCCTTCTGGAATCTATGGGTTCTGGAAGTCCTCTCCATTTCTACCTCAGAGCCCCGAGGATTTTGATGCCAAGGAGATTTGGAAATAGTTGTGCCTCTCAAACACTTAATTTTAGACTTAGAGCAACTGAGCAGCCTCTCCTTGTCCAGCTCCTGCCTGGGGGTGTTGAATGCATCTATTTTTCAGCTCCAGGCTGAAGAAAGAGTTTGTTGTGCCAACACCACTAAAAAAGAGTCTTCCTCACAAACCAGCTTTTTGTTTAAGGAGCAGCTCCAGTCCGGGGTGCTAGGGAAAGACATTGCAAATAGTCAGAAATGAAGCATCAGTGTGCAAAATGCAAATGTACTCAGCGGGAGAGGAGCCTTCCTTCCCACAATCCTCCTTGTTTCTCTCCCTCTCCCCCAAGAGCCCATAGGCATTGCCAACAGATTCTCCAACAACACCAACCACTGAAACTTCTGTAATTGCTTTTTAAAGGATATCTTTGTCCTTAAAATTCTTTATTTGTTATAATAAAGACTGGTTAATTATGAAAGGAATATGTACTCACTGGATTCTGCAAAGAGAAGCAGGGAAAAAAGAGAGAATAATTGCCAGTCGTCACACCAACTATGGGGCTTTAAACTTCTCTGTGTGTTTTCTTCCTGTCACTTTGCTACGCTCAGATGTTTCCACATAGTTATAATTCTGCATAAACACATTTGATTCTTACTCAATCTTCTGCCTGCGTTAACATTAAAAGACCCCTAGATGATAATGCTGGTGTTATTTTAAATAGTTGCATGGTTTCTCATTCTTCAAACTGAGCTCAGTCCCCATAATTGCTTCAAGAGCATGGATTGTAACCATGTCTGGGTTGTAACCAATTATTGCACAGTATAAGTAAGGCCCAGATAAACATCTTTAGATAGGACACTGCCTCCACACTTATGATTGTTTCCTTAGAAAATGACTTGGTCAAAGGAAATGCATATATATTTTATATCCCCTGATCCAGATTTTCAAATTGCTTCTTTAAAACATTGCACTTCTCAAGAATAAGCAAATAAATAAAAGAAGAGGCAGGAAGCAAAATGACAAGGCTTGTAACACACAGCCAAAGAGAAGATTCTGAACTTTCTTGCCCTTTCTTAACATTTGAGAGACAAGACACTGATCATTGTAGATTGACCAGATGACATATAAATAAGAAGATAGATTGGTACCTAGAAAGGCCAAAAAAATTCAGTGAGGGGAAGGTTCTCTTGGGCATACTGATATCATTTCTGTATGAATCTGAAACCTTGGGAAGAGAAACAAGGGCAGGGGAAATGATCTAGAGAGAAACTGTCCAATACAGTAACCACTGGACACATGTGGCCCCTGAGTGATTTGAAATGGCCAGGCTGATATGTGCAGTAAGGATAAAAGATACTCCAGGCTTCCAAGGCTTAATACCAAAATCAATAAATAAAATCTGAAGTGTCTCCATTACATTTATGTTTATTACACACAGAAATAATGTTTGGTCTATATTGAGGTAGACAAAATAAATCTTGAAATTTAATTTCACTTGCTTCCTTCTCCTCTCACAAACAGTACTGTTACTTGAAAATGTAACCTTTCACAGGTCTTCTATTATATTTCTTCTGGACAGAAGTAACAGGAAGTAACTCTAGCATTTGCTTCCCTAGTACCAAGAAGGAAGTCAAGGGGACAAAGGGACTTTAAAAAATTTCAAGGACTGGCCAGGCACTGGTGGCTCACACCTGTAATCCCAGTAGGCTGAAATCTGAGGATTGCAGTTCAAAGCCAGTCCAGGCAAGAAAGTCCCTGAGACTCCTCTCTCCAGTTAACCACCAGAAAATGGGAAATAGAGCTATGCCTCAAAGTGGTAGAGCACTAGCCTTGAGCAAAAGAGCTCAGGGACAGTGCCCAGGCCCTGAGTTCAAATGCCACAATTGACAAAAACAAACAAACTTCAAAGATTTATAGAATACAGGTGCCATATAGTCAGTTGGTATTACTGCATGATGGTAAAAACTCTCCTGCTCACATAGCAGTAGTACTAACCCTCACAGTACCTCAGAATCACAGGCTGGCATTTGAAATAAGCACTGGCCCATACTCTGTGCCTTAGGGACTTTGGTTCAGTTGACTCTGGGAAGGTCATCACATCCTACTTTTCAGAAATTCTCCACGCAACCTTAACATGAATTCACCATTAAGAACCACTGTCTGAAGGTGGTTGTGCAGTTCTGGCCCTGAATCTCTTGCCTGTTGGCAGGAGGACTGTGGCAGCTCACTGCCCTTTCCAAGTCTCTACTTGCTCATCTATAGAATGACAAGTACAATAGGCTTGTAGAAGAACCAAAAGATATTATTCGCATGAAAGCATCCAGCACATTGTCTGGTACAGGGCGATGCATAATAACTACTACTTCTCTTTGTATCACCTAGTTATGAATTACTGCAGTGTGGCATGACAAAGAGCTCTCTTTGCCTCATGAGTCAATATAACTCATACAAGAAGTCAGAACCCCTCCCCAAAATAAAGTGGTAAAATAAAACATGCCTTTTTCATGTGTGTCTTTCAATTCAGTGCCTTTGGTGGTTCAGAAATTAATTGTTCAAAAGAAGCTAAGGCAGCACCCAACTGAGAAAGCATAAACTAGCTGCGATTTCAAAAGCACACAATAGTTCTGATTTTTGAAAGCAAAAGCAAACATTTAAAAATACCAGCTTCAATCTGCTGTGTATCCTTGAACGAATATTTTAACTTCTCTGGGCCTTTGTTTCCCAATCTGGACATTACTGCTACTGATCCTGTCTACCTTAGTTGTATTGTACAAAGATTTACGTGGCATTACTTACTCAATAAACCAAGCACAATACCTGGACTTCATAAGACAAATTAATGTTGATATCTTTTCCCAGCATACCCAGGTTTCTGACCTCTAGCCTTGAGTAAGCCATGGATGTGCCCTGGGTCTCAGAATCCTCAGTGATGGAGTGAAGATGTGTTGACCTCACAAGCCTTTACCAAGTCTATCCTGTGAGTCTCTTTATTAAAAAGAATATGTCTATCCACTGACAGAGAGAGAAGGGAAGAGAGAAAGAGAGAGAGAGGAGTGATGATGCAGAGAGAGAGAGAGAGAAAGAGAGAGAGAGAGAGAAGAATGGAAGCAGCAAGAACACATGATGCAGGAAAGGATGGTGGCAGAGGGGGATAGAGGGGCCTGAGAAGACAATAAGCCAAAGAGGTCAGCATGCCAGCTTAGAGGCCATGTGATCAGTCCAATAGGACTGCATATGTGACACTTTCCTGTCTGTAGCATGAAGCAAATACAGTTCATCCCTGGGATGTAAGAAGGATATAATATGAAGTCCTAATTGCCTGTTATGGATGCTGGTCTCCAAGCGCTGCCCTCAGCCCTGCCAAAGGCCAGATGTCCATGAACTTGTGAATGCAGTATGAGATGAGGGAAACTAGGACCAAGTAAACTCCAAGGACTCAGGGAGCTGGGGAGAAGCCTTGGAAAACCTAAGTGCCTCTGTCCACAGAGACCAAGATCCACCCTTTGAGATGGACAGAACTGACTTCAGAAGGGAGTAACATGGATGAGAGCCAGGTGAGGCCCCACTCACTACCCTTGTATAGATTCAAGTATGTTTGTGTACATGTGTGACACACACACACACACACACACACACACGCACACACATACACACAGAGGAGACAGGGAAAGTAAGTGATCTCAGGATGTAGAGCCATGATGAAAACTCAGCCCCTTTCCCACTACATCAGATTAGACTGTGAGAAATGCATCTACATTTAATGTAGAGTGAGAGGATAGCCCTTCTCCTTTCTCAAAATGTGTCTCTCCTCTTCCTCCTCACTACCAACAGCCCTCTCTCCCTGGGAGGGAAGGGGAGGTGCCATCATCTGCCTGCATGTGCTGCTGGATAGTGCCATGGCACATCACCTCTGACCTCCATTGATCAGCCAGGGCAGGGTGACAATGCCCATTGTGAAGATGAAAAAAGTTGGGTGGAAGCACCTAAGTGGCTTGTTCAGGGTGAAGGGACAGCTGTTAAGAACACAGCCAAGGCTTGGACACAAGTTCTCAAACTTCAGGTTTGTAGGTTCAAGGCAAACACTCCTAAGAGGAGTCACATCTTAGATTTGAATTTGCTACCATGTGGGGACTAGAATGTCTTGGCTCTGTGATAAGATTTTTGACTTTGGCCAAGCTACTTCTAAAATTTGAGCCTTAATGTTCTCATTTGTGAGGAGGTTTGGGGGAGTCCGAAGTGTGGAGAGAGGTGCCCAAATGATTCCTGAGATACCTACCAGATGTAGCTTGTTGTGGCTGTGAGTCTGAATCCTACACCTAGTAGCTTAGGCCTTATTCCCTGAAGAGTTTTCTTCCAATTAACTCAACAGCCTTGCAGGGAATGAACTTCTCAGCCAAGGAGGAATTAGAAGTCTAATCCTGTGCTAACAGATACCATTTTACGAGAGCTATGATCCCCTGTGCATATGTGTACCCCACATCCTAAAATATTCTGAAAAGTAAGCCCTTCATACCTCTGTTTCACAGATGAGGAAGCTGAAACTTAAGAGAGTGAGGATGGTCTCATCATCACTCCACTTGGGCTTAAAAGTCTAAGGATCAAATTTATAGCGGTGGCATCAGCTCATCCATGTTGTCCCAAACTTTGTCACCTAAACATCCTACCCTTATTTCCTTCAAATTCCATACCTGTGTCTGGAATTTCATTCTTTTATTTCTCTTTAAAAATATTCTTTTATAAACAATCAAGAAGATACCAAACAAATAAGATTGTGGAGTTTATTTCACCCCAGAGAGTCTCAGAATGTATATCCCAGCTATGTTTTTCAACACAGAAGACACTGGTAAAGAAAAAAAAGTGTTCCTTACATCAGGGTTAGTGAATTATAGCCTACAAGTAGGTCTTATAGATAAAGTTTTATAGGCATCCAGCCACACTAATTCATTAGTATATGGCTGCTCTTGTACTCTGCTGCACAGAACACCAGCTAAAGCAGAGCCCTTTAAAAAAATAATAATTTCATGGCTATTGTTGAGGTATTGCGCAAAGGGGCTCATTTCATAAATCAGGTAATGAGTACATTTTTTTCAACAATGTCACCTCTTCCCTTACCTTTCCCCAATTTCCACCTCCCATCCCTGCCCACAAGTTGTATAGGTTATTTTCCACATAGGATATACGGAATGGCATGATCGCATTTGTTCACCTTTCCTCCTTCCCTTTTGGCATCCACTCTCACCTCCCCTAAAATTAAAAAAAAAAACACAAAGCAAAAACAAACACCACCAACAATAACACCAAAACAAACATGTTTCCATTTCCTGGAGTTCATTTTAATAAATAGTATTTTAAACCTTCAGAGAAAGTTATACCTTTGTGTTCCTCCCCTCAGCATATACTTCTTGGACCTTCATTCTTTTTCTTTGTCTGTGTGGGCTTGAACTCAGGGCCTGGAAGTTGTCTCTGAACCTCTTTATGATCAAGGCTAGCCACTTGAGCCACAGCACCACTTCCAGTTCTTGAGTGGAGATAAGAGTATCACCTGGAATTTTCTACCTGGGCTAGCTTTGAACCATGATCCTCATATCTCAGCCTCCTGAGTAGCTAGTATTACAGGCATGAGCCACCAGTGTCCTGCTAGAACTTTATTCTTAAACAAGGGAAACCTTTGGCCAATCAGCCAGGATTTACCTAGATTTCCCAGCATGGTCACCCCCTCCAGCTCCAGGAGGGAGGGAAGCAGAGCAAGAAGGGAAACTGTTTGAAAATACACAGGCTCACATGATCTCTATACTTAGCAGGGTATCCCCTGGAAACTAATTTAATTTGTAAATATATGTATATCAAGCCATCAGTTAGTATCACAGGGCTTGCCGAATTTCTATTTTAAAAGCTTCATAAACAACAACTGTTCTGAAGAAAAGACAAAGCACAGATAAGAATTTTCTTTTTTACTTCTTTAGCCTCATTTTTCCAGACTTTTATGGAAAAAGGGGAGATAAGATAGGAGAACAGCAGTTGAAGGGGGGAGAGAAGGAGAAAACCAGGATCTCAGGTGACTCCATCATGGAAATGTCATTAGAAGCAGTGATGTCTCCGGTGGTAAGGGAATGAGTATCAAGATCCACAGTATTCTGGTTATCCCAGAAGAGAGGAAAAAGGGAATGGAGAAGAAAGGAAAGAGAAACTAGGGAGAGAAAGAAGAAACATGAGGACTATCCAGATCCTTAATAATTAGAATGTGCCAATAAATCTATAAGTAAAAGACAAATAACTACACTTGGACAGGATTAATTAATCAACAGTCTAAACATTCACATAGTGAGAACAAAAGAGGATATTCCGAGGAGAGGATCACAAGGGCTCAATAGCTATGTGCATAGGATCATATAAAATGATGCTTACCAAAATGAATTCCAAGAAATGGAAACCAGGAATTTTTTTATTGTACTTCTGGCAAGGTTTTGTCCTTCTGTTTTTTCCCCCATTTAATTTATGTACACTTTGTCTTGAATGTAAGTTTATCTAATTGGAGGAGGAGAAGGGGAAGCACAGAAATGGTGGGACAAAAGATGAACCAATTCAGCCCTTATACTCACTAGACACTGTTGGTAATTAGCTATATAACTTGAAGGGAGGGAAGTCAGGAGGGAAAAAATGGGAGAGAATGAGGGAGAGGGGTGACACTGTTCAAAAGGAAATGTATTTATTACCTGACTTATGTAACTATAACCCCTCTATATATCCCCTTCACAATAAAATTTTCAAAATCTAAAAATAAATAAATAAAATCCTGGTAGTTCCATCCAGCTCATAGTCCTCAAGAATCCCAGCTACATTACCAACCTACCACAGCCCTAGCAGTACCACAGACAGCATTGATCCATCTCCCAGTTGTGGTGGCACCCAGACTGCCCATCTTTTTGGTCTAGGTGCGTTTTTGCAACAGAGCAAGCACCATTTCGTGGAGATTTTACTGAATTTATGGCTCACCTCTTTCCTTTGTCCTGCAGCTTCTGTGACCCTAAATTATTAGAACCTAGGTAGCTTAAAACAACAGAAATGGATTTCCTCACAGACAGGAGGCAAAAAATGTTGAAGCCAAGGCATCAACAGAACCATACTTCTGCTCCTGGTGGGTTCCTGACATCCCTGTTATTCTTTGGCTTCCAGCTACTGTATGGCCTGTCACGACCTTCATTGTCATGTGCCTTTCTCTTTGTGTGTTTGTGTGTCACCAAATCTGTCTCCCCTTAGAAGCCATGAGTCATTACAGCCACCCAGTGAGGGTCCTGAATGTTTCCCCTGTGGATAAGAGGGGACACTAGTATGTGTAAGTCCTGACTTGCAGTACTGGTAGAATGTGGCCTTCTTTGGAAACTAGATCTTTGAAGATATATTCAAGTTAAGATGAAGTCACAGAATTAGTAGAGGCTCTAATGACTAGGGATGTCTTGAGTCCAAATGTTAGGATCCTCATCATCAAATTTTTAAAGCCATCCCTCAAGGCTTAGGAAATATGCTGAGTATTTTGAGAATCAAAGGTCCCTGAGTGGGACATTGAAGAAATGAAAAGATCATTTTTATAAAGGAGAAAGATGATGAAGGGGAGCAAGGGAACAACTAGTTAGACATGTTGCATTTGGGTTACAGGTGACATGTGGAGACATGATGGGGTTGACTTGTTTTGGCTAGAGGGAAGTTCCTTGTTGACAAATCCTGGGAACTTAAAACGAGTGTGAAAGAGATGATATGAGATGGTCAAACGATGTCTGACATGCTGATAGGGTCTAGGCTTCATTCAGAAAACTCAGAGATGTACATTTGAGGTTGAGCAAGCTCATGGAAGATCAGTTAAGTTAAAAGTTAAAGGTCCTCGTGGTAGATCAGGAGGAAGGAATGTAATGGGACAGTCTTGGAGATAAAGAAATACGGAGGAAGAATTGTTCAGATGCAGCCATTGACAGTAGCAATATGGGATCAGAGAAACTGCTCAAAATCCTTATGGGACACTTGTCAACATAATAGGAACTCTTTGAGAGAAAAAAGAAAGTTTGTCAGCAGTTCTCCCTTGCCTCCCCAGCACTGGGAACTGCTGCTTTTCCTCAAGAGAAAAGAGATGCTTGGATGGAGAATGCTGACTGTGCAGCAGCTTCCTCACTAATGAGAACCAAGGGCTGGCTTTGTGTTGAACACTGTGCTAAATGGTTCAAAACCCAGCTGCTCACTGAAAGCTCATTACATGCTCTTGAGGCAGAGATGATTTTCTCCACTTTAGAGGTTAGGAAGTTGAGGTTCAGAAAGAGTAGGTAAGTTATCCTAACTTAGTTCTGAGTGTTGTCAACCGAACTGCCCCTAGTGTTGAGCAGGGAGGACTGGGGGGGAAGAAGCATGAACAGAGCCATACAGCCTAGAGCTCCAACTCTTTGCAACAACTCTAGAGCTACAATATGGATCAAGTCAATGGCCTCAAGATCCTCACCCATAGAATAAGTACAATGGTGACTATTCTGGGTTATCTCATACAATGCTAACTGGCAAAAATTAAAATGAGATGATATATTTAAAACTGTTCTCTAGGTTGGAACCTGCTGAAGAAAAACACAGCAGACATAAGTCTCTGAAATGGACATTCAGTATGTTGTCAAGATTTAGCCAACTTGCTCATGACTTTAGCTGAACTCTTGGATCTCCATTTCTTATTAACAGAAGAAGGGCTTTTCTGGGTACTGCATAAGATTGAAAGCCAAAGTTGGGCATCTGTTCTTCACATCTGCTTTTCCTTGTTTCGCCTATCTCAGCCATGAATAATCTAAGATAATATTAACCTATCTCCAGTCACCCAAGCCATTTCATTGTCTAATAAAGAATTTAAATAATAGGTGGTGAGGAGAATATAATCGAGAGGGTAAATCTGATGAACATAATTGATGCAGGTGTGAAATACCATAGGGAAGCCTCATTGAGCAATCAACACACATCTAGAAAATGAACTACAGGAATGTAAAAGGGGTGGGGGAGGTTCTAGCAGGAGGAGGGAGGACAAACAGAGAGGGTGAAAGATGGTGAATATGGTTGGAGCACTTTATAGACCTGTATGAAAATAGAGCAAGCCTGTGGAAATTGTTTTAAGAACAGGGAGGAGGGAGAGTAATGGAGAGAGTGAATCTAATCAGGCTACATTGTAAGTAAATATAGCTATAGCAAACTTAAACCTTTTGTATATATAATAGAGGTAAATTTCTAAAATTTGCCAGTAGTCACATATTACCTTGCTAATCTATTTCTAAATTCTTCCCCACATCCTACAAGGCCCTGTATGATATATCTGGATGCTGAAAGCTTCACCAGCTGGCTCTTTGCCCTTCTTTTGGGACTTCTCCAGCCACCCTGACCTTCCCTCTGTTCTTCCAGGTACCATTGTCCTTTCTGCCTCAGACCTGTGTGCAGCTCTTCCCCCATCTTTCCAGAATGTTCTTCATTTCCTAACTCCTGTTCAGCCTTCATGCCCAGCTTCAAATTGCATCCTCTGCCTAGCCTTCCCTCACCATTCCAAACTAGTTCAGAGCACCTTGTGACATGCTCTCAGACTTCTAAATTATCTGTGTCCCAAACATCTATCACATTCTCACACACACACACACACACACACACACACACACACACACACACACACACAGAGAGACTTGTGATTTAGAGCAGCATGTATTAGTTTTGCCTATTCTGTACTTTGTGGGGAAATGGCAGAGTGTATAGTGATTTCTTTGCATCTAGCTTCTTTCATTCAAGGTGCGACTTCTGAGATCCATCTCACCCTGTATAGAACCCTTCAATTTATTTCCCTGCTCTTCTGTCACAATCCCACTGGCAGTTTCTAGCCTGTAGTTTTTGGACATATATTGTAAATAATCTTGTATGAATCTCTAGGTAAACAAATGCCCCTATTTCTGTTTGGGAAGAGGAGGGCTACCTCATAGGATAGCCATATGGTTAACTTTAGCAAATACCACCAGTTTTCCAAAACAGTTATACTACTTTGCACTCCCGCCCACAACATGTGTGAGCTCAGCTCTGACTTGTTTGTGAAATTGTTTTCTAGCTCTTGTTAGGTCTTTTCAGGAGGTATGAGAGACAGTCACAAATACTCTAGCCCTTTGTTCTCATGAATCATCAAGCCATCCCTAAATTAGAGTAAGTGCTGACTTATAGATAGTCATAGTCTTGACTTCTGAAAGTATACTGTAACCATGCCATGTTAATAATGCTTGTCAATCCTTCATGATGAGAAGCCTTCTCTATCCCTCCCTCGGGCTGGGCATGGTAACCCCCCTCTTCCTCCCAGCATGCTTTGCTCTTGAGGCTGTCTCAGTCCCTCTCACTCATTTTTCCCCTCAGTCTATCAGATAGTGACATTCTTCAAGGAAGTGTATTGAATCTTATACATCTCTGCCTTCAATACCTAGGACTGTACAGAGCTCAAGATAGGCTTTCTGGAAACTGATGATGAATGAATAATTGGAGAAATGTTTCTACTGGATGTTAAGTTCATTAAAAACAAGGGTCAAGGATTCTGATTCTTTTCTTTCTGACTCTTTTCACCCAATTGGACTTACTGGGCATATAGCAGGCACTTAACAATGGCTTGCTAAGACAAATTGCAGTGAATCACAAGTGGATTCCTACTGGTGCTTAAGGGAAGACCCTTGGAGCAAACCACGAAAACAGGACAGCCAGATAAAACATTTGTCCTGTCTGGATTTTGATAATATTTGCATCTTACTTCCTGCTGGTGTTTTTCACAGTCACTTGGGAGGCAAAGTGGGGTGATTCAGATATACTTCTCACCACCCACAGTGCTATCTTTGCCCCATTTTCAGCCTACCACAAGCTCTGATCACTCAAGATCTAAAGTTCACAGTTAGGGTAGAGGGGATAGAAATGGAGACAAACCCATCTCTCAAACCCTTCAGAGCAGACTCACAAGAGACCACAAACTCTAACCACTGTTAGCTGCTTCTGACCTGTTCCTCTTCTGTATGTATCACTCTCTGAAGTCAGAGCAATGGGTTCATTATGATCCTTTCTAGACTTGCTAGTGTCTAACTTCCAATGCTATTATTGAATGGTATACTTTCAGTGCTATAGTTAAGTTAGTGTACACCTTTCATTAAGGGTGCTACAAGTTCAGCAAGAAGAAAATGTGCAAAGAAAGCAACTTTTCCTCATATAAGAAGAACTAATTTCTACAAAGTTACAGAATATTTATTACTTTCTTTCTTTCTTTCTTTCTTTCTTTCTTTCTTTCTTTTTTTCTTTCTTTTTTTGCCAATCCTGGGGCTTGGGGCTCAAGGCCTGAGCACTGTCCCTGGCTTCTTTTTGCTCAAGGCTAGCACTCTACCACTTGAGCCACAGCACCACTTCCAGATTTTTCTGTTTATATGGTGCTGAGGAATCAAACCCAAGGCTTCATGGATGCTAGGCAAGCACTCTACCATTAAACCACATTCCTAGCCCCATAATCTGTTTTTACTAAAGACTGAAAAATGTCTTATTCTGATCTTTACCTCCAGTGAAAACAGTGGTTCATTTTAGGAGGACATAATAAGTAATAATAATAACAATGACAAGAAGATGAAGAAGAAGACAGAGAAGAGGAAGAAGAAAAAGAGGAAGAGGAACTGAGTGCTAGTGGTTCACACCTGTAATCCTAGCTACTCAAGAGCTGAGATCTGAGGATCATTGTTTGAAGCCAGCCCAGGCAGAAAAGTCCATAAGACTTTTATCTCCAATTAACCACCTAAAAACTGGAAGTGGATCTGTGGCTCAAAGTGGTAGAGCACTAACCTTGAGGGGAAAAAAATGCTCAGGGACAGCACCTAGACCCTTAATTCAAGCTCAATGACCAACAACAAGAGGAAGAAGGAGGAAGAGGAGAAAAAGGAGGAGGAGGAGGAGGAGGAGGAGGAGGAGGAGGAGGAGGAGGAGGAGGAGGAGGAGGAGGAGGAGGAGGAGGAGGAGGAGGAGGAGGAGAGTGTTAGAAGCATAGTATTAAAGTTTGTTCCACCAAAGCTCATGTTGAGATTTTTTTTGCTAAAGTTATCTTTCCTTAATTAATTATTTTATATATTCTCAAAGTGATGTATAGAGGGGTTATAGTTTCATATGTAAGGCAGTGAGTACATTTCACATCAAACTTGTTACCTCCTACCTCATTTTCTCCCCCCTCCCCCTCCCCCTTTTCCTCTGCTGCCCCCCGCCCCCAGTTGTATAGTTGGTTTACAGCATATTGTCTTGTAAGTATTGCTGTTGCATTGGTTCACCTTTTACCCTTTGTCTCTCCATTTTGATGTTCCCCTTTCCTTCCCTAGTTTCAATAAATGTATATACCAAGGTATCAAAATCAGTAACAGTGACATCAGGGGTAAATTCATGGGGAAGAAAGACAAAAAAAAAGGCATAATTTCACATGGTATGTTGAAAATAACAATATCAATGATAAACCACTTATTTCCATAACTTCAAGTTGATTTCACTTAGCATTATCTTATGTGTTCATATGTACCAGCTATTGAACTATTGTGATCTTCTCCTAGATATGCACTAATCATTATCAATGTGGAAAACCATAGAGTCTATGTTTCTCTGAGTCTGGCTCACTTCACTTAGTGTGATTTTTTTCCAAGTCTTTCCATTGGGGCATTGGGGCAATGCCATTTTTTCTGGTGGAAGCATAGAATTCCATTGTGTATATATACCATATTTTCTTGATCCATTCATCTACTGAGGGGCATCTGAGTTGATTCCATATTTTAGCAATGGTAAATTGTGCTGTGATGAACATAGTTGTGCTGGTAGGTTTAGTATGGTCTTGATTGTAATCCTTTGAGTAAATGCCCAAAAGTGGGGTTGCTGGGTCATAGGGGAGTTCTATGTTTAGCCTTTTAAGGAACCTCCCCACTACTTTCCAGAGTGGTTGAACAAGTTTACACTCCCACCAACAGTGTAGTAGGGTCCCTTTTGGGACTCATCCCTGCCAGCATCTGTTGTTATTAGTTTTCCTGATAATGGCCATTCTTACTGGGGTGAGGTGGAATCTCAATGTTGTTTTGATTTGCATTTCTTTTATGGCCAGTGATGTTGAGCACTTCATGTATCTATTGGCTATTCCCATTTCCTCTTCAGAGAAATCTCTCTTTAAGTCTTTAGCCCATTTATCAAGGGGGTAGTTGTTTCTTTGAGGATTTGTTTTGGGGGAACTTAATTTTTAAAGTTCTAAGTATATTTTATAATATGAGGCCCTTGTCTGTTGTATGACCAGTGAAGATCTTCTTCCAATATGAGGGCTATTTATCTTGCTAGCTATGTCCATTGCTGTGTAGAAGCTCTGCAGTTTGATGTAATCCCATTTGTCCAACCTTTCTTTGATTTGTTGTATTTCTGGGCCATTATTGAGAAAATGTCTACCTGTGCCAAGGAGCCCAAGTGTTTCTCCTATTCCTTCCTGTAATGATTTCAGGATATCTGCTTTTACCTTGAGGTCTTTAATCCATTTGGAATTGACTCTGGTATGGGGTGATATATAAGGATCTAGCTTTAGCTTGCTACAGGTATTTGACCAATTTTGCCAGTACTATTTGTTGAAGAGGCTTTCTTTCTTCCATCCTATTTTTTTTAGCTCCTTTATCAAATACTAAGTGGCCATAGGTCTATGGGTTCATTTCTGGGTCTGACAAAAGCTTTGTAGAAACTAGGAATCCAGGGAACATTCCTGAATATAATAAAAGGCTATGTATGACAACCCTACAGCTAGCATTATGCTTAATGGCAAAAAAGTTAAAGCCATGTCTTTTAAAATCAAGAGCAAAACAAGGATGTCTGCTTTCTCTACTCCTCTTCAACATAGTACTAGAATTTCTAGCTAGAGCAATAAGGCAAAAGACAAATATAAAAGAATCCAAATAGGGAAAGATGAAGTAAAACTCTCTCTCTCTTTGCAGATGACATGATCCTGTATTTAAAGAACCCCATAGACTCCAGTCCCAAGTTACTTGAGCTGATCCAAAACTTCTGCAAAGTAGCAGGATATAAAGTAAATCCTCAAAAACCAATGGCTTTTCTATATGCAAACAATGTGACCAGCAAGGCTGAAATCATGAAAGCAACTCCTTTTGTAATAGCCTCAAAAAAAAAATACTTAGGAATAACCTTAACCAAAGAAGTGATAGACCTCTATGATAAAAAAAAAATTTTAACCTGAAAAGGGAAAGTAAAGCAGAACTAAGAAAGTGGAAAAACTCCCATGCTCCTGGATTGGGAGGATTAACATTGTGAAAATGGCAATACTGCCAAAAGCTATCTACAAATTCAATGCAAAACCCATCAATATCCCAACACCATTCTTTAATGAAATAGAGGAAGCAATCCAAAAATTCATATGGAACAATGAAAGACCTTGAATAACAAAAACAATCCTAAGCAAGAAGAACGGTGCTGGAGGAATATCAATACCAAACTTCAAGCTGTATTACAAAGCTATAGTAATAAAAACAGCTTAGTATTAGCACAAGAACAGACATGAGGACCAATGGAATAGAACTGAAGACTGGTGTTATTAGATTGCTATATTAGTCAGATTTCCATTTCTATAATAAATACCATAGACAATCAGCTTATAAAGGAGGGAAGTTTGTCAGGGATCCCAGGCTTAGAGGTATTAGCCCATGGTCAGTTGGCCCTGTGGGACTGTGGATTAGCCTTTAGGATTGTGGACAGTAAATCCATCAGGAGCCATGTGGCACAATAAGCTCCCCATGAATGAGAGGGGCAAAGAGCAAGAGACTGGGGTTCTAACATTTCCCTTGAGGGGCTCTTTCAATGACTAGAAGAACTCCTTCTAGGATCTACCTCTTAAAGGATCCAACACCTCCCAATAGTGCTATGGCCTGAATATGAAACTTTAAACACACAGGGCTTTGGACACTTATTGTAACTATGTTGAGCAGTGCTGGGCCCTTGAAAGAGGTGGCTGTATCCGTAAAAGGAATGAAATCCTTTCTCGTGGCCATAAGTTCTCACTTTCATATCTCACAGGCTGAATTAGTTACTGCCAGAGCAGTTTGTGGCAAAGCAAGTTGTCTTCATCTTTCTCTCGTGCCCTTTCTTCCACATGTGCTCAACTCAACACACTCCTCCTACCTACCTTCTGCTTTCTACCATGAGTTCAGCATGAGACTCACACCAGAAGCTGAATAGATTTGGCTGCAGGATCTTGAACCTCCAGTACCATGAGCTGAAACAAACCTATTTTCTTTATAAATTTCCCAGCCTCGGGTATTTTGTTATAACAATAGAAAACATACCGAGAGACACATTAATCTGTGTGTGTGTGTGTGTGTGTGTGTGTGTGTGTGTACCTAAAAGGATCCTACAGGAATATATATATATATATATATATGTGTGTGTGTGTTAATGCAGTTAAATGATAAATATTTTAAACTCTGGCACAGGAGCAATAAGTAAAGTTGTGTGTGTGTGTGTGTGTGTGTGTGTGTGTGTGTGTGTGTGTGTGTGTGTTATCAAAGGCTTAGTTAACACCTTTAATTCTGAAACCAAAATACTGTGCATCATTACCCGGGTAAGTTGATCTTCTTTTGGGGCCTGAGGTTTCACATTGGTAAAAAATGAATTTGTGAATATTAAACACTTCTTCCATCTCTGAGGTGTGCTGATTAGAATGTTCAAGATTAAGTTTGTTGTAGCATTGTACCAGAAACTAAATGTAAAATATTATACTTAGGTCCAGAAAAATAATTCACATGAAGTCAATCAATTAGTATTTACTTTGTATGTAGTGTATGCTAGATGCTGAGATACAGACAAGCACAAACTTGCCTATGAGAAATTCAAGATAGGATAAGGATGACAGACTCTTCATGACTTTCACTAAGCAAGCAGGTACTAGAGGCCAGATACCAGTGACTCACATCTATAATCCTTGCTACTCAGGGGGCTGAAATCTGAAGATTGTGATTCAAAACTAGCCAGAGCTAGAAAGTCTGTGAGTCTCTTATTTCTAGTTAAACACCAGAATGCTGAAAGTGGAGCTATGGCTCAAGTGTTAGAATACCAGCCTTGAGGAAAGAAAGGAAAAACCTAAGGGATAGCACCCAGGCTTTGAGGTCAAGCCCTAGTACAAGCAAGAAGAAAAAGAGAAGGAGAAGGAGAAGGAGAAGAGGAGGAGGAGGAGGAGGAGGAGGAGGAGGAGGAGGAGGAGGAGGAGGAGGAGGAGGAGGAGGAGGAGGAGGAGGAGGAGGAGGAGGAGGAGGAGGAGGAGGAAGAGGAGGAGGAGGAGGAGGAAGAGGAGGAGGAGGAGGAGGAAGAGGAGGAAGTGGAAGAGGAGGAAAGAAAGAAAGCAGGCACAGAAGTACAATAAGCACAGAAGCCATGAATTTGGGGCAATGAAAGCATTCTCTGAGAAGGGAGCCTTGAGCTGTCATGAAGGAGAGGAAAGATGCATTGCCAGAAGCAGAAAGAAGAGCAGATGGGTGTTTGTAGCTCCAAAAGAAAACAGAAAGTCACGACTTCAGGGTTTCACATATGAAAGTCGATTTCTTATGGAATACGGTGAACTCTTAAACTGGAAGCGGATCGATAAGGTGATGTTTGCAGCCAACAACAACAACAGGAAAACCCTTCAAATGGTGTACTGCTCTCAATTCCAGGCTGACCCAGCTACGGTTCAGACTTCACCTCCAACAGGCACCCCATTTCATCACCTCCCCCAGTTAGTCCATCTGTAAAATGAGAGGGCAGACTCCAGAGGTCAAGAAAGCTGCATACTCCTTCACTTGCCTCTATGTCTGTACATGAGAGTTCTCACAATTTAAAAAATGAGGACCTTGACAGCTTGAAAGACTTTGACACCCCTACCAACTGAAATGAGAAAACCTCAACAAAAACAGCCACGGAACTTCTCCTCTGGAATTAAAAAAAAAAAAACAAGGAAAAAAACGAAACAACTAGACTCAAAGTTTATGTGAGAATTTCACATGGAACTCAGCTTAGGAAATGTCTGCTTGGCAGATGCTCAACTTCTCTTTTTTTTTTTTATCGAAACATGTTCACAAGTACAGGGTTGGGATGCGCCGTGTGACTCAGCTGAGATCACCTCTATCTCTATTCATTCCTGAGCTCTGGGAACTGCTTATTAATGCCCTAGGAACGCCTCCCATGTCACAAATGAATTATTCGATTTAGAGATTCCTTGTTGGTTTGATTGTCCTCTTCCTCAGCAGATTTCTCCCAAATCCTATCATTTGCAGAAAAAGGGGATGATGTGAGTCTCACATGAACACAGAGGCTCTACCTTATCCATGCTCCAGTTGTGTGGCTGGAATCAGCTCATCCCTCATAGCCCCAAGAGATCCTGGGCAGCTGTTTGTCCCCATCCCATATGAGGCCACTGTGGTCCTTTGGAGCAAGAAATGCTCCTCCACCAGTGCTAAGCAGGGTCCAAACTACCCTCCTCTGGAACTGGAAGCATGGAACTGTGGGTTGTTTTTTTAAAATATCCAGTCATTTCTATCCTTCTCCACACTTCTGGTAGCCTCAGACTTATCCCTTCAAGCCATTCTGTAGAGAATTACATTGACTTCCCTTCATGACGGTAAGCTCCGTCCAGAAAATGGACATTGCTTTTCTTATCCCAACTTCAAGCACAAAAGTCTTTCTGTGTCCCCTTTCCTGCTCAGTGTCTCCTTCATCCCTGACACTCCGCTCCCTGTTCCTCTCTAGGGTGCATTCTAGAGTCCACTCCCAGGAACTCAGAGGTGATTCACTTTCCTTAGGATGGACAAAGAGACTTGCAAGAAAGGAAATAAAACCAAGCCAGGATTTCAGCCAGGCATCCTGCTGTATTTATTTACTCCATTAAATAAAACAATGAGGTGAGGGGAGAACTTGCTCAGGAGGAAAGTACTGAGATATTTCTCTCTCTGGTTGGCCACTGTGAGGCAGGCAAGCAAGAGGGAGACCCATTTCCTGCCATCAATGCCCAGGAGCAGAAGGAAGCTAAGTATAGAATGGAACTTTAGATTGGTACTCATTCCTCCTCACAGCTGGTAGTAGGTAAAATCAGCTGCCGTAGTAAGGAACACTAAATGGTAGATGACATCCTAACCTCACATGCAAGAGCTCTTCCTAAGAGTGGTCTTTGTTAAAGAAGGGAGAAGACAGTAGGAGACTTATTAACCCACACACAAATCTAAAAATCAGAAGAAAAGATAATTGAGCGAACCCCAGAAGGAGTGGAGGAAAGCATTAAGGGAAGCTGAATTCCAAATTCACCTGACCCACAATGCTGCTGGAGGATGCCAGCTGCTGCCCCAATAATGCTTTGTCTGCATGTTGAACATGAGAGGCGATGAAATCCAACCACAGGACCTTTTCTCTAGATGGTAACTTGGCTGTTGCTAGAGGTTTTATTCTGGAAGAATTTAGATCTCTTCCCTTTGCCCCACCCACAAGTTCATATACTGACACCCCTTACACAAATGCCAAAAATCAAAAGACCACCTTCAATACCATCTCCCCCATGAACTCCTTTCTGATCTCTCTAGCCAGAGCATCCTCTTGCTCTGAGAGAGCAATGATCTTGTCTTACAGCAGCTTGTGAAGGTGCGTCATCTCCTTCTACGATCTAATTCCTTGTAAGGAAGAACCATGTCATAGTCATCTCTGATCCCTCTCAGTCCCCATAACAGCACCTGGCCCAAAGAGGAGTCCTCCAAAAATATCCATAGTATAACTATTCTAAGCCAAAGCTCATGGGGTGGAAAATAATTGTAGGGGTGGTGAAGGGATTGTTACTGAGTAATCTGTAGACAAAGTTCTGATAGTACAAAACCAAACATAACTCCATGCTGTTGCAGCTCAAAGAAATGTACAGATGACCTCTGTATGCATGGGTTCTGTATTCAGACCAAAAATATGAGGGGAAGCAATTGCCTCTGTACTAAACAGGTATAGACTTTTCTGTTGCCATCATTCTCCAAACAATATGGTACAACAGCAACTCCTTACCTAGCAATTGTATTGCAGTAGGCAATATAAATAATCTGGAGATGATTTAAAGTGGATGAGACAATGATGCTTAGGGATGGGTAGAATGAATATTGGGGAAATGGCTATAATACCAAAAGAAACGTATATATGCAATGCACTGCCCATCAAAATTCTAATTCTATTCTTCAAAAAGATTGAAAAAATATCACTCCCAAAATGAATATGGAAGCACCAAAAGACCACAAATAGCCAAAGCAATCCTCAACACAAAGATCAACCCTGGAGATAGCACAATTCCTGGCTTCAAATTATACCATAGAAGCATTGTAACAAAAACAACATGGCACTGGAACAGAAACAGACCCAAAGACCAAATTAATAGAATAGAATATCCAGAAATAAGCTCCCATGGCTATAGCCATCTGGCTTTTCACAAAGGTGCCAAAAAGAAAGTTGGAGAAGACAGCCTCTTCAGCAAACACTGTTGGAAATCCGGATATTTACATATAGAAGTTGAAATTACACTGCTCTTGCTTACCTTAAAAAGCAATTCAAAATTCATGAAAGAGATTAATGTAAGACCTGAAAATTTGAAAGTTCTACAGGAAAATGTAAGAAAGATGTAAGAAAGTCAAGAACTTTCTGAATAGGATTCAGGAAACAAGACAAGTGAATTGCACCAGATTAAAAAAGCTTCTGCCCATCAAAAGAAATAAACACTCAAATGAAGAGACAGCCTACAATGAGAGAGAAAAAATCTTTTCCAACTAATCATTGAACAGAGAATTAATATCCACAATATATAATGTTTAAAATAAAATATGAAACACCAAAAATATAAATAAATAAATGATTCCATCAGTAAGTGGGCAATTCGAACAAAGGTTTCTCCAAGACACGCGTAACTCCCTTACTAATCAAGAAAATGCAAATCAAAATGACAGTGAGGTCCCACTCCATGGTACTCCATGGCAGTCAGAACAGTGGTCATCGAGTGTTCAGAAGGAATATAAATTAATGTAGCCACAATGGAAGTCAGCATGGACATTCCTCAGATAAAGAAATGGAACTACCATATTATTGTTTTGATGCTCCAAAAGGATATACATCAGGATACAATAAAGAAACTGGTATTCATCACAACAGCCTAACTATGGGATTTATCTCAGTGCCCATCAACAGACAAATAGAAAATGTGGCATATATACACTGTTATAGAGTATTATTCTGTCAAAAAGAAGAAATAAATTATGTAATTTTCAGGAAAATGAAAGAAACTAGAGATGATCGTGTTAAGGAACACACTACACTAAGAAAAACAAATATCACATGTTCTATCTCATGTACATAATCCGGACCCTTTTTTTTTAATACTGTGATTGTAAAAGAGGGAAATTGGAGCATTGACCAGAAGTAGAAGGGAGGGGAAGAGGAGCAGATAATGAGAGAATGAATATCATAAAGGATATTATGTGCCTGTACAAACATAGAATAATAAATCCTGTTTAAAAAAAAAAAGCAAAAGAGATGGGGGGGGGCAAGAAAGAGTAATTGAGGGGTAAACAGGATCAAAGCATGTTATATGCCTGTACAGTGTATGGGAGAAATCTGAGGCTGCAGGCTAATACTCCACCATTTTCTGTAAGGAATGGGGATCCATCTGCAGGGATCCCAAAACCAATCCCTCGTGGATAGGGAGGGACTTGGATATAAGGATAATGACAGTGCAAGTGGAATCCGTGAAGAATGACAGTGGGACACCCAGGTTGCTTGGAGAACCCAGGGCAGAGCAGGGAGCCCTTCAGGCTCCACTTGCAGGCTCACAGACTCCCTCAGTTGCCTTGGCTGCGAGAGAAACTATTTCACAGCACACTCAACCCACTTGTCCAACCTGGTAACCACAACACTGGAAGGCAAACATACAGGGCCTCCTGGGCCAGATGCAGGGGAGTGAGAGAAGAAACTCCGGGCAACTTCCAAACTTCTTCAGTGCTTGATTAATCACTTTAATTACCTAGCCTGAATCCATTAAGGCAAGTGGCATGGATGGTAATAACACAAGAATAGGACTCAAGATTAAGCCTCGACGACTGCAGCAGCTCTTTCTACTGGTGACTGGACCCAGGTCTCTGATGCTGGTGCTGGGGCCAAGGAAGAGAAATGGGTCGGATGTGCTCAAAGGCAGGCCGGCCCTGATTAGTGACCAGCATCCCACCTTGTCAGCACTAGCACCCAGGGGGAATTAAGTGCCTACAGAAGGAATATACACCTGGAAAACCTCCAAAGTGGATTTTATTCTTGCCAAAATGTTGCCCAGTATTTTAATTAACCTGGGCTTATTGTTCTAATTACTCGAGTTTTATACCGTGAATTGCTGTTCAGGAGTGGTGACGATCAGTAAACACAATTACTATGTATAATATTCCCAGCAAAGCTTGGCCCTTAAATTTTTATTTAAAACAATAATAATGAGTCACATAAATCTTTAATTTCACGTTCACCGTGGCTAACAGACTGAGTAGAATGGAAGAAAAAGCTTTCTTGGAAGAAGAAGGGCTGGCCTTATTAGTTACCTGTCATTTAATACTTCATTGTGCCTTCTTCGCTTTGAGCGCTATCCAGTTTATTTTTCTGTGAAAAAGCTAAGAATGTAAGAGGATGCCACGATATATTACTGAGTGAGAGAAAAATGAGGCTTCACAGAATGTAGGTGACAGTAACATTTTTCACTCATAATTATTTAAAAGCCATCATGCAAGTGTTTATGTGTGCTCAAAATATGTGAAAGGATCAAACATGATCTGTGCACACTGGTTAGTTGCTGTTGGTGAACAGAATGGGAGGCAGTGGGCAAAGATGGCAAGGTCACCAATGATTCTTTATTTCTGATTTGTATACTTCAATGTGGATGTTTAAATTTCATTGCCAAATATTAATTTTATAGTGAAAGCATTTTTTAAAACCTGACAGCTACTACTCTTTTCTTGGGGACAGGGGGAGAGGGAATATCATGTTTATGTTACTTAGATGGATTTCTTTCTCACAAATATATTTTCAGTATCTCCAAGTGGTTGTACAAAGGAGTTGTCATTCTGCGAAACAGTTTATGAATGCAATGCATCTTGATCAAGGCCACACCTTTCAACCATTGTCCCTTATCCATCCCAATCCCATTCCTTCCCTCAACCTTAATTTTGTAGGCTCTGCATTGAATTTTATGACTACATTCTCCCTCACTTCACCCTTTTCCATTTGTCTTCCTTCCTCCTCTTAACCCTACCCCCTTTTGAGTACTAGTTTCCTGCTGTTTATTCTGTTGGGTTGTGAGTTCACCTTTCTAAGAAATGACACCATTTGAGTTCTCCCCTGAATCCACCATATTTTGGTTAATACACTTGTGTACACTTGCATAACTCCCAGAAGTGTTTGCTTATATATTTATAATTAATTATAGCTTTCACATATGAGAGAAGACAAACATAGCCCACTCATCAAGTGGGCTAAAGACCTACAAAGAGACTTCTCCAATGAGGAAATGAGAATGGCCAAGAGACATATGAAAAAGTGCTCTACATCACTGGCCATAAAGGAAATGCAAATCAAAACAACATTGAGATTCCATCTCACCCCAGTAAGAATGTCATATATCAAGAAAACTAACAATAACAGTTGTTGGAGGGGATGTGGCCAAAAGGGAACCCTACTTCATTGTTGGTGGGAATGTAAACTGGTTCAGCCACTCTGGCAAGCAGTATGGAGATTCCTCAGAAGGCTAAATGTAGAACTCCCCTATGACCCAGCAACCCCACTTTTGGGTATTTATCCAAAAAACTACAAACAAAATCACAGTAAAGCCACCAGCACAACAATGTTCATTGCAGCACAATTTGTCATAGCTAGAATCTGGAACCAACCCAGATGCCCCTCCGTAGACGAATGGATCAGGAAAATGTGGTACATATACACAATGGAATTTTATGCCTCTATCAGAAAGAATGACATTGCCCCATTTGTAAGGAAATGGAAGGACTTGGAAAAAATTATACTAAGTGAAGTGAGCCAGACCCAAAGAAACATGGACTCTATGGTCTCCCTTATTGGGAATAATTAGTACAGGTTTAGGCAAGTCACAACAGAGGATCACAAGAGCCCAATAGCTATACCCTTATGATCACATAAGATGATGCTAAGGGAAATGAACTCCATTTTATGAAAATGATTGTTATATCAGAGTTGTAACTACTTTCAACATCCCATGTGTATCTGTAGTTCCTACTATTGATGATGTTCATGTATCACCTTCTTGTGATTGTATCTACACTATCTCTGTAATCTTATCTGAGTGTATGGGAAACAGTGTTTACTGGTATTAGAATTAGGAAATTCAAAGGGAATAAAGCAATACTTGCAAAACTGTTTGGTGTAAGTGAACTGAACACCTCAGGGGTGGACAGGGGGAGGGGGGAGGGGGTATGAGGGACAAGGTAACAAACAGTACAAGAAATGTATCCAATGCCTAACGTATGATACTGTAACCTCTCTGTCCATCAGTTTTATAATAAAAACTTTTTTTAAAAAAAGTAGGTGATATTGAGTTTACACTGATTCATTCATTCATGCTATACTAATTGGTTCATTAGCAAGTGTCTATTTCCCCATTCTGGGCAGAGAGGTGGGTACTGTGGATGCAAATAGACTCAGGCCCTGTGTCCTTGCTCCCAAATGCCCCAAGTGCAGCAGAAAAGCACTGCAAAATGTAGGGTTACAGAGGAGGTTAAAACAGAACTGTGTCAAAGACACAGCAAAGGTCCCAACTAGCTCTAAGTGATGTACTAAAGGACAGAGGGCACTAACTCTGTCCTCAAAGAGTCAAACAAGAGAAGATAGTGTATCTTACAGGGAATGTAAAAGAGTCACCCTGGGTATCTAGGGATGGGAGATGAACTCTGGGTATCTGGGAGTACTGTAATACAAAAGGCACTTTTTAAATGATGTAGAAGAGTTGAGTGAGTTTGGGTGTCAAGCTGACTGAGAGGGTGAAGAAAAAGCTGCTCCAGGTTGAGGGAGAAGCCTGTGCAAAGCCATCATGTGTGCAAGGAATGAGCCAATGGTTTTAGATGTCTGCAACTCAGAGTACAAACAGGTCAGCAGTGGCTGAAGACAAAGAAAATCCTGGAATGCCCAGTGAAGGATTACCACTTGTCTTATTTGCTTGTTTGTTGATTGTTTTATTTTTTTTTCAAATTTTTATTGTCAAACTGATGTACAGAGAGGTTACAGTTTCATACTTTAGGTATTGGATACATTTCTTGTACTGTTTGTTACCTTGTCCCTCATACCCCCCTCCCACCTTCCCCTTTCCCTTTCCCCCCCTGAGGTGTTCAGTTCACTTACACCAAACAGTTTTGCAAGTATTGCTTTTGTAGTTGTTTGTCTTTTTTTACCCTGTGTCTCTCAATTTTGGTATTCCCTTTCAATTTCCTACTTCTAATACCAGTATACACAGTTTCCAATATACTCATAAGATTACAGAGATAGTGTAGGTACAACCACAGGAAGGTGATACAAGAACATCATCAATAATAGAAGCTACAGATACACATGGGATGTTGAAAGTAGTTACAACTGTGATATTACAATCGTTTCCATAAAATGGAGTTCATTTCACTTAGCATCATCTTATGTGTTCATAAGGGTATAGCTATTGGGCTCTTGTGATGCTCTGCTATGACTTGCCTAAACCTGTACTAATTCTTCCCAATAAGGGAGACCATAGAGTCCATGTTTCTTTGGGTCTGGCTCACTTCACTTAGTATAATTTTTTCCAAGTCCTTCCATTTCCTTACAAATGGGGCAATGTCATTCTTTCTGATAGAGGCATAAAATTCCATTGTGTATATGTACCACATTTTCCTGATCCATTGGTCTACTGAGGGGCATCTGGGTTGGTTCCAGATTCTAGCTATGACAAATTGTGCTGCGATGAACATTGTTGTCCTGGTGGCATTACTGTGATTTTGTTTGTGGTCTTTGTTTTATTTTTTTGTTTTTTGTCAGTTGTGGGGCTTAAACTGTGGGCCGGAGCACTGCCCCTGAGCTCTTCAGTTCAAGGCTAGCTCCCTACCACTTTGAGCCACAGCGCCACTTCCATTTTTCTAAAGGTTCATTGCAACTAAAAGTCTCATGGATTTTCCTGCCTGAGCTGGCTTTGAACCTCCATCCTCAGATTTCAGCCTCCTGAGTAGCTAGGATTACAGGCATGAGCCACTGGTGCCCAACTTGTCACTTGGTTTTATAGAAAGCTGAGAGACACGAAGATAGTTAAGCAGAGGACAGAGCTATTCAGATCTGTATTCCAGAACTATCTCTTTGGAGCCTTTGGACAATTAGAGGGTATAAAACTAAACATAAGAATGTCTGAAAGCGAATTCACCCATTAACCTAGACACTCTCAGAAAAAAAAACATATGAATTTACGCTCCAATAAAAGGAAAAGGAATAAAATGAATCTGTATTATTATGTCTAGAGTGTCCCAGGCTTGAAGCTGGATGGTCTATGCCCCTTTGAATACTCAGTGCATATAACAATACCATAGTAGAGAGGGAGGTGGTTATTTATGAGCTCTGTGTTGCTGAGGAGGAAAGAGGCTCAGTGTGGGTAAGTTAATTCACAAGTTCACACAGTTAGAAAGTAGTTCTACCAGAGTTGAAGCACAACTCATCTGTCGCAGCCAGTACTCCTCCATGAATGTTACTTAGCACCCCTAGACTCTTCTTCATCAAAAGTCCATATGGTGAAGGCCAATTGCAGCTCTTAGAGAGTTGTTATGGAAAGCTTTCTTTCCATGTATCAAGTAGTAGGTACTATGTCACAAATGCCTTAGTGGTTTGTAATTGCTTCCTTTGAAGATAGAATGCAAAATAAGCATCAGGACTGTGTGTGCTCTTTCACTTTCTTACTTGGTTGACCAGGAAGCTCCCAAACTCAGTCCTTAACCCCAGTAACCATACTAACCCGGATAAACTACAACATATTATTTCCTAACGTTTTACATGCTTTTTAAAAGTTTCCTACCTTATTGTTTCTTATTTTATCAGTATATTTGTTTAAAGATAACTCAAAACTCTCTGGCACATAAATAGAGGATATTTAAGAATAATAACACAAAATGTGCTTCCTACTTACCTGGTTCTCCTCTCCATCATTGTTCTGAACAAATCTCTAAATAATTGCTCTGGGGGCAACACAATTTCTCCCTCCTGGGTTCTATTTAAGATATTCTCTTAGGGTAGCATCGTTGCTCGTCCTTCATACATTTTTTGTGTGGGCTCCAAGGACTGGTTTAAGCAGGGATTTTGTATCCTTTGGGTACTATGTTATGGCATGAACCACATCCCCCTTTAATTGTTCTAACAAGCGAAGTAGCTTCTGCTGTCCCCATTATACAGATGAGAAAACTGGAGCCTGGAGCACTTCAATGACATTCCCAGGGTCACACAGAAAGGAAAGTGTGAAAATAAAATTTGGGTTGATGTTTTTCTGATCCTGAGGCATGTGTGCTTTTCCCTCTGCTATAGAAAGTCCAATTCCCTTGTCCCTTTGTGATCAGGCAAGCTTACTTGACTCACATACCCTCCTATCTCCCTACCCTGTCGGCTCCCCAATTAATTTTTTTCAAAGGGAAAAGGAAGAAGAAAGACCTGTTCCTAGCTGTATTGACAGGCCTAAACATTCTGACTGGCTATTTTTCTGACCTAAAGCAAGTGCTTTCAAAGCATAAAAATAGAATCTTTCTTTTTCCATTTATCTTTGTTCTTAAGAACCACAGAGTAAAGAATGTGCTGGACCCCCTGACTTGTCTATCTTTGCAAAAAAAAATTTTAAACCTTTTACACTGAGCTCTTCTGCTTTCTTATGAGTCCTAGTAATGAAAGCTCAATGTGCAAATGTTAGCCTGAAATGCATGTTATATAATCAACCCCCACCTGCCAGCTCTCAGAAGGACAGACTTCAGGCAGACTTCAGAAGTAAAGTACCACAAATCCTTCTGGATTTGTGTCCTTTCTGCCCACCAAGGAGCAGAATTGTACGTTCTCACATTGGAATATGCAGCTCAGAATCCCCATGTTCCAAAAAATGTACAAAAAGAAGTTCTTTCCTTGGGAAGTCCCAGCAGGCTTCCATAATGGGATTTGGATTTAGCACATCCCTTGTGCTCTGGGGTGGAATAAAAGGAAGGAGAGAGGAAAATGCCACTATTGTGTTAAGAATGGTGCTGAGAGCTTCCTGTGCCAGCTCCCTTAATCTTCCCAGCAACCTTCCAACATGGTTCCAGTGAGCAAACTAAGGGTGTGAGTGGTAGCATGCTCGTTGTGAGGACCTGACAAATAGCACAAGCAAGTCCTTATCTCTCATTGCCACCCACACCTAATCACAGATAAAGCAAAACCTTGAGATCCACAAAGAATTGCACATTCTCTCTATAGAGAGAGAGGTGCTACCCATGACAGCTGTCACTGTCTGCTGCTTTCCTGAGCTTTTCCATCTCTGCATACCCAAATACCATCAGGAAGGGACTGCACCACAACCACCTATGCCTCTATCACTTCTCCCTCACTTAGCTATGTTGGACCAGGTATGGAACAGTCCCCCTCCCACCCTCACCCCCGATTTAGCCAGGAAAAAAATGGAATACTTCTAACAGCATATGTAATGTATGAGTACTACAAGACAGAAGTTATGAGCACAGACAGCCAATCAGCTAAGAAGAGAAAGGATGTTTTAAATGCCACAAAGAAGAATCCTGCTGCCCCTACTCCCCACCCCAGGTATGGAAACTACAAGGGTTTTTAGCTTTGCACTTTATAAAGAAAATACAGAGAGCTGTAGAAAATGATGAAGACCAGACTCCTGTGATGAAAATGATACACATTTATTTGACATCATTATATAAAATAAAACATAGAGTGATAGGAAAGTGATACATACAGGTGATAGGGAAGAGATAGCACTAAAGAATAAAAATAACTGCTAACCATTGTGGTTAAGGGAACATTTTGAGCACTAGCAGGATTCCTCCAGGAGTGTGCTGAGCTGTCCTTATTGCACTCTACCCCTGCTGAGAGGTTCGCTTTCCACTTTAGCTCTTCATCTAACAATGTTATAAAATCCTGGGTATGGGTTTTCAGACTCATTCTTCACCAGTTCTTTCTTGGTGATCCTTATGGACATATTTACTTCTTTCCAAGATTCTGAGTATGATCTGCCCTCACTACTTGCTGCTCCCTTTCTTAGAAAGATAATGAAGAGTAATTCTCCTGTACTTGGTCTTGCTTGACCTTAAGGATTCGTTCTGCATTGGGTCCTTTTTGATGTCTGGTGTGTTGGTACCATGGTGGGTTCCATGATGTTTCTGGATTGTACACTGGGAAAAGTCACAGCATAGTATATTGCATAACATACTTTAGGTTGCTTAACATACTTTAGGATGCATAACATACTTTCCTGGACTTAGTAATTTGGAATCCATAATGAACTGGAATTCTTCTATGAGGACAAAACCTGGACATAGTGACATCTCTTGTGTCATGCTGTTAAAAGTCTCAATCACAGTTGATGATGTTGCTATTTAAAAATGGCTGCCATGTAATGCATGTTGATTATACATCAGGCACTTGTTTAATGGGTTACGTTTACTATTTTCATTCAATTCAATGTTCACAAAAATCTACACTGTCAGTACTATTAAGTCCACATTAAAGATAAAGAATAGAACAGGAGGGATTGCAGGGTTCACTCCAGGTTACGTGTGTAATAAGTTACAAACTTGGCATTCAAAGCTGAGTCCGCATATACTTGACAGCTATCCCAGAGACCACTGTGGAGTTTGAACTTTCTTCTAAAGGCCAAGGGAGCCCTGAAGGATCTGAAAATGAGTAGTGATGCTTTTCAGTTTGGCAGCAACATGGAGAATAGGTGAGCAGAGGTGAAGGAGGCCACAGATGCTAGGGGTCCTGACGTAATTGGTTGGTAAGGAGACAGCGACAGCAAGGGGATGCACTTAAGAAATGTAAAGAATTGGGATTAGGGAGTTGGGCACAGGCAGAGAAGCAAGTCCAGAATGATACCTAGGCTTCTGAGGTAAGCAGACTGATGAGCAAAGGAGCCATTTGACAAAGTGAGAGATTTAAGAGGAGGGTCTGGGGACAACACTGGCTATGCTGAGTTCAGATGCCCTGACAAACATTCAGTGCGACAGAAAAGCAGGAGCATGCACAGGCCTGAAACTCGGAAATGAGATGGGAAAGACTTTGAAGGCTTTCTTCCTCCAAGAGAGTAGAAATCAGGGAGGTAGACGAGTCTCCAGAGAATGTGTATAGAATGAGAAGCAGGCTGAAGATGTGGCCAATGACAAGAAAGCACCTCCTCTCTAAGTCCAAATGCAAACCTCCCACTTTCCTCCCGGATTCCGGGCTACCTGCCACCCCACTCCTACTCAGAAGCCAACAGAGTTAATACTGCCAAGCATGGAAGAGAACACATTCTCTTCCCATCTCCCAAATTCCTAGGTGCTCTGCTACGATCAGGGCAACAGGTACCCAAGGAAGCTGCCATTTTCTACCTGTGACATAATTATTTGGTCAGAAGAGATGATACAGACCTTCATTTCCCAGCCCTAATGATTGGCACTGCTGGGCTGGGGATATGGCCTAGTAGCAAGAGTGCTTACCTTGTATACATGAAGCCCTGGGTTCGATTCCCCAGCACCACATATACAGAAAATGGCCAGAAGTGACACTGTGGCTCAAGTGACAGAGTGCTAGCCTTGAGCAAAAAGAAGCCAGGGACAGTGCTCAGGCCCTGAGTCCAAGGCCCAGGACTGGCAAAAAAAAAAAAGAAAAGACTGGCACTGCTATCCCCTACACACACACACACACACACACACACACACACACACATACACACACACACACATACACACACACTATACACACATATACATATGCACATGTACATATACATATATACATTCATACACACAAGGGGTAGGCATAATTTTTAGTCTCCCAGTCCTGAGTTCAAGTCCTAGACTAAATACAGGACCTCAAGCATACTGTTTCAGCTCTCCAAGTGTCAGTTTCTGTACCTACCTATGAAGCCATGTAATCAGACTGAGAAACCTAATAGATACATGATTGAAAAGATCCAGTGAGGTTTAAAGCAGCCAGAGTGGTTCCTTACACACAGCAGGAACCCAGCTAAGGCACTCTCCACTTTCTTTCCTTACTCTGGAATGAATCCAGAGCTGATCAGCATCTGACCTTCCTGCCAGTCCATCTACAAATGTTTCGAACCCAGAGGAGACACCAATTCATCTGCGCTTTCCTACGTCAGCCTCCATAATTGGAGGTGGTAAAATCAGGCTCCATGATTTCCCTCCAAGAAAGTCTTTGCCTTGGATCTGATGAGGAATGCTTGGACAAAACTACAAGCCTTTCTTTCATATATAAAAAGATAAGAGAAGTGTTCCTCCCAGGCCCCAAGCAATCTTGTGTACAACAAACATCATTGAAATCAGCAGGTATATGTTCCAAGCGAAACCTCTGTCTGTGGACTCTGAGTAATCTTTCCCTTCTAGAAAAAAAAAAAAAACATAAAAAGGGACAAGAGCAGAGGATACAAGGTAAGGATCAAACCCAGGCACAGCCGGTATCTGACTTTTTCAGAGGCAAAATTTTACATAGGTTCTGAGCCTGAGGATCAAAGTCCAGGCCATTCCCTCAGATCAGCCCTGCAGCCCTTAACCTCTGTCCTTATTGGTGCACATTCACCACTTAAATTAAGGAGACAATGCTGGCACTCAGCTGCTCCAGGGTTAGGCTAATAATCAGCTCAGATATATACAAATCTCAGAGAAGCACCCATCTCAGAGATTATCTACTCCAACTAGTCATCTTAAGGGTAAGATGCTACTGGGAGAGGTGAAGAAGAACATAAAGTTAAGATTGAGTTGAATCATAAGCCCAAATGTCTTGATGCCAAGGCTAAATGAGTACCATCTCAGTGTGTAGGGGTGTGTGTGTGTGTGTGTGTGTGTGTGTGTGTGCTGATCTTGGGGCATAAACTCAGGGCCTGAGTCCTGTCCCTGAGTTTTTTTGCTCAAGGCTAGTACTCTACCACATGAATATAACAACTCTACTTTCAGCTTTTTTGCTGGTTGAATGAAGATAAGAGTCTCACAAACTTTCCTGCCCAGACTGGCTTAGAACCACCATCCACAGATCTCAGCCTCCTGAGTATCTAGGCTTATAGGCATGAGCCATTAGTGCCCAGATTTTTTCCAAGTACCATCTTACCACCTAACCCCTAAGCACAAATGGCATTTTTTAATCTACATAGGTGCATGAAAATGGATGTCTAAAGACTTTGGGAATGTCTCTGGGTCTTCAAAACATGCAGACTTCAGTGGAATTCAATATCAATTACAGAGTACTGATAGTAGAACAAAATATACTCAAATGGCAGAAAATAGGTATACTCAATTTGTATCACCCAACTAGAATCTATGAGGTGGGGAGGGAAAGTGGTGGCATTCTAGGTACAAAGTAACCTCCAGACATAAAAGAATCTTTATTGAATGTTTCCCATGTACCGAATCCTATGCTCATTTCTGAGGTTAATGTCAAGAATGAACTGGTCTCTATGTAGGGGGCTTATGAAATGCTTTCAATCCATAAAATGGGTTCTAACAGATGGACATAGAAGTGTGCTTCAGTTTTGGTGAACAATGTTGCCATCCTTTGCTATAAGGACCAGAGGAAAAAAAGAAACATTTTGGAAATAGAAGATGAAGAGGAATTGGCAATGGCAAAGGCAACAGAAGAGGAGAATGGGGGGAGATTATGAATTTGGTTCCAGACACACAAAGCTTGACAGGGATTGTACTGGCTCGAACTCACTTGTATTAGGATTTCCCCTCTGCAAGACATGTCAGTTCACAACTCCTCTGCCCAGCTACTTATGCTTTACTTTTCAAACATAGACTAAAATACGAAACCCACTGATGTCTCCTTTTGGCCTTTAAAAGAATCTTCCTTTTTCTTTTTCTTTAACTATCATTTTCATGGGTTTTTTGGAGACAAAAAAAGAAACATGTCTGCAGATAATCTACCATATCTAGTCAGGAGTTTCAAAAGTTAACATCTAAGCCACCAGTTAAAGGAAGGGTGAAAATGAGGAAAGATAAGGGGAAGAGGAAGAGAAAGAGGAGGAGGACATGGAAGAGGAAGGGGAGAAGGAGGCAGTTACAGATAAAAGAACTGAGAAAGGATCTAAGATGTAGTAGCAGGATCAAGAGGCTGACGGTGGATGAAAGAACGTTAATCAAACATACTTGGTCAGTTGCCACTTTGTTATCTGTTTGGGGCTGTTGAGCAGCCCCCAAATCAAAGATACCTTTTTAACATACATAGATGTGGCTCCTTCAATGCTAGACGTTGTCTGGTCCAGCTCAGACCTGGCCTGATTGGCAGAGGAGATGGATAGTTACCACTGAATGGTTAACTAGTTCAGTGATGTGATCTATTTTCTCTTTTCCACCCCCCCCCCCCACTAAAAACGCACTTTACCTACATTACAAAGTGATTCATAATGTTGTGGGTATGTGGGTGGTACTGCTTTTACTAGAAATAAACCAACTCAAAATTATCTTTGAAGTCATGTAGGTTAAATCCATTTACTGGAGTGAAATTGTTCCTTTTGTGTTCCTAATCCTCCTACTTTCCTTCCTTTACTCATTTATCACTCATTTATTCAGCCAACAACAGCACCAAATTGCTGGATATGCACAGTATGACAGTCACCAGGTTATAACTCAAGTATGATTTCTAGTTGGGATTGCTGCTGACAGCTACAGGAGTGGTGTTTAAACAAGACAACTTCAGGGGGTTAAATATCAGAAAGGAAGGAAATTCCAAGGTCAAATCCAGATGAGATGAACTTCTGTGAAGATTTGCTTCTCCTTGAAGAGAAGAGGAAGTGATGGCTTAAAGGAATCGGGTATGTTTGTTAAGATTTGAGTAAGAACACATCTATTTAGAGATTTCCTAAATAATCAGCTGAAAGCCAATGAGTCAATTTCTTTAATTAGCTTAGTTCACTATCCCAGGCAAGAAATCCCTCTTACTCAAACTAAAACATGTTTATTTTAATGAGACTCTTTGTTTTCCAGGGCTTTAAAAAAAAGTCTTAAGGGATGTATATGTCAGCCTTGTTTACCTGGATGACTTGCAGTTTATCACCTTGGCACCAGATTGATTGGTACCATTTCTTCATTAAAGAGGAGAACTTCCTTCTCTGAGTCTTTCACACATGCCCTTTCCTTCCTTTCCTTGCCCATCCTCATTGCTGTGGCCAGGCTCCCTACCATTCAAACAGCATAGACTTCCGCTGTTCCCTTCTTTTTCTCACCTCATCCAATCCATTCTACCACTTGTTGAGAATTTATTTTCCCAATGCTACCTATTAGTTACAATTTCCCAGATGAACTTCCTATAAATGAAATGAAGGAAGTGAAATCCTCTTCATTGCAGAATAAAGTGTGTGTGTGCCTATGCACATGTATACACACACAGGCACACACACATGCACACACATGCACACGATCTGGCATCAAATCACTTGTGTGCCCCTCTCACTCACCATATGCAGTCAATTTTCACTTCTTGGTTTCTCTTCACAAGCCTGAGCTACCAAACACTGACCGATGGAGCCCTTAAAATAGTCTTCATGGGATCAATATTTTCAGGTATTGAAACTTTGTCTGCTGGAAAGCCTTTTCTTCTTTTCTGGTATGGACAATGTACTTTCATGGAAAGAAGGGATGCTAGACAAAGTGTCTCAGCACTGAATGGTTGACCTTGAAAAAATCTCTCTCTCTCTCTCTCTCTCTCTCTCTCTCTCTCTCTCTCTCTCTCTCTCTCTCTCTCTCTCTTTCTCTCTCTCTCTCTCTGGGCCTCAATTTCCTTATTTATAAATTGGACCAAGAAGATTGGAGCAGCCACTCTCTAAAAGGCTACAGTTTCCCCCTCAAATGAAACCCACTCAAGAATGCCCTCAAAGCTGGACACTAGCAGCTACCCATAGTCCTAGCTACTCAGAAGGCTGATATCTAGAGGATTACCATTAAAAGTCACTCAGGCCTCAGGCCAGCAAAGTTCTGTGAGACTTTGTCTCCAAACACCCAACAAAAAGCAACACTGGAAATGTGTCTCCAGTGGTAGGATACCAGCTGAGCAAGCAAGGTGAGCAACATTAAGGCCCCAAGTTTAAGCCCTGGCACCAAAATAAAAGGAGGTATATTCCTTAACTGTACATCCCACAGTGCCTTCATCTTCCTTGACAAAGTGGTCACAACCTGGAATAGAGAACTTGAGTGACTGAACTCAGTGTTCCAAATATTCAAAACCATGTCGGTATAAAAAACATATGATGCAGCCAGGCGCCAGTGGATCACACCTGTAATCCTAGCTACTCAGAAGGCTGACATTTGAGGATTGCAGTTAAAAGCCAGCCCAGGCAGGAAAGTCTGTGAACCACCAGAAAACCAGAAGTGGCACTGTGGCTCAAGTAGTAAAGCACTAGCCTTGAGCTGAAGAGTTCAGGGACAGCACCCAGGCCCAGAGTTCAAACCCCACAACTGACAAAAAAAGATAAAGGAACATACAATGCATAAATGACTCCTCTTTTCAGACATCTGATTTCAGAAGGCACTGAAAACAGTTAAAATACTGGGGCTGGGGATATGGCCTAGTGGCAAGAGTGCCTGCCTCGGATACACGAGGCCCTGGGTTCGATTCCCCCAGCACCACATATACAGAAAACGGCCAGAAGCGGCGCTGTGGCTCAAGTGGCAGAGTGCTAGCCTTGAGCGGGAAGAAGCCAGGGACAGTGCTCAGGCCCTGAGTCCAAGGCCCAGGACTGGACAAAAAAAAAAAAAAAAACAGTTAAAATACCTGCAATGGTTACCTCCTCTTTCCAGCAAATGAAAGTGCTAGCATCCTACAGGAGCTTCATATGTAGAACTTGAATATTGCACCAAAGACTACCAGTCCAAAAGTGGGTTCATGCTGTGGGTCCTCAACCTGAGCATCAGCCTTGGGACTAAATTCAAAAGATATTTACAAGATAACTTGCAAACTCACCAATAACTTCACAATCACTTTTCACATTTGATATCTGCAAGATCCAAATGACGGAAACACTTAGTCAACAAATATTAGGGTGTTGTTGCTGTGTGCCAGGCACTGTTTGGGGTATTTAGGATGACCTGGTGGACAAATCCATGGCCTCTTCCTTCACAGAGCTGACATCCTAGCAGAGACAGAATCTATTGTGATGAACTGAGATGAATAGGAAAATCTTAAAAGGGGAAGCTCACAGCCATTGCCCAATTATGGGATAAGCACACTGGCAAAGCTTTGATAGTAATAACAACCACCATTTATTATTCACCAAATACGTACAGAATGTGTTCTATATGCCAAGCTGTATGCTTACTGCTTTACATACACTATTTTATTTAATCTTTATGCTAACCCTGCAAGGCAGGTATTATTATCTCCATTTTTCAAATGAGGAAATTAAGACTCAAAGTTTTAGTTATTTGCTCAAGTTCCCCTGCCTGGCAAGCAATGGAGGTGGAAGAAATTAATCCTGCTGGCAGAAAAAAGGGAGAGCGACTGATGAGGAAAGCCACAAAAGCTGAGCAGAAGTTCATCAAGCCAAGAAATAAAGACGATCACACCTGGACCTCAAGTTCAAGGTTATAACTGTACAAAAAATGTAATAGGGATTTATATTGGAAAAGAGAAAAAGGTTAGATAGTTGAGGAAAAGGCCCTGGGTAGAAAGTTGCAAGAAAGGCCAGTAGGATAGATGGGTCAAGATGAGAGTACAACATCAGCTAGACATTCTTAGAACCTTCTGGATTTCTTGTTTGTCAAATAGAAAGTAGATTATATTGGGCAGGGCATGGTGGCTCAGAATCCCCCAGAAGGAATAGGATAGGAGGCTCCTAGTTCGAGGCTGACTTGGGAAACGTTCGAGACCTTATATGCAGAAGGACTGGAGGCTTAAGTGGTACAACAAGCATGAGGTCCTGACTCAAAATCCCCAGTACTGTTTTCACACACACAAAAATATGATGTATAAGTAGTCAAGCAGTCCTGCGGTCCCAAGCTTGCCTTGTTGTCCCCAAAGCTGTGAGAAACTGTATTTATACTCCCTTCAACCCATTACGTGACATGACACACCAGTTGTGAGGCTCTGCAATAAGCAATGAGGAGCTATTGAAGGGTTTGAAGCAGAGTAACAACATCATCAAAGGGTGAGGAATGGATGGGAGAAGAAGATGGCTAAGGCAAGGAGCCTGGTAAGAGCTGGGAAAGCTGTGCACTAATGACTACCAGGAACTGGTGGGAAGTGGGCACAAATCATAGGCACAGGCTGGAAAAGGATAGAAAATGGTGTTGGCAGCCATTGGTGAGGGGTAGAATGTGCTGTGGGTGAGGGTTTTCCTGGGAATCACTGTAAAGAGTCCAGATTAAAAAGATACTTAAAACTCATGGCCACCAGGCCTCTTCCCTTGGGCAAAATTCCAGTTCTGAGTTCAAAAGACTACCGTATCAACACTTTACAAAGCAAGGCGGGCATTTCACATTTCTCTTTATCAATGAATGAGTGGGTACAAGAAAGGGAACAGGGAAACACAGACCGAGAGAACTGACAAAGCACCATGCAAAGAAACTGTGCATTGAGATCTTCTGAGTTCCGACACAGGAAACTGCATTGAGATCTTCTGAGTTCTGATACGCTCTGAAAATCACAATTCTCCTGTCACTTACTACACAAGACTTCCACAGCCCAAGGAACAAAACTCTAAAATGTTTCTGATGGCGACAGGAATGGCAGAACTGTGTTCTCAATTTGAGAATTCCATTTCTCTTTTATTATTTCCTCCTGGAGGGGAAAACGTGGTAAAACTTGGTCTGTCATTGTTTGTTTTGTGTTTTTAAGAAACAGAAAAGAGAAACATCTAAATACCTTGAAACTTTCTATTCTAGAATCACTAACCACCCACAGTATAACCCCATCATGGAGCTACCAGGTAACCAATTCAGAACAAGAAGCAATATATTGAATAATTGTTTAACCATCAAAATTATGACTATGGGGAAACTTGGATTTCACAGTGACTGCTGAAACAATAGACCAAGAAGGGTAAAAATCTTTGTGATTCAGATCCTCTGTCACAAAGAAGTCTTTTTCTGAATAATGTTGCTGAGAGTTAAAGATTCATAGCACCACAGCTTTTTCCTTGTTTGTTGTTGTTTGCTTGTGGCTTTTGTTTTTCTTTGGGTTTTAACTTTTTGTGAGTTTTTTTTTTGTTGGTTGGTTTTGAGTCTCACAATCTTGCTGCTTCAGCCTCCTGAGTGCTGGAATTATAGGTGTGTCCCACTACACTTGGCTCTTTTTCTTTTTCCTTTTTAAAAAATTCATTTAGAAGGAGCTGAAACTCTTTCTGAACTCCTCTGTATGTGGATTGTGCAGAATAAAATGTAATCATAATGGCTCAGGGTCATCACGGGCAGTTCCAACTATTGTTTTAGGTTAAAAGACTCAGGACTATTTGAAATGTGTTGAGTTTTCCCCAGCTTGAGATGACATCTATTTTTAGACCTGTTATCTGGTTTTTTGTTTTGCTTTGTTTTGCAGTTCTTTTTCCTTCTCCTTTGCCAGGCTTCCACTATATACTCAGGCTATCCGTATTCTTTAATCTTAAAGCCTTTTTCTTTTCTTCCTATATACTATTTCTATTCAATGAGGTCATGAAACACAAATAATTAAGTGCCTAGTCAGAACTGCACCTAAGACAAGAAGAAGTAACTCCCAGAAAAGACAAGAGAGTCGCTCATATTTAATCCATGCTCTAGGGAGACTGCATCATAAAATACAGTCTAGAGAGGATGGTTAGAGAGGATTCGACATCAGCAAAACTTATCTTTGACCTTCTGTAAATTATTTAATGTATGATGGGTTCATAATCCTGCTAGATACACATAGAAATAATAACATCTACTTCAATAGGGTTATCACTGGGATTAAATGAGGTAGTGCACAATAAGTTCCTGGCTACATGCCTGCCACATGATTATCCTCTGTTCTTTAAACCTAACACTATTGTTGTGGATTTTGTGACATTCCATGATGGCTGCTGAAATGGTATCTTTTTCTCCCTACAATACCTCTAAACTACAACAATCATTGTTAGTGCTGAAGGCCCTCCCCCACCCCACCCCCCAAAATTTAAATAGCTAAAGATGCAAGTGTACTGGAAATTGGAGGAAATACGTGCCCAGCCCTTCATGCTGTTTGAGGTCCCATCAGGGTCAAGGACACAGGGTCAAGCCATCCAGTGAAGATGTTGTAGACTTCCACTGCAATTTGTGGTTAAAACAGATTGAGACCAAAAGGGGTGCAGGTGGAGGTTGAAAGGTCTAAGAGTGCCAGGGAACATGATGTCAATGGCAAACTTGCTTGAGTTTTGTTTGTTCTCCTGGAATCTAAATGATGTTACCAAAGGAACCTTCTCCTACCTGTTCTTCACTATTGTTCCTGTTCAAAGAAATACTTCTCCAAAAGTGTGATATGAGCGGGTATGCTCTTTGGTCTTGGGTCATTTTAGATAATACTTGTTTATGAAGTGCAAAGCATCGACATACTTGTCATGTTATTTTATAAGTATGGCATATCTGTTCAGTAACATAAGCATGACTATCATTTGTCCAGTCAGTCACTCTCCCCTGTTGTTGAACATGTAAACTGTTCCCTTCTATTATGAAAATCCCCACTGCCCACTGTAAACATCTTCTTTTTTAGTTTTTTATTCTGTGATTATTTCCTTAGGGAAACTTCCAGGGTATAGAATTGCCAGCTCACAGGGTTTGAGCTGCTTCATGGCTCTTATGACTCACCAGATTTGTGGGCTTGCCTTTATAACTCCAAGCATTTTCAGAAAACTGTTTTGCATCTAATGTTATGTGTTAGAGCTATAAGCTGCTAAGAAATAGTGAACAAGTAAAGCTGAGCACCATCAGGATGGGGAAATATTTATTAGAAAGCAAGGAGGGAAGAAAGGAAGGAAGGAAGGAAAAGGAAGGAAGGAAGGAAGGAAGGAAGGAAGGAAGGAAGGAAGGAAGGAAGGAAGGAAGGAAGGAAGGAAGGAAGGAAGGAAGGAAGGAAGGAAGGAGGGAGGGAGGGAAGGGAGGGAGGGAGGGAGGGAGGGAGGGAGGGAGGGAGGGAGGAGAAGAGAAATGGAAGAGAGGGAAGGAGGGTGGGAAAGAAGAAAGAGGAGGGAGGAAGAGAGTAAGGGAAGGGCAAGAAGAAAGGCAGAGAAAAACAGACAAAGGAGGATATTGAAATTCCATGGCTTGTAAAGTTGATTTCTTACCTTCTGAACACATGGTGGCTCTCAGTGTATGTCATCTAGATGTGTTGAGGGGAGTATGCTGTGTAGCCTTCTCTAACTTCCTGAGCACAGCCTAGCACCTGTAGCCTTGAGGACTTCCCTAAACCTCTTTCTAGCAAGATGCTTACTTAGTTTGAGCTCTGCTTTGACAGTTCCACAGCTGGGAAGACTGTAACTCCCACATTCATAGTAGATCCTGAGAACCCAGCTTCTGCTCCAACTATTTGCCTTCACCTCCCCGCCCCCCCCCCCCACACACACTAGCTCCACCAGAGAGTTTTTGTAGTTGTTAGGTCTGCCCAGGAGAACAGCTCCCTTTTCCCTTCCTCTTCGTGAAATACAGCCCATAGCCTTGCCAGAAATGACCGATCCAAAACCAGTAACCATCAGACTGACAATCACCTGACTGTGAGTCAGTAAAGGACCCAGACTCTGAGGTCATTTCCTCATCCACTGAAGACACTTCCTGAACTGCCGTACTCACGCCTCCTTGGGACACTGAGAGGTTCTCCAGGCTCTGAAATCACTTCCGCATAGGCTGTGGACCTGCCTCCTGCCTTTCCCTATATAATCTCTCTCCCTCCCTCTTTTCCTTTTTCTTCTCTTCTCTCTCCACACACCTCCATCTCATGCTGGCCAGCAGTTTGCTCTCCCCCCAATAAATTCTTTTCTGCCTGAACCATGTGGCAGTCTCCTTTCAGTTAATCTTACATCTGGTATTGGCAAACCTTACAGTTACACTGCCTCCCACTTTGTTCTCCTTGTAAACTCCCAGGCCTTTCTAGAACTTACCCTTATGTTGGAATCAAACATGGATTGGAATCGTGCCTGAACCACCTGTGTGGCACTCTGTGTGGCTCTAAGTGAGTAGTTGTCCCTCTCTGGGCCCCATTTCCTTCACCTGGAAAAGAAGGCTTCACTCTATGCCTCACACTACCAAGTACTCAACAAATGGTTCTGTCACATGATGATGGACAATACCATCTAATCTATGGTTAAGAACAAAACAGGAAAGATGATGCTTCTATGTCTTCAACTGCATGGCAGAGGTCATGTGACCCACCAGAGGACACTGTTTTGAGGCACCATTAGGTAGAGCACCCTATAGGGGTTGGTACCTGGTTGGTGTTCCTTGTTATTTTCCTTCCCTCTGCTTCCCTGCAGCTCCTTTCCCTTCCTTCTCCTTCCCTCTCTCCTTTCCCCTTCTGTTTGGATAACCACACAGCTCCATACCACCACAGAAGAATGCACTAAATCTCTCCCTCTCTGCCCTTCCTGTGGGTGGACAGGAAAGATAAACTAGGAGTAGAGGCCCCTGAGGCAGTGGCTTGGCTAGGCCTTTTCCAGGCAACAGAGAGTAAACAAACCAAACCGTTAGTAGTTGAGATGCAGGAAAGCTAGAGCCGGGAGGGAAAGTAGCCTGAATGGAGCTTTTGACAAATCAACTTGGCCTTAAATCTCTGAGCCTCCACAGAGGATCTGTCTGTGAAACAGATTTGGGACTCATGAGTTAGTGTTCCCCAAAGCTGAGATGAGAGCCAGGGGTAAGGTTGTACTGATTGAAAAGAGGAAGGGGACAGTCATGAAATGGTGAATAAAATGCCTAATTGTGCCAGGGGTTTTCTATTTCATTAAATCCCACTTTTAACTGCAGGCCTTTTCATCATGAGAGTGGGTGGTGGCTGCTGGAGATGGCTATTATGCTTAACTATTTTAATCAGAGTTTTGTTATATGTATAAGAGAGCAAATTGAGTAGAAAAGTATGCAAAGCTCCATTTCTCTGCTAACTTTATGGCCATGGCCAAAGTTACAACCAAGATGCAGGTATTTATGTGGAAACACAGAATAAAGCAAGGCTAAGGAGATGCTGGGGGCAAGAGACAGATCCAATGAATTGGCCTGAGGTGTGAAACTAGAAAGTCACAACACACACACACACACACACACACACACACACACACACACACACACACAAACACCCACATCTGAAGGAGGGTTTGGATTTTGTGAATGTGGATGGTCTTGTTTAAGATGATTTGAGCATCCCTAGCAGGAGGCCATGGCAGTGTTGCCTCTGCCTGGCTCTGATTCTGGATCAGAGTGGGACCACTGTGGGTGAAAGTCATGGGATTTTCCATGAGCCAGAGTAAGATGAACATGAGGAAATGTTCCAGTGATAAGACAAAGTGTATGGATATCCCTCTCAGATTCTTCTCCTCTGGACCTTCTCAACACACTGTGCCCATATTTGCTAGAACATTCACCAGTGTTTATTAAAATTACTCATTAGTATTTCATTAATAGTTAATCACATTTAATACATATGATGATATTTACTATTCTTAACCGTTCTCTCCCACTAGAGTAAAATCTAAGGCAGGGACCACATCTGAGCAGATGTTTTACTCCCAGTGGCCAAGGATGATTCCTGACACCCTTCAGGATTCAGTAAACATCCGCCACAGTTATTACTTTCTGCTAATTACAACCAGCTTAATTAAGACCTTGTACTCCAGAGCCAAATGCTGGGATTTGGATCCCAGTCTCTGACTGGATACTTATCCATTCTCCGCCTCAGTTTCTTATATGTATAAAAGAGCACCAACAGTGGTGTACAGATTATAAGTATGAGTTAGTTCATGCACCTCTAATACAGTATGGAACACATACTGCTCAGTGTCAGCTGTACAAAACTTCCATCCTCAGCATTGTCACCATCATCACCATCAACACCACAGCCATCAGATCAACTTCTCACCAAACCCTATCTCAATTTCCTCTTCTGACTTGAACTGTGTGTTCATGAAGATCATATTTTGTCCTAACACCTTCTGGTTCTCTCCATGGTAATGTTTTATCCACTCTGTGTATTGGTTCCAGAAACTTCTGAATTCTGAACTAGCTTTCTCTGTCCACCAATGTATGCTTGAAATGTCGCCCACTACCAGCGATAGCTTTATCCTTAGGCTCTTAAAGTGTGTGTGTGTGTGTGTGTGTGTGTGTGTGTGTGTGTGCGTGTGTGTGATGATTAGCCAAATTAAAAATATGACCAGAAAATTAAATTCTATGCAAGCACATCCTATAATGTACTTCAAAGGCAAACAAATACCTGTGTGTGTCTCGCTGTTAGAGATTATCCACCTGAGAGCTTTTTTCTTCCATTAACATATCTAGCAAAGAGTTAAGGAAAATCTGATAATAAAATGGCAATCTCAGTGTGCCACCTTGCCACAGAACCTACTGTCCTTTTTGGATGGGAGAGCAGGATAATGTGAAATGAGAAGTTGAGGAAAATAACAGAAGCTGGAATGAGGTGCCAGAGGAAGGCAACCATAAAATCACTGAAAATACACAGAGAGGGGGGCAGGGAGAGGAAAGAGATGAGATGAACATCAAACATCATTATTTCAGACAACAGTATTCACAGAATGGAGCCTTTAATGTACAGAATGGGGGAGTATTAAGACTACATACACATATGTATATTCATAAAGCATCTCTCAAACATCACACAGGAAATTGCTCATATCAGTTGCCTTCAGGAAGGAAAAATGTGTGTAGCTGGGATAGAGAAAGGGGAAGCTTTAACTGGAAGTCCTTTGTCTTTATGAACCATATGAATATATAAACAATTTCAAAATGGATTTCTTTTTTTTCTGTGCTATGGATGGAATCAAAGGTATACAGTAGGCAAGTGTTCTATCACTGAGCTACGTGCCCATCCCATCAAAATGGATTTTAAAAATAATCATCTGCTGGACACCTGTGGCATGCACCTGTAATCCTAGCTACTCAGGAGGCTGAGATCTGAGGATCACAGTTCAAAGCTAGCCTGAGCAGAAAAGTCTGTTAGATTCTTATCTTCTGTTAAATAGGTGGGGAGGGGGAGAGAAAGCCAGAAATGGAACAGTAGCTAATATGGTAGAGTATGAGCCTTGAGCAAAAAGGTTCAGGGACAATGCCCAGATCCTGAGTTGAAGACCCAAGGCTAACAATAATCCTCCTCCTCCTCTTCCTCCTCCTCCTCCTCCTCCTCCTCCTCCTCCTCCTCCTCCTCCTCCTCCTCTTTCTCCCTCTCCTTCTCCTCCTTCTCAACATCATCATCATCTTATAGGGTGAGCAGAGATCAAGTTGGAAGTTGGAACCTGAATTCATTTTTGATCTGTGCTTTATAGCAAATCACTTCTCTCTCTGGGCCTTGACCTTTTCCCTTGAAATAAAGGCATTACAGGAGGTCTTGTATTCAGCTTCCACTTCTCAAGATTCTCTCTTCAATGGGAATTACAACTCTTCAGCCAATCTACTTCCAGCCCCCGATAATGTGAACCCACTATGGACCAGCCCCTCCCTTGCAGATCTGGTCTTTCCAGTCTGTGATTTTTCTTCTGGTGGTCATGGGATATCACTTGACCTCTTCGGTTTGGGACTTTGGGGGGATAAAAGAGGTAGCCAAAAATTTGAACTTAAAGAAAAGGAGGGTGACTAAAAGGAGGGAAAATAAGGTCAGTGTAAAGAAAAGCCCAGAATAAAAGAGAACCATGACAGGCTGAGTATGAACAATGTCACTATGGAGCAGAACAGGGTAGTAGAGAGAATGGAAGGAAAGACACAGAAGCCCCTGTAGTAACCTGCCCAATAGGGAATAATGGGAAGGGTATGCAAAACAAATGTTCCATAAGCTAGGAACACAGGGGAGAAGTCCTGCTCTTTCCACCACCATGAAACCTCCATTGTGACATTTGCTCAGGACCCTAAGGTCACCTGCAACATAAATTAGAAAGGTCTCAAAGAGGGGCTATGAGATTCAGGGGGAGATTAGGAAGGAGAGGAAGGAAGGAAAGAAGAGAAGGGGAAATGAAGTGAAAGGGTAGGGGAGGCAAAGAGGTACAGAACAGCATAGGCAGTAGGGAAACAAAGGGAAAAAATGAGAAAGAAATGTAAGTTCACCCATCTCAAGAGTAGAATCCACAAAGAGGAACTGGGTACATTCAACCTGAGGAACACAAACATGAGCTTGAACACTTTGCTGGACGAAAGAGACTCTCAGGAGACTCTCTTTGCTCCGGAGACTAATTGATGCCCTTCAGCACTGAAGGACCACCAGTTCTTCAAAGCATTTGAAGGATTCCTGTTCACAAGAATGACCAAACTTATTTTACATGGCTTCCCAGGGATAGATTAGGAGGCAGGGGAGAAATGCACAAGGTTTGAGCTTGATGAACGGAAGAAGCTTTAAGCAACTGAAGATAGACTAAAAGCCAACTGAGAATTTCAAGTGTCTGGGGGTTGGTGGAAGACTGAGGACTCATCCAGGAGGGGCAAATAACATCATCAGCCAACTAATGAGCTGCAAGACCTAGCCCTTGGTAAAGGAGAAATGGAAATCAGCAGACATAGAAGTCACCCAGTGTCTCCCCAGGCAGAGCTGTGATTGGCTGGCTGGGCCAGGCCTAGCAGGCACCTTCAGGGGAAGAGGCTGGGCCCACATGACAAGTTCCTAAGAGACTGAGGGAAGGGCTGAGCCCAACCTACCAGAGGCCTAACTGAACATAGAATCCAGTCACAGCAAGAAACCACACCCACTCGTGACCTGTACCTATAAATGCCTATGCGCACACCCGGAGAACTTACATCCTCTCCTGGACACTCTAGTTTCAAGACTTTCACACGAAAGTGCCCATACACACAGTTTACAACCTACCCACTCATGTGACACCCACACTCCCACGCTTCTTGCTCAAATGCTCGCACACACATCCATGTCACACACTCGGAGCGTCCTCTTACACGTATCTGCACTCCGGTGCATGTAAACACAAATGTTTCTACTCCACATCTCTTCAGGCAAACCAGGTACAAACCTGGCCCATCTACGCAAGTGCATCCCCTCCCCTCCACCAGGCCAACTCCATCAAGAAGAGACTTCCCGCTAGCTGGCTCGGTCGGTGTGCAGCGGCCACAGTGGCCAGGAATTAAAATGCAGCGAGGAGGAGCCGGGGCGGGCGCGTCAGCACCGCGTCTCCAGGAGCGCACAGCGCTCGCCGCCGCCGCCGCCGCCGCCGCCACCCCGCCCGCCCGGAGCCGCGGGGCCAAGCGAGCGCAGGAGCAGGTGCTCGGAGACCAGCCGCGACTGCCTCCTCGCGCGGCCCCAGCCCAAGTTCGCCCGGGGCCCGAGGAGGGCCGGGCAGCGGAGAGAAGAGCGCATCCAGTGCCGCTGCCACAGCCACCACCCCCAGCCGACTTTGGAGAGAAGGGAGCGCGGAGCTGCGAGGCATCACCCCCGCAGTGCCCAGCTCCCGGGGCAAAGGGGAGAAGCGACGAGGGACAACGAAATCGGGCTTTTCTGGAGACTTAAAGCACCCCGGAGAGGCAAGCCGAAGGGGAGAAGACACAGTTTCTCTCACCAGAAGCCTTGCAGGGGCCGACAGCGAGCAGCTACCCGCAGGACGCCTCGAGAAGCCGACCCCCAAGCCCAGGCGACGGCGAGCACTGCGCACGGCTTGGGCGCAGGACTTGGAGAGAAGCCTTTGGCGCGTCTCGGCCGAGCGCAGCGCGGGGGAGAGCAGTGAGAAGGAAGGGTTCTGGAGGGAAAAGGAAAAGGGGGACCGGGGCGACCACTCACCCCAGTACACACCCACCCACCCCACCCGCCCAGCCAGGCGCCGCCGCGCGCCTCTGGGGGCGCTCGTTCCTTGGCGCCTTCTCTGCTGTGTCCCAGCACCGCCGGGCTCTGGGCTGCTGGGGGCGGAGGTGGGGGGGGGTCCTTGGGGAATGTCCGAATTAGGCATGGTGGCCGAGTGGCCCCTGTCCCAGGACCAGCGTAAACGCTGGGGCTAGGCGGGACCGGGGGGACTCATCGCGGGGTCCCCCGAGGTCCAGGACGAGGGGAGGCGGGCGCAGCGCCCAGGGACTGGAAAGGCGACTCTCAGTCAGGGCCCATCCAGAGGTGGTGCCCGGCGTCGCGCTTCGTCCGGGAAGACTAGCAGGCCAGGCGAGGCAAGGGGCGGCGGGCCGAGGAGGCGCCCAGTCCCGGGCGGGCGCCCACGGAGGCGGCGGTGGCGGCGCCGGGCGGGCATGCCGCGCCACCGGAGCTCCTTTCGGGCGCACGCTTCCCTGGCGCGGGCTGCGCGCGGCTGCTGCTACTGCTGCTTCCACTGCTGCTGCGGACTCCCATGGCGGCTCCGCCCGGCCGGGGCCGCCGCCGCTGCCGCCAGCCCCGGGCTGAATGAATGAGCCGGAGCGGCGGAGCTGGGCTGCCCGCGGCCGCGCTCACCGGCCCGGGACGCTTCCGCATGGCCCGCGAGCAGCCCGAGCCCGCGGCGGTGGCGGTGGCCGGGCAGCCCGGGGGCGGCAGGGGTGGCGAGAGGGCGCTGCACGGGGCAGGGGGCGCCCGCAGGGGGCGGCCGTCTCTGAGCCGCACTAAACTGCACGGGCTGCGGCACATGTGTGCCGGGCGCACGGCGGCGGGGGGCTCCTTCCAGCGGCGGGCGCTGTGGGTGCTGGCCTTCTGTACGTCCCTCGGCTTGCTGTTGTCCTGGTCCTCGAACCGCCTGCTCTACTGGCTCAGCTTCCCGTCACACACGCGGGTGCACCGGGAGTGGAGCCGCCAGCTGCCCTTCCCCGCCGTCACCGTGTGCAACAACAACCCGCTGCGCTTCCCGCGCCTCTCCAAAGGGGACCTCTACTACGCCGGCCACTGGCTCGGGCTGCTGCTGCCCAACCGCACGGCGCGCCCGCTGGTCAGCGAGCTGCTACGGGGCGACGAACCGCGTCGCCAGTGGTTCCGCAAGCTGGCCGACTTCCGCCTCTTCCTGCCGCCGCGCCACTTCGAGGGCATCAGCGCCGCCTTCATGGACCGCCTGGGCCACCAGCTGGAGGACATGCTGCTCTCCTGCAAGTACCGCGGCGAGCTCTGCGGGCCACACAACTTCTCCTCCGTGAGTTGCCCTCTGCGCCAACTTGCCCCCTGCGCACACACAGCCCCAAGTTCCCAAAGAGTCCCGAGGCCCCACACTTCCATCCACCCCCTTCATGGCTGGACACCCGGCCACTCGGGCTGGCAGTGTCTCTGTGTCACCACTCCGTTATGACAAGGTGGATCCACTCTCTCGCGGGTTCACCTGAGTCGTCTTCTGTCTGGGTTGTGAGAACTTGGTCATAAGTGAGAAAGAAAATCATCTCACTGTAGTCCCAGCCCTCTGTCCTCGTGTCTCCCGCAAACTTCTCACTTTACTCCTTGTGGATCCATCTGTGTTTTCCCCCAGATTCACAGAACCCCTAAGCTACTGCCTTGGGGCTGGGATATAGTAGGCATTTCTCAGAGGTGGACCTGTTGTCTTGGGGTGGGGGGGGAGGGGGAGCTCCGATGCAGGAGGGAACCTAAAGAAAGTGTTCCAAAACATGGGTCCCTGGGAGCATATCCTGCAGAGTTCCTAAGCCGCTAGTGGTTTCAGAGTTCTGAAGCAGACTCCAGGAGGAAGCTTCCAGAACACTAATGAACAGTGAAGCTTTGCTGGAGGTGGGGACAGACAGTTTGCTGGGGACAGAGAAGGGAGCAGCAGCTCTCCTGAGAAGTTGTATAAGCTCCCCAGTCTTCCTGAGCTGGGTCCTTCTGTCAGGTGTGAATGTGGGACTTCCATTTTGGGGAAGGGCCCTGCTGGACCTGTAGCTACATGCTAGGGATGGGGAGGCAAACAGCCAGGGCCTGGAGAAGGAAGCTGTGCTCGAGGTTTGTAAGCCATTTGCGGTGCTGAGTGCCTCATACTGTGGGTCTGGATAACACAGCTGTAGGACAGAAGGTATCTGCCGTGTGCCTTCTGTCTTGGAGGAATTCTGGTGCCAGGCCCCAGCGTGGCACAAGCCTGTCCAGCCATTTGTGTATGAATGTCCCTTAGGTGGGCTTTGGCTTTTCTACCAGCACAGGAGAGGTTGTTTTATATGTTCATTGGTAGAGTTCTGATGTTAATTTCACCAGACCTGATCTCTTACTCCAATGGTTTCTGTCTCTGACAAGCTGTTGTTTATTTGTTTTTGTTTTTTTTGGGGGGGTGGGGATAGCAAAAAGTCACCAACTCTTCAACAGGTGTTGGCATGATACTGGTCCTGCTAGACCTCTGATTGGCTGAATGCATTGTTTCTTGTCTAGGATATTGTCCCTGGCTCCAGCCTGACCCTGCTGGCTTTGTTTTAAGCCTGTGTAGAGTAACCACCAAATTACCCATTCTGAAACATCTCTTGTTTTCTGGACTTCTCAGGTGGCCTTTAAAGGTGATCTCTACCTGGTGGCATCTTGCCTTAGCCAGCAGGAAAGGCTGTTAACATATGCTTCTAAGTAACTTCTCTGAGAACTTCAAGCACAATTCTGGAGTTCCGCAAAGGGAAAAGAATGAGGATAGCAAATCCTTGTCTGTTGTTCTTTGGCTGAACCCTAACTAGCAGCTTCTAGAGTTTGCATAAAGTTCAAGATTATATCCAAGTATCCACTCCAAGTTGTACGACATGGCCTACCTAATGCAATTCTAACCCTGGACAATTGCTTTACAAAGTGTGTGGAATTACATTCTAGTAACCAATATTCACTTTCCATATTACTACCACCTGACTTAGCAATGAGTTTCATTCTCATTTTTAAAATAAGGAAAACCAGGCTCTAAAGCACACTGAAGAGCCATCCCATATTCCCAGAGCTGTCAGTTCAAATCCTAACTTTGCATATCACCAAATGCATCACAGAGAATTTGTCTCTGACCCTCTTGACCCTCTTCTTCTCTTTCTTCTTCTCTCTTGGGACCCTTGTTTCACATCCCTCCCATCACCATCAGGTCCTACCCCTTCTAGGGACTGGGAGAGAAAGAGTAGAGAAACTCAGGTGGTCCATGTGATCAGAGCCTTGGACACACATCACCAGGGCCATTCCCCCCCCCACCCCCCGGCATGATGAGGACATAGTGCCATTGGGTGCCATCTGACTTCAACCTCCACAGTGGGTGTGGCCATGAGTTTTGTGAGTCAATAGCTACAGGTTACCTACATCTGAAGTTTACTAACCCCCAAAGGTTTATATGCCTAAACTCAAAGCCACCCCTGGTGGCTTCCAGTCATCCCTGGGCTGGGACTTTTCAGCCCTTTCATCAGACACTGTAGGTTTTGCCAAGGGTCCTTCTATTTGCAGATGCCCAAAGCAATTCCACAGGGCCCGTGACATACAGAACAGGTTCATCAACAATATTTCCCTCTAGCCATCTGGCTGTATCTTAACTTTTGCCATTCTTGATGGAGTATCCCTCTGGGTTGTGGCTGAAGACATGAACTCTCAGGTGGTATTGGCCACTCAGAGCCTATATCTACCATTTACTGTGTCATCTGGCAAAGAACCGCCTCTCTCTGTTCTTTAGCGTCCTAATCCAATGGAGGTAACAGTTCTATAGATGATATAGATGATGCAGCTATAGATACCTCATTTATTGAAGTTTCTTCTGCCTGTGAGCCCTTCCTGCCCACTCTTTACTCCGGGGCCTTATTCCCACCCTGCTCCACCCAACACCTGGCACCTTCCTTCTTCTTATCTTCTACTCCCCTGCTTCAGTGTGGCTCCCCCTGTGTGTACATGTCATCATACCTGTTGAGCTGTGCTTGCCTCTCCTTTCAGACAGAGACAGGAATCTTGTCTGATTTCTCTGCTGTCTCCAACAACCCAGCACAGAGCCTGACACATAGTAGGTGCTCAGGAAAGTCCCAGGGATTAAATATAACCACCAGGCACACCCATTCTTTCCTGTTTGCCCTGAGTTTTCCACAGCAGAATTCTTGGCTTAATTCCTCTGGGGAACACCAAGAAAATGCATTTCCAGCAAAGACAAAAACAAAATATCAGTGACCAAAACAAAAAAATAAACAACAACAACAACAAAAAAACCCAGGAAGTTTATGGGTCTGTGAGGGACAGGATTCGGATAGGGGAAGGAGGATGTCAATCACTGCCAGATATCCATGATTCCCAAGTCCTATGGACAGTCCAGCAGCTGAGGGTTATGGCTGCTCTTGAGGACACATTTGGGAGATGTTCCAGCTGTTTCTAAATCAGTCTTATGGTCTGGAAATAAATCCCACAGGGGAGAGACATGCATTGATGAGGGTTGAGGGTGTCCATTGGGTCCTATTTGCTAACCGTATTCCGGATGTGTTCATTAGCAGCAGCTCTGTGTTTGTTACAGCCAAGGAAGGGTTAATCACTCAGCAGTCAGACAAAGCTGCTCCACTTCTGAATGCCCGTGTTGTTCCCTGGCATCAGCTGTGTGGACCTCAGGCTCTGCACTGGGAAGTGATCAGGCAGGAGGCAGCACTATGAGGCTGAACTCTCTAAGCCCCGAGTCCTCAAATAAAGAAACTGAGGTATGAGGAACAGGGCCCTAAGAAGCTGCTCTCAGAGAAATGGCATGCATCAGAGGAAAGGGTCAAGCAGACATGGGCTTAGGACTCTGGCTGTGTGCATTCCTAACAGTGTGCCCTGGGATGACACTGCTTGCTGAGCCTCTAGTAATCATTTTTGTTTCTGAGCTAGAATGAAAATAACAAGATAACTCATATATGTGCAGTGACTACCATCTGCCTGGAAGGTAGTGGGTGCTTGGTACTGAAGGAAGACTCATTGTCATAATGTAGAGAAAGGGCTTGGCACAGTGTCTTGGCACCTGGTGACAGCAGATATTAATTGCTCTGTGTGTGTGCGTGTGTATGTGTGTGTGTGTGTGTGTGTGTGTGTGTGTGTGTGTGTGTGTGTATACCGGTCCTGAGGCCTGGATTCAGGTCTTGAACACTGTCCATAAGCATATTTGCTCAAGGTTAGATTCTACCACTTGAGCTACAACTCCATTTAGCTTCCAGGAGCCAGCACTAGAAAACAAGAAGTTATTACAGTAACATATTGTTTAAAACCAGCAAATTCTGTGGAACTGATGCTAGTCTAGTTGCTGTGAGGATGGATAGCTATAAGGAAAGAAAAATACTTTTGCCTTCAGAGAAAGGGGAATAAATGGACTAATACATATAAAGTGCTTTGACCAGTTTCTGGCACCAAGTAAGCACTCAATAAAGGTGGGCGTTTCCATTTTTATTACATGCAGTGAGCATTTTGAGTGAAGGACAAAGGCAAGTAGTTGGATAGCTGCAATATACTTGACTTTGGCTGGAGCTCATTTTCACAGTAACCCTGAATGGTTGTGGGATAACCTATATTTTACAAAGGGAAAAACTGTGGTTCTGGGAGGGTCTATAATCTGCCTAAAGTCACAAAACAAGCAGGTTGCAAGAATAGGAATCAAACCCATATTACCATGACTGAAAGGGTACTTGTTCCTTCTGCAGCAGATAAAGAAGGAACTGTGTTGGGAAGAGGCCAAGGGTATCCTGGGAAGTCCAGTCCGGCTTCAACTTTTCCCTGGCCAGCTGTGAGACTATGGCATCACCATCCTCTGTCCTCTGCCATAATAGAGCAAGAGCCAAATGACCAATGGGACTAAGCAGTGAAGTTTGCTATTCAAGTGGGCAGTCAGGGGAAAAAGAGGGCTTAAATGCTGCAGATGGCTCAAGCTTCTCAGCCAACCATTTCCTTTCTTTGCAGAGCTGAAATGGTGATTAAGGGGGAAATGTACAAGTTATTGAAGTGCTAGAGACCGGACGGTGATTAAATAGACATTTATACAAGGAACATGAAAAGACCTCTACCAGTTATTTGACTTCAGGGAAATTAGTTTAGGGAATCAAATGTAAACTCTGCTCAGGTCTGCAGATATCCAAATTGGCCAGCATCAGGCTGATTGTGATAGTGGCTATTTGTGGGGGGGGGGGGGGGGTGGCCACCGTGGCTGGTCATGAAGGCATCAATCAGATGTCTACCCAGTTGAGAAAGGCTAGAGTGATAACCATACAGCCATTTGCTGTGTATGTCATTTGTTTCAGTTCTTCCAAGTGGTTTGCTTGGATCAGCTACCCACAGTAGCTGATCAACCAATGCTCATTAAGTGCCTACTGTGTGCTGATCAGTGGCCCACAAAGATGTCCATAAATCCAATCTGCCTCTAGCAAATAGGCCCACGAAGACCAGTGTATTTTGTCAAGGAAGCTGGATCTAAAAGAAGCTGCCCATCATATAAAGGAGTGGGCTGGGATTTATACTGAGCACCTGGTCCATAGTCACATTTATCTTTATCAGACTGGATGAGAATTATGGAACCCATTTTATAGACAAAGAAATGGAGGTACAGAGTTACACAGCTAGAAAACAGCCTTATCAAGGTTCAACTAAAGATCCATCCAGCTCCCAAAACCATGTTCTATGGCCCTGACAGATCTGCCCACATCCAGAGGTGCTGATGAGAACAGCCTTCCCACAGAAACTATCACTCACCATCTCCCAAGTCTGTAAACTCTTAACTTGAAGTCTCTTCTCCTTTCCCTTAGTGTAGACCCCTGGAACCATTCTGAATTCCAAGGCCTACACACCTAAGATGGAAAGATAGATCTAAAGGACCCAGGATCACCAAGAAGCTGGCCCTTTCCCACTCTGACCCCACACATAGCAGATCTACGGGAGGAAATCTGCTCAGGAGTGGTGAGAACTAATTAATATCCCAATCAGAACTAAGTTACTCTTTTCATTCCTTCAAGGACAAGGATTACTTGAAGACCTGGATGAGAAAATGTTGCCAAAGCCAGATCCAGCTCAGGCTCTCACTAGCAAATAGATGACTTGCTCATAATTGGAACATGAATTGTTGATAAAACAAATAGAGGCTGAAAAAACATACTCAGGAAGTTTGTTCTCCTGAGCATGTCAAATATCTCCCTTGACACTGTTGTGTATACTATTAATTTGCTTCCTAAATTATTTCCTCTAATTCTGCACACGTTTGTGGAGCTCCTGCTTTTCTGCACTTTCACATTCATTATTTTATTTCAGTCTGACAATGGACCAGAAAAGATAGTGTCCTGCTCTCCTCGCTACCAGTGAGGAAACTGATGCCTAGCTGGGCCAGTTGGGACCAAGATCACAAAGAGAAGTACTGATAATTGGAGTCCAGAGGCAATGTCTTTGCCCTGCATCATAGACGTCTCCTCAAGAAAATCTTCACTTTTGGTCAAACAAACCTGCATTTCCAGTCTCAAATTGTGATGCCCTGGAGGGGAGTGGATCGTAATACATGTTCCTAGCTCATTCTATTCCCGTAGCAATGGAAGAAGTTTATTGCTGCACTCTGTTGGACGCCTGACTCAGAGAAGGAAGTGACTTTCCCAGGGTCACACAACAATTTGGAAAAGTGTCCAGAATTTAAACCCAGTTTGCCTAAGCCTTCTCTATTGAGTTCAGTTTATCTACCTCTTCTATTCCTGGTCAGGGTAGGTTAGAGCGGATTTTGCTTACCCTACAAGATTTTCCTGAGGTCTGGGGCAGAAGGATGGGGGCAATGATGGGCTTATGCCTTGAAGAAGAGAATCAGCACTTGGAAATAGCTACTGAGAATTGATACTGAAGTGCCTCCCTGAATCTCTGTCTTCTCCCCTCCTCTGTCACCCCAAGACCTACCCGCCCTCCTCCGCCAAGGTCTCCCAGCCTGGAATGAGCTAGAAATATACAGGAATTCCTGAGAAGCCCTACAAGGGATGTGTTTCCCAGACACCTGAGTCTGCAGGTAGGAGCAGGGCCTCATGGGTGTTTCCAACAAGCTCTTGTGGAGGCAGGTGCTACTGATCCATGGACCACTTTTGACAGACAAAGCTGTGAGCTCCTTAAACCTCATGAAAGCCAAGCAGGACTCCTCTACCCCACCCCATCCCCCGCCCCGTGCAGTTCTGTCTGACTTCTTGAGACTGTAAGATTGCCAATGAAATAGGCATCCTAGGGTAAAGTGAAAGCCTGGGGAGGGGCACTAGCTCCCCTAGGGAGTCCAGCATGCTTACAGCAGCAGAAAGCATTCTTGCTTCTAGGCAGCCTCTGTCTTGCCAAAACAGGGTTCATAGAGAGTTCCAGAGTGTCAGTCAAGGCAAAGTACAGAAGTCTTATGGTGGGCTAAATGATTGCCCTCCCCCTCCCCACCCCTGCCCCTCATGAAGATGTCCAGGTCCTGATCCCTAGAGCCTATGAATGGATTATGACTGCAGAGGTGATTGAATTGGGGGTTTTGAGATGAGTAAATCATCCTGGATTATCTGGGAGGGCCCACAGCAATCATGGATCTTTATAAGATATTTTAAAAAAGAAAAATAGGAAGTGGGAGAGTCAGAGAGACTGGAGAGTAGTTAAACCTCGAAGCAATCCTCTGACTGTCAGAGAAGGATTTAAAGAAAACTATGGCTTTGAAGATAAAGGAAGCAGCCATGAGTCAAGGAACGTGGCTGGTCCCCCAGGAGCTGGAAAAGGGGAGGAATCAGATTCTTCCCTACAGCCTAGCCTCCCCAACTTGATGGGAGCCAATAAGATTCATCTCAGACTTCTGACCTCCACACCACAAGATAACAAATGGCTGTTGTTTGAAGCTACTGTGCGTTGTAGTCATTTGTTACTGAGTTCTGAATCTATACAAGGAACCAAGCGGGGCAGTTTGGGAATGATGTTTGTCTAAAAGGAAAAGAAAAAAGAATGTATAACCAGCATGTATCTAGTTTCAAAAATAGCCTAGACACACTAGTTGCTAGTGTCACATGCCTATAAACCTAGCTACTCAGGAGGCTGAGATCTGAAGGATGGAGGTTCAAGGCCAGTCTGGGTAGAAAAGTCTGCACTTCTCCATTTCCAGTTAGCCATCCAAAGAGCTGGACTGGAGCCACTGGAGACAGTAGTAGAGCACCAACAAGAGAGCAGAGAAAGCACAAAGCCCTGAGATTTAACCACTAGATTGATCTATAAGTAATATAGCAATAATTTAGCCCCACTTACATGCCCGAGAAACTTGGAGAGAAGACATTTACATGGAGGGGGTTGGAAATGTTTCTCAGGAATCAGAAAGACTCAAGTTCAAATCCCAGTTCTGCTAGGTGTCATGTGGGTCAATACTCATACCCCTCATCTGTAAAACACAGATCTTAGCTTCCAGGAAGGAATTGCTGGGAATCCTGAAAACAATGTATAAATCATGAAATGCCTAACTCCTACCTATTATTTATTGATGACCAAACGATGGCCTAGTCGTGTGGAATGAAAGTTGAGTATAAACACTGAAAGCCCCTGCTTGCTTGTGTAGAAAATTACCCCATAGAGAGATAGGTACTACATAAATGAGAGCTGTCACCAACATCGCCATCATCACCATCATTATCCTAGCAGATGATGCCTTCCTTTCCTCTGTGAAGGACCTTCTGGATCCTGAAGGAATAGTCTACTATATGTTGTCACAGTCCTAGCCAGAAAGCTTAGTTAGGTGGTGGTTTACACATTGCATCTCTAGGCAGGTCGGAGTCTTTTGTGTTCCTTTGCCTTTAGAATTGTTCTGGCAAAAATTAAAAAGTAAGAGAGGAAGACTGAACTGCCCAAAGTCAGTGTGTGACTTGAGCTAGACTCTAAGCGTATTTGAGACTTGAAGCCTAAACTGCTAGTTAGTGGTTTCTTCTCGCATGGCAGTCTTAGTTTCTCCTTCCATGAATTCTCTTCTTCCTACCTGTGTGTTTCTAGCCACTCCTTCCGCTTTCTGCTCTGAAAGTTGTTGATTCTCTGATCTCCAAAAGTGAAGGGTTTAATCTTCTCTTGGAACCCCTCCCAACGAAAATTATTTTCCCACTTTGAAATGGCACGGGCAGTCACTGTGAACTCACATCCATAAATCTGAGCCTACAGCTCGGGAAAGCAGATGAGGTTTGATTCTGCTTCTCAGCACAAGACTCACAGAGCAAATTATGGAAAGAAATTTGATTTATAGGAGCACCTCAAAGGCTCTGGAGTGAGACGCGTGTTTATTCACTTTATTACCATTTATTTTACACTATCTCTTTATGCTTCCTGCACATGGATTTGAAAGACTATTTGGATAGATGCTTATGGTCTGCCAGATTGCATAGCCCTGTTGAGGCCCCTGGCTCTATTTGATGAGGCTGCCAATAGCTCAGGTTAGGGAGATCCTTATCCTAGAGCTGGGGTAAAGCCCAGCCTACAGAAAGCAGTCCTGGAGACTTGAGCCCAAAGTTCTTGCCTGAACTTTTCCTAGCTCTGCATTTGTGTGACACATACATTCAGCTGCAACCCCAGGGACGACAGGCAGGCAAGGCTTGATTTAAGATTCAAATATCTCAGAACAGCTGGGGATATTTAACATTGCAATAATTACATTACATTTCTGATGGTACATAGAGTGAGAGCCTTTTTTGTGTGTGTGGCTGTTGTTGTTGTTGAATATTCTATGAGCATCAAATATCTTAACCAGCCATGGAAACATGACTACGTTTTTCACATTTTTCACATCCAAGTAGTTTCATTTCTCTCTCTCTCTCTCTCTCTCTCTCTCTCTCTCTCTCTCTCTCTCTCTCTCTCTCTCTCTCTAGTTCTGTCTGATGGTGGCAACAAGAGTTGCCTCTCTACACACACCCCTCAATCCATTGTGACTGAGAAACTCAAGACAGGAAGAGTGTGCTGCTGGGGCAAGAAGGAAATGGGGCCAAGGATTAGCAGAAGTCCCATGTGTGCCAGGAATGATGGGGTTCAACTTGCTCAAAGTGACTTAGCTAAGTCATGATCCACATAAGCTCCACAAAGCCAATTCTAGAAATTTAGGTTAAAAGAGTTGATGTTGAGGCTGGGAATGTGGCCTAGAGGTAGAGTGCTTGCCTAGCATACATGAAGCCCTGGGTTTGATTCCTTAGCACCACATAAACAGAATAAGCCAGAGGTGGTGTTGCGGCTCAAGAGGTAGAGTGCTACCCTTGAGCATAAAGAAGCCAGGGACAGTGCTCAGGCCCTGAGTCCAAGCCCCAAGACTGGCAAAAAAAAAAAAAAAAGAGTCGATGTTCAGAGTGGTACAAGAAGAGAGCAGGCAAGTATGGGGGAAACCCCCCTACCAAGTGCCTGGCATTAGGCTCCACATTCATTACTTATTGTCTTTATTTCACAGTCTCACAGTCTGGAGTTGATTACTGTTGCACTGTTATATATGGGAACAAGGCTCAGAAGCTAGGGGGTTGGGGCAGGGCATAGGGATGAGGACCTTCACTTGATGTTCTTAAAAGACATTATTGTAGCCGGACATTGGTGGTTCGTGCCCTCGCTTTTCAGGAGACTAAGTTCTGAGGATCACTGTCTGAAGATAGACAAAGCAGACAAATCTGCGGGGCTCTTATCACCAACTAACTAGCAAAAAAATATGCTAGGAGTAGAGCTGTGGCTCAACTGTTAGACCACCAGCTTTGAGTAAAAATTCCAAGTGACAGCACTAGACTCTGAGTTCAAGCCTCAGTACTGGCACCAAAAAGGGGGGGGAAGGGTAGTGAAGATAGCATTTTGATTACTTAAGTTTTATTGATCCATGATTCCTTCATGAACACTCTATCCCTTCCCCTCCTCCATGTTCTGAGACTCTTAGCCAGTTGATGAGGCAGTCATGTCCCCATACCTTGGCTTGTCCTCCTCTTGTCCTTCTGGAGTCAAGGATTCATGGTCTTGAGTCACCACTCCAAGTCATGGCCAAACCACCCTCTCTTTTCAAGGAATTTTCCATTCATGTCCTTGCTCAGGCCATTGCCTCCCCTTGTAAATCCTAATTCTACCATCCATGCTTCTTGCATCCTCTGTTGTATGCTGGGTGCTGAGATGTGCTTCCATGTACCTGGGCACACTGTCGATCTAACAGTGAGCTGCCTCTGAGGAGGGTTAGAGGGATGGAACACACACATCATTATCTAGGCTTTCAGAGTGTTAACCACTTATGTGTTTTACTTGCAACAAATGAGCACATGAAATGAAACAAGAATGCCATTTCTAAAACATCCCATCTCTTTTGTAGTTGACTAAGACTGCTCTTACCTATAAATCATGTATAAAGCAAAGAGAGGTTTTCCCTCATTTCAACTACACAAAGCTCCCTTTGTCTCTGCCCCTCTTGGGACCCTTTCCTTCTCTGATCTTTTATTATTGCAGTCAGTCCCTTCTCACTGCCCAACCCCCAACCCCAATAGGGTCTGGCTGTATACAATGGCTGCCCAGCACCTCACACTCTGCCTTAAAAGTCACAAGTCTTCTGTGTGCCCATTGAACTCTTAGAATAGGAAACAGGTGTGATGCTGCCAAAATCCATGAATGAATGCTTCTATCCATCCCATTCATTCATTCTATGAAGGCTTATGGAGAGCCTTGCGGGCTGGCCATGGCTATGCAAACCAAAGGATGGATTCAACCCTCCTCATGGAGCTTAGATACTGGTGCTAGAATTTTCAGGTCTCCTGGAGACTGGAGTTACTGCAAGAATTATTATTTAAAACTCCCTAGCCCAAACCCAGAACTACTAAATCAGAATTTATAGTTGACAGCGGCACAGAGGCTCATACTCATAATCCACAGGAGGCAGAGATTGGGATGATCGAGTTTGGAGGAGAAAATGCTAGTGAGACCCCTACTTCAACCGATAAGCCTGGCTTGGTGATATACATCTGTCATCCCTGCTACATGGGATGCATAGGTAGGAGGATCAAGATTTGAGATCCGCTTAGGACAACAAGTATGAAACCCTACCTGAAAATTAGCTAAAGCAGAAAAGGGCTGGAGATGTGGCCCAAGTGGTACAGCACCTGCCAGATAAACACAAGGCTCAGTTTCACGAGAGAGAGAAACAGAGAGAGAGAGAGAGAGAGAGCGTTTATAGGGGAGAGGCCAGCAATTTATTTTAACTCATATGTGGCTGAGGATTTTAAAGAAACATCATATATTGGAGAGTAGATTGGACAGTTAACAAACAAGTAAATGAATGGGTGATATTTCTAATACTAATAAATACTATGAAGACAAAACAAGTAAGTCATGGGACAGATGACAGCAAGGGACAGTTTGGAGACCAAAAGCAGGGAAGAGTTGATTCTCAAGGGAAGAGTTTGAAGATTGAACTTGAAAACTCATGCTTGCTAAGCAGGTGTTCTACCACTGGAACCAAGCCTCTCTCCATCGTTTTTGCTGTTCATTTGTTTGGCACACAGGGCCTCTCACTTTTGTTTTTGTGGCAAAGCATAATCCTCCTCCTTCTGCCTCCCAAGTAGATGGAATTATGGGAGCACACAACCTCACCCAGCTCGGGGAAGTCACATCTTTGCTGAGACCTGCCAGATGAGAAGGAAAAGCCATTTAAGGTTAAGGGGGAAAAGAAATCCAAATGGGGGAATGGCAAAGTAAAATCCTTACATGGAGGAAGCATCTGCCTCTTTTCCTTCCCTTCTTCCTCTCTCCCTTCCTCCCTCCCTCCCAGCACTGGAAAATTCAACTCCAATCACTCAGTCCCTTGTTCTTTGTACTGTGGGTACATCTGGCTCCTTCTGAAGTGTAGCTGCCTCTCCCACCCACATAATGCAAGAGAACAACATGATTCTAGCAGTTCTGGAAATATTGACCCCCGGAATGCTAATGTGATGGAGCCTCTGGTCCTTAGGCAACTTTCTGTGGGAAATAAATAAATAAATAACTATAAGCAAGTGGAAAAAACCCACAGCCATGAGTCCAATCCCAATCTCTTGTCAGTGGGCAGCCCAGTGAGACCCACCTAGCCAGGCCCTTTCATTGGAACACTACATCTGGTTATCAATCTCTGTGTGACCCTGATGAGTAAGCTTCATGAGGTCACAGGTCTTAAGCCTTTGGCATCTGGATGGATCTTCTCATTCAACCTCTAAAATGAGGGGTCAGGTTGGCGGGTTGCCCCTAGTGAAAACAGACCCCTTGCCTGGCCTCATGCACCACAGAGAATGTAAAAACATGCCACTTATCATTTTTAGAATAATTGCATGACAGGAAAGCAACCAGCAATGCTCCAGTTTTACAGATGAAGCAACTTAGGTTCAGAGGAAAGGACTGACTTGCCCCAAGTCACCCACATTGTGCCACACAATGTTTCTGGTCCTTCCTTCCCCGTTTCCCTGGCTCATGGTGGTCATTTGCTACTGGATGTCTGTAAGCATGCCTTCGATGTCATTGTCATTTCTTGGATAAATTCATCCCTGATCTCAGTGGAGGGTATCATGAATCCTGGTCTGGGAGGTGAATTCTTGGCACAGAAATCTCAACAATGGTACCTGGGTTTATAAGCTGTGTCCCTCAATTTCAGTAATGTTGATGTGCATAAGAAACACCCAGAAATGCTGCAAAAGATTATATAGGCAGAGGTACTGGTTCAGTATGTGGGGCTCAAAGTCTTGCATTTCTGACATCAGTGTCATTGACATTGAACTAGACATTAGGCTTGGGCATAGGCTATGTTTGATGTAGCAAAGATCTCCAAGGTTAGACAAATTGTAACTGGAGTTCCAGGTCAGAGACCTAACTCTAGGACTTCTCCAAATCGGTCCAGCCACTGTCCCCAGTAGGGAAAAAAGATAAATAAAAATGGAAGGCAGAGAAAGGAGACTTACTACATGTTTATTACATGACACACTGCAGATGAGGCAAAATAAGCACTTGAGCCACCTTTGGAGGACAGATTGAACCTTAAATTTGCATCGAGGAAGAATTGGGGAAGGAGGCCAGAAGCATACATAGTTATCAAAATAGTCCAATAATCTAGGTTGTAGGTGTGGTCCAGGGCCCAGAGGTGGCCTGGTTGCTCCACTCAGGATTGATCAGTCCAGGCCTTGTTACAGGAGAAGAATCTTGTGGCAAGTGGTCTGTCCTTTGGAAACTCTACTATTGGTTTTCTCAGGGGTAGTTTCCATCCATCATTGTAAAGATATGATGATCAATCCTATCCATCTTGAGTTCCAGGTTGACTGCAGAAGAGAGAGAGAGAGAGAGAGAGAGAGAGAGAGAGAGAGAGAGAGAGAGAGAGAGAGAGAGAGGAGGACATTGGTACAATAGAGAGAGTAATGCCAAGTCTTTTATGCTGCTTTCCATTAATTCCTGGGCCCAAGTAAGGAGTTAGTGTTTTACAACAACAACAAAAGAGTATATCCTAAGGACCTGTTAAAAGAGGAAAAGGCAACTCAACATAAGAGAATGAAAGACCTCTGACTGCAGACAGCCCTAAGTATCATGCAACCCTGATATTGAATTGTGAATTCTATGTTATAGTGAATCACCCCTTCTGGACAGAGTTTAGGGTGAGCCTACTTTGTCCTGAATCTTGCCCTGAGAAACACAGCTGCTTTTTTTTTTCTTTTTTTCTCCAAGGCAGGAGCTTCAGGCTGCTGCTATTTATTTAGAAATGCAGATCATATATAGCAATTGTTAAGGCTCTGGTAAGAATAACTCTTTCCTTTGTCTTTATGTGACACTGTGAGACCACGTGAAGGGAGAAATGGCAACAGAAATCACAGATCTCCAAATGGGTCCCCTGCTGGGACAAGCCTCCCAGGGTTTGCTTCCTTTTCTGATGTCTTGGAGATCAGTGAACATGTCCGAGAGTGGTGGAAGTCCAAAGAGTGCCGCTGGCACGATCACAGTAATCAGGCTTTGTCTTTGAGCAACATGGTGTTACTGCAAGGGAGAAAGCCTTCTTGTCAAGGGAGCCATGCCAGTAACAGGGCATTTCTAGGTAATACACCTAGATGCCTGTGCTTGTGTTGCTATGAGGCCATTAGTTAGAATTTCTGAGGCTGCCTGCAAACCATGCTTCAGACTGACTATTTGTTCAGTTGACTCATTCATCCCCTCACTGGGCTCTTTCTTTTTTAGTCATTCATTCTTCTATTCATTTACTGATTTAAACTCCTCATTTAATCCTTCATATATTTATTAGGTGCTTTCCATAGATGAGGCATTGAGCTGGACTCCAAAAGATAGTAATGCAAGTCCACGCTAAGACATCAAGTCAGTTTCTTCACCTCTACAGGATTTACTACCTAGGCAACAAACTAGACCTCCTCTCCTCCCCCCATCGCTTCTCCAGCTTAGGCCTGAAAAATGGGACCTCATTATCATCATTACCTTTCCCATGGTTCTCCTGGGTATACAAGAAAAAGGTCAAACACCCAGCCCTCTCTAATGTCTGACCTCCATGTACCATGCTTTCTGGCCCCATGGAGCTGGTTAGGGTGCCTGGGATCTCCATACACAGCTGAGCCTTTTTCTGTGTGACTCCCTTGGCCCCCACGTGTCCTATTACAACTGAATCTTCCTTGTGCATATGGAGTTAGTAGTACCCCAAGAAACTTTACCACAGAGTGGGGCAGAAGGAGGACTCTGGGTCCCACTCTAGACTTTCCCACCAAAACATTTTTTCTCCCCCTCCCCTGAGTAAATTCTGTTCAGTTTTGCATCTAGCCCCTATCTGGATTTGTGTAATATTGAAGAAAACCCACAGAAGACTTGCAAATGGCAGGCTCATGCAGTGACTTGTTCAAGGTCACAAAGCCACAAAGAAGGCCAAATCTCCACTACAGCTTAAGTCATCTCCTTCCCTGCCAAGGCTAACACGCATCTCCCACAAAGAAAGATAATAGCCTCAGGGAGCAATTCATTAATACTTGTAGGGCATTTTTATTACTTTCTACCGATGTCTAGAAGAATCTTGCTCTGGCCATCAAGTAGGCTGCAGAGGAGACCTGAGGTTACTGCGTGATGATTCACATCTCAGAACTGTGGGGTTTTGCCTAAGATGTTTAAATAACTCAGAGTTACTGCCACCCCAGCCGGGACAGGACAACCAGGCAGTGGTAGATGACTTTTGGGTGGGAGGGGAGATTGTGGGAGGCAGGAGGCAGACTTCCAGAAAGAAATTACCATTTCGTATTTATGACTTTGGCTCACAGGAGTGCCGCAGGGACAGGCTTGCTAATACATTAGGTAATTGCCTCCATCCTCCACTCCATTGTGCAGAATATAGACCAGACTGAGTGCAGACTTGTGGGACAAGCTTCAGCCTGGCCCCTTGGTCTCTCTGAGGACAAGAAGTGCAGAGGAGAAGAAGCTAGGTAGTGGGGGAAATAAGGAAGAGCCTTACTTCTCAGGCACGGGGGGGGGGAGGGGAATATCAATGCCTATGAAAACTCCAGAGTTGAGAAAGTAGAGGAAAAGTACCAAGCTAAGGATTAGGGAACTACAGATGCTATCTGGTGCTGACTCCTGGAACATCCTGGGTCCTTAGCTTCCTCTCTCTGGGCCTCTAATACCCACCTGGAAAATAAAAAGAGATGGTAAATCAGTATTTCTCAACTCTGGCTATGCATTAGAATCATCTAGGGGAACTTAAAAAAATACTAAAGTCCCAAGTTCAACCCTCAGAGATTCTGATTTCATTGACCTGGAGTGGAGCCCAGACATGTATATTTTGTAGCCAGAGTAGTGAGTCCCTGGATTCAGTGATCTTTGGATGGACTTTCTAGGAGCCTGGGTTGTCAAAGAAAGAAAGGCAATGTGTCATCAACCTTGAGATTCAGGGTCACTCATGTCCGGGTTTAGAACTTTGCTATCAATCATTTGTACCCAGGGTTAGGGGAGGGAGGCTTCCCTATAATCCCAGCTACTTGGAAGGCAGAGGTAGGATGATGGTGGTAAGGGCAGCAAGGGCTTTTGCCCAAGATCTGTGCTTTGGCATAAGACCCTAGTCTGAAAAACAAATGAAGCAAAAAGGCCTGGAGATGTGGCTCAAGGAGTAGATTATCTAGTTAGCAAGTTCCAGTATCTGAGTCTAAGCCCCAGTATTGTCCAAAAGACAAAAAAAAAAAAAAAAATGAGTACCTGCCTGAGTCTCACCTCTCCAGAGTGAGGCTCCCTCTCATCCGTGACTGTGAGCAAATGACATCAGAAGGCAGGAAGCCCAACTTCTAGTCCTTTCTGTATTCGCTCTGTGGCTATGTATCCCGAAGCCTCAGTTTCCTCATCCCTAGATAATGAGAAAGCAACAGGACCTCGTCCCCACTTTGAGCAGGTAGGGACCACGGTGTGGGTCACACTAACTAATGCCTTACAGGAGAAACCACTGTTCTTGTTTCAGACAGAGGCTCAGTGTGGTCAGGTGACCAGCCTGGTCCTTGAGCCAGTGAGAAATAGATCCAGGGAGAGAACAGTTCACATCCCAGCAATGCCACTTCCAAACAAACTTTAACTAGTTTATCAGTCTGTCTACACTGCACCTCAGTTTTCTTCTCCATATAATAGTCACATAGACTGCCCATTTTTCATAAGGTTATTACGAAGAGGAAAAAAGATAAGCAGGTAGAGCTCCTTGTGGAGCCTGACCCAAAGCAGAGACTTATGAATGTTTTTCCTTCCCTTGTTCCTTCTACCATTCCCTCCCTGCATTCTCCCTTTATCCTTTCCTTTGTTCCTGCTGGTCCCTTTTCTCCCCCCTGTTTCTGAGCATTGAACAGGATCTTGCTTGCTCATGTTAGACAAGAGCTCTACTACTGTGTTACACACCCTGCTCTTGTTTTTTTTTTTTTTTTTTTTTTGTGTGTGTGTGTGTGTTTTAGCCCAGGCTTGCCTGGAACTTAAGATCTTCCCTACTCCACTCATTCCCCCCCATCCCCCCACACACACAATTCTGGGGCTTGAACTCTAGGCCTGGGCTTGTCCCTTAGCTCCTTTTCTTCAAGGCTAGTGCTCAAACACTTGAGCCACAGCACCACTTCTGGCTTTTTCTGTGATTCATTGGAGATAAGAGTCTTGTGGACTTTACTTCCCTGGGCTGGCTTTGAACTGCCATCCTCCGATCTCAGCCTCCTGAGTAGCTAGGATTAGAGGCATGATCCATCATTGCCCAGCTCTGCCTCCACTTCTTGAGTGCTGGGATTACAGGCATAAATCACTATACCTGTCCCTGTGGCTAGTTTTTCAAATCTCTGAGGACTGAGATGATTAGTAGCAATTCACTGTGTGTAGGACCTTTGTGACTCAGTTTCCCCTTGTGTAAAGTAGGAATGACCGTGATTAAGCAAGTAGAGTATACAAAGGCTACTGATTTGTGGTTTCTGTAGGTTTTTCTCCCCAGACCCTGAGGCATGTTCCCTGTCTCTAATCCCCTCCCACCCCCAACACAGTTTTTGTCGTGGCAGGAGAGGGAACTCACCATCCCTAGTCCTTGTTGTATTCTCTTGGCAGTGACAACTCTGCACAGGGTCCCCAGGGTTCCTGAACAGAGGACCGTAACCCTATATCACTAGATTGTGTACCATCCTGAGATGGCAGAAAAGGAAAGACCTATAAATATGAGGGATTCGTATGAGAATAAGTCATGGGTAGGAACCCCAGCTATATAACTTTTTAATTCTCCACTCCAGCTTGTAAGCTCTGGCAATAAAAAGCAGTCAGTGGTAATTTATTTTTTTCCACCCTTTTAATTTTGTAATTTTTTTTTCCTTAACCAGCTGAAAAGTTCTCCTAAACTCACCTTAAGCTTGTATTTTCTCCACTTGGCTGTCATTTAAAAAAATGTGACCCTAGATTGTGATTTTAAATGCTCTCTTTTTTCTTATATTGCTAGTATGAAAGCTACAGGCTTGGAGGCAATTGCTTAACCAGGTGCTTGCCTTAACTGTCTCTAGATAACAAAGGAAAATGTCCAGGAGGGAGGGAGGCAGTTCAGGCACAAGGCATGCACTGTGCACATACCCCACATGCATGCTGAGTTTCTGGGACTCTTCAGGCAATTGGCTTTCCTATTGGAGTTTAGTTTTTCTCATGTGTAAAAACGGGATAAAAATTAGTGCCCGACCTCCCTCCTTGATTTCCTGTTTTTTCCCCCTCTTCCTGTTTCCTAAATTGATCTTCTGGTATTTTTTTGTCTGATTGTTTTCTTCAGATTGCATTCCTCCCTTAAGTATTCTTTGTCATGCTGGTTTAGTGATCATGAATTCCTTTCATTTTTGTTTGTCATGGAAAGTTTTGGTCTCACCATCTAATGTCAATGATATCTTCACTGGTAAAGCAGTTCGAGTTGGCAGTTGTTGATCTTCAGTGCTTGGATTATATCCTCCTTGAGATGACCCTTTTGTTGTTGTTGCTGTCTGAGACTGGGACTTGCACTTCCTAATCTGACACTTGCTTTCTCTCATTGGCTGGTGCTCTGACACCTGAGCCTGCATTCCATGAGATGGCCATATGGTCCAAAGAGATAATGTATAGAAATCATGTTGTGCAATATAAAGTACTGTAAATACTGTGGAGATTATTGCTTCTGCTGCTGCTGATGATAATGATGACGATGATGATAGTGATGATGGAGAAGATAAGGAGGATGGGGATGACAGATTGGAGGTGGCTCAAGTGGTAAAACACCAGCCATGAACAAGAGGATGAGGATGAGGAGGGTGGTGATGATGGGGATGATGATGATGGTAGTGATGAAGATGATGGAGACAATGAAGATGGTGTTAAGGATGGTGATAACACAATGGTGTGACTAGGGTAGGCTATGATTGGAGGGTTCAAGCTTGACTCCCAAACGTAGGCCTGAACTACGTGGCTGACACTGGCAACATGTTGGGGAGGGGAAAAGTAGATTTGAGAAATGAAAAAGATAGGAGGTAGAGCACCACATTTGGGGCACACTGAGGTTGAACTAGCCATGGAGCATCCTAACAGGCAGTGGGATCTATGAGCTGGTGTGGGGCACACCCGCCCGGACGCCTAGCATCATTATGAGGCGGTTCTAGCTGGCACTGCCTCTTTTCTTAGCCCCGGGGCCACCTGGCTGGTAGCCCAGCCTGCTCTCTGTGTCCAGAACCAGAAAGGCGGCTCTAACCAGCCCCGCCTCCCACCTCAGACCGCGTGTCTGCCAAGATGGCTGCGGGTGATGAGCCCAGAGGCGGTCCTGAGGGCCGTGATGTAGATGTAGGCGGCCCCTTAGGGAGGTCCCTTGGAGCTCCACCCTGATGGACAGGTCAGGCATCCATTCGCAGCCCCTACGTAGGTGCACTATCCCTCCCCTTCCGCCAGCCTCCGACCCATGTAAAAGAACAGCTCATTGCTGCCATTAAACAAGTGTTAGCTCTGACTTTGCTCCTGGACTGTCTGCGGGTCCCTGACAAAAGGGGGGCTGGGGTGGCAGTTTGTAGGCCTTTTCCTCTTCTTGGCCCCGTCCTGCGTGGGGTGTGCGTGCTTTCTCATCTCTCCTGCAGGACAGGAGAGCGCGGGAGGCTAAAAACCCCCGGACAAGCTGGAGCCTCTAGGGAGGCCAAGACCAGAGATAGGAGTTTGCCATCCTAGGTGGAGTGGTAGAATTTAAAGCCATGGGGAATGGATGAAGTTGAGTGTATAGACAGAAAGGTGCCATACTCTTGATTCGCCAACCTTCAGAGGCCAGGAAGCAGAGGGTCTAGGAAAGGAGGATGGGAGGGAAGATCTGAGGAATAGGAAGAAACTCAGAGCTCAGACATCAAAACCTACTAGAATGGAGAGATGTGGGGTGGGGGCTGATTACATGGAGTTCCCCACAAAGACTATGCCTCTCCCCTATCAGAAATGGGAGGGAGAGCTAATCAGTGCAGGGGTTTTAAGCAGAGATTGTGGAACCAGATATAATTTATTACCTTGGCCAAGCCCTTGATATCTTCAGCTTTTTTCTCTATATGGCATTCTTGTGTGATGTATAGAAGATAATGTCTGTGAAATTTTTTTTTTTCTCAAATTTTTATTTTCAAACTGACGTACAGAGAGGTTACAGTATCATACGTTGGGCGTTGGATACATTTCTTGTACTGTTTGTTGCCTTGTCCCTCATGCCCCCCTCCCTCCCCCCCTTCCCTCCCCCCCGCCCAGTTGTTCAGTTCACTTACACCAAACAGTTTTGCAAGTATTGCTTTTGTAGTTATTTCTCTTTTTTTACCCCGTGTCTCTCGAATTTGGTATTCCCTTTGAATTTCCTACTTCCAATACCAGTAAACACGGTTTCCAATATACTCAGATAAGATTACAGAGATAGTGTAGGTACAAACATAGGAAGGTGATACAAAACATCATCAATAATAGAAACTACACATTCACATAGGACGTTGAAAGTAGTTATAACTGTGATATATCACTTGTTTCCATATCATGGAGTTCATTTCACTTAGCATCATCTTATGTGTTCCTAAGGGTATAGCTATTGGGCCTTGTGATGCTCTGCTATGGCTTGCCTAAACCTGTACTAATTATTCCCAATAAGGGAGGCCATAGAGTCCATGTTTCTTTGGGTCTGGCTCACTTCACTTAGTATAACTTTTTCCAAGTCCTTCCATTTCCTTACAAATGGAACAATGTCATTCTTTCTGATAGAGGCATAAAATTCCATTGTGTAAATGTACCACATTTTCCTGATCCATTCATCTATGGAGGGGCATCTGGGTTGGTTCCAGCTTCTCGCTATGACAAATTGTGCTGCGATGAACATTGTTGTGCTGGTGGCATTACTGTGATTTTGTTTGTGGTCTTTTGGATAGATACCCAACAGTGGGGCTGCTGGGTCATAGGGGAGTTCTATATTGAGCCTTCTGAGGAATCTCCATACTGCTTGCCAGAGTGGCTGAACCAGTTTACATTCCCACCAACAATGAAGTAGGGTTCCCTTTTGGCCACATCCCCTCCAACAATTGTTATTATTAGTTTTCTTGATATATGACATTCTTGCTGGGGTGAGATGGAATCTCAATGTTGTTTTGATTTGCATTTCCTTTATGGCCAGTGATGTAGAGCATTTTTTCATATGTCTATTGGCCATTCTCATTTCCTCATCAGAGAAGTTTCTTTGTAAGTCTTTAGCCCACTTGATGAGGGGGCTGTTGGTTCTTTGCAGTTTTGTTTTGGAAGAAGGTAATTTTTTTAGTTCTGCATATATTTTAGAGATGAGGCCTTTGTCTGTTGAATGTCCGGTAAAGATTTTCTCCCAGTCTGTGGGCTTTCTGTTTATCTTGAGAGCTATGTCCTTTGCCGTGCAGAAGCTCTGGAGTTTGATGCAATCCCATTTGTCCAACCTTTCTTTGATTTGTAGCCTTTCAGGGTCTTTGTTAAGGAAGTTCTGTCCTGTGCCAAGGAGCCCAAGTGTTTCTCCTACTCCTTCCTTTAGTGTCTTCAGGGTGCCTGTTTTGATTTCAAGGTCTTTAATCCATTTGGAATTGATTTTGGTGCAGGGTGATATATAAGGATCTAGTTTTAGTTTGTTGCATGTGTTGAGCCAGTTTTGCCAGCACCACTTGTTAAAGAGGCTATCTTTCTTCCATACTATTGTTTTAGCTCCTTTATCAAAGATTAAGTAGGCATAGTTCTGTGGGTTTAATTCTGGGTCTTCAATTCTGTTCCATTGGTCTTCAGGCCTGTTCCGGTGCCAATACCAAGCTGTTTTTATTACTATAGCTTTATAATACAGCTTGAAGTTGGGTATTGTAATTCCTCCAGCACTGTTCTTTCTGCTTAGGAGTGTTTTTGCTATTCTAGGTCTTTTATTGTTCCATATGAATTTCTGGATTGCTTCCTCTATTTCATTAAAGAATGGTGTTGGGATATTAATGGGTATTGCATTGAATTTGTAGATAGCCTTTGGCAATATTGCCATTTTGATTATATTAATCCTCCCAATCCAGGAGCATGGGAGGTTTTTCCATTTTCTTAGTTCTGACTTAATTTCATTTTTCAAGCTTTTAAAGTTCTCTTCAAAGAGGTCTTTCACTTCTTTGGTTAAGGTTATTCCTACGTATTTTATGTTTTTGGGGGCTATTGCGAAAGGAGTTGCTTTCCTGATTTCAGCCTCGGTCTTCGGGTTGTTAGCATAGAGAAAGCCCGTTGATTTTTGAAGGTTTATTTTATATCCTGCGACTTTGCCAAAGTTTTGTATCAGCTCTAGTAGCTTGGGGGTAGAGTCTATGGGATTCTTTAGGTATAGGATCATGTCATCTGCGAAGAGAGAAAGTTTAACTTCATCTTTTCCTATTTGGATCCCCTTTATATTCTCTTCTTGCCTAATTGCTCTGGCTAGGAATTCTAGTACTATGTTGAAGAGCAGGGGAGAGAGTGGACATCCCTGCTTTGTTCCTGATTTTAAAGGGAATGGCTTTAGTTTTTCACCATTTAGAGTTATGCTTGCTGTTGGTTTGTCATAAACTGCCTTGATTATATTCAGGAATGTTCCCTGGAATCCCAGTTTTTCCAGGGCTTTTAGCATAAATGGGTGCTGGATTTTATCGAACGCTTTTTCCGCATCCAGCGATAAAACCATGTGGTTCTTTACCTTGCTCCGGTTGATGTGGTGGATTACATTAATTGACTTGCGTATATTAAACCAGCTTTGCATCCCTGGGATGAATCCAGTTTGATCGTGGTGTATGATTTTTTTGATGACTTGTTGAAGTCGATTGGCCAGAATTTTGTTGAGAATTTTTGCATCTATGTTCATCAGGGAGATTGGTCTGTAGTCCTCTTTCCGTGATGAGTCCCTGCCTGGTTTTGGGATGAGGGTTATACTGGCTTCATAAAATGAGTCTGGCAGTGAACGTTCTCTTTCAATTTCATTGAAGAGTTTGAGAAATATTGGAGTGAGTTCTGTTTTGAAGGCCTTGTAGAATTCTGCTGTGAATCCATCTGGACCTGGGCTTTTCTTGGATGGGAGATCATTTATTGCTGTTTCTATTTCAATACTGGATATGGGTCTGTTTAGAAGGTTTAAGTCTTCATAGTTGAGTTTGGGGGTATCAATTTTTTCTAGGAAATCATCCATTTCTTCCAAGTTCTCGAATTTGTTGGCATAAAGGTTTGCAAAATAGTCCCTTATTATTTTCTGAATTTCGGTTATTTCTGTGGTGATGCTACCTGTTTCATCTCTTATCTTGTTTATTTGAGTGTGCTGCCTTCGTTCTTTGGTCAGGGTTGCCAGGGGTCTGTCTATCTTGTTGATTTTTTCAAAGAACCAACTCTTTGTTTTGTTGATTCTTTCGATGGTTTTTTTCGTCTCTAATTGATTTAATTCTGATTTGATTTTAATTATTTGCTTCCGTCTATTGACTTGGGGTTTGGCTTGCTGTTCTCTCTCCAGAAAATTAAGGTGCTTCCTTAAATTACTGAGTTGCTGTTTCTCCAGTTTGTTGATGTATGTACTCAGAGATATAAATTTTCCTCTAAGTACTGCCTTTGCTGTGTCCCAAAGGAGCTGGTACTTTGTGCCCTCAACTTGGTTGAAGTCCATAAACATTTGAATTTCTGTTTTAATTTCTTCAATGATCCACTGATGGTTCAGCAGTGTGTTCTTTAGTCTCCATGAATTGTGGGATTTTCTGTGGTGGCTGAATGAGTTGAGCTCTAATTTTATTCCATTGTGGTCTGAAAGAATGCAGGGAATGATTTTGATACTTCTGAATTTGTACAGATTTTCTTTGTGCCCTAAGATGTGATCTATTTTGGAGAATGTTCCGTGTGCTGCCGAAAAGAATGTGTATTCTGTCCTTGCTGGGTGGAATATTCTGTAGATGTCGATTAAGTCTAGTTGGTCTATGCAATTGTTTAGTTCTGTGGTTTCTTTGTTCAGTTTTTGGCGTGTTGATCTGTCCAGAGGTGATAGTGGAGTGTTAAAGTCCCCCACTATCATTGTGTTTGGGTCTATGAATGTTTTTAGAGCCAGTAGTGTTTGTTTGATGAAGTTGGGTGCTCCTGCATTTGGCGTGTAGATATTTAGGATGGTTATTTCTTCCTGTTGGAGAGATCCTTTTACTAGTATGTAGTAACCTTCTTTGTCTCTTCTTACCTTTTTTAATTTGAAGTCAATTTTGTCTGATACTAGGATTGCAACTCCAGCCTGCTTATGGGGGCCATTTGCTTGATAGATTTGTTTCCAGCCTTTCACTTTTAGAAGATGTTTACTTTTGCTGGATAGATGTGTCTCTTGGAGGCAGCAGAAAGATGGATCTTGATTTTTGATCCAACTTATGAGCCTATGTCGTTTGATTGGAGAATTAAGTCCATTAATGTTGACAGTTAGGATTGAGAGGTGATCGTTTGTTCCTTTCATTATCACTGTCTTGTTTGAAGCTGTGTCTTCCCATTTCTTGATCTAGTGTTTACTAATTAGGGTTCATTTCTCTGTCTGTGTTGGGATCCTGATTATTTTCCCTGTATAGTACATCTTTAAGGATTTTGTGTAAAGGTGGTTTGGTGGAGATATATTGTTTCAGTTTTTCCTTATTGTGGAAGACTTTTATTTGACCTTCGGCTATGAAGGAGAGTTTGGCGGGGTACAGAATTCTTGGTTGGTAGTTATTTTTATTTAGAGTTTGGTATACTTCATTCCAGGCTCTCCTTGCTTTCATGGTCTCTGCTGAGAAGTCTGGGGTAATTCTGATTGCTTTTCCTTTATATGTGATTGTTTTCTTTGCCCTAACAGCTTTGAGTATTTTTTCCTTGCACTCTGCAGAAGCTGTTTTGATCACAATGTGTCGATGGGAAGTCCTATTCTGGTCTGGTCGATTTGGGGTTCTAAATGCTTCTTGTATCTGTATAGGCCTTTCCTTCTGGATATTTGGGAAGTTCTCAGCTAATATTCTGTTAAATAGGTTGCCTATCCCATTAACCTCTTTCTCCAAGTTTTCCTCAATACCTATTATCCTTAAATTGGGCTTCCTGATTGTGTCTTGAATCTCCTGTAGCGATCTGTTTTGTTGCTTGGACTGGATTTGTATTGATTTTTGATCTTTCTCCATAGAATCTAAGGAATCTTCAGCTCCTGAGATTCGATCCTCTGCTTCAGTTAGTCGGGACTGTAGGCTAACTACTTGATTTCGAATCTCTTTTCCTTCTGACTGGTCTTTCCTGATGTTTTCCATGTCATTTCTTAGGTCCTGTATGGACTTCTTTACTTCATTAACTTCATTACTTTGGTTTTGAGTGTTGTCTCTCAAATCTTTAAGTTGGGTAGCTATCTTTTCATTTGACTCTTGAAGCTCACTTATCTTTCTATTTGTGGATGCCATGAAATTCTCCATTAATTTTTGCTTTGCCTCCTCACGCTCTAACATAATTGACTGAAGAGATTCAAACTTTTCATTTATCATGTTTATCAGTAAACTTTGTAGAGCATTTTGGGGGTTTTCTTCTATGTTTTTGATTGACTGCTCTGCTTCCTGCTTGTTTTGGGTGGGGGATAAGACTTCATTATTTGCCATCTTTCTTGTGTTTCTTCTGCCCATTTGAATTGGGAATGCCAACCTACCAGCACCTGTGAGCACTGTTTAAGACCCAAAGCAGCCCTTACCAAGCACTGTTGTGTAAATCTTACAATTTCACAATTATAAACAGATAACTTGTATACCTGTCTATAAATTTAGATTTGGTGTTCTAAAGAATACAATTTCAATATAACATCTGATCCTGGGCCCTGTATTCAGTAGTTACTTATTTACTGTTACAACCTTATACGCAATTCTTGTTTTTATATTAAGTTCTTTTAGGACTGGCTTTCTCTGTGAACCCCTTTGATTCACTCGTATTAAGCTGTGATATCCTCTATCCAATAACCAGAAGTCAATGGAACCTGGAGGTCCAGGCAGTAAGTCCGGAGGGTAAGTTGGAGGTAGTAAAGAGAATAGAGTCAACTGTATTGGGGGGGTGGTGGTGGTGATTTTGGTTTAGTTTCAGTGACGTGGAAATGTGGAGAAGAGTAGAATCAGTAGAAAGAACATTCATAAAATGACAGACACTGGAGAGTTAGCAGAAAAGGGTGTAGGTGTTATTTATAGGAAAGTAATTTTTATAGGAAGAGGACGCAATGAGAGAAATGAAGTAAAAATACTGGAAGACAGATACACAAAACAGAGAAAAATTATTTAACAAGGAAGTATAAGTAAATAAAAAGGAAAATAACCGAAAAGGAACAAACCTAGCAAATAAACAAACACACAAAAAAACTTGATACAACAAACCAGTAAAAATGGAAAACAAACAAACAAACCAAAAAAAAAAAAAAAAAAAAAACAAAAGAAAAAACAGCCAATGATGTTTCAGGTGTGAAAAAATTAAAAAGAAAATTTAAAAGAAAAGTTAAAAAAAAAATGTTTGAAAAGAAAAAGAAACCAGTCTCTCGTTTCCCTGCAATGGACTGCAGTCTATTTTCCTGATTGGCTGATTTGACTTGATTTCAGTTGGCAAGGGGTGGTTCTGTTCTGACTTTCTCCCCTGTTGGTGCAATCGTGGGTCTCTGAGGTTCGCACAGCTTGCAGGCAGGCCTTGGGCGTCCTCTGTCGATGGGGACGTGGGCAGTCACAGGAACTGTGGCTCCTCTGTCTGCTGTTGGGCCGCTGCCTTTGATGCCTGGTCTTGACTAGACTGTGAACTCAGCAGAGCATGGCGCCTCTAGCCTGTTTTGCTCCACTAAGAGTTGCTTGCCTGAGGGAGGCGGCCTCCTTGGCATAGGTAGCTATGGAATGCAGCTCCGTTTTGGGCTGGGAATTAGTTTCCTCTGTGACGGGACCGTTTAGCTGTCCCCGGAACTGTTTGTTCCTCCTTCTGTTGTTTCCGTGCCCCTGGTAGCTGCTCCCAGCTTTTGCTTTAAGTTTAGAAGTTCCGGCGGGCAGGGCGGGGCTTCTCTGGCTAGGCCCCGGACTCGCCTCCCACCAGGGCAGGGGGCGTTCTTCTGGGCGGAGCTGGTTCTCACTGATTCCGCCCCTCCTGCCCTTTTCAAAGATGGCTTTTTTGACCTCGCTTTCCCCAGGCCCGCTTCAGTTTCAGTCTGGTCTGACCCTATGCCAGTGGCAAAGATGGCGCTTTGCTCTGGCGGTGGGGACAGGGATGCCTTCCAGAAGCTGGACTGTGGGCACAAGCGAAAATAATTTTTTTTTTTTTTTTTTTTTTTTTGCGGGGTACTCACGCGGTCTCTGCGATGTCAGGTCCTCCGTGCTCGGCTGCCGTCTGGAGTATTTCTCGCTTTAGCTGCGTGGAGTGCTGGGGGCTGTGCCCGGCACTGTGCCGGAGCCAGCGCTGGCGCCGCGGCGGGACGCCGCCTGGAGCTCAAAACTGTGTTTTCAGACCAGCAAAGTCGATTTTTCCTTCCTGGAGAGAATCCCTGTACTGTTAGAAGTTACTTTGGCTGTCTTTCTCGGAGAAACAGTTTCTATGAGGTGAGAAAACTACCATATCAGAGGGAGCTCTGCAGGGCACAGCCGCTCCTCCGCCGTCTTCTCCCGAATCAATGTCTGTGAAATTTTTAGCACCAGGCTTAGCACATACTTGGTGGTCTGTAAGCAGAAACTGTTTTCTTCCTCAAACCACTCAAGTAAGTATGGTCATGATCAGTCAAGTGGCTCATCTTACTCAGGAAAGTTCCCTTTGGGCAATCCAGGGTTCATCCAGGGTTGAAAATGGATTTGTCTTTAAAGTTCTCACAGGTGACCTAAGGAATATTATAAGGTAGAAGTGGATAGGGGAAGTAATGACCCTGGCCAACTGGAGTCCACACACTGACTAGAAGAATCCTGTTGAAATCTTTAAAGCCCTCTAAGGGTCAGATTCAATCCATTCTCAGGCCAAGAGAAGATCACCTGTCCCTGAAGCCCTTGTTACCTAATGGATGCCCAGAGAATAATTTAAACAGGATCCGTGAGATGGACAGAGCCAAATTTGCATTTTTTCCAGAAAGATCACTGAAAAAGTGGTGTGGAAAGAAGGTGTAGGGAGGGGCAGTAGAGCTCTCCACCAAAGCAGGGAGTGAAGCCAGGAAACTATACACTCAGGTGAGAGGGGACCAGGAGAAGGAAATGGGCTCATTATAACACAATTAGCTCAGTGATTAGTATGTGGGCCTGTCATTTCAAAATGTAAAAGGTGATTGTATGATTAAAGATTTTCTCTTCTCCCCATTTAAAAGAAGTAACTTGCCAACCTGGGAATTTAGGTGGGTGGTTGGAGAGGGGGAAAAAAAAGTAAGGTATTAATTTTTAACCATTTGATTTTTTATAATGAATTAGTTTATTGATTTTTTTTTAAATCACTCACTGTGGACAGTAAAAGTTGGAAATGAGATTAGTGTCTGGTTAGAGTGAGCGCTGAGTGAAGGGGCCCAAGAGGCTTCCTTGGTGCGGCTAGAAAGGTTTTGCACTGCACAGATGGACAGCAAGCGGCTCAGGCCTGGACTGCAGGGCCTCCTAGGCACTGAAAGCTGGATGAGGTGAATGGGCTCAGGTCAGAGACTCTCTGCTCGTTAGAGAGACATAACAATGCACTCGGAGGTGCTACAAACAGGCCAAATACAGAAACTATTTCTTTCACCACTCCCAATATATTTAAATACACAGATAAATCAAGGAGAAAGATGACAGCCAAGAAGACAGAAATCCTTAGAAACAAAGCAGCTGGCTTCCTGGGAGCCTACAGGACCTGGCCATAAATTCAAGGCCAGAAGATGGACCCATGTTGAGGCTGAAGAAGTATGGTTTTCACCTGAGAGTCAAGGCTAGACCTTACATAAAGGACTCATGTGGAAAGCTGACTTTTCCACTCAGAAGCATATAAACTCCAGCCAGAATCCCAAGGCATCTGGGGGCCGGTTCTGCTAGGAGCTCCAGGGGTTCCCAAGTGTTCTAGGATCTGCAAGCCGGTACCATGTGTGGGGGGAACTCTGAGTTTGTACTACCCACGTGGTTCAAGCATCTCAAGTTGAAAATGATCAACATTGGAACAAACTGGAAAAACACAGGGACTCAAGAGAAGCAAGAAGCCAGAATGGCCCTCTGGGACCACTGCTCACTGTACCGGGCACGTGGCTCTTGAAGGTGAAAGTCATGAGCAAGGTCATACTTGTTCAGGTGCTCACTAAGTGTGGCGCTACCTCCTCATCCACCCTCCTCCTTCTGTAGAGGTGGACACTAAGCCCCAGAGAGGGGCATCTATTTGCTCAAGATTATGCAATGTGTCAGTACCAGGAAGTTTGCCACAATGAGAGGAACAAGGGTATGAACAAGGGTGGTGAGACAAGCTTGAATCTTGGTTCTTCCATTTAATAGACATGACCCAGATCAAACAGGGTAAGTTTTCTGAGTATCAGTTTCTTTTTACTCACAAAATGGGGTTGCTGACACCTAATCAGGCTGAAGGTTGGGAAATATGGGAGATCATTTTGGTAAAAGTCCTGAGAGGTGCTTGGTATTCTATATATTACTTCTTTTCTAGTTTTGTTCTTTAAAAATCACCTCCAAAACAACCTCTCAGCCTGCTTCAGCTAGACCTGGTGACTTTTTTATCTGCGGGCTCACCTGTGTTCTGTTACTTTGCACTAAATCTCTTATTTCAGTAGAATTAATGTTTGTTTGTTTACTTGTTGGTTTTGTACTGATCCTGGAGCTTGAACTCAGGGCCTGGGTACTATCCCTGAGTATTTTTGCTCAATACTAGCGCTCTACCATTGAGCCACAGCTTCATTTCCAGTTTTTCTTTGGTGGTTAACCAGAGGTAAGTATCTCATAGACTTTCCTGCCCAGTCAGGCTTCAAATCATGATCCTTAGATATGAATATCATTGGCACCCAGCAATATTTTCAGTCTAATTCCTGGCTTTTGCAGATCTCTTTAGCTTTGTGTTTTTTATCCTCATTTAGTTCCTCCTGATCCTCAGCACTACAATAATAGACTGAAAAATGGATGGATGGATGGATGGATGGATGGATGGATGGGTGTTGGCTGTCTTGCTGGCTGGCTGGATAAGGGTGAATGAGTGATGGATGGACATGGATAAATGAACAGATGGTAGGTGGGTGGATGGATGGGTGATGAATTGGTGGATAGGCTAATGAATATCAATTAGAGTTTGTCATTTGTAATAGTAGAAGTTGAGTCTTGACAAATTAAGGAAATGGGATTATATTAGAAATATATTAGGTTTTTCACAGAATCCAGTGAAAGCCTGGGAAACCAGGCTTTTGTTTTGTTTTGTTTTGGCCAGTCCTGGGCCTTGGACTCAGGGCCTGAGCACTGTCCCTGGCTTCTTCCGGCTCAAGGCTAGCACTCTGCCACCTGAGCCACAGCGCCCCTTCTGGCCATTTTCCATATATGTGGTGCTGGGGAATTGAACCGAGAGCTTCATGTGTAGGAGGCAAGCGCTCTTGCCACTAGGCCATATTCCCAGCCCCGAAACCAGGCTTTTAAGAAATCAGAAACTATGGAACTTCAGGGACAGTCACCTCTCTGTCAGTCTCGGGCCAGGTTCCTGGAATGAATGAACACCGGACATTTTTCAGAATTAGTCCTAACTGCATTTAAAAGTCAAAGTTCTGGCCAGGCACCAGTGGCTCACACCTGTAATCCTAGCTACTAAGGAGGCTAAGATCTGAGGATTCAGGTTTGTAGCTAGCCCAGGCAGGAAAATTCATGAGGCAGTTATCTCCAATTAACCACTCGAAAACCAGAAATGGAGCTGTGGCTCAATGGTAGAGTGCTAGCCATGAGCAAAAGAGCTCAGGGATACTACCCAGGCCCTGAGTTCAAGCCTCAGGATCCACAACAACAACAACAACAACAAGTCCTGAGAGAGAATCCAGCTGTTGTAGCTTGGGTAACATTGTCTGTTGCCCTCTAGACATGCGCAGAGAGGTAAAGATGATGACCCTCCCCCCCCCACCCCAGAAGAAATGAAGATCCTGTGCCAAAAGAAGCAAGAACAGCTAGTGGGCTCTCATATCTCACTCCTCTCTTCCCATGAAGAGGATGGATGGCTCCCAGATTCCCAGAGATGCACCAGTGTCTTTGTCTTGGTTTGTTTTGTATCACTTTCCTCATGCTCTCCCTTCAATTCTCCCCTCACCAGGCCCACCCTCTCTCTCCCTCCACTTCCAGGATCCTAATGCTCCCTAAACCACCACCACTTCCTTCCTCCCTCAAGAAGTCTTAGCAAAGCTAGGCACCACTTATCATCTTGACTACCGAGGATCACAATTGGAAGCCAGCCCAAGCAGGAAAGTTCTTGAATCTATCTCCAATTAACCTCCAAAAAGCCGGAAGTGGAGCTGTGGCTCCAAGTGGTAGAGAGATAACCTTGAGTGAAAGAGCTAAGGGAGTGCCCTTGAATTCAGTCCCCAGGCCCTGAATACAAGCCCCAGTACTGGTACAGACAAAATAAAGAAGCAGCAGCTTCCCTGGCCCACAGTGACAGCTCCTTTCCTGGAACTCCAATGGCCCTGGTCACCAGCAGGGCTCCACTTTATCCTGAACTGAAGACTATTTATTTGGTGCTCCACCTTCCTGGTCTAGGCTCTGCTCTAAGTCTGCTTAAAAGCAAAAGGCCTTGTCAAGCATGCTTTACATCCCCCACAATTCTAGCATATGGTCAGAGTCTGCGACCAGTGAGTGCATGTGGATCAGTGGTCAGGGCACATGTGGGACCTGGTATCACCACCAGCACCCTCCCACCTTAGAAACAATTCAGGCCTAGTACCTTTTTGGAGTTGAAACAGCCAGGACCCAGTGAGATGACGTACCCAACGCTTTACAACTAGTTAGAGGCAAATGTACATCCATCACCCAGCTCTTATGTCCATCTAAATCCAATACAACACTCCTTGCTGCCTGGCAAGTTTGTGTACTTGTACATTCACACACGCACATACACACGTATGTGTGTGTCATGTATGTAGGAGCATGTGCATCCTTCTTGTCTAGGTAGATTCTATCCCATTACCAAGTTTGGGAAAGTAAGTCCTCAATCAGTGATTCTTTTATTCTTTTCTTTCTTTTTTTTTTTTTTTTTTTTTGGTGCCGGTCCTGGGCTTGAACTCTGGGCATAGGTGCTATTCCTAGGCTTATTTTTCTCAAAGCTAGCACTCTACCACTTTAGCCACAGCATCACCTCCAGCTTTTTCTGAGTCATTTATTAGAGCTAAGAGTGTCACTGACTTTCCTGCCCAGGCTGGCTTTGAGCCACGATCCTCAGATCTCAGCCTCCTAAGTAACTAGGATGATGGCCGTGAACCATCAGCACCTGACAGTGATTATTTAATTAATTAAACAGAACTCTGCCAGGATGGCACCAACAGGTTCTTTCCTTTACCCCTGCTCCATCCTTGCCCAGGCTTCTGTCTATCTTAAGCCCTTGTACCCTGTGAACGGCCAAGAAACGCTGATTGATTGCTCCTAAAACTTCCTTTCTTTTGAGAACCAATGAATTTTGGAAGGTGGCTTATTTGTGGAGCCCGTGGAGAATCACCCATGAAAGGTGATTTTGTGTCTCCAAAATCATTCCAAGCAGGCGCCCTCAGCAGGCACTCCACCTCACTCCTCTTCTCCATGCTGCTGGAAGAATTAGTTGGTGTGCTGGCAATAAAGTCACAGGGAGTGAACATTTTGACAAGGTAATGGTCCCCTGCCTTTCTCGACATTTGCGCAGGAGTCAGAGTCCATTATAATGTCACAACTGTGCGCGCCATTGACATCTCATTGAATAATTAAAAGGCAGTTTAATCACAGCACACATCCACTTAGTGTCTGGGACTGGATGCTGGGGAAGCACTAGGAAGGGGAAAGCCGTGGCGTGCAGATGGGGAACTCGCCTAAGCCAGGGTCACAAACAACAACGTTTGTTGCCACAGGTCCTATCCAGAGACCCAGCCCCCCCCACCTCAGCCCAGCAAGACAGGAAGGCAGTGTGCCTGTACCCCCACCAGACAAAAGACCACAACAGAGCTTTCCCATTCTCTTTTGTTTCTTTGAACTCCGTGCAGGAGTAGACTTTCCTTTCAACCCAAATGGAAAATTGAGAGTGTTGAGTCACATTCATCATGAAGCGTTTGTGCTAGAGGGACTTGGTTTTTATTCTTTCTCATAGAAGGACCTGGTTTTTTTATTCTTTCTCAAGACAGATGTTGGTCAAATCCCTGCTTTGGATCAATGTTGCTCTACAAGAGGAAGGAGACAGACCAGGGTTCTGCTCTCAGGAGGCTTAGGGTCTCAAGGAGACCCTAAGGGTCACCCTAAGGGTGAAAACCCACGTGGGCCTTGACTCATGGTGAAATGGGGTGAATCCAAAAGTGTGACAGCTAAGTGATGTGGTGGTCAGGAAAACTCTTAAGCATTGGAGTCAAGGTCTGATCAGACAGGAGCTACACAAGGAAAGGTCCCTGGGAGGACACTCAGCAGAGAGAAGGTAGTGAAAAGGCATTGGGCAGGTGGAACTGTACATGTTCACAAATCAGCAGGAAAACTATTGTGGCCACAGGGCAGGAAGTGAGGGAGAGCAGTACGAGATGAAGGAAGAGGCAACTGGGCCAACTCAGGTGGGATTTCCAGGGAGCTCAAGAGGAGTAGCTCTGTGTGATGGTGCATGCTTATAATCCCAGCACTTGAAAGGGGACAGAGGAAGGATTACAAATTCAAGGCCAGCATGAAGTACATCCACAAGACTCTGTTTCAAGAAGACACGGGGGTGCGGGGAGGGGTGGAGGGGACATGATCACCAAACAAAGATGGTGACGATGAAGGCTAGTTGGCCAGAGCACTTGGCAAGGTGCAGTGAACAGAACCACTCTACCCTAGGCCAGTGCTGGGACCTGGCCATGGTTACTACCAGCAGAGCCAGGACTATCTACTTACCCCAAACACTGATGATTCTGACTTACTCTTGCTCTTCCCTATTGTGTCCCCGGCCAATAGCTGCTGGAGTCCTAGTTGACTGGGCCCCTTGTGCAGGACAGTCCAACCAACTCTTGACCCCACCAAGAATGTTGTCCTTGGGGGGGCCCACCATTTTGAGAAGGAAACTTGGTGATCCAAAGCCATAGAACTGGAGACACTGCAACACAAGAAGGATCTTTTTTGACCTCTGGTCAAAAAACTGAGTACTGAGCTACTTGTAGGCTCTGGGGAAGTCTGGAGATGAAGTGGTTTTTGAGCAGATGAGGAGTTGGGCTACTTGTGTTTTGATTCCCACCTTCAACTCTTTCTACTGGCCATGTGATACTGGGAAAGAGGCTTCAACTCTCTTTTCCTTGGTGTTTGTATCTATAAAATGGGGAGTATAGCATACTTTGCTTCATAATGCTATTTCAAGAGGCAGTGGCAATACATGCCAAGCACTCAGACTTTGCCTGTTGCAGTGCATCAAGGGTAGCCTAGCATTCATCCCCAGAGCCTCATGAGAACCACCACTGTCACTGGAGTGATCCAAGTATGCCAAGCACTGTCCTGGAGGCTTGCCTTATCTTGTCGCAGTAGTGATGTTGCAGCTTGTTAGGTTTCTTACAGTGTCTTAATGCCTGATGTCTGCTGCCCAGCCTCTGTCCATTTATATTATCCCATTCGATTGTCATAATAACATTGTGGATGGGCTTTATGGGGAGGGAGAGGGAGAGAGAGAGACAGAGAGAGAGACAGAGACAGAGAGAGACAGAGAGAGAGGCCAAAGTGATTCAGTAACTTGCCCAAAGCCACACAGCTGGTGGGAGACAGAATGTCCTGCTCTGCCTCCCAGAGCTCTTGTTCTTCCCTCTACTCTCTCTGGATGCTTTTCATCCATTCCCAGGCAACTTGTAGACCAACCCCAGCCTCTGTCCCATGGAAAAGATGGGCTGGAGAGGAACTGTGGGAGACACTTTACAAATCCCTCTTGCAAACAGGAGAGGGGAAGACAAAAGCTCTACAGCCCACTTACAGATACTCAGTCTCTTCAACCATACACATCTAAGCCCAGGACTGAGGAATTTGAACTGAGGGCCTGGGGCCTGGCACTCTACCACTTGAGCCACAGCTCCACCTCTGGCTTTTTCCTGGTTAATTGGAGATAAGAGTCTCACAGACTTTCCTGCTCTGGCTGACTTTGAACCAGGATCCTCATATTTCAGCATCCTGAGTAGCCAGGGTTGCAGGCATGAGCTACTTACTAGCCCAGCCATCGCTGCTTTTGTAGATTTCCTATTATGGATTTACATTGAAGATCATCTTAGGAGAAAAAAGGTTTACTTCTCCAGATGCAGAAAGAGTAAACCTACCATTGTAGCCACGGGGAGGCCCCTGACCCACAGTCTACCTTGTAAGCAAGCAAGTGGGCTGGGGATCCTCTTGACCCACATGATCTCCAGAGGGACAGAGGTAGAGCAACCTGGAGAATAAGCAAGTTCACTGGGTCCCAGCTGCTGCAGAGGTCACCTTTGTGTAACCAGGTGGTGTGCCTATGAATAACTAATGCTTGAGTGGAAAGCAAGTGCTAGCCCAAGCTGGGAACAGCTTATGAATAACAAACAGGTCCTTCCCTCAGGGAGTGCACAGTCCAAGGAATGAACAAAGCCAGGTGGAAGTGGCATCTTCCCGCCTCCCTCCAAGGAGCTCTTCATGGCAGCAGCGGATGTGAATTCCTTCACAGAGCTCCTGTGTCCTTCTGCATCACCATTAGCCAGAGAGGTGGCACATCTTCCCCTCCTTGCCTTCCTTCGTCCCCTGCAGCCTGCAGCCCTCACCACAGCTTCCCCCTGCACACCTTTGCTGATGCTTCCTCCACGGCTGTTGTGCTTGGAGAGACTCATCCTGCTTTGACACTGCTTTTCTCTGGTGGAATCTTATTCTTCCCCAACACACACACACACACACACACACACACACACACACACACAGAGAGAGAGAGAGAGAGAGAGAGAGAGAGAGAGAGAGAGAGAGAGAGAGACTGCTCCATACAGTATGTGATCACATATTAATGTGTGTATATTTGCTTCATGTCTAGCAGCCTACAGGTAGGGAGCATCTGTTGTGCTCACCACCGTTTAACTGAGTCCAGCAGAAGATCTGTCCTGTGATGGGTACAATGACTGTTTGTTTCTTTTTCTTTTTGTTTGTTTGTTTTTTGTCAGTCATGGGGCTTGAACTCTGGACACTGTCCCTGAGCTCTTCAGCTCAAGGCTAGTGTTCTACCACTTGAGCCACAGCTCCACTTCCACTTTCCTCTTGCTTAATTGGAGGTAAGAGTCTCACAGACTTTCCTCCTCAGGCTGGTTTTGAACCACGATCCTCAGATCTCAGCCTCCTGAGTATCTAGGATTACCCGCATCAGCCACTGACACCAGCTGACTGTTTCTTCAGTAAAAGAGGGAGGGATCTTTCAAGAGCTTTTTGACCATGGGATTTGGAAAGTGATTGGTCGGAGCTTAGCATATGGAAGCTTCTCAAATGACAGACTGAAGACAAGCTGTAGGCATTTGAACAACCTAGGCTGGTCCTCTCTTTTTTCATTTCCTTCCTTCTTTCCTTCCTTCCTTCTTTCATTTTTCTTCTTCCCTTTCCTCCTTCTCTTTACCCTTTCTCCCTCTCTCTCTCTCTCTCCCTAGCTCCCTCTGTCCCTACCTTCCTTCCCCTCTTCCTCTCCTTCCTTCCATGCATAGGAAGATAAGTGAAAGAGAGCTGATGTGGTATAGAGGAGGTAGTGCGCTTTGAGGCAGACTGCATGGCTGGACTCCAGCCAAAGTCCCAGACCTTCTATCCACACAGGCATTGGGTAGGACAGCTGTTTCCAAAGCTCCTCAGGACCCTCATGGCCCATTCTTCCTGGCACAGAGTGCACAGAGGTTGTGCCTCCAGGACCCAACTCCACAGCCTGGCCACCCATCTGCTCCTTTTAGTATTCTGGCCAGGCACGGCCTGGGAGAGGGCCCAGCCCCCCCCCCAGCATCTCCCAGGCTCCTAGTCAGTGTCTGGGAGAGGCTACTGGCACCTTGAACGGATGCAGGGAGGGACAGGGCAAGCCAGCTGGCTTCCTTTGGGACTGGAGACACTTCCGGAATGATGGAAGTCAGCAGCCCCCACTGGTGTCATGACTCAGTTGTCAGCAAGGACTCCAGATGTAAACTTCTCAAATTTAAGTCTTGACCACACTGTAGCAAGTCACTTCTCTGTTTCTCGGTGTATTCATCTGTACAGTGTAGGAACTGTCGATGTACAGTTAGCCCTCTGCCTCCATAGGTTCCACAACTGTAGACCATAAATAATAAGAAATGGGGCCATGTGTAGTGGCACATGCTTGTAATCCTAGCATTCTGAAGGCTGAGGCTAAAAGAGGAGGTATTCAAGGCAAGCTTGGACTATCTCATGAGACTTCTATCTCAAAGCACTAAAATAAGGTTGAGAACAGTGGCTCACACCTGTAATACCAGCAACTTGGGAGTCAGAAATCAGAAGGATGAAGGCTGGAGGCCAGACCAAGCCAAAAACAAAAGTCAGCAAGACCCTATCTCAATCAATAAGCCAGGTATGGTGGTGTGTATCTATCTGTCTATTATCTTAGATGTGCAGGAGGCTGTAGGTAGGAGGATCCTAATCTAAGACTGGTTCTTAGCAAGAATATGAGACCCAAATTAGAAAACAACTAAGCATTAAGACCTGGGGACACAGCACAAGTGGTAGAACACCTGAGTTCAAACCCCAGTGCACCTAAAAAAAAAATCTAAAATATTTGGCGGGAAATTGCATCTGTGCTGATCGTATAGAGATGTGTTTGCTTGCCCCTCCTCCCCGCACACTATAGTGTACCAGTGATTTACACACTTTACATTGTGGTGTGTAAGTCACCTAGAGATGATTTGAAGGGTGTGGGAAGACATGTTTCGGTGACACGCAAACGTAACACCATTTTATACAAGGCCCCTGAGCATCCATGGGTATGGGTGTCCTTGGGGGCTGCAGGCACCATTGCCCTGTCCATAGGGAGAGAGGATTGTACTTAACCCTCAAATGCTTAACTCCCAAACGCTCTTGGACAGGGTGAGCGTGTCCCCTAGGATTCTTGCAATAAATGAAAGGCTGGAGGAATGTGGGAACTCATCAGAGGCAGGAGCCAGGGCTCGCTCACTTCCCAAGCTATTTGATTTTCTCCAGGTCACCAGAGGTTTGGGATGGAGGCCAAGTTCCTCACTGTTTCTTTCCTGTTACCTGGGAAACTCCATGGGGTTAAGGAACCTAGCAGCACCAGGTGCATAGCAGCAGCAACAGCTCAGAGAACAGTCTGTCTTCTTTGTTGTCTTATTTCAGTGTGTGTGTTTGTGTGAGTGTGTGTGTGTGTGTGTGTGTGTGTGTGTGTGTGTACTGGTATCCTGGGTCTTGAACTCCAGGGCCCGGTGCTGTCACTTAGCTTTTTGCACTCAAAGCTAAGTACTATCACATGAATGACAGCTTCACGTGAAGCTTTTTGTTGGTTAGTTGGAGATAAGAGTCTCCCAGACTTTCCTGCCTGGGCTGGCTTCAAATTTCAATCCTCAGATCTAGGGTTCCTGAGTGGTTTGGATGGCAGGTGTAAGCCGCCAGCACCCAGAAGAATGGAGGCCTAGGATTCTATTTGTGTCACAAATGAGCTTTTTGAAATTCATTGTGTACATGGTCCTTCAGTTAACATGGGCAGGCACACTGGGATATTTATTCCTCAGTCTAAGTCAAATCAAAAGTGCCTGGAGCTGCCGTCGGATAAGGGAAAGGTTTGAAAGGGTTCTGAAGAAGCAGTTCCAATGAAGAGCAATCTAGTGGCAATAAAGCATCTTTGCAATCATGTTGGTGACAGCGGGAGGCCAGCCTTGGGTAGGGCCCAGGCTCATCCACATGCAGACAGACAGAGGCTGGCATCTGTGCAATGACAGAGGCAGGAAAGGGCGGTGGTGATTAGGTTATTTCTCCACAAGGGGGCGCAGTCCAAAGAAGCTGGATTGGGAGGAAGAGAGATGGACATGGCTGAGTCTGTGGCCTGTTGGTGCATATGTGTATGTGTGTGTGTCTGTGTGTGTCTGTGTGTGTGTGTGTCAGTCCTGGAGCTTGAACTCAGGGCCTGGGCACTGTCTCTGAGCTTCTTTTGCTCACGGCTAGCACTTTACCACCTGAGCCACAGTGTCACTTCCAGCTTTTTTTTTGTTATTGTTTTTTAGTAGTTTATTAGAAATAAGAGTCTCACAGGCTTTCCTGCCCAGGCTGGCTTTGAACCGTGATCCTCAGATCTCAGCCTCCTGAGTAGCTAGGATTATAGCTGTGAACCACCTGTGCCTTGCTGACCTGCTTGTTCTTAGCACCACTCAGGGCAGAACAGATGTGCATTCCTCACCCTTCTGGTGGCAGCCCGGTATTGTGTGGATGTTGGCCATGATGAGCTTCAGCAGGAAAAAATATATATATTAGACCATTTTTTCCCTTAAGAAGCCATTAGATGATTCCTTTGATCTTCAAGAGAGTCCTGAAGAGCTCAAAGCCAGGTCGGCCAAGTGCTCCTATGGAGCAGCCCCTGTAGAGCCAGTAGGCCAAGCCGGCTGCACGCAGATGAATTCATCTGTGCAGCCTGTCTTCACATTACTTCCCTTGGGCTTGGAGGAAGTTTGGAGAAAGAGCCAGGAGACAGGCAATGTGGCCTCATGGAGCAGCACTGGTCTGGGGCCCAGGAGACCCATCTGTATCCTCAGATAGACTCTGTCTTGCTGGAGTAGTGGGCAGCTTCTGTCTACTCTATGATTTTTATATGGAATGCCTCAGTCACCTGTTACAAAATGACTCACAGTGGGTTCAGCAGCATCAGCATCACTTGGGACCTTGCTAGAAATGCAGATTCACAGATATCGAACCTACAGATCAAAAGACAGGTGTAGAACCAGGCACTGATGTCTCATGCCTATAATCCTAGCTGCTGTAGAGGCTGAGATCTATGGCTCGCCAATTGAGCCAGTCCATGCAGACACATCCGACAGACTCTTAGTTCCAGTTAATTAGCAGAAAGTCAGGAGTGGAAATGTGGCTCAAGTGGTAGAGTACTAGCCTTCACCAATAGGATCCTCAGGTAATTTATATTCCCAGTAAGGCTTGAAAACATGGACCTAGAAAAATGACTAGGTCCTGCCTCAGTTCAATGTATGATACCCACTAGAACCATGAAATCCTATGGCCACATAGAATCAAAATAAATAGTTCCAGGTGCCAGTGGCTTAGGCCTGGAATTCTAGCTATCCAAGATGCTGAGATTTGAGGATTGCAGCTCAAAGCGAGAACAGGCAGGAAAAATCAGGAAGACTCTTATCGCCAATTAACCACCAGAAAAGCTAGAAGAATACCAGCTGGTATAATACCAGCCTTGAGCTGGTAAAATACCAGCCTTGAGCTGAAAAAGCTCAGAGAAACTGCCCAGGTACTGAGTTCAAGCCCCAGCACCAGCATAAAAACAAACAAACAAAATTTAAAAACCAGAGCCAAGTCCTCAAACTACTACTCCAACTTCTTTCCACCAGATTTTGCTGTTTAACGTCTTTGTTTTCCACTAGCATAAGGCATAGCCTGTTGTGTAATTTACGGCTCTGTAAGGGGGTCTGGCACTGATAAGCACGTTTTCTCTGAGCCCTGCATCTGCGAGAAGATACCAGGAGCTGCTTTAAGCTTGTGGCTTCTGAACCAAGTGGCTGCTGCCTAAGAAATGCCAGGCAGTGATGTCTACACATGTATAATACATAGGTTTGCAAGATTCTGTTATAAATTACAGGGTTTTATGACCCTGCTTTGCAGACTGATGGCAGGAATTGTAACAGCGCCGTATATTGCTGTACAAGATAATGCCACCAGCAATGGAAATCTAATATATCATTACCAAAGAGGATGCTGCATTTAGGAATGTGCTGCTTTTATTATTTTTTTCTTAAGTGGTGTTTAGTGTTTTAAAACTATCATCTCTGAGGTACCCAAAGAACTGAAAGGTATGGGGTATATTCTATTTCTCATATGAATCCTGGGCCCTCAAGTGGCTGACTGCACCTGCCAGAGTGAACACAGGTGTGCAGAAATGGGCCCTTTCCTTTCCACTGGACCTCACATGCAAAGACAGCCCCCCGCCCCCCGCACACACTTGTGTACCAGCCCCTTGCAATGGGCTTGATATCCAAGTGAACAGTTTAAGTAGGAGAAGTAGGGGAAGATGGGAGTCCATGTAGCCTGGTGGTTAAGAGCATATTCCTGGAAGCCAGAAGATCTTGGGTTTTAATCCTGATTCTACCACTCACCATAGGGTTGCCTCAGGAAATCATTTAACTTCTCTGAGCTTTAGTTTCTTTCACAAGTCAAAGAACATAGTAGGGCTTATGTAAAATTATTTGAGTAGAACAAATAGAATAATTTGGTCTTTTCCTGTCCGCCACTGCTTAGGGACCATCATGGTGCCATATCTTATGTCAGGCAGGCTCCTTCCTCTTCCCCCCCCCCCCCCAATCCTTCTTCCCTCTCTGCAGAAAGGCACTTCACAGAAGGGACAGCCCCAGCCCAAATCACTCACCCAACAACTCCTCACCCATCCTCACTCTCTACCCTTTACTCTGTGTTACTTTCTTCCACATTATGCATCATGCCTGTTTAGGGTGGGGGCTTGGTTGTCTGTGTCCTCCTAGGCCCTGGGGAATGCTGTCCTCATGATGGGACCGTTGCTCACTTTCTGGATTTAATGCTATGTCCTCAACACCCAGGACAACACCTAGCACTCCTAGATACTCTATTTAAAAAACAAAATGAAAAAAGGACTGAGTGAATGAGTACTAGAAGTGAGTGAAAGAATGTGTGGGTAAGTAGAAGGCACTTACCTTATTTCTGTTGATCCCGCTGAGTGGCTCGAGCTAAGGTGTGTAAAACACTTAGCACACATAGTTCCCTTCAAGTACAGTTAATGAGCACATGCTAAGTGCCAGGCATGGTTGCTCACATTAACTCAGCTGTTCCTCAGAACAATCCTCTGAGGGGAGCGCTGTTACTAGAGTATCCATCTAAGGGTGGAAACAGTGGACAAGCAACTGACCCAACATTGTTGGGGAGATAGTAAGGATTAAAGGCACAGTTCTAAGCTGCCTGTCTCACCTCTGCCCTGGGACCCCTCCTGGACTTTGTGCATGGAGAGGGGAGCTGTGTTGTGAATGATCAGGACCCTGGGGCCACCACACCTGCCTTGATCAGGTGATATGTGAGGAGGGAGGCCTGGGTTGTGCCCAGAGAGAATCAGCCTTGAGTCTCAGCCATTACTATCCAGTCCTGGGAACTGGTCAACAAGAGACAACATAGGGCAGAAGAACAAGCCCTGCCATGTGGATTCTCAGTTGCCCCTAAGACTAGTTTACAGTGTGACTGTGGTGAAGTCACCTGATCTCTCTGAGCCACAGCCTCTTCACCTGTACACTGAAGCTAGGAGATCAGAGCCTTCCCTCTACCGTGGAAGCTCTTAGCATGTGCTTGGGTGGGCTTCAGTAAAAGACACGGGCTAGAATGAGAGACAGTTACCTCTCTCACCGCTTGGGAGAATGAGATTATAGGATCATGGTTCAAGGCCAGCCTGGGCATAACTGTTCATGAGATTCCAACTCAACCAATGGTTGGTACAGTGGCTCACACAACTACAGGAGGAAACACAATGGCCCGGTGCAGTGGGGCATGCTTGTCATCCCAGAAACGTGAGGAATCAAAGGTGGAAACTCGCAGCTCAGGTCAGCCCAGGCATAAAGTGAGACCCTGCCTCCAAAATAACCAGTGCCGAAAGGGGCTTGAAGGCATGGTTTAAGTGGTAGAGTGCCTGCCTCGCAAGCATGAGGCTCTGAGTTCAATCCCCAGCACCACAGACTGTTTGGTCAGAGGGCTGAGCCTGTTCCATGAGTGCCCCTGCCAAAGGGAGCCGCCTGTATTTTGAACATCAGGGTGCAGGAAGCTCCCATTTTGCCAAATGTCTCTAGATTTGCCAGTAGTCTGGCTCTTTCCTCCCCCCTCCCCCCCAGTGGTTGGGATTAAACCCAGGACCTGGTGCATGTTAGACAAGTAGCATCCCCAGCCTGAGGAGTCTGCTTTTCTTTTCTTTTTTCTCCCCTTTTTTCTAGTTGTGGGGCTTGAACTCAGGGCCTGGGCACTGTCCCTGAGCTTATTTTGCTCAGGGCTAGCCACTTTGAGCCACAGATCTACTTCTGCTCCCGGTTTTCTGGTAGTTAATTGGATATAAGAGTCTCACAGATTTTCCTGCCCAGGCTGATTTTGAACCGTGATCCTCAGATCTCAGTCTCCTGAGTAGCTAGGATGACAGCCACTGGCACACGGCTTTTTTTCCTTTCTTGATGGTCCTGGAGCTTGAACTCAGAGCCTAGACACTGTTCCTGAATTCTTTTTACTCAAGCCTAGCACTCTACCACTTGAGCCACAGCACCACTTCCAGCTTTTTCTCAGTAGTTTATTGGTGATAAGACTCTCGTGGACTTTCCTGCCAAGGCTGGTTTTGAGCCACAATCCTCAGATCTCAGCCTCCTGAGAAGCTAAAGTCTGCATATTCTATATTAAGTTGCTAGTGTCTACCAGTGTTGATTAGGTCCAGCCCCTCATCACTGGTTCTGCCTTGCTGTGGAGAAAGGGGCTGCTCAGGCAATTCCCTGGGTTGGGGGGCTTAAATCTATCCAGCAACACCCCTGGCAGACTCATGGGACAAGGCCTGTCCAGAATCCCAAAGCTAGTGGGGAGAGGCATTCTAAGACGGTCCAGGGATACTTTTCCTCCTACAGTATGTTTTTCATGTTGGTTTATTTTGTTAAGATTATTATAAGTGTAGTACATGCACATGGTTTGTGTTTTTCTTTTTTAAAGAAAAGTACCAATAGTCTAAGAGAATATTATTGAAAAAGACCCCCCCAGCCTCCTTCCTGGAAGGAAATCAGCAGTTTCCTGTGCCTCTTTCTAGTATACAACCTGTTTCCTGTGCCTTACTGGGCTCACATGCTACATATTTTTTAGTCTGTATTTCTTACTTAGCATAGCTCAGACATACGTTCATATAATCTCACAGGCACCCACCTCTTTGTGGTTGTTGCATAACTGGCCCTTGTATGGAGCATGGTTCCTTGGTTTGACAATCCTCATGACTAGAATCTTTGGGGAGAATCCAGCGTTTTATAACTCAGGCAACTGCTGCAAAGAATGACCTTTCTGTGCAGTTTCTTGGTACACATTGGCAGTCCATTGTGAAAAATCTCTGCAGCCTCTTCCTGCTGAGTTGCATGTGCCTAAGCATATCATTGCCTATTTGTACGTTTTAGACCAGAAACTAAAGTCTTAAACACACGAGCTTCAAGTTTGCTCCTTGTATAACATCTCACAGACACCCCTCTTTAGACAGATTAAATCTAATACTGCCTTTTATGTTTCCACACCACAGTTCGCACAAACTGTTCTTTCCTGAATGCATTATATATAATTAAAGGAAACAGTCCAGTTCATCATAAAAAATGGAGCTAATTTATAGACATAAAAGAGAAATAAAAATCACTCATAGCTGGGTTGCCTTGTGTGACTCATAAATCCGAGCTACACAGAAGGCTGAGATCTAGAAGATTGCAGCTCAAGACCAGCCTAGGCAGAAAAGTCTGTAAGAGTTCCTCTCCAAAATCATCAGCAAAATGTAGGGCTGGAGTTGTATCTGAAGTGGTAGATCACAACCTGAGCACATGTTAGGCCCCAAGTTCAAAATATAGGTACCAGTAAAATGTATGTATGTATGTGTATGCATATATGTATGTATACATATGTATATATATATGTTTATGTATGTATATGTGTGAGAGGTGTCTCACAAAAATACTGCCATTTTCCATGTTTTCTTGAGTCCTACTCTTTTGATTTATCCTTCTGTGAGCATTATTGCTGTGGATTAAACATTCTTGTGAAACATACACATTCAAGGTAATTAGAACAAGTATTAAGTTTGTCATGAAGTGGAAGACAAAGCAGGTTACCTGAGCAAAACTCCAAAGAGTGACTAGAAGTCAACTGGATGGAAAGAGGAAAAGAAGAAGAAATAGGATTGTAGACATAGGGCCTGGCACAGGCAAGGCCTGAAGGTAGAAAGAAATCTGCTTGAGGTTTGGTGGGAGCTGCATGTAGGTGTGGGTAAGGAGGGCAGACAGCTCTTGGAAGGAACTCAGCTGGATTAAGGGACTTGAGTTTTCCTTGAAAGCAAAGGAGACCCTAGGAGGATTTCGCCAGGAAGGGAGGATGGATGATTGTGTTTGAGAGGTATATTTTTAGGAGGACCACACCAGACTGTTGCAGGCAGGTTGAAGTAGGTAGAAGGAAAGATTTTTAGGTCCCAATAGAAATCTCTGGACCAATATCCCTTAACCTTTCTAGCATTCTTTCTGTGGCTCTCCCTCACAATCCAGGACTGTCTCTGGAACCATCACCTGCATCTTTCTGGCAGGTGCAATGTTCTCAGCTGGTGGACAGGGCCTCTAGGTCCCAGGGAACCTGTTCACAGGACCATGAAGGCTGTGATGGAAATGACTTTAGGAAAACTTGCATTCAGAAATCTACTCCTTTCCTTTTGCAGCCTTCCCCTCCATCACCTGTAATCCACAGAACAGGAGAAGTCCAAGGGGCGGGGGGGGGGGGGGGGGCGGAGATCCTGCAAACCTACATCATAATAATCATAATAATAGAAGCCAGCAGATGGTGTTCTTATGCAGACTGTGGGTGCGCTGCGGGGGGCTTCCTCAGCTGATTATCCTCAGCCCAGTGGTCCCAGCATCTTGGAGCTGGGACAGCCTCAGAGATCTGGTTACTTTCCACTTGTTCCAGTCAGAGAATACGAGGCATACTTAGACATCTAGAAGAGGCTAGACATCTCCCTCTTCTTCTCTACATGAAAATTGGAGTTTGGGGGGTCCAATGGACATCCACTCACTCCCAAATTGCCCTTCTGAATCCAAACCCCATCTTACCCTTCAGGCTGAAGGCTGCCTGAACCTTCCAACGGAGATCCTACCTGCCAGCAGACACCAATCAATGCTGCACGGGCAGGAACCTTTGTTTCTTCTTGTAAATGTCTGTGGTCTTATGTGGAAAACAAAACAAAACCAACAACAACAAAAGAAGTGCAAAAGAATCCATCAACCTAATTGTTTGGAAGTGCAGTGCTTTTCCACCAGGCATTCATAACACTGACCCGGTGATTAGTTTTCATGTTCAGTTCTGATTGAACTCAAAGAAGTCCCAGGGATCCATGGGAGGGATGGGTTTTGTGTACGTGCGTAAGGATGTGTAGATATCCTGTGTACACTTGTGACTCAGAGCCAGCTAGAAGCCGCAGTCAGCAAGGCACCAGTCTGATCTTCAGTCTTCATGCTGTGTGCTAGTTGGAAGGCAGGATCCCATGTTGCTAAGAACAGATGGACCTGTACTTGAACCCTGACCTCGTCTCCTGTGAGTTGTACCATCTTAGGAAGGTGCACACCTTCTCTACATCTCAGTTTCTCCTAATGCACCATGGGAATACAATCACCACTGTGCCACAAGGCTGTGCATACTTGGTGAGAGGATACCAAGCTGACAAAGCCACTTAGCCAGTACCCAGCATATCATAAATGGTAACTGTCATTTCTCTTGAACCCTGGAATACAAATGCATTCTTATCTCTCATTCCAGGAAGATAGGTAGTGAGGGAGGTGGGAATGGTTAAGATCAGGATTCCCCACCCCTCATCCATGAGAACAAGTCAGATCTTATAGGGGACAGAGATCTTCTCCATAAGTCTATGAATCACAATATGCTGTTCATATGGAGAAACGAACACATAGGCTGGTGCAAAGCCAAGTTCTTAGATGATGGTGCTAGGCAAGGCCTGAGAAGCAGGAGTGGAAAAAGTCTAACCAGAAGAACCAAGAGAAAGCCAAATGCAGGGGACACACCAGATCAGGCAGCTTTAGAGTGAAGGCCCAGGATGGGGGGCTGTTCCAAGGTACACTGTTTGGATACCACTAGGACATCTGTGACCACTACCAAGCTTGACCATGCTGACGACATCCTCTAGCTGTTAACCTTGGCAATGGCAGACCGGACAAAAACATACTTTATCCATGGTTCTTTCCTGGAAAGTCATAGGCAGGAAATCTGATTTCCAGGCTAGCTCTGTGTCAACACATCGAGGAAGTTTATCCAGCCCTTGTAGACCAATTTGTCCTAGAACAGAGCTAACTATAACAAAAGCTGTAGCAGGGCCAGGCTGTATTATACATGACATTCATTTGCTAATTTGCATTTCCTTCACCTCTTAAGAAATGAAAAGCAGGAGCAAATAAATGATGAATGGAAGGTAAATTGACTGCCTAATAAATGAAAAAGGCTGCAGTGCTGAAAGAACTCCATACAGTTTGGAAACAAAATGAGCTCTGCTAACAAAAGGATCGGGCTATTGGGGGCCTGGCTCTTTAGGAGACTGAGATCTAAGAATTGTGGTTCAAAACCAGCCTGAGCAGGAAAGTCTATGAAGACTCATCCTAATTAACTCATCTCCAACTAACCACCACCAAAATGTCAGAAATGGAACTGTGGCTCAAGTTGTAGAACACCAGCCTTGAGCTAAAGGAGCTCAGGAACTGTTCCTAGGCCCTGAGTTCAAGCCCCAGTACTGGCACACACAAAAAAAGATGGGGTAGCGGAGAGAGGTTTGACTGCTGCTTTCCCTCTTCATGGGGAGAAAATCCAGAAGAGAAGAGCAAGGCCTCATTTCTTCCCACACTCTGTGTGACTCTGGGCAGATCACTCATTCTCTAAGCCTCCGTTTCCTTGTCTGAGCAATGGGCATGATCATGCCTGGCCTGTTTACTTCACAGTCATAGGAGACCAGCATTAATCATGTGGATGAGGATTGCTTGAGTTCAACTAGGAACCTGTCCATCAGTAAGAGCAGTTGTGTGTAGTAAGATTCAATGAATTGCAAGACCTTGCTGAAAGAAGCATGGGGTAGCTAGACACAGCACATCACAGCTGTAATCCCAACTACTATTCAAGAGGCAGAGATTAGGGGGATCACCACTCAGAGGCTGCCTGGGCCAGAACCCCATTTCAACCAATAAAAGTTGGGTACAATGGTGCATATCTATCATCCCAGCTCCAAGGTATTAATAGGAAGATTGTGGTTGAGGCTGCCCCAGCATAAATGCAAGACCCTATCCCCCAAAAAAACAAAAGCTAAAAGGGCTATATTATCCCCCAAAATAACAAAAGCTAAAAGGGCTATATCAGGCATAAAAACCTGAAATTTTTAGCCTGCTCTTTGCAGGTAGAGATGGAAATAAAGCATGCGCACACATGCAATTTTACATATAACCATTTGAAATATATATTTGTGAGCACATATTGGTCAGCATCAGTTCATCTGATCATAGATAGTTTCAAATAAAGGCCCTGCTAATTTTTGCCTTGGAGCTAGTCTGGATCCACAGAGGAGCCCTGCGCTAACTCGAAGGACATGTGGAAGTTCCTGAGCTCGACAGGGCTGAGGCACCCCTAATTTGCTTTAAACCTTAAGGTTTCATGGGAAAGGGAGTGTGTGTGTGTGTGTGTGTGTGTGTGTGTGTGTGTGTGTGTGTGTGTGTGTGTTTCTGTCTGTCTGCCTGCCTATATCTGTGTCTGTGTCTGTATCAGTGTGTCTGTGCTGATATCTTACTATATTCTGGGTCCACATGCACCTGTCTCAGTGACCCCCACCTTCCTAGCTGTGGGCTAACAGATCATAGGCTTCCAGGTCTATGTCTCATTACTTCCATTCTGAGAAGCAGAAGGTATTCACCACATCCATGACCCACTGGACGTAGAATAGATGGTCTCCCAACCCACCTTGTCTTTGGCAGAATGCAAGTGGTTTCCCCTTGTCCCACAGAAAAAAGCCACAGTCACTTTTGACTGCTGAAAGCCTTTGTCCACATTACAGTTCTGACATAGTTTATTGTCATGTTCCAGGTCCAGCCAGCCAGACTGGCCTCCTTGAACGAGCCACCCATCCTCCCACATGGGGCCTTTGCAACTGCTGTTTCTTCTGACTAAAATGCTCTTTCCCAAGATTTGTACATGGCTCAGTCTCACCTTGCTTTACAGTTATAAATGCTGAAGTGTGAATCACATCTTGCCTTCTCAGTGAGGTTAATCTTGACCACCTTGTTTTATCTGCAAACCACATGCCCCCCTCCCCTGACATCCCAGCGCTACCTACTTGTCTGTACTGTATATTTTTTCTTAGTCTTCTACTGCTTTCTCTCATCTTGTATCTTTTCTTCTTGTTGTCATTTACATTTAGTTCTCTGCTCGCATCTCCAGACATATGTACCTATATTCCAAAATAAGATCTGCCAGAAGCTCAGAGATCTTTGTCTTTTTTGTCCACTAATACACTCCAAATTCCTACAGAAGCCACTGGTACCAAAGAGAATCTTCTCATAAGAATATGCTGAGTGAATCAATGGGTGAATTAATGATTGTTGAGTGAATTAATGAGAAAATTAATGATCTATGGAATGCCTATGGTTTTAGAGATAGTATTTGTTAAATGAATGAATGAATGAATGAGTGATCGACCTATGGAATACCTAGGCTCTTAGGACAGACTAAGGCTCTCCTTTTCCTCCAACATCTCCTATAGCACCTTCTCAGGACATGACATTGTCCTCTTTATTTTTTATTTTATTTTATTTATTTTAAATAAATAATTTTTATTGGTCCTGGGACTTGAACTCAGGGCCTGGGCACTGCCCCTGAACCTCTTTGTGCTCAAGAATAGTGCTCTACCACTTGAGCCATTGTGCCACTTCCAGCTTTTTCTGAGTAGTTCATTGAAGATAGGAGTCTCCAAGACTTTCTTGCCTGGGCTAGCTTTGAACCTCAATCCTTAGATCTCAGCTTCCTGAGTAGCTAGGATAACAGGCGTGAGCCATCCGTGACCAGCTATATTGTCATTTTTATAGACATGTAAATAAATATTCATTTCTTTCCCTTTCTCTTTGTATTTTGGAGCTGTTTTCTTTTGTGGGCCCTTGAAAGCCTTCTAGGTCCTGTGACTTGTATTGGAGGTACCTGGGGGGGGGGGGTCCACTGGGTATTCAGGGTACCCTCAGTGAGAATCAGAAGGTGCTGCCAGTGGCTCTGTGTGACCTTGAGTGAGTCCCTTACGCTCTAGTCCTGACTGGACTTCAGTTGCCCTATCCTAAAAACTTATGGTCATGGTTCTACATTCTGATAGTTTGGGGAATCAAACAGGATAATACATGTCCACAGTCCTTGGTGAACAGTAGGGCACCCCAGCCTTGCTCTTTAGGGTGAGTGTTTGTCTATCTTCATGTGGACCCATTGGAAAAGTGGTTCCTTTTGCCCTCCTGGGTAGGAGAGAGCCAACCACATGGCAAGGCTCTCTGGCGTGTGCCAACTCTTTACCTGTCTGCCCCTTGACCCCATTCTACTCCCTGGTGTGCCTGCCTGGCCCACTTGGTTCTAGCACAGCTGCCCCATGGTAATGAAGCTCAAGTTAACTGCAGAAAGGGGGTGGGATGGCCAGATGAGAGCCTACTGTGTGCTAAGTGCCCTATATACCATGTCATTTCATCCTCATGAAGCCTGAATCTCCAGACAGCCTCTGTCTCTCTCCCTGCCTTCTCCCTCTCTACATAGAGCATCTCCTACTGCCCATACCTTCAGCCCAGAACCTGGGAGCCATTCTGTATTCCTCCTCACCCTGCTTCTCACCCTACCAGTCGTGAGCCAAATGAATCCTATATCTTCACCGCTACTAAGACCTCTTGCCAGGATGCTACACCTCTGAACTGGGATCTGAAGTGCTTTCTGAAATAGTAGATCAGATCAGTTTTCTCCTCTGCCCACTTCCAGTGCATCTTTCCAGCTCTTTATGAGGCCCCTGAGCCCTGGTGCCTGCCTTGGCTCTAGCCACCTCCCTCCTTCGCCCCTCCCACAGCTCCTGACACTTGGCCTCCTCCCAATTATTCAAGGAGCCCACCATGCCCCTTCTTACCCTTGGCCCCCAGCTCAACAGCTACGTCCTCAGGGAAGCTCCCATAGCCTCAGAGCACACATGGCCTGCTGTTCCTGAACATTACTTCTGAACTTGCCTCAGAGCTCAGTGTGTTCTTTGTGCCCCATGTTTTTGGTTCTTTTATTTCCACCTCGTCTGCCTCTCCTTAGTCAGTCAGTCCAAAAGGGCACAGCCTATGTGCACAGGCAGATAGTACAGTGCCAGGGCTGAATGCAATTTCCACAGCAGTTGTTGAATGAAGATCTCCATGTTGGTGCAGTGTGGAAGAGCAGATGTTGAACTCAAAAATGAGCTGAAAACCCCAGCTCTTTTAGGATCCTAGCAGCCTCTTCTGGACTCCCTGAGCACCTGTTCCCATCTCCATAATGGCTCTTACTGCACTTTAATTGATCTTTCCTTACCTCTTCCATTAGGTTATGAACTTCTCAAATACAGGCACCATGTGTGCTGGCATCCAGCCTTGTGAAAATCTGTTTGAGGGTAACTGGATATATGGTGAACAGACCAGGAATCAGAGCCTTATAGTGCATGTGCTTATTGTTACATATATGGCCTATTTGTGACCTGCATTAGTGTAGTAATTATTATATTATATTAGGGAAGTTCTTGCCCAAGATCATGTGTTACAGAATCAAGTCCAGAATCCAGAGAAACTTGCTCACTGTCCTGCTTCATTTTCTGATTCTATCACTTCTTATAGCAAGAATGCTGAGCTGGTGAGACATGGTTGGGTCACACCTGTAAACCTAGCAACTTAGGAGGTTGAGATTGGGAGAGATGCAGTTCAAGGCCAGCTTTGGCAGAAAAGTTCATGAGATGCCCCTTACCCTTTTTTTCAAACCATACTAGGTGTGATAGTGCACACCTATTAGTCCAAGATACGTGGGGGCTGAGGTTAGGGGAATCAAGGTTCCAGGTCAGCCTCCATGAAGAGAAGCTGGTCACAGTGGCATGTGCCTGTGGTCCCATTAACTGAGAAACACAAAGTGGTTAGAGCTCAGGGAATCAAGACCCCTATCTCAAAAAAAATTAGGGAAAAACAGAGCTGGAGGCATAGCTCAAGTAGTAGAGAGTCAGTCTAGGAAGCACAGGGAGCTGAGAGGAGAAGAAAGAATAAGAGAAGAGGGGGAAGGAAGGAGAGGAGAGGAGAAGGAGGGGAAGGGAGGGGAGAGAGGAAGAAGGGGATGGGAGGGGAGGGGAGAATGAAAGGAGAGGAAAAGAAAGGGAAGATAAGAGGAAAAGCACAGAACTCCATATGCCAGTAGTGAGCAGGACTCTTCATGGGGTAGCTGGGAGAAGTCAGGTTTGGGAATGTCTCCCGTGTGCTGCTCAGGGGAATAAATTCTGGCAAAGTAGGTTATAATGCTTTTGCTTGCTCTTTTGTTACCAAAGCTGACTGGGTATGAGCTGTGTGTAAAGCCTTTTGTTAAACATCTACATGGAAAATAGAAAAAATGAGAAGCACCTAATACATATTATGCCAGGTACAACATGTAAATGGTTTAAGTTTTCACTCATGGAAATAATGATCAAATTAATTGTATTACACAATCCTTCCAGTTGTCTTAATCAGAATTTCCCAGGCATCCCAGGGTCTCGTTTTCCAACCTGGTTGTCCACATAGTTAAAAAAAAATCAATGAATAGCCCCCCAATCTCCCTTTCCAGTAAGGTAGTAGAGAGGTACACAGTTGTCTCCTGATAGTGCCAAGGCAAAGCCAGAGCCACTGCATGGCCTTGCCTGCCTGTGAGGATGGAGCTCAGGAATTCGAACACACACAAATCCTTGTCCTGACTCCATCACTCACATTCCCACATGTCCTGGGATGATCTCCGGAGGAAGGATTATGCAGCAAATTGTCGTGTTTGATCGGTACCCCCCATTTAATCCAGCACTGTTCACTACTTATTTCTGTCTCATGAACTTGTAGAAGTGGATTAGGGTTGTGAATAACGTCCCAGCTACTTGGGGGTTTGGAGGCAGGAACATCATGAATTCAAGGTCATCCTAACCAAAGATAGCAATTAAAAAAATTTCTTGTCTCTAAAATAAAGAGGCTAAGGGTTATAGCTCAAGGGGTAGAGCCCTTGCCTAGTGTTTACAAGGCCTTGGATTCATTTCTTATTTACACACACACACACACACACACACACACACACACTCAGTGAGTTAGTGTTCCTGGGAGACTCTCCTGTCCATCCCTTTTATTCTATGAGAAAGAAAAAACTCAGGTTGGGGATATGGCCTAGTGGCAAGAGTGCTTGCCTCATATACATGAGGCCCTGGGTTCAATTCCCCAGCACCACATATACAGAAAACGGCCAGAAGTGGCGCTGTGGCTCAAGTGGCAGATTGCTAGCCTTGAGCAAAAAGAAACCAGGGACAGTGCTCAGGCCATGAGTCCAAGCCCACAGGACTGGCCAAAAAAAAAAAAAAAAACAAAACTCTCATAGAGGTTATTCTATGACCTGTCACAATTTCTAGACAATTTGTGCCAGAGCTATAACTAGACCCCAGTTCTCCCAACAGCGAACTGGAAGGTCCTTCCTTTAGAGGGTTAAAAAAGTGACCCAGGATATGATGGGAGTGGCGTGTGAGCCTAGAGAATTCTTTATTCTATTCTCTCTACTTCTTCTTGTTTAGAAATTTGCATACTAAAAGTTTTCTTCTTTTAAATTGGGGGGAGGGGGAGGAATAAAAGCCCTAGAAGAGAGGTTATAGCAGCAGTGGGTCCTGTTTTTATATTCACCTCTTCAAAGAAGATTTATTTAATTCTTCCCGGAGGGGTCTTTCCTGTACATTGAATTCCCTCAATGTTACACATAGTCTAATCCACGCATAATTACTACTGGAGAGGCAGGATTGGGTTATTACCACCCTTTTCCTTTTGTCTAACAGCCAGAGCACCAGACAGCCTTCCTTTGAAGCTCCAAGCCCCACTGGGTGCTGGCCTCCAGCTCCTTCCTCTCCTCATCTTCTCCCCACGCTACACTCCTAAGCATAAATATTCCACTGCTTGGCTATTGCCAAATGCTGCAGCAGTATTGTTTCCTAAATATTTGTCTTTGAACCCATTTACTTAACTTGCTTTATTATGCATTTTCAGAGGAAACTATGCATCATTGTTTTGGGTGGAAAATCAAGCATGTCGTGTATGAAATCAAAGCTTCCTCTTTTTATTACACTTGTTCTGTTGTTATGAAATGCTTAGCTTTTGAGGAAACCGTGTTCACCAGGCACCAGTGACTCCCTCACACCTGTACACCTAGCTACTCAAGAGGCTGAGATTTGAAGATCATGGTTCAAAGTCAGCATGGGGAAAAAATATGGGACTCTTTAATTAACCACCAAAAATCTAGGAGTGGAGCTGTAGTTCAAGTGGTAGGGACAGCCCAGCCTCTAAGTTCAAGCCCTAGTACTGGCACCAAAAGAAAGAAAGGAAGAAAGGAAGAAGAAAGAAAGAAAAGAAAGAAAGAAAGAAAGAAAGAAAGAAAGAAAGAAAGAAAGAAAGAAAGAAAGAAAGAAAGGAAGGAAGGAAGGAAGAAAGAAAGAAAGAAAGAAAGAAAGAAAGAAAGGAAGGAAGGAAGGAAGGAAGGAAGGACGGACAAATGTTCATAAATGTATAACTTAAAGCCTCAATTCAGACCATGCTTTGAGAGACTTGACAGCTGCTAAACAGCATCTTTTACTAGTGTGTGTTTGTGTGTGTGTGTGTATTCTCAGCGATGTCAGTGATGGAACACAACCATCTGACCTGTGCACCTGACATGTCCTGTTCTGATGTCTGCCATGTGCTCCAGGGAGCAGGTGGTCCGTGACAGAAGCATGTGGCTCATAGGCAAGCCAAGCAGACAGCCTGAGATTCACCTCTGGACACTCCTCTCTGTTCTTATACAACAATGCCCCAGAAAAATGAGCACATTGCCCTGGAAGAGCCTTAGCCAGCATGTGGGCCACAGAAGGAGGGAGACCACATCGAGGATTGAGAAGGGATGAGACTCAGCTAGAAAAGAGATGCTTTATGGGAGCAATTATATGCTAAAGTGGAATTTGTAAATTGGGAACTCCCAAATGTCTTGGGACCACTCTCGTGAATGTCAAGGATTTAATGCTCTAGTATTTACTGAGAGTCAATGAGACATGCATCATGGGCTTGGCTTTAGAACCACACAGACTGGGGTGAAAGCCAACTAGGGTCATCTTGAGTGGCTCCTTGTGTCTTATGGGCCTTATTTATCTTATCTGTGAAACGGGGATTATAGCACCTTCAGCCCGGGGCACTGAAGATTACATAAGAAAAAACTTGGTACAAGACATCTGTGATGTCCTTAAAATCCCAAACAACTTTCTAATCCATTGAAGAAAGAATACAGGCCACTGCACAAAAGGGGATGGTATTTATGACTGAGTTCCAGTATTTTGAGATCGAGTGTCCCACTTATTTATGGCAATTATCAGAGTATTGATTCCAGTGAGTCACTCCACAATTGCTCACTGCCTAGTGAAGGCCATACGATACCCAGAGGAGTCTTAGGACTGGACAGGGTCTCCCCAGCTCAACTGCAAAGAGGTTGGAGGAAAGAAATCTGCCTTCTTCAGATAAGGTCCGTGGCATGGCCACAATCTACACCACACAGATAATGGAGTCCAAGAACATGTGTCCTGGATTGAATCATGTGGAATTAAATAATAAAATCCTTAGGGTCTTCAAGAACATCCAAAAATATGGTCTCTTTCTCTTTCTCCTCCTCCTCCTCCTCCACCACTACCACTTCCTTCTCTTCCTTTTTATATTTTTGCCAAAGTTGAGAACCCAGTTGAAAAATAAGGAACAGGAATAATAAACATGAGGAAAGCCAAAATGTTACCTTTACAAGTGATAAAGTCATAAAGGAAAATAATCTCCTGCTCCTAATTCTGAATACTCACCTCACAATCACAGGGGCTGGGAATATGGCCTAGTGGCAAGAGTGGTTGCCTAATAAACATGAAGCCCTAGGTACCACATATATAGAAAAGGCCAGAAGTGGCGCTGTGGCTCAAGTTGACAGAGTGCTGGCCTTGAGCAAAAAGAAGCAAGGGACAGTGCTCAGGCCCTGAGTTCAAGCCCTAGGACTGGCCAAAAAAAAAAAAACAACACCATCCACTTTTGCACAGCAGAATTTATTCTTTCTTCAAAAAAAAAAAAAGATGAAATATTCTCTACATTAAAACAAATGAGTTTGCTCTTGTCGGCTGTGTTTGCCTCTATCCAAACACCAGCATCTTGCAAATTTGATGAATCAAACACCTTATACTCAGTTAACCCATACTCCTAAAGTAAAGGTAACAGTGGAAGAAACAGCATGAATGGTTGCAATACAGAATAAACAAAACTGGAGTGAGGGAGACCTGCAAAAGACTCACTGTGTGACCTTGAACCACCCTCCTAGACTCTCTGAGCTCAGGTGTCCTGATATATAGACCAAGAGATCTTTAATATCTACCCCCACAGGGTAGATAAATGAGATTGCTCAGCACAGGAACTTACTCCGTAATGGTAAAGTTATATGAAGCACTGGTATAACTATGTCCTATTTCTTTATGTGGTTTTATTTTACGTGGGAGGGCTGGCCAAGAAAAGGACAAGGGACATACCCATAAGTGTTTTGACTGATGGAAGAGAATGCCTGGAGGGAGAGGCACAAGAACCAGCAGGGCTAAGGCCCATCAGGATCAAGTGCTAGGCCCTCCCCAGCTTGTCTCCCTTTCTTGCTCCTGGTTGCCTGGGGTAGGAGGCCTGACAGCCTCTGGATGTCTCTCACAGTCTCACAAGCAGATCAGGTGAGGAGTCTAATTACATCACAAACTTGTCCAGACAAGAACACCAGGTCTAAGTTGCACAGTGCCTGGAAAGGTACTTGGAGACAAGGCCAGGATTTGTTTTCTGACTAGTTGCCTGGCACCCAAACTTCTTTCATTTCCCTGGAAGGCTATTTTCTAGGAGACATTTTTCTCTATTCAGCCTCCAAAAAGGCCAGCCACTGTGTGGAAGACCTGGAAGGAGAAATACTGGCAGGAAGAGAAGATCTGAAAGAAAAGTGTAGGTTAGTGCTGAAGAATGTGCTTAAGAGGCCCTGGGTTCAATCCCCAGCACTGAAAATAAAAGCCTGCTCTAACACTTTGGGACTGAGTATGGTGCTCATTGTGTGCCCAGAAAATACTTCTTTATTTTTTAACTGTGTCAGATAAAAGCCTCATGTTTATTGAATAGCCATACAAACTGAGGTGGAAATAACTGAAGAACTTACCCAAGGCCAAACATCTAAGTGACCTGGTTAGAAATACCTAATCCCAGAAACCAACACCTTCCCTCACCCTGAGCTTCACTATGGCCCCAACCATGACGGACCTCAGGCTGAGTCCTGGTGGTGTTCAGCATCTCCTGCCAGATATCACTAACCTCCCTTGAGGAGCTGGAAATCAACAAGAACCTCCCTGCCTTTTGACAGTGTCCTATGACATGGGTGCCTATGGATCACATCTGTCTTACTAGCTACTCAACAGGATGGAATCTGAGGATCAAAGCCCAAAGTCTGTGAGACTCATTTCTAATTAACCACCCAAAAGGTGTAACTTGAGGTGATGTAAGTGGCAGAGCATCAGCCTTGAGCAACAAAAGCTAAGGGACCAGGCCCAGACCCTAATTTCAAGCCCCAATGGCAATGCGTGCACACACACACACACACACACACACACACACACACACACACACACACACGAATGTGTGGCCTGAAACAACAGAAGCTCAAAATCCAGGTGTCAGCAGGATGGTGGTTCTCAGAATGCTCCAGAGAAGACTTCTCATGGCCTCCAAGCTCCTTGGCTGGAAGGTAGCATTGCTTTATTCCAGTCTCTCATCTCTATCTCTCTGGATCCAAATTTCCTTCGCTTTTTTCTAAAGATGAAAGGCATGGCATTTAGAGCCCACTTAATCTGGAATTGCTTCATCTCAAGATCCTTAACTGATCACATTTGCAAAGTTTCTGTTTCCAAACAAGATTACATTCTGAGGCTTTGAGGCAGATGTGAGTTTTGAACGGACACTATTGAATCCACCACTGGCCTCTCAAAAACCCCTGTCCTTCCCATGTCCACAATCTAGTCACTCTATCCCAATATTCACAACATCTTACCCCATTTCAATATCTCCTCCAAAGTTCAAAATCTCAGCTACATGCCTTCAGCTCACTAAGTCCCAGATCGCGTCATCCAAATCATTTAATAAATTAGGTACAGGTATGACTTGGTCTGATTCCTCTCCAGATGAATTTCTCTCCATGAATATTTCAGGGCACATTGGCTACATGGAGGCCAAAAATGGCATACCCAGAGTAAGTGGACATGTTGTTGGAGCATAGTACATGGCAGGCTCCTCCAGTATTTAGGAAGAAGTCCAGGTGGGAGCTTGAGTCATTCACCTTCCTGGCCCTTATGCCACTCTTCCCATACTATATTCACTTGTAGAATTTACTATGTTCTGATTCATTCCAAAATTGATTTGAGGTAGAACTAGGACAAGGACTCTCAGATGGAAGGAACCAATTCCCATGCCATGCCTGAGTCATTCCTGCCAAGTTATTATCTGGCTAGGGCTAGACAGATACCAGCAGTGAGAACTCCCTCACCAATCGGTCCAAGGTGGCAGACAGTGGTTAGCACTGGGTAAAATGGGCAAAGGGTCCTGGGAAGGAGGAAAGAAGGTGCGCTAGGCCCCTGAGGGAGGTTTTTTAAAAATTTCTCTGCACAGTTATGAATAAAGACAGATGGGAGGCCATGGCCACCTGTCCAAGAATAGAGAAGACTGCAAGGTGAGTATAAGACAGGTGATAGGAAGTAAACCAGAGTCTTCTGCCTGAGATAGAGAGCCAGAGAGAGAAAGAGGATACAGGAATTAGCAGAAAAGGTGGCCTCAGCATTATGTCTGGCCTCAGCCTGATAGCACAGGGGGCCTTGGGAGCATGAAGATTGATTCATATATTGAAACCTAACCTGAAAGCAACAGGAGATTAGATTATAAGGATGGACCCTCGTAACTGGGATTAATGCCTCAATAAAAGAAAGCTTTCCCATTTTCAGCATGTGAGGACCCAGCAAGAAGGTGCTGCTCATGAGCCAGGAACGCTGCGCACCAGACCTGCTACCACCTTGATTTTGAATGGCCTGGCCTGTTTACTATTTAAGCCATCCAGTCCAAGATCACTTTTGTGCTAGCAGCCTGGAAGAACTAAAGAGAAATAAAATCAAAGACTTAATATGTCTTCATAACACAAAGATGCTAAGAGCCTCTGCAGACAACAGATCAGGACCTCTCTGAAATCACCCCACCACCATCACCACCACCACCACTGAAGGACCCATTGCTCATACCAACCTCCCATCCAGGTGGGTGCTTCAGGTCCCAGACCAGGGCAAGCATCCCCTTAGGCCTGTGCAGAAGTCAGGAGAAATGTAGTAAGTGCCAATAGCCTCTCAGGCCCCCATTTTTAGTAAATTACAGGCAGGAACTCTGCCTGCCCCACACCTCATAAAAAATGGATGATGAGTTGTATAATACCCATGGCTTTTTATGAACTTCACCTTCCCCTTAAAGAGCTGCCAACTTCAAAGGCAAAAAAAAAAAGATTGCTCCGGGGCATTTTGAAACTTGTAATGAAATGCATTCCCCAAAAATGTGGGCTCTGTTTTTGGGCCTTAGACAAGGAGGCAGAGTTGCCATGCGGGTGCCCGCGTGTTGGTGACAGGTTTTATCTCCCTGAAACTGATTTATGCCAAGGACTTCCCGCCTGTGGCTATGACCTACTTTTCCTCTTATAGTGCAGGATCCAGGGCCTGGCAGACCCGCTCGTGTAAAGGAAACCAAGAATTCAGGAGCGAGGAGGGGAAGCCAACACTGAGGTGGCTCCTTGATAATCCATTTTACCATAAACTAAAAGTAAACTAAAAATGTGTGTGCGATGTGAGTCATTAAGTGTGTGTGTGTGCGTGTGTGCGTGTTTCCATGCTGAGAAGAGTTTTTCTTAAAGAACTTGCTCTTCAACTCATTTGACCTTGGAGTGGAAGTGCTAGAACTTTCCATATCAGTGTTATGCTTGGTGACTCACACCTGTAATACAAGCTACTTAGGAGATCAGAGTTCAGGAGGATGGAGTGTCAAGGCCAGCCCAGGAAAAAAAAGTTAATGAAAGCCCCTCTCAGTTACTAAGCTGGGCATGATGGAAGGAGTCGTGATCCTAGCTACACAGGAGGCTGTAGGAAGGAGCATCATAATCCAGGTCAGTCCAGGGGAAAAAAATTCCAAGGCCCTACCTGGAAATAAGCTAAAAGAAAGGGATGAGGGTGTGACTCAAGTGGTAGAGTGCCTGCCTAGCAAGCTCAAGGTCCTAAGCTCAAACCTAATTGGCATTAAAAACAACAACAACAGTGAGCTGGGAATATGGCCTAGTGGCAAGAGTGCTTGCCTCGTATACATAAAGCCCTAGGTTCAATTCCCTAGCATATGTAGAAAACGGCTCAAGTGGTAGAGTGCTAGCCTTGAGCAAAAAGAAGCCAGGGACAGTGCTCAGGCCCTGAGTTCAACACACAGGACTGGCAAAAGAAAAAAAAAAAGAACCGTGAAAAACAACAACATAATATCAAGCTAGGGGTGTAGCTCAAGGGGTAGAGCACCTGCCTAGAATACGTGAGGCTCTGTGTTCCATTCCCAGCACCACAAATAAATAAATAAAGTTGACGTAATCATACACTTGCATGTATGTTGTGCATACATCCACACAATTGGATACATGTTAGGAAAACAGCAGCAGCAGTAGCAGCAGCAATGACAACAAATAGATCAGCAGATTCTTGCACAGGGTGTGCAGGAATGACTGCTTGGGCTGACAGAGGTTCAGAATTCTGTGGCTCTGTATGTCTCTGTGTGTGGGTTTTCATTTCTGATCCAGTGACTTAGGAAAAAGGTGTCATTTCCAGTTTGAAATTCTAGAAAGGCTTTCTGTGTATGGGAATTGGGTCAGGTAGTAGAATTCAACTCAGGAGGCAACAGCACACACCGTGGTAGTGTGTGGATTTTATGTTTCTGGAGTAAAACCTTGTAAAAAGAACTGGATTTGGGCCATTTCTCCCTACCCTTGTCTGTCAGCATGGTAAGAGTAATTGAACCACCAAGAGGAGAGGTGAGGAACAGGATGAGGGGGAATTTATGTGGAGCCTCAACTTAGCCTTTGGTCCTCAATGTCACATTGGGAGGTGTAGTTAGAAGGAGCCCAAAGGAGTCATCTAGTGCACCTGTCCTTCAATGTGACAACCTTCCCCCGGGTGCACAGGCACAGAGTAGGGGAAACTAAAAGATCTGCAGGTCTTGGGTTTCTCTAGCTGTATAGTCAGGATAGCCCTTCTCAGCAACTGTTCAGTGGTCACCTTCTCTTCATTCCTACTTGGGGGGAGGACATTGCTCTGGATGACTCAGGTCTCCTAGTGCCAATCAAGGGACCATTTAAGAATGAGCAGCTCCAGAGGGGGAATACCCTGAGGATGAGGAACACTGAAAGAGATAAAGGACCAAGGGAGCAGGGGTCTGCAGGCTCTTCAGTGCCTTTGTCTATCTCCCAGTGTCTATCTCATGTCTCAGCATCGGGCTCGCTCACAGAGCTGCATGTAGGGCTGATGGGTTTGAGCTGGAAAATGATGTCAGACTGTTTGGGTCAAAACTAAGTCTGAATTGGCTGTTTGACTTGTCAAGGAAATGGCTTTATCATCTGGGTTATGGAAAGGACATGGTGTGGAGATACAAGATGGGGAAGTTTTCAGACTAAGGCTTAAGTGAAAATATGCTTAAAGCACAAATAAAAACCAACTGCTATTTTGATACTACCTTACAAATATATCTTAGTAGTCTAAGGGTAGCCATAACAAGATATCACAGATTTGACATCTGAAGGTGCAGAAATATTTATCACAGTTTTGAACTGGGACATCTAAGAGCAAGGTACCAATTGATTTGGTTCCTAAGAAAGGCACTCTTCCTTTTCTTCTTTTATTGCTGCTCTCCTCCTTTACTTCCTCCTCCTCCTCCTCCTCCTCCTCCTCCTCCTCCTCCTCCTCCTTCTCCTCCTTTTCCTCCTCCTCTTCCTTCTCCTGCTTCTCTCCCTCCTCCTCCTCCTTCTCTCTCTCTCCTTCTCTTCCTCCTCCTCCTCCCTCCTCCTCCTCCTCCTCCTCCTCCTCCTCCTCTTCCTCCTCCTCCTCCTCCTCCTCCTCCTCCTCCTCCGCCTCCTCCTCCTCCTCCTCCTCCTCCTCTTCCTCCTTCTGTTCCTCCTTTTCTTTTCCTTCCTGCCAGTACTAGGGCTTGAACTTAGAGCTTGTGTGCGTAGTCCCTTAGCTTTTTCTACTCAAGGCTTGCTGCACTCTGCCACTTGAGCCACAGCTTCCCTTCTAGCTTTCTGGTGGTTACTTGGAGTTATGAGTCTCACACAATTTTCTGCCCTGGCTGACTTTGAACCATAATCCTCAGATCTCAGCCTCCTGAGTTTTTTGTTTTGTTTGTTGTTGTTGGTGGTGGTGGTGGTGGTGGTGGTGGGTATGCTGGGAATGGGGACTGAATTCAGGTCTTATTATTATTATTATTGTAAAGGCACTAATCTCAGCCTGGGAGTTCCATCCTCATGACCTAATCTAAACCTAATTACCAAGTACCCTGCAAGTACTATTATATCAGGCCTAGGGATTCAACACACAAGTTTTTAGGGGATATAATGTTCAGCCTATCACAAAGTGGACACTAGTTTTATATTTATTTTAGGACTATAAGTAGACTAATGGTGAAGACCACTGATCAAGTCCCTAGCATGGTGCTGAGGGTCTAATAAGTAATATTTGTTTAAGTATTTGCAGAATGAAAAAAATCATGAATACAAATGTGGGTAATGAGGCTGCAAGGGGCACTAGATGTTTTTATCAAGTGACACTGAATTATACACTTAAACTTGTTAAAATGGTACCTTCTGTTTATACATATTTTTCTGCAATAAAGTAAAACCGAGTTGGGTAACACCCATGAGTACTGGCTAGTACCCCATGGCCCTGAGCAGCTCCCTTCCCATTGTAATCTCAACCTTTAAGTGCATTGTTCTTGAGAAGAAAGAAAGAGACTCTGTTACTGTGAAACACTGAAGCAAGACCTAGGAGCAGGCTGAAGAGGAGGATTTCCAGCCTGAGAAAGAGTGGGGCCCAGGCGGTACCAGGATCCTGTCACAGTGCTTCAAGGGGCCTGTCAGGCCTGGAACTTTAGCAGTCAGATCAGCATCCAAGGCTCAGCTTGAAGATTTGGGGGTTAGCAGCGGCAGCCCATCATATCTAGGAGGGGAGCTCAGCTTGTGTCTCTGAATAGGGAAACAGGGTCCAAATACAAATAGACAGAGCTGACAACAGCTTGCTCTCAGAGTCAGGCCCCAGGCTTTAGAAGACCCAAATCTGTCCCTTATCTAGCCATGCACTTCTGTGTAGAGTGAGCAATCTTAGACCAAGGGGTTATGCCACCAGGAGCTCCCCTTCCCTGAACCATAGTCCAGTACCTGCTACCAGGAATTCCCTCCCCAGCAGGTGCTAAGTCCTCTGGTTGGGGAAGGATCCATGTTCTCTAGAAAGCAGGGAAGTATTTGTGTGTAGCCAGCTGATAGGGCTTCCTCGCACCCCCTTCCTAATCAAGAGGCACCTGGCCACATTCCTCTGCCCTCCTGTGAGCAGCAAACTTAGCCCCTGGGTTGACATTTGACCCTAAGCTGACTTCTCTGCTCCAGCTCATTCTGTTCCACCAGATGCTCAGCTCCCCAGGACAAGGTAGCGCTGCTTAGGCTCCTAACTCTGCTTTAACGGAGAGAGGTTTTCAGCTTCTCTTGACTAAGCTCATGGGATACCTGGTACTGATCATATAGCTGAAATGTGATCAATATTTCATCTGCATTAATTTTGTAACGATTCATTTCCTAGGCCAGCATAGGAAATGAGAAAGAGGCTCCGGACCCACATGGTCAATTTAGGGTCATTGTGAATGGCTGTTCTAACAGCTCCTTGAACAAATCTGCGACATGGCTCGATCAACCTTTAGTTTGCATCTAGTACTTTACATCGTCAATATTTAATACTCACAACACCATAAATTTGTCAAAATTGTTTCCCAAATGAAGGAATTTTGCCTTAAGGGAATTGCTCAAAGTCATGTAGCAAGGAAATGGTACGACTAGAATGGGTCTCCAGGCCTGCCTGACTCCAGTGCCTCTGACAACTTATCTATTGCTCCCATACCTGGTTGTGGAAGGCACATTATTGGCTTTCCAGGGAAACAACCTGAGCCACTCACTGGACTACTGTAAGCCCAGTTCCTTTGCTCTTCAGTTCCCAAGAGCATAGGAGGATGGCTGCCCACAAACTGAGCTATGCAAAGGAAGGAAGGAAGGAAGGAAGGAAGGAAGGAAGGAAGGAAGGAAGGAAGGAAGGAAGGAAGGAAGGAAGGAAGGAAGGAAGGAAGGAAGGAAGGAAGGAAGGAAGGAAGGAAGGGAAAACGGATGAAAGAGGAAAGAAGAAGGAAGGGAGGGAGGAAGGAAAGTTAAGACAGGGAAGGAAGAAGGAAAAAAGAGTGAATTAGCAATGAACCTGGCTTAATTCTCTTCTGTGGTTAGACAAGAAATAGAGATATTCCTGAGGAGACAGTCATCTTGAAAAGATTCATCTATCAAAATCATCTCTATGTCTTTTGATCATGCTTTTCTTACCCTTCACCTAAATGTGGCGACTTCAGCATTAACTCTTGGGCCGTGCTGTTTGTGACAACTTACCCAGTACAATTCCCATCCCTCTATTTTATCTAGCACATATGAACACAGTTACCCCAAATTAAACTGCAGGGAAAATAGAATTAAGGAGAACACATGACTTCTCTCAGACAGATCACCTTCAGATCTCTCAGGAAGTGGCAAGGTCAAGCTAGAAGCCAAACCCTCTAAGCCCCTTTCCACCTCTGGTTCTGACACCAGACTGATGCTCCTACAGGATCAATATGGGCCCCAAACTCCTCAAATAAGAATTACTTGGGGCTAGAAAGGCCCTGCAAGGTAATTTGGCCCCCAGAATCCATCAAAGACTAGAATCCTACCTAGTGATTGTGACTCCTTGTATGAATGGCTTGAGTGACGGGGAACTCACTCCCTACCAGAGCTATCTAAGCTGGAAAAATCTCCTGAAAATCTGGTCTCCTTATTAAGCAGATGGAAATATTTTGAAAACCAGAAAAGACAGTTGTTCCAAGGTCAGCCTGCCAGGTCAGTCTCAAGAAGACATCTCTTTATTGTCTCTGGCACATCCTATACTCTAGCCATATTTCAATTCCAGAAATGAGCCATGCTATTGCAATGTCTTTCTGTCTGTGCTCATGCTCAGGTGCCCTTCACACCAAATCTCCCCTCTGTCATTTGCCTGGAAAATACCCCAGCCTTTCAAGGTCCCCCACAAGCATTACCTCTTTTCTTGGAGTCTTGCCTAGGACCTTCCTCCTGCAGTTAAAGGCATTTCCCCTCTTTTGGGTTCCAGACATGACCTATGCAGTTGCCTTTTATACTCTGGATGCTACCTATTTCCATCCCTGTCCAATCCCCAACTCTCCTGAGAGGTCCTTGTGAGCAGACAACACATTCCTCATACCTGTGTTTTCATATGTTCCCCAGCTCCTGGCACAAGGATTTTTGTTAAATAAACATACCAGTGAATGATTGGATGAGTGAACACTCGATCAACTAGAAACACTATTTGCAATCTCCATAAATCTTTATTGACTCCCTCATTTTTATTCCCTATCCTCCTGGCCCTCCCAAACCTCTCTTCCTATCACAGCTTTCATCCTACTTTATATACTTCCAACCATTTCAGGGGCTGAGGGGTAGCTTAGTGATAACATACATGTTGCTAAACTGAAAGACCCTAGGTTCAATCTCCGACACCAATAAATAAACATCATCTCAGAGAAGCTAGGTGATTTGCCCAAACTACCTAGCTATAAGTAGTTTCTTGTAGTTCTTATATTCACAATTTCAAGGGAAATATCATGGTTAGTTATGCCCACCTCTGAGAGGTAGTTTTCTAGGTAATTCTTTTCCTTAACCTCAAATCAGAGTCTCCATGTAAGCCTGTTATATTCTACCTCAATATATCTACAATCTGACTCCTGGAGGGTGCCAAGGAACAGAGGATGGGACCCAGAAGTGCCCTTGTGCCCATGTTTCCTCCTGACAAGATGGAGGCACAAGAAGATGTGAAAGGGCTGGAGGATGACAGGCCTTGGCTCCAGTGGATGGACTGGATACAGACTGAAACTGTAGCCACTGTAGTTGAGATAGATTGTTACCTGTAGCTGCTATATTATACTAGATAGGGATTATAACATCTCCACTCTGATGGATACAGATTTTAATTGTATCTACTAGTGGGGCTGTAGATTATATAACTGTATCTATCTTGGTAGGGATAGTTAGTAATTCTGGCTACTGTAGTAGATATAGATTTCAACAGTATCTACTACAGGGGGATATGGATTATAACCAGATATGGATTATAACTCAAGTGGGATTATAATCAGGCACCCTGGTTATCCATTCTGACAGAAATAGATTGTACCTGTGGCCACCACAGTGAATACAGAGTGTAACTGTATCCACTCTGGCAGATAGGGATTGTAAATGTATCCACTCTAGTGGATATAGATTGTGACTGTAGCCACTACAGCAGTTATGGATTGTAACTGTATGCACTCTGGCAGATACAGATTGCAACTGTGGCCACTACTGCAGATATAAATTGGAACTGGCAGGAGGCTGATGTAATTGACTCCAGCTCATTCCCAAGTGACACAGTCTGCTTGAAGGGTTCCCCAGGCTGCCCCCAGTATGGTGCACTAGTGTTCTCCCCTGTTGGAGGTTTTGTCTGACTGATCTGACCTCTCATTGAGCCGGTGGCTACAACCTAGTCCCACAAATGAGTGTCACACCTGTGGCTATCACTCTCCTGGATAGATCACACCCAACCCTCTTTAGGATGCAGTGACTGATTTCTGAGGGGCTGCAACTTGGCTTTCTCATGGACTTCCCTTCATTCTTCCTTGAGGAAGTTGCATTTGCCCTGATATCATTTTCAGCTGTGGGTTTAACATTCACATAGCAGGAAATGCATCATTCCAACGTTGGTTATGTGCTTATCTCAGTAGTCTTTCGTTACAGTCACAATGTTCTGGCACCATCACCAACCACTCTTTGGGCCTAGAACATTTTTGCCATTCCAAAGGAAACTCTGTACCCAATATGCACTTTCTCCCTCTGGACTTTTGAATGAGAACCTGGTAATGAAGCCACCCACTGGGCTTGCAGGTTGGATCCATGTGTCTCCCACACTGGAGTGCCTCTAAAGAGGAGAGTGAGGACCCTGTAGGAAAGACTGTTCTATCATCAATTAGTTCAGGTCCTATTGCTCCTTCAAGCTTCTAGTTCAAGTCCCCACCTACCTCTGGGCCCCATCCTTTCTTTTTTTTTAATTCTTTTTTATTAATTAAATTTTGTTGACAAGGTGTTGTGCAAAAGGGGCACAGTTACATAATAGGGCAATGTGTACATTTCTTGTGATATCTTACACCCTGTTTTTCTTTCCCTTCCCTAGATCAGGTAGACATTTATATATATATATATATATATATATATATATATATATATATATATATATATATATATATCACAGTGTACCAAAATCATATACAGTAGCCACGTGGCGTACGCCAAAAGAAATTCACCTAGAACTCTAAATATAACGTCAACAATAGAGTTTGCTTATCCTTGTCTTATATGATCATATATACATAGCTGTTGAGCTATTGTGATCCACTGAGAGGTCTATTTTAGACCTTTTTATGTTTAGTAGTTGTTTGGTTTTAGATATATAATGTAAGGTAGCTGACCCAAACTTGTGGAAATAGCATTTTTTTTCTTCTCTCCTTCAGATGTTTTTTGTTTTTGTTTTTGTTTTATTAATTAAAAAAAATTTTTTGACACGGTGTTGTGCAAAAGGGGCAGTGTGTACATTTCTTGTGATATCTTACACCCTGTTTTTCTTTCCCTTCCCTAGATAAGGTAGACATATATACAATACACAGTGTACCAAAATCATATACAGTAGCCACATGGCCTACGCCAAAGGAAATTCACCTAGGACTTTAAATGTAATGTCAACAATAGAGTTTGCTTATCCTTGTCTTATATGAAAATGTATAGCTGTTGAGCTATTGTGATCCACTGAGAGGTCTATTTTTGACCTTTATATGTTGAGTAGTTGTTTGGTTTTAGTTACATAATGTAGGGTCACTGACCCAAACCTGTGGAAATACCATTTGACAAGAAGTTTTTGGTTTCGCAGACCTGGTCTCTACTGTCTCCCCCTCCACCCACCTTAACAGTCATATATCAAGGAGATCATGCCCCTTTGTTTTCTGTGTTCTAGGCTTGTCTCGCTCAACATTATTTGTTCAAGTTCTGACCATTTCCCTGCGAAAACCAATTATTTCACCATTTTTAATCGCTATGTAGTATTCCATTGTGTATAGGTACCATATTTTTTGGATCCATTCATCTGTGGAGGGGTATCTGGGTTGTTTCCATATTTTGGCTATTGTGAATTGTGCAGCGATAAACATGGAAGTGCAGATGTCTTTTTGGTATCTTGAGGCCTGTTGTTCAGGATAGATGCCTAGGAGTGGTATGGCTGGGTCATAAGATAGGTCTATGTTGAGCTTTTTGAGGAACATCCATACTATTCTCCAAAGTGGTTGTACTAATTTGCACTCCCACCAACAATGGAGAAGGGTTCCTCTTTCCCCGCACCCCCTCCAGCATTTGTTGTTACCTGAGTTCAGAGTATAGGCCATTCTAACTGGAGTGAGGTGGTATCTCAGGGTTGTTTTTATTTGCATTTCCTTTACTGCCAGGGATGTTGAACATTTCCTTATATGTTTCTTTGCCATTTTTATCTCTTCTCTTGTGAAGTCTCTCTTTAGCTCCTTTGCCCATTTAATAATTGGTTTATTGGGCTTGGAGGGGCTTAGTTTTTTGAGTTCTCTGTAGATGACAGATATTAGGCCTTTGTCTGTTGCTGTGCTGGTAAAGATCCTTTCCCATATGGTTGTCTGTCTTTCTAGTTTAGTGGCTATGTCTTTAGCTGTGCAGAAACTTTTTATTTTGTAGTAGTTCCATTTGTGGAGTCTCTCCCCTATGTGTGTGCCCCTTGGACTCTATTCAGGAAGTTCCTTCCTGTGCCTATAAGTTCTAGCGTCTTTCCTACTCTGTCCTTCAGTAGTTTCAAGGACTCAGGTCTGATGTTGAGGTCCTTGATCCATTTTGAGTTGATCTTGGTGCATGGTGATAGGCTAGGGTCTACTTTGAGTTTTCTGCATATGGCTGCCCAGTTTTCCCAGCACCAGTAGTTGAAGAGGCTATGTTTATTCCATTGTATGTCTTTAGCTCCTTTGTCAAACATCAGCTGACTGTAAGAGTGCGGTTTTATTTCTGGGTCTTCTATTCTAATCCATTGGTCTTCAGGTCTGTTTTTATACCAATACCAGGCTGTTTTTGTTATGATGGCTCTATAGTAGAGCTTGAAGTCTGGTATTGTGATACCTCCTGCACTGCTTTTTTTGCCTAGAATTGCTTTGGCTATTCTAGGTCTTTTGCTGTACCCTATGAATTTATGGGTTGTTTTCTCTATTTCAGTGAAGAATGTAGCTGGGATTTTGATGGGGATTGCATTGAATTTGTATAACAATTTGGGCAATATGGCCATTTTCACTATATTGATTCTGCCTACCCATGAGCATGGGAGGTCTTTCCATCTCCTTGTGTCTTCTTTGATTTCCCTTTTTAGATTTTTATAGTTCTCATTAAATAGGTCCTTCACGTCTTTAGTTAGGTTGATCCCTAGGTAATTTATTCTTTTTTTAGCTATTGTAAATGGTATTATTTCCATAATTTCCTTTTCTGCTTGTACATTGCTGGTGTACAGAAAAGCTGCTGACTTTTGTGGAATGATTTTGTATACTGCTACTTTGCCAAAAATGGTTTATTGTAGGAATTTGGGGACTGAGTTTTTTGGGTCCTTCAGATATAAGATCATGTCATCTGCGAATAGGGATAGTTTGATTTCTTCTTTTGGGCTCCATCCTTTCTAATCCCTCTCCCCAAGAGAGATACAATCATGGTCTCTCATGGTGTCTCATTAGTATTTTATATATACTTCCTAAATCCCAGCAGGAAAGGACGCAAACTTGTAACAAGATCGCCTAGCCTGAGGCTCAGAGAGATAAAGGATGCATGTTTTCTTTCATATGTGGAAGTTAGACCTAATTTATAAATATATACGTAAACATATGCAGGGTTGTTTGCACATATACACAAATGGATTAACTGAAGTATGATATGTGCAGAGGAGAATACCAATGGTATAACTCCTTTGAACAACAAACTTACAGCCTAACAGAATGAACACCAGGAAACTGGAACTTATGGTAAGGTCATGGAAAAGGGTAGACACATGAAGGTTAGGAAGGTTAGGAGAATTCAGTCATCATATTCACTATATATATATATATATATATATATATATGTATATATCATTGGAACTAGGAAAATTAAGGAGATGGGCAGGGTTGGGAAAGATGGGGAAAGAGGATGATGAAAGGGGTGGCATTGATAAGATGCAATTGGAACACCTTTGTATAAATACTTAACGATAATAACTTTAAAAAGAGAGCCTGGCCTTGAAGCCTTGGACTGATCTCTTCATCACTGGGTCAAAGACCTAATCCTTTTGTGCTTCCATTTCTTCATCTACAAAACAGGAGCAGTAGTATCACACTTCACATGGGACCACCGTGGGCCTCAGGGATGCTAATGTGTATGGAGCTCTTCAGACAGTACTTGAGACACAGAGATGCCACAGGACATTACATCCATCCCAGAAGGGTTCAGGGCTTCTTACCCATGGGTGTGGAGTGAAGGGTTGCCTTGGAGAGGATGGGTGAGCTAGCTCCCATGTGCCCTATGAATCCTAACCACAGCCCTGAACTTCACTTCTATGTGTCCTGATATTTAAATTGGCTGAGAGAACTGGATCTCACTATCATAGGAGAACAGTGCACATGCATGGTATAAAATTCTAGGCCCTCCAGTGAGTTGGGGGGCAAGCAACAGAATGGGAGGGAGGAGGGGGGCTGGAACCGCTGGTAAGATGAGCAGGGAACCTAGGAACGCTGTCACCATGTCCCTGTAAAGAGGAAGCTGGCCTGCCAGGGCAGTGACAGGCAAGAGTGTGGATTACACTATGTTAGAAGACTTGATGTATTGACAGCCTACACTGAGTGGCAAAGAAGAGGCCAGAGGCCACCTCAGGCCACGGGCGGCAGCAGAGCCCCTGAATGTCAGCTAACCCCATCTGAGAGACGCTCCACATGCAAAGTGCTCACTACATCTAGAAAGTTCACTGTGAAAGAATTCTCAGTGATGACATATTGAAGGTTTAACATTTTGGATGTCATGGGGAAGACTTCTTTTTTTAATTATTCATTTCAGCCAGGTGCTAGAGGCTCATGCCTGCTGCAGTCCTAGCTACTAGAGAGGCTGAGATCTGAGGATCATGGTTCAAAGCCAACTCAGGCAAGATAGTCTTATCCCCCATTAATTTCCAAAAAAAAAAAAGCCCAAAGTGGAATCGTGGCTCAAATAGTAGAGAACTACTAGCCTTGAGAAAAGGAAAGAAGGAAGGAAGGAAGGAAGGAAGGAAGGAAGGAAGGAAGGAAGGAAGGAAGGAAGGAAGGAAGGAAGGAAGGAAGGAAGGAAGGAAGGAAGAGCAAAGCTCAGGGATAGTGCACAGGCCTAGAATTCAAGCCAGAGCACTGACACCTAAATTTTTGTTGTTTTCGAAATTTTTTTTACTTTTGTTTAAGGCTGGTTGGCAACTCAGGGATTTGAAAGTATAAATAAGCCAGTGTGTTTCTCTTAGCACAACCCCAAACCTATATAGATGGAGAAGGATCCCTGTGGGAACTTATGAACACTGAGCCACGAGGTCTGCTAAAGAGAATTGGCCTGCCATTCTCTGACTCTCAGAAAGCTGGGAGTGGCCTGAGAAAGATCAATCACTCCTAGCATTACAGAGACCCAAGATTCCACCCTAAATGTGAGTTAATCAGCATCCAAACCTTCTTGGAGTTAGGTAAAGTCCTATACACATTGTGGTTGTTTGCTGGTTGATTCTGCATCCTAAGATAAGAAAGCCAATCATTAGGATTATCTTACATGCTGGTGTCTGCAACTTCAAAGATATTGCTACCTTACTTTCTGCATATACTCCCCTGTCTAATAATCAATAAAGACCTTGTTAACGGGACCTTGGGCGTCTGTTGTTGGCAAGAGGCATAGGCTCCCTGGTGCCCTGAAACCAGTTTCATGGTTCAGTTTCTATCACTGTCTTGCTCCCAGTCATGGTAGGATAAGGTGCTCACAGCAGTTTGCAACAGATCCCCTGGTTGTGGGTGCCTTGAGCCACTCTCCCCCCACCCCCCGCAACAGCTTTTCCAACATGTACTGTTGAACAGTCATTGTGCAATAACTGAGCTGGATGGTATTTGAACAGCTAAAGAGACAAGGGATCCCAACAACATACAAACAGGGAAGGAGACTCTGCTCAGTTAGGACAGGGCTTATGAAGAAAATGATCAGATTAACTAGGAATTAGAAGAGAGCTAGCCAAAATCCTATTGCCCTGTTTGGTTTTGACATCCTTGTTTGGAAACATGACATGCACTGAACTGTACTAATGTCTCTGTGGCCTCAAAATTTATGATTGCAGCTATGTTATTTACAGACATCTTGTACTGCATGCTAACAAACTCCTATCCATCCTGCAAAACCCTGTTCATACTATCTTGCCTCCACACAGTAGCTTTACCCAGACTATATTGTATATATCTATTTCACATGTACAAGCTTACCATCTTCTAGGCAACTCTGTAAGGCTGGAAATCAACGAGACATGAAATGGATGACATCATGTGGAATTTGTGATTGCCCTGTAATCATGTGTTTGCTTAGTCATATTCCCTGAAAGATGAGAATCTTAATTTGCCTCCCCTTGCCTAGAATCTTTTAGATGGTAACTGGCACAAGGCAGGAACTCTACTGATTCTTCATCAATGAATTTTAAAAATAAGAGAAATCTAACTTGATGATAGTAGAAAGGTTGTTAGGTGGTCACATCAGGAACTGAGCTAAGGATATTTCCTCCTTCCTAGACCCTTCCAGTACCATGGAACACAAATCCCAATGCTTCATCCTCTCTTGCTACCTTGGGCCCGCAAATAAGGTGAACTGGCTGAAATCTGGCTTCCACCCAAGCTGCAGCTGGCTGCTCAGAGATGCTGGACTGAGTCACTAACACTTTTCATCCTCCTAGCTGTAGGCTTCGGGGCATCGTTCCAGCCTCTAACTTCCAATGGGGTCAGCTTCTCCTTGGAACCAGGCCTGGCCAGCTGGCCACCTGGCCAGAGGACTTGGGAAAGTCCTTGTTAATAACATTATATTTATGGAACATTTTAAATTATGAACATTTATTAACTCCTGGCAAGCTGCCAGGCCCTGTTCTAAAGACTTACATGTCCTAAACCTTGCAGCAACACTCCTGAGAAGGAACTCGCATCATTTCTGCCTTATAGATGAGAAACCCAAGGCTCAATGAGGCTAGTAACTCACTCACACCACACAGATAGCAAGTGGCACAGATGGGATGGATACCCTGCCTTTGAGCTCAATGCCCCTCCGTCCTGAGCATTTTTTAACCATCCAGGGAATGTACAGGTGGGTTGTTTGCATTCTTACTGTTGCTTTTTGCCCTGTTCAGTATCCTCTGTCTTGAACACAATCCCTTCTTTCCACTTTAGTTGTCTGTCTCCTTTGAAATCTGAGGACTAGAAAGAAATGAAAGGGCCTAGTAGCATTATCTCTTCTCTGAAATGGACTCAAAGCTCTCCAAACAAACCATGCCTGAATCCCCTTTGGTTTTCCATCCCTACCATACCAGACTTATGGAAAAGATCCTGACACTCCATCTGTAGACACCCTGGTCTCAGAAGGCCTAGCAAGAGGCTGTCCACCTAGGCAGGGATAGTCCGTGGGGCTCAGTGAGGGACAAAATGTCTGCTGAGTGCCAGGGCACAATCACCCCATCATTTGAGTTGCTCAGCGTGCAATCTTGCCAACCAATTACTGGTCAATCACCTCCTTACCTTTCTCCTGTAGATTGGCTTCCCTGAGCCCTTTCTTCCCCTCCCTGCCCCCTCTCACTTGCCAAAGCCTCTGTTTCCAATGAGTTTTCCAGCCCAGTCTGTGTCTCCTAAAAACAGATGAGGCATCTCCTGCACATTCAGGAGGTGCCACAGCTGGAGATTACCAATAATCATCTTGTTTCATATGTGGCTTTCATAAATAATTCAAGGCCTGTGAAAGCCAGTGCATAATAATTAATGCAAGGCAGAGGGGGGGAAACACCAATTGCAACACAGTCCTTTTAACTTTTATCATAGCATTTTGCCAAGCTTAAATGCGCAGCATCTGACCCTGTGTTCTTGGCTGGCGTTCGAAGTTGCTTTCCAGATTGAAGCAACATGGTCTCACACAGCCTACAACATGACTTCCTTCCCAAGAGCTGATCTGCTAGTAAAAATCCTTGGTAAGGAATCAAACAGAGGGTTCTGTCTGTCCCTCTCCCTTCTGGTGCCAAGTGCCAAATCCAGGTATCTGTGGTCAGAACCTTCTTTCCCCCTTGATTCATGCTCAGGTCTTCCAAGGCGGAGTCCTCCAGGCCACTGCTCTCTGACCTTAGCCCCGCCCTGATACTTAGCACAGCATCGGGTATAAAGAAGGGCTACAGTAAGATGTAGAGTGCTGCCCTTCATTGCCTTCCCTTCCCCCACTCTCAAAAGCTCAGATGCTTGTTCTCTCCCTCCGCCCTCCCGCCTCCAGGACTTCCACATGGTCTCTCTTTTCTTTTTCTTCGATTTTCTTTTTTTTTTTTTTTTTAATTTTGTGTTGGTATTAGGGTTTGAACTCAGGCTCTGAGTACTGTGCCTTTTCTACCACTTTAGCTATGGCTCTTCTTGTGGCTTTTTATTGGTTGATTGGGCTGGCTTTGAACTGCAACCCTCAGATCTCAGCCTCTTGCCATAGAGTTAGTATGGCAGGCATGAGCACTGGTTCCCAGCTTACTCTGGCTTTCTTGTCTTAAAGTTCTCCTGCCTGATACCAAATGTCCTGTGAGGAAACACTTGACCACACCATGCTAATTAACCCCCCCTCAAGCTGTACTGGGAATCTCTTCTATAAAATATACTAATGCATTTATTTGAAAACCTCAAGTATGTAAATGTTTGTTTACTTTCCTCTGTAAAAGGGTTAATGTTGTTAAAAGACACATCTGAAAAGAGGGAAGGAATGCGTCTGTGCCTGGTTCAGTTCACAGTAAGATGCAGGTTGAGATCTAAAATAGGGATAATTAGGGCATACAGAACATCAAAGTATTTTTCCTCACATGGTTCCCTAGTAAGAAACCGGGTCTCTGGTACGAATCCTATTTTCTAGTGAAAACCTGGATTCCTGGCCTGAGCCGGGGTCACTAGTGAGAACCTGCTCCCTGAGGGAAACTGGCTACCTAAAACAGAATAGGTGTTCAGGAAAAGTTTGTTGTAGAAAAACAAGAGTGAATGAATGAGTGAATGAATGAATGCTGCTGGATAATATTTCTCAGAAGATGCATTCTTAAGAAGGCATATAGAAATACTACCTAGATTTACAACTCCACACTACAAACATTCCTGAATATTATTGTGAAGGGCAGGCTAACACCCAGCCAGGATAGTGACATATTCCTTTTTTTGTTGGTGGTAACGCTGAGAGCCTTCTAGTGTCTCCCAAGTGCCCGCACTGTTCCTTTGCACTTCTACAGAGAATTCATTTGTCCTAGAGAAGAGCTGCATTTGCAAGAAAGCCCTCGGAAACATACTCCACTTTAAAATAAAGCTCTTCAAATGCTGGGAGGATGACAAAGGCAGTGACAATAAGAAATCCAGAACAAAGCATATGTGCATATGAAGCGGAAAATATCAACAGCAATGAATGGGTTAAATAAGGATCTATGGGAGTAACCTGGAAACATCACTACTGTTCATAATTGTTTTCACAGGGAAATAAAATCGAAATCGGTAGTAATTATCTTGAAGGCGAATTTTCAGAAAAGTGTATGGTTTTTATGATGTCTGTATTTTAAGGCTCGAACAACAACAACAACAAAAAATCCCACAAAATTCCTTGATCCAAAATAGTTTTTCAAAAAAATTAACAGGCTCTTCCTAATGCATACGATGTCAATTTTTCAAAACCAAATCAAAAAGGAGTTAGTGTATTTTATTTGGTCCTCTTAAGTCTGGTGTGTTAGTGGTGTTATTGTTTTTGTTGTTTTTCCATCAAGTGGGAGTAGAAGTTAGAAACTTAACATTTTTTATGCAAATCCTCTTCTGCCAGATTTCTTGCTACTTCAAAAATCAATTGAAGAGAAAACTCAAATAGTGGAGTCAGGTGGGGGGAAGAACAGGCTTACCGATTTATGGTCCTTGAAGATGCTACCTTTTTTGTGTAGGGTAAAAAAAAAGTGCCTGGCTATTGTGTCTGAAGTCAGATCATTTGCCGACTTCTTATATAATGCAGACATATATTTGATCATTTATGAACCACCCGGAATAGCAGAGTCAAACCTCAAATGGAAGAAAGAAATGGAGTGCTAGAGATGAAGGTGACTCCGGTATACTTATTTCCTGCATGCACTCCTCTGAGTTTCTGTTTCCTCACCTGTGAAACAGAGACAGCAGTAAGCATGTCAGGAGTGGTTGGAAGGATTTGAGGAGGTGTAGATGTTAGAGTGGCCTGGCACCTAGAACAGCAAGACAGATGTGTGGGAGCATTAAGTACATTACTTCATCAGGTCACGGTAAGGATTAAATGAAGCAAGGCATGAAATAATGTGTGTAGCGTCCTTGGCATTGAGAGAGTGCTGGTGTGCCTTTCTGCTTCTTCTCTCGGGGTGCTAGTAGCTAGCTAGTAGCAGATTTCCTGTGCCGGGAAGCCATCAACTATTCAGAATATAGAGCATTTCCCATCTGCTTATTGCTGTTCTGAAAAAGGTGACATTCTAAGCTTCATCAGGCCCTTGAGTTTTTAAGTAATTGAAGCACTAAGAGTCTGAAGTGACTCACTCCATGCTGTTTATTCTGGTCTCGTTTGCACAAAAGAGAGGAAAATCACCAGCTCTAACCACCCACCACAAAATGTTTAAGAGATTAGAATAGCTGGAGAAAATACCAAAAATAATTCCCTGGGCCCAGTTTGGCTCTTCCTTACATGGGAGGGGTTGGAAAATATGCATAGCAGATCCTGAATCATCAAATACAGTAGCCTCCCTGCTTGTCACTGTGTCTCGTCAAGAGAAGGAGAGGGTAAGAGAGAGGGAGAAGGGATGCCCTGAGCAGCCAGGTCCGCTCTTGGTCCCTGCTGGAGGCAAACAGTAAAATAGGTTTTCAAAATCATGTTGCTAACTGAATACCTACTAGGGGAGGGAGAGGGCACACCTGCCAGATAACATAGAGAGAATTAAGTCACATATTCCCCCAATCTTTCTCTGTCACACACACACACACACACACACACACACACACACACTCAGAAGCAACGCTCAGCAAATAAGAAGAAGAATGTTAGTTATTGCACTTTATTAAGTCTCTAGATCTATATGGGCCAAGTACAGTGCTTAGCATTCTATGCTGTATCTGTTTTGTTTTTTATTTTGATGCCAGTACTGGAGCTGGTACCTGGAGTACAGGGCTGGTGCTCTACCACTTGAGCCACACCTCTACTTCTGGCTTTTTAACTAGTTAACTAAAGAGTCTCAAACTTCTCTGCCTGAGCTGGCTTCAAAACCTTGTTAATATCTCAGCCTACTGAGCTAGAATTACAGGTATGAGCCACCAGCACCTGGGCTATCCTCTATTTCTAATATATTCCTTCAAAGAAGAAATTCTTATCCACCTTTTAGGGAAGGAAGAGCAGAGACCTGGCTAGTGCCAGGCTTAGGGCTAGACTTAACACACCCATGAATAGCCATGGGCTCTCAACTGAGTGGAGCAGCCAGGGAATCTGACCTGTCTGAGTCACAGAGAAAGCAGTGGCAGAGCAAGTGTGTGAGCCTGGCTCTCTGCATCATAGATCCATGCCCACCCCAGCCTCAGCTCAAGCCAGGTTCCCACTGCAGTGCAGTGGGCAGGCCAAGAACATAGCTAATGGCTCTGCACCAGAGTCAACAGCAGAGCTAATTTATTTTAAATTTTTTTTAAAAATTGAAAGCATGAATTTCACTACGTAGCAAAGAAGACTTTGTCTTTACAGGAGATATTGCTGCAGAAATTACCATACTCTACAGGGGTACCACAGGACTAGATCCCCACCCTGTCACCCCATGCATAATGTACCATGCCAGACATAACTAGATTTATCTTCTTTGGTCACCTGTCCCAAGACCCAGAGGGGAAGCTGCCACTTGGCACATCCTTGAGCCTGAGGGTGAGCCTCACCTCTCTGAAAGCTTAAGTAAGGAAGAGGGGAAAGAAGTCACAGGCATGGAGCACCTACTGTGTGAGGGGCACTTCACCTGTATCATTTCATTTAAACACCATGGCCACCTGCAAGATAACACTGTTATCCTTATCCTCAAATGTTCAAAGAAGATGAGCACAAGGTCACCTAAAAAAGGGTGGGAATTTGTATCCAGACCCAGCTCTCTCTAAAGTTAAGGGTCTTTGCTTTACGAGTTGCTCCAAGGGAGCTGTGGACATAAAACATTACAATACACGTAGCAGAGCACATGGGCAAGGTCACATATCCAGAAGTCCAAGTTTCAGGCTGTGGGTGGCCTAGCTGAGCCACAGAAAACATGGTGATGTGATTGAGCTAGCCTCATCTGTCAAATGGGCATGTGTGTAGCATTTTACAAATGCATAAACCAAATCCCCGAACCCATGATCCCCATCATTCTTCTTTCAGAGGCAAAGTCACAGGTGCCTGATGATCCTGCGAGTTTCCCATAAACCATCAGACTTCTGTATCCCTCCCAGTTTCTCCCCATCTACATCCCTTCTCAACTTGGGCTCTCCATCTGTCAAGAGGAATTACCTCTGGGAAACAACGCCTGTTCGTATCCAAGAACATGGTCTCATGTGAAGCCAAGCCAGTAGCTAAGTGCTGGCTAGGGCTCTCCAAAAAGAGAAGCTGGGCTAGGAATATGGCCTAATGGTAGAGTGCTCACCTTGTATACCTGAAGCCCTGGGTTTGATTCCACAGCACCACATATATAGAAAAAAGCCAGAAGTGATGCTGTGGCTCAAAAAAATAAATAAATATAAAACAAAAAGAGAAGCTGGTCTCTAGGTCTTCACAGTTGCTCAAGGATATGATGGGGGAATTTTGTCTGATGATAGATGCACCTACATTTTACATAGCCTGAAAGGCTGTTTCTAAATTATATTTTGTTCAATAAAATTACCTTTTTTAAAAATTGTCCTGACACTTGAGCCCGCAAAAAAAAAAATCACAAATTAGCAATTATAATAATCCTGACAATCAACCAGATCTCCAAGCCAGGAGCCTGGGAGTCCCTCCCTCCCTTTGCCTGACTCTTTGTATCCAATTAATTTACAAGACCTGGAACTATTGATTTCCCACTGAAAAACTCCCATCTCTCCAGCCCTGTCCATTCCCACTGCCACTCCTCTGATTGTTTCTCATTCACATTATTTCACTCGTCTTCTGACTGGTTCTTATCATCCCCAACCCGCCATCCTGAACTCCACTCTGTAGCTAAAATGATCTTCACTGGTCTCTAGTATAGTCACGATCCTCCTTTCTTTCTTTTCTTTCTTTTTTTTATTATTATTATTATTTTTTTTTTGCCAGTCCTGGGCCTTGGACTCAGGGCCTGAGCACTGTCCCTGGCTTCCTTTTTGCTCAAGGCTAGCACTCTGCCACTTGAGCCACAGTGCCACTTCTGGCCGTTTTCTATGTATGTGGTGCTGAGGAATCGAACCCAGTGCTTCACGTATACGAGGCAAGCACTCTTGCCTCTGGGCCATATCCGTAGCCCACGAGCTCCCTATCATCTTTGAAATAAAAGCAAACTCTACAGTGAAACATCTACAACCACTAGGTTATCTCCTGCCACTCCTCACTTACCTCTTCCCTTGCTCAAATAGACCATTCTTGGATCAAGCCAGACTTTGGACTCCTTGCCCACATGTTCCCAATTTCTTCTCTCCATGTGTCTGCACACACTGAGTATCTTTCTGTTCTATTCTGGCCCAGCACCTCTTTATCACTTAGGCCATCTCATGCATAAAGAGATCCTTCTATACTGACTCCACCACACCTCAGGCTTGTGGATTCTGAAGGTCATTCACTTCAGACTGTAGAAGGCTTGACCTCTCCCGTTCCAGATAAGAGACCATCTGTAAACTGCCCTCCTCCTGCACCTCCATAAAGCTGTCTGTTGCATGAAGGAATAACCCTTTGATCAGTGTCAGTAGCATTGCACTGTTCTTATGAGTAGTTTTTCTATAGATGTAATGATATATTTACCCATGGAGCTGAGAAACTGAAGTTCCTACCAGCAACTAACCAAACAAGTGAGTCACATATCAGCAAAATTATCATTCAGGTCAATGAGGAAATGGGAATAACTTTGGTGAACACTGGACTTTTAAGTCATCAACTTAAATGCTTATTCAAAGGAATTTTTCTAAATAGCCATAAAAGTCACTTGTAGGCAAGGCATGGAGGCTCTCTCCTATATTCCTAGCTACTTTGGAGGCAGATATTAGAAGGATCATTGTTTAAGGCCAGCCCAAGCAAAAACGCAAGATCCCATTTCAATCAGTTAACCTGTCATGGTAGTACTTAGCTGTCATTCCCGCTACATGTGGACCATAGGTAGGAAGATGGTGTTCTGAGGCTGGATCTGAGCCAAAAATGTAAAAAATAACTACAGCATTAAAAAAAAAAAAAGAAAGTTGAGGGTGTAATGGCTCAAGTAATAGAGAAATTGCTTAGGAATTGCAAGACCTTGAGTTTAAAACTCCATGCTGCCAAAAAAAGAAAGGAAAAGAAGTCAAAGATACATTAAAAGCATAAATGCATAAATGATCACCCATACATTAAAACATAAGTGGATAAATGGTCACCCATAATTCTATAAATAAAACTGACTACATTCAGTGATTCCATTGTGTGGATGCTTCATAAATTACATCCCATTGCTCTGCTGTTAGTTATTTGCACTGCTTCTACTATTTCTGAATAGTGCTGGATGACACAGCTTCAAGATTTGTTAGGGCAGATTCCCAGAAATAAAGTCACTGAGTCAAAGGGCAGCGACATGTTAGGGATCTTGATAAATGCTGTCTGTTTTCCAATCAGTTTCTCTCCCAAAGATGTGTGTGAATCCCCATTTCACCATACCTTTTCCCTGCATGAATCATTATTTTAAAATACCCATTTCTGTTTTGACTGGTGAGAAATCATTTCACACCCTATGGCTTTTATTTTTCTGGATGGAGAAGGAGACCAGGCATTTTCCATGTTTACTTACTAGGTGTATTTCCTCACTTATGAATTATAGCAAGGATTCTTCTTTGTTTTTAGGGAAACCGCTCAGGAGAGAGACAGAGAAAGACAGACAGACAGAGCAAGAACTAGACACAGGCACTCAATGTCTGCCTCCTTCTGCTAGCTATGTGACCTTGCTAGCTATGTGTCTGTCACTCCCTGAGCTTCTGTTTCCTCATCTGTGAAATTGGGATCCTAATCCCTGCCTTGCAAATTTGCCATGAGGATTAAGACAATAGCATCGTCCACCCACCTACCACAGCCTCTGGCATAGGCAGGTGTACCATTTTAGGCCCCTTTCCTCTGGAGCCCTGTGGTGGTTTCTATCCATGATTGGGGTGGCGCCTACGGTCCTGCCACTCAAGGACCAGCAGCACTGACATCATCCAGAAACGTATTCAATTTACAGAGTTTCTGGTCCACCCTGCCCTAGAGAAGCCCTACTGCATCAGAACCTGAACTTTAAGGAAACCCCACATGAAAGTTGGAGAGACTCTGCCGTAGGAATTGAGATTGGAAAGTGATGAGTGGTGTGCTTTCCAGGCAGCGATAGGAGATTCTCCCATCTCCTTAGAAGTCACCCAGCAGGAGACTATCCTGGGAAGTAGTGGCTGCATTCTACACTTGAGAAAGGCTGCATCAGGAGGAAGAGTGAGCCACCACAGTTGTAAACTAACCTGGACCTCTATCAAGATAAAAATTCTCCTTGGTTGTTGCTGGTAGAAGCCTCAGATGGGACCAGCCATGCTTCTGAGCTTGAAAAGCTGTCACTTCATCATTTAAACACCAGTCCACCCTGTGCTGGCTCTAGGGGTGAGAGACACACAGCAAACTTGGGACCTTGAATGTGGAAAGCAGAAGCGGAGTACAGACATGGAGGCAAATGAGTTTTCTATACATTGCCACTCTCAGAAAAAGTAGCTCAGACATGGGGTATGTTTTGTTATTCCCCCTAACCTGGGTGTGGGAATGCCTGTGGGGAAAGGGAAGAGAGCCCACAGTCCAGGGCCTGGGCCACCACCATCTACCTTCTAAGGGAGAACCCAAATTCCTAAGTAAGTAAACTAAGACTCAGAGAAGTTGGCAGCTGAGACACCCAGCCAGCCAAGTATGAAGGAAAACCATGTCCGTAGGGCCAAAGATCTCTTATCAATCACTCACCCAGTTGACAGTTGGAAATGTGTAAGATACTGAAAGCCCATAAAGAGGATGGCAAGGACTTGAATTATTGCCTAGGCCTTTGGAAATGTAGGTCACAATCTTTACCTTGTCACCTGTGCAACTTTACCCACAGGCCTGAGCTCTTACCGCTGTTATGGGGCCCAGCGTCCAATGGCTACCACAACAGGCCTGTTTGAACCCAACACTTCCTGTAACATAGCTGACCTGGCTTCTGAACCATTATCATTTTCTTCCCGTCCCACCAACCACCACTGAGGCCTTGTGGGCTACTCTTTGAGCCTTCAAGTGTGCAGACATCCAGGAGTCATCTCTGGTCTTTCTGAGTAGTACTACCTATTGAGGTTTTTTATTTTTTCACCTTCAGTTTATAGGACCAGTCTGTGCCCAGCCTCTGGCCCCAGTGGACAGAGAAACCTTCCACACAGTTATGCATTGAGCTTCTCCCTGAAGGATGGTTTCCTGGTGCAGCATTGAGAAATCTCCACAAGGAGCCTCAGAACCCATTTGTATAATACATGAATTCAAAGAATCAGTGCAGGGTATGTTTTGGATGCACTTTCAGCGAGCTCAGTAATTTATCCTGACTGTGCTCACAGGATTTATTTGCCAAACACATAGAAATAATGTTCTTCAGGTTGGATCTGAGAAGTCATGGCATCTTCAGTAGTTGAGAGAATCCAAGTGCTTTAAGCAGGTCATACAGCACATGGCAGGCAGAGCGCAGGCCAAGCCAGTATCTGTACTGTCTTCTGTCAATCCACTGCATCTTTCTCTCCCACAGGGCACAGGGAAGGAGTGGGGTTAGCAAAGAAATGCTTGTCCTAATTACAGATTACATTGTACAAATTGGTATCAGTGGAGCTAAGAGGCGAAGGATAATGAAGAAGCAAGGAAGAAGTACCCATTCCTGTAGGTCCACCCTATTCCTTTCCTTCACGTGACACCTTCTTGTCACATCCCATTCCTTTCTCACATTGACCTCATGATTCATATTTCTTCCTCTCACTTTGGAAAGTATGAGTTTCCTATGACAGCTGTCACAAATTACTATAAGCTCAGAGGCTTAAAACAATAGGAAATTTATTCTCTTACAGATCCAGAGGCTGGAAATATCAAATGCATCCTGCAAGGCTATAATCAAGGTGTCAGCAAGGCACCTTGAGAGAGAATCTGTTCCTTTCCTCTTCTACTTTCTGGGAGCTACCAGCTTCCCTTCATTTGTGGCTTCATCTCTCCAATCTCTACTTTCATTGTTACATTGCTTTTTCCTCTTCTGTAGTCACATCTCTGTCTCTCCGACAAAGAAAGACACTTGTAATTAATTACCTTGGGCTCATCTAGATAATACATGATAATCTCTCCATCATAAGAATCTTAACTAAATTATACCTGCAAACTTATTCTCCTATAAAATTCACATTCTCCAAGGTTTAGGATGTACCTACTTTGAGGAGATCATTTTATCCAAAATTATCCAACTTACCACAGGTAGCAACAAGTAGTGAAATGAGTCATGAGCCTTAGAGACCAACCAGGGGTTCACCCCTGGCTTTAGTGCTTGCTAGCTGCATGACTTTGGGCAAGTTTTTTAGACCTTCCTGAGATTTTCTTGTTTCCTTATCTATAAAATAGAAATCATAAGCTGGGTGTGAATGGTTCACATCGATAATTCTAGCTACTCAGGAAGCAGATATCTGAGGATCAAAGTTCAAGGCCAGCCAGAGCAGGAAAGTCCACAAGCCTTTTATCTCTAATAACCACCACCAGAGAACCAGAAGTGGCACTGTGACTCAATGTGGAAGAGCACTAGCCTTTAGCACAAGAGTTCAGGGACAGTGTGCAGGCCCAGAATTCAAGCCCTACAACTGACAAAAAAAAAATTAGAAATCATGATATCAATATCTCCCTTCCTGGGTTCCAAGTGAGGACTAGACACTATCTATACCTAGCAGCCAGCATGGCAGCTAGTGCAAAGTAGATATTTAATGTCACCAAAAGGGCTACGAGAATCCTCAAGATATTTCTTTCTTTCCCTCTCCCCCCTCCTCTCTCTCTCTCTCTCTCTCTCTCTCTCTCTCTCTCTCTCTCTCTCTCTCTCTCTTTCTCTCTCTCTCAAAGAAAATATGTTAGGCTGGAGCAGCCTCACTGATTTTAAGGATTCAGCAAGTGATGTCAGGATGTGAGAACCAATTGTGCAAACAGATCGGGCCTCCATTATCCTGGAAATTAAGTTAGCACCAGGTCCATTTGGATTAGCTGGTAATGGAAGAGGCAAAGCACTGATCTATGGTAAGAGAATTCTGAATAAGTGAGTCTGAGATAATGCAATATTGGCAATAGATAGAAGGAGCTGCTTGCTTTGCCTCTTTCCCTGCTGAGAAACTCCAGCGGGTCAGATTATTGCTTTGATTTTCTTTTCATTTAAAGAAATGTTCGCTTCTTTTTAGATAGGACATTTTTTTTGTTTGCTTGGGGGAAAAGAAAAGAGGAGTTAGTCACTTCTGTTTTTGTAAACCACTGTTCTGAATTTCTACTGCCAGCCTCAAGTTCCTAGCGCCCTTGTCTTCATCAATAGAATTACAAACCCAGTGGGTATGGAGGTATGGGTCCCTGGGGTCACCTTGAAGGTAGTATTAAACCAGGACCTCAGTTATATGCTGATGAAGGTTTAAAAGGTGGCTTTTTGTAGGGGGAAATCCTACCTGTCCCTTTCCATGGAATAAAGGTTTCCTCCATAGCTTGCTTCAAGCCATCTGTGACATTGCTGAACACCCAATTGGAAAAAGTGAGCCTCTTGGGCTTTCCTGAGCCTCTGGCAGCTGGTTCCCACTCTGCCTTCACTCTCATCCTTCTACTAACAACTCTCTCCAAAACCTCTTGTTCCACTGAGGGCCCCGGAAATTCTGTGCTGTAATGCAGGTGATCCTTCAGCCCTGGAAGGGTCTGAGTTCCCACCCATCAAAACCTTCTTTGTTCTTCCTGCCTGGACTCATTAAGCCCTCTGTGTGAATTAATCCTCTCTCTTTCTTGGCTTTCCCACAAGACATTGCTAATACCTTTATTGGGCATTTCTTTCATCCTGCCTTAGAGCAGACTGCTAAGTCATTAAGTGTTTATCTTCCTGGCTTGGGGAAAAGATGAGCCTTTAGCCAAATCTCCGTGGATATAGTTGTGTGATTCAAAGCCCCTTAATTTCTCAGCCTTGAAACATGGGTACCAACCCATAACCCCCATTCTCTTTTGAGGAGTTTCTGTAAGAAACAGTGTGCCTGGTATGTAATAGGGACTGTCGTAAATGGCTAGGCCTTTCCGTGCCTAGTCCCTAGAAGATGCCCACTCAGACAAGACTTGCTGAAATGAACTGAAATCCCCCAGTCCATGCTGAAGGGAGAAATTGTACCTTGAAAGGTTCACAGCCAGCCTCCAGTGTCACCTGTATAGAGTGAGCTTTAATGTTTCTAGAATTCTAGTTCAGCCCTGAGAGGTAGGGAGGGGACTGGATGTAAAAGAGTGTAGATGTAGAGTTTTTGTGGTGATTTAATCTTGCAGGCATCATAGATACCTCATAAATGTCAGAAGTGATACACACAATTTAGAAGCAGGAGAGAACCTGGCAATATTAAGATATTTACCAGACCACATGAGGGAGTAGGTTCAGCTCATATTTTCATTAGCAGAGGCTGAGTGAACCCAAGCAGCTTAGAGTTTAATAGAAGCCTCTCTTATGTTGGATAGCTACTGGCATTGGGTAGGTAGAGGCCAAGCATGCTGCCTAAACACCCTACAAAGCACAGAACAGCTTCCCACATTCACGGATTACCCAGCTCAAAAAAGTCAGTGGTGGGGCTGAGAATATGGCCTGGTGGTAGAGCACTCGCCTCATATACATGAAGCCCTGGGTTTGATTCCCCAGCACCACATATATAGAAAACGGCCAGAAGTGGGGCTATGGCACAAGTGGCAGAGTGCTAGCCTTGAGCAAAAAGAAGCCAGGGACAGTGCTCAGGCCCTGAGCCCAAGGCCCAGGACTGGCCAAAAAAAAAAAAAAAAAGTCAGTGGTGCTGAGACTGAGAAATCCATGGTCGAAAGCTTTAGGGCAGGACATTCCTTTTTATGCTATATGGTTTTATTTTCCCCTCCAAAGACAAATTATTTGTATTGCTGACCTATATATTAGCTTATAAGTTGACAAAAGATAAAAGTGGGACACGTTCTAAATAAAGTCGTGACTGTCGCAGCAACAGGAATGGTAACCTCTGTCCCTGTGATGTGGTAGGACATTGGGAGAAAGACAGTGTTTCAGGATTTCAAGTGAACCTTGAATGTCACTGCCTGGTAGGGTAAGAGTATGACTTTGTGGGCTTTTGTGTTTGGATTATGACTTTCCAACCCCTTAGTGAGTGATCTTGAGCACTTCTCATGACTCACCACCAACCCCTTTGGTCCCTTAGATACTCAGCTGGTCCAAATATAGTCACCAGAGCATTCAAAGGCCACTGAAGGCCCTGACCCTCACACCACAAAATTCTTCCACCTTTCTGCCTGCTGTCATCCTTCTTCTGAGTTCAATATTAATTCTTTCATTCATTCGTTGGACAAATTCAGTGAGCACCTACTGTGTGCCATCACCTGTTCTGAGAGAACCCATGAGCAGGACCAACAATGTTCTCATTCAGCTTGCATTTTAGATGGAAAGCGAATTACTAGTAATAAGCAAATGTTCTGCAGATCCCAAGTATGTAATGAAAATAGATAGAGAGTGTGGTAAAGAGTGACTACTTGGGTTGGTCAGCAAATCAACCTCTAAGGAGGTCACTTTGAAGCAGAAACCCCAAGGGGGAAGAAAAAGTGAGGCAGGCAAAGCTCCAGGGGAAAGAACATTCCAAGCAAAATCTCAACAAGAATAACAGTGCCCCATGGGAGGCATGAGCTCCCTGTCTTCAGGGAACAGAAGAGAGAAAGCTGAGCAGGCTGGATTTTATTCCAAGTAGCCATTCAAAGGACAGGATCTGAGCAGGAGACTCCTGGACACACAGTGGGTGGATGGCCTGTCTTGGAACCACACTTCCAAATGGACTAAGCACGTCTCCCTGCACCAGATTCATAATGTTTCCTTCGTTTCCCTTCTGCTTTACATCAGCGCTGGCTGATAAAAGTCCACCTTCTCAAGTCCCTATGAACCTAACCCATCCAGGCTCACCATGACTAGCCCCTCCCCCTTCCCGGCTCCAGGCAGGGGCCAGGGATGGAACCTATTCTGTCATTTGTCCCTTCACTCATCTCAGTCTTAGTCTGGTTCCTCTAGAGGCAGACCCTCTAGAAGAGATGATCCTGGGCGGGGGGGGGGGGGGGGGGGGGAGGGAGGGGGAAGACAGATAGGGAAGCAGGGAAGTGGAACCAAGAAGGAAATCAATTCAATATAAGAACATCACTAAGCATGTGGGGACTGTGAGAGATTGGAACGTCTCCCTTAGCAGTTGTCCCCCTGCAAGGTGAACGAGGGAGTGGGGGCATTTATAGACCTTCAAATCTTCAGTCAAGGGGATCTCCTGCAGAGCTGGAACTTTCTACTGCTTCTGGCTTACCATATGCACAGCCACAAAGGGTTTTGGCTGTCACAGAAAAAAAAATTTATAAGGGACACTCAGGTGCTGACCATTGAAAATGGGACCAATGTGCACCAAAATGGTTAAATGTAAGGATTGTGAAGGCAGGAAACACTGAACATCTGAAACAAGCCATTTTTAATGCCCGACCCTCTGCTCAGGGCTGAGAATACATAGGACTCTATGTATTGCAGCTTGGTGCTGCAAACTCGTAGATGAAGATGCTCTGACTCCACCTTCCCAGGAACCGACAATCTGGCCCCATTTCCCTTCTCACCTGTAATACAGCTCTAATAGTAATAAGACCCACCACACAGAGATATTTTGAAGGTTTGATGACATGACACATGGGAAAACTCAGTGCAAATGAATTGTAGGTGCAGACTTGAGATATGATTACCATCACTCAGCAAGTCATTTTCCTTTCTGCAGCCTTACCTTAGTTTCTTCCATCTGTCAGATGAGGATAGGAGTATTTGCTCTGCCTACTTCAGACAGCCATCATATGCTCTAAATAAATGATAACAGAGAATGCACTAGAAAATTAATGAAATATAAACCACTGCTCCCCACCTCCAACCCCCTTCTTTGCACAAATGAACCACTTGAGGGCAGGGACCCTATGTGATTCCAGACATGCATGGGAAAAGTACCAGGCATGGATTTAGTGCTCATTAAGTGCTGATTGAGTTTAACCAAATGTCACATCTACTGTCACTATGAAGCATACAGGTTGGATATTATTAAATGCAGTTTGCAGATGAAGAAACTGAGGTTCAAAGAGACTAGAAATAGAAAGCCATAGTGTTAGGAAGGAAGGCCAGGAGTAATATCCATGACCTGGCTAATATATAATAAACCTTCTGCTACCACCCCTTAAAGTAACTATTGAAGGGCACTCATAAACACAGACAAATATGTGGATATTTCCTTCGGGGTGAGATTAATCTCCAATAATTCATCCAGAGTCAGTTTGAAAGGAGCTTCTCTGATCTTGAGACTTTCTCCCCTGGGTCCAGTGGATTTGTCTCCCTAGGTCCTCATCATGTCATTCAAGAGACCAGGACCCATGAAAGTCTGTCTGCCTTGGTTTGAAACAGCTGGGGGAGGAGAGGTTGATGAGGGGCTAGAAGGGGAAAGATAGCCCTGCTCAAAGAGAATTTAGGAACATAATCAGCCATGTCTGAGAGGCTATACTGAAAATGCTCCATTAAAATGTCTCCTCCTGGACATGGCTATGAGCAGCTAGAAGACCTCAGTTCAAACCCCTTGTGTCTCCATTAGACAGAAAGCGTCCCCCTTCTAGATTTCACTTCCTCCACAGCAAAAGAGAAGCTGTTTACCTCATTAGGTGTTATGAGGATTGAGAAGAATCCTAAGTGCAGAACAGTTTGTGTGGGCCCAGCACACAGAAGGCACTCAACACACAGAGACCTCTGACCTCTCCTTCCTCCAGCTCCCAGAACCTGGGCTTGCCAGCTCCTTTCACTTCCTCTCAGAGAGGATCTCAAGGATGTCATGAAGCAATACCAAGAAAGCATTTCTATTTCCTAAGAAGTACAATGCTGCTGTTTCGAGAGCAAAAATTATGAAATTGTAGCTGTCCTCTTGCCACCTCTTGGGTGGGCATCTCCAGGAGGCTTCTTGAGGCCAACTTGCATTTCTAGGACCCCGGTGGGTTTCATTACAGGCCCAGTTCCTGGAGACTCATCTCTTGTCCTGACCCCTGAACATTTGATTCGAAGCATACATTACAATTTACTCTTGAGTTCTCTGTTTACACATAATGGCAGACATTCTTGTGGCCAGATCTAAACTGCGGTGTCAGAACTGAGTATCAGGGAATCCAAATGGCCTGGAGAAGAATGAATGTTGTCAGCCCAATCTAATTGTCTCCTGCTTTCAGTGTTGTGGGGACAGCATGCCAAGAGGCAGCACTGCCTTTGTGGCCCCATCCCTGCTGCACACAGGGAGCTCTGGAGAGGGGAAAGGATGCCATGGCCCCAAGCTAGCACAGAGGTACCTGAACCAAACCAAGACAGAAACAGAGTTTTCTCCAGGGGGAGGATAGTAGCACACATTGTAAGTCTTGACTTTCAAACTGAACTTTTGCAAATTCTAATCAAGCACTTTTCAAAGTATATTCAGGTTATTATAGCGACAACAAATGTGTTCGAAAATGCTAAATTATAATAGGTAGCACACCTACCTATGTGGCAATGCTCATTAGAACCTTTAAGAAATAAAATTCCCTATGGATCTCCAAGAAGGGAATATCATATAATACACAGGGCTTTGTTAGCTTGAAAACTGCAAACTATTTTTCCCACTCAAATAATATCCAGTGGGATCAGTGTTCTCTAGGGCATATTTTGGGAACTGCTGAGCCAGGCCAGCTGCATTTTCCTGGTGTTTAATGCAGAAGTTGTAGGTTGTGTTGGTCTCCATGTCAGGAAATACCAGGGGATTCCAGGAACAAGTTTGGAGAATCAAAGGGCAGAGCAGAGCATCTGGTCTGTTGATCCAGACTCCTTTCCCAGAAGAGGTTTGAGTTGATAATCACTTTTTGAAAACAGAAAGAAAACTACAGACCCCAGAGAGAAGGGATGAGAGGAGATGGGCTATTGCATGATGATCAGCCAACAATATAAGACTGTATCAGACAGGACACTTCCAGTTGCTAGTGAGAAAATGTCCATCAACCTTGCTTAAGCAGACAAAGGACCTTCACAGGTCATGCAACTGAGAGCTCACTCAAGTACCCCACATCACCTTCAGACATGGCAAAAACCAGGGATCAAATGCTATCACCTAGATAAGGTTTGTGTTTCTCTACCTGTCTCTACTTTTCCTGTGTTGTCTTCATCCTTGGCCTCACCATTTCTTCTTCTTTTTTTTTTTTTTTTTTTTGGCCAGTCCTGGGCCTTGGACTCAGTGCCTGAGCACTGTCCCTGGCTTCTTCCCGCTCAAGGCTAGCACTCCATCACTTGAGCCACAGCGCCGCTTCTGGCCGTTTTCTGTGTATGTGGTGCTGGGGAATCGAACCTAGGGCCTCGTGTATCTGAGGCAGGCACTCTTGCCACTAGGCTATATCCCCAGCCCTCACCATTTCTTCTTGAATGCTATTAGAAGTTCCCAGTTCCACAGCCTTCTAACTTCATATCCAGCAGGAATGAAGCTCTACTTCTCCAATTATATGTGTACATACACTTGCACATGTATGTATACACACACACACACACACACACACACACAGACACACAGGAATTGAACTTGTCTATAATTACATTGACCCAGTGAATTCTGTCCAAACCAGATTGCTTGAAAATGCACCAGAGTATGGTGTCATCCCAAATACATGAAGTTCAGAAGAGGTGCCACTCTAAGAGGGAAATTTGGGACCAGTCAACAGGAGGGTGAATGGACAGTGAACAATGGTACAGTAGAGGCCTCCCCACCCCAATGTGCTGGATTCCTGCCTGATCTCACTGGCAGGTCTCCTCATCCTGTCAGGATGACATAAAGGGATCCTCAGAGGACATCAGGCTGGCCCCTCACTGACATAGCAAGAGGACACAAGATGACCTGAAGGTAAACAAAAATACAGTGATCAGAGCTGAGCAAGGGAGGGATGGGTAGAGAAGAGTCACAAACTGTGTTCTGAAGGATTTCAATGTTTTTGAAGACAGAAGGGCAGATGATGATCAGGCTCATGGCAAAGATCCAGTGTGAGCAACAGAGAAGATGACAAAGTAGGTCCCTATCAGAATCCAACTCTCAGAGGTAAGGGGGACTTGTCTCACCCTGGCTAAAAAGAGAAGAAAAATAAAACAGAAATAACACAGGATTATACACCAAATGCCAACTGAACATCAGCTTGATTTGAGACCAGACATATGCTTAATACCTTCCAAAATGCAGGTCTCTCCAATGAGAGCCACAGGAGGGAACATGGCTAAGCTGAGACTGAAATAGGTATCTAGTCAAACTTGTCTCCCACTTAGACATTGAACCCGGTCTGGGGCAGTCAAGCACACTGGGAGAACCCTAGCAAGATACTGTCCACACACACACACACACACACACACACACACACACACACACACACACACACACCTAGAGAAAAAGTAGAAAAGTAGTAAGCCATCACAGCCAACATCCACCCCAAGATGCATGGCCTGGGTGAGCAGAGAGAGAAGAGTTAGAACTAGTCTGCCCTGCATGTCTGGGGGTGAGGGAATGCAGGAGAAGCCCCACAACAAAGGTGGTGCCTAGCATCCTTCCTGAAGTCCATTACTGCCCACCCCACATTCCCTACAGAGTAAGAAGAGCTGGTGAAGGTCATCTCTGACCCCCAATCAAGGACAAAGCCCCATATGATAGGAAGGAGCCATTAAACGACCTACCTTATTTAGGAAGATCACAAGGAAACTGCAAATCTAGCTTGAAATCACTTTTCTTTCCATAGAAAGGCATATCTAATTTTTAAGAATGTTGAAGTCGATGAAGGAATGGGGTTCACCGTACATACTTTGCCTTGCATTTCATGCCCAGTTCTAATCAAGGCTCCAAGTCCAGCTGGAACTCTGAGTGCTGGTCACCCTAGAAACACCCAGAAGGGGGGTGGTCTCTCTCTGGGACAGGCTGTGTGTGGGCCTTGCATATGCTGCCCTCTGTCTTATATTTCATTTCTCCCTATTTAAAGTGTTCTCTATTGAGGAAAGTGTCCCTGCTTCTAACAGTGCAGTAATCTCAAAGAGTTTATTATCTCCCTCCACTACTCACAGAATGAATGCAGCCTCTGTGGGGAGCTAGTTGGTGCACCATTATTGCTGATGTGGTCAAAGACTTCACCACCCTCACTGTGGAACCTATGCATATCACTGGTGTCTGTGCCACCTGCTGGCCCTGGGGTACTGAAAGACTGCTGGGGTTGGCTACTTCCTTGAAGAAGATATGCACTCATTCACCCAACCAACTACTGTTCAAAGGGCACCTACTGTGGACCAAGCTGTTGGTAGTATACCATTCTGCTGCTGTGGGCATGGAAGACAGAAGAATTAACAAAACAAAACCAAATCCATATGCCCTCTGGCTTGGCCAAGGCTTTTTTTTTTTTTTTTTTGGCAGTACTAGGGCTAGAACTCAGGACCTCAATAGGTCCTCTACTATTTGAGCCACCCTTCCAGCCACCCATGCCTCTGGCTTAGAGGAAATAAAATCAACAATATCAATATGTGAAATATATAGTGTGATGCACAATGAACTGCTAAGAAGAAAACTTCTGAGAGAAGAATATGTGTTGGGAATTAAAATGTAGATAAGGTGGCCAGAGAAGGTCTTATCAAAAAGAGAATGATCTGGAAGAAATAAGGAAGGTGAATGTGTGGCTCTCAGAGAGGCACATCCCAGGCAGAGAGAACAGCCAGGCAAAGGCCTTCTGATGAAAGCTTGCCCTAAATGTCCAGTGGACAGTAGAAATGAGCTTTCTCAGGAAACAGAGGCCAAATCATGTAGGACCTGACAACCGCGTAAGGAATTTGGCATTGCTATGAATGAGATGGGGTTTCACCAGAGGGCTTGGAGCTGAGAAGTGACGGAATTTCACAGCACCATAATGATGTTGTATGCTGTGCTCTGCTCTGCTGGGTATAAACTGAAGGGCTGGGGCTAGAGGCAAACAGGAAGCTACCCCTTAGGCAGCTTTGGCAACCAGCTAGACTAGAACAAGGATGACAGGAAAGGGCCAGATTCTGAATCTATTTAGAAGCCAGAGCCAAATAGAATCACAGCCACACCAGATATGTGGTGCAGAAGTGACAGAGACAACACAAGAGCTTTTGATCTGAGCAATGGAAAGGCAAGAGTTTCCATCTGCTAAGAAGGGAAAGGCTGGAGGAGGAGGAGGAGGAGGAGGAGGAGGAGGAGGAGGAGGAGGAGCTGGGTTGGAAAGGACCATGAAGAGATGTTTGGGCAGTTAGAAACAGGCTTTGGACATCTGAATGGAAATGTGAGTGGGCAGCCCAGCGTTTGTGTGATGAGGTTGATGGGGGGGAGGGGAGCAAGGAGAGGGCCACATTTATTTGTGAGTTCTCCGCCTATGGAATATTTTTAAGTCTCTGAGACTGAATAAGATTCTCTAGGGGTTTGAGATCTTAGTCAGCTCTAAAATTGTTGATCTTGATGCCAGGCACTATAATAAGCAGCCTGGCATGCAGGAGGGATGCAGCAGCAAAGGCGGCGCTGTGCTCCCTGATGGTGAAGGGGAGCTCAAGAGGTTGTTCACCCTGTAGGCTTCCTTAGACAGCACCTCTCAGCAATCCGAAGGTGAAGGGAGAGTTCAAGAAGAAATGGTGTCAGGGTCTCTAGGAAGAAGAAACGGCATGTACAAGGGAGGAAATCTGAGCAGAGCATCAGGCTGAAATGCCTGTGGAAGAACTCGGTTGGGGTGGGGGGTGTTTCAGTGAAGCCACAGGAAGCAGGGAGGTGGGGGACCGGCCTTGTATGCAGTGATGGAGAATGTGGATTTTGTCCTGAGGGTCACTGAAGGACTGTACTGAAAGATTATGGATGTCCTACTTACTCTATGAACAATCAGAAACTGGGCCAGGTGTCCTGTGTTCCAGGTTGCACCAGGGTGACCAAAGTACTTACCTAAAACACTTTTTACAAGAGATAGACGTTCCTAGATTCTGGCCCCGGAGCACACTTAGAGAGCTGTCTATGAAATCCAACATCACCCAGCCCAAATTCAAGGGGCTGGGATTTGAAGTCAGGTTCATGGGATGCCTCTTTCCCATGCTTCTTCATGCCTCATGAAGTATTTCCTAGCAAACATTTCCCCTCCTGCTAAGAGCACACAGTTTGCAGGGCAACAGATGATAAAGTGAGCTGGTTAAGTACTTGGATCACACGCCTCCTTTCCTTGACATGCTGTGGATGGAATTTAAATATTGTCTTTTGAATCAATGCTCATTTTATTAGCCGGAAGCTTTTAGAATGAGCCATTTACACCATTGCAGGGGCTTTTATTATTGGTCTTTAATAAATGTTTGGTGCCTGAAGTGATTATAAGCCTGTAGTAGAGAGATGATCCCACCTGCTCCCTCCCCTGCAGTCCTGCCGTGAAATTAGCTGAAGTGTTCCTTAACAGACTTATCATTTATCCTACTTTTAACTGGCATGGTGCCAGAAAAATAAAATAAGCGTATCGGAGAAACTACAGAAGGCTATTTAATGATAGCAAAGTTAAATTGAAAAAGCAGTCCTTTCCCTACAGGCTAGCTATCACAAGCTAGGTTCCCAAGCGAAACAGTTAATGGCATGATACCTGGGCCCTGCATTTGAACTTATTTATTTACTACCTAGAGGAGGATTATGCAGTTCAGCTCCCCATACATATTACCCTGGCTGGAGGGACGGAGTTAGGGATGACATTTAAAGAGACCTTTATTTGTCCGTGTTCATTTTGGTCTCAGTAGCTTGGCACCTGTGTCTCCATTTGTTGGCTTTAGGTTATGTACCCCTCAGGTGGAGAACTCCAGGAAGGACAAAAGGAGGATGGATCCACCAGGCTGAAGATGATAAGGAGAGGTTAAAATGTATCAGGCCATCTGGAGCCGTCACCAGGTAGCAGGTTGGCAAGGTGAAGCCATGAGGAAAGCAGAGGACCAGGAAGTCTACAGAGCATAGAGGGTAGACTCTCAGGATGGAGGACAGAAAGAAATAATGGCTGACCCTTTCTTAGATCTCCCTCCATGCATGGGACGTGGGACTTTTTTTTTTTTTTACAAATGTTAACTCATTGGCCAGTACAACCACTCTGTGAGGTTCCTTCTACTATGATGTCTGGATTCCTTCAAGTTTACAGGTGAGGAAACCCAGAATCAAGAGGTCCAGCAATGTTCCTACCAGGTGTTTTATGAGAAGAGTAGCTCTAAATGGAGGGTCAGCTAACACATGTCCAAATATTCTCAAGTTATGAATCAAGCTGACAAATTATGAAGTAAAATAAGTTGTGTCATCCTAGTTGACCAATAGACCTCCAGCCTGGCTGGAATTCTGGATTTTCATACTCATCGGAGTTGCAAGCCAGAACCCCTTTCCCAGGATGAGGGATCTCTGATTCACAACTCACCCTTGTTGTCTTCTTACCCACAAGCATGCACATGGGCACCCTGTTCCCCACCTCCAAGCTCTCGCATGCCATTGCAAATGGCCACCCCTTGGGAGTGGAGGGTACACACATCATGTCCACCCCTGGGAGAATGTGCCCAAAAGTGAGCTCCATGTAAGTTGAAGGGTTCCTGAATCATGGGTGCTGGAAGCCCTCTGAGCAAAGCTCCAGAGACCCAGGAATGTGTGGTTGAGACTCAGATGAGCAATCTGGGATCCTAGTAGGCACGTCCCCAAGGTCTCTGTAACAAAAGGCAAAGGTGGAAAAGGCCCAGAGAAGCATCCCTAAAATTCTGAACCCAGAGCATGACCCCCTTTGTCTAAGGCTGGTTTGGCTTGAACCCAGCACAGTAGTAACTGACACCACTGATATTTTGAACCCAGACTCTCTGGTTCCAGAGCCCATGGCTGAACCCCTAAGCCATCTTGCCTGTCAACTACCAAACATGAAATCCAAGAGGTAGACAGATATAGATTCTTGGGATTTCAAAAAATGTTAGACCGGGAAGGGAGCTAGACAACCTGAGGCTCCGCTACCACATCCACCCTTTACTCCTTTTATAGATGAGGAAACTGAAGCTAAGGAAGACTGTGTGGATTTTCCAAAATCAGAAACCAGGCTGCTGTCCAGCACTCATCTCCTGCCCTCCCTGCTCCTCCCTGCCCACATGCCAGCTTCTAAAGATGGATGTGTGTCCCGGGGTAGTGGGGGAGCAGCCCAGCCTCCACCGTACCATCACCGTATGTGCTCCAGTGCTGCCGAGGCGGAGCTTGCTACTCCCATCTGCCTGTGTCATGCCGCCAGAAGCCCCTGGTGCTGTCAATGCATTCCAATTAGCCTTCTGAATCATATTTGTTGTCTTAAAATATTTATATCCAGCCACTTCCCACCTGCTAGAATTGAATTTTAGCCTCTTCCGCAGTTCCTCGCCATCACAGGCCCACCGGAGAAGCACTCCTGTCAATTGAGTTGTTTGTGACACCAGGCCTTGCCACCACCGAATGTGCTAATGCCTCTTAATCAGACATAAGCAGATGCACAGTGCCGTGACCCAGGGCACCAAGTCCCCATTCTTGAGCTTATTGCTTCTGACAGTAGCACATTGCCTCTACCAAAAGAGGCCATTTGCTATTCTATTTCCACCCTTCAGCCACTGTGCACTCCTGCTAAGGCATTTAGGAGGCTGCCATCTGAGAGCTGGCTACAAAGGTGCTAGCTGCAGGCAGTCTTGGGTACTGTAATCCTGCTTGGTGGCCAAAGGTAGCTGAGCTGTGCTGTACCTTTCATTGGCATTCTTCTACATGTGATCATGATTATCATCTTCTGTGAATTCGTGGCAGCATACTGTAGCTGGAAATGTGTGTGTTTGTGTGTGTGTGTGTGTGTCTGTAGGTGTGTGTCTGTCTATGTCTGTGTGTCTGTGACTGTGTGTAGAGGATGAAGCAGGATGAATATGGCGGTTGAAGTACTTCTGTTTACATGGATGAAAATAGAACAATGAAAACTGTTGAAATTGTTTTAAGAAGTGGGCAGGGAAGGCGAAGGAGAAAGATAGAGGAGGAGGAATTTCACCAGACTGCACTGTATGTATGCATGGAAATATCGCAGTGGAACTCCCTTACACAATTAATATGCAAATAAAAATATTCTTTAAAAAAACAAAAACTAAAGGTGGAAAAATAGAGCACCGTTTGGGTTTCTTAGTTGTTTTATTTTTGTTTTTCTACTGCTGGAGCTTAAACTCAAGACCTGGAACTATTGCTTGGCTTTTTCACTCCAGGAGAGTACTCTATCACTTGAGCCATACTTCCAATTCTGACTTTCTGCTGGTTAATTGGAGATAGGAGTCTCTGGGAATTTATCTGGCTGGCTTCAAACCTTGATCCCCAGATTTCAGCCTCCTGAGTAGCTAGGATTATAGGCGTAAACACCTCAATACCCAGCTAGTTTGGGATTTTGAATGAAAAAACTTATGACTTTTCTTCTTGGGGTACTACTGATGTTTGAACTCACTTGCTGCAGACTCACTCCATCCCTTGAGCCATTCTGCCAGTCTCTTTTTACATTTCTTACTTTCAAGTTAAGGTCTTGCTTTATGCTTAGATCGTGATCTTCCTGCTTATCCTTCCCTGTGTCACTGGAGAAGACAGGTGCCTGTCACTGCACCCAGCCACTAATGAGATGGAGATTCACATACTTTTGTTCTCCAGGCTGGCTTCAGGACCCCACCCCCACCAATCTGAGGTACCATGTCATCTACTAGAAGGTCATATGTATCTAGGTGTTGCATCCAATAAGATTTTGGTAAGGTCCAAATCTAGTGCATCTCCAGGATATGGACCTCAGAGTCTCCCACCATGTACCAGGAACGTGAGGAAATGATTGAAGCTATCTTTGAGATGTTGTGAAGGGCAGGAAAACAAGCCAGAGCTGTCTTACTATGTGACCTGGGGCTTATGAAGGTCATTTGGCCTTCTGACTATCAGTCTTCCTGTCTGTGGTACCAAGAGCTCCATTAGATAGAGGTAATTGTGCAGATTCTCTGGCCCCAAATAATACCAGTTGATTATTGACAAATTTATTTCCCAGTGTGCAGTGGCAGATGATCTGTTGTCCTTTTCTTATACTATGTTGAAGATAAAAGCTTTTTTAGGACAGTCTGAGGTTTGAACTCAGAACCTCACTCTTGCCAGGAAGACACTGTGCTTGTTATATTCAGATAGGGTCTTGATTTTTGCCCAGGTACATATCTAGACCTTGATCCACCTATTTTAGGCTTCCAGTAGTCAGCTGTAATGACAGACATGCATCATCATGCCAAACTTCTTTCCATTGAGAAGGGTTTGAGGCTAGCTTTGAACCATGATTCTCCAGATCTCAGTCTCCCAAGTAGCTAGAATTACAGGCATGAGCCACCAGAACCTGATTTGAAACAACTTTTAAAATGATGAAGTACCAACCATTTTGACCATCGTTCCTCATAATAGTTGTAATGTGGTAGGGCTTTGTCGAGTCCTTTTCCATCCATAATCTAGCTCAGTCCTGGCAATGACCATCTAACACATGATTGTTCTTGTTTTACAGTAGGAATGCTGAGGGTTAGAAGGGACAGAGGACACATTCAAGGTCATAAAATGATTGAGTGATAGAGCCACAGCTTGTCTCTGAGCCTGTGTGATTCTAAATAAGTGCAATGAGCTTTTCTCTTCCCCACACGGCTGTCATGCTAGGCTTAAGCTGTGCAGAGGTTGTTTTGTGCCAGCTGCCTGTGCACAGGAAGGTTGGGGTTTGGGGCTGATACATCTCACTTTTTAAAAAGTTTTCTTTCCATGTTAATAAATAATATTTCACAATTCAGGCAAGCCAACTGAATAATAATTTGTCAAGCCCAGAGCCCAACTTAGCTTGTTCCCACACTCGTCTTCCAGCCTCCTACCTCTCTCAGTCCGGTCTTCACACATCCCGCCAAGCTCCAGATATTTCTGCCTGGGTGCTGTCATCATTCCCAAGGAAAGCAGAAAATGCTAAACCTGATATCTTGCCCCAAAGTTTTCTGCTCAGCTTATTGTGATCAGCTGCATGACTCCAGATATGGGAATGGGGTGAGCTGATGAGCCCCAAAGGCCTGGATCCCCAAGACCCCCAGGATCTGAAAAGGTAATCAGTAATGGTATGATGTGAATATGAACACAGGGCCGCTGTTTTAGCCCTACATCTGAAGGCACAGTGTCTCCCAGTGAGGAGGAAGTGTGTTGAGGTCCGGATAAAAGGGACCTAATGCAAACTTAAGCACCTAATCTCCAGATTCATGCTGGGGGAAAGTGTTATCATCACCTGATACAGATCAGGCATTAACCAAGGGTCTAAGTTGAGCTAAGTAGGATTTTGCCTTTCTAAAACAATAGACAAAATGACTTTGCAGTTAAAACATTAACATGTTAATGGTGCCATTAAAGGACCTCCAAATGCATTACATTAGTTCTATCAAGTAGGTTAATAGTCTCTCTCTCTCTCTCTCTCTCTTTCTCTCTCTCTCTCTCACACGCACACACACACTCACAAAACCCAGGGTGAGCCATTCTTCTGTCCACTAGATCACAGGTGGCAAGTATTCTTCTTGAACCCAGGAAGAAAAAAAAAATCTATATTCAATCTCATAGCAAACAAACAATAAAAAATAAAAGTATGAGGCCATGCATGGTAACACATACCTGCAATCCCAGCAACTAGTACATAGAGATAGAAGGCCAGAAGAAGAAGAAAAAGGAGGAGGTGAAGGAGGGGGGGGAAGGGAAGGGGAAGAAGAGGAAGAAGAAGGAGGAGGAGGTGAAGGAGGAGGTGGAGGAGGAGGAGGAGGAGGAGGAGGAGGAGGAGGAGGAGGAGGAGGAGGAGAAAAAAAAGAAACGAAAAACTCAGAAAGATCCTAATACTATTGTAAATGACATTTTCTACATTTTAAGTTAAAATTACCAGTAGCTACTATATTGAAACAGTTGGTCTTTGTATATCGATCTTATATCCTACAATCTTGCTTAATGTATTTGTTAGTAGTGGTAATTATTTTTAAAGTTCCTTAGGATTTTCTAATGTCGATTATTGCACATGCTCAATTGACTTTACTTCTTCCTTTCCAATTTCTATGCCCTTTGCTTATTATTGTTGTCTTACTCCGCTAACTAGAACCTCCACTGCAATTCAGAATTGAAATGGTAAGATCAGACACCTTCTCTTATTCTTTCTTGGTCCTTGGTTTTCGGAGAAAATCATTCCTTGCTTTGGTTTATTTCTCCCAAACTCAACCAAGAGTTTAATCCTCAAAGTTTTATGTCTTCGGTATTGAGAGGGATGTCATATGTCCCCAAGTAACCTTCCCCACAGCCTGCACTATAGGGGCTAGACTTTGTACCTATAGAACCATGAGTTAAGCTAGACTTCTTTTCTTCCTTCTTTTTTTCTTTTGCCAGCCCTAGGGTTTGAACTCAGAACCTGGGCTGAGCTGTCCCTGAACTGAGTCACAGCTCCACTTCTGGCTTTTTCTGAGTAGTTTATTGAAGAGAAGAACCTCACAGACTTTTTCTTCCCTGGCTGGTTTAGAATTGCAATCCTCAGATCTCAGCCTCCTGGGTAGTTAGGATTACAGGTGTGAGCTGCTGGCACCTGGATTAAACATCTTTTCTTTATCAAGTATCCTGTGTCAGATATTTTATTATAGTAATAAACAGCTGATGAATATACTCTCTTACCAAGAAGTACTCCTTCAGTCTTAAATGTCCCTACTGACTTTCAGTCTATCCACTGAACACATTATTAAGAAAGAGGTATGGATGACTGGCTGTCACTGAGGGTTTATCTCTTTCTCCTCTCAGTTCCATCTATCTTTGCTTCATGTGTTTTGAAGCACTGCTGTTAGTTACATGAGCATTTCTTGTCTTTCTGTTCTTTTGGTAAATCAACCCCTTTATCGCTGAGATTAACTTTTCCCCAGTAATATTCCTTGCTCTGACACCTACTTTGTGCGGTACTCATAAAGCCATTCCAGTTTTCTTTTGATTAATATTAATATGATTAATGTTTGGGTTTTTTTTTTTAGTCTTTGGCTTCTAAGTTTACCTTTATGTTTAAAGTTGTGCTTTTTTTTTCTTGTGGACAGCATATAGTTGGGTCTTGTTCTTTTCAACCAGTCTATCAATCTCTGCTTTTAACTTACATATTAACACTTTTTTTTCCTGATGTGACTCACATCTATAATCCTAGCTACTCAGGAGGCTGTGAGCTGGAAGATTGTGAGTCAAGCCTAGCCCAGAAAGCAAAGTCCAATAAACTTCATCTTCAAAATGGCAAGCAAAAGCCAGGATAGGAGCATGGTTTAAGTAGTAGACCACCAAGTGAGCAAGCAAGCTGAGTAAGTGAGAGGCCCTAAGAACCACATACACATTCCAAAAAGCATATTTCCATCTCTCCCCTTGTACTTTGCTGCTTTGTTTGTTTATGTTTGCAGTGCTAGGAATCAAACTCGGGTCCTTGTTCATGCTAAGGAAATGATTTCCCACTAAACTATATCCTTAGCGCTTTGCTGTAGTTTTGTGGGTTTTTAGATCAGGCATTTCACTTCTCCATATGCTATAAACACCAGCACACATTCTTGTTTTTATTTTTCAAACATAATCATTTAAGGAGATTTTAAAAATAAGAAAAGGCATTATATATTTACTCACATATTCTTTATGTAAATTCAAATCCCCATCTGGTATCTGTGCATTTCCCACTTACAGGATGTATTTTAACATTTCACGGGATAGCTGTCTTCCTCCTCCCTTTTGAAAGGTATTTTTGCGAAATACAAAATTCTAGGCTAACAATTACTTGCTTTCAGTGTTTTAAAGCTATCGCTCCACTGTCTCCTGGTGTTTGTCATTTCCAAGAAGCCTGTTTTCATGTTTATCTTTGTTCTTTGGCTTACTGTCTTTCTCTCTGACTTCATGGATTATTTCCTTGCCTGCTACTTTCACTAGTTCGATATTTGTGTGCTTTGATATTGCTTTCTAGTTTTCTTTGCACCTATGTGTTAATCCTTTCCATCAAGGTGTGAAAAATCCTTTTTTTCCCCTTCATTCTTCCCTTCTCTGACTCAGGTGCCATGAATAATTGGACACTTGATATCATCCCAGTACACATGATACCCTGTTATTTTTGCTTTGTCATTTCATCCTGTGTGTCTTTCAGGATGGTGTTTCTCACTCTGTCTTCAAGGTCACTATCTTTAACTTTCTACCATGTCTTAAATTACTGATAATCCTACCCAGTGTATTTTTTTGGTTGGAGATATTTCTCATATCTAAAACTTTGCTCTCATTCTTTCTTTCTTTATTGTTTTCTATGTCTGTATCATGCTGGCACTTTCCTCTGATTTCCTGAACAAATTAGACATACTTAGAACAGCCACTTTAATATTTTTGTCTACTAATCAGATTATCCATCTCATTTTTTACTCTTTTTGTTGATTGATTTTTCTCCTTAAAGATGGAAATTCTCTATTTCTATTGAACACCTTCTAATTTTTGATAGGATGCCAGACCTTACAAATTCCCTGGAATGCAAGTAAATTACTTAGAAATAATTTTGGTGCTTTCCAAAGGCAGCAAGCCATATTCTGAAAGCCAAATCCAGCCCACTTCCTGTTTATGTAAATGAGTGTTAATAGAACATAGTTGCCAGCCACACCCGTTCATTTCCATATTATCGCTAGCTACTTTTACTGTACAACAGCAGACTTAAGCAGTAGAGCTGAAAACCACATGGTTCATGAAGCTCACTGTATTTACAGTGGGCCCTTTACAGAAAATGTTTGCCAACCTTTCTGCTTCAGAGACTTGCGTGAAGTTTTAATAGGTGGACCCATGATAGCCCCAGCCTATGGCAAATTAGTTCTTATGACAGAAGAAAGCAATACCTCTGTGAAGATTCCTGGAGTGTTTATTTCAAAGCTGTCCCACTTTGGCTGATAGAAACACCCAGTGCCCCCAGGCTCCTGGGATCTCTGGGGACTGTCCTACCTTCAGAGTTTGCTCATCCACCTGCCAGATCAGTGGTCCCTAAAGACTCTGGGGAGACCTTCTACAGATTTCTTCAGATCTCTCTCTCTCTTTCTCTCTCTGTCTCAAGTTGTCTCCTCTAGTCCTCTCAACTTCTTTCAAGTTCTCTGTTTCTCAACTTCTCTCAAGTTCTCTTTATCTCTCAAGTTCTCTCAAGTCTTCTCTGTCTTCCAAGTTCTCAAGTTTTCTCTCTCAGGTTCTCTCTAGACCTCTCTCTAAAGATCTCTTTCTTTCTCTCAAGATCTCTCCCTTCTTTCCTCCCCCCTCTTCTTCTCTCTGAAGCCTTTCTTTTAAGTACTCTATCCCATGAGCTCTTCAGTCTTTCTGAGTTTCCGGCTGTATCACTTCACTTCCAGGAGACTCCATTTCCTCACCATAGCCTAGAAACTCCCCTGGCAGCAAGACCGGCCACAATAGAGCTTCCTTTGTTTGTTTCCTTTCTCTCAGGGAGCATGAGCCTACACCACCTGATGTCCAATGCCCACACATTGCTCTAGACTTCTTGTATGGGCTAAGAATCCTTTACAGGGTGAGCCAACCCAAGCTGTTTTCTCTGTTATATGCAGCCAGAGAAGAGGCAAGGTACTAGTTTCATGGAGGATATTTTTTTTTTCCACAAGCACCCTCAGTTAACATGTCATGAAGGAGAGCATAGAACACAAAAACCAAGCCCAATCAAAAACTGAAAAACAATGTGCTGCTCCAGGAAAGAAAGCGTCCAAAATAGCAGAGTCAATTTCTACACAGCCAGTGGGCAGCACCACAGACCCAGCCGGCCTGATTTCCTGGTAGGCTTTCATTATTATTGTTGCTTTGTTTTGTTTTAATAAGACACTCCATGGAAGACGCCAAAGGACTTCAATTTAATAAATTTGGGGGCTAAATATCTCTCTTTTATTAACACTCTAAAAAGAGTGATAGGACTTGATTACTCCTGAGATATTTAGGGAAGGCTTGCGGTCTGATAATGAGCAGCTAATGAATTTAATGCATTTACTTATATTAAGCAGGTGCTGAATTCCATATCAGTCTGTGACTGCTAAGGGGAGATGAGGGCTGGAAGTTTAGTTCTGCCTTTTATCTAAATCTTAATCTTTGCTGGAATGGGAACAAAGTCTGACAAGTCACAGGCCTCGTCCATCACTCCCTAGGGAGCATTAGCAGGTGTTTTTTTGCCCAGAGATGCCAGGGGCTGGTGAAATGCTGGGAGGTGTGCTAAAGGGTGACAAAGGATGGAAGCTGAAAGCAGAACATTTTGGAGAAGGTCCTGTGGGACAGGTTCTAGGTCAGGATGGTCAGGAGCAGGTTCCATACTCACATTGGTTAAGTCCATTATGAAGGACACAGTGGTCCAGGATGTGTTACACTGTATTGGGGCTGGGACCTTCTCTCCCTATGTATTTTTTTTTAAAGAAATTTGGAGTATGGATGACTTTGTCTATTCCCCAGAGGCCCTCTCACAGGCAGTTTCTTGACAGTTGTGTTACAGATGGAGAGGTTTTATGATGGGTACGTAGGAGGAGATGTTCTCTGGTGTTAATGCAGTGGTTAATGAGGTATTGAGCTTGAAGCAGGACACCTTGATTCTGCTTTTATACCAGATGGGTCACTGCATAGCCAGGTGGATTGGGGCAAGTCAAGCTAACCTCTGCTCTAAAGTAATAGGATGGGGCTAGATGACTCAATTGTAATAATAGACTCCTTTAGCTCAACACCCTTTAGTACAACAGTTGCCATCAAGCGCACTGCATACACACAGTGCTCAAATGCTCACAATAACCTCCAGATACAGATGTTACTGTTAACTTATCTGATGAGAAACTAAAGCCCAGAGGGATTAAGGGATATGCCCACACTTGCACATGTAGCAAGTGAAAGGGCCATGGTTCTATGGGAGATCCTAAGCCATAGGCTACCTTCTACCTTTAACCCATTATCACTGTGCAAAGTAGGATGGAACATTGGTAATTTGAATGAAATTTTAGAATTGCATATAAGCCACTGGAAAGTAGGCCAGGATATAGATAGCCACTAATAAAAGATACCAGAAGTGCAGGGCTAGGAATGTGGCTTAGTAGTAGAGTGCTTGCCTAGCATGCATGAAGGCCTGGGTTCTATTCCTCAATACCACATAAACAGAAAAAGCCAGAAGTGGTGCTGTAGCTCTAGTGGAAGAGTGCTAGCCTTGAGAAAAATAAGCTCAGGGACAGTGCCCAGGCCCTGAGTTCAAGCCCAGGACTGGCACAAAAGAAGAAGAAGAAGAAGAAGAAGAAGAAGAAGAAGAAGAAGAAGAAGAAGAAGAAGAAGAAGAAGAAGAAGAAGAAGAAGAAGAAGAAGAAGAAGAAGAAGAAGAGGCTGGGGATATAGCCTAGTGGCAAGAGTGCCTGCCTCGGATACACGAGGCCCTAGGTTCGATTCCCCAGCACCACATATACAGAAAACGGCCAGAAGTGGCGCTGTGGCTCAAGTGGCAGAGTGCTAGCCTTGAGCGGGAAGAAGCCAGGGACAGTCCTCAGGCCCTGAGTCCAAGACCCAGGACTGGCCAAAAAAAAAAAAAAGAAGAAGAAGAAGAAGAAGAAGAAGAAGAAGAAGAAGAAGAAGAAGAAGAAGACAACAATGACGAAGACGACAGAGGAGTAGGAGGATGAGGAGGATGAGGAGGAGGAGGAGGAGGAGGAGGTTGTTACCAGAAGTGCAGCATGGAAATAACATATAGATTTTAACTTGGGTCCTATTTCTTCAAAAGTTGGGTGTAATAGCAGATACAAGGTCTGTGGTCTTTCTGGAGTAAATAGTCTGAAATAACCTCTGTAACTGAGAACATGGCAGGGAGATCTCATGAGTGAGGTACATCCATTTAAAATCATTATCCATTTTTTTAAAAATTAAGGGCCCTCAAATTAAGCATTCCTATCATTTGTTAGTAACTTGGGAGTCCAACAATTAATTACTGTAATGTTGAAGGTCTCTTATGTTTATGATACATGCTTGCATTGTGCAGAGTTATTATGAATGGTAATTTCCTTCATATTCATTATTTACACTCTATCTTAGTTGATAAGTTATATCACATCTGAAGGTAATGAAACTGTTTTTCATTATATTTGCTCTATGCTTCCAACTTTGCATGAGGGTTAATTTAAAAAATGGTTTTACAGGGGCTGGGGATATAGCCTAGTGGCAAGAGTGCCTGCCTCGGATACACGAGGCCCTAGGTTCGATTCCCCAGCACCACATATACAGAAAATGGCCAGAAGCGGCGCTGTGGCTCAAGTGGCAGAGTGCTAGCCTTGAGCGGGAAGAAGCCAGGGACAGTGCTCAGGCCCTGAGTCCAAGGCCCGGGACTGGCCAAAAAAAAAAAAAATGGTTTTACAGAGAGGTAGGGGAGAGCCAGGTGCCAGTGGCTCATACCTGTAATTCTAGATACCCCGGAGGCTGAGATCTGAGGATGATGGTTCAAAGCCAGCCCAGACAAGAAAGTCCATGAGATTCTTATCTCCAATTAACTACCAAAAGGACAGAAATAGAACTGTGGCTCAAGTGGTAGAGTGCCTGTCTTCAGCACAGAAGCTAAGAGACAGAACCCAGGTTCTGAGTTCAAGCCCCACAACAAAGAGAAGTAGGAGAATAACGCTGAGTTTCCATAGGCTGGTTACTTTGCAAACTTTTTGTAGTGGGTAGGGGATCTGCTTTGGAGAGAGACAGATGGTCTTCAAACCTTCACTTTGTTCCCTAATACCCAAGTAGCTCTGAGGGTATTGTTTTTCACCTCTCTATATTTCATTTCCTTTATTTATAAAATAGGGATGGTGAAAAGAATAACTACCTGGTGTTCAGAAACTCTGTGAAAGGTTAGAAAACAAATGAGCTGAAGAAGTAATGAAAATACACCAGTACACTCATGAGTCAAATATGGAACATTACTCTTCTTTAAGAAAAATCAACAGGGTGCTGTCATGTTGATGAGGATGTTGCCAAGAACTACAGCAGTGAAATCCAAGCAGAATGAATTTATTGCTTCTAGAACAGTAGCCTATCATTGTGTCCTTCATTCACACTGGGAAGCATAGAAAGCCTGCAACTCTTCCATTTAAAATACAATGGCTCCAAGAAAAAAAAAATGACAAGGATCTGAAGGAGATAATTTTAAAATTACTAGTCTTTCCCCTATGGCTGTCTATATTGATATTGTCTTGTCCATTATGATACAGAGAGAGGCTTCTTGAATCTCAAATATGTACTCCACACAGGCAGGGAAGAGAGTGAAGTACTAAAAAAGAACGAATTGAAATTATAATCAGCTAATTATGTTCTCTCTTAATCGAGACACTGATTTTCTTGACAGTGGTTCAACCGAGACTGGCATCTCCTCCCATCAACCAGAGCTAGAAAAAGTTTCAGGTCATGAAACAATAACAATAAATGACAAATGTGCATCCACACAGAAGTCTTCATTTATTATTTCATTTAGACTTTCCTTGCTCTCTTTCTCCCTTCCTTCCTTCCTTCCTTCTTTCCTTCCTTCCTTCCTTCCTTCCTTCCTTCCTCCCTTCCTTCCTTCCTTCCTTCCTTCTTTCCTTCCTTCCTTCCTTGCTTATTTTGTGCTTAACCTCAGGGCCTGAGGTACAGGCATCTCTGATTAGGTAGTTAGGGATAGAGAAGGATGGCTGAGGCAAAGGCTCTCACAGCCTTTCACTAGACTTAAGCCCCACCTCCGGCCCAGCTTTTTTGCTGGTTCACTGGCCATGGAATCTTCAAGGTCTTCCTGCTTTGGTAGGCTTAGAACTGTGATCCTCTGATCTCAGTCTCCTAGAGTGGCCGGGATTATAGGTATGAGACGCCATGTTCAGCAAATGTAGTGATCCTTGCAAATAAACTCCACAGCTAGACCACCTGGGTTTGCATTCCAGAACTGTGACCTTGATCTATCTCCATATCTGTTAAATGGGGACAAAAGAGGTACCTGGGGCAGAGGTGGGTATAGTGAGTTGAATAGTGCCATCCCAAATGGTATGTCTACTAAGTCTTTGCCCTCATACCAAGAACCTGGCCTTATTAGGAAGAAGGTATAAATGTCATTTGCAGATGTGACTGAGTTAAGGATCTCAGCAGAGGACGGTCTTTGAAATAGGGTGAGCCCTAAATCCAATGACTGGTGGCTTCAACAGTAAGAAGAAAAAACTGGGAAACACTGAGAAGAAAGTCAAAAGACAAAGATAGTATCATGCTAGAGAAGGCTAGAAGCCACCAGAAATGGAAAGGTAAGAAGGACTCTCTCTGTGTGTCTTAGAGGGAGGAAGCCCTGTCAATCTGGTGCTTTTTGAGCCCTGTGAGTGAATAAGCTCCTGCTGCCTTAACCTACCAAGTTTGCTTTGCTAGGATTGTTGGGTGATTGGTTGTAGTCATTGGACAGATATGATGATCTCCCACATAGAGAGCTTCTTTCAAAGTGGCTCTCCAAGTGTCCCAAATAGTACTGTGCTTATGTTATAGACAGTGAAAACAAGTGCTAAGAAGGAAGGTGGCTGATCCAAGAGCTCTTGGATCAGAAATCAGGAAGCAGAACTGCAAAATTATTGCTCCAGGTCGTGCAAGGCTGCCTGGCATTACCACAGACAATCTTCTGGCTGACAGAACTTTCAGTTTAAGATCTCTTCCATCTTATGAATTGGTCAAATGCTTTACAACACAAAAGGGTTTTCCTTTTACCTCTATCACCCAAAACTCCCCCAAGTTTCTCTTCTCAGCTGCTGAAGTGGATAATGCAGACGTGAACCAGAGCACAGCTTTGTGGCTCTTTAGTGTATCACAGAGACCAGAGGACTGAATATTAAGCCAGATGGCTGGTAGGCCCTCCACCTACCCAGGAAACACATGTGTCAGGGCAAGACTCTGAACCTACAGCCTTGCAAGCAGGAAGTCCCTACCCGTGTGGCCCTGTGTTAAGAGGATGGTCCATAATAGAACAAGTTCAGGATGGGGTGGGGCCTCAAGTGAAAGAGCATCTTCCTAGCACACCAAGACCAAGTTCAATGTAACCACACATACACACACACACACACACACACACACACACACACACACACACACAGTAGCTCAAAAAGTATAGTTTCTAGTCATCAGATGGCATCTAACAAGCCGATTGGGCTCTCCCAGCCAGATTTTCCTGTAGAAATCTCCCCTGTAAACTAATATACCCCCCCAAATTACTGCCTAGGTCTGGATGTGACTCACGGCCTCAGGATGGGGATGACAGGAAAGGCCATGGTGTGGTGCTGTTGATAATGGTAGGTAGTGGGAAGAAGAGGATGGAGAAAGCGTTCCCTACACCCACCTCTCCAGCAAGGCTTGGTGAATGCTTTTCAGTGAGGTGCTGGGGGAGGAATATGTTAGAGGGGAGAAAAGCAGCAGGTGTATGGGGAGTGGGGTGTCCCACTGCCTCTGAGGCCCTGTCTGGTGACTAATTGAGAATATGATCTTTCCCTTCCCGGTGAGGCCTGGAACAATTCTGATCACTAACAAATGATCATCTAACACTGGGTCTTGTAAGAGAACTGCCCTCATTAGGAAAACTGGCTGTAAGCCAGACCTTGTTGCTTTTTCGGCAGGTGCAGTCTGTTCTGAGCTAGGGTGGGGTCTGTTATCCACAAATTTGAATGTAGAGCAGGAATACAGAAGCACCACATGTCTTGGGAGAGCAGGAAAGCATTTCTAAGCCAGTGCCTGAGGCAAGGTTGGAAGTGAATGGAACAAGGACGAGAGCAAGGAGCATTAGGCAGACTGGTTGGGTAACCAAGAGATGGTTTGCACAGGAACAGGATGCTTCTGGATGTTTCCAGAGACTTTAGGAGGAAAGGTTCATTGCAAGAAGTTAAATTGTTGTTTGGAGCCAGCCTACCTGGATTCAATACCAGCTTTACTGCTTTCTAGTTGTTGTTTTTAACTATAAGACAAAAGCCTCTTAACTTTGCTTCTATTTCCTTAAGTTTGCAGAGAATTTAGTGAATTAATGGCATGTAGGGCCTGTCATATTATACATGCTCAATAAATAAATATATAAGATATATATGTATGCATATATATGTATGTATATACGTATTGTTACAGTGCTAGGGATCACACTCAAGAGTTTCACATTTTTTAGGCATGCACTCTACCCCTGAGCTATATCGCTAGCCTTACATTCAAATAAAATATTTACCAATATGCCAAGGCATAATAAATCCATGATATGGAAAATGACTCCCAAGTTGAAGAACCAAGACTGACTGATGGGATGATGGGGAGGGGGGTGTTAAATATGAGAAGCATGTGTCACGCACATTTGGGGGTTTTTTTTGTTTTTGTTTTTGTTTTTTTGCCAGTCCTGGGCCTTGAACTCAGGGTCTGAGCACTGTCCCTGGCTTCTTTTTGCTCAAGGCTAGCACTCTGCCACTTGAACCACAGTGCCACTTCTGGCCATTTTCTATATAAGTGGTGCTGGGGAATCGAACTCAGGGCTTCCTGTGTGCTAGGCGAGCGCTCCACCACTAGGCCACCTGCCCAGCCTGTCACGCGCATTTGTATCTGTTGTGTGAACAGGTGTCATTTTGCAAGGTGAACGTAAAGGAAACCACTGCTGACCAAGTCCTAGTTTCAATGAATGAAGAGATGGGTACCTGTGGCTCACTCCTGTAATCCTAGCTACTCAGGAAGCTGAAATCTGAGTATCACAGTTCAAAGCCAGCCTGGGCAGAAGTCTTATAGACTTGTATTTCCAATTAACCAGCAAAAAGCTAGACATGGAGGTATGACTCAAGTGGTAAAGTGCCAGTCTTGAGCAAAAAAGCCAAGAGAGAGTGTAAACTCCAGTACTGGCATAGTAAGGAGTGGGGAGGGAGAAACAGGGGGGAAAACGGAGGGAGGGAGAAGGAGAGGGAGAGAGCAGGAAGGAGGGAAAGAACAGATAAAAATCATATAGTAAGTCCATACTTTCCTTATCATTCCTTCCCAGTTGCCTTTAGTGCTTGGAAGATCTGAGGTTTCCTCTGTACTGTAGAGAGTTATTGTAGGTGGGCAAAGTTGTCTAAGAAGGAATCACAAAGAGGTTCAAACTTCAAGGACAACATCCCTATAGTCTCAAATCTGCATCTCTGAAAGAATCTGTGTGCAACTTTGAGAGCATTCCTTGTACCCTTCCTGTAAGAAAGACATAGAAGTTCCAGGAAGATCACCCTGGTTCCTGCATCAAGAGAAGAACCAGTCAATGAATAATGACGCATGTAGGTATGACCCCTGAAGCAACGTCAGAATGAGTGGATACAAAGAAATATGAGATCCACTCCCTGCCCTGAAGTGCAGTACTCACAGCTGAGTTGGGGAACAGACAAGCAATTTGTCCCAGTAATATGTTGGAAGAGTGATTAGACTTATTAGAAAGAGGCATACTAACAAACACTGTGGCCATTTGTCACCACCACAGCTTGAGCAAAGTTCCACTTGGGCCATAGTACCTATGTGTTGCTTGTATGAGTCTCTTCAATTGGTTGTATTGGTTTCTCCCCCCTGTAAAGGCACTAATACCTACCTAAGGGGTTGTAGGGAAGGATGGTTTGAAATAATATACAACATAGGCCCAGCTGTGGCATTTGGGATACAACAACAATACAACAGGATCTATTCCCTTCCACCACAGAGGAGTTCAGAAAAGGCTTTATGAAGCAAGGGACATTTAAGCAGGTTCTGAAGGATGGAGAAAAGCTTGCCAGGTAGAGTGGGATGCATTTCAAGGATAATATTGTGATTTCCGCCTCAACTTTTCAGGAACCCATATGCCCACTGACTGACAGTAATTTTACAAGCCAGACGTGTCTGTATTCTTTTTCTGGATCTCCTTTTATTTATTTATTTTATGTAATGGTTATTTCATGGTACTTACAAAATGTCCTCTAACTGCCAGCAATGAAGCTGCCAAAAACTAAATATCGTAGGGAGTATTAACTTGTGCCAAGAAACTGAAAGGAAGGCAGGAGCTGTGTTCCTTCCAATGGAATGGAGTAAAGTCTTGCAGGTGGGGGGAAAATGTGTTGTGCATCAAGGAGAGGTAGCCAAGTTCAAAGCAGTTCGTGTACTCTCCACCCCCGCTTCTGCCTGTTAATGGCTGTGTACAAGGCACCAAAGCCATACTAGATGGCATCGGGCCCCAGGGACCCATCAGTAGCCAAGTCATGATGATTTTCCATTTCTTATATACCTGAAACTCTGCCCAGGAGTGGAGCTTTTTCAGGGATGGGTTTTGAGCTGGAAGACAAAACTAAACAGCCTGTGTGCCTCAGGGTGGCAGCACCAACAATAACACTAGGCACCCAGCATAGAGGTTAGAGGGGAAGTAGGGTTTTAAGTGACTAGGAGATGCTTGTACAAGCACGTGTACACACACACACACACACACACACACACACACACACACACACACAGCTCCTCCTCTCCCTGCTGGGTTGAGCATGACATTTGTCTACTCTTCCACTCAAGCCATACTTCCCCATCTCAAGTTCCCCTCTCTTCACAGCCCACTGCATCTTGCTTCTTCTTGACCTCCAGGACTCCGTCCAAATGTCACCAGCCCTACCATGTGGACTACAGGAAGTGCAGAGTCTTATTTATTATTTGTCCTGTATTAGTTATACAGCGGAAAATATGATCTTATTTCCCCACACTGTCCCTAACTCTGAGGATATTGCATGACAAATGATAGATTCTCCACAAAGACTTGTTGACTCCTCTGAAGAAGACTTCACCCACAACTTCACAGGCCCATGTTTTCTATCCCACAGTCTTTTATGTTTGAATTATTTTTAATCTTGGATGAAAGTCATTTGATTGACTAATTAGCTGACCAAGTTACCTCATACCAGGACATCATCCAATGGGATGCCCAAGAAGCATCTCAGCAAGCCAGAAGGAAACTGCCCTTATTTCTTCTTTCTTCATGAAGCTTAAGCTCTTACCTTTTTCTTTCTGATTTGGTCCATTGACCTTGAGCTGTATTTGGCGACTCCTTTACCTGTTGGCAACCACCTCTGTAGAGGACCTTTCTTCCTACTTCCTTTGGCCAGGGGCAAGGCCAAGTCCCTCAGCATCACAATTCTCTTTTCTTTTTCTTTTGCTTATGGAAAATTGCTTCATTCACCCCTAACTTAGGAGCTCCATTTTAACATGAAGCTGTAGGTCACCTGGATGGCATGAGCTTTGTAATGTAACATGCAACATATAGTCTCTTTTGGTTTCCAGTGACTCAGATTCATTATGCAAGCCAAATGCCAATGGGAAACAGGGGATCTCTCTGCAAGGGCAGGCCTTCCCTTCCCCCACTGACTTGAGCAGTCATTAAAGTTTTCCCCATTCCCCACCTGAGCTCTGTGATTATTTGGGAGGAATGTCATGGAGAAACAATGTAAGCATTGTTACAAATCCTATTCTTTTTTGGCAAGGGAAGTGGGGGGGGGGGAATAGGCAGTACTAGATTTGGAACTCAAAGGCTTGTACTTGCTAGGCTAACACTACCACTTGAGCCACACCTCCAACCTGGCTTTTCATCGGCTATTTTGGAGATGAAGTCTACCAACGTTCTGCCAAGTCTAGCTTCAAACAACAATCTTCTAGCTCTCAGCCTCCTGAGTAGCTAGGATTATAGGAATGAGCCACAAGCATCCATCTGTACAAATCCCAATCTACGCAGTGGTTCAACCATACCTGGTCACCATATTCTTAGACTTGGAAAGAGGCCATCACAATTCAGACTAATTCCATCACACACACAGGAGCAGGCCTCAGAGCCATTCTATCCACTGTCTTCTCTCTTCTCTGCCCGCTGTACCCCTGTTGGGAGTCTGGCTGGGACATACGCTCATTCTCACTTGGCATTCTTTACTACTCTCAAGGACACGAGACAGAGAGTAGCTGCATACGGTGGTGTGCACCTATAATCTCAGCCCTCACAAATGGAGGCAGGAAGATTTTTAGTACAAGGCCATTCTGAGATGTGTAGTAAAACCTGTTCCTGTCTCCCTCCCCTCCCTAAAACAGCAACAAGAAAAGTATTTTAGTCCAGATAAGACTTAAAATGGTACAAAGAATCATATCAGAGAGAGGGAGAGAGTTTGGCAAAAGAAAACGGGCTAATTGGTATCAATTTAATGGGCCACTTTAGCAGTGGAAGAAGAAATGTTGATGTTCTATGTCGGCTATTTTATAATCACCAGAGTACTTAGCTTCACATAAGCCATCTCATATTCATTAGAAATAAGGGTAATTTTATTCATTGGAAAGAACTCTTCAGTTTATAGCAGCTTAATTGCTCAGGGTTTTACATTTTGATAAATTAAACTCTGTTTTGGACAAGAATGAGAGAGTGGGAGATAGGCAGAAAGGATTCACTCACAGCGACAAAAAGCCTGTAGTCAAGGTGGAGTTAGAGTCTCACTCAGCCAGACCCACCTAGGTTATGCTGTGGTCAGAAACAACGTCTCTTAGTTTGAAATTGCTATAGCATGACTCCACAGGCTGGGTAATTTAAAATGAACAGAGATTTGTTTGGTTCATGGTTTTGAAATCCAGCATCAAGGGCTCATATCCGACAAAGACCTTCATGGTGCCTCCTCTCATGGTGGAAGGCAGAATGGCAAGAGAGAGAAAGTGTGAGAATAAGAACAAGAGAGACAGAGGTAGAGAGAGAGCTCAAACTCACAGCCTAAGCCCTTTTATAATAGGCATTAATCCACTCACAAGGGCAGGGCTCTCATGACCTAAACAGTTCCCATTAGGAAGCAAAGTGGGGATTACATTTCATATATTCTTCTTGTGGAGGTGGAGACACACCTTCAAATGATAGCTTTCAGACTACTAATGCATAATGTTAAATAAGCAGTGGAGTTTTCTGGTCTAAACTTCTGAGAATTTGGGGCTAGAGATGGGAATTGGGTGATCAGGGGAAAGCATGAGTTTTGATGAGATTTCTTAGGCAAGAGAACACAATATTTACTGATTGTTAAAGAGATATAAGGGCAGAAGATTGAGAACTTGTCTTCTGATTACTGGTTCAACCTTCCTGCCCCTTGGCCCACTGAATTAATGCATCAAATCTTCACTCATTTGGGAAATTGGTGCCTTTCTACATATGTAGATGGTGGACCCTGTAGAACCAATTCGGCTTTCATATCAGTTCACCTTGGTTGAGAGCCACAATGTCAAATATCTACAGGTTTAAGGAGTGGGAAAAGGTAGACCTCAGTCAAATAAATGGAGTGCTTGCTATATGTTGACCTCAACAAGATTTCTAGAGAATTAAGAAGCTGCAAAATAAGTAAAATAAGTTACCTTGGGAAGTAGAGAGTCCTCTGTCTGTAGGAAAAGTAGAGAATATTTGATATGAATGTTGTAGATTTTTTTCCTACCCTTGCCTTTCACCTGTGTCTGGCCTCATGCTTCCTCATCTCCTAATCAAATAGTTAATGATCTGTCTTAAAAATGACAATGGAAGGTCATTTCCTACTTGAAGGGAATTTAGAGGTAAACTATATATATATATATGTACATATATATATAATACAAGTCATCACCAGTGGGTTTCATATATCTAGACTTGCAAGCATTGAGCCTTTCAGAACAGGGTCCTGCCATTTAGATCACCCTTTTGGGCATTTCTTCAGGGGAAAAAATTTTAGAGGAGAAAAACTTAAAAGAAAAATATCTACCTAAATAATGGCTTGGCTTTACATGATTCCCTGAGAATTGCTCCATCCTTCCCACTTAACAACAGTATATGTCTCCAGCCCAGATAGGGAACATGGTTCCTGTGGTTGCATCCATTGTATTAACTTTCAGAATGCTCATTAACTCACTAGCTCAAGACATGATTCATCTTGGGAGGGTCCTGGGTACTTTGAGGGCACAGAGATGCCCACCCAAGGCTGTGAAGAATGTTATTACTGTGGAGTGTCATTACAGTGGGGTTTGGAAGAGGATTGCCATATCCAGAGGGATTCCTGAGGGCTAGAGGTGGGGCTGGATCCTGGAGGGAACATCTTTTCCCAAGTTCCCTCTGCTCTAAGGGTGTGAAGGAGCCTTCAGGACTCCAAGGCACCATCTTTACCTCAAGGACCACAAGAAACACAGAAGCCCTCCAGTTTTCCCTTTGGTGGAATTTTGGATAGAGGATATTTGAAGGCTGGCAGACTTGAATTCCAAGCCTAGCTCTCCTTCCTACTAGTTGTGTTATTTCTTGGTACAGGACATGACCTCTCTGCACTTTCATCTTCTCATTTGTAATCATAAGAGATGACTTTTCATGAGGACTTCCTGTCTAATAGGCACTGAGCTAAGTAGGTTGCAGGCTTTGGCTAAGTGAATTTTCACAATGGGTCTCAGAAGGAGGTCAAGCAGCATTCCCCATTTTGTTGATTTGGCTAAACCATTTCAGCACCAGGGCTGAAGGAAAGGAGGATCTGGGAGAAGAGATGCTGCTAGACATGATACCCCACTGGGCCAAGGCAAAGCTTAGTGGGCATTCCACACTGCAGTGAGAAAGGCTGCTTCGACCTTAGCCAGGACTTGGTGAGGTGGCCCCCTCTGTACCCATCACCCTTTGCGCTATCCATAGGCTGTCTCCTGACCATACCAGCCAAGTTGGCATCCCTCAAGGTTAGGAACGTTTTCCTATCTGTGAATCCTCAGCACCCTCTATAGTGTCTGACATGTTTCTGGCACTCAGTGAGGGAAGCTAAATAGATGAGGAAACAAAGGAATGAATTTGTCCATTTGTTGAGCAGTGTCTAGCCACAGTTCTTGTGGTTATTTAGTCACTGTGTGATTTGGACTAGCATTACCCCCTCATTATGCCTCCATTTCTTCTGTACAATGGGGGCATGAAAATGGATGGTGTCTAAGAATTCTATGAGTTTAGCAATTTTATAGCATCCTTAGCTGCCAGTCAGCTCAGAGCAGCCATACAGCCTCTACCTTTAGAAATGTCTTCCCTCCCAGAGAGGTGAGCAACACAGGCTTAGCCAAGGCAAGTGGCAAAGGATGCAGACCTGGCTATTCAGTAGGAATGTCATAATGTGGACCCACTGATGTTTACTCAGTGTCTGTGGTATCTGCCACCCAGCTGGGCATGTAGACCATTCAAGCGTAGCTGCAGGTCTGTGATGCAGAGTCAGCCATGGGATGTGACTCAGGAGAGGTTCAAGCCATCACATTCTGTGGACTCAGAGGGAAAAGTGATACCATTTGTCTAGAAGTAAAGGAGGTCTTCCTGGAGGAAATGGTATTTGAAGTACTCTAGAGGGTGGGTTGAACTTGTACAGGTAGAAACTAAAGAAGGTATGCTGGGCAAAGGCCTTGGGTGGCATTTAGGGCAGAAAAGCCATGTTTGTGAAATAGCAGAAGATATAGTTTCAGTGAGCATGCAGGGTGGGAGGTCTTTTCTTTTTTGCCAAGGGCTATCTGGATATTTTTAACAATACTTGCAGGCCAAATTCAGAGCCAAGTGCCAGCAGCTCACATTTGTAATCCCAGCTCCTGAGATCCAGAGGATCAAGGTTCAAAGCCAGTCTGGGAAGAAAAGTCTATGGGAATCCCAATTCCAATGAGCCAGCACATAGTAAGACAAGAAGCATGGCTCAAATGGTAGAGCACCTGCCAAGCAAAGACAAGGAGTTCAAACCCCAGTACCATCTGATATATTCCTACACCTGGTAGAGTCATCCTAGGGAAATATTGGACAAGACCTTCAATACCAGAATCAGGAGCTTGTACTTAGTACAATAGGCTACAAGGAGCCACTGAAGGTTTTAAAATTAAGAAGTGACAACAGAGCTGCCTTTGAGGGGGTGAAGGAAGGAGGAAATCATTCAACATCATAGGTGGAATTGTTTAGAGAAAAGACAAAAAGAAAGGCAGGAATGGGGAGCCAGGAGTAATGAGACAATGGTCTGGGTAAGGTATGGCAAGGAATTAAACTAGGCTGATGTGATGGAGATATGAAGCTAGAGGTACACCCCAAGGCATTGTGGAATTAGATCCCCGTGGGACATGACTGCAGGCATCCTGCCTGCCTCTGGGGCTCTGATCCTGGCAGGCCATTCACTTGGCAGATGGGAGGAAGTGCCAGTATGAAAGAATCAGGATCGGCAAGGGAAATTGTGCAGATGAGAGCTGAGGTTGGGCCACGTAGAAGGTCATGTGCTGGCCTGATGCTTTCTAGGAGCATATTTTCAGTGTCCACCTATTAAGTGTCTGACCTGGTAGGAGGCATTTCTATGCAGTGGCTTACAAGCATGTAACCAGTTCTGTGATTCTGGTTTGTGACCAGATGATGCTCTTTCATCAGAGCAAGTCAGGATTCTGCCTCTTCTTGCGCTCTCCAGTGGAAACAAACAAATCCTTGTCATTTCTAAAGCTGTAGCTAAAGTTATCATTCTTTGGTGAGCTGTGGAGATGCATTCTGCAAAGACAGTCTTTATGTAATGCCATTCCGTTTTCCAGACAGCAGTCTGTCTCCTTGGGTTTAGCTTTGCTTGCTGGCCCAGCCACAGGCCATGTCCTTCAGTCACCGCAAAGATGATACCAGGAAGAGTAGGTTTTACTTAAAGCTCAGTGGGAGTGGGTTCCTTCTTCTCTCAGGGGTCTCAGGCATGAAGCTTATCAGAGAGTTCCAGGGCTTTGCTTAATTCTGCAACTCAAAGGAGACCCACCGCACCTGGACACAACTGTCTTTCAGAACATGTTTCCCGACTTCGTGTTCATGATCTATGTTCATGGACTCTTTTCCCCTCTAGACCATGTACTACTTGAGAGTATAGAAGGCAAGGCAAAGAAGTATCATTTTATAAACACCTACCATGGGGCAAACAATATGCCATTTGTTTGTTTAATCCTCGCAACATTCTGGTGAGGAAAAAATTATCACCCACATTTTCCAGATGAACAAATCAACAAGAACAATTGGTTAAATTCAGAACAGTGCTTAGACGAATGTCTCTATAAGATATTGCACCATTGAGCCCCAAATCTTACTGCCTGGATGGAGGGAGGCCAGTATCCATACCTGCCTAATCTCTCTCAGTATTCCAGTGTTTGTTATAGAAATACACCCTGCATATCCTTGCTGCTAGCATAACCTCACACAAGGCAGAGACTTATCACAATCACTCTTTAATAAGGAATTATTGAATGAATGAATGAATGTCAACTCTGAAACTAATTACAAGGAATGTATACAATGAAGAAATATTTACATTAAAAAGTAATCATATAGTACGTTTTTTGCAGTGCTGAAGCTCAACCCCAGAGCCTTATGCAGGCTAGGAAAGCCCTCTACCACTAATCTGTCTCCTCAGCCCCTCCTCTATTAATCTCCATATTTGTTCCCACCAAAATTGGCTGACTATCAAAGTAGAAGAACCCAATAAAGGCATCTTTACCACACTCTCTGGAGCTGAGATTTTTAAAAGGTGAAAAGGTGCTAGGCCAGAGTGACACTAGGAGTCCAGGGACCTAGAAAGGAAACCTGATTCATGCACTGAGAGCATTTACAGAATAATATGTTCTCCTATTCTCTATCAAACTCCCTGCTGGCACAAAAGGCTCCCATTCAGGAACATTGGGTAGGATTCCAAGGCCCTGGCCTTCTAGACCAGCTGTCTTCTATGCCAGGTCCTTCCTTACTCCTTGTTGTCTCTAAGTCTCAAATAGATTTAATGTATTGAAGATGATAGAAACAGCAAAAAGGAATCCAAATACACATGAGAAATGTAAAAGGGGGGCATGTAAATCAGGGGACAGGGCAGAAAGAACACCTTGAAGAAGGAATGAGGGCTTGTTATGTTGAAGGTTGGGAATGTATCTGGGAGAAAGAACAGCCAATGACCAGGATGGATGGATGGATGCATGGAGCCTTTGGCTTGAGAAGCCATCCAAAGGTAGGCTTGGGGTAGAGGGAAGTTCTGACGCAAGAGATTCTTTTTTGGTCTTTCTATCTTTTTTGGTACTGGTACTGAAGCTTAATCCCAGGCAGGGCCTTACATTCTTGCTCTGCTTATCACTTGTGCCTGGCATTCTATCGTTTGAGCCACACCTCCCTCTTTCCAGTTTAATTGAAGAGTTTCTCTGATTTGTCTGCCTAGGCTGGCTTTGAACTGCCATCCTTATATCTCAGCCTCTTGAGTAGCTAGGTTTACAGGCATGAGCCAGTGGCACCCAGCCCCAAAATATCCTTGACAGGTGCAACATTATTCCAAAGGGCTCAATTGCAAAGTGAAATTCATGAAAGTATTCAAGGATCAAAAAGGTCGGGGGGGGGGGGCGTGTGTATGTGTGTGTATGTGTGTGTGTGTGTGTGTGTGTGTGTGTGTGTGTGTGTGTGTATTTGAAAACAACTGTTTCCTAGCCCAGTGAACTCTACCCTCCAACACCGCCTCCATTCCTGCCTGAGATTTGAGTCAGCAGGAATTGGGTCAGTGGCTGCAGGAAATCCTGCCACATTCAATTACCCCCCAACAGTAACCCCTACAGGAGAGACTGAGGGAGCATTAAAGCTTGAATCACCAGGAGGAACAACTCCAGGGAGAACCCAGGGAGACAGTCATTCATCAGAATCCCCAGAAGATTCATGAGTCACCTAAATATAGAAACTGCTATCCTGCCAAAAGTGGGGTGAGCTGTCAGTGTGTCAGCTGTCAGCTTGGAGCACTGGGCAACCACAAGGAGGGAGGATCGCTGGGGCTGGACACAGGACAGACACGGGTTCTGGAGCCCGGGGCAGAGAGGAGGGGCTTGGTGCCAGGACATACATACCTACAGATCCTTGTTATGTGGCCTGGGGCAAGATGCTCATCTCTGTGAGTCTCTAAAGTAAATCAAGTGTGGCATCTGTCTGCCACAAAGATTTGAGGATTTTCCCACCTCTGCCTAAGGCTTTCCCCAAAGTATTAATTTGCACATGTTTGTCCTACACCTGCTATAGGGATTTCCCGGAATGCTACCTTCTCACTGGCATTTATTTCCCTCACCACCTATGCAGACTGCATCTGGGCCTGACCCTTCTCTGTCCCTGGTTTCCCCAGTGACTGGAACCCCAGCATGAAGTCACAGGTGGCACCCAAGGGACACTGGCCAGAGTAGAGCAGGCTGGCTCTGGAGCCTGGACCAGCACTCAGACCATAGCAGCCAGGTGGGAGCAGGGTGGAAGGGCACAAAGCAAGGCAAAGTAGCTGCAATAGGGGACTTTCAGGCAACATCTAATATCCATATTCTTTCTGCTTGGGAGTGTGTGGGTGCAGGTGTGGATGTGGGAGTGTGGGAGACTGTTTGGATATGACGTATGCCAGTAGTAGAGCTTGAGCTCAGGGACTTAGCATTTTTGCTCAGGGCTGGCACTCTGCTACTTGAGCCTCAGCTCCACTTCCTTGTCTGGGAATTGTGTTCCGTCTGATATCACTCAAAAGAAATGGGCTAGCCCCTGGGATGGGAGATGCTCCGTGCAAAGAGATTTGTGTGGTGATGCTTTCTGGCTCCAAGTGCTAAAACAAGTGTCATCTGGGCATGCCTCATTCACCCCAAATTTCATGCAACAGCCAGTCAACCTTCGTGAGGTGACTGCAGGATTTGCTTCTTAGATGTGCACTATTGAGAGTTGATTGCATTTATACCCCAGCAGTTACAGCCTCAGTGCAGGCTGGAATGGGGGCTCAGAGTAACCAAGCTCTGTCTCAAGACTGGAAGATAAATAGAACATGGACTGGACAATAAATAGAACATGGAGTGATTTGCTTTCCTTGAGAGGGATACCGTAGACATGATGAATGATTCAAACCATGTGGTCAGTCCCACCTCTGGACAAGATCGCCTTAGAAAGCCAACTTCCTGGGAAGTTTGCTTCATAGGAAGGGATCTTGGTGATGCTAATGGCTATTTCATTGTATTGTGCTGCTCCACGGTCCATGTCTCACCACAGAGAAAAAAGCATGCTGGATTTAAAGGTACAGTTTTGAAGTGGAAGAGCCTCGTTTAAGCCCTGGATCTATCACTATCACCACCACCACCCCCCAGCCCCTTATTTTTCTTTCTTTCTTTCTTTTTTGCCAGTCCTGGGGCTTGAACTCAGGGTCTGAGCACTATCCCTGGCTTCTTTTTGCTCAAGGCTAGCACTCTATCACTTGAGCCATAGCACCACTTCTGGCTTTTTTTGTATATGTGGTGCTGAGGAATCGAACCCAGGGCTTCATGAATGCTAGGCAAGCATTCTAACACTAGACCACATTCCCAGCCCCAGCCTCTTAGTTTTCTATGAACAATGAGATAGTTACATCACTTGATGTGGTACTGGGGAGATATTGAATTGAGCCAGTGCCAGTGGCTCACACTTATAGTCCTAGCTACTCAGGAGGCTGAGATCTAAGAGTTGTGATTCAAAGCCAGCCAAGGCAGGAATATTCATGGGACATGGGTAAGAACCACCAATTAACCACTAAAACTCCAGAAGTAGAGCTGTGGCTCAAGTGGTAGAGCCCCAGCCTTGAGCAAAAAACAAGCTAAAGGATAGTGCCCAGGACAAGTCCCAGTATCAACTCAGAGAAGAGGGGTGGATTTATTAAGCACATAATATGTGCCAGGCACTGACCCTAGACCTTGGGCATACAGACATGTGATAAGCAAGGCTGAACACTGCCCTTAACCATTTTACATCTTAGTGAGAAAAAACAGATAATAAGCAAACAAAATATGTGCATATAGAGAAGTGCACTAAACATGACAGAAATGAGTGGTATTGTAAAGTGAAATACATGGTGCAGTTCCAGCCTTAACTAGGTTGGGGAAAGCCCTTTAGAAGAGACAAACTTGGGCTGGGAATATGGCCTAGTGGTAAAGTGCTCGCCTCGTAGAAGAGACAGACTTGGAGCTGAGACTGATATGATGTAAAGATATGACATACATGCAAAGATCAGGGAGAAAGAAGCAAGAAGAAAAAAGGCATGGAAGCATCCTGCAGCAGGAACCAATTTGATTTTAGAAGGAAAGTTTAGTGTGGCTAGAGTCCACAAAGGCAAAACTGATGCCTGGTATAAGAGGTAGGTACCCCATAACCATGAGTCCTCTCTCACACCCCAGCATGGCTAAAGTGCACACATAGTAGCTGGCTCCCCAACCTTCCTTCAGCACAGATAGACAAGTCTCAATCCCTTCACCCCAGAGCAAGCCCTTGACCTCCATTATAGTAATAGATGTTACTGCTGCTGTTCTGCTGATAGTGGTATAGCAGACATGTGAGAAGCTTCAGGAGCCCCTCCCAGTGGTACAGCAACCTAGCTTTAAGCTGCCCCCTTACACAGGTCTCTGCTACCAATACCTTCATCCCTCTACATGTATGTCAGTCATATGAACTTCCGTTCCACAGGGAGATATTTCTTACTCTTGTCACTGTGTTCATCCTGCACATATTTGCTGAGAGACTCAGAAGTGCTAAGATGGGCACCGGGCATCAGAGATGCCTGAAGCTCTCTCTCCATCGCTGAGAAGATCATGGCCTTGGCCACTCTCAGCTTGCAGTCTGTTTGGGATCTGTCAGTCCTTCTTACCTACATCCCATCCCTGCCATCAACCAGGCAGCACCCATGAGAGAGGTGTTCTACTTTTTGTTATCCTCTCCTATGTGTTATAAAGAAATAGCAGACAGTCTTTGCTGTGAGAGAGGCTCTGTCAAACCCAGAACAAGAGGAGGAGGGTGATGTTCAAGTGGGCAGAACATGCACAGAAAGCATCTTTGGCTGCCCACTGCAGAGTGGAGCCTCTATGAGGAACAAGGGAACATCACTCACCCCCCCCTTCCCCCCCCCAGAGACACCTGACTCCAGAGACTTTGGGTCAACCCTCAAGTCCATGTTGGGAGTGGAAGGGCTCTGGCCATAAAGCCACACGTCTTGAATTCAGACTCCCTAAGGCACAGGGAAATTAAATAACTTCTCCAAGTCACACAGCTAGACATCAGTGTTGCCCCAGAGCCATAGATCATCTCCTGTACTACACTTGTCTCCTGCAATCAGTGTCCACAATTCAAGGGTGAGCAGTTTCAAGCCAGCTTTGATGAAACCCATAGCCCTCCATGAAGACAAAAGAGATGGCCCAGGCAGGTAATGTGGTCAGCTGACTCAGTCATGGAGAGGAACTTAGGAGAAATAGATTTTAATCAATTGCATCTGACCTCTGACCTAGAACTTCTCTGCCTCAGTATCCCCACCTAAAAGATTGACTTAGATGAGTGTCTTTCATAATATTTTGGGCTTCAACTCAGGGCTTAGGCACTGTCCCTTAGCATTTTGCTCAAGGCTGGTGCCCTACCATTTGAGTCACAACTTCACTTAAAGCCTTTTGCTGGTTAATTGGAAATAGAGTCTTATGACCTTTCCTGGCGGTGCTGGATTTGAACTGTGATCCTAAGATCTCAGCCTCCTGAGTAGCTAGGGCTACAGGCATGAGCCACAAGCATCCAGTTCTTTAATCTTTTTTTCACTACACCCGTCTCCCCTGCTTAAAGCAGTTAGAAGGACTCATGTCACTTGCCCATTTGTTTGCCGTTTCTGACAGGGAAGGATGCTGGGAACTATGAGAGTGTTAAGGGGGAGAGACGAGAGGAGGATTTGCTTTAAGGAGTGGGAGATAGATGATTCATAGTAGAACAGCAATGCACACATGCCTTCACGCCCAGCCATTGAAAACTCATGAGTCCAAATTACTGTTGTTAAGCAAACAACCCACAACAAACTAAATTGGTAATGATGAGCTAAAGTAATGATAATTTATAATTAAAGAGCAAGAACGGTAGCAAATGGAAAGCACACTAGCTCCAGCCAGCAAGCACTGCCATTCTTCTCACTGGTAAACTCCCTACCCCAACATCACTGGTCTAATGCTCAGATGGGCTCAGGTGTGTGCTGCGAGCTTCTGGCAGTGCCACACAAGTTGCTTGGCATCAAACATTGGGGCTAAAACTCCAAATTAATGCCTTTCGGAAATTCAAACAGCACACTAATTCTCATTTGTGATAGCAGGGTGTAGCAGCTCTTTGCACATTCTTTAACAAGAGATGACCTTTATAGAATACTAGTCATCTGTTCATTCCTACAGGAAGCTCTCTTAAGACATGATCCCCTGGAGCACTTGTAAGACCATAGCAAGGAGCAAGGACTGCCCTCATTGTTTTCAAATGAGGTGAAGAGAGATCAAGCAGCTTTCCTAGATTTTGTGTCTAAAAACATGACAGCACCAAGTCTTAAACCCAGACAGTCTGTCTCTAGAGTGCATTGTCCTAAGCTACATTTCATAAACCACTTAGAAGAAAGAACAATAGGAGATGAAAATGAAGGATTTTTTTTCAACATCAGTCACCTACAACAGCAGAGAGAGGAGCCAGGCACAATGGACTTCACCTGTAGCCCTCACTACTTGGGAAACTGAGATTGGGAGGATTGAGGTTCAAGGCCAACCCCAGACAAAGAAGTCATTAGACTCCATCTCAATTGAAGAAGCCAGGAATGAAGGCATGGACCTCTCATCTACTTGATAGTGGGGAACATAAAACAGGAAGATAATGATCCAGCTATGGTCTGGCGGGTGGGGGGGGGGGGGAGTAAGATCTACTCAAAATAACTAGCGCAAAAACAGGTCTGAAGGTGTAGCTCAACAGAAGAGCGCCTGCCTGGCAAATATGAAGCTCTGAGTTCAAACCCTAGTACCACCAAAATAAACAAATAAATAAACAAACAAATGAGCACAGAGGGACTCAAATTGTTGGATTCATGCAGAACCTACTGGAAGATTCTTGGCATTTCTAGTGATCTATAGAACAGAGCCCAACTAGCAGCTAATATTCCACACACTGTCTCCCTACCCCCCATCCCCTTGCTTACTCTTAGACCAAGGGTCCTCAAACCAAGCAAATCTACACCCTCCTCTAAGGAACACTGGCAATGTCTGTAGACATTTGGGCTGTCATAACTGTGCAAGGGGGAGAGTCTACTGGGACTGAGCCACAGATGCAGCTCAGCATCCTATCAGCCACAAGATATTTCAGCCCCCTAGAACAAAGAGCTAGGCAGCACCAAATACTCAGACCATTTGTAGCAAGAAGAAAAAAACTCTGCCTTACATACTCTACGTGGTTACTGTATATGACTTTGGTACACTGGATATTGTATATATGCCTACCTGATCTAGGGAAGGGAAAGAAAAATGAAGGTGTAACAGATATCACAAGAAATGTACTCACTACCTTATTATGTAACTGTACCCCCTTTGCACAACACCTTGTCAGTAAAATTTAATTAATAAAAAAAGAAAATATAACAGATCTAAATTCAAATTCTGCATATGCATTTACCTTTTTAGCCAATGGTAAATTTGGATCTACTCATTTATATGGAAGGCTTGGAAAATGGTGCTAATAAAGTTTGATAACCGGGAAAAAAAACACTCTGCCTTAGACCTATGGCCCTGGACAAGCCAAATTGTCTTGGGAACAGAGTCCAAAAGAATGGTTTCTGTGTGGCTAGAAAATAGGAACTATGATACGCTGGTCCATGAGGACACAGGTAGACACAAATGAGGCAAGGAAAGAACTGGAGTCATGTTGCCTGGGGTGCCATGCTGTCTTTATCACTCACTTTATCACTGGTTATTTAGCCTCAGTTTCTTCATCTATAAAATATTACCCTGCCATTCTAGGCCAAACTGGAAGTGCTGAGAGGACAGAGCAAAGAGTGGGGTCCCGAGCCCAGGAGGTAGGATGTGTCAGCAAGCCTGTCAAGTTCCTTAAACCTGTGAGATCTACAAGTGGGTCACAGCCCCCTCCCCAGGCATGAGCCCTCCTGACACAACAGCAGTAGGAGAATGAAGCTTCTGGGGTCCCCCCTCAGCCTGCTTCCCCAGACTTTTCACTAGCACTGGCCATAGGGTAGCTCACTTTTCCTAGGCAGTGGCTGGATTCATTCATTCATTTATTCATTAACAAACACTTGCTGCACACCTCCTATGTGCTAGACATTGTCAATGCACCTGGGATGGAGCAGCAAACAAAACAGGTGATAAAGCTCTGATGGCAGGAAGCAGACAATAAATCAGTAGGTTTAGAGCTATAGGAGAGCAGATGGTGATGAGTGTGAGGAATATAAAGCAAGAGAGGAAAAGGTGTGCTGGTGGGGTTGTTTCCATTTCCCACTGGAACATTTGAGTCACCCTGAAAACCTCGAAGACAGGAAAGGAGCAGGCCATGCTGGCCCTGGGGAGGGGGGAAGCATGCTGGGAAGGATTTGGAGGGGGGTGCAGTAAGCTTGAAGCCCAGCATACACTCTTTAAGGAAAGTGCTCACAATACAGTGTTCCACACTATTATTCTTAAATTATTTTCTGTGGCTCATTAATTTCTTTAGAGAAGGATTTGTGGATGTACAAGTAACCAGAGAAATTGAAATTATTATTGTCGGGAGGACAAAGATTAAAAAAAAAAAAACACCCAGCAAGTTTGGGGAGGTGGTTCAGAAATAGAACAGGAAAGGGATCTGGGGAGATTGATTCCATTAGAGACCTTCCATGAACAGGCAGCTTCTCAAACACACCAAGAGGGCAAACCCAAGTGCCCCTGCCACAAGCCCCAGGGCTGTGATGCCATGTACTCACTTGGTACTGGGTCAGATAAACAAAATGCAGGTAGCTCAGGGGCAGCCATGGTCCCCTGATGTTCATTGAACACTCTGTCATGCCAGGCTTGGGGTTGGGCAGTGGGTGGTCATGGGTCCATCACAGCAAAACCTTGTAGGCCCTGGCCCTGTGGCTCTGCATGTTGATTGGAAGTCTTGGGACTCCAGCTGGAACCACTGCCCTCACAGGTGGTGTTTGGAGAGAATATGCTGCCACCACTGCCAACAGCTTGGCACAGCCAGTGAAGGTGAAAGACAGCCGTGAGACGGGAGGGCTGAGCCTCAGTGTCCTCTGAAACAATTAGAAATGCAAATAAGCCACACAATAATTACACACAAGTTTCAACTTCTCTTCCAGACTCACAAACCACCTGTTAGGAAATTAAAGGGGGATTTATTTTTTAATTAATGTGACAGTGATTAGCAGAAAGTTCAGATGCTTAGAACTAGTCTTACACAAGGGGAAGTAGGCCCTGAATAAAGAGTGCAGTTTTGTTTGGCAAAAAGCTCTGAGCGTGTTCAGGATGCTGTATGTGTACCTTCTGCCTCCATGGTTACCTGCAGCTGTGTTTAGAACAGATACAGTCAAGGTGCACATCTTCAAAACAAAGAGGGATGCTGGGAAGAACACAATCCCTGAGTGTTCACTGAGCTGTCAGACTATGTGGCCCAACACAAGTTTCTTAACTTCTCTGAACCCTGATTTTCTCATAGACATAACAAAACCTCTCTCTTAAGAAGTTAGGGAGAAGAAGCTCATGTCTTTCTACCGACATTTTAAGGAATAAGAAACCATTGCATCACTATGAAAGAATTAGCTTGAGTAAGAATATACAGGACTATGTTTTCTAGGTTGGATTTGCTATGGAGTCCCATGTTTACACAGGACTGTCTTAGTCCCATGTCTCAGACAAGCTGAGATGCCAAACGGATGAATTACTTTTGCTTTGCTAACATAAACAACCTAAAGAAGGTAGGATTTATTTTGCCCATGGTTTTAGAGAGGTTGGTCCTTCATTGAAGGGGTGGTAGAGAACAGCAGTTCATATCACGGCGGCCAGTAAGCCGTGCAGAGGAAATTCAGGAAAGGGCGAAGGCAAGATGTAGCCCCTAAGGGCCCACCTCCAGTGACCTACTTTCTCCAAGTGGGCACCATCTCCTACTTTTTTACCCAAATGCCGTCTTATTATGACCGATCTATTCATTAGTCAGAGCCCTTATGATCTAATCATCTCTAGATGTGCCAACACAAACACTCACAAAGGCATGCTGTACTAATCTACCAGGAGTTTCTCAAGCTAACCACATTGATAACTAAGCTTAAACTATCACATCTAGTGAGCCTGGTTCCTAGGAAGCAGACTCGGGGATGGAAGAAGATAATGCCAGAGACCTATCCTGACAACACACCCAGCCATGGAGAGCAGAGCAGGCTTTCCTTGAAGGCAGCTGGAGTGAGGCACTACTGTCTATTGTAGCCCTGAAGTCAACCATATGACCTGAGAAACACACCCCAAGAACATCATTAAAACAGAACAAGAATCTCTACTATTACTGCATCCCAGAAATCCACACCATAGTCCTTCCACTCTCCAATGAAAGATGGAAATATGTTCATGATTGGAGAGATTGTAACAAGCACCCAAAGAACAAAATCCATTATCTAGACTTTTCCCCACTTCCTTGTGTAACTCTCAGCCTCTTGTCACATTGCCCCCAAATCATGGATATCCTCCATGTCTTTCTCTCCCACAGACTTCCAAGACCCCATCACGTACTCATGTGCACCAGAAAAGGTGCAATGGTTCAGGGAGTGTTGAGCATTCTTCCCCTGAGGTGCTCCTCAGAATCAGTATTCTGTGGCTCCCTTTAGAAACACAGGTCTCAAGAATTAAGTCCAGACCCCTTAACCTGACATTGAAAACCCTCCAGGATTCATGTGACAGCTCCCTCCTATCATTCTCTCTGCCTACCTCTCAGTGCAAACTTTTTTGCTACTGTTTCTCTTGCACATTCCTCCTTATCTACCTTTGTGATTTCTCTTTCTCCCTCTTGCTTTGTTCCTATTTATCTGAGTCATCTTGTCCTTTGAAACAAAACTCAGATCTACTAGCTCCTTGAGCCTGGATCTACTGTCTCTTATCTTCAAAGGTCTTATCCAGCTGTGAAATCCCAGAGCACTTGGTATTCATGGCTTTGCAATGTCAGACCACATCTGTGAAGCAATCAACACTCTTCACTGAAGTGCGGGTCTTGCATGCTTCTTGGATCCCCATTCCCCCAACCAACCCCACAGTGCCTAGAGTGATCTAGTAGTGCTCTGCTGAGTAGTAAGAAGGGCAAATCCACCACCACTGGTCTTTCTCTGTGACCTTGAGACTCTGAACGGCAGCCCCACCCCACCCCACTCATCTACAAAACAAAGATGATGCTAGTATCACAGTCTATGAGATTTACAATATAGGGAAAACCCTCAGAGGAGATGGATGACATGAAATGATGAACCTTCACCAAGGTGGTTTCCTTTTATTCCTGTTGAAACAAAAGGCACCACAGAAAGGGGACATAGTGCTCATTAAATGACTCTCATGTGGGAAGAATTTTATTGATATCTTGGACTTGAAATGTAAGACTTGAGAATTATAACTTGACTCAGAGGCATTACTCCAGGATTATCATTCTAGAAATGAAAAACACTAAAGGACTTTCTAAGGTCACATCAGAATAAGTGGTGGGTGTTAAGTCAGGAATGACTTCATCACCCTGATTTGAGACCTTCTTACTCATAAATCAGTAAGAAGATTCTGGGATAAGTGATTGTTTGTTTCCAAATATATTCCATGAAAAGAACAGACAGTATATTTGGACATTCACTTGTAGGCCAAGGAGTTTAATATCCCGCTCCTCCCCATTCTGGAATGTTCTGTGATTCTCTTTTGTGACTCCTTGAACAGCAGGAAAGGCAGCATGCCAAAGAAATATGCACCTGTAGTGGGCAGGTGGTGGGAGAAATCTGTTCTCATGCTAGGAAATAAAATTCAGTTTTCTTCAATTGCCATCACTTCTCGGTAATTACCTGGATGCTAATGCATAAGATGAAGGCTCCTCCAAGCCATAATTGAACTTTAATAAGATGTACATGGAGTTACAGGAAAACAAAATGGCAATGTAAAGCTGAAATGTCAGGAAAGCTCTGTGTCAACTGTCAATGTCTTAAACTTGAATGAGAAGTTCATTAGCAGTTGAGAGCTGTCACGGCTTCCTCAAAATTAATGAGTACCTAAACTTTATTAAAGCAATTACCTTAAAATAATTAGCAAGCAATCAATTCATTGTTATAAATCTCAAGGATTATCTGGAAATGTGAAGGAATCCTAGGAAATGTTATCAAGATTACTGGGTTTGTGTTCTCCTTCCAAAATCATGTTTTCCAAAGCAGATGGAGAAAATGAAGAGGAGAATAGAAAGAAAAGAAAGGGAACGGAAGGGAAGAGAAGAGAAGGAGGGAAGATACATCACAGATAACTAATTAAAATATAAATGACTTTCATCCTTACTATGTAAATAATGAAAATAACAAGAACCCATATTTTACTAAGCAAATTGGCCATGATTTTTCTTTATAGCAAGTCATGCTGGTGTTGCAATGTGAAAGGCTCTCCCACAGTGAATGCAGTAATGGCAAGACAAGAGATTCCATGTATCTGCATATTTTATTAAACACCTGTGGTGCACCAGGCCAGGCACTGTGCTATTGTTGAGGGAAAGCAATGCACCAGATATAACTTCCTTACTCAAGGACAATTGCATGACCAGCTGCCCGGATGCATTAGGTAATGGAAACCCAAATCATGGCTCACCTGTAGAATGACATAGTTCTATAATGGCTGAAAGTTCTGGTTTTAGTTGTTTTTTTTTAAAATAACATTTAGTGGCAGAGGAAAATAATATGTAGTAAAAAGTACACAATAATAAAAGAAAAAGTGATGAAATAAAAAAGATGGAATTGAAACCTGTCAAAATGCAGTTACCCCTTGGTAACCCTTTAAATATACCAAAATCTGGAGATTCTTGACACCCTTATATAAAATGGTATAGAGTGCTTGCAAAGAACTTATAAATACTCCTTCTGTATACCTTAAGTCATCTCTAGCTCACAATACAATGCTATGCATTATAGTGTTGTACACTAATCTAAATACTATGCAAATACTTGTCATAACAAGAAAAATATGTATTTGTTCAGTACAGATGCAAATTTTTTCTAGCATTTTTGATCCATGGTTAGTTGAATCTATGGATATAGAACTCATAGACAGAGGGCTGAGTATATTTAGTTCTGTTAAGTCCTGGGGGAGGGCAAAAATAGTTGGAAATATATCAAAGCATTGTGATTATCATTATGAGATGGGATTTCTGTGAATTTTTTATTTTCATTCTGCCTGTTTCTGTGTTTTACATCCCTCTACAAAACAGCCATCCAAAGCTCAAATATCAGGAAAGATGCTGTCAACTTTTTTATTTTATATTTTATGAGTGTTTTATAATAAAAAACACTGTTAGCTAATATTGCTTGAGGGCAGAGCAAGATATTCATCTGAGGGCTTTCTGACTCAGCCATTTAGATTCCTTGGTAATAAAGCAATTGGGAAGGTACCACTGTGATCTGCATTTTATAGATAAAGACCTGTAGATGGAATGAGGCTTGGTAATGTGGCTCAGCCCTGGAAGGGGCGGAATTGGGGTGTAAAGCCAGGCAGTAGAACCTCAGAACCCTAATAGCTTCACTCTGGAAATGATGGTTTATATTCAAGTGTTTCCTTTAGCTCACCCAGCATGAATATGGAATGCAGCCTAGTAAAGAGTGAACAGACAAAATGTGAGAGCAAGGGGCGTTGATGTGAGTCCCTGATTTCCACTTCCTGTTGGGACCTTGGGCAGTTGGTTTTCCCTTTCTGGACCCCAGTTTAATTATCTGTGGAACAGGTTTAATCATCTTTGCCATGGCTAACATGGGAGCATGTGGCAATTGTCAACATTTCTTTGCACCATCTGACGTTCTCTACAAACATAAGGTGGTCTAATTATCTCACTGCCAACCTGCAGGACAGATGAAATGACAGAGCAGGTGTCAAAGCCCATTGTTAACCATGTGTAGGGTTTATAGTAATGGATAATGTTATTATTCCTTTGCACTTCAATTGCTCTTGGCTCTCTTGTTGCATTAGGCAGGAAACCTTGTTCGACTCCATCTCTACCCCTCTCCGTGCCTTGATCTCCCTACCCATCCAGTGTAGCAAAGTGGCCCCCTTGACTTCTGAAGTCTCCTCCCCCTGACATTACAAGATTCCATGCGCACCTACAGAGAGCTTTATCCCAACCCTACAGTCTATGATGGAAGCCAATGTCAACAACAGTCACGGCAGCCTGGGCAGGGCAGGTAGTTACAGACTCTCGGGCTCACTGTAAGCATTTCAGAATGATGATGGATGTACTGTGCTCAGTAAATATCAGTCCCCTTCCTCCCCCTGCCTGCCTGCTAAGTTGGCACTGGCCCCAGATCTCACAGTAGTGTGAGGTCACTTTCACTCATTAGAAAAATCATTAGTAGATCCTCCCTCAATTAAAAGTTATGGTAGAAACATCAAAAATATTACTTTGCCTCCTCTGTGTTGCTATACCACAGTTTCCCTAAGATGATCCTGCTGTGTCTCATTTACTATGAAAAAAATGACAGTGATTTGGAACTTTATGAGAATATATCACTTCAAGTTCTGGTTCAAGTACAGGCATGGATGAATGTTAGCAGAGTTACAGTTGCTTCTATTCAGTAAGACCACGTGGCTTTCCTACCTTTCTAGATTTAAACATCAGCTGATCTAACTCTTAATTTTCATGCTCTGTGTTCTCAAATATTTTCATTTTTTGCAAATTTTCTATAATGATGTAAATAATGGCATTTCCTACTTGCCTACCCCATCTCTATTACAACAGTTTCTGCTCAACCCAACCTTGGATTGGAAGTCATCCAACTCTCACATCAAATGTGGAACAAAAATAGGCCAGCACATTTTCAGCACGAGGAGTCTTCTTTGAGAGACATCAAGAAGCAAAACAAAAAATAGCAGCACTGAAAAATATAACGACCCAATTTGACCCTTCAGTTGATATCAGCATGAGAGATGCCCCAGGCTGAGTTTCCTGGGGGCTGGATTGCCCCCCTGGCATGACTATAGCTCCCAAGCAGACAACCCAAGCCTCTGGCATTTGTCATCTAAACATTTGTGCACCTCCTTTCCTCTTTCCATCATAGACCTCAGCTGCTCTTTGGAAAGCAGCAAGTGAGGACACAAGTATGGATACAGGTGTGATGCAGTCTTCCCCTGGCCCACAGGTCTTCTCCTAGTTCTAGAGGAATGGGCTGGATCCAGCATCTTTTCTCAGCCTCTCCTGTGTAAAAATTTAGTCCAGTTTTGGCCATTTAGCTCTCGGCCAGGTAGGAGCTTGGTGTCCAGGAAATGTGAGCTCTGTTGCCTGTTCTGAGTCCACATGTCCCTTCTCATCTGGCAGCCCTGCAACCTGCCAAGTGGGCTTCAAACACCAAGTCTACCCCTGTGATGACATAGAACATGGCCCATTTCTCTAACCTCTCCAAGTGACCAACTCCTCATCTATAGTTTTGACAGATGGAACACTGGAAGGATTAGATGGCAGAAGATGCTCTCAGAGTACTAAACACAGCCCAGTCCACAGAAGTGGTCTTCAGTCTGTTAAGTCCTTCATTCAGCAGTCACGTGGATAATAGCTCTTTCTCTTCCCTTGCTTGGTCGGCTTCCAGGAATTTGTCACCAACTCCAAGGAAGTGGGATGGAAGCTGAGCTCCCTGCACCCATCCAAGTCAAGAAATGCAGTACTTGCCTGGGGCCATGTAAGAATGTTTTGAGACTAAATTAGAATCTGCTCAAGTGACTGAGACAGAGGATGCTGAGAGAAGAGGAGAGCTTTGAAAACACTGTTTGTTTGGAACATTTTTGTTTCTGCCTCCCATGGACAGCACAGGAAATGGAAAGGCTCTAGAGGAAACGGAGGGACTGCACTGGATACAACTTCAACCTCTCAGGGCCCAATTCCTAGAGACCAGTTTCTTCAACACATCCTCAAGGAAAGAAGCCTCCTCCACTGACATGAAATTATTGTAGCACTATAACTCAAGAAACCCATCATTAAAGTGGTAATACTCAAAGTTGAAAATTCACTTAATATATACCTAACCCACTGAACATCATAACTCAGCCCAGCATAGCTTAAACCTGCATAGAACACTTAACATTCATCTACAGCAGGACAAAACCACTTTTATGATAAAGTGTTAGATATTTTCTAAAACTTATTGAATAGGAATTCGATATATCCAAAGCCCTCAACCACACAGCAAACTGTTGAGTGTTGGTGGCTGACCCTCATGATTGTCGGCTGATGAAGCTGCGGTTTGATTGCTGCTGTTTCCCAGAATCCCACGACAGTGTTGTTTTGTATGCCACTAGCCAAGGAAAAGATCAAAATCAATATTTTAAGTATGTTTCTACTAACTGTATGCCACTTTCATATCATGGTAAAGTCATGGAACTGTAAGTTGAACTAGCTTAAGTCAGGGGCCATTTACGTTTGTGGTTCTGTATTGGAATGGAGTCGTGAGCATTTGTGAGCACCTCTTCTGTGTCATTGAATTCTCCTAACATATTTATGAGTTAAGGGTCCTCCCCTCCTCTTTTTATTTTGGTGATAATAGAGTTTGAACTCAGGACCTTGTGTTCTCTAGGCAGGTACTCTCCTACTTGAGCCACTCCTCTAGGGTCAGAGGGCAGCCTGAACTGCAGTGGTTTAAGTTACACTCCCTACCATAGCTAAGATGATACATATGAAAATGTGTTCTTAAACTGCACTTTTAAAACTGTACTTTAAACATATTTAGAGGGTATAATGATTACTTTTCATCCTCAGAGTAATGGTATCCAAAACGGTTCATTTCCAGCCTTATACAGTGCAAAAGTTCTTTTTTTTTTAGAAGTAGCAAAGAGAATTTTAATATGTATAAATAAATATTCTCTGAAAGATATTCTCTAAGTAACTGGTAAAAGTAGACATAATCTCCTTCACTGTGAAAGTCTATTTTTTGTCTATATACTTGCACATTTTTTCTTTTTTTTCAAATTTTTATTATCAAACTGATGTACAGAGAGGTTACAGTTTTATACGTTAGGCATTGGATACATTTCTTGTACTGTTTGTTACCTCATCCCTCATCCCCCCTCCCCCCTGCCCCTTTCCCTTTCCCCCCATGAGTTGTTCAGTTCATTTACACCAAACAGTTTTGCAAGTATTGCTTTTGTAGTTGTTTCTATTTTTTTACCCTATATACCACTGTTTACCAGTATACATGGTTTCCAATATACTCAGATTAAGATACAGAGATAGTGTAGGTACAACCACAGGAAGGGGATACAAGAGGATCATCAATAATAGAAGCTATAGTTACACATAGCACGTTGACAGTTTTTACAACAGTGATATATCAATCGTTTCCATAACATGGAGTTCATTTCACTCAGCATCATCTTATGTGTTCATAAGGGTATAGCTATTGGGCTCTTGTGATCCTCTGCTGTGACTAGCCTAAACCTGTGCTATCCCAAGTATAGGCTGTAGCTCTTTCTGAATGTAGTATACTTGAGATATCTAAATTTCAAAATGTCTATGTTTCACTGATTAGCCAGCATGAAAAAAGCAACCTCTCTACACTAATCTCTCAACTGCTGACTACCACTAGTTAGACAGCTGAAAGGTTTTGAGGCATGTGGGACACATAGACCCAATTGCTTCCTCCTTGCATCTCATGGGACTCCATGAATTCTTCTCTCAACCCATCACAAGGCCCTTGTTGAACTTTTTGATTTGTTTGTGGAAGAGAATGAGGAAGTAACCACATTGCAACCCGAGCCTTCAGGACCACAAACAGGCCCATGTATGCCCAGGGCCACAGGATTATCTAACTACACCAATAGCAAGAGATATAAAGAGAGGGTAGAATCCCAATCCAGAAGCACTGATGGATGCATGGTAAAATATATTCACTTCTCCAGTGGGGCCCAAAGAGAAAGTAGTCAATGCTACCTGAATAAAGGATATGATCACTGAACTGAGTCTTGAGAAATGGAGCCATGTGGACTATGGAAGAGCTGGATGTTTCAGGTAAGAGAAGCTGGTGAGCAAAGGTCCCATACCAGCCTCTCTTGCTCATTGTTCTTTCTGTCCTCTCTGAAAAGAAAGCCTACTCTGCATCTCCAAGGACTAGTTGGACACACATTGACATGCCATGACTCCAAATTCTCAGGGCTGGCATATAATCCTGTATGAAAAGATATCAGGTAGACTTTGAAGGCAGAGACTGGATCAATAAATGTTCAGAAGAAGTTCAGTGGTAAGAGTGGATTCATCTCAGCATGTCAGCTCTTAACTCTCTAGCTGTGTCTCTTTTATAACAACTGAATCCTCTGGGTGGAAATTCTATCTCTATGTACTATGGAGGACCCAGTTAATGAGCTGGGTGTCCCAGACATCTGAGGATGTTCTTTCAAAGCCTACTTTTGGAGTCCTCACTGTATTTCATTACCCTTCTCATTCCCAAGAGAAGCCTTGCCTTTCATTAAGCCATTCATTCATTTCATTAATATGTATTCAGCTCACCAAGTGTGCCAAGCACTGTGCAGAAGGCCGAAAAGGCTACAGAGAACATGGTATTTTCTTTCCCAACGGGAGAGAAAGATACTTGTTAAATAATCTCACACACCAAGATATATATCCTGAAAACATGGGCATTATTTCATTTCGCAATCAACTGAGCATGTCTGTCTTTTTTTTTTTTTTGGTCAGTCCTGGGGGTTGGACTCAGGGCCTGAGCCCTGTCCCTGGCTTCTTTTTGCTCAAGGCTAGCACTCTGCCACTTGAGCCGCAGCGCCACTTCTGGCTGTCTTCTATATATGTGGTGCTGGGGAATCGAACCCAGGGCTTCATGTATAGGAGGCAAGCACTCTAGCCACTAGGCCATATCCCCAGCCCCGAGCATGTCTATCTTGATTGATTGATGGATGGATTGTGTGTGTGTGTGTGTGTGTTTGTGTGGTGTTCACACTTCATTTACACTCTGCATAATCATAGGCTATGTTGAGAAAAGCCACAAGTCATTAAAGATGAAGAGATTTATCCATGGATAAATGTGGTTAGCTACTAGCAGAGCTGGAAGTAATGGAAGTCCTTACTTCCTACTTCAGCTCCTGCCCTCAAGCCTCAGCATATAAATGAATGCAGAAGAGTAGACACCTATAAAATGGAAATTGCTTCTGCAAGGAACTAGCACCCTCCCTCCAAGCCTCCTTTCTCCTGACCTGAGAGCCAGACCCTTCTCTGCCCCTTGTCTTCTGAGAGACCCAACTCCAACACCAGAATTTGGGTCAAATCTGCAATCATGGCTCTTGTACCAATTGGTGCCTAGAGCTTAGCTTAAATCACGAGTGTTTGCTCTTTGCTTGAATAGAGGCCGCTGAGTGAGCATTTAGCAGGACATTTTATGTTGCTTTTTTTTCTTGCCAGAAAAACCTACTCCTCCTTCCTCTCTCCAGTTTTTTCCCTCTGAGTAGGATATAAATTACTTTAACTATCTTTACCTAAAAGCCAACAAACTGGAAAAGAAAGCTGGTTGCCTTCTAATTTTTTTTTTACTACTTACAAAGCAAAGGGCAGAGCTCCCAGGGCAGTAACAGCCTCATGGATGAGAGAAAGGGGCATTCTAGACAATCTCTGAGATAAAGACCACAGTAGTCTTCATGCTTAGGAAGAAGTCACTACTAAGCATGATGGTGGAGGCCTAGCCTTGCCCAGGAAATACATTTCTGATGGATCTGACACAGAGAGCACAGTTTTACCTTCCTGTTCAATGGGAGAGGCTCCAGCATGCTCTCAAGAGTCCTAGTATGATGAGTGAGAGACAGCTCTGTCCTGAGGAAGACCTCCCTGACCCCAATCCAATGAGTGAGACAGGTGGCCATCTTTCTTTGCAAATGAAAAATCTGCAACTCAAAGCTGTTGTCAAGCTTGCCACAAAGATATCTATAGCCACAGAACTCTCCAGAAGACCCTTAGGCTATTCTGTTTAAGTACGGCAGCCCCATCTAGAACAAAAGTGACCCCCACCATGCCATCTTGTCTTCTGGTTCATCTCTGTGTCCTGGTCCAGACGGCAGGGGAACCCTATTCACTGAGGACATCTCTGGCTGGGTTGGACATTATGCATTTGATAACACCTGCCTCTCAGAGGAGGTAATTAAGCTTTTCTGGACCTGCACAGAGAGCAGCAGGTTTTTGTGTATTTTTTTAAACTCAGGATAGGTCTTAGGTTCTGAGGAATTCAGTAGAAGTATTGCAGCAATGGCTAGACTCTCCAAATCAGGTCTACAGAGTGTCTCAGTCCTAACACCCTAGGTGAAGTGACGCGTACCTTAAACAAGTCACAACAGGTCTCTGGCTCCTTGAATGGAGAGAACCAGATTTGTATGAATTTGTAAAACAATACAGCAGTTACACTACATAAGAAGATTATTTTTTGTAATTTTAACCCCAGCCCTGGGATAATTACCATGTAATCTCCATTCTAGAGACAATGATGGTTTGTGGAGTTAGGCAATTTACTGCAAGTCACATAGATAATCAGTAACAGAACAGAGGGATCAAATACAGGTGCTGCTCCAAAGCTCCCATTTTCTCCACTACACCATGGTGCCACTCTGATGTGCTCAAAAATACCCTGGAGTTGGGCAAAAGATATAAGTTGCTTATATACTAGGCACTCTTCTGAGCATGCTCTTCTAGGCACTCTTCTGAGCATACTCTTCTGAGCATGCTTAGTAATCCCAAGAAGATAAAGAGAGAGGCAAGTATCTGAGCTGGAGGTGCTAGGTAGAATAACATCACTAACTAGTGTTTAGGTTTCAAGACACTTAGGAATCACTTGAAAGTCTTTAGACCACAATGCCTAGGCCCTTGGTCTCTGGATCTGGGCCTGACCCAGTAGCACATATTTTAGCACCAACCCCAGGCAATCCTCATGCAGCTATACCATTTGGATAAACTTTCAAGGGGAATTCTATCTAGCATGACATCTTTCACAATGTATGTGCATGCTTTGCCTCATTTGATCCATCCTACAACCCTGGCACATAGGTGGATTAAGACGGTTAGTTCATTTTAAAGAACATTGAGTCTCTAGACAACAATAGGGCCAGCATAGAACCCCAAAGCTAGTAAGAGGAATGGGCTAGCAATGTGGTTTTTCTGCCTCCACCTTCTGACTTACTCAAGTACAAGGTCTTGTCTTTGCATGTGGATGTGGAGGAAGTAGACTGGTGCTCTGGAAGACATGGTTCAGAGGGTGAGTGTTTGGAAATGGGATCAGGATCCAGACTGCAGGACCTACAGAAGGAGACCATCAGTATAAATGATAAACCAAAAGGGAACAAGGCTGAGACCCAAGGAGATTTTGGTAGCCCTAATAATCTGGAGACCAGCAGAGGGAAGTCACTAAAGTGATAAAGATAATAACATCAAGAAGTGAGTTATCAGCAAGAGACCATGCCTAACACAGAGTTGCACACAACAATCATCAATTAAATTATTGGATGAGCAAACTGAAGATCCCATTTAGCAACTTCCTGGCTAGTGTCAAGGGCAGAACAGACACTGAGATTTTCCCAAGAAACTTAATTTGGCTAACAAAGAAAGGATGGATCTGGAAAAAAAAAAAGAACCTGAAGCAGCTCCTTCTTTATTCCAATGCCAGGAGAGGGCTGGATTCAGGTAGAGAGTTCTGGAAGGCAGACCCTTGTTAAAGAACAAGTCTCCATGGCAAAGCATGTCACTGGAATATAAATAGTCCCAAAATCAGAGAGAGAGAGAGAGAGAGAGAGAGAGAGAGGATGTTTCTGGATGTCTTAGAATCTCACCTGACCCTTGCTACAACCCTGGAAGGTAGGTAGCTTAAGACCACTAGTTCATTTTAAGGAAAATTGTGTTTCTGGACAATAAAAGGATCAGCATAGGACCCTAAAAATAGGGAGAGGGTAAAGAGGATGTAAAGAAGACAGGAGCTTTCTGGCATCTTGCAATCAGAAGTGTGAACTGTTTGAGCTGAAAGGAGCCTCTAAAATTGTTAACTTTTACCTTCTTGCTTTGTAGAAGAGGAAACTGAGACTGGGACATGAGAAGTAACCTGCCCAAGGTCACATGCCTGGGGACTCAATCCTCAGACTTAGGATCCCAGACCAGAACTCCTCCCACTCCAGATGAAGTCCTCCCTCTGACAACCTTTACCACTTCTGACTAAATGCAATCTGACCCCAGACTTGAAGGCAGAACAGACAAACAATTAAAATATGCAATTCTCAAAATGTCTATTCAGGACAGTATATTAACATAATCCTCAGATAGAGGCATTAGCATTCTTGTTCCCTCACATTGCCTTGCAAAACTTGCTGACTTGCCTGAAATTGAAACTGTTATTACTACCTGAGGTGGCAAGGAGACAGACACCCAAGAAATACAGGGAGGCAAGATGCTAAGGAGGGTAGGGGGAGGGAGGACATTATGTCACCCACAGAAGGCAGGTGAGCACAGGGAAATTGTGGGGGAATTTTTTTTTTTCATCAGAGTAATGGCCAAGTTTTTGACAAGACAGAAGCTTCTTAATCAAGGAATCCAGAGCTCAGTTCTCACATGTGAAAGGAGGAGACATTCATTCTCATTCAGGCTCTGTTTTTAACTGAGAGCTAATATGTTTTGTTTGATGTATATCTGAGATTGGGGAAAAGACAAGGAGAGCTTGGGGCCTCTTATCAGAACAAAGAACAAAAATGATCGTGTGTATATGACCCTCAGCTGCTCCATCTTCTGCTCTTGAGTTTATATGAGCATTGCTCATACACAGGAGTTCTCCAGGGGTCATGTCAACTCTCATTGCTGGCTGGCTGGAGAAACTCTGGGCTTGGATGATCGTTTCCAAGAAAACCCATCACAGAGGGTGATCTCAAGTTAGGAATCCCGAGTCTACTGTGCAACCTTGGGGAACTTTCTTAGTCTGTTTGAGTTTCCTCAATTGTAAAGTGGAAAATACTGAAACTGGCTCTGTCCACCACCACAGAATTGCTGTGACATCTCTGAAGTGTCCCTGAAGAATGAGATGTAGGGACTGGAAATGTGGCTTAGTGGTAGAGTTCTTGCCTACCATGCATGAAGGCCCGGGTTCGATTCCTCAGGACCACATAAACAGAAAAAGCTAGAAGTGACGCTGTGACTCAAGTGGTAGAGTGCTAGCCTTGAGCAAAAAGAAGCCAGGGACAATGCTCAGGCCCTGAGTCTCAAGCCCCGGGACTGGCAAAAAAAAAAAAATGAAATACAGATAATTCTGATAAGTTATTGTTCCTACTATAGGCAAGCCTCTTCTCATTCATCTGATCTAAAAAAAAAAGGAAAGAAACCACAACTATACTCATGCTTGATTGCTTGCATAGCATTTCCCTAAGTATTTCCCAGAAAGCATTATCTTTAGGAGATGCTGCAGGGAGGGAAAAGACTGTTGGTCAGATTGGCTAGAAGATGCTGAATTAGACATGATTTGAAAAGGTATATTTCTTACAGGGCTTCTCAGAACTTTTCATGTGTCAACATGCATTATAAGTCTCTAAAAGAGGGCAGAGTATGCCCCACTTCTTTCTTGGATTGGACCTCTGCAGGGGCTAGGTCTTACAGGCAATGAGATACTTGGGAGGTGACTCTTAGTAGGGGAGTGCAGAAGTGAGGCAAGGCAGGGAGGGTTACCAATGCAGGGTACATTCTGAGCTAGGGAGGCCTAGAGCCTACTCCTGCTGAGGGCTGGTGGGGAAGACACTGGACCTTCATCTGCTCACGTCAGCATTGAACAAAGAGATGCTTCACCTGGAGTTAGGATGGCCCAGGAACTCTGCCCTAACTCACGGCTAGAATGTCTCTGTGGCCAGTAAATGCTCCCAGGTAAGAGACAGGAGTTGTCAGGAGGTGCCTGACAGTGGGAAAAGAGCCCTCAGAGATGACCCAGACAAGTCCTTCCATGACTTGTCTCTTCCAAACCCACGTCTCACAAACTACTGGCATCATCTTTTTGGGCAGTGCTAACTGAAACTTGTGAGTTAACCCTCATGTATTTTTCTTTTTAAAAATTTTTATTGTAAAGGACTTACAATTATGTAAGTCAGGTATTGAGCTCATTTCATTTTGAACAGTGTCACCTCTTCCCTCATTTCCATGTATTTTTCTTATTTTATCCTTTTCTGCTCTCTTCTAGCATAGAAACGGACTATCTGGATTACCAGTGAGAAGGGAGCAAGGCTTAGTAAACACAAAACATCTCTTCTGAAGTTGTTTTCCCCTGGGACACTTAGAATTCCTGTACACAAGTGTATACTTGATACACCTTATGGAAGGAACTGAGCCTGGGACCCCCTTTAGGGTAGAACATGAGGAAGTTGGGGGTAGGCGAGTTTCAGAAGGTGATTGTGCAGAGCGTCTGCCATCAGAATTCTAGAAAGAAGCCCAGCCTGAGTCTGGTATGTCAAATCTAAGCTTTAGGTACAAAGTGCAGGAGGGGAAGGAGGGATGTGTCTAGGTAGACTGGCTTGGGTAGAATTTTTTTCAGTGAGTTGCAGCATTAGGGACTGTGCTAGTGTGCTAAGGCCACACTGGAATGCATGAAGAGAATTTCAGAGCCAGAGGTAATGGAGCCCTGGGGATTACCTGATCCCAAATGCTTATTTATTTAATTTGCCATTCCTAGGCCTGGGTGCTGTCCCTGAGCTTCTTTTGCTCAAGGCCAAAGCTCTACCACTTGAGCCACTCCCAGACTTTCCTGAGTAGTTTATTGAAGATAAGAATCTCACAGACTTTCCTGACCAAGTTGGCTTTGAACCACAATCCTCATATCTCAGCCCCCTGAGTAGCTAGGATTACAGGCATGAGCCACTGGTGCTTGGCTGCAAATGCTTATTTTTTAAAATACTGGCAATTAATTCCAAAGGAAGTTTTCTAGGACCTGGGTCAGCCAGTGACTCAGCTTGTATTAAAATATATATAGATCAACAATAGAAACACACATGCACACGCACTCACCATACACACACATGCACACACACATACACACACATACACACACACATACACACACACATACACCCTTTGAATCAGGCACTTACATACATCAATAACCAGGCAGGCAATTTTTTACATATTTGAGCATTCATATGCCAACCTACATTCATATAACATTTGGTTTGCTTTATTGCTATTACTTGTTTTATTGTCTGAGTTCTATTTGAGACTTCTGGACTGTTTAACACCCAGGGATAGGAGCTGAAATGACCTCATCTCTTTCACACCAAGAATTTCAGACAGTACCCAGTAGTACTACTTAATACCTATAGGGGGAATACATGGATGAATCAACACACAAATTTACAGATTGCATTTAGACACGTAACAAACAACAGTGCACATACATGTGTGCACTTATATACATATATACAAGCAAGAGGACACTGGCACACTCACACAGATCCCCAGTGAACCATAAGAACTCAAGGTCAACACATGGACATCACAATGCTGACATGAAATCTCCTGAATGGGATCCAGAGAACCCCACGCAGCCATTACTTTGCTATCTGTCTATCTGCCCTATTTATAGTTGAAATAAAATGTGTCACGGCTGCTTCACTGGAGACCAATGTAGACGTGGAGGGAAATGGAGAAATATTGGCCCAGCTTGCCATTCTGGCTCACTGGCTTGGGGGAGCTTAAGGCATAAATGAGTTTGGACTTAATTGACTTTTTTATTGGGCTTTAATTCACTGGTACTTTTCCAGAAACTGACTCCAACAGGCAGATGCAGGGTTGAGCAGTCTCTGGGGCTGCCAGCCCCCCCTCACCTCTCTATAATCTGAGTCTTGTTCTAACCCCTTCCTCTAGACAAGACCACTCTCCACCTCCCAGGACATGAAGAAAGCAGTCATGGGTACCTGGCCTCCATCTTTGGCCCTTTCGCAGTTGACCTGTCTTGTGCTGACTCCCCTCCCACAGCAAAGCTATTTCAATTCAATGCAGAGCAATGATTGAAAGCACAGTGTTAGCCTGTGCAGGGCACTAGGATGCAGAGATGAGCAAGAAGGAATCTTTGCCCTCTGGAATCCTAAAACTGAATGGAGAGACAGACACTTTAATTCCATTGTACAATAGATGTCTGATTATCACCTGGAAACAACGCCCAGAGAGGCCCTGCAAAGCATGGTGATTCAGACAAGCTGGGATGCCTCCACCTCTTGTTGGAGAGGAAGGAGTCTACCTGGCTGCTTGCCTAAGGTCCCACGTGACAGGAGGGGAAGTGGGAAGAGGTGGATGCTCACTTGGGCAGCAAACTGCTGCAGAATGAACTTGAGCCTCAAAGTCTGAAAACCTACTGCACTAATGAGCATGTGGCTCTGGGCAAAGTCTCTTTTCATCTCTGAATCAGTATCTTTATCTGTAACTTGGAGATTTCAAAGTCATTAAACTTAAAGTTCGAGCTCTCACCCACCACCAAGATCTTCTCATCTTCTTGTGTGACTAGTTCTCTGTTTCTCTAAGTCTCTTGGATGCTGGTTTGCATTTCTCTGAAAGAAGCTCGCCACAGAAAAAGCTCAGCGAGGAACCTATTTGAGTCTGAAAAACCTGGTCTTGCAGAGCCCCCAATGGCCTGGGGGAATGCATGGAGGTGCCATTTTTAGAGTTGCACCCTAAAACTTACAGGCTAGGGAGTTTCCCTTGGTGTGAGAGTAAAGCCAAGTATGTGAAAGATGCAGGAGAAGAAATAAGAGCATGAGGGTGTCACTCCATTGCACAGTGCTAGCCTAGCATGTGTAAGGCCCTAAGTTTCATACCTAACACACCACACACCACACACACACACACACATACACACACATAGACAGACAATAAAACGAAGAGAATCCCTTGGGATCATATATCATAGTTTTCTCAGGACAGTGCCGGGCTATGCCAGATTTGTAGCATGACGACTGAGAATGGCCCCTACTGTCACTCTCCAAGGTCATCCTTGGGGTGATAAATAGTATCAGTGCTCACCTCCTGAGCATATTCCCCTTTCCTCCTCCACTTCAGTCACATGTGCCCTCCTGTCACTCATAAGGTGTGATAGCAAGGAAGCGCTGGCTTGGGTGCCAGCTTCAGTTCTACTTTAATGAGGTTGAGTTTTATGGAAAATGGGAAATGTCACCTCTTCCACACTGAGCCCCTTGGAGAAATACAGGCTCAATACCTAACTTGTGAACCCTCACTTTCTATGTCGTTGGCAACCCTGAGACGAGTGTTAAGCTCAGATTGGATGTTGAGTCCAACATTCAACTCCACAGATGAAGAATTCCATCTGTCAGTAATGCACAAGATATATTGGCGCTCCCTCCCTCTGTACCCTGGTTCCCTGTTCTGAGACAATGCTGATCATTCTGATCATGGTAGTATGCCTAAATCATTTGACCACCTTCCTTCTGCATTTCCTCTTGCCCTGCTCCACCTCACCTATTCCCAGCTGGGCCTTTTTGGTTTTTTACTGTTCTTGCATTGACAGAGTTCTACTCTTCTCCTCTAACCTCCATTTGGCTGCTCTGAGCCTTTTCACGTTGGTGGTATGAGGGGACTGGGACAGGGGCAGGGCTGGACTGGAGTGGGCCTTCATCACTCCAGCGCCTCACCTGGGAGATCATTACAGGCCACCCTGTTTTTTGTACTATTTCTTGAACTGCTTTGTGGCTGCAATATCATTCACTTGAGTTCACATGGACCTAGGGTTCAAATCCTGCTTTATTTGCTTAAAGCACTGAGTTTGATAGATTGCTTGAAGTAGGATCTCTTACAATTTCTCATAACCATCCTTCATAGGAGCATAGCAATACATATGACCACTTTGGGGACTGAATATATTACTATATAGCTGATTCCCAAACAGCCTGGCCTTAACCCAGCTCCAAGGTGGCCTAAGTCATGTTTTTATCTCAGCTATTGCCTCCCTCCTTTCCAGCTTCTCTCCAGCCTTGTTTCTTCTGGGAGCTCACTGCTCCCAGAAGGCTTCTGTGTGCTCACTTGCATTTGAGGGTGTTCTCTGTCCTTCCCCACTTTTGAGGCTCTCAAGTCCTCCTTTTCCAACAGCCACAGTGAAAAATCTCATTCCCCCATAATCTCTTTTCTGGTCACACTCTGAGTCTCCCCTCCTATGTGTGCTTGACTAATTCCTCTACTAACCATGGATTTCTTTCTGGGCTTTTATTTTAACCTATTTGCTTACCCATTCTCCCCCTCCAAAGAGAAGCTACAATCCTTGAGGGTAGAAACTATTTCTTATTCATCCCGATACTTTTAAAGACTTCCAATCATTGAGAAACAAGGTAGAACATGAGCAAATAGGATTTAAATTCAGATGGTGGTTTCTCATCCTATCCATCCAGCACAGACTGCCTCCCACTACATGCACATAGAGGCACAGGTACAATCCAATTGTAAACACCAGAATGCTGAGCCAAGCTCTAAAGAAAGGAAATTCTTGGAGCTATAAATGGGAAAGCCCTAGGACCTAGAGGCCTGCATAAAGCTAGGCCTCAGGAATAGTTGCATCTCCAGTAAAAGGTCTTGGAAATGTGGCATTTCCTCTACCTACCTACCATGGAAATGAGTCTTTACCACTGGCTTTGTGTGGCAAGTATGTGCACATAGGTGCATTTAGGTGTGTATCTGTGCTGGGTTCAAACTCTCTGACTGTCTGTTATGTGCAGTCCCTCAGCCAGACACAGGGATCTGGAACTATGGCCCACAGTGCCCTAAGCTGCCCCCATTCAGATGTTAGCATGGGTGCCCCAGACCAGGCCCTCCCTCTTCCTGCTCATTTCAACCCTTGACTCATCTTCAACTTATGACCACATTGCAAGGTGGAGGGAAAGCCAAGGAAGAATGAGGCAAGTGAGCCAAACTAACTACCCTAGACACAGGAAGAAACAGCTCTGAACTTGTGGGTGTGAATGCTATGGTGCTTGTGGCCTGAAGCCACATGGTAGGTGGGACTGAACATTTGTGGCACCTGCAGAGGAGGGGACAAAGCATTTCAGAATGTTGTGGGCATGGTTGGCCAGGTAACACTGGCCAGGAGCCCAGCCCCCAGCCCAGCTCTTCAGGAAGTATGGCGATTTTACATAAAATCAGCTCCTTGGTCTCAGAGTGCTAGAGCAATGGTTTATTCCTATCTCAGGATGATTTTATCTGGCCCCACATCTACTGAGGCTGCTCTTGACATTTCCTCCCCCTCTCCACTAAGTATCTAGCTCTAATTTCCTCCTTGGGTCCCTGTTAGTGATTAGCACTTATGTTCTCAAACGCACCATTAGGCCCCTGATATATGATGTGTTTGGTATGGTGGCCACTCCAGTGCTCCAAATGAGGCAGCCGGGAGATAAGGAGGCCACTACTGTCTGCTGGAGTGCAGCCCACCTGGACCTTTATTGGCCCAGCTGTGAAGGTGGGCTGTCCCAGACATGGCCTCTTTGCATCCTTGTAGTTCTCCCAAGGGTACAAAGGACCTGTCCCCACTCTTAAACTCATGCATCTGTTTACAAAGCACACATTTGCTAAAGGTGTGCTAGGAGCCAGGAATGGAGGGATGAAAAGAAATCTGCCTTTCTTGCCCTTGTGGGACTTACTGTGTATAACTTAAACCAGGTAAAAATATGCTCAGATTCTAGAATGGAGTCACAAGCCAATGCCTGAAAGCTGTAGCTGAGAAGGTTTGGGGCTTTTGGAGGTGTTAGTAGGAGACAGTGCTCCAGCAATGTGGACAGACAACTCTCCAGCACCAGACATATTTACAAGAGGTGGGGACCAAGCATGGAAAGCCTCGCAAGTTACCCCAAGAGTGCTTGAGATCCCTCTAGACCACTAGGATGGCATCAGTGAAAGTGTCCTTCTTTGTAACCCTCTACCACCACCATTTAAGCCAGGCTGACTCATGCAGACATCCATCCCTTAGCCATCCTAGAAATGTGAGCAGCAGTGAGAGCTGATGTTAGAGCTAGCCTTCACCTCTCACCCCATCCTTCCCATTAGAGGATGTCCCATTGGACCTCCCCATTGGAGCCTGTCTCTTCTTGGGTCTATAAATCATAATCCAACCATGCGTCCATGGCTACATGCCAAGTGCCCAAAACTCAACTGGTCCTCTCAACAACCCTCTTGCAGTGGTCTTGTCTCCCATTTTGCCCATGAGAAAACTGAGACTCTGAGACACCAAGGACTTTGTTTAGGTTCACACATTGCCTGGCAGTGGCATATGGACATGAACCCCACACTTCATGCTGTCATCAGCTCAGATTGCTTTCCAGACCTGTGGTTCTGTGTCTTGATTGTGCAGATTCTGCTCCCTTCTCAAGGTCTATAGTCCTGGGGTGTCTTCCTGCCTCTACCCACAGATCTTCTACTATCTGGAATAAGGAACCTGGCTAAAGTTTATAATTCTGGAGACTCGAGCTCTCTTCTAGACCCTAGCTTCCTCAGAGTGGAAAGGGTGAGAACACTGATCAAGATTAGCAAGTTGGTCTCCTGCTCTTGGTCTCCTTCTCCTTCTGTATCTCTAACTCCTGAGGAGGTTGTTGAGGAGCCTGTGCACAGTCTTTGCATAAACACTTGTAATAACAAGTAGCTTGCTTGTAGGTATGTGTCTGTGCTGGATTCAAACTGTCTGACTACTTACTATATGTTGTCCTTCAACTAGGCAGTGAAGGCTATTAGCTTGGTGGACAATCAAAAAAATTTTGATGCTTTATCTTTTTTTATTTTTTATTTACTCACTTAGCAAGTACTGAGGTTTTAACTCAGGATCTTGTTCGCTCTACACTTTTTTAATTAATTTATTTATTTATTGTGAAACTGATGTCCACAGGAGTTACAGTTTCATATGTAAGGCAGTGAGCACATTTTTTTTTATCAAACTTGTTTTCTCCTCCCTCCTTTTTCCCCACTTTCCCCCCTCCCCAATTTCTTCCCCTTGCCCCTGTGTTGCACAGTTGGCTAACAGCATATTGTCTTGTGAGTATTGCTGTTGCATTGGTTCTCTTTTTATCCTTTGTCTCTTGACTTTGATGTTCCCCTTCCCTTCCCTAGTTCCAATAAATGTATATACAATACTCAGGGTACCAAAATCAGTTACAGTGACATCAGGGGTAAAAACCATGGGAAAGAAAGACAAAAGAAAAAGGCAGAATTTCACATCGTACTTTGAACCTAATAACAATGATAAAACCACTTATTTCCATAACTTGAAGTTCATTTTACTTAGCATCATCTTATGTGTTCATATGTACTTGCTATTGAGTTACTGTGATCTTCTACTAGGAGTATCCTAGACATGTATTAATTATTACCAATGAGGGAAACCACAGTCTATGTTTCTTTGAGTATGACTCACTTCACTTAATATGCTTTTTTCCAAGTCTTTTCATTTCCTTACAAATGGGGCAATCACTCGACACTTTGAGCCATGCCTCTAACCCTTTCATCTTCTTTTTATAATTAATTGTATAATTCATCTATTATGATAGTTTTCAAACATCTACAAAATAAACTGAAGAGTATAATGGACCACATGGACCTATGCTAACATTAAGCCAGTTGTGCTTCCTCTGTACCTCTGCCCACTCCCATCCCTTGCCTGACCCAAAGGAGGAGGAGGAGGGGGCGGAGAAGGGGGGGAGGAGGAAGAAGAAAGTGTAATGATTTTAGTTGCAAAATTGCTGTACACCAAAATATATAACTCTTACTTGGGTTTTGGCAAATGGCCACAACTGTGTAACCCATACCCTTTTTGCAATATAAAAATCTCTCCATTTCACTGGAAATATTTTTGACAAGGTTATTGTTAACATCTTTTCCTAAGTCTAACCCAAATCCTACAAGGATTCTCCATGGTAGTACAGAATAAGACTATCCTCTCTCCCAAATGTTAGCCTTCAAATATTTGCAGTAGCCCTCATGGTTCTCTCTAAATCTACTCTTTCCATTCTAAATACCCCTAGTTCCTCTAGCCATTTCTTCCATGATTTTGACATTGATCAAAGGATGCCTGAGTTCCTCCTTACCAACTTTGAGCCATGAGGGCCAGCAGAGGCCCGTTGGAGCAGTCAGGGAGATGTTGCTTGTCTTCCAACCATTGTTACTTTGAAGAGATTTGGGTGGAGCCAAACAAGTATATTTGCTCTTGTGGCCTTTGAATCACTGAGTGAAAAGTTATCCTTCCTTCTAAAACAAATGTCAGCATGATCCCTTTCATTCATTCTTTTCTTAATTGAATCATCCACTGAATAGATTTCTATTAAGTATTTATGCTAAGCTAGGCCTTGTATAAGGTGCTTGGATAAATAGTCCAAAACATAGTTCCACAGTTGGGGAGGTAGAAAAAAAAATGAAGTGAGATTAATTAACAAAAGTCCTCCCCAGAAACAGCCCAACTCCAGTGGGGGTTACAAAAATTGGCTTGTCATTTTAATTAAAGATATCTCCATCTAAGATATCTAAGACTCCAGAAATCCCCACAGGTCATCTTTGACCTCTGTCACAACTGTGTACAAGTTCCAGTTCTCTCCCTATCTTGACTCTTAGATGATCCCAAAGAATGCTGCTGAAACCTCATGCACACAGGTCCCTTCTCCAAGAAGCTTCCCAGGGAATTTGGCCTTTGTGCAAAAGCAAGGCAACCAATGATTACTCAAATACACAATATCCAGGCTACAAGGAAAAGCACAGAGTACAATGGAAGGAGATCCCTTCCATCAACCCCCATCCTAGTATGCAACCCACTGAGACATGAGGTTCAAGGAGGACTTAGCGGATTATCCAATGTGTTGGACTGGGGGAGATCACAGATTTCAGAGGAGGAGGGAGTGGATAGCCAAGGAAGGCTGTCTGGAACAAGTGTGCATAAGCTGTAGAATGAATGAGAATCCATTTGGTGGAGGAGGAATTGACATGTCTGAAAACATGAAAGTAACTTGAAATAGTACAACTGAGAGAAGACCGAATTGGGTATGAGTGAGCTATACTCATGAGGCAAGAGAGAAAATGCCAGAAGGAACTGTATGTAGGCCCAAGACCATGGGCATTCTTGATATAGGAATTTGGACTGAAAGAAAGGAGTAAGCAAGGGCTTGCTTTCCAGAAAGATCTTCCTAAACTTGGATGTGGAAAAATGAACAGAGAAGGAAGGGAGTGGGCAGAGAGACCTTGGAGGAGGCTGTGGCAGCTCACAGCTGAAAACAGGTTGGGTGGAGAGGAGGATATTAACTGGAGACTTTTCAGAGTCAAATTTTAAACCTATAGAAAGCTGCTAACCTGCCCCCTCAATTCTCTGACTTTGGCGGACAAGTTGGGGGATGTGAAATAGAGTGTTGAGTACATAGTGAAGACTCATCCCATTGTTCAGAAACACCACCAGGCTGCCCTGAAGAGTCTTAGGCCATGCCCTGGCCATGCCTAGGGTTTCACATCCTGGCTTGCAATTGGTCTACTTTAGAAATGGGCACATTGCAACTCACACAAATCATGGCTAATAAATACTGCCATGTATCTTTGGCCACTATTTCATGGAGCCTGCACAAAGTCCAGGCTCCTTCATCAGACAGATCAGGGTGGAGGTGATGGGCTTGCCTCTGAGTTGCTGTGGGCTGATGGGAGAGCTGTTGAGCCTGGAGAATTGCATTTCTTCTCTAACCATGGGGATGGCCACCAGGTTTCCGGGAGTTAATGGGATCCTGTGTGTGAAACACCTGGCATAGCACCTGGCATGCAGTGGCGATTCCATCTCTTCCATTATCCCTCTGGTCAGCATCACAGCCTTCCAGAAGTGCTCTCCAGACAAACAAATGCTTCCCCATCTTGCCCCACAGCCAGACAGCAGACAGGGCTGGAGCCACCACAAAGCTGAATGAAGAACTGACCTCCAATCCTCCAGACAGCCCTTCAGAATGCACATTCAGCTGGCACAGCATCACCTCCCATGGTCTCTTGGGCAAGTCTGTGAGGCGAGTGTGGCCAGCCTTTGACACATGACAGAATAGTGTCCCAGTACCAGAAATGGAACAGCCTAGACTTCATTCCCATGTAACCCAAAAGGCTATGATTATCCCCCTTCTTTCACAAGGAACTAGAAGACAACAGAAATTAATTGGCCAAGGCCACATAGCTCAGGACTGGTAAAACTGGAACTCACTATCAGATCTGTCCAGGTTTTAAAAACCTATCTTGTGTCATTTCACTGCTCAGACATTCAATTCACTGCTCCACAGTGCCCCCTGCAAGCAGCTCACCTTCTCTGAGTCTCCAGCTCAATTTCCTGCCATAGGTGTTCATTTGCCTCTGGATCCAGAAATAAGGAAGGAAGGAAAGGTAATGGGATCTGTTAGGGCAGCAGGCCCTGTCACAATGCAATACAACCCAACATAAACAATGGGCTAGGAAAAAAATATATATGTCCAACATGGGGGGTTCTTGCTTATGTAATTATTTTTGAAGGGCCACATCCCATAAACTGATATGCAGGGATCTGTGATGTTATTACATCTGCTTCATTTCTGTAGTGACCTTCAGCTCTCTTACTTCCATTTCTACCTCGGCAGGCCATGAACTTGACAACTTACCAGAGGGGTAAAGTCCATGCCTTATTTATCTGTGTATGGTATAAGGTATTGAATGTGTTATCTTTCATTTTCAAAGCTTTTAACCATATTAGAAACTTTGATCTGTAGATCAAGGAAGTATGGTCCAACAAAAACCACATTCAGCTGGGAGTCTATCAGCCAGCCTGAGACCGGCATGCTCAGTATAAACATTAGCCCAGCTAAGAACCAAGGGGATAGAAAGATCAAGATCTAAATTCAAACACCTATGCTCTGTCCACTCAGATCAGGGGCCAAGCTTATACAACAGCTTTTAAACACACAGAATCCAACCTCTGCCGCTGTCAAATGCAGTTGTATCCCTCATATCATCCTGTGGCACTGGTTCAAACTGCTTCCTGCTTTTAAGAATTGCCCCTTTTTGCAGAAACATTGGCACCACAACAGAACTTACCTTCTTACCCAAAAATGGCAAATGGGATTCATCTGATTTTCCAACTGCAATGGACACATTCTGGCAGCCAGAATTGTTGGGCTGAAAGCAACTGTGAGTCCCAGAGGAAGAGTGCTGAGATCCATTCGTTATGCCTGCTGTGGGCTAGGGAAAGAAGAGTGGAACCATGCATGCTGCAAGATCCTAGTTCCACATGTCAAAAAACAATCTGATTAAACCACAAAAGCTTTTTTTTATATAGTTTGTGATTCTGTGATGGTTTTCAACATTCATAATGCAAACTCTGTTACTAAAAATCCACAAATTTCTCAACCACCAGCCATAAGACAGAAGTAGAAGACAGTGACATTCTCTTAGTAGTTCCTGGGGAAACTGAAATATGTTTCTAACAACAACAAAGAAGAAACATTAATAAGTAGCAATGCCTGGTAAGGCTTTCAGTGTTATATAGGTAGTTACCTATTTGACCTTTTCTTGATCAGCTTTTGAAATAAGCCTTCCCTGGGATTGTTTTCTGCCCTGGTATTAAATGGAACATCTGCTCTCCCTCTGTAAACATCATAAACCATCATTTGGTCTCCACTGATGCATTGCTTTCAATGTAGCCCTGTAGGATAATGCAAAATTAACCAGGAACACAATAGAACTCACTTCAGACTCCCTCTCCCCTCCCCTTCCTATCCCACACCTGCACAAAAGGAAGGAGATTCCCATCAGGTGTGCAATAAGGCAGGTGCAAGGAGTGGTGTGCGTTACTCCTTACATGTCAGAGTTGGTCATCCAGATATAAAAATGCATTCCTGGCAGGTGGGATAAACTCACTCAAGCCTCTGGGAAGCAAAGGAGGTGAATGTTGGCTGAGCAGAAATATCCCAAAGTGATGCAAATTTTATCTTCAGGAATACCTAAGGAATGCTCCAGAAGGGAATCTAAGTACAGTCATGGGAAAACAAAGAAGGTGTGTATTTCTCTAACCCCAGCAGGCAGCTGTTAGAAGGGGAATAGGACTGTAATCTCAGGATCCAACAAGCAACTGTAAAAATGAATTTGTAATGGTAACCATAATTCTACTCCATACTTCACGAGTTTGACTTCCTGAAATTCTACATAGACATAGGGTCATGCAGTATTTTTTTTTGAGCCTCTGGCTTAGTACTTTTAGCATAATGTCCTGGATTCATCCATGTTTTTGAAAATGATCAAATCCCTTTCTTTTAAGAGGTTGAAAAGTATTCCATTATATATATGTATATACATATATAATATTCACATACTCATAAATATATTATGTACATATCACATTTTCCTTACCCATTCATTAATTGATTAGTACTTCATTTGATTCTGTGAATTAATTATTGTGACTAATACTGTAATAACATGGAAGGACAGATAGTTCTGACTAAATTCCTTCAGATATATGCCCAGACGTGGGATTGTTGAACTGTATGGTAGTTCTAAATTTTACTTTCTGGAGGAACCTCCCTCCATACTGCTATTCCAGAATGGCTCTACTAATTTGCATTCCCACCAACCCTGTACAAGAGTTCCTTTTCAAAATAATAGCCCTACTCACAGGTGTGAGGTACAGTCTCCTGGTGTTTTCATTTGCATTTCCTTGATGGTTAACAATAATGAGTAGATTTTCAAATGTCTGTTGGCCATTTGTAATGGTGGTTTCATGAGACAGGGAGTGAGGTTAGGGAGTATGGGAGGAGGGATTGAAGGACATAGACAGGGAAAATGAAGACATCAGTCCAAAGTCCCAGTTAGACATACGAAATACTCACCTATTATACAGCATGGTGACTATAGTTAATAATAATGTAGCATGTACTTTTACTAAAAATGTGGACTTTATATGTTTATGCTACCAAGAAATAGTAAGCACAGGAGATGACAAATACGTTATAGTATCCTGATTTGATCATTCGACAATGTATGCATGTATCAAGCCATCACATTGTGTCTTATAGACAAACATACAAAAAAAATTAAGTACACAAAAAATATTCCATTTCCAGGGCCATCCCATAGGGGTACAGGTTTCAGAGCTCCGAATTATTGATTCTGATTTCATATATTTAGAATTACCCCCATTAATAACACTGTTCATTAATACTAGCTAATTCTATCTATCTAGTGACTGACCTCTGCACCCACTATCTCCTAGGTGATCATAACACAGACTCAGATGTCAGGACTGAGCCTTCTCCCCATGTGCCCGGCTGCTCTGGCAGCAGCAATCACAGCAGTAGGATCAGAAGAGGGAAGTGAGGACAGCTGAAGTCAGGAAATAGGCAGGGCCTGCAACCACACTTCCTCTTTCCCTTCTTTCTCTTTTGTTCCCACTCCCTACACCAGCCATGTCTAAAAAGCATGCCCCACGCAGTCTGCCTTGGCCCACTAAAAATGTGTTCATTTTTATTTACCTGGTTTGTCTTGGCCCATGCTCTAGATTTGACTTGGCGGTATGTCAAGCAGTGTGCAGAATGGAAAGCCAGGCTTGGGAAGCCTGTCACCTTTAACGGTTATCCACGGCCTCCCTCCAATTGAGCTCCACTGAATCTGTCACACAGTAGGTCCTCAGCCAGGATAACCTGACTCCAGAGTCTGGGTCCTCCCACCAATCCTGCCTACCTCTTAGTGGAGCCCATAAGTGTTTATAAGTGGGGAGGGACTGTCAAGTTCCACAGGAGGAATGAGAAGCAGATGGGCACAGCTTAGCACATAATCAGAAGCAACAGGCTGACACCACTGGCTTCCTAAGACTATTGGTATGGCCCCGTTAAGATCAGGAGTCAGAGGAAGGGATGTGTCTCAACCTGCTAATTATCCCTGGGGTCACCACCACTGTCCTTAGGGGCAGTTCTGCAACATTCCCCCACATTCCTCACCACTTCTATGACTGCTTCCATCCACGCATTGCCACAGTACTTAACACCCCATGAACACAGCCTGCAGGACCAACAGACACTCACTTAGTGAAAGAATGATGAAGCAACAACTGTGCCCTTACATGGAACAATATCTCAGACTTCATTTCCAGGGCCAAATAGCAACTCTCTTCCTCCCCAGTTCAAGCAGGGTGTACATGTGATCCAAGCCACCCACAGGCATGTTCCCTGTCTGGGCTGAAGATTTCCAGTTTCCTACTTGGCCTTTTCAATCCCATTATAGTTCTTTTGTTTTGTTTTTTTTTTTTTTTTTTTTTTTTGGCCAGTCCTGGGCCTTGGACTCAGGGCCTGAGCACTGTCCCTGGCTTCTTCCCGCTCAAGGCTAGCACTCCGCCACTTGAGCCACAGCGCTGCTTCTGGCCGTTTTCTGTATATGTGGTGCTGGGGAATCGAACCTAGGGCCTCGTGTATCCGAGGCAGGCATTCTTGCCACTAGGCTATATCCCCAGCCCCCCATTATAGTTCTTTTGATCTTTACAACAACTCTATTGGAAGGTCCTCTTGCAGAGATTTACAAGACAGGGTATCAAGATCCAAAAAGATGAAATGACTACCCCCAAATCTATTGGCAAAGCTGTCATTGGAAAGCAATACTGCCTAGCTCCCAAACACATACTTGGCTTTTTATCTTTCACTCAAACATCCATAAGGTGTTTACTATGTGCCAGGTACCAGGCCAGGTCCTGGGAATCCAGAGATGAAAGTAACCTAATTCCTACCACCCACAGGAGACAGACAGGACTTGGATAAAAGAGCCATCAATTTCCACCAAGCCCAATCTGTCAGCTACACTGCCCACATTCCATATCCTAATCTCAGGTTAGACCCCAGGATTCTTCCATGAGTGGTCAGGAGGGACCTTTGACAAAGGTCTTGAGTTTTGCACATCTTTCCAGGTAAATGACCAGTCTTCCTTCAAGGTATCTTCAAAAGTAATTCAGCAAAGAAAATGCTTGTTCACCAAGTGTTAGGATGGATGTCACCTGCGGCTTCCCTGCATGCCACCCCAAGGGACAGGAAGACTTGCTATTACTTGATCCCTATCTTCTACAAGGTATTCCACACAGTCTTTCTGTCAGGTCTAAACACTGTGGTCAACTTCCCAGCAAAAAAGTGCCACGTATACTTCAGGCTCTTAGTGCAACTGGCACAAAAAAATGTCTCATTCCAGCAGACAAGCTGCAGGGCAGAGAGGAGGAAAGCACATTGCTGTATCATACATCCAGATAATACCAAGCCTTTTTAACAAGCCTACACAGACAGAGACATGTCAGCAAGCCTATTCTAGCTATGGGACCTTGGGCAATGTATTTTAACCTTTCAGGGCCTGGGTTTTCTTATCTGCAAGTTAGAGAAAATAACACCTACACCAAAGAGCTTTTTGAAACTTCAAAGAGTGTTTACTGGTTGCCAGTAGCTCACACCTGTAATCCTAGATACTCAAGAGGCTGAGATCTGTGTATCGTATTTGTTCCCTCTCCCGGAGGAGATATGGCCCCACTAATAAACCTCCTTATAAACCTTCTTCTCCTGTCCATGACTATTTCCCCATGGTTCCCTGGGATGGCTGAGACATATCCTTTCATTGGTGCCAAACCCAGAATAGGTTACCCAGTGGATTTGCTCCCCCATTTCTGGGGGGTTCAAGCTGCCCCTGGGACCTATTTTGCTGTCCTAAGCCCATCTGGAGGATAGCTGGGACATATCCTTTCAGTATTGTGGTTCGAAACCAGCTAGGGACAGAAAAGTCTATGAGACTCTTAATTTCCAATTAACCAGCAAGAAGCCATAAATGAAGGTGTGGTAGAGCACCAGCCTTGAATGGAAAGGCCAAAATAGAGTAAGAGACCCTGAGTTCAAGCCCAAGTACTGACAAAAAAAAGAAAGAGAGAGAAAGGGAGGAAGGAAGGAAGGAAGGAAGGAAGGAAGGAAAGAAGGAAGGAAGGAAGGAAGGAAGGAAGGAAGGAAGGAAAGAAGGAAGGAAGGAAGGAAGGAAGGAAGGAAGGAAGGAAGGAAGGAAGGAAGGAAGGAAGGAAAGAAGGAAGGAAGGAAGGAAGGAAGGAAAGCATCTAAATCCAATACAGTGCCCACACATGGTACATGCTCAATGATTGCTCAGTCTTCCATTTCCTTCCAGAAAAGTCACCTACTTAGAGAATGATATGAATGATGTCATGGGAAAGAGCAGATTTCTGATGGGGGAGATGGGACAGCACCTGCCATGCGGAGGTGCATTCCTGAGTATTAGTTGAAATGACCTTTTTAATTTCCTTGGTGGAAAAGTTCAGTCATGTCTCTCTTCTTAGAAGATAAGTGGTCAAAACTCTCCAATATAGAAACAAATGAATGAGCAGGCAGATTTCCAAACATGATGTCGTCTTTTGCTTTCAAAGAGCTAACCAGTATGCAGGCTCCGTGCTAATACGCCTCTCCAGATAAATCAGACACCTTAATTGCAAGCTGAAAAACAAAAGACAGATTTATTTTGTTTTATGGAAGCCTGCTAACCCATTTCTCAGAAATTTCCCCCCACGCCATTGTGTGAAAAGTGTTTGAAGACTTTAAAAGAGAAAGACAAAACAACAAAATTAAATGGTTTGCTTTAACAAGCACATTATTTTGAAAACAGACTAATGAGAAATTTTCATAACTTCACTGAAAGGAACACTGAATGGATTCAGGGAGAGCAGGGATAAAAGGCTGGATTTTTTTCCAGGCATTTAGAAGCAGTGCAATTCTATTTCCTTCAAGTGTAATAAGTAAGAAGAGAGACTCACTGCCTCGTAGATGCCCTGAAGGTCAAGATTAATGAGTGGGTTAGGAGGTTTGAAGCTTTCAGGCCCTGCTGTACACTGGTAAGTGGGTGTTTCAACAGTTCCTAAAGGGACTTATACATAATTTATTTTTATAAGTAGGTATATGTGTGGAAATGTTGTTTGCACATTTAATTGGACCCAGAAACTGTGAATTCATGGGTATCAGCCATTCCTAACCTCCCTCACTTTGCATTTCCTGTAATATGTGAGGTAGAGCACCCCAACAGGTTAAGCCTAGATGGCAGTCCCTAGGCAGACAGTAGTAGCCAATTCCAGAGTGCACTACCCTGAAAAAGGTATAATCTCCAGTACTAGGAAGGGAAGAGGTAAAAGCTTTAGCTGCCAAACCCAGATTTGATCTCACCTCTGCCTCCAAACTAGCTGTGTGACCTGAGGTAAGTCACTTTACCTCTAGGAGTCTTAGACTCTCCAGAAGGAAAATGAGGTGTTTGGAGAAGATCTTTGGTGTCCAATACCTTTTTTAAAAAGATTCTTCTGAGATTGTACCTCCTCCAGTGCTGGGTGGGAGAGCCAGGGGGGAAGTACCAGTCTCACCAGACCAGAGTAGACGTGGAGAGGAATGCAGGTGTGAGCCACAGTTAGGCGGGAGAGGCAGCAAAAAGCACTGGCTTTGAGATGAAGTAATGGTAGTATTCATCTACCCTCTTCTACCTACTAAGTTCTCTGACCTGACTCAGTCTTCTAAGTTTCTATTTCCTCATACACAAAATAGGGTTCCAGAACCATACTCACAGGACTGATGACTGATAGCAGATACACAGTGACTATCACTAAAAGCCCGGGGAAGGGAATGGGGGTGGGAAGGGAGGGCAGCAAAGCTAGTCTGTCATTCCAGAGATATACTAACTGTTGTCAGAATGACAGGGAGGCTCTCTCCATCTTCATCTCCATGTTTTATTGGTTTAGAACATGCTAACTTCAGGTCATTGGGGTCTATCTGTGCCAGTAACTGCTTACAAGTCCTTCAGATGGAGATTTTTTTTTTCACACCATGATGTATGCTTCAAAGCTTCCTCCTTCCTATAGCTTTGCCACCAGGAAGGTATTGGTTGTCCTAGACATTCAGTAGCAGGCTTAGCACTCACTATCAGGGAAAAAGAAGTCTGTGGCACTTGGCTGTTGACCTCTCCTCTAACTACTTTTAGATGAACTTGGGAACTGGGGGTATAGTCCAAGGGGTGGAGGGCTCCCTTAGCAAGGGCGAAGCCCTGGTTGTAATCCACAGTAACAGAGAGAAAGACAGACAGACAGACAGAGGGAGGGAGAGAAAGAATCTCAGTATCATAGGGCACAAGCATGACAAGAATCCTAGTAACTCTATTGTTCAATTCATACCTAGCTCCCCTTCCTGTGAACTGAAAGAGCTAGCTCCTCCCTGCAAAAACTAGTAAAGATGTCTATTATATAATCTTCAAAGTAAATCCCCTCCATTCAACCACTGAGCAAGAATCTGATGTCAAATTTGTAGAAGATGAAAACGAAATTGGAAATGGGGCCTGCTGTGTTCAGGGCCACAGCCTTGACAAGTGATAAGCAAGCTGCCTTGACTCCTTCCTGTCTGGCTCAGAATCCCATGGTTCCACCTTGATGGAAAGTTCCCATCCACAAGTGAACTCCATCCTCATCTAAGATGCCTCTCCATCAGGGTGGTTGGGACCATAATTAAGAATGAAATAGTGTTTATGTAAGTACAAGCAGAAGTATCACAGAGGAAGCTCAAGAATTATTAGATTCCTTTCCACTAATGACACAGAGCCTCTGAGCAAGTTGAATTACTTCATAGAAAGGCATCATAAAAATATTAGCAATGAAGGTGATGGTCATGGGGCCCATTCTGATTTCAGAAGCCTCCCTCACTGCTGGAAATGTGCTGCCATAAGCCAGGAACTGGTAGCTCATGCTACCAGTCTTAAGTGGAAAAGCTAAGGGACAGCATCCAGGCCTTGAATTCAAGCCTCGGTACTGATACACACACACACACACACACACACACACACACACACACACACGCACACACACACACAGTGCAACTCCTCTTAATTCAAACCTTATTCTTATAAACCAGTCCAACTAAGTGTAATCCTAGACTTTCTGAAACCTGAAAATGTAGGTTTGCCATCCACAATAGGCTGTCAGCTCATATAGGGAAGGCACAGAAATGCTAGGGAGAATGGCAGGTCTGAAGAAGCAGAGAGCTTGGTCTGCCAGTCTGGACTTAAATAAATTGTATTTTCTGGCCAGGGGCGATAAGGCGTAAATTTGAAGTCTTGTGTTACACTTACCCATCATTATACCCTGAAATGGGGAAGAAGAACAGTTTCGTGTTCCAAGTTTGTAGCAAAATTGTGCTCTGTGTAAACAGCTCAGCAGTCTTTGATGTTGAGCAGCAAGGAAAATAATCCTCAGAAAACCCAAGCAGGAGCAGCCAGCTCTGTAGCCCAGGCAGGGAGGCCGGCAAAGGCATGCAGCCAGCGGGGGCTGTGCTCAGAGCCTCTTCTCCAGCACCCGCAAAGGTAAACAGTTCACACAGACTTCATTCCTAAAAGGATTATTTGCACTGCACCTTTGTGGAGAAGCAAATAAGAATGCTTGGATACAGTTAAGAGGAGAAGCCGGGCAGACCACAGTAGAGGAAGGAGGCACGAAAGCTTGGAAATGACATCAGCATGTGATCTAACCAACACCAGAGGAGGCCAGCCAGAACCTAAGGGTGCCTCCTAATGGTGGGCAAGAGGGAGCAGGGCATCTGCATCCCTTCCTTCCTTCATTCATATAGCCATTCATTGAAAAGAATATAGTCCCTGTCCTTTTGAAGATCCCAGTCAAGTGGAAGACATTTTCAACAAATTATCACCTAAATAACCATTTAGTTGTCCTCTGATACACACTATTTTAAGAAGAATGGAAGGCAGGAAGGAAGGCAGGAAAGAAGGAAGGAAGGAAGGAAGGAAGGAAGGAAGGAAGGAAGGAAGGAAGGAAGGAAGGAAGGAAGGAAGGAAGGAAGGAAAGAAGGGAGGGAGGGAGGGAGGGAGGGAGGGAGGGAGGGAGGGAGGGAGGGAGGGAGGGAGGGAAAGCAAAAAGGAAGGGAGAGAGAAAAAAAAGGGATAGGTTCCAATAGGTCATACTTGAAGTCCTAGCTACTCAGGAAGAGAGAGAGAGAGAGAGAGAGAGAGACTCCAATGGGTCAAACTTTAATCCTAGCTACTCAGGAGGTTGAGATCTGAGGGTCATTGTTCCAATCCAGCCAGTGCAGTAAAGTCTATGAGACTCTTATCTCCAATTAATCATCAAAAAGCCAGAAGGGCGGATGTGGCTCAGTGGTAGAATGCTAGCCTTGAATAAAAAGGCTCAGGGACAATGCCTAAGCCCTGAGTTTAAGCCCCCAGGATACACACACACACACACACACACACACACACACACACACACACGACTTGACATTAGAAAGCAAAGGGAGCCAGGGGTTGGAATGGGCAATGAAGGCCTCTCTGGGAAAGAGCAATAGAAGCTGAGGCCTGACCAGGGCCAGGTAGCCAGACAAAGCATGTGGGGAGAACATTCTAGGCAGAAGAAATTGCACATGCAGAAGCTCTGTGCAGGAAGGCCTGTTGACTTCCTGGGAACTGAGAGACCAGGATGTGTGGAGCATCTGTGAGGTGACAGAGAGGTGTGCCACACCACACAGGCTGCCGGAAAGGGTCTCGAACTTGATTCCAAAGTAACAGGAAGCCACACCAAGGTTTTAAACTTCCTGCCAGTGGTCCTGACTTGATGAAGAATTGGGGAGTTGTAGGCTATCACTTAGTCATCTCTCAGAAGTGGATGTCATCACCCTCTGGCTCCCAGATATGAACAAATCTGAGTGAGTCAAGTCACACCAGCACACTCATGAAATCTACTTCAGCATCTAGTTCCAAGGAGAAAGAGCCAAGAAGATGAGCCCTAGAGCACATACAGGAACCAACCCCATGAGCGAAGAGAAGGCCAGTCCTGTCAGGATGGAGAGTGAGTCTCAAACAGTTAAGAGCCCATCAGCTCCCTCCTCTGCAAAGGATCATGTGTCTCAAGAGGCTTTAGCTCCTAGTTGGTCTGCACTGAGCAGTCACCTAGTCAGTAGTCAACTGATAGGAAGAGCCTCCATCTCTTCTTGAAAGTAGAGAAACCAAGGGAGGCTAGAATAAAGAATGCAGGGTGAATTAGGAGTCTGTATCCTAGCTACATATATCCTTGCTGCATAAACCCAGGCAAGTCACTTGTCTCCGAGGTTTTCGTGCCCTTACCTGTAAAGGCTGCTATGTGCTGACGTCTAAGACTGCTTTCAGCTCTCTCTCTTTGTCACCATCTTCAGATGCTCTAGAGAGGTCACCACCTTTTCCAGTGCTACTTGGCTTGTTGTAGCAGAGCTGACTTCAGCAGCACACACATACTGCTTGAATGCCATCCCAATACACTGAAGTTCAAGGAAACAAAGAATAGGGAAGAGGAAGTTGGTAGGGGGTGGAATTCAGCATAGCAATCGTCTGATGCTAAGTTGAAATTTACTTTTGCTGACAAATCTCTTCATGTGGATAGTCAAATCAATATTATGAGCAGTTCTGAAGACAGAGAGGATATTTAGAGTATGTACCAAAAAGTGGGGGGGGGAGCTCTGTTGAAACACCATAGAAGTCACTTCCATTTTGTTCAACCTCTTACACTGGACATGCTAATTGTAAAGCACTCTTATCTGCTTGTTACAATGATTCCCAAGAGCACACACACACACACACACACACACACACACACACACACACACACACACACGACAAGTTCATTTGCCAAGCTCAATCACTATATACCGCAGTGACGATTTTTTTTAAATGCTTTGTTCTTTGAAGAACTATGTTTGCCTTAACTCCTGCTGCTTTCCCCACTCTGAAGCCGGCAAAGTAAGGCTTGGTTGTCCTGAAATAATGCATCTAGCCAGGGACTCTGAGTTGTTCTGTATAGTGGGGGAAATCTGGGACTTTGCTGATCTTTCTTCAGGTCCTGAAGGCAACCAGTAGGCCTTGTCCTTGTTTACAGTCTCCATCATCCTTGCACATAGTAGGAGCACAAGAATATGAATATTGACCAACTGATCAGAAAACAAGGCTGATAGGAGTGACTACAGGCTACCATTGGGAAATGATCCATTGACAAAATTGTTAGGTTCCTCCCAGGATGTCACTTCTAGAAAGAATATGTGTGTTGGAATCTGACAGACTGGGATTCAACTCCTAGATTTTCTACTTATTAGCTGTATGACCTTAGCAAGTCACTTAGCCTTTCTGGGACTTGATTTCCTCCTCTGATTAATGAGAGCAGCAATACCCACCCATGGTCATGGCTGGGAGGGTTAAATAAGATGATATAGGATAATGTCTAGCACTAAGATTGGCTCACAGTAGAAGACCATCTGTCTTCTTGTCATTTGGTCATCAAGATCTTCATGAGAAATGTAGCATCCATTGCCCTCTCCCCAGCTGCTCTTTACCTGCTCCTGTGCTAGATAGAATAGGAGAGGCTAGAGGGCCTTCCAATCCCCTCTATGCTGCAGGATGGGACAATACAAATAGGCATGGTCAGGGAAGTGGACTAGACCCAAAGCTCAGTGACTGCAGGAATCCAACACAATCATCCTGGCTCTCTTCCATCCCATTTCACCAGATGGAATTTGGCTTCAGTTTGAGGTTGTAAAGCACTTATATAATCATAATAACCCATAGCATTTGTAGAAAGCTCTTACAGTTTCCAAAGTATTTTGCATGCATTACCTCATTTGAGCCTCTAGATAACCTTGAGAGATAGCAAAGGAAAGGACTAGCATTCCCATTTTGTGGATGGGAAATTGAGACTTGTTCAGTTCATCCACCCAGTGACACAAACTCGTGCCCAATTTCATGTCAAAATGTGGACAAAGATCCGTGTTCCTTGCTCTGGACTTTCCTGCACGCCACCACCCTGCAGTCTTTGTAATCATGCTTTCATCAGGCAAATGTGGCCCAAGCTCCTGTTGTGTGCCAACAATGAGCTAAGTGCTAGGATTCAGAAGGAAAAGGCAGAGTCAAGTTCAGGAGAGATGCAGGGCCAATTATGCAGTGCTGTGTGAAAGATGCTCAAGTGCAGGAACAAGGGGAACCAAGAAGGAGGGCTACTGTCTCAAGAAGACATCCTGATGGCTGGGGTATACATGGAATTCAGGAGTCGACGCATTAAGTAAAGAGCCAGAAGTATGTGAACCTTCTGAGTGTATTGGGGTGCTGCACACTATGTGGTCTGGCTCCAGCAGCAAGCCACTCACTCGCTCACTCATTCATTCTATTCTTCTTTTAACGTACATGCATGAAGCATCCCCAGGCCAGGCACCATATTGGCCACCAGAGGGGGAAAAAAAATGCACACATGAGCAGATGCAGTCCCTAAGCCTGTTGAATCTACCTGCTGGAAGGTGGGAAGAGCAGGCAGAGCACAACACAGAAGACTTGGTCTGGAGGGCCTGGAATTTAGCCTAAAGGAGATGTAGAGCACTGATGGATTTTCAGAACAGGATTAACAGTCAGATACATATTCCAGAAAGAGTGAGCCACAGTTAGTATAGGGGAAGGTTGGAGAAGGTTTACTGGAATCTGGGAGGCCTTTTAGGGAACTAGAGCAGACTTGGTAAGAAATTCTTGTATCCTAAGTTACAGCATTACAGAAGAGAAGTCTAAACTTAAAGCAGATAGAGAGACCCTTGCTGGTTGATTATACTAAGTTGTGAGGAAGAGTAGACAGTGACTCTCAGGGTCTGACTGCATCTTCCTGGACAGGTGTTAAAGCTGTCCTCAGGACAGAAATTTGGGGGTAGAACTTTCTGATCAGGAAAGAGAACTCTGGTGGGGTGAAAACTGAGGGGGGAAATCTGTCTCCTCTGAGACGGGCTGAGTGAGCATGAGGGGGTCTCTGTGTGATACCTGGAAGGCATTTATCAAAAAGTGGAAGCAATATGTCTGGAGCCCAAGAGGAGTTGGTGCTAGGGATTGGGGAGTTTATAGGTGATACTTGGTGCTTGGAAGTAAGTGGGACCTCCCAAAGGGAGCACCCAGAGAGTCCAAGAGGCCAGATTCTGTCTCTCAAGCCCCAAAGTATATCTAGATTCATTCTTTGATATCAGAATCCCACTTGGCAAAAGTCCAGCCATCAGCCAAGGATGAGGAATCAGTGGTCCCCAAGAAGGGTTGGTTGTGATGGGTTGTGGGGACTCTGGTCTACTGTGGGGCTTCTAGGATCTCTCACCAATCCCTAGAGCCCACTGTGAAGTCACCATGTGCTTCTCTCTCTCTTCTCTCCTTCAGGTGTTTACAAAATATGGGAAGTGTTACATGTTTAACTCAGGAGAGGATGGCAAGCCTCTGCTCACCACGGTCAAGGGGGGGACGGGCAACGGGCTGGAGATCATGCTGGACATTCAGCAAGATGAGTATCTGCCCATCTGGGGAGAGACAGGTGAGCTGGGCTCAGGGACTGGGGCACTGGGCAGTGGCCAGGGGTGCAGGTTCGACTCAGAAAGGCTGCTATCACCCAGGTGAGCTGTCTTGGCCCACCTTGGCAAAGGCTACTGTCCAGCAAGGGTTTGGTGATATACTGGCAAAAAAAAAAAATGGTGAAGACTTCTCTGCCTTGAGGTGTTAGGCACTGGGTTCCCTCACATTTCTCCATGTAGGCGAGGCAGAGAGTGAACATATTCCACACATAGAGAAGGAGGGCAGGGTGGAGAGGTATTAGAATGAAGATAGAGAGAAAGAATCAAAGAGGGGCGTGGTTGGGCTAGTGAATGGCTAGACTTCCTCTCAGACCCATCCCGAATATCCAACCAAAAGAACAGCAGGCTCCTGCCCACTAGGGAAAGGAGGAAGAACTATGCAATGCTGGGAAATCAAAGGACATGAACTTGAGAACCCAGGACTAGGCCCCTTTCTGGGATCCTCTGGGGTCCTGTGTGTGCTTATTTCATGTATTCATTTCTTTTTTTACCCTACAAATTATTAGCCATGTCTATTCTCTCAAGCTTTGCACTAAAGTATATTAAAATGAAAGAGACCAAGTTCTTGATCACAGCCTAGTGGAGAGAAAGAGACAGACAGACAGAGACATAGACACAGAGCCAGACACAGAGAGAGAGTGGGATATATATATATATGAGAGAGTGTTAGAGAGAGACAGGAAGAGAGAGCAAATTATAAGAGATGGAGTTCGGAAAAAGTCTTGGTGCATGGGGTATGGAGATTGTCCTGGTTTACCTGGGTGGGCTTGATGTCATCACAAGAGTCCTTATAAGAGAGACCCAGGTAATATGATATGATGCTGCCATAAGACAAGGAATCCTGGGAGAATACACTGTGCCCAAGAGTGAAAGGAAGCATGGATGCAAAAGAAAGCCAAAGTAAAAGTAATGCTGGGCTCCACATGTAAAAGGGAGGGCTTCAGAGAGGGAATGTCAGTAGATGAACTTGGGAGAACTCCTCTGGGGAGAGGAAGGAAGAGAGGATCCAATGGTGGAGAGACCCTCAGGGCTAAGAAGTAAAACCCAGGCAGCCCAGGCCTCGCCTCCTGCTTTTCTACTAATGCTTTCTCCTATGGAGGAGGAATCTGAGCACACCCAGCTGCTAAGGCAGTCAGGGCATCCACCCCGGAATGACAAGTTGCCTGCCTCATTGCCCCCAGCATATACACACATCCACACTGCACTCCTTGTGCCCTGCCAGGCCCTCTCTCCTGAGTGCCATGATGGGGAGAGGTTGAGTCTAAGCGTTGAACTCATGTCATGGGAAGTTCTGGGCCCCTTCAGCAGAGAAAATAGCCTGGCCCTTGTTTGTTGTGGGGATGCTTTGCGACAGCTTACCTCTGTTCTGGGGCACTCAGAGACACATCCTGCTTGCTGAGGGGCTGCTCCACTGACACCCATCAACTTCTCTACATTCGCTGCCTCTCCCTTCCAATCCCATATCCATCCTGACATGCTCCTGCTGAACTCTGGCTTCTCAGAGCTGGTGGGCTGGGAAGGGCTTACCTTTCCAGAATCTCCCTGAGACCAAGCTACATCCTGTGACCATGGGGCCTCTAAACATCCCTGGGTTCTGGGGGGCTAGATTGACAAAGAGAGGCCCTTCTTATAGAAACCAGAATATATTTGTTTATGAAAACATCTGCAGGAAAGGAGAAAAATCAGAAAATCAAATGAATCCTGTTGACTCCATCTCCAGTGCAGAGGCAGAATTAATTTGGTCCCTCCATGGTAATATTAGAGTTCCCAGACTGTCACTTTGATGTACATACAGTGCACGCGTGCACAGCATGCGCGTGTGCGCGCGCGCACACACACACAGAGCCCCTCTCTGTCTCTATCTCTCTCTGTCTATGTCTCTCTGTCTGTCTCTCTGTCTGTCTCTGTCTCTGTCTCTCTGTCTCTGTCTCTCTCTCCAACCTCTATCACAGACCTTCTCACCCAGCACAACTCCCTACAGAAATTTGGCCTTCCATGAGCTCTGGCTGATATGTAGGACTGACTGCAGAGCCACAGTGGAATGTAGGATGTCTGTATTCTTCCTTCCAAAGCCACAGTGATCAGCCAGAAAAGAATGAGATTCTACATTAAACCAACCTGCTTGCTTCCCTGCGGCCTAGTGCAAAGTAGTGTGAAGTAGCAGCAAATCTGACCCATGCTTCCTGGACATCAGTCAGCCCAATGGGACCTAGAGCTGCGTCAATTCAAAACAAATTCATGATTGTGATGATGAATTTGCCACATGCCTGACACAGTGCATGTGTCTGTCAGGGATGCAGAAGACACAAGACAAAGGTCCTGCCTTTCTGATGCATTTTTATCTCATTAGGAAGCCAGACATGCACACAGAACCTACAGGAAGGAGAATTTCTGCCAGGAGCTCGAGCTGTCCCTCAGAAGTAGATCAGCACTATCCACTTAAATAGTTTCCTTTGAGGCCGTGTGAAGAAGGATAGTTTAAAAGGCAGGGTTGGGAGAAATCAGTTAGAGAAGACTGGTCAGTGCTAGCCTAAAGAACTTTTTGGGATCCTGAGGATGTTGCCCATCCAATATTTTAGCTATGGATAGAGAGCATAAGGAACTGATTTTTTTATTAATATAAAGGTGATGTACAGAGGGGTTACAATTACCTAAGTCAGATAATGTGGAACTGATTTTTTTTTAATGTGCAGGTACTGGGGCTTGAAGTTAGGGCCTGGCAGTGTCCCCTACCTGTTTTGTTAAAGGCTGGCACTCTACCATTTGAGCCACAGCTCATTGCTGGCTTTTGTGCTGATTCACTGGAGATAGGAGTCTCACAGACTTTCCTGCCCAGGCTGGCTTTGAGCCACAAGCCTCAGATCTCAACTACTTGAGTAGCTAGTATTATGGGCATGAGCCCCCAGTGCCTGGCTAGAACTGAACTTTTTTTTAAAAAATCAGAATTTAATTATTAATTTGTATTAATTTGAATTTAAGTAGTCCCTACCCTATTAGAGGATAGTTAGCATCCTGGAATGCAGCTTCGTCTAGTTCGGGTTGACTCCTGGGTTAGCTGTCTCTGCAGCCAACTCCCATATTCCTCTCAGTCTGTGGTGTTCCCCATTCTTGGTTTCCTCCTCTCCATGGCTGCAGAATGGCAGGCAGAGCTCTTCATGCCCACTAGAGAAGGAAATTGAGATCAGATCACCCTCAGGGCCACTCAGCTGGAATCCTGGAATTCTTACATGGGAGCTTCCTCCTCCATTGTCCCTTTCTTCAGGCTGAGAAGCTACTGGGCAGTTACCTGCCACTTGGAGGTTCTTGCTGCTCAAAGTTGCTTCTATCCTAAGATAGCAGGAAGAAAGGAAAAGTCTTGTGGGAGCAGGAGTAAAACCAGCAACACTTGCTGGAGGATGGCAGGTAGGCTGGGGTGAGGGGATGTCTATCTGGGGAGCCACCACCAGCAGGGATACAAGTGCAACCAATTGCTTGGTGGTTGTTGCTGAGACCTGTAAGGACAGCCCTGCCACAGTCATCTGGAGACCACCATCCTGACCTGCCAGGCCACCATGGCCCGACAGATGCCATCTGGTTTTCTTGAGTCTCTCTGCTCAAACAGAGCTATGAAACCAGGTTCCTACTGGAGATATTAGGGAGATCATAGAGAAGAAAGGAATTGACATGTGGCTGCTGAGGGAGTGAAGTAAGATAGAGAAGATGCCACAGCAGGGTCACATAGACCCCAAATTAATCCCAGCTCCTCCTCTCCTAGCTACATGACTAAGAACAATTGGATGAACCTCAATTGCCTCATCTGCAAAGTACAGATGAATCCAGATGGCTAACAGATCCAGAGAGTGCTCTGCAGATGGCAAAAATCAGAGTGACAGAGGGTTTTTAGATACCCTGCACCTATCACTAGAGTCTGGAGCCTTCTCAAAAGGATCCTCTGACATGCTCTTGCCCTTTTTTTGTGTGCTGGTAGTAGGGCTTGAACACAGAGCCTTGCAGTCTCATTTGGCTTTTTCCCCTCAAGGCTAGTGCTCTACCACCTGAGCCACAGCTATACTGCTGGCTTTTTGCTGGTTAATTGGCAATAAAGTGTCTCCTGGACTTTTGTGCCCAGGCTGGTTTCAAACCACAGTCCTCAGATCTCAGCATCCTGAAGAGCTAGGATTACAGGTGTGAGCCACTGGCACCCAGCAGCCTTGCCTAGTTTACTCTGAGAAAGTTAAGAAAGCAGTGAAGGGGCCATTTCCTAATGTAATTCTGGCTAACCAGCAGAGCCTTTGTGAGACATGGCAATGATTTGCAAGACCACAGTCTATAAATACAGTTCCAATGCTTGAGTAGAGAAAGGCAACCTCTGTGGGCTCAAGTTTAGCCAGTAGAAGACAACTCCACTAACATTACCAAAAATATTCCTTCTTCCAGATTAATAATATTCCACCTCAGGGGGCTTAGGGATCAAACACCTCTATGGGAGGAACCCCTGCTAATGTGCCATTTTTAAGTTGCATGTGGATCTAGACAGAATGACCCAAAATAGGCCACATGGTGCTCCAGGAGTTTGGAATGTTGCCTGTTAGACAAATAGAAAAGAATACAGAGTCAAAAAGAATCTAGGGCTAGACAGTATTGCACACATTTATTCATCTATTTAATATGCTACATCATGAAACCCCAAGGTAGTAATATCACACACAGCATTGATTTCCTAAAGGCCTTGGCCATGAAAACCTTCTTTTCCATAGAGGAGCTCACCAAATACACCTTTGGGGGTGGGGGGGAAGCTGTCCTAGACTATTGAAATACAGATTTCATGAGCAGACTTTTCTAAAGGAAATTAAATTGAAGACAGGTGGGAGGTTGTTAAAAATGAAACTCTGTATGGAAACCTCTGGGTAACTTTAAAGATAAAAGAAATAGGCAGTGGGTTATCTGGGTTGCACATGAGAGGAACCTGAATCAAACAAGCTTAGGCATCAAAAGAATTGTATTGCCCTTGGAATTCGAAGCAAGCTTCAACAACCAATCAGCAGGGGAGTAAGGATGTAGCACAGTGAGAACTGGTGCCAAGGGCACCTACACCCTGGGAGCTCTCACCCTTCCTCTCTCACTAGACTCTTTTACACACATACACACACACACACATACACACACGCATAACTCCACACATACCACACATTCCTCCCACTCTTGCATACACATATGGCTCCCTCCCAACAGAGACTAAGATTTTTTTTAATTTTACAGATCCTACCACCTGAGACTATTTTGTCTCATTGATCACTTTAAAATATTCTTTTAAAGCAGGAAAGAGAACCATTGGCCCAGCTCAGTCAGATGACCCACCCCTGGACCAATCAATAGCAAGCAGGAGAATGCATTTCAGTGTGAACTGGGGAAGCTGGGCATATGGTGGAGGGAGGAACCCCCCTGAGGACTACCCTGGGGAGATAGCCCCATGTTGGCTGTGTTGGAGGAGAAGAACTGAAGGCAAGGGCTGGAGGGAGTTCCCACTGAGGAAACCATAATTGCCGTACAGGGAGCTCTCCTAACAAGCTCCAGTCCCAAATGGATATACTCCAACACTGTGCAAAGACCACTGTGGGGCCCTCCCTTCCCATCTCCTTCTAATTCCCATTCATTTTGATGAATACTCTTTTAAATCAAAGATAATCCACTTTGATTTCTTCCAAATCCTACTGTTAAGTATGCATGAATGTGATATTATATCAGATATATTTTTGAGTAGAAGATTTGTGCTTAAAATATGTGCTGTAGTAGGGGTAAAGATATAACTCCTGTTATCCTGTGAGTTTCCCACTTCCCCCTGCCTATCTTTTTGACTTGCTTCTGCCATGCAGCTGTTCCTTCTGCCTCTGGACCAACCCCCCAAGATACTCCTCCTTCAGGGAACCTTCCTTAGTCTACCTAGAATTTCTTACTCTGGTGTCTACATGGCTAATTGCCTCCCCTGCCCAGTCTTTGCTTAAACATGGTCTCTCAATGAAGCCTTCCCTGGAAGTTCTGGGGCTTCAACACAGAGCCTGGATGCTGTCCCTTAGCTTTCATGCTCAAGGCTAGCACTCTACTCCTTGAGCCACACTGCCACTTTCGGGGGGGAGGGAGGTTTGCTAGGTGATTGGAGATAAGAGTTTCACGGACTTCCCTTCACAAGCTGGCTTTGAAACAAAAACGTCAGATTTGAGGATTTTGAGTAGCTAGGATTACAGGCATAAGCCACAGGCACCTGACCCTGCTTTTCCTATTAACACTGAAGCCCATCCACTCCCTCTGACCCCTCCTTATCTGACTCACCTAGTCTCCTTCAAGTAAACCATGGGACTGATTTACTTAATCATTATTAGCTGTCTCCTCCCACTAAAACATAAAATCCCCAAATGCCAGGAATCTTCGATTGATGTACAGGTGAGTGATAAATCTTTGTTGAGAGAAAAACAAAGTTGTTGGGACCCAGGTAAGGAGAAACTGGCACTACTGAGCAACTACTATGTGCCATGAACATTCTTTCCCATAGCTCTTCCTGGCTTCGCTGCTCACAGGTATTATAAGCCCCATTGAAAGATGAAGAAATAGGAACCCAGAGAGATTCGTGAAGTTTCTCACAGGCACATACTTAGTTAAGTAGTTGAATCAAGCTTAACACCCACAATGGAGCCAAAAAAAAAAAAAAAAAACCATAACATACCTCCCACCAAATCCCTTAAGTGCTTAAATTGTGATTGTCAGAGCACTGCCCTGAAAATGCCCAAGAAGAATGCTTCAGGCAACATCCCTGAAAAGCAAAGGGCACATAATGATAGGTCTAGCCAACCTTCTTTTTTTATTTGTTCCTCTTTCTTTTTTAAGAGCAGAATCGTTATATTGAATGGAAGCTTTAGCACAGTCCCCACATACAAACAGATGAAAGTGGAGTTGTTCTGGTTCCACAGGAGATGGGATGGGGTGCAGTCTGTTTTCTCCCTAGCTCCCTGTGGCCAAGCCTGGGCATTCTTGAGGAACCCAGTTTGAAAACCATTGAATAGAAAGCAGAGCTCATGGCATATCTGCAGGGCTGCTGAGCCTCAGGAATGCCCATCTTAACTTCTGATTAAACATGGTGGATTTAACATTTGCATTCATGAGAAGCACCCTATCAAAACCTCACCTGAATTGCAATCAATGGTTTTTTGTGTAATATAAACCCTCTAGGACAATGACAGTAGAAGTCAGCCAATTGAATGAATACTAACTGACTAAGATATATCAGTGAGGCTGAAAGCTAAGAACCTTCTCCAAAGGCTGCCAGCTGTCACCATAGAACTCCCAGGGAGGGCCAGGAGTTCAAAGGCCTTGTGGACTGCTGAAGATGCAAGTGAGAGTGGAATCAACAGAAAGATTCATTCTGGAAAAATCTAGAAAAGGAGCTGTTAGATATCTGAGTTTCTTCCTATGTTCTAGAGCAACCAGATAGCAGAAAGTATAATTGAGACACAGAGCTCTGGACTTGGGGAAACCAGGCCCAGCTGAAGGCAGGATAAAGTGATAAACAGAAGAAAAAAAAAAAGAAGAGGAAGTGGAATTCTGCTTATTGATTAGGGAGAAATCAGCCAATCATGACCTATTCCACTCAATCTGGGGCAGAAACTATGGGATCACTTCCCCAAGAAGTAAGTCCAAGAGGAAAGACCCACAAATAATGGTAGTCAGGAGGTCTCATACTAAATGGCTTGGTTTGGTCATTCTCATGTAACATCCCTTGGTGAATGACCCCCACCTACACACATACACAGGAAGGGCTATGCAGCCTTTAAGTTTCTCTTTTTTTAGGTTAATATGGGTTTTTTTAAATTAATATTATTATCTTCAAGTAGTAGTATAGAGGAGTTTCAATTTAATGTGTTGATTTCTGGGTACAATGCATCTTGATCAATATCGCCTCTTCTATCGTTTTCCCACATCTCTCCCTTCTCCACCCCCCTCCATTGTCCTAGTTCTATTTTCACATATATACCTGAATATAATGACTGTATTCACCCACCCTTCTTCATAACCGTACATGAACAGCAGAGAGACATTCAAAGAAAAAGAAAGGAACTAAAGCCAACCCCAAAAGAAAGCTTGTGAGATAGAGATAAGCACAAACAGAGCAAGCTATACAGCCACCTGGCCTAGGTTCACACCCTGTCAGTACCATCTACCAGCTGTGTGACCTTAAGCAAGTTATGTAACCCCTCTGAGTCTCAGTTTCATCATCTCTAACATGGGAATAACAGTATCACCTACCCTAGAATGTCATTAGGTGAACTGAGATGAGTTCATGTGTATATCATGTGCTTAGAAAACTGTCTTGATAATATCAAGCAATATATAAAGGCTTAACAAATGAAAAAAATGCATGAAGCAGACAAAAACATCAAAATGATTTAATTAAAATCCTCAAAAGAGATAAGAGGCATGTCTGCATCCATAAATGCAAGCACAGGATGCAATTAAAAAGGAAAATTCTGTGAAGAAGAAAAACATAAATCAAAAATATGATTCCAGATATTAAAAACTAATCTCTTGGAGGATTGGAATTGAGGGGTTCTCCCCAAAAGTGAAACAAATGGAAAATGGGATAGAAAAAAACAAAGGAGGGAAGCAAGGAAAGAAAAAGGGAGAGAGAGAAGAAAGAAAGAAAGAAAGAAAGAAAGAAAGAAAGAAAGAAGAAAGAAAGAAAGAAGAAAGAAAGAAAGAAAGAAAGAAAGAAAGAAAGAAAGAAAGAAAGGAGGGAGGGAGGGAGGGAGGCAGGGAGGGAGGGAGGGAGGGAGGGAGGGAGGGAGGAAGGAAGGAAGGAAGGAAGGAAGGAAGGAAGGAAGGAAGGAAGGAAGGAAGGAAGGAAGGAAGGAAGGAAGGAAAGAGAGAGAAAGAAAGGAAAGAAGGAAGGAAAGAAGGAGGGAAAAATCTAAAAACCAGAGGACAAGCTGGATCACTCAGCATCCTACCAACTCGGAGATCTAGAATACCTAAACTAAGACAAGGAAGAAGCAACCTGGGAAAGCATGAACATGGTCAAAATCCTCAGCTAAAAGCCAAGGCTTTCCTCACTGAAAAAAGCTCACCCCGTTCTGTCTGCAACTACAGCCAAACACCCAAATCAAGACACACCTTGGCAAACATCCAGCAAGCGGAAAGAAAGGAAATCTTTAGGGTTTCTGGAGAGAAAAGAAAGGGTCACACATGCTGATTTTGCTCTCCGAATGGCACAGACTTCTCCACAGAGCCATCAGAGCCACAAGTCAGTAGCACATATTGCCTCTGTCTTTCTGGGGCTGGGAGGGCTTGGTTTTTCTCGTCTAAGAGAGAGCATTCTATACCCAGCAAACTATAAATTAAGTGTAAAGGCAGAACGGGGTCTCAGACCAAAAATGTGTCTCCTGCACAGGCTTTTTCCAGAATGTAAGTGATTAAACCAAGAAAGAGAATTCCGGAAATAGAGGATTAGGCCCCAGGGAAGTTCCAAATGCTGACAAGAAGAGCCAGGATGACAGCTGAGCAGGAACAGTTCCAACCCAGAGCCTGCAGTGGTGGGTTTCAGATGGGAAGACCCTGCAGACCTGCTCTGCCTCTGAGGCCTGGCATGCCATTCAGCCTACCAAGCAAGCCAAACCAGGAAACAAAACAAAGGTGAGGTGGAATCAATGAATAAGCAAAACAAACAACAAAAAGAGGAAAAACAAATCATCTTCCTGATCTCAAGAAAGAGATCAACCCCGGTGTAGTGACACATACTTGTAATCCCAGCTACTCAGGAGGCAGATACTGGGAGGATTTTAGTGTAAGGGCAGCCAAGGGAAATCATAAGGAAGATTCCTCTCTTAACCAACAGCAGAGCACGCTAGGATACCTCTCTCAACTAAACTTAATATGGGGAGCATAAGTCAGAAGATCATGACCCAGGCTAATGAGGGGGCTGGGGGGAGGGAATGCAAGACTTTATCCAAAAAAAAAGCTAAAGCCAAAAAGGATCGGGGGTGACTCAAGTGGTAGGACTCAAATAGTAGAGCAAGCACATGGTCCTACGTTCAAACCCAAATGCCACCAAAATAAATAAATAAATATAAATTATATATATATATACATATATATATATCAACTAAGAAATAAATAGCTGCCAAGAAGCTAGTGCCTACAGAAATACAAATGTGAAGAGCAGAAGAAGAAACTACTTGAGCAGTGAGCTGAGGAGCTGAGGAACAGGACCCGGGGGTTAGAGAAAGGTGGGACAGGAAACCGCTATTTTTCATTAGAAGCCTTGCAGTGCCATTTGGCTTTTTAAATTATGTACATAGGCTGCTTTGATGAAAATAAAAGTTAAATTAAAAATAATCATAAATTTTCAACATAGCTAGAAGGCCAGAGCAGCTATCAAGGGTAACGCTATTTCCTGCCCCCTCCTCTTAGAAACCGGGTGTGACAAGAGCAGATGCTAATGGTTGCTATGGTTTCTCCAACATCTCTGCTCCCAGGAGGAAAGACAAAAACTCTTGTCATGGTGCCAGGTTCTCAGAACTGGAACGAGAGGGACATGCTATGACCTGAATTCTCAGCCATGGGGACAGGCAGCCACCAGCAAAGATGCAATGCTTGCTTTCAGAGGGGGCCTTTGTGCTGGTTGTTGAGGGTGTCTTCATGCTGCCTGAGGATTCTGAAAAAAAAATGTCATAAATAAAAAGCATCATTGGAGACAGGAATCTAATCTATCAAGCAGCCAAAAGCAGCCTGAGTTTTATCAACAGTGGGATGACCTGAATAACGGACCTGCTAAGTGCTGTGTAGAAAATTTGGTGACTTTAGGCAGCACTCACAGACAGCCAGGCAGATGTCCAAGGACAGCGCCAAGGAAACAGACAAAAAAAGACCCCTCTCCCCAGGGCTCAAGGCCCCTGGTTAGTTTCCTTTGAACGCCTAGGTGTGGGGCAATCCAGTGATACAGAGGCAGGCAACGTAATGATACAAATCAGGTGTTTGAAGAATTCACAATTCAGGAACTATCTCAAGATTCTCTATTTTCTAGTGAGAGAATTTCATTCAGCCCACAACTTTCATATCAAGGAAGTACCCAAGAAGAGCAAGACTCTGCAGTCTTGCCAGGGAACATGTAAAAAGAATTGGCGTTGAGTACTCTAATCAACAGAAAATAGAGGAAGAACAAAAGAGGGAACAGACAGTTCTAGAAGGAAGGCAGAAAAAATGCATCTCTTGAGGAAGCTTCTGAGGGGAAATGATCTTGGTTCTGATTTCAGACCTGTTTGCCACGTTCCTGGGAACTGCATGAGAATTAGAGGGGAATTGAGTGGGGGGGGGGCTGGGAGGACCCCATGTGCCAAGGAGAAGAAAGAGGAACAAAGCCAAAAACAGCCCAGAATGAGCTGCAGCATCTGCACAGAAACTGAAGCACCCAGAGCCTGAATCCTTCCACTCCAAGTGTGGTCCTCCAAGCCTGGGCACTGGCCTCTTCACCTGTGAGTTTGGTGGATGTGCAGCATTCCCATACCCACCCTGAATCCGGATAGTAACCAGATTCCTGCGACTGATGTGCACATGGAGTAACTCCCTCCACTGGAAACCTGACAATGTCTCCTTAACACAGCAATCTTTCTCTGACATCAGCCCCCCCACCCCCTGAAGACGATCATGCTTTTTGTATATCCGTTGATTGAGAAGGTATTAGATAGCACAAAGTTACTATGAATCCCGTAATGCTTGTAATGAATTCTGTAATCGTATTCCCATCTATATTCTGCAGGATCTCTCTTTCACAGTGTAGGTGCCCCTGAGGGCTACCATCAGCACAGATAAACAAGAGTTCTTCTGCCATGTCCATGTCCTTTCTGAGACATGGCACTCCTCGTGGCCTAAAGATGATGTCCCCAGCAAGCTACTCAGAGTCATCAGCCTTCTTGTATAGTAATTTATAATCTCCAAGCCTGAATGCACTAGGTAAACACATTATATAAAAACTCCTTGGGATAAATCTTTTTTTATTTTAATGAGACTAGACCCAACGCTACAGACACGGTGCCTTCACCAAGGTATGTTTGTGATTGCTTGGTTTAGTGGGAATGGAAGTTAGCCAAACTTGCGGGTCACATGACCAGCACCTGACATGGTTCTGTCTTTCCTCGATGTGGACATGTGACTCTACAGAACAGAATTCCTACCCTGGCATTCTGTACTCTGATCCTGAGACCTGCCTGTAGTGTTCCCCTAGGACAGTTGTAATCCTTTAACATAGTCATTCACATAACCCATGCAGTAAGGCAGGTCTCAGAGCCTTTGAGTGGCTCTCCCTGGACCTCTGTGGTCTGATTTGATCCTTTATGTCCTGCAAATGAGAGGAAAGAAAAGATTGGTTTGAGTAACAGTTTAGCAAAATGTAACACATTTGTGAACTATTCGTGAGTTCCATGGCAGAAGGGGCTGCAGATCGTAAGTGCCTTCCCCAAACTCCTATGGCACCTCCATTGTGTCACCTGGTTCACAAGCTGTCCATGAGGGAATTCAGTGCGACATCACACAGCCACCCAGAGCAGACATAATTGCATCCCATCCAGCCAAGGAAAGACAGTGTTAACTTTTTTTTTTCCCCTCTGAAGCTCACCTAGCCTCAAAATGTCACTTGGGAGCAACAGAGTGTGAAGATGCCTGTCTCTGTACTAGTTTTAGATTTTCTTACCTAAGGATGCCGCCTTTATTGGGCCCATCTACCAGGGAGAGGCAGAGAGGGGAGGACAAGGCACACACTGTCCAATTTTAGATAGGCAGCAATTTGTGGATTCCTTAGCAAACCCAGCCTCTCTGACATTTGATGAGAATCCTGAAGAGCCATGTCTTTTTTTAAATCTATTTTTTAATGAGATACAGTGAGGTTAAGAGATTTACACATGGCCCTCATCTCATAGACATTTAGTGCTAAAAGTAACCTTGAGAGATGAGCTCTCACTTTGTTTTTAATGGAAAAGAAGCTAAGGCTCCGCGAGGCAGTACTGTAACTTGCCTGCGGTCATGTGGCTTTTGAGTAATGTGGCTGAGAGGTGCTTCCCTGCCACCCTCGACAGACTCCCGACCATTTCAGTTTCTCCGGCTCAAGCAGAGAAGAAAAAACCAGCCTGGCGCCTGTAGGCAAGCTCAACTAGAATTCAGCCATTTCTTTTGCCCTGGGCTCTTGAGGGCCAGGGTGAGATTGTCACCATGTCACACTCAGCCAACTTTGCCCTAGACTTGGAAATAAAAGAGCAAAGGCTGCTGATCCCACTGCAAATTAAGTCATTCCTCCTCCATCCGGTCTAGTATGGAATTTATGGGCTTGATATCTGGGGCTGATTGACAAAGAGAAGAGGAGATTAAAGAGATAAGACATGTGGCTCCAGGCTGTCCCGAACTGTCACCTGCCTTGCTGCCATTGGCCACTCTCTTCTCTATAGGCTTCAGGCTTCTCACCTGAAAGATGAGAAATTAGATGAATCAAAGAAGAATCTAGGGCCAGGAGTTTGGCTTAGTGGTAGAGTGCTTGCCTAGCATTCAGGAAGCCCTGAGTTCGATTCCTCAGCACCACATAAACAGAAAAAGCTGGAAGTGGTGCTGTAGCTCAAGTGGTAGAGTGCTAGCCTTGAGCAAAAGAAGCCAGCAACAGTGCCCAGGCCCTGATCCAAGCCCCAGGACTGGCAAAAGAGAAGGGGGAGGAAGAGGAAGAGGAGGAGGAGGCAGGAGCAGAGGAAGGGGGAAGAGAAAACAGAAATGGAAGAAGAAGGAGGAGGAGGAAGAAGACAAGAGAGAAAGGGAGGGGGAGGGGGAGAGGGGAGGAGGAGGAGGAGGAGGAGGAGGAGGAGGAGGAGCAGGAGGAGGAGGAGGAGGAGGAGGAGGAGGAGGAGGAGGAGGAGGAGGAGGAGGAGGAGGAGGAGGAGGAGGAGGAGGAGGAGAAATCCTGTGCCACCTTGAATCATCAGTCACCTTGAATCATCATCTCTGGGGTGTATATCCTTTACTTTCACTGAGCTCTGATTTCTTCACCTGCAAAGAAAAAAGGAGAAAGTAAAAATAAAATCAAATGTAGTAAACATGATTATGGTGATTGACCCCCTCCCTTGGGGTAGCTGAAAAGATCCAGTCAGACAAAGTCTGTGGAGATCCCAATGCTAACCTTGCTGCCAGTGTTGTCACTTGCTCTGCTCCATAGAGGATTCAAAGCTCAAAGGCTCAGATCTCTAGCCAGAAAAGTCCCCAAGGCCCACAGCCCAATGTTGAATGTGAGCAGTGACACCAGACAAGGACAAAGAATCTGAGCAAGGCCACATGTAGGAAAGGAAAGAGCTTGGGCCTTGAAGCCCAATAGATCCAGGTTTGATTCTGGATTGGCTATGTGGCTACAGCAAGCTAACCACTTTGAGCTTTTGTAGAGCAGGACGCTACCTTGTGGTGTAACTGTAAGGAGTGAATGGAATGACCAGCTGGCCACTGACTACATCTGTAATACTCTGACCTCCTTCCTGTTCTTGAACTAGGCCAAGTATATCTGTGTTTCAGGGCCTTTGTTCTTGCTGGTTCCCTTACCTAGAAGGCTTTCCTGCTCACTTCACTCAGGTTTGCCACACAAATGTCATCATTTTGGAAGGCTTTCCCTGACTCCCATCCAAGAAGGCCACATGCACAATGCCCCTGCTTCTACTTCACCTTTCCTCCCAGCCGGTCACAAGGATCTAATGCCACATGTGGCCCAGCTTTCTGTCAGTGTCCTCCAGAACAGAGCTCCATGAGAACTGAATCTCTGCTTCATTTGCTGCTGGGACCCTGGTCCTTGGCCAGCACACATTTGACATAATGCTGTCCAGTGACCAAGGGAATAAATGTGGAATGGTGTAAAGTATCCAGCTCTGGATCTAGACTTCAGGAAGGTCAGTTCTTCTTTGTTTTAAACTCCAGAGCAGCATCTTAACAAATGTTTTAGTGTTTCAGGCCTGTAATCTTAACTATTCAGTAGGCTGAGATCTGAGGATCATGTTCTGCTAGCTGGGGCAGGAAAGTCCATGAAACTCTTTTTTAAGAAATAAATTGCTGGCTGGGAATATGGCCTAGTGGCAAGAGTACTTACCTCATATACATGAAGCCCTGGGGTTTGATTCCCTAGCACTACATATATAGAAAAGGCCAGAAGAGCCACTGAGCAAAAAGAAGCCAGGGACAGTGTTCAGGCCCTGAGTCCAAGCACCAGGACTGCCAAAAAAAATTTTCTTACTTCTTTTAAAATTATTATTATATTTTTGCTATCTTTAAGTAGCTGTACAAAGGGATTTCCATTCAACAAATCAGTTTACAAGCTCAATGCACCTTGATCAATATCACCCTTTAATCTTCTAAAAGCTGGAAACAGCTGTGGCTCAAGTGGTAAAGTTTCAGTCTTGAGCAAAAACACTAAAGGACAGTGCCCCAACCCTGAATCCAAGCCCAAGTGCTAGCACCCCTCCCCCAAAGAAGAAAAGCTTTAAGGATATTAGAAACAAGAGCAATGTCCCTACATTTCAGAGATAGACACACAGGCACACACACACAGGCACACACACACACACACACACACACACACACACACACACACATACACCACACTTTTCATCTCCAAGTCCTTAGCAGTGAGTCAACAGGACAGCAATAAAAGATGGCGCAGTATCCTGGGACTGGTAGCAAGAGAGCTACCAAGCTAGGAATGGGGAAATGAAGCTACTAAAAGAAGCCAGAGCCCCTAGGCCTCCAACTGATAGGCAGCTGACCCACAGTGGTCCAGAAAATAGAGCTGAAGGGTTGAACTACCTGGGCCCTATTTTGGTCCAGCCATTCAATGACTGCAACCAGACCCAAAGGTAAAGGAAATCCATCCACATGGCCCCCAATGTCAGACTCTCCCTTCTCCATGAGAGAGCAGAATAGGGAGGCACTAGAGGACAAGGTTCAAGTACCAGCTCTCCCACATAGAGCCCTTTGGCACCAACATGAACCCTCCCAGCTTTCCCTCTCAAGCTGCCTATGGAATGAGGGCTCCTCACATCACCCCTGTAATAAAGTCAGTTTTGTCCAAAACAAGATTGCTTTGAAATAACACATCCCTTGCCTGAGCCTAGAAAATTCCCTAGGCTTTTCAGACAAGCATGTATTCCTCTTTCTCTCCAGTGCTTATTTCCTTGGCGTGTTTCCTGCAATTTGCAAGATTAAAGATTTAAGCTTATTCGACTGCCATGTGCTTTCCCTGCCCCATTATGTATTCTGCCCATGGCTCCTGTCTCCTCCTGCAGAGCTCCCAAATCCTGACTGTGCACACAGGAAACTGCTCCCCAGGTAGATCCACCCTGTGCTGTGTCATGCTTCCCAAGAGGGCAGGTAGACTCTGGTACTTCTGCAGGCCGAGCTCTGCCGAACCACATGCTCTTCATGATTCAGTATGGTCTTTTATGTTAGTTAAATTGTCTAAGGTTCAACTCAGTCCCAATTAACAAAGGCCCAGAACACCATGTATGGAGTACCTTTCCTTGTCTCCCTGCCCTCTGTGTTTCTCTGCAGCTTCAGATCTTGATGTTGATGATGTGTAAATAAATCCTTTACAGCCCTGGGGGCATGCACTCTCTAATGGACTCAGCACTGAGCACAGAATGAGAGCAAGCACAGTTCTTTCTAGCACCAATCCAGCTATCAGAAACCAGAAACCACAGCACATGGAATAACAATCTGATGATCACTCTCTAGAAATTCATTGATTGCTAGGAGCTCACTTTTACACATAAATGTTAGCAATCTATTGTCTAACAATATTTTTAACACATATTCATTTTGCACCAGGAACCACAAATCATGTGGGTGGTGCCAGTAATTGTGTGGTTACCACTATTGTCCTGAGTGCAACCCTACCTTAATCTCAGTTTGGGAAACTGGTGAGACCTAGGGTGCTGGTGTTTCCTGGCACCTACCAGAACCTTGGCAAATACCCAGCAGGCCAGCCAGCTGGAAACAGAAGAAAACATACCAAGAACAATTCCGCAATCATTTGCTTCATCCAACATTTATGAAGCTCTGCTCTGGGCCAAGCCCTGTGCTGAAGGCTTCAGAGGTCCTGATCATGAAAAGGATAATCCTATTCGTCATTCTCTACTGGAGAACCAGGGCATCTGCTCACACTAAATGAACCACACCCTTAGTACAGTGGAAAGAGTGCTAAATTTCAGACCCTTGCTCTGCTCTTGACTTGCTATGTGGTCACCTTTGGGCAAATCGTTTCTCGTCTCTGAACTAGATCACTATTTTCAACTGTGGTTGGCCTCACACAGGTCAGAATTCATCAGAATTCCTAGAAATGAGGGCTGGGAATATGGCTTAGTGGTAGAGTACTTGCCTTGCATGCATGAAGCCCTGGGTTCAATTCCTCAGCACCACATAAAGAGAAAAAAAACAGAAATGGTGTTGTGGCTCAAGAAGTAGAGTGCTGGCTTTGAGCAAAAAGGAAGCCAGGGACAGTGCTCAGGCCCTGAGTTGATGCACCAGGACTGGCAAAAAAAAGGATTCCTAGAAATGTGGATTCATGGATTCCACCCAGAGTAATGAACATTGAGTCAGGATTTTCAGGGATAGGCCCCAGGAGTCATCACCCTGGTCTCTCTGGGTGATTTTAATGTGCCTTTTCTAGCTTGAGAACTTCAGAGGCAGGTGGCTTGAGGGCCCCCTGGGCTGTAGCAGTCTTCTGAGTCTTACTGGGTGACCCAGCTCTCAAACACATGCTAAGTCCAGGAAATGGCAGATATAGAGATGAAAACAGCAGCAAAAAAGAGGAAGCACCTGATTTTGACCAGCTTAGAGAACAACACACAAGAGGGAAACCAAAGGCTACTATAGCAAGACACAGTAGCTAACTCTACAGAAATAACCATATAGGAATTCTATACAGGAAGAAATGCCAGGAGAAAGCAGGGCCAGGAACTGCAGCCACAGTCTGACCATAAGCAAAGGTTTCTGCTACTCAAAAGCCCTAAACAAAGCTGGGCACTAGTGGCCCACACCTGTAATCCTAGCTACTCAGGAGGCTGAGATCTAAAGATCACAGTTCAAAGCCAACCCAGACAGGAAAGTTTGTGAGACTCTTATCTCCAACTCACCACCAGAAAACCAGAAGTGGCTCTGTGGCTCAAAGTGGTAGAGTACTATCGGTGAGCAAAAGAGTTCCGGTACAGTGCCCAGGCACTGAGTTCAAGCCCTACAACTGACAAAAAAAAAAAAAAAGAGATCCTCAGGGCCTCCAGACAAGAGACCCATGAGTGCACCTGCCTGAGAAGGCAGGGTGGTGGAGTCCTCATTTACCCTGCACTCTGTGAGGATGAGGGTCTTCTCATAGCTGAAGGTTCTAGAACTACATTGTATAGTGATAGTGCCACGAGCCATGTGTGGTTGTGTGAATTGTTTGTTATTAATTAAAACAAAAACTCCTCAGTCACCTTAGTAACCCATCATGGCCAGCAGGTAGCATGCTGCAACACAGGTTGCAGAGCCAAAAGTTCCCTTATTCACCACTTAGCATTCCTTGCAAACAGTTGCTGAATGTTTGTAAAGAAACGAGGCTACTTTAGGATTTTTTTTTTTTACTCTCTGTGGCAACTACATCTGCTTCTGGAATAAACTGATACCTCCAGCAAACCCCTAACCCAGCCTGATTAGCCTCAGGCGGTGCTCACTGATGGAGGAATGCCTGGCTGTCTGTTTCTCCCATTACACACAGTGTTTTTGACAGAAAGGCTTCATTTCTCATTTCTTCCTATAAGCCAAAGGTCTGCTCTTTGAGCCTGGCTTACTGATTGTAATATTTCTCAAGCCCTGTTGTGTAGTGAGCACACAGCTTCCACTAACTCTGGAAAACACTTGCCTCCTGGGACATCTTTGTAATATCAATATCACACCACACTCACTCCTTCTCCCCATTTGAGCCTGGTCTTCAGGCTCCTCATCCTCTGTCTTGAGAAGACATTGGATAACGAAGTTATTGAGAGTCAATCACTCAACTCCCTCTCCCACCCAGTCCTCCCTCTCTTGAAGTTCTCTTCGCTGGCCCAAAAACCTTCACAGAAGATGTGCCCATAGGCGAGGCTGGAGCTAGGTGAGACAGCTGGAATGAATAAGGCTCTGCCTCCTCTCTGGAACAATTCACCCATCGATGGGTGAGAGAGTGGCATAAATCCACAGGGACAGGAGAACCTAGGAATAGGAATTTGGATGGAAGAGCTCAGAAGAGACATCACAGAATTGATCCTGCAACCAAGAAGAGGGATACATATTCATGTGTCGCCCAAAACCCTCTCCCAGTACATGAAGCTGTCTAAAGCCATAGCCTGGCCAAAGCCCCCTTTTCCTGAAGCCCCATGTCAGTCACTGGAATCCTGTGTGAATTATGAAAGCTCTGTCTGTCCTTTCTCCAGCCCTTCTGCCCTGGGGGTCTCACTCAGCTCTGAACTCCCTTTAGCAAGCCTGCCTGAGTCTGAACTCCCATGCTTCCTGCATTCCTGTGGCTGGTCTCTACTCACTTCCCAACCTTCCTTTCCATTTTCTTTTTTAATTTAATACAATCTTATTGTTATTATTAAGGTGTTGTACAAAGAGGTTACCATTTCATAAGTCAGACCGTAAGTATATTCCTGTTTGGGGACAATGTCACCCCTTCCTTTACTTCCTCTCCCCACCCCCAGTTTTCCTCTCCTGTCCCTTTCCACAAGTTACATAGTTCATTTTCCACATAGTGTCTACTGAATAACATGGTTGCATTTATTCATCCTTCCTCTCTCCCTTTCTGCATCCTCATTTTGCCCCCCAAAGAAAAAAACAAAAGTGTGCACACGCGCACATGGCACACACACACACACACATACACACACACACACACACACACACACACACACACACCCCACATAATTCAGCCTTTCTCTTCTCTGCTAGCTTTGGCACGGGTGCAGACCTTCCCCAAGCCATGGTCCAGTACTGGCACATGCTTCTCTCCATTCGATCTTGCCTACTTCTCAAATGGGCCCACCTTTCCTTTTAGAACATTTCTCCACTTAGATTCAGGTTCATCTTACCCATCAATCAGTGAATGAGGTTGAATTCTAAGTCATCCACCAATTCATTCAATGTGCATTTCCTGAATGTCTACTGTGCCCAGCTCTGAGCAGGACCTCTGAGCTCCACAAAGCCCAGCACATGACCTCAAGATGCTGCAGCCTGACACTGCAGTCAGATAAAGGATGCTCACAGGATGCAGAAGAAAGTCTAATAGATGGCTGTGGCAGTACCATCAGGCAAGACTAGGAGGTGCTTTGGGTAGGCTGGGAGGATGGACTTTAGTGATAAGCACAGCAGTGGTCAGGTGAACAACGCTGAAAGGCATTCTAGGTAAAGGAGACCTATGCATTCATGCCCAGTGGGGACCAACAGCAACCAATCTAAGCAGCCATATAGGGTGGAACCACACACACCACAAAATGGAGTGCTGCCAGAGAAAAGTGAGAACCGAGACAGGTTGAGGAGGTGGGCTCCTCATCAGCTAGGGACAGAGCATTTTGGAAGCCCATTCTGCAGGCTTTTTGGAGAGGTAAGATGGACTGGGCTGATACAATTCCCCAAGTGCATTCACCTACTGTGAGAAGACCATGCCAGGTAAGCCGGGTTCTGCCACTACCTCCAACAGCCAAGAGCCATTTCTCCTGACTAAGGAAGAGTTCCGAGAGTTCTGCTCAACTTGCCCACCTCCTACTGCACTTTCATCACTGCTGGTGCAACAAGCTATTTTTCTCTTTCTGATTCCTCACCTTCAGCTTGTGGTCAGCAGACATAAGGAATAAAACAAAAGAATTTCGAGGTCAAGGGGTCAGGTAGACAAATAAAGAAAAAGGGTGGGGGAATACAGCCATAAAAGTCAATGGACATATGTGAAAATGAAGCCAGGAAAATTGGAGGGGATTGGTGGGGTTGGGAGAGATGAGAAAACTAGATGCATTATGCTCATAAACTGACATATTCCATTGAAACTCCTTCATACACTGACTTAGATAACAAAATTATAGTAAAAGATAAACAAAATAAAATATGAAGCACTTCAAAGAATCCTACTAAGGCCGGAGGGAAGCTGGTCTTGAAAAGGACAGATTTAGTGACTGAGGCCAGGAATTGGCCTAACTGACCTGAATTCATTTCCCATTGTTGCTGAAACAGAGGGCCATAGATTTAGTGGCTGGAAAGAAAACAAATTGGTTACCTTCAAATTCTTAAAGTCAAAGGTCCAAGTGGGTTTGGCTACGTTTATTCAAATCAAGGATGTTGGCAGGTGTCTGTCACTCTCTGAGGCTATCAGAGGGAAAGACACTTCCCTGCTTTTTCCAGCTGCTAGATGCTGCCTCCATCCTTTGGCTTGAGGCTCTTCCTCTACCTTCAAAAATCAACAGTGTGGCATCTTTCCATTTTCTCTGACAGATCTCCAGACTCCTCTCACAAAGACCTCTGTGAATGCTTTGAACCTACTTACATAATCCAGGACAATTTCTCCAACTCAAGACCTTTAGCTTAATAACACCAATACTATCCCTTTTGCTGTGTAAGGTCACACATTCAGTTCCCAGAGACAGAAGTGTGAAGGACTCTAGACACCATCATCCATCATGACCCCCTTTGACATCCCCTTGAACTTTTCAACCCTGAGCATGTTGTCACTGACCCATGTCGCTCTGTCCATTTTTGTTTTTTCAGAGGAAACGACATTTGAAGCAGGAGTGAAAGTTCAAATCCACAGTCAATCTGAGCCGCCTTTCATTCAAGAGCTGGGCTTTGGGGTGGCTCCAGGGTTCCAGACCTTCGTAGCCACACAGGAGCAGAGGGTAAGTTTCCTGGGCTCCCCAGGTCTGTGGTCCTCAGTCCACCCCAGCTATCCTCAGAGACTAGATGGGAGAAATGCAAAGCTCACTCTGGCAGGCTCTGAATCTGCCCAAGAACTTAGTATGGAGCTTGGGTCCATTCATGGTAAAGGGTTTTACCCTGAAATTGGAGAAGGCTGACCTACTTCATCAATTCTCCTGTGCCAATCATTGGCTCCTAAAATTGAGTGTTCAGGGAAGCTGAGCTTGCTTTCTTTTCTTATTGAATGTTTGAAATTTTGGGTTGTTTTTTTTTCCTCCTCAGGACATTCTGTCACGGTAGACTCTTCTATACAATTTAATTTTTTTTTTTACAAAAGTTATTTGAATGTTCAAGAAAACTGCTAACTTGGATCTGATAGTCCATCACTTGGATTAGTTCAATTCAAAGCAGGCAACTAAGAAAAGAGATGGAAAATACATTTCCCTGCCATAGTTAAGCAGAGTGAACCCTCCTACATGGGTTCCTACCCACCCACCCTTTGATATAGTCCTGGGATGGGGTCCTTATCCAGACAGCCACAACCACTGCAGGAAAGCTGCCAGTCCATACAGGGAGGGCTGGCACTGCCTCACGTTTGAAGTGAGTTTCACATCTCAGAAGGGAGCCCTTTGCAGACTCAGTATGAAGGAAATCTCAAAGTAGGATGGCAGAGGGACACAGATACTGGCTCTTGTTCTCTCTCTCTCTCTCTCTCTCTCTCTCTCTCTCTCTCTCTCTCTCTCTCTCTCTCTCTCTTTCTCATCTCCTGAATATTTTTGGCCTTGTTTACCTAGAATAGAAGCTGGAGAGACTAGGACATTGCACAAGTCTTCAGCCAGACCACCCAAGACAATTTGTTTTGGGTGGCTCCAAGCAGAATGGAGTTGGTACATGATGACTGAGCAGTAAGGAAAAATGTACACTTGAAACTTAGGAGTCTGGCATGTTTTAAAATTTTGACTCAAAGGCCATCTTTCACCTGGCATTGTTCCCAGCTGTTTAGCCATTTTATAAAGCAATATGGTATGCTAAAAACTGGCTACAAATCTGTAAGTAGGCTGTATTTTTTTAAGTCTCTAAGATAGGTGATGGTTTTAGGCCTAATGTTTTGCACAGGAGGCAACTGGTGAAAGCTAAGGTCAGCCTCTACTGCCAACAGAGACAAGAAATGCTGGGAGGTTAGTCTGGCCTCTGTGAGCCCCAGAGACTGAGGCAGGCGCTGTACACTATATAAAGAAATGGGTAGGTAAGCCAGGACCCAAACACTATAACCAGAAAAGTAATAAATAAAGAGGAGGAGACCCTCGGACATCAGGAGGCAAGTTCAAGACCCAGAAGTTGAGAGTCAGGAAGAGTGAGAATGTGGGTTACCCAGACAGTCAGGTAAACTAGGAACCTGGAGCCTCTTGAGAGCTGTCAGAAATGAGCAAAGCCAGACACAAGTGGAAATAGTAAGGTTAAATTTCCATCTGTAATCTGCTACTGCCACCAGATGCCAGAGGCTCACGCCTATAATCCTAGCTACTCAGGATCCGAGGATCATGGTTCAAAGCTAACCTGGACAAGAAAAGTCTGTAAGACTCGTATCTCCAGTCAATTAGTAAAAAGCCAGAAGTGGAGGTGTGGTTCAAGTCATAAAGTACCAGCCTTGAGCAAAAAAGCAAAGTGAGAGCACAAAAAGAAAAATTCTATTGCTATCGGACAAGGTCCAAGGTGAACAGAATATAACTTGGATCTATATAGAGCTGACTGGGTATTTAGAGAGAAAATGAGGAAAGAGGAATAGATCAAAGGGGCTTGAACAGAATCAGGGAATTGAAAACATCATAAAACATATCAGGCTACTCAGGAAGTTGAAATCTGAGGATCACAGTTCAAAATCAGCCCAGGCAAATTGTCACCTCCAATCAACCACTGAAAAGCCAAAAGTGGACCTGTGGCTCAAGAGGTAGAATGCTAGCCTTGGATGAAAAGGCACAGTGCACAAGCCCTGAGTTCAAACAGGAAAAAGAAGAGTGGCCCATGTGAAATTCACCTGGATTTTCTAACTGGTACTTATTCAAATTGAGCCCCTACCATCCCACAAAGGCTGGGAGACAGAGCCTAATTGTCATGTATCAGCTGGAACAAATAAATGGTACTTGTTTATGACAGATTTGAGCTGCCAGAAACTGTGTTCGTGTGTGTGTCCAAGCCTTCACAGGCCAGGGTTGAAGGTTAATGGAAAAGAGGCTCAGGAGGGCCCAGCTGGAATGTGGTCAAGGATAGATCTTTGTCAGCACTTTCTTATACTATGTGAGCAGATCTATTTTCCCTGCAAAGGACTGGGCACAGGTTAGACCAACCGATGTGCAGAGGAATTCTTGGATTCTTGAAAGGTCAATTTTAGACTTGTTGTCAGAGGCAAATCTGACTTTGTAGTCTGTCGAATGTACCTCTTGTGGTGGCATTCCACGGTGTCTAGCTTGTTATTTGCATGCAGGGTAAGCAGGGTAAGTGAGCAACATCCTCTGATATTTGGAACATAACTCCCCCCACTCCCAACACAAAATGCAGAAGACAAAGTTCTTGGAAGTCGCTACTACTCAGCAGCCTGAGACACACTTAGTCCTCCCCCAACTTCTGCCCACCTGCCATTTGTGATATGGAAGAAATTTCTGGGCTGAGTAGAAAATTGGAACTGATGATTTCTAAGAAGCTTTAAGTCTCTGTTTCTCTTCCCACTATGAAACAGAGGGACCCCCCACAGAGAGCAGGATGAAGAAACAGAGCGTATCCTGGCTTCTGAGAGCAGAGTCATTTGCTTTGAAGGATATTCTCAGCAAATCAACCCCATTCATATCAGTATTTCTATGCTTATTATAACTAATAATAAGATATTTGTTAAACATTTTACAGTCTTCAAAGCATTTCTGCATCATCTCATTTCATCATTTCATTCATATTAATAGAGAAATACAAAAACACATCCCAGAGCTAAATCTAATAATACATTATGTTTACCAATATATAAAAGAGCATATTCATAGGAAATAAGACTTGAAGGAAATAAGCAAAATACCCACAGTGGGGGAATTGTGAATGATTCATTTTCTTCTCTGGGCTTTCCACATCTTTCCTAATGTGGCTTTATTTTTATTTATTCATTCTGCAAATATTTGTTGAATATCTACTATAACTGATGCTGTAGCAAAACAGAACAAACCCCATCTCCACCCTTGTGGAGCCCACAGAAAAAGTATCGCCTTTAACAAAGGAAAATTAATGTCAAGCCAAATGTAATTTGGGGACTAGCCCTCATTTGTCTGTTCTCACTCTGCTATGTGCTAACGTTTCCTAGCGGACCTTGGTACTCAAACATTAAATTGCACTGACTACATGATTCATTCGTTCTCTTCACATTTTAACCTCTTTCATTCATTCTTTCTCTTTCTGGTAAGGGGTCTTGAATTCAGAGCTTTGCACTCTCTGTTGGCTTGCTCATGGCTGACACTCTACCACTTGAGCAACACCTCCAGACTAGCTTTTTGCTAGTTAATTGGAGATGGAATCTCACTGAGTCACTGGTCCCCAGCTACATGTTGACATTTCCAACATCAGGATTTGTTTTATGATTAATCATATCTTACCATGACAATAGAGAGTGATTTTTTTTCCCCTCTCTTTCTTGGTGGTACGTAAAACCAAAAGGGCATCTTGCAATCTATGGCTCGGGCACATTGCTCTCCATCCACGATCTGCTGCCTCAGCTACAAGTACAGGAAAACCTTGCAAGAAGGCCAGAGGTGGCAAAACAGGTGTTTACAGAAATCCTTTTCCTGGGAGGTTCTTCTGAATCATGTTAGGAAAACTGATTGCAGAGTGAGAGTGTTGGGTGGAACAGATGACCTGAAGGGACCAAGTTATAAATGGGATGGTCTTTGTATAATGAAAAAAAAGATCCTCCTATCCATGCATAATTACACACATACACACACTTTATAGCGTTTTTCCATTTTATTTTCTAATCCCCAAATAATACTCTTGGGCTATAAAACAAACCAAAGATTGCTTTTGACAATCTGTAATCGCCTTAAATTCAATTAAGTCAAGGTACAGCCCTGCCCTCCAGGGCACCTGAGAGACACTCCTCTGCTTAGCTCAGCTCTGCTGGAGCCTTGCACAAGCCTGGAGCCTCCACCAGCAGAGATAGGCAGTAAGTGAAATCCTACTAGCAGAAAGGGCACTTCGGTCTTGTCAAAAATTTTTGTTTAATTAATAAATAAATTTTTTTAAAAAAAAAAGAAAGGGCACTTTGGACAGCAGAAGGTGGGCAGTGGCTACAACTAGTGAATGTACACTAGCCGCCGGCATTACACCGATCCCTGCCATTCACTACTTGCATTCAATCCCCTCACCAACCCCAAGAGGGAAGGTAGTATTATCTCCACTTTCCAGATGACAAAACTGCACGGTTAAGTAACTTGCTCAAGGTCGTGTCGCTACAGGAGTCATAGGGCTGGGCTCTGAGCCCAGCTGTATCCGTTTCTCCCCCGCCCCCACCTCCACCACCACCCCACCCCACCACTGCCCCTGCCTGTGTGCGTTCTGCTCCACCACACTGTGTGGTTGGAAAGCTGGCAGGCTCTCTGGGGGAGGGTGCACTAGAGCTAGTCCAGGGAAGGATCAGCCATTGAACCTTTTCTTTAGCTACCCTGACCCCCCGGAGAACCAAGGCTGGCCCAGTGCTGTGGAGAATAAGCCCAGAAGGCTGGATCCTGGATCCTAGTCCTGACTGTGCCTGTGGGACTCTGGACTGTTCACTCTCACTTCCCATCTGTGGGATGAGAAGATTTGATGAGATGCCCTGATAAGGCCTCTGGAACACACTCCTAGGAGTCTGTCAGTATGAACTCAAGGATACAGGGATGACCTGGTAGTTTGGCCAACAATAGTTTTATACTCACTCCCTGCTCAGCCAGTGACTCTACTGATGCCAGCTACCATGGAGTTCCATGAAAATAAGTTATGACACAGATGTAAGCTAAACCCATTCTACCCTTCAGAGGCACAACTTGGGCTCCTGCTAATGAAAAGTGGGGGAGGGGGAGATAGTATCCCTAAAACTTTAGGAGAGAAGCACTGTGAGGCCCCTTCCTCAAGCCACATACAGAGTGATCACATTGCTACCTGATCTAAAACCCATGTATTCCTGGGATGCCTGCAACATGCCCAAATTCTAGCCCTTAAGAATGTCTGGGGAGGCTAGTCTCACCTCTCTAGCCTCATCATCTGCCTCCTTCCCCTGAGGCTGCTGAAAGAAGCTGATAGAAAATTGCATCATTATTTCTAGCTATAAATGTAGTGAGTGAAAGCCCATGAAAGGGGCCAAGGATAACATACAGATCTGAAAGCCATATATCCTACAGATGGAGTGGATGAGCAGATGAGAGTCAGGACAGAGCTTAAATGAAGGAGCAGACATACGTGGAAGCGCCAAACTGGGATATGTCATAGGATAATACCACCACACCAAGCTGTGTTCCCTAATGACATTCAGAGTCAGGTTCTTTGCTCCTAATTCAAGATGGTTACTGATTATGAGGGACTCCCAGACCCTATTGAATATCTCTCACCATCTCCCCCAATGCATCTAGTGGTGATTCTTGATCTCCAAATGTTTATCTATGTAGTTATCCAATATTCATTCCACCACCTTGTTTGTATTTATGGCTAGGCCTTGAAAATGAATCTGGAAATCACTGTTCAGAAATCCCCTGGTAAGCATATCCTGGGTTTTTCTACTTGATAGTCTCAGAAACATCTTGAGGGACCAGAGTGGGAAGCCTCCTCCTACCACCAGCTTGGAACCATCCAGAAGAAAGAAGGGTCACACCTGGATTTTTTTTTTTAGCATGGTTTAGTTGATCTGCATCCAAAATGCCTGCAGAAATCCCGTATTACAACCCTACCACACCACACCCTGCGTCTAACAGCTGCCTACCAGCTTAGTGGAGACTGGCAATAAAAGCAAACATAATTGTTTAGGTCCTACTGGCCCCTGTGACGTCTTTGGCCAGAAACCTGAGCACAGTTGGCTCCTGAAAAAACCTGAGCCTGTGGTGGTAAGTCAGCCACATTTCCAACATTTGGAGGAAATGCTACATGGCTCACAATTAAAAGAAAAAAAAAGTTATCTGCCATCTCAGCCCCATATAAAAAGACCCAGCTGTTGGGTGAGGTGTCTACCACCGACTTGTGACAGCTCCTCTCAAACTTCCAAATTCAACTTCCTTAGTGCCTTTCAAAAGAGAAGACTCATTTGTCAATCTGACAGCCCGTGCCTGGTCCTTCGTATCTGTGTTTCACGGTCCCCAGTGGAAGTGAAGGCTTGCCCAGTGGGTGTTGCTATTTTTCAAGGCAGAGGGAAGAATTCGTTACACATGTCCTCAGTGACTTACAAATTGCCAAAGTTGGAGTCTAATAAAGATGGCATCCAGTTATACCCCACTAAAGCACTGGGAAAGTTCCAGAAAGCAAGACCACCAGCTAGATCTTCAGCCATTCCCTTCACATTCGCAGGATACATTATTTCTCCCAAACAGATAAAAAATAAGGATCAGTTAAACAACTACTAGCTTAGTTACTTAATCATTCTTTGCCCCCAAAGTACAAATATCTTCAGATGGCCTCTCCAAGAATTAGATTTTCATCTTTTTTTTTTGGCGGGGGTGGGGGGGGGTCATGGGGTTTGAACTTGGGACCTCAGCCCTATCCTTGAGCTTTTTGCTCAAGGCTAACACTCTACCACTTTAAGCCACAGCATCACTTCCTCATCACTTATTTTCTGAATAATACAAGTCTGTTTTTTCTCAAGATGGAGTTGAGGCAGAGGTGGGAGAGGAATAAGGAAAAATCTTGCAAAAATTGTTAAACTGGGAACTCATACCTGTAATCTTAGCTTCTAAAGCAGCTGAGATCTGAGGATCACAGTTCCAAACCAGCAAGAAGGAAAGTTCATGAGACTCTTATCTCTAACTACCCCCCCCCCAACACACACATGAAAACTAAAGGCCAGAAGTGGAACACTGGCTCAAGTGGTAAAATGCTAGCCTTGAGCAAAAGAAGCTCAGGGATAACACCCTAGTCCCGAGTTCAAGACCCAGGACCAGCACACACACATACACACACACACACACACACACACACACACACACACGGAATTGTTGCTTAGGCTTTGCAGCTCACACCTATAATCTCAGCTACTCACGAGATGAATATCAGAAAGATCATGTGTCAAGGCTAGCCAGGCAAAAAATTAGCAAGCCCCCATCTCAATCCATAAGCCAGCCATGGCAGTGTACATCTGATTCCAACTGAGCAGGAAGCTAAAGGCAGGGTGACCATGGTCCAGGCCAGTTTGGGTAAAAACACAAACTAAAATGACTAAAACACAAGAAAGGACTGGAGTATGGCTCAAGTGGTGGAGCTCCTGCCAAGTAAACATAAGGTCCTAAGTTCAAACTCCAGTACTAACAAAAGTAAAATTATCAATTGGCTAGGAGAAGCTAGGTACTGTGTCCAGTTCTGTTGAGAAAGTCACAGTGAATCCTGTAGAATATTCTCTGTTCCCTCTTCTTTGTGTTGTATCTTTCTTCTTCCTTTCCTTACAGTCTCCAAGGAGAGCTCGATATGCTATATGGATTGATTCTCCTCTCTATTACCTCCCAGTTCACCTTTAGCACTCCACTGACACTTTTCCTCATCAAGGTCACTCATGAAATCTTTGTGGCTAAACTCGATCATAGCTGATAAGCACACTCCTCTGTCTGTACCCCTACCTTCTTTCTCATGGACATATCAAATCAATAACCAACTAAACTTGTCCTCTTACCCTGTATCCACATCTGCACCACTGAATTGCTTTTCCCTTCAGTTTCTCCCACCCTGTAAATGGCCCAGGGAGGGGAGGAAAATCCTCATTCACTACTTGTGGACTTGTGCCTCATCCTCCTCTTCTGTAAAATAGGTCTGATAATGGCTCCTACCTCCGAAGATAACTAGAGAACTAATGAAGTCATACATATAACACTTGTAGGGAAGCCCTTGGCATTGGGTAAGTGCCTAATAAATGCTAGTCACTCACCATCATCCCTCACCTCAGGCCCTACTTCAATTCAGCTCTTCATGATTCCTCATCTGGATAAGAACAGCAGTTGCCTCTCTGGTCTTCCCTATTGCTCATCCTGGCCCTCCACAACTCATTCTCTGCATCAACATGATCTTTGTAAAGTACAACTCAGAGCATCTTCCCCCTCTCATGGACCACAGAATAAAGAACCAAAAACCTAGTCACAAATCTCCCTGGTCCAGTTCCTATAGTCCCTGCTTCCCACACAACACACCAGCCACATTATACTGTGTGTTCATCCAAGCAGCACATCCTCTCTCCCTCTTCTTCCACCAGCCATGCTCTTTCCACCCTCTCTTCACCCATCTCCTGCAGGATCCAGCCCCACTGTGCTGTGCTACCCTCCAAAGACCATTATGTAGTAGTCTATGGAGATTTCTATCATAAATAAACACGTTGTACTTGTCTGCTTGCTTACCTATCTCCCCTACCAGATAGGGAACTCTGAAGAGATGACTCTACCTAGTTATTTATATCTCAGTATTTTACACAATGCCTTTCATAGGGAAGGGACTTCATAAATTCTATTGATAGAGTGAATGCATGCATGAGAGAAGAACTTTATCCTGTCACACTTTAGTTGATACCTATTAATGTCTTCTCTAACCCACAGAATAAAGGCTAAATTCTGCATCCTGCTTCCAGACACCTCCTATCCCAAGATTAAATACCAAAGCTATCTAGTGCAAACCCCACACACAAGCCTTGAGCCTTCTTCCTGCCCTACTCCTTGGTCATGCCATGCTGACTCGATTATTCAAGACCTATCATGTGTCTGGCATGTGTTAAGAGGACACAGCAGTAAACAAGACAGGCTGAGTTCTCTTCAGAGATTATAGTTCAGAAGGAGAGAAGGCAACTAATCAATCAGCCATCAATTTGGGATTAAGAATCCTATCTGTCTAAGTAAAATGTCTCCTGGATACTCTGGACTTCTTCGGGGAAATGGTGAGTTTTTATCATGCTGAGATAGGTAGATGGAATACCGTAGAATTCCTTCTGAGGGCTAACTTCAATAACTGACAATCCATTTAAATTCTGCTTCAGATAGGGTATAATTTAAACTGTCTTTAACATTAGGAAGTGAGAGAGAGAGAGAGAGTCCTTTGATTGAGTACATGGAGAACAAAAAAATAAGAGAGATGTCACTATGATGTAGCAACCCCAGCCTGGGTCAAAGACCAGACTTCTGGTGGCTCCTACCCTTGCCAGCATCCATTGGGTAGAAATTCCTATTATGTAGCCTTTGCATTGGCACTGACACCAAAATCCAGTTGCTCATCTCTCTGCATGGCTTATTTCCTCCTCGGACCCAGGCAGTGGAAAGGAGGCCTAGTGTCTATTGATCCACCTACTTTATCTTACTCAAGAGACAAGTTAATAAATCAGAACATTCCTTGGTTGGGTCCTGCCGGACAGTACCGTGTTATCTATTGATTCATGAGCAGCTCACTATCTAAACTCCACACAGCATGGCCTTTGCTTTCTGATTATTTTTAATAAGAGGGAAAAAAATCCATAGAAGACACTTCCATACATAGACTAAAAGCTGTCTCATCTTTTCTTTACCCACAGGGTAGGTAAAATAATCACAAGAATCTCTTAGAGATATCAACCATAAGGGATGAAGAATATGAACAGGCCTACCAGTTGTTACACTCCCTTGGCAGGGCAGGGGAGGAGGGTACCTAAAAAGACATCCCTTCCCTGTTGCACCTCCATTCTCCTTCATACTTAAAAATAACTGTTTCCCAGCCATCAGGGCCCTAGACAGCCCTGCATTTGTTTATGCTGTGACACCTAGGCTGGATAGCCCCAGTAATCATTCTGTGTAGGCCAGTAAATCTTCCTGCTCATCTCTAACATTCTTCTGTCCGTGAAGCACATCTGGTATCCTGCCTACTGCTCTCTCTCGCGCTCTCTCTCGCGCTCTCTCTCTCTCACACACACACACACTCTTGCTCTGTCTCTCTCAGCACATTTGATCTCTTACCTACTGCAGTCTCTCTCTCTCACACACACACACAGATATTCATAAAACTTCTTTAACAATAGCCAACTGGTTTCTAATATGAATGAACCCAGTAACACACATTATTTACACGTCTTTCCCAGTAGCACACATTATTCTTTCCCATTAACACACGTTATTTGCATGTCTTTCTTCACCCAAGGAGAACCCATTGAAGGCCAGAGTTCTACAGCCATAAGCACAGAACCCAACACTACAGACCAATGAATGAATGAATGTCAGGCCTAGGCAATACTGGCTCACTGATTACTCCAAACTCAGAAGCAGATCTTCTTGTAAAAGAAAAGTCATTCTGAAATAAGAATCCTCACACCTCAGGTTATCTGCCATATGTTTTGAAGTAGCACTCAGAGGCCTGCAAGTGAGGTCGTGGTGCATTTGGATGACAAAGGAAACTGGAAACTGGGGTGGCAGCCAGGTCCCTAGAAGAGCCAAGGGGCCCACAAGAAGGAACACTTGGAAAGGTGAACTGGAGCTTAACAAAGAGGCCACCCATCTCTGTAGGAGAGGGATGAGAAAGGTGTTAAGGGTAGGTAGGATTTGGGCATAGTGCCTATTCAAGTTAAAAACATGCATTCTTTCCACCTATAGTTGCACTTCTTGAAAGCTGCCCACAGCAAATGCATACACGTGCACACCAAGAAGCATGGCTGAATCTTATTTCTGCAGGACTGTTTATAAGAGCATGATTTTAGAAACAACTTTAATTTTCATCAATAGGATAGTACAGTTAAGGAGGGACAATGCATATCTAGTCCTCTACCCCTCTGCAAGGAAGATTTGGAGATCCCTTGAGGAAAATTTCCAAGACATATTAGTAGGTGGGAAAAAATAAAGGCAAGTTGCAAAGTCATGCACAATTATGTGTCCCTCTTTCTATCAATGGCACCCACATACTAATCTATATTTTGGGGACTATACATGTCTGCAAACTAGCATGCAGAAAAATTCTGGAGAAACAGAGCTGTTTAGAGAGAAGAAATGGAGCTTTATCACTTTTTCCAGATCTCTGGGATCCAGAAAAATGATGAGAATGTGTTGGGAAGAATGGATTGGTGTGTACTCATGTATTCGTTTAAGTGTTTTAAAGATGTGCATAAGGTGGCTATGAACAACTATGTTTTGTAGTTTGGAACTAACATCTAACTCCCAGACTCACTCAAAGAACAAAGAGTACACCTACTCCCCACAGTCAGGGCTGTCTCCTTGCTGGACTGGTCCTGCCATACCTGCCCCTGTAGACAGACTCTGCCAAACTCTAATTTTTGTTTCCAGTACCCGTGGAGTTGCAGGAGAGTCCTGTGGCTCCAAAGTTTGCCTTTTGGGAAACCAACTTTCATAAAGTTGTTGTTGTTGTTGTTGTTTTGGTGTGTTGTTGTTGTTGTTGTTTTGTCAGTCTTGGGGCTTGAACTCTGGGTCTGGGCGCTGTCTTGAGCTCTTTCATTCAAGGCTAGTGCTCTACCACTTGAGCCATAGCACCACTTCAGGTTTTCTGGTGGTTAATTGGAGATAAGAGTCTCACAGACATTTTTGCCTGGGGCTGACTTTGAACCTCGATCCTCAGATCTCAGCCCCGTGAGTAGCTAGAATTGCAGGCATGAGCCACAGATACCCTACTTGTAAACTTGTTTTTAATGTTTTTGAAGTCAAGTTTTTTTGTGTGTGTCTTTCCTTCCTATCCCCAAGCCTATAACTAGAGACCATAATTCCTTTTCATGAGATGGGATGTATATACTAGCAATGGTTTCCACCATGCCCGGCTCCAGCTGGCCATGCAGGTGATATTTAATTCACTTCATGATTGCATGGGATCTTGGTAAATTGGATTGAGTTGATCTGATTGGTTGATAGCTCCTAAAGAAAAAAAAATCCCACTCCCTTCCTCCCTCTTTGAGGCCAAAGTTTCTGGGCTATAGGAGCTGAATGTCCTCCTCTCACATTTAGGAAGTCACACACACCCTGTTAATAACAGGTGGGGCATTTCCAAAATTTTGTTATGTCTCTGAAACTAAAACCTAACCCTGCCCATTCCTATCTTGGTGGTGAGTCCACACTAAAGGCTCTGCTAATTTGTATTGAATAGTCCGAGTGCCATGGACTCAGCTACTCTCAGACCATCAGTGAAGATAACATGGGCAACTCAAACATAAAGCAAGACCTTATTTGCCTTATTTCAAAACTACCCAACATAATTGAGTTCCAGTGGCTCACACCTGTAATCATAACTACTAGAGAAACTGAGATCCAGAGATCACAGTTTGAAGTCAACCCAGGGAAGAAAGTCCATGATACTCTTATCCCCAGTTTACCACCCAAAAGTCACTAGTGGAGCTGTGACTCAAATGGCAGAGCATTAGTCTGAAGCAAAAAAAGCTAAGGGACAGCACCCAAGCCCTGAGTTCAAGGCCTAATACTTGCATACAAAAGGGAGGCCTGGTCCAGTGGCTCAAATGACAGAGTACTAGAAAACTCAGGAGCCCAAGTTCAAACCTGAGAGAGAGAAAGTGCCAAAAATAAAATTTCAATATAAAGATACAAAGAGTTCCAAGAAAAGGAGAGAAAAATAGTACCATACTTCTAGTCATCAAAGGCAAGTTGAAAGGACTATGCTAATATCAAACAAAGTAGGCTTCAGAGCAAATAATATCACCAGAGATAAGGAGGGTCATTTCATAATGAGGGAAAGGTCAATTCATCAAGAGGTCCTAACAAGCCTAAATACCCATGCATCGGAGCTTCAAAATACATAAAGTAAAAGCTAATATGACTTCAAAGAAAAGTAGCCAAATTTACAATTACGGCTGGATATTTGAAAAAAAAAACTCACAGTCACTGCTAGGATGATAGAAAGAAGTATCAGCAAGGACACCGAGGATGTATATACCACTGTCAACCAAGTTGATTTAATGGACATTTATCTAGCTCCTTAGGTGACAATGGCACCCAGGACATGTCCTCAAATTCTAGACTGCATTCTGGGCCAGCATAACAAGCCTCAGTAAGTTGGAAATCATCCAAGTTATGCTAAGTATGTTCTGATCATAATGGAATTAATTTAGAAATCAGTAGCAGAAAGATACCTGGAAATTCCCCAAATACTCAGAAGCAAAATTACACACTTCTAAATAATCCATGGATAAAAACAAATTTAAAAGTATTTGGAGCTAAGAAACAAATGAAAACCTATGATACGAGAATTTGTGGTCTCCTCTGGAAGTTCACAAGGAAGGCAAGTTTATAGAATTTATATTAGACGCCTAGAATTTACCTTAAACACTTTTGTTAAGAAAACAAAATCTCAAATCAATTGACACTTCCTTGTTAAGAAGCTACTAAGAGTGGATTAAACCAAAAGTGAGCACAAAAAGGAAAATAATTCACATCAGAGTAGAAACTGATGAAGCATAAAAAAGCAACAACAGTGAAAAATAATGAAGCCAAAAGATTTTTTTTATAAAATCAATAACCTCTGGGCCAATATGGTATACTGGGATTTGAACTGAGTCTCACACTTAGTAGGCACGTGTTCACTACTTGAGCCACACACCAGTCCCTGGATTTCTCTACTTATTATCCCTGCTGCTGCATTGCCTTGTCTTAGGCCTGCTTATTAACTCATCCATCATATCTGCCAGGCTGCTACCTGCAGCCACTGGAGCCCTTATCACCTATGCTCTAACATCTCTTTGTACCTCTGATGCCTACCTATTCTGAGGACCCCTTGAGGCCACCTTCTATATCCCTCATTATTATCTCTGTAACCAACAGAAGACCTGGCCCTATAAAGCATCCAGAACATGTTTGCTAAATGAATGGCTTTGTTTCCAAACTCTAAGCCCTGGTTTCCTACTTCATCACTCCCAAAAGCCCATCCTGCTTTACTTTACCTGGAACTGATTAGCTTTGCTGGATGGCTTTAAGAAAGTCATTTTCCTTCTCTGGGTCTTCAGTTCACTCATCTATCAAGCAAATGCATTGAGTTTGGATGATGAAGGAGGCACTATTAAGTTTCCATTTTCTGTTCCTGCCTCCTTGGTGCTGTATTTTTAGCCCCAAATCTTTGTCTCAAGTAGCACATGAGCACATTTTCACCCTCTATGTCAAGCGAACACCAAGCTATGACTCCCAGCCCCAAAACAAAGCCCAACCAAATATTTGCTGAATCTGTGTTTATCCACTCAGGGGCTCCAGGGCCTTGACACCTGTTAGTAGAGAATCTGCACCTTCTACACACCAGAGTTAGCAACTCCTCTTCCGAGAATTACCCTTCCCCCTGGGGACCAGGTTTTCAGCCTTAACCTGGACATATTCCAAGTAGCTAATGAGTCCCCATCCAAGAAATTCTTTATTACCCCAAAGTAATAAGGCCATTGCCTTCCCAGAAAAAAAGAGGTAAGTTTATACCACCCCAGGGGGAAATCTGTCTAGAAAGGTGTCCTGGATCCTGTAGGGTTGGGAAGCGCAAAGGCCAAAGGGAACTCCTGGGCTGTAGGTTGAGGCAGAGCATGGTGAGTGTACATAGCATTCCCACACCCACTGTTACCTGCAGGAGTCTCACCTCTCAGGTGCCACCTGTCAGAGAGGGATAAAAGTCATCCTATCTCAAAGGCTGTTGTGAGAGTTAAGTGGACTAACACAGCTTAAAAATCTGATATATTGATTTTTTTCTCTCTCCATTTTACTCCACATTTTAGTCTTCCAATTATGTAGCCCAATTTCTCTTCAATTTCCTCTTCTCTCTCTCCATTTGTTATGTCTCCTGAGACTGATGTTATTGACAAAGAAACCATTCCCTCACTGCTACTCCTTGCACAGGGTGAACAATAAATAAATGTACATGGGATGAATGGATAAAAATCTGGTCCTGCTAGGAAGTTGTGAGCGGAAGTTTTCCCTTCCCCATCTTCCATTTGACTGGTAATAATTCACTCAACTCTTTCCTATGTCTATAGAGCCTCTGCTAGGTACCATTAATGTTAGTAAATCAATTTCCTCTCAAAAAGAAGGAGAAAAGAAAGAAAGAAAGAAAGAAAGAAAGAAAGAAAGAAAGAAAGAAAGAAAGAAAGAAAGAAAGAAAGAAAGAAAGAAAGAAAGAAAGCAGGCAAGCAGGCAGGCTTGTCCACTATGTATGATACGTCTCCATTTTCTAGCTAGGAAATTGATAGTGAGGAGATGCAGTGATCTTCCCTAGACCACAGAAGAGGCCCTAATTGATCCCAAGTCTATAACTGGGCCCATGTTCTGCGCCACTCCCCAGAATGTGATGCAAAGCATTTATCACCTTTTCATTTCAAAAGTTAAAGAGGCACACCCTCATAAACTCAGAAAAGATAGAAAAATACAGAGAATAAAAAAATGTTAGGCAGCTTTGGGTGCTTGCCTAGCATGCATGAAGACCTGGGTTTGATTCCTCAGCACCACATAAACAGAAAAAGCCAGAAGTGGCGCTATGGCTCAAGTGGCAGAGTGCTAGCCTTGAGCAAAAAGAAGCCAGGGACAGTGCTCAGGCCAAGTCCAAGCCCCAGGACTGGCCAAAAAAAAAAAAAAAAAAAGTTAAACACCAAAAACATCTGAGTTAAACACTCTGGAACATGTTAAAGATCTCTTTTCCTACATATGGATTTTGTGGCCTTGTTTTAGGGTTTTATTCTAAAGCCATAATCATGTGCTGCAAGTAAGAGTGTGTCATGACTTCACATTATATCCAACATCATTTTCCTTGTTCTTACGCATTCTCCATCTCCATCATTTTAACAACCACACAATATTTCTATCAAACAGACATATAATTGACTGATCATCCCTCTGTGGTTGAATGCTGCAATTGCTTTATCTGTCCCTGCTATTGTAAATAACACTGTGCTAAACATCTTTGTGTTGCACACAGTTTGAGATTATTTTCTTAGGCTGATTTTAATGCTGCCCTTGGGCTAGCTTCTAGGATGAAATTATTGGGTCAAGGGAACTGAGTAATTGTAAGACTTGGGGAGAAAAAAATGTTGTGCTGAGTGTGTATTTTCCTAAGGATTTTCATATAAAAAGGGAAAGGGGGAATAGGGAGCCAGAGGAGAATAGATGGTGACTGGTCAGCTAATGGTCTCAGACAAGAAAAACCAGAGCCTGTCAGCAACCAGGCTTTATCTGAACTTGGCTATGTCAACATAAAGAGATAGCAAGATGTAAAGGACTTTTTTTTTCTTATTTCTCAGAAGGAGCAAATAATCATTTCTAGACACTTCAGGTGATTCATGAAATAAAGATATTTGCAATCAGTCTAAGAACACAACAGATACGCTTGCTAAAAATAAAATAAAATAACAACACATGGAAATCATCCACCTACCAAACATATCTCCCAGCCTCTTCCCATCAGCCACAACTCAGCTTCCAGAAAGGAGACCCCAACTTCAGGTCTTCAGCAGCAACACCATGGCTTTCTAGCCTGCCTTTCCTGCCTCCCAGGGGAGTGTGAAAAATAAATAAGGATAAAGAACCTCAGGGATATAAAAAAAATCCCGTGTCAATTTTTTTAATTTAACTTCTGTGATCAAAAGTAACAGCATTCACAGTACAGTGACTTTCACCGCCATGCAGAGGGCATCCCGGCATCATTTCCCGAAACATTTTCAGTATGTACTTCTTTGAAAACAGACTGCCCATCAATGCATTAAACTGATGCATGTGTAACTTTTACTGGAGAACTTAGCTTCCTAAAGTGAGACACACCCATCTTCACACATGCTGAATCAGCACGACTTCTTTGACCCAGCCTCAATGCTCTTCCAGAAGCTCCCACCTCTAATGCCAGATAGAGCTTGCTGACTCACAGGCTCCTGGAGCTGAGCTGGCCTATGACTGCAGGGCCGGGCTGACTTCTTCCCCAACTTCCACCCTCTAGAACCTCAGCCCTGCGACAGCCCCAGAGACCAGACCACAAACCACAGCTAGTCCTTGCAGGTCATCGGAGGACAAGTGGGCTTCCACTGGAAGGTGCACTCTTCTCCATTTTACATGTGCTGTTCTAGAAAGGAACTGGTTCCTGCCACCCAGCAAGACCTCAGAAACTCTAGAGATTGGCAGGAATCATCATTGCAAAGCCAACCTTGCTGATAGCACATGATCCAGAATCTTCAATTTTCACCTGTCTGCATGCCCAGTCCCTGGTGAGGGATGAAAATGATAGTACGTGGAGCTGGAAACAACCTCAGGTTCTCTAGTCCTTCTCCTTGATTTCCATTTCAGGAACTGAGATCTGGAAGGGGAATGTCACACTACCCCTTCATCACTCTAAAATTTAGGGTAAAGTTTTCCTAAGCAAGGTGTTCTCCAATGCCAATATGGCAGAAGCAACCAGAATAGAGCAGCTCAAGCCCACCTGGCCCTGATCACCCAACACCTGACTCAATCAATATTGACACCAGGATGTGGGGAACTTGAAAAGGGTCCACAGACATATTCGACACAGCTTGAGGGCTGGGAAACAAGGCCTGGAAGTCTTGTAATAAATATGCCTGCTCCCAAAAGGAGACCAAATCCTGTCTAAGGTGGAAATGGTTCTCTTCCCCCACTCCATCCCAAACTGTAGCATCAAACCTGTCATTGTCAACCTGAGCTGTTTTAACTTCAGTCCTTTTCCAAGTTCTTCTCATTTCTGCCTGGGTTTTCCAAGAGTCTATTTCTCTCTCTCTCTCTCTCTCTCTCTCTCTCTCTCTCTCTCTCTCTCTCTCTCTCTCTCTCTCTCTCTCTCTCTCTCTCTCTCACACACACACACACACACACACACACACACACACGTCTTTAGGTATGCTGGTCTGTCTGAGTTCATAGTAAGGATTCATTGGGGTGAGCTAGAGAGAGCTCAAAATGAAGAATCCAAAAATAATCCAGAGAATGAAGTCTCCCCACACCCCTGCAGCCAGCTGTGTGGCCATAGGGAAGTCACATGGGCTTTCTGGACCTCAGTTTTCCCATATGTCAGGTAGATTGGACTCAGTTAATGACACTCAATCTAGCTACAGGAGTAGAATCCTTAGGGAGTTTGGGGAAAATCCTAACACTGAGATCCCATGCAGACCAAGTGAATTCCACTCTCTGGGGTGCACCCAGAGCATCTGTGGTTTATAAAAAATAAAATACTTCCAGGTGATTCTGATGCCGTGCAGACTGAGAAACACTGCCCTGGGCGATCCAGTTCTACTATTTGATTAATTTCACCATTTATCATGGAGGGGACAAGAGTAAGAGAAGCCAGAATAGGGGATTTGCTTCTGGTTTCCTACGAAGAAAAGCAAGGACAGAGACGCAAAGTATGCCACCTGGGATCCAATTGAACTCATGGACTTCCTGAATAGGAAGGAGAAGGTGTCTTGAATATAAAATCAGTCAACCAAGGAGCCCTGAAGTCTACCTTTGAGGTTTCTTAGTAGAAACATGCTTGCAAGGAGCACAAAGATTTCTCCCTGCTAGTTCAGTCTGGAGCAAAGGGCAGAACTAGGAATCTCAGAGGATCCACAGGCAGCTGTGACTTGCCAAGACCCTGTCAGCCCCCATCATCTCCACCCCGAGTCTGATGCTGCCTTCAGAACTTCCCCCCAGCCTCTGGGAAATGACACTGTAGCACATACCAGGTCAGCCTTCCACTGGTCCAGCAGTGCCAGAGAAATGGAGGGTGGGGCCTCAAGCAAAAATTCTATGCTATCCACACAGTTTAACTTCCTCTGAAATGGTGATGGGTCTTACAATGGATGGATTCTTGGATTTGATGAGATATGGTAATATCTCTGGTACCTGTCAAACATTCTAAACTTTCATGATTCTATTATTCAGTGGCTGTCAGTCCACATCATCTTTATCTCTAAAGAATATATTTATCTGGCCCCATGGAGTCTCACTGGTTTGTACTAGTGCTGTCCTTTGATGTCATCCACAGACCAGCAATCAACCACACCAACATGTCAGCAGCCAAGCTTGTGAAAGGCCCCTTTTGGCCCCATCCCTAGAGAATGAGAACTTGCCTTTCAATAGGATCACCCCCATGATTCTGGCACACTAAAGTTTAAGAAGTACTATAATGTTCACACTCCTCCCCTAACACTCACACTGACACAATTGCACATACACACACAACAACAAAACATACACATAATATATTTTCCAAGAGCTCTCAGCCAGAGAGAGCCTCACTTGCTACAAATAAGAACCCCTAGGGGGCCTCATTGCATTTCATGCTGGCATACACTGAAGAGTCATTCGCTTTCAGTGGAGTGAGGAAGAAACCCCTGTGAGGATACAGGCACAAGAAGAGCCAGAGGTGTGGTACAAGGATGAAGGCAGTGGCAGCAGCCACCCCTCTTAGATGGAAGACTTAAAGCTTGGTTTAGATGAGCACTTCTGCCTATTCCATCTCCCTTAATGACCATGTGGCCTTAATGATCTCCTTCCTGACCTTTGACCTTGGGACCCAGGGTCTCCTTGACCTTCACACAAAGAACCCACTGCCTCAATGAGTTCCTGACACCCAGTCTAGTCCTGGCTGCTGTCTTTGCACCTGGTCTCAACTTTTTTCCTCTATTTCTCTGTTTTGTGTTTCCTTATTTCCAGCCAGGCTCCTTAGGGCCTGCCCATCCTATCACTTATTTATTCATCCACCCATCTAACCTTCTACCCATCTACCCATCCACCCATCTACCGATCCACCTATCCTCTCACCCACTCCTCCCCATATCCACCCATGCATTCATTTATCAACTTAACAAATATTTACTGTTCACCTCCACAACCTGTGAAGCTTAACAGATAGCCTCACCCTTAGGAGCTCACAGTCTGGTAGAGGAGGGCAGCCTGTGTATGAGCTACTGTTTATAACGTCTTTTGTGATAAGTGTCAGAAGAGGAAAAGCACTGGGTGCTCTAGCAGCCTAAAGGAATTGGTCTTCACTCAAATTTAAGGAATTAAGGAAGGTTGTCTAGAGCAATTGCTCATTCCATTTGGTGCCCATTCCACCCATGCTATGGGTAAGAAATAGAAGGAAAGGTATTCTAGGCATATGAACAGCTCAAGAAAGGGCACAGAGGCAAGTACTAGCTTGTGAGTATTTCATATGGTAGAGCTGAAAACCTGAATAAGGGAGAAGTGGCTGAGATGTGGAGGCAGGTGGGGTTGGAAAAAGTGGGATTATATACCAAGAATTTGGACTCAGAGGAATCATATTTCCCAACTTCTGTTATGTTAGTAAGAGCTTATGCATACTGAATGAGAGCATTTAGGGCCCTGTTCCAGGTGAAGTCAGGAGGGAGTCATAAAGAACTACCAGGAAAGCCCTGTTCCTCTCTATGCTCTTAGGAGTAGATTGAGAGGTTCTGTGTCATAGGGAGATGAGTGGTGACTCGGTGATGGAGCTTCCAAGCTCCCAATAATCTGATAGAAAATGGGCCAGAAGTCAAGAAGAGGGAGTCCTGAAGAGGCAGGACTTGCAATGCACATTAGCAAAAGATCATGATCGAGGCTATGGAATAGCCAGGGGAGTGGGAGATTCTCTGAATACCAGCTGACCCACAGGCTCTTACTGCGGTGTGAGGAGAAACTGAGTAAGAGCTGGCCGCTTCCCTAGAGCCCAAGTGAACTGAGGGGACAGCACTGAGTGGGGGGAATGCCCAAACAATCCCTGCATAGGCAGTTACCAGGGGTCAAACCTCATGTGCTCAAGCCAGGCATCTGGCAGGAAAGTGTTGCCTGCATTAGAGTAAAACCAACTCCTCGCTGTTTTCAACTTGTTAACCCTATGAATATAACTCCATTGAGGACCATTGGCTTTCTGCATTTGGTCCTGCAGTGCTGGGACACTAGTCCCCCAGGGCTGGGTATGAGGGAGGAGCTTGCCCAAGGCCACATGGCCAATGTTGATGGGGCTCCCTGAGTGTGTCCTGATGGCACCCTGACAGTCCTGCTCACTCTCCATCATGCCTGACATAAGCGCCTCTGTGTAACAAGTTGCAAGCCTGCAAATGGCCTTTCTTCCACCACCGAGCCATATTTCTCATGCAGGTCAATAAAAGAGGACATCTTACCCCAGTTTTTATATCTGAGCAATAGTTTATGAGCCTAGTGGCTGAAGTCTAAATAAGGAAAGCGTGTTTACTTGATAAATGAAGCGCCGGAGCACCAGAGACGCCACATTTGCTAAACCTGCTCCATAAGCTTTTCTGTCGTGATAAATTTTCTCTGGCCTCAGGCAGTGCTGTAAGCCACAGCGGGGCCTCCCAGAGGACAGGCTTCTGAAGAATTGTGACTCGCACAGACACAGCTCGGGAAAACTCTGACTATTGATTTCTCACACATGACTTTTCTGTGTACGCAGTAAAACCATAAAACTCTGAAATGCTGAACTGGGAAAATTTAGAGAGATCGTTGGTATTCACAGAGAAACTGAGGCCCACAAAGGGAAGGTTGTGTTGATGACTGACTCAATTGCAATTCTCGAGAAGTTTCATCTACTGCACCCCAGTTTAGATAGGCTAACCCTACCTAAAAGAAAAGAAACCAGTCCCCTTTCTCCCTCACAAAAACCTTGGTAGCCATGTCAGCCAGTTGTGGCAGGTGCTATGGTAAAACTCAAGCCTAGACAACAAGCTCCAAACACTGGAGGAATGAATAGAGAAGTATTCCAGGAAGGACACTGAACAGGGATCATTGGCTCCTGCCTGTAATCCTAGCTACTCAGGAGACTTAGCTCTGAGGCTCTCAATCCAAAGCCAGCCCAGGCAGGAAAGTCTGTGAGACTCTTCTCTCCAATTAGCCACAAAAAAAGTCAGAAGTGGAGCTGTGGCTCAAGTGTTAGAGCACTAGCCTTGAGCACAAAAGCTCAGGGACAGTATTCAGACCCTGAGTTCAAGCCCCAGGACTGGCACACACACAAACACAAACACAAAACTACTAGGCCTTGACATCTGGGTAGATGGGTGCAAGCTGATAAGCTGGATGGACAATCCAGGTGAGAGAGGATGAGAGAGCTTGAAGACAACTAAATATCAGGGACACAGAGCCTTCTGAGGATAAGAGGCTCGGATCTGGATATGTTGGTGTTGCTTATAATCCCTACTACTCAAGAGGCAAAGGTAGGGGGATTGAGGTCTGAGGCCAGCCCAGGCAAAAGTGTTAAACCCTCCATGTGCTGGAAGCTCATACCTCTAATCCTAGCTACTTGAGAAACTAAAATAGGTAGGATCATGACCCCAGGCGAGCTGGGACAGAAACGCTCATGAGACTCTATCTCAACAGAAAAAAAGCTGGGTACAATGGTACATGCCTGTCATCCCAGATGAAGTGCCAAGGGAAGAAAAAACAAAGAGGATTGGGCTGGGTGCTGGTGGCTCATGTAATGTAATCTTAGTTATTCTTGGAGCTGAGATCTGAGGATCAGGGTTCAAAGCCAGCCCAGAAAGGAAAATTTGAGAGATTCTCATCTCCAATTAACCCCAGAAGCGGACCTGTGACTCAAGTGGTAGAGTGCTAGCCTTGGGCAAAAATGCTCAGGCAGGGCTGGGGATATAGCCTAGTGGCAAGAGTGCCTGCCTCGGATACACGAGGCCCTAGGTTCGATTCCCCAGCACCACATATACAGAAAACGGCCAGAAGCGGCGCTGTGGCTCAAGTGGCAGAGTGCTAGCCTTGAGCGGGAAGAAGCCAGGGACAGTGCTCAGGCCCTGAGTCCAAGGCCCAGGACTGGCCAAAAAAAAAAAGAAAATGCTCAGGCAGGGACTGTGCTTAGGCCCTGAGATCAAGCCTCAGGACCAGCACCAAAAGAGGGAGGTTATGGGGATCACAATCCAGGCATATGCCTAGACAGAAAACAAGACCCTATCTCAAAAATAACTGGTACAATTGAAGGTGAGAGGCATAGCTCAACAGTGAAGCTCTTGCCTAACAAGCATGAGACCCTGAGTTCAAACCCCAGGGCCATCAAAAACAAAAAGTACAAGATTCTATCTTTCAAAAACCAACTAAAAAGTAAAAAGACTGGGGATATGGTTCATGAGGTATTGTGTGGTAAGTGTGAGGTCCTAAGTTCAATCACCAGTACTGGAAAAAGGGAAGAAAAGAAAAAAAAAATAAGAGCTCAGGTTTGGGATGTGTCTCAATGGTAAATCACTTGCCTAGCACGTGTAAGGCCCTGGATTCAGTCCCCAACACTGTAAGAAAACAAAAAATTCTCTAAAATCAAGTCCTCATATTTTATCAGGAAGGATGATAAAAATGACCAAATGACCTGCATTTTAGGAAGATAGAAGATGAGTTTGGAAGGAGGCACACAGCACCAGGCAATCAGGAAACTGTTCCAGTAATCCAAGACAAAGAGAGATAGCTCTAGTCACAAGTCAAAGAGAAGATAAGAGAGCTGTGTTGGTTTAGGACAGTGGCGCCTGTAGAGCATTTTTTCAAGTTGTATGCTAAATTTCCATACATCATCTCTCAAAGATGAATTTCAACCTACTATCCATTAGTGAATAAGGTCCTGATAACCAGAATAGTCTATCACCTAATATTTCCTTATTCTGAAGGATTTCAGTTCTGATTACTTATGTTATTCAGGGGAGGCTTCTACAGTGATCAACCCTTAAATTTAAGTGGCCATACAGTATAGATTCATCCCTCATCCCCATTGCTGCTACTTTGACTCTTTTCCATGTAGTCATTCCAGGATTGACCCAGTATCTTCTCATCTATGGCTCTTCCCTCCACTGGGTTTTGACTCTGTCTTGTGCCATCCATGGGAAAAGAGAAAGCACATCTATTCTTCATGACCCTAGCCAAGGTGGTCCACATGACTTCTACCACTTCTCATTGGTAAGGACTGATCATGTGTCTTGCTGAGACTCAAAGGGACCTGGGAAAAGCAGCCAGCCCAGAAGGAAGATGAGAACTCCAATATGGAAATATTCACCGATGCTGGCACAGTGCCTGGATTCATCTGTGTAGTGGATTCACAATCTAACATGAGGCTTTTTCTTAATGAAGATGCTAGGGATAGTCACTAGATCTCAGTAGGCAGGATTTGCCTTTATCCAAAGACCCCCAAATGAACAGATATTCTTCATACTCTACAGCTAACTGGACAAAAGCTATGTCCACTCTCCTGGCTTCTCTATCTTGAGGAGAGGGATTTGCCTTCCATCTGCCAACCTCCTCCGTGCCATGATCTTTCTCTTTTCTGTATATTCTTCTTAATAGATTGCTCTTTCTTTCCACATTTGCACAAGATAGAAGCTCTAAGGCAGTTGTCAAGAATTACCACAGCCTAGAGAAAGGGCGAGGAGAATGAGAGTGATTCATCAGGAAGACTTATAAGCCTATTGGGCAACTCATGATCAAAGCTGTTTAGCTACCCAAAGGAATCACAGGATAAATTACAGCCAGAAGAATTCACAACTACAAGCTTGGCACCTTACGGGAAGGCCCGTTCCAAATCACCTGTCACTGCAATTTTAAAGTTTAGGGGGGAAATGTGTGGAGGGTACCTGACTCTGCATTTATAGCTTACTTTGAACAACCGAAGGATGGACTCCTAGGAAAGAGGGTGAGCTAGGTATTTATAATTGAAATCTTTTCCCTCAGTTATTCTTTCAGACCTGTTTTTTTTCTCCAATCCCATTTGATTTCTAGCAATCAGTAGCTCCTAAGGCTGGCTTTCAATAATGTAGACTTTTCTCTTTCTCTCTTCCCACTAACATCACTGTCAAACAACTAATGGTTCATAAACAAGCATGGCAGCCTACCCATGTAAGCTGCCACTTAAAGAACACTGGTTGAACCTTCCATGTAAAACATTGTGGATCCTTAAATAATTAAATTAGTCCTTGACCTGAAACTTGAGTGGATTTTATAAGCTGGGTTTTCTTAAGGCAAACAAAACTTTTATGACTCCCTTTGCCAATGATAAGGATCTGATCTTTGCTGTGCTGGTAACCATTATGTTATATAGGCAATGTGCTAGATTCTGTTCCTATGTCATAAAGCCCTCTAAGGTGAAATATATGTATATCTTATTTCACATAAAGGTAAGTGATACTCAATGGGGTTCAATAACTTGCCTCCAAATCATCAAGTTAGCAGTTGGTAAGGCTGAGTTTCAAGCGCCGAATGCCTCATTCCAAAGTTGTAATTTTTTTGCTCCTAACCACCCCTATGGAAAATGCCTGCTGTGGAATTCTCTGGGAGACACTAGATATAAATCAGTTTATTAAGAATGTTCTAACACTCCTGGTAAAGAGCCAAATTTGAATCCACAGGGCCTAAGCACTGTGGTAATCAACACTGGGATCTAGCACTCAGTGTGGGACATGAGCTATAACCCAGAAAGAGCAGAGTAGAGCAGAGCAAGGGTTCACACATAGCAAAGACTTGGGTTCTTGTCCAAACCCTGTCCCTGGCTTGCTAGATGCTCCTCAATAAACCACTCTGCATCTATGGACCCTGTCCTCTCTCCTGCGGAATGTAGTAGAACAAAGAGAGCCACTTTGATTTGGGAATAGAGGAGAGTGTTGCCAAGATTCATCACCAGAACCTCGGCCAGCAGTGAGGTTGTGGGAAAAAATCTTTCCTCATCTCTATGGCACATGACTATTATTAAATAGTACCAAGTATCTGAACTAGAGAACATCAGTCCAGATACCCCCACTCCTTCCTTTGCCACTCTGTATCATGGGGTATACCTATGCCTGACTGTGGCACCTTCTTAAGGCAAAGGAATGAAGTAGGAGTGATTTGTTCCTCTTTGAAAGGTGAGGACCCACCCAGGAAGTTCATGTGGCCTGACAGTTTACATCTGCTCATCTGTGATGTTACAATCTGTGGGGAAAGGTTCACTTCAAAGACTGCTTTGTCAGAGCAGAGGAAAGACATCTGAGCATTTTGTAGTTGAAGTCAATATTGTTTCTGATCTCCTGATGCTCTCTCCAAGCCTCCTCCATCAATGGGGAGGAGAGTATAGTGGTTTCTGAATGTCAACTAGATGGCCAGTCTTACACATGCGTGAACAGATACTGTCTGGGTCCTATAAAGATGAAAGCCTGTGAACACAGTCATCCAGAGTCAGGATGCAATACCAGATCTGATTGCCCCTAATCCAGATTATGGGCTGTCGAGCACACAGGAGAAGGGATGGCAGCAACCCACTGTGCCACCCAAAGGCTGGTCTCTCTTGTGCCACAACTTCAGCACAGGTGTGTGCTCTTGTGAGGCAGGTGGAGGTCAAGTACTAGCCTCTCTGTTTAGCTCTGTGGCTCAGGGAGTTTTCCCAGCAGTCACATTCAGGTATAAAGCAAACCGCAGCCAAAGGTTCAGCAGGTTACATCTATTCTGTTGGGAGCCCCCCAGGTTGAGCCTCTGGAATTCAGTCAAGATTTTCTTCAAGCTGTGTTTTCTTCCCTAACTTTCCCATCCAGATGAAGAAACCATGCTCTGATCCTTGTGACCACTAGGGGAAGCAGTGAGCAAGAGGCCCCATCCAGCAGGGTATGGAGAACTCAGCCCCTCCCTTGCCTTCCTGGCCCTACCTGCTAGGTATCAAAACATTAGGGAAGGTTCTTTTTTCCCTGGGAGGAGTGCCAGGGAGGAAAGAGAACATCTCCAAGCCCAAAGGCTGTGATGGCAGCCACAGTGTCTATCTTAACTTGCCCAATACTCCCTCTGGCGCCATGAGGTGGCAACCATGATTGTCATTGTGCAGATGAGGAAACTAAGGCTCAAAGATGTTTTCAAACTTACCCATGGCCCCAGAAGAAATAACAGCAACAGCTCCAGGCAGCATGGAAGGTGCCTGCAGGGGCAATGACTGCCATTTGGTCAGGCTTTTGCAATCATAAGCCCATCATTTTATATTTCATTCAATCTAAAACAATGATGACAGCTGTAAGAACCAATAATATTCTATGTGCCAGTAGGAAAGAAAATGGCACTGATTAAACTATAACATACTGCTAAACGCTACTAATGGTAAGGGCAAACAGATGTGTTGAGATGTTGAAAAATGGGTATTTTAGCTGGTGGAATACAGAATTCTCACAGCAGTGAAATCTGCTGTCATTCCCAATTAACAGATGTAAGTTAAAAAGCTGGAACTCAGACCTGAATATACTCAAGGCCACAGCCCACACTTTTGACCACACATCATATTACTCCCAGTGTCAACTAAGCCCCTGCTATGTTCCCCATGTGAGCAATCTCCCAAGCCATCTCTTTCAGTCCCTGGAGGGGTGGTACTGGTGTCTACACATGAGGAAACAGAGTTGATGAGGATCTGCCCAGTTCTGAAGTACATGCTCTTCAGGACATCATGGGTGCTCATCACCTGCCTTTTCCTGACTTTGTAATCCCCAGGTGTCTTTTCCAGAAGCCCACAGGCTGTCCTTTGTCAATGTTCTCCTGGCTTTACCAGCCCCCACTGAGAAAGGTGCAACCGCACATCCTTGCTGAGCTCAGTCTGAGGGACGTGGTAGTCTGCGAGGCAAAGTCTGGGACCAGACCCTTCCTTTCAGGTAGAATTGACAAGCAGACCACTCTCTGTAGCCACCCTGCAGAGTCCCAGCTGGAAAACATACCCAAGTGTGTGCTTAAAACAAAGATCCGAACCCAGCCTGGGACTCCAAGCCCTAAGAATGGACCTTGGGATCCAGGCAGAATCTCTGCCAGGAGACATGGGCATTTTAATCAAGATTTAAGGCCCAGAACTCCAACCCCAGTACAGATTTCAGTACCTAACCTCAGCCAGCTGTGTAATCTGCAATAGGTGCATGACCTCTCTTGACTTGACATCCTCTTCTGTAAAATTGGAGCAATCACTGTAAATGAGAGGATAGATAGGTTGAGATGTATGTGAACTATCCAGAGGTGTAGGCTCTTACCTGGGTTCCCCCAGGAAAACTCTCCATAGCACAGTCAAGTCTTGAGGGATACCTGCATTCAATATGAACTTGCTAGTCAGGCCCAAAAGAAGGAGGAGGGGGGGAGGAGGAGGAGAACTACCCTAGTAATCAGTGATCAAGAAACTAGAATGTTCTTGGAACTGGGGCTTTATTGGTCCACAAAGTTGTGTGTGTGTGTGTGTGTGTGTGTGTGTGTGTGTGTGTGTGTACGTGCATCATAATGAAATACCACAGGTGACCTAAACAACAGATGTTTATTTTCTTCCAGCTCAGAAGGCTAGAAACCCTAGATTAAGGGTTCTAAGGTTGGTTTCTGGTGAGGCCTCTCTGCCCAGCTTGCAAATAGCCACCTTCTCCTCTGTCCTCATAAAGCCCTTGTGTGGGGCACAGAGGGAGAGAGAACTCTTGTGTTTCTTCCTATTCCAAGGATACAAGGGTCCCACCTATGACCTCATTTAACCTGGATTTCCTCCTTAAAGGTCCTGTTTCCCAATACACACACACACACACACACACACACACACACACACACACTTCAGCTTCTAACACCCCAAAGGGGAAGGGGACACACAATAGCGGGTAATAAGTGACTGAACTCCCAAGGCAGACAGTGTGCTGAATCTTTCCATGACAGACCTTTCTAAGGATCAAAGGAGTCAGAGATACGCCAATGAGAGGGTGTTATGGGCCCCATCCCTCTTCAAAGTGTTTCACAGATACACTCCTCCAATCTGAAATTAAGGCAGGGTGCCAAGTATGACTACTGGGTCTGTCACACAAAATTAAAGGCATTCAGTGAAAAGAAAAGGAATTTTTTTTTTTGAGATTGTGAAGTAGCCCCGACCTGTGGTTTAAAAAAAAAAATAAAAAAGAAAGAAAATGAGGACTGCGATGCACAAGCACTGGGGCATTTCTAGGGGTAGGCACAGAGGACCCCCCCACCCTCACTAGTCTGGAGGACTAACAGAGAGTGAAAGCTAGGTTGTCAAAACTCCCGTGAGCTCCCTGTGAATATTAATGATTGGAGGATTTATGGGACACGGGGTGATGTCATCAACACCAAAACCAGGAAACCCCCTACATACAAAGTAGCTGCCAAGCTGCACAGAGCTGAGCTGCAAAGAAAAGACTCACATGCACACTTGCACACTCCCACACCCCCATCTGCAAACAAAGTGCTCAAGAGCATCCTTGCAGAATACGGTAGAAGCCACGTAGACGCCTGTTGAGGTTCACCATTCCCTCACTGAAAAACTACAGGGAGGCAGCCATAAAAGATGAATTTTTATGGTAACCGTTCTGTGTGTACAAAGCCTCCCTCCTAGGCCATCTCAGCGTGGAGGGATACAAAAGAGCCTGAGTCATGTGCTAGCACAAGCGAGGAAATTCATCCAGCCAGGCCCCCAGGCTTGGGCTCTGTGGTTGTTTCTGCCCTCTGGGCTTCCTGCCATTCCATGTGGCCCAAGAGAGAAGGTGCTGGGTTGTTCTGCTTCCTCTGCTGGTAAGAATGCCAGCTATAAAGTTGCCATCCTGCTGTTGCTTCCACTTCGAGGAACTCCTGGACATGGCGAATCATTCTGGCCTGTGGAGAATTATCGAGAGAATTCCCTGACACTGCGCTTGTGGGGATTCTGACCCCTTGGTACTCATACAAGGGGGCTGAGCCTTGTGAGTCCAGGCACAGGGTGAGTCTAGGTGCAGACAGGGGGGCTTCAGAGGCCAGAGCTCAATGGGTTTCCCTTGGGCAGCCCCCAATACTGTCTTTCCTCTCTCTTCTACATGTCCTCCCTCTCTCTCCTCTCTCCTTCCTCTGTCTCTCTCTGTTGCTGTCTCTCTTTCTTTCTTTTCCTTTTCTTCCCTCTCTCTCTTCTATCTTTCCTCCCTCTCTGGCTCTCTGCCTCTCTTTTTCTCTCTTCTCTATCCTCCCTTTCTGTTTCTCTGTCTGTCTGTCTGTCTCTCTCTCACACACACACACATACACACACAGTGCCCACTCACTCCCACATGAAGCAGAAGCCACTATAGGTCAGTAGGCAGCCCACTCCTACCCAGATCTGTCAGAAGTAGATTTTGAATGGAGCCATATCTACCCGTGTAGCAAATATATTGTGGGGTACTTGGCTTTGAGGAAACCCACTAAGTGAGCATGCCAACTCTTAGTTCCAATATATCCATGGGGGGGCGGGGGGAAGCAAGCTAAGAAATGTCCCTGCTCCAGAAGGAATTGTGAATGGAGGACTGTGCAGGCCCCCACAAATACTCCTGACCCCCCCCCCCCACACACACACACACACACTTCATCCCTGACTCCTACGGCTGCAGGAATGTCTCCCTTGCCATGTAAATGAAATGAGGTTTAAGGGGAGAGTGGGAAGACGGGAACTGAAGATAGATGCCTAGCTAGCGGAGAAGCAAAGAAAAGGCAAATGGGACTGCCTTGAAGGGAAACAGACTGCTCTGGCCTGCCCCAGTATGCCCTGGGAGCCAACATTCACACTTCATTCCTCATTAAGAAGTGGCCATGGTACATGCCCTGCATAGCTGTACCCAGAAGCCCTGAGATAGTTCAGTCTGGCACAGGGGGTTCATTTCTACTGGCCTTTTCTGGAATATACAGCTGGTGGTACTAGGGGATGGATCCTGGACTTTGACTTTTCTGAGAAAGATGGAAATGCATGCAGAGGGGAGAGGGAAAGGGAGGTAGGAAGGAAAAAGGAAGGAGGGAAGGAAGGGACGGAGAGAAGGAAAGAGGAAGGGAGTTGGGAGAGGAAGGGAGGGACGGACTGGCAGAGGGTGAGAGAGAGGGAGGAGAAAGAATGAGGAATAGGAAAGAAGACAAAAATACAGAGCAGAATGCAAGTTGGTGCTCTGCAGCTTGCAGAGCTAAGAGTTCTGGACAGAGAAAGGAGCCCTTCATCAGGAGAACCCCTGCAGCACTGATGAGTCAGGTGTAAGCTTCCAGGACCCTGGACAGGGAAGAACAAAGCCATAGGTAAGGCAGGAGCCTGGCCCCAGGCAGGAGGGTCTGTAGATAGCTGAGCTTTGGGAAGCAAAGGGCCTGGCCTATGCCAGCCTGTGATTAAGTGGCCCAGCCAGGCCTCTGTGACACCAAGCCCAAGCTCATCGTGGTGAGGCCACCTCCCCACCTGCATCCCAGAGCCCTTCTCCTCTCCCTGTTTCAACCAACAAATCATACACCAAGGCAATTTGCTGAGACCATACTGCCAACGCTGACAGCATTGGCCCAAGAAATTGTGTCCCGATGGAGATGTGATTATAATGGTGTGTCAGCATCACAGGCGCACAAACAGGGCTCCTTTACTGAGGAAGCTCTTACACTGGGTAGCAAAGGGGGAGTGAGGGGAAGGGAAAGGAGAGGGGGATCCCACAGGGGCTGTACCTGCTCGTGATGTACAGACACTGCACATGCACGGTTCACAGGAACAGTCATGGAAAATTCTTCAGTCACTCAGCTGGTACTATGCCAGGCCTGCTCCCTAGGCATTGAGCACAGGCCCCTGCCCCATGCTCATGTGCCAGCCTTGCTGCTTTGCCTGAGACTACTTCTCAGGACCAGGCTTCTTTGTACCCCTGTGCCTTTCTTTGCTTACACAGTTCCCTTTGCCTAAAAGACCCTTCCCATTCCTGATCTATCTAATAAACCATATAGCCCTGCTAGACTCAGCTCCAAGGTAACCACTGTCTTCATATAGTCTTTTCTATTCCACCCCCTATTTGGTGTGACCATACCTTTCCCAGTGCTTTGCTACTCCTATTCCTTATTACTCCAGTATAATACCTGCTGCTGGGTCATGTCATGTACCTTCTTGCTAGACTGCAAGCCTCATATATGTAGGAACTACATGTTCTTCAACTTCATAGGCTCAGTTCCTCACAGTGTTCCCAGTACAAATTGGATCCTTAATAGTAAATGGAAGATGTGGGGGGGAAGATGTGGGGGGGTGCAGTAAGAGGAAGGGGGGAGATAAGAGGGATACAGGAATCATAGGGAGATGGAGAAGTAGATGAGTAGGTGAGTGAGTGGATGGATGGATGAATGGATGATGGATGGATGGACAGCTGATGGATGGACAAATGGGTGATAGATGGATGGATGAATGGACAAGTGATGGATGGATAGACAGATGGGTGATAGATGGGTGGTGTGCAATAGATAGATGGATGGATGGATAAAAGTAAAACTGCAAAGGTTGTCCCTATCCTTGGCACACCAGAACTGTAAGGGCTCTTGCAGAAATTTCAAGGCATATAGAGAGCCAGCAAGGTCCAAGGTGAAAGTTCTGTTTGAATAAGGCAAGTTAGGGTCTTCAAAAAAAAAAAAAAAGTAGGCTGGGAATATGGCCTAGTGGCAAAGTGCTCGCCTCCAAAAAAAAAAAGTATCCTTCTGCTCTTTTGCATAAACCAATTCAAATTTTCTGTTCTTGTCACATCCTTTCCCACTCATAGGCATTTTGCAATGGATATAAGCTTTTCATTTTATTATTAGTCACAAATCATGGATAATTCACTTTTTAAATTGATTTTGGGGACTCATTAAAGTGCTACATCAGCTATTACCACTACTTAGTTCCCAGCCAGCACAAGGAACAACCAGCAGGTGAGTTCCGGGGAAGAGCAGGGTGTGGCCAAATTCTGATTGGGTGATACTCTGTGTAATCCAGTTGGAGGCTCCCTCATAGAAGAGTAGGTTGTAGTTGGTGTTCTTGAGGGAAAGTTTGTTGAGCACATTCTGTATTTATATAGTACATAATAAGTCTTGTCTGTTCTATGAGAATATTTAGCAATGTGTGATTTGATGATTTCTGCATATGAAGTTTCTCAAAATGGAACATTTCCTCTCAGTTTGAATTTCAATCAAGTTGCAGTGTTTGAATACATTCTAGAGCCATGTCTCTGATTGATTGGTGATGTCTGCCATGTGGCCAGGAATGGGGGAGTAGGAACAGTCACCTAGAGTGACTTATAGAGCACTCCACCTCAAGGTTATTATCCATTCTGCACCCAGATACAAATTAAGCTCCATGTGAGGATGCTGGTTTACCAGCAGAGCCAAGATTATGGGCCCTAATTCTCAGTCAGGAGCCTTAAAGTAAGACAAGTCAAGGTTTAAATCCTGCCTCTGCCATTGTTTAGGGGTATGACACTAGGCAAATGATTGAAGTTTGCTCATCTGGAAAATGGGGGTAATATTTCATTGGCAAGGTCATTGTAAGAATTATACTGATGGATCTGAGCAAGTTTCTCATATCAGAATCTGAAGAGCTAATATTCTTATCCCTCAGCTCTCTGGAATAGCCTCCATCTGCTTACCTAAGGAACCACTTCAGCTTCCTGTAGACCCTAGTCATCTCTGGTATATTCTTTTAGGCAAGGACTAGGAGAGTTATGAAAAACATAGACAGTATTTTGTTCTGTTTCATTTCATGCTGATACTGGGGCTTGAACGCAGGGATTTGAGTGCTGGCCCTTAGCTTTTTCACTCAAGACTAGCACTTTACCATTTGAGCCACAGCTCAACTTCCAGTTTGCTGACAGTTAGAGATAAGAGTCTCACAAAGTTTCCCACCTGGGCTGGCTTCCAACCACAATCCTGAGATCTCAGCCTCCTGAATAGCTAGGATTACAGGTGTGAGCTAGCAGCACCCAGGGACAGCTAGGTTCAAATCCCAGATCTGCCACTTGTCCATATGTAACCAGAGTCTTTTAACCTGTTTGAACCCAGGGTTTCATGAGATCTTCCATGGAGATCTTGAAAGCATCAACCCCATAAACAGGTATAGAGATCCAGTGACTCATACTGCTTAGAGCAGTATGTGGTACCCAGAATGGGTTCAATAACTGTCAGCTACATTTCCACCATCAAATAGTCTTCAGCCATCATCTTGGCAAGTAGTTCTGGATCTCATAGGGTCATTGGTGGATGATATTCTTCAAAGTATCTACCATAGGACCAGGCACATAGTAGGCACAGAGCAAAGAGCAGGTGCTGTCACTGCTCAGTCTACTGCTTGCCAAGCCCATCATCTTGGCTGTGACCTTGTAGGTTGAACTCTTTTAGCCAGGCAGGAATGGGAAGAGAGTGCCTTTCTGCTTTTCGCACTGCCTGCCAGGACATGTGTCCCTTGAGACCCCACTGCTGCCTCTGTTACCAACTGATTGGTGGGTTTGATTTTAGTATTGCATTTGATTTTAGAGTTGTTCAAAAAGGAGCACAATATAATCATTTGCAAACACATTTAAATCACTCGGCAGGATGCAATAAAAACATCAAACTGAAAATTATGGCTCAAAAAGCAGGCTCTGATTTTCCCCTTTGTCTGGGTGGGCAAGACAGAAATTAGTACTTAGAGTAGGAAGGTGGGGAGACATTTTTAAAAAATAAAAAAAGAAAAGAAAAGTCAAGAGTGCATGACTAGCAGGCAAGAAAACCACAGGGGTCACCTGGTCCCAAAACCAGGACCCTCTCAGGCCTCAGGACCCTTTACAGGTAGAGCACAAAAGTCCAATGTCACATTCAAGGCCAAAGACTAGTACATATCTCTGATGTACTGACCCATTGCTGCTACCTCAATATGGAGCTCATGAGGATCATGGCAGTGGCTTGAGGTGGTGGCAGGAGTGAACTTGAGGAAACTCCTCAAGTTCAAGTGTGTATTCTCCAGCTCCCTCAGTTCTCTAGCCTTAGAACCCAGCCTGGTGTCTGGCAAATCAGGCGTTAGTGAAACATGTTCAATGAGGCTTGATTACCCAACAGGCTTGGCTTACAGAGGCCCTTCTGAGGCTCCTTAACAGTAACAACCCAGACTCTGCCCTAGTCCTGCTCCTTGCACCCCTGGTGGCCCCTTCTCCAGGATGAGCACTTCCCTGTCAATGGAAGCCTTGCTGAGCTAGCTGGCCAAAACACACCTGTGACTGCATTCTCTGAGAAACAGACCTCCCTTAGCTCTCAAGGCAAACTTCCCCCATAGTGAAGAAGGCTCACTGCTGGCTCTGAGCCAGGGTCATTAGCCTTCTTGATCCAATTCTCTAGACAGAGGAAGTGAAGAAAACACATTTGGAGCCAAACACTAAAGCCAGACAAACTATCTGAGAGCAGCCCACTCACACCACCCTGCTCCGTGGACTGTAATAAGTGAGACACATAGAGTCGATGACTTTGGAAACTTTGCAAGTTTAGCAACTATGTGATTCAGACCCCTGATTTTAGTGTATGTGTCAATACTGGGGCTTGAACTCAAAGCCTGGGGGGAGGGGTGTCCTTTAGCTTCTTTGTTCAAAGCTGGAGCTCTACCATTTGAGCCACATTTCTACTGCAAGCCTTTTGCTGGATCATTGTCTATAAGAAGCTAACAAACTTTCTTACCCAGGCTGGCTTCCAACTCCTATCCTCAGGTCTCAGCCTCCTGAGTAGCTAGGATTACAGGCATCACCAACTGGCACCTGACTTCAGACTCTTGGTTTTACAGAACAGAAAAGTAATTCTCCATGAGGTTACTGCTCCAACAGGACACTTCTTAAAACCCAAGGCTCACCATACTGTGAAGATGTGGTCCATACTGCAGATGCTAGCTTGCCAGCCAGAAATGGGCACATAGAGACCCCAGAGAGAAGGCCTCAGGCAGCCATAAAAGAAGTGTGCCCCAGGCCATCAGAATGCATCTCAGCATTACTGATGCAAAGGGATGGCCACACTGGATGTAGACACTGCTCTCCACACAAGCCAACCCTCCTCTAGTCAGGGACATGAGAATGTGATAACAATGCTCAAAGAGACCGTGGCTTCAGTTTATATTCAACATCCATTATGCATCAACCACTATTGGAGATGTTCCATCTTGTTACACAATAAGATCCGGGGAGGAGGGTGGAAATAATCTTGACATCTTGTTCTAGAATTCTTCCTGGGGTGGGAACTGCCTCTCCCTGGGAAAACATTGTGGTAAGAGGTGGCTGTGAGAAAAAAAGGTTGTGGCTATGTATCAGGGCTTCCCAGGACGAAGAAACTGCTTTGGAATCTCTCGATTATGCTCCTGGAAAGAGCAGGGAAGCATGTGAAGAAAGAAAAGAAAAAGAGGGAAAGGGGCCAGTACCAGGCAACAGGGGGAGGCAGGAAGGGACTTACCTTCACTATAACATAAAGCCTTCGACTTCAAGGATGTCTTTCCTCCCTGTGTTCTAACATCCTGGGTGGGTGGGCTTTCTGGAGAATTTAACACAGGATCTGGCTTTAATGCTGGGTTCTTATGCCACAGAACAGATACTGGGAAGTGTCACCTGAGGGTAACACCTGGTTTCTATGCACCTGTCTGTCAAGTTCAAAACACACAGTATCCTTCTGGGGTAGCTAATAGCTCAAGATTGATGCTGATGAAAAGGGAAAGTAAAGGCCCATATTCCCTTACTCAAAAAGTAGAAAGGCTGTGATTCAAGTGCAGCTTAGTTCTAAGGACAAAGCACAGATTCTTTTTATCTATCTATCTACCTTCTTACCTACCAACCCACCTACCTACCTATCTATCATGTATGTATGTATGTATGTACGTACGTATGTGTGCCAATACTGGGACCTGAACTCAGGGCCTGGGGCTCTGTCTCATAGTTTTTTCACTCAAGGCTAGAATTCTACCATTTGAGCCACAGCTCCACTTCTGGCTCTGGTGGTTAACTGGGGATCAGAGTCTCACCAACTGTCCTGCCCAAGCTGGCTTCAAAACTCAATCCTCAGATTTCAGCCTCCTGAGTCATTAGGGTTACAGTTGTGAGCCACTGGCACCTGGCTGAAGCACAGGTTCTTAATATGGATACTCTCAGGGAGGGGTGGTGACGGGATCTCAGCCCTCAGCCACGGGGTAAGTGAGGAAGATGAAGAAAACCAGACCTAAGCAGAACAGCACAAAAGACCGTGGATAGCTCTATGAAGGAATATTGAGGCATTTGGTCCAAGGGAGAATCCTGTCCATTCCTGAAGCAAAAGACCCAAGTAGCCAACATAAGAAGAGAGCCAGGTGGGTCATTCGTATGTTAGGTGGGTTTCTCTCCTTGTCTCCCTCCTCTTTTCTCTTTCCTCCGTGCCATTATACCCTTCCAGGAACAGGAGCATACCCCTACACAGTTAGAGCATCCTCTCCACATCTGCTCACAGCCACATACAAGCCAGGATCTCTGAGAGGAGCTGGACCCCCTTAGGGTCCCGGAGACTCTGTGAATCCTGGGGCCGCTCTGCTGACCGCAGCGCCACCTGCTGGCGGGCTTCAGAGCCTGGGTCTGGGAGAGACCCGGAATGTGAGTGTCTGAGGAGCTGCACAGCAATGTCCCCAGGCAGAAAAGAAGCAAACATAAGCGTCTCACTATAAAACGAAATGACGATTGAGAAAAGGCCTCAAGATAAGAAAGCCATGAAAGGCGAGAAGCGGTGTGTATTCAATCACAAAAGTTCCGAGTTTTTTGTTCGGTTCATAAATTTAAGCAATTATCAAAGCCACCACCAGTTCTGTGGCAGAGGGGAAGGAGAGATTGGGGGAGGGCGCTTTGTCAGTAGATGTAAAGCTCCAGGCACAGTCCTGGGTGTCGCTGCCCACCTGTGCTGCCACCCTGTGGCTCTGTTACAGACCCCCGCAACCCCATTCATGATTCTAGATCTCTCTCCCTCCTTCAGCCCCAGATCCCTAGAGGCTGCTGGAGACATCTTGACTTGGATATATCTAAACCTGGCATGAGTCTTAATCATACAGAACACAACTCAAAAGAACTGAAGCCCAAAAGGGCAGACAGAGAAAAGGTCTATCAAGCCCAATTGTTAAATGAATAAGTGAAGAAATTAATGTATGAATGGAAAAGCATGATGAAGTTTATTGGGGGAAGTGGATAATGGGAAAGTGAACACCTATTAGCTTCTGAGAACACTGAACTTATCCCCCCTTTATGATGGTATTAGGATTTGAACTCTGAGCCCTGAGCTTGCTAGACAAGGCTCTGTCACTGGAGATACATTATCCTAAGCTCTTGAGTCTATTTTGCCTTATCAGATGAGAAGACTAAATTGTAGGTGGGATGGGAGCTACAACATACCCAAAACCATACAGCCAGTGTATGAAAGACTAGAGTTCAAGGAATTGCCTAGGTTATTTCACTGTATCTCAAACTATAATAATAGCTTTGAGGTCTCTGATTAGAGATGGGAGCTTAAGAGGCTTTCAAAGTCATTTCATCCAATTGCTCACCCAATGCCTGAATCTCTTCACATCCTAACTAATGGAGAGCACACTTCCAAAACTAAAATAATGATTCTCTGATTGAATTATACTGGTGAGTTAGAAAATCTCTCCCTTCTATTGAGCCAGAATAAATCTGTCTTTAGATTAAATAAGGTAATGCCTAGAATGTGCCCACCACTTGTGCCTCTACAACCAGGAAATATTATCGTCATCCCCTATTACAAACTATTCTTGTGTCTAGTTTTCCCTTGGGATGCCAGAAAACAAATCTAATTCTGTTTCTTGGAGACAGTCCTTCAGATATTTGAAGACAGTGCTTCAGGGTCCCCCCGAGGCTCTGCCCAGGATAAACAAATACTCCATCCCTACTCTCAGATCCTCCTTGGTAAGCAAGAGACGGTGCTGTGAATGCTGTCATTTCACAGCAGATGCCCCGCGCACGTGTGTGTGTGTGCGTGTGTGTGTGTGTGTGTGTGTGTGTGGTTGCACAGGTGCTGATAGAACAGATGATGAAGCAGGAAAGGCATATTGGGGTGTGTGGATCACAACCTCTGCAAAGGAGAAAGGGGAAGTAACCGTCCTGGGCAAACCTGAACCTGTGTCTAGAGCTCCACCTGGCTACAACTGTTGCTCAACCAGCTCTGGAACTCATTACATTAACAGAAAAAGAAATCAATCCCCTGGTCCCAGGTTAATTTATATCCTTTCAGACCCTTAGACTCAGCCCAGGGACATAATTACTCCTTCCTAAATCTACTTTGTTGTTTTGGAGATCCAGAATTGAGTGACATGGTCTAAATCATAAAAGATATGTCTTCTGCTTAGAAGTAATCAATCCTCCAATGCTCCCTGTTTATGAAAGCTCAGGTGTATATGAGAGCAGTGACTTATCCAAGGTCAAACAGGAAATCATGTGTGAAAGTGTGGCCAGTCCAGAATGAGGAGAGATTTAAATAAACTTCCCATGAGAAAGGAAGAAAGGCAGATGAAAGTAGACGGGAGGAGGCCCAAAAAGCCCTTTATTGCAGTGTTTCTCCTCCTTTTCTGGTATCTTTGTGATGCAATATGGAGTGACAAGCACAACCTTGCAGCCAGAAATTCCTAGGTGCATGCACCAGCTGGCTCTGCCATGCACTAGATGCGCTCTGGACCTCAGTTTTCTCATCAATAACATGAGAATGTCAACTCCTCCCTCGGAGGAGTCATAGAGGGTATTAATAAGAGTAGCTAATATCAGATGAACCTTCCTGGAAATTGCACTCACTAACTCTAGAGAAGTGGGGGGTGGGGGGGTGGCGGGGAGAGACTTAAAAGCATCCATAAATTGGAGAGTATAGAGCTCTTGGAGGAAAGGAAACATGCTTGGGGAAATTGTGCTTTTAGTTACCTGACTTCTCCCTTGTAGGAATTTCAAGACGTTAAAGGAATACTCCAGACAGAGTTCAACTTGAATAGGCAAGCATAAACTTAATTAAGAAGCCAGAAATCAGGATCCAGGAGTTATAGAACAGCTGAAAATCAGGAGAGGAAATCCTAGAAAGGAGAGTTCATAGAGAAAGACACATACACACCTCAAATTTTTACACAGGTGTCCCTAAAGTCCTAGGCTGATCACTGAACTGTGTATGAATGAAGACTCCAGGATGCCTAGAGAGGAAACAACAGTCAGAAGAGCCAAGCTATCATTTCAGTAGCTGCCACTGGAGCAGAGTAACTCCTGTCCCACCAAACTAGCAAGTCTTGATAAATGTCACAAAATTCCCACTGAAGCCCCGCTCCCCCCCCCCCCCCAAGTGCCATTCCTTAGGAATTAAGATCCCATCCCAAGACCAAAGGCTATAGTAACTCAGGACTAAGGATGGAAGCTAAAACATATCTGCCCTTAAACAGAGACTTAAACAATGATGCCACAAAAACAGTGATTCACTCTAAATTTAACTGCCCTGCTAAAACAGCACTGAATACTACTCAGAGAGAGGCCATCTACCCAGAGTCACTGGGAAGATTTATCTGCAATGTCCAGGACATAATCAAAAATTGCTAGACACACAAGGCAAGAGGGAAAACATGAAAAGAAAAACGAGGGGAAAGGTGGCACTGGAAATGTACTTAATACCTGACTTTTCTAACTATAACCCCCTCTGTACATCACCTTTACCAGAAAAATAGAATAAAGCATAGTAAGTATAAACACATGATCGGTAGGAATAGTTACACATGTTATTGCACCATTGGAATCAGAAAACTGCAACTTTTAAGTAATAATAATAAACCTGTTCAATACTTAAGGAAAACAGATTTTTTAGGCAGGATATGCAAGCTTCAGGTGGGCAGTACTAGGGTTTAGTGCTTATTAGGGTGTCATGCTTAATATCATTCAAGCCATGCCTCTTTTTGGTTTTAGTTTGTTTGTTAATTGTTTGGGATTTTTTATATATAGATTCTGGCTTTGGACTGGCTTTGACTGGCTTTGGACCACCATCCTCCTACCTAAAGTTTCCCACATAGCTGGGATCACAGACATTTAATACAGCTGCCTACTTGTTGGGTGAGATGGAGTCTCACACTTTCCCTGGACTGGCTTCACACCACAGGGCTCCCAATTTCTCTCTCCTGAGTAGCAGGGATTACAGTCATTCACCACCACAGCTAGCTGGAAACAGACAAGAAAAAACTCAAATGAAAGTTCTAGAACTGAGAGATGCAATATCTGAAATTTATTCATTGCCAAATAGAATCAACAGAAAAAAATAGTCAAAATAACAAATGAATGTCGCCTTTGAAGGCAATAGAAATTATTCAAATGGGCACAAAAAGTAAAGAGACCAATAAAAATAAACAGAGCCCCGGTGATTTATACAGTCCAACATACATAAAATTAACATCCCAGAGAAGAGCAAGGAAAATAATTGAAATGTTGGTTAGTATTTTTCCAAATCTATTCAAAAACATACCGCCACAGACCCATGATCCTTAGCAACCTCATGCAGGAAAAATACAAAGATAATCACATCTGAACATAGTATAGTTAAAATCCTGAAAATCAAATGTACAGAGTGAATCTTAGAAGCAAGCAGGGATTGGAGGGAAGAGTACCTGCAGGGGATTTGTGACTGATTATCAGTAGAAAGATTATACGACAAAAGACAGAAACAGCATCTTTGAAATGCTGAAAGAAACCACTTATCAACATATATTTATGTTTATAACCAAACTATGCTTCAAAAATAAGGAAAATACTTGGCTAGGTGCCAATGGCTCATATCTGTTATCCTAGCTACTCAAGAGGATCATAGTTTGAAGCCAGACCAAGAAGGAAAGACTCTTTGAGAGTTTTTTTTTCCAATTAACTACCAAAAACAAAAAACAAAAACAGAAGTAGAGTTGTGGCTCAAGTGGGAGAGCACTATCCTTGAGTGAGAAAGCTAAGAGACAACACTCAGTCCCTGATTTCAAACCCTAGGGCCAGCACAAAAACAAAAAAGAGGAAACTAAGACATTGAAAAATTCAAATCTATGGGAACAATTAATACTAAAAATGATATGCACATGTGGGTAAATATTTTTTCTTTCTTAACTTCTTTAAAAAGTGATGGCTAAGGCAAAATCACATATTTTATGGCATAAATGAAAGCATTTTATATGTAGAAGGAAAATAAATGAAAGCAATAGCGTAAAGAACCGAAAAATGTAAAGAGAGCTGTGCCTGATGTGGTATATTATTTTAAGGTCGTGTATGATAGAGATGAATATTGTAAGTCCTACAGCAATAATTAAAAATAATAACAGCTGGGCACTGGTGGCTCCTACCTGTAATCCTAGTTACTTAGAAGGCTGAGATCTGAGAACTGCAGAAAAGTCTGTGAGGTCCTTATCACTAATTAACCACCAAAAATCCAGAAGTAGAGCTGTGGCTTGGGTAGTAGAGTACTATCCTTAAGAAAAAAGCCAAGCAAGAGCACAAGGTCCTGAATTTAAGCCCCAATACTGGCAGCAGCAGCAGCACAACAACAGCTGGCACCAGTGGCTCACACCTGTAATCCTAGCCACTCAGGAGGCTGAGATCTTGACCATGGAAATTCAAAGCCAGCAGCCCAGGCAGGCAAATCTGAGACACTCTCAGTTCCAATTCATCTTCCTGGCTGGTCCACCACTCTTGGCCCCTGGGGCTGATTCAGAGAGTGACTCTCTTCCTGATTCCTGTCTTGCAGCTCACCTACCTGCCCCCGCCGTGGGGGGAATGCAGGTCCTCAGAGATGGGGCTCGACTTCTTTCCTGTTTACAGTATCACCGCCTGTCGTATCGACTGCGAGACGCGCTACATCGTGGAGAACTGCAACTGCCGGATGGTGCACATGCCAGGTCAGTCCCCTGGCCACCTTGCTTTCCATTCCTTCACATTTCCCACATGATGGGAAAGGCTTCAGCCGTGTTGACCTGGGGGATACTGTTCCTGGTTGCCTACATATGCAGAGGGGCCTTAATCAGGGCAGCATCCCGGGTCAGGAGCACTGGGACATTTGAAGAATCTGCATCCCAAGGTTCAATGTCTGCCAATAGTTTTCTGCTGGTGCTTCCTAGAGCTCAGGGTCCAGATAACTAGATAGTAGGTTGGCACATCCAGATGTCTGCTGCTTTCATCCAGATGTTTGCCTTCTCCCATCCAAATGTCTGGCACTCTTTTGAGTACAGCGGAAGTCTATTAGCCAGCAAATAAATGTGTCTGGATGACTCTTTCGTTGTCAGACTAATAATGCATAGAGCCATCTCATTAGAGGCAGCTGGCCTGTCAGAGGCAGGAGCTCTGCATTGCATCGTGAAATGATGACTGGAGCTGCAGGCAGGGGCTTCAGCTTCTGATGCGTGAGCCTCTGCTCGCTGACTGGGTGACTTGATACCGGTTACTAACCTTCTCTGTTCTCACTTCATCATCTTTAAAATGCAGTCATTCGCTATGGTGATAAAAATCTGACTTGTATGTAAAAATGCTCTGCAAGCACATGAGAAGAGGAACCCACAAATCATGTTGGCTGACGAACTTACTGTATGCCGGCAACATTATTTGTCTTTTATACTTAGGAGTCGTTGTTTCTGAATTCTGCCATACTTTATTGAAGCTTGATTTAACAGAACCCATACATGGGTCATTTTGTTCACCACCAATTGAACATGCCCATAGCTAAATTATAAACTTCTGGCCTATGAAATGATAAGACAATAAATTTGCGTTGCTTTAAATAGTCATATGAGCATTGCCTCTGAGCTTCCTGGAAGACAGATCAAAAAAGGAAACATGCCACTTAAAAGTTATTATTGGAAGGAAGGATGCCTATCGCCCTCCTATTCCTTGGTCCTGCAGGCCTACCCACCTGCGTAGCGTCCTGGGAAAAGTAAGTTAGCCAGGCAGGGCCCATGGTCTCCGGCTCAGGCCTGTCCAAGCTCACACAGTAAATCAGAACTGAGTCCTCATTTCTGGGGACATCCCTGGCTCTTAGCTAGTAGTCTACTACCATCCTTCCCCTCCCCCCACCCCTACCCCACCACCATCACCACAAGGAAGGGACAGGGGGAAGCCAGATGACAGAGGGAAGCCAGGGACAGGGGGAAGCCAGATATTGGCAACATGCATGGTTCTACCTGAGTGATGACCCTGCTTTTCCTCTCTGCAGGAGATGCTCCCTTCTGCACTCCTGAGCAGCACAAGGAATGTGCAGAGCCTGCCTTAGGTCAGTACGGGAGTATGGAGGGGGCGGAGGGATCTGGGGGGCTAAGATGATAGAGGTCATCTGCTGTGGGCACAGAGGGCAATCAGGTAGAAGAAGGAACTGTGGCTAAGCAGGAAGCTTCCAGGCAGAAAGGAGAGGGTGCAGAAGGGAAAGTGTGATAAGGAAGAGGGGAGGGACCAAAGAAGAGGTAAGGGTTGGAAAGGAAACTGAGGGAGAGAAGGAGGAATTGAAGGCTGGGAGATAACATCAGGTCTGCATTCCTGCGCACACAAAGCCCTCAGCCCCCTGCTCCTTCTCTTCCTCCTCTAGCTCCTCCTCCTCCTTCTCCTCCTGTTTCTCCTCCTCCAACAGACTCTTGGGTGTTTGTGAGTTAGAACAATTGTTGTATTTCAGCTAGAAAGCTGGGGAAAGGGAGTTGGCTGTACCAATGAGCTACAGCCCCCCTAGCCAACCCCCGCCCCATACCCCCCTTCTCCCCACACCTGCCTCTCTCCAGCCCCAGGAAATAGTTCATAATAAAGAGAATTGTAAACAGTCTGTCCAGTGGAACTAAGTGGAGGCAAAGCTGGACAGTCATGTTTTCGATGGTTCCAGAAGGACTAGAGAGGAGAGAAGAGAGTCAGTCCTGGTGGCCTAGACTTGAGTCAAGGGAGCCAAGATTCCCTCAGGGACCATTGTGGAAAAGCGGTGATGTGCCCACAATGTTTAAAGAGAGCTATGAAGTTCAAAGAGAACTAGCCAGCCTGCAGAAAGAAAACAAGGCTAATGTACAGCAAGTGGGCCATCTCCCATCCCGCATTCCTAGAGTTTGCCCACCCCACATCCCAGCTCACTTCTCAGTAGTGACTATCCCACTACACTAGACCCCAAGTCCCAGCCCCACTCCTGACTAAGACCCTCCACCCTCTCCTTTCCAGGTCTGCTGGCGGAAAAGGACAGCAATTACTGTCTCTGCAGGACTCCCTGCAACCTGACCCGCTACAACAAAGAGCTCTCCATGGTGAAGATCCCCAGCAAGACATCAGCCAAATACCTGGAGAAGAAGTTTAACAAATCGGAAAAGTATATTTCGTAAGTTAAGTGGAGCTTGTGGGGAAGCCAAGGAGGGGGCCGGGGGGTGGGTAATGCAGGTAGAGAGAGGACACACAGGGACCAATAGAGGAGAAGGGCAAAAGGCAAGCAGATGGTTTAATTTAGCAAGCATTAACTGAGCGCCTGCTGTGTGCCAAGCTCTGCCATGATGGAGATTATTATCTCCAGTAGAGACAAGCACATGAATGGGGCCATATTGGCTGTAATGGAGGTATGCAGAAGTAATGTCCTTACTGCAGTGTGCTGAGGACAGGGGAGGAGATCAAGGAAAGCTTGAGAGATGATTATTTTTTAGATATTATCGGAGTTTTCCAGGCAGTGTGCACATTCTGATGCCAGTGCCTGGAAGGCTGTTTCTGCCATTCTTTGCCTAAGTGATCCCTCATTGCACACATCTCTGCTGAAATCCCAGACCACTCGATTCAGTCTCCTCCTGTGGCTTTTCTCTCCAATCCTGAGCTGTTTTCCTTTTCAGCACTCACTGCCCTGTCCTGTAGAATCCCACCTGTCCACCTGCCCCTTTCTACTGAAAGCAGGACTCTCTCTCTCTGTCTCTGTCTGTCTCTGTCTCTGTCTCTGTCTGTCTCTGTCTCTGTCTCTGTCTCTCTCTCTCTCTCTCTCTCTCTCTCTGTTTTTGTTTTCTGCCATCAAGGACTATGGTGCATCTGGCGCTGGTATAAAAAATATCTTCTAGCCCAGTGAATGAATGAAAGGCACAGAGCATGTCTTGGCAGAGATTCAACAGCTAGAATTGGGAGCGGGCTGACAAGAGACAAAAGGGAAGGCAGCCATGTTGGAGCAAGAAGGTCTTGGAGGTTGAGCTGAGGGCAGTGGGAACTGAGGGTGCTGGGGTGCAGAAGGTGGACTTTATCTTTACAGAAGAAGGAGCTGCACACTTGGGTGATTGACAGGCTTGTTTGTATTTTATTTATTTATTCTTTCTTTCACTGGGGACAGGGTCTAATGATATGTAGCTCAAGCTTCCTCAAACTTTCAGTCCCCCTGCACTCACCCCTGAAAGCATAGGTCCCAGCCATCCCAGAGGACCATGCAGAGATAAGCACAGGCAGGAGAAGAAGGTTCATAAGGAGGTTTATTAATGGGGCCATAGTTCCCATGGGAGAGGGAGCTACATGGTGTCTGCACCTTATCCAGGTGGCAGCTTCTCTCTAGGAGGTAAAAGGGAAGTAGTTAGGTAGTGGCTCATTAGGTATGGGTGGATCTGGGGGCTAGTGGGAGGAGCTGAGGACCTGAGGCTAGGGAAATGCTAACATCCCCCATTTGTTGTTTATTAATGACAGAGGAGGGGTACCAGGCTGGGAGTATGAGTGGAGATTGTTTCTTCTGGAGCTACTTCCTGCTGAAAAGGGATGAAGTAGCCCAGGGTCCCTGATTCATCATTTGGTCTGGTACCATCCAAGAAGTATTTGTTTGACAGTTTGGTTGGTAAAAGTCCTCATCATTTCCACAAGAATGGTTATCAAGGCCAATGGGTGTCATGGTCTTCTCTGGCTACCTCCTGCAGCTTGGGCACATCAAGGAGTCACTGGGGCTGGGGTCTTCAGGGTCCAGATCTGTGCTGGGCAGAGCAGTATAGTAAGAGGATGGCCTTGAACTGCAAGTTCCCAGGTGGCGTCCTGGGTGAGGGATGTTATCCTGTTAAAAGAGACTTTTGAAAAGGTCAGCAAAAGGCTGACAAGTTCACAGGACCAGTTAACATGAACAACATGGGAGAACACACCCTGGGCATAAGCCAGAAAAGTTCCATTTGGAACATAAACCCAATTGTGGCCCATTACAAGGAAGGAGGAATAACTGGACTGGGGGCAGGAAGGAAGTGTTTAGGGATAGTGGACTGGTTGGGAGTAACCAGTCAGAGGCATATATATATAGCAAGTAACAAAGGCAAGAGTGCAAATTTCTGTCCAGATGGAAAATGGACAGGTATGGACATTAGGTGGGTAAACAACTATTCCTCTTGATCTCCCGGTTCTTATTAATTTTGGAAGGGCAAATTTAAATTGACTCCATTTAAGATGAGACTTCATCTCCTCTTACTCCTCTCCATGGTTCCTCATTGTCAGGATTGACCTCGTCCTGAAGGTCTAGGTGCTCATTGCTTGATAGCTGGTCCCAGTTGGCATTCACAGGGTTTGAACTCACGGCCTAGGCACTGTCCCTGAGCACTTCTGCTCAAGGCTAGTGCTCTACCACTTGAGCCACAGTGTTGCTTTCAGCATTTGGCTGGTTCTCTTGAGCCAAGCTTCCAGTCTGGCTCTGCTGGTTAGTTGGGAGATGGAGTTTTAGAGGGATATTTTTCTTGCCCAGGCTGGCTTTGAACTGCAATCCAAGGAGTCTTAGCCATAAAACCCCTTTTTATTTCCAATTAAAGCAACAGGAGAACAATAGGAGTAGAGCTTACCTGTAACTTGTTTGAGAATTGACCAACAAGTACTTGCCAGAGTTCTGATGTAACACTTAGAGAACAGCAGACTGAATGAGATCCATGTGCAATCAAATCAATTCATATCATTTAACCTTACTGGCAGATGGAAGAGAGCACAAATGAATAACAATTAAGAGGGCGAAGGGTCAGGACAATGTAAAAGTCTCAGCATCAGCGGATCTGAACTGGCTGTGTCTTCCATCCCAAATCAACACACTTTGTTAGTCATGTGTGATGGAGGCAGGCAGGAGCAATGAGTTGGATCTGGGTGAGGCTATAGTGGCATCTCAGAGTCCCCTGGATAGATTGTCACACCTCCTGCTGGGTTGCCTGCAAATTTCTACACAAGACTGGTTAAAGACATTTGAAATCTCCCAGTATTCCCTGGTTGCTTACTCTGAGTACTATGGCTTTTGTAGGCTGGTGCCCTACTGGTTTAAGCAGGGTGACAACTTTAAACAGATTTTAGAAATCCACACAGACCAAAGGCCAACCAAGTCTGCTGTCTGCAGCAGCCGTAACAGTTTCTGAGACATGGAGGGGGAAGACACCAATGCTACCCCAATGCAACTCTGTGGCCACAAAACAAAACTCTGATGCTTTTAACCTTGGAGTAAACCCAACTCTAACCTTGCAGGGGTGGGGGGGAGGAGGTGGAGAGGAGAGGGGCGGCACAGAGCCAGGGCAGGAGCATTCTGGGCCTGTCAAAATCTTCACAGGACTGCTAGATTCCCTGAGCGGTTTTCCATGTAAGAGAGAGAATAAGGAATCATTAGTAGTGAAACCTGGCAGTTTGGGAGCAGACTGTGGAGGCAGCTTCCTGTACCCACGGACCGCCACAGTCCACACAGCTAGCACACTTGTCAACCTGCATCCTATAAAGCAAAATATCAATCCTGGGTCAGGAAAATCGAGGTTAGCAGCCACATTTGCACATTCATTCCAAAATGACTCTGGTCCCTTGATCTTAAAGAGTTTATGAGAGCACAGGAAAGAAAAAATGGAGAAGCGAAATCTTAGTCTATACCAAAGAATTGTCAGGATCAGATGTACACTTGACTTTTAGCGTAGATGGACATAAAGAATAACACTTGTTTTACATCATTGTATTTGTACCACATGCTGCATATTTGAACCTTTTGGAGGTTTGGGTTTTTTTTAGACACATTTGCTTTCACCCAAACATGATCAGTTTGGGTTTAAAACCTGGGTTTTTTTCCTTTGGCTTGAGGTCGGGTGGTAAGAATAAGGATTGCCTCCAGGCTGTTCACTGTGACTCCACCCACAGGCTGCAAAGAACAGTTTAACACAAGAATTAATGTAAGTTAAAATAGTAGTCAAAAAGCAAGTAATTTTGAAACCATGATGCCAGTTTTTACATATTTTACCAACAGACAGACAAACAGACATACAGACAGTTGTGCACAAGCTTTGGGGTGCGCTTAGAATTTTTTCTTTTAAATTGGCCATGTAAGTTTTCTGGAATTCCAGTGGCAAAATGATATTATTTTCCCCATATTTTAGAACCACGTGGTCATTTAGAAAACAAAAACTTTTCCAGCAAACAAAAATTTTCACAGATTTTCTGGTGAGGAAATAGAGAAGCCACATTTTGAGAAACCAGTTCAGCTCCAATGGGGAGCTGAAGTGGGATGCTACCACCAGAGAAGGTCCAGGAGATGAGAGACAGGACACAACAGAACACAGACACGTGGTATGGCATAAGGGCGGTGGAGCTGGTCAGAGCCTTAGCAGCCTCACAGCAAGACACCTTCACCTCTGAGCATTTGAATTGCAAAGCACATTTGAATTGCTAGGCCACAGTTACAGAGTTCAGGGTGGGGGGCAGGATTACCGGGAGCTTGAGTCTCCACATCCCTGCCCAGCCTCGAGGGATTCGGCACGCCCATCACCTGGGGGATGGGTGGGCTTCCACCTCCAAGAGTTTTTGAAAACTGATGGAATCAAGATGGCGCTTGTTACTCAATTCTGTTGTCCACCACGTGGTCAATGGTAGAGAAAACTTAGGATTTAGCCAACAACAAGCAGAACTTAACAGAATCTCCAAGCTTAATAAACATCAATCAAAGCAGATGTTAAACAAATATTGGTACCTTTGGAAGCTAGTACCAGCCCATCACAGGTATGTACTCCAAATTTGTAAGATTGGGCTCAAACTTGAGCAGCTTTCCTGAAGCATTTTCTGTTGTGGTGGATGATTGTGCCCCTCCCATGATAAGTGATTAGCCGAGCTGAGGAGTTAAATACCAAGCGTCCCCGGTATTACTCTGGTCAGCTGAAATGTAGGAGACAATCAGCAATGGGGTCGTCACCCCAGTTCCTGTGTCCTGGACCAAGCGCGGAGTGTGGTCCTGAAGCCATGGCCCTGTAGCCCTATGCTAGGGTCATTTGGAGTGGGGCTCGGAACTTGGTGCCAAGATTTTTAGTGTGGCCCTGAAGCCACGGCCCTGTGGCCCTACGGTAAATCAGAAAATCGGATCCAAGCCCTCGTTTAGATGATCACTTACCCTGGGTGTGAGGGCGAATTTGTAGATTGTCGTGGTGGATGGAAGTAGAGCACTCGGTCAGGAGACGTTACCTTGGTGGTCATCTGGGTGGGCTTAGGACAGCAGAATAGGTCCCAGGGGGCAGCTTGGACCCCCCAGAAATGGGGGAGCAAATCCACCGGGGAACCTATCCTGGTTTTTGGCACCAATGAAAGCATAGGTCCCAGATATCCCAGAGGACCATGTGGAGATAAGCACAGACAGGAGAGGAAGGTTCATAAGGAGGTTTATTAGTGGGGCCATAGTTCCCATGGAAGAGGGAGCTACATGGCGTCTGCACCTTATCCAGGTGGCAGCTTCGCTCTAGAGGGTAAAGGGGAAGTAGTTAGGTAGTGAGTAGGAGTGGCTCATTAGGTATGGGTGGATCTGGGGGCTAGTGGGAGTTGCTGAGGACCTGAGGCTAGGGAAATGCTAACAACCGCCCCCCCCCCCCAGTGCTGGGATTACAGGTGTGAGCCCCCACTCTCAGTTCCACCTATTTGTACTTCCAGCCATTGCTCTCCTCTAGAACATTCTGCAGTGATGGAACTGGGCTGCATCTTTGGGGTCCTGTATGTCAGCCATGTGACACGTTACTGTTGAGCATTTGAAATACAGCCTGTGGGATCAAGGAGCTGGATTGTGACTGGTATTTTATTTGAATCAGCCTAACCATTTCAGAACGGTCCTTCTGGTGACAGTCCAGCAGATGGGTGGAAAGCCAGGTGGGGAGAGGGGGAGCTTGTTAGGAGACAGTTGCCATGAACCAGACAAGAGATGGCAATGCTTTGAACGGCTCCTGGGACATCCAAGCATGGAGAAAAGACCAGCTCCATTCTTCCCCAGCTACTCTCTCCTGCCAAGACAGTTGCCAGACCCCATGCTGGGACAGCAGAAGCCCAACAGGTTGAGAACAAGCAGCATGGAGGGCCTGGGGAGCTGCACTGGAGGAGACTGGGATGGGGGAGATGCCAGGCTCTGCTGCTTGGCAGACACTCTGTAGGCAGGAATGGCTCTAACTGCCAAGGCATGTCTCATGAGCATACCTGCCTGCAGAAGCAGCATAGAGGAGCTCTGGGGCTTCTGCTGGGGACCCCTCCCCCAACTAGACAGAGATTTGCTTCCTGGGTTTCTTTCTTTTTTTTTTTTTTTCTTTTTTAACTTTGGCAACCAACTCAACTATGCTAGGACAGCACCTTCCAGCACAAGAAGCTTGATATTGATGCCAGAAGCAATCTGGGTAGGGAGCACCCAGAAAGTTATCCAGGGCAGGCACACTTAGTCCAAATCGGCTTGACAGAACTCATTTGCATATTAAGAACAAGACAGGTATTGGAGGGGGGAGGGGGTGTTCAGAGACCTTGGAGCCAAGCTGATCTCCTGGGAAGGATGCTGAGAGAGGTAAGGGCAAGGAGGGCAGTTAATACGGACCTGTGGTCTTGGCCAAGTCAGGACCCTTGGTATTGAGTTCCAGTTCTACCCTTGGACAAGCTCCCCTCCCCCTCCCCAGGCCTCCACTTCTCCGTCTATCTGGAAGAAAATGGAGTTAGACGATCCCTCTGAATGCCCAGAGTTTTAACCACAGGCTGGTACTAAATATTCCCTCTGCAGAGAGAACATCCTGGTTCTGGATATATTTTTTGAAGCTCTCAATTACGAGACAATTGAACAGAAGAAGGCGTATGAAGTTGCTGCCTTACTTGGTGAGTTGAAATGTCTATTGCACAAACTTCCAATCTCTCAGGGAGTGAGAGAGAGAGAGAGGAGAGGGTGGGCGGAAGGCAAAAAGACACACAGATATATAAGCCTCCTAAGAAGTCAACCTCTTTTAAGTTACTAATCATGCCCTCTTGCTTTACACTGCTCCTACCCCAGTAGAAACTGTGGTGGAGATTTCAGGCCCATTTAGGCCTCAGTTTCCCCTTCGTGCAATAAGGAGATCACATGAGCACAAAGATCCCTGTGGGACTTGCCAGCCTTTCTCTGTTGAATGGCATGGTCTTCTATCTCCAGGACGCAGTCTGCACTCTGGGGTCTGAAGGAAGAAAAGAGCTGTCAGATGGAAGGGATGCCTAGATGCCCCAGGTGGCATCAGGTATAGTCAGGGTCCCAAAGGAAGCCTCACCTCAAGAGCAGCATTGCTGTATTAAGAAGGCTGAGTGCTGCCTCCCGGACCAAGAGTCCTTTGGCAAACACAGTAAGAGGTACTCTTCCCAGATGTCCACAAGCTTGCCTGCCATGCCACAAATTCACATTCACAAGCACAGAATGGGCACAGAGAGTTCACTTCAACCCTGCCCCAGGCCCAACTGGAACCTCATCAAGGCCCCTAATGGCACAGAATCAAAGGTCTGAGGAAAATGACTTCCAGGAGGGTAGGTTTATCATGGCTCACTGTTTCAGAAGCTTCAGGCCCATTGTGGTTGGGGGAGAGCATGGTAGAGCAGCAAGCTCCTATCACAGTGGCCAGGACATGGAAAGGAGAGAATACTTTATTCACTGACTTTCTCCTTTCTCACCTTTTATTCCACTATGAGATGGTGCCACCCACACTCAGACACACCCAGAGCATGCTTCACTCCTCTCCCAGGTGTTTCACAATGAAATCAAGGTGACAGAGCAGATGAAGCGCACATCCTTTCCACGAGTTTTCAGGGATGGTTAAATGTAATAAAGCCCTTGCCCAGAGAAAAGTCCATCAGTAATATTTGCTGGTACCTGGACAATAACCATACCAGGGACCTGGGCTCGCCTGATATGTCCAGGACCATCTGAGTATTTCTGCATTTCCTCTAGGAGAATGGGGACAAGACCATCTCTCAGAGCCAACAGGATTGATATCAGATGACCAAAGGCACTGAGCTAAGAGATTCAGACCTTGGAGCCAAGGATAGGAGTCATGCCCCTGCCCCTCTATTTCCTAATGATGATTCAAAGCTCAAGCTCTCTTTATCTCTCTCCCCCTTCCTCTCTCTTACACACACACACACACACACACACACACACACACACACACACACACACACACTAGGCAGGAAAGCCTGAGCTCTGAATCTGTCATATCCGCATCAGAGATGAAGATGAGCTTGTTCCTAGCATCCTGTTCCCACCCAGAATAGCCTGCTGAGGAATTCATGCTGCCAACAGTACCTCCTGTGACAGGAGCATGTGTCACTTGCAAGCTGTCAGCCAAGAGGCCCAGCCTGGCCCTTCTCACACCCAGTGGCCATATACATGGCCCAGGACTCAGGCAAGCACTCGGTGTACTGGTGACATACCCATGCCAACCTGTGCACATACACCAGCCCATGGAACCCAGTGCCCATGAGCATCTGCACAGCCCAGAGACAGGTCTGCATGTGCAGAAGCTTAGGCTGTCATGCTACATAGCTACACACTCACATATTCTATAACATGCCCAGAAACATACCTACACCTACATGTATTCACACATGCTCTACATTCTCCAACATGCTCTGCCCACTTCCACAAACACACTCACATATGTGAAGACACATTCAGCGTGCCCAATCTAGGCAGAGATAGCCACCAACATAAAGCCACCAAAGGCCAGACATAGTGCCTTTGGCTAACTCATGCACACACACACACACACACACACACACACACACACACACACACCCTATCTATATAACTACATTCCAGCCATGCTATACACAAACACACCCCTCATACATGACATATATATCTGGAAGGTCACAGTCCCCAATAAGCCTGCATTACAAAGAACAGTGGGGAGGAAAGAAAGCAAGGCCATTTAGAGCTCAGCATCAAAGCTCACCAGGTAGAGCCCCCTCTCTACCATCTCTGCTGGTCCATCTAGGGTGTTGAGCTCCACCTAGCCAGACACAAGGAAGAGTGAGGAAGATTTGCACACACCAAGAAAACCACACACCGAGAGGTCAACCTGGGATTCCCAGGATGCTTATAAACTCACCCCTGCCTCTTTCAGAAGTCCCCAAGACTGCCAGCCAGAGATTACAGCTGAGAAAGATTCAAATTCTTTACCTTTCCCAACCACCACTGCCAAACATCCTTTGGAAACAAAGCTACTGAGAAGTTCAGAGCTTGTCATGAGCCACGGAAGTTGTTGGCGACTGCAGACTCAGAGCCCTATGTTATCATTTGGCTTTGTTACCCTGTGTTGTCCTCAGTTTTGGAGGGATCTAGGCATTTAGAAATCCTGATATGAACTAAAATCTCTCTTGCTAAGGTGCCCAAGTGCGCACACACCAGGCCTTCCATTTGCAACCACGTGAGTCCTCTCAGGAACATGGTTCTCAAACCCTGGTGGGCCTATGTACTTGAAAGTTCATACAGCCAGACCTCATTCCCAGAGACTCTGATTTTTCTTAGCCTATGGTGACTTAGAGGTCCGGGCATCTACATGGATGCAAATCTCCCAACAGAATTTGAGGCAGAGGATCAGATGACAGATCTGAAAACACTTGGACCAAGAGAGTCCCTCTATTCAACAGTGAAAAAGTCCCTCAAAGAAGAAACCACACTGGGCCACAAAGAGAAGAGATCTCCTATGAACTGATGCCAAGAATGGAGAATGGCATGTGCTCCAAATTGGCCCAAGAGACTGTGCTATGATGATCAGGCTTATTGGGGGGTGGGGGGTAATCTAGGTGCCACTGCTTTGGACACATGAGCCCAAGGACATGTTTCTCTGGCTATACCACACTCTCATCCAAGTCAAGAGTCCACTTCCAGTCTCTATTCCCAATGCAGGGTCCATTCACTGGGTTCTGGGAGCCACGGAACAACAGGCCTGTGAGCCCCTTCAGGAAGCGATCCATTTAGTCCATACCCTACCGAGTGGTAACACTGTCAGTTCTCAGGGTGAGCGGCCCTCATCAGAGGCTTGGCCCTCCCATGACAAGATCAAATCTCCCAGTGGACCTTGCTCAGGAATTCTGGCTTCCAAGTTATTCATGTGTTCACCCCTTCTTGGAGGTGGTATGAGTACAACTCAATCTGTGATCTTTTCCCTCCCTCTCCAGGTGACATTGGTGGTCAGATGGGATTGTTTATTGGTGCTAGTATCCTTACAATACTAGAGCTCTTTGATTATATTTATGAGGTAAGATTTGGAACTGCCCTGGGTACATTTTCTTAATAGGCTGCTTCCCTCTTCCCATCTCCAGGCTCTTGAACTCTTTCTACTCACTCAGATCCTGCTTCTCTTACTGTCTACCCATATCATTCATCACTAATTCTAGGCACAAGAGGCCCATAAGAAGGAGTAGATGTGGGAGAAATAGGAGCCATGATCCTAGGATTGGGAATGGGAAGAAAGATGAGCTAACTCCAGGTCAAGGAGAAAGCAGGAGGATGGGAAGAAGGGACCAAACTGTGCTGGCCCCTCCCACTGTGAGACTGAGGGTATAGCCTCATAGCATGGGTATGTCCACATCTACACACATACCACCCATACACACCACATACCACACAACCACACACATACACCACACTCAACATACACATCCCACACACATATCATACACTCACACCATATTCAGACATAAGCACATCATACACAAAACACTCCACACATCCACACCCCACACACACATTTACACATTGAATGTCTACACTGCACCCACATATTATACACTCATACACATGTATACACACATACACACACACACACACACACCATGCCCTCTGGGTGACCCACCCTCTGATTACTAATTTCCTTTGGCCTAGACAGTTTTAGGAAAATATTATTTTCCAGCAAGTCTCATCCATCTCCAGCAAGGGACCATGATACATGACACAAGCCAGCACCTCTACTGCTCTAGGTCTGGAGAGATATCTCCCTCTAGAGGCAGCTGGAGCCTCTGAAACTCCTTCCACAGCAGAGTGAGTCTGGGCACCCCTGCGGGAGTGACCACACATTTGGACTGCATTGCCCTGGATTGATCTGGGCAAAGAGCTCATGCTCAGCCAGCCCCTGAAGAGCAGTATGGAGTTAGGGGTCAACCTATACCAGGAAACAGGCCAGCTTTGTCTGGCCTTACTGTTCATAGGAGGCCTCCATCTCCCTGGATAGGCAATGAGCAATGCACTTTACTCTCAATGTGAATACAGACAGACCTGGTCCTGTAAGGTCCCCTAAGAACTCCTGATGACAGACCAGCAAAGGGGATGCTATGGAGCAGCATTTGGCCTCCAAGGAAAGGCTGTATATGTGTGCGAATCATTAGAGGGGACTGTGAAGACCCTGTGACCAGGGTCTCCTGGAAACTCTCCTGCCTCTCAGCTTGATGACCCTCAAGCCAAATAAGTTCTCCACAATCTGATTTTATTCTCTGCATTGTTTATTAATCCTTGTGAAAAGCTGGACAATGTTCTAGCAATTGAATCAATCACACAGGGTGACATCTTAAGAACTACCTTTTATCCCTAGCAAAACAATATTATGAACTCAGACATGCCTTCATCTAGTGAACTATGGAGATATCATGGCTGAAAATGGAATCCTGACCTTATCCTCCAGGCCCAACCTCAGAAAGGGGGTCCCAGGCTGCTCCCTGGAATGCCTAGGGAGCCAGACATGCCAGCATGTTCAGTCTATCTACAGGCTCCATCCACACTGTAGATGGGGGCTCTCTCAATCTTGCTTCCAACCTTTCTCCCAAAACTAAATCTCATGTGGGCCAAAAGGTCCAGGTTAGGCATACGGGCTCCTGGAGCTGTCCACCAGACAGGGCTCTTGACACTTGTCCCAGCCATAAACTAGATGGTTGCTATCTCTATGTTTCCCCAATGGACTTCAGCAGAGGGTCGGGGGGAGATGTCCTTCTACCTTGGTAGCCATCCTCCCAGTCTAACCATCCCCCTCCTCCTGCATTTTTTGCAGCTGATCAAAGAGAAGCTATTAGACCTGCTTGGCAAAGAGGAGGATGAAGGGAGCCCAGATGAGAACGTGGTAAGCGTGGCTGGTGGGTTGGCTTTGCATAGGCAACATGCAAGCAGTCACTAGAGCTAGTGACTCACTGAAACCTTTCCATGACTGTAATGCCTTGTCAGTCCCCAAATACAAGGAAACATCAACTGAGCCTCATCCCAAAGGCCAATGGGTGAGCCATGGACGTAGCTGATCCCAGGACAAGCTTCCACAGGTAGGTCCTGCTTAGCTCCCAGGCCATGAGTCTACTCCTGTCTCAAGACCGAGTCTAGTTATGTGTTCCCAGGTCAGGGCTGGAAAAATGCAAAAGCATGTCAAGGGCATCCATCCCATTTGATGGGACCCATGGGCACCCATGAAATTGACAGTAGCAATGAGATCCACTTGTAGCTACTGTCCATGCTGGGTACAAGATGGGCACTGTTCTGTGTACCCATAGATCACGTATCTATAACCCCACAGCCACTCTAAGGAAAGGTTTGTCTTTATCTCTTTTCTGTATTTGAGACGATCAAAGCCTGAAAGCCATGGTAACACAGCACTTGAGTATCAGAGTTGGACTCCAGGCATCTCTAACTGCCTCTTCTGTACACCCAGAAGTGGCTCCCCTTAAGGCCAGATCTCACCTTTCCCAACCTCAGTCCACTCCTGGGCTCAGGCCATGGCTAGCTGGCTCTTTTCACTCAGATGTGGGCCTCAACTTAGCACCTCCAGCCCCAGGAAAACCACACTCATTGATTAGCTGCTAATCCCCTAAAGTTACCCAATCCCAAATGGGTCCCAGCCCCTTCTCTGTACAGATTCCCAATTCTGCCCTGTACACTGTGTCTCCCCCCTGTTGAAAAGTCTTGCTTTGATTCTCTCAACCCCTACAGCCTCTGTTGAACAGAAGGCAGCCTCTGCTGTGGGAGAGGTAGGAGGGAACCTTGTGGAAAGAAAAGGCCCAGGCTCTAGTCTTAGCTGGTGTGGCCAGATCCCAAGCCCTCTGCTTCTTAGCTATAGGCTCCAGATTAAGTTACTTAACTCCTCTGACTCTATCATCCTAAGATCGAAGGATCTCAGGGGGTGGTCATGGGGATCAAGTGAGATCAGGCCTGTAATCATCATACCATGTTGACTGTAAGTGCTCAGAAAGTGGTGGCTCCTTCTCTGCTCCCCTGAGTGAGTTATGGCTTCCCTAATTCCCACCTTTCTGGTTTCTCTTCCCCCAAATCTGTCTTTATCATGTCTCTACTGGATTTCTGGCACCACCTCTTACCTAGTCTCCCTGCTCCTACTTCCCCTGACTTCCTGCTCACTGTGACCCTTGAAACTGCCTGAAAGTTTTAGAACCATCTCAGCTCCCACCCTGCTCAAGGATTCACAAGGACACATCCCCCAGGCCTGCTTTACCCTAAAACTCTGATCTGCTCTGGTTCTCACTGTTATGGGCTCCTGCCCTTCCTGCTTGGCCTCACCTGTGAATTTTTAAAGTTGAATGAATGAATGACACACACCTTGTTTGTCCCTGCAGAGCACTTGTGACACGATGCCAAACCACTCTGAAACCATCAGCCACACTGTGAACGTGCCCCTGCAGACAGCCCTGGGCACCTTGGAGGAGATTGCCTGCTGACACCCCTCAGGCTACTCAGAACCTCCAAATAGACCTTAAGGCCCAAGACCTAGGACAGGGGACAGCAAGCTCAGGTGGGATGGCCCCTGATGACAGAAAGAAGCAAGAGCCCCCTATGCACATTGCAAACTTCTGCCAAACCTCGCTCCGGCCATGTCTGACATGAAGAGTCCCTGGGCCCCGCCGTGTGTCCTCGTAGGAGAGATGAGTCACACTGGAACTGTCTGAGAACCAACCTGCCATCACATCTCACTGCCAGATGTATAAAGCACCTGCATGCTCAGACTTCTTACAGCCAGCACCACCTCCACATCTGTCTTGTACATGATATTCCTCCGTCGGTCTCCAGCGTCTGTGCGGTGGGACCTGATGCCAGCCCCTCAGAGTCACCATGAGGCCATGCTGGAATCAACACTACACAGCCAAGAAGGAAGCCGCAGAACTCTCTACGATGTTCAATTCCTGTGTCCTTTGTGAAGATTCTTAACCCACCCGAAAACTCCCAATCCCCCAAACTAGCCCTGGGGCTCTGGCACCAAAGGTGACCAGTGCCAACCTCCCTTTCACCCCAGCGCCTACGGAGGTGGCACAGTGGCCTGGGTGACCCCACTATTCATCCATGGAGCCACGTTGTTCTGTGACACAGCTAGCTGTACAGTCTGATTCTTCTTATTTTTAATTTTGAGGGGCTTTTTGTTTTTGTTTGTTTGTCTGTTGAAGATCATTTTCTGTTCGTCTTATGGCTTTTAGTTTTGATGTTCTGAGGTTTGGTTGGTCCCCTCCACCTTTCCATTTTCTTTGGAGTTTATTTATTCGTGCTTTAAATCACAGTCATATTAAAAAGCTGGTCTTGTGGAAATGGCTGTCATTTCTGGGTTGTTTTTTTCTCCACATCCAGGTCTCTCTCTGCCCCTGAAGGTAAGAGAAAGGTCAGATTTTCCCACCCAAAAGCTGCAGGTGATGTGTTAGGTAGCTTTATATGCAACAACACTTAGTTTACAAAATGTGCACACCCAATGTTTTATCTGTTCTAAATGGTTCTCAGTGGTGGATCACAACCTGGCCATTGGTAGTTCTCAGCCTGTGTTCTGCAGGAAATTGCCCTGGACCACAGGACATGGAGAAGGGAAAGCTGCCCACTTCTGAAAGCCGCAACAAAGGCCTTCTAGACCTCTGTGCTCTGGGTGCTACCCTGAGTGTTCCCAACATTGACTGAAGTGGGGACAGTGTGATCTCCCTCCCACACATCTCAACCTCTCTCCACCCCACCTCCCACCCCCATCAAACTAACCTGACTTGTCACCTTTGCAACCAAAGGGTCACCTTTACAACCCCTTCCTGGTAGGAACAAGGGACGTGCCTTTTTTTAAGCCACTAGTGGCAAACAAGAGCTTCCTATTTGGGTAGAATCTTTGGCCTCAAGACACCCTACAAGTTCCAAAACCATGGATCCATTTAGCTTAACCTCTCACTTCTCACCCCCCAACCCCCAGCTTTTCCAACCCAGGGTCTCCCCACCACCCAACAATAAAGAAAAAGGTCTCATGTGGCTTGTGCCTTCACCCTTATGTGCACATGAATGGATGGCATTAACCAGGCCAGGGTTTGGGGATTTTGATCTCTACTCTTATCACCCTCTTCCTCTGGAAGAGGAACTTTCCTCTGGAAAGTTCCTTGTGATTTGGGCCCACCAGATAATCCAGGATGATCCCCCCCCCCCCCCCCCGCCCATTGCAAGGCATTTAACTTAATCGTGTCTTCAAAGCCTCTTATACTATGTAAGGTCACATAGACATTAGGATGTGGGCATCTTTTGGAACCATTATTAGGCCTATCACAGACATGTTGGACCATGTAGGCTACTGCTCTTTTTTGCCAGATGAGTAGAACCAAAGAGGGAAGGAAAGATACTGACCTGGGGCCACCTACAGCTCCCAGGTTTGCAATTCCATCTGTAGATTTATCAAGAAGACCTGCTTAAGACAGTAAGGAGGGCTGGGATGTAGCTCAGTGGCAAAGTGCTTGCCTAGCAAGTGCAATGTCCTGGGTTCGATCCCCAGTACCAAAAAAGAAAAGTCAAAAAAAAATACAGTTGAAAAAAGTCACTAAGGACTCAAAATGGTCATTCTTCCAGAGTTTGTCAAGGGATAGAACTCCTCCTCCTGAGGAAAGCCCGCCCCTCCCTACACTTGGCTGCAAAATGTCCTACCAGTCTCCTAGACTGCCCAATGGAAAAGGATGGGGGTCTGAAGAGTGGTCTGGCCTCTGATTGTGCCTCTTGGGATAAGAATCAAAGGAAATGTCTATTTGGATTGTCAGGAATCTGGTGCTTCTGTCTTGTCTCAGTTTAGTAACTTCATAATTTTTTAAAATCCATATCTTAAATTGCTATTTGAACTGCTTCATTGGATTTCTGGCTTCCTTTATACACATACGCACACACATACACACACACATACACACACATAAATTTGTGTCAGGAAAAAAATTATACATACACACACACATAAATTTGTGCCAGAGCAAAAACCATTTGGATTTCTTCCAGCTCACAAACATACACACCCCTTCTGATTTGAGGATTTAGGCTTCAATAAGCTTAAATCAAGCCCTCATACTTAACTTATTAAAAGAGATGATAGAGATAGATGATAGCTAGGTGGATAGATAATGTAGAGAGATTTATGAACTCAAAGGAACAAATCAATATTAATTGGTAGTTAATAAAAGACATAATCTAAATTCCACTGAGTGATGGGGTGTTCTTATTATTGTCATTTCAAACAAGTAACTGCGTGCAGTTATTTCCTTAAAGAAGACCTGGGTAGGTCAGGTAGTCAGAGGAGACTTAAGGATGTATAATAATTTCAGGAATGATTTTTTATTAAGATGACATAAAGGGCAGGCGTGAGGAGCAATCTCAAGACCAAACCATAAGGCTGCATTCTCAGTGATCTCATAGGTTCAGATCAATTGACTAACCAATGGCATGGGACCTCGGAGACAGGGTCTGAGGTGGCTGCAGTTGGGTGAGCAAAGGAAGGAGCAGTTCTGTAAGTAGCCTGGGAGGCCTGTGTTGGCTGCTCACCAACGGTTGCTCTGTTATTTTTGGCAGAAAGACCAGCTTATTTTATTTTCCTCTTTCCAGCTTGAAGCTATTTGTGTGAAAATTTTAACCACAATCACTTCACTTCACACCTGGCTGAGAAGCTTGTAGAGCCACAAGCACTGCCAAGGGGGAGATGAGAGTCCCCCAGAGGGCATCCTGTAGAGCAGGCCTGGAGGTGTAAGTAGGAGGCAGCCCCTGCCACAGGTGCCAGCTCAGCAGGCATTGTGCCCCCTCTGGAAGCTCCACTCAACCCATCTGAGCCCAGAGGCCAAGGAAGAAAAAGCTGATTCCTACTTCCCCCTTTTACAAGCTCAGAGACTACAACTCTGCTACTCTGTGTGGACCCAGGGCTTCAGTGAGGTCCCAATAGATGAACTCAGGGATTACAGAGAGGAAAAGGTACTCAGAGAGGGCAAGAGATTTGCTTCTGCAGAGAGAGTGAAGTGACCTGCACCCACGTGCAGGCAGGGCAGACCTTAAATGACTTAGCATAACCTTCCTAGCCAAGATCGGGGGAGAGAACAGAGGAATGAAGGAGAGTAGCCAACGTGGGAAGGATACGGGGCTGTCATTTCTCCCCCTGATGGTTATGTGTCAGGCACCTGTTCTGGAGGAAGTTATACTTGGAGCACAAATGACTCTAAGACATGAGCAGTTTCCAGTTGAAAGAGAAGAATATTCCAGGAGATCCCAAACAAAGAAGTGAAATAGGAAAGTGTCCTAATGACCACTCAGAAGTAGGGAGGAACTGAAGGTTGAAGGAACTGGTCATCAGTCTGACCCACTGTCGTAGCTGCTCCTTTCTCTGGCTGCTCTCAAGAGTCTAGAAGACATTTCTCAAGCCAAAGATTGAGCTAAGGACTTTCTTTCCCCTCAGCTGGGCTTCTTACCTCTCACACACGTAGAATCCTTTACGCTTGGGCTTCTATATTCCTAATGCTAAGAGGTTCAATCTTTTGTGGGTCATAAAACAGAATAGAACCCAACCATGCCTGAAGGCAGGCAAATGCAATGTAACTTTTGACTTATTTAAACGTCCATTGCTTTTCAAGAACAAAGCCTTGAACAGGAAATCAAAAGACTAGGTTGCTAACTAGTCCCAGCTTTAAGCTGTCCACATGATTTTAGATAGTTCCCTCTAAACCTGGTTCCCCCCTGTGAAAGAGGAGGGAAGGGACATATAATCCTTTTGGTTTGTGCTTCCCAGCTCTAGCCCTCCATGAGGCTAAGTTGAGAATGGGGTATCAGTCATGTGACCAAATCTTGATTTATTGCTCAGAGCCTCTGTTTCCCCATCTATAAAATGGGTATGATTATTCCTCGTTTTTCAGGGTTGATTATATGGACTAAATTAGCTGAAAGTGTATAAAGCATTTTCTAGCCAGGCACTGGTAGCTCATGCATATAATCCTAGCTTCTCAGGAGGCTGATACCTGCAGATTGAGGTTCGAAGCCAGCCTGAGAAAGAAAGTCCACGAGCATCCTATCTCCACTTAACCACCAAAGAGCCAGAAGTGGAGCTGTGGTTCAAGTGGCAGAGCATTAGCCTTGAGCAAAAAAGGTCAGAGAGAGTACCCAGACCTGCAGTTCAAGCCCAGGACTGGCACAAAAATAAAAACTTTCTCAACGTTGCCAACTTTTTGTCATCCTGTAACACACTGATTCTTAATCTCCTTTGGATCATTGACTCTTAGCAAAATAAGATCAAAGTTATGAACTTCTTTGCCCCTGAAAAAATGCAAACAGATGTAAAATTGTATATGTAATTTTGGGAGGATTCTGGATGCCCAGGTGTTCTGTGGATCCACTGGTGCTAGCCTGAGCCTCCCCCTGGTCTAGGAAGTGCTAAGCAATCTTCAAAAGAACCTATCAGTACCACAAAGACCCACCATCATTTCTTCTTCTAAAACGATCTAATGACTGCTATTTTTCAATTGACAGAAAGAAAAAGATGGGATTTGATCAATTTCAAGAGTTGGTTTTTTTTCCTTTATCCTTAATTTTCTAAACCTTCTGCACCTGCTGCAGCTTGGGAGCAAGTGTTATCACAGATGGCAAAGCGAATGAGCAAGTGAAAAATGAATAGGAACAGGAAAACTTGGAAATGTGATTTCATGAAATTATTTTTTGCATGGGAAGATTGTCAGGGAGGAAGAGACCTGCATACATCAAAAGGAAACTAAAAGTATCCTCCTCTTTTCAAATATCCCCGTGTATGTTCTGGTCCCTGAAAGATCATCGTGCTGGGCACTGATGGCTCACACCTGCAGTCCTAGCTACTCAAGAAGCTGAGATCTGAGGATTGTGATCAAAACCAGACCAGGGGGGCTGGGGATATAGCCTAGTGGCAAGAGTGCCTGCCTCGGATACACGAGGCCCTAGGTTCGATTCCCCAGCACCACATATACAGAAAATGGCCAGAAGCGGCGCTGTGGCTCAAGTGGCAGAGTGCTAGCCTTGAGCGGGAAGAAGCCAGGGAAGGTGCTCGGGCCCTGAGTCCAAGGCCCAGGACTGGCAAAAAAAAAAAAAAAAACCAGACCAGGAATGAAAGTCTGAGAGACTCTTGTCTCCAATTAACCATTTAAAACCTGGAAGTACATCTGTGGCTCAAGAGGTAGAGTGAGTGCTAGCCTTGAGCAAAAGAAAAAGCTCAGGGACAGCACCTAGGTTCTGAGCTCAAGCTCCAAGATGGCAACAACAACAACAAATGATGTGACCCTGTCCTCTGCATCCCTGGGACGTGAGCATAACATTCTCTGATTGCAACTGTGCCTCCACATGCAACCTGGTGAATCTGAGCTGGGCTACAGTGGTTGTTTGTTTAAAGAAAAATCCACACCTGATAATAACTATGACTGATGCCTTGGAAAGGGTAATTTGGATGTCTTGCCACCTTAGGAGTATTTCTGTATCACACTCATCTATCTAACTTTACTGACTTTTGGAGCTATTTGTCTTTAATGTGATTCAAACTCCTGTGGCTTCCTTTTGGAAAGGAAATATATCCAACTTAAAATTGGCCTAAAATACAGCATGAGTTGGTGGGCACCAACTTGTATCCAGCTTGACCAATCTTAGGAGGAAGAGGAGGCATCAAGAAACAGCAGCGAGAAGACGGAGGGCCCCACCCTGCATCTATCACTCCAGGTGCATCTGTTCTGTGTGCCACTGAATGCCAAGCATTGTGCCAGATGCTGGTGGCTCAAATACCAAGAAGGCAGGAGCCTTACATTCAAGAAGCTCAGAGTCTGGTTGGTCAGTGGCAGGAAACAGGCCAAGCACTGGGCCCTCCATCCAAGAAGAGCCTCCTTCACTTGCATCTATGTGCATAAAAGGAGAGCTAAGCATTTGCACCCTGCCCCCTTAGTGCTAAAGCTACAGAAGAGCCCACTTCAAATCTGTCTCATGGGGCCACATTAGTTCCAGAATAGGGAGACTCACCCAGCTTATAGAAATTAACTTAATACTCCCACTCTCCATTAAAACATCTGCCATTGTATCCAATCCATCCCCTTCTCCCTCTTCTCTTCCTTCTCAGCAAAGAGTAGGCAGGACACGATACAGGTCTCACAAGGAAGCTCAGGTCATTAGACACACCCAGAGCTTTCTTCCTCTTCCTCCTCCTCCTCCTTCTCCTCCTCCTCCTCCTCCTCCTCCTCTATCTCCTTCTTCTTCTTCCTATTCTCAACTCTGATTGAACCCAAGGCCTCATGCATTCACTTTACCACTTGAGCTATTTCTCCAAACCGAGGAGCATTTCTTGAGCCCCTGCCCCCCATCTGTCCCAGACACCATGCTGGGCTCCTCATTGCTCTATATTATGCAACTGACACAACATTACAAGGTGGCCTTCATTAGCATCTCTGGTTCATGATGGATGCTGAGCTCCAAGAGGTAGAATGATTTCCCCAAGGTCAGGTAGCTACAATAAAGAGAAAACTCATCACTCCATTTTTTTTGCTTAAACTCTGCTGATCTTCCTCTGCTCCAGTGCATGGCCAAGAGTGCAGTAGGTGAGAATTTGGATAAAGAGCCCCCAGAGTGGTCCCCTGAGAGGCAGAGAGCTTCCCCCAAGAAGACTCAGGAGAGTGTGTTCACTTGCAATGATGCCTAGGCCTAAAACATAGGTAGTTTTGTTCTGTTCTTTTCAGACCTGAGGACTGAACTCAGGGCCCTGCACTTGCTAGATGCTCTTCCACTGAGCTAAATCCCCAGCCCCAACATAGGTAGTTCTTAACAATACCATTGAATACATTATTGCACATAAAAAAATTAAGGGGACCCATTCATTCTCTGATTCTACAAACACTAGAATGAGTAAATGAATGAATGCCTATTGTCCATCCACTCATTCTCACATCAATTGTGCCTTCCACAGATTCGCTCATTTATAATGTGTTAGCTATTCCAGGTCCTGGAGACAGAAGGAACACACAAGTTCCCAGCCTTTCAGGTACTCACAATCTAATATAAAGAGACTAAGGAGGACCTACACATAAATCCAATGAGAATAAAATCATTTCAACAGTGCAAGATAGTGACAAGAGGAAGTAAGGTCCTTTTAGCCATTGGTGACAATAGAGCCACTCTGAAGAGGTAAAATTGATGTAAGACTTGTTTGAGAAGAAAGGAATGGCCACTGGAATATTTGAAGACCTGACATCCCAGGAAGGTACAAAGGACCTGTGGTACAATCAGCTTGTTGCATCTAAAGAACAGAGTTTATGAATTGGAGTATGATAGACAAGAGGAATGATAATGATAGGGAAAAGTACAAGGTCTACTTTGTCCACATCAGCTGGAGCAAAAGTTTCTGGGTAGTTGAGGAATCAATCAAGTGGTGGTAAGCTGAGCCCTGGTCATGGCGGACCCCATATTCCAAGCCAAAGAACTTGAACTTGACATCTGAAGGTGAGAAAAAGCACTGGGTCCGGAGACTAGATAAAAAACAAAGAGAGAGAGAGCACACTCAGAGAAAGAATTGGAAGATGGCAAGGAACAGGACCAGAGACAGGAATACTTAGGACGATGTTGAATCAGTGTGAGTAGAAGGAAGGACCATTTCCAGAGATAATAAGAAAGTAAAGTAGGCAAGGCTTACATGGCTGGGAAAACATGGAGGAAGATAGTTATGTGGAAGCAGGAAGACACCAAGATGCAGCCTGGTTACCCTACCCAGCCTGAGCACTTCTCTTAGGAGCTCAGCTCTGAGCCTGGCACTCCTGGCATGCTCATGGTTACTCCTCAGTACAGGGCAGTTTCCCTGGCTCTGGTCAGGGCATTCTCCCTTGGACATGCCTCTGACTCCACTTACTCCTGGTCAATTCCCCAGCCCAGGCCTCTGGGGTCCCTTGTCCAGACTTAACATTTCCCCAGCCTCACCTTGCAGAGCCCCAAGGCCATAATGGAACCCCAGAGTCTCCACATCCTTTGAATAACTCTCCCCTTGGTTCTAAGAGCAGTGGTCCACCTGCAAGCTGAATGGGCCCTTATGGAGCCATCAGGCAATGCAGACAGAGTCTGATGCAGAGTGGCAGGAGAAAGCACAATCCAGCTGAATAGATGTTGGGTCCCGGGCAATCACACAGTGACTGAGACTACCTGTGGGGTCATACTGACCCCGGGATGGATTTTCCATTTCCAAATATGTTTCCTTACAGGCATATTAATGGTCCCTTCATCTTAGTTATTAGTCTAAGGTCTAAATTATAACGGGTGGCACATAGTAGGTTCACAGCATTTGCTTTAAAGGCAACAATCTCTCCCTACCTACGACTTAATAGATCCATTAGTTATTGGTGCCTACACTCAGCAAAATCTTTCAAATCTATGTCACTTGTATGAATAGCTCCCATGTTTGAGTGCCCCCGCCCCCCGCTTGCTTGCCTATACCAGCAATAGAGGATGCTAGCTTGCCTCACCAACTGTGGGTGCTCAGCCAGCCCCGTGGGTTTTTCTGCCCCAGTATCATTCAAAGATAGTAGATCAGGTGTGGGAATGGAAGACCTGGTGACACAGTAGTTGCCTCTCCAAGAGTCACAGCCATGCCTCAACCAACAATTCTGTACTTGCAGGATTTTGAGGACAAATTTCCAGACACTGCCTTCTCACACATCATCCCAACACTTTTATTGTTGCTCTTGCTACCACATCCAGTGTGATCCTAAGATCTGCTCCTTTAGACTGAGACCCTGATTTGGGGGGTCAATGGGAGACCATGCTGACCTCTTCTGAGCTCCTTGTCTACTGAGGAAAGTAGAAAAATATACTCGTTGTGAATTTTGCTACCCCCAAAGTGACTGGCTATCTTCACCCCATTCTCCAGCATCCCAGCACTGGGTAGCAGTGTATGATGATTTCCCTGCCCAGAAAGTGATCAGCCACCACTATCAGTGACACTTGATCCTCCCACCTCTAGTGGGCACTGGAAAGCAAGGTAAACAATGGCACTGAAGCCCCAGGGGTCATCTTTGTAGTCACTCTACTCCCACCTTGAACAGACAGAAACATGTTAGCAGGAACATGTTAGATAGACACCTAGTGACTTGCATCTGTGACCCGAGCCACAGAAAATAAGAAGAGGCCAAGGACTCGCCCAAAAAAAACCAGAGGTACAGAATTCCAGACCTAGCTAGAGTTGCCAGGTACAATCTAGAATGTTCCATCTAGATTCGAATTTTAGATACACAAGAAGTAATTTTTTTCATATATCATTTTATTTTCTTTCTCTCTGAACTTTAGAAGGTTGTACAAGGGAGGTTATAATTTAATGTGTCGATCTAAGTGCCCAGTGCTTACAAGAAGTCATTATTAACTATAAGTTCGATCCATACCATCTTTGGGATATACTTAAAAATGTACTTTTGTATCCAATATTCAAATGTAACTGGGGCATCCTGGTTTTTATTATTGCTGATGTTTGCCTTACTAAATCTGGCAACCTTACACAAGAGCTGGGCCAGGTGTGGGAAAGGGAAGTGGAGAAGGCCAGTCCAGGTGGACTGCTGAAGAAACAATTAGAGACATCAGCTCCAATTTGGCACCTGCCAACACACTGAGAGCTGAGGACCGCGCTTACATGAAACTCTACTTTATTAGTTGGCTTGTCTTCCCAACCCTGGGTCGGAATCAAACATTTCTCGGCCTGCTGTGCTTGGCTCCTAGCCTGTGTACATGACATGGTCCATCCATCTAGAAGTCACAGCCATCAACCCAGTCTCGAAGATCTTTGCCCTGGCAGTGATGCCTCCAGGCCTCCCTGAGGACAGGAAAAGGGAAGGAGGAGAGGCCACATCAGTTACAGCCTCCCAGAACAGGAAGGAGATAGGGATTCTGAATAAACAGTGTCTAGTGAGGGGAAGAGGAACAAATAAACTGAGCTAACAAGCAAGCGAAGAGTAGCCTAGAGGAATTTTTTTAAGGAAGAGAATGGCCCTGAAATTTTCAATATCTAGTCATGTTGTTTTAACATTGAAGAAATAAACTTATATGCTCAAGTTCACCCATCTGTCATTGGTAAAGGCCTAGAGCTTAATGTTTCTGGCAATGATGATACCACCTGACATGTGCCCAGCCCTTCAGTTTCCATAATACCATCACACTCCTCATCCTTTTCCACCTGCCTCTAGATGCTCTATTAGGTAGATTGGGCAGATACTACACTCTCTACTTTTCCCATTAAAACAAAACTCAAGCTATGATGCAAAATTACTTGTCCAGGGCCTATGGCTAGTCAATGACAGTACTTAGCCCATACTCAGTTCCCCTTTAACTGCCAATCTGAATCTTTTCATTGATGTAGACTCTTTAGGGAAACCATGCATGATTCCAGCTTAGAGCTGAGCTAGGGGTGTGTTGGTGGGCACATTGGCTTATGTTAAGTAAGAAAGACCCTAAGGTCCACAAGCCCCAAGTTCTCAGAAGTCCCATGCTCTGTCCCAACTAGTGCTTCCTCAATGATATCAATGTCAAAAAGCTCAATCAAGAGTGACTCTAAAAAGCTCTATACCCCTATCAGCCAAGAGAGAACAATTGGCTTGTCTCTTCCACCAGACCCTGAGCTTGGAGCACCCGAGTCGCCAATGCCTGTGTGGGGAATGAACACTCCTCTTTCAGGGGCCACTTCCCATGATGACTAGCCTCAGACACCTCACAGGACTTATCCTACCTAGCCAGGGATTTACCCCCAGTGTGTGAAAGAGACCTGTTCCCTGACTTAGCCATCAGGACTCATTTCTTCCATCCCAGAGTGGGAATTCTGAGGCTTCAAGCCCTTTGGTTAGTGCTTAAGGATACATCCCCCTACCTGTTTGTAGATATGCTTTATGTCCTAGAGAGCCTGTCTCATCCCAGATTTCATTGCTAGGGCTTTCTCAAACCAACACAAATGCCAAAGCTGTGGCCATTTCAGAGTCTGTATTGCAACTGTCTCTAGACTCATAGTCATGTTTACCTCCTCTTCTCGCTCCCTTTTTCAATACCTCACCTGTCCCAATATCTCTTCCACAGTCCCTCTTACCTCCTTTTGTATTCATCTCTGCTACACCTCTCCCTCTCCAGACCCTCCATTGCTCATCTAGACTCCTGTAGAGTCATCTAAGATCCCCGCCCCATCCCTGCACACACATTTCTACTCTCTCCTCCTTCCTTCTGATCATGGGCTGATCTTCAGTGTCCACCTGTCACCTCTGCCCATAATTCTGGACCTCCAGCCCCTTGGAACAACTCACATGATGCTCATACAACTCCCTGCACATAACGATGCTTCAAAAGCCCTGTTGCTGGGAGGAGGTGGGGAGAGGACAAGGCCGTGAGCAGGAGGCTCACAGGCCCACCTCTGCTTCAAGCTGTTGTACAGCTTGGGCTTTTATATAAAGTTTAGTTTTTACATAAAAGATGCCACAGTTGCCAAAAAAAATACTAATAAACAACCATCTTAGACCCTGGCCCAAAGGACATCCCAGCAGACATCCTAGCTACAAGCAGATGTTGGAGGAGCCAAGCTCAGCTATATGGCCACTAGTGACTTGTTTATTCTGCCTTCAGTTCAGTGTGTCATCTGTGAATACCTAGGTGGTGGAATCCCCACCAACAACCACTGGTTAGGCTACAGAACTATGGACTACTGCCTGGGTACTTCCCACACTGACCCACCAGTCCTGGACATACCATCTGGGGAGGGGACTCCAGCATGAGTTACTTACCAATAACCCAGGCCCTGGGGCTCTTGGGCTATCTTCATGGCACATATAACAGTGTCCTTGAGATTAGGGTTCAATAAGTCTAGAATAAGAGGCAGAAAGAAACAATGAAGGAACAGAGAATAGAGTTGGACATCCTAGAGTCTCTCCCTCTGAATTTCTTTCTCTGTTGCACGCGCACGCACACACACACACACACACTATTTCTAAAAGCACACACATTTCTCTTTGTCCATCTCCCCTTCCATCAAAAACAATCCCCTCTCTATCCCTAAGCTGTAGGCCTGTCTCTCAATGCAGACCCCCAAATCAGTTTCATGGAAGTACATCCACAATGCTTGTCCCATATGCATCTCCCAGCAGGTGGGGGGCTGGGGAGTCCTCACACAGAGATAAAGGAGGGGGAGCAAAGTAAAACTGGGGGAAAAGAAGGCTGGTGCAGAGCCTGATTCCAGCCTACCAGTGCAGTACATCCGGCAGATGTTGAGGGCATTAGGGGTGAAGTTTTTGCACCACCTCCGGCTGTTGATCTGGAAGATGCCGTTGTTGGTGCTGCCATCAGCTTCATGGTCCACAGCAGCCGTGTTGAAACCACTTGTGAAATAAGCAAGGCAGACCCCTGGAGGTGGGGCAGACACAGGCCTGGGGTCAGAGGGTTGGGGGCACTATAGACCAGAGTGCTCACAGTGCCACACCCATGCCCTGACTCCCCCAGCCTCACCAGCCTTGAGATGGCTGGGGCAGACACCCTCCCATCTTCTTTACAGATAGGTCAACAGAGGCTTAGAGGGCAAGGTATGTTCCACAAGGCCATAGACAGCTGCCATATAGCAGAGGTCAGGATTGGATTTCAGTCCTTGTTGACAATGTATTCAGTACCTAGGGGAGCTAAATCTGAAGGCAATGTTAGGAAGATACAGGTGGTGCCTACAGAAGAGGAAAACATCTACCAGAGGGGGAAATGAGTCCGGATGTGACAATAGTTCACAGACAGCTTCCTAGAACTGCTACCAGCTTTCACAGTTTGGTACTGCTGATTGTTCACTTTGCCTTCTACCTGGCAGCAAGACTGTCTGGTCCTCACAGCCATAATGAAGTGTAGCATGTTAAACCACTCCTTTAACTCCTGACTTTGCCAGTGGAGCAAACTGAAGATGGATTTCTAATTTGGCTGCCTCTTGCCTGCTTCTGCTATGTGTTTAACTCAAGGCTGGACATGCTTTTATTTTTAGTTCGGTGCCAGTACTCGAGCTTCAACTTAAGAGACTAGGCACCGTCCCTTAGCCTTTGTGCTCCAGGATGGTGTTCTCCCACTTGAGCCACAACTCCTCTTCCAGCTTTTTGCTGATTCATTGGAGACAAGAGTCTCATGGATTTTCCTGCCTAGATTGACCTTGAACCACAGTTTCATCTCCTGAGAAACTAGCAGATGGAAAATGATGGGCACCCAGCTAGGGTTGGACATTTTTGACTTGGTCTCCCAAGACCCTTAAAGGAAAAGGAATGAGGGATAAAGAGAAGGGGGAACTGAAGGAGGGAGGTCCTTACAGTCAGCCAGGTCGTATCCCCGAAAGCCATCCAGACCAAAGTTGTGCAGCACCCTGGCCAGCTCACAGCGGCTGTAGACCTTGGCCTCACTGGAGCGGAGCAGGCAGCTAAGGAGAGACAGGAAAGCCAGCATGGCGATCCCAGGGGGGCACAGCTGCTTTCTGGGAGCCGGGCTCCTGGTGTCCATGTGAGCAGCACAGGTGCAGCCCCCGCCACTCTGGCTCCACGCTGAGCTTTCTCACCAACAGTCCTGGTGGTGATCGGTCCACTTACACACAGCTATACCTTGGAGGGGAAAAGGGGGCACAAGTCTCAGTGGACCTCTGGGAAAGTGGAGGTGGTGTGGACAGAAATTGCCAAGGAAGTACCAGGCAGGATCCCAAGAATTTTCTCCTCCCCAGTCCTTCTCCACTCCACCCTGGCCCAGCAGCTGAGGGGAGAAAAGGGGAAATGGAGGAGAAAAAGCTGAAAGTTTGAGCTCCATACTACATGCTGGGTGTTATTTCGTCCTGAGGCTCAACAACTGACAATCAGGAAGAGACAAAGTTTAGGCTGAGACCAAAGTCGATATGAATGCAAAGCCTGCTGGCATACTGGCCTTGAGCAGAAGGGATAGGCTGTGGGCAGCACAAACCAATCCCTAAGCTCAATGCCAAGTCCTCTCTTCCAGGACTTAGCCTCCTCTTAATCATAACTGAGTCTCTCAGGAGGCCTGCCTTTCCTCTGAACCCTAGATCTCGTCCCTTCCTGTCCCTAAGCCTTATTCCACAAATCACCCCCTTCTCCTCAGAATCATCTTCTTCATCACTACACCCTTTACCCATCTCCAGCCCACAATCCTAAGGTCCCCTTGGCTCTACCTTCCCTCCAAGAAAACTCTCCCTAAGTTCAAACTAGTATCCTGACTTCCCTTAGAAAGATCTTTGTGTACAGTCTTGACCCCTCTTCCAAACTCTCCTATGCACACATGCACCAGAACAGATTTCTTTTTTTTTTTTTTTTGGCCAGTCCTGGGCCTTGGACTCAGGGCCTGAGCACTGTCTCTGGCTTCTTCCCGCTCAAGGCTAGCACTCTGCCACTTGAGCCACAGCGCCGCTTCTGGCTGTTTTCTGTATATGTGGTGCTGGGGAATCGAACCTAGGGCCTCGTGTATCCGAGGCAGGCACTCTTGCCACTAGGCTATATCCCCAGCCCCCCAGATTTCTTAACTGCAAAGCCTAGCCATGTGTGTAAGCTCCCACCACCACTGCTCCAAAACCTGGGCCATAAGACCATTCATGACCCAGCCCTGCTGGCCTATCCTCCACTCACACATTCAGTTCTGGCAATGACACATTGTCCATTCAGGAACAACTGTCTAGACCTTCAGACCTCTCCTCACCTCCACATGGTGAGCTCTCACTGATGTTTCAAGGGTCATGTCACGTCTGAGTTTGCCCAGAAAGATTCTCCCAACAGGCCGTGGCCCCCAATAGTCCTACAGTACCTTAATCTCCTACCCTTCCTCCATCACACTGGAGTGTAATGTGCATCAATCTTCCCACCACTAAGCAGATGATTTGTGTATGTGCCAGTATTGGGACTTGAAATCAAGGTCAAGGCACTGTCTGTCCCCTTAGAAATTTGCTCAAGACTGATGTTCTACCACTTGAGCCACAGCCCCACTTCTGGCTTTGTGCTGGTTAATTGGAGGTGAGAGTCTCCATGACTGGTCTGGGATTCTCAGATCTCAGCCTCCTGAGTAGCTAGGATTGCAGGCATGAGCCACCGGCACCTGGCTCCCTAACAAACTTAGAACAGTGACCTGATCATATTTATCTTCATATGCTCAGAGCCAGGCAGAATTGCTGGTGTGTAGGGGCTACAGATTATAATGCTTCGAAAACTCAAGTGTACTGAAGTCATGACCACAGGAACATATACCCATCTCATCAAAGTGTGGGGAATGAGAGGGAGGGAGACAATTACCCTTGCTGAGCTCTCCAAGTCTATCAGATACTGAGCCAGGCCTTTTCTGGATGTTTCCTGCACTTAATGTTAGCTAATCCTCTTAACAATTTAAAGGCGGTGGGATTCATATCTTCGTTGTATAGATGAGAAACCAAGTTCACTGCTCCACAGTGAGTGTTTTCAATTCCGTGGTATCTCATATAGTAAAAGGATTTAAAGATAAGTCCACCCCGAACATTTCGCAGCAGGGCCAGAAGTTTAAGAAGGAGCGAGATCAAAGGAGTGACTCAAAGACCCGTGTGTGTGTGTGTGTGTGTGTGTGTGTGTGTGTGTATGTGTGTGTGTGTGTGTGTGTGTCTCCCTCTCCCCTACCAGGCTCACAGACCAGGACACCCCTCACCTCTCTCTTTCTGCCCACTACCTTGCTTTTTCCATGCCCCTCCAGGTAACTGTTCCCAGAAGCAGGGGAAGGGGGCTCACTGATAAGGAGTCCTCCCCGCCAATGCTGAGACGATGGTGACAATGAGAGCAGCGGCTGTGACTCAAAACCCTGCTGTAGCTCAAGGTGACTGCCCACAACACTGCCGAGGGATATTAGATATAGAAAATGGAGGTTCCAGACCTACCCAGAGCCTTCTAGAATGTCCTAACTTCTGTGAGCTCATCTTTTAGAACCTGCTCCACCTATGAATTTTTGCATTGTCTACTGAAGTCCCTCCATTTCCACGTCCAGAGGCATGTTAAGCAGATCTAATCTCCTCCCTTCTTGGCTTCTATGCTTGTAAGCCTCTTACACACACACACACACACACACACACACACACACACACACACACACAGAGTGCTTAGAGGGCTGACTCTACTCTCCCGAGAGAGTGGTTTTCTAGTCACGGTGGTAGGTGCCCACTGCCTCTGGGCAGCCCCAAACTTGGGCTTTGAGGTCAGATTGGCCTTGGCAGGTATGTAGGCGCCACCCACTACCAACTGAGTGGCCCACAGAGTGACTTAATCAATCTTTTTCTTCAGTTATTAAGTGGGAGAGATACAGTGTATTAAAGGAGCTCAATAAAGATCTATAAGTGCTTAGTACTCAATTAAAAAATAATGATAGCACTTCCAGGCCAGGAGCTGGGTGGCTCGTGCCTCTAATCCTAACTATTCAGGAGGCTGAGATCTGAGAATTACAGTTTGAAGCCAGCGCAAGCAAGGAAGTCCCGTGTGATCCTTATTTCCAATTTGCCAACAAAAAGCTAGAAGTAGAGGGGCTGGGGATATAGCCTAGTGGCAAGAGTGCCTGCCTCGGATACATGAGGCCCTAGGTTCGATTCCCCAGCACCACATATACAGAAAACGGCCAGGAGCGGCGCTGCGGCTCAAGTGGCAGAGTGCTAGCCTTGAGCGGGAAGAAGCCAGGGACAGTGCTCAGGCCCTGAGTCCAAGGCCCAGGACTGGCCAAAAAAAAAAAAAAAAAAAAGCTAGAAGTAGAGCTGTGGCTCAAATGATGGAAAGCTAGCTTTGAGCAAGGGAAAGCTCAGGGACAGTGCCTAGGTCCTGAGTTCAAGCCCTGGGACTATAACAAAGAAGAAAACAAAATTAACACTCCCAATTAAGGGCACAGCCATAATTATGTTTAGTTGTACCATGTTCACACTGTCTGTCTGGCCAGCCCAGCCCAGCCCAGTAAAGAACTGAGCTTGGCCCAGTATGAGCATCCATGGGGTTTCTTTTCTTTCTCTTAAAAAAAAAAATATTATGAGATATATGCATACGCCACACACACACACACACACACACACACACACACACACACACACACACACACACCTATTTAAAGCTCAAAATAAATGCAGTGGTTAAGTCTCAGTGATGTGTCTTAAAAATGGGATGAGAACATTTAGCAGGAGATCTGCGCTCAGTTTTAAGTGTGTGATACATTATTATTGACTATGGGGCCAGTGGAGAGCAGATCTGTAGAGCTCATTCACCTTGCTTGACTGAATCTTTTGCCCATTTTTGGTAGCGCCCTGTTCTTCCCTCTGACCCCTCCCCACCCCATCTCCTGGCCTCTCGTACTCATCTCTCCAGTCACTTCACTCAGACTCTGTGAATGTGTCTACTCTTGGCACCTCGGATCTGTGCAGTCACTTGTCCTTCTCCAACTGGCTTATTTCCCTGAGCATACTATCCTCCAGGCATTCCACTCCAGCATACCTAGTAAGCCTGCCTTATTCACAGATTTATTTATTACATGCCATGTTGACCAAGCACAGTCTAGAAAAATAATAAAACTATCAAAAGAAATGTCAAAAACAAACGTTAAATTCCTGCACAGCCAGGTGCTGGTGGCTCATGCCTGTAATCCTAGCTACTACTTAAGAAGCTGAAATCTGAGGATCTTGGTTTAAAGCCAGCCCAGGCAGAAAAGTCCGTGAGACTCATTATCTCCAATAAACCACTCAAACAACCAGAAGTGGCACTATGGCTCAAGTGGTAGAGTGCTAGCCTTGAGCTGACAACCTCAGGAACAGTGCCCAGGCCCAGGGTTCAAGCCCCACAACCAACAAAAAAGAAAAAAAATCCTGCACAGAGAGGATGAAGCTTAGTAGAGAAAATCAGTTAAACTTGGGTCATCTATAGGTTGTGTTTTTAAATCATTGTATAACCTCTTGAGTGTTTCCCTGCCCTTACTTTGGGGAAAATTAGCCTCTTAAAAAAGCAAAAATGTGCTCTCTCTTACGCACACAAAGTGCCAAGGTAAAAGTTACAGTAATCCTGCTACATTAAAATGGACTTGTAATGTCCTTAAATGAAGAATGAGAAGGTGATTTTTTTGTTGTTGTTGTTAAATTTGTTGAAAGGCCTCATGTCTTTATCAGAAGTTACAAGGTTTTATGGGAGAAAAAAAATGAGTCTGGCATCCATAGAAGTCATGGCTTTTCCTCCATGGTGGTCTCCTGGGGACCAGTGACCCACAGGTACCAAGGGTCTCCTGTGCCCCATCTTTACCTACTCTGGGCATTTAGGCTTCTTCTGTACCTTAGCCAGGGGAGTCATGCTGCTATGAATTTGGAGTTGCTAATGTATATTCAAGAGTCTGATTTCAATTCTCTTGGATAAATACCCTCAAGGAGGATAGCTAGATCCTGAAGTCATTCAATTTTTTTTAACTTTTTTTTAGGTATCTCCACACCAGTTTTTGCATTCATACCAGCGGGATTCCTCACTTTTCCTTACCAGTACTTGTGGTCTTTGTTTTCCTGATAATAACTATCCAGATATTTGTGAAGTGATAGCCCATTGTGATTTTTATGTTGCATTTCCCTGATGGCTAATAACACTGAGTATTTTTTTCAGATACCTGTTGGCTATTTGTATATCCTCTTTGCAGAATGTCTGATTGGTATCATTAGGTCTTAAAAGCTCTCCAGGTGATTCCTGTTTGCATCCAGGCTTGAGCTTCTACTCATGGGAAGGAATTCAGAACTTAGTTTGGAAACCTAAGTTCAGTGTCTTCCTCTGCCCTATTTGGTGTTGACAAGTTAATCTCTATTCTTCAATCCTTAAAATGGAATCATTTACCTGCCTAAAGCAGTGTCAGCTTGTGCCTTGCCCTTCATCTCAAATATTTCACTTTTCTCCTTTGTGAAATGAAAATAACCATCTTCCCTCTCAGCTAGGGTGAGGGAGAAGCTCAGGTTTCTCAATGCATCCACTTGCACCAGTACATCTTAGCTATTGTTTTTATTGCCTGGCCCTTGGTGGTGATTCTGTCTGCTTGAGTTTTTTGAGGGGTTTTTATGGCATCAGCCTGCTTTCACTACGTTATCACTTCTTTTTATTGAGTAATACTTCAGCTTATTTTACTTTATTATGTGTTTTGTTATTTCCCAGTTGACTCTCAGTTTTAAATGGGGAAAAAGCAACAACAGCTCAAAGGGAACAGTTAGGAGGGTAGACAGGGCTTTAGCGGGAGCTCGGCAGGGCTTCAGTTCTCTACTTGGCTGTCTGCAAATCTTTCCTGGTCCCTTACACCAAGCTCAGATTCTTGACTTCCTCCTTCCAGATTCTCCAGTGGTTCCCGCCAGGTGAATAATCTCTACCAGCCTCTCTTAAATTCCTCATCCTCACCCACAGTGACTACCAGGCTCCACCCCAGGCCAGGGGCATCCAAATCTCCAAGGATGAGGCTCAGGCATCAGTACTTTTGTTAATATTTTTTTCCAAGTCCTTCCAAAATGCTTCCTAAAACTATGCTTCAACCAAACTTCTTATTGTTCCCTAAGTGTGTGATAGTATTTTCCTTCCTTCTCTTATGTCAAGCCCACTCTTTCTGTCTAACCCACTGGCTAACTTCTAGATCTTTCAACTTGGCTTCCTACCTAGATCTCCCTATCTTAGGCAGGCCTAGGGGTCCTCTATAGTCTTGCAAAGGAACCGGTGTTAATTTGTAAGCTCAGCATCTATCATATTCTATCAATAGCTTCTTTTGCCATCATTCCAATCAGCTTAGCAGATGTCCAATGTTCCTATATGGCATTTATTCAGTGTCAGGAGGAAAACATAAAGCAATAATGATAATACTAATAGAGATGTATATAAATAAACATATTTATGTATGTAATTGCATCATACATAATATATGTTACATATTACATGTATACTATATATTATACATAATATATATTTATATATAAATATTACATATCACATCATATACACACACATATATATAGTGTAAAGAAAATCACCTAGTTAATTCAGAAGGAGCTTAGCACAGGGAACTTGGTCAAGAGAGTGATGAGGCTGGCTCCAAAGACTATGCCAGGGATAAATGAGTTCTCTCATTACCTGTAGGAGAGAACCTAGGGCTCTAAGATAAAGCTCTTGGCCCAGTCATTCCAAAATCAGTGCAGTAAGAACAGAGTGGACATTTCCCCAGGACTTGTTCCCTGTTTCTGTTATCGGTGGTCACAATAGGTGTCCATAACCATATGCCACTGTGATGTGGAGTACTAAGGTATGTAAAGTCACTTATCCCACTTCAAGGATCCAGCTTGACAGGAGTACAACCCTCTTGTTTGTAACCACTACTTTACCCTTCAGATGACCCTGGCATACATCACAAATCCTACAGGAATAAGTCATTAAGAAAGTCAGCCAAGAGTGTTGTGCCAGTCACTGGTGCCTGACATATTTTGTAACAGACACTGAACGTGTTAATGATATTTGAGCAAGTCCAGGTATATTCCAAGTCCAAGTGGACTTTGCTTCATATATATACATCATATATATGTATATACATATACATATATATGGGGAGATAGGTAGATAGATAGATGACATGTAGGTAGGTTGGTAGATAAAAAGATAGATAGATAGATAGATCAGTAGGTGGATAGATAGATAGATAGATAGATAGATAGATAGATAGATCAGTAGGTAGACAAACAGACGGATGGACAGACAGATAGATAGACAGACATAACAGATAAAAGGACTACTGGCACTGTTTCCCTTGAGAAACCCCACGGATATGTCCAACTATTAAATGTTTGGTGTAAAGCCATTTAATAATTGTCAAGTTCTTCCATCCATGTTAATGCTTTCCCAGACCCACAGCCACTACAGGCACTCCTTCTCGTGATTTGTGGCTCCTACAGGAGAGAGAGCACAAGGCTGAAAGCAGAGAGACCTGAGCTGAAGGTCTGATTTCACAAAACTTAGTAGCTCTGTGGTCTTGGCAAGCTGGTTGTCCTTGTGAGCCCCCCTATTCTGGCCTATAAAATGCAAAGAATTGCCACCCCAGGAGCTCACTGAGGGATTGTGAGACTACATGCAAAGCATCTCACATAGTACCTGGAACCAAGCAGGCACTCAATAAAAAGAAACATATAATTACTGCTATCTTGGGGGAATGCAATGAAGAAACAAAGCAACATTATTTTTCAGAACTATACTTGTCAGAAAAGAGTGTGGAGAAGCACATGAAGGGTCATGCTAAAGGCACAGCACAAGCTCACTCCCATTATGCAGAGGCTTTTTCCTCAGCTGGCTTGGTGACAGGTTGGCCCTGGCTGAAGTCATGAGAACAGAGGGTTTCTGAACTCATAAGATCTCTGGATAAGGAGGGAATTACTCCATCCCATCTGTCTTCTTGGACTTCGATCCTACGGATTTTCTCTCAGGGAAACTGACATAGCCCAAAGAAAAAGAGAGGGGTGGGGGGAACCATATATCTTGCAGGAAGGGCTTATGTGTCCCTTTCCTACTTTCTGTTCCCATCCTGACACTTTCCAAGGCCAAGAGGGGTCCCCCATGTCTGTTCCTAATTCTGTGGTATGTGTTATCATATCTAATCTATCTAATTCTCTGGTGTGTGTTATCATATCTGATCTATCAGTCTCTGCACCAAAGGACTCTCTCCAAATCACACTGCTGAACATACCACTTTCCATTTTTAAATCTTTCAGTGGGTCTCCATCACTCTTCACTGTGCTGCCCCAATGGTCCTGTCCAGTCTCCTCTCCCGCTTCTTCATTCCTTATCCCCATCCCTAATCCCCAGGCCTTGGCAGTTTTCAACTCTCCCCAAAACTATCTGCCCCAAAGCCTTTACTCACTGGGTTACCAGATAAAGTCAATGCTTTCCAAATCATCCCAGTGATTTTACAGGAAGGATCAATGGAGTTAAGCCAACATTCTTTTTCCTCAGCCCTCCAACCTGTTTTCTTGTCCTTACAATTTGAGTTTATCCCTCTCACAGAATCACTGTGACTATACAGTAATTTATATTAGATGTGACTGTGGTTCTGTCCCTAAGTTGTTCCAGGCCCAGAAGTGTGTTTGGGGTTTGGGTGGTTTTTTTTTGTATTTCCTTAAGACATTCAAAAGACACAAAAGAGAGGTTAAGGGAATGCATTGAATGCCTACAGGTTGGGAAGGAATGTAACTATAAAGGGATAGCACAATGGTGGCTATGAAAGAGTTCTGTGTCTTGACTACGATGTTTAGAATACAAATCAACACCTATAATAAAAGGCTATATGCATGTGGTAATAAAGTTCAAGCCCTGATTTTGCTATTACACTACAGCTATGTAAGATGTGACCACCTAGGAAAACAATGGCGTATGTGGAGTATCTCTCTCTCTCCCTCCCTCTCTCTTTCTTGTTTTTGCAACTTCCTGTAAATAATTATTTGACAGCAGAAGGCTTCTTTAAGAAAAGGAAACACACAGGCTAGTTTTACTGTTCTGACAAATCTAAAAAATTATTGGCAGTGAGGGTCTGCCACCACTGGAAATTTTCACAAAGCCTAATATAAGATTACTTCAAATTGACTGGCTAGAAAAGTGAATAATGACAACAGAAACACAACCCAAGTGTGCTCTGACATCTGGTTGATTTGGGAACATGTTTCTACTCTAAAGGCTTCACCCAATGCCCAAGTGACTAGAGGACTGAGTAGAATAAATTAGGGATCAGTGCAGTTATAGGAGCTGAACAAGGGCAGCTATTATATAAAATCAATAATACTAATAATAGTAATAGGTAAAACCTGAGGGATGCAGCTCCAGAGATCAGACAGAAAGAGGCTTCCTGAATCCTCCACATTTGGGGGAAGGCAAGAAACCTAAAAGTCTGTGTGTCCCTACCAAATTTGGACCCCGAAAATCTGGGGGCACTAAAAACTAAAACTGACGCCTTCAAAAACTGAGGGTTTCTGCAAAACTGAGGGTTTATAAAATCCTGGGACTCCTAGCAACCGGGGTAGGCTAGTAACAATGATTTCAGGCACCTACAGTCTCTATGAGCCTGGGGCCCCCTAAAGCCAATGTCTCTAACAACATGTGGCCTCTGAGAAATAGGAAGCCTTTCACAAATTGAAAATCTGAATAACCTGGGGCTTTTAACAACCCAAGACCTATAATAAACTAAAGCTCTTAGCAACTCAGGTTGCCTAGCAACCCAGGGACTCTAATTACCAGAAACTCCTAGCAACTAGAGAGATTGCACAACCTGGAGGCCTACTACACATCCATCCCTGGACCCAGACTACTTCTGTCTCTGGTGTTGAGAGGCAACATGATCCAAGAGATAGGGGCAGAATTTAAAAATACACCAGGGTTACTGCTCAGATTTTGCCATGTACTGTCTGAGTCTCCTGTGGCTTAACCTCCCTAACTATCAGTTTACACATAAACTATAATCATAATTAGGGTATCTAGCTGTGAGCACCCAGTAAGTATTGCAGGAAAGCATTTTACCAGACATGCGCATGCATGTTGCCATTTTGTACGGCATCTTCTCCCCAGTCCACATACACACATCAATTCTACTTCCAAAATACCTTTCCCATCTATTCCAGCTCCCTGGTCACCACCAAGGTCTTGAGTCAGTTCACTTCATTGTCCACACTGCTAGCAGGTACCTCCTCCTCCATCACACTGGCTCCCCACTACCCCAAAAGCCAAGTTCTAATTCTCCAGCATGGTATAGAAACTCTTTCTTTCCTGCTTCATTGTCAATCACTTCCCAGCCCTATTTCCTTCCTTTACAACTGAAGCAAATCTGCAAGGTAAGTATCATTATCCCAGTTCCAAAGATCAGGAAATAGAGGCTGAAAGAGGTACACATGCGTACATACACACAGACACACACACACACACACACACACACACACGTGCATACAACCCAAAAGGAATGATTTCAAACTACACCTGACTCCAAGTTCTTAGACTAAAAGCCCCTCAGACCCATCACTGCCATTTGCAAGGTTCCAGATACATAATTCTTGCAGGGTACTGTTGGTGCCCACCTCCAATCCTAACTACTCGGGAAACTGAGATCAGAGGGTCTCAGTTTGAAGTCAACCTGGGCATAAAAGTCTCTGAAATTCTTACTACCGCTTAACTAGCAAAAAAGACAGAAGTGGAGCTGTGGCTCAAGTGATAGAGCACCCAACTTAAGAGAACAAAACAAGTGAGAGCCCAAGGCCCTGAGTTTCAAGCCCTCACCACCACCACCACCCCAGATAAGCAATTCTCTGGCTGCTCTGACTTCGGTCTTTTTCCAAAGTTTCTCTCCTTTCTTACGGGAGCCACAGGATACCATTTTGCTTTGGTGGACTTTGAGGTTTGACCACCAGGGGGCACTCTGCTGGCATGCATAGAAAAATACATCTTTCCATATGAGCCCCCGTAAGACTGTTGAGACTGCTCCTAATGATGTTTAACCGGTTGCCATAACTTTCTGCCATATAACTAAAGGTGTACATTAAGATACATGGTTTAAAACCTGTCTCCAGGGGCTGGAGATATGGCCTAGTGGCAAGAGTGCTTGCCTCGTATACATGAGGCCCTGGGTTCAATTCCCCAGCACCACATATGCAGAAAACAGCCAGAAGTGGCGCTGTGGCTCAAGTGGCAGAGTGCTAGCCTTGAGCAAAACAGAAGCCAGGGACAGTGCTCAGGCCCTGAGTCCAAGGCCCAGGACTGGCAAAAAAAACAAAAACAAAAAAAAACCTGTCTCCATGTTACTAAGCAGTAACTAAGCAGCTATTAACATGTTAGTGGCTAAGAAACCATTTGTTTTAACATCCATTCTATCAAGAAAACAAATTACATTCTAAATACATGTTTCCTCCACAGGATGCAATAGAATTACTGTTGTTGTTGTTGTTGTTGTTGTTTTAATTAAAGTAAATATGACATAAATATCTTTATTTGCTTGGTGGCATTGGCTCTCAAGGGTGGGAGTATATGGAGAGTGATTGAGTAGAATCACAGGAAGACTGTTCTGGCTCAGCCCAATGTCCTTACTTTGTGAGCATGAGGACAAAGACCCCCAAGGGAAACTGAATTCCTCTAGGGACCACAGAACATCACAGGAACCAGATAAACCACTTCAGAACCTAAGTGTGTATAAATATAACCCTCTTTTAACTGATAAAAAAAAGCACCAAACAGAAGCCCTCTGACAGTATTGCTCTTGGACACAGGATGTAAATTGTAGGACAGTGAGCCTGGCTACTCCATAGGCTCCTTTTCATGTGTAGAAGAAAAATCATACTTGACGTGGTGCTTTCCAACCCTTCCATTTTCATGTCTTCCTCTGTGAAATACAAATAAAAATACACACTTCTTCGAAGCTCTGACTATCGTACTGTCTTCCTTCTGCCACCTTCTCTGTACCTCTCTGAGACCCATTCTCTCCAGGCTAAGTCAAAACTACCCACACCTCCACCGCTACCCCTACCCCCCAAAGTGCTCTGAGATTGGGTGAAAGAAAAGAAAGATGTTCTCTGCTGTGCAGATCAAAGTCATTTTCCTCCCAAACTTCAAGGAGAAGACCAGTGTTTCAGATTCATGGCACTCAGTGGTCCTGAACAGGCATTGTAAGCAACCATAGTTCTCAGTGGGTGTGGCTTGGCCTCTCTACTCGAAGTGGGCAATGTCTGAGAACCTTTTTTGTATATCACACCTGAGGATAGGGAAGGTTGCTGGCATTGGTGAGTAGGAGGCAGGAATGTTTCTTGTATCCTGTGGTGCACAAGACAGCCCCACCACACATACATACACATGAAAGTGTGTGTGTACAAACATATGAACACACACATACATGTACCTCAAATAATTATCTAGCCCCAAATGTTAATACTGTCAAGATGGAGACATCCTGATATTCAGCATAAAGCAGCTTGTGCCTCACTCCCTCTCTATTCCTACCTTCTGTGTGATGTGGAACAGACTGGTCTCATTTCTCTAGTGTCCTGAGCTGGAAATTAAGATGATTTAACCTGATGATTTAGATGTCCTTCTTTACCTAAGTTTCCTACTCAGCCACCTTTGCTTGCAATATTTTGAGTCTTCATAAACAAAGAGAGAGAGCATTTTGCCTCCATTTCCTCAATTATAAATGGGAATAATTATTATCAGGTTAGTAAGAGAAGAAAAAGGGAGTCATGTGTGAGATTGCCTAACATGTAGTAAGTACTTATTAAAAGTTCTCTCTTTAACCAGGTACCAGTGGCTCATGCCTGTAATCCTAGCTACTCAGGAAGCTAAGATCTGAGAATCATAGTTCAAAGCCAGCCCAGGCAGGGAAATCCTTGAGATTCTTATCTCCAATTACCCACTAGAAAACCTGAAGTGGCACTGTGGCTCAAGTGGCAGAGCACTAGCCTTGAGCTGAAGAGCTCAGGGACAGTGCCCAGGCCCAGAGTTCAAGCCCCACAACTGACAAAAAAAAAAAAAAAGAAGGAAAGCCATAATAACAGATCAGTATGAAAAAAGTAATTAAGGAAAACTCTGATCTACTAAAATGTGTCCCATGTAACAGCCTTCAGGGAAGAGGAGGGTCTGTGACCCAAAAGAATCACATTATCCCAGAACTTTCCAGAGGCAGCAATGGGTCTTGGGCTTTGCAGGAGACCTAGTGAGGTGCAAAGAACTTTGGCATGGAGAAACACTGAAGGTCTGCTGCTGCTTTTGTTCACCCTTAGGAAAAATATTTGCTAGAAAGAGAAGAGAAAGATTTAACTAGATGAATCATTTCAATGGCTCTCTCTAGTCTTTACAGAATTGAAGTGTCAGAGCTTTGAGGCCAAGTCTCACCAAAGGTCAAATCCAGTAAAGAATCTGCCATCCTGTAATGAGTGAATTGTCTGTAGGGATGGTAACACTGCAAAGCAATTAGGAGCCTATGAATACCAAGGGAGACAAAGCATTTCATGAGTGCTTAGTAAAGGTTAGCAAGCACTGTTGTGTTCTAATAGCCACAGATGGATCTCAGTCAATGTACTGCCCCTCGAGTTCAACTACGCTCTTTTATTTTTCCTTCGCTAATCCTGGGGCTTGAACTCAGGACCTTGTGCTATTGCATACTTTTTGCACTCAAGGCTGGCAACCCACCACGTAAGGCACACCACCACTTCTAGCCTTTCTTTGCAAGTTAATTGAAGAATAAGAGTCTCTCAGACTTTCATGCCCAGCCTGGCTTTGAACCTAGATCCTCAGATCTCAGCCTCTTGAATAGTAAGGATTACAGGTACAAGCCACTAGTACCAGGCTTTTCAACTACATTCTTATTTAAGATTTCCATGAGAGTGCTAGAAGCAGAAATCAAATGGTAGCAAGCCTGCAGCTTTGAGTTCAAACCTCAGTATCATAAGATGTGCTTACAAAATTGTGAAATATTGTTAAACCCTACTATGTTTCCATGAAGATATTTTGCAGCCTCTGCTATCTCTCTATATATACCCATGCACACACATTCACATACAGAGAAGTTAACATTGGCTATTGGCCCAAAATAAGGACCTGTTAAGGATGAGGATATAAACATGTTTCTCTTTCCTCCCTCCACTCTACCCCCAAGAACTGGCCTGCCAAGAAACATTAAGATGATGACTCCTGAGTATTTAAAGTGGGAATGGCATTACACTCCTCAGCGAGCCTCTGTGAAGAAAGCAATCTTGTAAAACAGGATCTGTTCCTTAGTTAAACTAAGGCCATCTTTTATTGATTAAAGGTCAGTAAGAATGGAGATAAGTTAAACTATACAGACCTAATATTCCAAAATGCCAAGTCCTAAGGCTAAAAGTCTAAACCCTATCGTTCAAGATACCAGGGGAATGGAACCTGGAGGAATAATGGGGGCTAAGCCGCTCCAGAGGATCTGGAATCTGATTGCTGCAGCCTCGCTGAGAAGGCATTCCCACATGTGGGGCTGGCCTGAACTTTGAGCCCATTAAAATAAAATGTCCCACTAACATGCCCATAGTAAGGAGACTGTAAGGGATATATCCAAATGAACTCAAAAGTGTCTATTTTTGAAGCTGCTTCGGAGCACAGAGAGCACCAGGCTTGACAAGTGACAGAAACAGGAAGATGGAAGGAACAGAAGGGAACAGAGGCCTTCGTGTGAGAGACAAGCAACACCCCACTCCTCTGCCCTCCAAGGTCTGGTTCCTAAAAATATTCCAAATAAGAAGTGGAAACTTGGGGCTGGGGATATAGCCTAGCGGCAAGAGTGCCTGCCTCGGATACACGAGGCCCTAGGTTCGATTCCCCAGCACCACATATACAGAAAACGGCCAGAAGCGGCGCTGTGGCTCAAGTGGCAGAGTGCTAGCCTTGAGCAGGAAGAAGCCAGGGACAGTGCTCAGGCCCTGAGTCCAAGGCCCACGACTGGCAAAAAAAAAAAAAAAACAAAGAAGTGGAAACTTGCTCCTCTGCTGGTAAGTCTTCATTGCTCCAGCAAAGGTGGTTTTAGTTAGCTATTACTCAGTTTTCTCATTATAGAAGCCAATTTAGGCAGAGGCAATGGACTTATTCCAAGAAAATTTTATGTAATTATACTATCAGAATAATTCAGTGCTTGGCCTTAAAAAGCACCCATTTTCTTTGGAATCTATGGCCCAGGGAGCAGAGATGGGAGGAGGGATAAGAACAAGCTGGGCCAGAGATCAAGGCAAGGTTGAGAACAAAGACATTGGGCTGGGAATATGACCTACTGGTAGAGTGCTTGCCTTGTATACGTGAAGCTCTGGGTTCGATTCCTGAGCACCATATATATAGAGAAGGCTGGAAGGGGCACTGTGGCTCAAGTGACAGAGTGCTAGCCTTGAACAAAAAGAAGCCAGGGACAATGCTCAGGCCCTGAGTTCAAGCCCCAGGACTGGGAAAAAAAAAAAAAAAAGAACAGGGACATTTCAGCTGTAGTGCTGGGCCTCTGGGGAAGACCATCCCAAAGATTCAAAGAGCTCAGTTCACCAGGTGAAGCAAGCAGCAAACCTCTGTGGCTGTGGCTGGTGAGGGCCAGCTCAGGAAAGGATGTAGAAGCAGTCCTCCAAATCTGGGCAGCCAGGTGTGCAGAAGTCCATTCTGCGAAATCAGCCCAGATGGTGAGTGGGCAAGGAAGGAAATGGGGCTGGGGGGGGGGGGGCGGTGCGGGGGGTCTGGTTCTATTTTTGTACTTGTCACTGTCTTCTCAGGGTCTAACACAAAAATAGGTGCTATCTCCACCATTCTTTCCCCCTAGGAAGGGAAGGTGTCACCACCTTTCTTACAACTTCCCAGGTGCATTTTAGTCTACTGCTGATTTTAATCAGATGCCAAGAACTAAAATCTAGACACTACCACATGATAAAGAACAGAAAGGTTGTAGGAGAAATCAGACTGGGAACCTAAAACACAGAGCTGGCCCTGCTGATTAAGCTTTAGGAGATCTAGTTGCCAGGTCCTGGGAAAGGACAGAGCTGGCAGTGTGAGCCTCCTTGGGCTTGGTCCTATGAGAGACTGGACTCTCACTTCCTGCATCCTGGCTCAACAAAGGGCATTGAGAACTGTTTGGCAATGCTCCACGCTTACCACCAACAGCAGGGTAGCCCAACCTGATTTTTTTTTTTTTTTGGCCTTCTATGCACGGGCCTCTTAGTCAGTTAAGAAGGCAGAGAAAAGAGCTGCCATGTGGAACAGGGCTCAGTGTGGCTCAGTTCTGCATACAACAAGGCTGCCTGCCCCCCCCCCCCCAAAAATGCTGCTGAGACCTGGTGAAGCCAATGGTTAAAACACACACACACACACACACACACACACACACACACACACACACACACACATATATATATATATATATATATATATATATATATATATATATATATATATATATATATATCATCACCCCCCTGACAGGAGACTCATGACCAAAGAGGCAGACATTCCCAAGGAAAAGCAGTTCCTCCACCTGGGTCAGCTGCAGACAGCAGTTGAACCCATAGGGGCTGTGCCATGGACCAAGCTTTGTTCATTAGGTCTTGTCTGACTGTGGGCTCAGCCATTCTCTTTTCACCTGGTCCCTGGGAGGCACTTCTGTGGGCCATCTGTTGAGACCCAAGCAGTAGAGGTCTATTCATGATGCAGCATTAATTCCCATCCTCAGATCCTACGGGGGAAAGAGTGCTCTGAAACTGCTCCGAGAGCCTACAAGGTAGAGAACAGGTAACTAAGCTATATCCCATGAAGCTTGGGGGACTTGTATTTGGAACTCTGCAGAGAGAACAAGAAAAGCTGAACAGTCAGGGCTCTGTCCACTCAACCCTGGCTTCAATCAGAGCAGTTGCACTCTTCTTCATGCAAGACAGTTACAATTCCGTATAAGTTTTTGTTTCAATAAAGTTGCTTGAGGCTAGGGATATAGCTCAGTGGTAGAACACTTATCTGGCACACACAAGGTTTGATCCCTAACACTGAGGCAAGGGGGGAGAAGCTCCAAAACTTGAAAAAGATTGATTTTTTTTTTAACATGGGGCTTGAAGTCAAGGCTTTTTCACTCAAGGCTAGTGCTCTGAGCCACAGAACCACTTCTGGTTTTCTGCTGGTTAATTGGAGATGAGAGTCTCGTGGAGTTTCCTGCTCAGGCTGGCTTGGAATTATGATCTCCAAATCTCAGCCTCCTGAGTAGCTAGAGTTACAGGTATGAGCCACTGGTGCTGGGCTTGGTTGATGCCTTTTCGATGAATGAATTATTAGTTCCAGATATTTACTCCCTTATGAAAGAATTATATATCCATCCCCACTCTTACCAGACTTTGTGGTGGAGCCACAAAGCCATTGGCTTTGGGGTTGCCTATCCATTGGTCAAAGATATATGTGCATAACACTAGCAAAAAGCTGAAATGTGTTCATTCCATCACCTGCTCTTGCCTTTTTCCATGAGGAAAAAAAAAAAGAGTTGTCACATTTAGCCACAGGTCCAAGAAAGATGAGAGACATATGGAACAGACCCAGGTCCAGCCCACAGCTTGGAATCAAGCTGAGCTGAGCCTGATTCACATCAGCTAAATTCTAGCCAATATGTAGGCCTAGGGGCCCAAAATAAATGCTGTATATAAACTATTGAAATTTCAAAGTTGTTCCACACAACATAGCTGACCACACAATGCCCTTTATAGACCCTTTCCTGCATTTCCATTTAAAGTAAAAATCTGGCTGTTTAAAAGGGGGGATTTTTTTAAAACCAGAACTGAAGCACTGCTAGCTTTTATCACTTTGGAAAAGATTTTCACAGTATTTAATTAAGCTGAAGATGCAAATACCCTTAAAATTCAACTCTTGCACCTCTAGGTAATTATATAATGTGAAGCAGTTGGCAAACTTTTTTGTAAAGGTCCAGATCGTAAATATTTTAAGCTTTGTGAGCTACACAGTCTCTGTTGCTACCACTTAATTAATTCTACTGTTTTAGCGTGAAAGCAGCAGTGAGCAACATTTAAATGAATGCTTATCACTATGTCCTAAGAACACTTTTTAATGGATACTGAAATTTAAGTTTCATATAATTTCCACATGCTAATAATCCATCAGTGGAAAAATAAAAGGGGAATCTACATGCAATGGAATATTATTTAGCCTTTAAAAGTGAAGGAAATTCTGACACATACCTCAACCTTGAAAATGTTAGGCAAAGTGAAATGGGCCAGAACAAGTATGTATGATTTCCTATATGAAGTGCCAAGAGAAACTAACTTATGAGACAGAAAGTAGAATGGTGGCTTCCAGGGGCTGAGATAAGAGAAAGGAGGACTCATTGTTTGGTGGCAGGGTTTGAGTCTGGGGTGAAGAAAAGGTCCTGGAGACGGATGGTGGTGATGGTTATGGAACAGTGTGAATGGATATTATTCCACTAAACTACACTGAAAAGGGCTGGGAATATGGCCTAGTGGCAAGAGTGCTTGCCTCATATACATGAAGCCCTGGGTTCAATTCCCCAGCACCACATATATAGAAAACGGCCAGAAGTGGCGCTGTGGCTCAAGTGGCAGAGTGCTAGCCTTGAGCAAAAAGAAGCCAGGGACAGTGCTCAGGCTCTGAGTCCAAGGCCCAGGACTGGAAAAAAAAAAAAGTAAACTACACTGAAAAGCCAATGGAAATGATGACTCTTGCTATGTATATTTTACCAATATTTTGAAAGATTAATTGCTGGGCACTGATGCCTGTAGTCCTAGCTACTCAGAATTCTGAGATCTGAGGATCGCAGTTTGAAGCTAGCCGGGGCAGGGAAACCCATGGGACGCTTATCTTCAATTAACCAGCAAGAAGCCAGAAATGGAGCTGTGGCTCAAGTGGTAGAGTGTCAGCTTAAGTGAGGCTCTGAGTACCAGTCCAGTGCCAGAAAAAAATAATAAAAAATTTAAGGTACTACTAAAAATAAAAAAACAGGAAAGTGTAAAAACCATTCCTCATAGCACCTTACAAAAACTATTGGTGGCAGGGTCTGACCTTTGGCAGGATTTGACCTTAGACAATTATCCTAAAAATAATTCTCACTCCATGTGCCCCAGAAATTCACCACAGAAGTGCCTAAAATATGAAAGTAAATAAAAATAAAGCAAGTAGTCTAAATATTCATCAACAGGAAACTAGAGGAATACATTGTGGAATACCCAGTGATAAGTAGAATGTAGTGCAATTTATACATAAAATTTAAAAGCCATTGAATAATGCTATGTTGTATTAATGGATACATAAATATGTAGTAAAAGTATAGAAACACTTGCAGAGATGATAAACATTGAATTCATGGTAATAGCTACCTCTGGGAAGGGGGGAGAAAAACCAAGTTGAGAATAAAATATACAAGGAGCTACAATTATATCAGTAATGCTTTATTCTTTTAAATGAGAGCTGATGCAAACATGACATAATGTTAAGATTTGACACAGTTTAATGGTGGGTAAATAGGTGTTCATTATGCTCTTTTCTATTCTTGTCTGTTCTTTGAAACATTTCATGATGAAAAAAATTATTTTTAAAAAAAGTAAAGGGAAAAAGGCAGAGGAAGGAACATACTTTTAGGAGGAAAAAAGAGGAAATTATCAACTTCAAAACATGCCATTAGCAGCAGCAGGAATAGAAGGAGAAATAAGCAGTCTACGTTATTGATCCTTCCTGGCTTTTTTTCTGGCTGCTTCCAGGCCCTGGTACAGAGCTTAGGGAATGAACGGTAGGCAGAGACCTACATTTCTAACCAAAGGATGGCACTGCCCACAGGGTGGTCCTTCTGGGGCTGTGAAGGAAAGACAGAGAAACCAGACTAACCATATCTGAGCACCACCCTCCAGCCACAAGCAAGTTTCCACAGGGAAGCCCCACCACATTCACAAAGGCCATTAGAAGTCATTTCAGGGCTTCAAGAAGTTTCATTATTCACAACAACTCAATAGCTATGTACATATGAATACATAAGACGATTCTAAGCAAAATGAACTCCAAGTCATGGAAATAAGTGGTTTATCATTGTTGTTGTTTTCAATATACCGTGTGAAATTATGCCATTTTCTTTTGTCTTTCTTCCCTGGGGTTTTACCCCTGTGTCACTGTAACTAATTTTGGTACCCTGGGTATTGAACATATGTTTATCAGAACTAGGGAAGGGAAAGGGAACATTAAAATGGAGACACAAAGGGTAAAAGGTAAAACAATGCATCAGCAATACTTACAAAACTATATGCTGTAAACCAACTGTACAGCTGAGGGGGAGGGAGGAAATTGGGGGAGGAGGTGGGAGAAAAATGAGGGAGTAAGTAACAAGTTTAATAAGAAATATACTCACACCTATGCATGAAACTATAACCCCTCTGTGCATCACTTTGACAATAATTAATTAATTTTTTTTAAGTTTCATTGTGGAAACTCTAGGTCCTCTCACCAGGATCTACAGACATAGGGGGGAAAAACTAGGCTAGACTTCCCTCTGAGTTTTCAACATCAACTCATAAACATGTATTCTCCACCCTTAGTACTACTCAATATTTAGTACTGTTTAGGATCAAGACAGACTGAAAAGTAACAGGAAACCCAAGTAAAACTGGCTTAAATAATATAGAAGCTTATGTCTGTGTCCTGTGGAAGAAATTCACAGGTAAATAACTCAGAGAACTATGAAGTTACTATCATTCCTAGAGTGTGACATTTATCTGCTTTGAGATGACAGCCAGAGCTCCAGTTAGCAGATCTGCTTTTCTTCCTCCAAACAGCAAGTTGGAAGAAAGAGAGAAGGACTGATTTCTTCCCTTGCAAAGGGAATTTCCCAAAAATACGCTGTGGTTGGTTCTTTCCACAAGTGTCTCATTGGTCAGTCATGGCCATTTGGCCACTCTTAGCTCCAAACAAAGCTAGGATATGTCATTCTTGTAGACACCACCAGCTCTTCGAAAACTAGAATCTTAGAAGTAATCTATGTGACAGGGGCTAAGTGACAGTGTGACTGGTCTGGAGCAGCAAGCTGTTCCTTCCTCATCCTTCAATTAAGGCACTGGACTGTCACTAAGGTCCTTTCCCGATCCAACATCCTATTCTACACTGCACTTTTATATTATATAAGTTCTTACTTCCAAGTTGGAAGAGGCAAAGTGAAAGAAATTCATGCTTATTATTTAATCATAATGGATCCACTCTTCTGCTCTTTATCTCTCTTTTAAACCTCACTATATGGTGTTGGATGTGTTATCCCCTTTTAGAGATGAGACAATTGAGGTTGGAAAAAGCTAAACCATTCACTCTCAAGCTCAACAAAGCTGTAAGGGGGGGTGGGGATTGGAACTGACATCCAATCTTTCACCACAGCACACTGCCAAAACCCCAATAATAAGGTGCAGCATACAGAGGTGTCCATCAATGACAGAGCACATGGGCTGGCGACCTGGGAGCTGTCTTAGTCCAAGAAAAATGAGATCATCAAACGTAATTTTTAAAAATAATGTAATGACACTTTTCTCGGATGTATTCCACGGGTAAGAGACAATGGCTGTATATGGGAATAGACCTAAGTACAATCCAAGGTATGCGATTTACTAACAGTTTAACCTTGGACAAGTTACTATGCCTCATGACTCTAATCAGTAAATTGGGACTATACAGACACTATACATACATATATATCTATCTATCTCTCTATAATAGGACACACACACACATATGGTTATCGAAAGGATTATATGAATGATAAACATACCTGGAATGTAGTATTTATGTGAAAGTGTTAGCTACTACATCAGACAACATCTACCATGTACTTTGAAGAAAAACCAAGGAATAGGGTGGGGTGGGGTGTTTGTTGCAGAGGAAGCAGTCCAATCCAAAGCTGGGGAAGATGACAGCAATGGGTCCTGAGCGATGAGACGAGTTGGTGAGTCTCTTTCCAGCTCCAGAAATGGAGCCTTGGCACACAATGGGTCTTTGCTGTGCACACGTGTGATTTGAATAGGAAAGCTTTAAGAATGAAAGACTATAAAACATGAAAACTCCAAATGCCCAACTGTAAGCTCTCCACAGCACTAGGAGCATGTAAAAGTGGGAAGTGCCAGCCTGGCATTCGGAGGAAAGGACATGAACTTGGGTCCTTCCTGTCCTGCCCTTATCATGCTATATTCCAGATGGTTAGTTATTCACAGCTGGCAGATAGTCCTACTACACTCAGCCCCACCTTCTAGGACATTATTCTCTGAACTTCATCCTCCAACAGGAAAATTTGCTTTTCTTTATACAGAAAGGGACAGCTGGATGTGACCCAAAGCCATACCCAGAAATCCAGCAACTTAGAGTGCTGCAGGCAATGAGAACCTGAGGGACAGGGCTACCCTCCCCCAACCTTCACCCCTCCCAAGGAAAAGGGGACAGGCTCCCTCAAGGACTATGTGTAGATATGTCCTTCTCAAAACTGAACAAACCACAATAGAGATGAGACTCAGAAAATGGAACTTGGCAGACATGGCTTCTCTTCCCCATTCAGCTACTAAGTTATTCTGTGACCTTGGGCAAGTTCCTTGACCTCATAGCAGTCTGGTAATAAGCAGAGTGCTCATCTGTTATAAAGATTAAATATGGTAATGGATGTAAGGTTTTGTTCGGGCAGCTCTGAATAGGAAGCAGGGGCCTGCCCATGTCTCTTCGTACTTCTCTTGGCCTTAGGGCTCTACCATACTGATAATGAGTCCCGTAGAGATGCCATGACTTCTTCCCCTGCCCCTCATCCTAAGCATCCTTATGAACTTGATGAAGTTACTACTGAACTTTTTCACACAGTTCATGTTTTTGTAACTTTACACCTGTCACATGATGACAGCTGTTAGGGTAGCATGCTCCCTTCTTCTCTAGGCTCCAAGGAGATCAAATCGATGGCATAAGATACACAAGTATCCTGAGCCAAGAGGGAAAGTAAAGAGCAAGTCTGTGCAGCTCCTCTGGCCTAATCTGGCTCTCTAACCACATATTTTTCCTGCTAGTTGTGTTGGAGAATTCAGATCAGGCTGGAAATATGAGTGGGACCTCCATCTCTCCAAATCCAGATGTTAGGACACATCCTCCCATCACACACACACACACACACACACACACACACACGCGCGCACACACTACACCCTGGAGCTTGTTGGTAGAAATGTGCCAAGGCCTACAAAGACGCTTGGCTATATAGACACCATCCCAGCCTTCTAGAATGCGCCCAAATATACTCCATGCTTAGATGGTAGCAGGAAGTCAGAGAATGGCTGACTTGGTTCCTGGTTCCAAGGTGCAGCAGCCCCCACCCCCACTCCACTAGGAAGTGACTGGTGATGTCAGTGTCTGTCCAGCCAAGAGATTTTCTTTGATGGAGAAAAGAATGGCACCCATGAAGATCCCATGAGAGTTGGAGGAGTTGGGAGCGCTGCTATGGAGCTGCAACATAAGAAACAGATATAGAGGGTGCCCGGTGAAAATATGGGGACAACATAGCTCTGTCATAGCTCTGTTCATAGCTGTTTCTGAAGTAAGAAATGAGGTGGGAAGCTGGGCACTGGTTCACACCTATAATCTTAGCTACTTAGGAGGCTGAGATCTGAAGACCCTAATTCCAAGCCAGCCTGGGCAGAAAAATCCATGAGATTCTTATCTCCAATTAGTGGCCAGAGAACTGGAAGTGGTACTGTGGCTCAAAGTGGAAGAGCACTAGTCTTGACCAAAAAAGCTCAGAGTTCAAGCTCTATGACACAGAGAGAGAGGGAGGGAGGGACAGAGGGTGGGAGGGAGGGAAGGAGGGAGGGAGAGAGAGAGAGAGAGAGAGAGAGAGAGAGAGAAGGAGGGCCTAGCCAAGGAAACAATAGTGCATTTGAAAAGCTCTGGAGGTGAAAATGAAAAACAAGAGGAGAGAAAGAAAGAACCCAAGCTAGTGACTCATGCCTGTAATCCTTGCTTTTTAGGAGGTTCACACAGAGCTGAAGATAACAGTTTGAAGCCATTCCGGGAAGACAAATCCAAAACCCTCTTTTTTTTGTAGGTCATGAGTCTTGAATGCTAGGCCTGGGTGCTGTCCCTGAACTCTTTTGCTCAAGATTAGTGCGCTACCACTCTAAGCCACAGCTCCACTTCCAGTTTTTGATTGGTTAATTAGAGATAAGTTTCATGGGGACTTTTCTGCAGGTGCTGACTTCCAACATTGATCCTCATATTTCAGCCTCCTGAATAACTAGGATTACTGATATGACCCACCAGCCCCCAGCCCCCAAGACACTCTTACCCCCGGAGAATCAACAAGAGACTGGAACTGGAGACATGGCTCAAATGGCAGAGTACCAGCCTTGAGTGAAAAAAGCTAAGGGACAGTGTCCGAGACCTGAATTCAAGCCCCAGTACTGGCACACATACACACACACACAGCCGGAGCATGCACAGGAGGCTACGGGATCAGATCCAACACTTGCCCTCAGAGACTACATGAAGATGGACCCAATGGCGTGTCACCCCAGGCAGGCCCTACCCAAGTAGAGCCAACACACCAGGCCAGCTGAGCACTTGATGGGAAAAAAAGAGAGTATCGGGCATCACTGTGCATACATGACACCTTCAAGTGCACACAGATATAACTTTATGAGTACTCGTGTGTAAGGCAGTAGGCTAAGCACACTGCACACATTAGCTTCCTCAATTCACCCACAACATGTATGCATACATGCATACAAAGCACATTACTGACAAGAGCCTGGAGACTCAAGAATGGTTTTGTTAAACAATTTGCCTAAGGTCACACAACTACTAAGTGGCAGAGCTAAAATTTGAGCATGTCTTTGATTCCCAAGTCTTATAATTTTTCTTCTACCCAGGGGAAGGAAACAGAAGTAAATCTACTTTAGAAGAGACTTTTATTTCTCCTATCCAACTGGAAACCTAGTGGGCAGGGAAGGCTGTGAAGAAAAGCCTTCTGGGAAGAGATAAGGCTCTGATTCACCGGCTTTGGGTAACCGTGGCTGCCTTTTCTTTTACATCTCAGCTGGATGAGGCCAAAGCTCTTCTGTTCCCCAGTCCCTTCTGCTTACATCTGCCTTTGCTTTGGATTAAAAAGACATTTGTTTTCACATCTGTCCCATCCATTAGACCCATAAGTTGTTCTCATCCCTGGCTGCACATGAAGATCTCTTTTTCAAAAAATATAGCAATGATTGGCCCCCATTTAAAAGCACTTAATATCAGAATGTCTAGGGCTCTGCATTTGTATTTTTTCTAAAGCTTTTCAGATGATTCAAATGTACCACCTGGGTCAGACAGCCAGCACTTCAAGGTCAAAGACCAGAGCATGAGTCTTTGAACCCCTGCAGCCCATGGTGGAGACAGTTCAGAGTAGGTGCTTTCCACACCGTTACAGGGAGAATGAATAACAGAAAATAAAGGTCAAAAATGCAGAAAAGGTAATCAAGGAAGTATTATTCAGAAGGGGGAAGAAAATGGAGAGATTTGAGATTCAGAGGCAGAAGTGAATGTTTAAGATGCCAGGGGCAGAGGAAGAATCTAGCTGATGCTTCTGCATAGCAAATTCTAGTTAAAAGTAATAGGAAGTTTTGAGACAGAATAAACCACAGCAGAAGCAAAGAGGAGTCAAAAAATGGGAATCAGCTTCACAGTGGTGGCTCATGTCTATAACCCTAGCTAGTCTTAGAGGTAGGAAAGACTGTGAGACTCTTTCCTCCAATTAACCACCAAAAAGCAAAAGTGGGGTGTGGTTCAAATGGTAGAGTGCCAGTCTTAAGCAATAAAGCTAGGGGACAGTGTCCAGACCCTGAGTTCAAGCCCTGCAACTAGCACAAAAAAGGGACGGGTGGGTAAGAGGAGCTCTGAATGTGCTGAAACAATGGGCTTGTGGAACCAGAACCCTTGGTATTGGTGAGAAGAGAATGAGAAGGGCAGGTGCCAAAGTGGGGGGGGGGGGGGGAGAGAAAGAACAGAGTGGTGACTTTTCAGATAACTGAACAATGAGGGAAAAATACAGCTAAAATGATAAAGTTCATGATTTAAAAATAAAATGAGAAAATAAGAAAAAGAAGCTGTGATAAAGAGCAGAGTGAACCTATAAGCTACCCATATGCGTGTTTGTTCAGAGTGCTATTGTTTTCTCAGTGAAAAGGATTATAGGCAAATAAAACATGCAAATGCATTTCGTAATGAAAAATCCTATGATGAACAACAGAGATAATCATAGTGAAAATTCTCTGGGAAAAAATATATACAAAGTGCTCTAGGCATGAAAGGTGGAATCATTATCATTCTAAGGGGCAATCACCCCGTAGATGTTGCTGTGTGTGTTAAGAAAATCAGCTCACTGAGCACTGATTCCCTGGTCAGTGATACAAAGGCAGCCCTTCAGAGGCAGGCTCCCCAGGGCTGGGGCCTGGAGGAAATGGAGTCCTGACTGGTGTGGGCAGTAGGCCTCTCTGGGGCCATCTTAAGATGGAATGATACCTCTTCATTGCTGTCCCTTTCTAGCAGTGTATTGGCAGAGCAAAAGAGCAAAAGCAGCTCCCCCAAGCTTCTTTTATAAGGACACTAGGTTTATTCCTAAACGTGGAGCACTCGTGACCTAGACACCTCTTAACACTGTTGTGATGGGGGTTCCATTTCAGGATAACACCCCAACTTTAGCAACATAGAAACACAGAAACTTATTCTGTTTTGTTTTGGTGTGTTTGTTGGTTTTAGTTTTTCCTGCCACTACACCTAACCTGTAAATATTATTATGAATCATCCACAACCATGGCACTCAACTGCTTCAAATGTCTCAGGGATATTTATTTGATCTATGGATGAGAAAGGATTCTCTAAGCATAAAAAAGCAATGGAAGAAATCACTAAGGGAAAGAAAATCAATACATTGGACTATACCAAATTAAAAACCTCCCGGATGTCAGAAACCATTCCACACAAAACCAAAAGGCAAGAGGCAAGGCTGGGGAAAAATATTTGCAATAAATATGACAAAGAGTTGTTATCCTTAATATATAAAGAGCTTGTATAAATCGATAAGAAAAATACTAATATCCCAGTAGAAAAATAGGCAAACAGCATGACTATATACAAATAGTCTAATAAACACGTGAAAAATATTTAACTGCATCAGTAGTCAGGGAATACAAATAAACACAACACTACACTATCATTCACCTGTCACACCAGTATAACATTTAAGGCTGGTGAGGAAACAGTAATCATTTGCTAGTTTCTACGAAGGAGGATATCTTTCTTTTTTTTTTTTTTTTTGTGAGATAGGGTCTTACTATGCAACTCAAACTAGTCTGAAACCTGCAACCTCCGCACCCAAATGTTGGGATTATATGTATGCACCACTATACCTGGCAAGAAAATACTTCTTTTCTGTCTTTCTTACTTTATTTGGTGCCTGGACTGGGGCTTGAAATCAGGGCTTGGGCACTGTTCCTTAGCTTTTCACTCAATGCTGGTGCTCTACCACTTGAATCATACCTCTACTTCCAGCTTTTTACTGGTTAAATGGAGATAAGAATCTCGTAGACTCTCCTGCACAAGCTAACTTTGTGCTGCAAAATCCTCAGTTCTCAGCCTCCTGAGTAGCTAGGATTATAGACATGAGCCACCAGCAGCACCTGGCTTACTTTTTTACTTTACCTCCCTACCTCCTAGAGGAAAAGTTCAAAGACCTCAATAGGCCCCCAAGATTCCAGCCTTCCTGTCCTGGGTCTTCTAGCATGCCCCACTTCTATGTGGCACTGCAGTATGGCACCATCTATAGGATCCTGCACATAGTAGGGATGTCATGTCTGCACGGACTGTCCTTCCTGGTACCTGTCATCCTCCTCCTTCCTTCCCTGCTTCCTACTCCCACACCTTCTAACACCTCCTTCTCCACAATTGTGGGAAGACATCAGTATTTTCAGGAAATCTTCATGAGCTGGGTTTGGCACCGCTGCCCTGCACTCTCATTACACAGCCTTGCCTTACTTAGCACTTACAAGGCAATACTGAAAATGACTTTTTATGGCTTTCTATCCACCTTGGATTATATATGCCTCAAGAGAGGCATTATATTTTTATTCATTCCTATATCCCTGGGTCAAATCCAGCATAGATGCTCAACAGATGACTCCTGAACTAATCAATCATGTAATAAATTAATGATCCCGTTTTGCGCCATAAATTTTCTGCCACTATTCTGGTAAATGTGAGTTTTACTTAAAATGGATAAAATTAACTCATTTGAGATGGAGAAAAAAATACCTCACCTATGCCCCAGCCCTCATTTTATGCCCATGTTCTATCATCCTGTGGGTTGTAACCCATTATAGGCCATGAAATTAATCCATGGGTCACAAGGATGGAATGATACTTGTATCTGTGCTTTCCTTGCTGGGTCCAATATTCTTCATTTCCTTACCCATTGCACCAAGGTAGGAAGGAGGATTAGTTAAAAAAAAAAAATGAGCTGGGGGCTGGGGATATGGCCTAGTGGCAAGAGTGCCTGCCTCATATACATGAGGCCCTGGGTTCAATTCCCCAGCACCACATATACAGAAAATGGCCAGAAGTGGCGCTGTGGCTCAAGTGGCACAGTGCTATCCTTGAGCAAAAAAGAAGCCAGGGACAGTGCTCAGGCCCAGAGTCCAAGCCCCAGGACTGGCCAAAAAAAAAAGAAAAGAAAAAAAAATTGAGCTGAGCTGAAGGGTTGGGTGCTAGTGGCTCACCCCTGTAATCCTAGCTACTCAGAAGGCTGAGATCTGAGGATCACAGTTCAAAGCCAGCCCAGGCAAGAAAGTCCATGAGACCCTTATCTCTAATCAACTACCAGAAAACCAGTAGTAGAGCTGTGACTCAAAGTAGCAGAGCACTAGCATTGAGTGAAAAAGCTCAGGGATGGAGCCCAGGCCCTGGGTTCAAGCCTCACAACAATCCCTCCCCCCCACCACCCCGGCACACACAATATATATGAGCTGAGGATATGAGCTGAAGTTTCTGCTTTGATTTTCATTCATTGTGAGAATCCAGGAAACCTAACACCCTCTAGGCTCTGGTCTCCTTATCTGATTTCTTGAAATTGGGTGTGAAAAAAATACAGATGAGGTAGGTTGTAGAATAACTCAGTGGTACAGCATTTGCCTAGCATGTGTGAGTCACTAGGTTCAATCCTCAGCATTGCGAATAATGACAATAACAATAACAACAACAACAACAATAATAATAAAAGACCAGAGGCATTGGTGGCTTATGCTTGGAGGCTGAGAGCTGGAATACTGAAGTTCGAAGCCAGCCCAGGCAGAAAAGACCACAAGACTGCATCTCTAATGAGCTTGCAAAATGCTGGACTAGAGGTGTGGCTCAGGTGGTAGAGCACTAGCTGTGAATTAGCAAATTGAGTGAGCACAAAGGCCCTGAGTTCAAACCTCCATAATGGCACATACACATGTAATAATAACAGCAATAATATTACAAATAGGCTAAGCTTGAAGGCCCAGTTTTGCTCGATTCCCAGCAATCTCCATTGGCAACTCTAGTGTGGAGATGCTGTGAGCACTCAGCAGAAGCAGGTAGCACTCTCCTTTACCCCCATATACCTTGCTGGACACCTCACCCCTCTTCCACTCTTCCTAATAAGCTTCCCACCTTGTCTTTGTACTGCAATTCAGGCCTGCCTCTCTCAGACTTAGGGGAAACATGTCCTTATCTACATCAGGCAAAAAGGCTTGAGTCCTGGAGCCCAAGGTCACAGGTTCTGAAGGAAATAACTGACTTTCTAAATTGCAAATCTGACCCAGTCCTTCCTCTGCCTAAAATCTTTTTACAATATCCATTATACCCAAGATAAAGCTCCAACTTCCTCATATGACCAATAAGGCCCTTCCTGACATCCTACCAGTCTGTCTGGCCTTGTTCTCCTGTCCCAGGCTCTTTCCCAAGCCAATCAGGCCTCTTGATCCTGGGCCCCTTCCCACACCAACCTGCCTGCCCAGAGCATCTCTCCAGCATAGCTTTCATCCTCAGGTCTCCACCCAAGGTTCTGGGCAGCATCCTAACCTCTCCTTGCTCTGCCCTCCCCATCTCCAGCCCACTCTCAGAGATGCCACTCCATCATAGTGCTGGCTGCAGCCTGGGCTCTGCTGGTGGGTCACTTCTGTCTCTTGCACCGTAAGGGCAGAGGTTGCACCTTTTGTTCCATATCAGCATCCAGCCCAGCACCTCCTCCAGAGGAAGCTCTTAGTGCAAATTAGTGGGAAGGGAAGGGAGGAAGAAATGGATAGAAATTCTTTATCTGACACTTTCCCTAAATTTCTATGGTCATAAAACAATGGAGAGCCTTTGAACTGCAGGTCAGTTTCCAAAGATCAGCCTCCTGTGGGCACAGCCTTAGAAGAGAAGGAAGCCCAGCCATAAGGAAGGCAGGATGAACACCAGGTAAGCTGGAAATTTTATCAGCAAGAGGAAGTGTCCTGAAATGCCCATTTTCCACAAGAATGTGAATTTACACAAGCAACCCCTGAAACACTAAAAGGCCGATGTTTGAATGTCTTTGTAGGTGAACATACCTGGGGTGGGGCCAGGACAAGGTTGGGCTGCTTGTCCTCCAGCAGTGACTTCAGACTTTTGGCCACTGAGTCCCAGGGCCCCAGGCACAGAAGCCCCTGCCTGAACAAAACCATAGTGACTGAGGTAAAACCTGAACAAAACCATAGTGACTGAGGTAAAACCACTTGAGTCAACCACTGAAACTAGTTCCATCCAGGCCTGGGGGACTGAGGCCACTACAAGGGCTGATGTTGGCTAGTCAGAATAAGGAATGTTTCACACACACAGAATAAGGGCGTTTCACACACACACACACACACACACACAAACACACACACACACACACACACACACACACTTTATTTGATTGGTATACCAACCCCCCGAGGAAGTAGCCTGGAATTTACAGAAGAGAAAGCTAAGGACAAGAGAGGTTAAATAACTTGTTCAAGTTCACAAGGTAAACAACCAAGCCCTAATTTGGTCTGATTTCATATCTCCTGCTTTCCTCACACAGAATTCCTATCCCTAAGTAATTTCTTCTATGCTCGAATTTGAGTCTAAAGATTGCTCAGCAGGACAAAAGGAGCCATAGAAGGATAGATATATCATCATGTAGAATCTAATAACCTAGGGACTTGGGGACAAAGGCCCCAAGGAGCCCAGGGGCTAGGATAAGCCCGCCAGAGCTCAGAGAAAGTAAGCAATGCCAGGTACTGCTTCAGAGGTGCTGGAACACCTCTTCATCTTTATCCCCCACTCTGGGCAGATGGTAACTCAGAGGCCAATTCAGAGCTACTTCACTAACTCAGGGCTTAGGTCAAGGATAAGGTGCAGGGGACACAAAGGGTAATAGCCACTGCAACCTCAGCATGAATTTGTCTCCAGAGTGGTGATGAAAGAAGTTTTAAAATATAAAATAATAGTAATAATAATAACTAATGAGGCCTTCAGAGTCCTCAAACAGAGAAGAAAAAATGGTTTTGATGACATTTCCCAGCCACAGCCTGCCAAGCAGCTCAGGAGTTAACTACATAATACATAGTTGACAGGAGTAGACCATCCAACAAGGTTTCCCCAGGAATCCATCCAGAACAGCAATCCCACCAGGATGGAGATCCAGTTTCCTCTTCCTAACTCCCTTTCCCCAGGTGGGGGTTGGCACAGTGTGCTGGTTCAAAGCACAGGGAGGAAATGTGCTAGGGAAGTACTTGCTCATCTACTTGGTTTCTGACTCCGCTGCTGTGTAGTTTCCCTTTTGATTCCTGGGCTAACAAATACACAAACAAGGCCCCAATCTTGGATTTAGGAGCACAGGTTCCTAATTCCCTAGTCATGCTGAGGGATTAGCTGGTCTGAGTGAGTATAAAAAAATGGAATAGCTCCATCCATATTTGATGACATAGGGCATGAACTGGGCAGGCCCCCCAGCCAGGCCTCTCTTTCAAGAGCTAGAGTGGCTCTGCAAACCTGGGGGAAACCAAAGTATGTCCGTCGTCCTAATGCTTATGACAGAAATTATGCAATCTCCATCAAAGTAGTAGTGTCACCCATCAGCTGGGCATGGTGATACATGCTGTAATCCTAGCACGTGGGAAGGTAAAGCAGGAGGATCTCAAGTTCAAGACCAACCAATGTACTGAGACCATCTCAAAACAGCAGGTGGAAAGGGCCCCTCATCTTTCACTATTTGCAAGACAGATGCCAGGAGAAAAGGGAATACAACTCTCGTGGTACCACTGCTGCTAGGGAAATGCTCGGTGGCATTGTCTTCATTGGTGCTGGAACTCTCAAATACTTTAAATACTTCATTTTGAGACCCATATGCGAAGTATGCTCAGGATTCTCAGGCTCTCCCCTTCCATCCTCACCTCCCCAAAATACCCAACCCACACCATGCCTAAAAATCTTACTCAGTAACCACACACTTGAAGAAAATGCAAGTATAAATTTACTATTCACTTAGTGGTAGCAAGGTAACATTGTAGCTATAATGATAAAAAAAAAAGTGAGGAGAATAATCAACTTTATAATGCTGAGCTTCAAATCCAAACCTATATGATGGGAAGAAGGACTAAAAATGCCTTATGGACCAGGCAGGTAACCTAACATAAATAACCAAACCAGGTCAGGGGAAGAAGAGTCTAATAGAAGGGACCTCTCATTAAGTTTGGATTGTCTCTGAAAATTCAGGTGCAAACTGTCACACCTCTGATTGTTCAAAAGAAGTCACAAATCTTGATTTAAATGTGAAACCTCTTGATTCTTAAGAGGGCAGCTGAATTTTCTTGAAAACACTAGGTGAGATAAATCAAGCTTGACAGCTGGCCAATTTTTCACACTGCCGTAAAGGTAGTAGTGGGTGGCGTCTCCCTAACCGTGGTATTAGGCTGCCACACTCCAGCCGCCATCTGCCACTGCAACAGAAGCAAACACTGCCAGAGCTCCCTGCTTCCCTCTGCACACATGGCTAGATTCCTGAGCCCTAGAGAACAATGAACTCTACAGGAAGAAGAAGGCACAGCTGAACCACCCAGGCAAGAAGCAGGCTGGCCCTCCTGGCCACCTGCTGGCCAAACAGGACTAAATAGCTGACTGCTCCTGCAGGAAACCTTCAGGGCTGGGGAGGCTTTTATCTGGCTCTGAAGCCAGGGCTGCCTCTCGAAGGACTTCCAGGTGTTCCTCAGCAGCAGACAGCGACTGATCAATCCAATCAAGACCCCCAGTCAGATGGCAGGCATTCCTGGTCACCAGCACCAGATGACTGACAGACAAGAGCAGGGCAGTTGTCCTAGGAGAAGAAAGCAAACAAACAAACGAACCAAAAAAAACAAAAAAACAAAAAACAAAAAAAAAAACATGAGATTTGACTCCTTGGAAAACGAGGGGCTTTACACAAAAGCTAGAGTAGATCCTCTATAGCCTACTGTTTTCCAAACTGGAGTCCACCTCCTGATAGGTTTGTGGATATGCAGTATAATGAGTCCACAGCTTTGGGGATGGCTAGCTTAAACATGGTTTATGATGAAGACTGTCTCAGAGCCTTTGATGTTCCTGACAAAGCTCCCAAGGCCACTTCCTGAAGCATACCGATTAACAGCTCGCAATAGGGTACTTTGTGAAACAGTTCTGATGTGGCCAACGGTATGAGCACATCTCCCAATTACTTACTGCCCCTTAAAGACAGGATAAATGTCCTCAACTTCAGCATTCTTTATTGATCACAAATCAATAAGTCCGGGAGTGGCTGACTCAACTCTTAAAAACGAAATCTAATTGAAGATTAAATTGAGAAGGAGATTTTTCTGCACTGAAAGATTCACCATAAAATACCTTTCATGGAGTGAGTACATCTGATGTATCTGGGGGTATTACAGATAATTAACCCATAGCCAAAGCTGGGTAACAGCAGGAATGGGGTGGAGAAACCAAAACTACTATCTACTCAGCAACCATTACCCAGCATGTACATGAGACAGTCATACATCAGAGGAGGAAAGAATATGACTATAATGGGCAGAATTAGGGGGTCAGGAGCATAGGTGTCTGGGGGTACTGGGTAGAAGGTGAGTATTGCTGTGGCGGACATGTCACCTCCGTTTTCTGTGCTCTGCTCACCACAGCCCACATACTAGTTGTGGCTGCTTCTGGGATCCAAAAATCCCAGAGGTGGTGGGAAGAGTTAGAAAGGGAGGCACAAGTTAGAAGTTGGCAAGACTAGACATATAAACATGAAAATGCAAGGAGCTAAAATGGGTTCTCTCATTGCAAGGGTTTCAGGCTTGGCTCACTGGCTGGATGACCTTTCACATGGAAGTGAATGTACCCAGAGCCAGGGTGGCCTTGGGATGCCACCAAAGCAGTTCTCTCTAAACAACCCAAGCAGCCAATCTCACGGATTTTAAGAGGACAATGAACTGGGAGAGTGTAAACAAAGTTGGGCACTCCACTCTCTCACCGTGCATCCAGAAGCTTGGGGTCCAGTGGGGGGTACATCGACTTCACAACGTCGTCCACTCTGAGGAGAGGCAAAAGAGAGTATTTTCAACACTTCACTTTCCTCCTCTGCTTCTCTACCTTCATTGATCTTTCTCAGTGGCTAGTCCAGATTCCTTCTTTGAAGGCTCATTCTCACACTGCTTCTGCGTCCTTGGGCAGAAGTTTGACAGAGATATTTTGTTTTACAGAATATTTTGTTTTGGTTTTATGGGGTTTGTTTTGTTTCAGTTCCAATGGTTTAAATGCCCAAGGTCACACATAGGGAATGATGCCTGGGATTAATTGGTAAATTAAAAAGGCAAATGTCAGTCAATACATAAAACTTGGAAATAAATGAACAAAATCTATGAAATATAGGTATCAAAGGAAGGGATGGGACTATAGGAATGCTCATATTTAATAATGGTCACCTCCTAAAATTGGGGAGCACTCCTTTCTAGATAATGTAGTATTTTAACTTGTACAAGCCTTTCCCACTTTTGTATTCAGAAGGGCGAGAGGAAGATATGCAAATACAGTTACGCAGAACACTAAAAAAAATTACCAGCTCAATTTAAGTTCAAACAGCAACTTTGCATTCCTTTCCCATGTACTACAGACTGCAGTTAATTACTTTAAGGCAATTTTGGAAAGGAACAACAATCCATTTGTGGGGTACAGGATGGGCTCCAAATCTTTGCTGATGGACCCCTTGATAGTTTTGTTTCTAAAAGCCCTTGAAGAAAATACCTTCATTCTCACTCAGGGCAGAGGAGGTAGAGAGGAAGCAAAGGGGCAAAGTGACCCTCAGCACCTGCTGGCCAGCCTTTCCCTTTCTCCAGTGCCCAGAGCACTGCTCTTCTTTAAACAAAACACTATCAACACAATATATGGAGTGGATGGAGCAGGAGTCACAACAGGACAAACACTAGCCAGAAGAAGAAAGTGTGAAGGAAATGGACAAAGCAAGATCCCTTACCAAATTACAGCAAGAAACACTAGGGAAGTGATTCAAGGTGCTCTGCAGGACAGATCAGTAAGCACTAAGGCAGGCCACCCTCCTGGCTGTGCCATATCCTCCCCCTTGGCAGTAGTGTCTGGTGCTTGCTTGCCCAGAGCCTGGTTGGATGGTGGGGGGTGGGGAGGAGGGTGGTTCTGAAGGTGAGAGGCCAACCAAGGCTGATAAAGACCATGTAGCCACACCCAACTGGGGCAACTCCAGAGAAAGCCAAGAGCTGTTCTGGGCTGAAGCCTTCCTGGAGTATTTCCCTCCCACTTTCTCAATTCACTTGGCAGAGTTCAAGTACACCAAGTCCCCGCCCTCAGAGGACCTCCTCACAGGTCGCCCACCCACAGGAAGCTGCTTATTTTCATTTGATTCATCTTGGGGCAGGGAAAGGGCAGATCCCACGTCATTCACCAGAGGACCCTGGAACTCACAATGAGCCCTTCCAGCCAGGGGAGCCAGGTGACTGACTGATAAAGAAGCCTTCTGGACTTGGCTCAATTCTGGGCTGGGGTGTATCTACATACCAGCCACCAGATGGAAGCACAAACTTGATACAGGACTTTGTTCTACGAGGGCTTTATCTTTCTTGGCAAAATCCAGCCTGTGAGGGGGTGTAGTTGTTGACTGCAATCCTGCTGTGTGCCTCCCCCATAGAATTTTGAAGACAGATCCAATTTGTGAGATCTAAATGCTGTATGGCTTCACCTCCCACCGAGGCCTGGCAGCTGCCCACTAGACCATAGACAGGGCAGAGAGAGTGAAAGCCACTGTGGCAAGGAAGGAATCCTCCAAAGTGGTCCCAAGTCCAGAGATAGGCTGTCCTGGAGGTGAGTGGAGATGGGGGGGGGGAACGAGAGGGGGAATCTCCCATGGGAAATATGCCTGCTGGCTGCAGCACCTGTGTGGATGGAGAGCAAAGGAAGGGGGGCAGCACAACTGGCACATAGCAGAATGGGAGCAACCAACCATGAACTGCACAAAAACACACTGTCAGAGACCTATGAGACTGGCTCCTGCTAGAGGTAGGGATGATGGTAGACCACGTAAACTTGGGAATTCCCACGATATCTGAGATGCAGATAATCGAGGCTGTCCACTTCCAGTTTTCCAGTAGAGCCTGGCATTGCCAACCACCTCAGTCTCCCTCGTGGAGCATGGGCACCTCAAGATGGCTGACCACTCACCTGGGGCTGATCCGCTTGGCCACCACAATGATGTCGCTGACACTTGCTGAGGTCTTCATCTTGGCCCCTGAGCCCATTGTCATGGCAACAAGCTTTTCTGTCAGAGTGTGACAAATCTACCAGAGCATAAGGGAGAGAGGTGATGAGAAGGGTGACCTGACCATAGAGACAAATACAGTTCCACTCTAGATGTCTCCAGAGAGTTGACCCCTATCCTAATGGCTCAGTTTAGAAAGAGATGAAAGGAAATAGGGTGGGAAGAGGCAAAAACCAAGAGCATGGAGGTGGCGGGGGGGAGATGAAGCAGGACTTCAGATCAAGGCTAGAGCTTTAGGCCACAGGAGCCTAAGCTGAATAATCCGTCTAAGAAAAGTCATGTGCTCTAATTTTATCTACTCACTTGGGGGAACAAAACCTTTCTAGTCCTCTACCTCGTGGTGGTTGATTCTTCCTAAAGGCTGAGAAGTGGAGTGCCTACAGATGCAGGACTGGACAAAGGGCACTTGTTCCCTTTCAGCATGTTCTCCAAGAATGGCTTTTATTTCAACAACTTTTGAGGGTCATGTATTATTAGTATGTTTATCAAGTTGATAGTGAAAGTACTGGAGATGGGCAAGCCCATGACATCACCCACCCTTTTCATCACCTACGCACAGTGCTGTCCACTCCCCAAAGCTTGTTTCCCCACTCTTTTGCCTTCCCCATTTAGAACAGAGCACACCTCGATCCCTGCAAAGATGTTCCACTGCCTGCTTGTCTCAAGACTAGAAAATAGCAGAGAACTAAACAGCCTGCCAGATAGAAACCCCAGCACATTTCCTCAACCTCCCACCACAGGGATGCAAGGACAGGAGACTGAGCAAGAGCCTTGAGATGCTAAGAGGAAGGACCTAAACTTTGATCTAAAGTTTCCAGAAAAGACCACTGATTCTAATCTAATAAGACCCCTTCTGGCTGATTCACCTTTCACCACAGGTACCATTTATCCTCCCTCTCTCTCATGTGAGGCCAGACAACCAAGCCCAGTCCTAGGACACATTCTAGCTGAGAGAAAGGAATTATAATATTGGCTTTATTGCTGCAGTTATTATGCCTAGCTATCTGTATCTATAACCATATCTCTATCTACAGCTGTATTCATATATCCAAGGAGCTTCCTGGAATTAAAAAATAAGCCTGTACTCAGGCAACAATTTCCTCCTAGGCTTTCTTTTGCCCCATGAGAGACAGCGGAAGAGGAGGCAGGATAAAGGACTTTTTAATATCTTTTACTGAAGGATCCTGGAGATAACCTTGTCTCTGAAATCTTGAATAATTACTAAACAAAGAGACAAAAAGAAGTTGAGAAACTCCTATGTACATTTTGCCAAATATTTGAGTATTATTATTCTAGTTGGGAGGATAACATCAGGCAAGAATTAGAAAATAGATGAATGGAAACACAAAGACAAAAGTCAGCCTCCCAACTTAAAAATCTGATTGTCCCATTTGCCTGACTACTGTCCCAGCCAAAGGCAGCTAGGGAAAACTTTCTAGTAATTAACTCCAAATACTAAACTCAGCTCACTGCCCAGGGCTGAGTTCTGTGTTAATGAAACACACACACACACACACACACACACACACACACACACACACACACACTCTCTCTCTCTCTCTCTCAAGGGCTAAGAATATGGCTTAGCAGTAGAATGCTTGCCTTGCATGCATGAAGCCCTGGGTTCAATTCCTCAGCACCACATAAACAGAAAAAGCCAGAAGTGGCACTGTGGCTCAAATGGTAGAGTGCTAGCCTTGAGCAAAAAGAAGCCGGGAACGGTGCTCAGGTCCTGAGTTCAAGGCCCATGATTGGAAAAAAAAAAAAAAAAAAAAAAAAAAAAAACCTGCCTGCCTGTCTACCCTTGGCAGGGTTTCAGCTACAAAGCCCCAGGCACACAGCCTCATCCTCTGTGGGCAAAAACTGTGGCTGGTGATTCCTACCCGATCTTCCCTGAAGGTCACTGTGTTAAGAGTTTTGGATTGAGAATCCTAAAGTAAATCAGACCCAAGAACAGACAAGAACAGATGCAATGGGTAGAAATTCCAAATGTCAGGCTAAAGCAAGGCCTCTTTGTGAGGGTCCATGCACTTTCTGAGGTCCCGATCAATTCCATCCACACCCAGGATGCATTGATGATGGCCTTTGATCTCCCAGGAAAATCCCACCCTTACCTTCAAGATGGCGATGCAGTGAGACATGAGACCCCTGGGGAAGCAAGAAGATGGTGTCAATGCTACTCTAGTTAAACCCACCTCCCTTCAGCTCCCACTCCTGACCCTCTTCCTGTGCTGAACAGTACATATAAGCTAGTCAACACCTGAGGGAAGAAATGTGTCAGGGTTAAAGTGCACAAACCCATGAGCCCTGTCCTCCCCTGGCCTGCAGTTAAGTCCGCTTCCCACCTGTCAAGTCATGTGCTTTAGAACTTAGCCCTCTGACAGACTGTTCCCTCTGTCCAATATGTTCTTCCCCTTAGGTTCATCCTTCAAACTCAAATCAAAAGTTAATCCTTGGTGACATCCTTCATGAAAGCCTCCTCCATGTGCCACTGCACCTATAGTTTCTAGGACACTGTATATGATACAATTCTATTTCCCCATCATTTTAGTATCTGTACAGTCAGGCCTAGTGCCCTGCCTACAATGCCCCATAAATGTGTGCCCAAGGAACAGAAAAGGGAGAGAATTGGTAGACACTTCTCAAATTTCAGCAGCTCTTGTTGGACAGACAGCTCTCAGAGCGATACTGAAGACAAAGGCTTCACTCCTAGAGCCTGACTGTCAAATTCAGGGCACCCTAAGGATAACTCAAGCACACTCTGGAAGAAGGGGAGTGAGGAAAAACACCATCAGCCAGAAGCCCCTTTACGGGCTGGGGATATGGCCTAGTGGCAAGAGTGCTTGCCTCATATACATGAGACCCTGGGTTCGGTTCCCCAGCACCATATACAGAAAATGGCCAGAAGTGGCACTGTGGCTCAAGTGGCAGAGTGCTAGCTGTGAGCAAAAAGAAGCCAGGGACAGTGCTCAGGCCCTGAGTCCAAGCCCCAGGACTGGCCACAAAAAAAAAAAAAAAAAAAAGCCGCGGTAAAGGGCTGGGAATATGGCCTAGTGGCAAGAGTGCTTGCCTCCTGCACATGAGGCTCTCGGTTCGATTCCCCAGCACCACATATATGGAAAACGGCCAGGAGGGGCGCTGTGGCTCAGGTGGCAGAGTGCTAGCCTTGAGCGGGAGGAAGCCAGGGACAGTGCTCAGGCCCTGAGTCCAGGGCCCAGGACTGGCCAAGAAAAAAAAAAAAAAAAAGAAGCCCCTTTGCCATCTCAGGAGGCTATAGATAAGCAAAAGGTCCCTTGGGCCTTACGAGGCATCCTCGATCCAGTCTTCATTTTCCAAAATGGCCTCGATATGGGGGTTCGTGATAACAACATCATCCAGTTCCAACTCAGAGGGCTCAGACTGGGTCTCCATGGCACCAATGAGGTCCACAATGGGCCTGGAAGGAAGGAAATTATCCTGTTATGGTTTTGTGCTGGGTGACTGTAGCTGGCCCTCTCCCTTCTGCCACAGTTTGAATGTTTGGTACACAAGGTAATACTATTGGGAAGTAGTAGGCCATTAAGAAGAAGTAGGACCTATGCTGGGTGATGGTGGCTCATGTCTGTAATCCTAGCTACTCAGGAGGCTGAGATCTGAGGATCACAGTACAAAGCCAACCTGGGCAGAAAAGTCCATGAGACTCTTATCTCCTGAAAACCAGAAGTAGCATATGGCTCAAGTGGTAGAGAAGTTAGAAACTACCAGGTAGTTGTCGCAGTCCCTTAAGGATCTGTCAATATAAAAATCCCTAAACTAAAAACAGGATTTTGCTTACAAAATCTGTTTCATGTAAAGATACATCATAAAGAAATCTGTTGTACAAAACAAGCCTCGCTGGGATCTACCAAAGCAGAGTGGCTGGTGCTTAGATGTGTGATTGGATTTGGGGGTGTAACTTTGCTTCCCAGGACTTGAGTTAGAAAGGGATTTGGCTTGTTCCACTGCTAAGTGAGGTGGCCAGCTGTGTATAGTCATACCTTTATGACAGGTAAATATGCTTGGCAACTTTCTTAGTGGCCCAGGATCTATAAGTGGATCCACATGTTGGAGGGCTTAAGGAATGTATTAAAGCTCTGAGGTCTTGGGAAGGACAGCTGCAGTGGCCTAGCACCAAAGTGTTTCTATTCTTCTCATTTCCTCTGATTAGCACCCATCTCTCCACCCCACCATCTACAGCCCACTCACTTGGAATCATAGCGCTGCAGCAGATCTCGGGGTCGACAATAGCGCTGCCTGCAAACCACCACCAAGGCTGCAAATGAGGCCAGGAAGATGGTGGCCAGTACACCTATGGCGACAATCACCACAGTCTCCATGCTTCCAGTGGCTCCTGACTCAGTCCCACTCACATCCTCCACACAGGCCAGAGCTTGAGAAAACACGGGTCAGGGCAGACCTAGAAAAGATGCCATGTCAAGAGGTAGAGAAAGTTAGGGCTGGGGATATGGCCTAGTGGCAAGAGTGCCTGCTTCATATACATGAGGCCCTGGGTTCGATTCCCCAGCACCACATATACAGAAAAAAATGGCCAGAAGTGGCGCTGTGGCTCAAGTGGCAGAGTGCTAGCCTTGAGCAAAAAGAAGCCAGGGACAGTGCTCAGGCCCTGAGTCCAAGCCCCAGGACTGGCCAAAAAAAAAGAGGTAGAGAAAGTTAGGTCTCACTTGCCGGAAACAGGAAATGGGGTGAGAAATGGGGTTCTAGGTTCCTCCTAAAGTACCTACAGAGAGACCTGTCAAAGGCCTAAAGAAAACCAAGGTGCATTTTATGCCATGACCCTATTTGCCTTTTCCTTTATGAAAAGAGTTTCCTTCCCAGTTGGACCAGGATGGTTTCTTTTAACCTGGGGCAAAAAGAAACATTTTCACTTGCATTGTTTTCACATCTACAAAAAAAAAAAAGTGCATAAAAGAACACTCACTGAAAGTGCAGGTGGATTGTATTTACCAAGATCTCCTGTGTGCCAGATACTCTGTGTGTTAACTCTTCCAAAACCAGCATTCTGGGAAAAAATGGTGTTCATTTCCCTATTCCCAAGAAGGACACTGAAGTTTGGGAAGGTTAAGGAAATTGTCCAAGATTACAAGGTCAAGAAGCAGCAGGTGACCACTTCACACGGAAGCGGCCATTCACCTTCCTATTCCTCTAGAAGAGGTTCTGATAGTTATTTTCAGAGTTGAAAAACTAACATATTCTGTTGTTCATTGTCTATCACCATTTTCACTTGGAGACATTTTCCCATCTGTAATCCAGCATAGCTTGATGACACAGATACGCACTCTGAGAATTATGTCATGAAGCCATTTTGTCACTGTGGAACACAATGAGTGAACTTGCACAAACTAAGACAGCTATGATGTCACCAGAGGATATAATCTTATGAGACCATCATTGTGCATGCCATCCTTCACTTCCTGAAATGCTTTCAAGTAGCACATGACCCTGTTTTAAACTCAGAGGCCAGAGGAACAAAGACATTTCAGAGAAGCACCTGTTCCTGAGGTTCCTACCTGCATCCCTTTATGAATGTTTTCCTACTCTCTCTGGTCTTTAATTTTTCCAGTGGCAAAAAAAAAAAAAGGATAACCTGACTAAAGTTTCTATGACTCCAGGATGATGCCTCTCCTCTGTTTGCACTAAGTCTACATTTCCTGTCTTATAGGATGTAAATGTTCTTGACATTTAATAAATACAAATGGATCATCTATGATACCTGAAGTACTGGACTGGATTCTGTAGATTGGAGATTAGATACCTAGGTAGGTAGGTAAGTAGGTAGGTAGGAAGACAGACGAAGGAAGGAAGGAAGGAAGGAAGGAAGGAAGGAAGGAAGGAAGGAAGGAAGGAAGGAAGGAAGGAAGGAAGGAAGGAAGGAGGGAGGGAGGGAGGGAGGGAGGGAGGGAGGGACAGACTAAGACAACCATTTCATCTCCACATTCCTGGCTTATATACAGAAGTACAAAGAAAAGACAGAAGCTGCACTAGCATACTTTGTGGGAAAGCTGTCTTCACACAGCTGGTGATGCTTAAGCTGGGGTTTGAAGAATGACTAAGAGATTGCCAGGTAGAGAAGGTAGGGGCTTGATGGAGCTTAACTTGCCAGAGAAACCTTCTCAGAGGTCTCCAGGGCTGCTCCCTCAGAGATCTCTGGTTCATTTCTGCTTCTCTAATGGTGGGGGGATGGGGGGAGTCACCGGTCTGCCTCAGTTTCTCTACCGGTGTGGCTCTCCCTCCTGGTCTCCTGGCTTGCTCTTTCATCCTCCATCTTCATCTCTACCGTTTTTTCCCTCCAGTCTCCCCTCCTCAGCCTTTTCATCTCTCTCTCCCAGCCCCAGGACTCCAAGACCACCTCTACTGGCTTGCTTTCCTTCCTTCCAGTGTGCTCTGGATCTTTCTCTACGTGTTTGTAAGCTTTCTCGGAACTTCCCCTGGTCCCTCCTGGATGGTCTGTGTGCGTGGACCTTTCTTTGTGCGCTTTTCTTTCCCTTTGTGTTTCTGGGTGAGTCTTCCTGCTCTCCCTTCCCCTCCACGCAAACCCACGAGGATGGAACGCTACACGAAGAGGGGGACCCCTTTCTCCCTCCCCTGTGCGGCCACCGGGACCTCTACCCCGGGGCCCCGGGAAGATCAGGGAAGGGCCGGCCCGGGAAGGAGCGCGCGCCCCAACTTTCGTCTCCAACTTATAAGGCCAAGACTCGCGGGGCGGAACAAAGCAGCGGGGCGCCAATCCCCCCGCGGCCGCACCCCGAACCCCAATCTGCGTCTCCCTACCATCCCCCGGCGCCAGCGACCCCGCGCAGGGCCCCCTGCCCCGCCAGCCTCACCCACCTCCGGTGCGGCTCCCCGAGGCCCAGCCGAAGGCGAAGTCCAGCCCGGGGCATGTCGGGAAGAACGGGGCGGTCGGAGAGGACCCAGCCCCAGCCCTACCCCTGCGCGGCCCGCCCCCCCCGCATCCAATCCCCCCCTCTCCCCCCCCACCCCCCCCCCCCCGCTGCCAGGCGCCGCCGTCCCCACCAGCCCACCCCACCCCCCTCCTCTGCTGCCAGAGGCGGCGGGAGGCCCCATCACCAGCCTCCCAAGAGCTCTCCTCCTGCCCCATGTGATGGCCGGGGGCGGGGGGGGGGGGGGGGGGGAAGGGAGGAGATGGGGAGGGAGGAGATGGGGAGGGTAAGGAGAGGAAGGGTCCCTGACACACACACACACACACACACACACACACACACCTCCCTGCCCATTCCGCCTCTACACCCTTCCCAGTGGGGTTGGGGGAGCCCTGAGGAGTCTGCTGTCTGCTAAGGACAGGAGATGTTTGCAGGAATAACTTGCCTCACTTCTAAGCCTTGGTTCCTTCCTCTGTAAAATGGGGCTCCTGCTTGGAAGCGTCCTCTGAGTTGAATGGCAAGAAGGCCCACAGCTGAGGATTGTCCAGCCAGAACCTTAGCTGGCAGTCCTCTACCCATCCACCTCCAGTCCCACACTACTCCATTTCAGTGCAGAGGGGGACACAGGCCATTCATAAGGACATCACCCCCCCCCACTGCAGCCATTGCCTGGACATCCTCTGGCCTAACAGGTGGTACAGATGCCCTTCAGAGCCCTGAAAGTGGATTGAAGACTATTTGGGATCCCGGCCAGAGTCCAGGGTTCCAGGTTCAATTGCTATAAACTTTTAAAAATCAAGTGTTTCAAGGTTTGGGGCATAGCTCTGTAATAGAATACTTGTGGAGCATGCATGATGTCCTGGGTTCCATTTCTAACACAGGAAGAACAAAAAAAACAAAAAGACCTTTCCTTATAATTCTAGATTTCTTCTCTAGAGGAAAAGGCTGAGGAGTGCTTTAGTCACCCTTTGAAGTGCTTTCCACAAAGAAACTACTGATCATTACCATCTGTGTAGCTTACAGCAAAGTAACAAACATCAGAAAGGATGATGAGGGACAGTGTCTCCATTTCTTGAAAAGTCTAGGAGATGAACTGTTTCTATTTGTCTTGGTGGTTAAACATTTGATGGCCTCAAGGTACCAAGCTAAACCACATGATCTTTTGTCATGTCTTCTGAGTCTGAGATCCTATGATTATACAAGACATGTAAAATGAAGCTTTGCAGAGTTGACAACACAAGTGGGAAAGGTATGTAACACCAAGACTCAAACTTTATGACTAAAGATAATAAATAGCCTGGCTGCAGCCTGAAGCTGACAATGCTCATGCCCCAGTTAACCCCACACTACCCAGATGCCAGGGGGACAGGGTTGTACTAAGGTTGTGCCATGGCCTTTCCTAGCCAGCTGTCTCCATTGTTCTAGCAGCTCTTGCCATCCCAGTGCCCCTGATCAGAGGCAATCTTGTGTGACACCCACTGTTGAAAGCAACAGAAACTCATTGTCCTACATAGAAAGGGCATGAGGGACCCACAGAATCAACAGAGGACCAAAGACCCTAAGATTAGGAAATAGGAAGGCTCTAAGGGCCAGGTGTCAAGGCCCTAAAAGGATTCTGATCTTCCATCCAGCTTTGTCTATTCCAGATTCCAAGTGCTGGGTAGGACCTGACCCTTTTGGCTTCGATGAGAGAGGAGACAATAGATGTAGTTTGCCTTGCAGTATAGATGCAAGCAAGGGTATTTCCTCCAAACAGGTAAAATGGATAGTTGCTACACTCCTCAACATGCAAATATCCCTACACATAACATTACTTCACCAAGTCTGGATACTGAACCATGTAGCAAGGCTCCCAAATCCACAACTAAACCTAATGGCTAGAGAGAGTAGAAGCCAGCAGGTCAGAAAGGACATTAACTATTCCAGGGAGGAGGAGGCCTTGGTTCCTGGCTAATGGATACAAGCTCAAGCTTCACCTAGACAAGCCATAAGCACTTATTAGGCACCTACTATATGTATACCAGAAATTGATTACACACCTGACATATCTCACGTCTTTTTATTGTCTGAACTACCCTGAGGATTTGGTATGAAAATGTTTTGTCAGGGAAGAAATAGCTTTAGAGGAATAAGATGACTTTTCCTGGCTCTATCAACTATATAGGATAGGGCAAGGAATGGAATGCAACATTCAAAGTCCAGATCACCAAACCAGGAAGTCAGTAGTTTTTCCAATCACCTGGATGTGGGAACAGAGTCATGTGTCATGGACTGCAACTCTGTCAACTTCTTGCACACTCCATCTTCAAAAATGCACTCACTCTGGTCCTAGGTATGATCTGGGCACTGTATTTGACATCATTTTGCTTTGGTTTTGCCCTGTATAGCAGCTGCACTCCTGTCTCTTTGTGATGTGTAGTTGCTAGCTGATTCTTTCCACATCATCTAGCTGTGGTATATACTTGTAATTAGCTAGCAGCAACAGTGTTATTTGGCTGGCTGGGTAACAAGCATTGAAGATATCCTTTGTCCATTCATTCACAACAGCTAAACATCCATTGAAAGACAACACGGGAGACAGGGTATGACAGATAGGATTTTTTTTTCAGGCAGAGAAGAGTTTATTGGAGGGAGACCAAACTGCCAGCCCACACAAGATGAGGTATGGGAGACAGAAGAGAAGGAAGAACAGAAAAAGAGACAAAGAGAGCAAGAGAGAGTAAGAAAATTAAAGAGCAAGAGGGAGAGGGAGAGGGAGGGAATAAGAGGGAAAAGGCAAGAGAGAAAAGGAAAGAGAAAAAGGGAATCATAAGAGAGAAAAGGCAAGAGACCAGATAGTTTTTTTTATATATTTGTTTTGTGCACATCCTATGGCTTGAACTCAGGGCCTGGGAGCTGTCCCTGTGGAGTTTTGCCCAAGGCTAATGCTCTGCCACTTGAGCCACAGCTCCAATTCCAGTTTTCCATACTTCATGGAGAAAAGAGTCCCACAGATTTTCCTACCCTGCCGGCTTCGAACCATGATCCTCAGATCTCAGCTTCCTGTGTAGCTAGGATTACAGATGTGAGCACTAAAAATATAGCACCCAGCTATATGTTTATTAGTTTTTTTAAAAAATTGTCCATCACAGATGACATGGGGGAAAATGGAACTAACATGTAAAGCTCACCCCACTCCAGGTCTTTGTTCTGCTCTATGTCTGAAATCCTTACCCCTTTATTCCTGTGGCTCCCTCCTTCTGTTCAGCTGTCTGCTCAGGCTCTTACTCAGAACAATCTTCCTATAGCATCTCCCATCCTTTTTGTGCTCCTGGAGCCTGAATGTAGATTTTGAATGGCATTTAGCACTCCTAAGCCTGCACTGTTTTTGTTCATTGTTTCTCTCCCTTTCAGAATCTAATGTCTGTGAGAGCAAGGACTTTAGTAGTTTCTTCTTATCTGCTGACCTTTAGTATCTTGAAGCAGGTGCTACATAATCACTTGTGCAAGGATGAAAATAAAGCTGAGCCACATTACTGTCATTCTATAATAGGGAATTAGAACTCTAGACCTTGAGGTATATTGGGCTGTGGCAGCACATGGGAAATGAGAGGACTAAGCACCCAGAAAACTATCAGGAAGGGTAAGGCTACAGTGTTGGAAAGTACAGGAAATTTCACCTAAATTGAAATGTCACAATTCTAAAATGCTGAGTTCATGTTTGTTTTCAGCCTTCAGTTCTTTTATGGACTGATGAATGGCTTTCCAAGGAGCTACAGCAGCCAGGGAGGGGTTTGTGTACACAGACCAGGCCGTCTCTGAGCTGTGGAAGTGGAAGCCAGCAAACACAACTGTAGGCTGGCTGGAGAAGGCAGCAGGGTCAGGAAGGGATGGGGGTAGGAGGAAGGTGGTAGGAAAAAGCAAGAGGATTGAGAGCTAGCAAAGCAGGCCAGAGCCTGAATCCCCACGGAATCCGGGTCAAGATTACATTTCCTCTCATTGAAGGCAGCTGGGCCCAAAGGACAAAGAGACCCTCTCCAGGGATTTCCCCAGGGTCATCAGAACATGTGTAACATGGAGGGCGCCTGGGGTTGAGAGGGAAACACTCTCTCTCTCAGCCATGGCACTTAAAATCAAAAGACTTTTCCAGAAGCACTCTACACAAACTGCACACCTTCTAGCACATTCTCATTTGGGGTTTGTTGTTGGTGCTGATGCTGGGGTTTGAACTCAGATGCTCATGCTCTTGCTTGGCTTTTTCACTTAAGGCTGTTGCTCTACCACTTGAGGCTACACTTCTACTTCTTGTCTTTTTTACTGGTTGGTTGGAAATAAGAGTTTCTCTGATTTGTCTGTCTGTGCTGGCATTGAACCTCTTGAACAGCTAGAGCTACAGCCCTGGGTACCATTCTAATACTTTAACAACTGCTTCCTTAGAGCAAATGGAAGTATCTCTTGCTTTGAATATGTAGGAAGTGGTAAGTAGGTGTGAATAAATAGAAATAAGATCCCATGTGGGTTTTTTTTGTTTTGGGGTTTTTTTTTTTGCCAGTCCTGGGGCTTGAACTCAGGGCCTGAGCACTGTCCCTGGCTTCCTTTTGCTCAAGGCTAGCACTCTACCACAGTGCCACTTCCAGCTTTCTCTGTTTATGTGGTGCTGAGGAATCAAACCCAGGGCTTCACGCATGCTAGGCAAGCACTCTACCACTAAGCCACACTCCCAGGACAAGATCCCATGTTTTTCTTAATGCACATGAAGTTGTTTTAATAATGGGCTAAATGCTCTCAATAGTCATTTGCTTCTCCCGCTTTACATCTGACTTCAATATCCCCTCTTCAGTGTGGCCATTTGTACATAGCCATTTTTGACCCTTTATATAAGTGGCAGGGCCTGTGCTATGTACTTTACATAAATTGTATAATTATTACAATATTCCCCTAAACAGACATCCTTCTCTGTGTCTTAACACATAAGGAAAGTAGGACTCAAAGTGTTATACACATTTCTATAGCTTGGGTATGGACTAGAACTGTCTGTCATCCCACCCCAGTCCAGTGCTTTGACCATAATATATGCCCCAAAATATGTAATTTTGGATGATCTGATAGCATTCACTGAGTGTCTGGTCTATTCATAGTATTTCAGAGAGTAGTTCATTTAATTGTTCCACACCCCTCAAGATTATTTCACATAAGGGGACACTGGGTGTAGGGGGAGGGGAGAGTGGTGTCAGGAATTTGTGCAAAGTGCTCTGGCTAGTAATTGACAGAGCGGGGTCTGATTTACTCCAGCTCTGTGAGCTTCTCCCTGAGAACCCCTCTCCCATGTGTTCCCAGTCTTCAAGAGGACATCTCCTGTTACCTTGCCTTTCCAATGGCACTGCTATAAAGTTTGTTCTTCCTCAAATTTTTATGTCATATGATGTCAGAACAGTAAAAAGCTGGAGACATGAAAGAGATTGCAAAGGGGGCTGCCCTATGTCAGTCTTCCTTATATCATTCCCATGGGTAGAGCAGCCTCTAAATAGGACACCAGCTCTTTTGTCCATGAGTCCCCAGTGACTTTTATGGGTGACAAAACTTAGGGAGGGGCCTGTGATTCCTTCTAGACCAGGCCAGATTCAAGTACCTAAAGCAAGCAGAACCAGGGACATTAGGACCCTCTCAATTCTCAGTGTTAGTCCATTCTTAGAAGATGGTTGTGAGAGGAGGAATTCTCACTCAGATCTTGAGCCAGCCAGGATAGCAATTCCCCAGGACAGCTGTGGGCCAGACGAGGTTTGTGTCACTACCTGGAAGTTGTCTAAACATGTGCAGAGATTTAGAACCCTAAAGCTACCCTGGATGCAGGACTATCCAGGACCAGCAGAGACCCAGCTGAGAAGAGCAAGTCTGAGCTCTGGAGCTAACAGCCCTAGATTGCTTCAAAGTCTACTCTACTTACCCAGCCACATAGCCATCTCTTCATCCCTTTAGGATGCCTAGGGCCAGGTGCACAGAATCCTCCTAGAGACTAGATGTAGGGAGAACTTACATATCTCCCCCAATGGAGCAGAATGCCTCCCTACACATCTATAAACAAGAAGGTGCACTTCGAGGACTGGTCACAGGGTGTCACCGCTGCTTCTTAGTCAAGTGACCATATTGCTCTGTTAACTGATGCAAAAGGACGCTGCACAGAGAAAATTCCTCCCTAGAGGCTCAACTTGCAGACCTGACCCCTTCTGTGCCTCCCAGGAGCTCCATGAAATTTCCACTCCCTTCACACCTCAGCCTTGCTGGCTGTCCTGGACCACGTGGTCCCTCAGAGTTGCTACCCTCCTCCTCTCCTTGTCCTAGATCACTTGGCAGAGAACACACACTCTGCCTTCTCTAACTGGGCCATACAGTTAGAGAACGTCCCACAAAATTAGCTTTGCTTTTGATTCATGATCAAAAACACCAAGCAGGCACCCATTCTTGGTCAGTAATCTGTCTGTCTGTGCAAGTCTCACTGTCTAACTTTTAAAATAACTTCATACCCAAGCTTCAAACCTCCATGCCTCCACGCTACTTTGATCAGGTTCATACACAATAATAGTAAAGGAGAGATAGGGGCTAACTTCCTCATCTTTCATCACCAAATCCCAAAACCTACTAATGTGCCAATCTATCTCCTTCAACTTCTCTTCTGGACCCTTAGGCTTTTTGTTCTTTCTTCTAGACTAATACTTCCCACAATTCCTGAGAACTTCAACCAGCAAGCACTTAAATTTTTTCTCTTTATGCTAAGTGATTCTGGCTGTAGCCTGTGTCTCCATGTTCTTTTTTTTTTTTGCCAGTCCTGAGCCTTGAACTCAGGGCCTGAGCACTGTCCCTGCCTTCCTTTTGCTCAAGGCTAGCACTCTGCCACTTGAGCCACAGAACCACTTCTGGCCATTTTCTATATATGTGGTGCTGGGGAATCGAACCCAGGGCTTCATGTATACGAGGCAAGCTCTCTTGCCACTAGGCCATATTCCCAGCCTCCATGTTCTTTTAGTACTAAATGTCTTCTGCCACCATGCCAACAACACGTGTCTTTACTAAAAAGTTCCTGTCTCTCTTCAACTTGCTTGACTTGGGCTGAGGTAGACTTGTTAAGATCACCATAATGCCACATGCATTGGACATAAGTATCTTTTTTCCCCGCCAGGCACTGGTGGCTCACTAATCCTGGTCACTCAGGAGGCTGAGATCTGAGGATTATGGTTCAAAGCTAACCAGGGCAGCAAAGTATGTCCAATGAAATACTCAGAAAAAGATGAAAATGGTGTTGTGGCTCAGGTGGTAGAGCACTAGCTTTAAGCAAAACAAGCTCAGGAACTGTGCCCAGGCCCTAAGTGCTAGCTCCAGATCTGGCCAAAAAATATTTTTTTAATCTTTTTTTTTTTTGGCAGTACTGGAGATTGAACTCAGGACTCCATTTTTGCTAGGTATTGGTCTATCACTTAAACCATACCCTAGTCATTTTGCTGATTTGTTTTTTGTTTTCTGTTTTTGTTTTTCAGATATATCTCATGATTTTGCCTGGGCCAACCCAGATTTTGACCCTCCTACCTCTGGGATAACAGATGCATACCACCATGCTCCACAATAAATCTCCTCACATTCTCCTCCAACACCAGACTTGCGCACATAAATAATGTCATGTGTTTCATGAGACCACACTCTGACTTAAATTTCCGTACCTTGGTTTCTTTTGTTGGTCCTTCCACTCTCTGGTTCTAAACATTAGAATTGTTCAGTCTTGATCCTGACTTGTTTTCTCTTTTTCTTGTTTTCCCATTTTCCTAGGGTAATTTCTGTCTTTGTTGTTCACACACACACACACACACACACACACACACACACACACACACACACACATACACACACATCAGTTTTTTACTCACAGGGAATTTTTCCTTCCTTTTCTCCTCCAAACACACATTCTCCGCTTAGCCCCCTCTGCTTCTGCAGAGGGCACCATGGTTGCTCACGTTGTTCCAGCTCCAAATCTGGGAGTCAGTATGAGTTCCTCCACTTGTCTCCATTCATGAGCAAGTCTGTTTATATCTCCAAAATTCATTTGAAATCTCACCTGCCTCCCTCCTCACTGCTACCCCCACATTCATCCAGGCCAGCATCATCTCTACCTATAAACAGATGCAAACACTTATAACTAAGCTTCCTTGTCCCGCAGTGTCTTTCATTTATTCTCAACACAGTTATAAGAGTGGTATTTAAAAACAAAGCCCATAGCCAGGCACCAGTGGTTCATACCAGTAATCCTAACTACTCAGGAGGCTGAGATCTGAGATTTGAGGTTCAAAGCTAACCAGGGCAGGAGGTCTGTAAGACTCTGATCTCCAATTAACCACAAAAGGCCAGAAGTGGATCTGTGGCTCAAGTGCTAGTCTTGAACACAAAAGCTTAAGGACAGTGCCTAGGCCCAGAGTTCAAGCTCCAGGGATGGAAAAAAGAAAGTTCATCATGGAAATAGTCTGTAGCTTAGTTTGAATATACATGCATAAAACTTGAGGTATGCTGAAGATTTGTATAACTTCCCATAAGTTACGCTTCAACTAAAAATACAAAGCAAAAATGACATACCTAAGATGTCAATTTCCTCAGTAAAATTCTGTTCTTGTTTTCCCACAGTTGGGATTAGTTTATACATTTAATATATACTTATTGTGTACATGCTGTTTTATATATAAGTGCTACATAGGCAACCAATGCCATCGATTTGGGGGGAGGGCAAAAAGATTCTTGTCTTTTCCTGTATTTCATGAGAGAGAAGCTTAAATTAAAAATAAAAACCTATCCTTCCATGTAGGAGTCTAAATAGTGCCCAAGCCACTGTCAGGACCCCTAGGAAGCTTGGCATGGTAGTGCACACCTTCAGTTCCAACTACCTGGAAGGAAGAGATAGGAGGAACAAGCTCTGAGGCTTGCCTGGTGAAAAATAAAGTAAAAGACAAAGAATTGGGAGACTGGCTAAAGTAGTAGCTTCAAGTTCAAAGCCTTGACTTCAATCTCCAATACTGCAAGATGAAGAAAGTTCTAATAGTCTCCACAGTTGTGCTTCAAGGGCTACAATCTTTGTAATCAAAGAGAAAAGTTGGGGAGCAATACAGGGGTCCTGGGCAAAAACCAGAAGCTCAGAGTCATCACAGCACTACTTTCTAAACTGCAAGTCTGGGCAATGGCTGACTCCTTTAAGATACTTTCTTCCTGAGATTCATAATTCCCTGAAGCTCTCCTCCCCCTCACCTATGACATCCCTACTCACAGTGACCTAGTACAGAAGCTCCACCCTAGCCTACAGTGGAGAGAAGTGGTAGTAAGGACACAGTGTTACAGTTTGAATTGTGTTCTCCAAACAATACCAGTGGGTCAGCTCAATGCAGGGGCAAGACATGAATAGCAAGTTTAAAAGCCCTGACAAGCATCACACACATAAAGCACACACCTACATACAGTACACATGAAAGTATTTATTGTTTTCTCACAATGTAAGGTGAAAGCTACACAAAGGCCCCAGAGAACAGGTGTGCTGCACTGAATATCTTAATGCTACAGGTGCTTCTCAGACACCTGTCTTCCACCCTAGCCTGCTGACATATTTAGGCTTTTTTCAAGTGCAGTCATTCAGAGCAACTTCATTTATTCAAAAGCTCTTTTGAAAGGATCTCTGTTTGACTGTTCCAAGGATCTCTGTGGGTAACTGCTCTTCCATGGATTGCAAGCAGTCTAAATGCCTCAAGGGTACCCCATTCCAAATGCCAATCATGCAGGGAGCCTTAGTGTATTGAAGACACACACAAACCCACTGAAGCCAGGCTGGGTATAGGAGAGAAATGGCACAGGGATAGACAGAGGAGTGAAGGCTTCCCTTAATGAACAGTTCATGTTCTATCACAACACCCAGCATTCAAGACTGCTATGGATTTAGGCACATGGAGAATAACACAAAACATCCACAGGGACAAGGATGGGGATGTGAGAAAAGAAAGGAGGCCATTGTACCTATCAACAGTCTCTTGGAAAAGGGAGGAAGAAGGATGTGTGGCTGCTGAGCACCACATAAACAGAAAAAGCCGGATGTGGCGCTGTGGCTCCAGAGGTAGAGTGCTAGCCTTGAGCAAAAAGAAGCCAGGGACAGTGCTCAGGCCCTGAGTCCAAGCCCCAGGACTGGCAAAAAAAAAAAAAATCCAACACATTTGCACATAGGGAATGCTTGTTTTGCTTGAAATACACTTTTATGTTCTATATCAGCATGCATTTTACTATAACAATTTCCCTTCTTCCTATTTAGTGAGAAATTGATCTGTAGCCACACGGGGTAATTTGCTTTTCCTCCATTGTGTTTCTGTTTTCCAGCCTGCAGGCTGCTGTTTATCTATCTCCTCCATCTACCATGCCAATATTCAACTCACCTTTCAAGTCCTATCCATCCTTTATGACTCTCCCCAAGTGCCATTTCCCACTTATCTGTGTCCCACCCAACCTTATGGGATCCCTCCTCCACTGAGGGCTGTAACACTCTGCTTTTTGGCTGATACAACATACTGACTTATGTCATTCATTTTTCTTGTCCAAAGTTAGTATGATGAGTAGAGTAGTAAAGCAAACCTAGCCTGAGAATCACCCAGTGCTAGAGCTCTAATCCCATTTCTGTCTGGACATAAGATACCACTAAATGAGTCATAGTTTCATAGTGGCCTCAGTTTCTTTTTGTTCTGAAAGTAAATGTTGGAAGCAGGATTCAAAATGCTTCTCTTGGCTCTAACCATTTAGAAATATGGTTTCAATTCTTTTCATATTGTTGGACTGTGAGCCACCTTACAACATGGAACTCAGAGTCTACAGCCATACCACCCTGGATGCACCTGGTCTTATCTGATCTTGGAAGCTAAATAGGGTTGGGCCTGGTTAGTACTTGGATGTGAGATGGCCTGGGAATACTGGGTGCTTTATAGCTGGGCGCTGGTGGCTCATACCTATAATCCTAACTATGCAGGAGGCTGAGATCTGAGGAGCACAGTTCAAAGCCAGACCACACAGAAAAGTCCCAGTGAGACTCTTAACTCCAATTAGCCACTCATAAAAAACTGGAAGTGGAGCTGTGGCTCAAAGTCCTTAGGGACAGTGACCAGGCCCTGGGTTCAAGCTCCACAACTGACCAAAGGAAAAAGAAAAGTACTCACAGTCTTCATCTGAGTTTCCACAGCAGATCTGGCTTGCACACTGACACCCAATATGTTTACCTACCCATTATCTTGTTTAATTTTCATTGTACTGTGACCCAGGCACATACCCAAGTCTTTGGAGGTACAAGGAAGAATAGCTTGCCAGGCCCAGGTGGTTAATAAAGACAGGCCAAGGGAAGGTTCATTATCAGAAGGGAACATCTAGAAGCACCCAGAGGACTACTTAATCCAGGTTGTCCCATAGATGGCTCTTTGGGTCAAGTGCAGGCTGGATGACAGCAGTGGTTCACAATGTGGTGGCAATTTTTCCTTTAGGTTGTCATAAATGGGAGGGAAGATGCTTCTGGTATCTATGGGGTAGAGACCATAGACACCATTCAATGTCCTATACTGCACAAAACCATCCTCACAACAGCTACCCTCCCCTAAATGTCCACAGTGCCATGGGGAGAGACTGTTATGTATCATCATCTTAATTATCTTTTCTTTTTCCTCCCCCTCCCCTTCCCCTCCCCCTCCCCCTCCCCCTTCTTCTTCTTCTTCTTTTTTTTTTAAGTTTTTATTATAAAACTGATGTACAGAGAGGTTACAGTTTCATACGTTAGGCATTGGATACATTTCTTGTACTGTTTGTTACCTTGTCCCTCATACCCCCCTCCCCCCTCCCCCTTTCCCCCCCTGTGGTGTTCAGTTCACTTACACCAAACAGTTTTGCAAGTATTGCTTTTGTTGTTGTTTCTCTTTTTTTTTTTTTTTTTTGGCCAGTCCTGGGCCTTGGACTCAGGGCCTGAGCACTGTCCCTGGCTTCTTCCCGCTCAAGGCTAGCACTCCGCCACTTGAGCCACAGCGCCGCTTCTGGCCGTTTTCTGTATATGTGGTGCTGGGGAATCGAACCTAGGGCCTCGTGTATCCGAGGCAGGCACTCTTGCCACTAGGCCATATCCCCAGCCCTGTTTCTCTTATTTTACCCTTTGTCTCTCAATTTTGGTATTCCCTTTGAATTTCCTAATTCTAATACCAGTACACACTGTTTCCCATACACTCAGAAAAGATTACAGAGATAGTGTAGATACAATCACAAGAAGGTGATACACGAACATCATCAATAGTAGAAACTACAGATACACAAAGGATGTTGAAAGTAGTTTCTTCTTCTTCTTCTTCTTCTTCTTCTTCTTCTTCTTTTTCTTCTTCTTCTTCTTCTTCTTTTTCTTCTTCTTCCTTTTCCTCTTCTTTTATTCCACTTCCTTTGTTAGTTTGTGCTTGTCCTAGAGCTTGAATTCAGGGCCTGGGTGCTGTCCTTTAGCTTTTTTGGTTCAAGGCTGATGCTCTACCACTTCCACAACTCCACTTCTGGCCTCTTGGTGGTTAATTGGAGATACAAGGCTCACAGACTTTCCTACCCAGGCTGGCTTCAAACTGCAATCCTCAAATCTGTCTCCTGAGTAGCTAGGATTACAGCCTTGAGTCACTGATGTTTGGCTATACTGTCCTTCTCTTCCTTCTCCTTTTTCCCCCCTTTTTCTTTTGTTGTTGCTGGTCATGGGACTTGAACCCAGGGCTGTCCCTAAGATTTTTGGTCAAGGCTAGCACTCTACCACTTTGAGCTACAGCTCACTTCTGGTTTTCTGGTAGTTAATTGGAGACAAGAGTCTCACTGACTTTCCTGCCTGGGCTGGCTTTGAACTTTGATCCCCAGATCTCAGCCTCCTGAGTAGCTAGGACTACAGGCATGGGCCTCCAGTGCATGGTTCCCTTTCTTCTTTTTCCTATCTCCTCTTTCCCTTCTTCTCCAAGGATATGGCACCATACCACACAGGAATATTCAGCCTTACTGAAGCCCTAACACATCTCTCACAGAACCTTTCTATATCTTTTTTTTTCCATCACTCAAAGGTGTAGACTTTCTTGAATTTGGTTTTTATACTGTGTATGCCATGCACTGAGACTGCATGGGCAAGAAGGAATGAGAAACCCTTTCTATGTATGGGCCATTTAAATACAGCACATTATTTGAAGAAAATATGACACATGCAACTCTACAAAGTGACAGCAAAGACTAGGTGGTTAATCACTTTATGCAAGAAAAGAAAAGGGAAGGGGACTTCAAGTCCATTTGCTTATTGCCTGATGACATGGGACAAAGAGAAGAAAAAGGGGTGAGAGGGGAAAGAGAAGGCTAGGGAAGAGAAAAGAAAAGAAGAGGGAGGAAGACTGGGAGCTCAGGTGTTTGGAGTAGCTGCCAAAAGAAAGACAGCCAAGTGGGAGAAGATAGCCATAGTCAGTGGATCCAGTTTACAGAAACCATCTGTACTTTTCAGGAACACATTGTGTAAAGATGGACTTGAGTGTCAATAAGTCAAAGTCAAAACCAAACCAGGGCCACTAACCTGATACCTGTCTTGGTCATGCCACACTCTCACAGAGAGAAGTCCAGCTCATTTGCTTTAGCATTACCCTCATATAACTAAAATATGCCTTCTTTTCCCAACTCTTGGGTTTTCTCCTTCCCTTCTTTCCCGGAAGCTAAGTTGACCCACTCATTTTTTTTTTTTTTCGGTCACGGGGCTTGAACTCTGGGCCTAGGTGTTGTCCCTGAGTTCCTCAGCTCAAGGCTAGCACCCTACCACTTTGAGCCATAGCACCACTTCTGGCTTTCTGGTGGTTAATTGGAGATGAGAGTCTCATGGACTTTCCTGCCTGGGTTGTCTTTGAACCATGGTCCTCAGATCTCAGCCTCCTAAGTAGCTAAGATTACACCAGTGCCCAGCTCATACACCTTTCTGCTAAAATATAAGCTTTGTTCTTCTTTTCAAGGAGTCTGAGTTCAAATGAGGTATATGTTAAAGGTTCAAGCCTTGCACCACTAGCTTAGTGCACAGATGGTAGGCAAATGTACACTCCATGGAGATGTTAAAAAATGTATTTTTTAAAAGCTGGGGGGAAAAAAAGCTGGGCACCAATGGCTCACACTTATAATCCTAGCTACTTGGGAGGCTAAAATCAGGAGAACCATATATGCTAGACCTAGCATATACGGTTCTAAGGCTCCTTTTACCATCTGTTTCTTTAAAATAAGAAAACTGTGGCTTACAAAAACGAACTGACTTGTCCAAGGTCAGTTGCAGATCTCAGACTTGAACTCCAAGGTATCTGACACTAAAAGTTCCATCAACATTTCTCCAAGTCAGGAGTCGAGTCATCTGCAACAGAATCTCCTGGACTTCATACTAAAATTCAGACCTTTAAAGTCCCATCCTGGGGCTGGGAATATGGCCTAGTGGCAAGAGTGCTTGCCTTGTATACATGAAGCCCTGGGTTCAATTCCCCAGCACCACGTATACAGAAAACGGCCAGAAGTGGCTCTGTAGCTCAAGTGGTAGAGTGCTAGCCTTGAGCAAAAAGAAGCCAGGGACAGTGCTCAGGCCTTGAGACCAAGCCCCAGGACTGGCAATAAATAAATAAATAAATAAATAAATAAATAAATAAATAAATAAATAATAAAGTCCCATCCTGAAGCTGAGTGCCAGTAGCTCACGCATGTAATCCTAGCCACTCAGAAGACTGAGACTGAAGGACCATGATTTGAAGCCAGCCAGGAGAGGAAAGCCCATAAGACTCTTATCTCCAAATCACTAACAGAATAGCCAGAGGTCATCTGTGGCTCAAGTAGTAGAGTGCTAACCTTAAGAAAAAGAAAAAAAAAAAGCTCAAGAACAGCATGGGCAGTTCCCAGGCCTTGAGCTCAAGCCCCAGAACAAACAAACAAAAAAGACATATTTGTGCCTCTAGTACAGGTCCGTTATGCTTGGGTATCACCGTGCCACCTGAGGTTGAGGAGATTGCTACTCCTTACAGAATCCTATTCTGTACAGAAGAGCCATTAGACAGGCTGTGTTTGGGGGAAATGGTACATGTGGGAACAGGGCAGGAAGGAGGATGAATATGGTGGAAGTAGTTTGTTTGCATGTTGGAAAATAGATCAATGAAACCTATTGAAATTGTTTTAAGGAGATGGAGAGGAATATGAAGAGTGTGATGGGGAAGTGTGTGAAATTGATTGGAATGCATTTTGTACAGGTACAGAAATGTCACAATGAAATTCCAGCTGTGGAGAGAGTGCCTGTGCCACTATTAAGAGACAAGCAAAGTCAGACTGAGACATGCAGAGGGTAGATGAAGATCAGTGGACATCGACAGGATTCTGTAGACAGAAACTAAAAGGGAAAACTTGAGAAAAGTAGGAGGTTCCTCTTTATCTGACCTTGACCTTGGCTCCCCAATTTGATTATAGGTCACTGTATCCCGGTCTTATCTTGGTGGAATATCAGACTCAGAGGACAAACCAAGCTCATTAACAGGGATCAATGAGTAACATGATCAGAAGATGGAAGAGCTGAGAGCTGGTGGACACACTGGCATGGAGTGAGCCTGATTAGTGGTTCAGGAGAAAGAAGGTTGGGGCTTGTTTTCATGTGGGGAGACCTGTTGGGTGTGGAGGAAGCCTGAGTCAAATAGGCCAGGTAGGTCTAGACATGCTAGTGTATTCTAGAAGGGACTCAGGCACTGGATGGGATATTAGATTACATGACCTCTGAAGTCTCCTAGGTTTTCTTGATTCTCTTTGTAAATAATTGAGACTTCCTTTGTATCATTTCTTTAGAGTTCAGGTTGGTATACAATTTGGATACAAGTACAACTTATATTGTTTCTCCTGCTGGATAATTTGAAGAGTTAATCCAGCAAACTAGTAAAATTTTGTCAGAGGGCCATGCTGTGTATCTTAATGACATCTTGTTAAAATGAGATAAGATCTGGAAGATGACCACTGCTGCAGTGCACTATTTGAGAAATTGAGAAATTCTGGGGACTTAGTTCCAGGGATTTGGATTTAGTTGAGAGCCTGAGAATTTGGGAAGAGCAAAATAAATGTCACACCCCTCCTGGAATGTTAGTTCTGTAGGTGCTCTGATGACACAGAAGAAAAGCAAACTCAGACTCAGTTTTTCCTTCTGTTTACTCACAACAGAAGTTACTTCTGACCCCAGATATTGGAGACGGGAGGGTTTCTCTCCAAACCACACAAGCAAGAAATGAGATTCTGCACAGTGCCAGAACCCACAGGTTGAGGGGTCAGTCCACAAGACTACCCCCCACCACACTTTAAATAGCAATTGCAAGCCCCAGGTTGCTTTACCTGTGTTTCTGTCTGCTATGATTTAGAGTGGCCACACCCACCTCTTCAGGTTTGATTTGCTGAAGTGGCTTATAGAACTCAAGCAAACGTATTTACTATTTTATTATGAAGGATTTTTATAAAAGGAGCCAAAATGAACAGACATAGAGGGACAGACAAATGGAAAGGGTGCAAAGCTCTTGTGCCCTCATTGCTGACCTCCAGAGACTGCTGTATGTTCGGTTCTCCTGAAAGTCTCTGAGCCTTGTAAGTTTGGGTTTTGACATGACCAAATCCCATAACCTGTGGGAATGTGATTGGATAAGAAGGATATGATCTAGTGTGAAGGGACTAAGTGGAGAAGACCAGAGAGGACCCTCTGTGCACCATTCCTTCCTCCCTGTTATGGGAAGACCTCATTTTGACATCAGACAATATAGGACAGAGAATTCATTTTTGGTCAACTCGAAGACAGAAAGGCAAGGGGAAGATTAGAGTTCTTAGGACTTGTTTTAGGAAAGAGAAATTCTAGTTTTTATGGCCTACCTTGGGGAGGGAGTTATGTACCAGAAATCTTGTAAAAAAAAAACAAAACAAAAGTTGTAATATTATATATATATATGCATATATAAAGTACGTATGTGTATATACTAATAACTAGCTGTTTGCCAACAGAAGAAAGAAATTGAAATGTTTCTTTTCCAAACTCAATATCATTATCTCTCCTTTAGCATGTACTCTAAGCTTTTAGGGGAGAAAGGAGTACGGAGAAAAGGAAGAAAGAAAGGAAGGCATCACTCTTGTACCTCCATTTAGAAATGGGGTAGAAACAAAGGCATTGGGATCACCCAGGGAAGATCTAGAATGCATCTCCCATTTGTCTTTATCTCTATGTTTCGTCTTGCCAAAGCAATCTCTTATTGGGAGTTCCATGCTGGGAGAGTAGTAGAAACTACTCTTTGCCCAAATCAGACATTTAAAAAAGTTTGATCTCACTCTGTGATTGCTTCACTATGAGCTAGTCAAAGTCAGTTGCTTTTCCTGGAATTCAGCTTCTCCATCTGTGAGGAGGGGTGTTTGATTATAATGACCACAAAGATTCCCTAAATTCTTAGCATGTAATGTGCGGTCTGCACATCAGCTCAGCAGCTGCAACAGCATCACCTGGGGAGCTGTTAAAAAATGCAGAATCTTGCTGGGCCCTGGTGGCTCATACCTGTAATCCTAGCTACTCAAGAGACTGAGATCTCTGGATCACAGTTCAAAGCCAGCCCAGGCAGGAAAGTCCATGAGACTCTTACCTCCAATTCACCACCAGGAAACCGGAAGTGGCACTGTGGCTCAAAGAGGTAGAGTGCTAGCCTTGAGCCAACCAACTTGGAGGGGGCGGGGAGGCAGCATCTCAGACCTGAGACCTGTGAATCAGAATCTACATTTTGACAAGATCCCTAAGTGATTCTTATACTTTTTAAAGCTTGAGAGAGATCTGTTCTTAAGACACCATCAATCCATGAATGTACTGTAGAATTTTCCCCCTTTTGCTGGTTTCTATCACATCCAAATTTTCCAGCTCTAGGACTACTTTCAGTGGCAAGAATAACTTCAAATTTTGTGATTGCCTGGCTTTGAGCTTAGAGAAAAGTCATATGAGCCTTAAACTATAGTAATAATACATCTACAAAATTAATTTACCAATGAACTTGCAAATTAATTCACCTACTGGATTCAAGAAATAACTTTTGACGGGGCTGGGAATATGGCCTAGTGGCAAGAGTGCTTGCCTCCTACACATGAAGCTCTCGGTTCGATTCCCCAGCACCACATATATGGAAAACGGCCAGAAGGGGCGCTGTGGCTCAGGTGGCAGAGTGCTAGCCTTGAGCGGGAAGAAGCCAGGGATGGTGCTCAGGCCCTGAGTCCAAGGTCCAGGACTGGCCAAAAAACCCTACTTCATTGTTGGTGGGAATGTAAACTGGTTCAGCCACTCTGGCAAGCAGTATGGAGATTCCTCAGAAGGCTCAATATAGAACTCCCCTATGACCCAGCAGCCCCACTGTTGGGTATCTATCCAAAAGCCCACAAACAAAATCACAGTAATGCCACCAGCACAACAATGTTCATCGCAGCACAATTTGTCATAGCGAGAAGCTGGAACCAACCCAGATGCCCCTCCATAGATGAATGGACCAGGAAAATGTGGTACATTTACACAATGGAATTTTATGCCTCTATCAGAAAGAATGACATTGTTCCATTTGTAAGGAAATGGAAGGACTTGGAAAAAGTTATACTAAGTGAAGTGAGCGAGACCCAAAGAAACATGGACTCTATGGCCTCCCTTATTGGGAATAATTAGTACAGGTTTAGGCAAGCCATAGCAGAGCATCACAAGGCCCAATAGCTATACCCTTAGAAACACATAAGATGATGCTAATTGAAATGAACTCCATGTTATGGAAACAAGTGATATATCACAGTTGTAACTACTTTCAACGTCCTATGTGTATGTGTAGTTTCTATTATTGATAATGTTTTGTATCACCTTCCTATGTTTGTACCTACACTATCTCTGTAATCTTATCTGAGTATATTGGAAACCGTGTTTACTGGTATTGGAAGTAGGAAATTCAAAGGGAATACCAAATTCGAGAGACACAGGGTAAAAAAAGAGAAATAACTACAAAAGCAATACTTGCAAAACTGTTTGGTGTAAGTGAACTGAACACCTGGGGGGGGGGGAGGGAAAGGGGGGAAGGGAGGGAGGCATGAGGGACAAGGCAACAAACAGTACAAGAAATGTATCCAATGCCCAACGTATGATACTGTAACCTCTCTGTACGTCAGTTTGATAATAAAAATTTGAGAAAAAAAAAAAAAGGCAAGGAAGAGAACAATGCAAGGATAAATTGATGTAGGCAGATGGGACTCCGTGTAGTGAAATTTTTAATGACATTGTGATGAGAGGTTTGCTATTATGCTTTTGTCAAAACCCTATAACCAGGCACTGGTGGCTCATATTTACAATCCCAGCTATTCAAGAGGCTGAGACCTGAGGATTGCAGAAGCCAAACTGGGCAGGAAAGTCCATGAGACTCTTATTTTCAATTAAACTACACACACACACACACACGCACATGCACATGTACACGCACACACACATGCACACGCACACCCTAATTTTCTTTAAGCTGGAAGTGGAGCTATAGCTCAAGTGGTAAAGTGCCAGCCTTGAGTACAAAAATTCAGGGACAGTGCCCACTCAGGCTCTGAGATCAAGCCCAGGACCATCACAAAAAACAGATAAACATAAACAAAAAAAAAAAACCAACAGATAAAGAAACCCTATAGAACTGCACAGGGTCTGGGAATGTGGCTTAGACTAGGGTGCTTCCCTAGCATGCATGAAGCCCTGGGTTTGATTCCTCAGCATCACATAAACAGAAAAGGCTGGAAGTGGCACTGTGGCTCAAGTGGTACAGTGCTAGCCTTGAGCAAAAAGTAGCCAGGGACAGTGCTCAGGCCCTGAGTCCCAAGCCCCAGGATTGGCAAAAACAAAAACAACAACAACAAACCCGCACAGTACAAAGTGATCCCTAATGTCTATGGACCTTACTTAGCTCCTGACAATGTGTCTATACTTGTTGAGAAATTTTAACAAAGGTGCTACAGCAATGAAGAGGTTGCGAGCAAGGGAAATGAAGAAGAAATGGGATTTAGGAACTCTGTGCTTTCTTGCTAATTTGTTCTTTCAACCTGAAACTTCTGTAAAAATTAAAAAAAAACTTTTTAAAGAAAAAAAAAAAAAGAAAAAGAAAAAGAAAAAAAGAAAAGAAAAAAGAAATACCTTTTGAGCACCTGACACAACTTTAAGGGACTTGGCCATTGTGGAGTTTAGGGACATGCCTGGCAGCCACAGCCACATCTACCCAGTATAATAAGCATATCTATATTTAGAAAGGAGAGTGCAGAGCTGGGAATGTGGCTTAGTGTAGAGTGCTTGCCTAGGACACATGAAGCCCTGGGTTCCGTTCCTCAGTACCACATAAATAGAAAAAGCCAGAAGTGGCACTGTGGTTCTAGTGGTAGAGTGCTAGCCTTGAGCAAAAGAAGCTCAGAGACAGTGCCCATACTCAGAGTTCAAGCCCCAGGACTGGCAAAAAAGAAAGAAAGAAAGGAGAATGCAGGCTGGGGTAAGGGGTAGGATAGCTAATTGGTATAGCATTTACCTGACCCATGTAAGACCCTGGACTTGATTCCCAGTACTGGGTCAGAAAACCTTAGTACAGGGTGGGGATGGGAGGGAAGAGGATTGCATTCTATTGGAATGTATATCATCAGAAACTTATCACAAGCAATTCTGGAAGCAGTTCCAGACTATGCTTGCCTCCATCATCTACTATCTTGCCTGAGGCCCTAGGTTTGCAGATAATCTGCCTACACAGGGAATGGGATATTGGACAATCCCTGTGGTGACTCACAGGATACTGATAATAATGATTTGCTTAAATCCTTCTCTATCTCCTAATGAGCAGGACTTGTGAAAGTAGCTTTCCCTTAGCTTAAGGGTTCCATAGAGAGGTCACCACTGGGGCTAGGAGGGAAGAGACATCCCATGGGCAAATTGCTTTTGTATGTGCTTCACACATTTGTCTCAGGAGAGAAATTCTACACATTTTCACCAAATGATGCTGAAACTTAAAATGTGAAAATGTTTTCTTACTGTTCACCTGCTCCCCAGAGAGCCCTGAGTCTTTTCCTTTCTCCTCTTCCATCTCCTCTCCATCTTCAGCTCATACATCCCAACTTTTTCTGGATTTAGTCTGGTCAATTTAAAGGAATCTTTTCAGGCTTATCATGGTTATTCCAAAGAGCCAAAGAAAGATTCCAGCCCTAACTGAACACTGGTAGAGGTAAATACAGATACACATGAGTTCAGAAGAGAAATCCTTAGTACTCAGAGTCAATTCTTAGCAACTGGGTAGCTCACTTGTCTTTAATAGCTATAGGGGTGAGATGATAAGCTCTTAAAGTCACTTTCTAGACTTTCAGGGTGGGTTACAGCAGTAACCACAAAATTCCCTTTTCCTTGCTCTGTAAGATGTTAATGGAGTGTCAGGATGCTGAGGGAGAGAAAAGGGGTCTAGAGGTAGGCAAAAAGTCATCAATGACATCAGAAAGGATGTATTTCTATTTTTAAAATGTAAGCTTCAGAAACCACAAAGAACATATATGCTATCTTCTGTGTATCATTCTTAGTTCAAATCTAACCTTCTCCATATAAGGAGGCAATATGTCTATAATACTATCTAAGATAGAGTCTCAAATTGTTTCTGTATGTACCTGGTAAAATTACTTTGCAATGCAAATCTGCCTACTTCTGCTCTATAATAATATGCGCTTATCAAGTAGTTATAAAATACCCTTGTCTTCCTGTTTCATTCTTTGTAGACTCATAATCAAAGAATTATCTTCCTTGAACGCAGAGCCCTAGGGTCAAGGTAGATAAAAGGAGGGTGGGGTTGCCCAGAGTATGCTTGAGAAATAGAAGGGAACAAATATTCACAGTAGAACATTCAGAGTTGATTTGTCACTGATAACCCAGAGCAGCACCTGCTACAGCAGCAAGCCACACTATAGAAGGGTTTCAGAACTATAGATTCCCACCCCCCCCACACACACATGCCCCCACACAAATGACATTGGACAGTCCTACCTTGGGAATGTCTAGCCCAGATCTCTTATTCCCACAAATGAGGACATTGGGATCCAGACAAGTGTATTCTAAAGAAGCAATCTTTTTTTTTAATCATGTGAACTATAGGATTGGCCCAAAGGGACAGGAAAGCATAACCCTAATAATCTGCTTCTGGGGCAGGCAATGAGGGTGAGGTAAATGTAGTATGCAAGGACTAATTTTCATGAAGAAAAAAAGAAATCTAACAAGGGGGTGGATTTACAACTTATTACTGATCTCCAGATTCACACAAACCATTGCATGTTTGTGTTTCGAGCAAGTATTTATTAATAGAGCTTCCAGAAAATTTTCAGAATATTTTGGCCTAATAAACACAGCCAGTTTAGACTGTAGCTTTCATGTCTTTCTTTTTTCTTTTTCATTTTTTGGTACTGGAGATTGAACCTATTACATTGCACATATTAGGCAAGTACTTTACCACTGAGCTTCATCCTAGTCCTAGATTGTAACTTTCTAACTCCTGAAAATAAACACAATTAAGTTACTTGGTATTGTTTAGGCCATTCTCAGCTGATCAGAAACTATATTTTCTTTTTTTTTCTTACCATACTGTATTAGCTATGTGTTGCTTCTAACAAGTTTGTACAAACCTTGTAGCTTTGATCAGTTATGAAGTCTAGAAGCCTGCAAGGGTTTAAATGGTTGAGGATTTTTTTTATTATTATTATAGAAGTATGTACAGAGGAGTTAGAGTTACATAAGCTAGGTACATGTCTTTTGAACAGTGTCACTCTTTTCCTCATTGTCTCCCATTTCCCCCTTACAAGCCCTTCCCCTAAGTTGTATAGTTTATTTCAACTTAGTGTCTAGTATCACTGCTGTTAGTTCACCTTTAGTCCTGCTGTTTCTATGATTTCCCTTCCCCTCCCCAAATCAGATAATCTTACACATAAGACACCTCCAGAGAAAAACATATTTCCTTGACTTTTCCACCTTAAAACATACCTTCTTTTCTTGGTTTGTGTCCTCTCCATCTTCCAATCTCTGATGAAATAATTTCTCTTCTTAATAATTCCCCATGTTTCTCCTATAAATATTTCTGTGACTATACTAGGCACAACCAAGTTGAACCTTGATAACCTATTTAAAGAGCTGAGATTTATTCACAAGTAAAGAGTAATATTCAGAGAAGAATTAAGTACTTGGACAATTGGGGAAAAGGCGGAAGCATTATTAAGTCTATTTTGCCAAAAAGTTTGCATGTTACAGGTGAAAACTAGAAAAAAGTTTCTGCATGTGAATATTTGTTTATAATGTGTCCTCAGTCTTTGTCAAGACAAGATAGCTTCAATGCTATAATTCAATAGCTTACACATTTTAATAAAATCTGCATTATTAAAAAAAAGAGAGAAAGCTTCCAGTCCTCAAGGCCTTTAAAAGCTAGTCAGCAGGCTGAAGAGCATTCTATGTTTAAGAGCTGTGGCATTTTTAGAATGCTGGTGGGGGTAGGGCAGGTGGGAAGGAGGGAGGGGATAGCAATTTTGACTCAGGAGAACATGGAAGGCTTCCTGGAGGAAGTGAGGCTGGGAATGGCAAAGAATGGATGAGCTAAAGTTAGCTGAGCTATAGGAGTGATGGTTGGGAACTGCAGGGTAAACAATTTCAGGCAGAGAACAGGATGGACGCTCCCTGGTGTAGAAGAATACATTTGTCAGCTAAAGTAAGCATTTACTTATTTTTGTTGGTAGGATTACCCATTCAGTGTTTATGATCTCCAAGCATATCTATGCCAATCTGAGCTAACAGAAACTCTGGGCCAGGGTTTTCAAAGTACCTGTGGAGTCTTCAGTTCTAGAAGATCTGCAAACTTCAGATGTGACTGTCATTGCTAAGTGTCATTTAATATTTTCCAAATAAACTTTTCCTAAGAGTTTTGGGTTCTTTGATTTTTTTAACTTTCATATTGAAAAATAGTTTCAGACAGAACAGAAAAGTTTTGCGTGTAATGCAAAAACAAAAACTCCCACCTATTCAGTTACTTTACTGATGGTTAACATTTGCTTTGTGCATTGATATCTCTCCACATACTGTCCTTCCTCTACCTCTTCCCCTTCATCTCATGATGACTGTTGTGATTTTTGACAAACAATTTGAGATCTCCTATTTTTTGCTCCTAAATACTTTTTAGCAGGTATAAGTTAGGAACAAGAATATTCTCTTAAAGAACCCCAGTACCAATGAGCAGATTCAGGAATACTAACCGTGACACTATACTGCTGTCTAACATACAGTACATTTCACCAGTTGTCTCAATAATACCCTTTATGCTTTCCTGGTTCAAGGTCCAGTGGAGAATCACACATTACCACTAGCAGTGATGTTTCCTTGTTTGTCTTTAATAATACCAGGTCTTGGCATTTTTGTTTTCTCACCAATGATACTTTGGAAGAGCACAAACCAAACATTTGTAGGCTGCTCCTTGAGGTGCACTTATTTGCTGTTTCTTCATGAGTCATATATATATATATCAGCAGGTAGGTAGGTTTGTATCTTTTGTAGGAGATCACACCAGGATGTTTACAGTGTCAATGGGTCTTATTATTGGTGAACTTTTTAAAATCTATACAAAACCATATAAAAATACATTGCCAGATGTGTTTCTGTTCAACTTTTATCATAAAGGAGATTAACAGTGAGATAAACTACTCTAATTGGAATGAAACCTCATTGCTTCATCTCTCCTGCTATGTCTGAATATAGTTGGACTTTTTGTCAGTGTGGCTATTGGCTAATAAAGTTGCAGGCTTTAAAGAGCTGCATGTAAAATTATACAAGTAACAAATTGCAGCAGAGCCATGTAAATAAGAATTTTTTTCAATATTGTACAGCCAAAAAATATCCCACGATTAAATTGGGATCAGTGGTGAGCTTTTGGGACCAATTCAAGTTCATAAATTAATACAAATATCTTGTGTACATGTCTTGCATTTTACTTCCTATTTGGAGGTCTTTTGCAAGATATTGAGTATAACTAAGTTCTCTTTCTTTGGGTATTAAAAAAAGGAACAGTTTCTCTCTATAGTTCCCACCCCCAAACAGTTTCTGCAATGCTCTCATCATCTGCAGGCCTTGATATCTCTTTTCCTGGTACTCAGGAGTCTTTATTTACCCAGATCTCACAGACAACATGTACATCTACTTACCAATTGGTTTGGGGGTGTGGTCCCTGATTGCCACAAAGTGCACAGAATTTGATACCTTCCTTTTTTGAAGCTTAGTTCTTCTTATGGTGAAGCATACCAATGCACACATTTTAGGAACACAGGCATACTCTGCAACTGCCTGCTTAACCACCAATTCCCAACTCCCACACACACATGCCCCCACACAAATGACATCAGACAGTCCTACCTTGGGAGTGTCTAGCCCAGAGCTCTTATCCCCACAAATGAGGGCATTGGGATCCAGACAAGTATATTCAAAAGAAGCAAAGCTGTTCACGGTAGTCAGACTGCAGTCTAGTTACCTCTGCCTGTGCCAGGGGCCGGGGTGATTTTCTGATGGCAGAGGTGCTTCTTGAAGGTGACCAAGCTGCCTTTCTCTCTCTTGGCAGGTGTGGGTTGTTGGCAACTGAAGAAGGCATTGAGCAAGGTTCTTCAGTCTAATTTACTCATCTCAAATTCAGCCAGGGACCTGAAGCCCAGCCAGGTCCTTGCAGAGCTCTAGATTTCCTCTTAGATTTTGCAATAGAAGATGATCCTAATGGAAGCACAGAGCAAGAAGGGTGAGGATGCCTTAGGATGTCTTTTTCGTTGGGAAAGTGCATTTACTGTTAAAAAAAAAAAATTCTCCAAACCCACCCAATGTCGCTATAACTGGAGACCATTTACAATGCATTCCATTGCATGGAGCCAGGATAGATTTCATACTTGTGAAAAGCAGTCCACTATCTACTTGGTGAGCACCAAAAGGGATATCAAGCAATTAAGGATATAATCTCACGCGCCAGAGGCCTACAATAATTCTAGGGAGGTGATGATATATGTATTAAAATTTTAATCACGCAAGATAACATTTGATGACACGCTCAGACGAGAAGAGAAAGTGGATCACCAGGAATGGAAGCAGTTTGCCCCGTGTGGCTAAAAGCTGGGACTCATAAAGCAAATGATGTGCATGAAGCTGCTGCATCTCCACTTCCTAGCTATGTGTGACAAGTTCACTAAAGCACTTAGAATAGCACTGTGCATTTTCTGGTGACCTCAAAGCGCTAGCTATTATTTTCATCTGCGCTTGAACCAAACACTTCAAAGATGGGTAAAGCGTGAGCATTTGTTGTCATTTAGCAGGCCTGGGCAGAAGGTGGCTTTATTCTAGAAACCTGATTCCCACTAAGTGACTTACTTAAAGCGACTGCACCTTCCCCCGCCCGAGATCCCAGTGTTCGTCCCTAGGGGGCGCTGCCGTCCAGCCACCACGGCTGGCCGGAGGCGCGCCCCCGGCCCGCGCGTGCGCGCCGTCCAGGTGAGGAGGCGGCGGCCAAGCTTGGGACGGGACGGAGGCTGGGCTCCTCAGAGGAGGCGGAGCCAGAGAGGCCCGGGCGGGGCGGAGCCGGGCGAGACCAAGGCCAGAGGCGGGACCAGCCGCCGCCGTCTCCGTCTCGGTGCCCTGGCCCCCACACGCTGGGCAGCCGCCACGGGAGGAGCGGAAACCGCCGGCTGCACCCTCTGAGAGTCGCGCGAGTCCTGAGGAGCCGAGGAGCGGCGGCCACGGTCGGTCCGGGATTTCCCCCCACCTTCCCCCGAGCTCCCCACGGAGCGGCCCCGCCCCGGCCCCGCCCGAGCTCTCCCCGGGCCTCCCAAGCGGCCCCCCCGCGGCCCGAGCGCGCCCACCTGAGCCGGCCTGCGTCCACCTCAGCCCCCGGGCCGACACCATGGCGGAGCAGGAGAGCTTGGAGTTCGGCAAGGCGGACTTCGTGCTGATGGACGCCGTCACCATGCCGGAGTTCATGGCCAACCTCCGGCTCAGGTGAGGGGCGGGGTGGCCGCGCACCGGGGGTGGCGTGGGGTTGGGGTGGGGCGGAGGAGGTCAGGGGGCGCGCGTGATGGAACTTTCCCGAAAGGGGGGTCGCCCTGGTGAGATGCGGCCGCGCTCGGGGCGCCAGGGGCGCGAGGGGCGCCGGGGATGGAGCGTGGCGGGCCGGCGGTGACAGTGTGGGTCTCGCCTTCCGGAGAGGGAGGACGCCGCTGGGGCGCGGCGTGGGGGCTGGAGGAGGGGGGCGTGCCGAGACTTCAGGAGAGGGGTGTCGTCTGGACTGAGGAGGAGGTGTGTGTGCGCGTGGGGGGGGGCCGGGGGGAGAGACCCGCTGTGCTGGAGGTGGGAGTGGGCCCCGCACCGGCCCGTCCTGAGCCAGGTGAGGGCTGTGGGCGGGGCCGGCTGACCTAATGGAAACCCACGGGAAGGAAGGAAAAGAGAAACTTGGGGGTGCGTCGCGGTGGCCCCCGGAGGCAGCGGGAAGGGCGGAAGGTTGTTTTTGGAGAGAAGCTGGTGGTGTATTTTCTCTTCTCTCCTCCCCCCCCCCCTCCCCCCGTCCCTCCTCTCCGTTTCACGCTTGCTTCTTTAATTCTGGCGTGGTTCCATCCTGTCATTCAGGATGCTATGGATTCATCCTCGAGTTGTCCATTCTGGGACACCGGCTTTTTTTTTTTTTTTAAGTTACTTGCTCAATGTAATTAGACACGTTTCCAGACATCGAAGAGACTGCTAGACTTGCCAGTGCCAAAATAAACTGTCTGAAATTGACAAGGCGTTCACGGTTTCAGTTTGGGGTGTGTGCCTGTGTGTGTTTTCCAAGGAGTTATAGATGGAGCCCTTGTGTTACTAACATCCTAGGGAATGTGGTCACAACTCAAAAAGCCCCAACGTAGACTCCGAACGCGAATTTGTTTTTGAACAAATGCATGTGATTGTGTCATTCTTGATAGAGCAGTGCGTAAGCAAGACTTTAAGTCTGTCGGCCTTAAAAAAAAATTACAGTTAAGGGAGTTTCAGAATAGCTAGAGCGTTTTTGCTATGTTTTTTTGCGGGGACTGGGGTGTATTTTTCCTGGAAGCTTTGCCTCATTTCTTGTAAAGTTTATAGTGAGAGAATCCCTCCCTAAACTTAAAGTGTTGGGTGCTTAACTAACACTATTTCTTGGTATTACTTAACGCAGCTGACTTTAATTTTAGAATTAGTGTGCATACACACACACACACACACACACACACACCTGGTTTAATCTTTGAAATTGCGAACCGCACGATTTCATCTGTTCTTTATCAGGCATCCTTGCTCTTGTCTCAGCAAGAGTTGTGGAGCAGGAGCACAGAATGAGTGTTACACCTGTCTCCCATAATCTGACCTTGAGTTGATGCATGGGCCTTAGCTCCCAAATTTGTAAAATGACGATCTGGATTTCTTTCAGTGTTCAGGTGCTAGGATTCTGAATTTTCCAAGGCTAGATGGTCTTAGAGTTGCACAGTATCTTTTCGAATAAAGTGTTGCATCTTAATATATAGTTGCTTTTTATTATCTTCAGGAAATGGGTTCCAAGACTCACTCCCTGTAGATTCTAAAATCTGAGGCTTAGGCCTTAGGCACCTGTAATCCCAGCTACTCTAGAGGCTGAAAATGGGACAAGTGGGAGTGGGGGTTGTAGTTGGAGGCCAGCCTGGGCAGTTTAGCAAGAGTCTGGGGAAAAATAAAATTTGAGAATACTCAAGTCCTTACTCTACAATGCTAGAGTAGTCCTTTCATGTCTACTTTGAAGGGTTAATTCCAGGAGCTCCCTACCTTCCAGTGGATGCCTCAGATCCCAAATAGAACTGAATTACATGTTTGTTTTTTTTCCTACACTTACCTATTTATGATAACACTTAATTCATCAATTAGACACAGAGAATAACAGTAACTGATATAACTGCTATAGCAGTGTACTATAATATAAAGTTATGTGAATGAGCTTCTCTCTGTAACACTTATTCTCACCTTTGTTGACTGCATTTAACTGAAACTGCAGGAAGTTAATTTTTAGATAATGGAGGACTATTGTATTTCCATATAGCTTGTATACATCTTCATGTATGTATACATTATATACATATACATATAAACTTTCAAACCTAGGGCCTCGTGCATGCTAGGCAAGTGCCACTGAGCTACATCTCCAGCCTCTGCTATGTACTTAAAAACATTGCTAGATTACTTGTAATAATTAACACAATGTAAAAATATGTATAATACTTAATAACAATGTGGAACTAGTTGTATATTATTTGGGAAATGATTTCTCCAAGTTGTTGTGTTTTTGTTTTTTATCCAGGTCTAGGCACTGTCCCTGAGCTGCTTTTGGCTCAAGGCTATCATTTTACCACTTGAGCCACAGCACCACTCTGGCTTTGGCTTTTTTGGAGTATTGAGATAAGAGTCTCATGGGTTTACCTGCCCAGGATGGCTTTAAAGTACAATCCTCAGATCTCAACTGTCTAAGTAGCTAGGATCACAGGCCTGAGCCATCAGTGCCTGGCTTCTCCAAGTTTTATGTTTTTGTTGTTTTGTTTTGTTTTGTGTTTTTTTTGTTTTTGTTTTTGCCAGTCCTAGGGCTTGAACTCAGGGCCCGGGCACTATCCCTAAGCTTCTTTTGCTCAAGGCTAGCACTCTACCACTTAAGCCACAGTGCCACTTCCAGCTTTTTCTGGCATGTGGTACTGAGGAATTGAAACCAGGTTGTTTGAAGGATATAGAGCCAGAAATGCAGAGGGGTAGCTAGAATCAGATTTATATCTTCACACCATTATGATAGCATGATACCTTTGGGGAGACGACGACTGGGGTTTGAACTCAAGGCCTTGTACTTGCTAGCCAGGTGCTCTCTCACTTGAGCTGCACTCCCCGCTCCTTTTTTTCCTTTTGTGTATAAGATCTTGCTGTGTGCAGTCCTGGTCTATAACTAACTGTCCTCCTGCCTCAGCCTCCTAAGTGTTCGGATTATAGGTATGAGATATGCCTGGCTTGCATGTTACATTTTAACCAAAGTTTGGATGTCCAACTTTTTATAGAAATGACTTCAAATGCCATATGAATCAAAATGACATAACGCTGTGTCAGCTGTAACCGTTAATGGTTATAACAATGGTTAAGAGTCAGTCTGTTGAGATTCAAATTTTATTTCTACCACTTCCTTGCTATGGTTGTTGGGCAATCTACTCAAATCTCTTAGTGTCTCTATAGAATTTGGGTTGTCTTGAGGGTTATTTTAGTTAATATATGTAACTTCAAATATTTGTGTATGGGAAACACTTCCTAGCAATGTTGCTTAAAAGTTTTATCAAGTGTTCATGAAACAGACATAAAATAGTAATTTCATAGATGAGGCATGTTCAAAATTACTTGAGATTCTATCCCTATTCCCTATGAAAGAAACTTGTGTGCTTTGAGAAATCTCTTAATATAGTCACTCAGTTTACAGTTATCTCAGTTTATTAAATACATACTGCACAAAGGCATTATAGTGATAGTTGAATATGAAGCCATTTATTTTAACCTCCAGATGTCATGTCTAGATGACATTTTCCAGAACCTAGCAGAATTATCCAAATTTGAAATTAAAGGCTTAAGCCAGGTATATAGCACATGTCTGTAATCTTAGAGCTCAAGAGGCTGAGGCTGGATCAGAAGTTTGAGGCCAGCGTACGGTACAAATTGACATACTGTTTCAAAAATAAATCAGTAAGAAAGGAGGAAGCAAAGGAGGAGGAGGGTGGGGAGGAGAAAGAGGAAGCAAGGGAAAAAAGAGAAATTAAAGTCTTAGAGTCAAACTGATTGTATGAAGTTATAGAACTATCCTTGTGGCTTTAATTTTTTTTTAATTTGTTTTTTCCATCAGTGCTGAGTAGGTGCTAGGTAAATGCCCTACCCCCAATCCTGTGGCTTTTTTTTTTTCCTCTTAAAGAAAATTGAGGGTTTGGGCTGAGAATGTGGCTTAGTGGTAGAGTGCATGCCTAGCATGCATGAAGCCCTGGGTTTGATTCCTCAGTACCACATAAATTGAAAAGTTCAGAAGTGGCACTGTGGCTCAAGTGGTAGAATGCTAGCCTTGAGCAAAAGAGACTCAGCAACAGTGCCCAGGCCCTGAGTTCAATCCCCAGGACTGGCCAAAAAAAAATTTTTTTTTTGAAGAACAATTCTAATGAATTTTTTTTTTTGATTGGTGGCAAAGTGTTAGACTGAGTTGTTAGATTACTATGGTGAATCTAACTTCACTCCTACATGTACAAAGAGAAAGGTAACCATTTTTATTTTTTTAATTTTTTAATCAATAGAAACAACAGAAGAGATAAGCTTCCTAGAGCTTAGGTGTTTATTTGCCAAGCAATTATAAAACTAATTGCTCTGGAAGTTCAGAAGAGGGAAAGATGCCATAAGTTGACTCAGAAACACCATACAAAGGAGGGTAGGAGAAGCTGAGTCCCAGAGAATGGGCAGTGTTTGTCTACATGGGTGGAGAACATTCCAGGTTGATAAAGTAGCCTAAGCAGAGGATGGTGGCCTGAAAGCTAACTCTGCCTAAGTGATAATGAACATGCCTCCACGTCTATAAGGAAGAGGGTGGTGTTGGGGAATCTTTGGGAGGAATCACTAGGCCTCATTAGTACACTTCCTGGCTCATGCCCAGGTTTCTAGGTCTACCTTGACACCCTAACCACCCCATCAGGATTATTGAGATGTGTGTGTGTGTGTGTGTGTTTGTCTTTATCTCACCTGTGTGTGTACTTGACAACTGAGAATTATCTGCAATTTTCACTAGACAGATCAGTGATTGCCCTTGATTAACTTCATTGAGTAGTTGATTCCCCATTGTTATAAAACACAGCCCTGGCAAAGGTTAACACCCCCACACACCCCTTTTTTTCCAGCTGTAAATCCCAACCTGGGCTAAAACAGTTCTCTCTTGATAGTGTGAACTTCATTTTATCCTAACATATCACCATCCCAACAAACAGCCACCTGAGTTTCTGCATTCTTGCTGCTGTGTTCTTGAATATTTGTTTTACTTTGTTTGCTGAAGCAGATTAAGTACATACCAACACTGCATCATCACTAAGTGCTAGATGATGTTGAAGTGTTTTCATCTCCTGAATACCAGGTTATGCTCAGCACATATTTGTGGTTGTTGGTTGGTGAAATGGAGTATATTCATTCCACCCATGGGTAGCAATGGATGGATAAGTGAAATTCCCATTGTACCTGATGGTTCTTGCTCACACTTTCTAGTCTGGAGTGTCTTGTCCCTGCTTTCCACATGGCTCTTCTGCAACGCCCCCTTCCCTCATTTATAGTAAGTCATATACAGTGAAGCACCTAGGCTACAGTTATTTCAAGGGCCTGTGCTGATGAAACTTGATTTTAATTTTCCCCGCAGATAATTTCTGGTGGGCACAGTAATTTCAGATAATTTCAGTGACTAATTTTTGGAGGGAAGAAGAGGGAGGGAGGGAAAGGGAAGGAAGAGGGGGAAAGTGGGAAGAGAAAGAAGAGGAAGGAGGGAGAGAGAATGTTCAGTTACCTTTTTTAAGAAGCTTATACAGCTGAGCACTGGTGGCTCACACCTGCAGTTGTAGCTACTCAGGAGGCTGAGATCTGAGAATCTTGGTTTGAAGCCTGGACAGGCACAAAAGCCCATGAGGCTGTTATCTCCTATTAAATACCAAAAGAACTAGAAGTGGAGCTGTAGCTCAAGTGGTAGAGTGCCAGCCTTGAGCAAAAAAAAAAAAAAAAAAAAAAAAAAAAAAAAAAAAAAGCTCAGGGACAGTGCCCAGGCCTTGAATTTGAGTCCCAGACTGGTACAAAACCAAAAAAAGCTTTTACAGCATTTTTCACCTGAGGTTGTGGGTATAATTCAGAGTATTTGCCTAACTAGCCATAATGTATAAGACCCTGGATTTGATCCTTGGCAACACCAATAGGAAATTAAAAAAACAAAAAACTTATTCTGGTATTTTCCCCTGAATTTTATATGAACATTTGCTATAGTGGGTGTAATTTCCCCTATTCTTTTTATTCCCTTGGTGTTACTGGGACCTCACATTTAATAGGCAAGTACACTTCTGCTGAGCCACACCTTCCATATTCTTTTTTGCTGGTTATTTTTATTTTTTATTTTTTTGGCCAGTCCTGGGGCTTGGGACTCTGGGCCTGAGCACTGTCCCTGGCTTCTTTTTGCTCAAGGCTAGCACTCTGCCACTTGAGCCACAGCGCCACTTCTGGCCATTTTCTGTATATGTGGTGCTGGGGAATCGAACCCAGGGCCTCATGTATATGAGGCAGGCACTCTTGCCACTAGGCCATATCCCCAGCCTTTTGCTGGTTATTTTTGAGATAGTGTATTTATTCCTGCCCAGGCATGTGGCTGAACTTCTAGCCACCCATTTACATAGCTGGGATGACAGGCATGTACAGCCATGCTCAGCTTTTTCCCCTGAGATGGAGTCTTGTGGACTTTTATTCTAGGGCTGGCCTGGAACTGTGGTCCTGTTTTCATCCTCCCATATGGCTAGGATGAGAGGCATATATCAAAATTCTGAGCTCTTGGCTAAGAAGTGATCCTGTGGACTTTTCTACCCAGATTGACCTTAAACGATGATCTTTTGAATCTCATCCTCCCAAGTAGCTAGGATTACAGGTGAGAGCCATTGGTGCCCTGTCCTCTATATCCTTATTACCTTTAGAAATAAACTGTAGGTGTGTGTCTAGGTAAGTCATTATTAAAGGGATGATGTGGGTTAGTGTGAGTTAATGTAGAAGTTTCTATATGACTTTCTTGCTCTTATAACAAAATTTGCTAGCATTTGGAGAGCTGCCTTCTTCCCATCTCAGAAATCTTACTGGGGTAGGGGTTGTTGTATTTGTTTCTTTTTCCTTCTGGTGGAGGAGAGGTGGTGATGGTTATGGTAAACTCCTCATTCCATTTCTCAGTGGTCCGTGCCCCAGGAGTAAGATTCCTATTCAAGTGCCTCCTACATTATGATCAGAAATGGTTCCTCTTGGAGAGAGCAAGGGAAGGGGTGACATTGTCCAAAAAGAAATGTACTCTTTACCTGAATTATGTAACTGTAACCCCTCTGTACATCACATTTATAATAACAATAAAAAATTTTAATAAATGGTTCCTGCCTACAAAGCTGATTCCCACTTGAAGCCAGAACCCTTGCACCCCTACAGTGTTCTGCTTTCTTTGCAATGACTTTCATTTGGGGTCAGGAATCCCTTGTTTCTCTTCTAGCTTGGGCCATTTTTGTCCTTGATTTCTTCCAGAATTCATCAGGTTTACATCCCTCTAGTCCAGACAGGTGAGAGTCCAGCCAGGTGAGATGCATGGGACACCTTGTTCTTTCTGTGCTCCTTACCCCTCATATAACCTGTTGTTCAGGAGTAGACCTGAGCTGAGGACACTGTCCCTATGATGTGCTTTTCATTTCATAGGACAAGGAAATATATGTTAGGCTTCCAGAGGACTCGTTTCCTAATTTTGTTTCTTGTTTTGAGAATAAACCATCTGCCTACCCTTGTCTTCCTAGAAAACTATTTTTTCCTGGTCTCCTCTTCCATAGACACAGCCATTTGAAGCACTGTGTTTGCCAAAGCTATGTGGAGCTTCTATTATTTTATCATTTTTGTTGGGTGGGATTGGACCTAGGGTCTTGTGCATGCTAGGCAAATGTTCTACCACTGATCTATACCCTCAGTTCCTTTTTTCCTTTAACCTATACCTTGGGACTGTCCATTCCCTGTAGAATATTTAGCAAAGTTTCTGGCCTCTACCCAGTAAAATCTCTTCTGTTTGATTTACAGTAATCAAAAATGTCTCCAGACATTGCCAAACGTCCCCTGGGTGTGAGTGCACAATGGCCCCTGGTTGAGAACCATTGGCCCAGACAATTCTTATTCCTTGGAATGTCCTCATCCATCCCTTATCTCTGCCCTCATTTCCTGCCTGTTGCACTCTTATTCATCCTTCAAGACTGGTCTGAGAAGTATTTCCTAATCCTCCAAGACAAGGTTAATTACACTTTGTGGCCCAGTATACACAAACACTTGCTCATAAGTATTACAGAAGTTACATATTCTGTTGCTATCTGCATCCCTGCCTCTTCATCAGTCCATGAGATCCTCAGAGTAGCTTGTGCCTGATAGATCTGGGCTCTCTGATACTTTGAAACTCAGTGCTGTTGTGAACCACCATCTTTAAGAAAAGAATATAAAGTATGGAATGCTACATGAAATAGATTTGAAAGAGGTAAGTGCTAGTGAATGGGTGCAAGGCAAATCTTCCTCGGGCTCTTCTGTATTTTCAGTCATGTTCCAGAATTTGGAACCTGTGTGCTCAGGGTAGCTTCAAACAAGTTAATAAAGAAGCCAAATATTGGCTAATTGTTCTTCAACTAGTAAAATTCTTAATTAAAAAAGACATAATTTGTTTCAAAACATATTGTACTTAATACAACTTAACTGTGTCCAGGGGTGCAATGAAATAAAGAATTAATAGAAATATAGCATGCTCACCCTCACTGTGCTACTTCTGTAAAAAAGAAAAATTAAAGACAGTTTGGACATGTGGAAAATTCAATGCAACAAAGGATTTCTCTTGCTTGTTAGGGGTAAAGCCCTAGAGACCTTGGGTGGTCTTCAAGCAAATGTAAACCGACAATTGTTCAGATCCCTAGCTAGAAGTCACTCTAGTTAGATTTATAGAAGAGGTGAATGGCACACTAAATCTTTTTGGCTTCTCTGTGAAATTCTTTGGCAACTTTTTTTGGAAGCTTTTTGGAAAGGACAGTTTGCTCTGTGCCTGTTTTGTACATTGGCTTCATATTGGGACAAAAATGAGAATTTGGGGTTTGGAGCTGCCATTTGGAGTGAATCACCCTGCCGCCTTGTTTCCTTTCCTACGCCATGACAAATTTCCAAGACTATTTTTATTCAGGGTCATTTCTTGACCCTGACTTCTGCTGAGTTTAGCTCCCAAATAGAGCCAGATGTGGGCAAATTCAAGCACTTAGAAGTTGCTACTGGTTACTTTCATTATAAGTTCTGGAATCAACTTTTACATTAAAGAGACAAGCTTTATCTTTTTGTTTAACTTTGAGACAAAAAACCCAATCTGGGATAGAAATGTTTACTTAACAATCTGTGTGAGTTATCTGCACTGTGAATTAGCTTTATGTGGAAAGTTGTTCACTGACATTCTCACCTATAGCTAAATGGCCCATTTTATGGTTGCTCTGTAGCATCCATTGCTGTGCTACCCTGGAGACTATGCCCATTGTGTTCTACAGCTAGTGGGGACTAGATGGCTGACCTTCCATGAACTGTGCTTCCAGCCCAATGGTAGATTCCCTGTTGATGCATCTCACTGACAAGGCCACTAAAATGGTCAACTATATTCATAAAAGGGTTAGACTCTCTCTCTAGATATATATGTATATGTATATAATTTGTATATGAATATATACACATATAGTGCTTTTATAATTGACTATTAAGTTTCTCAACTGAAATGAATTTTATTTCTTGGAAGAAGTGGGTTTCTTTCATCTAGCTACTATACAATTACTGGATAGAGCTTTTGAAGGGTGCATTGTTTTCCACACTTTAGTTTGGTATTTATGGGAATAAGGGAAAGCATGCTAAGCTTCAGTTTATTTGCATATGTGAAGTGATCACCTTTAAAGATCACTGTGATAAAATCACACATGCACAAAGGGTCATGACAGCCCAGAATATGTGAACACTTACCTCTCTAAATCCTTCCCAGATGGCCTTACCTGCCTGCCTTGATCCCTGGACCACAGAGAGGTAATTGTTCTTATCTCTTCCTTGACATTTCTTTCTCCTTCTATAAAACAGATTCTTGGGTTTTGACTTTGCTATAGGGGCAAGGACGGTGGACAAGCTTGTAGAAGGGATTCAGTTATATAATGGAGAGAGCAAGAGCTTTGCTGGTAGATCAGGACCTAAAGCTTGTTCTGTTTAATAACCCCTATGTGTTCTTGAACAAGTCACTTAGCCTCCCTGAGCCTCAGTTGATTATTTGTAAGGAGAGTGTGTTATTGTCAAAAACTACAGCTTCTGTGAAAAACTCCTAATTTGGCCAGAGCATAGTAAGTACTCAGTAGATGCTCAATCCCTTGTTCCAACCCTGTGGACCTCAGTCACTCCATAACCACCACCTTAAAAATACTCATAACCATGCTCAGTGGTATCACTACTTAAATTTTGAAAGCTGCTTAAACTCTGCAAAGTTAAATCTGCTGGTCATGTTTAAAACTTTCATGTTTAAAACTACTGTTTTTCTGCTTGCCATGTTCCGTGATTTCATGAAAGTTGGTGACACTGTTCCTTAAATTTTGGTATTGTAGCTTTGTGTTAAGCTTTAAATACAGATTTAAGCCATGCATGGTGGTGCATGCCTATAATTTTAGCTCCATAGAAGATGGAGCCAAGAGAATTGTGAGCTCCAGGTTGGCTTTGGCAAAGTTAGAAAGACCCAGATCTCAAAAACAAAAGCAAAAGGGCTAGAGGCATGGTTCAAGGAATGTGCACTTAAGGCCCTGGATTTTCAATCCCCAGTACTATGGTGTATAATTTTCTTAATTACAGATTTATATGGCTTTCAAAAAGCTAATCATGACTTGAATTCTTGCTATGTGTTAGCACAATGTTGAATACTTTAATGTGGTTTACTTTCTAAAGTCACTTTTGAAAAGTAGCTTAATTTGAAGTAAAGGATACATTCATAAGTGAATCAATGTAAAGTGAAATATGACTGGTCCCAAATAAATAGTACAGACAGCTCACCATTTTAAGGCCTCCCTGGAGAGAAGGAATCAACATACTTTAAAAAAAAAAGAATCAATGACAATATAATAGTTGCATATGTGTATATATTATAGTTCAGAGATAATTCAGAAAGGGAAGGTTGGGATTGGGAGTGGGTAAAACATGCGATGAAAGAGGCAGAATGTGAGCAGACCTTGTTCAAGTGGAGATGTCTCTCATTTGGAAATGGCACTTTCCCAGCTACTCTCTGGCCTGAGCTTTCCAGGCTTGCTTTTCTTCTTTCTACTCACACTGAGTGAGTGGGCTGACCATGTTGCTAACAGCTTCCATTGCTCAAAAATGTTCCTCCCCCCACATTGTACTATTTTCATTCCTCTCTTATGTTGCCCCAAATTCTTCCTGTCAGAGATTGAATTAGGTTGATATGAATCTTCCTAGAAACCTACATATGTCTCAGGCACACCAGTGCAAACTGGCTTAGTCCAGTTACTTCCTTTCTCTTGCCCAATGAGATCCATTAGAATGGAGGAAATAAAATTTTACTTTTTGAGAAATGAAGGAGGATATTTGAAATTGTGTCATTTAAGGAATTACAGTATAAATAAGATATAGGACATGATAACTAACCACAAAAACTTCAGTATGAATTGATAGTGTTTATTCTGGGCTAAACTCAGAAGACAGGATTTATGCCAGGGATAAAAGTGAGGAGAGATTTATCCTTTGCCGATTCTGCCTTCCTTTCCTAAATTCCTGTGACTAATAAAACCTTTTAAAAGCTCAAATAATATAGATCTTAGTATCATTGGCTCATTCCTATAATTCTAGCTACTTAGGAAGCTGCCAATCCTTGTTATCCTGGCTGCAATGGGAAGCCTAACATAGCTCGATCTTGCCCAGGCAGGCAGCTAGACCCCATCTCCAAATAACCAGCAAAAATAGAGGTAGGCATGGCTCAGTAAGAGTGCCTACCTAGAAAACACAAGTACCACTAAAAGAAAAGGGGGAGGGGAAGTCAACTGGTTGAAATGTCAGTGAGAACAACCGTGGGAAGTCTTTCATCGCATTCAAGCTGTCCTATTAGTTTATATGTGTTCCTCTCTTAGTCCTAAGGCCATGCAGTCTTATCTCCAAAGGCTGTTTCCAAGCATTAAGGACACAGTGTTTTGACTTCTATCAATGCAAATAAATAATGCATTGTATTCCTTGCTGAATATGCATTTTAGGTATGTTTATGTGGGATCTTTCTGAAATTGTCGAACTTCTTTAAGAAGATTTGTAGAACTCAGGTATTTGAAGCCTAATACCATATGATGGGGTGGGAATGGGAGAGGAAGTGGGAAGGAGAACACACTTTATTGAAGTCTTCTGCTGCTGCTCACCTTAGTGGGTTAACTACATTTCTGCCATACTCCTAACTTTTGGCAACATGTGAAAAGCTTTATGAAGTCTTTTATCACTTGTTGAGTGTCAGATACATGCTTTCTTAAACAGAAGAACCAGTGACTGTGCTCATTTACCCTGGTGCTGCTTAGAAGGCTGTATCCTATGGTGTTCCTGGCCATAGAGGTGCTTGAGGAGCAATCGTGGATTCCAGGCAGGGTGAAATATGACTTCTGGCCATCAGCACTCTGCTGTTTTCAGCAGAGCATCTGTACTTCTACATGTTATTGGGGTTCCAAGGAATTCTTCATTTGGAACAAAACAACCCCAAATGATCACATTGAAAAAATAGCATAGACAATTATTACAGGCAGTTGTTTCCTTGAGGGTATTGTCTTCATACTTCTTAGAAGTACTTCCAATCAGAATTATTCAAAAAGTGGAGGGCAGTATAAAATAGTGAACAAAGGAAATGTTTCAGTTATAGATCAATATACACACAAAATCATATATGACTTAATTCACTTCTTAGAGCTTTTATGTCCCAGTCTTAAAATGGGACTGATTCTTACATTTCAAGGCTATTACATCAAATGAGATAATAAAAAACTGAGAGAGAATGAGGGAAGGGGAGGCATGGTTCAAAAAGAATTGTGCTCATTACCTGATTCATGTAACTATAACCCCTCTATATATTAACTTTACAATAACAATACAAAGAATAAAAAGAATAGGAAGCAACAACAAAAAATGAGATAATAGATAGCTCATTTATCATTTAACACACTGTAGATACTCAGATGCTAATGCACTCCCATTTTTGGTTCCCTGAGCAAAATACAGAATGCAGTTTAACTTCTTAATGACTTCGATCATCATGACCATAAAAATTATGAATAATGGTTTACATGTCTTTGGTATTTATTGAGGTAAGTGTTATATTTTGCTTCATGCTAAATTGATCTAAATAAGTTAACCTTTAGAGTATGTGGATAAGAATTCCTTCTCCCCTCTTAATTTACAAGTCTAGTTTGCTCTAGGTTTTGGCAGTCAGCTGAGCCCATCAGAACCCTACAGAGGGAAACAGTATGTTCTGATAAGACTGAGGGGTTGTTCTATGTATATCAATCATAGGACATGAGTTTTAAGATTCTTGGGGGGGGGGGGTGTGTGTTTTAAAAAAATATTTCTTGATTGTTTTGGTGTCTTTGAATGGAAAAGCAACTAGGCCAAGGCTGAGTTCTAAGTAGGTAAAATGCCACTCTAAAACTTATTGCTGCCCTTGGTATTTGAATTATGTGTGTGGTTGAACAAACCAAAGCATGATGAGCGAATTTTTCCATGCTGTATGCACTTTGATGGCTTGTTGATTCATGGTAGACAGCTGCCATTGGCAGAATCTGTTACTATTTGCATCTCTACCTTTAAGTTCCAGTTTTATTTATTTATTTATTTATTTATTTATTTATTTATTTATTTATTTAAGTTCCAGTTTTTAAGTACCTTAAGTTCCAGTTTTATTTGAAAATTTTACTGAAAAATAACCTTTTGTGACTTGATTTATTCTAACTTGATGGTTTTTTTTTTTTTAAGTCTAGCTTTGTTTCAGAATTGTCCAGATTTTAAGAGTCTGCCTAGGCTCAATCTCCTGGAGATTGTGGTTTACTGAGCCTTATTCGTGCCCTGGTAAATATTTGTAGAGCCAGGTTAACAACCAGTATCTTAGGGTAATGTGTTTTTATCCTTCAGTGTGTTCTGTTGAAGCTAAATGGGATGTGTCTGCAATGTGAGCCAACTGGCTTGTTAACAAATCTAACATCCAGTTAGTTGTGCTTACAGCTCTGTTACAGATATTATGTCATTTTTTTTCATTTTTCCCTCTTTTTGCCTGTCCTGAGGCTTGAACTTGGGGCCTGGACACTATCCCTGAGTTTTTGTGCTTAAGGCTTGCACTCTACCATTTGAACCACAACTCCACTTCTGGCATCTTGGTGGTTACTGGGAAATAAGAGTATCACAGACTTTCCTCTCAAGATCCTGAGATCTCAGCCTCCTGAGTACCTAGGATTACAGGCATGAGCCACCAACACCCAGCTCATCTTTTTTTTCTTTTCTTTTCTTTTTTTTTTTTTTATCAGTCATGGGGCTTGAACCTGGGCCTGGGCACTGTCCCTGAGCTCTTCAGCTCAAGGCTAGTGCTCTACCACTTGAGACACGGTGCCACTTATGGTTTTCTGGTGGTTAATTGGAGAATAGAGTCTCACAGACTTTCCTGCCTGGGCTGGCTTTGAACTGCAATCCTCAGATCTCAGCCTCCTGAGTAGCTAGGATTACAGGCGTGAGCCACCAGCACCCAGCTCAATTAAATTATATGGTACACACATCCTTTTTCATCACTATAACAAGTTTTCTATTATCCTATTAAAATGGCGGATCATATTATCACACTATATTTATTTTTTCTTCTGTCTCCAGATTCTCCATACAAAACACATAATCTTATCACTTATTAATACTTCAATGTATTTCCCTTGTACTCTTTTATATGCATATATAAGTGTGTATTTTAAATGTTGAAATCTTTACAATTATAAAGTATATGGCTTTGTATACTGTTTCTCATATAGCCTAAGATTTTTTTCTAGCTCATTAAGTTGCCTTCATAAGTATGATAGCCACTGTGTCTTCTTTTCAGGGACTTCAGGAGTGACCCAGACAGACATGACCCTCAATCAGGGGAGAGGGAGGATGCAAACAGATAAAAGAATAATTACACATGAAACTAAGCCCAGCAAAGTGAAAAGGCAGGGCTCCCCCATAGGAAGTGGATGTGGCTTGAACATGAGTGTGTGAGTATGCCACATAATACATTTTCTGGGGAAGCTGGCTTTGAGATCAGATGGATGAGCTTAGGTTGGGTAGGGTTGGAGTGGGAAAATTAGATAAGGAAGGATCCATGACAGGCAGACTGAATCATATATGTGTAGCAGAAAGAAAGAAATACTTTTGGATAAATTGTTGGTGTGTTTAAAAACCAAAAGGCACCCAGTGAGGCTTGAGTCTCTAGGCTGAGTGGGGCAGGCAAAGCGGGGACAGGTAATGAGGGAGTAAGTACTAACTAGGATTCATGCTTGCTGAGGGGCTTGGAAAATGATGGATTCAGACTTTAAGTACATTGGGAAGCAATTAAAGTGCTGTACACATCTTGCAACAAGATGGCAGCAGCAGGGTGACAACATACTTTTAAATATGCTTTCTTTAGTTTCCCTGCCCAAATCCTCCAGGTCTGGTAACTGTTCTGAATGTTTGTTTTTGTCAAGTTGCAAAATCGAATGCAGATTTGGTGATTCCTTTTTACATGTTTCCTTTAGTGATAATAAATGTAAATACAGTCCTGATTTGTTTTCTGTGGTTTAATGAAGCTGGGTTTTTTGTTTGTTCTGAAATAGGTATTTTGTTAATTTGAAATAAGTGAATCTTGGTAATAAGCTACAAACTGATTGGGGAAATTATTTTTGTGCTTCAAGATAGAGAGGCATTCTGAGCTATGAATTATCTAATGAAGTCTCTGAGTCATAGAATTTTAATGCCAGAAGGGATCTGTGAGGTTTCTCACTATTGTATAAATGCATGAAATTAGGAGTACAGACAGTACATGATTCCTCAAGACTCCTCACTAGTATAGTAATGTAGAACTAAGACAGAAATCACCTGTCTCCCAGCTCTGCACTGATTTTTCCTGTTCATAGCTTTGTTGATTTTCAATCAATTAGTAATTCAAATTCCTTTTATTCTACTTTCAAGGAATGGTATTTTAAAATATCTGAACAATTTGAAACAAAGGAGAATGTAACAATGAGAAGTAAAAGGCAAAAATTTAACAATACAAATAGAAAGTAACATTGTAATGGTAAGCAATAGACAACTTGAGGGTTGAGACATTGATACTCTGTAATATATCAACACTTGATACATACTCTATACTATGTATCAACATAGTCTATATTATGTATCAACATTGACTTGCACTGGTTCAGAGAAATGGAGTTGCAAGCACCTCCTCCACCTCTCCTAGAGCCATGAGTTATTCCCAGTATTGCTTTTTATCAGAATGCTGTTGGCTCCTGCTAAAAAGACCTGACAGAACTGACTTAAACAGAAAGGAAATGTTCTATCTCATGCAATTAAGAGGTCTAGAGATAAGAGACTGTAAGGGCTCTGCCTTCCCCTATATGTGCTTCCCTTGGCCCTTGTCTCTCTTGGCTCCTTGTCTAGTTGTGCTGCTTTCTTTCATCCTTGTGCTAGTGGTAGACCTTTACAGCAGCCCTGGGCATCCTGTCCACAGTTACCTCCAAAGGAAGGAGAGGTGATGCCTACTTGTCATGTGCTACTCTTTTAGGAAGCTCCCCCCACCCCCAAGAAGACATCTTTATAAGTTTCATTGGTCAGCATTCAGCTATTAGCCCATAACTAAATCTCTCACTGGTTTAAAAAAAAAAAAAAAAGAAGTGTGCTGATCATGGTTGATTTAGAGAAATAGGGAGCTCAGGCTAGGTTGGGATTATGATCCTGTAAGTGAGACCTCATTTGAAACAGAAGGTGGGCATGCACTGGGAATCCCAGTTACTGGGGGCCATAGGTAGAAAGATTGTCTAAGGAAGAAACACAAGACACCGTCTGAGATAAAACTAAAACAAAAAAAAAGGGCTGGTGACATAGCTCAAGTGGTAGAGCACCTGCCTAGCAAGCATGAGACACTGCATTCAAACTCCAGTACCATTAAAAAAAAAATTGGGAAGTAGGACTAGATTTCACTACAGTAGCTACCTGTATATAGAAGAGAGTCAATACTGGAACAAAGACACCAAGAGATTTTAAGGATGGAATATAATGATAAATAGGCAATTGAAGTGCTTCTCTATGATTTTTTTTTGGCCAGTTCTGGGGCTTGAACTCAGGGCCTGAGCACTGTTCTTGTCTTCATTTTGTTCAAGGCTAGCACTCAACCACTTGAGCCACAGCACCACTTCTGGCTTTTCTGTATATGTGGTGCTGAGGAATCAAACCCAAGGCTTCATGTATACGAGGCAAGCACTCTACCACTAGACCATATTCCCAGCTTCTCTATGCTTTTACACAATAGATTTCATTAAGGAAAAAATAATGCTGAGTGCCTGTGGCTTATACCTATAATCCTAGATACTCAGGAAGCTGAGATCTGAAGATCAAGACTTGAAGCCATTGTGGGCTGACAAACTCTTATCGCCATTTATCCAGCCAAAAGAAAGTGGAAGAATAATAGCTCAAGTTGTAGAGTGTCATCCTTCAGTGAAAAAGCTAAGCAAGAGTGAAAGGCCTGACTTCCAGCTGTTCCAATACTGGCAAGGCAAAAAGAAAAAAGAAAAGAAAGGGAAAGGAGGAAGATAATTTCCATGTGATGGGACACACTTGAAATGTGTTACTTAAAGAAGGACAGACAAATAAGATATAGGACATGATTATTAACTTCAAATACTTGAGCATGAATTGATAGTATTTATTCTGGGAGACCTCAGAAGACAGGATTTATGTCAGGGGTATCAGTGAGGAGAAATCTCTCCTCTGTTTCTTTCTTCCCTGAAGCCATTAGGATGAGACATAGCAAAGTAGGTATCCATGCTAGGGCGAGGGGAGCCACAGGGACCCAGAGAGGGCATAGGAACATAAGTAGAATGAAAAGAAGGGGCGAGCTTTCAGGCCCTGGGTGTGGATGGGGAGAAATTCTGTATAGGGAAGCTCTTGGGGACAGCAGTGGCAGAGAGCCATTTTAGCACTCAGGTTGACTGCCATAGTTTCATAGTGCTCGTGTTCAGAATGGGAGGGGGGGCAATTTAAAACTTACGAATTATTTATTTCTGGAATTTTCCATGCAGTATTTTTGGACTATGGTTGACTATGGGTAATTGAAACCACACCAAAAAAAAAGGAAATTGTGGATAAGGGGGGAAAATATTATTATAGTTGGGGAAATAGGACTAGCTAGCTTCCATAAAAAGAAAAGTGGGAGGAAACAAATCATCGGGACAGCTGCTTGGTATCACATTGTATTAAATTGTGTTGTTTTTTTTAATTCATTCATCTCCTTTATTTCATTTTTCAAGATAGACATTATAGAAATGTGAAGCCTCCACTTGGAGACAAAATTACTTTCTCTAATATTCTAATGTGGCTAATTAAGAAGCCATTGGAATTTGAAACCAGATAATATGTCTTCACAGACCATCTTTCTACTGCCCGCCGTGCAGAGGAATAAAGAGTAAGGCTGTGGATATAAGACACTGGCTGAATGTGTAGAATATTGGAACAGGAAGGTGTTTCTCAACACTTCCTCTTTAGCTGATATGGAGGTGCTGATAGAACATGCTCATGAGACATACGTGGTCGAAAGAAAAAAGAAAGGGGGGCTGGGAATATGGCCTAGTGGTAAAGTGCTCGCCTCGAATACATGAAGCCCTGGGTTTGATTCCTCAGCACCACATATACAGAAAAAAGCCGGAAGTGGCACTGTGGCTCAAGAGGTAGAGTGCTTGCCTTGAGCAAAAAGAAGCCAGGGACAGTGCTCAGGCCCTGAGTCCCCTGAGTCCACGTCCCAGGACTGGCAAAGAAAAAAGAAAAAAGAAAGGGCCAAGGACTATGCCTTGAGATGCACCTTTCTGATTCTCCACTTATTGAGAGACAATCCAAATAAGAAATTCCCTAGTAGGAACTAGGGAAGTGTCCAGGGTGAAAGGAAGAAAATCAACTGAGTGTATAATGTCATAGAATTCAGGAAGAGAGGACAATGGTTAGCAAAGGGGAACACAGGAGTGAATGAGTAGATTGGTAAGGAGGTATCCATTGGATATGGAGGCCTGGGAAACCTTAGTGAGAGTAGTTTCAGTGGAGGGGCAGAGATAGAGGCCATTTGAGTGGCTGAACACTTGAGCAAGAGGGAAGAACTAGAAACAGTAGTAATGAGACCATCAAGAAGTTGGCTGTGAAAGGAAAGAGGAGATCATAGTTTAAGGATAGTATAGACTGGCTTTGTTTTTTGTTTTCTGTTTTTTCTGTTGATCATGAGTAAATGGCAATGGGAATTAGGCATTGAGAGAAAGGAGTTTGGAAGAAGAGAGTCTAATAGGCAGTGGGTGAGACCCATAAAGATTTGTGAAATGCTGGTGTCCAGAGCAGCCGTGGTGGGTAGGAGGGGTACAAACAAAGGCTCCTATGTTCTTTGCCAAAATTGCCTGTATCTTTTCTCTATACAAGAGTTTCGTTGTTGTACTTAAGCAGAATATTCTCACTGTGTGTAGTATCACCGTTACATCATCTACACTATTTCCAGTAAACAGTCTGCACATATATTGTAAGTGATGGCACCTAAGACATATTGTATTTAAGGCTGTACAGTTCAGTTCTGGCTTTATAGTCCTGTCTCTTCTCAAAGTGTGTAGTCCCGCATCCTCCTTATTTACTCGAGTAAGGGGAGAACAAATTGATGAGAAGGAATATATTTTCAGTCAAAGAAAGTTTGACCTGTACAGTCCCTTAGCTCTGACAAAAGTTGATGTTTCAGGCAACATTGTCCAAAAACTCTGCCACATTTTTCAGAGTCAATACATTTTTTTTTCTTGCAACATATACTTTTACTCTATCGTTGTTTGTTTTCTGCCATTTGGTTTGGTTCTTTAGGGCCATTTTGATCTTTAATAATTAACAAGGAGGTGTTGTTGTTGTTTTTGTGCCAGTTCCTGGGGTTTGAGGGCCTAAGCACGGTCCCTGAACTTTCTTGATCAAGGCCAGTCTCTACTACTTGAGTCACAGCTCCACTTCCAGCTTTTGGATGGTTAATTGGAGATAAGATTCTCATAGAATTTCCTTCTAGAGCTGGCTTCAAACCTCCAACCTCAGATCTCATCTGCCTAAGTCTGAATAACTAGGATTGCAAGTGTAAGTAAGACACAAGTAGGTGCCTAGCTGACAAAGAGCTTTTAAAGGAATGAATGATAAGAAACATGCAAAAATAAAATAATGCTAGACCTGAAATATAGAAATGAAGTATGAAATTTGATGTTAAAATTAAATGAAGAGTAAAAGCCAAAACCTGGAAAAATGCCCCATCATCATGGGATGGAAAAGTAAATTGTGGTATTCATAGAATAGAATGCTAGATAACAACAAAAGTGAATGAACTATAGCTGCATGCATCAGCATGAATTAATCTCACAATCATAACATTGAGCAAAAGAAGCCAGGCACAAAACAATACTCTATGCTTCCATTTCTGTAAAACTTAAAAGCAACACTAATCTGTGGTGTTAGAAGTCAGGGTAATAGTTCTTTTTGGAGAGGAAAAAGGGAGCAATGATGGTGGCAGCTGAAGGAAAGCTGCCAGCAGGGGTGGGAAATAATCTTCATCAAGCAGGTGGTTTACACAGGTGTGTTCACTATGGTACCTCATTAAGTTGTAAAGTTATGAATTGTGTACTTTTATGTGTGCAACTATAAAAAGATATTTTAAAATGACAACAAGGAAACATCAAGGAAATAGTTGAAGAAACTATAAAAATTAGCAAGCAATTAAAAGTTAGTAGGAATCCTTTGACCTTACACAGGCACCATAAACCTCACTGCAGCCAACAGCTCTGCACATGTTAGCTAAGGGTCTGTCATGACAAGAGTGGGTTTTGCATAGACTGGAAGAAAACTGCCAGACATGGGCCATGTCTATCAGTCTACACTCATGCCAAGATGTGTACACATTCATATCTACACGGATGATTCCATTACTGTGTGGACCCAGCCAGTGCAGTCTATCCAGGAAGTGTCCCAACTTCCAATCCAGTATTCAGTATTCTGTGGCCCTAGTTACAGACCTTACTGTGTTCATTCCACCTTTCTCCTGTGCTGATTGGCTTCTCTGCAAGACACTTTCTAATTTCATTTTGAATCTCAGATGCCTTTCAAGAATTGCACATACATGAAATTTTTTTCCCTTGCAGATTTTGTGTTTAACTGTTCAGCTGGTTCATGTGCAAGAAATGAAAACTAATAGTGACATTTGTTTGCTAAATAAATTTAAATGTCATTATCCCATAAAATATATAGTGAAGCAAGAATGGTTTTTTGTTTGAAATAGACTTCAATGATTTTCTCATTTAGCTCAGAAAAAAAAAACTGAAGTTGTTTTTTTTCAGATAAGAAAATTTCTTCACATTCAAGTTTATTTCAAATGGTTCTTAGCTATTCCTGGAATAAGATGGGGAAATACAAAGAGCTAAGTTAGGAAAACTGTGCTTTTCAGTTTCATAAATTTTCACTAGACTCTGCCACATCCATTTTCATTCCTTCATAATGGCTTATGAGTTAGATATTTCTAGTAATTTTGATTAAAAATTAGATTCCCAAAGATTACTAGTGAAATCAATAATAACAAAACAAAACAAAAACCAAGAAATAACTATGAATAAAAAAGAGAGGGGTTTTGTTCATTGTTGCTGGTTTTTTTTGGGGGGGGGGCATCTTAGGGCTTGAATTCAAATCCCAACTTCTTTTGCTCAAGGCCAGTACTCTACCACATGAGTCACAGCACTTCTTCTGGCTTCTTCTGAGTAGTATACTAGAGATAAGAGTCTCATGGACTTTTCTGCCCAGGCTGGCTTTGAACTGCACTCCTCAGATCTCAGCCTCTTGAGTAGCTAGGATTTACTGGCATGAGCCACCAGTTCCTGGCAAGTTTTGTTTTGTTTTGTTTTGTTTTCTCCACTAGTTTATACTGTTTCCACTATGGTGAAGCTGTTGACATTTCTAATTTTTTTTAAAAAAGTATTTGACTTTAAAATGTTTTATTACTGCCTTTTTAAACTCAGTAGCTTTGAAAGGTGACTTTCAAGAACATCCTTCAGAAAGTTTTTTTTAACATTATAGAATGATTTTCAACAAAGTTAAAAACATGCATACCTTAAGTGTCACTGTAAGATAGATATGTGAGATACTATGTTTCATAATGTTTAACTCATTCCAGTAGTTTATTAGGTTAATTTGCCCTCTTTCATATATTGGTTCTAGGGCATTGGTTAATTTGTCTGGGGGAAAATCTACAACTTGTTAATCCATACTGTATCTTTTCTGTTTAGGACCTCAATCATAAAAGCCTTTAGCACATTTAACTATTCACCAACCATGTTTTAGTGGTACAAAGATGAACAGAATCCTGTTCTTGTCCATGTGTAATCCAAGTTTAGAGGGAAAGACAGGCAGGGAGTAATTGTAGCAATGTGATAAATGGGAATATGGATGGCATGCTCCTGGAACTCAGAGGAGCACACTCCTGTGTCTGAGGGGTTTTTCAGAGGAGAGAGTTGAATTGAAGAATGAGTAGGAAGTTGGTGGGTAAAATAAATTAATGAAGTCCTATGTTAAGGTTTCAAAAATATTATGTCAGGTGATAGGGAGCCATTGAAGGGCATGACTTGATCACATTTGCCTTTTAGAAAAATGACTATATTATTGAAGAAGAAGATACCTAATTGTGTGACTGAGACTAGAGGTAGAGAGACCACTTCAGAAAACTATTGGTGGAACAGTCCAGGTGAGACTAATTGAGGAGTTGAGAAGAGATAAGGAAGTGTAATTTTCATATATATTAAAAAGGTAGGCGTGATTGGCCTGGTATTTGCTCTGATGTTGATGAAGCAAGCAACTAGTCTTGTCTGATTTATCTAGTTACACTAAGTAGGAATTTGGGGGAAAGTACTGCTATTTTAGAAAACCTAGAAAAATACATGGAAAGGTGACTTGGAATAGGGGTTGAAGATAATGGGCTGAAGCTGTGGTTCTTGTAAATCATCTAGTAGCCATATGGAAGTAGGGTTGTGAAGCCTAGTAGAGTGATATCAGAGTCATATATGCATATGATAGCATTTGATGCTTTGGAAATACATGAGATTACCCATTGAGGACTGTGTAGAGTGAGAAGTGAAGGCAAATACCACCTTTCAGAAGATGAATTTGACCCTCAGATTGTTTTTATTCCTCTAAAATGATTTCTTTCTTTATCTTTTCAATGCCTAAGTAAAATATATTATCCTTGTTGAAAACATGGAAAGTATATTCAGATAGTAATATTCACCCACAATTCAATTCTCATTCCCTAAAGAAAATCAGTTAGCACTTGAGCTGTTTCTCTCCAGACATATATATATATATATAATCCAATTGAAATAACCCTAGATAGACCACTTTGTGTCATATTTTCCCATACAATATTACTTCAAGCTCAAGCATAGTACAGTCTCTTATAAATAACATTGCACTTAATGTTTCTATACAAGGATGCCTTCTCCTTTCATTATTTAAGATCACAGTGTTTTCTTGGTATGGATTCCTAGAGTAGGATAATTTGATTAAAGATATGAACAAGTGTGAAATATTTTTACCCAATTATTTCTCAAAATAGTTGTCAGTTTCTACTCCCACTGATAGTACTGACATATATAAGAGTTTTATGGGAAGAAGAGTCAATGAGAGAAATAGTTGAAATAGAAAGTAATGTATAAAAGTTTCTAGAAGAAAAGTAGAAAGGATGAGTGACTCCATGGGTTTGGTGGCAGGAGGTGTTAATATAATGACAGGGAATTAGCTAGGTCACAGAGCTTAGTTATGAAGGACAGGAAAGAAAGAGCTATAAGGTTAGAGGAGTTTTAGAATTGATGAAAAGTATGGTGGGATTTGTTTTGAAAAAATGGATGAGTTTTAGGCACATTTATGTGGCTAGGAGCTGATAATTGATAGAACAAAGTACTTGAAGAAGTGAGGGGGATGGGGTCTAGAGTTCTAGCCCACCTTTTCAGAGATAGGAAGAAAGTTGTTAGGGTGGTAGTAGATGGAGGTAAGTGCATGTAGGAAGTTGGAAAAATTTTTAGTTAAGTGAATTTTATTTTGATCTCTTAGACTTCTAGAAGACCAGATAGATGTTCCCCTCCAGAGTGAGGGGAATGATATACATACTGGAGAGATGGAAGTGAGAGGGAATGAGATAGGTTGGTCAAGAAAGGTGTTCAAAGATGAGTATAGGGCTGGGAATATGGCCTAGTGGTAAAGTACTCACCTCATATACATGAAGCCCTGGTTCGATTCCTCAGCACCACATATATAGAAAAAGCCAGAAGTGGCGCTGTGGCTCAAGTGGTAGAGTGCTAGCCTTGAGCAAAAAGAAGCCAGGGACAGTGCTCAGGCCCTGAATCCATGCCCCAAGACTGGCAACAAAAACAAACAAACAAAAAAACCAAAGATGAGTATAAAGGTCACCAAGATGTTGCAAATACTATGAGGTTGAAAACTACAGATACGTAGAGTTTCCAGTCTTCCAGTCTAGGATATTTCTTTGGCTTTGTTTAGTAGTCCAGATGCAGGGAGAAGTGTAAGCAACTGTTGGTAAAACAGTTTTCTTTTAGTTTGGTTTGGTTTTAACAAGTTTACTTAACTGACTTTAAAGTAAGTACCGGGAGATTCATTTTCTTATAATTGAGAAAAAAAAAAAAACAGATTGACTCCCACATTAAGCCTGTGATAAGGCCCTCTGTACACCTTGGTTGGACTCTTTACCTTTAATTACTAAGCTTGTAGTCGGTTAAATTTGAGAAAAGTCTATCATTGTGTGATGTATCTAAACAAAATGCAGGGTACATAGAGTGAGATGGCATCAGAGAGGAGGGAAAGGCATGGCATTTCCGTTATTCCTATAAGTTACTTAACATTATTGCATTGTTGCAACTACTTTGAAGTGACAAGGAGACAATGAAGCAAAAGGCATGTAATGAGCACTTAGAAAAGCCATTTCATTTTTGTACTTCTTTTTTAAATTTTTTTATTTTTTTATTTTTTGCTACTTTGCCAAAATGGTTTATTAGGTGTAGGAGTTTGGGGACTGAGTTTTTTGGGTCCTTCAGCTATAAGATCATGTCATCTGCGAATAGGGATAGTTTGATTTCTTCTTTGCCAATTTTTATACTTCTTAGAAATTGTTTTGAAGAATGCATTGGAGAACTGATGTCAAATACAGTTCTGTGTTGATACAAAATGACTATATTCTTTTATAGTATTGTTATGCAAATAGTAAAATCAATAAAATGATGAAGGCTGGTTTGTGGAATGTGTTAGAGGATAGGCAACTGATATTTAAATACCAAAGGGTAATAATTATTAGAAAGTTCATATTTGCTTAAGTATGTAAAAAATATTTTCTTTATCAAAGTTTCATTTTTCTCATACATGGCTTTGAGTGACATCAATTTTCAATGGATGTAAACAACTATTCTCAAGAACAGTAGCTATTAAAGCCACTTGAAAGCCACTAAACAATGATGAAAAATATGTTATTTCCCAAAGGATTACCAAAAGATAATTTTTTTGCCAGTGGAAGGCCAACTTTTACCACAAAAATTTCCCTGTAACCTTTCATGATTGAAAACATATTACTTGCTATTCAAAAACACAGGCAAATTAGTGAGGAGAGTTTCTAAAATAAGCTCAAGGGTTAGACATATAATTTGTGGATGACAAGTCATGATAGTAAAGTGTATTTCCTCCTGTGTTTTGTTTTAAATGATAGAAAGGGACCTGAAACTTTACAGTTCAGATTTCAAATATGTTTTTACAGCTCAAGATGAGCATACTTAATTTTTAAGGAATTTCTGTCACAAGCTGTATATGTCTTACTACATATAACTTTGCCTTTTCTTTTCTTTTTGCCAGTCTTGGGGCTTGAACTCGGGGCCTGAGCACTGTTCCTGGCTTCCTTTTGATTAGGGCTAGCACTCTACCACTTGAGCTACAGAGCCACTTCCAGCTTTTTCTGTTTATGTGATACTGAGAATCAAACCAGGGCTTCATGCATGCTAGGCAAGCACTGTACCACTAAGCCACATTCCCAGCCCCATAACTTTGCCTTGTATTTAAGATTGTGAGGGAGTTTGGTGTAGTCCTTGAAATGGCCATCAAGGAGCCTACAGTAATATACGGTTTATTCTTTTAAGATGTAAGCTTTTTTTCCCCCAGTACTAAGTCTTCAACTCAGGTCCTTTTGCTCTTGCTTGGCTTTTTTTCACTCAAGGTCAATGAAAAGCATGTGTTTTAAGGGATACATATGAGACAAGAGACTGGTATAGAATGAGCCTAGCTCCTTACTGCAACTATAATAAGGGCTTGAGAGCGACTATGGTGAGATAATAACTGCACCCACAGTTCAAGCTGGAAGTAGTCACTGACTGACACCACAGTAGACAGTGTGTTCTACTCTCACAGTGAATCAGTTCTAGACCTAGATAGCCATTGGAGAGCTGATAACTAAGCATTGTGCTTCCTCAGGCAAGCACTCAAATCATGTCTCTCCTCATCACTTTAAGTCTTGACTATCACAGAACTACCTGTTTTCTTAAGAAAATACAAAAGAACAGATGGATTAACTTTTAAGGTAACCTTCTATTTTGACATAACAGAAAGCTTGTTACAAGTTATAAGACTTACCATATATATACTTTTCACTCAAATACATGAATCATTTTATATTTATCACCCTCATCCATATGTAAGACTAAGTTGCAAATGTCATATCCCTTCACCCCTAGTACTTAAAAGTATATGTCTTAAAAAAAAAAAAAAAAAGAAGGGGCTGGGGATATGGCCTAGTGGCAAGAGTGCTCACCTCATATACAGGAGGTCCTAGGTTCAATTCCCCAGCACCACATATGCAGAAAATGGCCAGAAGTGGCACTGTGGCTCAAGTGGCAGAGTGCTAGCCTTGAGCAAAAACAAGCCAGGGACAGTGCTCAGGCCCTGAGTCCAAACCCAGGACTGGCCAAAAAAAATTTTTTTTAAAGGCCGGGGGGCGGGGCGGGGGAAGCTGGGCGCTGGTGGCTCATACTTGTAATCCTAGCTACTCAGGGAGGCTGAGATCTGAGGATCATGGTTTGAAGCCAACCTGGTCAGGAAAGTTCATGAGATTCTTATGCCCAGTGAATTAATAATTTTGCTTAAAAAGCCAGAAGTAGAGCTGTGGCTCAAGTGATAGAGCCCTAGCTTTGAGCAAAAAGTTCAGTAACAGTGCCCAGGCCTTGAGTTCAAGCCCCAGGACAAACCCACGCCCCCAGACCAATGAAAATGAGGGGAACCTGGCCACTTATAATAATGGGGCATCACAAAACTCTATCTGAAAATTTAATAAAGCTAAAATAGTTGAGGGTAAGGCTCAAGTGGTAGAATTACCTGCCAAGCAAGTACAAGACCCTGAGTTCAAACCCTTCTGCTCCCTCCCCTCCACATCTCCTGAGGGAAAAAAAGAAGAAAAAGAAAAAGGCCAATGAAAGTCTCTTATATGGCCACAGCATGGTTGTTAAAGGCAGGGCATTTTTTACTGGCTTATATGATTGTATTGTATCAAAGTCCATGTTTAGAATTTGCCCATTGCCCCCAATAATGTTTTTGTAGTATTTTTTTCTGACCTAAGATTATCTCATCTCATGTAACTCAGAATGAATTAACTTTTGGATGGAATGGAGAAAAACATTTTTATTGCATCCTTTCATGTGTAACTCAGCAACATTTTCTCTCAACAAGAATGACTAGAGATCTTACATACAGGACATACTTGTTCTTCATGGCTCATCAGTTAGTACATTTCCTAGCAGCCAAATTACTTCCTGGGAGCAACCATTGATTCTTACTGAGTTTTTTACATAGGTACTGTCTTGTGCTGAGTACAATATTAAGCTTTCTTCCATTCAAGATAATCTTTTAAAGATGTAATAGGTGCTGTTACATCCTATTTGGATTTTTTTTTTAATTTGTGGATGAAACAGCTCCATAATTCCAAAATATGTCCTGTAGCTTCTCTTTAGCTGAGGGAAAATGACAAGTGACCACCATCTTTCTGCTGAAGGTCAGTGATTCTGTTTTTCACTGGGCTATAATTATCCTCTTGAAGTATGTTAGCAAGGCAGCATATGATTGTGATTCAAAAATGCCTCATAACCGTCTCCATGTTTGTCCCATTGAAAATTGCATGACAGCTTTGGGTACTAATGTTTCATTCTATAAAAGTTTGGCAGAGCTAAAACTCCCTCCTAATTCATTTCCACAAGATACAAAGAAATCCCAAACAGATTTTTTCTTTTAAAACACATGGCTTAAATAGAATCAAATAATTGAATTCAGTACAGGCTTTAAAAGGTTCTTTGTTTAGTGTTAATACTTCTGCAGTTCTACAAAGGTGAGAATTACACTATTACCTAATGTCTATTCTGTCATGATTATTTAAATTTTTCATAAATGTTTGATTGTAAAATGATACACAGTTGTTTTCAAAGTGTTCCTAGATAATGTTTTTCTTAATATTTAGACTGTAAATTCACATCCCTTTTTGTTTAATAATTTGGAAGGGTTTTTAATAGGTTTTGTACATAAATAGTTTCCATTAACTCTCACTATTTAGTTTTTCAAGGATACATTACATTTCAGATGGTAAAATAGCACATAATGTACTAAATCTGATTTTCATCCTAAGGTACATCATAATATGCAACTATAGATAATCTATATTAGAACAGCTCAGTAATGTACTTTGCTCATTGTCATGCTAGTGAGATATAGCTAAAACAGTAATGTATATGATCACATGGTATACATACACTTTTGGAGTACTGCCTGAGTTGATACTAAAGTACCTGTAATTTTCTGCTAATTGGCCTTTCAGATCCCAGTGCAAAGCCATATAAGAGTGAGCTTTTAGCAGCTAACTTCTGACTTGTTTCACTGAGCCCAAATTACACTACAGGCCTATCATGAAATTGAAACACAAACTCTGCCTACATGGAGCAGAGACAGATATCAAAATAAAATTTTAGTTCTATTAAAAGAAAGAAGAGGGTGAATAGGTGCTAGGAAGAGAGGCCATTCACAGTTGAAGGTACCATGTTTTCAGGGTCTCCTCCAGTCCCCTCCCATGATTCAGTATTCTCCACTCCAGACACCTTTGTCACCTGAATACAATATTTCAAAAATTTTTCATATGGAAAAAGATTATCACAGAATATTTTCTTTCAAGCCAGATGTATATATTACAGTGTGTGCCTTGTAATGCCAAGTACTTATGTGAGAGAGGCAGGAGGATTGTGAGTTCTAGGCCAGCCTGGGATACATAAGGAGACCTAGTCTCAAAAAAAAAAAAAACAACAGTGGGAGGAAGGGGAAAAGAGAGGATGATAAAGGTGGTGAATGTCATAGAAGTAATATATATATGTGTGTGTATATAATATGTAATATATATCATAATTAAAAGAGTAACATAGATGAGGTGAATTTGACTGAAGTACATTATATGTAAGTTGTAAATATCAAAACAAGAAACATTTCAAGAAGACAAAGCAAGGATATGGAAAAATACCACATGAATGGAAAACATGTTTCGACTAAGAATCACATGATTTCTCTAATGATGGAAAGAAATATTCTTTGTCTAGACTGTCCAGTACAATAGTCATTGGCCACATGTAGCTACTGAAAAACCTATTTCATTTTAATTAATCTAAACATAAGTAGCCACATGTAGCTAGTGCTTCCCACATTGTACTGTGCTCACTAGCACTGTCACCACTCTGAGATCCTGGACTCATCCCTCTACCTTGCCTGATGCAAGCTAATTATCTTTGAAGATTACACTTCCTCTTTTCTTCACAAAAATTACAAATTTATGACATGATTAAAGTTATGGCACCCAGATCTTTTCTCATATCAAAACTGGGAGCACTCATGTTTGATGATCTCACTCCTGTTACTACTTCTGTTCTAATACCAAGGGGCTTTAAAAAATTTTTTTTTCCCAAGGGGCTTTTTGTTTATTTGTTTTTCTTTTATTTTTTTTCCCAGTCCTGGGGCTTAGACTCAAGGCCTGAGCACTGTTCCTGGCTTCTTTTTGCTCAAGGCTAGCACTTTACCTCTTGAGCCACAGCACCACTTCTGGCTTTTTCAGTTATGTGATGCTGAGGAATCCAGCCCAGGAGTTCATGCATGCTAGGCAAGCACTCTACCGCTAAGCTATATTCTTGGCCCTGTTTTTTTGTTTTTAAGGCTAACAGTCCTAAGCATTCCACTTGATTCATCCAGGTTTCCATTATTTATTTGGCGAGTTATTGTGCACTTTGAACACTTATGTAGATTATTTGCTCATTAGTCCCAAGGGCACAGGGGTTCTATGTGAGTCCTCATCTTGGTCCGTGAGATTTAGGCGGTGGTTGTCTGTCTACTTTGGCTATTTTTTTTCCTCTTTTCTGTCCTGATACTAGAATGAACTCAGGACCTCAAGGTTTTGTTCAGCCTTCTTTGTTGGGGGAGGGGTTGGAGAGGCTCATAATCTGATGTTCTACCACTTCAGCCACACCTCCTGTCGAGCATTTTTGTTGGTTAATTGGAACTAGGAGTCTCTTAGACTTTTCTGCCCAGGTTGGCTTCAAATGACAATCCACAGATCTCGGCTTTCTGAAAAGCTAGGTTTTCAGGCATGAGCCACTGGTGCCTAGCAAAAGTTACTCTTTCCCCCCCCCCCTCTCTCTTATTTTAATGTCTCCTGCATGGTCTTTTCACTAATATTGCTTTCCTGTCCTACACTCTATCTCCTGTCTCATCCCTTATTCAGAGAAATACTTCAGCAGTCTTGGACTCTTGCCTCCTGCTAGTACATCTAAACACCATGTCTTTACCTGCCTTTTTCTCTTTCCTTTCTTTCTATCACAGAAAGTATGATTTATTAGTAATCCTTGCTTTTGTTGGCTGTTGGTTACTCCTGGAATGGGTACTCAAGCTGGACCATTCATAGTTCTTCACCAGGATTTTATATGTAGAAAGAAATAATCTTTCTCGTTCTTTTGGTGGCTAAAATTAAGATTTTTTTGAATTGTTGGTCATCAAATTCTATTGAGGATTGAAGGGCAGAAAAAAATAGTGACAAGAGGAGCATGGAAGAGAAGATAGGGAGAGGGGAGAAGAGAGTGGGAAGAGGATAGATAATATGAATGGATGTCAATAGCTGAGAGGCCAAAGCAACATTTCCTGGTTTCTTTACAAGCAGGTGATCCTCAGCCTTTCTCATGCCATGACCATTGAAAATATTGCTGAAATTCTGCCCAAAGAGGGGAAGGGAAAAGGCTGCACTTAAGGCTGGAGGGCACACTTTGCAATCTGAACACAAGTTATGAAGCTGTCCTCAACAGTGTTCTGTAAGCTCTTTCTGCCTCAGGTGTGAGATCTGTTTCAGGATCTAGTTCTAGTTCTTCATTTGCTCCCAGCTTAGACCCCATGAACTGCCCACATAACCTTTGCTCCTCCAGCTGTCTCCCCGAAGTCCCCAGTTGCCTCTCCTGTGGGCTCACCATGCACCCAGTGTGGTAATTATCTAAATATTTGTCAGTATACCCTGCTATATGGGAGCCCCAGGATGGCTTTGCATCTTTATAGCCCCAGAATCTAAAATGGGATAAACATCTCCTGAACTGCTCTTCCCATGTGAAAAGATTAACAAAGAAGTTGTAATTGAAACAAGATCTTATATGTAAATATCCTTTCTTCCTGATGGAAACAACTTTGAATAGGAGCCTTGGAGAAGAAAGTTCATGAGAACCATGTCTTTGGGGCATTATCTACCTAGTAGTTTTGTCAGACTATCAAATCTTTCTGTTACTCATATTTTGACTTGAATTTCATAACTCAGTACTCAGAAAACAAGACTCAACCTATTCTCAGAATTACAAGCATGTGGGGGAATTCACATTTAAAACTATAGTCCTAACATGTGTAGTTGCTCAGTTTGTCCACTGATAGCATTTTGTTTGGGGCTCAGTTGACATCTTCCCTTAGGTTTAGGTTCCCCAAGTCCTTCCTGAATACTCTTTCCTGGAGGTAACCCTTCACCTCCAGTCTACCATCCATACTGTACCTCAGGGTTTTCAAGTTCACAGCTTTACTTCACTGGTGTGAAAGAATACAAACCATAACAAATAGCTGGTCCCTTGGGTTGGCTCAGTTTTTGTTTTTGTTTTTTTTGTTTGTTTGTTTTTTGGCCAGTCCTGGGCCTTGGACTCAGGGCCTGAGCACTGTCCCTGGCTTCTTCCTGCTCAAGGCTAGCACTCTGCCACTTGAGCCACAGCGCCGCTTCTGGCCGTTTTCTGTATATGTGGTGCTGGGGAATCGAACCTAGGGCCTCGTGTATCCGAGGCAGGCACTCTTGCCACTAGGCTATATCCCCAGCCCTGGTTGACTCAGTTTTAAGCACTTAAAATCTCAGCTATGGTCTTTCCTACTCCTTTTTCTTAAGCCTAGCCATTGTAACTTATTGTTATGTCTGTAATACACAAGTACACTTTCAATTCTGACTGAAGTGACTCTTTTTTTAACATTTCTTGGCCTTTGCAAAACTAAGGTTCTTTTAAAAAAATTATTTATTGTCAAAGTGATGTACAGAGGGGTTACAGTTTCATACATAAGGCAGTGGGTACATTTCTTGTACAATTTGTTACCTCCTCCCTCATTTCCTCCACTCTCCCCTCCCCCTGTCCCTCTCTCCCCATGAGTTGTTCAGTTGGTTTACACCAAATAGTTTTATAAGTATTGTTTTTGGAGTCATTTGTCTTTTTAGTCCTTTGTCTCTCGATTTTGATCTTCTCTTTCCCTTGTTGGAACTCAGGTTTACTTCCACTAAAAACAAAACAACCCCCAAACTGTATTTAATAGCTGTTTACTTTCTTACCTGAAACTTGTCCTTTTTTCTTTTGCCTGTGTTGATTCTTTTATATTACCTCTATTTGAAGTCAAGCCATTAAGACTTCCTGTCTTTCTTCCCTTTTTGTTGCATTCTTTTTCTAATAATCATGCATTGGCTTTTCAAAAGTATATGATGACATAAGACATTGCTTAGCAGAAAGTGTTAGAAACATGAGGGGAGGGAAATGTGTTTGTGTATAATGATTTATAAATATATAAATTATTTAGCATATATTATTTGGGTGTATATTTTAATAATTCATAAGTCAACATAAACACTTAATGCAACTCCAAATAAAATTAGATTGGGGTGGCATATGGTATGTAGAGGGGATTTATCTAAATAATCTCAGAAATCATCTGAAAAAGCAAGTATGTAACTAGCATAATAAAGTTTCAAGAAGAGTTTTGAGTCAAGACTTAATCCTCTTTATGGTTTTCTGAGTAGGCTAGGCTCTTTTAGTATACTCTTGACTTCTTTAGTAAATTGTTTCTCATCTTAGAGCTAAGTGGTCCTTCTAAAATGCATATCTAAACACTTTTCTCCCTGATTATGGGGTGTTCTGGCTTGGTCTGCCCTGAGGACAAATTACAAAATCATTTTAAAGGTCTTCAAATTCTGCACAACTCTGCCCTTCATGGCCTGAGCTCTTGCCACTTGTCACTTGTTGCTGAAGCTAAGATGCATGTTCTCAGAGGCTTTTGGTGTTTTCTGTTTCACTTGAGATCTTTCAGCAGGCTTTCTCTCCTTAGCCAGACAGCACATCCTCCAGGAAAGTATTCCTCATTCACCATGTCCACTTAGGGGCCTCTTCTGTGTAACGCCTAAGCTCCTGTACTGCTATTATGTTTTTCACACTGGCGTTTCTGTCTGGATCATTGTTTCAACATTCCCACTAGCCTGTAAGCACCATAAGGGCAGGGAACAGGTGTGTCTCATTCACCTTTTTATTCTGTGATCTAACACAATGAAGGTACTCAGTAACTATTGATCAAATGAAATAATTATAAGGCTACACACGGAAACATTACAATAATGTCCTAAGAATAGACAAATTGATAAAACTGAAAGATAGCCAAGAAGTAGATCATTACATGTATGAAATTTTAATAAATGATGTATTATGCATATAAGTCCCAAGTGGGAAGGAATATTTGACAAATGGTATTGGCCTACCTAGTTATTAATTTGGAAAAAAAAATTTAGACATGAGTCTAATGTAGTATTCCTAAAAACAAGGTTGCTAAGGAGTTAAAGAATGAAATGTTTTTTTTAATTATAAAAAGATGGAGATAAATATTTGTTCAGAAATATACTTAAGGTGAATATCTCATAGAAAAATTATATGAGACATTTTATCTTTTTATCATTTTATTGATTTTGGTAAATCAGACTGACCCAGGCTCACCTAGGTTTAAAAAATTATTAAGTAGTTGTACGAAGAGGTTACAATTTCATAAGTCAGGTTATGAATATAATGCAGTTTGATCAATAGCACCACTTCCATTGTTCTCCCCCATTTTCTCTAATCCTTACCCTCAACTTACATAGTTCTATATATTTTATCTTTAAGTACTTATACACAGAATAGACATTCTAAACTTGTGTATATCCATGGATTTACATACATAAAAATTTTAAAGCACAATGTACATTGTATTTCAGGAAATTACCAGCAAAAAGCAGGGCTAGCAGTGTGATTTAAGTGGTAAAGCTCCAGCTGAGAAGCAAGCCTAGAAAACACCAAGCCCTGAGTTTAAACCCCTGTACACCAAAGGGTAGGGGATGGGAAAGCTAGACTTAATGAGAGCATACTGAGGGTGGTGTTCTCAAGAATTTTAAGTATTGATATCAACTGACAGACTTCTTTCTGAAGCAACTTGACTCTGTATCAATACCAATTTTCGTGTGCATGTGTGTGTGTGCTCAGTATTCTATTTCTGTGTACCATATTTTAAAAATTAGATGTAGGAAAAGATTTAGGTTTGGTTATCAAAGTGTTACATTACAGCAAAAAATTAAAAATAGCCTATATGTAATGGTAGGAAAACAACTGCACAATGATATATATATGTATATATATATGTAATTGATTAATTACTCTAGGAAAAGATTGCTATAACATTGTCATAACATATATACCTGACAAAAAAAAACTCATAGCCAAACTATGTGTGTGTGGGCGGGGGGGAGAGCAGAAACCCAATTTCACAAAATAAGAAAATGATAAACTGAAAAGTCTACAATATCATTTTATATCAGGGAAATGCCAGCTAAAACCATAACTGGGTTGTATTACATATTCAGAGGAATGAGTGGATTAGAAAAACTGACAAAAATCAAATATTGGTACTTCCAAGAAGATGGTGGCATTGTCACAGGTAAACTCCCTAGGTGTCTCTGACCAAACAGAGATTTAGGGTCCTAGCACAACCTTCACTTCAAGAGATCTACACCAATCAAAAGTTTAAACAGATAGAAACTCATTCTAATACAGAAGAAATCTCACTGTGGAAATGCAAAAGCAGAAAACAGTGAAGATTTCAGAGGCAGTGTGAAGACCCCAGCTGAGCAGCTGCAGCCGCAGCCGCAGCCCATACCATCCCAGGCAGTACAGTGAGACCCAGAAATACATACCTGAAGCTCCATCAATCAAACTTGAAACAGAGGACCACTCTAATCACACCTCACTGTGGGAACCATATGCAAGGATAGAAAACCAGTGCCTATCTTAGAATCAGCAAGCAGACCCCTACAGAGAGGCGGCTGCTGCTGCACAGCCTGAAGGAAGAGAGACACACACCTGAAGAACCACACTGGAAGGAACAAAACAGGAATAGGAGTTTGAGACTGCCACATCCAGACACAGTAGCCCCTCACTAACTGGCCAGTTCAACATTAGCTCTGGAATCTGTGAGTACCCCAGTGGTGATCCCTCCCTTGCAAGACCAACTCTCTGTGCTGACCCAAAGTGCCTTGAACTGGATCTCTCTCCCTGAGAGGGGAAACGTATTTGAACAGGGCAAATATCCAAATTCTTTTCCCATACCTTCTGAGGCTACCCAAGAAAGACTCCTGGGACACAGCCCAGCCCCTGCACCAGCAAACTGCAACTCTCAACTCTTCCCCCAAACTCCTGTTGGCGAACAGCAAGCAGTATGCAGCCAGGGAGGCACCTGGAAAAACAGCACCAGGACTGCCCCTGCACTAGTCAACAACAACTCCCATCTCCCCCAAACTCCCACCAGTGAACAGCAAGCCCACGTACAAACCCTTGTGCACCAATGGGAGCCCACCCCTTCCAAAGCACATCCATCCTGTAGGCCTAAACTTGCCTCCCCAGCCCCTGCCACAGACCAGACCAAGCACCCTCCAGCTGATGGAGAGCTTGCTAGCCTAGGGTCAAGCCAAGCACACACAAACACTTGCTGGCCTGGGGAGCAAGCATGGGCTAGTTCACCCAGTGTGAGCTAGCCCAGGCCAAGTGGAGGCTGCCACCAATTGGGCCTGAGCAGGCCAAGCTTGATCCACAGCCCAAACAATCCCTGAACCAAAAGGCATAAATAACAATGAAAGTTTACAAGATTCATGAACAATCAAGACAACAAACCAAGTCCACAAGCCAACAACAATCCAAGGAAGGATTCAAGTGACAGTGAAGAAGAGATAAAAGACAAAAGAACCATTAAAGAGATGATGACAGAATTGGTCAAGGAAATAAAATAGGAGATGCAAAAACAATTTCAAGAGTACAAAGAAGAAATGACAAAGAACATCCAGGACTCCCAAAAAGATACGAAGATAAAAATAGAAATGCTATACACTTCATTAAAAGAAAAAATTACTATAAGAACTGATCTCAGAAGCATAAAAGGCTCAATTTCCACATTGCAAACCACAGTGCAATGCCCAGTTAACAGAATAAGTGAAATGAAAAACAATATTAGGAGTCAAGGATAAAACAGAGGAGCTAGAACAAAAAGTCAAAAGTATGGAAAAAACACTCAGAACCTACCAAAGGGAAGCCCGAGCTCTTGGCAGGCTCAGCCAAGAGATCAAATTTATGTAAGTTGTGGTTGACTAAGGGGGAGAATTCAATACTAAAAGCATCAAAAACCTATTGATATATGATAAAAATAGACTTCTAATTAAAATCAGTACAAAGAGATAAGAAAAGTCAATACATATTAATAAAGGGAATGATCCATGAAGAGGAAATCACAGTGGTCAGTATCTATGCACCAAATAATGGAGCACCTACATATCTTAAACAAATACTTAAAACATTTTTTTTTAATTTATGCCAGTTCTGGGGCTTGAACTCAGGGCCAGGGGTTTGTCCCTGAGCCTCTCTGTACTCAAGGCTAGCATTCTTCCACTTGAGCCACAGCAGCACCTCTAGCTTTTTCTGTTTATGTGGTACTAAGGAATTAAACCAGGGGCTTCATGCATGCTAGGCAAGCACTCTACCACTGAGCCACATTCCCAGCCCTAAACAAGTAATTTTTGACTCACAGAACAGGACAGACCCAAAACATAAGAGAGAGTGTGTGAGAGTTGAATACCCCATACTCACCAGAGGACAGGTCAACTAAACAAAAGATAAGCAAAACAAACCTCTGAACTAAATAACACCCAAATGGACTTATATAGGTATCTACAGTGTATTCCATCCAACAATTACCCAATTCACATTCTTCTCAGCAGCCTATGGAACATTCTCCAAAATAGATCATATCATAGTACACATCAAGAACTTAAGAAAATACAAGAAAATTGACATAATTCCTTGCATCCTATCTGGCTATAGTGGAATCAGACTAATTCTCAACAACAAAACATACTGCAGAAATCACAAACACATGGAGGCTGAATAACACACTACCGAATAACAGTTGGGTCACATAAGAAATTAAGGATGAAATTAGAAAATTTTACAATTCGGGCTGGGAATATGGCCTAGTGGCAAGAGTGCTCGCCTTGTATAGATGAAAGCCTGGGTTCGATTCCTCAGCACCACATATATAGAAAACGGCCAGAGGTGGCACTGTGGCTCAAGTGGCAGAGTGCTAACCTTTAGCAAAAAAGAAGCCAGGGACAGTGCTCAGGTCCTGAGTTCAAGGCCCAGGTCTGGCAAAAAAAAAAAGAAAAGTTTTACAATTCAATGAAAATGAAAACACATCACAATGTAACCTCTGGGACACAGTAAAAGTAGTGGTTAGGGGAAAGTTTATAGCTCTTAGTGCACAGATAGACAAGACAGAAATAGATCAAGTAAATAACCTCATGATACAATTAAAACTGCTAGAAAAACAAGAACAAATCAAACCTGAAACTACTAAATGGAGAGAGATAGCAAAGATTAGGGTAGAAATCAATTAATAGAAGCTTAAAGAGCTATGGGTAAAATCAATGAAACGAAAAGATGGGTTTAAAAAATAATAACATTGACAGCCCATTTACAAGATTAATAAAAAAAAAAAAAAGAAGAGAGGTGATTCAAATCAACAAGATCAAAGATGCCATAGGAAACATTACAGCAAATATCCAAGAAATTCAAATGATTATAAAGGACACTTTCAGAACCTATACTCACAAAAGAAGGAAAACTTAGTGGAAATGGATGGATTTTTAGAAACATAGAAACTGCCTAAACTGAACCAAGAAGGTATAAACCAGTTAAACAAACCAATAACATGCAACAGGATAGAGGAAGGACCAGAAGTCTTCCAACAAGGAAAAGCCCAGGCCCAGATGTATTCACTGCTGAATTCTATAATATTTTTAAAGATGAACTAATACCAGTACTCCTTAAGCTTTTACATGAAATAGAAATGGGAAACAATTCCAAATTTATTCTATGAAGCCAATATCACACTCATCCCCAAACCAGGTAAGAATCCAACCATAAAAGAAAGCTACAGACCAATTTCTCTGATGAACACAGTTGCAAAGCTCTTCAACAAAATATTATACAACAGAATCTAGAAACAAATTTTAAACACCATACATTATAACCAAGTAGATTTCATCCCACAGATGCAAGGCTGGTTTAACATATATAAATCAATAAATGTTATTCATCATGTCAACAGAGCCAAGGACAAGAACCACATGATTATCTTAGAGATGCAGAAAAAGCCTTTGAAACAACATAACATTCATTCATGTTAAAAGAGAAAGTAGGAATAAAAGGAACATTCCTTAAAACAATAAAGGCTATATATGACAGATCAACAGTCAATGTCATACTAAATGGGGAGAAACTAAAACCATTTCCCCTAAAAATCAAGGACAAGGCAAGGATGCCCACTCTATCCACTCCTCTTCAGTATAGTTCTGGAATTCTTAGCCAGAGTAGTAAGGCAAGAAAAGGACATAAAAGGAATTTACATAGGGAAAGAAGAAATTAAACTATCCCCATTTGCAGATGACATTATCGTATACCTAAAGGATCCCAAAAACTCCACCCCTGAACTCATAGAACTGATTGACCACTTCAGCAAAGTAGCAGGATACAAAATTAACCCACACCAAGCAGACAAGCAGAAAGGGAAATCATAAAAACAACCCCATTTGCCATGATTTTTAAAAAAAAAGATTAAAATACCTAGGAATTAACATAACCAAAGATGTAATTGATCGTTATAGTGAAACTATAAAAATCTGAAGAAAGAAATCAAAGAGGACATCAGAACATAGAAAGATCTTTCATGTTCATGGATAGGTAGAATCAATATTGTAAAAATGACCATACTGCCAAAAATAACATACAAATTCAGTGCAATCCCATGAAAATCCCAATGACATCTTTATTGAGATAGAGAAAATAATCTAAAAATTCATGTGGAACAACAAACTACTTAGAATAACCAACGCAATTATAGGCAAAAACAAACAAACAAAAACCCAATGTGGGCAGTATCACAATACCAGATTTCAAACTCTACTGCAGAGCCATACCAAAAACAGCTTCATTTTGAAACAAAAATGGACCTGAAGATCAATGGAACAGATGAGATGACCCAGAAATAAAAATACAAACGTATTCATCTGATATTTGACAGGAGCCAAAGGCATACAGTAGAAAATCGCCTCTTCAACAATTGGTATTGAGAAAACTAGGCAGCCATATGCAGAAAACTAAAAGTAGATCCCTGCTCATCACCATGCAGTAATATCAACTCAAAGTAGATCAAAGACCTCAACATCAGACCCAAAACAACTCTGAGACTACTGCAAGAGCGAGTAGGAGAAACACTAGAACGCTAGAACTTATAAGTATATAAAGGAACTTCTTGAATAGAGTTACAGGGCCACAGCAGATAGAAAAGAGACTTGACAAGACAAGTGGTACTACATTAAAATAAAATGTTTCTGCACAGCAAAGCATGTAATTACTAAGGTAGAAAGATGGCCAACCAATTGGGAAAAGATTGTTACCAGCAATACATCAGTCAAAATCCTAATATTCAAAATATACAACGAGTTCAAGAAACTAACCCTTCTCAAACTTAATTACCAATTATTAAATGGGCAAGGGAGCTAAGGAGAGACTTCTCAAAAGAGGTAAAAATAGCAAAGAAATACATGAGGAAATGCTTATCATCTCTGGCCATAAAGAAAATGCAAATCAAAACAACCCTGAGATTCCATCCCAACCCAGTAAGATTGGCCAACATTTTGAATTTGAACAACAACAAATGCTGGCGGAGATTTGGAGAAAAAGGAACCCTATTCCTCTGCTGGTGGAAATGTAAAGTAGTACAACCACTTTGGAAAGCAGTCTGGAGGTTGCTCAAAAAAAATTAACATACACCTTCCCTACAACCCAGCCATACCACTCCTAGACACCTACCCTGAGCCTCATGAACCAGGATATGATAGACACCTGGCACATCCATGTTCATTTCTGCACTAATCACAATAACCAAGATATGGAAAAAACCTAGATGCCCCACAATAAATGATGGGATCTAAAAAAATGTGATAACTATACACAAAGGAATTTTACACAGCCGTTAACAAGAATAAAATGTCATTTGCAAGGAAATGAATAGAAATAGGAAAACTTACGTTGTTAGGTAAGCCAAAATCAGAGAGGCATGGTTCTCTCTCATGAGCGCAAGTTAGATCTAAAATGCACTGGGATATGACAAATTACACAGGATTCTAGATACATATGGTAAGACCAAATGAAGATAGTCATAGGAGAGAATCAGAAGATGAAATACACAAATGCCTCTTCATATGCATATAAAACAATATACTTGTTGAAATGAACTTCAAAGATATGGAAACAAAGGACTTTTTAAAGCTTTTTTTTCCTTCTGATAATTCTATATTCTTTATATATGGTGCATTCATGAATATATCTTTAAGAGGGTTGGGTGATGGCACAAAATCTGAGGAAAAGGGGTGAAAAGTGCAGCAATGGAGGACACTGAACATTGATGAACATGAACTAACTATACAACTCATGGGTAGAGATGAGAGGGAGAGAGGGAATGGGAGTGAATGAAGGAACATGATGACACAGTATGAAAGGAAATGTACTTATTACCTGACTTCATATAAATGTAACCTATCTGTAGATCATCATTATACTAACAAAGTTAATTAAAAACTAAATATTGGTGAGGATTGTTGGTATAATTAAATAGTAATTTAATTAATTAATTCACCTACCTTAGAAACTGACAATGCCTCTCAGGCTAACTACAATATCACACGACCCAGCAGTTCTCCTTCTAGGTGAACACTCAGGTGAAAAGAGTAAGTATTTCTACCAAAAAACTTAAGACTATTCAAAGTAGCTTTACTTAAAGTAGACAATGGCTGAAAATATTCATATTCATAAATAGAATAGAATGGATTAATTGTAGTATATTCCTATTTTTAAAGGTATATAGCAATAATTAAAAAAACAAGTTAGTAAAAGAAAAAAATATATATATATAACAGATTAGATTTCTCTGGCTGGTTCCTTTTTCTCCACATCCCCACCAGCATTGGGGGTTATTCGATTCAAAACAAAGATATCTTTGTTTTTTCTTCCTATTTTTAGTTCACAAAAATATTTAATGAGCATTGCATTCATAATGAAAAAAATCCTATTTTGAGTGTATAAAAGTAATTTTCAGGGATGTGTGCTTACCAACAGGCACAAGGCCCTGTCATCCATCTCTAGCGCCATAATTTAATTAATAAATTAAAATTTCAATACCTTGTGAGCTCAATATGGCAAACAATGTGTATAAATCCCTAGATACTAATTCTCTTTTAGTCCAGATTCTTTGAAGAGTAGTAACCATAATAAAGGAAATGTTCTAAAGGCAGCATTTTAAAGGGGTATGGATAACTTAGAATGTGCTCAGTAGAGGCCTGACCCAGGATGGTAGAGACTTGAGGTTGTGACATGTGATAGAAGGCTGAGGAACTAGTCATGGCTCTCTTGGAGGAGAAATACAGAAGGATCCAATGGGCTTTTTTTATTAGAAAGGTATTTGTATGAACAAGAGTTGGCCATGTTCTCTGTGAACTCAAGCAGAACCTGAATCAGTAGATAGAAGCCATGCTAGGGAAATTGATTTTTGGGCTATGTAAAAGAGCTCTTTGTGACAATAGTATTTGTCCAATTACTCAACACACTATTGAGAGCTTTTCTGTTGTAGGTCCTCTATTATCATAAAATATCAGCATTAGATATGGGGTATCATGGTCCCTTAGTGAGCTTATGTAGTGATATTTGGAAGCTGTGCAGAAAATAATACAGTGTTTTGAAGTGCTACGATAGACGTATAATAAAATGTTTGAGAGAACAGAGCAGGAAGCATTCTTTTCTGCAGGGAATTGGAGAGAGCTTTGAAGAAGAGGTTAATAGTCTAATGGGGTATTGAATGATGTATTAATGGATTTTTGCCAACCATATAGGCAGGGAATGGTATACTATAAAGACAGAGGGATGGAGAACAGAGCTGTATTTGTATCAGTCAAGGTATGTTTGGGACCAACCCATTCTATGGACAGAATTTAAGAAAGGGCATAGCATTTGTTTTGGAGGAGGTAACTTCAGCACCAGTGTATAAGACAAACTGGAAGGAGGAAAAACTAGTGACAGGATGCTGATTGGATCTTTGTAGTTCTTAGGTGGCAGCTGATGAAGGCTGGGTAATTGTTAAGAGTTGAACTGCTGGTGGGGCATTACTGAGGTGGGTTCCAGAGAGCTTCATGCCAATTTGCTACTTAGTTTAGAAAGTGTGGAGGAAAGAATTGAGAATCATTCATAGGTTGCTAATTTGGGATCTTCAGATCTTGGTCTTACCCATAGGCACCTTTTGATCATGGTTGTAGAGGCAAGGATCATGTCTCCTTTCTTGGTGCTATTTTCCCAATGACTAGGATAATGAGTGAACAAACAATATGCCATCCTTTCCAAAATGTCCTATTTTGGTGACAAATCTTGGATTGATGTATGTTACACTTAATATTGATCAAGTTAAATTTTGGAGTTTTTGTTTGTTCTTTCAACAAACATTTATCAGGTACCTAGCTGAAGCAAAGTGAATGAAGAGGGGAATAGATAGTTGCAGGCAGAGCTGAGCTGAGGTGGACTGGAGTCAGGAAGGCTGATGGAAAGATATGACATTTTTCTGAGCAGCTGTTGGAAGGATAAGAGCAGAGGAATGACAGGACATGACACATAGAACAAAATCTGCCTGGTAGCTATTTTGACAACAGATTTTGACAATAAACTGAATGGAGAGGCCACAGCAGAGGCAGAGAAAAAGACATTTAGGAAGCTAAACAATCATAATCCAAGTGAGAGGGATGATGGTAAATTGAACCATCATGGTAGTCGCAGAGATTCTGTGAAGTTGTAGTCTGTATTCTGGATGTCTTGAAGGTAAGTTTTGCTGACAGACTAAAGCTGGTAAAGAGCAGGAGCAGATTTGGGACAATATTTGAAGCTCAATTTGAACATGCTATAAGACAGTTGGCTATATCACTCTGAGGCTCAGGATAGGAGTTTGGGCTGAAGTTTTATGCACACATACATATACTATGTATGTATAGATATATAGATACACATATACACATAGATACATATATAATCATACACATATATTTTGGCAGTATTGGTGTTTTAAATGAGTCTTCATGCTTGCTAGGCAAGTGCTCTACTACTACAGCCACACACCCCAGCCCTTGAAATAGAAATTTAACAATGAGGAAACTTGTTTATCTGAGCATAGCTCATGATTTGAATACTGAAGACTCAGGGGAGTGCTATATGCACCATTACTTTAGAATTATGTTATGATTCCTTAAGGGAATTTCAGATTATGTTTTGTAGGCACAAACACATTTTGTAGATCAGATGGATTTATGCAAATCTGAAACTTAACCTGGTTGCCGGTGGTTCACATCTATAATTCTATATACTTAGTAAGTTGAGATTGGAAGATCACAGTTTATAGCCAGCCCAGACAGGAAAACCCATGAAACTCCTTTCTCCAGCAGAAAAGCCAGAAGTGGAGCCATGACTCAAATGGTAGAGCACTGGTCTTGGGTGAAAAAGCTAAGGGACTGCACCCAGGCCCTAAGTTCAAGCTCCAGTACCAGCACACACGCACGCGTACACGCACACCAAAAATAGAAGAAACAAAAAGTTGTTTGCATTTTAAAAGACAATTCTTAAGATTGTATACAGTACAACTTCTATTATTTACTTCTGTTTAAAAATAAAGCATGCCTATTAAGTTAGTAAAAATTGGTGTTGACAAGTTTTTATACAGCTGACTTTATTCTGAACATCCATCCATTCTTTAACTTAATTCATGTGTGTTCACAGATGGTGTATAATAGTGCATAATTTGCTGTGACAAAATACGTGGGAGACTAACTTTTTTGGATGGTTCCCTCAGCTTTGGCCTTGAGCCTTTTGGGCAGGTGCTCTACCACTTGAACCATCTTCCCAGCTAAGAACCGTGTGTGTGTGTGTGTGTGTGTGTGTGTGTGTGTCTGTCTGTCTGTCTGTCTGTCTGTCTGTCTGTCTGTCTGCCTGCCTTGGGGCTTGAACTCAGAGCCTGGGTACTGACCCTAAGCTTTTGTTTAATTGGAGATAAGAAGGTCACAGACTTTCCTGCCCAGGCTGGCTTTGAAACAAAATCTTCAGATAGTAACCTCTTGAGTAGCTAGGATTACAGTTGTGAGCCACCTGTACCTGGCCGGAGAACCATTTTTAAAACGAATATTCAGACTGCATTCATTTAGCTGGCTGAACTTGTGATCCTCCTGCCTCAGTCTGCTGAGTGCTGAGATTATAGATATGTACCACCATGCCCAGCTAGAATGTGTGTGAGTGTGTATGTGTGCATGCATGCATGTGTGCATACATGGAATTGGAACGCAGGGCCTAGGTGTTGTCCCTGAGCTTTTTTGTTCAAGGCTGGTGCTCTACCAACTTGAGCCACCAGTCCACATCCAGCTTTTTGCTTGTTAATTGGAGATATGAGTCTCACAGACTTTCCTGCACCAGATGGTTTCAAATCAGGATCCTCAGATCTCAGTCTCCTGAGTAGTTAGGATTATAGGTGTGAGCCACTGGCACCTGGCAAAAGAGACCTTTTTATGATAGGTGTTATGCTGGATACTTGTTTCCACCTCAAAAATTCTACAAGACATGTATTCCAGTGTCTTTATCTCCTCATTTCCTCATTTGTTAGAGTAATATGAGATTTAAGCTCCCCGATCCTAGGAAGTAATGCTGGGGGCACAGCTCTGGGTGTAGCTGCAGAAACCACATTTCTAGGATTCACATAGGAACATATGTATAATCCAAAGTACAAGAAGTGACTTTGGACTTGAGTACATGATTTAAAAAAAATTACTTATTGTCAAAGTGATAAATAGAGGGGTTACAGTTTCATATGTAAAGCAGTGGGTATATTTTTTGTACAGTTTGTTACCTCCTCCCTCATTTTCCCCCTCCTCCCTTCCCCTTTCCCTCTTCCCCTATGAGTTGTTCAGTTGGTTTACACCAAATGGTTTTGTAGGTATTGCTTTTGGAGTCATTTGTCTTTTTGTCCTTTTTTTTTTTTTTTTTTTTTTTTTTGGCCAGTCCTGGGCCTTGGACTCAGGGCCTGAGCACTGTCCCTGGCTTCCTTTTGCTCAAGGCTAGCACTCTGCCACTTGAGCCACAGCGCCACTTCTGGCCATTTTCTGTATATGTGGTGCTGGGGAATCGAACCCAGGGCCTCATGTATATGAGGCAGGCACTCTTGCCACTAGGCCATATCCCCAGCCCCTGTCTTTTTGTCCTTTATCTCTCGATTTTGATATTCTCTTTCCCTTTCCTAGTTCTAATACCAGTATATATAGTATCCAGATGAGGTACAGTGTGATAATGCGGGGACAACCACAGGAAGGGGGTACAAGAGGATCATCATCAACAACAAAAAAGCTACTGTTTCACATGGCATGTTCAAAGTAAATTACAACAGTGATATAACACTTGTTTCCATAACATGGAGATCATTTCACTTAGCATCATCTTATGTGTTCATAAGGGCATAACTATTGGGCTCTTGTGGTCCTCTGCTATGACTAGCCTAAACCTATGCTAATTATTCCCTATGAAGAAAACCATACAGTCCATGTTTCTTTGGGTCTGGCTCACTTCACTTGGAAGGACAGTTTGATTTTTTCCAAGTCCTTCCATTTCCTTATGAATGGGGCAATATCATTATTTCTGGAGCACATGATTTTTTATCCATGCAGTTGTGGATGAGTATGTCTGATGTTCTGATAAAATCTACAAAAAGAAAAAAAGAAAGTGAGAGGGTTGTAAACAGCCTGAGAAGGGCTCACTCAGATGCCCTTCATATATCTGGTTTCCTTGTTCCAAGGCCTGCTCGGCCCCTCCTTGTTAGGCCACTGTTTTTTTCATTACTATTTCAAGATCTCATCTCAAAAGTAAATGTTTAGTCGTTTATTTTGGCATGCACCATAGCATATTTTATTTCCATCATTTCCATTTTTGTTCCCAACTTATTTTCTCCCATCTTTGTGGAATTGTGGCAGTGCCCAGTGACTAAGTCTTGAACACTGGAGTCAGACTTGAGGTTTGCCTCTGGACTCTGTCATTTACCAATAGTGTGGCTTTAGGGAAGTTTGCCCAACTTGTGTGTGCCTCAGTTTCCATAACAAAACAAGAATGTAATAATATGGAAACAATTGAACCTGTAAAGCAAAATCAATGAGAAAATGCACATAGAATGTCTCTTTGCCTCTTAGCACAAAGCAGGAACACAATATAGTTAGATTTTCTGCTCCTTTAACTCCTTTTAAATAGTTTTTAAAGATGATTTTGCCTACTACTGTTTTCCCTTTCTCGCTCTCACTTGTCACCATCCCCACCCCTCACGGAAGCACACAGTTTTAAGAAAACCTTGGAATATGGCATATTATTCCCAAGAGCCTTTCATCTTCTGGGTGACTTGTCTATACCTGTTTCCCCTCTTCTCCTTTTGATAACATGGTAGAATTTAAAAAAAAAAAAAAGATTTCAATGTACTTACCTCATGCTATTATCTCTTGCACAGGATCTTTCTGGAAAATACTTCCTGCCATTAGTTTGCTGGCTTCCACATTGGCTCCGTCCACTCAGGCCTTGACATGAAGTGTTTTTCAACATGCTTTTAGCTTCTCCCATGCTCAGCAGTTCATTCCTTGCCCAGTATTTAGTGGTTTGTGATCATGTGCTTTTTACCCATGGTGTGGTTCCAACTTGATAAACCAGTTATTTCTTGGTGCTTGTTAGTGTTACCCCCTCCTCTTTCCTTAGTGACAATATAGCTCATAAGTAAGGGTAGGCACATTTTACCTGTAATTCTTACTTCTGAAAATATCTGTCTTTTTAAAGGAGAGTTGTTTTCTTAAGCTCATTTTTTCCCTTCATTGCTTTGGCATAGAAGATAATTCCTTGTGTATATAGTCACTGACCATCTGTTCTGTGGGCTGTAGATTCTAGAGTTTGTCTTTAAACTTAGTGAAGCCTGCCCTTGCTTTCTCTTTCTCTCTCCCCCATCTCTCCCTCCCTTCTTCTCTCCCTCCCTTCTTCTCTCCTTCCCTTTCTCTCTCCCTCTTCTTCTCTTTCTTCCTTTCACATATTGATTGAATAGATAGGAGGTTTAAAGTATAGATACAATTTTAAAACATAAGAGCTTCCTATTGACTTTTTATGTGGCAAATTATACATAATACAATTTATTGCTTTAAATCATTTTAAGTATATATTTAGTACGTCAGTAGCACTTGGTGCATTCATATTTTTGTATAGCCATCAGTGCTGTCCATCTTCAAACCTTCTTCATTCTCCCAATCTGGAACTCCATAGCTGTTACACAAGGCATTCAGGCCTCCCTTCAGCCCCAATACCTACCATTCTACTTTCTCTGCTTGTGAATTCTGCCATTCTAGGTACTTCATGTAAATGAAATCATACAGTATTTGCCCTGTTGTGCCTGAATGGTTTCATTGACCATGTTTTCAAAGTTAATTTGTATTGTATCATGTATCAATTACATTCATTAAGGCTTAATAATGTTATGTTGTATATAAATACCACATCTTATTTCTCTATTCATACATATATGGCTATGTAGGTTATTCTACTTATTTAGTTGTTTGAATAATCTGCAAATCTTTGTCCAAGTCTCTGCATTCCATTATTTTGCATATGTACCTAAGAGTGGAATTTACCTGTTCATATGGTAATTTTTATTGGTTATACTGTTGTATATTATCATACTTTCTGATAAACTTAAGAATTAAAACATGTATGTGTATTTGTGTCTATCTTTTCTACAATGTTTGTATCTGAATTTAGCAAGAAATTATTAAACAGTACAAGAACTGCTAACCAAACATAGTGCTTTATCTTGTTTTCTCAAAATAAATTTATGGTCTACAGGTTTGTTTACTGTTAGTGCTAGTTGTCCTATGTTCAAATAGAAATTGTATTGTGGGGTGATGGGTAGACATGGCCTGTAATCCTAGCTACTCAGAAGACAGATAAGGAAGATTGTGGTTCCACAAGGTAGGCAAAAAAAAAAAAAAAAAAGTTAATGAGGCTAGCTTTTTTTTTATTTTGTAGTGAAAGTTTTTTGTTTTTGTTTTTTTTCAAATTTTTATTATCAAACTGATGTACAAAGAGGTTACAGTTTCATACGTTAGGCATTGGATACATTTCTTGTACTGTTTGTTACCTCATCCCTCATTCCCCTCTCCCTCCTCCCCCCATGAGGTGTTCAGTTCACTTACACCAAACAGTTTTTCAAGTATTGCTTTTGTAGTTGTTTGTCTTTTTTTACCCTGTGTCTCTCGATTTTGGTATTCCCTTTCAATTTCCTAGTTCTAATACCAGTATAGACAGTTTCCAATATACTCAGATAAGATTACAGAGATAGTGTAGATACAACCACAGGAAGGTGATACAAGAACATCATCAATAGTAGAAGCTACAGATACACATGGGACATTGAAAGTAGTTACAACTGTGATATAACAATCATTTCCATAACCTGGAGTTCATTTCACTTAGCATCATCTTACGTGATCATAAGGGTATAGCCATTGGGCTCTTATGATCCTCTGCTGTGACTTACCTAAACCTGTGCTAATTATTCCCAATAAGGGAGACCATAGAGTCCATGTTTCTTTGGGTCTGGCTCACTTCACTTAGTATAATTTTTTCCAAGTCCTTCCATTTCCTTACAAATGAGGCAATGTCATTCTTTCTGTTAGAGGCATAAAATTCCATTGTGTATATGTACCACATTTTCCTGATCCATTCGTCTACTGAGGGGCATCTGGGTTGGTTCCAGATTCTAGCTATGACAAATTGCGCTGCAATGAACATTGTTGTGCTGGTGGCTTTACTGTGATTTTGTTTGTGGTTTTTTGGATAGATACCCAAAAGTGGGGTTGCTGGGTCATAGGGGAGTTCTAAATTTAGCCTTCTGAGGAATTTCCATACTGCTTGCCAGAGTGGCTGAACCAGTTTACATTTCCACCAACAATGAAGTAGGGTTGGTTCCCTTTTTGCCACATCCCCTCCAACAATTGTTGTTGTTAGTTTTCTTGATATATGACATTCTTACTGGGGTGAGATGGAATCTCAATGTTGTTTTGATTTGCATTTATTTTATGGCCAGTGATGTAGAGCACTTTTTCATATGTCTCTTGGCCATTCTCATTTCCTCATCAGAGAAGTCTCTTTGTAAGTCTTTAGCCCACTTGATGAGGGGGCTATTGGTTCTTTGCGGTTTTGTTTTGGAGGAAGGTAATTTTTTTAGTTCTCCATATATTTTAGATATGAGGCCTTTGTCTGTTGAATGGCCAGTAAAGATCTTCTCCCAGTCTGTGGGCTTTGTGTTTATCTTGTGAGCTATGTCCTTTGCCGTGCAGAAGCTCTGCAGTTTGATGCAGTCCCATTTGTCCAACCTTTCTTTGATTTGTAGCCTTTCTGGGTCTTTGTTAAGGAAGTTCTGCGCCAAGGAGCCCAAGTGTTTCTCCTATTCCTTCTTTTAGTGTTTTCAGGGTGTCTGTTTTGATTTCGAGGTCTTTAATCCATTTGGAATTGATTTTGGTGCAGGGTGATATATAAGGATCTAGATTTAGTTTGTTGCATGTGTTGAACCAGTTTTGCCAGCACCATTTGTTAAAGAGGCTGTCTTTCTTCCAAACTATTGTTTTAGCTCCTTTATCAAAGATTAAGTAGGCATAGTTCTATGGGTTCATTTCTGGGTCTTCAATTCTGTTCCATTGGTCTTCAGGTCTGTTCCGGTGCCAATACCAAGCTGTTTTTATTACTATTGCTTTATAATACAGCTTGAAATTGGGTATTGTAATTCCTCCAGCACTGTTCTTTCTGCTTAGGATTATTTTTGCTATTCTAGGTCTTTTATTGTTCCATATGAATTTCTGGATTGCTTCCTCTATTTCATTAAAAAATGGTGTTGGGATATTAATGGGTATTGCATTGAATTTGTAGATAGCCTTTGGCAATATTGCCATTTTGATTATATTAATCCTCCCAATCCAGGAGCATGGGAGGTTTTTCCATTTCCTTAGTTCTGACTTAATTTCGTTTTTCAAGGTTTTAAAGTTCTCATTAAAGAGGTCTTTCACTTCTTTGGTTAAGGTTATTCTTAGGTATTTTATGTTTTTGGGGGCTATTGCAAAAGGAGTTGCTTTCCTGATTTCAACCTCTGTCTTCGGGTCGTTAGCAGAGAGAAAGGCCGTTAATTTTTGAGGGTTTATTTTATATCCTGCAACTTTGCCAAAGTTTTGGATCAGCTCTAGTAGCTTGGGGGTAGAGTCTATGGGGTTCTTTAGGTATAGGATCATGTCATCTGCGAAGAGAGAAAGTTTAACTTCATCTTTTCCTATTTGGATCCCCTTTATATTTTCTTCTTGCCTAATTGCTCTGGCTAGGAATTCTAGTACTATGTTGAAGAGCAGGCGAGAGAGTGGACATCCCTGCCTTGTTCCTGATTTTAAAGGGAATGGCTTTAGTTTTTCACCATTTAGAGTTATGCTTGCTGTTGGTTTGTCATAAACTGCCTTGATTATATTCAGGAATGTTCCCTGGAATCCCAGTTATTCCAGGGCTTTTAGCATAAATGGGTGCTGGATTTTATCAAATGCGTTTTCCGTATCCAGAGATAAAACCATGTGGTTCTTTACCTTGCTCCGGTTGATGTGGTGGATTACATTAATTGACTTGCATATATTAAACCAACTTTGCATCCCTGGGATGAATCCAGTTTGATCGTGGTGTATGATTTTTTTGATGACCTGTTGAAGTCGATTGCCAGAATTTTATTGAGAATTTTTGCATCTATGTTCATCAGGGAAATCGGTCTATAGTCCTCTTTCCGTGATGAGTCCCTGCCTGGTTTTGGGATGAGGGTTATACTGGCTTCATAGAATGTGTCTGGTAGTAAACGTTCTCTTTCAATTTCATTGAAGAGTTTGAGAAATATTGGTGCAAGTTCTGTTTTGAAGGCCTTGTCAAATTCTACAGTAAATCCATCTGGACCTGGGCTTTTCTTGGATGGGAGACCATTTATTGCCATTTCTATTTCAATACTGGATATGGGGGCCTGGGGATATGGCCTAGTGGCAAAAGTGCTTGCCTCGTATACATGAGGCCCTGGGTTCAATTCCCCAGCACCACATATACAGAAAACGGGCAGAAGTGGCGCTGTGGCTCAAGTGGCAGAGTGCTAACCTTGAGCAAAAAGAAGCCAGGCACAGTGCTCAGGCCCTGAGTCCAAGCCCCAGGACTGGCCAAAAAAAAATATATACATATATATACTGGATATGGGTCTGTTTAGAAGGTTTAAATCTTCATGGTTGAGTTTGGGGATATGAATTTTTTCTAGGAAATCATCCATTTCTTCCGAGTTCTCAAATTTGTTGGCGTAAAGTTTTGCAAAATAGTCCCTTATTTTTTTTTCTGAATTTTGGTTATTTCTGTGGTGATGTTACCTGTTTCATCTCTTATCTTGTTTATTTGAGTGTGCTGCCTTCTTGTTTTGGTCAGGTTTGCCAGGGTTCTCCCTATCTTGTTGATTTTTTCAAAGAACCAACTCTTTGTTTGTTTGTTTGTTTTTGGCCAGTCCTGGGGCTTGGACTCTGGGCCTGAGCACTGTCCCTGGCTTCTTTTTTGCTCAAGGCTAGCACTCTGCCACTTGAGCCACAGCGCCACTTCTGGCCGTTTTCTGTATATGTGGTGCTGGGGAATCGAACCCAGGGCCTCATGTATATGAGGCAGGCACTCTTGCCACTAGGCCATATCCCCAGCCCTGTTTTGTTGATTCTTTCGATGGTTTTTTTTGTCTCTAATTGAATTAATTCTGATTTGATTTTAATTATTTGCTTCTGTCTATTGACTTGGGGTTTGGCTTGTTGTTCTCTTTCAAGGAAATTAAGGTGCTTCCTTAAATTATTGAGTTGCTGTTTCTCCAGTTTGTTGGTGTATGCACTCAGAGCTATAAATTTTCCTCTGAGTACTGCCTTTGCTGTGTCCCAAAGGAGCTGGTACTTTGTGTCCTCATTTTGGTTGAATTCCATAAACATTTGAATTTCCATTTTAATTTATTCAATGACCCACTGATGATTCAGCAGTGTGTTGTTTAGTCTCCATGAATTGTAGGATTTTCTGTGGTGGCTGTTTGAGTTGAGCTCTAATTTTATTCCATTGTGGTCTGAGAGAATGCAGGGAATGGTTTTGATACTTCTGAATTTGTACAGATTTTCTTTGTGCCCTAAGATATGATCTATTTTGGAGAATGTTCCATGTGCTGCGGAGAAGAATGTGTATTCTGTTTTTGCTGGGTGGAATATTCTGTAGATGTTGGTTAAGTCTAGTTGGTCTATGCAATTATTTAGTTCTGTGATTTCTTTGTTCAGTTTTTGGCGTGTTCATCTGTCCAGAGGTGATAGTGCAGTGTTAAAGTCCCCAACTATCAATGTGTTTGGGTCTATGAGTGTTTTTAGAGTCAGTAGTGTTCGTTTGATGAAGTTGGGTGCTCCTGCATTTGGTGTGTAGATATTTAGAATGGTTATATCTTCCTGTAGGAGAGATCCCTTTACTAGTATGTAGTAACCTTCTTTGTCTCTTCTTACCTTTTTTAATTTGAAGTCAATTTTGTCTGATACTAGGATTGCAACTCCAGGCTGCTTATAGGGGCCATTTGCTTGATAGATTTGATTCCAGCCTTTCACTTTTAGAAGATGTTTACTTTTGCTGGATAGATGTGTCTCTTGGAGGCAGCAGAAAGATGGATCTTGATTTTTGATCCAACTTATGAGCCTATGTCATTTGATGGGAGAATTTAAGTCCATTAATGTGGAAAGTTAGGATTGAGAGATGATCAGTTTGTTCCTTTCATTATCACTATCTTGTTAAAAGCTGTGTCTTCCCATTTCTTGATCTGATGTTTACTATTTAGGGTTCATTTCTCTGTCTGTATTGGGATCTTGATTATTTTCCCTGTATAGTACATCTTTGAGGATTTTCTGTAAAGCTGGTTTGGTGGAGATATATTGATTCAGTTTTTCCTTACTGTGGAAGACTTTTATTTGACCTTCGGCTATGAATGAGAGTTTGGCTGGGTACAGTATTCTTGGTTGGTAGTTATTTTTATTTAGTGTTTGATATACCTCATTCCAGGCTCTCCTTGCTTTCATGGTCTTTGCTGAGAAGTCTGGGGTAATTCTGATTGCTTTTCCTTTATATGTTATTGTTTACTTCTCCCTAACAGCTTTAAGGATTCTTTCCTTGTACTCCACTGATACTGTTGTTTTAATCACAATGTGTCGGTGGGATGTCCTATTCTGGTCTGGTCAGTTTGGGGTTCTAAATGCTTCTTGTATCTGTATAGGCTTATCCTTCTGGATATTTGGGAAGTGTTCAGCTAATATTCTGTTAAATAGCTTGCCTATCCCATTAACTTCTTTCTCCAAGTTTTCCTCAGTACCTATTATCCTTAAATTGGGCTTCCTAATCATGTCTTGAATCTCCTGTAGCGATCTGTTTTGTTGATTGGACTGGATTTGTATTGATTTTTTATCTTTCTCCATAGATTCTAGGGAATCTTCAGCTCCTGAGATTCGATCCTCTGCTTCAGTTAGTTGGGACTGTAGGCTAGCTACTTGATTTTGAATCTCTTTTCCTTCTGACTGGTCTTTCCTGATGATTTCCATGTCATCTCTTAGGTCTTGCATGGACTTCTTTACTTCATTAATTTGGTTTTGAGTGCTGTCTCTCAAATCTTTTACCTGGGTAGCTATCTTTTCATTTGACTCTTGAATTTCATTTATCTTTCTATTTGTTGAGGCCATGAAATCATCTATTACTTTATGGAAGGATTGCTGTATTGATTCAAACTTTTCATTTAACATGTTTATCGGTAGACTTTGTAGAGCATTTTGAGGGTTCTCTTCTATGTCTTTGATTGACTGCTCTTCTATGTCTTTGATTGACTGCTCTGTTTCCTGCTTGTTTTGAGTGGGAGAAAAGACTCCATTGTTTGCCATCTTTCTTGTGTTTCTTCTCCCCATTTGGATTGGGAATGCCAATCTACAAGCACCTGTGAGCACCATTTAAGACCCAAAGCAGCCCTTACCAAACACTGTTGTACAAATCTTATAAGATCACAATTATATACAGATATCTTGTATACCTGTCTATAAAATTAGATTTGGTGTTCCTAAAGAATACAATTTCAATATAACAACCGATCCTGGGCCCTGTATTCAGTAGTTACTTATTTACTGTTACAACCCTATGAGCAATTCTTGTTCTTATATTAAGTTCTTTTAGGACTGGCTTTCTCTATGACCCCTTTGATTTACTTGGATTAAGCAGGGATACCCTCTATCCAATAACCAGGAGTCAATGGAACCTGGAGGTCCTGGCAGTAAATCAGGAGGGAAAGTTAGAGGTAGTAAAGAGAATAGAGTAAAATGTATTGGGGGGGTGGGGTGGATGATGATTTTGGTTTAGTTTCAGTGATGTGGAAATGTGGAACAGAGTAGAATCAGTAGAAAGAACAAGGTTAAAATGATAGACAATGGAGAGTTAGCAGAAAAGAGTGGAGGTGTTATTAATAGGAAAGTAATTTTTAAAGAAAGAGAACGCAAAGAGAGAAATAAAGAAAAAATACTGGAAGACAGATGCACAAAACAGAGAAAAATTATTTTTAAAAAATAAAATAAAAAATAAAAAGAAAAAAAAACAGAAAAACAAACAACAACAACAACAAAAAAACCTTGATAAAACAAGCAGGTAAAAATGGAAAACAAAAAAACCAACGACGTTTCAGAAGTGAAAAAAATTAAAATTTAAAAAAAAATGTTTAGGAGCTGGGGATATGGCCTAGTGGCAAAGAGCGCTTGCCTCGTATACTTGAAACCCTGGGTTCGATTCCCCAGCACCACATATACAGAAAATGGCCAGAAGTGGCGCTGTGACTCAAGTGGCTGAGTGCTAGCCTTGAGCAAAAAAGAAGCCAGGGACAGTGCTCAGGCCCTGAGTTCACGGCCTAGGACTGGCCAAAAAAAAAAAAAAAAGTTTAAAAAATGTTTGAAAAGAAAAAAAATGGAGTCCTCCTTGTTTGGGTGGTCTTTCCCCAATCTCTGGTTTCCTTGCAATGATCTGCAGTCTATTTTCCTGATTGGCTGGTTTGACTTGCTTTCAGTTTGCAGGGGGGGGGGGGATCTGTTCTGACCCTTCTCCCCTGTTGGTGCAATCCTGGGTCTCTGTGGTTTGCACAGCTTGCAGGTAGGCCTTGGGCATCCTATGTAGATGGGGACGTGAGCAGTCTCAGGAACCGTGGCTCCTCTATCTGCTGTGGGGCCGCAGCCTTTAATGCCTAGCTTTGAATAGGCTGTGTACTCAGCAGGGCGGGGCGAATGAGGCTAGCTTAAAAGAAAAAGCTGGGTGTGGTGGTACTCAACTGTCATCCCATCTATGGTGGGAAACTTAATAAAAAGATTGTGGTCCAGGCTGGCCCAGATATGGGGGATGGAGCCCAGAGCCTCAAGAATGCCAGGCAAATGCTCTATACTCCTAGCCCTTTTGTTTCTATTTTGTTCTTGAGGCAAGATGTAGCTAACTTTACCCAGCTTGGCCTTGAACTCATCATCATCCTCCTGCTTCTACCTCCTGAATAGCTAGAATTACAGAAATGCACCGCCATACTAGCCTCCAACAATTTTTAACCTCACAATTTTCACATAACTACAACTGAGATGACAAAAATATAGTGGTTTTTAGATTTAAAAAAATCTGATCTAATTAATTTTTTTCATTGCTTTTAATTTTGATTTACTTTTTTTTTTTTTTTTTTTTTTGGCCAGTCCTGGGGCTTGGACTCAGGGCCTGAGCACTGTCCCTGGCTTCTTTTTGCTCAAGGCTAGGACTCTGCCACTTGAGCCACAGTGCCACTTCTGGCCATTTTCTGTATGTGGTGCTGGGGAATTGAACCCAGGGCCTCATGTATACAAGGCAAGCACTTTTGCCACTAGGCCATATCCCCAGCCCTTGATTTACTTTTTAATCTTTTTTTTTTTTTTTTGCCAGTCCTGGGACTTGGACTCAGGGCCTGAGCACTGTCCCTGGCTTCTTTTTGCTCAAGGCTAGCACTCTGCCACTTGAGCCACAGCACCATTTCTGGCTTTTTCTGTTTATGTGGTGCTGATGAATTGAACCCAGGGCTTCATGCATGTAAGGCAAGCACACATTCCCAGCCCCCCCCTTTTTTCTTGCTTTTTATTGTTATTATATAGGGGAATTACAGTTACATAAGTCAGGTAAAGAGTATATTTCTTTTTGGACAGTGTCCCCCCTTCTGTTGCTCTCTCTGTTTTCCCCTCCCATCCCCACTCACAAGTTGTGTAGTTCATTTTCAACATAGTGTCTATTGAGTACCATGCTGAAAATGCTTATTTTTGTCATTGCCAAAAATCATAGCCAGGTGCTAGTGGTTTATACCTGTAATCCTAGGTACTCAGGAGGCTGAGATCTGAAGATTACAATTCAAAGCCAGTCAGGGCAGGAAAGTCCATGAGACACTTAATCTTCAGTTATCCACTAGAAAACCAGAACTGGAACTGGAACTGGAACTCAAAGTGTGTAGCTCAGAGTGCTGGCCTTCCTTAGTTCAAGTCCCAGGACTAAACAAAACAAGTTAGTAACTATCAAATAATCAGAAATAAGTGAAGTGCAACATGAAATTTCCTTCTTTTCTTTCCCTCCACTTGAAAATAAACACTGCAGGTTTGGTTTCTTTTTTTCCAGAACATACAACCATTTGGACAACCAACTCTTACATATATCTGAGAATAGGGAGGAGGAAAAGGGAGAGCTGAATGGAGAAAGATTATGCATGCTTAGACACCTACAACACACATTATATAATTAAAATTTATAAAAATAAGATACTATGCCATAATTTCTATCATATGGCTTCTTTTCCAGTTAATAATAGGTCCTTAACCTTCTTTTCATGTTAGCATATTGAATTCTGTCTAGCTCTTTACAATGGCTGTGTGATTGTTCTGTTTGAATATAATTGTTCTCCTGTTAATATGCTGATAGTTGTTAATTTGGGACTGTCCACTGCTCCACTAATTTTCTCCTAAGTGTATTTTTGCACACTGGCTTGTTGTATTCCTTGGAGCAGCTACCCAAAGTTGATTACTGAGCCATTTGCATATATACACATCACTTTAAGTTGTTTTAATACGTAATACTAAATTACTCTTAGATGTTTGTATTCAACCTATTTAATCTTTTTTTTTAAGGTTCATAAGGAGGTTTATTAGTGGGGCCATAGTTCCCATGGGGGAGGGAGCTACATGGCGTCTGCACCTTATCCAGGTGGCAGCTTCTCTCTCTGGGGGTAAAAGGGAAGTAGTTAGGTAGTGAGTAGGAGTGGCTCATTAGGTATGGGTGGATCTGGGGGCTAGTGAACCTATTTAATCTTATCCTTTCAATATTAGAGCTTATGATTATGAACAGCTTTTGCTAACAGAGAAATAGACTGTCATTATTTTTATTGCACATTCCTGGATTGTACAAGTAAGAATATCTTTTCCAAGATACATTAGCTATTTATAGACTCAATTTTCCTATTTGTAGCCTCCTCCAATTGCAATACTAGGGTTTGAACTTTGGGCCTGTACTTACTTGGCAGGTGCTCTACCTTGAGCTGCATAAAGATAAATTTGGTCTTAGGTGTCTTACTTTATAGAAATCTTTGCCTTTGGTACTTCTTTACTCTAATGTTTACATTCTCTGTTTATTGTCTTTTTCTTTTATTTAAACATTTACAACTAGTTTTTAATTTTCCCCCTAGTAGCTAACTTTTATAATTACATTCTATCTCTCTGCCATCACCCAGGTTTCAGTCATTATTATCAGTTTTTTTAGCTGTGTTGCAGGTAAGTTTAAGTTTGTATGTGGACTAAAACCCTAGCATGAATAACTTAACCTAAAGGGGGTCTATTCTTCCTGTGACGTGAATAGTGAAGAGGTCAGCAGTGGAACTGGTTTTGTAGCTACATGGTGGCAGTTGTGTGTCTGGTCCAAAATACCCTCCTGGTAGGATATTCTTGGTGACTATTGTGTTCCTGTTTGTCTCTTGGTCATATGATAGTTGCCTGATCTCCAACCTCTCATTTGCATTCTGGACAGGAGGAGGGGGAAAAAAAAGGAGGAAATAGCAAAGAGGTGCCTTTATTGGGAAAGCAAAACTTTCCTAGAAATCCTAACATCTCATTGACAAGAACTATGTAACACAACCACCTATTCTGTCACCTGTAGCTATATATATTTTTAACTGAGCACATTGGCTCCTTCATCTATATTGGGGTTCAGTTAGTAAGAAAAGAAGGAAAAAGGGTATTAATGATACAAGGCACAGGTTTGCTTTTATACATTCAAATAACAACACATACTCATTAATAACAGACTATGAACATAAACTGTATCTTTTGATCACCATTATGAAGGATAAAGAAGTAAGAATACCTAAGTGATGTTTTACCTTTTTCCACCCTCACTTTCAGATTATTTTTTTCTTTCTGTAATGCAAGTTCTAGACCAGAGGCCCAGCTGTGTAGGTTCTAACATGTCAGACCCAGCCATTCACCCCCCAAAATCAAATGAAGTAATGGTAGAGATGCAGAAAAGGATTTAATTACTATGTCTATGCTGGGAGAGGAAGCATTTCAGTCCATTTTGGGGAATTGGCATGAGCTTTAGGTTTTAGATGGGGAAAGAATTGGGACACGAGAGATTGAAGAATTAAGTAGTCTTGGTCAAACTGTGGTCTGGTTGATTAATATCTCAGTTCTGGTTCTGTAAGATGACTCTAAGAAGTCCTTATTGCTTGAAAGGACAATATGATTCCTGTAGGGTGATGGCTCTTGTTTAGGGCAGTTCTTCTTGGAGTGATCTGTCTGCAAAATCCAGCTAATCTGGAGTCCGAGGTGATGGCAGTTTAGGAAAATGACCAGAGATTTTCAGGTGCTTCTTCAGGAATTTGGAACAGTAAGGTACACCAACTACACTATTTTTTAAAGTCTTTGTGGTGAAGGTTTTATTTTTGTTGTCAGTATCCATTAATTGTACAAAGCAAGAGGTTTCACTATGTCATTTCCACACATTCTTATACTGTACTTTGATCATATAACATTTGGTCATATCTGTTCAATTCTTTCCCCTGTCCCCTTTCACCTCTTCCCCTTCTTTCTCACTAGTAGTCCCCCTCTTACTTTCTTTTCTAAATTATCATACATTAATGATAGAAAAGGATTTCACTGTGACATTTCCACACATTTAGCAATGTATTCATATCAATTTTCACCTTTTCTGTTGAGGAACAGTCCTCAGTTACTCGTCCTCACTCTTTTACCTTTGGTTTGTAGAGTGTAAGATAAGTTAGGTTTCACTAGTTTTTAGATGGACATTCCTTGGATGGTTAACATGCCTACACGCAGAGTTAATAAGCAGGTGTCTGACCCAAACTTTTAAGACAGGAGGTGGCAGATTTAATATGAAGATAAGGATATGGGACTTTTTAATCATATTTTTAGGGAACAACAAGAGGATCACAGTACTGGGGTTTGAAGTTAGAGTCTCTTGTTTGTTAAGGCTTGTAAGTGAGCACACAAAGCCCCTTAAATTTCTTTGTAACATTGCCGTGCTGTTGTTTGTTTGTTTATTGCCAGTATTGGGGCCTAAACTCAGGGTTAGGGCACTCTTCCTTAGCTTTTTTGCTCAAATCTGGTGCTTTACCATTCAAGCCATGCTATCAGCTTCAGCTTTTTGCTGTTTTATTGGAGATAAAAGTCACATAGATTTGTTCTACTTGGACTGGCTTTGAACCACAATCCTCAGATCTCAGTCCCTTTGAGTATTAGCTAGAATTAAAGGTGTGAGCTGCCTAGCTTCATTCATTCATTTAATTATTTTTAATGAGTTTGAATTCAAGGCCTTGCATTTGCTAGACAAGCACTCTACTCATGCCGCTAGCTCTTTTCCGCCCTGGTTATCTTTGGTACAGGGTCTCATTTCATGTTCTGGTATGCACTTGGACTGTGGTCATCTTGTTTTTCACTTCTCACTGTCATAGCCAGGATAACAAGTATGCACCACCAAAACAGCTTCTTTCACTAGGATGGAGTCTCATGGATTTTTCTGCTCAGGATGGCCTGGAATCACAGTCCTCCTGATCTGAGCCTCCCATGTAGCTAGCATGACATATGTACTCAGCTGTTGGTAAGAAAAGGAGTCTAGCGTGTAGGCCAGGGCTGGCCTTGAGCTGTGATCCTCTAAATGCCATGCTATTTTTTTTAGGTTGAATATTAGTGAAAGTCTAAGGGAGGGCAGCTTTGTTTTTCTTGTGTGCTGGTTTATTTTTCTTAATATGCAAGGAAATTAATTTGGCTTTCCATTTTCATATTTGAAGCTGTTACTTCACTAAGATTTATCTTAGTGTTAATTCATCTCAATTTATCTTAGAAGATATGTGCCTCTTCATTATGAACATTTCAAGTAATGTCTTAAATTTTTTTCTTTGATACAGAGCACAATGGCTCATGCCTATAATCATAGCTACTTGGGAGGCTGAAGTTAGGACTGAGGTTTGAGACTAGCTGGGGAAAAAAATCTTTTCAAGATTTCATCTTAACCAACAAAAAGCAGGATGTGTTAGCATGTACCTGTCATCACACTTATTTTGTGGGGAAGCAAAAATGAGAGGGTTGCAGTTCAGCCTGGCTTGGGCAAAAAATGAGAAACTATTTAAAAAATAAAGCCAAAAGAGCTAGAAGTGTGGCTAAAGTTAGATCTTTGCATGATGCATGCATCCCCAAGCTCAAGCCTCAGGACCACTAAACATTTTTTTTTCCTGTTTTTCTTTTTCTTTTTTCATCTATCCCTCCCTCCATCTCACTATTTTTTTATGGTACCAGGAATAGAACACAAGCCATTCAATTGTTGTGCTAGTTCTCTACCACTTGAGCTTTACCCCAAGCCTTCCCCCTTTTAATTTTGCTTTTGAGATAGAATCTTACCAACTGCCCAATCTGACCTTGAACTTGTGAACCTGTTTGCGATTATAGCCATGTAGCTGTTTTTTAATGCTTTTCACCTCTATGTGTTCTCTTTTTCAGAGATGCCAATCAAAGATGTTATTTCTCTACTGTCTCCCTGTATTGGTTTTTTTTCCCTCCAATTCATTTCCTATTTTCTTGTCTTTTCTCAAGCTTATCAGACCCTAGGATATATTTCAACAGGTTTTACTGCTTTTTGTAGTTTCTGATATAACTTTTCTTAAAAGATAAAAATCCTCATTTCCACTTCCTGGAATTTATTTCAATAAATACTATTTTTTGTGATTAGAACAACACAGATATTGTGCCTTTGTGTTCCTTCCCTAGGAATGTCCTCCTTTGGTTTCACTGGTTGCAAATGCCTTGAGTGATATAACCTTTAAAAAAAAATGTGTCTTACCCCTTTCTTTTCTGAGCTCTATTTATATTTTCACCTTCAGTAATAGTATTATTTCTTGTCTGAGATGCTTTATCTGTTTGAATCACTTGTTCCATTAAGCCTGTGTGAGTTTTCTATTGCTGCTGAAATGCATGATCGCAATTTAGTGGCTTAAAATAGATTTATTATCTTACTGTTCAGGAGGTCAGCAGTGTGATAAAGGTCTCACTAGACTAAAAGCAAGATGTTGGCCAGGCTGGGTTCCTTTCTGAAAGGTGTAGGGAATAATCCTCATTTTCTAGCTAACAGTCCTTGGCTCAGAATACTATAGAAACCTAAGGCTTGCTGCAAGAAGTTTAACTTGGTCAATTTTAAGCACTATCTATGCATGTAGTTTAGGTTCAAATTGAGGCATACTCACTATTTGTGTAGCCTTAAGTTACTCAGTATTCTGCAAATTATCATCTATACAACATTTTTAAATTTTTTTATTTTCTTAATTAAATTTTGTTGACAAGGTGTTGTGCAAAAGGGGTACAGTTACATAATAAGGCAGTGAGTACATTTATTGTAATATCTTACACCCTCATTTTTCTTTCCCTTCCCTAGATCAGGTAGGCATATATACAATATCCAGTGTACCAAAATCATATACAGTAACCATGTAGGGTATGCCAAAGGAAATTCACCTAGATCTTTAAATGTAACATCAACAATAGAATCCTGCTGTGTCCTTCTCTTGGAGTTATTTTTGCTTTTCCTCGTCTTATATGATCATGTGTACATAGCTGTTGAGCTATTGTGATCCACTGATAGGTCTATTCTAGACGTTTTTATGTTTAGTAGTTGTTTGATTTTAGATACATAATGTAAGGTCACTGACCCAAACATGTGGAAATACCATTTGAAAAGAAGTTTGTTGTTTTGCAGACCAGAAGTTTGTTGTTTTGCAGACCTGGTCTCTACTGTCGTCCCCCCACCCCCCAACAGTCATATATCAAGGATGCCATGCCCCTTTGTTCTCTGTGTTCTAGGCTTGTCTCACTCAACATTATTTGTTCAAGTTCTGACCATTTCCCTGTGAATACCAATATTTTATCATTTCTAATCACTATGTAGTATTCCATTGTGTATAGGTGACCACATTTTTTTGTATCCATTCATCTGTAGTGGGGCATCTGGGTTGGTTCCATATTTTGGCTATTGTGAATTGTGCAGCGATAAACATGGATGTGCAGATGTCTTTATGATATCCTGAGACCTGTTGTTCAGGATAGATGCCTAGGAGTGGTATGGCTGGGTCATAGGGTATGTCTATACTGAGCTTTTTGAAGAACCTCCATACTGTTCTCCAAAGTGGTTGTACTAATTTGCACTGCCACCAACAGTGGAGAAGGGTTCCTCTTTCTCCGCATCCCTTCCAGCATTTGTTGTTGCCTGAGTTCAGAGTATAAGCCATTCTAACTGAAGTGAGGTGGTATCTCAGGGTTGTTTTTATTTGCATTTCCTTTACTGCCAGGGATGTTGAAAATTTCCTCATATGTTTCTTTTCCATTTTTATCTCTTCTCCTGTGAAGTCTCTCTTTAGCTCCTTTGCCCATTTAATAATTGGTTTACTGGGTTTGGAGTGGGCTATACAACATTCTTTTGAAAATTAAAAATACTATAGTTAACTACCAAGTCCTCCAAACAGTATTTAACTCATACTCAAAGCTTCAAAAATGCATTATTGTCATTCTGTTAGAAATTTGGGTTTAAGAACTGAACTAAGAGGCTTGTTAGTGGAAAGTAAAGGTGGAGTGTGGAGATAGAGCAATGATTTAGCACATGGGTGTGAGCAGATAGGCTTCTGAGAAAGATGAAAGGCAATTCAGTGAGCAAGGGTTTCTTTTAAGTTTTAGCAAGGATTTGTTTTAGTATAACAAGGTTAAAATAGGGATAAGTGGAAAAGAAAGAAACAGTTTCTGCTCCCCATGTAGGAAGTGAGAGTTAAAAATTCTGGGACTCTTTTTTGTAAAGAATCATTTGAATTTTCAATTCTTTATTTAAAAGAAAAATCATAAGAAGGTATATAAAATTTTTACTCTTTAGTATATAGATTGGTTCAGTTCACATGTCCCAATTTGCTTTATTTAGGTTACATGTTCCAGGGTTAAACACACACACATACACACACACACACACACACACACACACACACACAGAAAATTCTATTCCTTTTTGAAATCTGCTTTTTTGAGAAAACAGGTTAAAGTATGGATATTCCTTGCAGAAAAAAAATCCAGTTTCATACAAAAATACACAACATATGTTTGATAATCAAAGTCTTGTAGAGAATGATTACGGGGTGAGGGGTGTCATTGCAAGTCAGAGTCAGTCAGATGTATGCTAACTCCTGTGTTTAGCTAACAAGGAGCAGAAGTGTCCAGGGAGCTTTTTTGTAAAGGAAAGGGAATGGGCTGAATGAGAAGAGGGAAATAGCTGTGAGATGGCCCTTCATTTCTGGGTCTGAGTCCAGCAGTTTTTACCACAGAATTGCTATGAGATCTCTATCTCTTCACAGTGAATATCCCTGAATATAACCAAGTGGGCATAGTTTTCTGTCTTGCTACCAAACTAACTAAACAGCAGCAACAACAAAAAAGATCGAACTGATGTCTGTATGGTAAAGAATTGTTGCTGTATCATTTCAGATTGCTTTTAGCCAATATTAGGAAGTTTTCCTGTGGTGTGATTATATCAACAGCAAACCCTTTCAGAATAAAGTGAATAACCACCCGCAGTTACATTTCAAATTCAGTGGCCACTAGCTTCCTTTTTTGTAGGCTGAACATTTTCCAGGCATATCCTACTTCTTAATCCAGTTTAAGAAAAAAGCAGGGAAGAGGTGACATCAACATCTCTAGAATTACATTTTATTTTGGTTACTTTTGTTAAGCTCCTGAACTGAAAGGGCAGAACTTTGTAACATTTTAAAGTTGTAAAAGATTTTTTAGAGATTTTTCTAATCCTGCCACTTTAAGATGTGGGGAGCTGGACCCTAATGCTCACAATAATTTTGTGACCTAGCATATTCCTCCCAGTTAGTTTCTTGCCTAAGCTCAAATATAAAGCCAGGGATTGCACCAGGATTTGAACCAGGGTCTTCCTGGGAACCGTACCCAATAAGTGTTATAATTCATTAAAACTTAGGCTAGAGAAGAGTAAGCTTTTAGCTTTACTTTCCATAGTCTGTCTTTTAGCATGTGTGCAAGAAAAGAAGGTTGAAAACTTGTAAGTTCCAGGTTTTGATCTTTGAGTTAGACAGGTCTTAAATTGCCCATCTAGCATCTTTATCAATGGTAAAGTAGTCTCAATTGAGTAGCAGACATCTTCTAGCCAGAGTGCTTGTGGATACATAGCCACCCTTCCTTCCATATAGAGGCTTCATGTGCAGCCACCTTGGTGATGCTGGGGAGGAGAGCTACAGACTGAATGGCTTCAGGTGAATTGTTAGCATATAACTAATATTTGCTCACATGATCTGCAGGATGAAGGACGGAGGGAGGAGGTTCAGAGCATTGACTCTAGAAAGCAATTGGATGAATCTTAGCTCTTTCTTAACACACTTGAGTAACCTTGGGAAAGTACCTAAAACTTCTTAAAATCTATTTCTTTGTTGTCTCTTTCTTTCTTTGGCTGGTCCTGGAGCTTGAATTTAGGACCTGGTGCTGTCCCTGAGCCTCTTTGTGCTCAAGGCTAGTGCTCTACCACTTGCGCCACCGCACCACTGCTGGCTTTTTCTGAATAGTTTATTGGAGATAAGAATCTCATGGCCTTTTCTGCCCCTGCTGGCTTTGAACCATGATCCTCAGATCTCATCCTCTTGAGTAGCTGGTATTACAGACATGAGCCACTGGTGCCAGCAAGATTGTTTAGTAAGTACCTATCACATAGGATTGTTGTGAGGATTCAAATGAATAACATGTAAGTCATTTATCACAGTACCTGACAAGGTAATACTTGGTAAATGTTGGCTGCTCGCATACAAAGTGAAAACAGTCTGGGAATAAAGCAAGGAAGAGCTAACATCAACCCTTCACTAAAGTTCTTTTACATTGATTAATGTTTTAAAAGTTTTTAAACTGGAAACAAGCCATGACTTGCTAGGCTTTTATACTGGGAAGGATTACTATCCTAAAAATGCTAACTCCTGTGTTTAGCTAATGAAATCAATTTTAAACTGCAACCATTTTATGAGTATAAAATATTAGCTTCAAAATACATAAAATGTATATGCATTTTATGACTTTAATGAAAAGAAGTAGAAATATGTTCTTGTTCCAAATTGTTTTGTGACTGAGCCATAAAATAATGTGGCAGTTGCTTTCCCGCTTCTCAGCAGCACTACAGAGCTTTACTCTCCTTATATTTTAGGGCTGTCAAATTTATGGATTTTTATAAAATGTATTTGTATAAAACTACTGCAAGGTAACTAGCAGATAACCCTTTTTATTTTATTTATAACAACATACTTGGAGTTCATTAAATGAAAAACTAAGGTACAAATAATAACTTGTTAACATTACACATTGATAATTGATAATTTTACCTAACTGAAAGTTTTTATAATGTAACTGCTTGTGCCACTTGGCTTTATTCTCTCACCACAAATACTACTTTTGAATTCTAAAAGGTATTTTAGAAGCCAGTCATCAGTGTTCCATATCTGTAATCCTAGCTACTTAGTAGGTTGAGAACTAAGGATCAGGTTCAAAGCCAGCCTGGACAGGAAAAGTCCATAAAACTCTTTTATCTCCAATTAACTTCAGAAAAAAGAAGAGAGAAGTGGAGCCCTGAATCAAGTGGTAGAGCACTATTCTTGAGCAAAAAAGCTGAGGGTCAGCACTCAGGCTTTGAGTTAAGCCCTAATACTAATTAGTAACACATACACACAAAGTATCTTTAAAAGGGGGCATATTACATTTAGGATAGTCCTAGCAGAAGATCACAGTAGCTCAATAGCTATGGACGTATGAACACATAAAATGATGCTAAGCAAAATGAACTCCAAGTTATGGAAATAAGTGGCTTATTATTGTTGTTATTAGGTTCAATATACCATGTGAAATTATGTAATTTTCTTTTGTCTTTCCCATGGTTTTACCCCTGATGTCACTGTAACTGATTTTGGTACCCTGGGTATTGTATATATGTTTATTGGAGCTAGAGAAGGGAAGGGGAACATCAAAATGGAGAGACAAAGGGCAAAAGGAGAGCCAATGCAACAGCAATACTTACAAAACTATATGCTGTAAACCATACAGGAGGGAACTGGTGGGTGGGGGAGAAGGTGGGAAAAAATGAGGGAGGAGGTAACAAGTTTGATAAGAAACGTACTCACTGCCTGTGTATGAAACTGTAACCCTTCTGTACATCTCTTTTTTTGTTGTTTTGCCAGTCCTGGGCTTGGACTCAGGCCCTGAGCACTGTCCCTGGCTTCTTTTTGCTCAAGGCTAACACTCTGCCACTTGAGCCACAGCACCACTTCTGGCCGTTTTCTATATATGTGGTGCTGGGGAATCGAACCCAGGGCTTCATGTATATGAGGCAAGCACTCTTGCCACTAGGCCATATTCCCAGCCCCTGTACATGATTTTGACAATAAATAAATCAATTTTTTTAAGTTTTTATTATAAAACTGATGTACAGAGAGGTTACAGTTTCATACGTTAGGCATTGGATACAATTCTTGTACTGTTTGTTACCTTGTCCCTCATACCCCCCTCCCCCCTCCCCCTAACCCTTTCCCCCCCTGAGGTGTTCAGTTCACTTATACCAAACAGTTTTTTGCAAGTATTGCTTTTGTTGTTATTTCTCTTTTTTTACCCTGTGTCTCTCAATTTTGGTATTCCCTTTCAATTTCCTAGTTCTAATACCAGTATACAGGGTTTCCAATATACTCAGATAAGATTACAGAGATAGTGTAGATACAATCACAAGAAGGTGATACAAGAACATCATCAATAGTAGAAGCTACAGATACACATGGGATGTTGAAAGTAGTTACAACTGTGATATAACAATCATTTCCATAAAATGGAGTTCATTTCACTTAGCATCATCTTATGTGATCATAAGGGTATAGCTATTGGGCTCTTGTGATCCTCTGCTGTGACTTGCCTAAACCTGTGCTAATTATTCCCAATAAGGGAGACCATAGAGTCCATGTTTCTTTGGGTCTGGCTCACAATAAATCAATTTTTTAAAAGAAGAGGTGCTTTATACTTGGAGGAGAAAGGCACAATGCTATTTTGATGAAGATGAATTAAGATTTTGAATTTTGAAATCATTCTCAGTATTATATCTGTTTTCTTCTTGGGTTAAAATAAGCAACTTATATAAGTCCAGACAGATCCCAGCAATCTATTTTTTCTTTAACTTTGTGTATTCTGCAAATTTTTTAGCAGTAGTTTATACAATAAAACTAATTTTTTATACATTATTTTTCAGTAAAGCTATGTCTAAAAACTATATTCTTCAAGGAACTATTCACCTCTGTAAAGTTACATATAAAAAAAAGAAGTTACATATTTTGCCCTCAGAGTTTTACCGTCTATGACAAAAACAGCCAACTACTCACCAAGACTTGTTGATTGCATCCTCCTGTTCAGCCCTATGTCATGTGACTGAGTAACTGACATGATTTTCCATTCATGCCCTCATCTGCTGACTGCTCTTTTCTGCCCAAGGCAAACTTGAAATCATGAGTTAGAGGCAGCAGAGTTTCTATCAGATGAGTCACTAAGTGACTACATAGAGCCCATTCCTTCCCCACTAGAAGCATTAATGTTGTACTAATATGTGGATTACAAATAAACTATTTGTATTAAGCCACTGAAAGTTTGGGGTTTATTTGTTGCAATTAGCATTACCCTGAAGCAACTTTAAATAGGTAATAACAGCAATTCCAAAGCATTTAAATCCCAGTTGGAAGAAACATGGTTTCATTTAAACTCCTCTGCTAATTCTTAGTCTTGTTTTCATTATTGTTTTAACAGCCAACTAATAGCTACTCTGATTAGGTTCTTTGTTTATTTTCTTTCCACCCACACCATTTTATGAGGTCACATTTCTGTGTTTACAAACCCAGAGAGCATTTACTTTTGTTTATAAATGCAATAGTATTATTTATACAGCTGACCTGGATCTGGTAGGTCACTTTACCCAAAAGCCTTGATGCCTTAGAAATTTACCAACATATACAAAAAACCACTTTGTATTCAACTTTGTACCTGTTGTTTAAGCTAGAAAACTAGTTCTTCATTCCCTTTGCTCATCAGCTTGCCTTGCCACAGGTGAAGTCAAGTTGGTCTTCCAAATAGCTTTACCACCCTGCTCTGGTTTAGGACTCAGTAAAGTACCCTGTAGGCATGCCAATCTCTCTACTAGTCTCCTGGTTGCCATCTTAACACTTCCATGCAGAAGCCAAAATTACCCTTCCAAAGTGCAGATACCACTGCTTTTACTTTTACTACTGGCCTAAGCTCTTGGAATAAAGCCTATCTTTTCCTTTTCCTGGGGACCAATCCCAGGACCTTTCACCTGCTAGATTAGTGCTGTACTATAAAGCTGAGTCCTCAGCCCAAACCTGTTTTTTAATGTGACTTGTAAGACCTACAACATCACTAATCAGTTCTGCTATCTTGTATCTCACTATTATAACCTCCCTTTCCCTGGGCTATCTTTTCTCATTATTGGCTTCTCTGCAGTTTTTAAACAGGCCTTGCTCTTTCATCAGTCTCTGCCCCTGCTGTGATGTCTGTGTGGAACCCTACTCTTCTCACCACTCTTCTTCATCACCTTCTCCTTTCCACCTGTTCTTCATTCTCAGCTTAATACTTACTCAGCTTAATAATACTTCTGGAATCCTCTTCTCAGATTTTTCAAATGTGAGCTCATGACTGACACCATTTTGCACTTTTTTCTATTCCTACAGCTCCTCTGCTTTGTTTTCCTTTAACTGGTTTCTCTCCCCTATATGCCTGTCCGGAAGATCCCAGGCCCTGGTTATGATTACTATTATGTGACACTTAGCACATTGCCCAACCCAGTAAACATTTGTTAGGAGTCATAAGATGAGTGAGAACCCAGCCTTGTTCAGACTTGTTACCTATAGAGAGGTGATATTTGAGGATATACAAGGAAGGATAAAGTCACTGCCAGAATATCTTTCCAAGTATTGGAAAATTATCAATGCTAAAAACCATTTATAGGAGAAATATACTAAATATATTTTGGAAATGCGAAATGCTGATGGATTGGATGATGGGTATGAATCCACATTTGCATTTCCTTGATGAAACTGTCCATGAGAAGATAATGCTACAATTCTGGCAAGGTTATTGTGAGGATTAAAAAATGACCTAATGACACAATGTCTGTATAAAGTTTTTAACCTAATCTAGTGTTTGACATTTTACCAGACATTAATAAATACTATTTTCCTCATTTGTGACTTTCATCTTACCAAAGCAAGAAAGGTAGATAAGTGCTATACATGCTAGTGATCCTAAGCAGAACTGTGCAGGAGGTGAAGCTAGTGTCCAGCACCTGCTGAAACATCTGCTTTCTCTCCCTCATTCCACACAGAATCTCTCAGATTGTCTCCGTTTTTTTTACTCACTGTCCACTGGTCTGCCAATGGTCCCTGTTAAATTTAATACAGCATTGAAGAAATGAAATAGCTGATCTACTTTTTTAAGGAACATAAATCATTAAATTAGAAAAACACTTCCAAACAGAAAGACTTCCAAGAAATAGTGATAAGTGAACAGAATGACAGAGTTTCTTTTGTTTGTTTCATTTTATTTTTGTTTTGGTACCAGTACTGGGGCTTGAACTCAGGGCCTCAAGCTTGCACTTAGCTTTTCCACTCAAGGTTGTACTCTATTACTTGAGCTATACATTCACTTCTGACTTTTTGGTCATGAATTGGAGATAAGAATCTCACAGACTTTTCTGCCCAAGCTAGTTTTGAACCACTATTCTCAGATATCAGTTTCCTGAGTAGCAAGGATTTCAGGTGTGAGCCACAGTGCCCGGCATCTGAGCAGAGTTATTTAAAGGCGCATCAAAGTTACAGACTTTCTTTATAGTTCTCTTTATCAAAAGGTAGCTGAATGAGCTAAGTAAACGATGAGCAAAAGGGCAGAGCAAGAGTAGTGTGTGCAGGAGTGCAGAGCAGTGCTAACAGGAAGCAGCTGGAAGAATAATGTGGTTGGAAGGGATGTGCCACACTGACAAGTGGCAGGAATGTGAGGATGGTCGCTTGAGTCAGGAACTTGTGACAGTGATTTCAGGTGAAGCTGCATAAAAGAGTAACCAGATGAGACAGGAGGGCTAAGGAAGGAAGTTGCTGGGGAGTTGTTGGCAGGAGAAACAGAAGGGCAAATACCGACTTCTAAGGAAGACTCCAGAGTCCAGAATTCATAGGCTCAGGAAGGGTGGGTATAGAAGGTTAAAGGTCCCATATCAGGATGTACTATGTGATTTTTTCATAGGTGTAAGTTAAATTTGGAAATCAATTTATTTTGGGCAGTATTCTGGAGTTTGAACTAAAGGTCATTCACTAGATAGTCTTCCACTTGAGCCATGCCCCAGCGCCCCCCCGCTTTTTTTGCTGTACTTATTTTTTAAGTAGAATTTCATTTGTTTGTTTTGGCAGTGATGGGGTTCAAACTCAAGGCCTCAAGCTTGCTAGACAGGTGCTTTAATTCTGAGTCTTACTTTTTGCCTAAGACTAGTCTCAGCCCTCAATTCTATCTACAGCCTCCTGTGTATCTGGGGGTAGGTTGGAGTCCCAGTAATCGGGGTACTCATTGAGATGGAATCTTAATAACTTTGCCTAGACTGAACTCAAACCATATTTCTTCCAATTGCTGCCTCCAAGAAACTGGAGTTACAGAAGTGAGTAACTGTGCTTAGCCTGAAAAGGAATGTTCTTTATCTCTATTTCATGATAGTTTTTAGGAACCTATAAACACTGGAAGTTGTGGAATAAATAAGGTATAAGAATAACTTGTTTAGAAATGCATCCAATGCCTAACGTATGAAACTGTAACCTCTCTGTACATCAGTTTGATAATAAAAATTTGAAAAAAAAAGAATAACTTGTTTTTCCTCAATTTTCCTTTTTTATCTTTTGACTTTCAATTATTATTGTGTTATAAACTTTAAAAAAAATTTAATTTACTATTCTGGCTGGACATTGATGTGGCATCACAGTGCCTGCAATCCTAGCTACACAGGAAGCTGAGACCTGAGGATCATAGTTCACAGCTGAGGATCATAGTTCACAGCTAGCTGGGGAACAAAAGTCCATGAGACTCTTACCACCAATTAACCACAAAGAGAAAAAGAAAAGAACTTGGAAATGAAGCATGGGTTCAAGTGGTAAAGTGTAGCTTTGAGTGAAAAGCTCAGAGACAGTGCCCAGGTCCTGAGTTCAAACCTCAGAACCAGCACCAAAAAATAAAATTAAATAAATAAAATATTCTATGACCCATCAATTCTATTTGGAAGAATTTATTCAATTTATCTATAGCAATAATTTGCGTGTATGTCCAAAAATTGCTGGTAAAATAATGTTAATACTAACATTGTTTACAATAGCAACAATAAAACTAAGAGCCATCAAGTACATAGATAGGGGCTGATCCATCAGTTGTAACATATCTGTTCTATTTAGAAAAGCAAGGTCTGAAAATATGGACAGGATTTCTAGGTTAGAATAGAGAAGGCACAGCTATATATCACCCCCAAGGCTCAGGACTTTACCTAACAAGAGTTTGTTTCTTACTCCCATAAGATCTCCTATGGATCTTGGAGCCTCTCCAGCCAGTGACTGAGCACTCTGCATCCCTAAAACAGCTCCTTCAGTCCTTGGGACATATACACACTACTCCTCTGTGATTTCATCCAAGTCTATGTATCTCATAGCCTGTTGGCCAAGACTAATGCATGGTCCTGCCTAACTGCAAGCAGGAATGGGCATGTGGGCAAATACAGCCAGGTTTGCCATAGATTTAAGGAATACTGATTTAGAAAACATTTAGATCAGATTATAGAACACAATGTATCATACTTTTGTCTATGAAAAACATATTAATTTGTCTATGAAAAACATACTAAATGAAATATATCTTTTATATGTTATAGGTCATTCCATCTTAAATCCAGAAATGTGGGGTGTGTGTGTGCGTGTGCATTTGTGTGTGTGTGTGTGTGTGTGTGTGTTTATAGGCCCATAAAGTTTTCTGGAGGATATATAAGAAGTTGTTAAGAACTTCTAGAAAATAGGACTCAAATTTTCCTGTTTAAATATGTTTACCATTAAAATTCATATTTAGCATAACAATAAGATACTTAAGCCATCTTTACAGTGTGAACTTTACCTTCTATTAATATATTTTAAAATAGAATTGTTATATTAATGATTATGATTCTTTCCTAGTACAGTTTAAATTGACCTTGTGTAATCCTCCATGAAAATAAATTCAGTTTTTAGAAAACAATTATACAACTGTTAATTTATCTAAAATGAAACTAATTTATAGTCATACTATGTATGTGTGTGTGTTAAATAGGTACAGAGCAGAGAGAGTTGCAAATCTGGATATACTTGTATTTCCTATGTTCCATATAGCCTTATATGTTGCCAGTTTTCTAAAATAGGAAATGCCATTCACCATTTACTTTGCACCACTCCTTTTCCTGAATATGCTGAAACTAAAGGGCAGGCAAAGAAATAAGTCATTCATTCATAGCGAACAAGTGAGGATCTGACTAGCATCGCCTTGGAAAGCCAAACACTCTCTGAGTTATAAAAACACTGTAACAGATGACATAATCTTTATTCCTAAGAGGAATATTACAAAATATATTAATCTCTTTAAGCACTCAAAATATGAAGGGTTGTGTTTGCAGGTCAATATATTCTTTCTACAAAGCCAGACATTCTAATGAGATATGTACTAAACATACATAAAATACATATGTACACTAATAAAAAAAACAGCAAAATTCTATAGATAAATTCTTAATCATGAACAGTCTCTCATCAGATCACAAAAAGTTTTTTTGTTTTTTGTTTCTTTCCCTCCTTGGAAGCTCTGAGTTGAACCCAGGGCCTCACTTAATGCTAGGCAAATACTCTGCCACTGAACCACAAATATAGCCCCAGAAGCAATTTTAATCCCTGAGGTTGAATATAACCTGAAAATAACCATGGTTGACATCTCTAAAGCTATAGTTTGAGCTCCTCAGTCTGTCAATATCTGAAGCCCCAGAAAAGAGCAGATAGCCTTTTCAGAGGCACTTCTACAAATCCAGATCAAGGCCAATACTCCATTGATCCAGCTTCACTCCAGATGTAATATGTTGTGCCAAGTCGCGAAATGACCACCAAGAAGGCCACCGAGACTCAGACGTTCCAAAATGCAAAAGCAAGGCAAGGCTTTATTTAAGTGAGCTGCAACTCGGGCCACGTCCTACCCACCGACATAGCGGAGGTTAGGAGGAAGCCCCTAGCTGCGTTTACACAGGGCTTATAAAGGCAAAAACAAAGTTACAGCAATCAGGTGTTCAAGCCAGCAAGATTAGGACACAGGTACAAATCTGATTGGCTCCGGGCTCGAGGCATTCTGGGGGCAGTTAGAGTTAAGCATTCCCAGTGGTTAGAGTTCTTGACCGACTGGGCCCTAATAAGCTTGTCCTGGGTTTGTTCACAGGGCCTGCTTATCTCAGGTTCACGTGGTAAAGTGGGGTTCACGTGGTAAAGTGAGGCCTGACTTCAAAGTCTGGCACTTCAATATCCTTGTTAGCTGCTTTCACCATAGCTAGGCTATTATGTAAATGCTAGCTTTTTAAGGTTAGTGTTTTTTTTTTCTTTATAAAGTTGTTTCTTAACAAGTTGAAGATACCAGGAAATCTCCAATAAAAAATAATATTATTGTGCTCTGAGTTCTGTTCTTCCCATTGCTCTAAATGCTCTTAATGTACATGTAGAACCTTTATAAACAGAAATTAAAACAATCCATATTATTTACAAAAAAATAAAGCTGTTTCTTTGTCTTACTTATAAGTGCTAATTTTGATGGTTTCATTGCTTTTTTTTTTTTTCCTTACCAATCCTGGGGCTTGAACTCAGGGCCTTAGAACTGTCCCTGGCTTCTTTTTGCTCAAGAGTAGCACTCTGCCAACTTGAGCCACAGTGCCACTTCTGGCCTTTTCTATATATGTGGTGTTGAGGAATCGAACCTCATGTATATGAGGCAAGCACTCTTACCACTAGGCCATTTTCCCAGTCCTCATTGCTTCATATATATGTTTTCCTTCATTGTTAAAGTGAAGTACAGAGGGGTTACAGTTTCATATGTAAGTCAATGAGTACATTTCTTGTTCAACTTGTTAGCTCCTCTCTCATTTTTAATTTAGTCATCCCTGCAAATAACACACATTTAGCCATCAATTTTGGCTCCCAAGCCAGAATCAATATATGAAGAAATCATACCTACAGGCAAAACTGTTTTCTTTCTTTTTTCTTTTTGTCAGTCTTGGGGCTTGAACTCAGGGCCTGGACACAGTTCTTGAGCCTCTTTGTGCTCAAGGCTAGAGCTCTACCACTTGAACCACAGCATCACTTCTGAAAGTAAAACTTACAAACTCTTCATCATCATTTCTCTGGATTTGCTTCCACCATCGTAATTTAGTTATGACTACACATTCAGGAAAGATGTGTCTTCCTGAGACAAAAGAGTCTGTGAAACATGTTTTGTAAGTTAGGGTTAAAAGTAAGTGGTATACATTTTACTTCCCTAATGTCTTCCCTAATGTTGGGCTACTATAACATAATACCTTGGACTGGGTAATTTATAAACAACAGAAGTTTGCTGCTTAGGGTTCTGGAGTCTGAGAAGATCTGGAAGATCAAGGGACCAGTAGTCTAAGTCTCTGATGTTCCTCTCTGAAGCTGACTTTTGCTATGTCCTTCTAGGAGTTGACAAACTTCCTGAGGCATTAATCCCATTCCTAAGGGTGGAGCCCTAGTAACCTAATCACCTCCTAAAGGCCCCACCTCTAATGAGTTTTGCAGGTCATATTCTTTTTTTTTTTTTTTTTTTTTTTGCCAGTCCTGGGCCTTGGACTCAGGACCTGAGCACTGTCCCTGGCTTCTTTTTGTTCAAGGCTAGCACTCTGCCACTTGAGCCACAGCGCCACTTCTGGCAGTTTTCTGTATATGTGGTGCTGGGGAATCGAACCCAGGGTTTCATGTATTAGAGGCAAGCACTTTTGCCACTAGGCCATATCCCCAGGCCTGCAGGTCATATTCTGACATATAAATATAGGGCAGACACTTAGCCCATGCTACCTGATTTAGTTAATAATATTTACATCATAAAATACTCTATTTTCTCTGATCTACGTGTACTTTTGAGTTAGAAATGACACTATCTATAAAGATCATCTTTTCTAACACAGAGCTGCTGTGTGACTAACATCCAGATCCCATCAGTGACAGTCTCCTCATGTCACCTCCAGCAACAGTAGTGGAGAAACACTGTTCTAGGAGCTATTGCAGAATATGCTGTCAGCAAATATAGAAACAATCAGAGCTTAAAAGAACAATAGAAGAGTTACCTGGGGCAATGTCCAATTTGTTGGCAGCTAAATTGTAGAAACAGTAGTTGTCCTGAAAGTCCAGGGGAAGGTGAGAGATTATTTCAGATTAACAATGCCAGGAAAAGCCATATGAGGAGACTTTCAAATATTTCTTAAAGGATAAGATATTTAAAAATATAGATGGAGGGGCTGGGGATATGGCCTAGTGGCAAGAGTGCTCGCCTCGTATACAGGAGGTCCTAGGTTCAATTTCCCAGCACCACATATACAGAAAATGGCCAGAAGTGGCGCTGTGGCTCAAGTGGCAGAGTGCTAGCCTTGAGCAAAAACAAGCCAGGGACAGTGTTCAGGCCCTGAGTCCAAAGCCCAGGACTGGACAAAAAAAATAATAAAAAATAAAAAAATAAAAATATAGATGGAGAGGCTGGGAATGTGGCCTAGTAGTAGTACAGTGCTTGTCTAGCATACATGAAGCCCTGTATTCTATTCCTCAGCACCACATATACAGAAAAAAGCCAGAAGTGGCACTGTGGCTCAAGTGGTAGAGTGCTAGCTTTGAGCAAAAAGAAGCCAGGGACAGTGCTCAGGCTCTGAATTTAAGCCCCAGGACTGGAAAAAATATTTTTTATTTGCCATGCCTGTCTTTTTTTTGTTTGTTTTTTTTTGTTTTGTTTTGTTTTGTTTTGTTTTGTTTTTCCCCAGTCCTGGGGCTTGAACTCAGGGACGGGGCACTGTCCCTGAGCTTCTTTTGCTCAAGGTTAGTGCTCTACCACTTGAGCCACAGCACCACTTCTAGCCTTTTCTGTTTAATCTAGTACTAAGGAATTGAACTCAGGGCTTTATGCATGCTAGACAAGTACTCTACCACTAAGCCACATTCCAAGCTCCTGCCTAGCCTGTTTTTTATGTAGAGTCTGCTTTATCCTGAGAATTCTCCTCCTTGTGCTTCCCTGTGCCTCGGGGAATGACAGTTATATGCCACTCCACCTTGCCCTTGATTGAGATGGAGTTTTATGAACTTTTATCCCCAAACTGGCCTTAAGCCACAATCCTCCAATCTCTGCCTTTAAAGTGGTTTAGGATTACAAGTTTGAGCCACCATGCCTGACTCGTATGCTTCTAAAAAATTAAATAAAAAAAAAAAACTAGAACCAAAAATCTTTGTTCTTCTCAGTAAGTGCCAATTTCCTGGTAGTTAATGTGCTTGAAACAAATTCTTTATACTTGGGAATATTCTGTAAGGATCCTTTAAGGGCTCTGTTTTGCAGATGTTGTTTTGTAATATGGAATGGTCCTTCCCAGCAGAATGTAATGCATATTGCATCACTTCCTTTGCAAGAGAATTGACTCCAGGGTCCTTGGGGTAGGGTGATTTTCTCATTGTTTTGCACAGGGTGTATTACCTGTTTATGGTGTTAGGACTCTGGTGAGTCACGGCCAGAAATTTGTTATTACATCTGCCAGCTGTAGTGTGGTGGGTTATATGCAAGTTACAGATAAGTTTTTTAATGCCCAGAGTAGCTTTATCTTCTTTAAACTTAAGCTGCTTTTAAAAACCAAACAACATCCCCCAAAAAACCAAGAAATGTTTCCAACTTCTCTTGAAAAATCAGATGTTCCTGCGCAATTTGTCTACATTTCAGAATGGGAACCATCTGTCAGAGTAACTGCTATTAGCTTTATTCTGGGCACATTTTTGTCAGAATCCCACCATGCCCAACTTGACTTACTTCCTGTCTGTTTCACTTATCTGTCTGGCTTCTGGCTTCCATAGGCATCTTAGTTTGATTACTGTCTTAATAGTGTGACTTATCAACAACCTAAAACTACCAGAGCAGAACTTTTTGCCTTTTCTGGCACCATCAGTTAACTTTGTAATTGAATCATGCATCATTTGAAGAACAATGTTATATATAACTCTGTGGTTGAAATAAATTGGTTTATTTCAGAAATTGATTCTTATAATCTATATAAGATAGATGAAGCAGATGTGTAGATATACATAAAACATACTAACAATTGAATCATCTGATAGATATTTAGAGTTTAAATTTTTTTGTTCCTATGACTTATAAATATGAAATTCTTTCAATATGAAAATTGTTTTTAAAAGCTAAACACTAGCTTTCAACTACAGACTGTCAACATGAGAAAGTTTTTTCTTCCCTAAGTGATGTATCTTTTAGTTTGAATTTGAGGGGAGGAAAACATGTAAGGCCAACCTAAATGATAACTTTTTTAAGAGTTATTTCCTAGGAAAAAATATTTTCCTCTAGCTGAGATTAAGAAAAAAACTTTGTATGAAAATATTTTTGTGTGCATTTACAACTGGAAACAATTTGTATCTGCATTCAATTGTTAGTGCCCCATCATAGTAAAGCACTCAAACCATAAATAATTGTGTTGTTCCTTTGCATCAAAGGAAGCACCTTCACCAGCCACTGGTGGCTCATACCTATAATCCTAGCTACTCAAGAAATTGAATTCTAAGGATCACAGTTCAAAACTAGCTGGGGCAGGAAACATAAGACTCTTTATCTCCAATAACTAAAAAAAAAAAAAAAAAAAAAAAAAAAAGCCAGAAGCAGAGCTGTGGCTCAAGTCTCAAGTGGTAATCTTGAGCATAAAGGTCAGGGACAGTGTCCAGGCCCTTCAAGCCTCAGGACTGGCTCTCTCTCTCCCTTTATCTCCCTCCCTCACCCCTGCCTCCCTCCTTAGTAACAAAATACGTACTGTGTGGGCACCAACATACTAAGTACTTTAAACAAATTTACATATTGAGTTCTCTATTAAGTACTTTAAACTGTACTGTCAGCAGAGCATAGGTATATTCTTTTTGTGCATTTTGTTGATGTATCTTTCCCAGTCCTTACCTATGTGGTCTGACTTCCCAGGACATAATCAATGTTATGTGTCTCCTAGAAGGCTAGTTTCAGGATAAAAGCTGTATTCTACATAGCCATGACAAGAACAAAACTTTCTAGGATTGGGGAAGGTGGCTCATGGTTACAACACTTGCCTAGCATGCCTGACGTTTTAAGTTCCATTTCCAATACCACAGATACATACATACATACATACATACATACATACATACATACATACATACATAATAGGCTACAACAAATTTTTTTTATTTTCACTGATAAAACCATTCCAGATTTGGATAGTGAAAAACCCTTTCTGCTGAAGACAGTATGGACATGTCTCTGTCATTGAAAACTTATATTGTGGCCCATTAGAATATTCCAGGCTCATTTTGTCCAAGCCATGTCATCAGCCATTTCTCCAACACACACACACACACACACACACACACACACACACACACGCACGCGCATATCTACAATTAGCCCTCTTTGTCTACAGGTTACATCAACCAAATTCAGACAGAAAATATTTGGGAAAAATGAATTTCAACAAGATCCAGAAAAGCAAACTGAATTTACAGTGTCAAGCACTGTGTTGAATCTATGCAAATAAACTGAGTGAGGGCATTATTGCATTAGGTATTATGAGCAATATAGAGATGACATAAAGTATATGGGAGGATTACATAGATCATATATAAATACAGTGCCTTAGCATCCTTGGATGTGGGTGTCCATAGCAAGTGTGGGAGTGTTTGAACCAATCCCCTGTGGATACTAGAGGATACCTATATATCTGTTTCTTTTGCTGCACTGAATACCATGAGTTCATATTGATACCTCTCATTTCAGTACAACATAAAGGGGTTTACTTTAGCTTCCATACTTGTAAATTCCATGTGCAGTGAAAAGAAACATGGTTTCCATTATCCTCAGCATATTTTTTTTATGTTCTCAATCCTCCTTTATGTGACTAGTCTCCTTTGTGTGAAGACCATTGCCTAGAGCCTGGCCCAGCTAGACCCTGAAGCTGCTCTTGTGGAGTCCTACCTTGGCCCTACCACACACACAGTGAGCCAACTGAATCCTCACCCCTGGCTCTGCCAGATACACCGACCATGCTAGCCAAACCTTTGACGTTTTAGATGAATTACAAGCAAAAACTTGAGGCAAAGCATTTCCTGAAACTTAAAAGTAAGAATAAATGACTTTAGTTTTTCAGTCACATCGTTGTTTACAATTCTTATTCAATAAGGATGATGGGACTGGTTTAAGTACAGGTTTGGAACTAATGCTGTTCATAAGTAGCCTCAGCTTTAGCTTTGGTGAACTGTGCCATGATCAGACACTTAAAGCAACTGTTTGTTGATAAGCAGTTGAACCCAGGGACAACAACTAAAGGCTTTCCTTGTGGGCCCATGTAGCTCACTAATGTACATTGTTGTTGAGGTGGAACTTAAACAAAAATAAATATTATACTATTTGTCTTAAATTGGCAGCCAGTTCATGTACATAAATTCCTTTCTCTGTTTGACCTAGCAATAAAAAGGATTTAATTTCTGCTTAGAAGAACTAAGAAAAAAGTGGGAAAATTATTTGTTTTTTCCATTTCCTGGTGTACTTGATCTGTTTTTAGTTTGCTGCTTTTCTTTGCCACTGCATTCTTACTCTCTTAGTTCACTTCCTGCTGTCTGGTATTCCTGAGGATAGACAACATTTGGTTATTTTCATAAGTAGAGATGGACTAACTAGTTAAAGCAGAGTACCACTTTGTCCAATTCAGGTTTGTGTTTGGAACATGTTAATTTTTAATACTAGAAGATTTTAGTAATGAACTTCTCAGTGGTTCCAGGTCTCTTTCCTTTGTAAAAACTCCCTTGAGTCCCTTGATTGTGTACTAGGAATAAGTTCTTAAAAAAAAAATCTGGCTCATGAGACCTTAGGAAACTTGATTACAATCTAGAAGCAAAGCTATGCAATTCAGCATCTCAAATAGCATTGAAAGATGAAAACTCTTTGCAGAGTGCTGTCTTCTTTGAACATCTCTAAATTTAGCTCTTTTCTACTTACAAAACAAAACTATCCTCTAAGGATAGGTATTCTCCAGAGGCCCCAGGAAGCAGCTATTGATATTTCACTTGGGGATACCACCTGACATTCCTAACTTTCCTTTAGGGCCTGCTGGCATCAGAAGAGTGACAATGGTACCAGAGTAGCACTGTGAACATTTCATATGCTCCCTAGACACTACCAACTTGAGAATAGTATGTATGCCAGTGGAACCTCTCCCCCTTGCCTGAAGCTCCTGTCAACAGTCTGAAGCAGAAAGCTTGGGAAGCCCTCATTCAACCTCAGATACAAGGGAGCTTGTATAGATGTGTGTGCATAGTTGTGTGCGCATGCACATGTGCACAAACACAGAGACATACACATTCACGGGCATGTGCACACACACAAAACAAAAATGGCAAGTCTAACAAGTATAAGGACGATGCAAAAATGTAAATATGGAAAGCTTTATGTGAGAAATAATTGCCTTTAGAGATGTTTCAGACTTCTGACAAAGCCAAGAAGCAAAGAAGGACCAGGTCTCTGGCCATTCATTTGCTATTTATTTTCTAGTTTTGAAATCATTCTTTCTGCCCCCACATTCTTGCTTTTAGTCTACTCTAGCAGGAAGAGCAGCTAAATTTATACGACTCAGGAGCATGTGGGGTACATTCTAGTTTTCCTACCTATACAGTCCACTTTGTAGTATAGATGTCTTCCCAGGCTAATAACAGCTTTGCATTGCCAATCAATTTTTTTCCAAGCAAAAATTATGACAAAGTGACTGGTTTAGTATGATATTTTTCTTCTAAAGTGCAACTAGGTGCATGCCAATGAAGAAGGGTTTGGGAAGAGTATTCTCTTATTAGTAAACATTTGTTTATTTAGGTATTCATTTATTACGGTACTAGGAATGAACTTTATGCTTGTGCTAGAACAGATTCTGACCCTCCTATTTGTGTGTTCTTTTGTCCCTGGAGATGATGGGTGTAAGCCTCTGTGCATCAACCAAGATGAAGTCTTATGTACTTTTTGTGTGTGTGGTTCTGATCCTGAGGCTTGAACTCAGGGCTCAGGCTCCACCCCTGAGCATTTTTGCTTGAGGGTAGCTCTCTACCACTTTAACAGGGCTCCACTTTCGGTTTTTCGGTGGTTAATTGGAGATGAGAGTCTCACTGACTTTCCTGCTCCAGCTAGCTTCAAACCATGATTCTCAGATCATAACTTCCCAAGTAGCTAGGATTACAATCATGAGTCACAGTGCCCAGCTATTAGTAGATTTATTTTTCAACTTTGTATCGACATATATCACTGAAAGGGGTTTCATTGTGATTTTCCATACATGCATATAATGTATCTTTATCAAATGTACTCCATTATTCTTGATTGTCCCTTCCCCATTCTTTTCCAGTTTTTAGTGAGCTTCCTTATGCTGTTGTTATACATATGTGTGTGTGTGTGTGTGTGTGGTATGTGGGGTGTGTGTGTGTGTGTGTATATATATATATATATATATATATATATATATATATATATATAATTTACTTCAATCACAATCACCTACCAGGCTTTCCTTTCTCCCTAATTAGTAAACTGACTTTACTATTAGTAACACATGGGAATCATTTAACATAGTTCTAAGCACAGAGAAGGTTACAGTAAATATTTAGTGTGATTTTTTTTTTAGCTTCAAATAGGCTTACTTGATTGACTCCATTCACTTGACTTTAACCACTTAATTCTCTTTACTGTCTCATTCCATAGCTACCAAGCATGTACCCAGCCTGTACGCAGATGATGAGTACTTTGCTGATTATTTTAGAGATGGTGTTTAGTGAACTTTTCTACTCAGGTTGGCTTTGAACTTCAGTTCAGCCTCCTGAGTAACTAGGATTACAGGTAACTAGGATTACAAGCCTCTGGCAGTTTATTATTTTATATGAATGCTTGTTGATAATATTACTTAGAATGCGTAGTTATTATAAATTCAGGTAGTTGTTTCTGTTATTGAGATTTCTATCTTAGTCTGAGTCACCTTTGTTTTTCTGGTTGATTAAGGTATGGCATACCTAACTACCTCCCCAGCATGCCGGATAGCCAATAATAGGATACTATAATAGAAAATCTTTAGGTTTTTAAAAAAAATATTGTAAAGGTGATATACAGAGGTGTTACAGTTACATAAATCAAGTATTGAGTACATTTATTTTTGGACACTGTCACCCCCTCCCTCATTTTTTCCCAGTTTTGAAAATCTTTTTTTTTTTTTTTTTTTTTTTGGCCAGTCCTGGGCCTTGGACTCAGGGCCTGAGTATTGTCCCTGGCTTCTTCCCGCTTAAGGCCAGCACTCTGCCACCTGAGCCACAGCGCCCCTTCTGGCTGTTTTCCATATATGTGGTGCTGGGGAATCGAACCGAGAGCTTCATGTGTAGGAGGCAAGCACTCTTGCCACTAGGCCATATTCCCAGCCCCCTGAAAATCATTTTTAAGTGAATGGATCAAAGAAAATACATAGGCTAGACATAGTAGTTCATACTTGTGATACCAAGTACGTAAGAGGCAGAGGTAAGACTATTGTAGTCCAAGGCCATCCAGGCAAAAACATTAAGAAAACAAACTAAAAGCCTAAGGGATGGGGGCATGGCTCAAATTGTAGGATGATGACCTAGAAAGTGTAGGCCTTGAATACCCATTTTTTTTAAAGCATGTTTGGGAAATTAACATACTGCTGACTAAAAAAGATAATGTAGTTTGAAAGGAAATATAATGTCCATTATTATTAAGGGAACAGTTTTGTAAGGGAACAGTGGCTCATGACTATAATCATAGTCACTTTGGGAGGCTCAGATTGGGAACACTGAAGTTCAAGGCCAGACCAGGTGAAAAGTTAATGAGATGTTATCTTAGACAATAAAAAGCTGAATGCAGTGGTATATGCCTTTCATCTTAGCTATATAGAATGCATGGAAGATCATAGTCCAGGCTGGCCTCAGCTAAAAGAGAGACTGAGACCCTAGCAAACACAAGGTCCTAAGTCCAAATCCCAATAACTGCCAAAAGAAAAAAAAAGAATATTTTCAGGATTAGGGGTACCCTCTGTGTACAGTGTTTACCTAGCCTGTGCCAGCACCATATAATAATGTTAATAATAGTAATAAATTTTAAAATTAATCATATAGTGTTTAATGGAAATTTCAATTTGTATGCTGTACATAACCTGTTTCGATCACAATAGCTTCGATTTATTTTTTCCTCTGCTGTCTTTGTCCTCATTAATAGCATTGTGATCTTCTTACTTGCTCCTATGAGACCCCCTAGTACCTTCTTCTTCCTCACCTTTCAGATCCTGTTAAGTAACCCTGTCTGATCAATTGTATTCTTTTGGGGAGGGGCTTGAACTCAGGGCCTGGGAGCTGCCCCTGAGCTTCTTTTGCTCAAGGCAAGCACGCTACCACTTTGAACCTCAGGACCACTTCCGGTTTTCTGGTGGTGAATTGGAGATGAGTCTCCTAGACTTTTCTGCTGGACTGGCTTTGAACTGTGATTCTCAGATCTCAGCCTCCTGAGTAGCTAGGATTATAAGCGTGAGCCACTGGCACCGACAATTCTTCTAAAAGCCCCAATTCTCCATCTACATCAAAGCCAAGTCACTCTTTCTTGGGACTAGAGCAGTTAGCCTCTTAATGATTCACCAGCAACATGGTCGCTTATACTCTACAACCAAAGGGAGATTTCCCAAAATTAGTGAGGATCCACATCCCTGCCTGTGTGAGCCTGTGTGATCTGGTCTCTCCTTGCTCAGCACTCTCCCCTTGCTATCTCTGGTGAAGTGTTGACATTTGACCTGCTCTGCATTCCTCAGAAGACTTGTCCTTTATTCCTCCAGAGCTGTGCACATGTTTCTTGCCTCTTCTGGAGCCTCTGTTCACTGTCTGCTCTCCTCCTTTCTTGCAGTAGGGCAGAAATGGGGCTTCTGTTTGTTAACCACAGCTCACAGCTTGAAACATGGTGCTGAAAGTACTAATTGGTTGAATGAACACTTTCATAAAAATAAAATCAAAGACATTGATATAAAAACTTGACACAGTATTACTCAAAAGAAAAATAGGAGTTAGTGTGTTTATGCTATTTGTATGTACCAATAGTGTATTAAACACTTCATGTGGAATATCTTTTATTGCAATAATCCTATGAGGTAGCTATGAGCCGTAGTTTGGGTTGTTTTTTGTTGTTGTTTGTTCTTTGTTGTGGTTTTGTTGTTGTTGTTGGCAGTTGTTTGTTAGTCTGTTTATGAACCATACTCTCTCACTATCCTTTGCCACAGATTCTAGAGAGCTGGGACTGTAAGTTACAGGCATATACAACCATGTCCAGCTAGTTTGGATGTTGAATGTCCCCTGGGTCCCGTGTATTAAAGCTAGAGTCTCTCCCCTGTTTGGAGATGGTAGAGCTCTTAGAAGGAGGTATACTGGTAAGGCTTTAGGTCACTTGGGTGTGTGCCCTACCTCAACATAGGGTCAAAGTGACAGGGCCATTCAGTCATGGACTGGAAATTCCAGAGTTTCAAGCCAAAATAATGACTTTCTGTTTATAATAAATTTGCTACCTCGAGTATTTTGTTATAATGATAGAAAGATGACTGACAATACAATTGTCCTGTGGATTCCAGAGTGCCTTTTTGTTTTTTGAACTAGTATTTGAACTCAAGGCCTCACACATGCTGATCAGAGGTGCGCCACCACTTCAGCCACACTCCCAGTCCTTTTTGCTTTAGACATTTCCAATGTAACATCTCATATTTTTTTTTTTTGTCTAGGCTAGCCTGAGAACAGAGATCTTACTATTTATTTCTCCAGGATGAATAGCATACTCCACCACACTCACTTTTTGGTTTAGAAGGACTCTTGTTAATTTTTTGTCTGTGTTGGCTTGGAACCACTATCCTCCTGTTCTCTGCCTCTTGTATAACTGATATTATAGAGGTTAGCTGCTGTGCCCAGCCAGAACACACTTTGATAATCGGGACCCGCTTTCCTCTTCTATCTATGGCTAGGGAACACCCATGTGCTGTGTAGATGGGCTTTGCTGCGGCTTCTCAAGTATTGTCTTTATAATAGGCTTTAGTATATCAGTAAAAGATCAGAATTAAGCATCTAGTTACAAATAATCTTAAGAGAGTGTAAATCAAGAAGTGCCCTAAACTGCCTATGTGCAGATTATGTAATCATTTAAACAACTCAGAATTCAGGCAGTATCATTTTTAGAAAGTTCTTTGGGCCCTCCTATTCCTGATTTGTGCTAGATAGCCTTATCTAAGCTTTAATAGCATTCTTTTTTTGTTATTGCCTTAAATAATTTCTGAAGCAGTGCTTGTGTGTATGTACGGAGGGGTGGGGAGAGTAGGAACAAGAGAAGAATGCTAAAAAAAAATTTCTTAACTATAATTGTGCTTGCCACATGGCATTGTGTTCATGTAAACTGTTGAGTTCTTATTCTTTTCTGGAACTCAAGCTCTTGTTTTCAGTATGTGGCACATGACACGTACTATTTACTCAGATGTTTGTTAATGCATGTAGTCAGTACCTGGCAGAGCCAGGATTCAAATGCAGGCTCCCAGGCCTTTGTGACTTGCAAATTCACAATCTTTGCAACTGATATCTTTGCCCATCTCAGAAATACCTAGTCCTACAAAGAGCATAAAACTAAGTGACTCTGTTGATGTGATTTCACCAAAGGAAGCAGAGGCAAGATGTTTGTGTCCTTGGGAGAGATTCTTGTCTAAGAACTGAGAAAATGGACTGACTCTCATTGAAAGTTGGCAGTCAACTTAGTGAACGTTGCATAAGCAGGTGAAGAAAGGGGTCAAAGTTTTGTGTGCTTTGAAAATAAAACTGCAGTATAGGCTACCCTTTCAAATGGTCCAATATTGGCTTAAAAACCCACACCCAGGAAACAAAGTCTCACTATAGGTAGAATTGTGAATTATTTGATCTTTGGAGAAAAATTAGAAAACAAATGTATATTTAAGTTTCACATATTTTTTAAACTAGCATTTTCAATTCTAGAAATGTGACCTACAGTTATATACATACATATGTCAAAAGGAATGTATGCCATTGCATATATGGATGTTTATACATACACACATATGCAATTATTTATATGTACATATATGGATATATACATTTATATGAATATACATTTGTTTAATCTATGTGTATATAGTGTGTACATGCATATGTATATGCATATACACATGTAAATATACATTGCATGTATGCGCATATGTACCTAATGGTATGTGCTCCTTTTGGCATAAGTGTATGCTTATTTTTACTTTTTAATACATTTATGTGTATACATATGTGTATATGTACATAAACATACAAATTGGCTACTTTGTCCGTGGTAACAAAAGATTGGTGGCAATCTTAAGTGTCCAGTGGGGATAAATTCAATGTATTGACTTATAAAATGGAATATTATTCAGGCCTGAAAATTAAGTTTTTTTTCTATTTACTTCATGAGACTTTTGCCAAGAAAAAAATGCTGTTTATGTAAAAAAAAAAGCCATGTATTTTTGTGTATGCATAAATTATTTCTAGAAAAAAATAAACAGCAGTGGTTGCCTCTTAGGAGGGAAACTATAAGAAAGATAGTTTGGTTTCCTTTCTCCTGGAGACAGACAGTAAGTAGGCAAATAACAAAAGGCATTTTTTTTTAATATGTATCTTGCAGGAAACAATCAGGTATGATTCTTAAATTGGAGAAAAAAAAAAAAAAAAAAAAAAAAAACGTGTTCCAGCCAAAATCACAGAGAGGAGGTAGCAGGTATGAAATGAACCACTATCTGGGTGCCAGACTGGTTTGAGGTTGTGCTTCCTATTGAAAAGGCTAGGAACTAATATTTTAAGGTCACACTTGCTGCTGTGTGGAGAATGGTTCAGAAGGGCGTTGAGAATGACAGGTGGTCAAGAGACCAATAGAGACAGATGATATGTTTGATTTCATAGTTTAACATTCTTTACTGACAAGTTTCTTGATCTGTAGGTGAAAAGGTAGATCATATTGCTGATTTGTGTTTTTTTAATTCTGAGGGAGCTTGAGACGTATTTTTTATAGAATGTATTTTGGTGTAACTAGTTGTTTTTCTAGGATTGCTGTGGAATTGTTTTTTCTCTCACAATCTTGGAGGTTGCAACTCCAAAAATCAGGATGTCGGCAGAGCCATGCTCCCTCTGAAACCTGCAGGGGAGAACTCTGTGCTGGCTCTTCCTAGATTTTGATGGGGGTTGTTAAGTCTCTGAGTCCTTGACCTGTAACTGCCTTGCTCCAGTCTCTGTAATCACATAGTATTCTTCTGTGTCTGTTGCCACACAACATTTCCTCTTCCTGTAAGGGCACAGTCATATTGGATTGTAGTCCATCCTAATGACCTCATCTTAACTTGATTACATCTTCAAATGTCCTGTTTCCAAATAAGATGTCAAGGGTAGGATGTCAGCATATCTTTTGGAGGAAACACAGCTAAATCTGCCACACCAATGATTTCTGCATTTTGTTGTTCCAGGCTACTGTCTATTTTCTAACATTCACTGACATTTTTATGAGGATATATACTTGTTTGAAATGTCACCATTTTCAGATTCCGAAGTCTTCAAGGGCTCCAACTATGTGATCTCCATTATCTTCTACTTCTATTACTTTATCGTGATTTAACTTTGTTTTTCCTTTTCACTTGGTTCACTTTCTTCACCTTTTTTTTCTTGTGTTTTATCAGTATCCATTCTCCACTTAATGCCTTTTAGTGTGGCCATCATTAAATAGACTTTCTCTTTTATAACGATGTATTCCTTTATATCTTATTTTGGAGAGTTAAATTTTCTTTACATGCAATGTTTTAATAGATCTTTGTCAGAATTTTTCTATTGCATGGCATATCTTGGGAGGAATTTGTGTGTGTGTATGTGTGTGTGTGTGCGCACGCATGCACGCTCACACGCTTGCACATGCACATTGCTAATCCTGGAGCTTGAACTCAGGGCCTGGGCAATGTCCTTGAGCTCCTGTGCTCAAGGCTAGCAATCTTCCACTTGAGTCATGGCTTCATTTCCAGTGTTTTTGGAGATAATAGTCTCATGGTCTTTCCTGCCTGGGGCTGGTTTTGAACTGTGATCATCAGAACTCAGCCTCCTGAGTTGTTGGGGGAAAGTCTTAAATTTTTTTTTATGGTGCTGGGACTTGAACTCAGAGATTTATGCTTGTTAGTCAGGTGCTCTGCTGCTTGAGCCACACTTCTAATCCTGCTGGGGAATGGGAGGAATGCTTGACCTGTCTTCTGTTTATCAAATTCTGTATTTAATTTTTTCCTTGTCACACACCCTATTATTGTTGTATTGTCACCTGTGAATAGACATGCCTAATTCTAGGTAAATTGTCAAAAGATAATGGATAGAATGACTAGTAGACCACAGAGTTGGGCTTGTTATTTCTAACCCATTTTTCCTCAGCACTCTGCTGTGAAATGGAAAACATCTTGCTCAACACAAAAGTCCTAGACAGATACTGTAAGGCACCCAGGAAGGAGATAATTTACCATGACCTTTTTCATTTATCAAGGTCATCTACTGCAAAGAAATTGCACCTATTTTTTTCTCGTTTGCCTAAACACTTTGACCACCTGTATTTTGAAGAAACTAAGATAGGATTTCTAATTACCTCTTTATATAGTTCTTCCTCATAGCTACTTGAAAGTGTCTAGTGGGACTAATTTTACTCTGAAACCGCCTGCATATTATACCCCTGCCACTTTTGCAAAATATTTTGCATTTGAATACTCAGGAAGTACAACCCTATGTTTACATAGGTTTACATAGGTTGTATATGTTCACATATAATACAAATATATATTATATATTTGAATATAATATATATAATATATATTATATATAATATATTATATATAATAATATAATATATAATTATATAATTATATATAATTATTAATATAATTATTAATTATATATAATAATATAATAATATATTATATATAATATATATTATATATTTGAACTATATAATAAGTAATGAATATTATTAAAATTATCTTTATTATACATATTTGTATTATATATATATATTTGTGTGTTTATTTCAGATTTCAGATGCAAAGCACTATTGTTCTCCAGAGTATTACCTTTATATTTTCTTTTTTTTTTTTTTTTTTTTTTTGGCCAGTCCTGGGACCTGGGCTCAGGGCCTGAGCACTGTCGCTGGCTTCTTTTTGCTCAAGGCTAACACTCTGCCACTTGAGCCACAGCGCCCCTTCTGGCCATTTTCTGTATATGTGGTGCTGGGGAATTGAACCCAGGGCCTCATGTATACGAGGCAAGCACTCTTGCCACTAGGCCATATCCCCAGCCCCCTTTATATTTTCTTTATAGCCATACATCCATTCAAAATCATTTAGAACCTCTTTGTTTCAATTAAGGGCTAATAAAAAATTCTAGCCCTTTGTGGAGATCAGGCTGTGCCTTGCTCTCAGTTATTTTATGTTGTATAAAACAGTCATTTTCAAGCTGGGTTTTCCCTGAGTGACTTTGTTTTATTAAAAAAAAAAAAGCAGTTTGATCCATTTTGTTTCAGTGAATATTTTTAAACCTCTTACATTAGTTTTTAAAAGTCAATGACTATTAAGCTATTTCAACCATTTTTGGAGATTTGAAGGGAAAAAGAAGTGAGCAGACCATTGTTGGTGGGAGTGCAAATTAGTACAACCACTTTGGAGAACAGTATGGAGGTTTCTCAAAAAGCTCAATATAGACCTACCCTATGACCCAGCCATACCACTCCTAGGCATCTATCCTAAACAGCAAAACCCAAGATATCAAAAGGACATTTGTACTTCCATGTTTATCACGGCACAATTCACAATAGCCAAAATTTGGAAACAACCCAGATGCCCCTCCACAGACGAATGGATCCAAAAAATATGGTACTTATACACAATGGAATACTACATAGCGATTAGGAATGGTGAAATATTGTTATTCACAGGGAAATGGTCAGAACTCGAACAAATAATGTTGAGTGAGACAAGCCTAGAACACAGAAAACAAAGGGGCATGATCTCCCTGATATATGACTGTTAACAAAGGGAGACAGAGAGACAGTAGAGACCAAGTCTGTGAACACTGTATATGTGCTTGATACATTGTATATTGCATATGGGTCTACCTGACCTAGACAAGGGATGGAAAAACAGGTTGTAAGATATCACAAGAAATGTACACACTGCCCTACTATGTAACTGCACCCTCTTTGCACAACACCTTGTAAAAAAATTTATGTTCAATTAATAATAAAAAAAATAAAAAAAAGAAGTGAGCAGAACAAAGATCATAACACTAGTGTTGGAGACTGAGTGTCAGGAAGAACTCCACTTGGGTTCTGAGTTAACCCCCAGTAATACAAAGGGGATGGGGAGGAGAACGACTACAATAAAACTATCCTTTTGAGTATTAAGTCTGTGAAGTCTGACAGGTGCATAGTTTTGTGTTATAGTTGCATTTCTTTATGGTGCTAATGCTGGCCTACAACTCTCAATCCTCCTACATCAGCCTAGCAAGTAGCTGAGATCATAGGAACATACCTTGAGTTTTATGACCCAAAATATTCCCCTGTGCCGCCTGTGATCTGTCTCTTCCCTACTCCCTGGCAAGCATTGATGTTTTCTGTCTCTAGCTTAAAAAAAAAAACTTTTAAAATAAAATATTTTTGAATCAATAAGGAGGAAGAGGAGGACTCCATATAGAAAGTGGTAGAGAGAGAAAGGGAATTTTCCAAGCAGATGGGGAAAGAGACTAGGAAAAAGATGTTCTAGGAAGAACAAGGGCAACACCATGAGGGTTGATACTTTGAAGACTGTGAACTGCTCATCTACTGAAGAACCAGAGTGTCCAAATCAGAGAGCAGTGGTTCAAGAGACCTTGACAGATAGAAGAGTAGTTACTTCTTAGGAGTCAAATGAAGAGGAACTTGCAGGCCACATCTTGTTTGCCATACAATACACTTTAGGATTTCTCACTCATAATGATTTGTTGGGTTAATCTTTGCCAATGTAGCATGTACTTTTATTACCCTACCATCCTCTATAGTTATTACTTATTTACAGTACTTCCTTGTTCTGTTCTGTTTTTAAATTCCAGTTAGGCCCATTGTCCAGAACAAAGTAGACATTGAATAAATATTTGAAGAATTAATTGTAAATTTTTCATAACAAGCTTGCACACACAGGTCATAGAAACACCTTCCTTGTTCTCTTGGAAGAGAAGGTATCACTCCATTTACCTTCTATGATAATTACTGCAGTTTCTTCCCGAGGCAAACCATGCAGGTGACTCCATTCCCTTCCTGTTTACTTCTACCAGACTTTCCAAAGCAGGCTGGAACCTTGAGTTAAAATGTATATTGGCACCATCTAGTGGTAAATTTGAGACCTAACTAGAATGGAAAGTTTTATATTAAATCACCAACTAAGAATTTCAAGTTGAGCTTTTAACATTTTGGAAATTGCCAAAGCATTGTATTTAATACAGCATTTTGGTGAGCCTCTCTCACTATTTTCATGTTAATAGACATTATTTATAAGCATTACTGATATTATGAATCTTTTGTTTTTATTTCTTGAGACAGGATCTTGCCATGTATTCCAGGTTAATGTCCAGCTCACTGCATAGATAGCTTGGATTGGCCTCAAACTCACTATGTAGCTCAGGCTGGTCTCGAACTCTTGATGCCTCAGCCTCCCTTGTGTTGGGATTATAATCATGTACCACCATGCCTAGCATCTGTGTATATGTTTCATTCTATTTTGAAATTTCATCCTATTTTGATGCCTAGATATTTTTATAACCATGTTTTACTTGAACTAAAATAGTGGCGCTGTGGCTCAAGTGGTGGAGTGCTAGCCTTGAGCTGAAGAGCTCAGGGACAACACCCAGGCCCAGAGTTCAAGTCCCATGATCAACCAAAAAAAGAAATTAACACATTACTTAAACTAAAATACAATTTTAGAAAAGAATGGCTTGTTAATGGACATAAGAACTACCCAGTGAAAAGTACATTATCAAACAAACTTAAAAATCTTAGGACAACATTTTAAACTTATGCATGATGTGTTATGTCTCTTAATCAGAGTAACATATTCATAAAGTAAGTTTTCCCTAACATCCTTTTGCTACTTTTCATGCTTTCTATTTGGCTAGTTTGAAAATCAAATAATCCTGTTCCTTTCTTTTCCTTGGAGATATCTGCTGAGCATATACAGATTTACAGGTTAAGCTAGAAAGACTTGAGAGGTGGATTTTGTTTTATTTTGTAGATCTTTAAAATATGAGTGGTGTGCCCTTCTTGCTGATGACTTTGAACTGACAGCTGAAGCAAGGAATTGCATTATGATTATTGAATTCGTCCCTCATATGTAAGGTTGCTGTGATTTAGGGAGCAGTGTTAATATCTACTAATATCTCCCTCATGTATAATATAAGGGTAATTGCTTAAAAAAAGCATTCAATGCCAGAGGGATAAATGGGTATAATTATTACCATTTCACTTAAGTAGCACTCACAAAGCCTGATTGCTACCAAGTCTGTAACGTACAGAAAGGCACCCAAATATAAAGGACCAAAGTCAGTATTTTTAGCTGCTACATAAACGTCTGGCAGTAGAGAAGATGATCAAGAAAACCACAATGGAAAAACTTACAGGAAACCTCAAAGTGGTCAATAAATCTATTTAAACACACACTAACTGCATGATAAAAAAATACTGGTTTAAATTTATTGTTGACATTATCTTCAACTATTTGTTTCCATTCCTACTCTTAGCTGCCAACCTTCATTTCATTAAAAGAAGTTAAGGATCCGCCAGGCACTAGTGGCTCATGCCTGTAATCCTAGCTAGTCAGAAAGTTGAGATCTGAGGCTGGAGATTCTAAGAAAGCCTGGCAAGGATAGTCTATGAGACTGCTATCTCCAATTAACCAGCAAAATGCCCAAATGTGGAGTTGTGGCTGAAATGGTAAAGAGCTAACCTTGAACAAAAATGTTTAGGGACAGTGTCCATGCAGAGTCAAATAAAGCCCCAGTTTAAAAAAACACAAAACCAGGTGCCAGTGGCTCATGCCTATAATCCTAGCCACTCGGAGGCTGATATTTGAGCATCACAGTTCAAAGCCAGCCTGGGCAGGAAAGCCCATGAAACTCTGATCTCCAATTAACCACCAGAAAACTGGAAGTGGTGCTGTGGCTCAAAGTGATAGAGCACTAGCCTTGAGCACAAAGAGTCTCAGGGACAGTGCCCAGGCCCTGAGTTCAAAAGCCCCATGACCAACAAAAGAAAGAAAAAGGCGGGGAGGGAGGGAGGAAGGAAAAAAGGAAAAAAGGAAGGAAGGAAGGGAGGGAGGGAGGGAGGGAGGGAGGGAGGGAGGGAGGGAGGGAGGGAGGGAAGGAGGGAAGAAGGAAGGAAGGAAGGAAGGAAGGAAGGAAGGAAGGAAGGAAGGAAGGAAGGAAGGAAGGAAGGATCGATCTTGCCTTTTGGTTCCAAATGCTTATTCTTTTCCTGTCATGGCCTTTATAGGAAGAGTGCTGATAGTCTCAGAACCAGCCTTTTGCCTGTGGGAACACTTTATTCAGCAAGGGTATCTATGAATTCAGTACTCTCAGATCCAACTATCTGCATTAAAAATATTTAGGGGAAGAACTGTATCTGTATTGAACATCCGTAGAAGCTTTTCCCTGCCATCATTCCCTAAACAATGCTGTATAACAACTACTCGCATAGCATTTACTTTGTATTTCTACCAAAGTAACCTAGAGATGATTTAAGCTATCTAGGAATATACTTTAAGTTCTGTGAAAATACCATGAGGATTTATGTAAGGGACGAGTATTTGTAAGTTTGGATATCTATGGATGGGATAGATGGGTCTTTGAACCAGGCTCCCACAGATACCAAGGGATCACTATATATCTACCAGCTCCTCTTCAGCAAATAGAATGTACAGTCAAGCTGTGGTTCACATGTTTATAAACATGGATTATGGGTAAAAAGCAGATGTGTATAGGTTTTTCTCAGGTTTTTATCTGGCACCATTTGAACTTAGGGCTTCATATTCACCTGGCATATATACACATATATATAAGAATACATATTATCTGGGTATATATACAATTATATATACACATGTAATCATATATATATACACATATACAATCTTTGTACAAAGAGGTTTCAATTCAACCTGTCAGTTTGAGTACAATGCATCTTGATCAGTGTCACTCCTCCCATTCTCCCCATTTCTTACAACCCCATCCATCCCCTCAAGTTATCTAGTTTCATGAACCTTTTCTACCTTGATTAACTTCAAGCCTCAATCCTCCATATCTCAACCTCCTAAGTAGCTAGGATTATAGACATCAGCCAGAGATGCCCAGCTGTGTTTCATGTTTAAATTTTTTCTTTGCATATTTATGTATTTATATTGACAATTCCAATCATGGAGCTTTCTCTCTTTTTTTTCTTTGTTCTTATGACATCTTCCCACTTGCTTGTGTGGGCTGCATCCTCTTTTCCTCCATCTATATTATCCCTCTGCTTATGTACAAGGATGCATAAAATAGAAATTCTTCCATCTTTTCCATGGTTAGCACATACTCATTTATTAAATATATCTGTACAAATACATATATACATATGTCAGGTACCTTTTTAACTTTTGTTTATGTGGGAAAGATAGGGTCAGAGTATATATGCTTTTATACTTTTGATTATGTGTACCTTTCAAACAAGTATCCCATTCTGGTGGTATACCATTCCTGAGAATTTTTCCCACAGAAATAAAATACTGACTTGAGATACTGTCTAGAGCATTTTGTGCATATCATTCATAGTAACAGGCAGAAGGAGGACCATTGAACACATCATGACATATCTACTCTATGTGATTTTAGGAAGTTACTAAAAGTATTTAATTTGTACCATAAGTGTCTCCTCTACCATTCCTCCTGTTATGGGCTTTACTGGTGGTGTGTTTTTTTTTCCTTTATTGACATTTTAGTGAGGTTTCAAAGACAGGGAAGAAATCAATGTTTGTGAGCAAGCCTCTTTACAATTGAAAATCTGGTTAAGTGAATTTCAATACCTGACTTCTTTTTCTTTCCTACTAGAGATCTGATGTTTTCTTTGATTATCATTCCCCCTCCCCTTTTATTTCCCTTCTGTATTTTGGAAACAGGAAATTCCTGGCCTCTAACATATTAAATTTTTCTTTCTTCACTGACTTTTAACCTCAACTGGTCTTTTCTGCCAGTAGCATCTGAAGGGCACAGCCTGAAACATCATCTCTAAGAGTAAACTCAGTACCAAGGAAATGTCAGTTTAGGAAGTGTTTCTTAAATATTTGGATTTGCTTGGTAATAAAAGACTCATAGAAAAAAGATAGTGCTTCTGTAACCAAGGCTATGTCTTTGTTTTCTTTTGCCCCTGTACAGATTTGAAAAAGGGCGTATCTATACATTCATTGGAGAAGTTGTTGTCTCTGTGAATCCTTACAAGTTGTTGAACATCTATGGGAGGGACACAATTGAGCAGTATAAAGGTCGTGAGCTGTATGAGAGACCTCCACATCTTTTTGCTATTGCTGATGCTGCTTACAAGGCCATGAAGAGGCGATCAAAAGACACCTGCATTATGATATCAGGTATTTGAAGGGGGTCTTTGGTATATCCAAGGTCAACATTTATTTAACTTAATTTTCACTCAGGGATCTACACAATTATTATTATTATTTTTTGGATAGTCCTGGGGCTTGGACTCAGGGTATGAGCACTGCTCAAGGCTAGCACTCTACCACTTGAGCCACAGTGCCACTTCTGGCTGTTTTCTATATATGTGGTGCTGAGGAATTGAACCCAGGGCTTCATGTATAGGATGCAAGCACTCTTGCCACTAGGCCATATTCCCAGCCCTACACAATTATTTTTTTTTTTTTGGCCAGTCCTGGGCCTTGGACTCAGGGCCTGAGCACTGTCCCTGGCTTCTTCCCGCTCAAGGCTAGAACTCTGCCACTTGAGCCACAGCGCCGCTTCTGGCCGTTTTCTGTATATGTGGTGCTGGGGAATTGAACCTAGGGCCTTGTGTATCCGAGGCAGGCACTCTTGCCACTAGGCTATATCCCCAGCCCCATACACAATTAATTTTTAAGTTAAAAACCTAACCAATTTTATAGGGACAAAAATAGTGAACATTAAACACAAAATTATTATCATTTCTGGATCATCCTCTAGTCTTGGTTCTGGAAGCAAAGGAAGGAAGATTGAACCCGGAGGTCAGTCTGGAGCTCTTAAAGAGACCTCATCTCATTAAAAAATGTACTTGGATGCCTTCTGGTCAGTTTGTAAACTGAGTTAGTATGGAATACGCTTCCAACTATATCAAACACTACAACTACCAGTTAAAACAACAATCTTTCCATAGTAACAGAATGAAACCAAGAAAATGAAGTACTCAGATCCTGGATGTGAAGAATGAACTGATCAGCTTGATTTTGGGGGGTTGCTGTTGAAGCAAATGCAGATGCATGGGGGCCAGAAATAAGCTTTTGAGCTCAGGGCTTGAGCTTTAAAGTCCAGTGATGAGCAGATGACTTACAGCTCCGTGTGTTTAAAACTGGAGCCAAGCTACTCATTGAAAGCTAAGTTGTTGGAAGCATCTCAGTTGTGAAGAGGACAAGGAAAGTAACTTCCACTGGTTTAGGCTGGCCTCTCTTGAATGTGGAAATTTCTTTTGGTACTAATAATACTTGAATTTGCACTAGTGGGTTTATGCTTAAAAAAAGATTTTATAAGCGAGGTGCCCATGGCTTATGCCTGTAATTCTAGCTACACAGGAGGCTGAGATATGAGGATTGTGGTTTGAAGTTAGCCCAGGCAGGAAAGTCTGTGAGACTCTTACCTCCAATAAACTACTCAGGAAATGCCAAAAGTGACACTATTGCTCAAGTGGTAGAGCCCCAGGACTGGCAAAAAAAACCCAAATGCTTTTATAATCATTTTATTTTGTTTATCAAAACAACTCTTTGAGTGGCTTATAGGATAGTTATTTTTCTTTTTTACAATAAGAATATTAAAGTCCAGAAGGTTAAATAATGTTAAAGAATAATAGCCAATGCAATATTTACAAAACTGTATGGTGTAGGGGTTGGGAATATGGCCTAGTGGTAAAGTGCTCGCCTCATATACATGAAGCCCTGGGTTCGATTCCTTAACACCACATACATAGCAAAAGCCAAAAGTGGTGCTGTGGCTCAAGTGGCAGAATGCTAGCCTTGAGCAAAAAGAAGCCATGGACAGTGCTCAGACCCTGAGTTCAAGCCCCAGGACTGGAAAAAACAAAACAGAAAAAAAAAAAAACCTAAATGGTATAAACCAACTGTACAACTCATGGGGGGAAAGGGAAATGGGAACAGTGGAGGGAAATGAGGGAGAAGGTATCAAGTTGCATAAGAAATGTACTTACTGCCTTACATGTGAAACTGTAACCCCTCTGTACTTCACTTTAACAATAAAGAAATGAAAAAAAAAAGAATAGCCCCCAGACTACATTATATTAAAACAAATTACAAAACCACTGTTGCCTGGTTGTTGTAGAAGGTGAAGGATAAGTTATACAAGTGTATCATCTAAAAGCAAAAAGTCCTTTCTTTTTTAATGTGTCCTCATCACAACATTCCAGGAGCAACAGCTGTTTAGTATTTATCCTTTTATACATTTCTTCTGTATACTCAAGTATATCGCAATACATGCATATATAAGTATACATATGGCATTGTTGAATTATACCTATTACATAGCTTGTTTTTACATTTAGCAGTATATAAGGGGACATCTTTTCACTAGATTTTCTATCAAACTAGTTTATTCTCCCTTCCTCTTCCCTCCCTTTTTTTTCTTTCATAGTATTTACGTTTGAACTTAGAACCTCTTGTTTGCTATGCAGGTGTTATACCAAGTCTACTTGTTATTTTACTTCTTTCTCACTTTTTCAATATGTTCATATCTATCAGAACCAACAGGAAAAAAATTACAGGACAAAAATGAAATAGTGCAATACAAGGGATTTTTTTAATAAATTTCATAATAATTTCAAATTATTCTAATGCAAGTAAGTTTAAACTACTATGTTAAGTCATGCATGATTCTTCACTTTAGGGGAAAGTGGAGCTGGTAAAACAGAAGCCAGTAAGTACATTATGCAGTATATTGCGGCCATCACCAACCCAAGCCAGAGAGCAGAGGTTGAAAGGTAAGTGCATTGTCCAGTAAGAGAGACTCTAACTGGGGCTTCACTTTCTCTACTAGCTTGGCCTACACTGATGGGCACTGAGAAATTTTCAGCTATTAAACTGCCTTGATTCTCATAGTGTATATTGTTTCTCTCCTTTTATTTTATCACCCTATTTACAGATTTGTTCTTTAATAGAAAAAAATACTGCTGTAGTCAACTTTTTTTTTTAAAGGCTCTGAAGTAGTAGTAGTATCCTCATTTTAGTTTTTTCCCCAGGCCTGAGGCTTGGACTCAGGGCCTGAGCACTGTCCCTGGCTTCTTTTTGCTCAAGGCTAGCACTCTACCACTTGAATCACAGTGCTATTTCCGGCTTTTCCTGTTTATATGATGCTGAGAAATTGAGCCCAGGGCTTTGTGCATGCTAGGCAAGCACTCTTACCACTAAGCCACATTCCCAGCCCTCTCCTAACTTTTTATAATAATTTTTATTTATCTGTGTTAAAGAGTGAAGAACATGTTGCTTAAGTCCAACTGTGTGCTGGAGGCATTTGGAAATGCAAAAACCAATCGTAATGACAACTCAAGCAGGTTTGGAAAATACATGGATATCAACTTTGACTTTAAGGGAGATCCTATTGGTGGACATATCAATAACTACTTATTGGAGAAGGTAAGATGTGCTTAGCTTCTGAGGGTAATCTTTAAAAGACTTGAGCCAAATACATTTCTTACACCTGCAATCATAGATATTTTTGAGGTGGAGCTCAGAGGAATCAAAGTTTGAGACCAGCCTGGACAAAAAATTGGTGAGGCACACATCTCAAATGGTGGCACATTCCTGTCATCCCAGCTCCACATGAAGCATATATAAGAAGATGGTGGGGGCTGGGGATATGGCCTAGTGGCAACAGTGCTTGCCTCGTATACATGAGGCCCTGGGTTCGATTCCCCAGCACCACATATACAGAAAATGGCCAGAAGTGGCACTGTGGCTCAAGTGGCAGAGTGCTAGCCTTGAGCAAGAAGAAGCCAGGGACAGTGCTCAGGCCCTGAGCCCAAGCCCCAGGACTGGCCAAAAAAAAAAAAAAAGACGAACAAGATGGTGGTCCTGGCCAGCCTTGGCATGAACATGAGACTATCTTTAAAAACCAAACCAAAAAGGCTGGGGGTATGGCTCAAGTGGTAGAGCACCTGCTTAGCAAGCACAAGGCTTTGAATTTAAGCCTTAATACCACCAAAAGAAATTTAAAGTAATTGGTTATATTTATTGCATTTCATTTATTGCTTTGAAACGATGCTTAATCCCATCTTTCAAATTTGCTTCCTGTGGTAAGATAGTCTCTCCTTTCTTCCTCCTTCTCTGTTTTTATAAGCACTTACTGTATCTGTTTGGGAGGTATTTTGAACTTTGTAGATGCAGATTGAGGAGTGGGGAGAGGGTGTGTGAGCTAACGTCAATTAATAAACAGTCTAGCACTATTCACACCTTAACATACATCACCACATTGCGTTTTAACTTTCCTTTTAGTTTCTATTTGTTCACTTTTTTATAGTATCATATATGTATTTTCTAAGCTTATATTCTAATTATAAAGCATTCTGTAATTGGTCAATGAAGAGAGAATGTGTGTATGTGTGTCTGTGTGTCTGTGTATCTTTGTCTGTACGCCTGACTATGTTTGTGTTTCTTTGGGGGCTGGAAATCGAGGCCTCGTGCTTTTTCATTCATGGTTGGCATTCAAACACTTGAGCCACACTTCCACTTTCAGCTTTTTGCTGGTTAATTAGAAATAAGAGTCTCACAGATTTCTCTGCCGGTGCTGGTTCCAAACCTTCTCAGATCTCACTCTCCTAAATAGCTAGGATTACAGATGTGAGCCTTTGGCACCTCAATAGTAAGTATGTTTTTATCTGCTTATGTTAATGCTAGACCACATTTCTAGAAGATTCCAATTAAAAGATTTCTAGTGGGACAGTCTGAGAGGCTGTGTCCTAACCTTGATAAACACTAGGCCTGATTGCAGAGAGCACATGGCATTTATTCTCCCAAGTTTCATGGCTCAGCTGTGTTTCACAAAGCCATCTCCAGCAGAACTGTGCTCCAATCTTAGCTCGCATGCCTTCCCAGTAAAAGGTTTCCTATTCCATTTATCCCATAGTGTGTTTTAATGGCAGTATAATATCTATTCTTGTTATATTGAGGTCAGACGATTAAGGAAATACGTATTTTATCTGAATCAGTTAAAAAATTACAGGAAATGCCAAGTATCACCAGCCTCATTTTCAAAACGTTTCATGGCTTACTGTGTGTATATATTTAATCAAAAGGATTCCTTTGAATGAAACACATTTGGAACCTTCTCCTAATAGCAATTTTTTTGGAACCATCTAAGGCAGCAGTCTCTAGGGACTGATCTTGCTAAGCTGATTTTATTATAGGATCTAAGGCATTACTCTTTGAATTGCCAGCTGATCCTGGAGAAGGGAATGTTGAGAATGTTCCTCCCTAGCATTCCTTTCTAGTATCTCCACACAAATCTCTGTCCCTTACCAAACACCATCTTTAGCTCCAAGTTAAATGTTATATTACATATTCATATTTATTCTTCAGAAAGTTTAGAGACCTCTGCATTAGGCACTAAAAAGAATTACTGGGAAATCTAGTCTTAGGCAGATTTTATCTATAGGGTCTTTAGGATATCTAAAGCCACCATTGACACCAACTTTTATTTTATAGCTGCATTTTCAGATTAACCATTTCAATGTGTTTTTTTCTTAGTCTCGAGTGATTGTTCAACAGCCTGGAGAAAGAAGCTTTCATTCTTTCTATCAGGTTAGTAATCTTCTGTTAGATATGAGAACTAATCATTCACTCAGCTGTATAGAAATTGTATATCTCTAGGGGCTGGGAATGTGACTTAGTGGTAGAGTGCTCACCTAGCATGCATGAAGCCCTGGGTTTGATTCCTCAGCACCACATACACAGAAAAAGCCAGAAAGTGGGCACTGTGGCTCAAGTGGTACAGTGCTAGCCTTGAGCCAAAAGCTCAGGGATAGTGCCCAGGCCCTGAGTTCAAGCCCGAGGACTGGCAAAAAAAGAAAAGAAAATGCATATCTCTATATTGGGCTTTTGCCTGTCTTGTACCTCTCATGATCATTGTCCTCACAATTTATTACATGTAGACACACACACACACACACACACACACACACACACACTCCACTCTACCCTACCTCCTTCTTAAGAAACATGACTAACATGACTTGATGAGAGCTGGCAGATGGGAGAGCAAAGCAAATAGACACCTAGGTTTAGCATCACCTACACACCTTTGCAACATGTATAATGATTTAGTAATCATGAAAGCTTTTTATATGGTACTTTCTAAATGTGTTAAATTTTCTTTTCTTTTAAATTGAAGGTATTGTTCCTATATTTGGAAGTTTCCGAAATGGGCTTACAAATTCCATTTTCTTTGTTCTTAGAGGCAATACAGAAATAGAATTACTTGAAAAGAAACACAAGACTTATGAATTCAAGGAAGAATAGTTTTCTGTATCACATTAGAGCTTAAGGGGAAAAATGAATACGCTTTTGGAACGCTATTAAGAGTTTTAAAACAAAATCTTTTGCTTTATAGTGCTAGGCTTAATCCCAGTACTTAGGAGGTTAGTTGGAGACCAGCCTGGGCTTCATAGCAAGTTCCAGGCCAGTCTTGGCTATGTAGTAAAATCCTGTCTCAAAAACATAATCTTTTAAATATCATAAAAATCTTTAAAATATCCCTCCTCTTAGCAAGTCCACCTGCAGAGAACAAGTATTATACATTATTATACTTTTAAAGCCAAAAGTAATATAATCTAAGGGTAATTAACTGGCTAATCAACTTAAGTGATATTATATTGGATTTTTAAGAATTAAAACTACAAATTGAAGACCAATTCCATGTGTAAACTACCTCTGAAGGTGAGTGACAATACAACTGAAAGCAGTGACAAGTTGGACACTGATGTCTCATGTCTATAATCCTATCTACTTAAGAAGCTTGAGACCTGGAGATCAAAGTTCAAAACCAGCCCAGGCAGAAAAATTCTACTTTGTCTCCAAAATAGCCAACAAAAAATCAGGTTGGGGGTGTGGTTCAAGTGGTAGCATGACAGCTAAATGAGCAAGCCAGGCAAGCACAAGGCTGAGTTTAAACACTAGTACCAAAAACAACAGCAAAAATAAAAGAAAAAGAAAAGAAGATAGGTAGATTGGTTGACTTTAGGTCAACTATTTTTCTATTAAGTGTAAAACAATTGTTTATTTTTAGAATTCAAAGCTTTTGCCAGGATTTTCCCACTTGGATGAAGATATTGATGTGTATTTTCAGCCATCATGACTAGTAACAGTCTCTTGGTTGCCTGGTTTCCCCTTGATGGGGAAAGATATTTCAGCATACCTGTGACTCAGCCTATCACTGTCTACTGGTACCTTTTACTTCTCTGGAATACTGACTTTTTCTAAATTCTGAACAGCCCTATGCCCCATCTATAATTACAGTGTTATGACCACCTCAGGGCAAGGAATCCTGTCTTACAGCTGCCATATTCAAAGCAAGAAATATTCTTGTTATGTTATATATACACTGACATTTTAAGTAATGTTCCTCAAGACAGTTTACCATGTGATAACATGATATTGCCCTTTATCTTCAGATTAAAAACAATAATGAAAACCCAAATCAAAACAATACATAATTCTTCAAAACATGAAACAGGACAAACTAAATGAATAAAGTCCAGAAAATGAATAAAAATTAAATTACCACTGGCTTTGAATACTTGGTATTTTTGGTTTTGTATATATTTTGCCCATTTATTTCTTACTAAATGTTTTTCAGCTGCTCCAGGGGGCTTCAGAGCAGACCCTGCGCTCTCTACATCTCCAGAAATCCCTTTCATCCTACAACTATATTCATGCTGGAGCTCAACTAAAGGTGAAGATTTTTATCTTGAAGATTGCTCAGGCATAGAAGCAAACAGAGAATCAGAAGGGACATTAACTATCTGGCCAAGTCTGCTGCCCTTAGGGAAAAAAATCTCTACTTTAAAAATTCTCAGGAACAGAATTCAGTACATCACTGAATTGACCACATAACTAAATAATAAGTGACTGTTTTGTTACCGTCTAATAGAAGTTATTTTCCTGTGTTTATTATTTTCTTTTACTTTTTCTTTTGATTGCATTTATTTTAATACTATAAAAGTATTAGCAGAAGTAGGAAATCTGCCTCCTAAGGTTTCATATGATTGTTGCCAAAGGCAAGTTGATAAGACAGTGCAAAATTAAAAAGCACTTTCATTCTCCATTCACTGTTTTGTTTTGTTTTTCCCAAATAGTGATGTGGATGTATCTATCTTGAAAATAGTTGTGTGACCTTGAGACATATCTGTGTATTCAGCTTTCCAAATTACCCATTTCCCTTGTATGCAAAGGCTGTATTTACATATGCAAGCACATTTTTGCCCTTTTGTTTCCAATTAGGTTTCTGCTAATCATTTTACAACTAATCCTAATAATGAAGCCATTTGTTGGTGATAACTAATAAAGTACTAATTACATTAATCCTATGTTTTGGGAGGAAACATATATAAATGCATAGACCTAGAGATGAAGGATGTAGAGGACAATTTTAATTGCTTACTCAGGAAGAATGAGACTGAATATTTGTGTTTGTTTTTTTCTATATTTCTTTAACTTTTTTAATGATAAAAATGCATTGCTAGCTGGGTGCTGGTATCTCACGCCTATAATCCTAGATACTTGAGAGGGCTGAGAGCTAAGGATCAAGGTTTGAAGCCAGCTGGACAGTCCAGTCTGTGAGATTCTTATCTCCAATGAACTACTCAAGCCAGAAGTGGCACTGAGGCTCAAATGGTAGAGCTCTAGCCTTGAGCAAAAGAAGCTCAAGGACAGAGCCCAAGCCCAGAGTTCAAGCCCTGAGACTGGAAAAAAAAAGCTTTGCTTTTTTTTTTGGTTGAAAAATGAAATAAAGAATCTAGGATATATTTCTTAATTTTTTAAACATTGTTATTCTTTAAGCCAATTACACTGTCATGACTGGCTTCACAATATTTTTATTGCTGTGCATAAAAAATCAGTGATGCATGGGTCCTTATAATTGTTTTTTTATTATTTGACATTTGAGATATACTAGCTTTTTACAGTAGTGTAAGAGCAGAAATATTTGGCTGAAAATGAATTGAAAACAAAACAATAGAAGGCAGCATTCCAACTGCCTGAGAATTTCCAGGGATACTTAAAGATGTAGAGACTGGGGAAACAACACTTAAAAGCCATTGCCTGATAATATCCCTTTTCAGTGAGGTTGTTTTGTTGCCAAATTACTTTTGGCGAGTCATATAAAATCCCCACAGAAATTAAATAGTAAAATTTAGCCTCTTTTCTGACAAATTCAGCCTAGGTTCCCTTTTTATTGAAGTTTTCCATTCTGATTTATCCTTTTTTCCCCCCTTTCTCTCTAACAGAAACAAAGAATCATAGTCAATCCTACAGCTAAGTTGAACTAAAGGAAAATCTTACCATCTAGAAATAATAAGAAAAGTTTGTGTGTACACATACACACACACTTTTTTGAGACAAGGATATACTTGTAGCCCAAGCTGGTCTCATATTTGTGGTTCTCCTGTCTCTCACTTCAGAGTAATAGGGTTATGGGCATGTACTACCACATTCAGCAGATTATGTATATATTTGTAAATGAAATCATATAATAAATCCTGGTTAAGTTTGCTTTTAACTGTATTGTGTTATACATTTTAATTATTCTTAACATATAAAAACCATGTATAATTTATTTTTTTCCTTTTTATTTATTTATTTTTTTACCTGAGTCTGGATCTCAAACTTGGTGTCTGATGATTTTGCTTATTGGCTGGTGCTCTACCACCCTAACTCTGCCTCTAATCGTGAAGGGCTAGTTACTTTTTTCCCCCATGTACAATTAAAATGCTGAATGCTCATGATATCTTAAAGGATTTATTACAAAAGCATCAAGTCCTTGGTTAAACTTTAGTTTCATAATTGCTGTAATGTTCATGTGAAATGTCTTTGACTCAAGTTTTTTCATTTTCATTTTTAGTCTTCTATCAATGATGCTGCAGAATTCAAAGTAGTCGCTGATGCCATGAAAGTAATTGGCTTCAAACCTGAGGAGATTCAAACTGTGTATAAAATTCTAGCTGCTATTCTTCACTTGGTGAGTATGAACACCTCTATGATAGATTGTCTCCCTGTGCATACAGTTTCTGTCTCAGAAGGATTTACCTCTTTGTTGCAGATCTTAAAAGGAAAATTTTAGGAAGAATTTTGCTTGTGTTATAAAGAACTTTAGTTTGTGGTTCTCTGCACCACTTTATACTACTTTGATATCATTGAACCTTGAGCTGGTTAGCTTCAAGGAGAGAACTCAGCAATGATCTTATTACTAAAATGACATACATTTGGGCTGGGGATATGGCCTGGTGGCAAGAGAGCTTGCCTCGTATACATGAGGCCCGGGGTTCAATTCCCCAGCACCACATATACAGAAAACGGCCAGAAGTGGCGCTGTGGCTCAAATGGCAGAGTGCTAGCCTTGAGCAAAAGGAAGCCAGGGACAGTGCTCAGGCCCTGAGTCCAAGGCCCAGGACTGGCCAAAAATAATAATAATAATAATAATAATAATAATAATAATAATAATAAATAAAATGACATACATTTCTAATGGCATTTCATGTAGGATCATAGATGATTAGAACTGTATTTAGGCTCATCTCATAGACTGAGAAAGAAGTTCCACAAGGTGGCATGAAGCCAGCACTATAGTGAAGGGCAAAAAAATTCATAGGTTTGGTGGCACTAGATGTAGAACCTTTATTAGAAATGTACACTGAAATGAGAAGATAGACAGTTATCTGGAGAAAAAAAAAGACTAGCTGAAGTGCTAAGTTTTCATGTAAATACATGCAGTATACTTAGGAAGATAGGTACAAAGTCATTTGAATTCCATCTTAATTGATAGATATACCCCTGACATAATGCTTCAGAACCTCATTGGAAATGGTGTGTGCTATTTTTTTTCATATTTGATATAGGGAAATTTAAAATTTATGGTAGACGGTGACACGCCCCTTATTGAGAATGGCAAGGTTGTGTCTATAATAGCAGAATTGCTATCTACTAAGACAGACATGGTTGAGAAAGCCCTTCTTTACCGGACTGTGGCTACAGGCCGTGACATCATCGACAAGCAGCACACGGAGCAAGAAGCTAGCTATGGCAGAGATGCCTTTGCTAAGGTGAGACTGAATTTGCATCTTGTGGGGCCCTTGTTTATCTCAGCTGCATGAAAGAATTCTTGTGAGGATATATTTAGTTGACAGCAAGCTAGGGCTGTCACCATGGTAAGTTGGGTGTGGTAGTACACTCAAAAACAAGCTAGGTGTGGTGGCACATCCCTATAATCACAGCTTCTGGGAAGACAGGTAGAAGGATGAAGGTCTAAGTCCAGTCCCAGACAAAAGCATGAGATCCTGTCTGAGAAAGATTTAAAAAAGGATTAAGGCTGGGAATGTGGCTTAGTGGTAGAGTACTTGCCTAGCATGCATGAAGCCCTGGGCTTCATTCCTCAGTATCACATAAACAGAAAAGGCTGAATGTGGCTCAAAGTGGTAGAGTGCTAGCCTTGAGCAAAAGAATCTCAGGAACAGTGTCCCTGAGTTCAAGCCCCAGGACTGACAAAAAAAAAAATTGAGCATGGCTCAGGCAGTAGAGTACTTGCTGGTAATAGAAGGCCCTGAGTTCAGTCATGGGTACCACCAAAAACAAAAAAGAGAGACATAGGGAGACTTTCTGGCCATCAAAATCTCAATACAGAGTCCCCTGATGTGAGCAGCATTGTCACAACAGCAAATGAGAACAACTGTGTCCATGAGGGAATTAAAGATATTACCTTAGTATGGTTTGCTCCAACCCATCTTTCCTGCCACTTCATACAGTTTTCAGCCACCTTTATTCATTCTAGCACATTCATCTTTCCTCAGACCTCACAAGTTCTTTATCCTTTTCTCTTTCTATCCACAGGGCTGCTGCATATGCCATTTCCTCTATTTAATTGCTTGCCTTTCTTCCTCTTCCCTTGCCTGCTTCTTACTCAGCCCAGTGACTTCAGCTCAAACATCACTTTCAGAAAGCTTTCCCTGGCCTCCTTTAGCACTAAATAATTTAAATCCCTTTAGATGTTACATGCCTATCCTATAGTTAATGAGAGAGACAGAGACAGAGATACAGAGATTGTATGTGTGATTTTTTTCCCTTCACTGTACTACCTAGGTTTTTTTTTTTTTTTTTTTTTTTTTTTTTTTTTTTTTTTTTTTGGCCAGTCCTGGGCCTTGGACTCAGGGCCTGAGCACTGTCCCTGACTTCTTCCCGCTCAAGGCTAGCACTCTGCCACTTGAGCCACAGCGCCGCTTCTGGCCGTTTTCTGTATATGTGGTGCTGGGGAATCGAACCTAGGGCCTCGTGTATCCGAGGCAGGCACTCTTGCCACTAGGCTATATCCCCAGCCCAGACTACCTAGGTTTTTTGGAGACTGAAACTATGTGTTTGCTTAGTGCTGTATCTTCAACAAACTATACCTAGTAAGGTAGGGAAAGTTCTGGGAAGGTAAGAAGATTAAGGACCTGCCAGGACATGAATTGAAATGGGTGTAAGATACCATTGCCAGGTGATATTTTGTCAAGTCCATAGCTCAGAGACTCTCTTTGGGTGCCTTGTTATATTAGTATTATTTAATACTGGTTACAAAACTCAGAATGTTAGATAATGAAGAGGACCAGAAAGAACCTCAAATTTTAGAAACTAGGTGCAAGAGCCTCTACCTGATATTGCCAAAGGTCAAACAAGGAAATTAAATGGCATTAAAAATCCCAGGGAGGAGAATTGTTTCAGTAATAGAGTGGAAAATTAGGTTGAGTGATGTGGAGAAGATAAGACATCCAGGTTCAAGTAAACGGGCCATGTCAGTGGGATAATAGGACAACAGTGTAGTGTGTAGTGTGTAGGTTGGGATAGATGAAGACTGGAGACCTTGTGTTTAGATAACGAGGAACATCTGAGGGAGAGGTCAAGGATTGGTTTTCTAAAGATGAGAAACTGCAGAGCATTATATATCAGGACCTGAGTGTGTGCTGTATGGTGTGCCTTTTATCTCATATCCTTATTTAGCATTATAAGTGAATATTTATATTTTTAGATTTCATATATTTTTAGTAGATCATAGATATTAACTCATTAGTTTCCAACTTTGTTGTAGTTGGTAAAATGAAGTGACTTAAGTAGGGAGTAGACATATTACTGATACAGTTAGGTATAGAAATACGCCAGGAGAATGTTGTTGGACTACATGTAGTGATCACTCATCTTTCAAAAATCCAAACTTCTTACTGTTCTTTGGCATACATACATTGTATAAGTTGGGAATGGGGTTGGGGTTTGAACTCATACTTCAAACTCACCAGGCAGGCCCTCTATGACTTGAGCCACATCTCCACCCTCTTTTTGCACTGGTTATTTTTGAGATAGGGTCTAACTTTGATGAGACCAGTCTGGGCTTCAGTCATCCTTGTGCTTCCATATGTTGCTAGGGAGGACAGCATGTGCCACAGCACCCAGCCATCATGTTTCCTCTCACAGTTAAAATAACAGGTGTGTACCACCATGCCTAGACATCAGTTGAGATGAAATCTCATAAACTTTTATGCCTGGCTGACATCAAACAACAATCCCAGATCCCTACCTCCCAAGTAGCTAGAATTAAAAACAAAAAAGCTAGACAGGAATCTAAGACATCACAAATCTAAACAGAGGACTCAGTCTTGAATTGACAAAAACTTATGGTGTAATTTTTCTCATAGGCAATCTATGAGCGCCTTTTTTGTTGGATCGTCACTCGCATCAATGACATTATCGAGGTCAAGAACTATGACACCACAATCCATGGAAAAAACACTGTTATTGGTGTCTTGGATATCTATGGCTTTGAAATCTTCGACAACAACAGGTAAATGGGGAAAAATACTTACAACTCTTGATGCTTATGTTGTATTTGTTGAAACCTAATCTGTTCTTCTTAATGTAGCTTTGAACAGTTCTGCATCAATTACTGTAATGAGAAACTGCAGCAGCTATTCATTCAGCTGGTGTTGAAGCAAGAGCAAGAGGAATACCAGCGGGAGGGGATCCCTTGGAAGCACGTGAGTACACTTGTGGAAAATATCTCTGAATGTTTTACTATGGTTGTTAACATCAGGTCCTACCATTTAGATGTTTCTTTATAGGTATGTGAGACATCTGAACTTTAGCTTTTCTTTTAGGGCTTTGTAGTTCAGTTCATTTTCAAAGTAGTTGGTAAGATTTTTCTAATTTGACAGACTTCTTTATTGGAGCTCAGGAAACTCCAAGATAGAAACTATAAGCCTAACATTTTCACTGCATGGCTGAACCCAAGGGCTTTCTGGTTCTTATATGTCTACAAAAGCTTAGAATCATCCGAAAGTTAGCAAGTTTTTCCAAAGATTAGTGAAACTTAGCTTTCAAATCTACCTTCTTTTCCTTCCCTCTTTCTTCTTTTTCTTCTCTGCTCTGTTAACTAAATGGCCTTTCAGTGTCTGCAGGTGATGATGTTCATATTCTCTTTTGTTGTTGTTGTTGTTGTTGTTGTTGTTGTTGTTGTTGTTGTGGGGCTTGAACTGAGAGCTTAGACGCTGTCTCTGAGCCTCTGTGCTGAAGGCTAGTGCTCTACCACTTGAGCCACAGTTCCACTTCCAGTTTTTGAGTGGTTTATTGGAGATAAGAGTCTCTCTGGGACTTTTCCGTCCAGCTGGCTTAGGACCACCAATCCTCAGATCTCACCTCCTGGGTAGCCAAGAGTACAGGCTTGAGCAACTGGCTTCCAGTTAATGTCTTACTACTTAAAACTTGTACATTAGAACACCTGTTTGACTTTCATCTCCATTTGCTTTCCTTTGTTATCACCTTTCTTTTCGTGGCTCTTTCTGAGCTTGAATAAGTGTCAGAGGCACACTAATCAGGTGAGATATAGCCAGAAGTCAAGACTGGCCCAGAGTACAAACCTCAGAGATAACAGCAGAAAGGCATGACTTGTTTAGCTTCCTTATTCCCTATCCTTAGACCATCCTGCTAGTGAAAAGAAATGAATAATCTTTCCTATAACTTTGTATTTTAAAATGATTTTGAGAATGGACTGGAAAGATACAAAATCTTGTGGTTTCCATACAATTCTGTTTACAAAATTGTGTTTATCCTCTTTGCCACACAATAAAAATAAAGCCAATATTTGTTTTTTGACATCCAACATAGTAGCAGTAAAAAGCTATTTGAATGTCATATTACTTCGATGTTCCTACCTACCTTTCTATTTTTTTCTCTCATTCTGGCCAAAAAAAAAAAAAAAAAAAAAAAGAGGAGAAAATAGTATACTCAATAGCTTTCCTGCCTAAAATTGCATCTTTACCTTCTATCATATATTAAACATTAGAATGCCATAAAATTGTTGTTGCAGTGTGTTAACATAAACTTCATTTACAAAGAAACCAAAGTCATCAGTTACTTTAGTAAAAAGCAATCTATAGTTTAACTTAAATAGTAAACTCTCAAAGCATATTTACACTGTAATTCAGTTCAGTTAAGTTTATATGAAACACCCTAAGAGGGGCTGGTAATGTAGCCTAGTGGTAGAGTGCTTACCTAGCATGCATGAGGCCCTGGGTTCGATTCCTCATCACCACATATACAGAAAAAGCCAAAAGTGGCACTGTGGCTCAAGAGGTAGAGTGCTAGCCTTGAGCAAAAAGAAGCCAGGTCAGGCCCTGAGTTTAAGCCCCACAACTGGCAAGGGGTGCGGGGGGGGGGGGGGATTTCCTAAGAATGAGTCTTAAAATGTTCTGAAGCAAGTTTTATCACACAACTTACTCAGATATGAGTCCAAAGTACTAGTCAAAAAATAGCCTGTAAAATCAGAATGCCAACTTCCATTGACATAGCTAATAAAGAGAAGAATAACAATTGTAGTAGGTTATTCCTCATCTGAGATATCATGAATAGTCCTAAAAATTTAGAAGTTCTGAGCTAAATAAGTTAAGAGATATGTTTACAAGAGGGAACAGAAGGCTAACCCCAAATAACAGTAACTGTATGCCAGCCATACCACTAAAATTAGAATCTCTGTTCTAGATATTTCTCTTAAACCCCAAAACTTCTGAATGTAGTGATTCCCTTAAAAAATCTTACTATGGAAAATTTTGAAACTTGCTCAAAAGAAGAATGTAATAAATACTATGTCCCAGCACTCTGCCTTAGTAATGATCTGTGGACTGCCTTTCTTGTACCTTCTGTTCCATACCTACACATCCCAGGTTAATTTGAAATAAATCTCAGACATCACATTTTCTTCACCTGTGTACTTCCTGAGCAAAAAGTATTCTTACTAGAAATTATAACCACAATACTTTTATCACATCTCAAAAACTAATAATAATTCCTTTAATATCAAATATTCAGTCAATGTTCTAATTTTACACTTTCTCAGTTGACATAGTTGTTGATGGTTTCGAGTTCCATCTAAATAATGTTTCTATAGTTGTCTAAATTGTGATTGTTTTATAAACTCTTTGTATATGTGTGCGTCTTCTCTTTTTTAGAAGGGTGAACATTTTTCTGTGGCATTTTCCACTTTGGATCTTGTTAATCCTAATACCAATGTGTCATTTGGTATGTTTCTCTATTCCTTGTAGATCTCATACATTGGTTGTTAGTGTTAGAGTCTTAGCAGTTTTTTTTCCCCAGTCTACTTCATGGAATGTGTATGGAATTCTACTAAGAGATTTATATTATTCTGATTTATTCACTTCTGAAAACTCTTGGTGCTATAGTACTCAAATTATTTTAGCTATTGAAAACTTGACACTCAAATGAACTCTTCATAAGCACATTAAAGCATAATGCAAATCAATAAAGTTTATATGAAGCTTATATAAGTATATATTATATAGTATATATTATATAGTGCACAGTATATCTGAAGCTTAGATTTTTATAGCAAATTTAATCATAAAACTTGTTACTCAAATTCCATAGTCATGCCCAATAAAATCATTGTACAAAGATGTTATACTTAAAGTGGGAATGGGAAACTAGAGCCCCAAGACCCTGAGCTACCTCATCACCTACGCATCTCCTGGCACCCTATATCCTTAAGAACCTCCTGGGAATAGGTTGCTGGAAAAACCTGGTTTGGAAACCATCACTTTTAGTAGTGCTTAAGTAACTAAACTTGCAAACTCACAGTTACTAGCATTTTCAGAAAAGATCAGTAACTCACAGTCATACAATTGGAATTTTAAGAAGATAATTCTTTGTTCCTCAGACAGATAACTTATTCTTTAACACTATATTCCCACAATTTGAAATGTCAGCAATTCATGTCAGCAATGCTTTATTTAATCTTTTTTAGGATAATTTTTTTCCAAATGCCCACAATAAAGACACATGTTTAGAGCAGGCTTCTCTGCTTCATTACCACTGAAATTACGGAGCGTATCATTATTTTCATGGGAGCTGTCCTACACATAGGAGAGCATTCAGCAGCATCTCTGACCTTTACCCACTGGGTGCTTGTGGTATTCCTCTTGTGACGATAAAAAAAAAAAAGTCTCCTGACATTCCCAGTGTCCTCAGGAAACCAAACTACTACCACTTAAAAGCTACTGGTTTGGACAAACCAAAAAAGCACCTAAAAAAATAAGGTAAAAGTTCTCCTCTCCCAAGTTTATAGGCTTCAGTCCATGCAATATAGAAGAGAATGTATAAGATTAGGAATGGAGCTAAAAGCCACAAATAACTGGCATAGTCTCTGGATTTAAAAGCACTGAACAGTAATATATGAAGCACTTTAGTGTTGAATTAGGTCTGTAGACATTACATTAATGCTCAGCTTAGGTATGTGACATAGGATACATCAACACACAAGATGTTTGGTAATTAGCTAACCCCATTGTGACACAGCTTGCCTGATTGAGGCCTGGATGTGCTGTCTATGTGAGGTGATAATACGCTGCAAGCTGTCAGACTATAGTGTCTGTCTAGATCTTGTATATATTGTAGTTGCTAAAAAGCCAGAAGTTATTTACAACTTCATTAAGTTTGTAGAAATAAGCAGGAAGCTTATTCTTATACTTAGATACAGTATTAATTTAAAAAATGTATTCTACCTAAAATTATTTTTAAAAACTCTTAGACCCTATATGCTTTGTTTACTTTTATCAGTGATGAGTTTTGATTTTAAGTCTTTGTGCTTGCTAGGCTGGTATCCTACAGCTTAAAACATGCTTCAGCCCTTTTCACTTGAGTTATTTTGAAATAGGGTCTCATTTTTTTCCCATGTTAACCTGGACCATGATTCTCTTTTTTTTTTCTCAAATTTTTATTATCAAACTGATGTACAGAGAGGTTACAGTATCATACGTTGGGCATTGGATACATTTCTTGTACTGTTTGTTGCCTTGTCCCTCATACCCTCCTCCCTCCCCCCCTTTCCTAGGCTATATCCCCAGCCCCCATGATTCTCTTATTTATGCTTCCTGCCACAGCTGGGATGATAGATGCATAGTACTCAGCTACTGTTTGACATGAGGTCTCTTAAACTTTTTTTCTCTGAGCTGACTTCCATTTACAATCCCCCCATCCTTCACCTCACAAGTAGCTACAGGGGCTGGGGATATGGCCGAGTGGCAAGAGTGCCTGCCTCATATACATGAGGCCCTGGGTTTGATTCCCCAGCACCACATATACAGAAAATGGCCAGAAGTGGCACTGTGGCTCAAGCGGCAGAGTGCTAGCCTTGAGCAAAAAAGAAGCCAGGGACAGTGCTCAGGCCCTGAGTCCAAGCCCCAGGACTGGCCAAAAAAAAAAAAAAAAAAAAAACAAGTAGCTACAGATGTGAACCTCCAGCACCAAGCTTCACATATATATTGGGTGTTTTGTTTGTTTGTTTGTTTTTAACTTTTGGGAAACTGTAGGAGTTGTCTTTTGGAGTTTAGTCATTGGGGGTCACATAGTCAAAACTGCAAATTTGTGTAGTTTTTTACTTCATTATGGAGTAATACTCTCAAGATCTTCATTAGTCCTTCATGGGGAACTGGACCTATGGTTGACAGCAGACTGGGAGACTGGGAATACAAAAGAATGCAGCTGGGTATGGGGTATGGAGACAGTATTAAAAGAATTCAGAAGGGGAGAAATGTGATCTAACTTATCTTTTTCTTACGCTACAGTGGTCTCTGACAAGAGTGTTTCATTATGTAAAGTTAAGTGAAGAAATTGTAAAGTAAAACTAGCAGATTGTGTCCTTATTTAGTGTCATACCTCAAACCTCATCAGTTCTGTTCATATATTTGACATCAAGGTATTTTACCTTAGCTCCTGAAGCAAATGGTGGTACCCTGATGTACCCACTGTCATCTCTGTTCCCTTGAGAATTGCCTCTTTTCTGTGTTCTCCAGATTGATTACTTCAACAACCAAATCATTGTGGACCTCGTGGAGCAGCAGCACAAAGGCATCATTGCCATCCTGGATGATGCTTGCATGAATGTCGGCAAAGTCACTGATGGAATGTTTCTAGAAGCCCTTAACAGTAAATTAGGCAAACATGGTCATTTTTCTAGCAGAAAGGTAACTACTGAGATCTTTATTTCATTTTGATCTGTAAGATTTGATTCATTGTTTGATCAGGTAAAATTACTTTATATTGGGTTAAAGGAATGTCCACTCAAATGAGGCAAAAAGCCATAAAACTCCATTAAAGAATCACTTACTGTGGGATAATTTTGCCATTCTGGTTTACAGAATGAGATTTATTAAAATTATGGTGTCCAGGAGAGGGCGCTACAGACTATAATTTGCTAGAAATGGGAAAAATGAACATGGTTCTTTAAAAGCATGATGTCATTTAGAACCAATAGTTGCAGAGTCCCTTGTTCATGTGCTAGAATTTTACGCCTGTATCTGATAATTCTGGCACAGAAATAGCTTTTGTCCTTGTTGTTGTTGTTGTTGTTGTTGTTTACTGGAACCCTTATTTGCAGAATGAGTGTGTATATTCTACCATGGTTCTTCAGACTGACTTTCTTGAAATCAGACAAAATCTCATCATTTTGGTTGCTATAGGGAAACTCATTTCTTCAATGAGTTGGATGTCCTTCTAACTCCTATTTTTGATGAATTTTAATTTTTTTTAAATGTAATAAATAGGGCTGGGGATATGGCCTAGTGGCAAGAGTGCTTGTCTCATATACATGAGGCCCTGGGTTCGATTCCCCAGCACCCACATATATAGAAAATGGCCAGAAGTGGTGCTGTGGCTCAAGTGGCAGAGTGCTAGCCTTGAGCGGGAAGAAGCCAAGGGCAGTGCTCAGGCCCTGAGTCCAAGCCCCAGGACTGGCCAAAAAAAAAAAAAAAGTAATAAATAAATCTCATCTCTGTAATAAGTGGCAGCAATTAGGGTAGTCAAGCCTTTATTCTGGGTCTTGAATGTAGTACATTTGCCCACTAGCATTTGGAAGGGAACCTGTATAGGGAAAGGGCACAGCCTCATCACCCAGTTTTCCCCAAAATACGGGCTTGTCCAGCAACCATAAACAGCAGGGAAAACAAGCCTCTGTTCCTTCACATACAGAAAGGGGCAGGAAATTCTCTTTTCAAATCTGATTTAAACAAAATATTGTGATTTTGTGTATATCTCTGATACATTGCCATTTTTAGCATGAATAAATCTATTTTATGAGTTATCCCTTTTAAAATTATGTAATCAGAACAGAAAATTTCCACAATTAGCTAAAGTGCAGATCATCAACAAATTGATTAGCTGATTCTTAAATCAAGCTAGTTACTTATGGCTACAAGTTTGTCTTCAGATACTGAAAACTGCATTTGATGTGAGGGTTCTGAGTTAAACTTTCAGTCATACCCCTTTATGCCACAGATGTGTGCTAAATGGACATGTGCTTGCTGCACATTCTTGCAGTGTGTAGAATTTGGGGTACCTTTCACTTGGTCATTATATGCATAAATTTGTCAACCAATTTTTTAATAATCCCCCTTTTTCTGTTTTGGATTTTCTTTTAACGTTTTTATTTTTGTGTCATACTGGGGTTTGAACTCAGGACTCCATGCTCTTACTTAGCTTCCCTCCCCCCCTCCCATTCTGGAGCTTAAACTTAGAACCTGGCTACTGTCCCTGAGCCTCTTTGTGCTCAGAGCTAGCACTCTACCACTTGAGCCACAGTACTACTTCTGGCTTTTTTAAGTAGTTTATTGGAGGTAAGAATCTCACAGGTACTCTTCTGCTAGGGCAGCCTTCAAACCATAATCATCGGGCTGGGGATATGGCCTAGTGGCAAGAGTGCTTGCCTCGTATACATGAGACCCTGGATTCAATTCCCCAGCACCACATATACAGAAAATGGCCAGAAGTGGCGCTGTGGCTCAAGTGGCAGAGTGCTAGCCTTGAGCAAAAAGAAGCCAGGGACAGTGCTCAGGCCCTGAGTCCAAGCCCCAGGACTGGCAAAAAAAAAAAAAAAAAAAAAAAAAAAAACATAATCATCTAATTTCAGCCTCCTTAGTAGCCAGGATTAGAGACATGATCTGCCAGCACCCGGCTTCCTTAGCTTTTTTACTCAAGGCTAGCACTATACCACTTGAGCCATACCTCCATTTTCAGCTTTTTCCTGGTTAATTGGAGATACATGTCTCACAGATTTTTCTTTCCTGGCTGGCTTTGAGCCAGGATCATCAGATCTCAGCTGATTTCATAGAAAATATCAAATAGCAATTTATCTGTGGCAATGTCTTCCCACCCCCCTTTTGATTTCTCAGCTCTCAGACCAAGTATTATTTTAGCATCCCCAGGACAAATATCAAGATGGAGATTTTTTTTTTTTCGTGCTAGGAACTAATGTTTATTTGGCTTGCTTGCTCAGCCAATACTCTACCACTTGAGCCTCCAGCCCAGCATTTTCCTGGTTGATTGGAAACAGAGTCTCAAAGACTCTTCTCCCCATACTGGCATCAAACCAAATTCCTCTAATCTCAGCCTCACTTTGTAGGTAGGATGACAGATGTGAGCCGCAAATACCCAACACTAAGTGGAGAATTTTGAAGTGTGTTGTTTTGAGGGATTTTTGCGTAAGGAAGGAAAGAAATATAATAACCAAGCTATCATGATATTTGAATCAGGATATTAAATCTTTTTGTTATAATGCTGTTAGCCTGTATGTTGATCCAGGTATCATTTGCTACTGATTTTTTACTAACTAGATTTAATAGCATATTAAATAAAAGGTTTATGAAGGCAGTCATCACAGTCTCATCCCTGTAATCCTAGCTACTCAGGAGGCTGTGATTTGAGGATCTCAGCTCAAAGCCAGCCCAGGCAGGAAAATCCATGAGACTCTTACCTTCGATAAACAACCCTTAAAAATCCAGACGTGGAACTATAGGTCAAGGGGTAGAGTGCTCACCTTGAGCAAAAGAAACTCAGGAACAGTGCATAGACCCTAAGTACCAGCCTTAGGACCAGCAATAAGGAAGGGAGGAAGGGAGGGAGGGAGGGAGGGAGGAATAGGAAGGAAAAAGAAGTTGTTTCTGGCTTCTAATAATCATTTCATTTGGGGCTAAGCTCTGTATTATGTTTTAAAGTTACCATGGAAAGACATGAAGTAGCATATGAAGTATTTAAATAGAAAGCTAAATAATAAATGTATAATTTATTGCAAAGAAATAAAGACAAATGAAAAATGATTTGTGTTCAGAGTCAAGACTATTCTCCTAATGTACAGACCATTTCAGTCGCCCTTATTTAGGACTTTTATAAATGAAAAGATCTTATAAAAGGAGTTAGTAATAGAGAAAAAGTGATGATTAAAGGAGACCAAGTGAGATGGCAATGGTAGCCAAGATTTGAACTTTAGAAGTCTAAGTTCCTATACTTATTCACTTAGTAGACTCATTATTCCTTTAGCAATCTGGTTATCAGTGTAGAACTCAGCATCCTGATTGGGATTACTTTTTAACATTAAAATCTAGTATTTTTTGTTTGTAATTATGCTCAGTGCTGTATGGATTCTTATGTGTTTGTGTTAGCCTGTAGGATACCCAATGATCCTTCAGAGAAAGAAGTGTAGGTGATACTGTAATGAGGAAGGTTGCGAAATGTCATGGATACCTCTAGAGCCATATAAAAACTGTCTTCCCATAAAATATTTCCCTTCAGTCCATCTCCTGTGAAGAAGCAGACTTGAACTGGAATTCAACCGGCAGATGAGCCAATCCACTGTTTACATGGGGAAAACACAGATGTTATGTTTACTTTTGTGGGTCCTTTCCAAGACTTCTACTGACTAGCTGTGTGATCTGTGTTAATTGCATAGCCTCTCTAAGCCTCAGTCTTCATGGGTGTAAAAGAGATATTGTAAAACAGTGGGTTATGAGAATTGTATGATGTGTGTGCATAGCAAACAGTAAGCCCTGAGTACAGTTCTCCCCAAGCAGAACATGGAGAAGAAAGAAGTATTAAGCAGAAGAGGCTTGGTTGCATTAAGTCAGTAGCCAAAATTTAAGTGTGAGACGCAACTGAAGACTGTTTCTGTCCCAGGGACCTAGACTTCTTCCATTGTCTGGATGTTCCATCCCTAGGGACTCTCCTCTGCATCTGACTAGGAGGAGAGGGGATGTTCCACCACTACAGAATGGACCTGGAATAGCCACACTCCACTTCCATTGTCCAGAACCTGGTCATTTGGCCACATCTTCTGTTAGAGTAGCTGGCAAATGGAGTCGGGCTATGTGGATTTCTGGTGAAAGTTTAATATTTCCATGAAAATCCTGTCTAAAGCCCCAAATGATGTGATTTCACTCATGATAATATGACATATTAAGTTAGAATATACTTTCAGGAAACTGAAAATGTCTGTTTTTAAAATAACTTCCTTGTTGATCTCCTAGCTCTGTGCTTCAGACAAAAGCCTGGAGTTTGACCGTGATTTTCGAATTCGGCATTATGCAGGGGATGTGGTGTGAGTATCTTATTTCACTTCCCTAGCATGATGGTTTGCATGCAGCCTCATGGGGAAACTATCCATTGTTTTCTTTATCATTTACTTTCTTGTCATTTGTTTTAATCTCTTATCTCAATGTGTTTTAGTCTCTTTGAAGAAAATAGCATACCTTTATTCATTCCTTGATTTTTATTAAGTATATACTGTGTGCTCACATAATTGGTAATCAGTAGCAATCAGTTAATGGACCCATAAATCTTGGAGACATGTTATGATATAAGGCAGAAAGAGGATACCATGGGCCCTGCCCAGGAGCAGCTGGCAGCTGTGTGGAGGATACAGATACATCTGAATCATTATAATGAAGATAAAGGAAGAGCTAAACCGAAGAATCACAGTGTGGGGAACACAGAGAAGTCTTGCTTGAGGGAGAGACATCAAGGTGAATCCTAAAAGTAAAAGACAGTTGGCTATGGGAACAAATTAGGAAGAGAAGAGAGTGACATGAGAGCACATGATGACAGACAGAAAAAGGCCTAGCATTGTAGACCAGATCACACCTGTATAAGCTGAATCACAAGGGTAGAACATAAAAAAGCAATTTTACTGTACTATTTCTCAAGTTAATTTTGAAAAAATAAATTTAAAAAGTAAACTTATTGCAAGCCATATTCTTCCAAAGATACTACAATAAAAACAGAAATTGATATGAAAATGTAAGTAGAAAAATGTAAATGGTCTGTTAGGTTCCAGATATTCCTATCACAATTTATCAGAAGTAGGTACTTAAAAAACAGAAAGCTATCCTTTCTAGTTCCAGAGGCCAAAAGTTCAAAATGATGGGATCAGAGGGCAATAGGGTACCCTCTCTGGAGGTTCCTTTAGGGGAGAATCTGCCCCTTTCTCTAGCTCTTGGTGTCTCTGGGCATTCTTTCACTTATGTTCACATTATTCTCATCTCTGCCTCTGTGGTACATTGCCTACTTCTCTGTCAGATACCTGTGTCAAATCTCCCCTGTCTCCATCTAAGGACATTTGTGATGGTTGAGACTCCCCTAAATTCTACAGGATAAGCCCTTTTACCACAGAAGGCAAAGTTCCTAGGTTCCAGGGAATTTAATAGGGATAGCTTTAATAGGGAGGTCATTTTTCATATTATATTCAGTATATGTTCACTGTCCATGAACATTTCCTTTTTTACATTAAGAATTCTTTCCATGTAAACCATTACGGGAAGAAATCAAAATAAGAAATAAAGCAAATGGCATCCTTATAAAGGCTGGAAATACATTAGAAGAAATTTTAATAGGTATTCCTAATTTAAGTTAAAACACTAGAATCATATAATTATTTGGCTCAAAATTATCACCCTACTTGCCAAACTAGCCATCAGTCCTGAGTGCCACCATTTTCTACATTTTCTGTCTCTGTTCTTAAATTCTAAAATAATGAAAATCTGGTATCACACAGTTACCTTCCATTGAAAACCCAAGACTTAAGAGGGTACTGTCATACCACTCAGAATTAATGCAGAGCCTTTCAGACCCCAAAGTCTAGCCTATTTGTTTTACATAGGAAGAAATTTATGTAGAATGTAAATTCTTAACCAAGGTCACATATGGAAGAACTGAGACAATGACTGTTTCCAAACTTCAGTTCAGAACCCTAGCTGATATTCAGTGATATTTTTACTTTTTACTTATGTGTATGTAATGCTTTGCGTTGACCTTGCCCACAGAAAGCTTCCAAATCAAGATACACACACACACACACACACGATTGTATGTATACTTGGGCAACTTGAACATCCATACATGCATACAATGAAGCATAGTTTGAAATAATTACCATGTGAGTAATAACAAGTGTTATCACAATGCAGAGTAATAAAGCTATATTTTTAGCTGCCTGTGGTAAACCTAGAAAGGCTGATGTAGGGAATTATTTTTATTAGAAGAGGTGGGAAGATGTTTTTAAAAATATTCAGGAACTAGCAGCTAGAGTCCTTTGATTGGAGTGAATCCTTTTTGTAGCATAGATTAGAAATGCCTGGAAAAGTAAACTGAGATCAAGTCACAGTGAGTCCCGAAAATCATACTAAGGACCTTGAAGTTCACATTGTATGTGTTTCACAATAGATTAAGTCAGGTGATTTCAAGAGTTCAGTCAAAAATGACAGGAAAGTATTATGAAGACCTGAGTTGAAAAGGCAGGTGACCTTCAAGTGCCAACAGTTAGCACAGACTGAATTTTCTTGCAGAATTTAATATGTAACACAAAGGGTCAGGATTAGAGACCTAGGAATTGTTTACATTATTGTGATTACCAAAGAACAGACAAGAAAGTGAAACTATAAGAAAAGGCAGTGTATAGAGTTACTGTTTGCTCAACCTCCTACCCTCTGCTTCCTTAATTACCCTGAGCCCCAAATATCCTACTACCCCCAACACAAAGTGGCTCCCTCTAGAGGCATTGCTAGTCTATGCCACAGCATAGCTGCCATGCCAACTTTTCTCACCAATTGCCATCTTAGCTGGCAGAAATCTGTTTCAGGATCTTTTTCTCACTCTTCATTCAAAACATGAATAACTGGGCTCATTTCTCTCCACAACACCCTGCATGTGCCTGCTTCTATCTCTTCATTCTGCCTGTTTCCCTGTGTGATCTGCTGGCCTTTTTCTCCTCTGCTTATTCAATTCTTACTATCCTTTGCAGTTCTTCTTGGACTTTTTTTACCCTATCCTGAACACTGAGTGATACTTAGGCAAGTCACTTGAACTCCCCATGGATGAAACAATTAGTTCCCGTATGTTGCTGTTTTGCTTTTATCTTAGGAATGCTGGATGGTATTACAGCTATCATTTTGAAGTCATCTTCTTGAGGTAAGCTTGCAGTAGAATATGATGATTTAACAAGAATGATGATGGCTCTCCTTCTCCAGGGGAAAAGGAAAAGCCTTTCTTTTGAGGAGGCAAACTTAGTATCCTTTAACCTAGAGCCAGGTGTGCAGTAGCAGCTTTTTAGTAATTGAGTGAATAATTAGCAGTGGAAAAGTGCATAGACTCATAGAAAAGCTCAAACTTGGCTCTTGCACAAGGAATAATGCATGCGTTTGTGTTTTCTCTTTACTAGCTATTCTGCCATTGGTTTTATAGATAAAAATAAAGATACTTTATTTCAAGATTTCAAGCGCCTCATGTATAACAGGTATGATTGATATTTTACTAATTGATATTAAACTCTTTGACATTCATCGTTTAATATATGTGCACACAATTATTTTTGTGTGACAAGTTTCTGGAAGACTTTTTAGTTCTACGTTATTATGTTTCATGGGTGAAATTGTGTATGATCATGGGATTATTAAGTTATAAACTTAGGATAGAGATCTATTACTAATATGATTGTTTTTTATTTCCTTTGGATTGCCTCCAACACTATTCTGTGCAATGACCATCTGCTACCCCTTATTAGTGTACTTAGCAATCCCAAGGCCAGACCAGAAGTAACATAAGTTTTAGGTAACCTTTGGCCTAGCTGAATGTGTGACATACCATATTCCCACGGTAATGTCTCTTCCCACCTATGGGACCACGCTGATATGAGATTGGCATCTAATGTCAGTCAGTACTGGTTCTGACTGAGCAGATAGACTTTCTCACAAAACAACTAAATATGGGCAAAATAAAACCAGGCAAAGAATGGAAATTTAAACTAGGAATCTGGTGTCACAGAGGTCCAGCCAATGGGAGGGGGGGCAGGGGTAGGAAAGGAGGAAAAAAAAACCCGACAAACTATCAAATCCTGTCAAAGCAGGAATGAGGTGAGGACCAGGACTGACTATTATATCTGCTAATGCAGCTCCTGACAACACTGGTTTCCTTGGACAGATGTCTGATAGACATGGGCTCGACAGAACACAGGAATGAAAATGGAAAGGCATTGTACTAAAACAGTTCTTTGAAAATATTAGTTCATCTGTGTGAATATTGAGCCCACCAAGAATGATTCTGTCACCATCAGAAAGTTACAAATACATGGAAATGGGCAAGTGCCCACCCGAGAGCTGGACACAGGGAAAATCAGCTTAAGGAAAGGAATTTCAGTGTTTATCTTTCAGGGAAGATGCACCTATTTTAAGGAGTAAATAGCTGGAATTTTTCTGTGTACAAAGTGTTGACTCATATTGGAACAACAGCCTCCTTTGGCCAGGTATCACAGCATGTTGCCAGGCTTATTTATGTCTAAGAGGCTATACAGAGTGGTATCTGTTACTTTCATAAACTCGCCATTGCCCTGAGGTTCAGCTCACTGAGGATAACTACATCTCTCCATGATAAATTAACATAACTATGCTCACAAGGCTAATGTGGAGGGGCTGGGAATATGGCCTAGTGGCAAGAGTGCTTGCCTCGTATACATGAAGCCCTGGGTTCGATTCGCCAGCACCATATATATAGAAAAAATGGCCAGAAGTGATGCTGTGGCTCAAGTAGCAGAGTGCTAGCCTTGAGCAGAGAAGCCAGGGACAGTGCTCAGGCCCTGAGTCCAAGCCCAGGACTGGCCAAAAAAAAAAAAAAGACTAATGTGGAAATAGACCATTATATAGATTCATTTCCAGTCAAAAATCTAAGTCACGTGGAATGAAATACTTGTATTGGTGTGACAGGTTGGTTCTTGCTATTGGAAGGCTTTAATAAGTCAAACGGCATTGAAAACACTTGTTTATAAATTGATAATTAATTGAAAAATATTACCCACAGAATTCAGACTGCCAGGCACCGGTGGCTCATGCCTATTGTAATTCTAGCTACTCAAGAGGCTGAGATCTGAGGATCACAGCTTGAACCAAGATTGGGCGGGAAAGTCCATAAGACTCTTAACTCCAGTTAATCACAGAAAAGCTGGCTGTGGCAGCTGTGGCTCCAGTGGAGGAGTGATAACCTTGAGCAAAAGGAGCCCAAAGACAGTGCCCAGGACCAGAGTTCAAGCCCCAGCACTGGCCAAAAAAAATCCAGAGTGCCTATTGCTTAGTAAGCATATTCAGAATAAAGGAACATAGGAAAAAAATTTAATAATTAAAGGTATCAGGATAATAGACACATGAAGAAATGCTCAACATCTCTGACTATAAAGGAAATGCAAATCAAAATAACATGGAGATTTCACCTCACACTCAATTAAATGGCCATTACCAAGAAAACAAATCATAACAGATGTTGTCAAGTATGCAGCCAAAAGGGAACTCTACACTGTTAGTGGAAATACAAAACTTGTTCAAATACTCTAGAAAGCAATGTGGAAGTTCCTCAAAAAAATTAAACATAAACCTGATTTATGAACCTGTAACCCCTCTGTACACTACCTTTATAAGTGTTTTTAAAACTTAAAAAAATTAAACATAAAACTGTCCAGTGATCCAGCAATTCCACTTTGGGGCATTACAAACTAGGATTCTGTAAAGTTCACCATAATCAAGGTGTAGAATCAGCCACACACAAAAAATGATGCATGTTTTCCCTTACATGTGGAAGCTAGATTACCTAAGCTTATAAGTAAATATGTTGGGTGGTATGCAAGTATATACAAATGTATTAACTGAAATATGGGAGATTCAAGGGAGAACTCAAATAGTGTAATTCCTTAGAAAGGGAAAATCAAAGTTCAACAAAATAAACACTAGGAAAAAAGGGGTGTGGTGAGGTCAAGGGGAAAGAAGAAGACAGATGACAAGGAGAAGAGAGGAAGAATGCAGTCAAGAGTTCAGTGTATATACTACAAAATTAAGAAGAGGAAGGAGAGGAATAGAGTAAGGGTCAGAATAAGGTTGGAGAGGGATGGGTGATAATGTTGAAAGGGGTAACATTGATCAGAATCTATTGTATTTTGAAACTGCTTTGTTAAATGACAACTCCTTTGTACAACTAATAAAAATAATGAATGACAGAGAAAAGAAATCTGACTAAACTGAGAAAAGTTTAGGGAAAGCAATATACTTTTATGTGCTTATTTTTATTGATATAAATGTATGACTGGAAAGTTATAAAATAGGACTATAAAGTGATCAAACTGAGCTCCTGAGCCACAGATCAGTAAACTATGTTATAGGTACTTTCTGGGGATGAAGGGAAGGCGTCAGTCCTGGGGCTTGAACTCAGGACCTGGCCATGGTCCTTGAGCTTTTTTTGCCCAAGGCTATCATTCTACCACTTGAGCCACAGTTCTACTTCCAGATTTTTGGTGGTTAATTAGAGATAAAAGTCTTACAGACTTTCCTGCCTGGGCTGGCTTTGAACTGTGACCCTCAGATCTCTGCTTCCTGAGTAACTAGGATTACAGGCATGAGCCAGCAATGCCCATCTACAGGTACTTTTGATGGTACGTGGCTACATGCATGGCAGTAATAAAGGGTCAAGAGTATTGATATGCCTGCATTCATAGACCTAGTTGCTCCACACATCATCATTTCTTCACTTAATAGCCAACCATTGCTTTGTTTTGCTGCTATTATTTTGAATAGTGTATACAGAAATTCACTAGGTGCTCTGGGTAATCATCTCAATTTTATACAAAGGAAAAAATGGGCAAAATGTTGGCAGTAGTAGTAAGCACAGTGAAACAACAGTGATGCATGCATCATCTTGTTTCTTTTTCAATCCCAAATCAAGAAGAACAAATTTTCCTATAAGAAAAAGTTTCCAGAGATACTCACTGGACACTATGTTGAAAATAAACAATACAGCTTATGGATGGGAATGGGTGGGGAAAACTGGGAGAGAGCAAGGGAAGGGGTGACATTGTTCAAAAAGAAATGTACTCTTTACCTGTCTTATGTAACTTATAACTCCTCTGTACATCACTTTTTATAATAGCAATAAAAGAAATTAAAAAGAAAAAGTGTCCAAGAGGGAAATAACACTTTTGAGTTCCAATTACTTTAAAATGAAAAGCACCCAAGATGAAATAAATGGGAAGAAAATCACAATTAAGATCATTATCATGTGTTTTTAAAAAAATGTCTCAACAGAGCCAAATAATGAATCTATGATTTTTAATAAGGAAATTTTCCTGAAGTGCAGTTTTTAGATTGGGTTGCAACAGTCCTAGTGGCATGTCAATAGAATGCTGAAGCCCTCTAAGTGCTACCTGTAAAAGTGTACACAAATTTAGCTACAATAAAGGGATTTGCTAGAAAAGTGTCAAAATGCTTATTTTATGTCCCTATCTACATTTTTAGGAAGAACTGCTTTTTATAGTTACCTCTTCTCCATGAATATTTCTTTCAAGTAGAAGATGTTTTTACTTTCATATTTTCCACTGTGAAATATGTTGTTGCTCTTGTTGTTTTAAGACCAAGCATTTTTATTATTTTATTTCCATTTCTTTATTGTTAAAGTTATGTGCAGAAGTTTCATACATAAGGCAGTGCCTACATTTCTTATCCAATATGTTACCTCCTCCTTCATTTTCCCCTGTTTCCCTCCTCCCCATTTCCCTCCCCCCGCCCATGAGTTATACAGTTGGTTTATACCATGTAGTTTTTTAAGTATTTCTGTTGCATTGGTTTGTCTTTTTACCCTTTGTCTCTCAATTTTGGTATTCTCTTTCCCTTCCCTAGTTCCAATACACATATATACATTATCCACTGTACCAGGGTACAGTGGTATCAGGAGTAAAACCACAGGAAAGAAAGACAAAAGAAAAAGGGCATAATTTCATGTGGTATGTTGAAAATAACAATGATAAAACACTTGTTTCCATAACTTGGAGTTCATTTCTCTTAGCATCATCTTATGTGTTCATATGGGCATAGCTATTAAGCTATTGTGATCTTCTTCTAGGATCATCCTAGATATGTGCTAATTGTTCCCAGTGAGGGAAACCATAGAGTCTATGTTTTGTTGGGTCTGGCTCACTTGAAAGAATGTCATTTCCCCGTTTATAAGGAAATGGGAGGACTTGGAAAAAAAATCATACTAAGTGAAACATTTTATTTGTTATAAGCACCTTCTCCATGTTGTGGCACAAAATTTATAAGAAACATTGCAGTGGCTGTAATACTCCATTAAATGAGTTTGTCAAATTTCCCTTATCTTCTAATTATTAAGGCATTGAAGTGGCTCCGAATCTTATGCTAGTCTAAACAGTCTTTTCTTTTATGTATTATCTTTAAGTAATTGTACAGAGGAGTTGTCATTTAGTAGAGCAGTTTATAAGTACAGTAGATCTTGATCTTCAACGTTATCACCTATCTCTCCCTTACCTACTCCTTCCCTCACTTTTCTTAATTTTGCAGTATATACATTGGATTCTTGACTGCATTCTTCCCCTCTTCTCTTCATTTTCCACCCTTTTCCCCTTGACCCCACTCCACCGCTTTTGAGTACCCTCTTTCTAGTGTTTTATTTTGCTGACCTTTGACTTAGCCTGTGTAAGGAATTACACTGAGTTCTCCCTTGAATCTATGAGAATTGTTTTCCTACTAATGGTTTGTCCTCATTTTTTAGCCAACACAAAAGTCAGCTTGTTTTATGAATATATTGTAAAAGCCTTCTCAACCAGGGCTCTAGATAATACTAGACATAACTTTAAAGAAATTTAAACATTTTTGAAATGTACTATCGTTGTTTTGAAATGTTTATGGTTTAGTATTGTTCATTGTATTAACATAATTCTCTGGATAGGATTATTTTTCCAATTAGGCCTTGTGAGTTCAACCTGTAGGTCAGGTTCAGATTTGAAGGAATGCATAGCTGTTTTATTCTCCTAATCTGAATGATTAATTAATTGCTCTTCCTGTGCTTTACAGTTCAAATCCTGTGCTGAAGAATATGTGGCCTGAAGGCAAACTGAGTATTACAGAGGTGACCAAGAGACCTCTTACTGCTGCCACCTTGTTTAAGAATTCTATGATTGCTTTAGTAGACAACCTTGCATCAAAGGTAATTTATCTAAGTATCCATTTCAACTCATAGACTTGCTCTTGGTATATGTTATAGAAAATATGTTAATAACTTGCCTTGTAAGTATTTCCCTTTAACCAAATTAAACAACATATATTTATGGTTAATGTTACAGAACTTTTATCCCTGCTTTGTTACTTGCCTGGATGAGATCATTGTTGTGTGTTCGTTTGTTTTATTTTTACTTTTGGCAGTACTGGGATTTCAACCCAAAACCTCATGTTTGCTAGTTATGCTATGCTCTATCATGCTATGCTCTATCATGGCCTCAGCTGAAATAATTGTTTTTATCTTAGAAGAATGCCTTTCTTAAATCTGAGCTTTTAAGTCTGTTGTTGTAATCAAAGGGAAAAACTTAAGTGTGGTTTACAACCCCCCTTCCCTTTTTTTCTTTTTTTTTCTTTATTGTCAAAGTGTGATACAGAAAGGTTACAGATTTATATGAAAGTCAGTGAGTACATTTCTTGTTCTACTTGTTACCTCCTCCTTCATTCCCCCCTCCCTTTTTTTTCTTTTTTTGGTGGTACTGGGGATTGAACTCAGGGCCTTTTTCATGCTACATTAGTACTGTACTTCTTGGGCCATACCTCTACCTTTAGTGTGGCTTAAAATAAAGGTAAAATACACCACTCCTGGCAAAATGAATTCCAGTTTTGTCCTAAGAAAAGACACTGAAAAATTTTTAATTAAATCATAGTAATGCACCATCCATTCATTGCATTTGAATATTGAGTGGCCAAAAAGAATTTTACTGCAAAGTTTTTAAGTATTGTCCTAAATGTTAGACTATTTAGATTTGTTACTGTCAGTTATTTTTGCTTTTTGTCATTCTGATTCTAATGCGATTTGATAACTTGAGTCTGATTTGTTTTTGTTTTGTTTTCCTTAAAGACCAGATTTCTACTTCTAACTACTGCTGTTGACAGGTTTGATAAATTAGGCAGTATTCTGGGGCTCATCATTTTTAGCTCCTTCATTTTTATTTTTTTCTTATGATTCTTTTCCTATGTATCTTTTTCTTTATTATTTTGTCTTTTAAAAAATCAGTTTCCTCTCTAAGAATTTAAACTTTAGTCTATATTGTGTCTAAGCTACTGCACTGTGGCTAAATTAGGCAAATGTCACAGAGCACATCTGTTCAGTAGCTTTCTATTTCTTTTCATCAGCCTTCTTTGGCCTCAAATGACTGCAAATAAACACAATTTTCTGGCTTGTATAATGAAATTTCCATAAGGGCATGGGTAAGGACACTGGCACTGAACTTTAGAATGCCATTAAGATTCCTTACTCTTCTATCTCCATTTCTCTCTGCATATCATCTTCCAATTATCTAGCAAAACAATCATTGTTTTATTTTCTAAAACTGTCAAATGTTCCTTTAAAATCTCACTGAAGAACCTTATATAATTTCTGTATCAGGAATTAGATTCAGCTTCCAGTAAAAGATATCCCCAAATTAATGTCTTATAAAAGACCTGTATTTCTTTCTCCAGTGAGTACAGAAATGGTATTCCATGATTGCAGTAGCAGTTTGGAGGTTATTTGAGACCCAGGCTCCTTCCCCACATTCTACTTTACTGTGCTAGTGGTTGGCATCTATCCTCCTGTCCAAGATGGCAGCTGCAATTTCCTCCCTTTTAAAGAAACCCACAGGAAATCTCACACCATGTCTCAACTACATCCTCTGCTACACACAGTTGTCAAGGAAGCAAGGAAGCACATTTTTATTCTGATCAGCAGTGCACCCTGCTAGAAATAAGAATTTTGTTTTAAAGAAAGAAGATATGAGATATAAGATTGGCAACTAGGTTAGCATTCTTTGTAGCATTCTTATAGGGAAAGAGGAGTAGAAACAAGCCAAAGAACATAGATAATTTATTAGTCCAATAGAAGGCAGAAAGGTGAGGCTAGAAGTAAGAGATGAGAAAGAAAGAAGAAGAAATACTAGATTTATAAAACTATGAAATAACTTGGTAGAACTAAATCTCAACCATTGATATTTATCATAATTAGGCTAGGTTAGGTCTGTGGTACGTATAAGAGCTCTCTCACCCTTTTTGTGTGTGTGTGCCAATCCTAAAGCTTGATCTCAGGGAGCGCTGTCCCTGAGCTTTTTTTTTTTTTTTTTTTTTGTCTGTCCTGGGGCTTGAACTCAGGTCCTGAGCACTGTCCCTGGCTTCTTTTTGCTCAAGGCTAGCACTCTACCACTTGAGCCACAGTGCCACTTCTGGCTTTTTCTATATATATGTGTGGTGCTGAGGAATCAAACCCAGGCCTTCATGTATACAAGGTTAGCACTATACCACTAAGCCATATTCCCAGACCTGTACCAGAGCTTTTTTGCTCAAGGCTAGCACTCTATCATTTGAACCCCTGCTCTACTTCTAGTTTTTTTGTTTTTGTTTTTGTTTTTTTTTGGCCAGTCCTGGGGCTTGGACTCAGGGCCTGAGCACTGTCCCTGGCTTCTTTTTGCTCAAAGCTAGCACTCTGCCACTTGAGCCACAGCGCCACTTCTGGCCGTTTTCTGTATATGTGGTGCTGGGGAATTGAACCCAGAGCCTCATGTATACGAGGCAAGCACTCTTGCCACTAGGCCATATCCCCAGCCCTACTTCTAGTTTTTTTGGTAATTTATTTGAGCTAAGACTCTCATGGACTTTTCTGCCTGGGCTAGCTTTGAAATGCAATCCTCAGATCTCAAGCCTCTTGAGTAGCTAGGCTACCCCCTGCCCCATATTTTGTTTAGCATCTTTTCTTTAGTGTTTTCATCAAAAAGTTAAGAGTTATCTAGTCCTCCATTACCAAAAGTAAAACTCTCAATCTCTTACTTTTTGGGGGGGCCAGTCATGGGATTTGATCTCAGGGCCTGAGCACTGTTTCTGGCTTCTTTTTGCTCAAGGCGAGCACTCTACCACTTGAGCCACAGCACCACTTCCAGCTTTTTCTATATATATGGTGCTGAGGAATCGAACCCAGGGCTTCATGCATACTAGGCAAGCACTCTACTGCTAAGCCACATTCCAGCCCTTTTAAGTGCAGTGTCTAGTTTCCTCAGCTAGATAATCTTTTTTTTTTTTTTTTTTTGCCAGTCCTGGGGCTTGGACTCAGGGCTTGAGCACTGTCCCTGGCTTCTTTTTTTGCTCAAGGCTAGCACTCTGCCACTTGAGCCACAGCGCCACTTCTGGACGTTTTCTGTATATGTGGTGCTGGGGAATTAAACCCAGGGCTTCATGTATACGAGCCAAGCACTCTTGCCACTAGACCATATTCCCAGCACCAGCTAGATAATCTTTTGAATATGCAGGCAAGGTTCTATTAACTTTTCTTACCTCTTGAATAGCAGTGTAAAGTTCAGTAAAAACACAAATCCAAATGAACTTGTCTTGGGTCTGTTTGACTGTGTATGAAGCAGGTTAAACAGATGTATCCATAAATATACTGTTTCTGTTTAATGTATGTACCAATTGGTGTACTTTCACAAACGTTTTTCATATGAAGTAGAGGTTAAGAGAGGTTCGAGAGAATAAGATGAGCATCAACTTTTGCAATTTAACCTTTAAAAACACCAATTTTGTCAAATTTGTGATTTCTTAGGCTGAGTCAGTCTCGATATTTATAAATGGGAGAGGAGGCGGCATTTATACATTGAGATGGAAAGCAGATTAAATATAGAGAAAATGTTTCCACTCGATTCTTTATCCAAAGACTTACATATACTTAAACAGAATGAAAGGGCATCCCCTGCTTCTTGGTTGATCATTAGTGTTTCATGTGGTCTTAACACTACACATACTCAGTGCTGTACAGTTCCACTCAGATGACTTCTAGCATACTTTGCCCACACAATTTTATAGATAATTCACTTTTAAAATATTTTCTAATACTTCTTACAATTTTTAACCTAAGAACATTCAGAAATACATTTCTTAATTTTCAAGCGTTGAGTTTTTTAGTTATCTATTTGCTCTTGATCCCTAGCTTCTCTTATCTCACCAGAGGATGTCCTCTGTGTGGTTCCAATCCTTAGAAATTCATTGATTTTTTTTTTATGTAAATGTTTAGTTTGAATTTGAAAATAACTTTCATTTGTATTCTATGCAAGGTAATCTTGTTCTATTTCCTTACTAATTTCTTTGTTTTGTTAATGTTAAAGGCTGTGATAAAATACACCTTGATTCTAAATTTGTCTCCTCTTTGCTTTAGAAATTTGGAAAATTCATTGGATTCCTTAACACTGTTCTGTCTTCCTGATGATTGAGTTACTTGTCAGTATGAAACATCTATTTCCATCTTGCATTTTTTCCTTTAAGTCTGCTCTGCATGACACAATGACACCAGTTGTATTTTCTTGCTTTTACTTCCAATTTCTGTATAATCTCATGTCCCAAATATGTCTCTCATAAATAGCATAGAGCTAGTTTGGAGATTTGTGTTTTTTTTTAAATCCCTTCTGACAGTCTGTATCTTTTGAATCAATCTTTGAGTCTGTTTACCTTTTCGTAACTACTGTGTGAGACATTGAAATCATTTCCTTTATGCTTTATAGTTGACCCTTCTTTACATCTCTTTCTTTCATCTTGTTGTTTTTGTTACTATAAACAAAAGTTCATCAAAACTCTATTACTGCTGCTTGACAAATTAACCTCTGTTAAATTTTTACCTCTGTTCACCTGATAACCTAGTAAGATGTGTATCACAAACCAACATTGCTTATGGCAAATATTACCCCTAATGTAACTTTGCATCTATACTGAGAGAATGTAAATGTCCAAGGAGATGGCATACTTGAGGCTTTCCTAAGCTCAGTGACTCTTGTATTGTTACTCCCTTTATGGGTACCCTGGAAGCTCTTACTTTTAAGAGTTCTTGGTTCCTATGGACCATGAGGTTTTTTAAAGCAAGGGTACCTTCCACAGCCACCCTATGGAAATCTCATCCCTTTGCACCTGACCTGCTTTCTATGTGGATTCCTGAAAGTACTGTGACATGCTTGCTGATAAGCTATATTCATATCCTTCTGAGGAGACTGGTACTAAATGTTGTTTTTTTAGTCGGACTGTTTTGTTTAGAGTTTGTAGTGTGTGTGTGTGTGTGTGTGTGTGTGTGTGTGTGTGTGTGTGTGTGTGTGTGTGTGTGTGTGTGTTGCTAAGGAATCAAACTCAGGGTTTTACAAATGCTAGGCAGGTGCTCTACCACTGACCGACATCTCAAACCACATATGTGGCTTTGTTTTTCTCTTGACAGTATTGAAATTTGAACTCAAGACCATGTACTTCTGAGATAGGCACCATACCACTTGAGCCACATCTCCAGCAAGGATGTATACTTTGACCTAACTTTGTACCCTATCATATCCCCAGCATTAGTTTTCCAAATGTCATCATTATTGCTTTAGAATACTGTGTCTTAATGTTGTCTTGATAGTTACTTCATGTTTTATACTACTATTCTTGAATATAATAATCTCATATTATTTGGGGTTTTTTTACTTCTTCCTGCCTTCTAATTTATATGTCATGTTAGTTGGTCATGTATTTTAATTACATACACACACATTAGTTATTATTAACTAGCATCTATTTCGATTTTTTTTCACTAACCTACTATTTCTTTTTTCATCTTATGGTATTGTATATCTTGTGTTTGAGACCATTTTCTTCTGCTTTTTCCTGCCTATATCCTTTTACATTTGAAATCCCCATTTTTGTTTCAGATTCCCCATTTTAATTGACTCCAAAATATTTATTTATATATTATTCTTGAAGAATGTCTTTGCTAGGTATGAAATTGTAGATTAGTCTGTCTATGAACATTTCTGGATTCCTGTTTGTTACTCCTTGAGGTAATCTGTTATTGCTATTGTTATTTTTAAAATCTCTGGCAGTTTTTCTTTTATAAAGTTTTTTTAATCTACTTTGAGTTTGTCAGACTTCAATATATAGCTTGATTTTTTTCATCCATTTTAGCAAGTTCTTGGCTAACCTCTCTTCAAATATTTTCTCTGCTCCTTCTATCTCATCCTCCTCAGAACTTGTTATTTTCATCTCTCTATCTGATAGCACCAATGTCTGTACCCTGTTGTTCTGGCTTCTTATATGTCTTGGCTTTGGTTTTTTGTTGTTGTTGTTGTTCCAATTTTTATATTTTCAAAACTCCTTATAGAAATAATTAAGAGTGGTAGAGCACTAGTCTTGAGCAAAAGAGCACAGGGACAGTACCCAGGCCCTGAGTTCAAGCCCCACTACCAACAAAAAAAAAAAAAAGAAAGAATTAAAGGTCCAAATTTATGCAGTTTTCCAGAAAAGCATACATGTGTATGCTAGACTATTCTAGTTGTACAGTCTAAGGTGATTCAGAGTTAAACTATAAGCCCTATAAAGTACTGCCTAGCTCGGATTTATTCTTAGTCCCAGTGGCAGGATCCCAGTGCCATGTGAAAAGGTTTTGTCTGTTGCCTTCTCTTCAAGCACAGTCCCTAATCTCTGACCTCATCCTCATGGAACTGTCCAAACCACCACCACTTAGATAACCATTCATCTCTTCTGGAGTTGGCAAATTCCCAAAGGAAAAAGGTAATTTCGCACCTGGGCTCTTCTCCATGGTTGTCTTTTCCCTCTTGGACTCTGGCCTAGAAATTCTCTATTGTCTTGTAAGCTCCCCAATGTTTTATGTATTTTGCCTACCTATTCTAGCTATACCCAGCATGGGTCTTGGTTTAAATTATTTAGTCTGTTATTACTCAAGGTGGAAGCCCTAATTATCATTTCACTAGTTAGCTCATAGGTCCAACAAGACTTTATCATAGCTAATGAATAGCAAGGACAAGTAAAACCCAGGTATCCTTATTGTGTGCAGTTATTCGCAGTTACATCAACACCATATCACGCAAATAGACCTAGAAGCATTTCAATTTTATTGTGCTCTGCTTGTACCCCTTTTCTTAGTGTATCCACCAAGAATAAAAAAGTATTCCATAAAATTTACACAAGATCCTCACCCCACATTCTTTTAAGTTTAAGTGTATTATAAATAAATAAATTTATTATATGCTCCTTTTTTAAAGTGAGCCACATATAAAATGTTCTCCTTGTATATTATCACAGAATTAGGGAAAATTTGATCACCCATACTAATATTTATTGTAGGATTTTTTATGTCTGTGCATTATAGTAATATTGACCTCTTCATTAAATATATCAAAATTAAAATCTAAGCAAAGGATTGATGTTTCAGAAAAGGAGAGTTATCAGCTATGAATGCATAACAAATTTCTCTGGAATATAATGCTTCCGACACAGCTTTTTATTCCCCATGAGTTAGTCAGTTGATTGGGCAATTCTGCTAGGTTCACAAAGTAGTACTAGTCAGCTAAGTCAATCTCATTAAATGGTATGATTGGATAATTGGCCATCTTTATTCATGTAGGCTTCAGTCCTGGGCTTCTTCACATGGAAAAAGCAAAAAAGCCTTCCTTTTACCTCTTATAGACAAGTCTCCATAAGTAACTTAGAAAAAATCAGAACTTGAGTGAAGTTATCATGAGACTTACTGGCCATTGCTGATTTTTTAAGATGGCAGAGGAGCTTTCTCAAATTATGGGCTTTTGCAAAGCTAGATGTGTTAATCAGGATTATGCCAGGATCTGACAGAAAATCTTAGAAGGACAAAAGATGTGGTTTCTAAACTTACAGTCCTTTATGGTAGGCTTCATGTGACCTGCAGTAGAGCAGGTCACATCGCAGTGGCTAGGAAGCACAGTGGGTAAATGTGCACTAATGGGAGCTTTCTCTGTTTTCTTTTTACTCCATCTGGTCCCCAGCCTAAGTGATGGTATCACCCACATCCAGAGAATGTCTTTCCTCTTAATTAACACTCTCTGGAAATGCCTTCACAGATATACACAAAGGTGTGCTTTACTAATCTAGGCATTTCTCAATCTATTTAAATTGAAAATCAAGAATTAGTTATTCCAAGTCCATTCTTGGTCTACTTGACAGCGATAACATCTTAAACCATAGCATTTCACCTCTAGACTCTAAAAGGCTCCTACCCATCTCATAATGCAAAATGCATTCAATCAGTCTTATCTCCCAGAGCCCCCATAGTCTTTAATAATTCCATTGTTTTCAAAAGTTCCAGTCTAAACCGTGTTTACTGGTATTGGAAGTAGGAAATTCAAAGGGAATACCAAATGTGAGAGACACAGGGTAAAAAAAAGAGAAACAACTACAAAAGCAATACTTGCAAAACTGTTTGGTGTAAGTGAACTGAACACCTGGGGGGGGGAGGGAAAGGGGGGGAGGGAGGGGGGCATGAGGGACAAGGTAACAAACAGTACAAGAAATGTATCCAATGCCTAACATATGAAACTGTAACCTCTCTGTACATCAGTTTGATAATAAAAATTTGAAAAAAAAAAAAAGTTCCAGTCTAGTAGGGCACTAGTGGCTCATACTTGTAATCCTAGTTATTCAGGAGGCTGAGACCTGGAGGATTCTGGTTCAAAGCTGCCTGGACAGAAAGTCCATGAGATTCCATCTCTCCTTAACCAGCAAAAAGCAGGCTAGAGGTGGGGCTCAGGTGGTAGAATGCCAGGCTCTGAGTTCAAGCCCCAAGGCAGACAGACAGACAGACCAACACACACACACACACACACACACACACACACACACACACACACACACACAATGTGGCTTTTGCTAGTAGTACCTGGGTTTGAACTCGGGAGCCTTGCTTGCTCTGTTTTCTTGCTCATGGTTTGAGACGTGTCCAGGTTATTTTTGCTGGTTATTTTTGAGATACAGTAGTCTCACAGACTTTTCTGCATGGTCTGGGTTCAAACCATCATCCTCTAGGTCTCAACCTCCTGAATAAGATTACAGGTGTAAGCCTGTAATCAAGCCATCTTGACTTCTTAGTGTGTGTGTGTTTACACAAGTGTACATACTATTCATAGGGCTTGAACTCAGGGCTTGGGCACTATCCTTGGGCTTTCTGTACTCAAGTCTAATGCTCTAACACTTCAGTCACAGCCCTGCTTCCAGCTTTTTGGTGGTTAATTGGAGATAAAAGTCTCATCTTCCCAGCCTAGCTTTAAAGTGCAATCCTCAGATCTCAGCCTCCTCAGTGTCTAGGATTATAGGCGTGAGCCAACTGCACCCAGCTTAACTTCTTTTTAATGGTACTAATCTCTTCAGAAACATGTGGTTCTTAGCCCTTGATTTTATATAGGCTTTTCTAACCAAACTGAGTTTTTCAATTTTTTCTACACAGCCTCTTGCACCTAATTTTCACTGTAAACCTAAGGCAATAAACATTGCACAAGCTGAATCCTGGACCACCTTGAAATTTCCTCTTCCAGATTAACTAATCCATTAGCTTTAAACTCAGTTTCCCTTAAAGTCTCTGGGCATGTACAAAAATGTAATCAAGTTCTTTGCCCTCATGTAAGACAGCCTCTATTTCAATTTCCAACATTCCTATTTCTATCTGAAACCTCTTGAGCATAGTCTCTACTACTCATGTTCCAGTCTTCTAAGCTCTCAAGAGAATTACGCATGAACCTTTGCTTCCAGCATCCTTGGCTTTTCCAGCCCATTTCTCAAAACGTTTCCAGATTTTTCTTGCATAACCATTTCATAAGTTTATGAACCACATGATCAGATTTCATCACAGCAGTGATCTAGCACCAATTTTCTCTGTAGTCAGACTTTTATCACGATGACAAAATATGGGAAAGAGAATGCTTGCACTCAAGGGTTCGCTCCTTAGTCCCCTTTTATTCTGTCCACACACCCTCAACCTATGGGACTGTGCAGCCTAAACTGAAAGCAGGTCTTTCCCTTAGTTAATCCTCCTTGGCAACTTCCTCACAGACATACATACCCAGAAGTTACTAATTTTCTAGGCAGTTCTCAGTACAATTGTTAGACAGTCAAGATTAACCTTCTTCACTGGAAAAAATAAGAGAACAGGTTGTCTCTTTGGATCCTCTTGCATGTAACAACTGTACGGATGCCTTGATGCTATCCCATTGACTGCCATTTTATACTTCTGACCTCCAGAGGTAGAAGATAATGACATTGTGTTGTTTTAAGCCACAAACTTTGTCAAATTCTGCTATAGCACTAGGAAGCTAATACAGCAGGGCTTACAAAAAGGAAGAAATGACATTTTTTTAATCACATAGGGAACATGATACACAATTGCAGCTTCCTTTTTAGATATTGAAAACTGTTCTATTCAAAATGCAAATTAAATCACATTTTTTAAAATGTCTTAAATAATTTGCTACTTCTTGCCACCTCAAGTCCTTCACAGAGCTCAAAACTGCCTAATTTAAATAAAGAGAAATCTGTATCTTAATTAAAGTGCATCTGTGAATCTGGTTAAAAAAAAAATGGATTCAGAGAAGAGAAAAAATACTCTGTGCACTTATAATTAGGATATATTTGACCTCATAGATTTGAGTGATAATTTATTCATTATCTTCAGTGTGGCCAAGTCTATGCCAAGCAAAATTTTATAATTAACAGGAGTTACAATGCAATGCCTGGTACAAAATTTAATTGGCATGGAGGAAAGGATTTCTAGCCGGCTCCTTCATACAATCACTGATGCCTGCGAGTGACTTTATTCAATAACAATAACTAATAATAATAATAATAATAGCTGACACTTAAGAGCTGACCTTACTGTTTAGCATTCTGCATTGCATTCAGACATTGCCAAAGCTGCTGCCTTTTTCTATTGAGTTATTCTGTTCATTGTTTACTCCTTAGTTTTGTCCCTTTCTACTATTTTTGATCAATCCTAAAATGTAAAAAATTAAAACTTATGTGAATATTTGAAAACTTCTAACTTTGAATTATAGGAGAAAGGAAAAACATCTACTTTATTCACAAGTATATGCCTGAGAAATCAGAGGCACTGAGTTTACTTGGACACAATTAACACTAATTATATGTTAGCATCCCTAGTCTCAGAATGATCTGCAGTGAAACTTATTATTACCTATTTATGTCTTCAGGAACCATACTATGTACGTTGCATCAAACCCAATGACAAGAAATCCCCACAGATATTTGACGATGAACGCTGCCGTCATCAAGTAGAATATCTTGGACTACTGGAAAATGTGAGAGTGCGACGAGCAGGATTTGCCTTTCGTCAGACCTATGAGAAGTTCCTTCACAGGTGAGGATAAGCCCAGCAGAGAAGTCTAACAGCAACCCACAGAAATCCGTGTTGAGTCATGGAGTCCTCCTAGACTCCATGTGAACCAAAGTCCAGAAAATTGCAAATATTTAACATTTTTCCAAAACCAAGAGCCCCAGAGTTTGAATTTTACCAACTAAGGAAAAAACTTCAGTCATTTAGGGGCAAATGTGGGCATCATAGTATAATAGAACATGACTGTGGGTTCGCATCTGTGTTGGAATCTCTGCTATTCTGTTTACATGCCACACAATTTTAGGCCAGAAGTTTCTTTGATATTGTTTCTGCATCTCTGTAAAATGTGAAATTATAAAAACACCTCATGGAACTGGGGTTAGTTAATGCTATTTATCATTGCTGATGTTAGTAATTATCAAATAATAGAAGATTAAGAAGTTAAGCATGGAGGCTCTGAAATAATCTACCTAGTTTGAAACGTGGCTTGACCACTTTCTAGATATATGATCACAAGATCAAAAATCACAATCTTTATATGCCTCAGTTTCCTTGTATGTGAAGTGAGGATAATAGTAGGAACTACCTCAAAAGGTAGCAAAAAAGATTGAGGTTATAAACACAACGCTCTTGGAATGGGACCTGGTATGTAAAAGTTAGTTAATAAATATAAAATATCTATATTGTGGTTAATATATAGTTGGTAATGACAGTGATAGTCAGCATGTGGAAATTAGGAGAGAGAGGGTATGTTTTTGTTTCATTGTTTTGTTTTGTTTTTGTATGTGTGCCAGTACTAGGGCTTGAACTCAAGGTACTGAGCTCTCATCTTTTTTTGCTTATGTCCAATATGGCTTTTTACTGATTAATTAGAGATAAACTATCTTGGATTTGTCTGCCCTGGCTGGCCTTGACCTCAGTCCTCAGATCTCAGCCTTCTAACTAGCTAGGATTATTGCCATGAACCACTGACACTCAGTTCAGGAAAATGTTTTAAATTCAGTCTGTTTATTTAAAAATATGTATTGAACATTTCCTACATTCTATTTCTGTAGGTTTTATCAAAAAAGTTAATAAATTTATAAGACATACACCAGAAAACAATACAGTAAAATCTTTAGGTCAAGAGCATATCTAAGGAGATAAGATTCAGTGAGTAGCCAGCATACATAGACAAGGGAAGAGAGAAGGTTGGACAGAGGAAACAGTCAACAAAAAGATGCTACTGCCATGATGGGTGTGGTACTTTAATTACCAAAGGTAGTATGGATAAAGGATGCTGAGTATAAGACATTGTATGAGATGAGAACAGAGAAATAAGCCAGATCACGTGAAATCTTATGTGGAATGATCCATTTATTTGGGCATTGGGTTTTAAGCATGGAGTAACACAACCTTATGGATGTTTTCAAGCAAACACTCTTGCTGTGGTGTGCACAGAAAGCAAGGAGACATTTAGGAATGCTGTAAGAGTGGTGGACACATTCAGGATGACTCAGTACTCGACAGAATTGATAAGTCTTGCTCATGGATAGATGGGCTATGATGAGATAGGAGGAGAGAGAAATAGAGGATGATAAGTACATTTAGGTTTGTACATCTGGGTAAGCATGATACCCTTTGCTAAAATGAAAGTAAAAAGTTTGAAGAGGAGGGACTTTTGATATTTGAAGAGGAAGAGCAAAGATAGAATCAATATTGTTCACTTAACCATGTTAACTAAATACCTACTAACACATAAGGTAGAAATATGAAGTAAACTATTGGCTTACATACCTGAGGTTCTGGAAAATCAATCTGAGATTAGAGATGTTGGAGTCATTAATATTCAGATTACATATAAAACCTCAGTACTCGATGGCAAAGAGAAGGGAGTCCATGACAGTATTTAGAGTTGTGGTCTAATACAAAGGAGCCAGTGAAGAGAGAAGTAATGCAGAAAGAAAACCAGAAAAGCATTGTGTCACAGAAGCCCAGAGACAATAGCAATTCAGGAGAAGGAAAAAAACAAAAACCATGAGATCACTATATCAAATATTGCTGTGCAACCAAGGAAGAAAGGCAGAAACTTAACCACAACATTTGTCAGTATAGATTAGGGAACCTGATTTGAGTAGGCTGTTTGGAAAGAGAAGTGAGGAGTCAGATACCTGTAACAGCTCAGGATGTTCACTGTTAATGAAAGCAGAGGAAAATAGAAGCCATTAGAAAAGAACTTGAGACCAGGAAATAGAAAGGTTTGCATGCAGGTGGGGATGATTCAGGACAGGGAGAAACCCATGACACAGGAAAGTGGAAAGTAATTATAGTAATAACATCCTAAAGATGACAAGAAGAAATGAAAAGACTAAAAGATGAAGAAGGAGCCAGCATTTTTTAGGAACCAGGTAAAATACATTCCAGGCAGTAGGAATAGTATATGTAAAGACTCTAAAACAAAAAAGAGGTAACTACAGTATAGAACTTGGTGAGCCAAGGCGATGGAAGGATCGTGAGGAGAGAAGTTTTCGAAGAAATTACTGTGGCTAATATATGCTGAATCAATTATAAAGGAAATGGAAAACAACTTAGCTCCCTATTAAACTAGAACAGTGCTTAGGTTAGGTAAAGATGAGGATTGATTAATTTTTATCTCATTCTTTGCTTGACGTGGTACAAAAGAGTCAAACCTTTGCATGCTAGAATTTGTACATGCTAGGCAAGCTGGCTACCACTAAGCCATATCCCTTCCTGGACTTGAGATATTTTGAATGTGGAACTAACTGGACTTGATGATGAACTTCTAAGTCATGATAGAAAAAGAGATAAAGATATTCCCAAGACTCCAGATTAAATAACTGAGTGGGTTGAGGTAGGAAAGGGATGTTCAAAATATCTTTAAGACCTGTGTAAGACATATGAATCAGAAGCTGAGAACTGAGGGTAAAGCTAAGGGAATAATAGATTCATGAGTCAAAAAGTATATTCTATATACTTTATTTTAAAATATTTACATACTTATGTCTTATATTTTTGTATTTTAAATATATTACTTAAAGTCAATGGGATAGATGGAGCAGTATGGGGATGTTGCACTTAGAAGCCCTGTGCTGAGGTCTGGGATTGCTGCAATACTTAGGATAACGCTAACATTGACAGAAAATGAGGCAGAGAAGGTTAAGTCCAGAGACCAAAGGAAACTGAGGAGAGTGTACTGGTCATGGAAGCTAAGAGGAGAGGGATACATCAAGAATGAAGTAAATTTACTGGCTCAGATGCTATGTAGATACATTATCATAACAAGGAATGTGAAATCCCTATAAAGAAAACTTTTAAAGATTCCTGAAAAGTACAAAAGTAGGCTTGAAACAAATGAGAAAATATCACATGCTCTTAGGACAGCTCAGTGCCCTGTATATTTGTGATAAGTGGTCTGAGTATAGTGTTAGGTAATGCCCAGCCCTAAGGTGGCAAGGCAAGAAGATTATTGGTGTCCAGGCCAGCGTTGACTACATAGCAATACCCTACTATAAAACTTGATTCTAAAGTTGATATAGAAAAATAAGCATATCAGAATAGATAAAAAGACATTTAAAAGATAAAAATAAACAAATGAGGCCTAAGGCTGAGACCTGAGGATTGTAGTTCAAAATCAGCTCTGGCAGGAAAGTCTGTGAGACTCTTATCTCTAATTAACCACCAAAAACCCAAAAGTGGAGCTGTAGCTCAAGTGTTAGAGCACTGGCCTTGAGCAAAAACTCTCAGGAACAGTACAGAAGCCCTGAGCTCAATCCCCAAAACTGGAACAAAAATAAAAATACTAAATAAATAAATAGAGCTGGACACCACTGGTTCCTATCTGTAATCTCAACTCCATAGAAGGTTAAGAACGGGAAGATTGTGATTTGAGATCAGCCAATGCAGAGATCCATGTCAGTCCATTTCCACAGAGGGAAGCTGGACAGGGTGGCATATGTCTGTCATCCCATTGACAATGGGAAGACTAAAATCCACTGATCATAGCCCAGGCATGCATTGACCAGGTGGGAAGCAAGACCTGATTCTAAAACTAACTAGTAAAAAATAAGACCAGCCTAGTAACTGTGAGGCCCTCAGTTCAAATCCCCAATATTACATTTATAAAAAGAATAGAGGGCTGGGAATATGGCCTAGTGGTAGAGTGCTGCCTCGTATACATGAAGCCCTGGGTTCAATTCCTCAGCACCACATATATACACAAAGCCAGAAGTGACGTGACGCTGTAGCTCAAGTGGTAAAGTGCTAGCCTTGAGCAAAAAGCCAGGAACAGTGCTCAGGCCCTGAGTTCAAGCCTGAAGACTGGCAAAAAGAAAAAAAAGAATGGAGAAATTAAAATATATGTATACCCTCCATAATTAAAACCATCTGGTACCAATGAACAGATGGATAGACAACACTGAAACAGACTAGAAATATATACTAAGTCCAAAAATAAATGGAACTACATAAGAAATTTTAATATATGGTGAAGATGGCGTATTTAATTACATGGACAGGGAAATAGACTTTTTAATAATGTGGGAGTATTTGGATAGCTTTTTATCAAAAACAAAAATTAGATTCATACCTCACACCATATACCATATTAAATTCCAAATGGATCCGAGATCTTAAACATAAAAGTGAAGGAGAGCAGAGCAAGATAGTGACTAAGTTTCTCCAGTGATCATTTCTTAAGAAACACCAAGTTGAAGAACTATGCATGCATCAAACTAGCTTCACAAACTAATTCAGAACTCAGCATGACTTCTAATGCTGTTGTCAATTGTCTTCCTTGCCATCCGAATCCTAGCTCCAGGACAGCTCAGGAAAAAAGTTAGCAAGGCTCTATCTCGACAAGCTGGGCTGGTGATGCACATCTGCAATCCCAGCTACATAAAGTGGGATGATCGCTGTCTTGAGACTAGCCCCTTGAGTAAAGCAAGAGACCCCTGTTCGAAAAAGAACTAAACCAAATGGTTGTACAAGGGGGTTAAAATTTAAGAGAGAGAAACACACCTAACACACAATAAATGCATGCATACATTCACTTACATGCATATATGCACACACACACATATAATTGAAATAAATAAAAATCCCCAAAAAAGGCTAGGTTGTGGTTCAAATTGTAGAGTGCCTGCCTAGTATTAGGTCCTAAATTCAAACCATACTACTGACCCCTTCCCCCCAACAAAAAGGGAGACGGGGAATAAGGAAAAGGGTCGGTAGAGTGAATAAAATCCAATATATATATATATACACATTATATGCATGAAAATACCACAGGCCCATTTTATTTTTTTTGAATTTAAAGATATTCATGTTATTATTTCTTAGTGTTTTGTTAATTTCATCTTACAGCTCTAATTTATTAACATAAAATTGCTTGTAATATTTTCCTTTATTTGAATGAATTCAACATCTGTAGTAATGTCTTCTTCTGAATATTTCTTTTTCAAATATCCAGCAGCATCTTTTATTTATGCTCCTGTCTAAAAATACTCCATTACTATAAAATATGTAGAATGGGAGGAGGATACATGGTGGGCAGGTTTCCTTTAGATTATATTTTATTTATTTATTTATTTATTTTGGCCAGTCCTGGGCCTTGGACTCAGGGCCTGAGCACTGTCCCTGGCTTCTTCCCGCTCAAGGCTAGCACTCTGCCACTTGAGCCACAGCGCCGCTTCTGGCCGTTTTCTGTATATGTGGTGCTGGGGAATCGAACCTAGGGCCTCGTGTATCCGAGGCAGGCACTCTTGCCACTAGGCTATATCCCCAGCCCCTAGATTATATTTTAAATTTTAATTTATTTATTAATTGAACACAAATTTTTTTGACAAGGTGTTGTGCAAAAAGGGTACAGTTACATAGTAGGGCAGTGTGTACATTTCTTGTGACATCTTACGCCCTGTTTTTCTTTCCCTTCTCTAGGTCAGGTAGACATATATACAATATACAATTTATCAAGAACGTATACAGTAGCCACGTTGCCAAGCCCAAGAAAATTCGCCTAGGGCTTTAAATGTAATGTCAATATTAGACAATATGTCGACAGTAGTCTTATATGAACATACATACATAGCTTTTGAGCTATTGTATTCCACTGAGAGGTCAATTTTTGACCTTTATATGTTGAGTAGTTGTTTGGTTTTAGTTACATACTGTGGGGTCGCTGCCCCAATCCTGTGGGAAATATCATTTGACAAGCAGTTTTTGGTTTCACAGACCTGGTCTCTACTGTCTCTCCGTCTCCCTTTCTTAACAGTCATATATCAGGGAGATCATGCCCCTTTGTTTTCTGTGTTCTAGGCTTGTCTTGCTCAACATTATTTGTTCAAGTTCTGACCATTTCCCTGCAAATAACAATATTTCACCATTCCTAATTGCTATGTAGTATTCCATTGTGTAAAGGTACCATATTTTTTGGATCCATTCATCTGTGGAGGGGGATCTGGGTTGATTCCATATTTTGGCTATTGTGAATTGTGCAGCGATAAACATGGAAGTACAAATGTCTTTTTTATATCTTGGGACTTGCTGTTTAGGATAGATGCCTAGGAGTGGTATGGTTGGGTCATAGGGTAGGTCTATATTGAGCTTTTTGAGGAACCTCCATACTGTTCTCCAAAGTGGTTGTACTAATTTGCACTCCCACCAACAATGAAGAAGCGTTCCTCTTTCCTCTCACCCCCTCCAGCATTTGTTGTTGCCTGAGTTCAGAGTATAGGCCATTCTAACTGGAGTGAGGTGGTATCTCAGGGTTGTTTTTATTTGCATTTCCTTTACTACCAGGGATGTTGAACCTTTCCTCATGTGTTTCTTTGCCATTTTTATCTCTTCTCTTGTGAAGTCTCTCTTTAGCTCCTTTGCCCATTTCCTAATTGGTTTATTGGGCTTGGAGGGGCTTAGTTTTTTGAGTTCTCTGTAGATGACAGATATTAGGCCTTTGTCTGTTGCTGTACTGGTAAAGATCCTTTCCCATATGGTTGGCTGTCTTTCTGTTTTGGTGGCTATGTCCTTAGCTGTGCAGAAACTTTTTAAATTGTAGTAGTCTCATTTGTCGAGTCTCTCCCCTATTTGTTGTGCCCCTGGGACTCTATTCAGGAAGTTCCTTCCTGTGCCTATAAGTTCTAGCGTCTTTGCTACTCTATCCTTCGGTAGTTTCAAGGATTCAGGTCTGATATTGAGGTCCTTGATCCATTTTGAGTTGATCTTGGTGCATGGTGATAGGCTTGGGTCGACTTTGAGTTTTCTGCATATGGCTGCCCAGTTCTCCCAGCACCAGTAGTTGAAGAGGCTCTGTTTATTCCATTGTATGTCTTTAGCTCCTTTGTCGAATATCAGCTGACTGATAGAGTGAAGTTTTATTTCAGGATCTTCAATTCTAATCCATTGGTCTTCCGGTCTGTTTTTATACCAATACCAGGCTGTTTTTGTTATGATGGCCCTGTAGTAGAGCTTGAAGTCTGGTATTGTGATACCTCCTGCACTGCTTTTTTGGCCTAGAATTGCTTTGGCTATTCTAGGTCTTTTGCTGTTCCATATGAATTTATGGATTGCTTTCTCTATTTCAGTGAAGAATATGACTGGGATTTTGATAGGGATTGCATTGAATTTGTATAACAATTTGGGCAATATGGCCATTTTCACTATATTGATTCTGCCTACCCATGAGCATGGAAGGTCTTTCCATCTCCTTGTGTCTTCTTTGATTTCCCTTATTAGATTTTTATAGTTCTCATTAAATAGGTCTGTCATGTCCTTGGTTAAGTTGATCCCTAGGTACTTTATTCTTTTTTTGGCTATTGTAAATGGAATTGTTTCCATAATTTCCTTTTCTGTTTGCATATTGCTGGTGTACAGAAAAGCTGCTGACTTTTGTGGATTGATTTTGTATCCTGCTACTTTGCCAAAATGGTTTATTAGGTGTAGGAGTTTGGGGACTGAGTTTTTTGGGTCCTTCAGATATAAGATCATGTCGTCTGCAAATAGGGATAACTTGATTTCTTCCTTGCCGATGTGGATCCCTTTGATGTCCTCCTCTTGCCTTATTGCTATGGCTAGGGATTCCAGCACTATGTTGAAAAGAAGTGGGGAGGGCTGGGAATATGGCCTAGTGGCAAGAGTGCTTGCCTCTTATACATGAGGCCCTGGGTTCAATTCCCCAGCACCACATATACAGAAAATGGCCAGAAGTGGCACTGTGGCTCAAGTGGCAGAGTGCTAGCCTTGAGCAAAAAGAAGCCAGGGACAGTGCTCAGGCCCTGAGTCCACGCCCCAGGACTGGCCAAAAAAAAAAAAAAAAAAAAGAAAAGAAAAGAACTGGGGAAAGTGGGCATCCTTGTCTTGTTCCTGAGTTTAGGGGGAATGATTTAAGTTTCTCTCCATTTAATATGATGTTAGCAGTTGGTCTGTTTTATATGGCTTTTATTGTTTTGAGGAATGTTCCATCTATTCCTGTTCTCTCTAAAGCTTTTAATAAGTATGGATGTTGTATTTTGTCAAAGGGTTTTTGGGCATCGACTGAGATAACAATGTGATTCTTGATTTTAGTTCTGGTTATGTGGTGAATTCCATTGATTGATTTACGGATGTTGAACCATCCTTGTGACTGTGGGATGAAGCCTACTTGGTCATGATGTATAATTTTCTTGATCAGTTTCTGGATCCTGTTAGCTAATATTTTATTGAGGAGCTTTGCGTCTGTGTTCATTATTGATATTGGTCTGTAGTTCTTTTTTTGTTGGGTCTTTGCCTGGTTTGGGAATAAGTATGATATTAGCTTCATAGAATGAGTTTGGGATTTCTCCCTCTGTTTCTTTTTCATAGAAGAGTTTGAGGAGTATTGGTATTAGCTCCTTACTAAAGGTTTTGTAGAATTCGTTGGTGAATCCATCTGGGCCTGGGCTTTTCTTTGTTGGGACGTTCTTGATTACCCTCTGTATCTCACTGTAAGTTATTGGTTTATTTAGTTGATTTATTTCTTCTTGGTTCAGTTTGGGCAGTTTATACTTCTCTAAGAATTGATCCATTTCTGTAAAATTATTGTTTTTTACTGAATAGAGGTTCTAGAAATAGCTCCTTATGATTGTTTGAATATCGTGTGTACTTGTTGTTATTTTTCCGGTGGAGTCCCTGATTTTATGTATATGAGTCTCTTCTACTTTTTTTTGTAAGTCTTGCGAGGGGTCTGTCAATTTTATTTATTTTCTCAAAGAACCAGCTTTTAGTCTTATTTATTTGTTGAATGGTCTTTCTATTTTCAATCAGATTTATCTCTTCTTTAATCTTTGTGATCTCTCTCTTCCTTGTCATTTTAGATTCGGTCATTTCTTGTTTCTCCAGTTGTTTTAGTTTCATCGTGAGGTTATTCACCTGCTCTGTTTCCATTCTTTTAATGTGAGTGCTGAGGGCAATGATCTTGCCCTCTAGCTGTGTCCCATAGGTTTCTTTGTGATGTATTTTCATTGTCATTGTGGCTTATGAATTCATTGATTTCATCTTTAATTTGGTCTGTGGCCCATGTATTGGATAACAGTGTGGGGTTTAGCCTCCAAGAATGTGTATAGCTTCTGTGGTAACCGTTGTTATTGAGGGTTACCTTTAATCCACTGTGATCAGATATAATACATGGGATGGCGTCAATACTTTTGTATTTGCTAAGGTTCTTTGTGTGGGCTATGACATGGTCTATTTTGGAGTATGATCCATGGGCTGCTGAGAAGAAGGTGTATTGGGTCTCTGTAGGGTGGAAGATTCTGTATAGACCTGTCAGATCCATTTGGGATATGGTGTTACTTAGGTCCTCAGCTCCCTTGCTGATCCTCTGGGTGTTGGATCTGTCTCTTGGAGAGAGTGGGGTATTAAAGTCTCCCACTATGATTGTGTTTGCATCTATCTTGTTCTGTAATTCTGTGAGAATTTGCTTGACATATGTGTGGCCTCTTTTGTTCGGTGAGTATACATTTATCACCGTGATGTCTTGATTCTGGATTTTTCCTTGTATTAAAATGTAGTGTCCTTTTTTGTCTTTTTTTTTCTTCAAATTTTTATTATCAAACTGATGTACAGAGAGGTTACAGTTTCATACGTTAGGCAGTGGATACATTTCTTGTACTGTTTGTTACCTTGTCCCTCATACCCCCCTTCCTCCTCCCCCTTTCCCTTCCCCCTCCCCCCGGAGGTGTTCAGTTCACTTACACCAAACAGTTTTGCAAGTATTGCTTTTGTAGTTGTTTGTCTTTTTTTACCCTGTGTCTCTCAAATTTGGTATTCCCTTTCAGGTTCCTGCATCCAATACCAGTATACACGGTTTCCAGTATACTCAGATAAGATTACAGAGATAGTGTAGGTACAACCACAGGAATGTGATACAAGAACATCATCAATAATAGAAGCTACAGATACACATGGGACGTTGAAAGTAGTTACAACTGTGATATAACAATTGTTTCCATAACATGGAGTTCATTTCACTTAGCATCATCTTATGTGTTCATAAGGGTATAGCTATTGGGCCTTGTGATGCTCTGCTATGACTTACCTAAACCTGTACTAATTATTCCCAATAAGGGAGACCATAGAGTCCATGTTTCTTTGGGTCTGGCTCACTTCACTTAGTATAACTTTTTCCAAGTCCTTCCATTTCCTTACAAATGGGACAATGTCATTCTTTCTGATAGAGGCATAAAATTCCATTGTGTATATGTACCACATTTTCCTGATCCATTCGTCTACTGAGGGGCATCTGGGTTGGTTCCAGATTCTCGCTATGACAAATTGTGCTGCGATGAACATTGTTGTGCTGGTAGCATTACTGTGATTTTGTTTGTGCCTTCTTTGTCTTTTTGAGTTGATTTTAATGAAAAGTCCAGCTTGTCTGAGATCAGGATGGCTACACCTGCCGTTTTGGTAGGTGCATTTGCTTGGAAGATCTTGCTCCATCCTTTCATTCGGAGCCTGTTTTTGTCCCTTGCTGTAAGGTGGGTCTCTTGTAGACAACAGATGTCAACTTTTTGTTTGCGGATCCATTCTGCCAGTCTGCTCCTCTTTATCGGAGAGTTTATACCATTTATATTCAAAGAGATCAAGGATAAGAGAGTTTTTTCTCCTTCCATTTTCTTGTTGGGCTGTTTTTTCCTCTTTTTTTTTTTTCTTGTCTTTAGTGAGCTGCTCTTTCTGTTTCTGTTTCTGTCTGTGTGTCCTGTACGATCTCTGTTGGGTGGGATTCCCCTCTTAGAATTCGCTGTAGGGCTGTTTTTTTATTCACATACTCCTTTAGATCCTCTTTGCTATGGAAAGATCTGGTTTTCCCTTTGAATGTGAACTCCAATTTTGCTGGATATTTAATCCTAGGTTGCATATTGTTGGCAGGTAGAACTTGGATGGTGTTCTTCCACTCACTTCGCGCATGGTAGGTTTGTGTGGAGAGGTCTGCTGTTATTCGAATCCTCTTCCCATTGTAGAAAATTTCTTTCTTAGTTTTGGCTGCATTCAGAATTTGCTCTTTATTCTTGAGATCTGAAGTCTTGAACATTATGTGCCTTGGGGTGGCTTTTCTGGGGTCTGGCCGGCCAGGTGTCCTATAGGCTTCGGTTACCTGGATGGGGTTCCTTGTGAGATCAGGGAAGTTTTCTGCAATATCTTTATTGAAAATATGATGAAGCCCTCTGCTCTGCTATTCGGCTCCTTCTTCTATTCCAATTATATGCAGATTATATCTCTTGTCTTTGTCCATTAGTTCCTGGATTAATCTGCCCTGAAGCTTCACCGTTTCTTGGAGTGTGGTAATTTTCTGGTTGTTGTCGGCTGCTTCATCGTCCAAGCAAGAGATTCTGGATTCCATATGGTCAACTCTTTGTGCTGTGGATTCAATTGTGGAGTTTATGGATGTCAGAGAGCTATTTATGGTTGTCAAATCATCTCTGATCGTGGAAATTTCTTCCTTTAAAGAGTTGTATTTTAAATCTATTTTTTCATGCATTTCACTTCTCAGGATGTTAAGGTCTTCTTTAACGGAGGTTTGCACTGTATCCATTTTTGCTTCCATTTCTTTCTTGGCTTCCTGGATGTCCTTCGAGACTTCCACTCTGAACTCCTGGAATTGTTTTCTGATTTCGTTTCTGATGCTTTCCATCATTTCTGTTAACATGGCCTCATTTGCTTTTTTATTATCCATCTCCTCTTCAGTCGTGCTGCTTTTTGGAGCTGGTGAGTTGGCTTGCCCTTTGATGAACTGTGTTACATTTCTTTGTGATTTGCGCATCTGGAGATCTGTGGTGGCTTCCCTGGTTTGGTTTTGTGCTGGTTCCCGCTGGTCCGTCAGTGGGAGCCTTGTACCCTGGTATCCTGGCTCTGGAATTGGGTTTGGCTGTTGAACCTTGCTTCCATATGGGTGAGCGTGACCTTCTCGGTTGTTGATGAGGTGGTCGCTCTCCCTGCCCTTGGGGGCCGGTAGGTTCTGTGTCTTTCTCTGCAGGACAGTGTCCTGCCGCTGTGCTGTGCTGACCCTAGCGTGCCCCTGTTGGGGGTTTGCTGGTCGCTGATTCAGCGTGGCATGGAGGCTTATCTCTTCTTTGGTTCTTTTCCACTCTGTATCTTGGTCAGAGGAGCTCACCACTCAGGCAGTTCGTCTTCCTGTGTGGACCGCTCCGGGACCGGTGTTGTTGAGGTGCGGCCCATCCACTTGTGCGAAATGCACTAAACTGAGTGTGCACAGGCCGATGGAGAGCTCTGCCCTCCTGTGTAGGCGCACCTACCAGAGCAGGCACTGCCGCTGTGACCCCCCCCCCACCTGAGCGGGGTACGCCTACCAGAGTGGGCACTGTCGCCAGAAACCCCGCCCACCTGCTGTGCACCCACTACAACGGCGCTGCCACTGTGGCCCCATCCACCTGAGCAGGGTACGCCTACCAGAGCGAGCCCCAGGTTGTTGGGTTGTGCTTGCGCCCTCCCATGAGTCAGCTGTAGGGGGGTGGTATGTGTGGGGCCCAGTGGGATCAACTGTACAGGCGAGGGTTAGCGCCCTCAGACTGCGCCTCCGCTTCTGGGGGTGGCGTGTGATCAGGTCCAGGTGTCCCTGCTGTGCTGGTATTGCCCACCAGCGCCACAGGCCCATTTTATAGAATAAATATATGCTAATAAAAGTATTATGAAAAGTGAAAATGAGGGGCTATGGGATATGACCTAGTGGCAAGAATGCCTGCCTCATATACATGAGGCCCTGGGTTTGATTCCCCAGCACCACATATACAGAAAATGGCCAGAAGTGGTGCTGTGGCTCAAGTGGCAGAGTGCTAGCCTTGAGCAAAAAGAAGCCAGGGACAGTGCTCAGGCCCTGAGTCCAAGCCCCAGGACTGGCCAAAAAAAAAAAGAAAGAAAAGTGAAAATGAAGGACTGGGAATATGGCCTAGTGGCAAGAGTGCTTGCCTTGTATACATGAAACCCTGGGTTCGATTCCCCAGCACCACATATATAGATGGCCAGAAGTGGCGCTGTGGCTCAAGATGACAGAGTGCTAGCCTTGAGCAAAAAGAAGCCAGGGACAGTGCTCAGGCCCTGAGTCCAAGGCCCAGGACTTGCAAAAATAAAAAGTGAAAATGAAATGTACCAGAAGAAAATATGAGCAAATTACATCCTTGGTATAAAGAAAGGCTTTCTCACAGTGACTTAAAACTTCAGATGAGGCTGGGAATGTGGCTTAGCAGTAGAGTGCTTGCCTTGTATGCACAAAGCCCTGGGTTCAATTCCTCAACACTTACACAGAAAAAGCCAGAAGTGGCACTGTGTCTCAAGTGTTAGCCTTGAGCAAAGAGAAGCCAGGGACAGTGCTAAGGCCCTGAGTCCATGCCCCAGGGCTGGCAAAAAAGAAAAAAATCAGATACAATATTTTTAAAGTACTTAATTTGACTGAATCTGTTGAACAACTCTGTTGGGGAGGCAGGGGGCAGGAGAAACCCACTGAGGCAGGCAGGATTCCAAGATGCCATAACATCCACCTCCTGGTATTGAAGCCTTGTATAATCCCCGTAAGTGTAGGCTGGACCTAGTAATGGCTTCTAACAAAGTAGAATGTGAATTGATACTGTGACTGTGACTTCTGTCTTTGTGGCCCTCACAAAGCAGGCTGCCATTTGGTAAGCTCTCTTGAAGGACCCACAGAGCAAGAAGCTGTATGTGTGTTGAAAGGCGATTAATTCTGTATATGGATCTTAAGTGCAGCAACACTGCTTAATTATCTTTTAGTTTATAAGAGTTTATCCACAGATCTGATTGCTGCCCTTTAAGATAGTCATGTTGTTTATAAATGTGTCAGGTTTGTTCCTTCCTCACATATTTGCCACTGATAGTCTCACTGTATTAAGAGAAAACTTCCAAGGTCACTCAATTACAAATGATCATTGCTGTAAATTTTTAATAAGCTATAATTTTTTAAGACTTTTGGGGAGCACATATCCTTTATTGGGCTAATGAAATTCACTTCTATTAGCAGTTTTCTAAGGTAGTTTTGCTTTGCCAAGCTAACAGAACTTTACCTCAAGTCCCTTAATACTACTGGTTTTTTTGTTTTTGTTTCTTGAAGGAGGTTTTGTTTTATTCCCATGAGGTTTCTTTAATTTTATTGAATAGTTTTTCTCCTCTAATTTTTTCTGTATTTTTTTTTTTTACTTAGGTATAAGATGATCTCTGAATTCACCTGGCCAAACCATGACCTTCCTTCAGACAAAGAGGCTGTCAAGAAACTGATAGAACGATGTGGTTTTCAAGATGATGTAGCTTATGGAAAGACCAAAATTTTCATCAGAACACCTCGCACATTGTTTACGTTGGAAGAACTCCGGGCCCAGATGCTTGTAAGGATTGTCCTCTTCCTACAAAAGGTAATTTTATTTTTTATGTAAATTCTTCCTTTTATGTTTCTGAACTTTTGAATTTTTTTATTTCAAGAAATGTTCCTGGATGGTTTATTTTGTATATCTATGTGTATGGTGTGGCCCTCATACATTCAAACTTGACTGCCTATGTTTGAAATTATACCCAAAATTCTGAAGACATTTTGTCTTCTTCTATTTAAAGTTAAAGACATATCTAGAGCATATGACTTTTTTATTTTGTAGTCAGCTTTTTTTTCCCTCACAACTGTGTAAATTAAAAAGTTGTGCCAACATGTCTGTGACTGCCTTGTAATCCATCATTACACCACCACCACCACACTTCAGGCATAGTCACGAGTTCCACATCTCATTAACTTGCACCTGCCATCATGGATCTGTGCAAGGCCCCCTTCTCATTTCATTCATGAGTTCGTTCATTCCCTATGTCTGTCCTCATAGCTTCCATGCTAACCATGCAAAAAATCACATGCATATTTTTATATCATATATCTCTGTGAGGATTCCTTGGGATAAATGCCTAAGAGTAAAGTTACTGGGTCATAGCAAAACCTGTATATCTAATTGGTATAAATAGTGCCATATTCCTCTTCAGAATGGATGCCTCCTTGTGCAACCACCAGCTACATAGGAAGGAGACTGTGCTCCACATCCACCAGTACTGCTGTGTACATTTTATCAGATAATCTAATAAGTTTAGTGGGATGGCACTTTTTTTTTACTTGCAGTTTCCCTGATCACTATTGAATATGAGCATTTCATTAATGCTTGTTTGTTTTTGGGGTTTTCTGGTAAACTGCCTGTTCATACTTATTATTCATTTTTCTACTAGACTTAAAATTTTCTTATTAGTTGAAAATGCTTGTATATTCTAGACAGTGATTATATATTCATAAATATATTCTAGTCCATGTGCATTTTCAATGAACTATATTCATAATGTACTCTGTTGAACAAAATCCTTAATTTTGGCATAATCGTTTTTTTCCTTGTACGTCTGCATTGGAATTTTAAGAAGACTTTCCCTTGTTTCTAGGTCACAAAGATATCCCCCTGTATTTTCTTCAGTGAACTAAATCATTGTGCCTCTTGCATTTAGGTCTTTAATTCATTTAGAATTCACTTGTGATTTTATATAAAGATCCAGTTTTATTTCTCCCCATGTAGCTAGTCTTTTCACATTGGACAGTCTGTTCTGTTTCCCATTGATTGTTGGTGTCACTCTTGTCATATATTTTCTGTCTTTTGCCTGTCTCTAGGTGCTTTGTTCCATTTTTCTGTTTTCCAGGTTTTATATTAATGCCACACAGTTTTATGTTGTATTTTGGCTTAGCATATGGTAGGATAAATTCATCTTCTCTTCTTTCCTTTATTAAGATGGATTAATAGACCTTTATTCTACAATATAAATTTGAGGTGTAATAGGTTCAGTAAATGCAATAATGTTTTATTAGAATTACATTGAATTTATAGATTCGGATTAATGTTTTTACAATGTTAAATTACCTTATTAAGAGTATAAAACAGGTTCACTTAAATCTTCATTGACCTTTAGACATAAAGGCTTTATTAATTCCTAAATATTTTACTGTTTTCTTGCTAGTTTGAATTCACTGTATTTTCTATATGGCACTGTTGGTATATATAAATAGCATTTGTTTTTGCTGACTTTTCTATAACAGAATGAAACTCTCTTCACATTTGTTGACATTAGTTTCCCTAGCCAAGTGATTATAGAATGTACAACCAATAGAAGTTAACCTCTGTCCTTCAAATTGCCAAGGTCTTTCTGGGTTTTGGTTTCTTTCTATTTTGCCTGGAACTCTGAACAAATTTTAAACTAAAATACTAAATTCTGTATGATTCTCAGTTTTCTTACATTAATTGCTTTTCCATTATTGCCTTTGTTTGGTTCTATTTCATTCTCAAAAATGCTCATAAATCAGTTCTCTGCCTGCCACAGTAAATTATTTTCATACATCTGTTCTCCATTGTCAAGTCCTTTACCTGTCTTTACCACTTAACCCACGATGGTTTTGATGTTGTTTTTAAGGTCTGTTTAAGATTTTCTTTCTCTATACCTATCCAAGAGATCGATTCAAGCTCAGAGTTAGGCCCTGAATCAGCATAATATTCCCTCAGTTTGATTAGGATAAGCTGCTAGGTGACTGTTGCCTGGCATAACTATTGATCATACCCCAGGTACTCTCATAAGAATGGCCTGTATGGATAATAAACTCTGCAGTCACCCTCCTCTGAAGTCAGTCTACTTGGTGACTGGTAGAATCTCTAATGATCTGCCATGTAGTAGATGGAAAGCTTCCCCATCTTTTCTGTAAGCTAGGTCTCAAATTTCTGCGCCAGAAGACAATGGACTATGGGAAAAAGGTCTCCGCTCCTACTAACTATCCTAAGGTATGATATATGTGATCTACTGATTGGGGTTTTATTAGACCAACTCCACAGGCCTTGATACTTATGAAAAGTTCTCCAAGCCTCTAGAATTGTGTCATAAGTCTCCTGAATTTCAATGTAAAGAGTGTTTTCACTTTTGGGGTATACTTATAGGAATTTTGTGGGAAATTAGGAAAAATATTCACAATATTTTAAATAAGAATCACCAACAATTGGTTTACATTTCCTTTTCTAAATTAAAATAGCTTTATCTTCATATACTGACTATGCATACAACATAAGATTATAATGTAATGTAAGATTGATAATTCTGATCCCAGTTGATGGAAGCTGTCTCTTCTCAGATGGTCAGGGCCTGTTGAGACACATGAGAGAGATGCACACTACATTCATCCAAGTACAGTTCTTACTATGGCCAAAGGTTTCTGGCAGTTGGCATTCAACCCTCAGTTGATTTGAGGTTCTGCCTAAATATATCCCAGAAACTTGTTACATCACAATAATTAATGGTGTATTTTTTTTTACCAGTCCTGGGGCTTGAACTCAGGGCCTGGGCACTATCCCTGAGCTTTTGCGCTAAAGGTTAGCACTCTTCCACATGAGCCACAGCTCTGCTTCCAGCTTTTTGTGGTTACTTGGAATTAAGTCTCACAGACACTCCTGCCTGGGCTGGCTACAAACCAAAATTGTCAGATCTCAGTCTCTGAATAGCTAGGATCAGAGACATGAGCCCGCAGCACCCAGCTAATAATGTAATTAAGTAGTATGATTTTTGTGACATATTTAAAGGTGGTTCATATATCTCAGGATCTGAGTATAGTTATTTTATAATTTAGCCACAAGAAAAAGTGTAAATATAGTCACTTCTAAAAATTGTATCTCTTTGGTTTTATCATTTATCCTATGCCCTAATGTGTTTATTATGCAAATTTGTCTAGTGGAGACATGAAGCCACAGGGTCATTTACATTATTTTCAAATAAGGCACACTAGCTTCTTTGTAAAACCAATAAAATGTTTTATTTATCATACTAAAAGAAAAATAATTATGTATATGTAATATTGATAACAAAATAATAACAAAAGACCCTGTCAGAGTGATAGCTAATATTTACTGATTGATAGGCATACTTTTAATTACGCTACATATATGAGCTAAATCTTTTTGTTTAGTTTTGATCTTTTAGTGGTAATGGTGGTACTGGAATTTAAACATAGGACTTCACAGTTTCTAGGCAACCACTATACCATTTGAGCCATGCCTCAATCCTTAATAAAATCTTTTCAAGAACTTTTGAATGAATATCTATTATTATTTGCACTTAGCAAATAAGGTAACTAAAGCCACTGAGTGATTATACAATTCAGTGGAGGTCACACAGATGATGAATGCCATTACCAGAACCAGGATTTGAACACACTAACCCAATAGTCTTGCCTCCCCCAAATAACCTTGACCACTATGTGCTTAACACCATTGTGACATCATTTAGCACAACAGGTATGACTCAGACCTGCAGAGAAGTTTGTAAAATCAGCCACAAAGGTGGGGCTGGTAATATGGCCTAGTAGCAAGAGTGCTTGCCTCGTATACATGAAGCCCTGGGTTCGATTCCTCGGCACCACATATATAGAAAAGACCAGAAGTGGCGCTGTGGCTCAAGTTGGCAGAGTGCTAGCCTTGAGCAAAAAGAAGCCAGGCACAGTGGTCAGGCCCTGAGTCCAAGCCCCAGGACTGGCAAAAAAAAAAAAAAAATCAGCTACAAAGGTGACCATGTTGTTCTGCTAAGAAAGGAAGTGGACTGAGAGTCAGCAAAATACTTTCATGAAATAATCCCAGTAGGCATCTGATGATGTTTGAGTCATTTACATCTAAAAGATGTGGACTAAAACATATTTTAATACAATTAGAAAAAAATTGATGCTCAAAGTGAAGAATCAGCTCTTGACATGTACAGCAATGAAAAGCGGGCAGTGACTACTTTATTCTGAGACTGTGTTTCAGGAGAAAAGTTGTACTATTTGTTTTGGTAAATTTTGAAAGATTAGGTTAAGAAAGGTGCATTTAGGTAACAGTCAACAAAGGATAAGCTGAATTACAGGAGGGAAGTGCATTACTGTGCAGTAGGTAAGATTGCTTCTGGGCCAGACCCTCCTTACTTTATTCATGAAGAATATTTATGGTCAGGAATATGCAGCTTGATCTTGCCTGAGGGTTGAAAGAAGTGTGCCTTTGATCAGATGGTGGCCCTGACTATATATCTTTTTATGAGAAGAAACAGTGTGTGGTCCTTATAACACCAGGATATGTGGCTATTGCAGAAGAATGTGCTCATGCACTTTTACTTTTAATTATACTTTTATTATCTTTAGATGTACAAAGGTGCTACCATTCAACAAATCTGTTTATGAATACAGTGCATCTTGATCAATGTTACCACTTTTATCATTCTCCCCCACCTCTCCCACCCCTTCCCTCAATTTTCTTAATTTTGTAGGATAGGTATTGAATTTTATGACTGCATTCTCCCCTTTTCCTCTTTTCATTTGTCTGCTCCTCTCCCCTTAGCCCCCACCCCCCTTTTCAAGTACCAGTTTGTTGGTATTTATTTTGTTGGACTGTGAATCTTTCTAAGAAATTACACCATTTGAATTCTCGCCTGTTTATAAGTACACTTGCATGCAACCCCAATGTATTGACTTATACATTTATAAATTCTAGCTTCCACGTATGAGTGAAAGCACGGATCCTTTGTCTCTATAGGCCTCACTTCACAGAATGTAATTTTCTCCAGTATCATACATTTCTTTGCAAATGATATAATCTTCCTAGTGGATGAACAAATTTTTATTGTGTGTGTATATTTGTGTGTATGTATATGTGCATATGCATATGTATATGTATATATACATGCATATATGTCACATTTTCTTGTTCCATTTGTCCGTTGGGGGCATCTGGGCTATTTCCATACCTTGGCTCTGGTGAATACTGCAGGAGTAAACATGGTTATACAGGGGGCTTTACTATATCCTACTTTGTAGTCCTTTTTTTATAAATAGCCAAAAGTGTAATTGCTGGATTGTAAGGTGAGTTCTTTTTTTTTTTTTTTTTTGCCAGTCCTGGGGCGTGGCTTCAGGGCTTGAGCACTCACTGTCCCTGGCTTCTTTTTGCTCAAGGCTAGCACTCTACCTCTTGAGCCACAGTACCACTTCTGGCTTTTTCTATATATGTGGTGCTAAGGAATCGAACCCAGGGCTTCATGTATACGAGACAAGCACTTTACCACTAGGCCATATTCCCAGCCCCATAGGGTGAGTTCTATGTTTACTTTTTTTTTTTTTTTTTTTTAGGAATCTCCAAACTGCTTTCCAGAGTAGTTGAACAAGTTTGCATTCCCACCAACACCATATTAGGGTTCCTTTTCTTCCACCTCCTCACCAGCATCTGTTATTGATTGTATTCTTGATGGTAGCATTCTAACAGGAGTAAGATAGAATCTCAGTGTTGTTTTCATTTGTATTTCCCTTATAGACAGGTGTTGAGCATTTCTTCATATATTCATTGGCCATTTTTATTTCTGAGAAATCTCTGGTTAACTCATTTACCCATTCATTAATTGGGTTTTTGATTCTTTGAGAGTTTAGTTTGTAGAGAAACTGTGAATAGATGGAGCAATCCTCAACTGTGACATCATACTTAATGGTGAAAAGCTAAAATCAATTTCCTCCAAAATCAGAAGCAAGACAAGTATGTCCACTTTCTCTGCTCATTTTCAATATAGTACTAGAATTCCTAGGAAGAGCAATAAGGCAAGAGAAAGGCATAAAGGTGATTCATGCTGATGATATGATCCTATATTTAAAGGACTCTACAGACTCTACTCCTAAGCTCGTGAAGCACTTTTAAATGAATAATGAATTGGTTCATTGTTACTGAACAGGAAAATGCAAATAAATAATACCAGGTTCCACCCATAAGGAGCTGGTAATCTAATCAGGAGGGAGATGTGTTAGCATTCAAATCAGGGAGATGGAGTGGTTGTGATGCTCTATAGTCTAGGCAGTGACTGCCCTGGGGACTCAGAAGAGACTCCTGAGAAGAGATGCCAAAAGGTTTCCAAATCCTTAACTATGTTTATGATGTATTCCAATCAATCTCATCCCCCTCCCTGTAACTTAATCTGTATTTTGTAAACCATATATACACATCAGAAATGGATCATTGATGTTATAGCAGTTTGTCACTAAAGTTGATAGATACAATTGACTTCCTATGATAAATACAGGAAACAAAGTTTTCTACAGACAGTCCCTGAGGTTACCAAAAAAAGCCCTTCCCATTTTTCCGGAAAGCCCTTTCCCTGCTTACACATAGCCCATGAATAACTAGCAAGCAGTGCAGCATGGGACAGAATTAAATTTAGATGTAGCTTGAATTTTAGAGTAGGTATGTAAATATTTACTAACAAGGCAGAAAATGCTGGCTCGAGACTTGTCTTCTCAAAGCACCTGGGTCAACACACTCCTGTTCTGTTAGGGCCCTTCATTAATAACTGCTAGTTGGAGCTGCCAGACTCTGGCTTGGTTATAATTTTTTATTATGACTTATAATATTCTGTTTCCTCGCTATAGTGCACATAGTCTTCTGCAGCTTGGTGAGTTGCTTGTTTTCGCTGCACAAAGCTTTTAAATTTTCTCTAAGGTCCATAAACATAGTGACAGTTTGTTCAATTCTATACTTCTTTGTGCTATTTCATCATTAGAAGGTATCATTTTACATATTTACTTTCTGCACATTAGTCACTTTTTCAGTTTTTTCATCATTCCATAAAAGTGCTACAGTGAACGTTGTGGGACATGTTCTCTTGCTTTCAAGTGAACAAGTCTTCATGGAACAGCCATTCTTAGTTCTTAAGGACCCCAGAAACTCTCAGAAAATTCTATACATTGCAAGAACATACAAGCACATATCCAATTAGCACATATCAGAATGATGAGATTATCTCTGGAAAACTTCACCTGTAGACTTATGAGAGGGTATGAATTTAAAAGGCAAATAACATACTGGGTGTTATGGCCCAAGCCTATAATCCTAGCCTCTTAGGAAGCTGATACTAGAAAAGCACAATTCAAGACCAGCTTGGGCGTAAAGCTTGCCAGACCCCCATCTCAAATCAACAACAACAAAAGGCTATGCTTGGTGGTGTACTTCTTTACACCTGCTACCTGAGAATCATAAATAGGAAGACTGTGATTTAGTGCCGCACCCCCAAGACCCTGGGGCTGGGAATATGGCCTAGTGGTAAAGTGCTCGCCTCATATTCATGAAGCCCTGGGTTCAACTCCTCAGCACCACATATATAGAAAAAAGCCAGAAGTGGTGCTGTGGCTCAAGAGGTAGAGTGCTGGCCTTGAGCAAAAAGAAGCCAGAGACAATACTCAGGCCTTGAGTCCAAGTACCAGGACTGGCAACAAAAACAAAACAAATAAAAAAGCCAAATAAGGTGGGGAAATGCAGTCATAACATCCAATGTATAGTCTATTAAAAAGAAAAAAGAGTAAGACCCTATCTGAAAAACTAAAGCAAAAAGGTCTGGGTGTGTGGCTTAGGTAGTAGAGCACCCACCTAACAAACATAAGACCCTAAATTCAAACCCCAGTACCACTGAAGCCTTATCCCTGCATCTATTGCTAAATAGGACTATTAGAATAACATTATTGCGTACAAGTCTTTGATTTTGCTGCTGCAAAGAAATTTTCTGTTCATTTATAATATAAGCCAACAGTTGATCCATTTAAATATGTGCCAATATTTACATATTGATAAATATAAAGTCCTTTTAGAACAATAAAAATAATTCAGCAAAAATTTCACATTGACACAACACAACATCCTCTCCTGCTGCACTCACCACCACCCCACCTCCCTTTTTCCACCTCTTGCACATTTGATGCATAAAAAGATAAAAGCATATTTGCAAAACAATGGTGACATGTCAACAGTAATTTGTGTCTTATATATTTCCTCTTGGATATTACCAATAAGTATCCACTGCCACCCCATCCCCAGCCCACTCCCCCCAAGCTGAAAGCAGACGATTTGCTCTCCTGGAAGAGCAGCAAATCCGTTGCCTGGGTGATATCTCATTACTACAGCAACCAATTTGGTGCATCAGTGTGAATCCCAATTTTAAAATGTAATTATGCCAAAATGTGTACATATGCTTGAGATTCGTTTAAAAGAAATCAGTTCCCTTTTGAAAGGAAAACATTTCCTGTGATAGATGGAAGAAGGGTGAAATTGTGCTTTTATTCTTTGCGAGCTTAAATGCACCTTTCAGTTGAGCCTCCACTATGTTACTAGAACAGCTTGCAGTGAAGGTTTCTCCTTCACTGCTTTATTTGTTACTTGAGATGTTCCTTTTCCAAGACACTTCTCTCTTGAGACCTGTCACTCATAACCCAACAGCTGTTGTCTCCATGACAACACTTTCTGGCCCCTTTAGGTGGCAGGGAATAAAGGAAAGGGGAGGGGAAGATGAATACATTTTTGTTTCAGTTTTCTTTTTTAATTGCTACAAGCTCACACAGAGATTGGCTCTTTGTAAGGAATTAATTTGTGAAAGGAAAGCAATTCAGTGAATAGAATGTTTACACTAAATTATAAAAATTCTAAAAACTTGTGCTACTCAGTGCTCAAATGAAAAATCTTATTGGTATGACATGGACAATCAGAATGTGTCTGGAGAAAGACTGTATGACAGAGGTAGCTGGAAATGTACATTGCCAAACCTAACAAAACCCTATTGAATCATAGCTGAGCAATTAATTTTTGCCTCCTTCCTAACCGAAATTGTAGTTTAAAAATACATAGGACAGGGGGCTGGGGATATGGCCTAGTGGCAAGAGAGCTTGCCTCCCATACATGAAGCCCTAGGTTCGATTCCCCAGCACCACATATACAGAAAACGGCCAGAAGGGGCGCTGTGGCTCAAGTGGCAGAGTGCTGGCCTTGAGCAAAAAGAAAGCCAGGGACAGTGCTCAGGCCCTGATCCAAGGCCCAGGACTGGCCAAAAAAAAAAAAAAAAAAAAAAATTATATATATATATATATATATATATATATATGACATGTTTGGGTGCAGGGAATATTTACTTTAATTACCAGCCTTATCAAATATGTCTGTTAAATCATGGAATCCATGTAACTCATTAAGTTTCTCCTTTATTGACTCTACCAAGAAGCTCGGGACTCAGATTTATACTCAAAATCTGGGATCATCCTTGTTTGAGATTTCCATGTAACTCCTTCCCTCTGTTCCTATACCTCTGTCCACATTTTCTGGCTGGCCCTTTTATTTAATCCTTACTTTAGTAATGCAAAGGTACCTATGTAATAAGTTTCCTCTGGTCCTTTTGGAAATTATTAGGTAACATATTGAAAGAAAAAAATATTTTATTGTAACAGCCACTCACTGCCTTGCGAAAACACTGATATTTAATGTAAAGAATAGCAAAAGCGGGGGGGGGGGGTCGTTTTGAGGGATGGGGGAGTAAGATGTTGGCTTTTCTTGGTGGTAGTAGAAACTGAACCCATGGCCTTACCTTATTAGGTAAAACCCACCACCACTGGGCTAACTCCCCAGCTCCAGACTGATTTTTAAACTGATTTCTGAAAAGAATAAGATGTTCTTCCAGTTGCAGGTAGCTCACACCTGTAATCCTAGCTACTCAAGAGGCTGAGATCTGAAGATCACAGTTCAAAGCCAGCCCAGGCAAGAAAGTCCTTGAGAATCTTAATCTCCAATAAACTACTAAGAAAAATGGCCCTATGGCTCAAAGTGGCAAAGCACTACCCTTAAATGAAAAAAGTTCAGGGACAGGGCCTAGGCTCTGAGTTCAAGCCCCACAACTGGAAAAAAAGAAGTTCTAAAATACATAATTTGGGTCTGGGAATGTGGCTTAGTGGAAGAATGCTTGCCTAGCATAATGAAGCCCTGGGTTCAATTTTTTATTACCACATAAATAGAAAAGACCAGAAGTGGCACTGTGACTCAAGTGGTAAAGTACTAGCCTTGAGCCAAAGAAGCACAGGAACAGTGCCCAAGACCTGAATTCAAACTCCAGTACTGGCAAAATAATGCTAATGAATATGCAAATAAATAAAATAAAATACATAATTTTTCCATATAGTTCATTAACTTTTGAAAACTTAGCCATTTAGCAAGTTAGGCATATAATAGAATATATGTGACTCAAGTGTAAGGGCTCTATCATTATTATTTCTTGTTTAGCAAATGTATATAACTACTACCAAGATATCTAAATGCATTAGAAATTTCTAATAATATTTGTCATGGCACATTTAAACACATTCTACTTGTGGTGTACAATTAAGACTAACAAAAAATATAAAATATTCAACATGCTCTGTTTATTAATGCAAAGTACTGTTTTTCCTTCAAGAGGAGGCATAAAGTAGCTTTAAGCTTTTTAAAATTTTAGCAACTGCAGAAATGAATACCTTTAATATACAACAGGTTCTTCCAAAGAAATTCAATAAACATTTCATTAGAAAATGGAATAAAAACATGGACACTTGGTCCAAACATAAAAAGAAAAACAAATGCCATGTTACTGACAGTGTGTACATTACTGACATAAGAATAAGTTGGGAATATTCCAAAGTGTAATCTGGCAACATGATTTAATACAAAAAATATTAGGAATTTATGTAAAAATTCATATGTAAGAATTTTCTTAAAACATTTCTCATGAATGTGGAAAGTAATGGAGACTCTTAAATGTTAGAATAGTTATATAAGTTATGATACATCTATACAATAGAAAACTAAACTGCCATTAGTAATGACAATGTAAAAATAATAACATTGGCCAGCTGCCAGTGGCTCACATCTATAATCCTAGCTACTCAGGAAACTAAGATCTAAGGATTGTGGTTTGAAGCCAGCCTGGACAGCACAGTCCAGTTAACCACCAAAAAGTCCAATTAACCATAAAATCCACAAGTGGAGCTATGTATGGCTCAAATAGTAGAGTGCCAGCCTTGAGCACAAAAGCACAGGGATGACACCCAGCCCCTGAGTTCAAGCTCTAGGAACAGCACCAAAAAAAAAAAAAAAACATTATGTTAATGATACATAAAAATAAATGTTATGAGATTTTCAGTATGATTTCTCTCTGACCACACTGTTAATTCTGGAGATACCTATACACAAATCCATTGTGACTGAAGTGGAACAGATGAATCAACCTTTGAACAGAAGGAAGGGTTCTTAACCAATGAAAATTATGACTTTTCAGTAACTTTAATCAGAAAATGTTAGCGTTCCAAACATAACTATTTAAATTATTACTATAATGATAGTCCATTTTTTAAAGAAAATCTAATTTTAAATAAGATATTTGTCGGTGTCCTGAGTTGGTTTTCTTGTGCTTGTATGGATAGGAAACCCACCATTTGTAGAAACTATGTTGATGACATGTACTCTTGGGAAACTAAAATGATAACCAAGTATCTATAATTCAAATGTAGGTTTGCCAAAAAGTGCTTTTATTTATAAGTTTTTTTTACCTTAAAATAAATGGGTTATAAATAGGGACATTGTTTCAGCCTAAAATTTTAAGTAACGTTGCTTGCTATGAAGTAATACATGTTGATTGTGAAATGCACAATGAGCACCCATTGTCTCACAACCAAAAGATAACCTTGTTAACCTTTGGAATAGCCATGCCTTGTCCTTTGTCCTACAGTCTCAGGATTTATTTCCTAGGGGTCGAGGGTGAGTCAGGATCTTGCTGTGTTATTGGTCTCAAATTCAAGATACTCCTGCCTGTGCCTCCTGAGTACTAAGATTACAGTTTTAAATATCAAAGCCATACTTTGCACATACCTGGGTGTTCCGGTTGGAAATTAGCTGCACCATGGAGATAATTGTGATCCTTTGGACCCAGACCACATCTGTGTGGTCTTCTAGGCTTCCTTCCTAGACTCTGGTATGCACAGTATTCTAACCTTGGTTTTAATGCTATTGTTCCTCTGTGCATAAACCCTTCAATCATGTACAAAATTAAGAGTAGACATGTGGCATCCTGACATCTGACGGGAATCAACCACATTTTCCATTATGCCTCAAGATGATTTGATTTTACCTTTAAACATATCTGCTTTTCACCTGTAAACTTTTATACATGCTGTTTGCCTTGCTGTCAGTTTTCTTCAAATTAGATTCTCTTTTTTGTAGGTCAGCCTAGTCAGACTAAACAGTCACCTTTACTACTTTTGCCAGAGCCCATTTGTCAGTTGTGTGTTACTCTCTGAGATAAGTTTAGTGGGAGGCAGGAACTAGAAACCTATTTCTGGTTTTAGGATTAAAGTCCATGTAATGTCTTTATGTCACCCTTACATCTTTTATCTGTAAAACAAGTGTTGGATGAGGCCCTTCTATCATAATCATGTGTGAAGATGTAGTGGGAAATTTGTTAATAATAAGGAATTTGTTGTGGAATAATTATAAGTAGGGGCTGATCCAAGGTCATATCTATAGGAGTTTTACTTGCTTTATTGAGTGGGCAAAAAGGACACACATCATAGTGATTGTATAACCCAGAGAGTAGTTTGTATATTTGAATGTTCTGCTAAGATACTGTCCTAAAGAATCAAAGCAAAGAATTCCTCAGTTAAATGATTTCTCATCTCAAAAGTTTCTCTTGGATTTTGTAATTTCTATAGTTTTTAGTGTTTGAATGGTAGGCTAGCTATTTTGCATTATAAATAACTGAAGAAAACCTCATCCTTACACTTTTGTTCTGCATAGGGGCCCCAGAATAATGCCCAGTACATACTGGCCTTAGACAACATTTTATTAGTAGCATACTGTCCTGACTCAATACTAAGTAGTTGTGGATTTACAGCTTCTTACTAGATGTGTTATGTATGAAAGGAGAGATGTTTGTGAATACATCAAAATTATTCATGTGCATTTAAATGAAATACCTTAGTTATACCTAGCAAATGGAATAATTAGTAAGCACAAGAGTTATTCTCAACTGGGAAAGAAGTCTTGAAATTTTAATTCTGCTGCCTGAGCTGAAAAATTACTAACATCTAGCTAATATGTAGATGCTATTGCTGTATTAACCACAGGTAGTGCTTGGTCTTAGTCATAATGCATGTGGCTTCCAATCCCAGATCTAACACTTCTGGGGTGATATTTTTGGACCTCTCTGTACCTCACTCTTCTCGGCTGTAAAAGGGAAATGGCATAGTACTTCAGAGTATAGTTATGACTACTAGATGAGTTAATATATTCAGCATACTTTTTATATTCTATTAGTATTGTACTTGGTATCAGTTAATTATTGCCAGTTATTCAACAAACTACCTATGTCAGTATTCTGGAACTACTGTTAAAAAGATTGTTACAAAGTTATTAGCTTAGCAGGGAGGGCATTGGGGAGGAGGGAAAGTGGAAGGAAAATGAAGGAGGAGGTAACAAGTTTGATAAGAAATGTTTGATAAGAAATGCCTTGCTATGAACCCCCTGTACATCACTTTGACAATAAATAGATTTTTTTTTAATGTTTTACTAGCTTAGAGCCAGGTATTGCTGGCTTACTCCTGTAATGCTAGCTACTTAGGAGAATGAGATCTGAGAATCGAGCATCAAAGCCAAACTGGGAAGTAAAGTCCATGAGACTCTTATCTCCAATAAACTTCCAAAAAATCAGAAGTGGAGCTGAGGCTCAAGTGGTAGAGTGCTAGCTTTGAGCAAATAAAGCCCAGGGTTAGCACCCAGGTCTGCAGTTCAAGCCCCAGTGCTCGTGCATGTGTGTGCACATACACACACATGCGTACACACACACACTTACTAGCTTGAAACAACAAATATTTATTCTTTCAGTGTTTTAGAAGAAAGTTTGAAATCAGTTTTAGTAGGCCAAGATCAAGATGTTGATGAGACCACTCAAAGGAAGACATCTATTCCTTATCTCTTCCAGCATTGGAAGAGTTTGCAGCATTCCATGGCTTATGGCTGCATCACTGCAGTTTCTATCTCCATCTGTCTCCATGTTCACAATGCCCTTCTACTCTTCTGCTTTTGAATCTCCTACTACCTCATTCTGATAAGGATACTAGATAATCTAGGATAATCTACCTGTCTCATGACCCTCAATCATATCTGCAAAAATTTTCCCATAAGAACAGGTTTCAGTAATTGAGAGGTAGACATCTTTATTGGGCCATTATTCAGCCTAGTGTACCACCATTAAACTTGGTTACTATGACAGTCAAATTCTATTTTTTGCTGGGGTTTGCTGGGGTTTGCTGGGGTTTTGTCATCTTAGCTGAGTAGAGGTTGGCTCTACATGTTATGTTGCTCATTTTTCTGAAGTCAGTAGACCTGAGGGCCGCACACTTTATCATAGTGGCAGAAACTCAAGGAGGGCAAGGCTGACTACACAAGCAAATTTCAAGATTTGGGGTTCAGGTCCATTTATATCCCATTGGTCAAAGCAAATCATATCAATGATGTAATAATCCATGAAGAGAGGGAAAAGGTGACTACTTGCTAAACCCCATCATAACCTAGCACAAGGTTCTTTGTAGATTAAAATAACTTAAACAGGGGCTGGGGATATGGCCTAGTGGCAAGAGAGCTTGCCTCGTATACATGAGGCCGTGGGTTCGATTCTCCAGCACCACATATACAGAAAATGGCCAGAAATGGCGCTGTGGCTCAAGTGGCAGAGTGCTAGCCTTGAGCAAAAAGAAGCCAGGGACAGTGCTCAGGCCCTGAGTCCAAAGTCCAGGACTGGCCAAATAAATAAATAAATAAATAAATACTTAAACAACATGCTTATGTGGGGAAGAAAATCCAGAATTAAGTTATTTAATAAAAGAATTATTTTCTATAGTTCTTATTGGAACTTGCCTGAAAGTGAAATTCCTAGAAACCCTGTTTCATGGCTCTTTATTTAGAGGCTAAACCATCACAGACATGGAAACTCAGACTCTCTGAACACCTAACCACTTATTGTGGTGATGTTCTGATTCCACAGAATCAGTCCATGGAAGTGTGACAAAGCAGCAAGTGCTTTCTGTCTCTTTGGAAGGACAGATGTTGGCTGGGTTACCTCTCAATAAGGGAAATGACCTGAAGATTCCCCACAGCTAAGCAGCAGTAAGCTACTGCAGTGTCACCTTTGCCTGTGTAGCAAGGTCACCTAAATAATCATCTAACCTGGAGCTGGTCCCATACACATTACTTGGAATCTGATTATTGTTACAATGTACAATGTTTGTGTTTTACTGAATTTCCCAATCTGTTTTTTTCTCATAATAATTTCCTTCTCACAGTTTTTTCTTCTTTCATGTAATGAATAGAGGAATTGCATTACTCTCAAACAACTAATCAAGAAAAGCCTACGATACAATAGGGCTTGTGGGCTCCTTTTGCATCTTGTTCACATCAGGAGAGGGAATAAGGATTTGCACATTGTTCTTGGTCACTTGATAAGTGACAGTGAGATAATGACTTTTGTAAGAAAAAAATGAGAGATTTTCATTAAAATTGTAATTGGAATGAACAGGAAAGCAGAGATTAAAGTTAGAATCTAACTGCATTTTTTTGTACTTAGAACGAGCTCAAGATGAAGATTATACATTTGTAATGAAATTCCTTTAATGTGAAAAGAATATTCACTGAACCCAGACCTTCTTGTATGTCCACTTGCTCACTGGCCAATTGGCAGCAGCTTTCAAATTCATACTTATTTGTGCTAGGCTATCTAGAACCATCACCCATTAGCATTGCTTTTGAAGTTCTGTAAGATTCAGAACTATATGACAGCTGCATATACTTTCTTCCTTGAACATTTCAGAAATTCTTGGCTCATCTTACAGCTGTGTGACAAGATGAAGCTATTTGTTTAGGTGAGCTCTGACACCTGACAGTTTGAATCCCACTTGCATGTCAAACTTCTTAGGGCCTTTCCACAGACAAGTAACTTTCCTTTTTAACTTATAACAAAGATGTTTATTTTAATTTATAGCAAAGATGTGTATTTTTTTTTTTTTTTTTTTGCCAGTCCTGGGCCTTGGACTCAGGGCCTGAGCACTGTCCCTGGCTTCCTTTTTGCTCAAGGCTAGCACTCTGCCACTTGAACCACAGCGCCACTTCTGGCCGTTTTCTGTATATGTGGTGCTGGGGAATCGAACCCAGGGCCTCATGTATACGAGGCAAGCTCTCTTGCCACTAGGCCATATCCCCAGCCCCAAAGATGTGTATTTTTAAGCCAATAATTATTAACAAATGTATTTGTTATTAAGGCACTCCTTGGAAATACAATGATGAACACACTAGAAACAGTCCTTATTGTCATAGAACACACATTTTGGTCAAATAATTAAAGCAGAAGTGAGTAATAGGGAAGAAAGAAAGGCTCCTTGCTCAGTCATTCAGAGGACCCGGGCAATATATTTTATAGATAAAATGGTAGGGAAGACCACTCTGAGGAGATTCTCTGGACTTGAGATTTACAGAGGAGAGAGGATTAAGGCCAGGATAATACACAAGCAAAGAGGCTGTGAAAATGCAGAGCCTGACCATTTGAAGGCCTTTTAAGCAACATCACGTGTATATTTTTCTACCATGCCTTGATGCTATTGCATGTCTGTTTCCTTTCAGTGCCGTGGGATCTATGCAATGCACACTCTCAGCTGGAGATGGGGTTTGGCTTGGGGTTTTCTGAAAGAATACCTGGAGGGTAGCTATAGAAGAGTTTCATGAAATATTGATCACAGGCTAGTTGAGATAAATGAGAAAAGACCAAACAGGAGGATAGAATTTGATGATCTTCAAATTATCTCCATTGTTTACATACAGAAATAACTACAAATTTCATGCTGACATTCATTAGAAAAGCAATCTGAACTCAAGATACACTCAAGATACAAACCATTGTAAGGTTTACTATAATTGGCATCTTAAAAATTATGGAAGATTATTATTATCAAGTCATTATCAAGTCAAGAAATTATTATCAAGTCATATTTATGTGCATGCACATACCTTTGTATCTGTCTGTCTGTGTTTATCTTCTCTGCTTACTTTCTGATGACTTACACATCTTATTTTAAAAGCCTTCTCTTAATGATTTCTACTATTAACACCTTGTACCAGCCAGGAGGGAGCTGATTTAGATTCAATCTGCTCACAAAAATTGCATCATTATGTTCATCTGCTTTGGCTGAAAATTCATTTGTATTTCAAAGAAACTAGAGCTTTTGCAGGTACTTCACGTGTTAATTATGGATAATCTACTAGAATGAGCATAATCCAGTGCCACCTATGGAGTGATTATAAAATAAAGAAAATAAAGTTATAAAAATAAACCTTTTGTGCCTGAGTTCCCGTCCACACCCCTCCCAGTAGCTTATAACAGCTTACTTTGTAACAAAATCATAAGATCATTTTATTGACACACGTGATTTTAATCTAGGGAAGAAGACCCTTTTTTAGTAGCAAAACTATTGAGAATGGCCAACTTTGGTAGCTGTTCCTGCATTTAGAACTTCTTATTTCTCAAACACACCTCTATGCCATATGTGTTCAGCTGCAAAAAACAGAAAATACCATTTGTGCTGGCTTACAGACTAACAGGGATTTACTTTGTAGAATAGGAAGCTTCTCTATCAAAGCCATCCAAATGTCTTCATTCTAAGTCTGGTTCCTCCTTGTGGTTGCCAGACTGAAGCTAACAATCCTAGCAGCTTTACCTCCTCTATTCTAGAAGTATGTCTACAAATCCTTGGTCACTAAGAAGAGTGAAATTTTTCCCAGAAATGCCAGCAGAATTATTTTCATGCTTTATTGGCCTAAGTCAATGACCTACAACCAGGGAACAGCAAAAGGCAAAACGCTAAGAAATCTTTGGAAATGTAATGAAAAGCAGCTCATTTCACACCAAAAAGTGTGTAAGCCAGGCACACCTCACACCTGTAATCCTAGCTACTTAGGAGGCTGAGATCTGAGGATCATGGTTCAAAGCCAGGCTGGGCAGAAAACTCCATGAGATTCTTATCACCAATAAACTATTCAAAAAAAAGCCAGAAGTGGTGCTGTGGCTCAAGTGGTAGTGCACTCACCTTGAGTAAAAGAAGCTCAGGAACAGCATCTAGGCCTAGAGTTCAATCCCCAGGATCAGAAAAAAAAAGCACTTAAATATTACTGTGTAAAATTATAAACATGTGGGTGCAGGCCAGTAGCTTGGTTCTCCCAATAAACTCTTTTTCATTCTGAAAAAAACAAAAAACAAATTATAAACGTGGCAGACAAAAAAGGAAAGAAAAATAATTTTAAAAAATTTTAAATAGGTTTTAAAATTTAAGTAGCAATAATAAGCCATTTAATCATAGCAACAATATAGTTGGTTCTTTTTTATGTGTGTTCGCTGGTCCTGGCTTGAACTTAGAGCCTCAGTGCTGTCCCTGAGCTTCTTTTGTTCATGGCTAACATTCTACCACTTAAGGCAAAGCTCCACCTCCAGCTTTTTTTTTTTTTTTGGTTCCCTGACCAGGAAGCTTTTCTTTTTAAGTAATTTATTGGAGACTTTTCTGACTGGGCTGGCTTCAATCTGTGATTCTTATATCCCAGCCTCCTGAGCAGCTAGGATTAGAGGCATGAGTCACTGGCGCCTAGCGGTTCTTTTTTTAACTGCATAGTGGATTTTGGAAATAGGTACTTTTGACAACACAAATGTGTTATATTAGCAATCTTATTTCTAGAACTTCATTATAATTCACTTGTATACTAATTTGTGATCATGCTTATAATATTACTTATAATTTCAGAAATTAGAAGCCACCAATAAAATCTCATAAGAGATTGGTTAACTTGTATCATATGTATGTGCCAGACTGAATACTATTGAGCCATTTAGAATCACATTTCATAAGGATGTTAGAACATGTGGAGAAATAAAAGTCATGGCAGAACATCTTAGATTATTGTATGGCTTCAGTTTTGTATAAAATATGCATATATATCATAACCTGCAAAAAGCAGAACTGGACATGAGACTCAAATGGTAGAACACCAGCCAAGCTATTAAGTGAGCCTGATTTCAAACCCTAGCACCACCAATAATAACAATTTCTGAGCTGGGTACTGTTGGCTCATGCCAATGATCCTAACAACTTGGTAGTCTAAGATTGGCTCAAGGTCAGCTGCTGCAGAAATGCTCTTGGAGGGGCTGGGAATATGGCCTAGTGGCAAGAGTGCTTGCCTCACATACATGAAGCCCTGGGTTCGATTCCCCAGCACCACATATATAGAAAACGGCCAGAAGTGGCGCTGTGGCTCAAGTAGCAGAGTGCTAGCCTTGAGCAAAAAGAAGCCAGGGACAGTGCTCAGGCCCTGAGTCCAGGGCCCAGGACTGGCAAAAAAAAAAAAAAAAAAATGCTCTTGGAACTCCTTCTCAACCCAAAACTGCATTGTAGTATGTACCTATTATCTCAGGCTACTTGGAAGACTGAGATTTAGAGGATAATAGACTCAGGCCAGCCAAGCAGAAAAGTCCACAGGATTCCACCTCTACAGAAGGGATCTGGACAATAAAATGCATTTATTATTCAACAATGATTGGAAGCCTAAACTAGGCAGATCACAGGCTTAGGTACACACCCAGACAAGTATCAAGACTTTGCCCTAAAAATAACAAGTAGAAAATAAGGCTGGAAATGTGGCTCTGTGGCAGTGCACTAGCCAAAAAAGAAATAAAATGACTTCTGTAAGTCAACATACCACAAGCCATATCAAAATATTCACTGGGGGAAAGAGATTTAAAATAGTAATGGCAAAAAGATGATTCTCAGCTGACTGTGATGGCTCATACCGCCTCCTGTAGGAGGTAAGGCCAGCCCAGGCAAAAAAAAAAAAAGAAAGAAAAGAAAAGAAAAAAGAAGAAAAAGTGAAGCTCTATCTCACGGAAAAGGCTGAATGTGATCGTATACCTCTTTAATCCCTTCTATGCAAGAGATGAAGGTAGATGTAAAAGGATGACAGACTAAGGCTATCTGGACAAAAAAAAAAAAAATCAAGACCCTATCTGAAAAATAAAAGGATTCAGGGCCTGGCTCAAGTCCTGAGGAAAGTAAAACATAAAAAAAAAAAAGATAAAATGTTAACAATACAGAAATGAAGAAACAAATTACAAATGAACAACTTAGAAAACCTCACTTATAAAAGATTTAGCAGCCAGGCTCTGGTACCTCACACCTATAATCCTAGCTACTCAGGAAGCTGAGATTTGAGGATTGCAGTTGGAAGCCAGCCCCTGGTAAGTGCATGAGACTATTATCTCCAATTAACCACCAGAAAACGAGAAGTGGCACTGTGGCTCAAGTGGTAGAACACTAGCATTGAGCAAAAATTGCTCAGGGACAGTGCCCAGCCCCTGACTTCAAACCTCCTGACTGACCAAAATTTAAAAAAATTCAGCAGTAGTGTAAGCTGGTTGAAAAATTGATCATATTTCTGTTCGCAATTCTTTTAAAAATACATTCTTGTTGTATAACCAAAGAAATCTCAATTTTCAAATATTATGTTACAAAATATTCCTTGGTAAGATGTAAATGCGATTTTAGGACTTCTCAGATTTACAAAAATGAAGCTATTTTCTGATAGGACTTTCAGTAATAAAAGACAGTTACAGCTGTGTGTGAAAACATAAACCCTCAGTATCACAGAGGAAAATCCAGTATTTCCACTATCTACTTTTGTAGAATAGCGACAATTCTTTATCACCATATTATCCTAGCATGAGCTAGGATTGCTCTGATTGCTTCAGGTACTTGTTTGTACAATGAGCCATGTACCCCAACAACAAAGTTGTGTTGACCCTGAGCACCATCTTTGTTGTTGTCTTGTAATTGGGTTATGATTAGTGTTGGTCATCATTGGATCTTGCAGTGTTCAACTATTGTATAAACTTGCATATCAAAGTATCTGTTCATAATAAGAGTACATTTGCTTATCTTGTCGTCCCCTTTTCTTTGTACAGCCTTAGAAACAAAGATGCAAAGAGAAGCAAATAATCAAAGAATATTTTCTAAGTTATTCCCTTCCCCCAAAATTCAGAAATCTTCTTCCGGGAATGCATGTTACCTTGCATCACTGTCATAGCAAGCACTAGTAACTGATGGCATGCTGGGGTTCATGCTAGGATGCAGGGCTACACTGAGGAATATTGTGTCAACAAAAAAACTTGTGGCTCAATCTTCCTTTGCCTAAAGCCAAAGTCAATCTACTAACAAGAACTACAAGCATGAATTGTAGAAGCAGGGTTCATAGGGATGGAAAATGACTGTTTCCCAAACCAACCATTTGCCAGCAACGATATGTTCTGGCATGATGTAAAGAAACTGTCTCAAATGTATCTCCTGCTTTTTATGATGAATTATTACTAAGGGAAATGTAACAGCACAGTACAAACATATGTCAAGAATAAGTGGTTATAAAGTGCCCATTCTTCATGTAGGTCTCAGATCTCTATCACAAAGTAGTGAAAGGTTTTTGCTCTACCTTCCCTTAGGAGTAATAACCATCATCAGACAAGCATCATAAACAGTGCCTATCAAGTCCATATGCCCTCTGTGCATCAGAACCTTTGAGATAACTTAGTCTCATTAGCCAGTGTATTAGAATGCTGGCATATTTTTGTAAATTATCCATGTACGGTCCTCAGTTTACAGGTGAAGAACCTGAAGCCTGCAAAGTTCACCTTGTCCTGTTCTCCAGTAGTTGATGGGAAATAGCAGCCTCACCCATTATAGCAGTGCTAGTCAGGGAGCTGTCCCCCTGAGCAGTGCTGGACTTTCTTGCTACAGGCTCATTCTGGGGCCTGGGAATTCAGCCTATGAGGGCATTTATGTTCTTGTAGCCTGTAACCAGATCATTCTTGTTAAGGTATCGGCTGTAGTTATGTTTCCTATCACATAGGAATTTGGGGATTTCTTAGTATATACATTGCATTCTCTACACAACCATGTACAGTAGGTATTTGGAGAATGCTTATAGAAAGAAAATAATTGTAGGTATATCCTTAATCATTCAGTGATGCTTTATATGAAACAAAACTGAAAAAGAAAATAAATTAAAATTACAAGGTTTTTTTAAAGATACCAAAAATACTTTCAAAATAAAAAAATTATATAAGACTGATGCTTGATGGAAATTTATAACATGTCATGTCAAAAAATTTCTCATAGAAGCCACAAATGGTGGTTCACTCCTGCAATCCTGGTACGTGTATGCATGTATGGATGTATGTGTATACATATATATGTAGATGAGTGTTTAAAGTATCATTGAGTCTTTACACTAATTATCTCTTGTGTACTGCATATGTTTTATTATTCATTATTAACAGTTTTTTCATGAGCATGAAACAAAAATATCTCAGCTATCATCTAGTCTAATTATTTTGTATTGTTGAGATTGAAATCATGCTTTCATCCATTAAAACTATTTTCACCAAAGTGTGGTTTTACTCTCCTCTGGGAAATGTGACTGCGTTGCATGTTCATGTAATTTTTTACAACTGTCAAAAAGAAGGTAATGAAGAAAGCCTTAACTAGCCAGGAGAGATTTTTTTTCTTTGTTATCCTGAGTGAGGTCAAATTTCTTGCTATATGTAGTTTGACGACAAACTATGCCCTATTTTTTGGTAAGAGCCATAGCTGCAGCGTTGAAAAACCATTACATCTCTGTAGTCACATCTCTATCCCCTGTTAATGAGAGATCAACATAACTAAAATTGTCATTGCTACTAGAAAGGTAGTACTCAAAACTTTGTGATCTGGGTAATTATCTGCCTGTACATGAATAATATAGTAAATGTAGTAGAGGAACTATGTTGTTACCCTCCTTTTATCTCAGTTTTGTTTTGGTCAGTCTTGGGGCTTGAACTTTGGGTCTGGGCACTCTTCCCAAGCTCTTTTGCTCAAGGCTAGCACTCTACTACTTTCAGCCACAGCACCACTCCTACTGTTATTATGGTAATCCTAGGTTTCTCATTCAGACAAAAAAGAATCAACTACTAAGCACTGCAGTATTTATAATAGGCTCCTTTTTTAAAATTTTTATTATCAAACTGATGTACAGAGAGGTTACAGTTTCATACGTTAGACATTGGATACATTTCTTGTACTGTTTGTTACCTCGTCCCTCATCCCCCCCTTCCCCCTTTCCCTTTCCCCCCCATGAGTTGTTCAGTTCATTTACACCAAACAGTTTTGCAAGTATTGCTTTTGTAGTTGTCTATCTTTTATACCCTGTGTCTCTCGATTTTGTTATTCCCTTTCAATATCCTAGTTCTAATACCAGTATACACGGTTTCCAATATACTCAGATACGATACTGACATAGTGTAGGTACAACCACAAGGAGGGGATACAAGAAGATCATCAGTAATAGAAGCTACAGTTACACATAGCACGTTGAAAGTAGTTACAACAGTGATATAACAATTGTTTCCATAACATGGAGTTCATTTCACTTAGCATCATCTTATGTGTTCATAAGGGTATAGTAATTGGGCTCTTATGATCCTCTGCTGTGACTTGCCTAAACCTGTGCTAATTATTCCCTATGAGGGAGACCATAGAGTCCATGTTTCTTTGGGTCTGGCTCACTTCACTTAATATAATTTTTTCCAAGTCCTTTCATTTCCTTACAAATGGGGCAATGTCATTCTTTCTGATAGAGGCATAAAATTCCATTGTGTATATGTACCACATTTTCCTGATCCATTCGTCTACTGAGGGGCATCTGGGTTGGTTCCAGATTCTCGCTATGACAAATTGTGCTGCGATGAACTATAATAGGCTCCTTAAGCCTTCAGAGATACAATGACCAATTCTTACAACCAGTGCTGGCTGAGACTCAGTTTTGTTTTGCTGTATGATCCACAGTATATCATCCACTGAACTCTAGATTCTTCCCATGTAAAGTGATCAAAACAGGGGCTGGGGATATGGCCTAGTTGCAAGAGTGCTTGCCTCGTATACATGAGGCCCTGGGTTCAATTCCCTAGCACCACATATACAGAAAATGGCCAGAAGTGGTGCTGTGGCTCAAGTGGCAGAGTGCTAGCCTTGAGCAAAAAGAAGCCAGGGACAGTGCTCAGGCCCTGAGTCCAAGCCCCAGGACTGGCAAAAAAAAAAAAAAGTGATCAAAACATCTGGGAATATGGCCTAGTGCTTTCCTCATATACATGAAGCCCTGGGTTCGATTCCCCAGCATCACTTATACAGAAAATGGCCAGAGGTGGCGCTGTGGCTCAAGTGGCAGAGTGCTAGCCTTGAGCAAAAAGAAGCCAGGGACAGTGCTCAGGCCCTGAGTTCAAGCTCCAGGACTGGCAAAAAAAAAAAAAAAAGGTCAAAACATCCACCTGGCTGCACTGTCGAGAGATTCATATAAGCTAAAATGTGCAGTTCTTCTGGTACTCCCTCCCCTTTCTTTTCCAAATCTGTCAGCTGCTGCACTAAGTTCTCTTTATGCAAAGCCAAGAGTAAGTAAAGAGAGCATGGTGTGTTAGATACTCTAGTATAAAACCTGAGGTGCACAAGAAGTAATCAAGGTAGATATTTTCATGCAATATTTTTAAAAAATCAATGCAAAACATTTGTGATGGTCAGACTCCCATGGTTCACACCTGTAATTCTAGCTACTCAGGAGGCTGAGGTCAGAGGATCACTGTTCAGAGCCAGCCAGGGCAGGAAAGTCAGTGAGACTCTCACCCCTTATTAACCACCAAAAAGCTCGAAGTGGAGCCTTGAACTAAAGAAAAGCTCAAGGACAGCATCCAGACCCTAAGTTCAAGCTCTAAGACCAGTGCATGCACACATGCACACATGCACGCATGCACGTGCGCACACACACACATCTGTTATGAATAAAAGTTCATTTTTAAATAAAGGCAAGAACCATATAAATGATTTTTTTCTTTATTCATCAGGTTCTTGGCACTCTCTTTATATGTATCTCCAGAGTAGGTTAGCATTCTTTACCACATTTCCAACTTGCTTAACTAATATAGGCTTATTTTATATGCTCAAAAAATGCTTTTATTTTCAACATATATACCCACCAATATTTTTAAGCACAAACACAAGTATAATAAACTCCTTACAGCAGTATTTCAATTTTTTAAATAATCAGGATTACTTTTACTAACACAAAATTATTAAAAATAAATTCTGGAAGCTGAGCCATGGTGGCTCACACCTGTAATCCTAGATCCTCAGGAGGCTGAGATCTGAGGATTGCTGTTTTTTTTTTGTTGTTGTTGTTTTGTTTTGTTTTTTGCCAGTCCTAGACTTTGGACTCAAGGCCTGAGCACTGTCCCTGGCTTCTCTTTGCTCAAGGCTAGCACTCTGCCACTTGAGCCACAGCGCCACTTCTGGCCATTTTCTATATATGTGGTAATGGGGAATCGAACCCAGGGCTTCATGTGTACGAGTCAAGCACTCTTGCCACTAGGCCATATTCCCAGACCTGAGGATTGCTGTTTAAAGTCAGCCCAGGAAGGAAAGTGTATGAGACTCTTATCTCGCAATTAACAACCAAAAAGCTGGAAAGGGAGCTATGGCTCAAGTGGTAGAGTATCATCCTTGAACAAAAGAGCTAAGGGATGGCTCCTAGGCCCTGAATTCTAGCCTTAGAACTGGTACTGAAAGACGAGGAAGAGGGAGGGGAAATATATATATACATATGCATATGTATGCATGTATACAAATGTACATGTATATGCAAATTAGACTGATATGCAAATTAGACTTAATTAGCCTAGCATACATTTGGTAGGAAATAATAGTTTTCCATAAGTTTCTGATAAAATTACTTTGTTATTTGAATAATTCTTTTATTTTTGCTTTAATTCACTATTTTCTGAAAGGATGAAATCAAGACATTTAGAAATTGTTTAGGAGAAAAAAAAAATTCTACCTGCTTACATTTACTAATTTGGGACCTATTTAGAATCAAACTGACAAAGACAGATGAACAGAAGAAAAGACATAAAAATTTCATTGATATTAATTTTTTTGTATACACAGGAATTTCACATAAAAGAACTTAGGTCTAATCTAGAATGGTTAGACTGAGCGCTTAGATGCCATTTTTACAAAAGACAATAAAATGTGGAGATATGACTAGACAAGAAAAGAGATGTAGGATAGAAAAGAGATACAGGACCAATAAATGATGGGAAAGTTATGTGGACCTACAGAGGTATACAGAAGGCACTATGGAAGATAAAGGTCATTTTAGTAAGGTCTTTAAACAAACTCATCTCAGTGTGGACCCTTCCTGGACCAAAGAGGTCACCTTTCTCAAGGGAAAAATGTACAGCCTACTTTTAGGTCTGCAGATGGCAGAAGGTAGAAAATCATCCTGTATCCAATGTTTCCTAGTTTCTGTCAGCTCAAAATAATCCCTAAACCAAAGTGGCCTGTATATAATAAGTCTATAGTCATGTATGTTTTGGAAATTCTGTTAACACCTGGCCACAGTGGCTCAAGCCTATAACCCCATCTACTCAGAAAGCAGATAATGGGAGGCTCAAGGCTACCCTAGGTTAAAAGTAATGAGACCTCACCTCAACAGGACAGGCTGGAGGGAGATCATAGTATGTAGCTGTCATCCCAGCTCTGCAGGAGGCCGTAGGAGGGAATATCAAGTCTAAGGCTAGTCCCAGACAAAAAGCAAAATACTACCTAAAAGGCTAGAGTTGTAGCTCAAGTGGCAGAGACCTGTTAAGGCCCTCAATTCAAGTCCCAGTATGGCAAAAAAAAAAATAATAATAATAAGTTCAAGGAGGTTTCTATACATGGAACCTCTCAGATTTTTAATATAGAAATATGTTAGGAATTTCCAAAGGGAATTGCAATATGAACGTTTCCAAACTTGTTGAAAATGCAGCCATTTATTTCAAGAAATATTTTTATGGCCTATGCTTTCAGAACTCACTTTGGAACCCTATGGAAATGAAACTTTGACTGGTCCTTTCTGAGTTTTTGTGATCTCTAGGGAAATATTCAAATTTATATCATTTACAATCATCTGATATGAGGGTGTACTGGGTTATTTTTAAGGAGACAAAGTTGAAACAACCTAGGTATCTCAGTGGATCTACTCAAGTGCTCAAAACCCTATAGTTTAACCAAAAACCTGTAGTTCTGTATTAAAAAGCAGTTTAGAGATAGCCTTGACCTGAAGGTCAAGCCTTGACCTGTGAAGGTGAATTATCAGTGTTGTACCTTCTTTTTCAAAACAAAAGTGAGCAATCAGTTCAGTACAGTTTACTTTTGAATGATTGAATCCTGAAAAGAAGACTATCAGAATTACTAAGCCTATTAACTGGAGTGATTTCATTCTCATTTTTCTGAAAAGTAATTGCAGTTGGGTTTTGATAGAGTTAATGTCAAGATGTTCTAGTAGTAATTGAAAAAAGTTGCTTCCTGAAGCTACAATTATAAAGAGCTTGTTAGATCCTGTGATCCTCATAGAGAAGAAATCATTAATGGGCAACAGTGGTTGTATATACACTGTAGACAAGGCCATGTATAAAATATATGTGTCCTGCTGGAGGCGTGGCCCAAGTGGTAGAGCACTTGCCTAGCGTGTGTGAGACCCGGGATTCAATCTCAGTACCTTGAAAACAAAAGTAACTTAAAATGTACATGTCCTAAAAGAAAGTTTGTGAGTCAACTCACAAGGCAGCTCAGGGTAATAATTTCTAAGTTTCATCCCACTAGGTGTATCTCTCACCCTACCACAGTAGTTAAGTTCCTCAGGAAAGCTTATAATATTCACATTCACTTTTCTCTGTTTCTTTTCATTCTTTTTTTTTTTGAGGGGGAGAGGGTGTTTGTTTGTGCTGGTACTGGAACTTGAAGTGTCAGGACTTTATGCTCTTGCTTAGCATCTTCACTCTAGTCTGGCACTATACCACTTGAGCCACTCTTCAACTTCTAGCTTCTTGCTGGTTGATCCAACGTAAGATTCTCTCAGATTTGTTTCACTGGGCAGGTTCCAAAACCACAACCCTCATCACATCTGAGCCTCCTGTGAGCCACCAGCATCTAGCTTTGTTTATCTCTTTTTTTAATAGGGGACATTGACTAAAAACTTGGTTATGTCATGTTTCTTAGATTTTTCTCTAGATCATCTCAAAATGTTATTTATCTATAAAAGTAAGAGATTTCATGTCAGAGTTATGCTTTTTTAAAAAAAAAACCCTATAGATTATATCCTAGTGGATCTTGCCTTTACCATGGGCACTCACAAATCATTAATCATTTGTACCTCATAGAGATGATTGAGAGGAAGAATAACAGGAATGTTTTTCTGTGTTTGAACCTTGATTTAAAATAACTCTTTTATTAATCATTATAAACATCCCAAATTGGATGCAACTTTTTTTTTTTGGCCAGTCCTGGGCCTTGGACTCAGGGCCCGAGCACTGTCCCTGGCTTCCTTTTGCTCAAGGCTAGCACTCTGCCACTTGAGCCACAGCGCCACTTCCGGCCGTTTTCTGTATATGTGGTGCTGGGGACTCGAACCCAGGGCCTCATGTATATGAGGCAGGCTCTCTTGCCACTAGGCCATATCCCCAGCCCCTGGATGCAACTTTTATATTCTAAATTTGATGGGGTATGTGGATATCAAAGATAAACTATTTGTTTTACAATTTGCTCAGAGTTCAGCCTCCTGTATAAATAAACTCTCCTTATTCCCACCACTCTCCTCTTCAACAAACATATGCTATCAAAGCACAGCCAAAATAACTGCATGGGAAATTTACCAGTAGAAATCGGTAAAGATACTTCTAAAAACTGTTCAAAAACATGGATAGCCTAGAAAGCTGAAATTTTGAGGCATTCTAGTTGTTAAGAATATCCAGTTTTGAGCACTACAGAGCTGTGAGGGAGTGATTTGTACTGACAAGACAGAAAGATCCCAACACCAGTGACTACAAACAAAACCCCTGGAGACCAGTGCGGGGTAGAGAAAAGGGAAAGCCAGCCTGTGTTTGATTCTGAGACTAAACTGAAGATTCACAGTGAATCAATAATGACTGCCAGATGGTGCTTTGAAACTCCTGACCACTGAAGAAATACACACCAAAAGAAAAAAAATACGGCAGAATTAAGATGGGGTGAAACATCTGGCCAAACCTGACAATCATGTTTATATGTATTCTCAACACCCCCAAAAGAACAGTAAAGGAACAAGAATTTGGAAAAGCCACAGGACAAGCAGAAGCATAGTGCAAACCACAGTGGACAAGAAGCAGCCGTGTACTTCTGGAAGTGAACAGCACCAGTTCCCCCAAGGAACTGGAGGCAGTATCTGACCTCAAGTGCCTGCAAAGTGCAAGGCAGAGAGGCAAGCCAGTTCAGCCGACCACAGGACTAGAAAGATTCAGGCAAGGGAAGGACCAGGAGCTTCTGTAGAGAGGTAAGGAGCACAGCTGAAGGCAGAAGTTAATTGAAAATCTGTATAAAAGAGGACTAAACTTCCAGGCCTCCTTTAAGATCTCACACAGCTGGCTACCCGAATCTCATTCTGACATATGGCACAGTTTTCTCTCTGAAGAAAGTAAACTAGAGTCATTACTGGAGGCACTACTCAAGTGGTAGAGTACCAGTCAAGCAAGCAAACAGAGCAAGGGCCAGGCCCTGTGTTGGCACTCAAGTAGGAAGGAGGTGTTCAGTGTTAATCCAGTGCTCAATTTCTACCTTGGTTCTTCCATCTGAGCCATTTTCATCCTCTGTTCTGCCTGAGAAAAGGCTCCTGGCCTATCTTATTTTGGTCTGCTCTCCATCCTATGCTCAGCTGTACCAGGACATGTCCTACAGTCTTGTTCACTCCTGAGACACATAGTAACCAGTTGATTCTACATCCGGTATTCACACAATTTTAACAATGGCCCCTTTGGGATTCCTTAGTGTTTGATGAACCCTTCAGGCATGTGCAAATAAGTATTAAGTATTTGTTTATGGAATGGGACATTAATTTACTACTTTCTGGACCTCTGACATCAGCCAAAGTCCTCTTAAGAGTTAACCTTTAGGGGCTGGGAATATGGCCTAGTGGCAAGAGTGCTTGCCTCCTACACATGAAGCTCTCGGTTCGATTCCCCAGCACCACATATATGGAAAACGGCCAGAAGGGGCGCTGTGGCTCAGGTGGCAGAGTGCTAGCCTTGAGTGGGAAGAAGCCAGGGACAGTGCTCAGGCCCTGAGTTCAAGGCCCAGGACTGGTCAAAAAAACAAACAAGGGGCTGGGGATATAGCCTAGTGGCAAGAGTGCCTGCCTCGGATACACGAGGCCCTAGGTTCGATTCCCCAGCACCACATATACAGAAAACGGCCAGAAGCGGCGCTGTGGCTCAAGTGGCAGAGTGCTAGCCTTGAGCGGGAAGAAGCCAGGGACAGTGCTCAGGCCCTGAGTCCAAGCCCCCAGGACTGGCCAAAAAAAAAAAAAAAAAAAAAAACAAGAGTTAAGCTTTATATGGCTCTTAAAAAAACCTACAGTTTAATCAGCTTTGACCAAAGAGAAAATTGGAAGACTGTCATTCCCCTTCATGTCCTATCAGGATCTTGGTGGGATGATCAGCAGAATCCTTCACTCACACAGGTATACAGTCTTTCATAGGAATATAATCTATTTTTCCTTTTAATCTGTTATACAGAAAAATACACAATCCATCTTTTTCCCATTTTCTGTAGTTTTTTTATGCTATTTTTTCCCTGATGTAAAAATAAATGAAGCCTGAGAGATTTCAATAAAGTTGATGTTGTAACTGCAGGCTCACAGACTTGATTTCCTAAAAAAAATTGGGGTGAGATTAAAAGATATCAGATATAAAACAACAAAGTACATGCTATCTACCCTGAAACCAAACAGAAGTTCAACTTCATGCTATAAATGTTAAGAAGGGTCATCTAGAAAATGGAAAGTTGGACTGAATTGCCAAAAGATACTGAAAAGTCAATATGTTCGAAGAGAAAATGTAACATGGGGAAGTAAAAAGAAGGAATTCTGAAAAGACTTATTGTTTTTGAAGGGTTAGCATTTACTATGGCAGTATCCAGAAGGAAAGCTCAAAACACCCCTCACCACTTTGCTGGGGAACCTTTCTTCCATCAAGACAACTTCTTCCCTAAGCAAGAAGGGTCAGCAAGGTTTACCATCTTCGCTGCCTCTGATATATCTACAAGTGAGCAATAAATAATGGAAGCATTTGCAAACAACTATTGCATCTATGCCATGAAAAGGTCCAACATTAGAGGTCGAAGGAATGGCTCAGTTGGTAGAGTTAGCCAGTGAGTGAATGTCAAGCACTGAGTTTGAGTCAGGTCTCAGACCTAAAAAATGAAAAGAAAAGAATGAAAGAAAGAAAGGAAGAAAGAAAGCAAAGGTCAGCTGGACAGCAGTGGCTCACAACTGTCATCGTAGCTATGCAGAAGGCTGAGACCTGAGGATCACAGTTTGAAGCCAGAAAGGGCAGGAAATTCCATGAGACTCTTATCTCCAAGTAATCACAGAAAAAGCTGGAAGTGGTGTTTTGACTCAAGTGGTAGAGTGCTAGACTTGACCAAAAGGAGCCTGGGGAAAGCACCCAGGTCCAGAGTTCAAGCCCAGAACTGGTAAAAGAAAGAAAGAAAAGGGAAGGGGAGAGAAGGAAGGAAGGAAGGAAGGAAGGAAGGAAGGAAGGAAGGAAGGAAGGAAGGAAGGAAGGAAGGAAGGAAGGAAGGAAGGAAGGAAGGGAAGGAGGGAGGGAGAGAGGGAGGGGAGAGAGGGAGGGAGGGAGGGAGGGAGGGAGGGAGGGAGGGAGGGAGGGAGGGAGGGAGGGAGGGAGGGAGGAAGGGAGGAAGGACCCACCCACCAGATGTAGATAAGGAAGACTAAGCCAAAAAAAAAAGTTCTCCCAGACTCAGTGAATTATTTCCATCATTAGAATTAAGGTAAAGCCTAGCAGCAGTGACACAAGCCCTAAATCCTTTCCATCTTGGGCAGCTGGAAGACTAGATATGGCATTCTAACTATGGCTTATCAGTCTGTCTTACAGATGGAAAATAAAACAGGCCCAGTCTAGCACTATTTGGTGGCATATGGTTCACATTTACTAAAGAATCTCTGGGGTTAGACTGAGACTAAAATTTAGAAAACAAATTAGCATAAGATATGCTATAAAATAAAGCAGATTTCTTAAACCTTTACCTGTAGTTTTTTTTTGTTTTGTTTTTGTTTTTGTTTTTTTTGCCAGTCCTGGGCCTTGGACTCAGGCACTGTCCCTGGCTTCTTTTTGCTCAAGGCTAGCACTCTACCACTTGAGCCACAGCACCACTTCTGGCCGTTTTCTATATATGTGATACTGGGGAATCGAACCCTGAGCTTCATGTATAAGAGGCAAGCACTCTTGCGACTAGGCCATATTCCCAGCCCCTGTAGTTGTTTTTTTTGTTTGTTTGGCCAGTCCTGTGCCTTGGACTCAGGGCCTGAGCACCATCCCTGGCTTCTTCCCGCTCAAGGCTAGCACTCTGCCACCTGAGCCACAGCGCCCCTTCTGGCCGTTTTCCATATATGTGGTGCTGGGGAATCGAACCGAGAGCTTCATGTGTAGGAGGCAAGCACTCTTGCCACTAGACCATATTCCCATCCCCCCTGTAGTTTTTTTAATATAAGTAAACACATGTGTACATTGTAATTGAATTGTACTACTTAGTACAAGATGAGTTAAATCTACATGTAATTAATAAGATATAAATATAATGATATAATATAAATACATGTAATAATATATCATAAATGTACATATAGTACATACTATATAACAAATATGATAAAAGCAATATAGTATATGCATATGATATACACATGTATGTATACAATAGTATGTACATATTCAATATGTATTACCATTGATATATGTAATGATGTAAATAGTACTGACTTTTTCATAGTGGTAATAAGGCAGGGTTTCATTGTGTAGCCAAACTGGCAACAAAATTTTTCTCATTTTTTTCCTGGGCTCGCTGAACTGAAACTTCCCTATTTATGTGTTAACTTTCCTATTCATGTGTTAAAGGTGTGAGCCACCAGTGCCCAACAACTTAAACTTTTATATGTGATTATTAGGATGGCAATAAGACGGTGACAATAAGGTAACAATAAGAATGCTAAATCTCCACTTCCTGTAATTTTGGTGGTTTTTCAAAACATTCAACCAGGAAATAACAATATATGTTTATTACTTATAAATATGACAGTAAATACTAGAAGATACATCTAAAATAGCTTCTATAGAATGAGACTGGGAGGGGCATGGTGGGTTTTAAGTGGGTGAATGAGAGACTACTGTCTCATTATGAGTATTTTTGTACTATTTGATTTTTTTATATATATTTATTATCAAACTGAATTACAGAGAGGTTACAGTTTCATACATTAGGCATTGGATACATTTCTTGTACTGTTTGTTACCTCGTCCCTCATTCCCCCCTCCCCCTCCCTCTTTCCCTTCCCCCTCCCCCCCCATGAGTTGTTCAGTTGTTCAGTTCATTTTCACCAAACAGTTTGTAAGTATTGCTTTTGTAATTGTTTGTCTTTTTTACCCTGTGTCTCTCGATTTTGGTATTCCTATTTGATTTTTTTCAACAACACAAAACCTAAGTAAACCAATAACACAGAAGAAATGTTAAAGACCATCTTTGAAAAGCACTTAGAAAATAAAATGTTTTATGTGTAGAATCACTAGAAGATTTTACCCAAGTGAGGCAGCGGTGGCTCATACCTATAATCCTAATTAGCTACTTAGGAGTCTGAGACCTAGAGAATTACGTTTCAAAGGCAAAAAAGTCCATGAGACTCTGTCTCCAAAGACAGTAGCAAAAAGCCAGTTTGGAGGCATGGCTCACATGGTAGAGCTTTGAGCAAGAAAGCTGAGTTCAAGCCCTGGCATGGGGCGGGGGGCAGGATTTATCCCCAAACTGTAAGTGAGCCAAAACTACAATTCTACCCTCATGGAGGCCTTTATTTTAGCACTTGGGTGAGGGCATAGCACAGCCATCTGCACATTGAGCTACAGGAAAGAGCTGCTGTGACCAAAAGGATGTGGTGCTCATGCCACCGGAGGCAAGGAATATTCTATAGTACTCACTGTCTTTTGAGTACTGTGTATACATTGACTCTGGATGCCCATCATAAATTACTCATATGTCATGTCTCCCTTATGTGTTGAAGTTTTTCTTGATCCATGGGCTCCCTTAGGGATCTCTTCTCATGTCATATGCAAACAAACCTGTGGATACTGTGTCACAGGCTGGAAGGTCAACATGGCAAGCACATGGTGTGAGTATGGAGTCTGAAGGAAGCCTAACACCAAGCAACTGAACAAAAGGAGCGGTTCACAAATTCCTCAGAGGAAGCTGATATTATACACAGATGGGGTTTTAAGGAGAAATAAAGGAAGCCTGGCAGTGTCTACAGAATTCATACTGTAGGCTTTGAATTAGATGGTAGAAATCTTGGTTCCCCTTTTGGGTCAGGGACAAGGGAAAAGAGAATACAACAACCAAGCTGAGAAATGGCACGGATATGTAAGTACAGCACTGTAACATAATGGAGGTGCTGTTTACCAAAGAAATCAGAGTAGCTTGGGGTCACAGAGACTGTGCATCAGAAACTGTTGTGGAAGGAATGCTGATTTAGGGGTTAAGAGGATAAGGGGCCAGAGAGGAACTGGAGGTTGCATTAGATTTTTATATGTGTGTGTATATATGTGTGTGTATATATACATATATATGTATATATATGTATATATATATGTATATATATATGTATATATGTATATATGTATATATATGTATATATGTATATATGTATATATATGTATATTACCTTGACTTGAATTGAGACTTTTATATGTTGTCTGATCACTTTCTCAGCCCTGAAAATTTCAACAAAGATTCATCTAATATTGATCATCTGTTTGGTGCTTTTCCCAAGAATACCTCTAAATTCTTGGTCCATGTACATTCCCACTGCAGAGAAGTGATCCACGGACTGTGCATGAATCAGTTTGCAAATCCAAAGTGACATACTAGTAGCTAGTGCATCAAATCTGCATAAAGCCGGGTTTCACAAGGGATTTGAAGTGCTTAGCAGCATTTGGCTCTGACTCTTCTTACTTCCTGAAATCTTTACCTGCAGATACATGCGTTATGGGCTTTCTTAATTTTGTAACAGTTAAGTTACTCTAAGAGCCCACATCAAAAACAGCATGCACTCCCATGATAACAAGCCACTAGACACCTGGAGGAGGAACAGGCACAGTCATGAATCCCAGTGCCCTCTGTTGGTGACAGAGAGAATCAGCACACTTTGGCTCTGGCTGGCCCAGCCGTGTTGGTTAAATAGGAGCTTCTAGGTCAGTGAACAGCATTTTGCTTTGTCTTTCTCTGTTGTGAAGGTATGGCGGGGCACTCTGGCTCGCATGCGGTACAAGAGGACCAAGGCAGCTCTGACAATAATCAGGTACTATAGGCGCTACAAAGTGAAGTCATACATCCATGAGGTGGCCAGACGTTTCCAGGGGGTCCAGACCATGAGGGACTATGGGAAGCATGTGAAGTGGCCAACTCCTCCAAAAGTTCTGCGCCGCTTTGAGGAGGCCCTCCAGGCAATTTTTAGTAGGTAAGAACTTGTTGGTAAGTGCCATGTTCATTTTTGGCATCACACTTGACATAGGAAGTCATCATTCCCATATCTTGATGTTGGCTGGGAAGACAGGCCCTGAGTTCAAACCCCTAAAGGGGAAAAGGTTATTGAAAATCTTTTTATTTTAAAGACCATTGTGAGAAGATCAAGAGTTCCAGGCCAGCCTGGCTACACAATGAGACCCTGCCTTAAAAAAAAAAAAAAAAAAAAAAAAAACAAGGGGCTGGGGATATGGCCTAGTGGCAAGAGTGCTTGCTTCGTATGCATGAGGCCCTGGGTTCCATTCCCCAGCACCACATATACAGAAAATGGCCAGAAGTGGCGCTGTGGCTCAAGTGGCAGAGTGTTAGCCTTGAGCAAAAAGAAGCCAGGGACAGTGCTCAGGCCCTAAGTCCAAGCCCCAGGACTGGCCCCCAAAAAAAACAATTATTAATATATCCTGAATGTAAAGCAATTAATTTTATTTTGTGCTAAATTAGACGTTATCTTTGTCAGATTTTGGTCCATATACATGGTAAAAGGTACAAAAAAAATGATTCCTCATAAAAAGAAGGTCAGCTTGTACCAATGCAAGCTCATGCTTGTAATCCCAGCTACTCAGGAGGCTGAGATCTGAGGGTCGTGGTTCAAAGCCAGCTGGGGCAGAAAAGTGTTATCTCTAATTAACTACTCAAAACCAGGAAGTGGAACTGTGGCTCAGAATGGTAAAGCTCTAACCTTGAGCCAAAGAGCTCAGGGACAACACCCATACCCTGAGTTCAAGCCCCACAACTGACCAAAAAAAAAGATAAAGGGCTGGGAATATGGCCTAGTGGTAAAGTGCTCACCTCGTATACATGAAGCCCTGGGTTTGATTCCTCAGCACCACATATATAGAAAAAGCCAGAAGTGGCGCTGTGGCTCAAGTGGTAAGAGTGCTAGCCTTGAGCAAAAAGAAGCCAGGGACAGTGCTCAGCCCCTGAGTTCAAGCCTCAGGACTGGCAAAAGAAAACAAAACAAAACAAAAGGTCAATATAGAGCTATTGAAAGCAGAAGTATCTCATCCCTCCATTTGCAGACACAATACCAAAATGTCTTGGCAGGCTTTTTATGTGCAGCTAAATGTTTTATCATGAATGGTATCATTGGAAGTGTACATTTTTACATAATTTAAATTACCTAAATGCATGCTCACTGATTTTTATGTGAAATATGTAGGATATAAAGTTGAAACTCTCCACACTGTGCTATCTCACCTAAGATAACCACTCCTTAGCAATCAGCAAATATTATTCTAAACCTTTATGCATTTGTGAGTACACACACAGATTATATGAGGTAGCATGATAGAATGGTCAAAAACACAGGTCCTGGAGGCTGGGTTCATATTCTGGCTCTGCCACTGGACTAGCTCTATGTAATATGTGGCAAATTTCTTGGTGCCTCAGTTTCCTTCCCTATAAAGGATAAAGTAACAGCATATGTCTTGTGAATTGCTGAAAGGAGTATGAGTAAATATAAGAAGTATTTCACACCTGCAGGTAGGACTGCCTGAAGAGCTAGAGTGGTAGTCAATGACGGGTAAGATCCCCAGAAGGGGACAACCTAAGACAGGCACACTCTCAAGTAAGGCAACCACTTGCTAATAAAACAAAAAGGGGGAGATGTGGGACACGCCCAGATGTGTTACATCAGAAATAGGAAATCAACCAGCTGGCCCCACCTGTTTCTCAGTCCTGGGGCCACGAGTGGCTAAGATGGCGCCTGGCAGTGGGCCAGGAGGCGGTTCTGTGGGCTGTGACAAAAAATCAGGCTGCCTCTAGGATTGTTCCCTGGTTCTTCTGCCCTTACAGACAGCTCATGCCTCCCCTTACAGTCCCTAGATGGGTGCATGTACACCCCTCCCCTTCCTGCCAATCTTTGATCTGATTGGCTCCTGTCCCTTATATTAGTTGTGTGTACTTCCTTAATAAATGAGATCTTGTGCTGAAACAAAAAGAAGTATTTCACATAGTGCTAGATACAGTATACACTATGGAAAGGTTTGCCTGCACTATGGGCATGGATGGGTACATACACAGCCACACATGATGTGGGATTTTTTTCCCTCACTTTTAGTTCTATGTCTTTACTTAAAAATAAGTCATGGCAAAAAAGTTAAGGGACAGTGCTCGGTCCCCAAGTTCAAGCCCTAGTACATGCATATACGCACACATGGATAATTGAAGGGATGGGTTGTATTGAGCTAGAAGAATGGTGAAAGGGGTGATATCATTCCAGAGGTATCATAAACTGATTTGTTGAATGGTAACTCCTTGCACAACTACTTAGTAAAAATAATATTTTCAAGTCATGGGGACAAGTGCATATTTTAATGGGTAGAGAAGACTGAATTGTTTATTCTACACTTTGGCTCAAATGGTCTGGTTTTGTTTACTTGTACTTTCAATAGTTACAAGGATTGAATAAAAAGCCTTAAGCTTGCCAGCTAAGAGCTCTACCACTTCAGTCATGCTTTCAACCCCTCTTGGCACTGATTATTTTTCAGACAAGGTCTCACCTGATGCCTGGCCAGCCTGGCTACAGCCCTCCTACATGTGCCTCACCAAGTCACTGGGGAGAACAAGCACATTCTACTTCGTCCAGCCATTGTGCTTTGCAGGTAGCATGGATAGGAGGCTCATACCACGGGGCTCAGCCACTGGTTGAAATGGTACCTTGAAAACTTTTTTTGCCCAGGCTGGCCTCAAAATGCAACTCTCTGACCTCTACCTCCCAAGTAGTTAGAATTACATGCTTTAGCCACCACTTCCAGGAAAATAGGCTTCTTTTTAAGTTTTGAGGTTTATTTGTGGCCCTAGAATTATTCAGTTAGTGTATTGTGTAAAACTCAACTTGCTCATTCAAAAAATACTTACTGAATGCCTGCTATGTTGCAGGCACTAGTCTGACTTCCAAGGATATGGTAACAGACAGGAAAGATGGGGAAAGTAGCTCCAGCCTCCTCAGGGTCAAAGTTGATGAATATATGTATTCATCTGGTCAAGAGTTGGCACGCTTTTCCTGTAAAAGGCTAGTAGTAAATATTTTAGGCTTGTTCCTCTTCCTCACAGTAATTCCTTTGTAACTGAGCCTGCTTCAGTGTTGTCCCTCCTCATGTCATTGAGGCTGTTGGTCTTTATGGCTGCAGCTATTGATAGCTGCACACTGTTAAGGTTGGTAGTAGGAATGATCAGGCTAGGGAGCACCAGTGGCTCTCTCTAGACCTTGTTGTCCCAGTGTGCCTCTGTTCTGGGGCCTCTGGAATCAGTCAAGTGTAGGCCTTGTCCTAGGACACAACTGAATGGATCATAAGCTTATTATTTCTGTGCCACAGGTTTGACTATTCTTTATCCAGAATGCTTATAATGAGTACCATATCAATTTTAGAATTTTGGAATCTTTTTTGTTTTGTTTCATTTTTTGCCAGTCCTGGGGTTTGAACTCAGGGCCTGAACACTGTCCCTGGCTTCTTTTTGCTCAAAGCTAGCAGTCTACCACTTGAGCCACAGTGCCACTTCTGGCTTTTTCTATATATGTGGTGCTGAGGAATCAAACCCAGGGCTTCATGTATACGAGGTGAGCACTTTACCACTAGGCCATATTCCCAGCCCCAGAATTTTTGAATATTGACATAGACTTTTCCAGTTGAACTGGTTTGAGGTTTCACAGCATTTTAGATGCCTGATTTTTGGATTAGGAATGCTCAATTTTGTATTACAAGACCTATGTGTCACTAGTGTCTCATTGCTTTCAAAACACACACATAATGAAATAAGTATTACAAAATATCTACATAAAACTTTCAATTCTGTGTAATTCTGTGTACATTTTGTAGGCCTTTAATCTTTTTTTAGCATAGTGTACAATTACTTTGGTTTCATTTTACTTAAATTCTAGAATGAATAGGATCATCTTTTTAAAGCCTATATCTTTTGTTTATTTGCTTATAGGTGGAGAGCAGCCAAGCTTATCAAGAGTATCCCTGCTTCAGATCTGCCCCAGGTCAGGGCAAAGGTTGCTGCCATGGAAATGTTGAAAGGTCAACGGTCTGACCTTGGACTCCAAAGAGCCTGGGAGGGCAACTATCTTGCTTCAGTAAGTCCAATGCAGAATCTACATCTCCTTTTACAAAGAGAAGTATTCTTTTCTCTAAGAATTCATAGGAAAAGAACAGTTTTTGAAAAAAAAAAAAAAGCTACATCATATCCACATGTATTAAGTGAACTCTGTAACCTGGCCTTTGGCCATTTAAGCCTTCCCTTGCATTATTCAGCAAATATTTTTAATTACCTCCTTCCTTTTACTAGTTATTCCCAAAGCTCCATTCCATCCTCTCTCCCATTTCATAATTCTAAATTGTATAGGACCTTTGATGTTACAACAACCCTTTAGCAGCCTGACATCTGCGGTAAGGAGATAAAAGTATGCATATGAAATATGTAACTGGGGCTCTAAAGCAGTATTCTGAAAGGCTGCCTTTGCACCTGAAATGCTGAGCATTCTCATTTCATTCTTCCTTTTCTCTTTCAGAAGCCAGATACACCTCAGACCTCAGGCACATTTGTCCCAGTAGCTAATGAACTGAAACGGAAAGACAAATACATGAATGTCCTCTTTTCCTGTCATGTCCGTAAGGTAAGGCAAACTTGAAACATACACTTTGAGGGTTTAAGAAAAAAAAAGACTGATTCAAATGAAACCCACTTACTTAGACCTGCAGTAAAACATGACAGTGCTGTATAACACACTACCCCATCAGTGAGCCATACTTCATGCAGTGTTAGTACCAGAAGGCTGACAAAACTAGTTTTTAGAGCTAGGCTGTAAAGACTTCCTAAGGAAGTGAATGTTTTGTTGTTGTTTTGTTTTGTTTTAACTTTAGTTTACCTTTAAGTGGTTGTACAAAGGAGTTGCCATTCAACAAAGCAGTGTATGGATACCATGAGTATTGACCAATATCACCCCTTTCATCACTCTCCCATCCCTCCCAACCTAACCCCTTCTGTCAGTTTTCTTAATCTTGTAGGATATGCATTGAATTTTATAACTCTATTTTGGCCCCTTCCTCTCTTTTATTTGTCTACCTCTTTGTCCCCTTGATCCCATGTCCACTTTTGAGTACCTGATTCCTGGTATTTTTTGGGAGGGACTATAAGCCTTCCTAAGGCCAGTTCTGGGGTTTGAAGTCTCTTGTGATAACTATTTCTTTTCAAAACAAGTTGTGAGGACATCCTTGAGGTCAGGTACCCCTACCTAACTGTTTGTGTGTCTTTTGTAGTACCTGCAGATCTTCTCTGTATTTAGGGGTCATTTAGTGCTTTTAATACATGCATTACAGTTATTTTCATTATTTTAAGAATAGATCTAGGGGGGCTGGGGATATAGCCTAGTGGCAAGAGTGCCTGCCTCGGATACACGAGGCCCTAGGTTCGATTCCCCAGCACCACATATACAGAAAACGGCCAGAAGCGGCGCTGTGGCTCAAGTGGGCAGAGTGCTAGCCTTGAGCGGGAAGAAGCCAGGGACAGTGCTCAGGCCCTGAGTCCAAGGCCCAGGACTGGCCAAAAAAAAAAAAAAAAGAATAGATCTAGGGGAGGAAGAACATAACTTGGAAAAGAGGAATAAGATATACTGAGATTTAGAGTATTGGGGAAAATGTATGCTATGCATGCAATTACTTGTCTAAAGCAGGACTGTTACTAACCTGGAGGTGACACAAAATGGAGGCAGAGATGCCAGGCAAAAACAGTTTGAGTACTTGTTAAAATACACTGAAAGTAGGTGTCTCTAGGGTAAAAACAACAGGTCTGAGTACTTATTCACATTGCCTATGAGAAATTCTTACCCTAGGCCCAGGCTATAGGGTTGTGATTGGTTACCAGTGAGTCAGGAAATTCAGTTACAATATGTTTTTCTGAAATTTTGTGGTCTCATCCTCCACTTTAACTTTCCATTGGATTTCCCCATTGCTACTGCTAGCTGCTACCAATCACTTACCATACTTCAGAGTCTAGTCCTGAGCTTTGAGATCCAAAAACTATATTTTACTGCCTGTGCCTAGAGCTAATCAGACAATCAAGAAAAGGCTTTTGGCTGGGAATATGGCCTAGTGGCAAGAGTGCTTGCCTTGTATACATGAAGCCCTGGGTTCAATTCCCCAGCACCACATATATAGAAAACGGCCAGAAGTGGCGCTGTGGATCAAGTGGCAGAGTGCTAGCCTTGAGCAAAAAGAAGCCAGGGACAGTGCTCAGGCCCTGAGTTCAAGCTTCAGGACTAGCAAAAAAAAAAAAAAAGGCTTTTGCTAATCACATCTACACATTCACACAAAAAAGTATAAGGCATAATGCCTATGTAGTATGGTTGTATACATAACAAAACAGTGTTCCATTTTTGTAAGTCCTTATACCTAGTATCTAGTATCTGGCCTTCCAGCTTTTTTTCTGGTTAAATGGAGATAGTCTCAGACTTTCCTGCACAAGCTGGCTTCAGCCCTCCATCCTCAGCCTCCTGAGTAGCTAGGATTACTGGGTGCCCAGCTACCTCTTTTCTAGTATCTAGATAACTGGGAAATCAAATTACTAATCAGAACAGTTAAAGAGGGTTGCATGGTTTTAAGAATTAGGTCATCAAACACAGAAAAGCCTGGTATCTCTCATTCACTGAGATTAAATTTATCTCTTACAATTTTATCCTGGGTTCCTGTGGATAAAAACTGAAATTTTCTTATTCATGTTCCTGTGTTTCTAAGTTGAATGCAAAATACTCTTTCTTCCCACTGTAGCTTAGATAATATCCTCTTTAGAATCTTTTAATATCAAAGATACACAAGGCCAACTTAATACACTTTCACAGAGCCCTGTTCTTTATGCTTTGATTCTTTTTAAAATGTCCGCTTTCCATTAACCACAGTTATAAAGTGTTCTTTAAGGTGAGAGACTTCTGCAAATAGCTCCTCTCACCCACACTATGTTTTCTCTGTCTGAGTTTCTGGGGAAGCTTTGTCTCTGACCCCCTGTGGCTCTGACTAAACCTATAAACAGATCCTTTGAAGTGTTTAGGGAAAAAACAGGATGGTAAGAATTTTTTCTAGTTGAGGATTTTAGCTTTGGATAGAAGAAACAAGATGATATGTTATCTAATACTGAGTACATAGTCCAGTTTATATGAAACTTAAGTTTCAATTAAGTTTCACTTAAGTGAAAGATGATGTTCTATGTCATACTCACATTAAAGCTGGGGTTTACATATGTCTATTGGCTTTTTTTTTTTTTTTACTGTTTTTTGTTTGTTTTGTTTTGTTTTTGTGACAGTCCTAGGGCATGAACTCAGGTTCTGGGCATTGAGCTTTTTTGCTAGCACTCTTACCACTTGAGCCACAGCTCTACTTCCAGCTTTTTGGTAGTTAATTGGAGATTAGAGTCTTACAGATTTCCCTGCCCAGACTGGATTCAAACTGCAATCCTCAAACCTCAGCCTCCTGAGTAGCTAGGATTACAAGCATGGGCCACTGGTACCTAGCTCCTTAGCTGTTTTGATGTAGCTAAGTTATACAACCTAAGACCTGATGTCTTTCCTGCTCATTTGATTCATGTTTTAAGGATGGTGTGAGTTTCTGAAACAGAAGGTAAATATTAGTGTTGTATTCTCTTTAGACATTGCATTTTCTATATATAAGAGAATATTTTTAAACAGAGCTTCAATATGATTGTTGCTTTGAAGATTTTTTCATTTAGAACTTTGTTTTATTTAAATGTATTTTTTATGCTACAATACAACCATTTAAAATCAATCAAATACATAACATCAAAATGCTTTCTCAAAACTTACCCAATGCAAATAATGATCCTCAACCACAGCTTCTAAACTTTTACAAGGCAGCCTCAGTATCCAAAAGAACATGATATCAGAAGTGGAATGAAATCCCACCTCAATGCATATTTAAGGGAAAAAAAGTGAAAAATATTATGACTTATCAAAATTTAGTAAGATACTGTTATTTAATATGCCTACTTCTTAACTCTCTAAACTTGTTCCCCAACACTGGGAAAGTTTGTACTTAAGATACCTGGAAGGTTTTTGTTGTTGCTATATATATTAACTTATGTTCATATCATAGAAAGGCAAGTGGGCATTCCATTTTGACTCTAGAATGACCTTGAAATTTAGCAATAGGGTTTTGAAATCATTCTTTCATACCACATTTGTGCATTTCTCAATTTGCTACCATAAAAGATGTGGCTCATTGCTTTTTCTTACTACACATGTTCTGTTAAGTAGTCTTTGCTCTCATGTTCTCAGATTGTGGCAAATGATGGTTAGCCTTCTCCAACATGGCTTTCACAGAACCAATGTTTTGTTGGTTATTAATAACTGTTGGTTGAAAAAGTTTCTGTAAACTAAATATGTTTGAGAAAGCTATGCTAAACATGCCAGGAGAGCAAAAAAGTTGATAAGACTCTTATCTCCAATTAAGCACCAAGAAACTGGAAGTGGAGCTGTGGCTCAAGGGATAAGAGTACTAGCCTTGAGCAAAAAAGCTCAGGGAAAGCCAGGCACTGGTGACTCATGCCTGTCATCCTAGCTACTCAGGAGGCTAAGATCTGAGCATCTGAGTTCAAAGCCATCCTGGACAGGAAAGTCTGTGAGACTCTTATCTCCGATTAACCACCAGAAAACTGAAAGTGGGACTGTGCTCAAGTGGTAGAGCACTAGCCTTGAGCAAAAGAGCTCAAGGACAGCACCCTGAGTTCAAGTCCCATGAACTGCCAAAAAAAAAAGAGCTCAGGGTCAGAACCCAGGCTCTGAGTTCAAGCCTCAGGACCTGTACAAGCATGTACACACACACACTCACACTCACATACACACCCAAAACATACTGTTTAAATGTAAAATTGCCAGAATATACTCATGGTATGGTTTGCTATATTTCTCAAACCAACTGAACCATGTATCTTTCAAGAAGCTTCAGCTAAGGCTAATGCTGTGCAGAACAATTTAGGGAAGCTCTTTTACACCTTTTTTTCCTATCTTTGAAAAGTACCAGTCCTCTACTGTGGCCAAAGGGATGCTATGTGGACCTTAGTCATCAACAGCAGTAATTCCCTGCCACACAGGTTGTTTCATCCTTCGTTACTGATACCATTTCTGTCAGGTTGAAGACTGGAAAATAGGCTTTAGATATAAAGTAAATGTTTAGAGAATTGGCTGACTTCTAAAACTGCAGCAAAAAGAAACTGAAAATAATTAATTTGAATTTTAGTTTATCCTACCTATAGCAATATATCTTGCTAAATTTCATCCTGCCTGTCCTAATTTACTTATCTCAGTAGCTTACTAAAGATAACAATATTTTCAAGTTAATCTCCAACTTCTTTTTTACACCTTGGATTAGAACTAGGGTAAAAGGGCAGGGGTATGTGTGTGTGTACAAATATGAACACACACACCCCTGTCCTACCCTTCTGTTTTATATGTATTATCTAATATATGTATAATTATATATAAAATATATGTGTATTATATAATGTAGATGTGTGTATGTATATATATGTACATATGTATATATATACAGGCATATACATATATATATGCAGGTTTCTCTTCTAACTCTAGTTGGAAACTTTTGGGGTTTTTTTCCTTTTGGACAGTGGTTTGAAATTTTTTACTGATAGGTACAATGATTAAAATAGTACCTAAGTCTATGGTTGAAGCATCCTAATTAACAAGTAGCTGACTACTTGCTTCTAAAATGTACTGTGATTAATTCTGCCTTTTAGAAAAAGTTTACCTGCAAATGGGACATTCTCTGCCTTCTAGTAGCACTCTATACAAATACAGACACATAGTTACTCTCAATGTCATCTGTGTGTGTGTATGCCAGTGTGCCAGTCCTGGGCACTGTCCTGGAGCTCCTGTGCTCAAGACTAGCAGCTTGCCACTTGAGTCACAGCTACACTTCAGCTTTTTGATGGTTAATTGGAGATTAGAGTCTCTACAGTCAGACATCTCTTCCCCGTGGGTATTTCCAGACAGATAACTTTATTTCATTGTGCTGAATTGCTGTGGCTTATTGGCTTGTTTTCTTACAGGTAAATCGGTTTAGTAAGGTGGAAGATCGAGCAATTTTTGTCACTGACCGTCATCTGTATAAAATGGACCCCACTAAGCAGTACAAGGTGATGAAGACTATCCCTCTATACAATGTAAGTTATTTTGAAGTGACAGAATCTGTACCTGGTGCTTATGGCCCACCAGCATGTTACTGGGTCGATAGACTGCTAGAATCCCTTGGTTTTTAAGAAGCCCAAGCATTCCTGACATTTTATACCAGTTTTGTGTTTTATACAAATGTTTGATTTTTCTCTAAAGAAGATCCAAAGTTTTGGATAGATTAATTATGTTTTTTTAAGTATGAATACTATGGACTCTGGATGATTTTCATTCCTAATATTAAGTGTTTAAATGGAACTTACTGCCATTTTAAAGGAAATGGAATGCAATGTGAAAAGATTATTGCTTTTTTAGAATATAAAATATATGCAGCTTTCAGTTCTTCTCACCAATATATTCTACACACATCTTCTTGTTAGAGTTCCAATCTAAATCCACATCATTAATTATGTTTAGAGTTTTCAAAAGTTTGTGGTTTTTATTTGAAACATGAAATTTTATTAATATATCCTTGAATCTCAATATGGGATGATGTTGTGGAGGAGGAGGAGGGGGAGGGGGAGGGGGAAGGGGGGGAGGGGGGAGGGGGGGGGGGAGGGGGGAGGGGGGAGGGGGGAGGGGGGAGGGGGGAGGGGGGAGAGGGGAGGAGAGGGGGAGGAGGAGGAGGAGGAAGAAGAGGAGATAGAGTTCCTCTGTCTTGTCCAGGTTGGTCACAAACTTGTCAGCTGAAGTGATCTTTTTGTGCCAGTCTCCTGAGTAGCTGGGAATATAAACACAAACTACCACACCTGACTCAGATTTCTTTTTTTTTTTTCCTGTTTAGCAGTATCTGCTAAACTGATCTGCTATTCTGATTCTCCAGAAAGGTCCTACTAGACTTCTGGATCATTTCATTTGCCTCCTAGCTCTTGAAGAGGAAATCCTGTGTTTACTAGGATATATGAAGAATACTGTTTAGAGTTTTACTTAAAATTCTTTTGTCTCTGCAAAAGAAATGAATAGAATAGAAAGAAATGAAAAGAATAGTGTTTAGTCATTTTATTTTGTTACATTAGGGTCCTATTGCTTGTAAGGAACAAAGAAGGCAACCTATTCCTGGCTTTTATTAGTGACATACGAACTTATGAATAATTGCATTGAATATGGAGTTGGGATTTGTCTTCACTATGGTACCCCTTACTTTCATTCCTCCAAACTACAGTGTTCCTTTCAATCTAAAGGTCAACAGATTGTAGCTAAGGAGAGATGATGTTTAAGACACTTTTGATTGCATGTAGCCTTCTTAGCAAACACTTGTAATCTTACATGTCAGTCAGACTTTAAGCCTAACAACCCTGTAATCTTATAACCAGAGATGAGAAAGCAAATCATATTTTGCCAGTCTAAAGAAATGTGGAACAGGGGCTGGGGATATAGCCTAGTGGCAAGAGTGCCTGCCTCAGATACACGAGGCTCTAGGATCGATTCCCCAGCACCACATATACAGAAAACGGCCAGAAGCGGCGCTGTGGCTCAAGTGGCAGAGTGCTAGCCTTGAGCGGGAAGAAGCCAGGGACAGTGCTCAGGCCCTGAGTCCAAGGCCCAGGACTGGCCAAAAAAAAAAAAAAAAAAGAAATGTGGAACCAACAAAAATTAACTATGGTTTGCAGTTCATTTCTTTTTCCTTATGTTAAGAGGAAACACATCAAATGCATGGTATAAATTAAATAATTTGACAATTGTTTGAACTTAGGCAATTTTCCCAAACTTTTCATAATCACCATTTCCCATCATCATCATTATTAATGATTTAATTATTTTAATGACACTGTAATATCATAAAAGTTAATAATACATACCTACTATAATAAGTACCAACACAGAGGGATGAATATACAGTGTTTTAAGTGTTCCACCTATTTCCCTTTTAGCCTCATGCCATCTTTGTGAGTACCATCTTATGTCCAATATCCAATATCTTTGCCAAAATGCTGCCAGCCAAAACCCAACCCACACTCCTATGGAGGCCTGGAGGTATGAGGAGAGTAAAGAGCAAAGGGGTTAATACTCCAGCCCCATTACTCCTGCCCAGTATGGCTACCTTCCCTTCCCTGACTACTTCTTTCCACTTACCACTGTCCCTGCTCTTCTCAAATCACCCTTTGTACTCATCAGCTTTGCCTACGGTCTGCTTCTAGGAGGAAGCAGTTTGGATAGTAAAGGGAACTTCCAATCAAATATGTAATTTTTTTAAAGTCTAAAGCAAATATGACAAAATATTTAGCCTGAGGGATAAGGGCATGGTTATATTCTTCTGTGTAATTAAAAACTTGTAAAAATTAAAAACAAAATTTAAGAATAAGAACTTTCAAAAAAAAATGATGCCAGGCATTGGTGCCTCACATCTGTAATCCTAGCTACTCAGGACGCTGAGATCTGAAAATCATAGTTCAAAGCCAGCCTGGACAGAAAAGCTCCCATGAGACTCCTATTTCCAGTTAATCACTTCCACAAACCAGAAGTGGCACTATAGATCAAAGTGGTAGAGCACTAGATTTGAGCAAAAAAGCATAGGAACAGCACCTAGGCCCTGAGCTCAAGCTCCACAACTTACTTTTAAAAAAAGATGCTAGTAATAGTGTTGGAGAAGCTGGAGAAGTGAAGTAATTCCAGGTTTAGCTGTAGCCAGACATGAAGACATGAGTGATGTACATTTCTAATCCCAGCACTCAGGAGACTAAAGCAGGAAGATCAAAAGTTTGAGGCCAGATGGGGATACACAAACAGTCCAAGGCCAGGTACAAGACTTGGGCTACATAGCAAGATCTTGTCTCAAAAAAAAAAATTCCAGTTCAATCATATTGAGTTTCAGATACTGATGAAATTTACACATATATATCCCCATAGGTAATCAGAATACTACAGTGGGAAAGAATTCATTTCATAGGATTAATATTGAAGAGTGAATCCATGTATATAATTGGAAGAAGAAAATTGAGTCTAGATTATCCATGAATACTCACAGCTAAATGGTGTGGGAAAGATTCATGAAATGAAATGGATTAAAAAGAAAATCTCAGCTGGGTGCCTGTAGTTCACACCTGAAATCCTAGCTACTTAGGAGGCTGAGAGCAGAGGATAATGGTTCTAAGCCAGCCTGGGCAGGAAAGTCCATGAGATTATTATCTCCAATTAATCACAGAAAAAGCCTGAAGTGGAGCTCTGGCTCAAGTGGCAGAGTACTAGCCTTGAGCAAAAAGAGCTCAGAGACAGCACCCAGGTCTAGAGTTCAAGCCTCAGGATTGTCATTACCCCCCCCCCCAAAAAAAAGTAAATGAATCTCTCTGTAGTCCTCCCTTTTCTCATCTCTTTTTTAATGTGCTAAGCCAGCTCTAATTTCCCTTCAGACCCAGGAGGTTATAAATTATTCTAAGGAAGAAAAGAATGATGGAAACACCAAATTTAGACTCAAACTGTAAAGTTTTCAGAAATGAGAATACTCAATAAAAAATATAGCTGAAGGGTCTTGCACATCTCTCATTTCTGTTTCTCATTTCTCCTAAGAGGAAGTTTTCTATGTCTTTTATGGCTCCCAAGGAGCAGATTGCAACCACATATTGTCGTAAGTAGTGTTTTCTTCTTAATAAGATGCATATGTGGAAAGAATCACTTGGAACCCTGGGGAATGCTGCCATTTGTTGGGTTTCAGGGCAGCTCTGTGAGAGCATGTTAGCCAGTACCCCCACCAGCAACAGAAGTCGTGGACAGTCCAAATGGCAGCTTTTCTTTTAATCTCTTGTTCCTTGTGTCTTATTATAAGCAACCACCTCTTTCTTGTGAGGCAGTATGGGTCAGCTGTAAGCCCATGTTAGCTTCAGCCACCCAAGCCACCACTGGCATTTCATGGTCAGTAACACTCTGTTGTCTGAGTTGAGGTCTTTCCACGGCAACCAGATCTTCATGATCCAAATCCATGCATTTAGTTAGTTAGTTAGTTCATTCCAGTCCTGCAGATTGAACTCTGGGGCTGGGCACAGTCCCTGGACTCCTTTTGCTCAAGTCTAGCACTCTACCACTCGAGCTCCAGTGCCACTTCTGGCTTTTTCTGTGATTAGTTGGAGATAAGGGTCTCACAGAATTTCCTGTCCTGGCTGGGTTCAAACCGAAATCCTCAGATCTCAGGCTCCTGAGTAAGCTAGGATTATAGGCATGAGCCACTGGTGCCCAGCCAAATCCATACTTTTGTTCCTTATCCAATACAAATCTATTGGTTATTTTTCCTTACTTATTTGGAAATTACAAGGATAATTCTTTATTGGGGGCATGACTGATTTCTTCCTTCTAATATTTTTGACTGTTATCTCAACGTCCATGCCCCATTGGTCTTGGGTCTGCTAAAGTTTGGAGAATATCCTCAGTTCCTGTGAGCAGGAGCAATGGCAAGAAGTGCGGCACCTAGGCCAGGTTCATCGGGCACACTTTGATCATCTCAATCTCTCCAGCCATCCCATCCTAATTGCTAGGATCTAATCTTTGTTAAACAGGCCTTATTTAAAATTAGACTCTTGAACCCCTCACACAATGGTTCCATTTCCTTGCCTGCCTCCAGCCTAGGCAATGTAGGACTAATATTTGTTGATTCCCTAATGTGTTGTTTGAAAAAAAAAAAAAAAAAGGTCAGATAAAATTAAGTTCATATTGATTTTTTTTAAACTCGGATCCATTATCAAATGGATTGTTCTAGCTCTCTCCCACACCGCCGCTTATCTTTAAACTCACAGTCCAGCGATGAGAAACCTGGCTGCCACAGTTCACCACCCACCTACCTCAGGGTTTATTTTCATGTCTAGCAGTATTCAGACTGTCAGCCTGTACCCCTAGAGTCCTGGCTTCAGCTGGAGCACAGTGTTATGGGCACTTCCACTGGCCATGCACTTCCACACCTGCATCCATCAGTACCTTTCCTTCCCACTGCCTTCAGGGACATTATCTTGTGGCTTTTAACATTGTTAAGTTCTCTCATCACATTCTGTATTCCTTCTGGGAATCTGTCAATCTCCTAAATTGACCACATTAAGATGCATTCCTCATGCTATAAACATCTATGTATTTTGGCAAGTATGTAGCATCCTATGTTTACAATTACTCTATCTTTCAGAATAGTTTTACTTCTCTTAAAAATCTTCAGTGCCTGGGCCAGGTATAGTGATATATACCTTCAACCCCAGCTACTTAGGAGAAAGAGATTAGAATGATCATAGTTCTAGGCTACCCCAGGTAAAACATTAGCAAGACCTTTACCTCAACCAACAAGCCTGGTATGGTGGCACACATATCATTTCAGTGACACAGAGGAAAGGTGAGGATAGGAGGGTTCCAGTCTGAGGATGGCCCTGGGGAAAAAACAGAAGACCCTATCCAAAATATTAATAAAGCAAAGAAGAACTTGGGAGTATGACTGAAATGGTAGATCACTCGCAAGTACAAGACCCAGAGTTCATATTCCAGGCCTGCTTCCCCCGCCCCCTTCAAAAAAAATCCCCTATTCATTCTTTCCCCTCCTCTCTCAAGTTTTGGGAACCACCAATCATCTTTTTGTTTTGTTTTGTTTACCAATCATCTTATTATCTCCAAAGTTGCCTTTCTGATCTCCATCATAGAGTACACGGCCTTTCCAGACTGGTTTCTGCACTCAGTAATAAGCACTTTTGCTTCATACTTTTTTTAAATTTAATTTTATTGTCAAGGTGATGTACAGAGGGGTTACTGTTACATAATAAGGTAACGAGTACATTTCTTGTCAAATTGTTACCCTTCCCTCATTTTTCTCCCACTTTCCCTCCCCCTCAGCGTCCCCCCACCTCAAGTTGTGCAGGTCATTGTATATACATTTATCTAAGGGAAGGGAAGGGAAGGGGAACAACAAACTGGTAAGACAAAGGGCAAACCAATGCAACAGCAATACTCAAAAGACAATATGTTGGAAATTAATCACACTTATTTTTCTGTGGCTCAACTGGTCATGAGTTTACAAAACTAGAATATGAACTCTGGACTTCACACTTGATAAACAGGCACTCTACCACTTTTCCTAGGCTGGCCTGAGACCATGATCCTCCCAGTTATGCTTCCCATCATCAAAGGTTGTATGATGGGTGCATGTCATCATACCTAGCTTTTTCTGTTGAGAAGTAGGGGGTGGTAATCTCCTGAGTTTTTAACCTAGACGAGCATAGAGCTGTAATCCTTCTGATCTCAGCCACCCATGTAACTGGGATGGTAGGCACACACCACCATGTCCAAATATTGATTGAGAAGAGGGTCTTGAAAATGTTTTCCCTTAGTTGGCCTCAAATCATGATCTTCCCAGACTCCACCTCCTGAGAAGCTAGGATTCCAGGCATGAACCTACCAACACCTAGCTAGCTCATTTTTTTTAAACCAATGGATAATCTAGTGGTACCATAGGCACCTCATTCTTGAAGGATATCTTGGCTGCTTCCAGTTTGGGGCAGTTATGAATAAAGCTGCTATAATAAACATTTACATGTAGGTTCTTTGTATGGACACAGTTTTAAACTGGGTAAATATTGAGAAGTAATTTTGAGAATTTGAGAAGTAAATTTGAGAATAATTTTGTATGATAGGACTAAGTTATCCTTGTAAGAGCTGCTACTTGTGTCCAGAGTCACTGCAACTCTCTGCATGTTCACTAAAATGAGAGTTCCTGTTGCTTCTTATTCTCACCACTATTTGGTATTGTCAGTGAATATAATGAATGTACTTTCTGTTTCCGTAAAATATATCTCAGTACATCAGAGGTCTCTATCTTTAACTGTAAGAACCATCTCTCCATTTTCTATCAGTTTATGATCAGGAGATAGGGACCATGTTAACGTAAGCAAATACAATTAAAAGATAATATGGCACTGCTTTTCCCCTCTGACTAGCAAGAATTATCCAATTAACTTGTCATTTAATGGTTGTTCCACTCAGTCTTCATGGGAAATAACAAAATAGGAAGTCATGGCAAGTTTTTGAGGATATTTTCAGCAAACACTAGTTTCACAAAGCACGTGATCACATAATTGCAAACAGTGATCTGATAATGAAACGTTTGAGTCACAGGAGACCCCTGTCGTACTAAGTGACCTTCTGTGTACAAATATTGTGTTTGGGCTAGGGTTTCAGCCAGCTGGAATCACCCATGTTGTTGTCAGATTAGTACCTTCCCCTTTGACTCACTCTCTATGCTGTATTTATATAGTGTAATATCAAATTGAAGCATTAGTTCCAATACAGTTGTCAAGAAAAGTTAGAAATTTTGCAGGGGCAGTGGGATTCAAAATTTAGTGCTTTTGTGAAGCTGAGAGACTTGTGGTTGCCAGGGTTTGAGTTGGAGAGCAAAAGCAAGACGTTACCTACATAATTCATCGTAATGCCAAAGCTTCACTCACAACCTCTGACAGAGCACCAACCTGGGGCATCACTGAGTTGCTGGAAAAGGTTGCTCCCCCTACAGAGGCTTGTTGCTTGAATAAATGCCCTTCAGCCATCAGGGTTCATGTGAACATTGGTGCTCACAAAGAGGAGTGCCAAGACTGAGTGTAATTTGCGTAAACATGAAATCTGTTCCTTGCTTTCAAGGGAGACTGCATGAACTGAAACATTTAACCTGACCTCGGCTGGAATATTTTTAGCCCTTCTTTTTTTATTTTATTTTTTGGGGGGTGAGTGTGTTTTTTCTAATGAATTGGCTTGCAGAATGTTTGAATCTGCCCATTAATGTTGTTTTGATATAGTCCCTTTTATCAGTATAGGCTGGTTGGTTAAGGAGATAGCCAATTAATTATACACATCCCTCTTTTCGTTCTGTGGAAAAACCAAAGCAAGCATGGGGAGAGGAAAAAGACAATTATCTGATGTGCCAGTTTCATAGAGGTAAATGGATTGTAATTATGCCAAGCTTCATGCTTTATTACTCTATTTGACGTGACTTGCTGGAAAGATACCATTCTGTTTGGAAGATGGATTGCCCTTGTAATGTGTATAGGGTGTGCTCTGTTGAAATCTATCCCCACCACCATTTCTAAAGCACTCTCCCCTCCTGGCTGCAGCCCAAGGGAAGGTGTTTCCATGGTAACCTCAACAGAGGCAATCAGCTGATGTCTGGCACTGCCAGAGCTGTGTGCACTAGCCCCCTCCCTTTCAGTCCTCTCCTAGCCTTTAAAATATTTTTTAATGCTTTCTAACAGAAAGTATATAATCCCTTAATGTCAGACCCTAAGTGGCACTCTCGTGTATGTATGTATGTAAGTAAGTAATAAATTTACCTTCCTAATTAATTCTCAGCAGGTCCTAGGAGCCTATATTATTTTGAACATCTTGTGTAAAAATATTCTGCTTGTTATAACAAAGACATTGGCTAGCAAAATTTGATAATTAGAATTTTTTGTTCTTAGTTTTTAAAAACTAAAGTGATATCTATATTTAAAAGGGATCTGGAGAGACAAAGATGCTTTGGTTTCAGTTTAGTTTTTCAATAATTTTTTTCTTACTCTGGCTTTGCAATGAAACAATCTTTCTACTATAATTTTTCAGCAATCAATTATTTTATCATTAGATTTGAGTGAGCTATGTGGTTTTAAAATACTTATTTAAAATGTGAACCTAAAGCATGTTCTCTCTTTTTAATTAATTTGAGAGAAAAATCAAAATTTCAGTGCTTCCCTGCTAATTATTATCCTGGCACATGTTCAGAAGTAAATGTCTTTTGTTCTGCTGCTTTGAGACCACTGGTGCTTATGCGGAACAGGACCAAGCAAGCCAAATGTAGACTCTTTCTAACATAATGCAGAGTCTACTTTCACTAATTCTTCACTTGGAAATTTAATTTCAGATTTAAAAGCTCTATCAAAGTATTATTTCAAAAGCAACAGTCATCAGGGCCAAAATAGGACTCCTATAAAAAGCTATTTTGTTAAAGAAACACACAAAAAAAGCCCTTTAAGAAATACAGTCACAGAAAATATGTATACACCACCTTATTTATCCAGAGGTCAGGCTGCTAAAAGCAACATCCTTGTAAAACAAAACCCTAAGGATGTGTGTGTGTGTGTGTGTGTGTGTGCGCGCACGTACATATGCATGCATAAATATGATCTCTGCATTTCAGAATAGATGTCACCATGATGTAGCAGTAATAAACTTTTTTAATAAGTGTCTTATCAGGGTCTGGGGTTTATCTTAGCAGTAGACCCTCTTGCCTGGTATGCTTGAATCCCTGGGATTTTATCCTTGGCTCTTCAAAAAGAAATAATAAGCCAGGCACTCATTCCCGTAATCCTATGAAGGAGGCTGAAATCTGAGGATCACAGTTCAAAGCCATCCCAAGGCAGGAAAAACTCCTATCTCCAATTAACCACCAAAAAAGCCAGAAGTAGAGCTGTGGCTCAAGTGGTAGACTTTTATTCTTGAGCAAAAAAAGCTCAGGGAAACTAGGTGCTGATGGCTCATGCCTATAATCCTAGCTATTCAAGTGGCTAAGATCTTGAGGATCATGGCTCAAACACAGCCAGAGCAAGAAAATCTGTGAGCCTCTTGTCTCCAGTTAATCGCCAGAAAACTAGAAGTGGAGCTGTGGCTTAATGTGGTAGAGTGCTAGCCTAGAGCAAAAAAGTGCTCAGGGCCATCACCAAGGCCCTGAGCTCAAACCCTATGACCGAGAGAGAGAGCGAGAGAGAGCGCGAGAGAGTGCGAGAGAGAGAGCGAGAGAGAGAGAGAGAGAGATAGAGAGAGAGAGAGAGAGAGAGAGAGAGAGAGAGAGAGAGAGAGAGAAAAGGGGAGAGGGAGGGGGGAGGAAACAGCAAGTTCAGGGATGGTATCCAGACCCTGAATTCAAGCCCCAGAACCACACACACACAGCAATAATTGTCTTATTAGAGCTCTCTTCTATTCATTAAATATTTTTGAGCAGCTACTCTGTGCTGTGTTGACAGACACTGGCAGTTCTATACCACACAGTCTGACCTTGACACCTTGCAGGTCTGTGGGAGAGACAGGGACAAGCACCATTCAGTGCAGTACAGCGCCTAGGACATGTGCATGGCAGCCTGTGTGATCACTATGATGCCTTGCTCTCCAGAGGAAACAGGTATTCGGAAAGGTAAAGGGGCCTACCAAACCCACCAAGAGCACAGACAATGGAGCTTGGCTTCACACTCCCATCTATAGGACCTCTTACCCAGTTCCTAAAACCTGCTGCTTCTCTCATGAAGAATAACTTCTGAATTAAAATTTTATTTTAACAAGAAGAAAAAGATAACTAACATCTGTCACATGTCTAACTCTAGGCCTTTTTAAGATGATTTAATCCTGCTGTATTAATAGAAAAATCCTAACCAGGTGCCTGTGGCTCACACCTGTAATCTTCACTATTCTGAAAGATGAGAACTGGAAGCTTACAGTTTGAAGCCAAGCCAAGAAGAAAAGACTCTGTCTCCAATTAATCAAAAAATGCCAAACTGGAGGTGTGACTTAAGTGGTAGAGCAAGAACAGAAGGCACTGGTACACACACACACACACACACACACACACACACACACACACACACACACACACACAGATTATATATAGACAGAGAAAGGGAGATTTAAAACCACATAGCAAGGCTTTCTCTCTAAAGGAATAGTATATGACTAAAAGGCCAGGTATGGCAGCTATTTGTGGGAAAGTGTGGTTCTACACCAGTGCAGGGAAAAAGTTAGCTGGGCACTAGTGGCTCATACCTATAATCCTTGCTACTCAGAAGGCTGAGATATGAGGATCGCAGTTCAAAGCCAGCCTGGGGGATGGGAATATGGCCTAGTGGTAAAGTGCTCATCTCGTATACATGAAGCCCTAGGTTCGATTCCTCAGCACCACATATATAGAAAAAGCTGGAAGTGTCACTGTGGCTCAAGTGGCAGAGGGCTAGCCTTGAGCAAAAAGAAGCCAGGGACAGTGCTCAGGCTCTGAGTTGAAGCCCCAGAACTGGCAACAAAAACAAAAACAAAGCCATCCATGATAGGAAAGTCTGTGATGCTCTTCTTTCCAATTAGTCACTAGAAAACTGGAAGTGGCGCTGTGGCTCAAAGTGATAGAGCACTAACCTTGAGATGAAGAGCTTAGGGGCAGTGCCCAGGCCCAGAGTTCAAGCCCCATGACACACATACACACACATGCACACACACACAAAGACAGGCATGGTGGTTCACATCTGTATTCCCATCTACATAGCAAGCAGAGGTAGGAGGATTGTGGTCTGAGGCAGCACTTGTCAAAAATGTGAGACTCTCTGCTGAACCATCAGTGGGGTCATTGAAGAAATTAGAACAGAAACTCAAATGTTTATGGAATTTAACCAAGATGAGCACACAAAGTACCACTCCTTTGGGACACAGCAAAGGCAGTACTCAGAGGAAAATTTATATCTCTGAGTGCCTACATCAACAAACTGGAAAAAGAGCAATTCAACAACTTAAGGAAGCACCTTAAGCTCCTCGAAAGAGAACAAGCCAAACCCCAAGCCAATAGAAGGAAGCAAATAATTAAAATCAAATCAGAATTAAATGACTTAAAGTCAAAGAAAACCATCAAGAGAATCAACAAAATGAAGAGTTGGTTCTTTGAAAAAATTAACAAAATAGACAGACTCCTAGCAAAGCTGACCAAAAACCAAAGGCAGCACACCCAAATATACAAGATCAGAGAAGAAACAGGTAACATCGCCAGAGACACAACCAAAATTCAGAACACAATAAGGGACTATTTTACAACCTTTACACCACCAAATTTGAGAACCTGGAAGAAATGCACGATTTGCTAGCAAAAACTGATATCCATAAACTCAACCATGAAGATTTAAACCTTCTAAACAGACCCATATCCAGCATTGGAATAGAAATGGCAGTAAGAGATCTCCCATCCAAGAAAAGCCTAGGTCCAGAAGGATTCACAGAAGAATTCTACAAGGCCTTCAAAACAGAACTCACACCAATATTTCTCAAACTCTTCAATGAAATTGAAAGAGAAAGTTTGCTACCAAACACATTCTATGATGCCAGTATAACCCTCATCCCCAAACCAGGCAGGACTCATCACGGAAAGAGAACTATAGACCAATTTCCCTGATGAACATTGATACAGAAATTCTCAACAAAATTCTGGCCAATCGACTTCAACAGGTCATCAAAAAAATAATACACCATGATCAAACTGGATTCATCGCAGGGATGCAAAGTTGGTTCAATATATGCAAGTCAATTAATCCACCACATTAACTGGAGCAAGATAAAGAGTCACATGGTTATATCACTAGATATGGAAAAGGCATTTGATAAAATCCAGCACCCATTTACGATAAAAGCCCTGGAAAAACTGGGATTCCAGGGAACATTTTTGATTATAATAAAGGCATTCTATGACAAACCAACAGCAAGCATAATTCTAAATGGTGAAAAGCTAAAGCTATTCCCTTTAAAATCAGGAGCAAGACAGGGAAGTCTACTCTCTCCTCTCTCCCCTTCAACATAGTACTAGAATTCCTAGACAGAGCAATTAGGCAAGAAGAAAACATAAAGGGGATCCAAATAGGAAAAGATGAAGTTAAACTTTCTCTCTTCACAGATGACATGAACCTATATCTAAAGAACCCCATAGACTCTATTCCCAAGCTACTAGAGCTGATCCAAAACTTTGGCAAAGTAGCAGGATATAAAATAAACCCTCAAAAATCAATGGCCTTTCTATATGCCAATGACCGAAAGACAGAGGCCAAAATCAGGAAAGCAACTTCTTTTGCAATAGCCTCAAGAAACATAAAATACCTAGGAATAACCTTAACCAAAGAAGTGAAAGACCTCTATGATGGGAACTTTAAAAACATGAAAAACAAAATTAAGGCAGAACGAAGGAAATGGAAAAACCTCCCATGCTCCTGGATTGGGAGGATTAATATTGTCAAAGGCTATCTACAAATTCAATGCAGTACCCATTAATATCCCAACACCATTTTTAGTGAAATAGAGGAAGCAATCCAGAAATTCATATGGAACAATAAAAGACCCCGAATAGCAAAAACAATCCTAAGCAGAAAGAACAGTGCTGGAGGAATTACAATACCAAACTTCAAGCTGTATTATAAAGCTATAGTAATAAAAACAGCTTGGTATTGGCACAAGAACAGGCCTGAAGACCAATGGAACAGAACCGAAGATCCAGAAATGAACTATGCCTACGCAGAACTATGCCTACTTAATCTTTGATAAAGGAGCCAAAAAAATAGGATGGAAGAAAGATAGCCTCTTTAACAAATGGTGCTGGCAAAACTGGTTCAACACCTGCAACAAACTAAAACTAGTTCCTTATATATCACCCTACACCAAAATCAATTCCAAATGGATCAAAGACCTTGAAATAAAAACAGATACCCTGAAAACACTACAAGAAGGAGTAGGACAAACACCTGGGCTCCTTGGCACAGGACGAAACTTCCTTAATAAAGGCCCAGAAATGCTACAAATCAAAGAAAGGTTGGATAAATGAGACTGCATCAAACTGCAGAGCTTCTGCAGGGCAAAGGACATAGCTTGCAAGATAAACAGAAAGCCCACCGATTGGGAAAAGATCTTTACCGGCCATACAATGGACAAAGGCCTCATATCTAAAATATATGCAGAACTAAAAAAATTAAAGCCCTCCAAAACAAAACCTCAAAGAACCAACAGCCCCCTCAACAAGTGGGCTAAAGACTTAAAAAGAGACTTCTCTGATGAAACGAGAATGGCCAAGGGACATATGAAAAAGTGCTCTACATCACTGGCCGTAAAAGAAATGCAAATCAAAACAACATTGAGATTCCACCTGACTCTAGTAAGAATGTCTTTTATCAAGAAAACTAGGGGCTGGGGATATAGCCTAGTGGCAAGAGTGCCTGCCTCGGATACACGAGGCCCTAGGTTCGATTCCCCAGCACCACATATACAGAAAAACGGCCAGAAGCGGCGCTGTGGCTCAAGTGGCGGAGTGCTAGCCTTGAGCAGGAAGAAGCCAGGGACGGTGCTCAGGCCCTGAGTCCAAGGCCCAGGACTGGCAAAAAAAAAAAGAAAAGAAAAAGAAAACTAACAACTGTGGAGGGGATGTGGCTAAAAGGGAACTCTACTTCATTGTTGGTGGGAATGTAAACTGGTTCAGCCACTCTGGAAAGTGGTATGGAGATTCCTCAGAAGGCCAAACATAGAGCTTCCCTATGACTCAGCAGCCCCACTTTTGGGCATCTACCCAAAAGACTACAAACAAAAACACACTAAAGCCACCAGCACAACAATGTTCATCACAGCACAATTTGTCATAGCGAGAATATGGAACCAACCCAGATGCCCCTCAGTAGACGAATGGATCAGGAAAATGTGGTACATATACACAGTGGAATTTTATGCCTCTATCAGAAAGAACGACATTACCCCCTTTGTAAGGAAATGGAAGAACTTGGAAAAAATTATACTAAGTGAAGTGAGCCAGACCCAAAGAAATATGGACTCTTATGGTTTCCCTTATAGGGAATAACTAGCACAGGTTTAGGCTAGTCACAGCAGAGGATCACAAGAGCCCAATAGTTATGCCCTTATGAACGCATAAGATGATGCTAAGTAAAATGAACTCCATATTATGGAAACAAGTGTTATATCACTGTTGTAATTACTTTCAACATGCCATGTGAAACAGTAACTTTGTTTGTTGATGATCCTCTTGAATCCTCTGCCTGTGGTTGTACCCGCGCTATCACTGTATCTCATCTGAGTACCCTGGATACTGTATATACTGGTATTAGAACTAGGGAAGTGAAAGGGAATATCAAAATTGAGAGACAAAGGATAAAAAGACAAATGACTCCAAAAGCAATACTTGCAAAACCATTAGGTATAAACCAACTGAACGGGCTGGGGATATAGCCTAGTGGCAAGAGTGCCTGCCTCGGATACACGAGGCCCTAGGTTCGATTCCCCAGCACCACATATACAGAAAACGGCCAGAAGCGGCGCTGTGGCTCAAGTGGCAGAGTGCTAGCCTTGAGCAGGAAGAAGCCAGGGACAGTGCTCAGGCCCTGAGTCCAAGGCCCAGGACTGGCCAAAAAAAAAAAAAAAAAAAAAAAACCAACTGAACAAGTCATGGGGGGAGAAGGAAAGGGGGAGGGGAAAGGAGGACTGAGGGAGGAGGTAACAAATAGTACAAGAAATGTACCCATGGCCTAACATATGAAACTGTAAAAAAAAAAGAAGAAAAAAGAATTATCTAGGTAACAAGTTTCACGAGAAATTCACTACCTTACATATGTAACTGTACCCCCTCTGTACATCACCTTGACAATAAAAATTCTTAAAAAAAAAAGTAAGACTAACCAAAAAAAAAAAAATAAGCTAAAGGACTGAGAGTATAATTCAAGTGGTAGAACACACCTGCTTAGCAAATGCAAGGCTCTGAATTCAAATCACAGCACTGCCAAAAAAGATAATGATCTTCTTCTTTTACAGTAGACAGTGAATATATTATCTTCACTTGCCTTCCAGCCCTCCCCAGTCACAGGAAAGGACTGAGGATGAACAGTATGCATCAGATAAATTTGGGGTTTTTTGTTGTTGTTGTTGCTATTGGTTGGGTCCAGAACAAGCATTGTTTATGCAGGATTATTATGATAAAGCTCACTGCACTACAAGAGAATCTGACTTTCTAAATATAGATGTTCAAGGGTAAACAGACATGCAATGTGCCATGGGTAGGGAAATGTCCAGTGGGAACAGCACAGGTAAGCAGTTTGGGGTCCTCCAAACCTGCTAAATTTTTGTTTGGTTTGGCATGGGGGGAGCAGTCATTGCTTCATAGGAAGCCACCTCAGCTTCTGCCTGCCCTCCCCTGCTGTCCTGCACCTCTGCCATTCCACCTCACAGCGTTTGTGATGCTGGTGGAATTGTAGACATATGCACTACATGTCTACAAAGAAGAGCAGCACATCCCAGTAGAGTCTGGGGATAAGGTGTTAAAATATATGGATGCAATGGCCTAGCGGCAAGAGTGCTTGTCTCACATACATGAAGCCCTGGGTTCAATTCCTCAGCACCACATATATAGAAAAGGCCAGAAGAGGCGCTGTGACTTAAGTGGCAGAGTGCTAGCCTTGAGCAAAAAGAAGCCAGGGACAGTGCTAAGGCCCTGAGTCCAATCGCCAGGACTGGCAAAAAAAAAAAAAAAAAAGTAAGAAAAAAATACAAATGGATGCATTTGGGTCCAAATTCATGCCCCATCTTAAGAATAGCACCCCACCATGGAATGTTGAAGCCTGAAATAAAGCACATGCATGTAAGCCAGACATAGTATGTGTGAAGTTCTAGCATAGTTCTCATCACGTAGTATGTATGTATGGGGAGCAGGAGGAGATCAGCCTTCAAGGGCCTTACTGTTGAGTCTCTCTGCTCCTTACTGTTGGTTCTACCTGAGTTTTCTCCCAGACAATAGCATGGCTCCCTTGAATCACCCAGATCTTTGCTCATCTTCAGTGATGCCTTCTGCTTCATCCTTTCCCTCTCTCTGCCTTTTTCCTATGACTGTGGTCTTCTTCTTTACCAGTTGTGATATTGTACAGTTTCTTACAGTCCGGCTCTCCTGTACTCACCCTCTCCCAACTAGGACATAGACTCCATGAGACAAAGGTCATGCCTGGACTCCCTCTTCTTTCCTGAGAATGTTTCCTCTCATGCAGTAGGTTCCCAACAAATGGGTATTGAAGGACGAGTTGGAGGGGTCCATATTGGAGATAGGAAAAACAATTAACAGGTGGATGCTGTGACCTTTAAGAAGTCACAAGGGCCTAAAGTGAGGACAAGAAAGAGAGAAAATGTAGACTCAAGAGCTACTTAAGTGACAGAAACAAAGCCCTGGAGAAAAGAAAAGAGGCTATAATCACAGATTCCTGTCTAGGAACGAGTAGATGGCAGAGCTGATTTCTCACCAATATGAAAGTACAGGCCAAGAAGCGGAGATGTATTAGGAGAATGTGGAAGTACGTTGTCTTAAGCAGGTTTTATATGTGGTGTCTGGAGAATCTAAAATTGAAAGCCCTAATCACCAGCTGCTTTCCAGAGAAACATCTAGGGTGAACACTGTCTTAGTCTGCTCATGCTCCTATATCAAGCTATCATAGACTGAGTGTTTAAGCCATATGAGTTTGTATGTCACAATCCTAGAGGAGGAAAGAATGTCATCACCCTATAGCTTATTCCATTCTCAAGCAGAAGTATCCAGAAAGCACTGTGAAATAGAGCATAGAGGTGGGTTGGAAATGGCTTTTAAGACAAGGAAGGTTTTTAAGAATCTGTAAGTGTGCACTTGTGTGTTTTTCTACACTGTGCTCGGGTGAGTTTTTTTCCAGGGTTTTTTGTTGTTATTCTGGTTTAGGGTTTGTTTTGTTAGCAGTAGTGAGTTTGAACTCAGGGCCTTCCACTGGTTAGGCTGGTAGCCTACTACTGAGACATGCCTCCAGCTGCTTTTCATTGGTTCTTTTTAGGACAGCATCTCTCTTCCTGCTTAGACATGATCCCCCTACTATAGGCTTCCCAATGTCACTGAGATCACAGGTATTTGCCACTACATCCAGCTTTTCTTCCATGGACAGAGTATCGAGGACTTTTCTGCCCTGGCTAGCCTGGCACAATCCTCCTAGTTTCAGCCTCCCATGCAGCTTGGGAGAACAGGCACACACCACTATACCCATTTACAGCTTGAGAAGGGGTCTCCTTAACCCTTCTGCTCAGGCTGGGCTCAAATTGTGATCTTTTCATTTTCAGCCTCCCAGAATGCTAGTGAGGATTACAGACATAAGTCACTGATGCTCAGCTTCCAAATTATTTTTGTTGTTGTTGTTGTTGTTGTTGTTGTTGTTGTTATAAAGGTGTTGTACAGAGGTTACAGTTACATAAGTCAGGTAATGAGTACATTTCTTTTTGGATAATGTTACCTCTTCCCTCACACTCTCCAAGTTTTTGTCTATCTCCTCACCTACAAGTTGCATAATAGTTTTCAACATAGTGTCTAGTGGGTACCACTGCTGCATTTGTTCTTCCTTTGTCCCTCCATTTCTGTGTCCAAATTCTTTTTTTTTTTTTTTTTTTTTTGGCCAGTCCTGGGCCTTGGACTCAGGGCCTGAGCACTGTCCCTGGCTTCTTCCTGCTCAAGGCTAGCACTCTGCCACTTGAACCACAGCGCCGCTTCTGGCCGTTTTCTGTATATGTGGTGCTGGGGAATCGAACCTAGGGCCTAGGCAGGCACTCTTGCCACTAGGCTATATCCCCAGCCCCTGTGTCCAAATTCTTAAAGCGATATATGACCCACTGCTTTTGGCAATGCAGAGTAGTAACAGGACTGAAATGGGAAGAGGTGGTAAAATATATAGCATTTCAGAGACTTGGAATAATCTCAATAGATACAGAAATGGAAAGGAGAGACAAGAGATTTCTGAGTCATCCTTAATTCAAGTTAATGTTCTTCTGACTATTTTCTGTGTGTACTAACTTAATTTTCTCATGCAGTAATCTAAATCATTTTGTCATCACTTCTATGAGATAAACACTTGCAGTTGAGGAACCTGACGAATGAGCCTCATTGGGGATTACCCAATGACAAAGTTAAGGAGAAGCAATGCCACGCCCAGAGCCCAGAAGGGTAACTCCAGCCTGTGACCTTTCATGATTATGTGCTGATAAGTCACTTTGTGACTTGGGAGATGGTGTGGCTGGTAGCACACCATTGAGAGTCCTGAAGAAGGAGGAGTAGTTAGGATAAGGTGACGAGATTCATTTGCCCAGGTCAAATATATGGTCCTTATGGGCCCTCCAGGAGACTTTAGGTGGAGCTTTTCCCAGGCAAGCAAAAGTGCCTATTCCCTGAGGGAAGTTTGAGCTTGACATTGGCATTTGAGAATTGCCAATATTTTAAAGAGAAAGTTGCAGTTGGCCTCTTCTTCCCAGATGAACCTCAAGCCTCCAACCCCTGCATAGCTTTTCCACTACATTATAAACTCCCCTTGGAAATAAGAAGGCTTTTTTATATGCATGCATAATCTAGAGCAAAGACCTGAGCCTTCCAGTTCAAATAGATGCTTCACTCCCTGTTCAGCTCACTAGCTAGCTACAGCTAAATACCCTGGACATCATAAAACAAACACAAGATGATTCTGAAAGCTGTAGGGAAGAGGTGGACCAACTAGGATCCTTGGTACTCAAAACACAACATATAGTTAAGTTCCTGGGGTTTGGGTAGCTCTTTCCAAATCTTCTTTTTTTTTTTTTTAAGTTTCACCTCATATATATCCTGGAGTGGAACCCCAATAGAAAAAAACAACAGGAAAAGAAGAAAGAAAAAAAAAAACCTTGCTCCTCTTGCCACAGAACAAGGAAGCAACAAGGCAAGAGAAGCAGAAATCACACTCCCCCCCCCCCCAGCTCCCATCATCAAAAATCTGGTGAAAAACCCTGGGATTGTGCCTTGGAGAAGTGCCTTCTCCAAGACCCTTGCTGAGAAGGAGTCCCAGGCGGATTCTAGGGTCCTGCCACCATCCATTCCATTAACCAGTGGAAGTTGAGCAAGACATCCAGGTTCCCTTCCCCTCCTGGAGATTGTGAAGTTCCTCAGAAACCCACCAGGGTGGGCAGTGGAGGCCAAGCTGGGGTTCTAGACTTCTCCCATTCAGCAGTAAAGCAGTGCCTACTGCTTTCCCTACTGACCCATTTTTAACAGAGAACTGCTAAAAATACAAGTTTTAATATGATCCAGTCTCATAATGCAATGTGACCGGAATGCAATGAAAAATATCATACTTCACACCTAAACAGGAGCCAGGGTACACAGAGTCCATTTGTTGGCAAATATAGGATAAGGACAGTGAAGCTAAAACAAAGAGTAAATAATCTTCTTGCATTGAGAGTCATTACTTCGTAATGTTAAAAAAAAAAAGTCAATTAGAAGACCAATAAGAAAAGCAGCTTAATTGAGTTGATATTTTAAGAGAGAAAAAATAAATTTAAAATGGAGGTAAAACTGGATTCAATTAGTAAAACAATTATCTTTGTAGAATAGTAATTTGCCTATTTAGGATCCAATTATTTCATAGTTTCATCTAAATCAATGGCTTTATACAATTAGGATCACTCTGGAAGCTTTTATAAACTGTATATACCTAGGCTAGTCCCAAAGCAAATAAAATAAATACCCCAGTGACTAATGTGTAGCCATGGTTGGGAGCCACTGGCCCAAATGAGCCACTATCAGAATATATGCAGAAGGAGACTTGTACTCTTTCAGAATAGTCAGAGTCGATGTGACAGGGTTTAAGCATTAAACTTTGTGTGCTTTTTCTAAAGGAACACCCTCTTGGGCCATCTGTCTTATTCATGTACCCTGGTGATGAATTTGATTATCTGGTTTCCAAGCTTACAACAATAAATCTGAAGCAGTAATTAAAAGGGAGGCGCTCAGCCACGGGCAGGCACATTGATGGTTGCATTATAATGGAAGCTGAAAGTGCCAGAGACTCAGAGATTTACTTCAATTCCAAGATGACTTGGTCTCAAAATCTCCTAGGGTTTTCTTGAGCTATTTCCTCAGAGCAGCCTTTTTAGAATTAAAATTCGTTTTTTCACAAAACCATTGTAAAGAATTGCAAGTTGTAAGGCAAACCCCAATTGTACGTAAGCTACCTGATATTCTACAAGAGACCTACAATAGTCCTATCTATTCATTAAAAAGAAGACAATTTTTCCATGAGCTAGTAGATTTGAACCCCCTTTCTAGTAAGACCGTTGACACATTTAGTCTAAATATGGAAAGCTAAATTTGCTTGCTCCAAATGAAGTACTTGCCACATAAGGAAATATTCAAGCATTTAAACTAATAGAAGAGGTTAAGGCGAGCCCAGCTTCTGACATTGCTCTCTTTAATTTCATAAAGCACAAAGCTCATTTGCAATGAGAGTACTGTCTCAATTGTACATTTTCTTCTTGATGGTGCCCTTGATCCCTGTAAGGATGTGCAATGTTTAGAGGAAATTGAAGTTAGACATGGCAATGTTATTTACTCAGTACAGTGATATTGGATTAAAAACTTACCGAAGAGCTTTGCTGAGTGGCTTTCATAAAGCTGTTAAAATCAAGAGTTGAAAGGCCTTGTCAATCAACAATGTAAACTTGGCTCTTTAATCAGTTGATTACAATTATTTTCATTGACCTGAATAATATTGATCTATAGTACTAGACTCTTAACAAGCACTTGTGTATAAAGTCAATTACACTGGCTCTGAGACCATTTGTTTCAACATTGCTCCCGGCCCATAGTTTGTGCAGTAGGTTTTATTTCTCCATTAAGATGCCACATGCTTCATACATAGTGTTAATTTTGGAGTATATGGCCCAGGAGTGTGGTCTGTGGACTCCAGTGGCCCTGAAGATGCATTGTTTTAGAACACACTTGTGGATTAATGTTCATCACAGTATTTCTGAATCCCTAGGAAAGTAAAATAATAACTTTATTCTGTTGAACTAAGCTGGAAAATACTTGCAAAATATAGGAGGGTTTTTTTTATTTCTTTGTTTTATACTGGTCCTGGAGCTTGAACTCAGGACCTGGGTGCTGTCCCCAAATTTTTTTTTTTTTTTCTGGCCAGTCCTGGGCCTTGGACTCAGGGCCTGAGCACTGTCCCTGGCTTCTTCCCGCTCAAGGCTAGCACTCTGCCACTTGAGCCATAGCGCCGCTTCTGGCCGTTTTCTGTATATGTGGTGCTGGGGAATCGAACCTAGGGCCTCGTGTATCCGAGGCAGGCACGCTTGCCACTAGGCTATATCCCCAGCCCCCCAAAATTTTTTGCTTAAGGCTATCACTCTACTGCTTGAGCCACAACTCCACTTCCAGCTTTTTGGTGTTTAATAATAAGAGTCTCATGGACTTATCTGCCTGGGCTGCCTTCAAACCACAATCCACAGATATGAGACTCCTCCAAGTGTCTAGTATTACAGGCATGAGCTACTGGTACCTGGCCCAAAATACAATTTTTAAAAGTGTTAACCTGGCATGTTAAAATAAAAATTAAAAAGTATTGACTATAGTATTAGTAAAGGAATGTATATTTAGTTATCTCAAAGTGTTCATTCTTTCCAGCATGTATTTTTTAAATTAAAAGTACATAGTCGATTGGTACTGGAGTATGAATCACACTGGTAGAGCATATGCTTAGCATGTGTTAGTCTCTGAGTTCAGTACCCAGCACCAAGGAAGTAAAATTTCTCTGTGACCTGCTTACTGTTACTGCACAAAATACTATCCCAAACTTACAAACACAGCCGTTTTATTTTGGTCATGGTTTCTTATGCTAGAAATTTGAAAAGAGCAAAGCAAATGGGTCTCTGCTTCCATATCTAAGGATCATCTTGGAAGACTCGAGAAGGGGGTGGTGGCTCAAGGGCTGGAGGCCCGATTCAGTAGGAAGTTCATTCCCTCCAGTAGCATACACTGGACTGAGGGCATCAAGACTGCAACTGGAATATTCTCAAGGCTCTTAAATATGCTTGGCTTCCTCAAACATGGAGACTTCTGAATAGGTCCGCTTTTTCCTTTAATTTTTTTGAGATAGGTTCTCAATCTGTAGCCACGGCTGGCCTTGAACTTGAGATCCTCCTGCTTCCACCTCCCAAGTGCTAGAATTACAGGTGAATACCACAATGCCCAGTAGTAGACTTTTCATGAGGTATTTAGCATCCTTGTGATAAAAGTAGGTGTTGCATCCCTTCAACTAACATTAGAATTCACACAGCCACATTTCTGTTGTGTGTTATTGGATTAAAGCAAATATTCAGTCAATCCTGATAAAGTGGAGAGGACATAGGTCCTGTTCTTCAATGGGAACAATGTCAATTTGTGAATATGTTTTAAATCCTCTATAGCCTATCCTTTGGTTAGAGGAGAGAGGAAGGGAGGGAGGGAGGGAGGGAGGCAGGCTGGTTTATGGTAGTAATCCCAACTAATCAGAGAAGTGACATCAGGAGGATCAAGATCTTGAAAAAAGCACAAGACCCTAGCCCCAAAATAGCTAAAGCAAAACAAGGCTAAGGGAGTGGCTTTGGTGGTAGAGCACCTGCCTAGCAAGCACAAAACCCTGCATTTAATCCCCAGTGCCATCATTTTTTATTTACATTTCTCTGATATTTAGAATGTATTCCCCCAAGTTAGAACTCAATGCTGAAAGGTTGGGGGGAGGGCAGGGGGCTGGGCAGGAAGCATAAGGCTGGGGCTTTAGTTCAATAATAAAGCATTTGCTTACCATGCTTGAAGCCCCCTTTTAAGGGTTAAACTCATTTTTAAGTAATAGGTAAATTAAATTTGAGATGTGCCATGCATATTCACACATACTCATAATTCCAGCACTCAGGGGGCCGAAGCAGGAGGATCTGACAGGGCTACATATTAAAACCCTGTCTCAAAAAAAATGCAATCCCTGCTCCCAAGATGCGCTCCAAAAGTCTAATTCCTTGATAGTATTAGGTTCATGGTTGAAGGCCAGGATCTCATCATCTAATTCAGCCCAGGTGCCATTCCTCAAGTAGAGCTCTGTAGTACGAAGACATGTGAACTAAACTGACAAGTTGTCTACCACATAGAGTGGTGGGGGGCAGGGGGACACTCACAGTGGACAGCCATGTTCATAGAGGTGGGGAATGGAAGGCACATCATAGTGGCTGGCCATCAGTGTTTGACAGCAGCCATCCTGATCTGTGTCCTGCCCACAGAACCTGGATCCAGATTCCTTTCTGCATTCTCTAATATCTCTGTCCTTTACACTCCCATCTGAAGTCTTTGGTCCACACATTTGAAGTTCTGTGTGTTAATTTATAACCTGTTGCATTCAAAAAAAATTACACAACTCCTCAAAATAAGCTGTCTCTGCCTTGAATTACTTGTAAACTGCAGTGGACAAGACCCTCAAGACTCTGTGGAGCACTGTTGTCCATGGAGGAAACTCATAAAGCATGCCCTGAAGATCTTTAGAGAGCCTTTCATCTCTCTGGAATATTCTTTGAAGCAATGCTTCAGATCTTTCTGAGGGTGCAACAAAGGATCTTACAGTCCTACTCTGGATTTGATCCATTGCCCTGAAACCATTTCTTAATTTGAGAATCATTTGCCATCTGGAGAAGCTGGTAATAAGAAACAGCTTTATTTTCAAGGCCTGCAATTGCGGGCTTCTTTATATTTCCTCTAAATTTTGCATGAAAGACGAACAGTTCTTTATTAGCATCATCTCTTTCCTCTGATTTTTTTTTTCATAGACAGCAAGAAGCCAGATGGTACTTCCATTATTCTGGCTAGAAATCTCCTTATCTGGATCATCACACTTGTTTAGTCCATTTCTTCTCTACCTTCTGTCAACAACAGTGCTGTCAAGTTTTCTGCCCTTTCATAAGCAGGGTGCCCTTTCCTCTGGCCTGAAATCACATTTTCCTCACCTTCCTGTGGCCTCCACCTAACCCTCCTGGGAACCTGTTAAGATTCCCCCTGCAGGTACAACAAGGCTCTTCTAGCTCCTACTTACTTCCCAAAGACAAAGTAGTCCATGTTTTTATTCCTGTTACTATTGGTGTATAGTGAACCACCCCTGACTTATTGACATAAACAACCATCATTTTCCTGTGGTCACAGATTCTATGGGGCAAAAATGTAGAAAGGGCACAGTGGGTCCAGTTTGCTTTTCCTCAATGTCTTGGGCCTCAGCTGAAAAGAGGCTAAGGCTATTACTCAGCAATTGAGGGTTACTCGGTGCTATGCTTTGAATCCATTTATCCACCTCTAGAACTCACATGGGAGTCTGATCCCCATTGTGAGTGTTTTAGAGGATGAAAGCATAATTGAGTTCGGTGGTTAAAAGAAGGACCTCTGGGAGGTGATTATCTCTAGATAAAGTCCCAGAATAGAGCCCATATTGCAGACTGATGGCTTTTTCAGAAGAGAGGAAGACCAAAAACAAGCCCATATATACATGTTTACTTACCATGATAACCCTGTGCTATCTCAGACTCTGCCTGCAGGAAGCCCAATACCAGATGCAGCCCCAAAACCTTGGACCAGAACTATTAGAATAAACCTAAACCTCTTACTTTTAACTTTCCCTGTGATGTTGTGTTATTAACAACAGAAAGATGGGCTGAGACACACTGATGATTGGAACCATTGGTATCTCCTAATACTTGTCTGACATGAGAGCTGGTAGGGCTAGAAGCAGACACTGACTGGAGTATCTGCACGTGTCCTCTCTAGGATGCTTATAGTGGAGACACCTCAGGCAAGTCAGCCTGCTTACATGGTGACTCGGGGAACAAACAACTTATTACTCCTGAGTGCCAATAGTAAAGAGATAGATTGTTATTCCAAACCCTGAGTTATTTCCATAATGACCCATAACAGTTAAGTTTTCTGATTTATATCAAGTAGAAGCAAGCAATAATGAGGGAAGATTTAGATGGGCAGAAAAGAAGGGAGATGGAAGAGTCAAATTGATGGAGAACAGAAAGACAGTGAGAAAGAGTCACTGAGCATCTTACAGAAAGCCAATGCAAGCATATTCCAAGTTTCTGCATGCAAAACAGAAGGAACAGAATGTTTTCCTTTGAGGAATGGCCAAATCAATTTGTTAATTAAGATCAAAAGAGCCTAAATATAACTCTGAAGTCAAACCAAAGAACTGAAGTAGAAACTAGTAAATCCAAAATGCTAGTATATACATCAAAACACAAGTTACCTAGAGAAATTAAATGCCACTGCAGTATCATGAAAGCCCATTGTGGTTCACACATAGCTCTGATCAATGAGAAACCCCCAAGTTAGTGAAGGGCCTTAGATATGTATCAAGATAGTGGTAGGCAAAGGAGAGATGAGCTCCTCTGACTAGGAAGACCACAGAGTAAAACTGAACCAATGATGCCCCAGAGTGGAAAGGAAACACATTGTGAAAAAGGCAGAGCTCTCATCCCTGGGCCATCCTTGATGGTTTTAAAGAAGCTGTTAATCACTTGAGGGATTAACTTAAAGTTAACAAAAACACATGGCCTATTATATTATTAGAATCTTGTGTCATAAACTATTAGAGCTTTTTCCTGTGGTTCACACTCTCCAGAAATCTGTGGCTTCTTGGAACTAATTTTGAGGGTTGAGGATTTGCAGCTGTCATTTTCAGGGCCCAGTTTTCATTGACAGTTTGCCTATGGATACACAATGGCAGAGATGTAAAGGAGTGAAAATGAACATGAAGCAACAAAACAAAAGCAACAAGATTTGCGATTACAATGGACTCTGGCAGTCTATCATCCTAGCCCTGACCTTCCGTGACAGTGTACCTAAAGACATAGCTTTGCAGCAATATACAAGAACTGAGGATATGGATTGAGTAGTAGTGTGCTTTAAGTAGAATAACAATTACCTAAGTACCTATATAGGCTTTGAATTTGCCTGTAGCAATATCACCTGTACCTGGTGATGTGCTGAAAAGTGTTGTTGTTTTTTTACTTTTTTTTTTAGCTTCCTTTCTGATCTGTAACATTATATTAATGAGTTTGCCTTGATGACACTCTGCCAGGGTTGTTTGTTTGTTTTTAATCTTTTTCATTTTATTAACTCCTTTCCTGTTTGATGTGTTGGGAGCTGCAGATGTAGCTGAGTGGTAGGAAGAGTGCTTGCCATACTGTACAAGGTCCTGAGTTCATTCTTCACAAGTACCAAAAAATGGGGGGAGGTGATTTAGACCATCTATATTTTTCTGAATTTATCTTTGGCTGTATCTCATGAGTCTTTATCTACAAAATGTCTTCCTTATCAATTTCTTCAGTGTCTATGTTTGCTTGGAGAAGCAGGAATTGCTTACAGAAGCAGTTTAGTTTTAGTTTTGTTTTCTTTTTGTTCTGCTCCTGGGGCTGGAAGTCAGGGTCTGAGCACAGTCCCTGAGATTTTTTGGTCAAAGATAGCACTCTACCACTTGAGCCACAGCTCCACTTCTGGGTTTTATTGGTACTTTATTGGAGATAAGAGTCTCACAAACTTTCCTGCCTAGGCTAGGCTGGCTTGCAATTTTGATCCTCAGATCCCAGCCTCCTGAGTAGGTTGGATTACAGGCATGAGCCGCCAGAACCGGGCTTGGTTTTTGTTTTTATTTTCAATGATAAATTTTTCTTGTTAACCCTTTGTTGTAGTTTTAAACTTTTATTGCATTATGGCTATAGAATATAACTAATGAATTGCTTATAATTGGGAGTAAAGTGTTCCTTCCTACATAATATGGTAGTAAATGTCTCAGAGACCATAGTAAATGTGAGCAGAGCTCCATAACTCACACAACTATTGGTTATTCAGCCTCTCTGCCCTCATAGCTTTCTATCCACTTGGACAACCAAAGACAGGTAACTCACTAAATGGTAAACACTGAAATGATCCAGTCTGTTGTATTCAACCATGTTTTGCCTCGTGTATTAATACTATGGCTTATTAATACTGGTGGCTTATAAAGTTATATTCTTGATTGTATAAATCAAGAAAGCACAAGTATGTCTTTTGCCTTATGTTTTACTTTTTTTGTCGGTTGTGGGGCTTGAATTTAGGGAGGGGCTAGCCCTCTACCACTTTGAGCCACAATTCCACTTCCAGTTTTTCAGTGGTAAATTGGAGATGAGTTGCAGACTTTCTTACCAGGGCTGTCTTCAAAACAATGATCCTCAGATTTCAGCCTCCTGATTAACTAGGATTATAAGCATGAGCCAGCAGTGCCTGACTGGATTTTACATTTTCTGTTACTATTCCCATCCCTACTTTCTGTCCCATGTCTCTTTTGAATGGCTGGTTGGTTCCCTTGATTGCTCACTTGTTTGTGACAAGAATTCCATGTGGTGCCCAGGTTGGGTCTCAAACTCCTGGGCTCAAGGAATCTTCCTTCCACAGCTTGCCAACTAGCTAAGACTACAGATGGGAACTAAAATACCCAACCATCTTTTTTTTTTATCTTTTGTACCTTTTTTTCTTTTTCAGGCAGAAGAGAAAACTTTATTTGATCAAATTGCTGGCCTACTGTTAAATCCAAGGCCCATGAGACAGGCCTGTGCCTTTTTGTTTTGGCTACATATTTTATAGAGAACAGTGGAATTTTTTTGTTAATCTCATCTGTGAGTCTTCCTTCTCCAATAAAGGAGTTGTGTTCTATTTACATCTAAACTGAGCATTTTTCTTAAGGCAAATCATGTTATTTAAATTTTATTTTATTTATTTATTTGCCAGTCCTTGGGCTTGAACTCAGGGCCTGAGCACTGTCCCTGGCTTCTTTTTGTTCAAGGCCAGCATTCTACCACTTGAGCCACAGCGCCACCTCCGGCTTTTTCTGTATATGTAGTGCTGAGAAATCCAACCCAGGGCTTCATGCACGGTAGGCATGCTACCACTAGGCCAGATTCCCAGACTCTAAAATTTTATTTTTAATGTTATCTTTAATGTTTTAATGCTTCCTTAATTTTTCTAGGTATTACATCAGTTGAGTTTTATTATTTTTCTTTTAGTATAGGAGGTTATATATTCTTCTTAATTTTAATACTGTTTCTGTTAGACATTTAAATTGACATTTCTTTACCAGTGCTTATAATAAAATGGATTTACTTATCTCCTCCTATAAGTGATGACAAAATTAACGTTTCTTTTATCTCCTCTTCCTCACTCTTCCTTACAATTTCAGACAGAAGAAACATTTTTAAGAAAGCAAGTAAGGCTGGATGTGGTGGTCCTTATCTGTAATGCCAACCATACAGGAGAATAAGAAAGGCGGATTGAGGATTCCAGATCAGTTTGGGCTACATTGCTAGACCTTGTCTCAAAAAATAAAAAATAAAAGTAAACATGAATTTTATATTCCTATATAAATAACTTCTTGTGCTAGATATTTAAAGATGTTTTTCCTGTTATTTTAGAAATTTGGGAGTTTCTTCTGGGTGCATATCAATGCAATTGAGAGCCTTATGACTCCTTTTTATCTAAAAAGTCAAATCTTTCTGACATCAAGCAATCTTGATTTTCTGCACTATCTATTCCATTACTATTTCCAGAGATATATTTAGTTTATCACAATTATATCTTTCAGAGTCACTTCTTTTTCTAATAGTGGCCTGTCATGCGTTCATTTCATAAATGTGAATGCAATTTAGGGATTTTCTCTAATGCACTCTTCTTCCTCACATGTACCCCCACTTAATCTGCTGCCACTCCTCAGACTTGTCTAGTTGAATAGGATTTCAGACCTCCTTTTTGAGAGAGCTGGGAGAACTGAGATGGGTTATAGTCAGAGACTGTGCCCTGCACAAGTCTTCAAAGGCAAAGAAAGAGGTTCAGATGGATCCTAACATAGCTGCCATCCCAGAGACTGAAAAACAAGGAGGTGACTACTAGGTGGCAGGTAGGGTTTTTTTCTTCAAAGAACTGTGTGTTGGAGCTGTCCAGAGATGTTGAGGAACATCTCTTCCCATTCAGTGTTTCCATGCAGCAAGGTTAAGTTTCTTAATCCTAATTTCAATTGTAAAGCTTGCTATCTGGTATCTTTACTCCCCTCCTGAAGGGAGGATGGGGGACCTTTGCCCCTTTTTTCCTTTTAGAAGCCTAAGCTGCTACCATTTGAGCTCACCAAAACCCTGTGGGTGGTGAAGGCACCTGCCATGAGACAGAAGTGTCATGAGATTACACTTGACCCCATATGGGCTGAACTGGGCTGCATACCCATGTTGCCTTTAGGCTCCAGCTCTCCCCACTCACCATCTGACTCCTAGAACAAAAGACTTCCCTGCCTCAGAACAAAGGAGACCTTCCATTTTTGTGTAGGAGAGCAAATTTAGTATTGCTCTTTCTGGATTGGACAAGTCTAGAGAACAAGTCTAGTCTGGATTTACACATGAAGAATTAAATCCTATCCACTACAGGTGAAGCCACACTGACAAGTTGGGATAGGGAAGGAACAGAAGAGGAGCCCACACCCTGGGCTAGGCTGTGGCAGGAATCTCTTTCAGGGTGGTTTCAGGTTCATACGGCCTCCACTCCTCTCCCAGGCTCCACAGCTAACACTCCTGGGATGCATTGGCAGTTACTGCTGGTATAATTCTCATTTTATTAGGTTTTAATCAAGCTTTCCCATGAAGTGCTGCATAAATTCAATTTTGGATTTCACAAATAAAGTAATCAAGTGAGAGTGAAGCAGCTTAGGCATAAAATGTTTTTTAAAATGAAAATGATATTTTTAACTTAATCATAAAAATCATCTGGAAATAATACATCTAAATGGCAGAAAAAAATGCTGTATTGTCTTACCAATAGCCTCAGAAAGCCCATGATCTACAGGGTTGGTTTCCAATTTTTTTAACTTATTTCATCCTCTCCATTAAGCACTGACCTTGACATTCATTAAAATCAATCTAAGAACTCACTTCCTATGGAAATCTGTTCATAGGAGTACTTACTTATGTAGCTTATTTTCATTTACACATATTTGAAATTGAAAACGCTGGTATGATAGGACAGGAGTATAACTCAGTGGTAGTAGCATGCTTACCTAGCTTGCATAAGGCCCTAACTTCAATCTCCTATACCAAAGGTGTGCACGCACATGTACACAGAGAGAAAGAGAGAGAGAGAGAGAGAGCATGGAGTGATTGAACATAGGTCTGAGTCCACAGCCTGATTTCTAGTTTCAAGGTTGGCAGATTAGCTAAACTTGAGCTGCAGTTTCCTTACCTGCAAAATGTGGGCATGGAACTAAATGGCCTTCCAGACATGTAACTGTTTATGTGTTCTGTGGTTTGATGTTTTTTTCTCTTCCACAAATCCAGCTGGATATGGATCTCTAAGAACACAGATTATATCTTGAGTATCTTTTCTAGGTCCAGCCCCAAGCCAAATGCTGCCCTGTGCACTGCCCAGTCAGTACTTGTCTGTACTGATAGCCTCCCCCTCTAATGGCACCAGTGACAGGAGGTGGCACTTCGGTGTTTAATGTAACAGAACATAAAACCAAGATAAATCTCTCCAGCTTTTGTTTTCTGGGCCAAAAGTAGAATGTTTGGGGACCAAAACAACTAGAAAACCCTATTTATTAAATTTATATATTATAAATACAATTGACTTTGTGAATGATGGTATTGTACAAGTCTACGAGTCTATACAAGTCTACATTGATTTGTAATAAGCCCTGACCACAAACAGGATACAAAGTAGCTCCAACATCTTAGAAGGTTTTCAGAGAAATTAAATCACAAAGTATGTCACCTTCTAAGCTTGTCTGCTTTTACTCAACATAATGCCTTTGAGATTTATACATGTTGCATACTGGTAATTTGTATTATTAAGTTCCTTACTATTGCTGAATGGTATTATCTTTATAGATGTATCCGTTTGTTTATCCATTCACCTGTTGTTGACATTCAGATTGCTTCCATTTGGGAACAGTTGTAAATTGAAATATGGTATATATAGCCATGTATAACTTTTATGTCATTTTGTTTTGAGTTATGGGAGTGGGGATTGGTTGGTTGATCAGTCTCCACATATAGCCCAGGCTGTCCTGAACTTGCTATGTAGTCCAACTTGATCTTGAACTCAAGATACTCCTGCCAGAAATTGATGGACCTGAAAAAAATTATGTTAAGTGAAATAAATCAGGTACAGAGAGACAGAGACAAATAGCACAGGTTTTATCTCATATGTGGGAGTTAGATCTAACTTATAAACATGTATGAAAACAACACACACACAAAAAAAAAAGATACTCCTACCTCCATTTCCCAAGTGCTGGGATTTCAGGTGTGGACCGCCGTGCCCAGCTTTGAGATTAAGCTTTTATTTCCCTAAAATAAATATCTAATGGTGCTGGGAATATGGCCTAGTGGCAAGAGTGCTTGCCTCATATATATGAAGCCCTGGGTTCGATTCCCCAGCACCACATATATAGAAAACAGCCAGAAGTGGCACTGTGGCTCAGGTGGCAGAGTGCTAGCCTTGAGCAAAAAGAAGCCAGGGACAGTGCTCAGGCCGAGTCCAAGGCCCAGGACTGGCAAAAAAAAAAAAACAACAAAAAACAAAACCTAATGGTAAAATTGCTGGGTGAAATGATAATCCAACAATTAACTTTCTAAGCTAAGCACCATGTTGTTTTCACAGTGGCTGTGTCATATTCCACTCCCACTCTTAATGTATGAGTTCCAGCAACATTATCATCTCATTATTGTTCATTTGTTCTGGTTTTCTTTAGCCATTCTGATAGTTTTATGATAGTATCTTATCATAGTTTTAATACATTTCCTAAATTGCTAGCATCTTTTCTTATGCTCATTTGCCACTCATAGTCCTTCTTTGGTGAAGTTTAAATATTTACGTTTTCTTCTCCAGGTTATATAGTTTTATATTTAGATCTATGGTCTATTTTGAAATAGATTTAAGGTATTTTGATTATTAATGATGGAAACAAAACAACTGAAACTAGAGCTTCTATAAGGATGACTTGGGCTGGGAATGTGGCTTAGTGTTAGAGGGCTTACCTAGCATGTATGAAGCCCTGGGTTCAATTCCTTGGTACCACATAAACAGAAAAAGGCCAGAAGTGGTGCTATGGCTCTAGTGGTAAAGTACTCGCCTTGAGCAAAAGAAGCTCAGGGACAGTGCCCAAGCTCTTAAGTTCAAGCCTCAGGACTGGCAAAACAACAACAAAAAGAACAACTTGGGTGTGTGTGTCTGTGTGTGTCTGTGTGTGTCTGTGTGTGTGTCTGTGTGTGTCTGTGTGTCTGTGTGTTGGTCATGGGGGTTGAGCTTAGGGCTTGGGTGCTATTCTTGAGCTCTTTTGATTAAGGATAGCAGTCTACTACTTTGAGCTACAGTTCCACTTACAGTTTTTAGGTAGTTAATTGGAGATGAGTCTCACAGACTTTCCAGCCCTGGCTGGCTTTGAACCATGATCCTCAGATCTTAGCCTCCTGAGTAGCTAGGGTTATAGGTGTGAGACACCAGTGCCCTGCCAGAGCCATGTCTTTTTAAAAATTTATTTACTCCTTTATTGTCAAAGTGATGTCCAAAGAATTACAGTTTCATACATAAAGCAGTGTGTACATTTCTTATTCAACTTGTTACCTCCTCCCCTGCCATGTGTTCTTGAGTCTTGTATCTCTACTCTGACTCTGGTCACCCATTGGATCTTGTGATAAACACAGAGCACTTCACAAATTTTCATGTCATTCTTGCATAGGGGACATGCTAATCTTCTCTATGTTGTTCCAATTTCAACATATGTACTGCCACAAAGTGAGCATTTTCTGTTTTTATTTTTGGTAGTGCTGAGGTTTGACCTCAGGGCCTTTCTGTCACTTGAGCCATATACGTCCAACCCAGTTTTTTGCCGGTTACGTTTTTTTTGCTGGTTACTTTGAAGATGGAGTCTAGTAGACTTTTCTGCCTGTATGAACCATGAACCTCCAGCTACTAAATAGCTAGGATTACAAGCGTGAGCAACTCACACCCAATTTTTTTTTTTTGGTCAGTACTTAGGGCCTAAGCACTGTCCCTGAGATCTAGCACTCTACCACTTTGAGCCACAGCTCCATTTCTGACTTTTTAATGGTGAATTGGAGATTAAAGTATCACAGGGACTTTTCTGCCCAGGCTGGCTTTGAGCTGCAGTTCTCAGTTCTCAGCTTCCTGAGTATCTAGTACAGGCATGAGCCACTAGCACCTGGCTAGTGTGGGTATGACTTATTCTTTTTTTCTGTTGGAATGTGGATGTCCAACTTCTAAAGTTGTCCAAATTATCATAGAAAAAGTCACAGATCACATTTATGTTGGTCTATTTCTTGTTTATGGTTTTATTTCTTTACCAATTACTGATTCTGAAACATTATGGAAAGATAAAGGAACTAGAATAGCCACAATTGAAAAAGAAGAGTAAGATTTTTTTTAAAAAATAAGAAAAACATCAGTATCTTAGGACTAAAACCTATAGTTGTCAAAAATTAGTTGAGTATATTAAATTTTTGTGGAAAATTGGCATCTTAACATTGACTTTTTGTAACCTATTTTCTCTCCCTTTGTTTAGGGTTTATTCCTTCTTTCATCAGCCTTTTAGCTTGACTTCATTAACATTTTCTAGTTTTCAACATCAGTCCTACACATACTCTGTTATGTTTATACAAAGTATTTTATAAATTGTTTTACTTTAAAATTTCTACTTTCAGTTGTTCTTTGAGAGTACATAGAAGTATAGTTTATGCTGGCATTGTTGTATCCTGTGACTTTACTAAGCCTTATTATTAGTTTTGGGAACTATTTTTTGATTCCTTGGAAATTGGTGTGAGTTCTTTAAATGTTTGGTACAGTTCACTAATGAAATCATCTGGGCCTGGAGTTTTCTTTCTTGAAAGGTTTTTAATCTACAAATTTATTCTCCTTAACAGATATAGAACTAGTTGGTCTGTTTCTTTTGGATGAGTCTTGGTACTTTGTAGCTTTTGATTTCACTTAAGTTGTTGAATAAGCTGTTGTATATGGAGTTGTTTAAAATATTCCCTTTGCATCTACTTAAGTGTCCATGTGCTCTCTGGTAATAGAATCTCTTCATGACAGTGGCAATAAGGTCTTCAGTGCATATTCCTCTTTTAGGCTAGTAGGGCTTTATCAATTTTATTCATCTTCTGAAAGGATGATCTTTTTGTTGTTGTTTTGTTTTGTTTTTGTTTTTGCCAGTCCTCAGCCTTGGACTCAGGGCCTGAGCACTGTCCCTGTCTTCTTTTTGCTCAAGGCTAGCACTCTGCCACTTGAGTCACAGCACCACTTCTGGCCGTTTTCTATATATGTGGTGCTGGGGAATCGAACCCAGGGCTTTCATGTATACGAGGTAAGCACTCTTGCCGCTAGGCCATATTCCCAGCCCAGGATCATCTTTTTGTTTTATTGATTTTCTATATTGTTTCTGTTCCCGGTGGCATTCATTTCTGCTCCTGTCTTTATTATTTCCTTTTATCTGCTTATTCCATGAAACTCGATAAATATTAAGGTCAGTGTTACTGAGCCAAAACCATTACAAAATGTGTTTTTAAATGTTGAAAACTATTCTCACAGCTTTTCATGTGTTGTCTCTTCGCAGTTGACGGGTCTGAGTGTTTCCAATGGAAAGGACCAACTTGTAGTGTTCCATACAAAAGACAACAAAGATCTTATTGTCTGCCTTTTCAGCAAACATCCAACACATGAGAGTCGAATTGGAGAACTTGTTGGAGTCTTGGTGAATCATTTTAAGAGGTAAAGTTTTATTTTAAGACAAGTTTTAATATTCAGAAATTTTTCTTAAGTAGTTGTACAAAGGGGTTACAATTCCATAAGTCAGGTCATAAGTTCGGTGCTTCTTGATCAGTGTCTCCCCTTCCTTCATTCTCCCTATTCTCCCCCTCCCATTCCTACCTTTAAGTTACACAGCTCATTTTTTACATAATGTGCATTGAATGTAATGATTACATTTGCTTACCCTTCCCCTTTCCATTCCTGTGCTCACTTTGCCCGGTCCCCAAGATACATTCCCATTTCCTGGTATTCATTTTAATACACAGTGCTTCAGGAGTTGCACCCTTGGTTTCCTCCCCTAAGTATACCCTCTTTTAGTCAGTTTGTGTGTAAATGCATTGAGCCCTCTATATGCTATCATGCATAGTTGTATTTTAGATTTAGCTTCCACATGAGAGAAAACATGTAGTTTCTTTCTTTGAGCCTAGCTACTTCACTTAATATGATTTGTTCTAGGTCCATTCATTTCCCTACAAATGATATATTATTCTTCTAGTGGACAAGTAAAATCCCGTGATGTATATTACCACATTTGTACCATTCTTGATCCAATCATCTGTTGTAAGGCATTTGGGGGCTGTTTCTATAACTTGGCTATTGTGAATAGTGCTGCAATTAACATGGATGTACAAGTATCTTTATCCTGACTTGTAATCCCCTGAGTAGCTGCCCAAGAGTGGTATTGCTAGATCATATAAGTATACAAAAATTTTAATCACACTTATTAGTAAACTTGTATTATGCCAACTTGTCCTCCATAAAGACATATTAAATCATTTTCTTGGAGAAGGTACAGTTAACATCCAGCCTTGGTTTCAAAATTGGGAATGATCTCTACTTTTCCAGCCTCTAGCTGAATCAACAACAGATTTCCCTAGTGGCTATTTCTTTACTGCCAATCCAAATGTAATTAAATCCAAACAATAGAAAAAAAAACTTTATATTCTCCTTGTCACAACTTCTCATTTACCTCAAACATAATCAGAAAGTCTACTATGACTATCAACAAATTAAAAGGCAAATTTAAGATAAAAAGCAAGTCTATGAAAACTAAGGAAATTCCCAATGCAGAAAGTTTTTGCTGCAGAAACTTGGAAGTTGTGATAGAAAATGACATATTCTGAGAATGTCACAGAAAGCCTAGAAGATATATGGGGTAAATGTGTGGAGTGTGATGACCAATCATATATTACATATAAACAGTGATTTTTGAAGATGGTGGGGACCAATGACTGAATCATTTTAAGCAGAAAAGTGGCTTGTGTGGCTATTTTTTGAAGTTGTTTTAGAGATGCAACTTTCCTTCCTGTAAGAGATCATGGAGTCTTTAGGATGGGTGTGTCTCCCAATGTTAAATATTGTTCTTATTATAGTGTGCAGTCTTTGCCATCCCCACCCCATTTTGATGGTAGAACAAGACCACTCCTCAAAAAAAAATAAAGGGAAGGAAGGAAGGGAGGGAGGGAAGGAAGGAAACAAGGATGACAGCAGATTTTCTCCCTAAAAGACATCTCCCACATTCTTAGAAAAGATTGAGTACACCTTATTAGTGTGTCTTCAAGCGTACAGTTGGCTTTTCTTTGCCTAAACAAAGACATGTTTAGAATCAGATACCAACATGTCAATTTCACTGTTTATTTTTGCTGATAAACATATATAGTGTAATTTTGCACAGGCCATTTATTTTGCATTCTAAATCAAAATGGATCTATAAATATCTTATATAATAAAATACCTCTAAGTGTAACATGTAAAATAATGCTTAGTGGCCACCTGGTAGGGAAAAAACAGAAGCTAAGGAATTAGAAAAATAATAATATAGAGGCATTTTTCATGGTAGTTATTCTTACTTTAGCAACTTGATTGGAATAAGAGTTGCTGAGGATTTAGTAAGACACACTTGGATATGTCCATGAGCCTGTTTCCAGAGGTGACTAGCTAAAGGGAGAAGACCCACCCTGAGCATAGCAGCACTGTCTAGAAGGCTGAGGGCCCGAGTGAAACAAAAGTGGTAAAAGAAGTAAGCCCTCTAGCACAGGACACACTCTCTCTCTCTCTCTCTCTCTCTCTCTCTCTCTCTCTCTCTCTCTCTCTCTTTCACGCACATGTGCTCACTCTCGTGCTCTCTCTCTCTCTTGTGCTCTCTCTCCCTCTCTCTTTCTTTCTGTCTCTCTTTCCCTCTCCCCCTCTCCCTCCTCATCCCCCTCTCCCCCTCCTCCGCCCTTCCTCTTCCTGGCTCTGTGTTCCCCCATGCCCTCCTCACTGTGATGGACTGAAACCTCTGAAACTGTGAGCCAAACTAAGTCCATTCCTCCTGTCAGTGTTCCTATCATGTTTCTTATTCATGGCTATGGAAAGCTGACTAATACAGCCCTTGAAAAATGCCCTTCCATCTGCCTAATACTTATAAAACTAAAGAAAACACTAAAGACTGTAGACTAAAAAGTAACATGAAGAAGGTAACATCTGTGCAGTAAACATCTGTAACTTACATAAGCAGATCACATTCTTGTGAATATTTCAATACAGCAAGTATGGACAACTTAACTAATTATACTTACCTTCATCTAGACTGCTTGTACTAAATGAACAATATTTTGTTGTTGTTGTTGTTGCCAATTCGGGGGCTTGATCTCAGGGCCCGGACAGTGTCCCTGAGCCTCTTTGTGTTCAAGGCTAGCATTCTACCACTTAAACCACAGCCCCACTTCCAACATTTTTTAGTAGTTTATTGGAGGTAAGAGTCTCACAGACTTACTTGCCTGAGCTGGCTTCAAACCACCATCCGCAGATCTCAGTCTCCTGAGTAGCTAGGATTACAGATGTGAGCCACCAGCACCCAGCAGGGTAATCGTTTTTGTCTGGGAAATTGTATTTTGTGTCAGTTTGGGTCTTTAGAAAAATTGCAACCCCTTTTAAATACCTTTTATGAGTGACAGAAATAGAATCATTGTTACCTTTCTTTAATAGCCTGTGCACTGAGGCACATTTCTAAATATAAGTCTTCTGTCTTTAATATATATATAAAAAAAATTAATTTCTTTAAAATTTATAAATGTAAGGTGAAGGCTATCAAGATGCTAGTGGTTTTTTGTTGTTGTTTAGTCTTGATGTTTCTGTCTAATGAATTAAGAGATTAAGTAGTAGTAAGACCTGAAATCTCTTCTTTTTTTTTTTTTTTTTTTTTTTTTTTTTTGCCAGTCCTGGGCCTTGGACTCAGGGCCTGAGCACTGTCCCTGGCTTCTTCCCGCTCAAGGCTAGCACTCTGCCACTTGAGCCACAGCGCCGCTTCTGGCCGTTTTCTGTATATGTGGTGCTGGGGAATCTAACCTAGGGCCTCGTGTATCCGAGGCAGGCACTCTTGCCACTAGGCTATATCCCCAGCCCACTGAAATCTCTTCTTGATACCAGCAAATTCAGGCTTGAATTTTCAGTTTGGAGTTATAGTCATCAATCTGCTATTGACTTCATAGGAAATTTTATTTTCATTCTTGTCTGTTTTCCTCTATTGTCAAGTCTTATATCATTGGCACGACTTTGAAATTCACCTTGTGTCATCCAAACACAATGGTATGATATGTAATCTTATTTGCCAAAAGTGAGAGGAATTAAACTCCAGACCAACTCTTTATCCTTTAGACCATTTCCCTAATCACATTCTGAGTTTTCTAGTCAGAAGTTCGGAGGTTGGGAACTCAAAATTATAGTGCATACTACAGATAGACTTTAACAAGAATAATTGTCATAAAATTATAAAGTTTGGATTAGAATGTAGAACCCATGAGCAAAATTCAGATAGTAGAAGGGTATGTACATATTTTTTTTAATTTTATTGTCAAGGTGATGTACAGAGGGGTTGCAGTTACATATGTAAAGTAGTGAACATATATATATTTTTTTATTTATTTATTTATTTATTTTGCCAGTCCTCTGCCTTGGACTCAGGGCCTGAGCACTGTCCCTGGCTTCTTTTTGCTCAAGGCAAGCACTCTGCCACTTGAGCCACAGCGCCACTTCTGGCCATTTTCTGTATATGTGGTGCTGGGGAATCCAACCCAGGGCTTCATGTATACGAGGCAAGCACTCTTGCCACTAGGCCATATCCCCAGCCCCGTGAGCACATTTTTTGTCAAACTTGTTACCTCCTCCCTCATTTTTCTCCCACCTTCCCTCCTACCTAATCCCCCCCACAAGTTGTACAGTTAGTTTATAACATATTGTAAGTATCACTGTTGCATTGGTTCACCCTTTTTCCTTTGTCTGGCCATTTTAATGTTCCCCTTTCCTAATCTAATTCAGAAAAACATATATACAATACCCAGGGTACCAAAATCAATTATGTACATATTTCAAAGAAAAAGATCTCACTTCATTAGGCTATGGTACAACACTGTACTCCAAACAAATTAGAGCACACAAAAATATATAGAGAATCAATTCCCACCTTGGTGGGTAGGTATAAGAGTATTTCAAAAAAATAATATCATGGGACTGGGAATGTGGTTTAGTGTTAGAGTGCCTCCTCAGCATGCATGAAGTCTTGGGTTTGATTCCTCAGCACCACATAGACAGAAAAAGCTGCAAGTGGCACTTTGGCTCAAGTGGTAGAGTGATAGCCTTGAACAAAAAGAAGCACTCAGGCCCTGAGTTCAAGCTCCAGGACTGGCAAAAAGGAAAAAAAAAGAATAATATCATGACTAGTAAGGTCTTTGAGCCCTAAAATATAAACATGGTAGGATTTACCAGATTGAAGGAGAAAATAATTTCATCTTCCCAATAGAATATAAAAATACTACTAGATTAAAAAGCCATAGTCATTGCTAATATATAAGCATGCAAACAAAAACACAGGAATGGGATCAAACAAAAAAACAAATTTGGGGGAAAAAAACCTTTTATATAACTAATATATACTGCTAATAATAATAAAGGCAAAGTTGTAGTTGCCAACCAGTTAGTTGAGCAAAAATGCTTACATAGCTACCATCCAGAGGGCCTCTGGCCTAAGGAAATTTCTTCTTGGTCCTGCTCACCCCAGTGAAGAGGAAATATATGCATGCTGAAGAAAGATATGGGTTTGTGCAGAGGACCAGGCGGTTTCCAGAGAGGATGATGTCAGGCCACAATCCAGACTCAAAATCCAGCTAGGACAACCCTAGCTAGATAACCTCATCTCTTCATAAAGTAGCTTTTCCCACATGAGCAAATGAATAGAAAGAAGGGGGGGAGAGGAAAGGAAAGGAGAGGAAGGAAGAAAGGAAGGGAAGAAGGAAGGAAGGAAAGAAAGAAAATAGCAAGAGAAAGGTATGCAGACACTTCCAAAATAAGTAGTAAAGAAATAAGCAAAAGCATACAAAGAAATATAAAGGGATCCATTTTTTTTAAATTGGCTAGACATAGCAGCACACATCTTTAATTTCAGCACGTGGGAGAGCTAAAGCATCAGGATTTGAGTTTGAGGCCATCCTGGGCTACATAGCAAGTCCCTGTCTCAAAAAGAGAGGGGAAAAAAAAGGAAAACAATAAAGCTGTGCAATTATTCTAACATCCTGCCTTTCAGAACTACCAGGCCATTGTTTACTCAGGAGACTCCAGAGGAACATAGTGGACTCCCCAAGCCAAGGTGGTTATGAAGAGTTTGAGGAAAGCTGAGCAGCTAAATCTGTAGATCACAGTGCCACAGAGGAGAGAGTTGCACAAAGGGAACTCTAGAGATCTATATAGGACCTCACCCCTCCCACATTCCACAAAGGAACCATTAGTACATGAAGAAGGAAATATTACACATGCCTGGAAAATGACCTAGCTAAGAGGACCAGAGGGAGAACAATGTCCAGCACTTATACAGCCAGGATTAACCTGGGTCCTAATTCACAGGGTATTTGGGTGAAGGACTCAAGAGGGTTTGTAGTCAGCTGGAAGAAAATTTCACCATAGGATAAATTCTGTAATAAACTCTTATCTAATAAATCTTAAAAGAAAGACCCCAAAAGACTGCACTGTTTTCAAGTAATTTATGTCCTGAGTAAAGCTCATAAATATAAAAATACAAAAATGTCCACACCTAACAAGATAGAATTCATAATGCCTGACATCCCATCAAAGATCGCCAGATATACAAATAGGCAAGAATACACAATCTGTTATGAGTGAGAAAAAAAATCATACAATTGAAACCAACCCACAACTGACAAAAGATGTTAGAATTAGCAGACACAGACATTAAAAGCTATTGTGAACAAATTTCAGATGTTTATAAGTGAACTAGAAACATAGAAGATATTTTCCTTAAAAAATCCATTTCAAACTTCTAAATGAAAAAAATGCATCAATGTTTGAAATAAGTTCATAATTTAAAGCTAAAAAGCCTATTGTTTTTCATATTACCAAGTAAATTTCTCCTTATCACCACCAGTTCTCTCATGAACTGCAGCTAAACTTTCCTGGTGGTTCCTTCCATGTGAATCATCTATGTATAAATTAATGTCTTTTTCTCACCTCCTGCAGACTCTACTCAACCTGTGTCTATTTTTCTGCCTCCCCAAATACCCACCCACATGTTTCATGTATTCTAAAACATCTGGAAACAGCCTTGTTTTTCCTCCCTGGTGCCAGCATGAAAGTAATTTTTAGCATATTATAGATGATTCTCAGGGCCTCACACATGCTAAGCACATTCTAAGTACATGTTCTACCCACTGAGTTATACCCTCATCCCTGTAGATGGTCTTTAATAATGTATATTATGAAAGATGTGTGTGTACACACATACATATATATGCACACATATGTGCATGTTTAGATGTTCATACATGTGTGCACATGTATATGTTTATACACATTAACAGAAATATGCACATAGGTATATAGGGAGAAAAATATTCTATGTTATATATGTTTATATATGGAAAGAGAGTGATCTATTTTGTACATATATAGAAAGAGCTATCTAAATTATAGATCATCTGTATTATGCAATTTTTGCATAAATGACAATATGCTACATGTACCACTTTACATCTTTTCCCCCTACTTTACAATATATAAAGGCAGGCAGGAAAGTCTGTGAGATTCTTCAATTAACCACCAAAAAGCCGTAAGTGGAGCTGTGGCTCAAATGATAGAGCACTAACTTTGAACATAAAACCACAGGGACAGCCCTAGGCCCTGAGCTCAAGCCCCAGGACCAGTGCACACACACATGCAAGTGCACACACATGAAGTACAATGAAAAGAACTTTATAAGTACATGGTCTGTTTTGTAGACTATATCATACAATAATCTCAAATAAAATCTCTTGGAATATCACAGCTCTGTATGGTCTCCTATCCCTCACATGAGTGCAAGGTGAGATTTCTCTTCTGATGTTGTAGAGACTGTAGTAAGCCAGGCTGTTCTGCTCACAGAAGTTACAAAAATGGCGAACTTGACTCTGATTTTATTTCACTTTCAGCAGAGACTACCTGCCATAGTGAAATTTTTGCCATCAGCAAACAGATGGTCTCACATTAGCTACTCTAACCATGGAGTTATCAGCAACTTTGCAATATTAAACTCTCAAAGGATCAATCTGCCCTCAGCAGCTGTCCAAGCATTTGCCTGTCTGGATTCTAAAAACCTCAGTATAACCCCAATCTCAAGCATTAAGATTTATTATTTTTCCTGTTCTATATCTGTGAATGGAAGCCAATAAGTCAGTGCCATCTGCTTCTTGTTTCTCTTAAGTAGTATATTAATATCTGCTTAATTAAAGGAACACTTACTTAATTTGAACATTTGACCTTCTCTAGTGTAGCTTGCTTAAGTTCCCTTATCTCTCCCTTAAAGCCATGGGCAGACTCATATCAATAGCAGGCCATTGGTGGATGTCTACACTTAGTTATTGCTGCCTGTAAAGCACAGATGAAGGACTAGGAGAGATAAGGCTCCCTGACAAGGGATGAAGGAAGGAGAGGAAGGAGGCCCCCTCCTAGAAGTCTCAGCTCCTGACCAATGTGGCTGCCGTGCCACCACCACCCCCCATATCCCAGCCATTCCCTGTGTCTCCCCACTACTCAGTAGATGTTTCCATGATCCTTGACTTGTGTTTCCAAACTGCTTTCCTCAAATGCCTGGCTACTGGGCACAGTCATTTATTCTAACTAAAAATAAATAAGTAAACAGAGTTGAAAATAACTTAGATTCCCAAGCATAGAGGATTGATTGATTAAATTTTGTTGCATATCATTGGAAATCTTGGGGTCTTTTTCTTTTTTCCAGTGGTTTGTTTTGGGTTTTGTTTGCTTGCTTGCTTTTGTGGTTGTTCTTGTTGTATCTGTAGCCCAGGCTGATCTTAAACTTGCAATCCTCTCACCTCAGCTTTCTGAGGGCTGTGATTAGACATTCACTACAACACCCAGCCTGGGCTATTTAAAATTATAATTTTTGAAGGTGTCTAATTTTTTTTTTGCAAGTCCAGGGTCTTGAACTCAGGGCCTGGACACTTCCCCTGAGCTTCTTTTTTGCTCAAGGCTAGAACTCTACCACTTGAACCACAGCGCCACTTCTGGCCTTTTCTGTTTATATGGTACTGAGGAATCAAACCCAGAGCTTCATGCATGCTAGACAAGCACTCTACCACTGAGGCACATTCCCAGCCAGAAGGCATATAATTTATGACAGAAAAGTCAGTAGCCGGGCTGGTGATATGACCTAGTGGCAAGAGTGCCTGCCTCATATACATGAGGCCCTGGGTTCGATTCCCCAGCACCACATATACAGAAAATGGCCAGAAGTGGCGCTGTGGCTCAAGTGGCAGAGTGCTAGCCTTGAGCAAAGAGAAGCCAGGGACAGTGCTCAGGCCCAGAGTCCAAGCCCCAGGACTGGCCAAAAAAAAAAAAAAGTCAATAGCCTCAGTTCACCCTCTTCCATTTTCCAGTAGATATACATGAGAACATAGAAATGCCACCTTCTCACAGTGTTGAGACTAGAAATATTATTCAGTGGACTTATTGACAGGGATGTCTTTAAGCTCTGTGCCCACATGTTACCCTGTCAGCTCTTCCTTGACCATCCTACAGAGATGGTCAACACCCCCCACTCCTCCAGCCCCATGGGTCTCATCTCCATCTGAGACATACCTTTACTTGTGAATTTGCATGAATGCTAGCTGAAATATAAGCTTCACATCAACACAGACTATTTCTGCTCTTCACAGCCATTCTCTGGTTTTTTCAACAGTTCCTGGCACACAGAAAGTTCTCTATAAACACTGGCTGAATGTTAGCTGTTCAGTGGGTAACTTGCTGGCTGATAAGGGCCTATTGGTAGTAGGTGCTTTGGGCCCTTCACTAATACAAGCACCTTGCCTTCCAGAATATGGAATCTCACCTTCTTCCCACATGAAAGAAAGATGAAATGCTTGTAAGGGGTTCTTCCCTTCATGAACACCTCTTTTCTTATACTGATTCCAGAATTACAGCTTTAATCAATGTAATGCAAATGAGGATAGAATGATTAGATATATTCAAGATAGAACATCAGAAACTAAAAGGCTTATAGGCTGGAAGAGTCATGGGCATGTTATATGCTGAGAGTTGCAGCTCTTCATTCACTTTTTTCTTTAACAACTAAAGAACTAGAAATCATTTCAGACTCTCCTTGTCAGTGGGCTAACGAGGAAGCAGGATGTAGGGATTCCTGCTCAGATCAGCAGTTTCTTAATAAGTAAAAGACTTTGAAACCACAATTGGAAACTGTGCACATAAGCCAGCCATCCAACTTAAAAGCTGAGAAAGGGATTATAACTGCACACAGGTGGGTTGACGGGAAGAAGGCACCCAGAAGACTCCATATGCCTCTCTTCTGTTAGAACCTCAGGACTGAAAAGATGTCTTCTTATTATAGAGCCTATAAGGAAAGATAATAAAAGGAATAAAGATGAAAATAGTAAGAAAGGAAAAGCCTATTTCTATTTATTTGTGTAGTACGGGGTATTGTGTAGTATGAACTCAGGGCCTTGCACTTGCTAAGCAAGTGCCCTGCCACTTTGCTGTACCTCAGCCCTTTCTGCTTTAGTTGTTTTTTCAAATAGGGTTTCACATTTATATCTGGGCCAGCCTAGATCAAGGTCCTCTCATTTACACTTTCCACACAGCTGGGATGATAGACACACATCACAGCACTCAACTATTTATTGGTTGAGATGAGGTCTCCCAAACTTTTTGCCTAAGCTGGTTTCAAATTGCATCCTTCCCATTTCTGCCTCCCAAGTAGGTAGGATTACAGGCATGAGCCACCATACCCAGTACAAAACCTGTTTCTGAAAAGCACATAGAAACTGTTGGCTTCAAGAAGGCATAGATTCATGGCTGGACACAGGGGCTCAAACCTGAAATCCTAGCAACTAATAGTTCTCATGGGATTGGAGTTTGACAAGCGTTACCATAAAAATAAGAACGACTCATCTCACTCAAAGTCTGGGCATGGCTGCACATATTTGTTATCCCATCTACAAGGAAAGTATAATGACTGGACAGAATGGCATGTGCCTGTTATCCCCAGGAACACGGGAAAGCACAAAGAGAGGATCACAGCTCAGGCAGGCCTGGGTAGAAAGCAAAACCCTGCTTTGAAAATAACCAACAGAAAAAGGGGCTAGAAGCATGGCTCAAGTGTTGGAGCTTGTGCCTCACAAGCATCAGAATATGATCCCCAGTACCACAAAATTTAAAAAGGAACAAAACTTAGTATTGCTTTCATCTTCTGTTCTTTTTCCTGTTTGATCAGTTATGGGGCTTGAACTCAGGGCCTGAGTGCTGTCTCTGAGATTTTTCTCTCAAGAGTAGTCCTCTACCACTTGAGCCAAGCTCCACTTCTTATGGCTAATCAAAGATAGCACTCTCATGAACTTTCCTGCCCAGGCTGGCTTTGAACCATGATCCTCAGATCTCAGCCTCCTCAATAGCTAAGATTGGCATGAGCCACTGGTACCCAGATCCATCTTCTTCTGTTCCTATAGCTATAAATGCCAGAATCCACTGGAGCACCATCTTCAGGCTTTTGGGGTGAAAAGGTTAGAACTTATGAATTATATCCCCACTATATGTCATTTGTATTTAATAGTCATACACATCAGAAAGCATGAGTGCTCCTGGAACTCTTTGGACAAGCTAGCTGTGACTAGGGAGGCAGAAGCTGAGAGTTTCTTCACCTTCACGTCTCTTTACCAACTTCACTTCCAGAGTCGTTCCTTCCATGTGACTAGAATGTCTGCTAATAGCACTTTCCAGCCTTGTCAGGAAGTAAAGGCCACAATCATGAGGCTGTTGTCCAAAAACCCAAAGGAAGTGTTCCCACTAACCCAATAACTGTAGCCAGAGTAATGAGATTGTCAAAGCATGGCTATTACATCTGCCCACTCACAGTCACTTAGCTTCCCAGGATAGTTCCCTATAAGGCCAAGGGATGAGCATTGTTTCGAAGAAGGTAAGGCAGAGCTGCATGAGAGTACCTGGGGGTAAAGTGTATGAGACCAAAATTTCCCCCAAGAAGCAGAAGTGATGCTACATAGGGAAAACAAATATTATGGAATAGTTTAAAATTATGAACATGCCAGGTGCCAGTGGCTCACACCTGCCATCCTAGCTACTCAGGAGACTGAAGTCTGAGGATCATGGTTCAGAGCCAGCCTGGGCAGGAAAGTCCATGAGACTCTTATCTCCAATTAACCACCAGAAAGCCAGAAGTGATACTGTGGCTCAAATCGTAGAGCGCTAGCCTTGAGCTGAAGAGCTCAGGGACAGAGCCCAGGCCCAGAGTTCAAGCCCCACAATCCACAAAAAAAAAACTTTGTGAACACATTAAAACTCTATAAAAATCAACAGAGGTAGACATCATTAAATCTACTGAAGTATTTTCATAGCATAATGCAATGAGAAAAAAACAATGATAATCTTTCTGTGTCAGAGATCTTTAAAATTGCATATTGCCTATACATTGACATCCTTTGAGAGTAGTACTCAAAAAGCAAATTCCAGGCCCCATCCCCAGGCTTCCAAAGCATTAGCTCCTGAAATCCTGAAACCCTTTGTAAACTACCAAAGCAGTCTCTACACACACCGAAGTTTGTGCATCACTGGCGTCATGAGCACATCAGGATTCGATATGGCAGATTTGCTGAAGCCATTGGAACAAAAGTCAAAAAAGTGAAAATTGGATGAGAACTGGCAGAGGAACTGCTCAGTCACAGAATTGGTCACATCATCCCACTGCAAGAGAGGTTGTCAGTCATCCAAAGCAGTGGGTGTTGTGGTGGTGCTGGCACTAGAGCTTGAACTTAAGAGTATCATGCTTTCATTTGGCTTTTTGTCTCAAGGCTGGTGCTCTATCACTTGAGCCACACCTCTACTTCTGACTTTTTTGCTAGTTAATTGGAGATAGGAGTCTCACAGACTTTTCTGTTTGGGTTGATTTTGAACTGTGATTCTTAGATGTCAGCCTCCTAAATAGCTAGGATTATAGTCACAAGCCACCAGCATCCATCTTGTGCAATAGTTTTTAATTACCCTTAGAAGTCTGCAGTGAACTGCCAACATACTGTCTAATATCGACATTACATTTAAAGCCCTAGGCGAATTTTCTTGGGTGTAGGCCATGGGGCTACTTTATATGTTCTTGGTACATTGTGTATTGTATATATGTCTACCTGACCCAGGGAAGGGAAAGAAAAACAGGGTGTAAGATATCACAAGAAATGTACACACTGCCCTACTATGTAACTATACCCTTTTTGCACAACACCTTGTCAAAAAATTTGTGTTAGGGGCTGGGGATATAGCCTAGTGGCAAGAGTGCCTGCCTCGCTAGGTTCGATTCCCCAGCACCACATATACAGAAAACGGCCAGAAGCGGCGCTGTGGCTCAAGTGGCGGAGTGCTAGCCTTGAGCGGGAAGAAGCCAGGGACAGTGCTCAGGCCCTGAGTCCAAGGCCCAGGACTGGCCAAAAAAAAAAAAAGAGTGCCTGCCTCGGATACACGAGGCCCTAGGTTCGATTCCCCAGCACCACATATACAGAAAACGGCCAGAAGCGGCGCTGTGGCTCAAGTGGCAGAGTGCTAGCCTTGAGCGGGAAGAAGCCAGGGACAGTGCTCAGGCCCTGAGTCCAAGGCCCAGGACTGGCCAAAAAAAAAAAAAAAATTGTGTTTAATTAATAAATAAATTACAAAAAAAAGAAGTCTGCAGTGAGGCACACCTGTTCATTCCCAGATAAGAAACCCTATCTGCAAATGGCAGCCTTCCACATAACAAGTTTGACCTATATGGGTATATGTTCAGACAACTGTACACAAAAGAAGACAGAGAGAAAGATCTTCATAGAGACTAACCCAGGACCAAAATCAAACAGTGGTGAGGTGTAGCAGCTGCTGTCTACTGTGAGCCCTGTACTGGCCCTTTTCTCTGCCTCTGCTCTGTGTCCATCAGCACTGAGAAGCCGCTGCCCTGAACAGAGCTCCCTTAGGGTATAGGCAGAACACACAGACATCCTCCACTTTACCTGCTTTTATGATGGAGGCTTTCTGGGGGAGGTTTGTGCAGATCAAAGCGACTCATTTGCTTGATGACGTGTCTCTATGCCTTTCTTGTTGAAAGAGCAAATCCAGAAAGTACTGGAAAATGGATCTTTTCAGCATCTCCCCAGGTAGACAATGTACATTTAGAATAGTCATATTATTTTTTACAAAGGCCATAGAACTAAACTTTACAATACAGGTTAAAATGGAACCACTGTGAGTTGTTCATAAATTCACAATAAACTGGTTTGTGCTATTTGTTGAATTTTTTTTTTCTTAATTGAATGTCAGAGATATAGCTCTCTAATAGGATGTTTTTTGTGTGTGTGTGTGTTTTTTTTTTGTTGTTTTTTTTTTGCCACAACTGGGCCTTGGACTCAGGGCCTGAGCACTGTCCCTGGCTTCTTCTTTTTTTTTGCTCAAGGCTAGCACTCTGCCACTTGAGCCACAGCGCCACTTCTGGCCATTTTCTATATATGTGGTGCTTGGGGAATCCAACCCAGGGCTCCATGTATACGAGGCAAGCACTCTTGCCACTAGGCCATATTCCCAGCCCCTCCAATAGGATTTTTAAGTTTTCTTTGTCTTATTTATTTAACTTTTTCTGGTGGTGCTGGGATTGAACTCATGCTTGCTAGATGAGTGCTCTAAAAATTGAGCTACATCCCTAGCCCTAAAAGTTTCCATAATGTGTTTTATTTTGGACCTATATTAAAATCAGGACTAGGGGGTAACCACATCATACTTAACCAAATGTTGTGTCTACAGAAATTGCTGTTCCATTTCCATGCCATCATTCATCCTGTGTTCACAAAGTATCCCCCATATGTCATACCTTGGGTATAGGCAGAATATAAAGATGGATTGTTCAGACCTTTCTCTTTGAACAGCAGTTAATTCCATGAGAAAGTCTACATGGAGGTTACCAGATGGGAAATCAGGCAAGACTTCCACGGGAGAAGGAAGCAGAAGATGCAAAAAGTTGGTGGAGAGAAGTATCCTGGTACATGAGGAAAACTGGGTAATCACTGTGAGCCAGACTGTAGCAAGAAATGAGACTGGAAAAAAATATATATAAGAGATTATAAAACCCCCATGTTGGCACATTTGAACTTTATGTAAGTAATGGAAAGAAAATAAGTAAAAAGCATAAAAAGACTTGATGAGACAACGCCTAATATAATAATATAGATATCATCCTTCCCGGAAATGCTGGAGAATGCAAAACATTTGTTCTCCTAAAGGAAATGGGGTTAGCTTGTCATTTGTACACTTGGGGAGAAGAGCAGTGCCTGTCATCAAGACTCAAGTACCTGTAGGTCTCTCTGTCACATTCACCACTGGGGTTCAGATAAGAAGCTTACCATCAGAGAAGAGAGTGGGAGATCATTGTTTCACATTAACCTCTCTCTCCTGAATTTTCAGAGGATGAAGAGAACAATATTTTCTAGAACATTAGATCACTGACACAGCCCCAATTGTTTCCCTCTGTACATCACAGTCTTCTCTAGTTCTTAAATTTAAAGACCATCCTTTGGCCTTTAAAAAAATTCTCTCCTTTAGCTCTACTCATAGAGAAATTTTTCCCTAGCCCTTTTTTCTTCAATATCAGAAACCAAAAGAATTCATGGTCAAAGTATGTTTTTTTCATTTAATATTATTTTGAGTCTTTAACTTATCTTTAAAAATGCATGGAATGGGGCTGGGAATATGGCCTAGTGGTAAAGTACTTGCCTCATATACATGAACCCCTGGGTTTGATTCCTCAGCACCACATATATAGAAAAAAGCCAGAAGTGGTGCTGTGGCTCAAGAGGTAGAGTCCTGGCCTTGAACAAAAAGAAGCCAGGGACAGTGCTCAGGCCCTGAGTCCAAGGCACAGGACTGGCAACAAAAACAAAACAAACAAAAAAATGCATGGAATGTTAAAGTTTCTGTAGTTGTCATGTATTTTGTAAGCAGAAAAAATCAAATACTATGAGATTACTTTATACAGTCTTTTCTTCCAGAAACAAAGTAACTAGTTAATCAGTAAATTCACATAGTTCTCATAGTGGAAAGAAGTCAGCTTGATCCATGGTAAGAGTGAATCATTATTAAATGAAGCAGAGTTATGCCCTGATGTTAGAGAGGTGCCAGACCTAGACTATTATTAAAGAAAAAAGAGGCTGGGCACTGGTGGCTCACACCTATAATCCTAGCTACTCAAGAGGCTGAGATCTGAGGATTTCAGTTTAAAGCTAGTTAGGGCAGGAAAGTCTAAGACGCTTAGCTCCATTTAACCACCAGAAAACCCAAAGTGGTGCTGTGGCTCAAAGTGGTAGAGCACTAGCCTTGAGCTGATGAGCTCAGGGACAGCACCCAGTCCTTGAGTTCAAGCCCCATGACCAACAAAAAGAAAGAAAAGAAACTGACTAAGGATATAAGGAGAAAAGAAATTTAAGTATAAAAATAGGAAAGGAAAAATTACAGTACCAGATGGTTCAGAGGACTCCTTGTCAGATGATGAAAAGAAAAGATCAAGGAACAATTTGTTAAGGGCTATTATATTGCTTGGTAACCAAGACAATGAAAAAAAAAATCCTTCCCAAGCCCAGCCTAACTAAATTATGCCTTTCAAAATTAGTAACTTTCCACATTTGAAGCTTCCTTGATACATGGCAGTTCTTTGTCTTCTCTGGCTACCATACGCACTGAATTAACAGACTACATAGGAATGAATATTTGACAGGAAAATGGGCAGTATGGCTTCTGCTATCCCCATGTAAGCTTTTGAGCACATCAAAATTTTTTGCTTCATGGTTTATCTGAAGCCATGATTTAAGAGCAAGATTCATACTTACCTTCCTTCCTAGTATAACCATAAAATAAAGTGTATGGGGCTGGGAATATGGCCTAGTGGCAAGAGTGCTTGCCTCATATACATGAAGCCCAGGGTTCGATTCCCCAGCACCACATATATAGAAAACGGCCAGAAGTGTCACTGAGGCAGAGTGCTAGCCTTGAGCAGAAAGAAGCCAGGGACAGTGCTCAGGCCCTGAGTCCAAGGCCCAGGACTGGCAGAAAATAAATAAATAAATAAATAAATAAATAAATAAATAAATAAATAAATAAATAAAAGTATATGAACTAGTGGTTTCTAAGACACTTGGGTATCAGGCAGTGAACGGTAGCTATCCTTAGGAGTAAGCAAATGAAAGGAACACTACGTTTGCCCCATATTACAGCCTTGAAACAGTATCTAGAGCATGGAATGGGAAGGAAGAACTATAGCATGGAACCTAGTAAGCATGAGAGACCAGGATAGGCTAGAGTTTGCAAGACAGTAACAGAAAGGATAGCTGTGCAGAAACAGAATCCTGGAGATTTGAAAGGGTTTTCCAATGTGCTTCCAAATGTGTATATAGGAAAGCACATATGCATAAGAAAACTACCCATAGTTGCTACTCAGAGACTGAGATCAGGATTGTGGTTCAAGGCCAGCTCAGACAAAAAGTCCACAAGACACCATCTCAACCAATAAAACACCTGGGTATGGTGGCCCATATCAGTCATCCCAACTATATGTGAAATATAAATACTAGGATTGCTGTCCAGGGTAGCCTGAGTATAAACATATTTGAAAAATAAAATAAAAAGGGCTGGAGTCACAGATATGGTAACAAGAGAGCCTACTCACCAAATAAAGAAAAAGAAGAGAGGGAAAGGAAGAAAGAAAAGGAGAGACCCCAGCATGTTATAGCACACACCTGAAATCCAAACCACTTGAAAGGCAAATGATTTCTTGTTATTTATTTATTATTTTATTTATTTTTTATTTTTTGCCAGTCCTGGGGCTTGGACTCAGGGCCTGAGCACTGTTCCTGGCATCTGTTTGCTCAAGGCTAGCACTCTGCCACTTGAGCCACAGTGCCACTTCTGGCCATTTTCTATATATGTGGTGCTGGGGAATTGAACCCAGGGCTTCATGTACACAAGGCAAGTGCTCTTGCCACTAGGCCATATTCCCAGCCCAAGGCAAATGATTTCAATTATGTGGCTGGCCTAGGTGAAAAGTTAGCAAGACTTAGCAAAGACAAAGGCTTGGGACATAGCTCAAGTGGTATAGTACTTTCCTAGCATGGGCACAGTCATGGGATTGCCTCCAGTACCACCAAAAAAGAAAGTAAAGAAGGGGAGGAGGAAGGGGGGAAGAAAGGGAGAAAAAGTAAAACAAAATTACCCAAAGATTAAGAAAGAGCAATCCAAGTCACTTACCTGTGACTCATACCTGTAATCTTAGCTACTGAGGAGGCTGAGATCTGAGGATTATGGTTCAAAATCAGCCCTGGCAGGAAAATCTGTGAGATTCTTATCTCCAATTAATCACGAGGAAACTGGGAATGGCACTGTGGCTCAAGGTGGTTTGTGACTCATGACCATTGGGGGGGGCCAGGGAGAACAATCCAAAAAAAGTAGAGCTACCAAGGTCTGGCAGCCCTAGAAAGTGAGAGCTAGTATCCATTCCAGCAGATAGACTAGAAATGATTGATGGGTAATGAGGGGCTTGTTTAGCAATGAGAAATTATTGGCCCTAGACTGAACACTACTCTCTAAAAATCTTAACATCAAGGCCCCAAAGAACTAAATCATTTCCAAGTAATGTACCTATAACCCAGAAAATTATATATATATGAATACAAATTAATCCACATCCACATAGAGAAAATTCAGCAGCTAGCAATTACCAAAACTTAGTAGTCCTGCAAAGATACAGGAAGCAAAGACATTAATAATTACCGTGAGTATGTTTTAACAAAAAGCTAAATAGGTGGAAAATATTTTTTTGAAAATCAAACTTTTAGAAGTGAAAACTGACATGAGAAACAATGGCAGATATTGAAAGCATATTAGACCTTGTAGAAGTAAGGATCAGTGAATTTGAAGTGATAGCAATGGAATGTATCTAAAATGTAGTACAGAGAGAAAAGAGAAGTTGGGGCAGAAATGAACAGATCATCTTCTGTGAGACAACATCAGTAGGCCTAACATATAACTCATTGAAGCCCCTAATTGGGGCAGGGCAGAAAAAATTTCTGACTAAATAATGGCTAGAAATTTCCCAGATTTGGTGAAAACTTCATAAACCCACAGATCAAGGAAGTTTAGTGAAACATAGACACACAAAAAAAAAATGATGAAATCTACACAAGCATGTCATAATTAAATTGTTCTAAGACAGTAATAAAAGTAGTTTTAAAAGTAGCCAGAGAGGGGCTGGGGATATGGCCTAGTGGCAAGAGCGCTTGCCTTGTATACATGAAGCCCTGGGTTCAGTTCCCCTGCACCACATATACAGAAAATGGCCAGAAGTGGCGCTGCGGCTCAAGTGGCAGAGTGCTAGCCTTGAGCAAAAAGAAGCCAGGGACAGTGCTCAGGCCCTGAGTCCAAGGCCCAGGACTGGCAAAAAAAAAAAAAAAAAAAAGTAGCCAGAGATGGAAGTGGTGCTGTGACTCAAGTGGTAGAGTGCCAGCCTTGAGCACAGATCGGCTCAGGAACAGAGCCCAGGCCCTGAGTTCAAGCCCCAGGACCAGCAAAAAAAAAAAGAAAAAAAGTATTTTGAAGCTATTGCAAAAGGAGTTGTTTTCCTGATTTGAGCCTCACTCTTTGGGTTGTTGGCATGTAGAAAAGCCATTTATTTTTGAGGATATATCCTGCTACTTTGCCAGAGTTTTGGATCAGCTCAAGTAACTTGGGAATAGAGTCTATGGGATTCTTTAGATACAGGATGATGTCGTCTGAAAATTTCAGAGAGAGAGTTTAACTTCATCTTTTCCTATTTGGATCCCCTTTATGTCTTCCTCTTGCCTTATTGCTTTGGCTGGGAATTCTAGTACTATGTTGAAGAGGAGAGGAGAGAGTAGACTTCCCTGTCTTGCTCCGGATTTTAAAGGGAATGGCTTTAGCTTTTCAACCTTTAGAATTATGCTTGCTGTTGGTTTGTCATAGACTGCCTTTATTATATTCAGAAATGTTCCCTGGAATCCATTTTCCCAGGGCTTTTATCACAAATGGGTGCTGGATTTTATCAAATGCCTTTTCTGTGTCTAGGGATATAACCATGTGATTCTTTACCTTCCTCCGGTTGATGTGGTAGATTACATTAATGGACTTGCATATATTGAACCAACTTTGCATCCCTGGGATGAATCCAGTTTGATCATGGTGTATTATTTTTTTGATGACCTGTTGAAGTCGATTGGCAAGAATTTTGTTGAGAATTTTTGCATCAATGTTCATCAGGGAAATCGGCCTATAGTTCTCTTTTCTTGATGAGTCCCCGTCTGGTTTTGGGATAAGGAGTATACTTGCATCATAGAATGTGTTTTGTAGTGAACTCTCACTTTCAGTTTCATTGAAGAGTTTGAGAAATATTGGTATGAGCTCTGTTTTGAAGGGCTTGTAGAATTCTGCTGTGAACCCATCTAGAGCTAGGCTTTTCTTGGATGGGAGAACTCTTATGGCAGTTTCTATTTCATTGTTGTGATTATTTCCAAAATGCCATGTGAAACCGTACTCTTTTTTTCTTTCTCTCATATTCCCTTACTGTGGTTTTTGTACCCCTGCTATCGCTGTATCTCATCTGAGTACCCTGGATATTGTATATACATGTATTAGAATTACGAAAGGGAAAGGAAATATCAAAATCAAGATACAAAGGATAAAAAGACAAATGATACCAAAAGCAATACTTAAAAAAGCATTTGGGGGCTGGGGATATAGCCTAGCGGCAAGAGTACCTGCCTCGGATACACGAGGCCCTAGGTTCGATTCCCCAGCACCACGTATACAGAAAACTGCCAGAAGCGGCGCTGTGGCTCAAGTGGCAGAGTGCTAGCCTTGAGCGGGAAGAAGCCAGGGATGGTGCTCGGGCCCTGAGTCCAAGGCCCAAGACTGGCAAAAAAAAAGCATTTGGTGTAAACCAACCGTACAACTCATGTGGGAAGAGGGAAAGGGGAGGGGGAGGGAGGAAGTGAGGGAGGAGGTAACAAGTTGAACAAGAAATGTACTCACTGTCTTACATATGAAACTGTTACCCCTTTGTATTTCACTTTGACAATAAAGGGGAAAAAATGGGGGAAAAAATAGCCAGAGAGATTTTTTTGCCAGTCCTGGGGCTTGAACTCAGGGTCTAGGCACTGTCCCTGGACTTGTTTTTGCTCAAGGCTAGCTAGCACTCTACCTCTTGAGCCACAGGGCCACTTCTGGCTTTTTCTGTATATATGCTACTAAGGAATCGAACCCAGGGCTTCAGGCATGCTAGGCAAGCACTCTACCACTAAGCCACATTCCCAGATCCAGCCAGCGATATTTATTTTTTTTTCATTTAATTTATTTATTAATTGAACACAAATTTTTTTGACAAGGTGTTATGCAAAAAGGGTACAGTTACATAGTAGGGCAGTGTGTACATTTCTTGTGATATCTTACGCCCTGTTTTTCTTTCCCTTCTCTAGGTCAGGTAGACATATATACAATATACAATGTATCAAGAACATGCACAGTAGCCACCTGGCCAAGCCCAAGAAAATTCGCCTAGGGCTTTAAATATAATGTCTATATTAGACAATATGTCGACAGTAGTCTTATATGAACGTACATACATAGCTTTTGAGCTATTGTACTCCACTGAGAGGTCAATTTTTGACCTTTATATGTTGAGTAGTTGTTTGGTTTTAGTTACATACTGTTGGGTCGCTGCCCCAATCCTGTGGGAAATACCATTTGACAAGAGGTTTTTGGTTGCACAGACCTGGTCTCTACTGTCTCCCTGTCACCCCATCTTAACAGTCCTATATCAGGGAGATCATGCCCCTTTGTTTTCTGTGTTCTAGGCTTGTCTCGCTCAACATTATTTGTTCAAGTTCTGACCATTTCCCTGAGAATGACAATATTTCACCATTCCTAATTGCTATGTAGTATTCCATTGTGTGAAGGTACCATATTTTTTGGATCCATTCATCTGTGGAGGGGCATCTGGGTTGTTTCCATATTTTGGCTATTGTGAATTATGCAGCGATAAACATGGAAGTACAAATGTCTTTTTTTTTTTTTTTTTTTGGCCAGTCCTGGGCCTTGGACTCAGGGGCCTGAGCACTGTCCCTAGCTTCTTCCCGCTCAAGGCTAGCACTCTGCCACTTGAGCCACAGCGCCGCTTCTGGCCGTTTTCTGTATATGTGGTGCTGGGGAATCGAACCTAGGGCCTCGTGTATCCGAGGCAGGCACTCTTGCCACTAGGCTATATCCCCAGCCCTACAAATGTCTTTTTGTTATCTTGGGACTTGGTGTTTAGGATAGATGCCTAGGAGTGGTATGGCTGGGTCATAGGGTAGGTCTATATTGAGCTTTTTGAGAAACCTCCATACTGTTCTCCAAAGCGGTTGTATAATTTGCACTCCCACCAACAATGGAGAAGGGTTCCTCTTTCCCCGCACCCCCTCCAGCATTTGTTATTGCCTGAGTTCAGAGTATAGGCCATTCTAAGTGGAGTGAGGTGGTATCTCAGGGTTGTTTTTATTTACATTTCCTTTACTACCAGGGATGTTGAACATTTCCTCATGTGTTTCTTTGCCATTTTTATTTCTTCTCTTGTGAAGTCTCTCTTTAGCTCCTTTGCCCATTTCCTAATTGGTTTATTGGGCTTGGAGAGGCTTAGTTTTTTGAGTTCTCTGTAGATGACAGATAGTAGGCCTTTGTCTGTTGCTGTGCTGGTAAAGATCCTTTCCCATATGGTTGGCTGTCTTTCTGTTTTGGTGGCTATGTCCTTAGCTGTGCAGAAACTTTTTATTTTGTAGTAGTCCCATTTGTCGAGTCTCTCTCCTATATGTTGTGCCCCTGGGACTATATTCAGGAAATTCCTTCCTGTGCCTATAAGTTCTAGCGTCTTTCCTACTCTGTCCTTCAGTAGTTTCAAGGATTCAGGTCTGATATTGAGGTCCTTGATCCATTTTGAGTTGATCTTGGTGCATGGTGATAGGCTTGGGTCTACTTTGAGTTTTCTGGCTGCCCAGTATGGCTGCCCAGTTCTCCCAGCACCAGTAGTTGAAGAGGCTCTGTTTATTCCATTGTATGTCTTTAGCTCCTTTGTCGAATATCAACTGACTGTAAGAGTGCGGTTTTATTTCTGGATCTTCAATTCTAATCCATTGGTCTCCCGATCTGTTTTTATACCAATACCATGCTGTTTTTGTTATGATGGCCCTTTAGTAGAGCTTGAAGTCTGGTATTGTGATATCCTGCACTGCTTTTTTTGCCTAGAATTGCTTTGGCTATTCTAGGTCTTTTCAGCCAGCGATATTTAAAATCATATTATATACAGAGGAATAAAGATAAGGATGAAGCAGAGTATAATAATCTGTAATCTTAGCTACTCAGAAGCAGAAATAAGGAGGATCATGGTTCAAGACTAACCTAGGCAAAAAGTTAATGAGACCCCCATCTCAGCATGGTAGTATTCCCCTTTCATCCTAGTTGTGTAAGATGTATACTTTAGTATCATGGTTCAAGATAGCCTGGACAAGACTATGAGACCTTATCTTTAAAATAAAAACAAAAATATCTGGAAGTATGGTTCAGGTAGTAGAGTGCCTGACTAGCCAGCACAAAACTCTTGAGTTTGGACCCCATTATCACCTAAAGGGGATTGAGATAAGGATAGTAACAAGTTCTTATTGGAAACTGCAAGGAGGAAGTGGAGCAACATCTTTTAAAGGAATAAAAGAAAAATACCTGTGAACCTACTATTCCAAACTAAGGAAAAATAAACACTTAAAAACAAAGATGAATGAAAGCCTTTTTAGATATAAAGAAAGTGAAACATCATTGTTTCTCAGAAAACTCACATTATAAGAAATGTTGAGGGCTGGGATTGTGGCTTAGTGGTAGAGTGCTTGCCTAGCATGCATGAAGCCCCGGGTTTGATTCCTCAGCACCACCTAAGCAGAAAAAGCCAAAGTGGAGCTTTGGCTCAAGTGGTAGAGTGCTAACCTTGAGCAAAAGGAAGCCAAAGACAGTGCTCAGGCCCTGAGTTCAAGCCCCAGGACTGGCAAAAAAAATTGTTGTAAGAACAGAAGTCGCCGTAATCCTAGCTTCTAAGAGAGCAAGATTCAGAGGACTGTATTTTGAGGCCAGCCCAGTTAAAAGAGAATCTACAAAATAACCAGCAAAAATCTAGAAGCACTGTTTAGGTAAGCAAGTGAGCAGAAAGCCCTGAGTTCAAACTACAGTAGAGGAAGGAAGGGAGAGCTACAGCAATGCAACATGGAAATACAGATTTCAAGAAAAGTGAGCTATATACAACATGAAAATATGGATCTCCAAAAATGAATGAAGAATACTGAAAGCAGTTACATAAATACAATTGTAACATTTTCCTTGTTATTCATATCTTTAAAAAAAACTCCCTATTTCTTGAGTATAGAGCAGGAAATTTTTCCCCTTTCCAGTTCCCCCTAATTCATACTGTATACTAAAATAAATCCTTGCTAAATTTCAAGACAAAATAATATTAAAGTAATGAGTCAGTTCATAAAGAGAACATAAACCTAAATACTTATGCCCTTAATAAGAGAATTTCATTACAGTAAGCAAAATCTGATAGGACTACAGGAAAAATGGAAAAATCCATAACTATAGTTGGAAATTCACTACTTCCGTCTTAATAACTGATTGAACAAGTCAACAGAACATCTTTACCCATACAGAAGACCTAAACATACAATAAACTGAACTGAATTAACATACTGCAAAAAACATCTACCAGGGCTGCAGTCTTGAGTTACAATCTCAAGATGCAGACCTCCTGAACCCCATCTTTTGCCTCTTGTCCTTTTTCTCTTGTCTTGCATTTTTCTTTTTCTTTAATCCTCGCCCCCTCAATCAGGATTCCCTCTTCGCTGCCAGTTGGCTCAGCAGAAGTGGCGCCCGAACAGGGACCTGAAAACCTGGGATGAAGGCAGAGGACCCCGCTGAGGAATTCCCTATAATCCTCAAGGTCAAGGAATTGTTGAACGAGCCAACGGTTTGTTAAAACACCAAATTTCTAAGAGAGGGAAGATGGCACCACCACAGTAAGGAGGTACCCCAACTCACTCCAACTGAATAGCGAGCTGGGAACTCCAGCACCCAACACTCCATCAAGAACCCAGCAAACCCAACAACCAGAAGCAACAGAGAAACACAGGAAACAAAACAAAACAAAAAAAGAAGAGCCTATAACCTACACGGAGCCGGAAAATCTCCGGGGTACCCCCCCCCCCCCCGCCGACCCTGGCCAGAACAGGGCCAGGCTGGGAAAGGGGACCCAGCGCTGGCAAGCGGGGCCACAGACCTTCAGCCACCAGAGAAGCAACAGCCCAAAAGTCACGCCAGGAGTTCCACGGACCGGGCGATGCAGACAGAGGGAGTGCTGGGATTGCCACCACCAAATGACTGATCGCCACACCCCGGCACCTAGCCCTGAAAAGCCCACAGCAACGCGGGACCAGTAAGTTCCCCATTGCCCCCCCCCAAACGGGAGACCAGCCTTAGCAGAGACCCAAAACCTACAGAGAAGCTAGAGCTCCCTCCCTACCCTGAGGGAACAAAGGAACCACGCCAAGGCATCCCCCCCAAACCCCCAGCAGAGGAGCCAGAACCTGGCCGCACTGGCCCCGCCCCCTCCCCAGCAGGGGCCCGGGGACCGGTAGGCATTGGAAGCCCCACCTGAGGCGCCTGGTCCTCACAGTCTTTTTGAACAACAACCACAGACTCGCGGGTATACAATACCAGCCCAGCAGGGACATCTGGGTCCGATCACACACCCCGCCCCCTCACAGCGGAGGCGCAGAGTATGTGGGTACCAACCCACACCCAGACACTTGATCCTACCGGGGCCCGCCCATACTGCCCCCCACAGCAAACTTGCGAGAGGGCACAAGCACTCTCCAACAACTCGGGTCAACATGCCCCCAAAGGAAGCACTAGAGTGCACACGCACGTGCCCCCCGGAGGGCCAGCATGGGCCAGTGTGCTAATACTCCCGCAGAAGGATCGTCTGCCCAACCCCCTGAGGAAGCAGACAAGCTGCAACACTCGCCACACAGGTGGGCAGGGACCCTCAACGGCACCGCCTGCTCCAATAGGTGCGCACCACACAGGCAGGCAGGGCCCCACAGTGGCAGTGCCCACGGTAGGCGCACTCCGCACAGGGGGGCAAGCCATCTCTCAGCAGCAATTCTCAATCTGAGAGGTGAGCTCCTCTGACCAAGGTACCCAGTGGAAAAAAGAACCGAAGAAGAGAAAAGCCTCCATGCCACGCTGAATCAGCAACCAGCAAACCCCCATCAGGGGCACACTAGGATCAGCACAACACAGTGGCAGGACACTATCCCGCAGAGAAAGACACAGAAGCTACCCACCCCCAAGTGCAGTGAGGGTGACCACCTCGGCAACAACTGAGACGGGCACGCTTACCCACTGGGCAATAAGTTCAACAGCCAAACTCAAACCCAGAGCCAGGACACAAAGAGGTCTCCCACTGACGGACCAGCGGGAACCAGCACAAAGCCAAACCAGGGAAGCCACCCTCAGATCTCCAGATGCGCAAATCACAAAGAAATATAACAAATTTCATCAAAGGGCAAGCCAACTCGCCAGCTCCAAAAAGCAGCACGACTGAAGAGGAAATGGAGAATAAAAAAACAACTGAAGCTATGTTAGCAGAAATGATGGAAAGCCTCAGAAACGAAATCAGAAAACAATTCCAGGAGTTCAGAGTGGAAGTCTCGAAGGACATCCAGGAAGCCAAGAAAGAAATGGAAGCAGAAATGGATACAGTGCAAACCTCTGTCAAGAAGACCTTAACATCCTGAGAAGTGAAATGCATGAAAAAATAGATTTAAAATACAGGTCTTTAAAGGAAGAAATTTCCACGATCAGAGCTGATCTGGCAACCATAAATAGCTCTCTGACATCCATAAACTCCACACTTGAATCCACAGCACAAAGAATTGACCATATGGAAACCAGAATCTCTTTCTTGGACGATGATGCAGCCGATAAGAACCAGAAAATTACCCCACTCCAAGAAACGGTAAAACTCCAGGGTAGACTAATCCAGGAGCTAGTGGACAAAGACAAGAGATATAATCTGCGTATAATTGGAATAGAAGAAGGAGCCGAATACCAGAGCAGAGGGCTTCAAAATATTCTCAATAAAGTGATTTCACAAAACTTCCCCAATCTCACAAGGGACCCCATCCAGGTAACCAAAGCCTATAGGACACCTGGCAGACCAGATCCTAGAAAAGCCACGCCAAGGCACATAATATTCAAGACTTCAGATCTCAAGAATAAAGAGCAAATTTTGAATGCAGCCAAAGTGAAGAAAGAAATTTATTACAATGGAAAGAGGATCCGAATAACAGCAGACCTCTCGACACAAACCTACCACACGCGAAGAGAATGGAAGAACACCATCCAAGTCCTACAAGCCAACAACCAACCTAAAATAAAATATCCAGTGAAGCTGGAGTTCATATTCGAGGGAAAAACCAGATCTTTCCATAGCAAAGAGGATCTAAAGGAGTATGTGAATAAAAAACCAGCCCTACAGCGAATTCTAAGAGTGGACTCCCACCCAACAGAAACCGTATGGGACACACAGACAGAAACAGAAAGAAATTACAATAGCCAGAGCACAACAGAAAGAGCAGCTCACTAAAGACAAGAAAAAAAAAAAGAGGAAAAACAGCCCAACAAGAAAATGGAGGAGAAAAAAACACTCTTATCCTTGATCTCTTTGAATATAAACAGTATAAACTCTCCGATAAAGAGAAGCAGACTGGCAGAATGGATCCGCAAACCAAAAGTTGGCATCTGTTGTCTACAAGAGACCCACCTTACAGCAAGGAATAAAAACAGGCTCCGAATGAAAGGATGGAGCAAGATCTTCCAAGCAAACGCACCTACCAAAATGGCAGGAGTAGCCATCCTGATCTCAGACAAGCTAGACTTTTCATTAAAATCAACTCAGAAAGACAAAGAAGGACACTACATTTTAATACAAGGAAAACTCCAGAATCAAGACATCATGGTAATAAATGTATACTCACCGAACAAAAGAGGCCCTACATATGTCAAGCAAATTCTCACAGAACTACAAAACAAGATAGACCCAAACACAACCATAGTGGGTGACTTTAATATCCCACTCTCTCCAAGAGACAGATCCAACACCCAGAGGATTAGCAGGGGAGCTGAGGACATAACTAAAACCATATCCCAAATGGATCTGACAGATCTATACAGAATCTTCCACCCTACAGAGACTCAATACACCTTCTTCTCAGCAGCCCATGGATCATACTCCAAAATAGACCATGTCATAGCCCACACAAAGAACCTCAGCAAATACAAAAGTATTGATGTCATCCCATGTATTATATCTGACCACAGTGGATTAAGGGTAACCCTCAATAACAACGGTTACCACAGAAGCTATACACATTCTTGGAGGCTAAACCCCACACTGTTAGCCAACACTTGGGCTACAGACCAAATTAAAGATGAAATTAATGAATTCATAAGCCACAATGACAATGAAAATACATCACAAAGAAACCTATGGGACACAGCTAAGGCAGTACTGAGGGGCAAGATCATTGCCCTCATCACTCACATTAAAAGAATGGAAACAGAGCAGGTGAATAACCTCACGATGAAACTAAAACAACTGGAGAAACAAGAAATGATCGAATCTAAAATGACTAGGAGGAGAGAGATCACAAAGATTAAAGAAGAGATAAATCTGATTGAAAATAGAAAGACCATTCAACAAATAAATAAGACTAAAAGCTGGTTCTTTGAGAAAATAAATAAAATTGACAGACCCTTCGCAAGACTTACAAAAAGAAGAAGAGAAGAGACTCATATATGTAAAATCAGGGACTCCACCAGAAAAATAACAAGTACACACGATATTCAAACAATCATAAGGAACTATTTCCAGAACCTCTACTCACTAAAAATCAATAATTTTACAGAAATGGATCAATTCTTAGAGAAGTATAAACTGCCCAAACTGAACCAAGAAGAAATAAATCAACTAAATAAACCAATAACTTACAGTGAGATACAGAGGGTAATCAAGAACGTCCCAACAAAGAAAAGCCCAGGCCCAGATGGATTCACCAACGAATTCTACAAAACCTTTAGTGAGGAGGTAATACCAATACTCCTCAAACTTCCGTGAAATAGAAACAGGGAGAAATCCCAAACTCATTCTTTGAAGCTAATATCATACTCATTCCCAAATCAGGAAAAGACCCAACAAAAAAAAAAAAGAGAACTCCAGACCAATATCACTAATAAACACAGACGCAAAGCTCCTCAATAAAATATTAGCTAACAGGATCCAGAAACTGATCAAGAAAATTATACATCATGATCAAGTAGGCTTCATCCCACAGACACAAGGATGGTTCAACATCCGTAAATCATTCAATGTAATTCACCACATAAACAGAACTAAAATCAAGAATCACATTGTTATCTCAGTCGATGCCCAAAAACCCTTTGACAAAATACAACATCCATACTTATTAAAAGCTCTGGAGAGAACAGGAATAGATGGAACATTCCTCAAAACAATAAAAGCCATATACAACAGACCAACTGCTAACATCATATTAAATGGAGAGAAACTAAAATCATTCCCCCTAAACTCAGGAACAAGACAAGGATGCCCACTCTCACCACTTCTTTTCAACATAGTGCTGGAATCCCTAGCCATAGCAATAAGGCAAGAGGAGGACATCAAAGGGATCCACATCGGCAAGGAAGAAATCAAGCTATCCCTGTTCACAGACGACATGATCTTATACCTGAAGGACCCAAAAAACTCAGTCCCCAAACTCCTACACCTAATAAACCATTTTGGCAAAGTAGCAGGATACAAAATCAATCCACAAAAGTCAGCAGCTTTTCTGTACACCAGCAACAGAAAAGGAAATTATGGAAACAATTCCATTTACAGTAGCCAAAAAATAATAATAAAGTACCTAGGGATCAACCTAACCAAGGACGTGACGGACCTATTTAATGAGAACTATAAAAATCTAATAAGGGAAATCAAAGAAGACACAAGGAGATGGAAAGACCTCCCATGCTCATGGGTAGGCAGAATCAATATAGTGAAAATGGCCATATTGCCCAAATTGTTATACAAATTCAATGCAATCCCTATCAAAATCCCAGTTACATTCTTCACTGAAATAGAGAAAGCAATCCATAAATTCATATGGAACAGCAAAAGGCCTAGAATAGCCAAAGCAATTCTAGGCAAAAAAAAAGCAATGCAGGAGGTATCACAATACCAGACTTTAAGCTCTACTATAGAGCCATCATAACAAAAACAGCCTAGTATTGGTATAAAAACAGACTGGAAGACCAATGGATTAGAATTGAAGATCCAGAAATAAAACCGCACTCTTACAGTCAGCTGATATTTGACAAAGGAGCTAAAGACATACAATGGAAAAAACAGAGCCTTCAACTACTGGTGCTGGGAGAACTGGGCAGCCATATGCAGAAAACTCAAAGTAGACCCAAGCCTATCACCATGCACCAAGATCAACTCAAAATGGATCAAGGACCTCAATATCAGACCTGAATCCTTGAAACTACTGAAGGACAGAGTAGGAAAGATGCTAGAACTTGTAGGCACAGGAAGGAACTCCCTGAATAGAGTCCCAGGGGCACAACAAATAGAGGAGAGACTCAACAAATGGGACTACTACAAAATAAAAAGTTTCTGCACAGCTAAGGACATAGCCACCAAAACAGAAAGACAGCCAACCATATGGGAAAGGATCTTTACCAGCACAGCAACAGACAAAGGTCTAATATCTGTCATCTACAGAGAACTCAAAAAACTAAGCCCCTCCAAGCCCAGTAAACCAATTAGGAAATGGGCAAAGGAGCTAAAGAGAGACTTCACAAGAGAAGAGATAAAAATGGCAAAGAAACATATGAGGAAATGTTCAACATCCCTGGTAGTAAAGGAAATGCAAATAAAAACAACCCTGAGATACCACCTCACTCCAGTTAGAATGGCCTATACTCTGAACTCAGGCAACAGCAAATGCTGGAGGGGGTGCGGGGAAAGAGGAACCCTTCTCCATTGTTGGTGGGAGTGCAAATTATACAACCGCTTTGGAGAACAGTATGGAGGTTTCTCAAAAAGCTCAATATAGACCTACCCTATGACCCAGCCATTCCACTTCTAGGCATCTATCCTGAACAGCATGTCCCAAGATATCAAAAAGACATTTGTACTTCCATGTTTATCGCTGTACAATTCACAATAGCCAAAATATGGAATCAACCCAGATCCCCCTCCACAGATGAATGGATCCAAAAAATATGGTACCTATACACAATGGAATACTACATAGCGATTAGGAATGGTGAAATATTGTTATTCTCAGGGAAATGGTCAGAACTTGAACAAATAATGTTGAGTGCGACAAGCCTAGAACACAGAAAACAAAGGGGCATGATCTCCCTGATATAGGACTGTTAAGATGGGGTGACAGGGAGACAGTAGAGACTAGGTCTGTGCAACCAAAAACCTCTTGTCAAATGGTATTTCCCACAGGTTTGGGTCAGCAACCCTACATTATGCAACTAAAACCAAACAACTACTCAACATATAAAGGTCAAAAATTGGCCTCTCAGTGGATCACAATAGCTCCAAAGCTATGTATGTCCGTTCAAATAAGACTATTGTCGACATACTGTCTATTGTAGACATTACATTTAAAGACCTAGGCAAATTTTCTTTGGCGTAGGTGTATATGTTCTTGGTACATTGTGTATTGTATATATGTCTACCTGACCTAGGGAAGGGAAAGAAAAACACAGTGTAAGATAGCACAAGAAATGTACATACTGCCCTACTATGTAGCTGTACCCCTTTTGCACAACACCTTGTCAAAAATTTTTTGTTTAATAAATAAATAAAACATCTACCAACTGGGCACTGGTGGCTCATGGCCTGTAATCTGCTAGCGAAGCTGAGATATGAGGATTGAGATTCAAAGTCAGTCCAGGCAAGAAGTCTGTGAGACTGTTATGTCCAACTAACCAACAAAAAGTCTGAAGTGGAGCTGTGGCTCAAGTGGTAGAATACCAGCCTTGAGTGGAAAAAAATGCAGGGACAGTGCCTAGGCCCTGATTTCAAACCACCAGCACAAAAAGTACAAATAAAAATTTACTTAAGAACAACAGAATACACATTCTTTTCCAGTACTTATTCACCAAAGTTAAACCATATTCTGGGCCATTTCACGGACACAGTGTCTCTGCCATAATACAATCAAATTAGAAATCAGTAACAAAAATCTTAAAAAAAAAAAAGCACTAAAAAATTTGGAAGCCAAGTATATACTCCAAAGTAATCCATGGGTCAAAGAGGAAATTAAAAAAGAAGTTTGTATTGTGAAGTACATGAAGCTGAAAACATATCGAATATCGAAATTTATATAATGGTGCCAAAGCAATATTTGGGGTATACAGCCTATAAATGCCTGAAGTAGAGAAGAAAAGATTTCAAATAAATGGCCCTAGGTTGCACTTCTCGAAACTAGAATGTCCAGGTGAGATAGGTCAGTATTTCTTGGATTAAAAAAGAATAATGTATCAAAGAATATGTTAGAAAACACACTGACACTATTCAGAAAGCAGTCATCTGGTGTGGCAAGGAAAGGAGTGTCCAGATTGGAATGCTCAGGAATTCATATATATAATGGATGTTCAAAAGGAGAAAGGCCAAGGGCTGGGGATATGGCCTAGTGGCAAGAGTGCTTGTCTCGTATACATGAGGCCCTGGGTTCGATTCCCCAGCACCACATATACAGAAAATGGCCAGAAGTGGCACTGTGGCTCAAGTGGCAGAGTGCTAGCCTTGAGCAAGAAGAAGCCAGGGACAGTGCTCAGGCCCTGAGTCCACGCCCCAGGACTGGCCAAAAAAAAAAAAAAAAAAAAAAGGAGAAAGGCCAAGTGTGGTGGTACATCCCTGTAATCCCAGGAGAATCATCAGAAGCCAGTCTGAGAAAAAGTATGAGACTGAAAACAAACTTAAAGAATGGGGCAGGCTCCAATGGTAGAGTGCCTCCCTCACAGTTATGAAGCCCGAGTATTGAAAAGAAAGGAGAGGGAACGAAAAAAGAAGAATAAGGAAATTCTCAGCCAAAAAAAGACTATATGATCACTAATTATTCCCAATGAGGAAAGCCATAGAGTCTATGTTTCTCTGGGTCTGGCTCACTTCACTTAGTATGTTTATTTTTTTTCCAAGTCCTTCCATTTCCTTATGAATGGCGCAATGCCATTCTTTCTGATAGAGGCATAGAATTCCATTATTATATGTACATTTTCTTGATCCACTCATCATCTACTGAGGGGCATCTGTCTGGGTTGGTTCCATATTTTAACAATGACAAATTGTACTGTGATGAACATAGTTGTGCTGGTGGCTTTGGTGTGGTTTTTCTTGAAATCTTTTGAGTAGATGCCCAAAAGTGGGGCTGCTAGGTCGTAGGGGAGCTCTATGTTTAGCCTTTTGAGGAACCTCCATACTGCTTTCCAGAGTGGTTGAACACTCCCACCAACAGTGTAGTAGGAGTCCCTTTTGGCCACATACCCTCCAGCATCTGTTATTAGTTTTCTTGATAATGGACTGGGGTAAGGTGGAATCTCAGTGTTATTTTGATTTGCATTTCTTTTATGGCCAGTGATGTTGAGCACTTCTTCATATGTCTCTTGGCCATTCTCATTTCCTCTTCTGAGAATTGCCTCAGTCTACAAAGGAGATTTGGGCCTTGAACATGCCTTTAGGAAAGTGCTGATGAAGTATAATCTGAACTTTAAAATATTTACCTCTCTCTATCCTAAGTTCTGTGACTGTAAACTCAGAAGTTTAAATTTGCATTCTTACTTTGGCCAGGCAAAGCTAATTCCCTGCTGAACAGGGTCCTGAGGCTCCTCTGTTGGGTGGGAGCAATTGCTTGGTAACAGTGGTGGGTGATCACACACAGGGGCATTCTGACCTCCATCCTTTGAAGCTTCACTTCCTTTGTGACTGCATGGCTCAACTGCAGCTTAATGTGCCTCTGGCTTGGGATTTTTAAAGAATTTAGGGCTACTAACAAAGAGAAAAGTGTTCATCAAATTATTTGTTTTATAGAAAAAAGGTTCCACACATAAGATGATGCTAAGTGAAATGAACTCCATGTTATGGAACCAAGTGATATATCACAGTTGTAACTACTTTCAACGTCCTATGTGTATGTGTAGTTTCTATTATTGATGATGTTCTTGTATCAGCTTCCTATGGTTGTACCTACACTATCTCTGTAATCTTATCTGAGTATATTGGAAACCGTGTTTACTGGTATTGGAAGTAGGAAATTCAAAGGGAATAGCAAATTTGAGAGACATAGGGTAAAAAAAGAAATAACTACAAAAGCAATACTTGCAAAACTGTTTGGTGTAAGTGAACTGAACACCTGGGGGGGGGAGGGAAAGGGGGGAGGGAGGGGGCATGAGGGACAAGGCAACAAACAGTACAAGAAATGTATCCAATGCCCAACGTATGATACTGTAACCTCTCTGTACATCAGTTTGATAATAAAAATTTGAGAAAAAAGAAAAAGAAAAAAGGTTCCAGAGCCATGTAAAGCTATCTTTTTCATGGTTGTGGGGCTTGAACTCTGGGCTTGGGCACTGTCCCTGAGCTCTTCAGCTCAAGACTAGCACGCTACCACTTGAGCCACAGCACCACTTCTAGTTTTTTTTTTTAATTAAATTTTATTGACAAGGTGTTGTGCAAAGGGGGTACAGTTACATAATAAGGCAGTGAATACATTTCTTATGATATCTTACACCCTCATTTTTCTTTCCCTTCCCTAGATCAAGTAGGCACATATACAATATCCAGTGTACCAAAATCATATACAGTAACCACGTAGAGTACGCCACAGAAAATTCACCTAGAACTTTAACGATAACATCAACAGTAGAATCCTCCTGTGTCTTTCTCTTGGAGTTGTTCCGGTTTTCTGAGTGGCTTATTAGAGATAAGAGTCTCATGGACTTTTCTGCCCAGGCTGGCTTTGAACCACAATCCTCAGATCTCAGCCACCTGAGTAGCTAGGATTACAGGCGTGAGCCACCAGTGCCTGGCTTGCTATCTTCTCATATATAGTTTCTGCCAACCATAGCTTATGTTCAGAAACCAGGCACTCTAATGGCTACCTCTAGGGTCTCTTTGAAACCTGTTTTTAAATCTTGACAGTTCCATCTGTTGGATTCTTATTTAGGCTGTATTTTCAACTAGTGGAAGCTAAATCACCCGGACTGTTTTGTATGACTGTCCTCAGAGTCCCTGGAAAATAAATGCAGCTCTGTTGTTAGTTAAACCATAGTCGTCTGTTCAAAAGAGCACTAAGCCAAAAGTATACCTTCAGCAAAAGGAAATGGATAAAAATAAATATCCGAACCTCTGACAAGTCTTGATGAATTGTTAGATATCACATATTATTTCTATCATGAATCACTTCTCCTTTTTTAAAGAGAGGCAAGGGTGATAATTAGATTGAGAATATGTGAGTGTTTCCAGGTGTGGTTGTGTGTGCCTATAATCCTGGCACTTGTGGGCTCAGGCAGGAGGATCTTGAATTCAAGATCAGTCTGGGCCACATAATTCTCTGTGAAGGAATGGAGGGGAGGAGAGAGAATAGAGAGGAAGGAAGTGAAATGAATAGAAAAAATATGAATGTTACCACAAAGCATGTTTCTTAGGCACATGAACTACCACCATGTCCTTTAGACCAATTTGGTATTCTGAATAGCATGTGATGTGCTTTTGATATGTATTACAGATTTTTCTTTAAGGTTTCATACACCACCAAAGCCTTTTTCACATTTTTATTACGGATTAGAGTTAGAAAGTCACAATTGTCCTCAGAATACCTTAGCAGGTAACGCTAATGAAGATTCCTAAATGTGCTTCTCTCCTGGAGAGAGGATTAAGAAAGGCAGGAGACCCAGGTTCCTTTAAATATAAAACCTCGTGGTTTTAAAGCTTGCCATCAGTCATGGTGCTGGAAACCTAAATAGCAAATGGGGCAGAGGAGAAGGTTTGCCAGTTCTGCAAGGTTCTTTGGGAAGATAGATATTTTGAATTCCTTCCTCTTCCTTCTCCCTAACTAACCCTGATCTACCTAGCAATGAGCTAATTTTATTGCAATTTAATTCTCAGCTTCTGTTAGTGGATTCTGCTTAGCAAGTAAAAATACCTATGTGGAAGGCTTCTTGTGGTTTTGAGGTTTCTGTGTGCCATGTTTCTACAGTCTCAGTCTGGTCATATCCCCCTGTAAGTGTATCAATTCCCTGTAAACCAAAACAAAAAGCTACTCAGATAGGAACCTACCTTTCAAGACATCGTTTTTGGCTTCCCATTACAGACTATGCTAACTACTTCACATTGATCGCCATTGGAGGTGGCTTCACAGAGAATCATCCTGGGGATCCTGGAGCCTACATGATGAGTTTATTCCTGACCCCCTTCACATGGCAAGCTTTTCTCTGCAGGGCAGGATCCAGGCAAAACCAAGAGAAGAATAGAGGGAAGACTGTTAGGAGAAGTCAACCCCAGAGGAAATGACAGAAACATACCATGGTAGTTTAGAGGGAACCCCTGAGCTGAGAGGACTGCCTGTGCTGCTGACAGGATGGAAGTATTGAGGTCAATTGCTACATCATCTTCCTTATATGTAAGCCCTCTGCATATGTATTTAATATTTTACTTAGCCAAAGTGTACGATAAATGGAATGAGCTTATAATGAAACCCCATTTGTTTTGAACTCCTTCAGAACTTTCATCAGTAAGTAGAAAGATACATCATAAGTAGAATGCAAGAGTTTGGAGCTTGAGGTTTCCGCCTAATTTTTTTTAATGAACTCCACGGATGAGGTCAGTCAAGGGTCCTGGGATTGGAGCTACAGGAAGTATAAAGGCCATTTGAGTGAACCACAAGGAGCCTCAGATTTAGAGACTTGCTAATTAAGTACAGATGACTAGAGATAAAGGTTGAGGAGGGGAATTCAAGTGCTGAAGGGCTCTGGAATGGTAGTCCAGTGTTGGAACACTTGCCTGGCATGCACAAGGCCCTCGGTCCACACTCAGCTCCACCAAAAAGAAGGTGTGTGTGTGTGTGTGTGTGTGTGTGTGTGTGTGTGTGTGTGTGTGTGTGTGTACACTGGAGAGAAATTCAGGATGTTAATATCCTCACTTAAGAAACAGGGAATGAAGAAATACAGTTTCTTAACATTCTTGTTAATGGAGTAAAAATTAAAGATACAGGTATGATGTGATATAAGCAAGGTACTCAGAAGTAGTATGACTGTTAAGATTAAGTTATGGGTGAGGAGAAAGAGAGGTCATTGTGATAGAAGGTCAGATCTGTCATAAAAGGAACTCAGTGGATAACATCTAAAAATGGTAAGTTAAGCAAAAGTAGTATAAGCATGTTATTCAGCATTTAGAGCTAACCATGAAAGGGAGTAAAAATAGATGTAATTTAAACAAGCATGGGAGAAGGCATCAGTGGGTCAAGGACTGATATTTGTGTGCTGCAGTCCTGTGTGTGGGTTGCTTTGCTGAGGAGTAAAGGGTAATGCTTTTAATTGCCTTGACAAAATCACATGTTTTGGATGTCAAAAGGAAGTGCTTTTTTTATTTTTCCAAAAGTAATTGAACAGGGGGAAGAGGGCCTGAAAGTCATTTCTTCAACATTACCAAGAAATTTGTTTTAAAATATTCTGGAAGGGGGCTAGTGGATATTTTATCAACTGTCAGAAGAGAAGGTTAATTCTTTTCTTGACTTAAAGATGTTTCAGTATTTCTAATTTAAACCTTGCTCCCTGTCCTACCCCTTCAAGAACTGAGGGAATTACCATCTCAGCCCTGACCACATGCATGGTTTTCTAGGTCACTGGGCAAACTTAATGAGAGAAAAGCTTGAAGCAGGAAAGGTGGGTCAGAAGGAACTGAAGAACAGCAGAAAAGGAACATTTAGAAAGTTCCAGCTGAGAGGAGGTCTTATGGAAAGTTGACTAGAACTTTGTGGTCCATTTATTGGACCCTTAGCTACCAAAGACATTTTCTTTCTGCCTCCCAGTTGCCACACACACACCATCTCCACTCATTGGTCCCCTGAACACCTATCCTGCAAAACCTACTCTAGCTTCAGCAGCAGAAGGAACCCAAGAAGATCCATGTGTGGTGGTACACACATGTAATCACAGCATTTGGGAAGCTGAGGCAGGAAGCTCTTGGTTTAAGGACAGCCTAGCTACATAACAAGACCTTGTCTCCAAAACAAACAAACCAAAAAAAAAAAAACAGTTCTCTTAAGGTCTTTTCTGAGTACTGTTTAGAATTACATTTGGTTAGGAGAAATTCTCACCTATTTGTTTGTCCACAGTTTCTGCCTCACTGTTCATGGCTCCAACTTCTGCTTCCCCATTTACTCATGCTTCTCTATTGTACCCCTTCCTACTTCTCACTGCCACATGCCTTCTAACTGCTCCCTACCATATCCCTTCCCACAGGAGCCAGCTTTCCCAGCCTCTTCGTTTCCCTTACCTCTGTTCTTCAACAACAGATGTTAGATGTGTACACACACTGGGTGGCTTGGATTCATAGGTGATCATTTACAGCACTAATAGATACCTTTAGGAGTTGTATGTATGTAGTGTGTGTGTTACAAACAGGAACGTTATGTTAAGGAATTTAGATTCTTGGCTGGGAATGTGGCTTAGGAGTAGAGTGCTTACCTAGCATGCATGAAGCCCTGGGTTCGATTCCTCAGCACCATGTAAACAGAAAAAGCCAGAAGTGGTGCTGTGACTCAAGTGGCACAGCATTAGCCTTGAGCAAAAAGAAGCTCAAGGGGCTGGGGATGTGGCCTAGTGGCAAGAGCGCTTGCCTCGTATACTTGAAGCCCTGGGTTCGATTCCCCAGCACCACATATACAGAAAATGGCCAGAAGTGGCGCTGTGACTCAAGTGGCAGAGGGCTAGCCTTGAGCAAGAAGAAGCCAGGGACAGTGCTCAGGCCCTGAGTCCAAGGCCCAGGACTGGCAAAAAAAAAAAAAAAAGAAGCTCAAGGACAGTGCTCAGGCCCTGAGTTAAAGCCCAGGACTGGTACAAAAACAAAACAAAGAACGAAGAATTCAGATTCTATCCCTAACTCCTTAATTTAGCTTAACACCTCAAACCCTAAATCTTGACATTATGGAATCCACCCCTACATAGATTAATCATACCAAACTAGGATTTCAGCCAGTCTTAGATTTGCTTGAGTGTGACAAGAAATGCTGTTGAAAAGAGACTAGAGTAGGCTGGAAATATGGCCTAGTGGCAAGAGTGCTTGCCTTGTATACATGAAGCCCTAGGTTCGATTCCTCCGCACCAAATATATAGAAAATGGCCAGAAGTGATGCTGTAGCTCAAGTGGCAGAGTGCTAGCTTTGAGCAAAAAGAAAAGAGACTGGAGAGAGCTAGGCACAGTGGCTCACTCCTGTAATCCTAGCAGGGCTCCGGGTCAGCTTGAACAAAAAGTTAATAGGACATCATGTGGGTAAATACAACTGGGTGCCATGAAAAGTATCTGTAATCCTAGCCACTCTTCAGACATAGGTTGGAGTATCATGATCCAAGGCTTACTGCAGGTAAAAATATGAGACGCTATCTGAAAAAATAACCTATAGCATAAAGGGCCATGTTTATAGCTCGAGAAGTAGAATATGTGTATAGCAAAGAAGTAGCCCTAAATTCACAACCCAATACCCAAAAACATGAAAACATGAATATTATTGCAAGAGTCTTAAAACGTGGGGTGGACATAGAGTGATATATAAAAGTTGCTGGGAAGAAATTACCTTGTTCCCAAGGCGCATGGTCTCCTTGATATATGACTGCTGGGGGCCGGGGGTGGGGTACAGTAGAGACCAGGTCTGCAAAATAACAAACTTTTCAAATGGTATTTCCACATGTTTGGGTCAGCGACTTTACATTATGTATCTAAAACCAAACAACTACTAGACAAACATAAAAAGGTCTAGGACAGAGCTGGGAATATGACCTAGTGGCAAGAGTGCTTGTGTCATATACATGAAGCCCTGGGTTTAATTCCTCAGTACTACATATAGAGAAAAGGCCAGAAGTGGTGCTGTGGCTCAAGTTGGCAGAGTGCTAGCCTTGTGTAAAAAGAAGCCAGGGACAGTGTGTGCTCAGGCCCCGAGTTCAAGTCCCGGGACTGGCAAAAAAAAGAAAAAAAGGTCTAGGATAGACCTATCAGAGGATCACAATAGCTCAACAACCATGTACACATGATTATATAAGATGAGGATAAGCAAAAACTCCAAGAGAAGGACACAGGAGGGTTCTATTGTCATCGTTATGTTTTATGTTCTAGGTGAATTTCCTTTGGCCTACCCTTGGCATACCCTACGTGGTTACTGTATATGGTTTTGGTACACTGGATATTGTATATGTGCTTATCTGAACTAGAAAAGGGAAAGAAAAATGAGGAAGGGTGTAACAAATATTACAAGAAATGTACTCACTACCTTATTGTGTAACTGTACCTACCCTTTGCACATCACCTTGTCAATAAAATTTAATTTAAAAAAAAAAGAAATTACCTTGTTCCCCATCTTATAACCAGTGAATTTTGGTTATGTATAAGGACAAGCTTTTGACTGTCAGAGACTGATTAAATGATGGGTTCAGATATTTCTGCTGTGTATCCTTAGCAATCCATAAAATTAGAAGTGTTACCTAGTTGATGGTAACAGATCAGGTAACTCCTTGAGGGTTCCCTGTTACTAGATTCTGTGCAGCTTTCTCTGGCAGAGAGATATAGGCATCTTAAAGATTACCATCAGCTTAGGACAGGGGTCAGAATTAAGCAGAACTCATTTTCACTATTGAATTACTGTCCTGTTTTTAAAGACCACCAGAGGAATGTTTTCCATAATTCCTGTAGTGGTTTGTTGAATGGCTTTAAACATCCTGCTCAGGAAATCTGGTCTTATTTCTAAACAAAATTCCATGTGTTGTAGTTTTCTTCTGATTCTCAAGAACTATGGGGGGGCTGGGAATGTGGCCTAGTGGCAAGAGTGCTCGCCTCGTATACATGAAACCCTGGGTTCAATACCCCAGCACCACATATATAAAAAAAAAAATGGCCAGAAGTGGCGCTGTGGCTCAAGTAGCAGAGTGCTAGCCTTGAGCAAAAAAAAAAAAAAGCCAGGGACAGTGCTCAGGCCCTGAGTCCAAGGCCCAGGACTGGCCAAAAAAAAAAAGAACTATGGGAAGTAGCTGTCCCCATCTAGTGACTCACCCCATACGCTCATCCTCTGACCTTTTATCTCCCCTTTATCCTCCATGTTTTCTGGTTGTTTATTAGATTCAGATTACCAATGCTATAGCTGAGAGGCTGTTGTGGTAGGATGACTACTACTGAATGCAGATTCATCTGGATTATGGAGTTTCCTAGTGATGGCTCACCTTCCAGGATTAATGCTTTTGGAAAGGATAACACTGAGAAAGGGAACTCAGCTTCCTGGGTGGCACCATTGCTCATCAAGTGGGAGGTGATGTTCTCTACTCAGTCTGGGGCACGTCCTTTCACTCCCCTGGGAGTCACCACTGTAAGAAACAGGTTAGGTAGGATGAGCTGCACGGGAATTTCCCACAGCCATCTCTGAAGCAGGAACTAATGTAGAACTGGTGTTGTCTGTCTCACAGACCATACTTAAGTTCAAGTCTAGAAAGCCTGTGGCCTTTGAGCCGGGTGAGATTCAGAAAACTTTCAGATTAGTCACCACTTAGCAGGTTCTAAGTTTTGGCCTAAAGCAAAACTATCCAAGGTAAACAATGGAAGTGAAGTTTACCTGTGCTCTCCTCACCTTATGAGAGCACAGTATGTTGTATCTTCTATGATAGCTTATGTGGAAACTAACAGAAGTTTCTGTGATACCAGGACAGTCAGAGGCTATGTCACAAATTTTTGTTTACAACACAGACCTTGATGTCATTACTTAGAAAGTGCCAGGTCAGCTGGTCATGGGATGTGTTTATTCATTACCAACTTACATTTACTGAGCTTTTCTACATGTTTATATGTGTGTGTATATAATTTATTCATTCATTCATTCATTCATTCATTCATTTTTGCCAGTCCTGGGGCTTGGACTCAGGGCCTGAGCACTGTCCCTGGCTTCTCTTTGCTCAAGGCTAGCACTATGCCTCTTGAGCCACAGCGCCACTTCTGGCCGTTTTCTATATATGTGGTGCTGGGGAATCAAACCCAGGGCTTCATGTATACGAGGCAAGCACTCTTGCCACTAGGCCATATTCCCAGCCCTACATGTTTATATATTACATTTACATATGCTCTTTTTGTTGAAGATAGCCACCAGGATAATTTAAAGCTCCCAACCTTGAGGAACTCACAATCTAGATAGGGCAGCATGCATTTTTAAAAAAATGATAACTGGATACTGGTGATTCACACCTGTAATCCTAACTACTCAGGAGGCTGACATCTGCAGATCAAGGTTCAAAGCCAGTCCCAGGCAGGAAAGTCCCTTGAGACTCTTACCTCTAATTAACCACCAAAAAACTAGAATTGGAGCTGTGGCTCAAGTGGTAGAGTGCTAGCCTTCAGCACAAAAGCTCAGGGACAGCACTCACAACGGACACAAAAATAATAATAATAGTTAAATAAAGTATTATATGAGAGCAGAGAAACTGGGTCCTAGCTCTGCCTTGGATCTGACCAGAAAATAGGTCCTCACCCATTTAGCACGGGAACCCAGGAAGGATAGGGCCCTGATCTAGTTTGACAGGTACTCTCTGTTCAGGTGGCCAAGATCTTAGACTGCCAGGTCTAGTCTTGGTTTCTCACTATTGTCCCAGCATAATAAATAAAGCCGCTTCCTTTATCTCTTAAGAGTATCACATATGGCTGACAAATCCCATGGCCATCTGACCTATACATTATTCAAAGGGGACTGGTAGGCTACTTAAGGTAAGTGAAATAATCAGATTTGTGTTCTAGAAAGAAGACTCCAGCAGTCAGGAGAAAGACAGTTTGCAGGATGATAAGACTAGAGACAAAGGCTGGGAATGTGGCTTAGCGGTTGAGTGCTTGCTTTGCATGCATGAAGCCCTGGGTTTGATTCCTCAGTACCACATAAACAGAAAAAGCCAGAAGTGGTGCTATGGCTGAAGTGGTAGAGTATTAGCCTTTAGCAAAAGGAAGCCAGGGACAGTGGTCAGGCAGGCCCTGAGTCCAAGCCCCAGAACTGGGCTGGGGGGGGGGGACTAGAGACAAAATCTCCACAGCAATAGAACACATCAATTGTCTTGAAAATTGACCATATTCTAAACCCAAATTTGTCTAAATGCTGGTTATAAGAATGCTTCCAATTACAATTACCTGCATCAAAGTGCATAGCTATTCTGAATGCATCTTACCCGCTTAAGTTCTTAGTAAGTTTCTGAAATAGTACTAGCTGCCTGCTACCCTATTTACCAACCTGACATTTTCCTTTTAATATCACAGAAGAATAAAGACGATTCTAAAGAATACTTGGTGGGGGGCATCTCAAAGCTTTCTGAGAAAAGGTCTTAACAATACCAGAGGCACTTCAATCACCTAGGTTTGGACTGGAAGTTTGTGTGATCTTTTTCTAGGACACATTGCTGGCCATTATTGTGACATACCTTTTGAATCGTTTTGCTAGTCTGGCAAACTGGTTTTACCAAGCCGCCTACACTTCTCATCCAACCTTTCTGCAACAATTGAATGCATCTCTGAGGCAGATGGCTCGGATTGGGGTGTAGTCTCTGAGGCCCAAAACCTTCATTGGACATGGAAATGGAAACTGGTTTTAACAGGCACTCTGTAAAACACAGCTTCTGTGTTCGCCCCTGTCTGATCCACATGTGCCTGCCTTGAGGGGTTGCCTGGATTTGATTGCTAAGAACAGTGTCACCACAAAAACCCCACAGTGGCCAAGTCATTTTGAAATGGCTGACAGTGGCTAGACCTCAAGTTCCTGTCATGTTCATGCTTGGGAAACAGCATGTCATGAAAGCAGAGACAGGCAGTTGGATTGGCCTGCATCACTCCATTCTTGCTGCATAATGCATACAGGCCTTGGACATCCTACTCAGCCTTTGTGGACCTTATATCCTAGCTGATAAATTAAGAATAATAACCAGTTTCATATGGTTACTAGATTTGAATTAAGGTAGACAAGTAGCTAACCCCAGTATGGCACATAGTAGGTATTTAGTAGATGGGTGGTTCCTTTGGTCATGATTATTACAGAATAAGTTCTGTCCCCACACATTCATTCATTCATTTGCTCAACATACTTATTTCTTTTTTAAAGCAAATATCACCACCTCAGTGGTATTCTGTGCCCACAGGCTCAGCCATAAGCAACAGCACCGAGATTCCTATCTCAGGCTGCTTAAACCCCCAGACTCAGCTTTCTTTTCATTTTCTTCTCACCACCATCTGCTCTGTGGTCCTTTCTCAGAATTACCTTACCCTCAGTCAAACACTGCTATTTCCTCAAAGGTTTTACTCATTAAGAGCCCTAAAGACCATCCCATCATGAACTACTTTTCCATTTCCTCGCAGACAGGAGAAAGGTGTCTGGGCACTAGCTCTCGAGTCCAGCAGTCCAACCTCCAGCCCAGCTCTGTCACTCCCCTCCTCGGACATGGAACCTCACAGTCTTTGACAGGGTTGTTGGAAAGATAAGGCAAATGTTTATCTGGGATTTGGCACTATGCCTTCTTGGTTTGCTTAAAAAGAAGTTTTATCGGACAGCAACCTAAAAAGTGTAGCTTGTTAATTTGAGACAAGGCTCCTTAAATAGCTCAGGCTGGCCTTGAACATCCTTCTGCCTGTACCTCTCAAGTATTGGGGCTATAGGTGTGCTGCATGCCCAGCCTGAAAGCTTTATTCCTAGGGCTTGAACTCAGAGCATGGGCGCTGTCCCTGGTCCTTTCCGTGCTCAGTGATAGCAAACTAACACTTGAGCTACTTCCAGCTATTTCTGAGTCATTTGTTGAAGATGAAAGTGTCACAGACTTTACTGCCTGGGCTGGATTCAATCCCCGGATTCTCAAATCTCATTCTCCTGAGTAGCTAGGGATTACAGGCATGAACCACTGGCACCCAGCGAAAAGCTACTCTTTAAAGCACTTTTTGGAAGTTTGTATTTGAGACTCCAAATAGGTAACACATTTATTAGAAATTCTTCCTGTAATTAAGACAATAACCCTAACTACTGTCTTGTTACTCTTGTGTTCTGGTTCAATTTTTGGTCCCAATTAAGTGGGTTAAAAAATATTTTGCCATCTGTGACTAGGCCTCATTGAATTTCAAATCTTATCACTCACTTCTTCAATGATTTAAAATAAGGTCTGAAATCATTCTCATGACCTACATGGTGTGACTCCATCTGTTCACCTGGGTTTTCCCACCTCATCTGCAGTGCTTCAGACAAGCCATGTCCCTCGCTGCCCAATTCAGAGTAAGGACTAAACACAAAACTTATGTAGAGGGGTTGGGGATATGGCCTAGTGGCTAGAGTGCCTGCCTCGTATACAAGAGACCCTGGGTTCAATTCCCCAGCACCACATATACAGAAAATGGCCAGAAGTGGCGCTGTGGCTCAAGTGGCAGAGTGCTAGCCTTGAGCAAAAAGAAGCCAGGGACAGTGCTCAGGCCCTAAGTCCAAGCCCCAGGACAGCAAAAACAAACAAACAAACAAAACTTATGTAGATGGGTCTCCATGGCTCTTTGCTACTACCGTAGTCACTGTTACTTTTATTTGTTGTATGATCATCATCTGCCTCTCGACAAATGAACTACAAGTACATCAAGTACAAACAACATGTCACCTAGCACCAGAAGGCAATCAAGGGCAGCCATCCTGGTCAAAAAGAAGGAAGACACGGCGGGCTGGGAATATGGCCTAGTGGCAAGAGCGCTTGCCTCCTACACATGAAGCTCTCGGTTCTATTCCCCAGCACCACATATATGGAAAACAGCCAGAAGGGGCGCTGTGGCTCAGGTGGCAGAGTGCTAGCCTTGAGCGGGAAGAAGCCAGGGATGGTGCTCAAGCCCTGAGTCCAAGGCCCAGGACTGGCAAAAAAAAAAAAAAAAAAAAAAAGAAGGAAGACATGGAATTCATCATAGATATCCCCACACCACACTACTGATTGGAGATGCACTTGATAAGGACTGCTAAGTACAGGGTGTTGGCTTAGAGAAGAAAGGAACTGTGTGCTGCCAGGATCTTCTGGTGACACTGGGAGGGAGCTTATGTCATCCTCATTTCCAGATGTTTGTGAGCAATTAAAAACTTCCTTGGTAGGGTAAGAAAAATGTGCTGACAGCCCATTTTGAGCAACTCACAAAGACAAAAGGTGACAAAGACAAGAGGTGAGAGGTGTGAGGATCCACAGGGTAAGTCCCTTGGGCAACAGCAGAAAGCCTGTAGCAAAAGCACCTCAGTCAGTCATCAGGCCACAAACAAGCAGTGTTGCAGCATGGGAATGGGAAGCACTCCTCAACATCATCTCCTGATGGCCAGCAGGCAGGCCAGAAGCAGCAAGCCCAAGCCCAAGCCCCACAGATGAAACTAACATATTTTCATCCGTTGTGGATACCACCTTACAAGTTGCCCATGGATATCTTAGCCTATCAAGAATTACTGTAAATCAAAATAATCACACTTAATCAAAAAATATTTCAGGCTGGGGATATAGCCTAGTGGCAAGAGTGCCTGCCTCGGATACACGAGGCCCTAGGTTCGATTCCCCAGCACCACATATACAGAAAAAACGGCCAGAAGCGGCGCTGTGGCTCAAGTGGCAGAGTGCTAGCCTTGAGCGGGAAGAAGCCAGGGACAGTGCTCAGGCCTTGAGTCCAAGGCCCACAACTGGCCAAAAAAAAAAAAATATTTCAGTGACCAGATACATTAAACTCATTACTCAGTAGCTCATCTTAACAGAAACATAGCAGTCTGAGGTGCAATCCAATGTCACGTGTTCAGTGGAGAGACAGGGAAGTGGGAAGTTAATGCTGTATGACCATTTAGCAGCTCCTGAGTAAAGCAGCCTTCAGTAAATTGCTTCTGGGTGTTTGAAGTGGTTCCTGTTGGTGCACATGCTGGGGGGGCACACATCTGCATTGTCAACCAACCTCACTGTGCACCTTAGTTTTTTTTGTTTTTGTTTTTGTTTTTGTTTGCCAGTCCTGGGGCTTGAACTCAGGGCCTGAGCACTGTCCATGGCTTTTTGCTCAAGGCTAGCACTCTACCACTTGAGCCACAGCACCACTTCCGGCCTTTTCTATATATGTGGTACTGAGGAATCGAACCTAGGGCTTCATGTATACAAGGCAAGCACTCTACCACTAGATCATAGTCCCAGCTCCACATTGCCTATTTATATATTTAGAAATACCCACTGTTGAAAGGAAAATGGGCAATCAACCACCACAAAAAATAAAGATACGTTGGTTAGTATACATTTAGGGAGAAAAGATTAACGTCTTATCCCAATGAAACTATAAGGAACTTTTTTCTTCCTCAAGGCTAGCACTCTACCACTTGAGCCACAACTCCACTTCCAGCTTTTTTGCTGGTTAATTGGAGACAAGAGTCTCATGGACTTTCCTGCTCAGGTGAGCTTTGAGCCACAATCCTCAAGTCCCAACCTCCTGAGTAGATAGCATTACTGGCATGAGCCACCAGTACCCAGCTATAGAACTATTTTTTCCTTCCTTTTTGTCAGTGTAGTTTTTTCAGTGCTCATAGCCTATATTCATGAGAATGCAGTAAGGTGGAAAATACTTGGCCAACCTGATGATCTAATATAAATTGTGTGTGTGTATGTGCATGCATGTGGGCATCTGCACGTGCCTACATACACACAGAGGCACGTGGCAAACGTGCAGATGGTAGTAAAAATTGCTAACATTCAGTCCTTGCTCCCTCTGCTCAAAGCACTGTACATGTCTTAATTCATACAAACCTGACAGCTCTCAAAAGAGCATCTTATCCTCGTTTTATGGCTGTAGAATCTGAGGCATAGAGACATGAAGGTCAAGATCACCACTGATCAGTAACAGACAAAACCAAAGAGATCCGGCTCTAGTACCCCGGCCGCATGTCCTGTGTCCTAGGCTGTGCTGCCTCTCAGATAAAAGATTCTGGAGGAGTGAAACACTTTGAGAAGCACATTTTAAAATAGAAAAACGAGAGGGGAAGAAGAGACAAGCCTCAGAAATGGCCTCTATTTCTCCTCCTCTTCCTGGGAATTGTAGAGGAGCCCTTTTTGCTTGGAAAGGAAACAACTTTCTGGGTATCTCATTGTTTGTGGCGATGGTATTTGACACAGCTCTTGAATGGGAAGCAGTTTGGTGTGAGCATGTGATGATAGCCCTGCATTGTTTGCTTTCTCTATCCTTGCTGAAAAAGCACTAATATAATTGTGAAATAAAACACTTTTAATCAAAGAATATTCTGTTTCTGGGGCTGCTCCATCATAAGTTGGATGCTAACTGTCTTGTACCTATCATTCCTCTAGTCTGGTCAGGCTCAGAGATGAGTTGTTCCTTGGCAGGCTGAACATCACACAGGGGTCAGAACTTACTCTTAAGATCAGGAAGTGCCCTGTCTCTCAACTGTTGCTTTTTTTGCTACCTAATAGCTGCCCATCCAGATAGGTTGTGTTAAGCTAGATCACAGCTGACAAACTTTGACCACAGTCCAAATCTGGTTGCCCACTAGGATAGAAGGTCTCAAGCTCTCACTTGGCTTTTTCATTCAAGGCTGAAGCCACATTCCACTTCCAGGCTTTAGTAGTTAATTGGGGATCATAGCCTCACAAACTTTCCTTCCCAGGCTACCTTCAACCTTGATCTTCCGATCTCAGCCTCCTGAATAGTTAGGTTCCCCCACGTCTATCAAATCCTCAGCTTAAGAAATTTAGCACAATTTACTTTTGGCCACCCCAAAACACTATTCCTATTTTTTTTTAATTTGATGGTTGTAATGTTAGATTTGCTCGCAACCATTTTTTAAATTTAAAGCTCAAGAATTAAATGCTAAGCAAATATTTGCTGAAATTCATTTGAAAGTGTCACACATAGCCACAAAGTCCATGTGTGCACAGTGTGGGATGGGTTATATGATAAAGCTGATCTATGGACAGGGTTTAATCTTCGGTATAACTGTAGCAATTGTCTAATCCCATTTTGCCACCTCCTATCACACAGAGCCCCTCAGAAACTGACTCAGCTGTTCCTTTCAGAGCACCTGGCTGTTAAGTACCTGTCATGTGCCAGGCCTTGACCGTCATACCAAGTCTCTAGCTCAGAGCATCTGTATTCTGTACTCTTGTCCATGGCAGGGACAGATATAAATAAACAGCTGCAGTAATGTGAGGGGAAAAAAATGTAATGGAGCAAAAGTGGTAGAGATGAGGGCAGAGTGCATGGAAACAGAAGAAAGCTCTATAGAACACTTAGGCTTTCGGTTTTGTACATTTTTAATTTGTCCATAGTAGGTGTCCACATGTACCTACTCTGTATGCGGCCCTGAGTTACCTTCCAGTAGGACAAAGCCAAGAAAGTAGATAACAAAAATAATTCCATAGTATAATAGGAGAAGAATAAACAGGATTGTGAGACAGAAAATTAAAAGATAGCCTCTTTTAATAGAATGATCAGAGAAGGCCAAATGAAGACATGATGTTTTTGCTAAGACTTGAAAGATGAAAAAGACCTCTTCCTGGAAAGATCAGTGCAGGCAGAAAGAGTAGTTGTTGCAAAGGCCCTAAGGCAGAAAAGAACTTGGTTGCTGAGGAACTGAAAAGCCAGGTATGGGAGAGAGAGACAGAGACCGACCATTAGATGAATGAGAAATTAGGCAAAGGCTGGGAATATGGCCTAGAGGCAAGAGTGCTTGCCTCATATACATGAAGCCCTGGGTTCGATTCCTCAGCACCACATATATAGAAAACGGTCAGAAGTGGCGCTATGGCTCAAGTGGCAGAGTGCTAGCCTTGAGCAAAAAGAAGCCAGGGACAGTGCTCAGACCCTGAGTTCAAGGCCTAAGACTGGCAAAAAAAAAGAAAAAAGGAAAAGGGAAATTAGGCAAGTCTGTGAGAGTGGTGGAAAGGAGGGAGAAATATGAAAGATGCTTAAATATTACAGCCAAGGGTTCGGAAAAGCCCAGGTTGTTGAGGGACGTTGATGTAATTAACTCCACAGTCATGAATATGAGAGTTGGGACAGGAAGCACCATGTTGTGACCATCCTAGCATACTGACCATAGAGACTTGAATTTTACACAGCAGACAACAGGCAGACAGATCCAAGTTAAATTGTGTTTCTAGTTACAAATATTTTCTCTGACAGCAAAGAATCTCTGCAGAAGATATATGCATAACTATGTTGAAGACGGGCCTATAAGCACACATTCATACCACTGTTAAGATTTTATATAGCTTCTGTGTACATATAGGTGTGTATACATATTTAATTTTCCAAAGATGAAATGCTTTACTATACACTCAATTCTGTACTTGCGATATCACTTGACAGTATAGAGTGAACATTCTGAAAACATCATCTTGTATCATTAACTATTGTTTTCCTACAATTTTCAATGCCTGCAGGGTATTTCACACTTAGAAATAGCTAACATTTATGGAAGCAAAATGTTATTGAACATCTAGGCTACTCCCAAATTTCAGCAGTCTGATCAATGCTGTCTGTGATAATTATCCTCAGAAATACTTATATGAATAAGTGTTTGTAATTATTTCCTTAAAAATTCTGGATGCAGAATTGTGGGATCAAAGGGTATGGTTTTTTTTTCAAGGCTTCTGATCCATATTTCTAAATGATTATTTCATCTCATGTTCCCCAGAGCTAAGTATGAGTGGCCCTCAGAAACCCAGTTAACTCACTGGAGAGATGTCATTGAGCAACAGGAAGAAACTTGGACCAGGAAGAAACTGTACCCATTGTTAAGTCCATATTTCTTAAATGATATTGAGTATTTTCCCAGGAGTAGTTTTACACTGTGTCTCGTGAATTATTCATATCCTTTGCTGCTTTTTCTTCAGTGTATTTATCATTCAATGGCTGTTTTGGTTTTTGTGTTCTGGGACTGGAACTCAGAGCTTGGATGATGTCCCAAGCTTTTTTGCTCCAGGCTAGAGCTCTAACACTCAAATCACAGCTCCACATTTTCCGACTTTGCTGCCCAGGCTGGCTTCAGGTGGTGATTCTTAGATCTCAGCCTTCTGTGTAGGATTACAGGCATGAGCCACCGTTGGCACCCAGCTTTCAATGATATAGGGAAAACGCGCGCGTGCGTGCGTGTGTGTGTGTGTGTGTGTGTGTGTGTGTGTACACACCTTGGGGATTAAACTCAGTGCCTAGCCACTGTCCCTGAGCTTTTGTGCTCAAGGCTAGTGCTCTATCACTTTGAGCCACGGTGCTATTTTCAGCCTTTTGGTAGGTAATTGGAGATAAGAGTCTCACAGACTTTCCTGCACAGAGGATGGAAGATTGGAATCCAGCTACTCATCCAGCTACTCATTTCTCAGGTACTACCTGAGATGTTGTCCTTCATACAAGCAACCTATCTTTTCCCAGAATTGTATGATTCATACTTTCCCAAGGAGACTAACTTCCCTAACAACAGAGAAGTTATTGGCTCAATATTTGCTGGAACCATAAAGGGCCTATAGCATGCTTCTTTTAAAGACTTGTGGTTTGTTGTTGTTCATGTTGTTCTTGTTGTTGTTTTACTTGGGGCTGGGAATGTAGCTTAGCAGTAGAGTGCTTGCCTAGCATGCACAAAGCCCTGGGTTTGATTCCTCAGCACCACATAAACAGAAAAAGCTGGAACTAATGCTGTTGCCCAAGAGGTAGCGTGCTAGCCTTGAGCAAAAAAGCCAGTGACAGTGCTCAGGCCCTGAGTCCAAGGCCCAGGACTGGCAAAAAAAAAACCCACAAAAACAAAAATTTTAAAATGATTCTACTTAAAGAAGTTGAAGCAGGGCTGGGGATATAGCCTAGTGGCAAGAGTGCCTACCTCGGATACACGAGGCCCTAGGTTCGATTCCCCAGCACCACATATACAGAAAACGGCCAGAAGCAGCGCTGTGGCTCAAGTGGCAGAGTGCTAGCCTTGAGCGGGAAGAAGCCAGGGACAGTGCTCAGGCCCTGAGTCCAAGGCCCAGGACTGGCCAAAAAAAAAAAGAAGTTGAAGCAGTAGAAGTATATGAAACAAGCCATGTGTACACAATAAGAAAAACGTGACCAAGAAAGAACTCAGAGACCCTAAAATACAGTTTGGAAAGGCTGTTTAAAAGGAGAAATAAGGCAGTCTCCAGTGACTCAGAGCTACTCAGGAGACTGCGATCTGAGAATCATGGTTTGGAGCTAACCTAGGCAGGAAAGTTTATGAGACTCTGATCTCTAATTTACCATCAAAGGAAAAAGTCAGAAGTGAAGCTGTGGTTCAAGTGACAGAGCACTACCCTTGAGCAAAATATTCAGGGACAATGCCCAGGCCCTGAGTTCAAGCCCAAGGACCTACAAAGAAAAGAAAAGGCAATGGGATTAAGAAAAAAAAGAGATTAAAGAATATGGAATGACCTCTATGGCTTTCGATTATGACATCTTCACTGCTCAATCAAAACCTTCTTCCTATTTCAACTACTAATAGACTTTTCCCTGTTCTCTGTAAACCTGGGTCTATTCTCAACTCTGAGTAATTTTTTTTTTGCCAGTCCTGGGCCTTGGACACAGGGCTTGAGCACTGTCCCTGGCTTCTTTTTTTTTTTTTTTCCTCAAGGCTAGCACTCTGCCACTTGAGCCACAGCGCCACTTCTGGCCATTTTCTATATATGTGGTGCTGGGGAATCGAACCCAGGGCTTCATGTATATGAGGCAAGCACTCTTGCCACTAGGCCATATTCCCAGCCCAACTCTGAGTAATTATATATGCTATATTTCCTGTACCCATACCAGTAGTCCTCTACCTGGTGAGCCACTCATCTTTCAGGCACTACCTCAGATGTTACCCCTCTGTACAGATAATCCATCTCTTCCCAAAATTGCATGATTCAGACTTTTCCAGGGAGACTTCCCTAGCAACAGAGAAATTATGAGTTCAATATTTACTGGGACCATAAAGAGCCTATAGCGTGCTTCATTTAAAGTCTTGTGGGTTTTTTAAACAATTGATGCTGTTTTTCTTTCTACCACTCTAAATGTTAACTTTGATTTTCATGTCATAAAGCTGCTTCTCTAGCAAGTTTCTTCATCTTCTTTACATCACTTACCAGAGCATTTTGCTGAGCAATCAAGGGAATTTAGGCCCCAGGTTAAGGAGCTTAAGTTTCTTCCACCAGATCATAAACATCTCCACTGCAAAGGCCTCATCATCTCCAGTACCCCATCCCTAATGCCCAGCATAGTACCTAGGATAGAGTAGACATCTGTGTACATAAAAGAAGGAAAGTTGGAATATCAGATTAAATAGGTAACGGAAGAAGAGGAAAGGTCATTGATTCGATGGATGGATGGATGGATGGATGGATGGGACTGAGAGAAATAGGAATTACAAAGGCTGAAGGATAGCAGGAAAGAAGGAAAGTCAGTGTGTATAAACTACCCCCAAGAAACCTGTATGTTAAGGTATGGTGAGAGAAAAGGGATAACTACAGGTAGTTTAATTTGAATTGCATTTGGTTTCAGTATGACACTAGTACAGAAGAATAATGTTGGTTTTTTGGTATACTATTTGGACATGATTCAAGGTTTAAAAAAAAACAATGGAAAAGAGTTTGAAAATATGTATTCCTTTAATTCCCTCAAGAAATACTTGTTGAGTAGCAGGCATTCTACCAGGGAATTACTAAGACAGACTCAAGTTTAGTGGTAAGTGGGTTTCGTGCTAATGGAAAACACAGAAGCTAAGGGAGGTAATGACTGCCATTCGAAATGCTGGTACTTTGTCAGGAAAAAAAAGTATTTTAATGTTAGGTCAGGTCATACTGTTATGGAGGTGATATTGCTGAAGAAAATCTACATGCATGCCAAAGCCTGGAAGTGTGCGTGTATGTGTGTGGGGTATATGTGCATGTGCGTGTGTGGCATGGAAAACAAGCTGATGTGTACTTGCCAAAAGCATTTCTCTGCCATGATTCAGACAAGGTGGTGCTTTCAGGATCTGGAAGCTAGACTGGCAGAAAAAAGATGTGATTGAGCCTTCATCTAGCCAGCTAGCCCTTTCTGGTCCTTACATAAGTGACTCATTCCTTTTGTGTGGTTTTCTTAATGTATTCTGCATAAAAGTGGCTGTTACATCTAATAACAACAAAATATGTGATCTAATCATGCCCTACAAATTTATTTAACTCACTTCTTAACTATATTTATCCAAAATTTCCTTGAGCCCTATAGTTAAGGCTCATTTTTCCATAAACTCTACCACTTCTAGAGGTATTTATTACCACATATCACAGCTGTTTCATGTTTAGTGATGGCAAAGAAAATATTTTTAGGATCAAAAGCTATAATGAGGGCTGGGAATATGGCCTAGTGGCAAGAGTGCATGACTCATATACACGAAGCCCTGGGTTCGATTCCCCAGCACAACATATATAGAAAACAGCCAGAAGTGGTGCTGTGGCTCAAGTGGCAGAATGCTAGCCTTGAGCAAAAAGAAGCCAGGGACAGTGCTCAGACCCTGAGTCCAAGGCCCAGGACTGGCAAAAAAACAAACAAACTACAATGATCATTTGTAATCCCAGATTATTTTGTAGATGATACTAAGAAGAAATGGCTATGAATTGGATGAGATGAATATTTTTAAATTATTTATGTCTTTTATTATAGCTAATTCCTTAAAAACCTTTTATAAGTTAGAAGAGTATTTTTACAAGAACTTTAAAATACCCACAAAATAAATCTACAAAGAATGCAAACACTGGGCTCTAACTAGATGAGTTAAATGATTTTTGGCTTTTGTCAGTCATGGGGCTTGAACTCAGAGCCTGGGTGTTGTCCCTGAGTTCTTCTTGCTCAAGGCTAGCACTCTACCACTTTAAGCCACAGCACCACTTCAGGTGGTTTTCTGATGGTTCATTGGAGGTAAGAGTCTCACTGACTTTATCTGCCTGGGCTGGCTTTGAACTACAATCCTCAGATCTCAGCCACCAGAGTAGCTAGGATTACAAACATGAGCCACCAGTACCCAGCTACTTGAACATTTTTAATGGTACAGTATTACAGGGATTTTCTAATCTTCTGTGATTAACTATGGAAATTTTTATTTTTATTTTTACAACTGGTTAGATCATAAGACAGTGAATACTAATTTAAAAAAGAGCTACAAGTGTACCATTGAAAAAATTTATATGGAATATTACTTAAATCATTGCTTAAAGCCTGAAAATTATTTTTCCCTGATAATGTTGGTTATAAAAGAAATTTGGCCTAATATATTAGCAACATTGAGCTCTTTTTTTTTTTTTTTTTTTTTTTGGCCAGTCCTTGGCCTTGGACTCAGGGCCTGAGCACCGTCCCTGGCTTCTTTTTGCTCAAGGCTAGAGCACTCTGCCACTTGAGCCACAGCGCCCCTTCTGGCCATATATACGTGGTGCTGGGGAATCAAACCCAATGCTTCATGTATACAAGGCAAGCACTCTTGCCACTAGGCCATATCCCCAGCCCCAACATTGAGCTCTTTATTAAATTGGTTATACTTGGGCTGGGGATATGGCCTAGTGGCAAGAGCACTTGCCTCGTATACATGAGGCCCTGGGTTCAATTCCCCAGCACCACATATACAGAAAATGGCCAGAAGTGGCGCTGTGGCTCAAGCGGCAGAGTGCTAGCCTTGAGCAAAAAGAAGCCAGGGACAGTGCTCAGTCCCTGAGTCCAAGCCCCAGGACTGGCCAAAAAAAAAATTGGTTATACTTAAAATTTTACAAGCCGATGCTGGTGGCTCACGTCTGTAACCCTAGTTCCTCATGAAGCTGAGATCTAAGGACTGCAGTTCAAAGCCAGCCTGGGCAGAAAAGTTCCCACGAGACTCTTATCTCCAAAATCTTAAGCATTCAAAAACCAGAAATGGCACTGTGGCTCGAAGTGGCAGGGCACTAGCCTTGAGCAAAAGAGCTCAGGGGCAGTGCTCAGGCTTCTGAGTTCAAGCCCCACAACTGACCAAAATATAATAATAATAATAATAATAATAATAATAATTTGAGTTGATAGAACAGTTATACTAGACACATTTCCATAGAACTTTTTATTTTTCAAAGGGCTTTAAACGTTGAACTCTATCCCTCCTTCATCCTTCATTTGACGGAGGGAATACATGAGGCACTTGGATTGAAGAGATATGTCAAGAGTCATTGACAACTTGCCACCAAAGAATTCATAGTTTTAGGCTCAACAAATGACATTTATGGGAGAAATCTCCTAGCACTGCATCTAACTCATGGTAAACCCTCTCCAAATGTTAGCCATACTATGTATATTTAAAATTGTAATTCTTAAGCCAGATGTAGTGATACATACCTGTAATTCCAGCACCTGGGAGAATGAGACAAAAAGATCTCAAGTTAGAAAAGAGCCTGGGCTATATAACAGACCTGTTTAAAAAACAAGCTGGGCACCAGTGGCTTACACCTATAATTCTCAGGTGGCTGAGATCTGAGGAAAAGCTCAGGAACATCACCCATGCCCTTACTTCAAGCCCCTAGACTGGCACTAAAAAAATAAAATAAAAGTCTGAAACAATAATTTTCTTAAACAGAGTAAGGTGGCATTAACACTACAAAAAGAAAGCTAGTGTATGCCCCTCATCTAACCTTCCTGACATTTTCAGAAGGTATCCAGGAATCACTGCTCTCTACCAGACCTTAAATTCTTAAGTTCAAAAGGTTATGTGTGTATAGGATATCATAATGAAACCTCTTTGTTCAATTAATATATTATTTTAGAGGTTATGCATTTTGTCAGTGTGTGCATGTGTGTGTGTGTGTGTGTGTGTGTTACAAGGTGATACCAAATTTTAAAACCCTACATCTCTTGCCGGGGAGGGGTTGTTCGTTTTTTGGGGGGCATTTTGTTGTTGTTTGGCCAGTCCTGGGGCTTGGACTCAGAGCCTGAGTACCATCCCTGGCTTCTTTTTGCTCAATGCTAGCACTCTGCCACTTGAGCCACAGCGCCACTTCTGGCCATTTTCTATATATGTGGTGCCGGGGAATTGAACCCAAGGCTTCATGTATGGGAATAAAGCACTCTTGCCACTAGGCCATATTCCCAGCCCCTCTTGGTTTGTTTTTTTGTTTTGGTTTTTGTTTTGTCAGTCCTGGAGCTATGGGTTGAAGACCTGGGCACTGTCCCTGAGTTCTTTTTGCTCAAGGCTAGCATTCTACCACTGTGAGCCACAGATTTGTGAGTAGTTAATTGGAGATAAGAGTGGCACAGGAACTTTTCTGCTCAGACTGGCTTCAAACCATAATCCTCAGATCTCAGCCTCCTGCGTAGCTAAGATTATAGGCATGAGCCACCGGTTCCTGGCTCAAAATCCTGCATCTCTTATCTGGAGTCCTATCTACACCAGTGCCTCCCCTGGCACTAGGGGGCAGGGATTTTTTGCACATGGACAAATAATGGTAGAGACAATGGTCTGCTGAGATCCTCCTGAGGGACTCAAGCAAATTCTAATCCAGCTCTCACAGTTTCTTTTGTCTTCTTCCCACTCTCCCTTCCATACCTAGGTAGTCTATATGACAAATTCAAAGCCACACTTCTCCAGAGGGTAATAGAGCTCTATAGCCACCATAGTGATGTTGGCTGGCTCTTTATTCACCATAGCAGTGATCTATGGAGCTTGTGAACTGGGCTATCCAAACCACAATGCTCCTGACAGTGAATTCTCTGTCACTGGAGATAACTGAAGCTGAGACCAGACAATCCCTTGGGGATGTTGTAGAAGGTGTTAATTGGTCAGACAAGATAATCAGGAGAGACCTTTCATAATCAGTGCTTTTATAATTTCAAAGCTGCAGAAGTCACCTTTATGGAGGTGATCACAGCAGGCAGGATGTGTTAACAGCTATGTAAACTCCCTGGTGCACCCTCTTACAAGGAACTCAGCAATTGATGTTATGTTTGATAATTCACAGTACATCATGTGAAAAGGCCTGGGTTCCTTTGACCAAGGCAAGTTCTCTCTTGTCATATGGTCAGTCTTCAATGATGGAGAGAAAGTGAAACCTAGATGCACCTAATACAGCAATCTTATTCTACTTTCAGGTTGCTTTGTAGCATTACTGGTCTATCCACACTTACTTTACAGTTTAGAAGCTGTGCAATGATGAAATTTTGGGTTCATTTCTTGGGGTCTCTCCTATAGGCAACTCATTTTTTCCATATTTGGAAGCACAAAGATATAAGGAAGCTATAGTTTCTCTTTAAAGGAATATTCCTGGCAGCCATTCTTTATAAGTTCCTTTGTCTGCTGCTTAGGAAAGGTGCTGGCAAGAAGCCAGCATGTAGGAATTTAAAAGACAACTGGTACAGAACATAAATGTGTGCTAAAAATACTAAAACCAACAAGGATTCATCATCTGAAAGCAAAATAGACTCTGTATGCCCCTGCTTTCTGGACCTGCCTGCACCTATGATGGCTCTGCGCTATTCGGGGGTGACAGTAATTATGGAGCTGGAGTGCTCCTTGGCACTGACAAAGCTTGGAGCACAGGGATGGTTTCCATGGCAATGGCATCAGCATCTGAATGACTTCCTGTCACAACAAGTTGGTGATTTAATGAGTTCTTCACTTAATTCCAAAGGAAAGCTAGGGAATGGATGCTGTACTGTGGAGACCTTAGAGTAGCTCAGCCCACAGTCAGGGAGCCCTTTCCCCTAAGTGCAGCATCAGATAAAGTGCTCAAGGCTGGCACACAGGCAGCTCCAAGACGGGTACCAAGTGGAGGAATCCAGAATGAATATGCGGCCACACAGGCTGGGAGGATTCAGGGGCTGTTATTCTGGGAGTGTAAAAGTATCATGAGTCCCCGTTAGAAGTACTCTGATTCAAACATAAGACCTTGAATAGGTCACAGTTTACTTTGGGACATTAGGTACACATTCCTAAGTACCCCCCCCCGAACCTTCATAAAATAACCTAAGAAAGAGAAATAGACTTTAAGTTCTAATCATGTGCAAACATAAGGAAAAGGAGAAGGCATGTTTCCTTACTTTTTTTTTCAACATAGTAGATAATGAAACTTAATATGGAATCAGAATCATGTGAATACCTTCTGAAAAGGTCAAAGTGCATGTAAAAATTGACGTGAGAGGCAATATATCAGAATAGGAATGTTTCTGCAATTACCTTTCTTTCTTGCCCTTTTTTCCTAATGAAGATCTACCCTCAGTGTGGTGGAACAATGTAGCCATAGTCTAATGGATTCACTTGGGGCTGCATAGAAACAGAGGTGAGGTAGCAGTCCTTGCCCAGGAGCTCTTATTAGCAAGAATTGGAGTGGCATTCCATTTCTCTCATGTCCCTTTCCCCATTAGTTTGGTCAGTACTAGATCCCTCAAAGGATTTACTAACTCATAATGACAGATCAGATTCTGAAGGGAGCCTCAAATAGAATAATAATGAGTTCACTGACTGCTTCCTGGGTGCTGCAAGGGAGCTGCATGCTTTATGCACACCTTTCTCATTTAGCCTTGTGAAATACTGCAAGATGGGTAGTGCTCCCCTTTTCCAGATGAAAGACTAGGTCCTGAAGTGACTGTGTTGTTTGCCGGAGGTGCCCACAGCTAGAAAATAGCAGAATTGGGATTTCAGCCCTGTTCTCCTAAGACTCCTCAGCCCACATTCTTTTCCACCGAAGGTACATGCTGTTTGATGGGGCCTGGGGAGATGGGTAAGTGCCCTTCCTCACCTCCTCCTACACCAAGCAATGACCCCTGCCCACTGACTCCCAATTATTATTATAAAGCAGGTGGGCCAGAGCAAACGTAGAAAGAAGAAAAATCATAGGCTACTGGAAAGATTCACTTTATCTTCTGTCAAATATCTTACCAGACCAAGTAAAAATATTGGAGATTTGACTTCTTTAAAGCATGTATTTTTATGCCTACAATAGATAAAGGTGTAGATATGGGGTGTGTGTACAAGTGTGTGCTCAGTGGCCAAGGTCAGTCCTTTTCTGTTTTTTATATTTCTTGGTTTTATGGTTTGGGTTTGGTTTGGTTTGGTTTAGGGGTCTTGTTTGGGGGTTTGCAGTTGTTGTTGTTGTTGCTGTTGTTGTTGTTGTTGTTGTTGTTGTTGTTGTTGTTGAAATGGAATCTCCCAAACTTTTCTGTAAGGACTGGCTATGAACTACAAACTTCCCAATGTCAGCCTCCTGCATAGCTAGGAGTACAAGTGAGCCACTGGTGCAGACTCCTCTTTTAATAAAGATAAGGAAAAGCAGTTGATGTGGCATTTGCAATGAACATAAAGTTCATTCCGTCTGTATGCAAATGTGCTGACCTTCAAAACTGACTTCTGACATATTTTCATGGGATTCCAGAGAGTTATTGGCCTATCCTTCTTTTCAAACCATGACAGTAGGGAATAAGAAAAGCTTGTCAGTGTTTTCTAAAAGTACTTCCCTAAGATATAGCCAACAGCAAAACTTTTTAAAAAGTAGTTTCTGTTCTTTGCAATATATTATCACATACATTCACATTATCACACATGTGTGCTTGCACATGCCCACAGGACTTGAGAAGTGGATAGAGAAACAATGAGAGCAAAAGGAGTTTTGTCTTTTAACAAAATCCAGAGTAGATTATGTACTCTTCAGTCATTACACAATGTACTGACTTGAACCACAGAGTGATTTATGCTCCCAAATGATTTAGCAATAATTCTCTACTAAAGACAAGACATAAAAGCTTCTGCAGCAGAGTACTGTTTCCTGAAAATAAATGGATGGATGAATAGATTTATGATGAATGGAGAGAGAACTGAGGATCTAGGTTCCAAGCCAGCCCAGGCAGGAAAGTTTATGACACTCTGATCTTCAGTTAACCACCAAAAAGACAGAAGTGGAGGTGAAGTTGTAGCTCAAATGCTACAGTGCCAGTCTTGAGGAATAAATCTCAGAGATAGTACCCAGGCCATGAGTTCAAGCCCTAGTAATGTGTGTGCATGTATCAATGCACACATATAACTTCAGGCATACATTTGTGTTTACATACATTCCTTGAGGCATTATTTTTTTTTTCTTGGTGTCCTGGGATTTGACCTCAGGCTTCATGTGTGCTAGGCAGGCACCTTACAATGGAGCCATGCTTCCAGCCATTATGTTCCCTGAGAGTGCCAGTGCACAAATTATTTCTGTAAAAAGACCTGAAAAATTATTTTTCAAGAAACTCAGTACATTGGGCTTTTAGATAAAAATCCGAAGACAAAAAAGGTTGGTTGCTATGACAATAATAGCTAAGACTGCATATGCATGTTAGAAGTCAGGAGAGGCTATGGAGAATGTAAGTCATTGTGCTTAGGATTTTAGCTTTTGTAAAGTTTTAGTAAAACCTTTAAAAAACATCTGTGACTGATACAAAATAAGCATAGGTAGGTATCAAGGGTTTTCTATACTTGGTTTAGAATTTAGATATGAAAAATCATCACCACATAAACCAAAATAATATCAGTACAGGTTGGACAAGTTTTTTTTTTTTTTTTAGGTTGGACAAGTATTTACAATCCAGTAGGCAAGGGTCTTGGAAGTAAAGATACAGTGATTTTGCCCTATTGACATAATGCACTGACCAGACATAAAGCCAGGATGAATTAACCAAATGACTACCTTTAGACCTCTTAGAGCAGGGCTGGGGATATAGCCTAGTGGCAAGAGTGCCTGCCTCGAATACATGAGGCCCTAGGTTCGATTCCCCAGCACCACATATACAGAAAACGGCCAGAAGCGGCGCTGTGGCTCAGGTGGCAGAGTGCTAGCCTTGAGCGGGAAGAAGCCAGGGACAGTGCTCAGGCCCTGAGTCCAAGGCCCAGGACTGGCAAAAAAAAAAAAAAAAAAAAGAACTCTTAGAGCAAATGGAGAGGCCTACCTGCTTCTATTATATTTATTTAAAAAAAAAACAACACCTATGTTCAGTGTTGAGACCAGTGTAGTTCACAGATGATCTAACCCAGTCCTGTCTTCCCTGAGACCCTAAAATAAACATCCCACAGTACTCTCTGCTTGCCTTTTATCCCAAGAACAAAATTAATTAACCCAATCCTCCTCCTGTTTGGAGATTTAAGGTATATCACTGTTTTATTCAATCATGTATACTGTTTTGACAAATAGAAAGCCACTATCATAAAGCTAAAAAGTCATTGCTTTAACACACAGGGCATTATCTACAAAGACATAGTAGGCTGCTTCTCATGGCTCCACAGTCTGCTCTGTACAACCCATGGTGCCTCTCACCTAGATCTAACAGGAAGACAGTCCTTGTATTTCAAATAACTCTCACCAGATTACCAATGAGCTCATTTATCATCATGGATCCCAGGACTGGAACGGAGCTAAAGACAGGGGACCCGGTTTCCTCATAGGCTGCCCTCCCCAGATAGTCCCGCCAGTGATAGCCATGGGGTTTACCGTTCCTAGGCATTGATCAGGGCTGTGTTGCAAAGGCCTCATTGGATTGGACTGTATTTAAGACACAGGGATATTTATAAGTTATTCATTGCTCTGTGTTCCCAAACTGCTGGCTTACCTTGTACACTGCCTTCTATAGAGTCCACAAGTGCATTTTCCATGGGCCACAAGGTATAAACAATCACACTGATTTTGCTCCTAAATGTCCCTTCCCCTTAAGTCTACATGCCTAGACATGAGGATCAATAATGTGCTAATAAGTTGATGAGGACACAGCTGAAATAGGGCTTGCCTGGTGTCACAAGAGAGGCAGTGTGCCTCACCTCCTTGTCATGCTGTGGGAAGCAGGTGGTGGGCAGGTCAGCACATGTGTGCATGTAAGACAAGGCATAGCAACAGCTGTCCCAGCTCCCCAGGAGAGAACCAACAGGACATTAGTCTGGGCAGTGAGGGGCAAGTGTTTGCTTCCTTTTCCTGGAAAATTTTCCTGTACTTCTAATACTGCAGCCATTCTCCAAGGCCCACTGATTACTTAGCACCTCCATTTCTTCCCTCTTTTGCTCTGTGAGGCCCGAAGTATATACAAATGAAGAAGGCAGAAGGCAAACAAGGCAATGCTATGAGCATGTCAAGAGCTATTATAGATGTGTTTCCAGAGCTCAGGGGGCTCCCACGAAGAACTGGGAGGGAAAGACTGTCTTCAGAGACTTCATGGACGAGAAATTAGCCAGGTTGAAAGCTGAGGAAGAAGTGTTCAAGTAAGAGAGGGTATGCTGGGAACCACTTCAGAGGAAACTAAGAGTTAAGGATCTCTATAAGGGATTGGAGGGTAAGAATAAGGAAAGGGGTCAGAGATGGGGGGGAGCAAGTAAATGACAATAATATGTGCAAAGGATTTCTAAGCAGATTCTTTTTTGTGCATCAGAATACTCTCTTGGAGCTGGGATTGGACTAAAGGCTCTCTAATTCTGTCTAAGGTCTTTTCATTCTACTAACTATACTGAGACAGACTTTACTGAGACAGAATCCATATACAGTTCACCCATTTAAAGTACACAGCTCAGTGGGTTTAGTATATTCCGAGTTGTGCAACCATCATGATCAATCTGGATTTCTAATGGAAACCCTTTAGCAGTCATCCCTGACCCCCATCAGGGGCCCTTAACCCCCATTTCCTGTTCCATTTCTTCCTACTTTACCCCTGTTATGCTAAAATAAATACTTGCTAAAACACCCAAATATAAACATGTAAAAATAAACCCCCACCAACCTCCAGGGAACTATAAAATTTTATTTTCTGGGGCTGGGGATATAGCCTAGTGGCAAGAGTGCCTGCCTCGGATACACGAGGCCCTAGGTTCGATTCCCCAGCACCACATGTACAGAAAACCGGCCAGAAGCGGCGCTGTGGCTCAAGTGGCAGAGTGCTAGCCTTGAGCAGGAAGAAGCCAGGGACGGTGCTCGGGCCCTGAGTCCAAGGCCCAGGACTGGCCAAAAAAAAAAAAAAATTTTATTTTCTGTCCCTATAGATTTGTCTACTCTAGATATTTTCTATAAATGAATCATATCAAAATAGTCCCTTGTAACTAAGGACTTTTACTTGCATAATGTCTTCATGTTTACCCATGTTGGAGCATGTATTGGAACTTTAGATTGTCAAGTAATATTCCATTGCACATATAACACCACATTTTGTTTGTGTTTGTCAGTGAATAGTTTTTGCTATTAGGAATAACTTTTGGAGGAACTGCCTGATGATTTTTCAAAGCAGGTGCATCATTTTTTATATTTCCACTGACAGTATAAGAGGGTTCTAATTTCTGCATTCCTTGCCAACATGTGTTACTATCTGTCATTTTGGTTATTGCCATTCTCATTGCTTGAAGCATTTCTCACTATGGTTTTGAGTTACATTTCCCTGGTGACTGTACTGTGTATAGCATCTTTCCCTGGATTTATTGGCTACTTGTGTATCCTCAAACATATAACATGTGTGTCTTATATGTATATCATATCAATTTAGATTCTCTGTCCTTCTTAAGAAATTTCATTAGCACAAGTTATTGTACAAAAGTTTCATTATGCTATTTACATACACACGATAATGTAGTTTGCTCAAATTCACACCATCTATGTTACTTTTTCTGTATTACTCGTTCTCCCTCCTTTTTAAACAGTTTTTAGTGGGTTTCATTAAGCTGTTTGCATACATGCATATGGTATACTTCTATCATATTCTTCCCATCATCATCTCTTTTCCTCCCTCTCCTGTGGATTCCTCCAAAACATTTCCTGTTACAATCATGTCATAGTGTTGGGTTTTTTACATCTACTCTACATTCCATGTATGAGTGGACACATGCAATGTTTGTCTTTCTGAGATTTCTCTACATGTTTCTTAGGATATTTGTCTTTTTATTATTGAGCTCTTAAAGTTTTTTTTTGTTTTTGTTTTTGCTTTGTTTGGTTTTGGGGGCAGTCTTGGGGCTTGAACTCAGAGCATGGGTGCTGTTCCTGAGCCTCTTTTGCTCAAAACTAGCACTCTACCACTTGAGCCACAGCACTACTTCTGGTCTTTTCTGAGTAGTTCATTGGAGATAAGAGTCTCATGGACTTTCCTGCTGGGGCTTTCTTCAAATGTGATCCTCAGATCTCAGCCTCCTGAGTAGCAAAGGATTACAGATGTGAGCCCCCAGTGCCCAGCTTCTTAAAATTCCTTACATTCTAGATACAAGGCTCTTTTTTTCAGACATATGATTTATAAGCATGCTCCTCTTCTATACTAAGGGTTTTCTTTTTCACTTCCTTGGTAGTATCATTTGAGACACATAAGATTTTTTTTTATTTTAGTGATGTTCCACTTATATGGCTTTTTTTTCCCTTGTGCTTTTAGTTTAAGATCATTTTTTGGCCAATGTCAAGTTATGCATACACAATGTATGGTAAACCAAAAATGACTTCCAAAGGTATGTCCATGGCTCAGTCCCCAGAACCTGTAAGTGTATGCTTATTTGAAAAGAGGGTCTTTGCCAGTGTCAGTATTTGAAAGCTATTGAAATGAAGAGACTATCTTGGATTATTCAGCCGGGCCCAAGTACCACTTAAAAGTGTCCTTACCAAAGAAATTCAGCCAAGCATGTGGCTCATCCTTTTACCCCATCTACTTAGGAAGTGAGGATCAGGAGGATCACAGTTTAACCCAGACAAAAAGTTGATAAGATCTCTCATGTCAATCAAGAAATTGGACATGCTTGTGTGCACCTACAGGAGGATTGTGGCTTGAGTCTGGGCCTGGATAAAAACATGAAACCCTATCTGAAAAATAACCAAAGAAATTACATTGGGACAGACTTTTCTTTTTGTGTGTGCATTTGCCTTTGGTTTTCTTTTTTCAAAACCATTAGTTTACTTAGCATTGCAACACAAAATACTATATTATAAACTGGTTGTGGTCATGTGTGCCTTTGGTCTCAGCTGAGGAAAGATGATGATCTAGGCCCTGGACTTCCAGACCAGTCTGGGCAACTTAGTACTCATCCCCCCAAAATAAAATGCTACATAGAATCTAAGAATCTATCTATTATAAAGTGTACCATTATTTTGTCTTGCATGAAGGAAAACAGCCCTGCTAAGGTAGTCTCCAAAGTAAGGAGCATTCCAGTTCAAAGAGATTAAAGAATGAAAAACATTTGGGCCGCAGAATCAGGGAAACACAGCAATACATGGAATCTTTTCTGTGCTAACTCCAGACGTCTTATGACTGACTATGGAAAGACTGAAGGTGGGCATAGCCGCTTTCCCTGGGCTGCTCCTTTTCTCTCTCACAGCTGTTGACATCTATTGCTTTACTTTTCCATTGTTAGTAATAATATTTACATTATTTTCTACTTTGACACTAATTCTAAAGTCCCAACCCCATTTCTATTGCTGTAATTTTATAAGCATTACTTCTTTTAGAGCCATTGGTGTACTAGAATCACACTTTAGGATTTTTAGGAATTCCTTGTTAAGAATTCCTTCTTTTCTCTGCAGATCCCTGAACTACTTAATGGCCAACCCTCAGTCCAAGTCATTCATTTCATACTTGAGTCTTTTTTAGTTTTTTGAGACAGGGTCTCTCTGTGTAGCCTAGGCTAACCTTGAACTTACTATGTAACCCAGGCTGGTTTCTCAATTCTCCAGTCTGGGATAGTAGATTACTATTCTTATAGACCCTCTCTTCAGTTCCTCAATCTTTCTTCTAGACTTGAGACCAACGATTTCTTTTGTTTATTGTTGTTGTTGTTATGGGGCTTGAACTCAGGGCCTGGGCACTATCCCTGAGCTTTTTCACTCAAGGCTAGAGTGCTACCATTTTGAGCCACAGCACCACTTCCAGTTTTCTGGTGGTTAATTGGAGATAAAAGTCTCATGGACTTTCCTGCCCAGGTTAGTTTCAAACTGTGATCCTCAGATCTCAGCCTCCTGAATAGCTAGGATTACAGGCATGAGCCACTGGTGCCCAGCTCAACAATTTTTTTCATTAAGGACCAGATAGTCATTTAGGGTTTGAAGATTATAACTATTATAAGCACGGGGCTCTTTTATTGTGACACCAAAGTAGTCATAAACAATATGTAAACATATAGACATGTCCATGTTCCAATAAGCTTCATTCTCAAAATCATACAGACAACTATAAACTAGGTGCCTATATTTGCTAGCCTCTGATCTAGAAGAATAAATCTTGGCTCTCATTCTAACAAGACTATGAAGATTTCAGTTTGGAAGGTTTTTAATTATCTAAATTGAAATGACTGTGATATGGGTCACACACACATACACACCAAAAAAAAAAAAACCCTGAACTTCTTAAGATGTGGTTAATGTGGGTGATCTTAGAGCCCTGGAGGGAAACAAGCCTACTGAGATTGCACCCTTCACATTTCTCCAATCCATGAGCAAATCAAACAAGACAGAGCAGAGACGCATCTTTCATCAATTACACATTTCTAGGTCAAAAGTGACCTTTCAACTCCACAAATATAATTTCTTCACCAAATCCACTTCCTCCTGACAAGAAGTGTGAACTCTTGGATTTCTAACTATGAAAGGCTGCAATTCATGGGACTTTTTTTCCCAAAGTACCAAAATAAAGTCTTAGGCAATAAACTTACGAGTCAGTAACAATTGCTGGACAGCTGCCAGTGTTCAAGGGTGTCAAATGGAAAACTCCAGATTTACCACCCAGCTCAGATTCCAGGAGATAAGACGAACTTTAAAGTGAAATAAATACTGCATAACATTTTCTTATTCTTGTGGTCAATTTTTCCCCCATCTCAAATCAAATTCCAAGAAACTAATCAATTGGCCTTGCCTGTGGAAGTATCCACTTACCTGACAATTTAACCATTTCAAGAAGAGTCATAATTCATGTAACCTAAATAGCCACATGTAGGATTTACCTTAATATCCAAATTAACAAGAACCCACTCACTTTAGTCAACCATGTTCATAAAAGTCAGTTTGTAATCTAAAATGGCTGACACAATAGAATCTTGTTTTCTCTTACCAACAAATGACTTGTAGTTCACATTGGGTTTTTTTCCCAGACCTGAAAAATTGTAGAATCAAGCCTGTAGCTTAAGAACACCCATATATCTCTTCTTTCCCCTTAGCAATGTTCTACCTCTCTTCAAAATCAGAATTCAGCATAAAAAAGAAATTTACTCTTCTTCCTCAAGTGACTGCAATAGTGTTTTTGAAGGGATCTTCAAAAATAGTATATAAATTGTCATGTGTTTTATATCAAGATTACATAAGCACAGTATAGTTTTTCTCCCTTATCAGAGATTGAAATCTGTTTTAAATGAATGTTTTTTGCTACTATTTACTAGATGTGCTTTGCAACAAGTACTACATACTTGGCCTCAAAATGAAAACTTAGCAATGAAAACTTACCTCAGTGAGTTAGATACTGTGTTTTCAGTTGTGTTATACATTTTTGCATACACTAAGATGGGTCTCATTTTCTAAAAATATACCATTCAAACTGCTTATGGATTAAACTCAAGTGGAAAGAACTTCTAGTGGGAAAATAGCACATGTCTTGTATGTGATATTCTCATCTCAGGTCTTACTAAAATGTCTGTGTCGTTTTGCAAAGACTAACGAATCACAAGCAGCAACGGGTGCAGCTGGATAGACTTAGCTGAATGATTTCCATTTTTCAAAAGAAAAAAACTTTTGTGTGTTAACTTTGCATTCCCTGTTCATACTTGGGAAAGCAGAATGACTGAGTTGACACCTGTTGCTCACTGCTGACTGAAGCACAGCAGCTGTGGGGTCTTGAGATGACCCCATTCTGTGTTCACTCAGTTAAGAGTCCTTGTAACCCTCCAGCTGGCCCCACAATGCCAGTCATGGGCCCTTCTCCACAGGAGGTAGAAAGAGACTGTTGCAGTAAGGAAAATGCTATCCCTAAAATGAGGAGTTAATATTAGCCCTAACATTTGTCAGGGGAGCAATAACAGCAACACCCTCTTCAGCTGTTCTTCATACTTTACCCTTTGCAACAGATTGCTACAGGATTCACACGTAGGTATTGTCCCCATTACAGATTTATTTGTCCATCCTAGGCACACTTCCCTAAGAAACAGAACCCTTGTTGCTTGTCTACACTTGCCCTCTTATTACCTTGTTCAGGGACTGTCTTCTTTAAAATTAATTAACTACAAAAGTCATTGTGTACACTGGGAATGTAGCTTAGTGGTAGAGTGCTTGCCTAGCATGCATGAAGCCCTAGGTTCAATTCCTCAATACCACATACACAGAAAAAGCAAGAAGTGGCACTGTGGCTCAAGTGGTAGAGTGCTAGCCTTGAGCAAAAGAAGCTCAGGGACAGTGCCCAGGCCCTGAGTTCAAGATCCAGGTCTAGCAAGAAAAAAAAGTCATTGTGTGTTCATGGGGAAATTTTGAAGAACATAGAAAAGGAAAAAAGGAAAAAAAGAATCACCTGTAATCTTGGTGTACAGAAATAACTACTGTTCCTACCTTGGAATCTATGAAATTGTGACAGAAAGCAATTTTTGTACCGTGTGTCACTTAATTTACCATGAGCAATTTCTCAGACAGAAAAATCACTGGAAAAATCACACAAAAATCACTGAAAAATCTGTTGGGACATTTTAATAATTCAAAAAGAATTTTTGGTTGGCCTAAACATTTTTTTTTGCTCAAGGCTAGCACTCTACACAAACTCCACTTCTGGTTTTCTGGTGGTTAATTGCAGACAAGAATCTCACAGAGTCTGGGAATGTGGCTTAGTGATAGAGTCCTCACCTAGCATGCATGAAGCCCTGGGTTCAATTCATCAACACAACATACACAGAAAAAGCCAGAGGTGGGTACTGTGGCTTAAGTGGTAGAGTGCTAGCCTTAAGAAAAAAGAAGCTCAGAGACTGTGCTCAGGCCCTGAGTCAATACCCTAGTTATGGCCTCTTGATTAGCTAGCATTATTGGCGTGAGTCACCAGGACTCATCTAATTTTCAAATTTTTAGTTATGATTTATAATGAGCATCCTTCAATTAAATGTGTGGCATTTCAGAATATTTCATTTCGATGAATTTAGAAGTGTATACTGCAGAAGGGAAAAGTTAATGTGAAATCCAGAGGTTTGTGGAGAGCATGATACAGGCTCAACTTCAATGTGGAAGAGTGTGGCCAAGAGGACTAGCAAGGGAACCCGAAACCTGGGAACTGGAGGATAAGTGGAACATAAACATCGGAACAAGCTTAGGCTTTTTCCTGAGGGCACTGAGAAGTTAAAATGAGACTTTTAAGCCAGAGATCAGACCTACACCTTCAAGGTGAGCATCTGGAGGATGCCTACTCTGAATACAGCTTGAAGAGTGAATGGCAGTCAGGGAGACCAGAGAGGAAGCTGTCAGAATGCTTCAGATGAGATGCTTCCAGGCAGAAAGGAGAAAGGAGAAAAAGAGGTGGGGGTGGAGCTAATTTAGGCATAGACATGGTAATGGGTCACCAGGAGTGAAAAGAAGAAATTAATGTGCCATCATGAAGGATCCGTAGGCTTCCGGCTTAAGCTGGTGGGCAGGTGGATGGACAATAAACCCAGCTGCTTCCCCTCCCGGTAGAGATGCCAGTAGGCAGCGCAACACAAGTTTGGAGATTTACAGCTCCAATAGGCTAGAGGTACTGGACAGAACTAGGAACTACTAGCAAACTGGATTGTCTGAAGCTATGAAAACAGAGGAAGGGGCAAGAGGAGGAGACAGCAGGGAAAGTAGAGCAGGAAGAGAACATGTACATGGAAGCCACTTGAGAGAATGCTCTAAGTGTTTCAGGGAGGTTAAAGAACAAGAACAGAGATAGAAAAACAGTTACTGACAGAATTCAGTGATTTGGAAAAACCCTTGCAAAAAAGGTGAAAGGGTGAGGTATAATAGTTCAACTTGACCTCAACTTGATTGGGTTAAGAAATGTCTGCCTATCCAGGGTTGGTGGCTCATATCTGTAATCCTGGCTACTCAGGAGGATGAGATCTGAAGATTGAGGTTCAAAGCCAGCCCGGGCAGAAAAGTCCTCATAAGATTCTTATCTCCAGTAAAGCACTCAAAAACGGGGAGTGGCACAGTGGCTCAAGTGGTAGAGTGCTAGCCTTGTGCACAAAGAGGCTTGAGGACAGTGTCCAGGCCCTGAGTTCAAGCCCCACAACTGACAAAAGAAATGTCTGCCTAGAGTGCTAGCCTTGAGCAAAAAGAAGCCAGGAACAGTGCTCAGGCCCTGAGTCCAAGCCCCAGAACTGGGCAAAAAAAAAAAAAAAAAGTCTGCCTAGAAGGTTAGTAAAACACACCTCCAGGTATGTCTGTGAGGGCATTCCAGAGGCCACCAAAGAAGGCTCTGACCCAATGAAGGGATTAATCCCTTCACGGGTTATATGATGGCTTTTTACGGAAGGAGAAAGGTCCTTGGGGGTGTATCTCTGCCTGGGCCCTTCCTGTGAGACACTCTCCACCACCACCACACAGTGGAGCACATCACATGTTGAGAACAAGAACACCCCATCAGGTTCTGCCCAAGCATATGTGGCCAGGCAACCACAGGCTGGGACCCTCTGAAACCATGGGCCAAAATGAAGAATTTCTCTCTCTAATATTGTTTACATTAGGGATTATGGCCTCGGTGGCACAAAGTCTGCCTTCTCAATGAAGAAAGCTCTCATTTGTGTGTAACCACCAGACAAAATTAACCTAGAGAAGTCCAAATACAGTTGTTTTACACTTAGGAATAAGAGTGGAGGGCCTCAGTTCTGCTGCAGTCAATTGGGCAAGTTGGTCTCTAAGCACTCAGAAGACCAACGTTGAATTTTTAGTAAGACTGTCGCCCTAACTTTGGTTCTCTGCTTTTATCCTTTTCTTTTTAGCTTTTGGTTTTGTTTGTTTGGTTTTGGTTTTTGTTGTTGTTGTTCGTTGTTTTTTGCCAGTCCTTGGCCTTAAACTCAGGGCCTGAACACTGTCCCTGGCTTCTTTTTGCTCAAGGTTAGCACTCTGCCACTTGAGCCACAGCGCCACTTCTGGCCGTTTTCTATATATGTGTGCTAGGGAATTGAACCCAGGGCTTTCATGTATATGAGGCAAGCACTCTTGCCACTAGTCCATATTTCCAGCCCCTCTTTTTAGCTTTTGGAGAAAGGCTCTTGCTATATTACCCAAACTGGCCTAGAACTTGTGATCCTCATTTTCTCAGCTTCCCAAGGACTAAGATTATCACCACACCCAGTTCTCTGCTGCAATATCCCACTCCCGCACCCATCTGTGCTTCTTAAAGCACATAGGTCACTGTAAGATGTTGGCAATATACTGATAAATCTCCTATAGTATTAATTTCTAAATTGGATCAAACCCCCTTACCTTGCAGATATGTACTTGTCTAGAGGTTCGATAGGAAGCAACTCCTATATGGTTGAAAGATATTTTCTGACTCAGGATATTTTTATTCTTTCTTTGGTGCTTGATTCAGAGACCTCCTCACCTCTTCAGCTAGAAGTTGTCAGTAGATTTCTTGGCAACCATTCTGGAGCCAGTGCAATAATTTAAGAATGTCCCAGTCTTGTTGAACAGTCTATAAGATGCCCTTCTTATCAGGTTGCTGCTTTACAGATGGTGACATAGCCATGAGGTATAAGTGCTGTTTTGTGATTCCTGATACTAGTGTTGAGATGTGAATTGCTCCTGTTCAGTAAGCAAATAATGTAATACTCTAGAAGCTTACATGTCAGCATCTCTACACAGCATTATTGTCTGTGTATGTTTTAAACTTACTCCCCCTATGCTGATCATGTTTATCAGGGAATAGAATAATCTAGCCAAATGTTTATTGAATGTTTCTCCATCATTCCAGGATTAATCATTATGCATGCCCATGACCATTTGTGTTTGATTCACACAAGAGGCTAATAATGCTTTGAACCAGGTTTAGAAAATTGGGAATTAATGTGTCTAAATGCTGAGCTATTGACTTTTTTTCCCCAAGAAAAAGACTAGCCTTTATGGAATCCTTCCAACAAAACTTTTATTTACCCTTCTTTGAGTTTAACTTGGTGTTGCAGAATAAATTCAGTATATAAATCAGCATGACCCGGTAAATTCAAAAGTAAATGTCTTAGAAGGAGCTCCCAGTTGTAGGACTCAACCATAAGCACTAAAATGAAGATTCAATCACTACTGCACTACTGAGGTCCTTTTGCTCCTTCCATCTGTCTGTCTTCCCACATTTTTTAGTATGTTGACTTCGTCTTGCCCTACTATATGCTCTGCCCAGGGGAAACCTTGGCCCCAGGCAGCCTCGAGCCTATGCAATGCCAAGTTAGCGGCCTAGAACCTTTTTCACTCCATATAGGTGAACCCCAAATAAAGTAGCTGGTCCTGTGTGGATTACATGCCATCCCCCAGCCTGGAATGTACAAGGCCAGGAGTTAGAGAGAGTCCTGGGATTGGTGAGCCCATATCAGGCTCATCTCTAAGACCAGGAAACAAGACCCTGGGATGGGCAGCACCTGCTAGGGTTGGGTGGGGAGGATCAAACTTCCATAGGGAATGAATGAACATAGAAAACTGCAGAGAGGGAGTCAGCAGACAGTGATGTCAATATCAAGATGTTCTTTTCTCTTGAATGATATCTTTCATTCTCGTTCTAGAGTCTGGTGAGTCACCTAACATTGTATAATATATTCTCTCATTTAATTCTACAACCATCCAAGCTATTTGTTACTCTATTAAACATACTTTAAAGATGGCCAAGAAGCTAAGAAAGGTTCTGTGACTTACTACCATACACAGACTATATCTAAGGAGCTAGATCAGAACAAATCTGGCTCCCTTTTCTGTTCCCCTGGTGTCAGTACCTTGAGTATTGGTTGCCTGTGGTTTATAGCTGCATTTGTCTGGTTGCCCCAGATTATATTTACTGCAAAGCTCCATAGGCCTCCTCTAGAGCCTCAGGACCTCTGTGGATGCCGCAGGAGTCCTCTTACTGTCTCGAGTAAGCAATGTCTCTAGTAAGCTCCTGGCATTGTGCCATGGCTTCATCTCATTTAGGGGCTCACTTGACCATTATGCCTCTTTCTCCTTTCTCAGAGACCTTAAAACCACTGAAGCAAGCTTAAGCCTAAAGCCATTCCTTAAGCCAATGGCTCCTCTCCACCACAAAATGCTGTAGAGGCCCAGCACCCACCATCCACTGTCAGTGCCTCCTGCTTACATCCTGCTCACATTCACAAAGCACCCCAGCAGTTTACTGTCCACTGTAGTCTTCTTACTTAAGTCCTATACACATGTACACATGCACACACAAGATGATGACATCCATTCCTAAGGAGTTCTAAGAAGAACAGAAAGAGGGTCAGGCATCCTTCATGCCCCACACTTCAGGGGCAGCAACATCTTCCATTTGCAGAGGGCCTTCAACCCCTTGCTCATCCTGGCAGTCTTGCTCTTCCTTCTGCCAGGTTTCCTGCTCCTCTGGAGCAACTCTTTGTGCCCTCTGGGACCCTATCTTACTGGGCAGGTACCTTGCTTGATGATCCTTTTTCCCAGCTCACACTTAGCTCCCTGTCCCCATGTACTATTCTCAGAAATGACCGCAGAGCTAAGAGAAGATCCGATGCAGGTTCAAATCAGGGTCAGGGTGAATACAGGCATGTTCAAGTTTGTGGGCAGAATTCCAACACTAGCTTTACATCTTACACATGATGATATGGAAGTATGGAAGTATTATCAGAGATATCATCTGCCAGTCTGTGTTAGTTTCCTATTGCCAGAGATTTGGTGGCTGAAAACCACAGAAGCCATTCTCTATTCTAAAGGACAGCAGTCCCAAGCCAGTGTCCCTGGGCTGATGTTAAAGTGAGGGCAGGGCCTGGTCCCAGGCCTCCTGTTCTGCTGCTCTGGTCAAACCTTCCTATGCTCTCTATAGGGACACCTGTGGTGGTATTTAGAGTCTACCTGGAAGCTGGGGATATGGCCTAGTGGCAAGAGTGCTTGCCTCCCATACATGAAGCCCTGGGTTCAATTCCCCAGTACCACATATACAGTAAATGGCCAGAAGTGGCACTGTGGCTCAAGTGGCAGAGTGCTAGCCTTGAGCAAAAAGAAGCCAGGAACAGTGCTCAGGCCCTGAGTCCAAGGCCCAGGACTGGCAAAAAAAAAAAAACCTAGAGCCTACCTGGGTCATCTAGAGCCGTCTCCCCCCCTCAAAGACCATACACAGTCATATATTTACAGGCCTTTTTGCCATTTGCAGATCCTGGGGTTTAAAATATAGAAGTGTTTGGAGCTGTTGGTAAGCTACACACAGCCTCTTTCCCATAGTCTCCCCTCCTCACTTCAGGGCCAGCCCCTCACACCCTCAACTTCCTCACCAAGAAAACAGCTTCCTTGTATTTCCCTCACTCTCCCACTTCAATGTCTTGCTTCAGCTCCCCAGAGGCTGAGAAAGGCTGGACATTTCCTCCAACCAGGCTGTCTTCCTCCCCAGGACCACTGGCCCAATGAGGCAAGAGGATAGATGTCACAAGAGATCATTTTACTACCATCACAATCAGATGATTTTTTTCATTTATGGCTTTGACTAGTATGGCAAAGGTCTTGCCTCTGTCTTTCGGCCAGGATATAATCTAAAGTCAATAAGAACAGAGAGTGTGATCTTGGCTAGTTCACAGTGCTGCCCTGGCTGGGTCATGACTTGACATTGTGCTCTGGTGGACTTCCCATAGCCCTCTTCCTCCAGTGGTGAACCACCATCACCTCAGCACCCAGGGCAGATTGGCCACACCAAGCATAGCTTTGGATGCCCTTAGTGTCTCTGAAGCACCTGTTTGGAGGGAGACTTGGTGTGTCTATTATCATGATTAGCAGAAAGTTGGATCTTATGCCAGAAACTGGGATGGTAAAGGGCAAGGGAGAAATTCCCATTTTGGTCTCAGTGGAAGAGAGAACCCAGCAGTGATGTGCATGACATCCTGCCCCTGCTGCCCTTTGGCTTTGGCTCCTTTCTGGCATGGCAGAGGCTAGGGCAGGGCAGTTAAGGAACAGGGTAGAGACTATATATAACTATAAATTTCCTCTTTACTATAAGAAGAATTCTTTTTTTTTAATTATAAGTAGCTGCACGAAGGAGTTCCACTATGTCAGTTTGTGAAGATAATGCATACTGATCAATTTCAAAGAAGAATTCTCTTGAAAGGGAATGGAAGACTTCAGAGAGTCAGTGAGAAAGTTTTCTTGTTTGGCTATCTCCTTGTCCAGAATAAATATATACAGAAAATAGAGGTTCATAGTGACCAGCCTACAGAAACAGAAAGCTTCAAAGTCAGGCATGGTGGCACATACCTAGCACTTGGGAGGCTGAAATAGGAAGATCTCCAGTTCCTGCCTGGGCTATGTAATGAAAGACCATGTCTCAACATTTAAAAAAATGATTCAAAGAGGAGGATGACAAGCATCCAGGTGAACAGCTACAGTCTTCCTGTAGTTACCCAGCCCAAAGCTTCACTGTTGCATAAGCCTTTGACACAGACATCTCTGGGAGTCTACAGTGAAGTGTCTTCAAACTCACATGACTGAAGATCTCTTTCAAACTCAGAACTAGGAAAAGACTTATAGTAGATATTGTGATAAATTAAAATAGAAGACTTAGACAATTTGAAGAACAAATAATTTCAGCCTAGTATGCATAAATCCCTGGGTTCCATCCCCAGCACTGTGATGAAAAGAAAAAAGGTATTTATACTGTCTAAAACCACAAAGGAGAGCCAGAATTGTTGATACATACCCATAATCCCAACACTAGGGAGGCTTAGACAGAGGAATGCAAGTTAGAGCCTAAATTGGAATACACAGGGAGATCCTATCTCAAAAAGTGAGCACAGGCCTGGGAGTGTAGCTTAGTGGTATAGTGTTTGCCTTAGCATACACGAAGCCCTGGGTTCAATTCCTCAGTACCTCATACACAGAAAAAGCTGGAAGTGGCACTGTGGCTCAGGTGGTAAAGTGCTAACCTTCAGCAAAAGAAGCTCAGGGACAGTGTCCAGGCCCTGAGTTCAAGCTCCAGGACTGGCAAAAAAAAAAAAAAGTGAGGGCAGTCTTGTAGAGTTCAGAACATTATCAAACAGCCATTAAATACTTGCTATGTGCTGGGAAAGAAGTGAGGATATAGCAGTAAACAAAACCCAAGTCCTGCCTAGGAGTTTAATACTCATTGTGGTGGTGAGGATGGAATCCAGTGAGTAAAGGCAGTTGCAATCCTGTTTACTAAGCGCAGTACTAGGAGGTATACACTGGAGGATCAGGAAAGGCTCCAAAATTATGCTGTTATTAAGAAACTAATAAATAGACTTCCTGGAGAAGGAACCAGGAGCCTCCTAGACTGGAAACAGCTCATGTGTACATCTAGAGGGATAGCATTGTAGCTCACAGGGAGATATGAGTGAATATACAGACCAAAAGCTATACAGCCGCAAAAGGTAGGTAGGTGTGCATAAAAGAGGTAGGCCAGGGCTGGGAATATGGCCTAGTGGCAAGAGTGCTTGCCTCGAATACATGAAGCCCTGGGTTCGATTCTTCAGCACCACATATATAGAAAAGGGTCCAGAAGTAACACTGTGGCTCAAGTGGTAGAGTGCTAGCATTGAGCAAAAAGAAGCTAGGGACAGTGCTCAGGCCCTGAGTTCAAACCCCAGGACTGGCAAGAAAAAAAAAAGAAAAAGAGGTAGGCCAGAGCAGGAAGAGACTGGGCAGGTGGCCCAGCCTCTTTGTTTTAGCTGTTGATCCTGAAGATAGGCTTCAGCTTGGCCAGCAAGCCCCCTCATTCTCTGTTTTCTTTCATGGCATAAGAGACTCCAGGAGGACAGTTGCCTCTCTGGGCTCACATCAATTGGAAAGAAGGCCTATGTCCAGCATCCCCAGATTGTCTTTCTGCTCCAGGCCTAGTATTTCTGGAGCAACAAAATGTGGGTCCTGAAGATTGAAATAAATCTTTCTTTCTAGTGGGGTTCTGGATGTGTCCCCAACCTGTGGCAACTGATCAGATGCACATCTCTGAGGTCACACCATATTCCCTTGGGGATCACCTGAGGAAACAGTAATCTTAGCAACTGCCTGCCAAGAAGTGCCAAGTAATACCAACTAGAAATCAAACCATAGCAGTTGCTTCCCACAGCTGCACGCCATGTGGCAGTCTCCTCAAGAAGTTAGTAGGGACTAAAAATAATCAGAAACTAAAGCTCTGTAAGCCACAGAAATCCATGTAGGGAAGGAGAGAGGAAACAAGTATCCTGGAGCTGCTGGGTGAGTCGTCAGAGAAATACCAGTAGTAGCAGCACCCTTCAACCCTTCAAATATATGGATGGACTGAACCTCATGCCATCTCCCCACCACAAAAATAAAAGTATGCTGGCTTCAACCCCTTAAGGTGCTGGGGATGGAACCCAGGGCCTTTTCCATCCTAGGCAGGCGCTATACCACTGAAGTTACAGCCCCAGCTCACCTCTTACACACTGAGAATTCCTAATCTCAGTTGCAATCCAAGACCAAATGACTGCCTAAGGAAAACAGTTGTGAAATGCAGGGATGAAGAACTTCCGTTTCCATCCTATTCCTGGACCAGAGAGCTAAGCTAGTGAGTGTGGGGCATCTGCGATGTTCTGCAAGAAGCAACTCTATTTTCAGTTGTGAAACCGAGACTGGGTCTTTCTCATTGATTAAAAAAAAAAAAAAAAGGTGAAGTAACACCAGAAGGAAGCATGCTCCACCAAAGACAAAAGCAAAGAGGATGCTTTTTATATTGTGGGAAATTTCAAAGATATACATACTCATTTAACCCCCTGGGGAAGACAGATCCACTTTCCCATGCATATAAAAGTACCAACACATTTTTGCCGCATTTTTCTAGTAAGAAACCCTAACTGAGCCCTGATGTAGCAGCTCTGTGGTTATCACGGTAATCTTTAAGGAGCTCTTTATGATACTCCGCATACCATGCTGTGAGAGCAGCTGCCCTGGATCGTCCTTTTTTATTTTCACAAGATCTGCATCCTGTTGTCCCCAGTTCATAGTCCAGGAAACTGAGGCTTGCAGTGGTTAGGAAACTGGCCCTGGTTCTTACTGCTTATGAGCCTCCGGGGGTAGGCAGAATTACCCCTGCCCCCCCCCCGCCATTCTCCTGCTGAAACTGGTCCCCTGGAGCTGAAGCTCCTCAGATACTAGTTTGTTATAAAGACTGAACAGAATTAATTTTTTTTAGACTTCTGAGTTTCCTGTGGAAGATTGCTTCTGATTTGCATTATGTTCTTTCATCGTTGGTGATGCTTTTCACTCCTCCCCTTTCCCTTACTCCTATAAGTGAAGGAAATGAACATTGGGTTGAAGATGACCACCCACATGATCTTAAGCAATTCATGGACTTTTTTTCCTTTTCTGTGTGTGTGTGTGTTAGAGTTTGAACGCAAGGCCTTATGCTTTCTAGGTATTCCCTCTACCTCTTGAGTTATGTCCCCAGCCCTTTTGTTGTTTGGTTTTTTGGGGGGGGGGGGAGATTTTTATTTTCTTTTTGCCAGTTGTGGGGCTTGAATTCAGGATTTGGCACTGTTCCTAAACTCTTTTGCTCAAGGCTAGAGCTCTACCATTTTGAGCCACAGTGCCACTTCCAGTTTTCTGGTGGTTAATTGGAGGCAAGAGTCTCATGGACTTTCCTGCGAGCATTGGCTTCAAACCAAGATCTTCAGATCTCTGCCTCCTGAGTAGTTAGGATTACAGGCATGAGCCACTGGCACCTGGCTTATTTGGGGGATTTTTCGAGACAAAGTCTGTGTGACCCAGACTGGCCTCAAGCCTCAGTATCCTCCTGATTCGGCTTTCTGAATGCCAGACTTGCTGGACCACTCAAGTTGTAATTTCTTTAAGTCTGGGTTCTAATCTGTGAGAGGAAGCTGAGCAGTACATAGGACTCCCAGAATCAGCCTACTATGCTAAATACTCTTTTTCCTACTTCCAGACCACTAGCAAGCATTGGCCCTTCCTGATATTTGTGTGTGGTGGGCAGGCTGACAATACTGTCACCATTGTACTGCTAAGTGGCTACAGGATACTCTAAGGTATGGAGATAGGCTGTCAATTACAGCTCTGCAGCCTTCCTACCTGTGCTCTCATTCTTCCTGTCCTCTCCATCATTACGGGAACACATTTTGCCCTTTTGCTTCATCTCACACCTCCCTTTGTACCAGTCCATCCTAACTTCTCCAATCCCCTAACTTAGAAATCTCTTCTCACATCCCATTTTTAGAACTCTGCTTGACAGTATGTCCTGTCCACCATATATGTTTGCCAAGACTTCTTCCAAGAACTATGATGCTTTAACTTACTTTAAGTCAACATCCAACCTTTAAGAAGGCCTTCAAGAAACCAGGATGGTTTGAGACAAAATTACTGTTTTTTTTTGGGGGGGGGAGACTACTTATCTCTAAGCTTAGTGTTTTCTGCTCAGCATTAAGAGACAACATCAGGCTCCAGTGGAGACATGGGTAGGAAAGTGGAGTGATAGCTCATAAAGAGAACTTCCTTGATTGTTTAACATTTCTAGTTCATTCTTCCTTTAATTGCAGAACATACAATTACTTGCTCCTGGAGTGTATGAAACTTTATTAGGCATAGACATTTAAAATAAGTGAGAGGAACTGAGGTTGGCTGGTTAGGATTATATGGACCCAGAGGTGATCACCCACTCAGATCTTGGCAAAACAATGTTTGCCTACGTCCTGGTAAGTCATTGGTCATTAGCTTTTGTATTTAAGTATTCCCTAATCTTTTGGCTGCCAAATATTGGAGGAATTTATATGAGGAATTAAAATCTCTCTCCTTTTGGGTTTTCTTTTTTTGGCAAGAATGATCTTACCATGTAGCCTTGGCTGGCCTGGAATTTACAGTTCTGCCTTAGCCTACCAAGTGCTGGGATTACAAATATACTACCATACCTAGCTCAAAATTCTTCTAATTTCCTCAGATTTCTGTCTCTCCATGAGCATGTGGATCTTTGTCCCACACAGTCCACCTCTAAATGAAGATTGCTTTGTATTCGTCATATGCTAGAGGAGCCACATGCTTTGCTGGGGCCTTCTCAACCCTATTTTAGGTGTGTTTCTAAGGAGTAGGTGGGTTGTCATGGTTTATGAAGACAGTCTTCACTGTCAGGCTGCCTACTGCAGTAGGCAGTTGAGGGAGGCACAGGCCATCTGTCCCCATGGGAAGGGTCTTTAGGAAATAAATAGCCACTGACCTCAAGGTTGTAGCCCTTTCTCAAGGCTCTGCTCTAGAATTTGAAGTCTCCACATTGAGGCGTGGTCCTTCAGGGTAGAGTCACTGAAAGATGAATGGACTTACTGAAAGATGGTATTGCCTATCGGCCTTGAAGATCAAAGGTGCTTAAATTCCCTGATCGTGTTCTCAGCTTTTCCATTCCCTATTCATTGCCCACCCGTTGCCTAGGTGAAAATAATCCTTCTGTACTCTGGGTGACCAGAGTGGTTTCCAAGATGATCTGGGAGCACACGCGACAGCCGCTGTCTTCATAGAGCCAATGCTAGTGGTTAGGAAATGGCCCAGCAGTCAGACCCAGTCTCCTCTTACTCCTGGGAATCCCACAGCAACTGAAAGCAGAGCAGCCAGGAGCCAGCTCCCCGGCAGCCCACACCAGCCTGTCATACGCCTATTATTCATCAATATGCCTCTTTATTATCTGACAAAGCATGATGCTCTGGGCCTGGGAGAGATGTGTCATAAAAGGAGACTTCGCCTGATGAGGAAAAGGCATATGCTTCCTGCCCACCATTTGCTGTGCTGAGGTTTAAAAAACTCCCCAGCCACACCCATGAGCTCTTTGTCTGGCCTCACAGAAAGGCATTGTTGCCAAGGGGAGGATTCTGTGCTCCTGTCCTCTTGGCTGGGGAGGCTGACCCTGGAGTCCATGTGTGGACTGCACCTGTGCCCTGTGGCAAGGCTCTGGGCTGGCCTGTACCCCACAGGCACAACGGTGGATGGGCCAAGGCCCACTTCCACCTTCCAGTTTCCCAATCCTTTCCTACTCCTGCTGAGAGTGTTTGAGGGAAAACCATGAAGTTGGGCTTCATGTCAAAAAGAGTAGGGAAAAAAAAAAAAAACAGATTGCTTTTTCTGGAGCAGTAAAATTGTCACTGGAATCTGCTACCCCAGGATGGTCCCCGTGGGCTGCCAGCCTCCAGGGTTTCCACTAATCCTGTTTCACGTGTCTGCCGGTTAGTTCTTTCTTCTGCCTTTCCTATATGCCTTCGCTATTTATAGCCAAGACATATCTCTAGTTTAAAAAAGCAGCAGCAGCAGCAACTAGCCTGTATTTGCCCAAATCTTCCCAACCTTACACCAATCATGTACCCCGAGAACTGGCCCAAATCCACATCTCCCTCTCCTCTCAAGATGTAGACCTAGCCCCAAATCAGCGCCTCTGGAAAGACAAAGCGTGCCGGAAGGAGGGGGCGGTGGGGAGAGGAGCCGTGAATGAGGCGGAAAGGGTCTCCTCGGTGGGCGTGCGCGCTCAGTGCACAGCGCGCGGCCGGGCCGCCTCGGTGGGCGTGCGCGCCCGGCACATCGCCCACCCACGGCCGCCACCGCACAGCGCCGCCCACCGGGGCCCGGCGGCGTTTTAATGTCAGAGGGAAGCGCCGGGACCACGTTACCATGGCGACCGCGGGGCCGCGGAGCTAAAAGCAGCAGCCTGGCAGTCGCGCGTTCCGCAGCCCACCCTCCACCCTCGGCAGCTCCGCCGCCCATTCCCTTTGTCTCCCCTTCCCCCTCGCGCTGCCTTTCCTTTGTAGCTCCCGAGTGGCAGAGCTCCCGCTCCGCTGCAGGTGCTGCAGAGGTAGAGCTGCCGCCTGCAGGTGCCAGGGCCAAGGGGGCCAGCGCCCCGTCTCCACACCCCACAGCCTGCCCCACAAGGCAGGGCCCTGTGACGCTTTGGAGACTTGACCTCTCACTTGAAACCAGTCTTTTAAGAGGATCAAAGGTTGAAGCCGCTGGCAGGAACTTTTCTTGCCTCACCTGAACATCTGCCTCTGTGCTCAATGTCTGGCTCTTATTAGCTGTGGTCCCTGTGGTGGACCTGGTGTGAAAGGCTGTTCACAATGCCCACCTGTCCCCCGTCTGGACTGCTACCTTGCCCTGGGCTGTTTCACAGTGGGAAGTAGAGCTGGAAATCAAAGCAACTGTATACAGAATCCAAAAGACTCCCTGAAGATCTCCCTTCCCTTTTCATTCGGTGAGACTCAGCAGGGAGGGGGGCTTATAGTAGGTGAAATTTGTGTCTGGGAACAGGGGGCGGGAGTGGTTTCACCCAATCCTCCTCATCCAAGCCACCCACCTTATCTAACCTCAGAACTCAGGCCCTTATCCAAACTTTTCATCTAGATAGTATTGCTACTCTAGAGCAGAATTCTCAAGGCCACTAAGATGCAAATTCTTGGTGGTTCTATTTTGTTACTCTTAATCTCCTATTGTTTCTAATTTATAAGTCAAACTTGATCACAAGCATATATGTATAGGGAACATGAGTATTATAGGATTCAGTGCTGTTGGTTTTAGGCATCTGCTGGGGGTCTTGAAACATGTTCCCAGTAAATAAGGAGGCCCTACTGTTTGGGTACCCTGTCTTTCACAAAGCTAGTTCCCAGGCAGGTGATTGGGGCATTTATCTGAGGGGAAGCTGGCCAGCTGGCCTCTGTCAGAGAAGGTGATGCTTTGGCAATTTCCTTTAGAGCTGCTATGAACAGACCACTTGCAGACCCAGCCCCTGGGGAGCCATGGCTGGTTGTGTTTCAGGCCACTGCTTCAAATGCTTCTCAGGTAATTTTGAATGAGTGATGGAAGAAGAGGATTGTTGCTCTGTGGCCTCCCAGAAACAGAGACAAGAGGAACTGGGTACACTGACACCCACCAAACGCAGAGATTTGATGCCAGCTGCAAAGCTATTACTGGAACACTGCAGGCAGGACAGAGGACAGAGATTATTTACTACAGCCCCCTTCACATTGTTTCTGGAGTGTTCTGCTCTTTCCCTTCAAAGCCAGAGGGTCCCCTCCTGTCACCGCTGCTGAGCATAAACACGGTACTGTCTAATCAGGGCACACACCATTTTCCAGACTTGCCCAGGCAGCAGTGACCTAAATATTACTCAGGGTGTCTGACGTCCAGCCCCAGAGGAAGAGTGTACTTGGTTTGTTTTCATGCTAATGAAGTTGGGCCAGTAATTTAAAGTCACCAGGATGACTGCATCATTTGGGGCTATTAGTTCTTTACAACAGTAATGTAGAATTTTTATTCACTTTCCAATAGATTCACTGTATACTCACATTCATTGTACCATTTTTTAATTGATAGAAAATGAGTAGGAATGGAGGGGTTGGTGGAAATGGCTCCACCCATTTATTTATGCCAGCCAGCCATACCGATAAATCTTTGGAAAATGTGACTAATCCACTTAATAGGTAAGGGCATGTAGCGAAGGTGGGACTGATTGTTCTGCTCACCCTCCCAGATGACCCTGCAGGCAGTCAATATGGCTTGCATTAAAAGGCACTACAGGCTGTGAGCACACAGCAGGAAAGTGGACCTAAATTGCCTGCTGAGGTGTCAGATGCAAGTGGCTATGGACCAGAAGTGTGTACTCAAGGTTACACTAAATTTGGCAAGGAGCCACATGGTGACACTTCACATTGAAGCCTCCTAGGAGACTCTGGGCAGGTAAATGAAGGGCACTCTCTGGCCTTTAAATCAAGCCAGTGACCATGGAGAAAATGGAACTATTCCTGGCAGACAGGAAAAGTGAAAATGTGGCCTGAGAGAACCCACACACTGATTTCTCGCCAGCAAGCTTCAGCCCAGAGCTAAACAACCCATTTCTGGGAAGTTAAAAAAAAAAAAAGTAAGCATGCAATCAGATGGACTTGTGGCCCTGTGGGGCCTTTGATGTGTCCACCATAAGCAGCATGGTGAGTGGCTTCTGTGATGTGGGATTCCCAAGCAAGAATGACTGGACCCCTGCCACCAGCCCCGTCGCTCATTAGAGGGCCAGAAATAGATGCCCCATCCCAGGAAAAAGGAAATAAGGCTGTGTGGAATGTTTCATCTGTCGGAATATTGTTCTGCTCTGCCTGACAAGATTACTGAGTTCTCAGTTTTGTAGCAGAGGCATTAAGTAAGACTCTGAAAATTGATGCATTATGTACTTGCTTAAAATAGCAAATGCAGAATAGGAGAAGCAGAGCTGCTAGGCAGTGTGAGAACATACTGATAGAGAGGCCTGCCCTGCCTCTGTTTTTACCAGCATGGAAGTATGTGCGGAGCACGGGGACATGTACCATGAAAAGCGTTGGTGTGGCACAGGCTCCTCTGCCACAGGAAGAGGATGGCGCATTTTGTAGCTAGCAGAACTCTGCAAATCCTTCTGATCTCAAACAGGTGGTAGAAAGTGGACCGTTTGTCCCCAGGGTTGGTTTAGGAGATAGTTACCTGTGTTCAAACCTCCAGTTGCTGGCTACCTGGTCAGATACTCTCTGCGGTGGGAAAGGTAAGTTGCCTGGAGAGGTAGCAAAGTTTAGTGACTACAGTAAGATGGAGATGAATTTAAAACAAACACACCACTGTCATGCTTTGTCCAGTGAAAGAGATTTCAGAATGCTCCAGATCAATTAAAAAGGGCCTATTGGAATCCTCAAATCTTCCTAAAGCAGCTCTAGAAAATGGCGGAGTTGTTCTGGGGAGGCCATATGTGGTGAGGAGAAGGCCAGAGAGGGAGCGCAGGGCCTCTCAGCCAGCATCGCACACCTGGGCACCTCCTTCAGCAAAAACTACTCCATTAACAACCCAAACTAGGACATTCGTTGGGTGCCAGGCTCTGTAAAAACTACTGTGCGTGTATTTTCTGCTTTCGTTCTCACCAAAACCCTTTTGGATAAAGAGGTTCACCCCAGTTCCTGCAGTGAAAGAAACGGAGTTGGAAAGGTTTCAAGGACTGTTTCCCCGAGCCATGTCAGCCGAAGTTAAGCCCTGGAGTAGCTAAATCCAAACCTCAGGTTCTGCGAGCTGAGCTCTGGGGACTCACCTGATTAAGCCACATCCCTAGAAATACACAGAACCTGGAAGCCCCCATCCCCGTCACTTCTGCTGCCAGCTGGAGCATCTGACTCTCAGAGGAGTTATGACTGAAGTTCCAGAAGTTTGTATCTGAGAGAAAAATGTCTTTTCCAGTCTTAGCGATTCTGATGTGATAACCATAAATAGTGACTCAAACTAACGGTTTGGCAAACCATAATTGGCTGATGGCCACCGGACACTAGACATTTTCAAATGCACATAAATTACCACAACTCAAGGTAACCCAAAAGCCAGCTTCTTCCTGGCATACTGTTGTGCTAGCAATGGTGCACCTCCCAAGCTTGACTGTCTTTGCCCTGGTAAGGGGCCACAGCCCTTCTGCCAAGACACAGTTTCATAGCTGATCTTCCTACTTCAAAATGCCTCTGTCTATTTTTGACACTATCTCTTCAATTCTTCATGTCATCTCTTTTATGAAGTGTGTACTGTATGCCAGATACTCTTTCATCACAAGGATACATACAGGGTCTTCTCCTCGCATGGAGCTTCCTTTGGGTGGGGGTAGGAGTCTCAGTAGTGAGTGAAGTATAGGAGACAAGGTGTTCTTCTCTCTTTTCTCAAGAATCCTCCAGGCTTCCCCACTGCCTACAGAATTCAGCCTAGTCTCCTCCCCTGCCACCTACCTGGCCATTTGAGCTTCCACCACACTCTCCCAAACACACTGGGATCCTACCACTTGCCATTTGAACTCATCCTCCAGCCTCCCTCAGCCTCCTTCAGCGCCTCCTTACCTACAGGGTCTTGGAGATCTATGTGGGTGGGGGAGGCCCAGCTAGACTCCAGGGAGGAAGGACAATTAGAACTTGAGGGGCATTATTAACAGAAAGATAGACGCCAGCTAAGTGGGTGAGTCACCGCGGGCCCAGGTCACCAGGCTTGCTCTATTCAATGCCACTTCTGTGGCTCTGGCCTTGGGTCCATGCCTGTGGGGAACAGGGAAGGCAGACATCACAATCCATTCTGTACTAGGGTGCCGAGCAGAAGTCCTGAGCCTTCCTTAGCATAGTTTTTTGTTGTTTTATAAATGGTACCTGGGTTTGAACTTGGGGCTTCATGATTGCTTGGCTTGCTCTGCTTTCTCAAACCTGCTTTTTTTCTCATTATTTTGGTGATGGGAGTCCCACAGACTTTTCTGCCCACGTCAGTTTCCAATCTAGATCTTCCACTCGCTCCTTAAATCTTCCACGCTCCTGGCCGTATTGTGCCTTCATCCATCATTAGCACATCTGCCTCCCCTCTCAGACGAAGCCTCTGGAGGACAGAGGCTGTTCCACTATCACGAATCCCATTGCTTCTGTTGTGGATGCTCCATGTATAATGTATGGCAAGACACTTAAGAGGCCGAGGCAGGAATTCTCAACCAACAAGACACGCGTGGTGGTGAGCACCTGTAATCTCAGTTACACATAGGTAGGAGGATCTCAGCCCAAAGCTGCCCTGGGAAAAAAAAAAAAAAGACTTTTCCAGAAAAATAACCAGAGCAAAAGAGGACTAGAGATGGGGCTCGAGTGTAGAACATCGGGTCCTATTGGCAGAGACCAGGATCGTGTGAGCTCCTCTGTCTCGTGATCCCCAGCCACTTGGTAAATGCAGGCCCTGATGCTTGTGGACAGTGGTGAGCTGCGTAGGCCAACACCTTGCCGTGCTCCTGCCAATCCACCAGGTCCTCTGTTCAGAGGAAGGTGTGGGTGCCCGTCATGTTTCCCTCAGTCTTATTTAGCACCTTCATTAACAATGTGAACAGAAAATAAACACCCGTGTGCACAGATGGTACTAGCTGTGGAAGTGCTGTGAACAGAAGTGTCAAGAGAGGAGAAATAGAAACACAATCAGGAAACAGCAAAGATGTTAAAAAAAAAAAAAAAAAAAAACCTCAAACAGATACAAAAGAAGGCCCTGAAGACATGAGAGCAGAAAGCATAAAAGGATGAGAAGGTGGCGGAGGGGAGAGGGGGCGAGGGGGCAGGTTTCTGCTTGTTGCCTGTGGACAGGAGGGCACCGAGCCCACTGCTCCGCCCTTCGAGTGGGGGTAAGCGGCAGGGGAAGCCCACTGGGGCCATCACACCCCACTCTGCTCTGAGCGATATGGCTCTGCTTCCAGCTGCTGTCCCATTTGCTCAGTGGAAGAGGTTTTGTTTTGTTTATGGTGTCTTGTTCTGTCTTCATATTTGAGAGAGATGGTTTTGTTTTTATAGTTTGGTTTTGGAAGGTCTCATTATCCGTGGTATGAAGCATTCATTTGGACATTTTGGGAGAGGCAGAGGAATGAGCCTTTGGTCTCCAGATTCCAAATATATAAGGCAAAGGGATGTTCCAACCACTCTAATTTCTGATGTTGGTGGCAGGGAAGTCAGAGAGCCAGGTGGCAACCCCCAGGCCTCTCACCTCCAATACACAGAGGCCCTGCGCTCAGGCACCCTTACCAGGCAAGAGCTGCACAAAGGATGGGAAACTCAGAAACAGCAACCCATGGCTCATACTTGTGATCCTAACTACTTGGACAGCTGAGAGCAAGAAAATCTAGTTTCAGGCCAACCTCAACACAAAAGTGTACAAGACCCCTTCACCACCAATAGGTATGGTGGCATATTCCTACCACCCAGCCACATAGGAAGCAGAGCTCAGGTCTGGCTGGAAGCCCCCCAGGTCTGCAGGCACACTGATGCTGGGATTCTGGTGAGAGACACCTCCTGATGCCTTCCTGAGTATTCCCCAGTGCACATTTTTGTCTTGACGTTCCAGGTGGGGTCCCCAAGGAAGGAAGCTCCATGGAGACTCCTGGTTGCTATGGGTTTTTCTTCCTTTCTCTTTGGATGTATTGGGGTTTGAATTCAGGAAGCAAAAAATAAGAGGTCCAGGTATGTAGTCCCAGCAGGAAATGAGAACTTATCTCAGAAATGACCAGTGCATGAGCTGGGCATCAGTGGTTCACACCTGTAATCCTAGCTACTCAGGAGGCTGAGATCTGAGGATTGTGGCTCAAAGATAGCCCAGGCAGAAAAGTCTGTGAGACTTTTTTTTTTTTTGGCCAGTCCTGGGGCTTGGACTCAGGGCCTGAGCACTGTCCCTGGCTTCTTTTTGCTCAAGGCTAGCATTCTTGAGCCACAGCACCACCTCCTTTTCTGTGTATGTGGTGCTGAGGAATCGAACCCAGGGCTTTCATGCATGCTAGGCAAGCACTCTACCACTCTACCATTAAGCCACATTCCCAGCTTCCTTATCTCCAATTTACTACTAAAAAAAAGCTGGAAGTAGAGGGTTGGCTCAAGTGGTAGAACACTAGCCTTGAGCAAAAGAAGCTCAGGGACAGTGCCTAAGCCCTAAGTTCAAGCCCCAGGGATGACACCAAAAATAAAAGTGCAAAAAATGTCTGCAGTAGAGTGCCTGAGTAATTACAAAGCCCTGAATTCAAACTCCAATACAGCCAAAAAGAAAGAAAGAAAGAAAACCCATAGCAACCAGGAGTCCCCATGGAGCTATGGCTTCCTTCCAGGTGGGGACCCCACCTGGAGCGTCAAGGCAAAATGCACACAAAACACACACTGGGGAGTACTCAGGAGGACATTGGGAGGTGCCTCTCGCCGGCAGCCCAGCATCACTGAGCCTGCAGACCTCGGGGGCTGCCAGACAGACAGAGGCCAAGGCTGACAGGAGCCAAGGTCAGGAACCCCAAGGAGTGAGTGATGAGTGTCACAGCTGTGACCCAGGATGTCCAAGTGCCAGCAAGAGATGCCAGGTACTTTTTCCTGTGACTCAAGCAGTGCCTGGGGTAACGAATTCCACGTTCCACACTAGGCTGGAACAGCATTTCACTATGGGGATTCCGAGGAGGGAGACTCCCTGGATGCTGGCCCTAGCCTTGCCATTTTCTGTCTGTGAAGTTATTTGACCTTTTTGACCTTCTTCCTCATCTATCAAAGAAACATAATCACAGCTTTGGAAAGGATTAGATAAGATGACACATGTAAAATGTTTGATGTTATAGGCCCCTACTGTCTGGTACGTTTTTGATAAATAGACGCTGATTCACAATCCCCAGCCAGCTGAGCAGCTCAGATCAATCAATCAGGAATCTGCACAGAACTAATGTCTGCTTCTGCTGTTGTGTTATTATTTTGTTCTAGTTTTGGTTTATATATTTTTTACTACACTTAGAGACAGAAGATGGTTTCTATAGGATGCTAATTGCTGAGTTCTTATTGAACTTTCTTTTGTGGTCTAGTCCATGTTCTCTATGTTCTGTAAAAGAACACAAGCACACACATGCTTGTTAGTTGGGTTGTCCAAATTTGTTTGTTTAATGTTACTGTCTGTGGGTCTATACATTTTTGAGAATGAAGTGTTTTGCATATGTTCAGTGTGTGTAAATATATTACATATATAATATAGTTCTATATTGTATATATGAATGACAGATGAGCAGATCTTCCTGTTGAACTACTATAAAATAATTATGGCCTTTTCTTCCAGCAGTGGGGTTTTTTTTTTGCCAATTGTCTTTCACTTGGTATTGACTCATATCTTATTCTATCTCTCAAATTTCTGGTGTCATTACGACTTACAGGATTCTTATACATGGCACATCGCTGTATTTAACAGTTTGTACATTTAAGTTCATTGTACTTATTTATATCTAGGCTGATGGGCATATATTTTCTCCATGATGGCCTGCACTTTCTGGCTGTCACATTCTGCTTTGCCTCTGTCACTCCCTTTCCCACCAACCTTCGGATGGGGCAACTCAGAGTCCTTCTCTGCTTCTTTAACATTGTACAGTACAGCTTGCAGCTCTTGTAGGGTTTTCTTTTCCTCTCCATATCCATGGAAACCCATCAGCCTCCCTTCCTCCCTCCCAGATGGGACAAGGGCTGTTGCATGTTCACTGGGACACCACTGGTCTGCCCTGTTGTCATCCTAACAGTCATGATCCCACATGGTTGCCTGTGGTGAAGGTGAATGCCTGTTCTCTATGTGTTGACTTTGGCTGTAGTTCACTTGCTTCCTTGCTCTGTTGCACCTTCCTTCTGAATTCAGTCTGGTCCCACCATGGTTGTTCCTGGCAGCCAATCCCAGTCCACTGTCGGCCCGTGGCTGGAGTCTTTGCTTTGTCCTCACTCCCAGATGACTGACTGGGCATGGACAACTTGGCTGATGGTTTTCCTCTCTGTCTTTTGGGGTGCATTTTTATGCTCTTTCACTTGACGAGACCAGTGAGCCTTTCCCTTCGTGTCCTCAAGTGATCTGCCGTGGATTTGCTTTTCAAGAGGTCAGGGGTGAGATGAGAGTTTATGGTTTTCACAGAAAATTTCTTGTGCTCCCACCTGGTGATTCTCTGCCAGGCTGGAGGTTGGACTTCTTTTCTGGTGTCCTTTTCACAGACTGGACTGCTTGGGGGGACCCCAGCCATCTGCAGAGCCCAGCAGAGTAGAGGCCAGGCTTCGCCAGCTTAGTTCTCCTGCCACCTGGAGGGCATCCTTTCTTTTCGTTAATGTCCACTGAGATTCTTTATGGAGTAAAGCACAAGATGGTTGCAGGAAGGAGTCAGGCTTATCTGTCCTTCCCTGGGACCAGATGCGCTGGTAGGGTGAACACTTCCCTCCTGGGGCCAGGCACTTGGGGGTCTAGGGGTGGGTGATGGGCACCTGTGCCAGAATCTGGTGACGGCATGAGGGTGCTGGGTTTGGGCAGATGGGTTGGGCTACAGCAGTCACCAGAGGCGGCTGGGGAAGAGGAGGGGCAGAATGCCACCACAAGCATGGCGCTGCAGCTGCCACTGGTGTGTGAGAGGAGGGAAGAAGTCAGGAGAACAGACTTGGTGCTGTCCATGTGAAGACGCCGCCGTCTCATATAAGAGGTGGCCGGGAATGGGCCCTCGGGTCTTGTGCCTGGGTGAGGACCGGAATTGGGCCTGTGTGGCGCCACTGTGGGAGAATATGAATGAAGAGAGCTGAATACACAGCTATAGAGAAGGGAGAAGCAAGACAAAGCCAGAGAAAAGCTACTGCACAAGTCCTCCTCATCTGGAATGTGATCTGGGTGTCACTTCGGGGACTCCGCTGGCAGCCTGTGTCACACAGGACATTAACATCCGCCACCTCCCCGCGGGACGCGAGTGCTATGCAAGACCTGCGTGCTGGGCTGGGGATATAGCCTAGTGGCAAGAGTGCCTGCCTCGGATACACGAGGCCCTAGGTTCGATTCCCCAGCACCACATATACAGAAAACGGCCAGAAGCGGTGCTGTGGCTCAAGTGGCAGAGTGCTAGCCTTGAGCGGGAAGAAGCCAGGGACAGTGCTCAGGCCCTGAGTCCAAGGCCCAGGACTGGCCAAAAAAAAAAAAAAAAGACCTGCGTGCTACCCATTCGTACTCTTCAGGTGATGCCTGACCTGCCAGGTGCCCAGTGAGTAGCAGCCAAGAGAATGCCAGTGGGCAGAGGAGGAATAGCATTGGATGGCACCCTGAAGACATGGCCTCCCAGGAGGGGAAGCTTCCGGACAAGTGTCGGGGAGGGGGGTGCAGATTCACCACCTGGCCAAGGCCCCAGAGTGGTTGAGGCTGTGGCAGAGACAGACTGAAGGAGGCCCCAGAGCATCCCGGCTGCTCATGATTGGAAAAAAGAAAGTTTTGAACTAGCGGTGTGGTTCAAGTGGTAGAGCGCCAGCAGCAAGAAAAAAAATAAAAGCTGAGCAAGAGCATGAGGCCTGGAGTTCAAGCCCCAGGATCAGCAATAGAAAGGAGAAAAAGAAAGAAAATTAGTTTTTCTAAGTCAAAAGTGGTTTTGCCCCATCTCCCACCAGCTGTAAACTCAGAAAAGGCTCAGTAGACGGGAAGTGCAGCCCCACTGTGCCTGTGGTCTCACTTAAGTGGCTGTGGCACTAGCGTCCATCCACCCTGACAAAAGCAGAAGTTGCATTCCCACAGAGGATTTTGAAAGCCATGGCTCTGCAGTCCACATCACCGGAGGGACTAACCTCAAAGGAAGTGAAACAGAAAGGAGCTGAAGACCCGCCCCGGCCCGTAGCTTGTCCCCACACACAGTCCTAGGGACAGCCAGGCCGTCAGCCGGCCTTGGCTCGGGCCTGCCCTGACACACTGAGGACATTTTCACAGCTTTGCAAAGCATGTGTTTACTGCATGCCTGTGTGGGTGCCCAGTGAGCTTCCTCCTGTTGTATCCTGTGAGCAAACTCAGCAGCAAGTTGTGCCAGCCACAGTCTTCTCAGGAGGACCTCCACACCCCTGAACAATGCCCTCATTGAGCCCCCAGGATGTGTCCCACCTCCACCACACTTTCCTTGAAAGGGGAGGCAAAGTCACATCTGACCAGAGGGCAGGCCTCTGGCCTGCTGTTGAGAGCAGCGAGTGCCCCGGCTACTGGGGCTGCGGGGCCACCTCCCACACTGCTTTCTTGGTTGGCTTTGGTCTGCAGACCTGTGCTGCCTGCTGATTCGGCCCAGACACGGCGGCTGTGCAGGGACCAGGGCCCATCCGTGCACGCCTGACACAGGGACCCTAGGGCCATGACAAAGGCTGCTAGCCCATGATGATGGCTGGGAACGAATAACAGGAGACAAAGGTCCCCAAATTCTACAGTTGGCTGAGCTCTGAGATCCTGTCACAGAGGATGGCAGGACAGGGCCCTCCCCGCACAGCCAGCCTGTGCCAGCAGCTGCTGTTGGGCTTGGCGCACCATCAGAGAGGAACACCCTGCCTCCCTCTATAAAATCTGACTTCTTTAAAAGTGAGGAGAGAACTCTGGCTCTCTAGAGACTCCCATGCACTGCGGAGCTCAAGCCAGAGCCAAGTCACTGGGCACCTGCAGGGGCCACTGTGCCCCACTCCAGAGCGGCCACCAAAGCCTCCCACAGCTCCACAAGTCACTTTGAACTTGAAATGGGTGACAAAATACAGTTTTGGGTCTAGTTCTTATTTTTTTTCCTCCCTCTAAATCAACCCACTTTTAAAAACAAACAAGGGGGGGCTGGGAATATGGCCTAGTGGCAAGAGTGCCTGCCTCGTATACATGAAGCCCTGGGTTCAATTCCCCAGCACCACATATATAGAAAATGGCCAGAAGTGGCACTGTGGTTCAAGTGGCAGAATGCTAGCCTTGAGCAAAAACAAAAGCAGCCAGGGACAGTGCTCAGGCCCTGAGTCCAAGCCCCAGGACTGGCAAAAAAATTTAAAAAGACTACAATAGCCGGGCGCAGGTGGCTCACATCCGTAGTTCTCAATACTTGGGAGGATAACGACTGGAGCTAGGGGCCATGCACATGCCTGGCATCCTCGCCACCATGGGACAAGGTAGACCCCGTCCCCAAATCCACACAACACCGAGCAGTATATTAGCGCATTACACTGTGCAACCATTACCTCTATCTAGTTCCAGAATACCGTCATCATCCCAAAGGAAAGCCATAGCCCTTAGGTCATCCCTCCACACCCTGCTCCCCACAGCCTTTTGCAACAGCCACCTGTTTTCTCCTTAAAGATCTGCCTGGATGTGATATTTCATATAATCAGAATAATAATATGTGGTCCTGTTGTAGCTGGCTTCTTTCAGGAAATAGTGTTTTCATGGTTCATTCTGGGGCTGGGAATGTGGCCTAGCGATAGAGTGCTCACCTAGCTTGCATGAAGCCCTGGGTTCGATTCCTCAGTACCACATACACAAAAAAAAGCAGAAAGTGGCGCTGTGGCTCAAATGGTAGGTAGAGTGCTAACCTTGAGCAAAAGAAGCTCAGGAACAGTGTCCAGGCCCTGAGTTCAAGCCCCAGGACTGGAAAAACAAAACCAAAAACAAAAAAGGTTCATTGTGTTGTAGGATATATCATCTTCATTCCTTAATCATTCAGTGGGATTGAGTGATAACATTGCAGTAAATGGATAGACCACATAGCTTGTGGTCTCATTTATCAAGGAACCACCAAATTGAACCCACATTTTCTTGTCTGTGAATGGTGCATAGGTGGCACAGCTGGACATTGCTTAGCCGATCCTTACACAACAGACTGGCTGTCCTCCCACCCAAGCCCACAGTAGCCCCAGGCATTGGGGCTGGCACCTGCTCCCACCTAGGCTGAGGAAAAGAGCAGGAAGCCAGGGCAGCCGCTCACAGAACATGCTGGCACAGCAAGGTTCTTTCCTAAGGAGCCACGCCCTCTCGGGACCCTCCCCTTCCACACACCATGTGGTCACTCTGCCTTTAGAATCCCTGTCATGGACCTAGAAGATGAGTCAAATGTGCCAAAATGTACCCTCCTTGTTTAGAATGCCACCTTGCAGCATGGTGGCCCTGAGCCACCCTACCACCCTACCCCATGATGGTCACCCAGCCCACAGGTGCCCACTCTGACCCTAGGAGAGCCTCCCAGCCCCCCAGGAACTCGAGTTGTAACAGGAGAAAGCAGTGCATGTGGTGCGGACGCTCTGCATGCTTGTCAGATGGAAAGAACTAGAGGCTTTCAGCAGGAGATCTGACTTCCGGGAAGAGGCAGCTCCAACCAGGTGTGCGCTCATGCTCTACAAACTGGGAAAGCCAGGAGGAACACAGACTGAGTCTATAATAACAGCTCTCCAGAGCCATCCCTTTTGGAGGGTCTTAGCAGTTACTGAGAAATCAAGACTTCCTCTATGAAGCAACTAACAGCACTGCACACCGCTGGTGCTTCCAGCTTCGCTCCCAGGGCCGCATCCACCCCTGTCCACCACCACCCCTCCCCCCGCAGCACTGCTGCCGGCCGGCCTCAGCTGCAGACTCGTTTCCTGCCCTCTGGGGCCCAGCGCATTGCTGATGGGTGAAATAGCCCTTTCCACTTGTCCACCATAAAGTAGGCAAAGCAAGGGTTTCCTGGGTGCACTGGACAGTTGTAACACTCTCACAGGGACTTGGGAGAGACTTGAACAGGTCACGATGGCAGTGAGCTGCAAGGCCAGGACTCGAATGCAGACCTCCAGTGCCCCTCCCCATCTCAAGACTTCAGAAAATCCCCAACTCTGCAAGGAAAGAGAAAACGAGACCGCGCAGCAACCAGGAGACATCTCACACAGGCTGAGCAAATGCTGCGTGGGAATTCTGAGGTGAAGGGAGAGTGGGACACCTGGAAATGTTGCCTTTCCTTCCCTTCTCTGCTGGGGGCTGGGTTGGTTGAACATGGGAGTTCCACGCTTGCCACAGACTCAGAACCACGAGTGGGAGGAGCTGGAGGCTGAGCCCCTGTGCTGTGTCTGCGCAAGCTCCCAGCTCTGCAGAGAAGAGCAGGAGGCGGGATCACTCTAGCGAGAGTGGGCCCTGGCCAGCCATCCTCTCCTTCCCACAGCCCCTGGGAGAGCCAGCCTGGACCCCCCCCGCCCCGAGGAGATCAGAGCAGCCATAGTGGCAGGAGAGGAGGGAGGAGAAGGGGGGCCTAGAGCTGCCTGCAGTGAGACCCAGGGCTTGCTTCCTGCTGTTCCAGGAGAACCTTCATCCAGCTGTGGGCCTCAGAAGGAGGGGAAAGGAGGGGACACCCCCATTCAGCACTCATACCCGCCGCTTGAACTGGAAGCTCCCTGAGAGGGGCCTGTCACCCTCCTTCCCCAGCCAGTACTTCCTCCATGTGCCGACTGGCTGGAACCAACTGTAAAGAGAGAAGAGCCATGGAGCAGGGCTCCACATTGCTCCCCTGGGGTGCTGGTCACCCCCTTCCGTGTTCCCACCCACCTGGACCTCAACAACAAGACTGTAGATCCGACCCTTGAGCTCCACAGCCTAAGAGGGCTGGCAGGAGGCAGGAGACAGGGACACTCTGCTGCAGGAGGCAGGAGACAGGGACACTCTGCTGACCCTCACTGCACGGCGCAGGGGTGGGGAGGCCGGGCTCTCTCCCCTCTCCCCTCTCCCTCCCCTCTCATTGAGATGTTGAGGTCTAGAATTCATTGTGTGCACATTCCTTCCCCACACTCCACAGGAAGTGAGGGAAGGGATGGGCTTGGGGAAGGAGAGGGACAGGGGAGGCCTCTGCAGGGCCAGGAGGCCAACTGCTCCAGGGAGGCTGACCCCCAGGGGACCTTGCCAGTGGGGAGGGGCCCAAGGGCCATTCTAGGTCACAAATACATCCCCAGGGGGGCACAGCTACCTGCAGAGCGGCCCTGATTCCCAAGGGAATGAAAGAGGGCCTAAGCCATTGCCTCTGACAAGCTCTGCTATTTTTATGTCTAACTCTGGTTAAAAATAGCTGTCTAAGCCAAGGTTTTAGCGGCAGCTGACAAGATATTAAGTATTCTATGTCTAATGCCCACAAGCGCTGGCCACAGGTCTCTGCCAGGTCCACATCCTGGCTAATGGGAAGCAGGTAGGAAGTGGCCGTGAGAAGAGCCCAGCCGCCTCTCAGATCACTTCCCAAGTGCTGGGGCCTGCTGTGGGGGCGCTCACCCAGCGCTTGGGGAACCACTGCACAACCGGCCCCGCGGCGTCACGGTGCAGGCCCGGTGTGATCCAGAGGCTGCTGCCCCCCACCCCCCCCAACCCCCGCGGCGTGGACTGGGCCGCCTGGCATCTGCCCTTCACCTCGGAACCACCTTAGCCCACACCCCCACAAGCTCGGGCCAGCAGCCTCCTCTCGCACCCTGACCACCGCGGGGCTGGGGCCGCTGTGTGCGCGTGGGCATGCGGTGCCGGCCTGTCTCCGCCGGTGCCTAGCTTTTTTGGTTAAGTTCAGTGCCATGAGAGGAACTGGAGGAGAAGCTGAGCCCCGCCGACCTGCTCGGAGCCGCCTGTGCCCCTGGCCCCGAGCAAGGCTGGCCGAGCCCCCCCCCCCACCTCCGCCAGGCAGGGGGACCCCAAGGGCCCGCAGCACAGCTCTCCAGATAACACCCAGCCCGCTTGCCCCAGCCCCTCCGTGGCCAGGGCCGTGGGGACCAGCAGCAGAACCCCAACCCCAGCCCTAGGATGAGAGCAGCACCACAGGGCTGTGGGTTCAGAGCCACACCCCAACAGCTGGGCTCACAGCTGGCACTCCTCCCATTTGGGTCTCCTGACAAAAATCAGAGCTGAGACATCCCCGTGAGTCAGGAGCCCCCCAGGCCAGGGGACCCTGTCCTCAGCCACAACTGCAGACCCGGGGCTGCGGCTCAGTCGCAGGTCCCCCCCCCCCCCCCCGCTTTGCCAATGGCCAGGCTGGAGGCTTCCCTCAGGTACCCTAATTCCACCGCCTCCTCCCCCTGTCTGGGTCATGTGGACCCCCATAGGAAAGCAGGCCTAAAGCCCCAGGGGCCTGACCAACCGCAGAGCCCAAGCCGCCCCCAGCCCCAGGCCCGCCGCTAACCGCCCGTCTCTCTGCTCCCAGTGAAAAGCGCCACCTCCAAGTGAACGTCACCAACCCGGTGCAGTGCAGCCTGCACGGGAAGAAGTGCACCGTCTCCGTGGAGACCCGCCTCAACCAGCCCCAGCCCGACTTCACCAAGAACCGCTCCGGCTTCATCCTCAGCGTGCCGGGGAACTGACACCCACCGCAGAGCCGCACCCCACCCAGCACCCAGGTTCCAGCCCAGTCCGTTCACGCCTCGCCGCTAGGAATTCCCTCGCCAGACTCCGCACCCCGGGGCCTCCAGGAGGTTTGCTTTCTGCCTTTGGCCTCCGTTTGTGTCTCCGCTCCCCGCCGTCCCTGCTCAGTAAACCAAAGACCCCGGTGCCCGCCACCACCCGCAGGCGCCTCGCCCCGGGCGCCGGGGTGTCCCTTGAATGGCCAGGCCTTGGCCAGCGGCCAGCTGCTGACTGCAGCAACGGGCAGGGGAGCTGGGGAGGGCCCTGCCAAAGTCACACTCCCCTAAGGGAGCTGGGGCGAGCCCGGAGGTGACCCCAGCCCTCAGGACCTGGCCTAACAGCCAGCCAAAGCCAGATGCAAAGCGCTTACCTGCAAACCCCGTCCCTCGTCCACACCCAGCCAGCGCGCTCCTAACCCAGAGGGCCCTTGCCCCCCAGCGCCCCCAGGCTGGCCTCCGATGCCCCTGTAGAGAGTGTGATGATGTTCTAAGAATTGCCTCTTCCATTGCTGGGATGGACTCAAGGCCTCACACATGCCAGGCAAATGCTCTACCACTTAAGCCACACTCCTAGTGCTTTTGTTTGTATTTTTTGAGACAGGATCTCACTGACTTTCCTAGGGCCGGCCTTGAACTCACGACTCTCCTGTGTCTGCTGCAATTACAGGCATGTGTTACCATGCCTGGACTCAAGGATCATTTTACAAATAGCCTGCAGCCTATGTCTAGTCATCTTCCACTTTTGCAGTCAGCGGGATTGCAGTCAGATGTTACCATAATGTCTTCTAGTAAGAAGATGCAGGTGCCAGGCACACGCAGATTGGCAGCTTTCTCCTACTTCCCTTAGTTATGTTCTCTGCTTACCCAAGAACTAGGACAGGGGTGGGGGGCCAAAGCACGCAGGAACTGCAGGAGGTTTTGCAAGGCAGCAGCAGAAAGTGGGATCCTGGCTCTGCAGGCCAGGCCAGGGTGCCACCCTACACCGCGTACCGGCCCCACAGGAGCCTGGCCCGTGAATCTTCTGAGTGCTGCCCACTTGCCGCTTTCTGCCCAGGAGGAAAAGCACACGCTTCAGCAGCCTTCCGGGACCTCCTCCCCCAGCCTCAGCTGCCGGATCTGGCGAGCAGGAGCTGGGGCGCTCAGGCAGGCCTGCTGCTGGCCAGAGCCTCACAAAGAACCCCAGGGCAGACAGCAAGGGCCAAGCCCCAGGAGGAGCTGGCAAGGGTGTGAGAGGAGGGACAGAGGTGTGTTCCACTTCCTGCCAGACGTCATCCTGCACAACCCACCAAGCGCCTGTGTGCCACCTCCAGTGCCTTGCCCAGGACCCCACAGGGCTACCTGGCTGGCCGAGCACTGGACACCCTCCTCCCCTGCCCAGGGCTCGCACACATTTGCACTGCATGCACTTCATGACAGGGAATCCTGACCACATCCTGTCCCTTGGAAACTGTCCTCCACGGCTGCTCAGCCGCCGGTGCCATGCGGAACTGCAGCAGCCCAGTCTTGAGGCGCTAGTGGGCTTGCCAATCACCAGTGGACACTAGCTGAACCGTCTAACTGGAACTTCTCTCCTCTCCATCACGTCCCAACCAACTGTTGCTTTACACTAGACATGTGCAAGTTTATGGTTTAAGCACACCAAAACAGTGCATGCCAAATGGGTGGCCTGCGAGGCTGGAGTGGACAGAAGGGTTGGGTCCTCACCCACCCTTTCACAGAGCCAGGGCTCCTGCTGTCCACAGGCATTCTGACCTACTAAAAGCCCACATGTGACAAATGAAGGAGGGTCAGGAATTTAGGGTGACGGTGACCACGGTAGGCACCGAGGGGCGGGGGGGCGGGGAGAAGCCGCTGTGATTATATGCAATGAAGTGAATTCCCCTTGATTTAATTACAGGTCTACGGTGTGGTGCATATATTCCTATTTCCCATTAAATTAACTTTATTTCTAAAGCATATTTTGATTTACCTAAGAGCAATAAAGCATTAAATCTTATTTTTAAATGTGTTCCGCTTATCTATCATTAATTTAAATCATGAAGTTTTAACTCATCTCAAGTCAGCTGTCATCCCAAAGGATGGGAGAAGTAAACACCAACAACATAAGGTGGATGATCGTTTGCCAGGGGCTTCTGCACAGAAATATGGAGCAGTGAGAAGCAGGCTGTGGGAAGTAGAGGCGGGGAGGCCACGGGGTTACATCCAAACACGGCCATTTTGGCATCAGGAGACATGTTCAGTGAAAGGCACACACGTGTACAAAGGACAGGCGCAGAGCCCCTTGGCCCAAGTCCCAGGCTAGGCCAGCCTCCTCTCAAGGTGGCTGGTTGGAGAGGAGGGAGAAAGGGGGAGCAAGGGAGGCCTGTGGTTCCCCAACAGCACCCAGGGCTCAGCAGCTGTGGGGCACTGACCAGTCAGAGCAGGAAAGTGCACACAGCTGTGGGCTTTTGTGACCCAGACTACAGATGCTGCTCGGACGCTGCTCTAATCCCAGGCTGACAGCCCTGCCTGTGGGGCCCAAGGCCAGCAGCAAACACATCCCCACTACCCTTTTCCGTGGCTTAAGCAGGCTGCGAGCAGATGCCTGGGACACAGACCATGGATGAGACGCCCTGGCGGACCCTGGCTGGAAACACTCATGGCTAGGTAGCTGCTCACCTGGGAGCCCCAGGGCTGGGCCCCATGGACATCAATCAATCCACGCTTGCAGGCCTATGAGCTGCTGGCCAATGAGTGCTGCGCCAGGGCCAGGCACAGAGACAGGAGGGCAGCAGCCTTGGCACCGAGCCTCGACATGTTAGGTCTAAAGCTGGGCACCCATGCAGGACCCACTTGGCCTGGCCCTCCTAGGCTCCAGATGCCCACTGTTCACCTCCACCAAGAGAACCTTGGGGGAGCACCTACCCAGCCACTAAACCAAAGCCTGCTTAACCTCACTGCTCCCTAAGCCACCTGAGTGTACTCAGCCCGCGCCCCAACTGTCCCTGCAACACAAATCCAATTTGCTCTGAGTGTATGAGCCGGGTATTAAAGGTGCCTCCGGCCTGCCTACAAATGACAGACCCACAAAAAAAGCTCAATGTAATGGATGGTCAGTGCATTTTATTGAATCAGCACAGTACAAAAATAAATAAAAATAAGGGGCAGGGAATTAAATCACAGCCAAACTGAGCTTCGTGACTGTCAGATTATAAACCACACATCCTCACAAACACACGGCACATACATACAAAATGAGACAAGTATAAATTAATATTAACAATACCCACAGTTTGGTCAAAGAATAGCTACGGAAGAAATTGCACTAAAAAAAAAAAACATACACCACACATGTGTAATTAGCGCTTTCAAATACACAGCTATGAAGAGTTCTGAGGGAAGAAAATGGCACATTTTCTTTTCATTCCAAGTTGAACTGTTGGAACAAAACTAAATTCTAATAACTGCATGGAAAGAATACATCAACCCTCCTGGTTTACAAGAAAAAGAGAAAAACCAAATCCTGAACTATTATTCCTGTGGCTTGTTCTCTGCATGGGTGTAATTTTCACAGCCATCTGTTCTAAGATTATTTTTAAGACACAAAATGCTCCTGGTTTGCATGCACAATATCACTGTAAAAGCAACAATTAAAGAATAAAAGGGTTTTTGTAAGTTAGGGTTTTTTTTCCCCCTTTTTTTTGTAGTTGTTCTAAAAGTAGTCTTCATAGCAGCATGTCAAATGGGTTCATTGCTTGTACACTCAAGTGTGTCAGCTGTTCCTTTACACAATACTGGTGACCAGTGCACGGGGAAGGGCCCACAGGCTTCTCATGGCTGGAACTACAGAGTTTCCTTAGGCCCCAGCACTCTCCAAAAAATAAGAAACAGAGAAGGAAACAGACCCCAAAGTGGAATCCTGCGGATGCAACGGAATGGCACAGTTCCAGGCCAGGTTCAGCCAAAGCTCCTTCCACGCCACCAGGGCCGGCTGCCCCTCGGGCTCTGAGCTCGGGGGCCGCACACGGCAGCGGCGGCTGCAGAACAGCAGAATCTGGAAACAGGCTGCGGTGAGTCTGCGCCAGCGCCCGCACTTCCGGCCCCCGCCATCCAGCTTTGGCCGGGCGCGGGGCTCGGCCTGGACAAGGCCTCTTCCCCATCCTGGGAAGGCCGGGCTGAAAGGCTCTGCCTGCCCCAAGGCCATGAGGGCCTCAATTTCACAGCTTTCTCTTCTTTACGTGAATTCCAGTAGTGCTTGTGGAAGTTGCCAGCCACCTAAAACCTACTCCTATGTAAAATGAACCCCGCCAACCCCACCCGAACCCCCCAGTTCCAGCAACACCCAGGGCCCCGGCCGCAAAGCAGAATCCTCTGTGGCATCCTCACGTTGCCCTTCGTTCCCCAAGGCCAGGCCGGGCCCTTCTGTTGCCTCCCCCACGCCTCCAGTCAGGGAGAAAGAGAACTGGGGGCTGGAGGTGTGGCTCAGCAGTAAAATGCCTGCCTGGCAAGTGCAAGGCCCTGAATTCAAACCTCAACGTTGCCAATTAAAAAGAAAGAAAAAAAGGAAAGTCTGTAAAGTCCACAGCATGCGTTCTGCAGTCCTAGAGTAAGGTGTGCCCCCAAACCAGCAGCTCGGAGTTGTGAAATTGCCGAGCTTCCAGAGCAATCCGGAGTCACACTCCATCTTGTAAGAGTCTCCGAGATGCAGCGCAGCTGCCTCGCTGGGCCGTGGGTAGCTCGGCTTCCTCTCCGGGAGAAACGGCCCGGGAACTGCTTTCAGTGGACGGGCGGGGGGCGGGGCACACCGGCACCACATCGCCGGGACGCGGCCGCACTTCCCCGGGCGCGCCAGACACGGGTCCCGGGCGGCTTGGGTGGGCACTGGCTTGACTGCAGCCATAGGCGCTGCCCGCCGGAAGCAGGCTGGGGCTCGCGGGCACCTGCTGCTGTCCTGCCTTTCAGCACAGTGACTAAGCTGCATTATTCTAATGAAAAACTCACCCAGCAATGGAACCGTCCCCAGCTTCACCCCACCTTTAGCTGGGACCCAAAATGACATAACCTAATGAGGCCAACCAGCTCGTGGACCAACACTAACGTGGGAGCTGGCAACCATGGACCAGGAGAAAAAGGGCAGGCAATCCCAGTAAAGGAAAGCCTTTCTCCCTAAAAAAGGAAACCGCAAACTAGGACCTGGCCTGGTCAACAATGGGACCTAAGCTTTGGCTGAGCCAGGCTCAGCCTTCCTGACGTAGGCGCCCCGGGGTGGTGGACATCTTGCCTCATACCCCACTCCGAGGCTTAGTCAGGGCAGCTGTCTCCAGGAGCCCCTGAATGAATCACCCCAAACAGATGCCTTTCAGGAAAGACCCGGCCTGCCACCAGAAATCCTCCCTCCTCCCCTGGGGCCCGGCCCGAGGCCCCTTTCCGGCTGCAGCACTGGGGCAGCCGTGGGCAGCCTGGCTCACCCTGGATCCTGCAGGGGCTCAGGTGGGCAGGGGCGGCTCAGTCCCCGAGTTCCCCAGAGCGAGAGGTCTGCGGCCAGGGTGGCTCTAAACGCATCCTCTGGGTTTGCACAAGGTTCATGAGTTCAAAAGTCCCCAGACTTCCTTGACAGGTCTGGGGGAGGGGGATGGGAACAAAACAAAACCAAAAACCAAAACAAAACCCCAAGGAGAAAACATAGGCAGGGAGAGGCCCTCGGTGGCTTCGCTAGACACATACTGTACACAAAATTTGATTTGTTTCAGTTATAAATTTTTAAAAGTGAATGGAATCCTTGAGCCGTGTTGCGGGCTCCGGAGCTCACCGATCGAGCCCGAGGAGGAGGCGCTTCTTGTCCTCCTGGCCGCTCTCGTTCTTCAGGTCGGAGAACACCTGTGTGAAGTAGTGCGGGTCGGCGTTGATCTGCAGCATCTTGGCGCTCATGAGGTTGATGACGGAGAGGCAGCGGTCCCAAAAGGCCTCCTTGCAGCTCTCCACCAGGAAAGGCTTGAGCGGGTAGGAGATCTCGTTGCCCATGTAGGAGTAGGAGAGGTACAGGCAGGTCAGCAGGACGGCCTGGAGCTCGCGGTCCGAGCCCACCTCGGAGGAGATCACATCCCTGCAGAGCATGTAGAGGAAGACCACGTTGGCCGGCGTGATGAAGCCCTGGTCCTGCCAGCCCTGCAGCAGCAGCGAGCGGTCCACGCTGCGCAGCCAGATCACGGGGTCCGTGGGGGACAGGTGCTTCAGGCGGGGTAGCACCGGCGACAGAGGAACTCGCCCAGGCAGCGCAGCAGCTCGCTGGTGGACGCCTGGACGATGACCCGCTTGGGCGTCCCCGCCGAGCTGACCACGGGGTGCGGGGCCTTCTTGACGGACGAGGAGCCCCCGGTCTGGGAGCCCGAGAGCTGGCTGGCCGGGGGCGCGGGCGGCTGGGCCGGCGGGGGCTGGGCGAACGTGGACAGGTTGGCGCACGACAGCGACTTCTTCAGGTTCTCATTGTTGAGGTGCGTGATATTGTTCTGGTAGCTGCTGTTGGGCTGCACCTTCTTGGAGTTCTTCTTCTTGGCCGACACGGCCACGATCCTCTTCCAGGGCAGCACGGAGATGATGGAGTGCCGCTTCAGGTTCTTGTCCTTGGCGTTCTTGCTGTTCTGCACCGCCGTGTAGTGGCCCACGGTGGCCGCGCCATCCTCAAACAGCGTGGCCTTGCGGTAGCTGGGGGACAGGGACAGCACCGTGCCCATGGTGCCGCTGCGCGCCCGGCGGGGGCCCGCGCCCCTGCGCGCCCAGCCTGCCGGCCCGGGGCGGACGGCGGCTCACCGAGCCCGCGGCGGCCTCGCCTCGGCGGCGAGGAGGGGCGCTCCCGACACACGCGCGCGCTGCCCCTCCGGATCTGCGTGGAAAACAAGATGGTTCTCAGCCCCGGGCGGGGCCCCGCGCGGCGCCGCGCCCCTCCCGCGCCTCCGCGGCCCTTCCCGGGGCTCCGCGGCCCGGTCCGCGCCCCCCGCGCCGCCGCCTCGCCGTCTCCACCTCAGCACCCCCGCCTGGCTCAGCCGGGTGGGGCCCGGGTGCCCGCAGAGGCGGATGCGGAGCCCGCCCGGGCACCCCCGTCAGGCCCCGACCCGAGACCCGGCTCCGCGGAACAGCGAGCGGCCGCCCAGCTCTGGCTTACCGGGCAGGCGACGGCTCCGGGCCCTCCGCAATGCGCGCGGCGGCTCGCTCGGCGGGGCTCGGCGGGGCTCGCGCGCGGCGGCGGCGGCTCCGGAGCTTCTGTCCAAGGTTCTGCAGACGCCGCGGGCCCGCCCCCCGCCCGGCCGCCTGCGCCCGCGCTCCGCCGCCGCGCTCGTGCCCGCGCTCGCGCTCCCGCCCCGGCGGCGCGCTCCCGAGGACGCACGCGCCGGCCACGCGCGGGCCCTGGACGGCCTAGGGTCGCGGCGGAGCCACGGCCACCGCGTCCTCAGACCGAGCCTCGCACCGTGCGGCAGACTCGGCCTTCACTCGCCGCGCCCCATCTAAGGGGCGGTTCGGGCGATGGCGGGGCGCCTCGCCACCCGCCCCGCCCCGCGCCGGACCGCCCTCGGGTGCCGCCCCCTGCCGCACCACCCGCGCCCGCACTCGCGCCGGTGTCCGTGCCGCCCGCGTCCGCACCGCGCTGCCGCCCCGCAGCAGCCAGCCGTGAGTCTGCTCCCCGACGCTCGCCGGGCCGCGGCGGGGCGGGGTCGCTCCCGGGGCGGGGCCGGGGAGAGGCCCCGCCCAGCCCCGCCCAGACACGTGCCGCCTTTGTTCCCGCCGCGCCGCCCGCGGCTGGGGCCGCGGGGCGCTCCAGGCCATCGCCCGCCCCAGAGATGGGGCCTGCCGCGGCCCGGGCGGAGAGGCGAACCTCCGAGAGGCTGTCCGGGGTCGGCGGGCCTCCGCTCCACCACCCAGGCTCGACGCCCCAACACCAGACCAGAAAGGAGGGGGGCCCCCGGACCACTTCACACCACAGCTGGGACAGGACCACTGGTCCCCGGCGGATCAGCCCGGAGCCCTACGACCTTGAAAGCTTCCCTTGCCCTCCCGTTAGGCCCAAACTCCAAGCAGCTGCGCCTCTGACCCTGGGGATCAAACACGTCCCGCCCTTAAGGATTTGCAGTTGGAAAACATAACGCTGGTAAAATTGCTATGTAAAATTAAGCGTAAAAGCTATGTAAAATTCAGGTTAGAGTCGTGGCAGGCGCAGACACGAATCCAGCCAGATCCTTTGCAAAGGCCACTGGCTCATGTATTCGTTTTGGCGTGGTTCTGAAGATAAACCTAAATCCAACCAAACACGTGACAAACAAGCAGCAAACCGAACCTTAATCCAGATTGCCATCTTCGAACTAAGACTGGCCAGGCCAATCCATTGGACGGTCCACTTACTCCAATCTGGCCAACTGCCCTGGGGGGGAGGGCAGGAAAGGAGTGTGGGGGTCATTCAACTGCCACCAAGTCAGATGACACTAGTCAGTGCACACCAGAGATTCCTGTGAGCAGTGGCAACAGAAAGCTCTGGAGACCTTCGTGGCCACAGTGGAACGAGCGCACTGTTCGAACCCATAAACCACAGCGCTGGCAAGGTCCTTTAGTGGGAGGCGAGACAGTGGTTGGTCAGGCCACCTTAGGGGGACACCAGCTTAGCTGAGCAGGCCCTGCCTCAGATGTTCCTCACAGCACAGCTTAGTCTGTTTTCAGTTCTTAAATACAACACTCTACACCAAGTAATCTGTAAAGAAAATACGTCATTTTAGCTCACACTTCTGGAGGTCCAAGGTCCTATGGTAGAGTATGCTCTTTCAGGCTTCAACTCAGGGTGGAAGAGCCAGAGTAAACAAGGAGGTCTGAGGCCAGGGGGCTTGGCTGGCTACCCACCCACTCATGTAACTACCCACCCAGGTGGAGACTATATTAACCCAAGAGGGTGGGGCCTTCGTGACTCAATACTTAAAGGTCCTGCCACCCTTCAGCCCTGTGAGGCCCCACAGGGTGGGGGCAAACATCAGCAACCACCCTTCTTCAAATGGTGCTTCCTCACTGTGCAGGACAGTCATTTTAGGATCCTTCAGGAAGAGCTGAAAGCCAAACTGTTCCTCCAGCCACACATTGTCTTATGTGTCCCTTTAAATTCTAGTGTTAAGCAAAGGTTAGACACTTTCCATTTCCTAAATTACACATAAATTTCCAAGTTTTAGAAAAACCTAAGCCTAGCCAGGGCTGGTGGCTCACGCTTGTAATCCTATCTAGTCAGGAGGCTGAGATCTGAGGATCAAGGTTTGAAGCCAGCCCAGGTAGGGACAGGTTAAGTCCCTGAAACACTTTATTCCAATAACCAGTCAGAAAAAGCCAGAAGCAGCACTGTGCCTCAAGTGGTAGAGCGCAAGTCTTGAGCTCAGGAAAAGCACCCAGGCCCTGAGTTCAAGCCTCAGAACCGACCAAAAACAAAGACCTGCCGAGCGCCTGTGGTTCACACCTGTATCCCTTAGATACCCAGGAAGCTGAGCTCTGTGGATCACAGTTCAAAGCCAGCCCGAGCAGGAAAGTCTGTGAGAGTCTGAACTCCAATTAACAACCAGAAAACTGGAAGTGGTGCTGTGGCTAGCACACTAGCCACAGTGGTAAAGTGCTAACATTGAGCTGAAACACTCAGGGACAGCACCCAGGTCGAGTTCAAGCCCCACAGCAGCCAACACCACCCCCCCAAAATAAACTAAGCCTGCTCTATTACCAGTAACTTGAATTTTGTTTTGTTTTTCTGTCCCAGACTCAGAGCTAAAACACAGGGCCTAGGTATTGTTTTTGTGCTCAAGGCTGGAGTGCTACCACTTGAGCCACAGCTCCACTTCTGGCTTTTTGCTGGGTAAATGGACTTTCCTCCCCAGGCTGGCTTTAAACCATAATCCTCAGATCTCAGCCTCTTGAGAAGGATTATAATTGTGACCCACCAACATCTGGCTTGGTGACTCAATTTCTGCTCTATTCCAATTTGTTTTGGACAGTGGGTTCCATGTCATGTTTCTCAGACCAGAGCAGCACATTTGCACAGGCCTTTCCCAGCCCTTCTGAATGCAGGTATCCTCTCTTGCTTTGTCCTTACCACCTTCAAAAGGAGCTCTCAATCAGGGGATGGGGACTCACCCCTGTAATCCTAGCTACTCAGGAGGCTGAGATCTGAGGATCCCAGTTCAAAACCAGCCAAGGTAGGAACGTCCATGAAACTGGTAGAGCACTAGCACTGAGCAAAAAAGCTCAGGGACAGAGAGCCCAGCTCCTGAGTTCAAGCCCCAGGACATCCAAATAACGCTCTCTGAAGAACTATCCCAGCCTCCTCACATTTGTCTAGGGGCAGCCATGTTTGCAGCAGCGCAAGAATGAGATGGCACTGCCAGGCTTTAATTGCTGAAAGTGGAGGTCGTGGGGAACTGTGCAAGAACATACTAAGCCTGGCTGAAGGCATCCACAGCTCCTCTGTATACTCAAACTCACCACTACCTCTGTACCCCATAACTGCTCCAACTGTGAAACAAAGAAAGGGCAACAATCTGTCAAAAATGTAAGAATGAAGCCAGAGGGCAAACCCAACTGAATGACACAGGCCGTTTTCTTCCCTGTCTTCACCAGCTCCAGGGAAGCTGTCCAATCCCCATCCCATCAACTTCTCCTACAGCCCATCTCCAGGTGCCTCGAGGACCAGCATGCTAGTTAGCTGCCTGATGGGCTCAGATGCTCCTGCAAACATCTCCCACTCTGCATACCCCATTTCCCATGCTATCCTGAGGCAGGAAGGCCAAAGCAGCAACCAGTTCCAGCTTCTAGAAAGGCCAAATACAGCCATGCTGAGCCTTTGTTCTTTTAGGGAGCAGAGCAGCATCTAGTGGCCCTTCTGGGTAGCACAGATTATATAAGGCCAGCACACAGCAGGCAGGGCATGAGAGCAGCCACCCTGGCCTGTTTGTGTCCTAACACCAGCACAAAAGAAAGCCCACTATTAGTGCCTAAAGGAGACCCTCTGAGAACCAGTTCGTGCATGGCCAGCTGGCTCAGTGATGCCTAGACCAGGTTTGTGAAGAAACAACTGCTGTTGTAATAGGATATTCCCAAGTAACTACTTTAAAAAGGTAAAAGGGAGACAAGAAAGACACCAGTGGCTCAAACCCATAATCCTAGCTACTCCAGAGGCTGAGATCTGAAGATCACAGTTATCTCCAATTAACCACCAGAAAACTGGAAGTGGTGCTGTGGCTCAAGTGGTAGAGTGCTCAAGGACAGCACCCAAGTCCTGACTTCAAGCCCCAGGCCCAGCACCCCACGGAAAGTAAAAGGAAACAGGTAAATTTAATATATTTTATTTAACGCTTAACCCAACATACCTCAAATATTTCAACACATATAAAAATTGAGATACTTTACACTTTCTTTCATACGAACCCTCCAAAGGCTGGTTTGTGAGTACACTCACAGCCCGTGTGCACGAGCCACACGGGGCCTGCCAGCCACAGGTGACGAGGGACAGGGAGGTCCAGCAGAAGTTATCAGACAGACAAGGGCAGAGGAGAGGACTGCCTGTGGCTTGGCCCCTCGAGCCTGTCTAAATGTAGGAAACCTGCTCCCCTCTACTCCAGCTCCAGGACGCTATGAAGTTTTTCTGTTGTTTTTGTAATCCTTTGTAGAGGTAAAACTTTCTGCAAGTAAAATTACACACGGAAACACAATGCTAAACCCGAGTAGCAAAACTGCTCAAGCTAGTGAGGCCCCCAAAACACCCTCAGAAGACACATTCCTGGGGTCTGAGGTCAGCAGATTTGAAGATTCCAAAATGAGACCAAAGTAAACCACAGCTGGTTTATCAGGAAGCGCCAACATCTTCATTTGACCCTCACATCACAGTAACCTACCACAGAAGTACCATCATCAGTGCACAGCCAAGGAAGCAGGCTGGTGGGGTCACCTCCCAAACCCACAGTCCTAGCTGGAACATACTGCTCTGGAAAGAGATACCTTGCAGACCAGAAGTCCTCCAAATGTGAACTCCAAACTCAGCCACTCCCATAAAGCAAAGGAAAGCAGAGCGCTCTGACCCATCTAGAGAGCTGCACTACTGCTGGGCCACAGAGAGCTACTGGAACGTTCTTTAAAACCCTCCAACACTCAAGAAAAGACACCTTTTGAAAAAAAAATTATTTTTATTGGAACTCATCTGAACATCAGATATACCTGGTGTTGGTTAGCAAGAACCGTTTGTACATTTGATATTGATGGTGCCAAAACCAAAACAGTGACTGGACATGATGGGGAGAGATGTTGAGAACAAAACCTGATTTTGGAGAGGAAAATTAAAGCCAGTCAGATTCAGAGAAGATGCAAAACCTGGTACAACAAAATCCTTTTACAAAATATAAATTTATTAGGAAAACCTGGAAAGGCCAGTGGAGAATGGTAAAGAAGGAGGAAAGGAGGCCAGCAGGAAGAAGGAAGAAGGAGTGGGAGAAAGAAAAAGAAAAAAGATGAGAGAAGAGAGAAGAGAGTAGAGTGGAGCACAGCAAAGGTGCAGCAGCTTACCTGCCAAGCGGCATCAAAGCCTTGCTGTGATCACATCCGGAAACAAAGCATGCTGAAATACAGTGCTCTACCTCCCATCCATTTGAGTTCTAAGAGGTAAATAAAGAAGTTCCCTGGGAAGGGGACATGGAGTTGCTCACAAACCCCAATGGGGGAGGAGCAAGGGGAGGAGAGGGAAGAATACCCCACAGTCTCATTTCCAATGTTCACTGTTTAAAAAAGGAATAACCTCGTCTAACAGCGGGAGAGGAGAGGGAGAGGGGAGAGTGGATGAAGACAGCCCAACTCCTCTGAAGGGGAGGAAGAGAAAGGAGATGGTGCCTGGGCCAAGAGGGAGAGGCAGGAGAGAAGAGCAGAAGAGGAAAGCAGAGAGGAGGGGCAGTTAAAACACTGACATCTAATCTAGTTACTATGTTTTAAAAAAAAAAGCCACATGCACAGCAGGCCCCCTGGGGGCTGAGGGCCCACACTGCTCCCGTGTGGCCGAGTGGACACGGGCTCCTGGCCATGTTCCCATCCTTCGCAGGTCAAAGCAGAGCCGTGCAGGTTCTGCTGTTGCTGCGGCGGCAAGGCGGCGAGGAGGCGGCGGCAGGCCCTTCGGCTAGTCTGCTGGAGCTGATGTTGGGGGGGAGGGGAAGGGTGGACAGGCCAAATGGCAGAGGAAAGGACACCAAAATGACTCATTTCAAATAAAAAAGAAAACAGCAGTCTATACACAGTTGTTTGTTTTGGTTCAGTACAAACAGAATAAAAAGTCGTTGCTTTTGATGGTCAGCAAACACCCAATTCTGAAGAGAGGAGAGTGACACCGGCAGGCGGGTAAGGACCCCCAGTGGCTTCGGGGTTCCGGGCTTGGTGGCCCTCTCCCAGGAGGCAGAGAGCACAGCTTTAGGTAGTGTAAGCCTTTTTTCCTTTTATTTAGAATAATCTTTTTTTTTTCTTTTTCTTTTTTTTTTAAGCAATTTCCCCACTCCCAAGTTGGGCCAGTAAAGATTACATGAAAACTGGCACACCTATCGGCTGGAATACAGATGCACCAAATGAGGGTTTAAAAACTTTCCGAGCGAAAAGTAGAACAAAAAAGAAAAATCTCCTAGCATTTCCCCCAAGGTTTCACTCTCCCGCCACACACACTCTCCAAAGGACCGCTACAGATCCAACTCTGCAAGAGAAGACAGAGCAGCGTCAATGGGCAAGCCACAGGACACCAGGAGGAGGTTTGGGTCTCGACAGGCAGAAGACAACACTGCCGTGCCCTGGGCCCCGGCCAGCACTCACCTATGTTAGCTTCTTGGCTTTGTTGTAGAGGGAGTCGACTACTTTACTCATGTTCTGAATTGTTTCCAAAGCAGCTTCGTAAGTTTTATCTACTGGGGGTTCGTCGAAAATAATCAGGACGCCCTCCCCCTGGTCCAAAATCCCTGCAAGAAACACAGGATAATCCAGATAAAGAAGACATCAGGCAGGCAAGGCAACTGTGAAGCTCCCTAGCTGGCTCACTTGGTCCACAAAAGGGAAACACGACTTGTCTCCCTGTCTCATTAGTGCGTTTATTATACTCATCACAAGGAAAGAGGCCAGGATCCCAGATCAAAAGAAACAGTTTTGTGTTAGGTACACCTGCTTTAAAGATCCACCTCTCCAACCATTACCACCATCACTACCAGCCTTCCTGACAATATGACTGTTACTCACCATGAAACTTCTTGTCAAGAATCATCTGTGATAATTTTCTCTCTACGTCGGCCTAAAACCAAAACACATGATTAAAGAAACCACTATCCATGAGTCAGAGATCACACTGACATGAAAGCTTCATAGAAAAGGTGTTAGTGCAAAGGAATCAGAAACAAAACAGCAATAATGCAACTCCAGCAGAGCTCACATTCCCCATTCTCCACTAGGAAGCCTAGAAACTTCCTCCTAAGGCTCCTCAAGAGCAAATGCCACACATACCATCCCCCCTACCAGCAAGATTGCCTGAAAACTACTTACCTTGGAGAGTTTGATGAGGCTAGATATGTGTTCAATCTAAAAAGAAAGGCAGAGAGACACTAACTCTGAGAGTTTAACTCTTTTTAACCTCCAATAAGAGAAGCAGGAGACAGAATTGCTCTCTTAAACCTTCTGAATGTCACTAAAGGTCAAGATTTCTTGCCCCATGCTTGGGTTGATGCTCTCCACTTGCCTGACCACCATAATACACAATACACATTCCGGCCCCACATACCCAATACAGAAAAGGTTTACCACATGTGCAGTGACTACAGAGAATTCTCAGAACACAAGCCCAGGGCTATATCACAAGCCTCTACACACCAGCATCCTTTTTCTTGACTTGTTTCCCATTAAGACTAGACCAAGCTTTGGCCTCCTGCCCACTAGGCACACTCTTGAACGTAGATTCCTACTCTGGACACATGTAGATGGAAAAGGACATACATGCCTACAATAAGAAGGCCATGCTAGAAACAGAGTCCCGCGAGGTCTTACCTGTACTCGGGAAAAAGGCTCAATGACCCGAATCAGATTCTGTTCCAGTAAATTATCATACAACTTAGCCAAGTGTGTGTTGATGATTGGGTCATCCCGGAGCTCTGCCCTGTAGTCTGTCAGAGCCTGCCAAAAGAGCCGGTAACAGAAACTGGCACTTTAAAGTCACATTACTCTTACCTTCCTAAATAATCTGCTGTCCCTTGTAACTAAATGGTTGAATGAAGCTCTAGGAAATGTGAGGAGATAAAAGTCATGACAATTGGGCTGGGAATATGGCCTAGTGGCAAGAGTGCTTGCCTTGGGGCTGGGGATATGGCCTAGTGGCAAGAGTGCTTGCCTCGTATACCTGAGGCCCTGGGTTCAATTCCCCAGCACCACATATACAGAAAACAGCCAGAAGCGGCGCTGTGGCTCAAGTGGCAGAGTGCTAGCCTTAAGCAAAAGGAAGCCAGGGACAGTGCTCAGGCCCTGAGTCCAAGGCCCAAGAATGGCAAAAAAAAAAGTCATGACAATTAGAAGAAAAGGGTAAGAACTTAAGAAGGATTGGGGGCACAGCTAAAATGGTAAAGTGCCTATCTAGCAAGCACAAGACACACACACACACAAATGCATGCACACACATGCACATGCACACTACCATAAAAGGTTGAAGTACATTTTTGTCCTAAACATTCATGTCAGGAGAAATAGTTTAGTAGTGATAGAGTGCCTGCCTAGCAAGCACAAAGCCCAGAATTCAAACCCCAGTAACACCAAAACTCTCATATCAACAGTTCCAATCATGTAATTGCCAAGAACGGATCCACTTATAAACCAAATTAATTATGCAAATTAATTATCCAAGAATCCTGAGGTTACACAATGGGAAATGCTTATCTACAACTAGCTCTTGAAAGTTTGGTGAAGGAAATTAGAACAGTATGGCCCTGATAAAATAAAATACAGGGTTGGGGCTGGGAATATGGCCTAGTGGCAAGAGTGCTTGCCTCCTACACATGAAGCTCTCGGTTCCATTCCCCAGCACCACATATATGGAAAACGGCCAGAAGGGGCGCTGTGGCTCAGGTGGCAGAGTGCTAGCCTTGAGCAGGAAAAAGCCAGGGATGGTGCTCAGGCCCTGAGTCCAAGGCTCAGGACTGGCCAAAAATAAAAAATAAATAAAAATAAAATAAAATACAGGGCTGGGAATATGGCCTAGTGGTAGAGTGCTCACCTCATATACATAAAGCCCTGGGTTGATTCCTCAGTACCACGTACACAGAAAAGGCCGGAAGTGGCACTGTGGCTCAAGTGGTAGAGTGCTAGCCTTGAGCAAAGTAAGCTTAGGGACAGTGCCCAGGCCCTGAGTTCAAGCCTCAGAACTAGCACCAAGAAAAGAAAACAAAAAACTTCTGTTTTGCCAAGTACCAGTGATACACGCCTATACTCCTAGTTACTCAGGAGGCTGAGATTTGGAGGATTAAGGTTCAAAACCAACATGAACAGAGAAGTCTGTAACATTCCATTTTCAATTAACCAGCAAAAAACTGGATGAAGGCATGACCCAAATATTAGGGCATCAGCTAAACAAACAAGCTGGGCAAGTGCAAGGTCCTAAGTTCAAACCCCAAACAATCAAAAAAGTTTCATTGGGGCTGGGAATATGGCCTAGTGGCAAGAGCGAGCGCTTGCCTCTTACACATGAAGCTCTCAGCACCACATATATGGAAAATGGCCAGCAGGGGCGCTGTGGCTAAGGTGGCAGAGTGCTAGCCTTGAGCGGGAAGAAGCCAGGGACAGTGCTCAGGCCCTGAGTCCAAGGCCCAGGACTGGCCAAAAAAAAAACAAAAGTTTCCTTTTGTTCACAGAAATGCCAAGCACACCTGGCTTTTCCAGAGTTGAAGAAATACCTACAGTTGTGCTGAGTGGAATAAGCAGTAGGCGTAGAGTCAAATCATGCTGCATTGACTGGCTACATGATTTACAACATCCTCCTGAGTCCCCATTCCCTCACCCTAAAATGAAGGTAATGGCTTTGTTGTGAGAGAAAAAGAAAAAAAAAAGATGACAGAACTTTTTGAAACTGCTAAGTATTACATGTAAATGATACTTAACCAAGATCATCTCAACAACCTTCGTGTTCAAAACTAGTGACCTATTTCTTGGTTTATTAATTATAGTGTGTGAAGGATATGTGAGGTCAGCCTACATTATCTTTAAAACTTACTTTGAAACTGTATCTTGGGGCTGGGGATATAGCCTAGTGGCAAGAGTGCTTGCCTCGTATACATGAGGCCCTGGGTTCAATTCCTCAGCACCACATATATACAGAAAAAGGCCAGAAGTGGCGCTGTGGCTCAAGTGGCAGAGTGCTAGCCTTGAGCAAAAAGTGCTCAGGCCCTGAGTCCAAGCCCCAGGACTGGCCAAAAAACAACAAAAAAAAAAGAAACTGTATCTTTAAAAAGTACTTAAGGGTTGGGAATGTGGCTTAGTGGTAGAGTGCTTGGCTAGCATGCATGAAGCCCTCGAGTCCTCAGCATCACATACACAGAAAAAGCCAGAGGTAGCACTGTGGCTCAAGTGGTAGAGGATTAGCCTTGAGCAAAAAGAAGCCAAGGACAATGCCCAGGCCCTGAGTTCAAGCCCCAGGATGCGCACGCACGCACACACACACACACACACACACACACACACACACACACGGTACTTAAAAGTCCCTCTCCTCCACCCATTTCCCTACCAATCAATACCCTGCTCACCTTTTCAAAATCTGCCAGTGATCTGTTCTTGCTAGCCTGAGCCACACATTTTAATGCTTCTGTCTAAGAATAAAAAGATAAATCATGAAAGTGATCTATTCAGTGTACTCACATATACCCAAAATCTCATAAACAGTGTGGTATGTCCACACAACTTCTGCTATAAAGAATCCACCCCACCATCATTCTTCAGAGATCTGGGAAGAAATGCAACAAGTGTTGAATATGACTTTTTGGCAACCAGCTTCCTTTTGAGACATGAACTTAAATAGAAGTTTTCCAAAAAGGCAGACCTCAACAGCATTTTCCAGGACAAGCCAAAAGATAAAATGGCAGAACTATGATCCTCTTCCTTCTAGAATCCTTATCTCCACATCCACCCAGAACTATTCCTACCTCAAGATGTACTTATACTAGTACTTCATTAAGATTCATTCTGCTAGACCTGATATAAGGAAGGCACTGATCAAGGTCTATTTTTATTAGAATTGAGGCATTAATATTCTACACATTACACTTCAACAGTAAAACTCTTTGAAGTGTTAAGAAGTATCTAAGGGGGCTGGGGATATGGCCTAGTGGCAAGAGTGCCTGCCTCGGATACACGAGGCCCTAGGTTCGATTCCCCAGCACCACATATACAGAAAACGGCCAGAAGCGGCGCTGTGGCTCAAGTGGCAGAGTGCTAGCCTTGAGCGGGAAGAAGCCAGGGACAGTGCTCAGGCCCTGAGTCCAAGGCCCAGGACTGGCAAAAAAAAAAAAAAAAGAAGTATCTAAGGGGGCTGGGGATACGGCCTAGTGGCAAGAGTGCTTGCCTCGTATACATGAGGCCCTGGGTTCAATTCCCCAGCACCACATATACAGAAAATGGCCAGAAGTGGCACTGTGGCTCAAGTGGCAGAGTGCTAGCCTTGAGCAAAAAGAAGCCAGGGACAGTGCTCAGGCCCTGAGTCCAAGCCCCAGGACTGGCAAAAAAAAAAAAAAAAGAAGTATCTAAGGGCAACATCTAAGCTCATTATAAATACGACATCTGTCCAAGCTGAGTCTCCACTCGGCAAGAAATGTTAACACCCATATTTCTAGATCAGCCTGGCTCCTGCTTAAAATTTGTCATCCAGTTACAAAGGAGTATACTCGAAGGAGCTTCTCTGTGTCAACCTACATCCTTAAATAGGGCTGGTGTGCCCTATGTAGCAACCCAAGTGGTAAAGTGCTAGCTCTGCTCAAATAAGCTCAGGGACAGCACATGGGCCTTGAGTTCAAGCCCCAGGACAGACACCAAAAAATAAAATAAGCTAATTAGGGCCAGCTCTAAGGAATCATCTTTTGTGGCATTCCTATGGAGCTATAGTAGGATGGCCAATCTGTCAGTTTACAGACAACAACATGTAAAATTCAGAAAGATCACTTTTTATTTTTTTTTTGGGGGGGGGGTAGGGGTTGGTCATGGGGCTTGAACTCAGAGCCTCAGCACTGTCTCTGAGCTCTTTGGCTCCAGGATAGTGCTCTTACCACTTAGAGCCACAGCACCACTTCCAGTTTTCTGGTGGATAACTGCAGAAAAAGAGTCTCAAGGACTTTCCTGAGCAGGCTGGCCTTGAACTGTGATCCTCAGATCTCAGCCTCCTGAGTAGCTAGGTGTGAGGCACAGGTGCCCAGCCCCAGAAAGATTAGTGTTCATTAAGCAAAACAGAAAGAGGGGATAGTACAGAGACCTGAGCCATTACCTTCACAATTGCTTTTTCTCACAAGTTATACTCATACCTATTCACACTCATACCTACCACAATCAAGGACCATAAATCATGAAAGGCCTCTTTCTGTACCACACTCAAAACTCAAGGCATGAATAGAAAAGTAATGAGCTGAGAAAATACTTAAGTGGATCTCAAAATCTATTTTCTGCATCAAGTCATCTAACCTCTCTAAAGCAACCTGTGCATGAGATCTAATCAGGCTCCATACTCAAGAATCAAGATGTCATATTCTTTTTTTTTTTTTTTTTTTGCCAGTTCTAGGGCTTGGACTCAGGGCCTGAGCACTGTCCCTGGCTTCTTTTTTGCTCAAGGCTAGCACTCTGGCACTTGAGCCACAGTGCCACTTCTGGCCATTTTCTATATATGTGGTGCTAAGGAATCGAACCCAGGGCTTCATGTATATGGGTAAGCACTCTTGCCACTAGGCCATATTCCCAGCCCGATGTCATATTCTTCATATGTTAAATTTGTGAGACAGTTTAGTAGAAGGAAGACAGATATTTTGGTCAAAGCTAAATGCAGCCAAATTTATACCTACAATTCATTTCTATGATGTCCATAAGAATACCAACTGACTGTCAGCGCCCAGCATCTAACCGTACAGGTAACACACTGGAGGGGTTTCATTAAGGGAAGAAAGCAGGAAGGGGGAGAAAAGAGTAGAAGAGAAACCTGAAGAGCACTCATCAAACATGATTCTGTATTTATGGTGTTCCATACCTGCCTCCCTGCATAACGCAGCGCAAGCTTCCCGCTCACCAAGGCCTGGACATCTTCTGGGCTAGAAGAAAAGGAATACTTGGTTAGTGGTCCCAGTTATGATCCTAAGCAAAGGTTTAGGTGAATTTCTTTTTGCCAGAATTTCACTGTGAAGGCTGCCCATAGAGAAAATCAGCCTAACCCCTAAACCTGTAATTGCAGGCACTTTAGGCCACAGCTTAGCAATAAAAAAGTTTAAAAAATATATATATCAGAACACTTAAAGCTAAAAGAAAGCTCAGCCAAACCTACCAAAAGCAACAGATTCAAGAAAGCTTTAAGTACACTGGAGTCAAATCCAGGTCTAACCCAGTCTTATTAAAAACACACCTGAGTTAGGGGCATATCTCAGTTGATAAAACACTTGCCTATCTTGTGTAAACCCCTGGGTTTAATCCTCAGCACTGGGGGGGGGGGGGGGGGGGCGGTAAGGGAAATACAACCCCTAACCCAAAGATTCTAAGAGCCCCAGTCCAACAAATTTCATTTATTCCCAAGAGAATTTGAATGAATAAATAGAACTCTTAATAAAAAGACCAGTTGTACTTTTTGTGGTGTACTTTCTCAAACATCTTAGTTCTATCCTTCCCACTGTGGGTAGCCCACATGGCACTGGTCTATCAGCTACTTCCTGACCTCTGTCCTACTGACAAATACCTGGAGGATATTTGAAGAATATTTGAAGGATGAGCAAATTCTCTAGGAGGGACTAAGAAAGGAATTTCCAAAACGCATCTCCCAGAATCTGAAAGATTAGCAAACAAAAATGCTCCAGAATTCCTTTGAATCTCCCGCTCTAACTCAGCCAGCTCCACCTATAAAACTGGCCAAATTTCTTTCCCAAGCCATCTCTGCCATGGCAGATAGACTTAATAGAAGGAGGGGCTGGGAATGTGACCTCGTAGTAGAGTGCTTGCCTCATACACATGAAGCCCTGGGTTCGATTCCTCAGCATCACAGATATAGAAAAGGCCAGAAGTGGCGCTGTGGCTCAAGTTGGCAGAGTGCTAGCCTTGAGCAAAAAGAAGCCAGGGACAGGGCTCAGGCCCTGAGTCCGGTCCCCAGGACTGGCAAAAAAAAAAAAAATTGAAGGACGAGAGCTCATATATTCCGTAGTTAATGTGCACCTACGTGTTGAGCATGATTTTGCACAGCAACATGTACTTCAGAGATGTGATGGCCTTGGGGCTATCGATGGAATCATAGCCCTCAAATGCCTCATAGAAGTATGAGTATGCAGTTTTCCAGTCCTTCTCCTCTGCTGCATGGATAATACCTGGGCATTGAAAAGAAAGTAGTAAGAAGCATATAAAATAACAGAACCATAAACGACCAGAGCTGGGAACTGGGCACCAGTGATTCATGCCTATAATTCTATCTAGCTGGGAAGTTTGGTTCAGGAGGATCGTAGCTCCAGTCCAGTCCAGGAAGAAAAGTTCAAGAGATTCATCACTACTCAACCAATAGCTGGGGGCAATGACACATGCCTGTCACCTCAGCTACATAGGAGGCTATGATTGAAGGATTGTGGTTACACCTTAACTCAGAGAGGAGTCCAAACTCCATCTCCATAAAGAAGCTGGGTATGGTGGCATTTGGCTATAAGGACAAGACTACAATAGGTGGATAATAGTCCAGGCATGTGAATCCAGGAAGAAGACCTTACCTCAAAAATAACCAGCATGGGCTGGGAATATGGCCTAGTGGCAAGAGTGCTTGCCTCGTATACATGAAGCTCTGGGTTCGATTCCTCAGCACCACATATATAGAAAATGGCCAGAAGTGGCGCTGTGGCTCAAGTGGTAGAGTGCTAGCCTTGAGCAAAAAGAAGCCAGGGACAGTGCTCAGGCCCTGAGTCCAAGGCTCAGGACTGGCCAAAATAAGTAAATAAATAACCAGCACAACAAAAAAGGACTGAAGGCATAGCTCAGGAATAGAGTGCCTGTCTAGCAAGCAGGAGGCCCTGAGTTCAAGCTCCAGTACTGTAAAGGAGAAAAAAAGAAGACAGAAGGAGAATTTAAAAAAAAAAAAAAAGATCAGAGCTGAAAAGTGCCTTAGAACTCTAACTCTATCCCAACTGATGATGTCAAATGAGGATAAAGGACCTGCCAAACTCACAACCAACTAGTAATAAGTGCTAAGATTAGGAACCCAGGTCTCTGGCCTCTCAGCAAAATGTCACAGTGCAATATTAAATTCCAAAAAGGGCTAAGAGAGTCAAAGGGGATGCTGAAAAGAATTACTATATGCCACAGTATAGCTGTGCATGATACCTAAAGCCTGTAATCCCAATTAATGCAGACATGAAAATAAAAAGACTGTCTTTCAAGGCCAGCACCAGAGAAAGACAAGTTTCAAGACTCTATTTCAACCAACAGCCAGGTGTGGTGGCACAATGGAAAGCACAAGTTATAGGCCAGCTCTGGAATAAAGCAAGACCCTACCTCAAAAATAATGCAAAAAAGCTGGAGGTGTGGCTCAAAGAGTAGAGTGCCTGCTTAGTAAGCATAAGCCCTGAGTTCTAAAAAAAATCCCAAAATATAGTACATCACCTTTTCCCCAGGCTTCTTCCCACAACCTTGCTCTTTGGAGCCACTGGACAAGGTCATATTTACCCTCAGACTACTTGAATGATCTATTTTAGTAACAAACTAATCAAGTTTTGCTAAGCTTGGCATTTTAATGCTGAAGCAACTTTCATGAAGTAAAAGAATCCCAACATGTTGGTTTTTTTTTAATTAAATACTTGGCATTTATGGACATGATTCTTTTTGTAGAAATAAACAGTGTATAGATCTCACATAATGCCAAATCCATAAACTTAATAGTACATAGCTAAGTAGGTTTTGTGGTTTTGTTTTTGTTTTGTTATTTAATTTTATTGTCAAGGTGATGTACGTAGGGGTTACATACGTAAGGACTTGTGTACATTTCTTGTCAAACTTGTTACGCCCTCCCTATTTTTGTTTTTTTGCCAGTCCTGGGGCTTGAATTCAGGGCCAGGGTATTTCTTTTGTTCAAGCCTGGTACTCTACCACTTGAGCCACAGATCCACTTCTAGCTTCGTTGGTAATTTATTGGAGATAAAGAATCTCAAGGACTTCCCTGCTCAGGCTGGCTTTGAACCATGATCCTCAGACTTCAGCCTCCTGAGTAGCTAGGATTACAGGCATGAGCCACTGGCACCCAGCTCAAATAGTATTCTTTATTTTATTTTATCCCAGTACCAGAACTTGAACTCAAGGCCTAATGCTTTCACTTTGCTTTTATGCTCATGGCTAGCATTCTACCAGTTGAGCAACATCTTCAATCAGGTACTTTGTTGGATAGTTGGAAAAGGGGTCTCGAAGACATTTCTGCCTGGGCTGGCTTCAAACTGAAATCCTACAGGTCTCAGCCACCTAAGTAGCTAACTAGTATTTTTTTTTTTTTTTTGCCAGTACTGGAGTTTGAACTCAGGGCCTGAGCACTGTCCCTGGCTTCTTTTTGCTCAAGGCTAGCACTCTACCTCTTGAGCCACGGCACCACTTCCAGCTTTTTCTGTTTATGTGGTACTGAGGAACTAAACCCAGGGCTTCATGCATGCTAGGCAAGCACTCTACCATTCAGCCACATTCCTAGCCCCCTGGCTAGTATTTCAATAGGCTGGTACCATAACTCACCTCACTAATCCTCTCCTGTTCAGATATTGGAGTTAACGCTAAATGAACCTGCTATTACTGGGGATAATATAAAAATGAACATTTCAGCTTGAGAGGCTAAGAGTGTGCACATCTTGATATAGCTCTAACTCTGTCCTAGCCTCTTCTCAAGACACACTGTTGCCCAAACTTCTTCACATCAGGGTACACACAGAAAGTACAAAGCATACAATAGGATGAAGCTCCTTACCCATGATCCCAAGAACTCAATGGTTAATCCACCCATAGCAAATTTGTGACAAATGGCATGCCAGCTGGGTAACTCCTGAACCATTAACTGAGGTAAGCCCTTTTACCCTACGTTTGTACAAGATCTCTCCTTTTGAGACTAATCAAATACTTTTTTTCTACTACAGTTCTTAACTAGAGATGCCTGGCAGAAAATGTGCCCCTTTCTATAACCTTTCTATAAAGTTTCCCCAAGACTCTACAAACTATTGATGTTGCCCAACTAAATGAGACTTAACTTTATGTTCCCATTTCTCTCAGCACGGAATTTGCTACAACCAAAATGACTCTGGTTGGAGGAGGGCGGTGGGGGGGGTGAGCTACAGGTGGTAAAGCATGCCTGTAATCCCAGCAGTTAGCAGGTTGAGGCAGAATTTAAAGTTTGAAGTGAATCTAGACTGCACAGTGGGACAGGGGTCTGGGTTGCTGGGTGGATGCGTGGTAGGTGGGTAGACAAGCCCAAAGGCTGAGGCAAAACTCTAATGGTTTTTTTCAAAAACATTTGTAAATAAGGAGTACAGTAGCACATACATGGTTGTTACCATGAATTTCTTTCTTTCTTTTTTTTTTTTTGGCCAGTCCTGGGCCTTGGACTCAGGGCCTGAGCACTGTCCCTGGCTTCCTTTTGCTCAAGGGTAGCACTCTGCCACTTGAGCCACAGCGCCACTTCTGGCCGTTTTCTGTATATGTGGTGCTAGGGAATCGAACCCAGGGCCTCATGTATACGAGGCAAGCTCTCTTGCCACTAGGCCATATCCCCAGCCCCTCATGAATTTCTATATCCTATAAAATTTATGTTTTGTTTTGCGCTTGTTTTTTTTTTTTTTAATAAAAACTACTGTCAGCTGAATGCCAGTGGCTCATACCTATAATTCTAGCTACTCAGGAGGCTAAGATCTGAGGATAGAGATTTTATTTTATTTACTTATCTTTTGTCCAGTCCTGGGGCTTTGAACTGAGGGCCTGGTCTCTGTCCCAGAGCCTCTCTGTGCTCAAGGCTAGTGCTCTACCACTTGGGAGACAGTGCCACTTGCAGCTTTTTCTGTTTATGTGGTTACTGAAGAATCAAACTCAGGGCTTCATGTTAGGCAAGCACTCTATCACTAAGCCACATTCCCCGCCATTAAGGATAGAAAATTTAAGCCAGCCCAGTCGATGAGACCCTTATCTCCAAAAAACTACAAAAAAAAAAAAAAGAAAAGAAAGGCCAGAAGTGGAGCTGTGGCAGTACCTAGGACCAACACACACACACACACACACACACACACACACACACACACGCCACTCATTCAACCCAAACTTTAATGAAAGCCTGCCATGTGCTAAGCAAGGAAATAGCTACTATAGAAGACAAACAGACACAGGAAAGATCCCTAAAAACTCATAATCCAGGGGAAAAGATGGTCACTAAAACAGAAGCAATGAGTTGAGTACCATACGGAGCACAAAAGAATACACCTTTGATTACTAAGTTCAAAAGCAAAGAAGAAAGCACAAGAGGAGGGTGCTAAAAGAAGACTTAAGCTAACTACAGGATACACAGGAATCAGCCAAGGAAACAGGGTGAAAGCAGAAAATTAACCAGAGAAGAAAAAAGGTACAAGGAACACCCAGAGTGTGAAATCACTTAGTGACTATGAATGGAAACCAGAGATGAAAAGGAAAAGGAAAGAATAGCCCCCATGTTAAATTAACGTTTAGACTGGGAAACATGAGAAACTTTTTTACATGTAGTTTTTTTCTCATGGTGTTAAGGGACCAGAGATAGGCAAGCATTTATCACTGAGCTACTTTGCTTCTATGTTTAGTTTCAAAGCTACTAGGAGTTGGACCCACCAGTAGGGAATTTTGAGTTACAAGGTTAGAGTTTTGTCTCAAAAAAATTACACTGGAAGCTAAAGGCTAATGGTTTGTGCCTGTAAATCCTACCTACCCAGGAGGTTAAGACCTGAGGATCACATGAAGGCAGACTTGGGGAAGCAGTTATTGAGACTCTTATCTCCAATTAACCACCAAAAAGGCCAGAAGTAGAGCTATGGCTAAAGTGATAAAGCACTAGCTTTGAGCACAAAAAACTCAGGGAAAGTGCTCAGGCCCTGAGTTCAAGCCCCAGATCCTTGTCACTAAAAAAAGACACTGGAGTCAGAGAAGAGAATGGATTAAAAATGTGGTTAAAGGGCTGGGGATATGGCCTAGTGGCAAGAGTGCCTGCCTCATATACATGAGGCCCTGGGTTCGATTCCCCAGCACCACATATGCAGAAAATGGCCAGAAGTGGCGCTGTGGCTCAAGTGGCAGAGTGCTAGCCTTGAGCAAAAAGAAGCCAGGGACAGTACTCAGGCCCTGAGTCCAAGCCCCAGGACTAGCCAAAAAAAAAAAAAAAAAAAAAAATGTGGTTAAAGACAGTAAACCAATAAAAAAAAATTTCCAATGGGAGTAATTTGTACAGACAGAAAAGAAACTGATCAGATATGAGAAATGAGAGAAGTCAAAATTACTCCAAAAACACGGGGCTGGGAATATGGCCTACTGGTAAAGTGCTCGTCTCGTATACATGAAGCCCTGGGTTCAATTCCTCAGCACCACATATATACAGAAAAAGCAGGAAATGGCGCTGTGGCTCAAGTGGCAGAGTGCTAGCCTTGAGCCAAAAGAAGCCAGGGACAGTGCTCAGGGCCTGAGTTCAAGCCTCCGGACTGGCAACAAAAACAAAACCAAACAAACAAAAAACTACTCCGAAAACAAAAAACTTGATGTAGTAACTACCAATATATTTTACTATGTTCTGACATAGAATAAAGGTGATATATACCAGCTTTCTAGGAATATTTATAAACAATATACAAATTGATTTTTTTTTTAAAGGAAGAAGAAACAGGTAAGTACCAGTGGGTCATGCTTGTAATCCTAGCTACTCAGGAAGATGAGATCTGAAGATCACAGTTCGAAGCTAGCTTGGGCAGGGAAGTCCATGAGTCTCTTATCACCAATTAACCACAAAAAAAAAAAAAAAAAAAAAAAAAAAGCTGGAAGTAGAGCTTGGCTCCAATGGTAGAGCGCTACCCTTGAGCACAAAAGTTCAAAGGCAGCGCCCAGCCCTCCTGACATGACCCCCCTACCCCCCTCCAAACCTTCATAAAGCTCTCAAAGAAGTTAACTGACTTGAATTACACAATTCTGAAGAGAAATGCTACCATTCTAAATGACTAAGAGGTAAATCAAGACAGACTTGTAAGCCTAAAGGAGACCCCCCTCCACAGTCAGGTTGCCTATTAAGCACTGATAAGCACATTCTTTATAAAAAAAATAAGCATATTCTTAATATATGTTAGGAAATTAAGAAGAGATGCTGAAGACAGGCATTGGTAACTAACTCCTATAATCCTAGCTATTCAGGATGCTGAGATCGAGGATCATGGGTCAAAGCCACCCAGGCAGGAATGTCTGTGAGACTCTCTAATAAACAACCAAAAAGCTGGAAGTAGAGCTGTAGCTCAAGCAGTAAAGTGCTAGCCTTGAGCAAAAGAAGCATAGGCAGGCCCAGAGTTCAAGCTCCAAGTACCCATCCACGAGTAAGATAACCTCTACCAAAAAAAAAAATCCCAGGAATAAGAGTATGAGTTCTGGAATACATATAACATCTGCTATATCCTATATATAGGATAGTACAGGATTGTACATGATATATGAAGAGAATAGCTATGAGTGTTACCTGACTGCATGTCCAAAGTGGCTTGCAATTTAGGAGGGCAGTAGATGGCATTTGCTGTGGTTCGAGCAGAGGTTAAGGCAGCTCGGGCTTTCGGCAGATTACTCAATGCATGGTATGTTTTGCTTTCTAAAAGCTGTACTTCCACCAAAAGGGCTTTGTCGTCCATCTTTTTTAACTCTCGAAGCAGTTGAGAGCCTGAAAAAGAATAGACATCTCTATGTTAGCCATAATCTTAATACTGTTATAGTATAAAATCTCATTTGCCCACTCAGGATAAAGAAACCTGCCTGGACTCAAAAAAGGCACCTTGAGAGTCCATGTAAGAAGTAAATTTTCTTCTAATATGCTATCTTCCAAAAAGGAATCATATATAATTATTATTACTATTATCTTTAGTTGTACAATGGAGTTTTAACTCACCAAGTCAGATAAATACAGAGCATCTTGATCACTGTGACTCCTTTCATTCTTCTCCTCCATCCTTCCTAAATCCCATCCATACTCTTTAAGTTACATGGTTCCATTTTCACATATATACGTTAAATATGAGTATTCACCTGTCCTTCCTCTCTCCATTCTTCTGCCCCTTTCCCTTTGACTGTCACATCCCTCCCCGACTCCTGTCAAATTATGAACGTAACTTTTTGTTGTTTTGTTTTGTTTTTTGCCAGTCCTGGGGCTTGAACTCAGGGCCTGAGCATTGTCCCTGGCTTCTTTTTGCTCAAGGCTAGCACTCTACCACTTGAGCCACAGTGCCACTTCCAGCTTTTTTTATATATGTGGTGTTGAGGAATCAAACCCAGGGCTTCATGTATACGAGGCGAGCACTCTACCACTAAGCCATATTCCCAGCCCAGAAACATAATTTTTTTTTTTTTGGCCAGTCCTGGGCCTTGGACTCAGGGCCTGAGCACTGTCCCTGGCTTCCTTTTGCTCAAGGGTAGCACTCTGCCACTTGAGCCACAGCGCCACTTCTGGCCATTTTTTGTATATGTGGTGCTGGGGAATCGAACCCAGGGCTTCATGTATATGAGGCAAGCACTCTTGCCACTAGGCCATATCCCCAGCCCCAGTAAACAAGATCTTATGTCCAAAAAAAAAAAAATGAAAACAGGGGCTGGGGTTGTGACTTAGTGATACAGTGCTTGCCTAGCATGCATGAAGCTCTAGGTTCGATTCCTCAGCACCACACAAACAGAAAAGGCCAGAAGTGGTGCTGTGGCTCAGGTGGTAGAGTGCTAGTCTTGAGCAAAAGGAAGCCAGGGACAGTGCTCAGGCCCTGAGTCCAAGCCCCTGGCAAAAAAAAAAAAAACTAATGAAGAGTTGAGTGCTACTGGGTAGTTTCTTTCTGAGCTGATGAAAATGTTCTGTAATTAGTGGTGATAGCTTCTTTAAAAACAATTCAGTGTGCTGGGATACCAGTGGCTCATGCCTGTTAATCCTAGCTATTCAGAAGATCAGAAGATCCAAGGATGGTGGTTTGAAGCCAGCTGGGCAGGAAAGTCTGTGAAACTAATCACAAGTTAACCACCACAAAAAGCTATGGCTCAAGTGGTAGAGTTCTAATCCTGAGCACCAGAACTCAGGGACAGCACCCAGGCCCCAAGTTCAAGCCCCAGGAAAGGCAGACCTCCCACAACCCCTGCAAAAAATAAAAAAGTTCAATGTTTCTTAGTGAATGTACTAAAACCACCTAATTGTATACTTTAAAAGGATGAAATGTTTTTCTTTTTTTGCTGGTCAGAGCCTGGCCACTGTCTGTAAGCTCCTTTGCTTAAGGCTGGTGCTCTATACCACTATGACCCACAGTACCACTTCCGGTTATCTGGTGGTTAGAGATAGAGTCTCATGGACCGTCCTGCCTGGGCTTGCTTTGAATCAGCATCTTCAGATCTCAGCCTCCTGAGTAGCTAGTATTACAGACATAAGCCACCAGTGCTCAGCAAGGCATGAATTTTTATTTTTGCTAGTTCTGGGGCTTGAACTCAGGGCCTGAGCACTGTCCCTGGCTTCTTTTTGCTCAAGGCTAGCACTCTACCACTTGAACCACAGCGCCTCTTCCAGCTTTTTCTGTTTATGTGACACTGAGGAATTGAACCCAGGGCTTCATGCGTGCAAAGCAAGTACTCTGTCATTAAGCCACATTCCCAACCAGGTGAAAAAATTTTAATGACTTCTTTAAATAATTTTTTTCCTAAATTTTAATATAGTTGTATTACTATTATTAAAGTGTTGTAAAGAGAGGGGTTACCATTTCAAAAGTCAAGTAATAAATATATTTCATGCACAAAGCCCTGGTTCGATTCCTCAGCACCACATATACAGAAAAAGCTGGAAGCGGCGCTGTGGCTCAAGAGGTAGAATGCTAGCCTTGAGCAAAAAGAAGCCAGGGACAGTGCTTAGGCCCCAAGTCCAAGCCTGAGGACTGGCAAAAAAAGAAAAAAGCAAGCAGTGAGGCAAGATTTCAGGTATTTAAAACCACAGAGGGAAAAACTTTCTGTTGGCCCATTTCCAACTTCCCAAAGTATTTGCACACAGTTTTTTTTTTTTTTTTTTTTTTTTTTTTGGCTAGTCCTGGGGCTTGGACTTAGGGCCTGAGCACTGTCCCTGGCTTCTCTTTTGCTCAAGGCTAGCATTCTACCACTTGAGCCACAGCGCCACTTCTGGCCATTTTCTGTATATGTGGTGCTGGGGAATTGAACTCAAGGCCTCATGTATACGAGGTAAGCACTCCTGCCACTAGGCCATATTCCCCAGCCCCTGCACACAGTTCTTAATTTTTAAAATAGATTTTAGATATAAGCACAACAGACACAGTAAATCTGATAACCTTTGACACACTTGTAATTAAAAAAATTGAATGTAAAATTTTAATTCAATGCTATATGCAAAATGCAAAAACTTATTTAGAAAGGCATCAGTTATTTCAATGAAATAGATCTTCTCTAGATTAAGGGAAATTGAAAACTGAAACTTTTATTTTCTAAATTTAACAGACTTAACTATAGGGACTTTGTTATTTTCTAGTGGTGAGATTTGAGCCCAGGGACTCACACTTGCAAGACAAATACTCTACCACTGAACTATATATACCCCATATCTCAAAAGTTCTAATATTACTTTACAATGACAAATTCTGTAAATGAAAACCATCTTAGATCTTTCTTAGAGGTAGGCAGACTATAAACTATTAATAGGTAATTAGCAAGTATAGCCAAGTTTAGAATATAATTATTTAGCTAGCTAAGATGTCTTATTCCTACCAATTTACTTACCCAAATGCAATGCTTCCTGGTACCTCTTGGTATCAAAATACAAAGACACCAGTCTTGCCTAGGAAAGAGAAAAGGCATTGACTAAAGAAGCGGGGGAAAAAACAAACCACAGAAAGAAATCAAAGACTGACAGTCACAAAACTGTTACTGTTAAATATATGTTCCATGATAACCTCAAATTCAGCATAACCAAGGATCTAGTCTGCAGTATTTTCTCCTATTATAGACAAGTGACTTGCTTTTACCATGTGGCTGCTTATTTCTCAGCCCCAAACAGCAAATCTGCCTCAAAACTTCTATCAAGACAATTCTCTTAACTGGGAGCATTATCACAGTCTCTTGGTGACTGGATAATATAAAGTTGCTGAAGGTACTTTTGATTAGGATGACATTATTTACATTCACAGTCTAACACCTAGATGCCTGAAATCAGTGCTAACATGGATACATACCTCCAAAGCTTGGCGTAAGAAAGTTCTTTTCTCTGATTTGGCCCATTCGATGCACTCTAAACACAGCTCCACCTGAAATAAGGAGAGATGTAACATAAATGTAACATTATGTCATTACATTCTTCCAACCAACTAGGCCTTGGAGAATTGTTTTCCTTACATATTACACATTTGTTGCTACAATATAATGATCCAGAGTATCTCAACATAAAATCTTGTATCATAATGAAAAACCAGCTTTGTTTTTTACACTTGACATCTCTGTTTAAATTGTGTTCTTTTGGAAAAGAGCTTCCTCTTTGAGACACTTCTACCTTTTCAAGAGATATCGATAACTTGACAAAAATACATAAAGGCCTAGAATGTTTATTTCTACAATGGTTTAAGAATTTTTTTAAAGCAGATTTACTACCAAAATGGTAGTGTTAGTGTGAATATGCTTGATAAGGAAGGGGAGAAATTCTAAGCCTATACACAAAAGCCTTGTTCCTTTCTCTTTAAGATACTTATCTCCAATTACCACCAAAATGCCAGAAATGAAGTTGGGCACAGGTGGCTCATGCTTCAAAGCCAGCCCAGGCAGGAAAGTCCATGAGACTCTTATCTCTAATTACCCAGCAAAAAACTGTGGTTCAAGTGGTACAGTGCTAGCCTTAGGCAAAAAAGCTCAGAGACAGCACACAACCCTTGAGTTCAAGCCCTAGGACAGGCACCAAAACAAGAGAGAGAGAGAGAGAGAGAGAAAGAAAGAAAGAAAAAAAGAAACAAAGTACCACTAACCTATTTATCATTACTCTTACAGCAAATTAATAACTAACACTTAAAGGACTTTCAAACTTTTCAACAACTTTGAACCCCTGGTCCTACTCACCATCTAAACAGTGATATAAAGTACAAAGTGGGGGGAGGGAGGGGGGCATGAGGGACAAGGTAACAAACAGTACAAGAAATGTATCCAATGCCCAACGTATGAAACTGTAACCTCTCTGTACATCAGTTTGATAATAAAAATTTGAGAAAAAAAAAATAAAGTACAAAGTGGGTGGGAATATGGCCTAGTGGTAGAGTGCTTGCCTCATATACATGAAGCCCTGGGTTCAATTCCTTAGTACCACATATATAGGGAAAAAAAGCCAGAAGTGGTGCTATAGCTCAAGTAGTAGAGTACTAGGCTTGAGCAAAAAGAAGCCAGGGACAGTGCTCAGGCCCTGAGTTCTGGAAAAAAAAAAAAAAAAAAAGGTACAAAGTAACTGATACAAAACAGCAAGGCAAAATCCTATGCAAGACAGTATAGCATGCCATCGAGTCCCCATGACATAATAGCTTTGACAGAGCTCAAATCAAGTACTGCAGATTTTTTTTTTCCAGTCTGGGGGCTTAAACTCAGGCCTTGGGTGCTGTCCCTGAGCTTCTTTTTACTCACTTACACTGGAGCCACTGCACAACTTCTGCTTTTTCTGAGTTTATTGCAGATAACAGACTTTCTGCCCAGGCTGGCTTTGAATTGTAATACTCAGATCTCAGCCTCCTGAGTAGCTAGGATTACAAGAGTGAGCCACTAGTGCTCAGCTGTACTGCAGACTTTGTATCACCTCCACAACTATGAGTTTTATATTAAGGCTGCTAAAGAGACTACAAGACAAAAAAAAGAAATAAGAAACTGAGTTTTCCAAAGAACTGTTAATACAACAGGTTTTGATATAAATCCAAGGTCTCCCAAGAAATTCTGCAAAGGAAGCAACTAAAAAAATATAATCTTAAACTGAAAAAATATGCCTGAAAGCAACTAAAAAATATAATCTTAAATTGACAATCTGCCTAAATACAAGCTCAATAAATAAATTGATGGATGCCAATTCATAGTACTTGGGTGATTTCACTATAGATTCAGTGACACCTATGGAACTACTCAATGGAGCCCCCTGGTGGCTGCCCAATCTCCACCACTCTACTAGTAAGGCAGTCACCTGAGTTTCATGTTCTGAAAATCAAAACTCAAAGATCTATAATGTTCATGATATGAATGGAAATAAAAGTAATTTGCTGAGTATTGTTATCAAACAATGTAATAGAAAACACAAGTCCTACATAATTTAAAAGGCTAAGAAATACTCATCCATTTCTACCCAGGGAAATTAGATATTTAAAGTTCAAGATGTTTTGTTGTGGGCTGGGGATATGGCCTAGTGGCAAGAGTGCTTGCCTTGTATACATGAAGCCCTGGGTTCAATTCCCCAGCACCACACATATACAAAACGGCCAGAAGGGGCGCTGTGGCTCAAGTGGCAGAGTGCTAAGCAGCCTTGAGCAAAAAGAAGCCAGGGATAGTGCTCAGGCCCTGAGTCCAAGGCCCAGGACTGGCAAAAAAAAAAAAAAAAAAAAAAAAAGATGTTTTGTTGTTACAGTTGGTTTTTGTTTTGTTTTGTTTTTTACCGGTCCTGGGGCTTAGTCTCAGGGCCTGAGCACTGTCCCTGGCTTCTTTTTGCTCAAGGCTAGCACTCTACCACTTGAGCCACAGTGCCACTTCCGGCTTTTTCTGTTTATATGGTGCTAAGGAATAGAACCCAGGACTTCATGCAAGCACTCTACTGCGAAGCCACATTCCCAGCCTTGTTGTTTCATTTTTAGAGACGAAAATAGAGGCCTGCCTGGGCAGGCGCTGAACAGCAATCTTCCTCCTTATGCTTCCTACATAACTAGGTAACATAACTAGGTAACAGGCAAAAGCCACTGTGCCCAGTTTTTTATTGGTTGATATGGAGTCTCATGAACTTCTTTGCCCAGGCTGGCTTCAAACTGCAATCATCCAAAGTAGCTAGGATAATAGGTATGAGCCATCAATGCTCAGCTGCAAGGCTTTTCAAAATGTGCTATTATGCTTTTCATTTAAGCAGACCACAACAAACAGTGGCTCCTCACAGGCAACCTTGATGTCTAGAAGGAAAGGTTTACTATTTGTAAGGGTCTGGTTCAATCTTCTTTCTCTTCTCTTTACCCAACTCATTACTGACCAACCTTCCCCAGCCCCGCCCTTTCATCTCTGCTATCACTCTTTTTTCCTTTTTCTTCTTTTAGTCAATACCAAGATTTGAAGAACTCAGGACCTTTCACTTGTGGCACTCTACAACTTTGGTCACACCTCCAGTCCGGATCTGTGCTGGTTATTTTGGAAATGGAGTCTCAGGAACTTTTCTGTCTGGGCTGGCTTTGAACACAATCCTCAGATCTCAGCCTCTTGAGTAGCTAGGATTATAGGTGTGAGCCACAGATGCCTAGATTTGGCCTTCACTTTAGGCTCCAAGCCATGGAAATGAGGATCCTAACAGGAACCATATCATCTTTAGGAACATATCAAGTGGAAGATTGTTCTTTAAATGCATCTGACTTAGCTGGGTTGTTTAAAGCCAACTCAGGCAGGAAAGTCCATAAAGATTCTTCTTCAGCTAGGAATGTGGCTTGGTGGTAGAGTGCTTACGTAGCATGCATGAAGCCCTGGGTTCAATTCCTCAGTACCACATAAACAGAAAAGGCCAGAAGTGGCACTGGGGCTCAAAAGGTAGAGTGCTAGCCTGGAGGAAAAAAAAGAAGCCAAAGACAATGCTCAGCCCCTGAGTCCCAAGCTCCAGAACTGGCAAAAAAATAAAATAGAGATTTGGGGGGTGGGGGGGACTGGTGATCCTGGCACTATCTTTGAGCTTTTGTGCTCAAGCCTAGTACTCTACCATTTAAGCCACATCTCCACTTCCAGCTTTTTGGTGGTTAATTGGAAAAAAGAGTCTCATGAACTTTTCTACCCAAGCTAGTTTGAATCATGATTCTCAGATCTCAGCCTCTTGAGTAGCTAGAGATTACAGGAGTGAGCCACCTGTGCCCAGCTAAACTTAAGATCCTAAAGTATTTTCTGAGCATCTGCCATGGAAAAGGCATAATAAGCTCCTTCAACAAGTATTAGTTATGTAATTCCTCAGAGGAAAACTACTCTAAATGCCAGTGACTAAGACAAAGTAGCTACTCTCACAGAATTTTCATCCTAAGAAGGAACAGATATTAAACAAGTAAATGATAAGTAAAGCAGAGATTGGACACTTTAGATAAGGTGATCAAAGATTTGAGATAATGTGATGGGGACTGAGGGGGAGAAACATGTTAAGATTGAACTGTGACTCTGTATCACCTTGCAGTTGACCTTGGCAATAGGTGTGTTGCCCTTTATTATTTTACTGTACAGTCAGCATGTAAACTGAATTTTATAATCTTATAACATTTTAAATTGTACTTTAGGGCTGGGGATATGGCCTAGTGGCAAGAGAGCTTGCCTCATATACATGAGGCCCTGGGTTCAATTCCCCAGCACCACATATACAGAAAACGGCCAGAAGTGCCGCTGTGGCTCAAGTGGCAGAGTGCTAGCCTTGAGCAAAAGGAAGCCAGGGACAGTGCTCAGGCCCTGAGTTCAAGGCCCAGAACTGGCCAAAAAATAAAAATAAAAATAATAAATTGTACTTTAGGGGCTGGGAATGTGGCTTAGTGGTAGAATGCTTGCCTAGCATGCACAAAGCCCTGGGTTTGATTCCTCATCATCACATAAACAGAAAAAGCCAGAAGTGGCACTGTGGCTCAAGTGGTAGAGTACAAGCCTTGAGCAAAAAGAAGCCAGAGACAGTGCTCAGGCCCTGAGTCCCAAGCCCCAGGACTGGCAAAAAAATAAAATAAATTGTACTTCACTGTGTAAAACAAAATAACTATATTGAGTAGGTTTAGAATGTAAGGGGGAAAAAAGATCAGTCTGAATGACCCAGATAAATGCAAATGACTCACTGCCAAAATAGTTTAAAGGGTTATGGCACAAAGGCCAATATGCTAACTATAAAGAACGTGAAAAACATCCAAGCAGCAGTGGCTCCCATTTGTGATTGTAGCTACTCAAGAGGCTAATACATATCTCTTTCATGCTTGTAATCCTAGCTACTAAGGAGACTGAGATCTTAGGAGCATCCTGGGCAGGAAGAGTCCATGAGACTCTTACCTCCGATTAACCACAGAAAGCCAAAAGTGAACCTGTGGATCAACTGGTACAGTGCTAGCCATGAGCACAAAAACTCAATGCCCTAGGTTTAAGCCCCAAGACTGGCATTAAAAAAAAACAAAAAGTAAAACTGGTAATAAAATAACAAAATACCTAATAATGTTCCCTTTTATTCTAGGAAAAGAAAGAAAGATAGGAAAAAGAGGAAAGTTCACTGGTTAACAAAAATGTAACATTCAACAAACAATGGCAATTTACAAATGCAGTTAAGGGAGAGCCTAACCAGACATGGGGCCATATAATAAATCCCACTGATTAATTATAAGACAGCATCAAATAAGAGTTGAGTATACTTCCACAAAGAAGTAAAGAATTTATCATTAGACAAATGAGGTTTTGGGCTGGGAATATGGGCTAGTGGCAAGAGTACATATAATCCTAACTAGTCAGGAGGCTGAGATCTGAGAATCATGGTTTGAAGCCAACCCAGGCAGGAAAGCCCATAAGACTCTTATCTCTAATTAAGCACTAAAAAAACTGGAAGGAGAGTTGTGGCTCAAGTGGTACAATACTAACCTTGAGCAAAAAAGCTCAGGGAGGGGCTAGGAATATGGCTTAGTGGCAAAGTGCTCACCTCGTATACATGAAGCCCTGGGTTCAATTCCTCAGCACCACATATATAGAAAAAGCCAGAAGTGGGGCTGGGGATATGGCCTAGTGGCAAGAGTGCTTGCCTCATATACATCGAGGCCCTGGGTTCAATTCCCCAGCACCACATATACAGAAAACAGCCAGAAGTGGCGCTGTGGTTCAAGTGGCAGAGTGCTAGCCTTGAGCGGGAAGAAGCCAGGGACAGTGCTCAGGCCATGAGTCCAAGGCACAGGACTGGCCAAAAAAAAAAAAAAAAGAAAAAGCCAGAAGTGGTGCTGTGGCTCAAGTGGTAGAGTGCTAGCCTTGAGCAAAAGAAACCAGGGACAGTGCTCAGGCCCTGAGTTCGAGCTCCAGGACTGGCAAAAAAAAAAAAAAAAAAAAAAAAAGCTCAGGGACAGTGCCCAGGCCCTGAGTTCAAGCCCCAAGACTGGCACCACATTAAAAAACACCTAAAATTACCAAATAGACAAACAATTCTGATATTTTGGTTTAAAATATAACCATTTAAGTATTATTTTATGCCAGAAGCAAGCAAGTTTGAACACTGCTCTACAAATAAATTTTCAACAAAAGAAGTAGGCCTGTAACTAAGTTTCTAAGAATCATTAAGGCAAGAAACAAGACATAACAAAAGACATGATTCCAAAGTAGAATCTGATGTCTTGAGTTTCTGAAATTCCTTACTGTTTATTCAACTTAGTAGGGTGGCCTTTTGTCTCTTATCTGTGTAATCACATAAGCTATAGAAAACAGTGAGACATATAACCAAATAGCACTTCTAACCTCTGTGTTTATATACTATTTGGTGGCTCATGCCTGTAATACTAGCTACTTAGGAGGCCAAGATAGGAGGATAGCAAACCAATGCCAGCCTGGGCAGAAATGAGACTCTTTTTTTCAAATTAACAAGCATAAAGCCAGAATTTGAGCTGTGGCTCAAGTAGAATGCTAGCATTGAGTACAAAAGCTCAGGAACACTGCCCAGGCCCTGCTTTCAAACTCTAGGAGTAGCACCAAAAAGAAAAAAAAAAAAAGAAGAAGAAGAAAATTTAAAACGAAAGCAGTTACTTATAGAATTGTAACCCCTTTGTACAATAACTTAATAATAAATGAACAAATAAGCAGTTACTGTGTGTTTTTACCCTGGCATCCATGCCAGTGCCTAATGTACAGAAACTATTAAGTACTGAAAAATAAAACTGTAAGGCAAAAACTATTATTCTTACTACGAACAGATTCAAATCACTACCATGTAACTTTATTAAATCTGCCATTCTTTACAGAATTTTTAATTTTGTATATGTCTCTTCTTGAACTATAGAAAATACATCTTTGGGGAAAAAAAAAAGAAAAAAAAAACAGAGGCACTCTTTCAAAACAGCTCAAGATCTACTTTGAACTTGCAAATAACATGAACAGAAACAGAGTCACTTGCGCACACAAGACATAACAGATGGATGTTCACCCGTCAATAAAGGCATGTTCACAGTAAAAAACATGCCAAGAAGGGATGCCATAAGACTCAATTAGCACTATAAGGAGCTCTGTGACACAAGATGAAAGGTACCACAGACACAGAAAACATTACAAAGGTGTGGCAATACAATACCTCAAAGACAAGAATCAGTTTGTGACCCTGTTGTAATGAGGATTCCAGGGACCACTGACAATCTCCACTTACAAAGCAAAGCATGGAACAGACTCAAAGTATCAAATGCCCTGTAACAAAGAGAAACTGACATGATAAGTTCTGAGCTGTCCTCCCAGCTGTCTCTTCTACATAGTACCACAGTGAAGCAGGCAAGTGTGAAATAAACTTTGTTCCCTATTATCTACTTTCTGTCATTAACACTGCTCACCTCCTGCCCAGTAGCTGCTTCCATATCAAGAAACAGATCAAGAAGAGATCGGACCAGGCGAGCTGCTTTAGCCTTGCTGATGGAATTCAAGAAAGGTCGTACATACTTCAGGAGTCCTCCAAGTTCTGTGAGGAAAGTAAGTCAGAAAAGAAAAAGTAAACGTTAATATTGGAGGAAAAAAAAACCCATTTGAAAGACCCATTGCCATAAAAAAATCAGTATTTATATCACTGGAATCAGTTTAAATAAAACTTAGAAGTTTATAGCATTCCAATCAGGTCGGAGAGTAATAAAAATAAGTTAAATAACATAGGCCAAATTTGTATTCTTTCTCATGTGTGTGTGGATGCGCACATACATGTGCATGCGCCAGTACTAGGATTTGAACTCTGTGTCTCACAAACTAGCTTGGCTTTTTCCGCTCAAAACCGGCCTCACCGTCACTTCCAGCTTTTTGTTAGTTAATTGGAGATAAAGTCTCTCTCAAATTTGAGTATCTTAGAACACTGATCCTCAGATCTCAGCCTCATCAGTAACTAGGATTATAGGCGAGAGCCACCAGTGCCAGCCACCAAATTTGTATTCTATTCCCCACTCAACCCCTGGATTACTATAATATAAATGCCCACCAAACACTCAAATCTATGCTTCATCCATCCTATTGAATGATAAATAGTAGTTTTCTAGAATATACAATATTCTGCTCCTGCCCACTTTTTCAGAGACAAGTATGATCTGGTTATAAAAGTTTATTAAAAACAGAACACTTGGGGCTGGGGATATGGCCTAGTGGCAAGAGTGCCTGCCTCTGATACACGAGGCCCTAGGTTCGATTCCCCAGCACCACATATACAGAAAACGGCCAGAAGCGGCGCTGTGGCTCAAGTGGCGGAGTGCTAGCCTTGAGCGGGAAGAAGCCAGGGACAGTGCTCAGGCCCGGAGTCCAAGGCCCAGGACTGGCCAAAAAAAAAAAAAAAAAAAAAAACAGAACACTTTTTATTTCCAAATGTGCCTTAGCAGTGCTCCTTAGCAGAGGTTTTCAAGCGCAGGTTCTATTCTTTCCTTCTCAAAGTACTCGCCAGATCAGCTTTTTAAGCAGCAATGCTTCCTTATCACTCTTCTGAATAAACTTTTCACAAAGAAGTTACAATATTTTGCCCTTCAGGCTTTACAATTCTCTTCAACAATTCCTCAGTATCTGCAAAATCTACCACTTAAACCATGAAAAAGATGTTCCCTCTTTTAGAAGGAAAGCAAAACAAGAATCCCAAGGGAGATGTGTTTGTCAAATTAATAAAAATTGGGAGAATGTTTCAACTAAACAACTAAGGAATTATTTTTGGAATATAGGTTAAAAGTACCTTTGTGCCACTACCCCTTTAATAATCTCCAATTGTAGACTCACTCTCCTGAGATCTCTAATTCAGGACAAGCAAATCTTGCCCTCCTGAGAACAGCAATTCAGTATCCTAAAATGCTCATCTGCCCAAATAGTCAGATGCAAGAAACTGTGTCAAGTATTAAAGGAACCTATACAGAGTGATGAACGTTCATCTTTTGTCCTTCGCTCTTTAGTATTATCTTGGACTCCCTGTATGTGAGACATTTTCCCATTCTGCCCTCTCTCACACTCTCACATAAAGTATATTCCTAGTCTGGTGCTAATGGTCCATTAAGGTCATTTTTGCACAGACAGGTAACTCCCCATCTTCCTATTTTGGTAAAGATTTCAATATAACCTTATACTTATCACAACTAATTTAATCTCCTGCATTGGCAGTAACTGTGAATCTTAATTCTATCCTCTACTGTACTGAGTCATACACAAAAAAAAGCATGGCTACTGAAATGGTTTTAACCATGATGCCAGATGCTGACCGGAAAAATAAGAACAGATTCCCATAAAATGACAATACAAACTTGTCTTCAGGTTGACAAATGAGTCACTTGACATGCTTTGGACAATTATTCCATCTTTTGTAAATTAGCCAACTATATTTGTGCCAGCCTTGAGAGAAAAAGCCAAGTAAGAGCTCAAGGTCTGAAGGTCAAATCCCACTAATGGCACGCGCACACACATGCACATGCATATGCGTGTACACCTGTACATGCACACACACACACACAAACTAAAAAAAAGCCACCCCATCCCACCCACCCCTGCTGAAATCTATAGGTTTTAAAGATGAGTTTGGGATAGTCTGTTCAAAATTAAAGGGCAACCAAATCATCTGTCCCAGAACTTCAATGTTTCAGTTTGTAGTGTCTAGATCTAATGTCTTCATTACTTTTTCATTACCTTTTGCTTATCCTCAGTTTCCTTATATTTTTCCACCCTCCATGATTACATAATTATTCATAGAATAAGTGGCTAGAACTAGTCTTTGGATATTAAAGGAGAGAAATTGTCAGAGCCTAGAGAAATGAACTTATGTAAAGAGACTAGCTGCTCCCTTCTCTCACCTACCTTGGCTTTAATTCTCTCTTTCTGGTGTTATTTCTATCTCTTTCTCTTTGAAAATCATTTTCCTTCCTAGAAAAGGCAGAAGTGAAACATGAGCTAAGTAATCTGCCTTTCTCTCTAGTACCTGCAAGCATTATATTTTCTCTAAGCACTGAATATTATTCTTCTTAACGAGCAGACAAATTATCTTATTGCTAATTTTCAAAATAACTCATGTTCATCTTAGTCTGTTTCATATTCATTCTTAAGGTATATTCCATTTCTTTCTACCTTCATGTGTTCTTCTTTTTAAATTTCTATAAAATCATAGTGACATATTTTTCCCATTCTCACTTATACTATACACAATTACATGACCAGAATCCTTGTTAGAACCTAACAAAATTCAACAGATTTCTTTTAAGATTCTCAGGTTATATAAAATCTACAGGGAGGGGGGAGGGGGGAATGAGGGAGAGGTAAGAAGAAATGTACCATGCCCTAAGGTATTAAACTGTAACCCCTCTGTACATCACTTTGACAATAAAGAAGTAATTATTATTTTTTTTTTTAAATCTACAGATTCTGCCGGGTGCTGGTGGCTCACTCCTGTAATCCTAGCTATTCAGGAGGCTGGGATATGAGGACAGTGGTTCAAAGCCAGCCCTGGCAGAAAGTCTGTCACATTTATCATCTCCAATTAACCACAGAAAACTGGAAGTAGTGCTGTGGCTCAAAGTGGTAGAGTGGTAGCCTTGGGCAGAAGAGCTCAGGGACAGCACCCAGGGACACCCAGAGTTCAAGCCACATGACCAAAAAATAAATTAAAATATACAGATTCTGTGTCTAGGCAACATTTGTGGCTCTACCACTGGAGCCACAGCATCACTTTCAGCTTTTTCTGTTTATGTGGTACTGAGGAATGAACCCAGGGCTTCATGCATGTTAGCCAAGCACTCTACCACTAAGTCACATTCCCAGCCAACACTATTTTCATCATTATCTCACATCAGACTGTTGTCTTATTCATTAATCTCCAAGTGATCGATTTTAGTCAGAGACCTTTATTTATCTTTCTGAGCACAATGCTGAACATATATTAAAAGCATAATAGGGCTGAGGATATAGCCTAGTGGCAAGAGCACTTGCCTCGTATACATGAGGCCCTGGGTTCGATTCCCCAGCACCACATATACAGAAAATGGCCAGAAGTGGCGCTGTGGCTCAAGTGGCAGAGTGCTAGCCTTGAGCAAAAAGAAGCCAGGGACAGTGCTCAGGCCCTGAGTCCAAGGCCCAGGACTGGCAATCAATCAATCAATCAATCAATAAATAAATAAATAAATGCATGATAATGTAAAACTGAAGATAAATGAAATAGATGTGTTTTGTGATCCCAAAGAGTGCAAAAATCAACAGAAATAAACAATATGACCCTCTTAATTATTAATAGCTAAGATAGACAAACGAATATAAAGCCCCAATACTCTGTAAATACTATCTGTACTAAGCACCTACTACCTGTACTCATCAAACTATCTTAGAAAACAATGACAAGTATGCTAGAAAAGTTTTTGAAAACTTATAATTCACCTATTAAATTCCAATAGGAGTTACAAAATAGTAAAGGCAAGGATTTGAGAAAAGAAGCATGAAACTTGGGGCTGGGGATATGGCCTAGTGGCAAGAGTGCTTGCCTCGCATACATGAAACCCTGGGTTCAATTCCCCAGCACCACATATACAGAAAATGGCCAGAAGTGGCGCTGTGGCTCAAGTGGCAGAGTGCTAGCCTTGAGCAAAAAGAAGCCAGGGACAGTGCTCAGATCCTGAGTCCAAGCCCCAGGACTGGCAAAAAAAATAAATAAATAAAGAAGCATGAAACTGGAATTACAAGCAAAAAAATAATATTAAATTATTGAAATGTATATATGGTTCCTAATTATTTGTTCTACCAGCAGGTAACAAGTTAGATATTTCAATGACCAAAACCAAAAAAATCCTAAATCACTTTACTTGACTTTATACTCCTTTTAGGAAAACTGCCACATATACCTGGCATGGACAATTTATCAAAACTGTTTTGGAGCTGGGCAATACTGGTTCATGTTTATTAACTTAGCTATTTACGAGGCTGAGATCTGAGGATCCCAATTCATAGTCAGATCCTGCAGAATAGTCGTAAGATTATAATTTCCAATTAGCCCAAATGTTGGAAGTGGAGCTACGGCTCAAGTGGTAGAACACTTTTTTGCCTCAAGCAGAAAAGCTCAGGGACGGGCTGGGAATATGGCCTAGTGGCAAGAGTGCTTGCCTCATATACATGAAGCCCTGGGTTCGATTCCCCAGCACCACATATATAGAAAACAGCCAGAAGTGGCGCTGTGGCTCAAGTGGCAGAGTGCTAGCCTTGAGTGGGAAGAAGCCAGGGACAGTGCTCAGGCCCTGAGTCCAAGGCCCAGGACCGGCAAAAAAAAAAAAAAGCTCAGGGACAGTACTCGAATTTAAAAGAAAAATAAATAAATAAAATTGGGCTGGGAATATGGCCTAGTGGCAAGAGTGCTCGCCTCATATACATGAAGCCCTGGGTTTGATTCCCTAGCACCACATATATAGAAAATGGCCAGAAGTGGCACTGTGGCTCAAGTGGCAGAGTGCTAGCCTTGAGCAAAAAGAAGCCAGGGACAGTGCTCAGGCCCTGAGTCCAAGGCCCAGGTCTGGCAAAAAAAAACTGATAGGCAAAAGGAATTCATAAACACAATAAATTGGGGGGAGGGGGGATTAACTTAAAATGAAAAACCATCACTTTTCACTGATAAGTGAATAACTATAAGAAAGTGAATAACTGTAAGAAAGCCATAACCATTGTTCCATTCATCCAGAAGCCTAAAAGTGAAACTATCAAGATTCAAATCCTGGTTGGGTTCCACCAAAACTGGTTATTTAAACATTTTTGTGCTTGGTTTCCTTATATGTAATATAGATAATGCTTCAAATGACTCCATAAGCTAAAGCACATGTACTCTTATGAGGAATTAGTTAGTACTCAAAACATATTAGGAATGTACAGCTCTTTTTTTCTTTGCAGTACTGGGTTTTGAACTCAAAATACCCTACCCCACCCTCACCCCCGCAACCTACTTGGCTCTGCTTCCCCATTTGAGCCATGCCTCCAGCTCTGCTTTCTCCTGATTATTTCAGAGATGGAGTTCAACAGACTTTTCTGCCAGACTATCTTTAAACCACAGTTGTTCTCTTAGTTATTTAGAAATCATATTTTAAGCCGGGTGTGGGTGGCTGACGCTGTAATCCTAACTACGCAGGAGGCTGAGATCTGTGGATTGCTGTTTGAAGCCAGCACAAGGAGGAAAGACTCTTATTTCCAATTACCCAAAAAGCCAAAAGTAGACCTGTAACTCAAGTTACAGTGCTAGCCTTGAGGGAAAAAACGAAAAACTCAGGGACAGCACCCAGGTCTTAAGTTCAAGCCCCAGGAGAAGCATGCGCGCGCACGCACACACACACACATCATACTTTAAAAAATAAAAGACTCAAGTTTAGCCTAGTACTGGTGGCTCATGCCTGTAATCCAAGCTACTCAGGGGGCCAAGATGTGAGGATCAAAGCCAGTGTAGGCAGGAAAGTCTGAGACTCTTCTTTCCAATTAACCACCAGAAGTGGCACAGTGGCTAAAGTGTTAAGAGTACTAGCCTTGAGCAAAAGAGTTTAGGGACAGCACGTAAGCCGTAAGTTCAAACCCCACAACAGACAAAAATACTCACATAAATACATTCTTAGAATTTCATGCATATGTATTCAAATTTTTGAGCCAATATTTAATGTTAGTCTTAACTGCAAAAGATGTTAACCTTCAAGAAGCTTTTCTGGATGGCCTGTACTCTGAACTCAGGAAACAACAAATGCTGGAGGGGCTGTGGGGAAAGAGGAACCCTTCTCCATTGTTGGTGGGAGTGCAAATTAGTACAACCACTTTGAAAAACAGTATGGAGGTTTCTCAAAAAGCTCAATATAGACCTACCCTATGACCCAGCCATACCACTCCTAGGCATCTATCCTAAACAGCAAAACCCAAGATATCAAAAAGACATTTGTACTTCCATGTTTATCGCGGCACAATTCACAATAGCCAAAATATGGAACAACCCAGATGCCCCTCCACAGACGAATGGATCCAAAAAATATGGTACTTATACACAATGGAATACTACATAGCGATTAGGAATGGTGAAATATTGTTGTTCGCAGGGAAATGGTCAAAACTCGAACAAATAATGTTGAGTGAGACAAGCCTAGAACACAGAAAACAAAGGGGCATGATCTCCCTGATATATGACTGTTAACAAAGGGAGACGGAGAGACAGTAGAGACCAAGTCTGTGAATACTGTATATGTTCTTGATACATTGTATATTGCATATATGTCTACCTGACCTAGACAAGGGACAGAAAAACAGGTCGTAAGATATCACAAGAAAGGTACACACTGCCCTACTATGTAACTGCACCCTCTTTGCACAACACCTTGTAAAAAAATTTATGTTCAATTAATAAAAAATTTAAAAAAAGAAGCTTTTCTGGGGCTGGGAATATGGCCTAGTGGTAGAGTGCTTGCCTCGTATACATGAAGCCCTAGGTTTGATTCCTCAGCACCACATATATAGAAAAAGCCACAAGTGGTGCTGAGGCTCAAGTGGTAGAGTGCTAGCCTTGAACAAAAAAGAAGTCAGGGACAGTCTAAGCCCCAGAACAAAAAAAAAAAGATGGGAAAGGAAGGAAAAGCATGCAATTTTTGTCTCCAGCATTTGGGGAGTGGTAGTCATGGGTTTTGGTGCTCTGGGGTATAAGGAACTGTGTAAAAAAAAAAAAAAGTTTTTCTAAGTTACCCATCATTCTCTTAAATAAGTACATAATTTGAAGGAAAGTGATTCATGACGAGGTCACTTACCAGAACTTAATCCATTCTAATCAAATAAACTTTAAACTTGTTTTAGAGTTGACAAATATCACCCACTTTAATGTTAAGCCAACTTCTCCTGAATACTATTACTTATTAGTCAAAGATCCTTCCTGGTCAACAGTACTTTCCTCATTCCAAGAACACACCCATCATCAGAGTATCATGTCAAGTCTAGCTAGCCAATGTAATCAAACATTCAGTTACAAGTAGAATGTCTAAGCAAGGGGCTGGGAATATGGCCTAGTGGCAAGAGTGCTTGGCTCGTATACATGAGGCCCTGGGTTCGATTCCTCAGCACCACATATACAGAAAATGGCCAGAAGTGGCGCTGTGGCTCAAGTGGCAGAGTACTAGCCTTGAGCAAAAAAGAAGCCAGGGACAGTGCTCAGACCCTGAGTTCACGGCCTAGGACTGGCAAAAAAAAAAAAAAAAAAAAGAATGTCTAAGCAAGCATATGCACAAAATCACAGCTACCATTGGATCAATCTTGGGAAGTCACCATTTAATGTCTTACTCATTCTGTATCAGAAAAAAATAACAGTGAGTCATTTGGATATAAAATCCAGTCATTTTCACATGAGAGACCTAAAGTCACTATCCTTGAATATATCAAGTAATACTCAGTAAATGATAGAAGACTACTGTCTTCCTATATAAAGAAATACTGAGAATTCAAAACCCAGAAACAAATCGGATAACTATATCCCAACAAAAACAGTATTTTCCCTCACTTTTGGAATAAAATTCTATCACTAAAGAACTAAGTTTAGGCTTGAAAAGGTGGCTTAGAAGTAGAGTGCTTGCCTCACTCACATGAAGCCCTGAGTTCAATTCCTCAATACCACATAAATAGAAAAAGCTGGAAGTGACACTGTGGCTCAAGTGGTAGAGTGCTAGCTTTGAGCAAAAGAAGCTCAGGGACAGTGTCCAGGCCCTGAGTTCAAGCCCCAGGACTAGTAAAACAAAACAAACAAACAAACAAAAATAACCAGCAAAATGCAGGGCTAGAAGCACGGCTCAAGTAGAACTTCTGTTTAGCAAGAACTAAGTTCTGAGTTCAAACCCCAGTAGCATTCAAAAAAGAAAAGAACTACGTTTAACCAGGCTCCAGTAGTTCACATTTATCAATCTAACTACCTGGGAGGCTAAGATTGGAGGCTAGCCCAGAGTAAAAACTCAAGAGACCTCGGCCAAGAGCTGGGCTCCCTGACCCTTACCCAGTAAAAAAAGTGCTGCAAGTAAAGCTTGGTGGTAGAGAGTTTGCAAGGAAGCACTTGCCCTTGAGTTCAAACTACAGGACAGGCCAAAACAACAGCAGTGACCAAAAAATAAAATAAAAAAGCAAAATATTTAAAGACCATTTACTTTCTGCTGAAGTTTAACAGGCTGCCACAAAAATAAAACTGAATTATACCCAAATGAATTGACTGTATAGATAAAATTCCATGTTCCTTTCCTCCAACAACAACAACAACAACAAAAAACTCCATCTGTCTTTCATGGCACTTACCAGCAGCTTGTCCAGTCTTCGCCAGGAGAGACCCCAGTTCAAGGATACTCTGCTCTTTGACCTGCACTGCCTCCTCATCATTTTCCTGAATATCACGTTTCACTGTGGGAGAAAAATTAAAACTTTCTTAAAATTCAAATAAAAAAAAAACTTAGGTGAGAGAAAATTCACCCTTACCAGACAGACTCATTATGAACTCAATCATGTTTACCAAAAGACAAATTCTAGAGCCTAAAATCCAACACCACCCCCAAAAAAAACCTCCAAATAAGAAAATGAATGATCATATATTCCATGTAAATCAGATAAGTGATAGATTGCCCTCTCTGATTTTAAGAGTGCCTTATAATTCTATCCATTAGAAAGAATTTCCCTTACCCACAGAAACCGAGTTTTCTGCTGTGGTCACTGGGTTAAAGCAAAATTGAAACAATTCCTTCATATCTATGGTACATAATGTTTACATGAAGAAGCATAAAACATGCCTATGCATTTACCTGCCACAAACTAAAATCAAATGACCAAGTTATTGGTAACAAGAAAAAGTCTTTTCAATAAGGTCTGTGGAAGCTAAGCTTTAAGCTGACGGTGTGTAAGGAATAACTAGTTTGATAAAGCCATACTAGAAAAACAACTCCATCAAAGCTTCAGTGATGGGCTGGGAATGTGGCTTAGTGGTAGAGGGCTTGCCTAGCATGCATGAAGCCCTGGGTTTGATCCCTCAGCACCACATACACTGAAAAAGCAGGAAGTGGAGCTGTGACTCAAATGGTACAGTGCTACCCTTGAGCAAAAAGAAGCCAGGGACAGTGCTCAGGCCCTGAGTTAAAACCTGGGACTGGCAGAAAAAGAAAAAAAAGCTTCAGTGATTCTGAGCATTTACACTTATGAGAGACTACTGCTTTATAATGGACTCAGAACTGGTCAAAATAACTTTATGCTATCTGTCCCATTTCCAACAGTAAATAATTACTCAAATACTTGACCATCAAATAGCCTCTCTAAGTTTGTAGTGTTAATTTCAGTGATCATTACTAGTTGCCACTTTGCTTACAAAAGCATCATGACTAGACAAAAACCAAGACTTTGATACTCCATAATGAAGTCTGGAAAAGTAAGTCTGTCAAGCACCCTGACTCAAGCTACTCCAACAAGAAAGCTTTCAGGGAACTCTCTGCTAGTATAGTGGACACGCAGAAATACTCTAATGGTAATGTTTGTCATAATATCAACTTTCTGAAATACAAAATATTAGACACTAACCACAAAATAAAACTGTCATGCTCCTCACATTAGTTCTAAACATTAGTGTGTAACACTAGTTGTAACAGTGAATGAGGCAACACTGGTTCTGTATAATTGACTTAAGATCAGCACTTCAAAGTGAGACATCCTTTGCCAATAGATGTATCTTGACCTCCACATATCCTCTCCTCTAGTATTCCCAAAGGTAAGATTTTCTCATTGCCCTTTCTCCATCCAAGTCTGAAGCACCAAAACTCAACAACTTACAAAGTCAACATAAACATAACATCCTGGAAGTCGCACATACACGTGCATTCTCATACTACTTGTTGATCCAATTCGAATCTTCTCAAGCTACATTAAAAAGATCACATTACTACAAATGCAAAGAAGAGGAAGCCCAAAGCCCTAAGTAAAACCTTCACAAGTGAACATTAAAAGCCTCTCTGTCATCATAAAATTATTTCTGTTCACACCTGAATTCCACTAGAAAGCAATTGACTGGGGCTTCCACTTCAACTTTCCTGTTGAGTGCATGTGTAAAGATAATCAAACCACAGTGTTAAGAAAAAAATTCTTCCTCTCCGGCACTGTGCAGCCCTCCCTCCGGTTGCGAAGAGTTCCCAGAACTCTGTGGCTTGACAACTAACTCCCTGAACTAACTTCCAACGCTCCAGGGGAGACAAGGAGGCTTAGTCACCTCCTCCAGCCCGGAGGTCCCACCCGACACTTCACCCTTACACTCCACACGGGACAGAGGGGCATTCCCACCACCTCTTCAACCAAATGCCAATGTGGGGTGTGTGTGTCACCCCTGCATTTCCCACATCCAGAAAGAGGCCCTCGTTTCCGGGAGCCTTCCGCTGGGGGCTAGAAAGAAGTAAGACAGCTCCCGGAGTCCCGTGGAAGAAAACTCCAGGAGAAGCGCTCGCGCTCCCACCCCAGCAACCTGTGCTGATAACAACGGCGGGAAATGCCCATGCCGGGGACCCGCTCACCCCGGCCTTTCGGCACCGCACTCTCAGCCCAGTTTAGGACCGGCCCGCCGACCAGCACATCTCCGGGTCCCCGGCCAGCTCGCGCGGGCCAGAGCGGGGACCAAGCCGAGGAGACCTAGGGGCCCGCTGGGCCCTCTTGCCCACCCCGCGGTGCATCCACCGTGAGTCAGCAGCCAGCAGGTGGACGCGCGGGCTGCCCCGGGGCTTCCCGCCCGACTGGGACCCCGGGACCTCCCGGGAACCCCGAGCGGCCTGCGCCCCCGGCCCGGCCCCCTCACACACAGTGAGTCAGCAGCACCCGAGCCGGCTAGCCCGGCCCCTTTCCGCTGCCGCCGGCCGACACTGGCCGAGTCAGGCCGGCGGAGCCGCGGGGATGGCGCGGAGCCCTTTACCGATGGAGTGGAGGATGTCGATGGAGGCCTCCCGGTCGGTGCTGAGTAGAGACTGGGCTCTCTGGAACTCCACCACCGCTGCCGCCGCCATCTTACCGCTCTCACACCGTCTCCGGCCGCGGCCGCCGACGCCGGAAACACACACCCGGAAGGCCCGCCCTCGCGTCCCTCCCCGCCTCCCCGGGACCTCCCGCCTCCCGCCCAGCGGACTCTGGGAGTTGTAGTCTCTCCTGGAGGAGGAGCCCGTGAGGGATGAGAGCGGGGACGCCCCGCTGGTGGGCTGACAAGTTCCAGAGCACTGCTTCGCCGGACCCGACTGAGAGAGAAGAAAGAGGCGGAGCCTAGGTTAGTCACCGCGAAAGGGACCTCAAACCCAGGGAAGAGCTTTTTTGAGCAGATGGCTAAGTATTCTGCTGGGCCTTCCTTGTAGTGTCCGTGTTTAGCTGTGCATTCCGAGGCACAGAAGATCTTACTAGTTGCCCCACACAGGCAACACTCAAAATGCATCCAAGAATCTTTATAATTTGTTTCACACACACGCCCTTTCCACGTTTGAATTCCACGGTGACAAACAAGTACCCTTCCGAAACACCCCATTCGAACTTTGGACAGAGATGCATGTTATAAGCGGAAAGTCATCTTCAGCCCATTCATGCAATACTTGAGGCAGGCAACGACAATATGGGGGGGGGGGGGCTGAACTCAGGAATGATGAGCTTGGTAGGCAATTCCTCTGCCAGTTGCACCACATCTCCAGCCCAATAATATTGAGTTTCAAAAAAAAAAAAAGGTCTCAGCTGGGCTGGGAATATGGCCTACTGGTAAAGTGCTCATCTCCTATACATGAAGCCCTGGGTTCGATTCCTCAGCACCACATATATAGAAAAAGCCAGAAGTGGCACTGTGACTCAAGTGGCCGAGGGCTAGCCTTGAGCCAAAAGAAGCCAGGGACAGTGCTCAGGCCCTGAGTTCAAGCCCCAGGACTCACAACAAAAACAAAACAAAAAGTCTCACCTATGCTTCTTCAAATAAAACCAATTTTTCTTCCTGTACCTCCAGAATATGCTGCTTTAGTGAACAGCTTTAGCTTGTATTTCAGTTTTATTGCCCCTGTTTTATTCATTTCTGCTTTGGGGTTTAATCCTCTCCCACTTCACTTCCACTAGATAATTTGTACAGCCTCAACAATATAATCAGGTATCTGGTAAAGATGTCAAATGGAAGGGGGAAATAAAATGCTATATGGCCAGTGAGAGTTAAACTTAAGGACATTGCCAAACCTGTAAAAAAAGAAGATCTTTATCTGGGTGACAACTGAGAAATGGAAATACTACTCTATAAAAGGACTTCGAAACGGGACCCATATTGCACTCCTCTGTGACAGGATGAAGCAATTAGTGTATTTATCTCCTTTATCCTCCCAAAAATGTTTGTGGGAGATGGTCTTATTTATTACCCTTTAATATGAGAAGAAAGTGAGTTGGGTTAAGTGATTTAGTGAAGCTCATATAGGAACAGACAAAAAAAAAAGTGAATGTGTTCCTAAGTCTTGGATGTGTTCAAGTCAAAAGTGGATAATGGGGCTGGGAATATGGCCTAGTGGTAAAGTGCTCACCTCACATACATGAAGGCTTGAGATCGATTCCTCAGTACCATGTATACAGAAAAACAATCCAGAAGTGGCACTGTGGCTCAAGTGGTAGAATGCTAGCCTTGAGCAAAAAGAAGCCAGGGACAGTGCTCAGGCCCTGAGTCCATGCCCCAGGACTGGCAACAAAAACAAAACAAATAAAACAAAAGGTGGATAATGTCTCATCAGGTTGTTGTAAAAGAGACTCCTGACTTTTTTGAGAAATTAGACTGAAAGACTTCTAAATTATCTCAACTCTGAGATTCGATAAATCTCAGTGCAAAACCTTTTTTGTTCAAAAAAAGGGGCGGGGGGAATTTCTCGTTTCCAACTTATTGACTATCTGTTGGACAAAAGAAGTGCTATTTGGGGGGCTGGGGATATAGCCTAGTGGCAAGAGTGCCTGCCTCGGATACACGAGGCCCTAGGTTCGATTCCCCAGCACCACATATACAGAAAACGGCCAGAAGTGTCGCTGTGGCTCAAGTGGCAGAGTACTAGCCTTGAGCGGGAAGAAGCCAGGGACAGTGCTCAGGCCCTGAGTCCAAGGCCCAGGACTGGCCAAAAAACAAAAAAACAAACAAAAGAAGTGCTATTTGGGGCATACTTTTTGAAGGGCATATTCTGTCTCCAGCTACTACTTCATTCTCTCTCTACTTCCTTGCTACCCTGAGGTAAAGACCTTTCCTCTATCAGAGAGAGGAAAGGTACATCAAGTGTACCTCTCCTATCACTGGTCCAAAACCAGAGCCAAATGACCATGGAAACTTCTGAAACCATGTGCCAAAATAAAATTAAGTTGATTTTATCAGGTATTTGGGGCAATGATGAAAAACTAGTACAGGAAACATCTCAGTAGAGCTACTTACCAGAACAAGGAGACACAGTAATTAGAGACTGAAATGTGAATTTTAAGAGGCCATCTGTGAAAGAGGATCTTTTGTTATCCCAGCTCTCTAGAGGCTAAGGTAGGGTAATATCAAGTTCAAAACCAATCGGGGGGGTTGGGAATATGGCCTAGTGGCAAGAGTGCTTGCCTCATATACATGAAGCCCTCGGTTCGATTCCCCAGCACCACATATATAGAAAACAGCCAGAAGTGGCGCCGTGGCTCAAGCGGCAGAATGCTAGCCTTGAGCAAAGGGAAACCAGGGACAGTGCTCAGGCCCTGAGTCCAAGGCCTGGACTGGCAAAAAAAAAAAAAAAAAAAAAAAACCAATCTGGGATACATGACCAAAAATCAAAATCGCTCACACACACCCCTTCCCCCTCTCTCCCCTTTCTCTCCCTCTCCCTTTTCTCACCTCTCATCCCTCTCCCTCTTCCCTTGTCTCTCCCTTCTCCCTCTTTCCTCTCCTCTTCCCTCCCCTCCCTTTCGTCCCCCACCCCGACTATTAAACCCAGGGTCTTGCAATTGCTACGTAATTACTCTAACATTTGAGCTACATCCCTGGCTCTCCTGTTTTTATATGTTGTTTTTGAGATAGACACTTGATACGCACAAACTGGCCTGCTACCAGCTCTCTAGTAGCTGGGATTACAGGCATGAACCACCATGGACAGCCTGAGATCCTGTCTCAAAAGATAAGCTGGACAACATTGGCTCATGCCAATAATCCTAGCTACTCAGGAGGCTGACACCTACCAGACCAAGATTCAAAGCCAATGAGGACATTAAAGTCTACGAGATTCCATATCCAATTAGCCAACAAAAAAAAATCAAACTGGAAGCATGGCTTAAGTGGTAGAACACCAGCCATGAGCAAGAAAATGGAGCAAGAGTTTGAGTTCCATCTCCAGTACCAGAGCACAAGTGTGTGTTAACAATGTATACACACACAGCCCAAAGATAGACAAATAAATAGATGAGTATCAATTGAGTGGCTGATTTAGGATTTTCCCCAAGGTGTCATCCAGGGAAAATCCTATAGCATAGATATACTTTGTACCTCCATGAAATCTCTCAATATATTGAAGTCAATGTAGGCTAGAAAACTACCATAGGGCTGGGAATGTGGCTTAGTGGGTAGAGTGCTTGCCTAGCATGCATAAGGCACTATGTTTGATTTCCACAATAACACATACATTTCAAATATTTTTTAAAGAATAGGAAAATGCAGGGCTGGGGATATGGCCTAGTGGCAAGAGTGCTTGCCTCGTATACATGAGGCCCTGGGTTCGATTCCCCAGCACCACATATACAGAAAATGGCCAGAAGTGGCACTGTGGCTCAAGTGGCAGAGTGCTAGCCTTGAGTAAGTAGAAGCCAGGGACAGTGCTCAGGCCCTGAGTCCAAGCCCCAGGACTGGCAAAAAAAAAAAAAAAAATAGGAAAATGCATAAATAAAAGATAGAGGTCTGGGAATATAGCCTAGTGGCAAGAGTGCTTGTCTCATATACATGAAGCCCTGGGTTCGATTCCTCAGCACCACATATATAGAAAATGGCCAGAAGTGGCACTATGGCTTAAGTGGCAGAGTGCTAGCCTTGATCAAAAAGAAGCTAGGGACAGCCCTCAGGCCCTGAGTCCAAGGCCCAGTACTGGCAATAAATAAATAAATAAATAAATAAAAATAAAAGATAGAAATTTAATTCTCACAGGTCTGGAAGCTGGGAGATCTAAGACCAATAAACTGTTTAGTGAGGGCCCATTTCCTTCTGCACAAATGGTTATTGTTCCTTTTACCTTCATTCAGTAGAAGAAGAAAGGCAGCTCTCTGGGCACCTTCTAAAAGACTACTAATCCCATTCATGAATGCTCTGCCTTTGTGATCTACTCACCTTTCAAAGGGTCACATCCTAATATCATCACATTGGTGACTCATCAAGCAGGGCACTGGTGGCTCATGCCTATAATCTTACCCAATGAAGACTGAGATCCAGGGGATTATGGTTTAAAGCCAGCCCAGACAAGCAAATGTTCAATAAAATAGTTATTAAAATTATTATTATTGTGGCTGGGAATATGGCCTAGTGGCAAGAGTGCTTGCCTCGTATACATGAAGCCCTTGGTTCGATTCCTCAGCACCACATATATAGAAAACGGCCAGAAGTGGCACTGTGGCTCAAGTGGCAGAGTGCTAGCCTTGAGCAAAAAGAAGCCAGGTACAGTGCTCAGGCCCTGAGTCCAAGGCCCATGACTGGCAAAAAAAAAAACCTTATTATTATTTATTAAATTAGCCGATTAACACTGACCACTTCCTCAGAGGAAGCTAGATTAAAGGGCCAGATTTTTTTTTTTGCCAGTGCTGGGGCTTGGACTCAGGGCCTGAGCACTGTCCCTGGCTTCTTTTTGCTCAAGGCTAGCACTCTGCCACTTGAGCCACAGTGCCACTTCTGGCCTTTTCTATATATGTGGTGCTGAGGAATCCAACCCAGGGCTTCATGTATATGAGGCAAGAGGCAAGCACTCTTGCCACTAGTTCCCAGCCCCCAAACAGATTTACAGATTTTTAATTGGGGGTTTCCATAGTAATTGAATGACAGTCAATTGTCAGTTCTATTTACATCTTAGGCTTCCTCACAGTCTTGTCTCCCTTTCCTTCCTGTCACACTTCTATCTCCATAGCACACATCCCCCCTGCCCCCAAACACTGGATACCTCTAATATCTCCTATGCTACCCTAAAAGAGGAAGAAAACACACACACACACACACACACACACACACACACACACACGGAAAAATGTATCATTATTGAAACCCTTCTCTCAAATACTGCCAACCTGTCTGTCCTATGCTGTCCAGATATCTGATTGTGTTTGTTAGATTTCATTGTGGTTCTTCTTTACTGGAAGTGTGATAAACTTGTCCTTGGCTGAAAATATCTTTACTATCATTGAGGATAGTTCAGCTGACTATAAAATTCTTACCCTAAGACTTATTCTCACTCTGAATTTTAAGTAAAGATGAGTGCCTTGTCTAAATTTCTTCAATACTCAGAGTACTAGAGTTGCCCTTAGTCCCAGCTATACAAACAAGTAAGAGCATGTAGCCCTGAGTTCAAGTCCCAGTACCAGCATACCCATACATACACAAAAAATAGATACATGGCTGGAAATGTGGCTTAGTGGTAGAGTGCTTGTCTAGTATGCATGAAGCCCTGGGTTCAATTCCTCAGTAAGACATAAATAGAAAAAGCCGGAAATGGCCTTGTGGCTTCAGTGGTAGAGTACTATCCTTGAGCAAAAGAAGCTCAGGAACAGTGCCTAGGCCCTGAGTTCAATCTCTAGGACTGGCAAAAAAAAAAAAAAAAAAAATAGGTACAGTGAATCAGTACAAGGCTCTAAGAAAATGATATTTAAGCGAAGACCTGAACAAGAATTAAGAACTCTACTGCTGGGGCTGGGGAAATGGCCTAGTGGCAAGAGTGCCTGCCTCATATACACGAGGTCCTGGGTTCGATTCCCCACCATCACATATACAGAAAATGGCCAGAAGTGGCGCTGTGGCTCAAGTGGCAGAGTGCTAGCCTTGAGCAAGAAGAAGCCAGGGACAGTGCTCAGGCCCTGAGTCCAAGCCCCAGGACTGGCAAAAAAAAGAACTCTACTGTTTCAAAATGCATTTTTTAAATTATGTCATTCATAGCCTGATCACTTCAACACCATTTGGAGCCAATAGTGATAATATTCACAGGCTTTTCTGTTCTTTACCCCAAGGGCTTCCATTTTTTGTTATGTTATTTGTTTCATGCACTTCAAACACTTCCACCCCTGAGAGTTGTGATGTTATTTCTTTTCATTTTTTTCAGATCTAATAACAGCAAAAACCTGCCAATTACTAATATTACTAAAATTACACTTTGGATGCAAAGGACTAAGTTATGCACATAAATTAATCATTCTTTCCATAAATAGTGGCAAGAAGGACTGTCTACGCTGAATGTACTAATGTATCACTCAGGTTTCTCAGGAATTTTAACTGTGAGAAATAAGACTTCCAAAAATCTATCACATTGGCTATGTAAATTGTGAAACAATTTCAAAATAGCAAAAAAAAAAAAAGCAAAAAAAAAGTTTATTCTTTGTAACCAAAAATATACAAAGAATTAAACGTCATCGCTACCTATCATTACTACATCCATAATCTGAATCAAATGCCTACTTTTTTATTTTTATGTTTTTTGCCAGTCCTGGGGCTTGGACTCAGCCTGAGCACTGTCCCTGGCTTCTTTTTGCCTAAGGCTAGCACTCTGCCCACTTGAGCCACAGCGCTACTTCTGGCTTTTTCTATATATGTGGTGCTGAGGAATTGAACCTAAGGCTTCATGTATACAAGGCAAGCACTCTTGCCACTAGGCCATATTCCCAGCCCCTACCTTTTTTCTTTTTTTCATACTTGTAGTACTGGTTGTAAATCTCAAAGTAATCTGTATTACTTGAGATCAACGTCCTCATTTTATTTGTGGTTTCCCAAGAGCTAGTACAAAATTTACTCTATATATAGTCATCCATTTAAAACCCTTCAGATATGAGTGAAATAATGTACCTTAGAAATCATATACTAGATTATTACCATAATAGCACCAGAGAACTATTGGCCAACATCTGTTACTGACATATATAAACCAAAGTATTCGAGGAGCACCATGGATCACCTCAGTAATCCTAATTACTTGTCAGGAGGCTGACCCAGAGGATTCCAATGTGAAGCCAGCCCAAGCAGAAAAGTTCAAGAAATTCACCTCCAAGTAACCAGCAAAAAATCAAGCAAGGGGCTGGGGATATGGCCTAGTGGCAAGAGTGCTTGCCTTGTATACATGAGGCTCTGGGTTCGATTCCCCAGCACCACATATACAGAAAATGGCCAGAAGTGGCGCTGTGGCTCAAGTGGCAGAGTGCTAGCCTTGAGCAAAAAGAAGCCAGGGACAGTGCTCAGGCCCTGAATCCAAGCCCCAGGACTGGCAAAAAAAAAAAAAAAAAAAAAAAAAAAAAAAATCAAGCAAGAATGCAAGGTTGGGAATTCAAACAGAATGGAGGGAAAATGAATTACTTCAGGACAGATCATATATACGCCAAGTTGATCCATGTTTAGACTTCACCTGGCATTTCTACTTTTTATATTATTATTTTAATGCGGGAACTGGACTTGAACTCTGCCTGGGCAGTGTACCTGAGCTTGCTAAGTCAAGGTTAGTGCTCTACCCTTGAGCCACAGCTCCATTTCTGAGATTTTTTTGTTGGTAAATTGGAGATGAGTCTCCTGGGCTTTCCTGCCTAGACTAACTTTGAACCTTGATCCTCTTATCTCAGCCTCTTCTGTTGCTAGAATTATAGGCTTGAGCCACCAAAACCCAGCCTACTTTTGGGGACCAGATTTTGCTAGGTATCCTGTTACGTCTCAAACTTGCTGTTACTGTAAGCCCAGGGTAGTACAAAACTTCATTATCTCCCTGCCTCTTGGCCTCCAGAATGGTAGGACTACAGATATGAGCCACCATGCCTGATACTTTAACGTTGTGACTATGTATTTATTCATAAATTTGTGAATAGCCTATTGTAGATTCTGGGAAAAGAGCAAGAAACAGAAAAAAGGCTCCACCTTCAGGAAGCTTAAGACTAGGTGAGGAAGAAAACAATAAGCTAGAAAATTGCATGGTACTAGTGGCCTTGGAATGTGGCTTAGTGGTAGAGAGCCTGCCTAACATGCATGAAGCTCTGGTTTCAATTCCTCAGTACCACAGTAAAAGTTGGACGTGTTTGGATAGAGGGTACAAATCCATTATGGAACTGATCTATGTACTTGAACTTCGAAAATATGAGGCTATTCAGTTAACTTTTAAACAGGTATCAAAGAACTTCAGTGAAGTATTCCAGAAGCTTGTTCCTGGTGGCAAAGCTACTTTGGTGATGAAGAAAGGCGACGTGGAGGGCAGCCAGTCCCAGGACGAAGGAGAAGGGAGCAGGGAAAGCGACAGGGGCTCCGGGTCACAGAGCAGTGTCCCGTCAGTCGACCAGTTCACCAGAGTTGGCATTAGGGTGTCCTTCACAGGAAAACAAGGAGAAATGAGGGAGATGCACCAGCTTTCCGGGGGGCAGAAATTCTTGGTGGCTCCTGCTCTGATTTTTGCCATTCAGAAGTGTGACCCAGCTCCTTTCTACTTGTTCGACGAGATCGACCAGGCTCTGGATGCGCAGCACAGGAAGGCCATATCAAATATGATTTTGGGGGCTGGGGATATGGCCTAGTGGCAAGAGAGCTTGCCTCCTATACATGAGGCCCTGGGTTCGATTCCCCAGCACCACATATACAGAAAACGGCCAGAAGTGGCGCTGTGGCTCAAGTGGCAGAGTGCTAGCCTTGAGCAAAAAGAAGCCAGGGACAGTGCTCAGGCCCTGAGTCCAAGGCCCAGGACTGGCCAAAAAGATATATGATTTTGGAACTTGCTGTACATGCTCAGTTCATAACAACTACTTTTCGGCCTGAACTACTCGAATCAACTGACAAATTCTATGGTGTAAAATTCAGAAACAAGGTTAGCCACATTGACGTGATTACAGAGATGGCCAAGGACGGCTGCGCACGCTTCCGCGGACGTGCATAGTTTCATGGCTCTTGTGCCCGGGAACTGTACATTTAAACCTAATATTTAGTCATGATTGCTCATTTTTAGATTTAGAATGTACACAGTCCTTTTATATTTCTGTCTTTGTATTTTATAAAATACTCTAATGTGGCATTTTTACCTCGAGTTTGACTTATTCTCCTCATGGCATTTTGTAAACTATCATCCTCCTATGTTAAATCTTGTCAAAACATCCTAAAATCCTATTCTTTCTTAATTATTTTACCAACTATCATACCTCTTTTTATAGCTACAAATAAATAATTGGTTTTATGACAAAAAAAAAAGCTGGATGTGGCACTGTGACTCAAGTGGTAGAGTGCAAGCTTTGAGCAAAAGAAGCTCAAAGTGCTCAGGCCCCAAGTTCAAGCCCCAGGACTAGCAAAAAAAAAAAAAAGGTATAAATGCTCTCAAAAATGTGTCAGAGTAGTTTTTCCCTAGGATGACATTAGGGTTGATCTAAGAAAACTCATGTTAAATTGAAGGAAGTACAGAAAAAACTTCATATTTTGACAATGGAGAAATTTGAAGTAAGGCGGGATGAATTCTCACATTCCTAGAATAAATCCTTGTCGGTTGTGTATAACTGTGGCTCATTGCTAAATTTGTAAGCATCTTTTCTTTATATTCAGGATTTTTTTTTTTTTTTTGGTGGGGGGAAATCAGTCATGTGGCTAGCACTGGGCCTGTGTGCTGTCCCTGAACTGTTCAGCTAGGGCTAAGGGCTCTACCACTTAAGCCAGAGCACCACTTCCAGTTTTTCTGAGTGGTTTATTGGAGGTAAGAATCTCAGACTTAGGGGTTGGGGATTTAGCTCAGTGGAAGAGCGCCTGCCTGGCGAGCTCAAGGCCCCGAGTTCAGTCCTTAGCTCTGGGGAAAAAAAAAAACTCAGACTTTTCTGCTCAGCTAGGACTACAGGTATCGGCCAACAGCCCAGCACATGGAATTGGTTTCTTTTTCTTTGGCCAGTCCAGGGCCTTGAACTCAAGGCCTGAGCACTGTCCCGGGCTTCTTTTTGCTCAAGGCTAGCACTCTACCACTTGAGCCAAAGCGCCACTTGTGGCTTTTTCTATGGATATGGTGCTGAGGAATTGAACCCAGGGCTTCATGTATACAAAGCAAGGGCTCTACCACCAGGCCATATTCTTAGCCCGAAATGTTTCTAGTATCCTTTTTTTTTTTTTAAGTATTAGTAAGCTAATTTTTCTTCAATTTCCTATACCAACTGTGATAAAAGGTTCATCAAAATGTCCAATCAAAGTGTTTCTCCCATGAGTCTATTTTTCTTCACAAACCTGCCAATGAAGTGCCGGGAAAAATATAAAATTTTCTATCTAGTAGACAACTTCTCTTACCACTAAATAAGGCCCATTTCCTCATATCCATTTTGCCTTATTTTGTCTGGCAATGTTGCTGCACAAACTTTCTTTCCTAAGTTGTTTTTCAGACAGTTTCTCACTCTATAATCTGATTGGCCTTTAACTTGTTGTGTAAGCTCTGCTGGTCTTGAACTAAAAATCCAGTGTCCCAGACTCCCAAGTATCAAGTTTACAGGGAAATTCCACATCTGGCCAATCATTCATTTTTCCCTTCTTTCAACTTGGGCTAGCCTTGAGCAGAGGCTCAGGGACAGAGCATAAGGCCTAAATTCAAGCCTCAAGAGTGGCAAAAATAAAAATTCAGGGTCTCCTTTACATTCAACTTTCTTGCTCTACTGGCTCTACTAGACTCAAGCCTCCAATCCATTTAATAGTGACACTTTTTACTGTAAATGTTCTGCAGCTATGTGTTGCCTTCCTGTTTTTTTTCCCTTTGTGTACATGTGTATATGCATTAATAATAGAGCTTTCATATTATCCCTCCCCTTTTGTACTCAAGGATAATGTTCTACTTGAGCTGCAGCCACAACGCCAATTCCAGCTTCTGATTAATTGGAGATAAGAAACTTCACATTTCTGACTGCTCAGCCTCCTGAGTACCTACAATTGTAGATGTGAGCCACTAGCTTTGATTGTGCATGTATTAATGCTGGACTGTCAAACCCAAAAGCAGTTTGTACCCATACAGGGTATTCATACAGACTAATTACACCTGTTTTACAGTAGCTCTGGAAGCTTCTCAAATAATAAAAAGTGGGGGCTGGGAATATGGCCTAGTGCCAAGAGTGCTTGCCTTGTATACATGAAGCCCAGGGTTCGATTCCCCAGCACTACATATATAGAAAATGGCCACAAGTGGCGCTGTGGCTCAAGTGGTAGAGTGCTAGCTTTTAGCAAAAAGAAGCCAGGGACAGTGCTCAGGACCAGGACTGGCAAAAAAAAAGTAATGAAAAGTGGCCTACAATATCACTAAAACATTTCAATAAAAAGAATTCCCCAACTCTGAACACTGGCAGCTTTGAGACGGAGTTGAATAAAGAACAAAATCAGGGGCTGGGGAAATGGCCTAGTGGCAAGAGTGCCTGCCTCATATACATGAGGTCCTGGGTTCGATTTCCCAGCACCACTTATACAGAAAATGGCCAGAAGTGGCGCTGTGGCTCAAGTGGCAGAGTGCTAGCCTTGAGCGGGAAGAAGCCAGGGACAGTGCTCAGGCCCTGAGCCCAAGCCCCAGGACTGGCCAAAAAAAAAAAAGAACATCATCAGGAAGACGCTTAGGCTGAATCTGAGGATAGTGGTTCAAAGCCAGCCTGGGCAGCAAAGCAGGAATGCTTCTTATCTCCAATTAATTAAGAGAGAGAAAACAGAGAGAGAAGGGGTAGGGGTAGAGAAGGGGAAGCGACAAGAGGCGTCATGGCTCAAGGGGCAGAGTAATAGATAGCCTTGAGCAAAAAAGCTGTTCAGTCCCCGAGCAAGCTCCAGGATTCACACCAAAGGGGGGAAAAATACTTTTAAGGTTGGATAACTCTGAATCTAAAATGTTTGATAGTGTAGAATGACAATGTCATTAACTAAGGTTAAAAGTTAAGAGATTATAGATCTATTCAGTGTTTTTTTTTTTGGCCAGTCCTGGGGCCTGGACTCAGGGCCTGAGCACTGTCCCTAGCTTCTTTTTGCTCAAGGCTAGCACTCTGCCACTTGAGCCACAGCGCCACTTCTGGCCATTTTCTGTATATGTGGTGCTGGGGAATTGAACCCAGGACCTCATTTATACGAGGCAAGCACTCTTGCCACTAGGCCATATCCCCAGCCAAAACCTATAATCCAAATTAGCAGGCTGCAATCTGAGGATTGTGGTTCAAAGCCTGCACAATCTGAAAGTTCCAGAGTCTACCATGTAGCTGTGTCTCAAGTGTCAGAGCACTAGCCTTGAGCAAGAGCTCAGGGACAGTACCCAGGCCCCTGAACTCAAGTGCCAGAGCCCAAACACATACACAAAAACAAAAAACAAACCTGCCTCCCATTTCCCAAAGGAGTAAAGCGTCCTAAGGTAAAAGTACTATCTTGGCTTTGAACTCAACTCCCTTCATCTGACTTTCTAATGTCTGTCTTAATCACAGCCAACTTGGAAACATATGTAATTTTTTAGAGATCTGACTAAAGATTAAGAACAAAATAACTACACCCTTCCTGGTGAAAACAGATTTTGTGAACAATTCAAAAAGAAAGTGGAAATGAGTACAATTATAATTCCACGTCCATTAGCTTCTCACTCAAGGTTAGTCTAGGTCTAGAACACCTAAAAGATATTTACATGGGTTGCTATGAACAAGACTTTGTTGTAAACAGTAGTCAGGATTAAAATTTCTGAATCCTCCCACACCAACAGAATAGCAAGATTTCATGATTAGTAGTAGTCTTTAAGTGCCACTCAAGATTTAAGGTATCAAAACCAGAGATGTTAATACTGACTGAAAACCAGACTCTAGAAGTAATCTATATTTCTGACATAGTATTACATCTTACCCTCAGGTAATCCCATTTCACTCCTGTCCCTGAGCATTTTTTGCCCAAGCCACCTGAGCTGGAGCTTCATTTGTTTCTTGGTGGTTAATTGAAGTTAAACTTCACATTTTCTTGCCTGGGTTGTCAAATGAACCTCAAATCTCAGCCTCCTGAGTAGCTAGGATTACAAGCTTGAACCACTAAGTGCCCCCAGCTTTTTTTTTTTTTTTGGCCAGTCGTGATGCACTAACTCTGGGCCTGGGCAATGTACCCGAGTTGAGTTCCTTTTGCAAAATGATAGTATTTTACCACTTGAGGCACAGTGCCATTCTAGCTTTTACTGTGATTTAATTGGAGGTAAGTCTCAAAGACTTCGCTGCCCCAGTCTGATTTCAACCTGCAATCTTTAAATCTTAGCCTGCAGAGTAGATAGGATTATGAGCCACTGGCACCCTTTCACTGGGTCGTCTATGCACAATTACTTATGTACTCTCTATCACACGGACTTTAAAATATAGTCCTAGTAGTAAAAATATATTGAGGCTGGGAATGTGGCACAGTGGTAGAGTGCTCACCTACCATGCATAAGCCCTGGGTCTGATTCTTCAGCACCACATAAAACAGAAAAAGCTGGAAATGGCACCATGGCTCAGTAGAGTGCTACCTTGAGCAAAAGGAAGCCAGGGACAGTACTCAGGCCCTGAGTACAAGCCCCAGGATCAGAACACCACCCTCCCCCCCACCCAAGACCTTTTGCAAAGGTTGCCTTCTACAATTTCAATGCCTCTTTTCTGGCCTATCCCCAGTAGCTACTAGGTAGAATGGACATATTAATTCCTATACCTGTATTTTCCACAGCAATAAAGATATTCTAACTGTGGTTAGTTTGTTCAGGAGCACATGCATAATTAGTAGTTGGCGAATACTTTTAAAAGTACCAGGATAGATGCACCTTGTGTGTCACAAAGAGTTAACTTGTTCATAGTCTTATGTCTAGTGTACGGTAGAAGAGCAAGCATTTGATACAAATTTTATGTTCAAAGTCATTGAGAAAATGATTTAGTGAACTTCAATTGGTACATTATCACACAACCCACATTGACCACAGGGTCTACACTTTCTTCTCATAGCTATTATACATTTTTTTTTTTTTTTTTTTTTTTGCCAGTCGTGGGCCTTGGACTCAGGGCCTGAGCACTGTCCCTGGCTTCTTCCTGCTCAAGGCTAGCACTCTGCCACTTGAGCCACAGCGCCGCTTCTGGCCGTTTTCTGTATATGTGGTGCTGGGGAATCGAACCTAGGGCCTCGTGTATCCGAGGCAGGCACTCTTGCCGCTAGGCTATATCCCCAGCCCTATACATTTTTTTATTAACTGCTTTCTAGTTACCAAGGCACATAAAAACTTATAATTTGCCATAAGCTGTTCTGGACACAAAACAAACTCAGACAAGTATCATAAATAGTAATTCAAAGTTTTATTGACTTTTGAAGATTGAAGGTTCTCAAAGGCTTGTTAATGACAAATTTCACTATCTCCTAATACTGCAGAAGCAAAAAACAATTTATGAAAATAAACTAAAAGTCACTAGAAATGGACCATTCTTCAAACGATAGTTTGGACTAGCAAATATTCCCAGGCCTCAAAATGAAGTAAGCTTTAATGTATTTAAGTTTTAATCATGACTCCAGACACTGACAGGATTTCCCTAACAGTGGAAAAAATTATACTTGAAAATATACTAACTGCAACCCATTTAACATTTAATTTCATCCACACAGCCCTCCAACTATTTAATCAGATGACACAACGTGACAAAAATACACAAGTATTCTTCTTAAAAAAAAAAACTACATTCAAAATCCAAGTATAGTTTAAACATGTAATTTCTTATGATTAGCCAGGATACCACTTAAACGTACTGCTTTCCTTGTATACTTCGTTCAGATCCTTAAAAATCATATCCCTCACTTGATATGGCATTCCACTTCATGTTAGTACACCAGAAGGTTGGAGTAACGCCTGGAAATTAAGACATAGAATGCTCCTGTTTTACAATCCTTTGGAATTCTATACCACTTATCAAGGACTTATTTCTCAGAAGAATCATTGCTGTTGCAACCTTTTCTTTGTTGGTCCTGGGGATTGAACTCAGGGCCCTGTCACTGTCCTTGTGCTTTTTCACTCAATGCTAGCACTCTATCATTCAAACCACAGCTCCACTTCCAGCTTTCTGGTAGTTAATTAGAGATATGAGTCTTGTGGACTTTCCTGCCCGGATTGGCTTTGAACCCCAATCCAGAACTCAGCATCCTGAGTGGCTAGGATTATAGGCAGGAGCCACCAGCACAGAGTTGTCTATTCTGTTTTAATTAGTGATGGAAAGAAAACAGAAGACAAGTAAATCAAGTCATTAACTGAGTATTCTAAAAGGTCATTTAAGTGATTGTTGATAATTCTTTGGCTTTACTTCTACCCTGAAAAAAGCATAAAATATGTATATATACACAAAAACAGTGCTTAAAATATTATACAAAAAAATCAGACAAATGTGTCAAATACATTGTAATTTAATCATTATGCACACATATCTGTAACAATGGTAACAGACATCCAATTGCAAAGGAGATTAAAAAATTCTTCTAAACATTATCTACTACATGCATTTATAAGTACATACTTACCAATTTGCACTCTCTGCTTAGCCCTGCTAGAAAAGGACACAGGTTCCTTAGAAATGTATTTCAGTTTAAATCTCAATGCAAATAATGTGAGAAAACCCTTGATATGTATTATCTGAGATAGTTGCTAAAAAAAAAATCCCTCTGTGTACTTTGAATAAAACAAGGCATACACCCAGGAGCAAAAGCTCAGAAACCAGTTTTTTTTTTTTTGGGGGGGGGGAGGGGAGGGGTGGTGGTGGTAGTGGGTTTGAACTCAGGGCCTGGGCACTGCCCCTGAGGTCTTTTGCTCAAAGTTAGGGCTCTTTGATCCACAGCACCACTTCTAGTTGTCTGGTGGTTGACTGGAGAAGAGTCTGATGGACTTTTCTGCCCAGGCTGCCTTTGAACTGTGATCATCAGATCTCAGCCTCCTGAGCAGTTAGGGTCACAGTTTAGAGCCACTAACCCACACCTAGCAGAAATCACTTTTTTGCCGTATCCCCAGCCCCCTTAGATACTTCTTTTTTTTCTTTTTGGCCAGCCCTGGGGCTTGGACTCAGGGCCTGAGCACTGTCCCTGGCTTCTTTTTGCTCAAGGCCAGCACTCTACCACTTGAGCCACATACAGCCTTTTTGTGTATACATGGTGCTGAGGAATCAAAACCAGGGCTTCAAGTATGCTAGAGGCAAGCACACTACCGCTAGAACACATTCCCAGCTTCAGAAATCACTATTTCTAACTTATATGTTTCATGCAGGATTAGGGCATTTAAAAATAGCTATGTTTTAATTTTATGCCTATGCAATGTAGGGAACAAAAACATCTTGCACCCAAGCTCCACTTATGGCCTTTTTAGTGATTAACTGGAGTAAGAGTATCATGAATTTTCCAACCTCAGATCTCTGCTTCCTGAGATCACAGACATGATCCCTAACGCCTGGCTGAAAATTTTAGTTTATAAAAATGATTTTTTTTAATGTTAGATAATGCTTTTCAGTAAAACACTTCGAAGTCATCTAAAGAAATTATTTCTTATTGTCAGACCAAAGTAAACCTATAGTAAGTAGTACAGCAATGTTTGCTGGTAACCACCTTAATATTCTAAAAGTGTAACATGAAGTAATGTGGAAATTCAGACTTCTTTTAATTGGGGTACCCTGGCTATTATTTTTAAAAGTGAACTGTGATAATAAAGCACAAAAATTGTACTCACCAGAAACGCAGCTTTTAGAGATTGTAGATTGTTTTAAGAAAAACACTTATCTACATTTCTTCTACAGATTAAATTGTAACGGCAATAAAACTTAAGCCCTGGGCTGGGATGTAGCTCAGTGGTAAAGTGCTTGCTTAGCAAGTGCAACATACTGGGTTTGATCCCCAGTTTAAAAAAAAAAAAACAAAAAACCAACAACAACAAAAACCTAAGCCTAAAGGCAATTTTGAATTAAAAAAGATGGTCCAGGATTGCTCAAATTAAGTTCCATTCTGTTTTCAGTTAACATCAACAAATAAGCACAGATTTTAAAAGTAAATGTTTTTCAAGAATGGTTTGAACATGAACTGAACTCTGGCAAAATGAAAAAAAATGTTAACACATCTAACACATCCCCATTGCCCATTAAAATGATTACAGTTAGAAAACTGGCCAAGTTTCCCTCTTTGTGTCCTGGGTTCAGGCCTGGGCACTCGCCCTAAGACTTTTCTGCTCAAGGCACTCTACCACTCTAGCCACAGCCCACTTCTACTTTTCATACTTAATTGGAGATAATCTCATGGGGGCTGGGGATATGGCCTAGTGGCAAGAGTGCTTGCCTCGTATACATGAGGCCCTGGGTTCTATTCCCCAGCACCACATATACAGAAAATGGCCAGAAGTGGCGCTGTGGCTTAAGTGGCAGAGTGCTAGCCTTGAGCAAAGAGAAGCCAGGGACAGTGCTCAGGCCCTGAGTCCAAGCCCCAGGACTGGCCCCCAAAAAAAAGAATATCATGGGCTTTCCTGTCCAACCTGGCTTCAAACTGCAATCCTCAGATGCCAGCCTCCTCAGTAGCTAGGATGACAAGATGCGAGCCACTACCACTTGGCTTTCCTTTTTCTTACCAGGATCTTCCTATATATAACCATCGTTGGCCTTGAAGCTGTGGGTCCTACTCGCCTCTTCCTCCACAGTACTGGAATACAGATATGTGCCACCACATCTGGCTCTGGCTAATTATCCGGATGGGCAATCAGCTTTCATACTGCTTTCAGTATTAAAAGGCTAAGAGTGCTTCTTAAGTCTTATGTTAAAAAGAAAATTAAAAAAGCAGAGAAAACATTCTAGCTTATGATTGTATACAATTTTTCATTGCTATGGTTAAGAAACTTGCTTTTACTTAGGACAATCCATACCGTAGATATATAAAGTAAAAACCTCAAGAAATACTATGGTATGCCTTAAGTAGACCATGGACTCCATGACTCCATCTCATATACCAAAAAGGGCAGAATCAAAGTTAATACTTTTTATATACAACATATCTACTTATGTTTGATCACAACCAGATAAAGGAGCATTACACCTTTATTACAACCAACATTAGCAAACCTAGAGCTACACTGGCCCAAGTACTGTTTGAAAATGTCCAATGGGTCTAATAGTTATACTCACACTTATAATAACTACACAGCTTTCTTCTTTGTGTGGGTTATGTTTTTTTGGGGAAAAAAAAAGGAATATCAAGTACTTACAGATTAAACTAACCTGTACTGGCAGGGCTGTGGGATTTTTCTTCTCTACCAGTAAGTAGCAAATGCTGAAATTCTGCTGCTAGTTAACAAAAACACAAATTGTATTAAACTGAGGAGTTCCATCCACTTTAAAAAAGTCAATGTGCATTAATTTCCTCAGAGCCTGATAGTAATACATTTAAATTTTGTCCCTAAGTTTAACAGAAGTTACCTTATGCTGGCTATTAAACTTGAGTGGCATGAGTATCTCTTAAGACAGACCTCAAATGTCAATGAGAATTGTTGGAAAATTATATCCTCAATATGTATAAGGTATAAAAATTAAACATATTTCCAAAGAGACCATTTTAATGAAACTACTTCATTAAAAATATTCAAGGAAAAAAAAGCCAGACATTAAATATTATTACTCCTCCATAAAGGATATTAACAAGCTAACAAGTAAAAGGGGTTGGTTAAAAAAAAAGATTTCCTGCCCAGGATGGCTTTGAATTACAATCCCCAGATCTGTCTCCTGAGTAGCTTGGATTACAGGTATGAGCGACAGTGCATGGTACATTTTATCTTCTCAAGTCCAAAATCACTATACAAGATTATCTCCCTAGTAAATCTTATTGGTTTACGTGTTAGCTGGGGAAACATTTTCATTTATTTTTCTTTTTGTGGTGCTAAGGGATTAAATCGAGGTCCTTGTAAAATATGAGCTCTACTACATAGTTATACTCTCAGCTTCATCAATTTAGGCATCAATTTCATTGTTAACTCCTTTAATGAAAGTTGAAGACTCACAGGTTCTTTAATAGTACTAGCTAAAAAGGGAGAGAATCAAGAACAAATTGTCAGTGGACTTAGAAAAGGTCAATAAACTTCATCCTCTTGAAGTTTCAGTGATTATGCCTGATCAAACACACTGCACATGCCTTATCACACCATTGTAACATTTACAACAATGGGTGGAGTCCAAGGAGTTAATTAGACAGCATACTCACATGATTCTCCTTGTTAGTCTCACCAAAATCAAAATACAATCTCATATGCAAACTAAAGACCCTAACCAGAATAGTTTCTATCTAATGAACCAGTCTTGGATTTATTAGTGTTCCATTGTTTCACAAAGAAATAATTCAAATTAACTTCAATGATAATCTTCTAGGCTGTAAAATTCTACCTCATCATTACTTCTACATGAAAATAGAATTGAAGTTTTAATGAGAAATGGCTCAAAACTTTCAAGTCAACCTCAAACTACCATTGTCCAGAGTTGCCATTCATTTTAAGACCAAATATTATAGAGTGATGTACAGAGTTCAGAGAGGATATAGCGCAATTCTATACTGAACCTTACTAAAGAGCTCTCTTTAAAAAATGTTACCTAGCACCACATATACAGAAAATGGCCAGAAGTGGCGCTGTGGCTCAAGTGGCAGAGTGCTAGCCTTGAGCAAAAAGAAGCCATGGACAGTGCTCAGACCCTGAGTCCAAGCCCCAGGACTAGCAAAAATAAATAAATAAAAAAAAATTAAAGAAAAAACAAAAAATAAAATAAAACATTTGTAATTTGGGCTATTGGATTTACTCAAATTATTAGAGAGCTTGAACTTGAGTCTTGCTTTCTCTGCTGCCCTTGACTAGGAATCAATTCGGGATGTCTAAGAACTTGATATTAGTTATGAAAACAACTTAAAAATGTTTGAAAGAAAACCATAAGAACTTAATTTTATGACTGTTCATTGTATTGTTCTATTGTTAGTATTTACTTTGCTAAAATACAAGTTTCGTTTGGAAAGGTTTTTGCAAAGTATACTCAGCATTACCTGTGGGTTTTTTTGGGGGGGTTGGGGGTAGGGGTGGGGATGATGGTCCTGGCACGTGCAATAAGTGACTGAGCTACTATAGCTTCTCATCTGGCCTTTTCATGGTTAACTGGAGATAACATTCTCATGACTTTTTTGCCAGGGCTGGGTATGAACGGTGATCCTCAAATATCAGCCTTCTGAGTAGCTAAGATCACAGGTGTGAGGCACAAGGCTTACCTAAGTCTAAAGCACTTTTTGTGCATGTCCCAGGGCCTGGGCAATGTCCCTGAGCCTTCTTACTCAAGGCTGTACACTACTCTACCACTTGAGCCACGGCTCAACTACCTGCCCTTAATTGGAGACAGAAGTCTCATAGACTTTCCTGCCCAGGCTGGCTTTAAATGTCAATCTTCAGATCTCAGCCCAGTGAGTAGCTAGGATTCTAGGTGTGAACTACTAGCAATGGCTAAGCACCTTCCTTGAAAAACACACCTGGATCTTTGAAAAATTAAAAGAATATATGTTTAACATTTATCCTCTAACAGATACAACTGTTTTATGTATTCAATTACATGTTTACCCAAAACTTATCCAAGTGACTTCAATATTTCCTTTCATTTACCACTTGGCGTGCAGATTCTGGACATTTGGAAACTTTCATTTTCAAACCTTGAACCGCAGAATTACAAAGATACCATTAAATAACTATCATCTTCATGCTCTCCACTACTCACTAAAAACCTGTATCAATTATAATACTAGAATCAGATCAAGCAACTTCCAAGAGATTTCCATGTGTAGAGAATGGTTAAGTGTAGGATGAAAAAAAGACTAAGAAAATCTTAAAAATGTAAATTTAAGTTATAAAGTATTCCATTAAAATATTTTGTCATGAAGGCAACAAAACCCCAGGTTTGTTAAATCCTGTACTGTATAATACTATTCAGAAGAAAATGCTGAGTTAGGATGGTGGCTCAAACACAAGGAGGAACAAACATGAAATCCAGATTTTGTGTTTTGACCTCTTTTCCAACTACCTCTTTATCCCCCTACAATAAAATCAAATTTTAATTGGAACCAAACATGAAGATTATTCGTGTGGCATAAAGAACCATTCAGTAAAGGCTGAAAATAAAATTCAAAATAGTGAAAATTCAGTTTAATATCAAATGACCCAATTTAGCTTCTTTAGCTGAAAATCAGTGGTCTACTCATGCTCACATGTAGGTCCAAAGCTTATCACATCACACCTGTAGTCTACACTTGAACATAGTACACAAGCACACAGACACACCACCTTCCCACTTTTCACAGGGCTCTACATTAACATTTGCTCTAGTGTGGTGAGACTTAAAAATATAAAAATCACAAGCATTTCTAGATGACTTTACAACCTTGATGTGCAATTGTGTATGTTGGGATTAACAGTACAGATTTTGGTATCCTGTGGCATTTACAATTAAACTTGTTCTAGGTTAAGTCTTTTGAGAAAATCAGTATGAGTTTCCTAAACTGAGAAATTTCAAACATTCAATGCCTCCAAATAAAACATCAAATTTTCAATTTTACTAAGGTTCAATATATCAACACAAGCTTTACTGAGGCTGTTAAATGTTATTTAATATAGTTACTTTTAACACCACAGTCAAACGTGAATATTAATATAGAGCCTTCTCTGCCAAAAGAATATAAAAATCCTAAGTTTAATTAAATTTAGGGGCCTTCACCAAACTTGCTGCAAGTTTGGGGACATAAATATCCAACAGCTATAAAGCTGTGAAAGCCCCTATAAGGAATAAAATAAATCCCACTTGCCTCAGACTGAACAGGGCAACACTGAGACTCAGCCTCAGCCTGTCCTATGGCAGGGCTATAGGAAGAAGAAAATTTTAATTTTAGAAAAACATTACCCAATTAAATAAAAAGACATGCATTATTTTTTTAAAATCCCAATGATCAAGCAAGCAAAAGAAAAAAACGCAGCTGTCACTACAATTGTATTCTCTGCCTGTATTTGTTTTTGCTAGGGATTTCTGCCCTGTAAATTTAAATAAACGGAGTTGATCAGTGGAATAGGCACTCTCCTCATATCAACTGGCAAATGTGAGACACTATTTAAATCAAAATGATTAATTCTAGCAGGCACTCAAAAATTGACTTTCATCTGCTTTTTGTTACCATCAGTGGTAACTTACAAAATAGAAACCAGTGCCAGACAAAAAGTTTTAAACATTCTTGTTTTCTAAAAAGGTTATATATGAAGAGTTGTCAGGAGAGCCAAAATTGCCAGCCCTATTAATCTTACAACTTCCTTAATTATATATAGGACCCAGTGTCCACCTCAAAATGTCAAATCCCAAAAGTAAGTCTGTAAGGACTAACGAAGCGGCATTAGTCAAGAGTTTTGGGTTTTTTTTACATCATTTCTTCTCTTGATTCATCCACACTTAAGGACCTTAGAAGCAGTCAGGCAAAAGATATTATCTAGAAGCTTAACATATGCTTGGATGCATGCAAAAACTATGTTTTCAATGTACCAAAATGGGTACGCTACCTCTGAGCAATATAGCCACAAAACAAGGGAAATTATGTGTTTAAGTGCCATGCATGTTAACTGTCATTTATTTTTCAAGTTCTCTTCATACTTCAGAGAGCAAAAAATCTTGCTACCAAGTTAACTGCAAAATACTAGTGGTCTACATAGATAATAGGAACGGATTCTGGCTCCTCAAAAGTGACACAGCAAAGCAGCAATAAAAATCGTTAAAATACGAGATTTCAGTATCATAGAAATCTAGGAATTTTAGCCATTCTGTAGTTAATACATTTTGCTCCATATTTTCCTACAAAATTAAAGCCAATTTTCCTTTAAAGCATTAGATTTTACATCTTGTTTCCATACTTAGAAATGTTAATTTTACATTCAAAAAATCTCTAGTTCATTTTACTGGTAATTACTTGGCATAGATAATTTGATACTATTTTTCCCCCCTGGTCCTGACAGTTGAACTCAGGGACTGGACATTTTCTGAGCTTTTGTGCTCAAAGCTTGTAGTCTACTAGTTGAGAAACAGCTTCACCTCTGGCTTTTTGGTAATTTGTTGGAGGTAAAAGTTTCAGACTTTTCTGCCTGGTCTGGCTTGAAACTGCGATCCTCAGATCTCAGCCTCCTGAGGAGCTAGGATTATAGGAATGAGCCATCCAGCACCTGTCTTAGATTTTATTTAATCTTAAAACTATTCTGGAAAAAGATTAGAAAAATACTTAAGAAGAAGGAAAAAAAAACAACCCGCAGAACAAAACACTAACAGCATCAACTCTACAGGAAGGTTCTCCACAGTAACATTCAAAATTTGTAATGATGAAAAGCTGAAAGCTATGTAGGCTTTAGGTACAGAAGAAAGCTATTTAATAAGTAGTTCCAGGAACATCATAAATTACCAATGTACATGTTGGCCATCAAATCGTCCTAGGAGGCACATCTATTAACAGCACAAAAAGCTACTACTGCATGCACCTAAGCTTCTAGAAGTTTGCACCTGAAAAGCTTCTGAGGTCCATGCAGTACTCATTTGTCAAAATCGAAGCAAACAAATAGGTCTGGCAATAGGCTCTAAACATCTCAAAAGGTAGAATGAAGATTTACACTTATAAATTCCTAACACATCTGATGACACCAACGGATATGGAAGGTGATACAATATAGGTTTCAGACCCATTACATAATGGTTCATATATATCTGTTTTTTGTTGCTGTTAACTGAAGCATTAACATGCAACTAAGAAACAATCTACAACTCAAGAAAATCCAATGATATATCAAAAACTGCATTGGTAACTATGAAGTTTATTATGTGGACATCTATTGTAGCATGCATCTGTACAAACCTTTCAGGCAGTGGTCCACAGCTGGGTTATGAATAAAAAGGCATAAATTTTTCTTTCATTTTATTACAATGAAGTTTAACAGTACAGAAGTCACATGACCATGGTGGGTCAGATTTCTTACACCCTGCAACATGAGGAACTCTAAATACATTAAATAGTTACACATTCAGACTTCCAATGTACAGGTACTTGGAAACAGTTACAGCCCTCACCAAGATAGGTTGGGGACGTGGAAGTCCAACAGCATCTTAAATGCTGTGAAGGCATAACTTTACAAATAGCAATGTAAGCTTACAGAACTTGCCTTTATTAAGGTGGTATGTTCCAGCGCCTTCACAATTTAACGAACCAAATTTACTATACTTCACTTCTAAAAACCTAGATGAAACATGAAAAAGAAGCCATACAGTATAAATTGCAACTTCAGGAAAAATTCCTGCTTTATTATTCCAAATAATTTTTCCCATGTAAAATAAATGTCCAATAGTTCCTGGTATGTGGGAAGATAATGTTTGTTAAAGTCACAATGAAGCCTTATTGACGGAAGCTTGGCTATATAAACAGCACAAGTTGAGAAAAGGTTTAATCTCCAAACCTATTAGATTGGATGAAGTAAGATCAGTAACGGCCACCTTGCGACATTACAGGAGGTCTCATTCCCATTGGAGGTCGAGGAGGCCCACCTTGATAAGGGGGTACCATTGGCGGTCCCTGCCCATACGGTGGCATAGCTCCAGGAAGGTAACCTGGCATGCCTTGATGATGACCACCATACTGACCTATAACATTTAAAGACACACACACACACAAAAAAAAAAGAGAGAGAGAAGATTAAGTGGGTCTATGCATTGTAATTTTAAGCACAAAGTATTTCACAGATATACTTAATACTTAATATATATATGAGCAATCAGATAAATTCAGTACATGTAAGAGATATCATAACAAAAAATTAATACCATGAGGTGGCATTGGTGGTCTCATTCCTTGCTGTTGTGGGATGCCTGGCTGTGGTGGCATCATACCTCCAATTGGTCCAACTGGTGGGTTACCAATTGGGGCCTGTCCTGGCCGAGGAAGATTACGTTGATATTTAGGTAACTGTGCCCTTCTTTCTTCCTGAGAACACAAATAAGCACAAAACACATGATTACAGAGGCCCAATAAACATAAAAAATATTATAATGGTCATTTTTTTTTAATTTACACTTGCTACTAGTCCTATTCTCACAAACCAGTCTAATACACAGTATTTCCATGCCTTAAAATCTCACCTGTTTTTATACTTGTAATACAGCTAGCAACTAGGAACTATAAACTGTTTCAACAAGAAACAATCTTAGCTTGAGTATGTAGGCACAAACATGCAATCTAAGAACTGGGAAGAGGCTGAAGGAAAAGGATTCTATTAAATTTTTTTTGCCAGTACTGGGGCTTGTCCCTAGCTTCTTCTTGCTCACTCTACCTCTTGAGCCACTTCTGGCTTTTTCTATGTATGTGGTGCTGAGGAATCAAACCCAGAGCCTCATGTATACGAGGGAAGCACTCTACCACTAGGCCATATTCCCCAGGATTCTATTTTTGAGGACACTCTGCTCTATATACACACTAAAAACCTCAACAAAAACTTAAGTATTATAATTAAAATTCTAAATACCCCCTCCCGATAGGGGATCTTCAGGCTCTATCTTCACTTAACTATTTCTTCAATCGGTACATGGAAACAAGTCTAACTGAATCACTTTATAACAGTAAAAATCCAACTTACAGAAGTGACTAAAGCACAGTAGCTTACCCCTGTCATTCTAGCTATTCTGGAGGCTGAGATCAGGAGGATCTCAGGAAATCCTAGATAAAAACATCCTGACAACCCACCTCAACCAATAAAAACTGAAGAATGATATATGTATCTGTTATCCCAGATACATGGGAAACAAGACAGCAAGAAACCCTTGGGAAGGGTTAAATGGGATCTTAAAACTACTCAAGTACATTTAACAACTTCCAAATAGCTAGAGTGCTATAGTAGCTGTTTGGGTTTTTAAAGACAATGCTACCAGTAAACAATTACACACAACTTACCAGTGATATATCCTCATCTGGATGGATCAACTTACTGGTTGCACTGGTGGTTGTAAGTGTAGCAGGCTTACTTGTTATTGAAGCTGCTGGTTTTGCTGCAGTACTATTTGTTGTACTAGTGGTTGAAGCAGTAGACTGTGTATAAGCAGGGAATGTAGGCTTTGGGGGTTCTGTAGTTGTTGCAGGAGTATTGTTTAAGGGCTTGAAATCAGTACCAACAGGTCCTTGGACAGCTGCCTGAGCCTGCAAAATACGATCCTTCATTAATGAAACTTCAAAACACAAAGCTGACTGTATCTACCAGTATAGATTATCTTTTTAAAAAATGAAATAAAGGACTACACTTCAAATGAAACGAAATTACGTCTAACATATAAATGCTCTTTCAAAATTTCTTGGGTTAAAGACAGTAATAAAGGAAACAAGAGTATATATATGTAATATCTTAGATGTCCCCTAACAAAAGTTTAATGTTCTGTATGTTCCAGATTACAGAATCATATTAACGAAGTGCCTAATGTGATCGTCTTTTTTCTATTTTTACTGTTCTAACATTATGTGCCAGTACCAGTCCTTGAATTTAAGGCTTTATGCTTGCTTTTCTGCTCATGTCTGGCACTCTACTACTAGAGGCACACATATACCCTGGCATTTTGCCAGGGTAACTAGAGTCACAAGATCCTGAGCAGACTCCTGAGCAGCAAGGAAAAATGGTAATGCTAGAAACTAACTTAGCAAGCTCCTAATTAAGAAGTTATCAGTAACACACACACACACACACACACACACACACACACACTTTTTGCAATACTGGGAGTTGAAGCAGTCTCACAGTAGCTATACAAGTTGCATTACCAGTTGTGCTATGTTCTCAAAACAAATGAGTTATACCTTTCATAATACAAGTATCTCAATCTTCAACTAGGTCAACTTTAGAACCAAAATGCAGAGTACTAAAATTTCCTTACACAGGATGTGATGCATTAAACTGCATAAACCAAAACTAGCTTAACCATGCATCAAACTAACCACTGGCCACTATTATAATGCATTTACTGCTCACATGCTTTAACCCTTTAGAACCGAGTATGGGGTACACTTTGGGCTTTTTGTTTTTGGTTGTTAGTATGAGTTCAAATATCATTGTTGATTATCATAATTTTACTTTTAAAATACTAAACAATACATATTTTTACTAATAAGGATTTAGCTTTAAAGTAGGGTCCAAAGGGTTAAGTTATAAAGCCATTTTAACAATTTTAAACTGCAACTTCCTGCGTACTTGTGCTGTGCTAGGAAACAGAGCTTTAGAAGATGCAGACAGACTTTCTGAATTGGATGAAGCTGTACTTGAGCTTGTGACAGGTGTCCCCATCTGTAGCATAAAAGAAAGGAAACAATGAAAAGTCTCCAAACAAATGGGTAAAAAATAAGCCACGTGGCAGACTTTCAGTATGGATTGCATTTTTATAAATGCAAAATTTAATGCAATCAAATGTCATGTACTTAGAGGTAGGCAGCTAAGGCATTTACAATAGCAGTGAAAAGTGTGAGCCTCAAAACCTTTTAAAAATTCGGTTACCAATAAACCTACGTAACCACCATTTCTTTTCTAAAACTAGTATGTTTTACATTGCGGAATTAAAATACTTTAAACTGATAAAGATACATTAGTGACATTTCAATTCTATTATCAATTTCTACAAAAGATCAATGCCAATGTGAACATTTCAAACAAAATTTCCAACCCAAATCACAAAAGCATTAAGTCAATATGCTTAATGGTTGTGTGTGTGTGTAATTTTATTGTCAAGGTGTTGTACAGAAGGTATATCTATTTTTTAATACGTGTACTTCTGTGGCCTTGAATTCAAGTCCTGGGTCACTGTCAGCTTTTGTGCTCAAGGCTAGTGGGCTAACAGTTCCATTTCTGGCTTTTTGGTGGTTAATTGGAGATCAGAGTCTCACAGACTCTCCTACACAGGCTGACTTCAATTATGATGCTCAGATGTCAGCCTCCTGAATAAGGCATGCATGAGTCATCAGTCCCCAGCTTAAAAGCAATAATTTTAATTGAGTATCCACAAGTAGGAGAACTATGCATCCAATAATCTAAAAAAAAAAAAAGTAAATCCTAATTATCTTAAAACACATCTACTAATTCTAAATGTAATTTAAAAAAAAACCAAAGGTGTCAGTTGTTATGCGTTCACATGTAACAGAAGCATCTTTCAGTATATTTTGGAAAAGGTTTTACAAGACAAGACCATTGAGGAACTAAGTTTGACTAAATTGAAAGCCCTTGTATGATGCCCTTCCAAAAGAACACAGCACCATTCTAAGTTGGATCAGGCTCCAAGAATTGTTCTGCTAATCTTAAAAGACTTTCATCTTTGGCTTTGGCCTCATTCCAGTTACAATTACAGTTCAAGAGGGAAACAGTAACATCTCAGCATTTTATATTTAAATCAGCAAAATTTCATTGTTCATTTCCAGTTTATAACCAGGATGACAAATTAACTATTCATGCATCTTCACACTTTAAAACTAGAGAATCATGACATGTAAAAATGAAAAATGAGAGGTTGTTTATTTAACCTGTGGTAAACACTACCCAAGTATAAGTGCAGACCTTTTTTAGTGATTTCACCTTACCTGTCCAGCACTGGGGAAAAGAGGCTTAGTAACTGGAGGCTGTGGAGCAGGTACTGTTGCTGTTGGTGCAGGTGGCCTATTAAGAATACCTGGTGCTGAAACAGCCTGTGCTTGAGTCATTGGAGGAATTCCAGGACGTGGAACAGGGGGAGGCATACCTGCAACAGAAATGAGGGAGAGGGGTGCGCAGACACAGTCAATGCAACATTTAGCCAGTGATTCATGCCTGTAATCCTAGCTACCCAGGAGGCTGAAATCTGAGGATCATTGTTCAAAGCAAGCCTGTGCAGGAAAGTCTGTGAGACTCTTATTTCCATCAACCATCATAAAACCCAAACTAGAACTTCTGCCAAGTGCTCAGGGATAGCATTTAGGCCCTGAGTTCAAGTTCGGGAACAGACGGACACACCCCACTCTCTGCCAAACAACTCAGTAGTCCAGGAACTTCGGTACTTGGTCCTGACCACAGTTACTTCTCAAACTTTTCCTTTATAGCACTTTCATGTGTAAAATACCACAAAACCCTGAAAATGGACAAAACAGTACTGATGTTTACTGATTTAGAAACTCAGAGGCAAAGTACAATGTTCTGGGCCCTGGCCCCAGTAACCCTTCTCCCCTCAAACAAAAAGCTAAGCACTGGTAGCTCTTGCCTGTAATCCAAGCTACAAAGGAGGTTGAGATCAGAGGACCACAATTCAAAGCCAGCCCAGGCAGACAATCCACAAGACTTCTCTCCAATTAATTAACAAAGAAATGAAGTGGAGCTGTGGCTCAAGTGGTAGAGCCAAGCCTTTAAGTGAAAAGGCTAAGGGACATGCTCTCCCATACTGAGTTCACATTATCCTGAAGGAAATTATTTAACACATCATACCTGGTGGCATTCCAGGCATCAGAGGAGGTATTCCAGGTCCAGGTGGCATCATTCCACCCATTGGCATCATTCTATTAAAAAGCAAATACATTTCAAGAAACAATGTTAATTAACAGTATAGACCACAAGAAAACATTTTGGCTATAGCCTGAAACAACAAAGAATTTAATTTGATCTCAATGTTGAAATAAATCAAGTTGAAAGAACCAATCATATACTACAACAATCATATTAAAATAAATCCTCTAAAACCTAATAAACACCATTTACCATAAAGTGAGAAAAATTGTCTTTGACAAAACGAAGTGACTGATAACGAGCATTAGATTTTGCCTAAAATGTAATGTTTAACTAGAAAACAGAATCTTTTGTTTCATTTGTCAAATATCCACATAATTAGAAAAATTCCACTTTAGTTGTCAGAATTTTCAACAGAAAAATACTCAATGTAAATGTACCAGAATAAGAATTAAAATTAATCAGAAGTAGACTCAAGACTCCCAGAGACTTTTTTTTGCTTACACTGAAGAGCCTAGACATTCTCCCTGAGCTTTTTTACTCAAGATTAGTTCTCTACCACTTTGAGCCACACTCCCTTCTGGCTTTTTAGTGGTTAACTGTCTGGAGATAAGAGGCTCACAGACCTCCCTGGCTTTGAACTACAATCCTCAGATCTCAGCTGCCTGAGTAGTTAGGATTCTAGGCATGAGACACCAGCGCCTGGCTGTCTGGTGATTCTTTACAATAGATATATAATACCAAACCATGATTTAAATAAAAATATATGCGCATCAAGCTTTCTCCTAGAAAAAGTTCACCTTCACATCAGTGTCCAATTCACTTTAAGTTTGTCAAGACCTAGGTTTCTTGGTGCTGAGGACTGATAATAGGGCCTGGAGTATGCTAGGCATGTTCTCTTACCACTGAGCTAGTCCCCAAAGTCCCAAATCATGTCATCAGAAGTGTAACTTCTATATAATAATTTCTAATTGGAAGAAGACAATCTATAATAAAGCATGATTCATTTAGCAGAATACTTTTGCTTATCAGTTTAGCAGGTCTCAGCACTTTTTAACGGTCGTTTCCTCAAAGATGTTTAAATTCTTTTCCTTAAGAGACCTGTGTCAATTAGCTTGCAAATTTATGTTTTAGTGAGGAAGGTTAGAATATTTCTGAATTCAACTAAATAGCTATCAATAAACACACACAAAATGACATTATGACCATATACGGCCTAAATTACATTATGAATGAAATGCTTACATGTTTTCACCGCAAAATGACTGGGTGTATTTTCTCTGATGATGCAATCTGTGAAAATGTATGACAAAATCAAAATCTAACTGTGATTTTCAAAATACAGTGGGAAAGTGTATTGTATACCTCTCATCACAAAACACTTAAGTACCTCAGATTCAGTATAGTTTTTACTGATGCTTTGACAAATTAAAGAGTTTTCTCTGCACACAAATAGAAAGTGTGATGGGGCAGTTCTGAATCTCAGAAAGTCAAATCTTCAATTATTCCAATTACAGCAAATCTAGCAGAAGCAGGTGGTTCCTTATAAACATTCTAAAGCCCAAAACGCTATTATTCTGAGAGGCAAATTTATACCTCAAATTTATTAGCTGACCCTTTATTAGCGAAAACTTTTAGAACCCATACTTTCTAGAAGCAAAAAAAAAAAAAAAAAGGACTTAATTCATATTAATAATTACTAGACAAACGCTCAAGAGCCAATTAAAAATCCTTACCCAGGTGGCATGCCTGGCATAACTGGTGGCATTCCTGGCATCAGAGGAGGAACACCTGGCATTAATGGAGGTATGCCTACAAATAAAGAATTGCAACAAAACAATTACAAATTTAAGGGTTATAAGGACAAAATACTTTTTGGAGGGCGGGATAGTAATGAATTTGAAACTGAACCATGTCCCATGCTCAGAAGGAACACTTCTATGCTCTATCAATAAAAACTTTAAAATGTTAAATTTCAAACAACTTCGTGTGCTACCTGGCGGCATTCCTGGTGCTCCTGGAACTGGTGGCAGTCCTGGCTGGACCATTGGTGGGATATAACCTTGTTGAGGCTGAACAGGCTGTGGCTGAAATGAAGTTGAAGCTGCAGAGTCATCATCATCATATTCATCAGAATCATCTTGTTGCTTCTTTTTTTGACTCTCTGCGAAAAAATTGTTCAGATAGTATTTTAAGTAAAATATTCAAAACCTACATTCTTCCAAGTGTCAACATCCTGCTATTAAAAGCAAAAATAAGGGGCTAGAAATATGGCCTAGTGGTAAAGTGCTCCCCTCGTATACATGAAGACTTGGGTTCAATTCCTGAAGTGTTACTGTGGCTCAAGTGGCAGAGTGCTAGCCTTGATCAAAAAAGAAGACAGGGACAATGCTCAGGCCCTGAGTTCAACCCCAGCAATGGCCTCAAATCAGTTTCACTTTTTTCTTTTGTTAGTTGTGAGGCTTGAACTGGGGGGGGGGGGGGGGGGGGCCTAGGGGCAATGACCCTGAGCCTCAAGGCTAGTGCTTTACCACTCCAGCCACAGCACCACTTCCAGTTTGAGTGGTTAATTGGAGTCTCACAAAGACTTGCTGTGGCTGGCCAAGCCGCTAGGATTACAGGCGTAAACCACTGGCACTGGGCTCAGTTTTACTTTAAACAAAAAAGCTTAATAGATTAGTGAATTTCGGGGCTGGGGATATGGCCTAGTGGCAAGAGTGCTTGCCTTGTAGACATGAGGCCCTGGGTTCGATTCCCCAGCACCACATATACAGAAAACGGCCAGAAGTGGCGCTGTGGCTCCAGTGGCAAAGTGCTAGCCTTGAGCAAAAAGAAGCCAGGGACAGTACTCAGGCCGAGTTCAAGGCCCAGGACTGCCCCCCCCCCCCAAAAAAAATAGATTAGTAAATTTCTACAATCTTAACAGTCTGAAGTTCAAACACCAAGTCAAACAAACACCACTACTAAACATGTAAGACATGGGCTGGGAATATGGCCTAGAGGCAAGTGCTTGCCTTGTATACATGAAGCCCTAGGTTCTATTCCTCCGCACCACATATATAGAAAATGGCCAGAAGTGGCACTGTGGCTCAAGTTGGCAGAGTGCTATCCTTAAGCAAAAAGCCAGGGACAGTGGTCAGGCCCTGAGTTCAAGCCCCAAGCCCCAGGACTGGCAAAAAAAACAAAACAAAACAAAACAAAAACATGTAAAGACATATAGGAAAAACAGTATGTAATATTACAATTCTATGATAGTATACACCAACAATCTGAGCTACTTAGGAAGCAGATGATCTAGTCTCCTTTACAATAGAAGACTTCCAAATCTACAATCAAATTTATTCTTGAAATCAGCACTATTCTCACTCCAAAATATTTACCTTGTGTTTTCTGTTCAAGAAGTCGACGTCTTTCATCCATGTCTTTTTCTGGAATACCTTCCATACCATATATTTCCAACTCAATGTCTGTTCTCCCAGGTATTGCATTTGGTACAGCATCTATTGTCTCCTTATGCACCTAGCATTAAAAAATAAAACTTCCATTACATAAACAAAAATCACTTTATGAAGTATTTTTAAGTTATTTTAGGACCAGGAGCACGGACCAGGACCAGCAAAAAAAAAAAAAGATTGAACTCAATACTTCTTGCTTCTCTTCAAAGTTCTTCAAGCTTTCACCCTCTTTTACAATGGCAACCTCACAGTCAACTTACCTCCCTCATCAACCACTACCATGACTCAAACTCCTTGAAATACTTCACTGGCTGTGAAAGGTATGCTTCTTGGTTTTCTTTCCAGACTCCTTGGATGGATTTTTACCAATCTTTTAGCTTCTGAATGCTAGGAATGGCTTATGGCAGAGCATATTTACACCCCCTTTCTATCCACTTGATACCAAGGAATATACTCCCACTTTCAGAACTTATAGCACTCTTTTTTTTTGGCCAGTCCTGGGGCTTGGACTCGGGGCCGGAGCACTGTCCCTGGCTTCTTTTTGCTCAAGGCTAGCTAGCACTCTACCTCTTGAGCCACAACTCCACTTCTGGCTTTTTCTTTTGTTTTGTTTTTTTGGCCAGTCCTGGGGCTTGGACTCAGGGCCTGAGCACTGTCCCTGGCTTCTTTTTTGCTCAAGGCTAGCACTCTGCCACTTGAGCCACAGCGCCACTTCTGGCCATTTTCTGTATATGTGGTGCTGGGGAATCGAACCCAGGGCCTCATGTATATGAGGCAGGCACTCTTGCCACTAGGCCATATCCCCAGCCCTGGCTTTTTCTATATATGTGGTTCTGAGGAATTGAACCCAGGGCTTCAAGTATGTGAGGCAAGGACTTTACCACTAGGCCATATTCCCAGCCCCCAGAATGTATAGCTATTCTTGCCTGTGCATGCGCAAGTATGCTGGTCCTGGGGCTTGAACTCAAGTCTGGACACTGTCCTTGACCTAGATTGCCCAAGGCTAGTTACTGATCTGCTGGAGCCACCTCTCCAGTGCTCTTTGGTCGTTAATTTGAGGTAAGTCTTCTGAACTTTTCTTGCCAGGACTGGCTTCAAACCTCAACCCTAGCAGTAGCTAGGATTACAGGTATGACTAGTGCCCAAGAGGAAGACCTTTTTTGCCTGGGGGGTCACAGAGTTTGAACTCAGAGCCTAGGGCCTGTCCCTGAGCTTTTTTGCTTAAGGATAATGCTGTACCAAATGACTCAAAAGTGGTAGCGCACTAGCTTGAGATGAAAACTCAGTGCTGGTACCTACGTCCTCAGTTGAAGCCCCCCAGAAAAGGTGTTTTCAGTGTCTGTCTCTTCAAATCCATTTCATTTTGAATTAACTTAAAGTAGCAACTGTGCTTTAGTCCTTTCCCTTGCCATTCCTTGTATACTGTTTCTCACTGTTTAATCTCTTTGCAGATAGATGTGAGCTACTCTTTTAGGTCCTTACTGTTTTTTCTTTTACAAGTTATATTTATGTAAATTATTTTTCTTTACAGTCTATAGCAAACACAATGAAGACATTTTTATTCACTGTTATATACCCAGTACCTAAAACATATGTAATACAAATAAGTTCCATAGTCATCTTCTGTGGCTTAAGGAAATGTTTCTGACTTCAATTCATCCACCAGCCACAGGTAGCTAGTGAGCACTAGAAATGTGGGTACGTGACCAGAAAACTGAAATTTCAATTTTATTTAACAGCTATACGAAACTAATGGCTGCTTCAGTAAACATCTGAAATCCATTATGTAATAGCCTCTCTTTTGGAGCTCTGGGATTACTAATTTGTGTCACAAGCACGCAGAGCTTTTATGCACTGATTTCATCCAAAGATTCATTTGTTGGTACTAGAGCTTGAACTCAGGGCCTATCCCTTAGCTTTTTCACTAAAACCTGGCACTCTACCACTTCAGCCACATCCCCATTTCTGTCTTTGTTTTGGCTAATTAGAGATAAGAGTCTCAAGGATTGGCTCTGAACTATGATCCTCAGATCTCAGCCGCCTAATTAGGAATTACAGGCATAAGCCACCAGCACAGGCTTGCTTCTGTAAATTATTAAGCTAAGGGCCCATGGCTAAACTGTTACAATAAAGCCCTTGAGTGAATACAATCTACACTGAATTTACTCATTTATTTATTTAGCTGTTCAGTACTGGAGATATAGCCTAGAGCCTAACATTTATTTGGGTAAATGATATATACCTAAGCTATACATGCACCCCAGCCTTCATATAAATTTATTTCTAACCCTGGTAATGTCTCCCTGCCTCTGACTTGTTCCATTTCTTCTGTCTTGCTGATTTCACATCTCTGAAGTCTCATATTGCAAACACTAAGGGCGAGCATAGTGGGACAGGCTTATAATCAGAGCACTCAGAAGGCTGAGGCTGGATTAAGGCTTTGAGACCATCCTGGATTTATCAACCCATTCTTTTTTCTTCGGGCAGGTTCTGGGACTTGGGGCTCAGGGCCTGAGCACAGTCCCTGGCATTCTCAAGCAAAGAATTGTACCATTCAAAGAGGTCTGTAGAATAAGCCCAGCCCCAACAGACCATAACAAAGGAGTGGCCATGAGTAGTGGCTAGTAACTTAATTCTTAGGGCCATACTGCTCACAAAACTTAAATCACTGATCCTCTGCCACAGGTAGTTCAGCTTATCTTCTTGGTGTTTATACATAACTCAGTGGTAGAGCTTGTGCACAGAAATAGAAAAACATGACAAATAAATAAGGGTCTCCAGTATCATTTTCCCCAGCTTCCCTCAAATTTTTGTGTTCCTCCCAACAAATATAAACAAAATTAAAATTATAAGGATAATTCAAGAAATTTTTTCCTATTATATTCAAATGGAAAGGACACAAATACTAAAGAAAAATCCTTACCTGCATGCAATGAATGGCTAAGCCAGGTCCTGTATATAATTTCTTATGACATATATGGCATTTAAAATGCTTTGCTTTTTGGTGCTGTATTAGGATCTTCTCATCGTCAAAGTCCCTATTGCAATACCTGATCAATATTGATAAGGTACAAAACATAATGACCTTGCCCATAATAGAAACCATCTGTAGGAATGGGCACAACTGAGTGTGCCAGTCTGTAATCCCAGCAGCCTGAAGCTGGAGCATGTGTGAGCCTAGATGTGTGTGTAGCAAGTTAGGATAACTTAAGAGTTGGTGTTAAACCACTCTAAAATTTTTCAGTTATGGAACCGAGCTAAGATTACCACTAAAAACAGGACTTCACAAAAAATTTACTTTTGATAGTTATACAGTTGAGATTACACATGTTCCCCTATTTCCAGTTCCCCAGAAACCTCCACCAAATAAAACAGACACATGGCAATAATCTAAAGTATTGGTCAAGGTGAAGCTGCTTGTTTTGTTTGGTATTTCACGTTTACAAATGCACATGGAAAAAATTCTGTGTAAGTTTGAGTCAAATTTTAAATGTCAAGACAACTCATTACATACACAAATGACAAAAATAACTGAAATACAAGGAATTCACAAACCGATTAACTTTGTGATGATTATCATTTCAAATCAGCAATCTAGAATTGCTTACTGTCTTGGGAGGTTAGGTACTTCACAGAATCTACTTTCCCTGGTGGGGAAAGTAAAACTCACAGATGAGTTAAATCTACAACACTGAGAATTCTTAGCTCATTATTCAAGACTTTTCAGCAAGCACTTTACAAAATTCGTGACCCAGGCTGTCATTTTTTAAGGTACAATTAAACGCAGCTCGGCCACAGCTATGAATTAATTAAAATAAATAAAAACCAATTTCAGCGTTAAGAATGTTATTACTTCTGGGGGAAGCCATTTTTATTTTAGGCTGTCACATTCTAAGAACTTTTACCTTCTAAAAAGCTTTTTTCAAAGTCCTACAAAATTGGCTGGTAGAGACAAGAAACTCCACCCTGTAAGAGATCGCTTCCTGAAGATTAAGGCGCCTCTGGGTTAAAAGGCGGAAGCTAGTTCTCAGCTACCCGGGAGAAGGGGAGGGGAGAACGGCTTAAAATTAGGGGCAACTAACTTAACTCCTTTATTAAACCACATATGAAAGGGGAGGGGGGGGAGGGAGAGGTAGAGACGCAGTGGGAGAGGAGGAGCGGGGGGGGGGGGGGAAGAGACTGAGAGACACCCCAGAAGGTCTTCCTCAATCCTCCCCGGAGTTAATTAGCATACTACATAGGAACAAAGTCCCCCGGTTGGATCGTCACCCAAACAACGGCGGCCTGGGGCCTTCAGGGGCCGCGCCCTTGGCGGCGGGGCCCAGGCCGCCGCTCGCACCAAATCTAGTCCCACAAAACTCTCTCGCCCTAGGGACTCCGCTTTCCGAAAAGCCTTCCCGAGCCCGAACCCAGTCAGCACGCCACCCACTCCGAGGCCTGAGAGCCAGGCGCTCGGCGCTCTAGGCCCAAATCCAAGCCTCCCCGTCCCGGCCTTCTTCAGCCGGCACCCCCAGCTCAGCCTCGACCTCAAACCCACAAAGGATATCAACACCACGGCTTCAGCTGCTTCTTCTTCTTGCGACCCATATCTGCGCTCTATCGACGAAATAAAAGGAAGCGGGATGGGGGTGGGGGGAGAGATAAAAAGAAATGCAGGAAAAACAAGGCGGAAAAAAAAATCGCCCACTTTTCCGAGCCAACGGCCACCACCGCGTCCCACACGAAGCCGACACAAAATGGCCGACACCGTCGTTCGCTCTCCGCCTCCCGTCAGGCACTGCGGCGGAGGCGGGGCCTGGCCAAGGCGCGCGTCACGTGGCGCGGGCCTCCGCCCTCTCGCCAGAGTCTAAGCCTTTGGCCCGCCCTCCCTCCCTGCTTCCGGTTGCTAAAACCCCAGGCGGTTGTTTTGTAAGTTTGCCTCCGGAGCTAGGAGTGGCCGGAGAAAGGCGGGCGGGCCGGCGGGCGGGGTCACGGACACAGAACCTGAAAGGATTGCCAGTATCATTAAAGAGAGGTTTACTTATCAGCGCCCAATTTTTAAACTTCGCGTCAGTTACGGGATAAACCTGTTCTGCCGTGCGGGTTTCAGGGCCTGCCACGTGCTACGACTCGGCCTGGCCACCCACTGCGACCGGCCCGGCGAGCAACCTGGGTGATGGGGTCAATGCGCCATCGCAGTTGGGGGGGAAGTGACGGGGACTGGAAAACCTCAGAGGAAGGCCAGCAACCGAAAACAGCGTTGGTGGTCTTAGAGATGTCCAGGGGGGCTCCTGTGCGTGCTAGGTGGGAAAGGCATTTCACTTAAGGAACCAAAAAAGTGCAATTGGTGCCTATCCCAGCACTGGGTGAACTAAAGTGGGAATTATTGCCGCCAAGAGTTAAGAGGTACCACTCTGGGCAGCACAGTGAAATTCACTCTCAAAGGGCATGTCTTGTCTGGAGTCTGTACCGGTGGCCCACACCTGTATATCCTAGCTGCCTTAGGAGGCCGAAGGATCAAGGCTAGGCAGGAAAGTCTGTGGGATTCTTACTTTCAATAAACTACCCAGAATAAGCAGAAGTGGTGCTGTGGCTCAAGTGGTAGAGCACTAGCCTTGAGCACTCAGAGGCTCAAGGACAGCATCCTGTTCCTGAGTCAAGCCCCCGGAGTGACAAAAAAAAAAAAAAGTGCAAGTCTTTGGAGCTGTGAAGAAGAAAAAAAATACAGAAAGACTGTAACTCATAGTGAAGGTACTGGTGGCAAGAGCTAGCCCTGGAGCAGATCCCTAGATCTCTGAGGAATTGGGTTACCTACTATGTGGGAGAATGATTCTCCGACCTGTGGTCAGCCTCGGTACTTACTAATTTTCCCAAAGCCTTTCAGTAAGATTCAAGTTCAGATAAGTAAAAATGTTACATTTAGGCAGACCAACAGGAATAGGATAATTATCTATCTTATGAGATCCCACAGACCAAGAAGACATTCTAATCAATCGAGTTCTACTAGAATTGTATGAACCTCCATGCTGAATCCAATATTGATATCTAAAGAGCTAACATGGAGAACGGAGAACTGAGAGTAAGAGAAGTTAAAAGATCGTTCTTCCATAGGAAAGACTGGAATACCAGACCCATAAGGGGGAGAGAGTAAATCGGGAATAGATGTAGAAACAGAGACGGGCTTCTGTCCATAAATATGGACGCAATAAGGGAGGGTTAGAAATATAGGCCCAATACATTACCTCTGATGAAGCCTCTGCCATTGAGGAACAGGTTAACAGTGCACATGTTGCCAGGAATATGTGTTCCGGAGTCAACGTTTTTCCAGTAGATAACACCACTTGCTGGGCCTTGTGGGACAGAGCTTTTACCTGTCCCCATGAGGGCAGAGGGGCTGTCCTTGCTCTTCGAGGTCTCTTACGGAGATTAAGAGCAGCCGAGGCCTGGATACAAATGGCCTCATCACTTGGATGAGGATGTTTTACCCCGATCTCGGAATTCTGGGTGCATTCGTTGTTGGATCCACCGGAGTGGGTGCCAGAAGGATCTGCCATCTTGTGTAGAAACATAAGCATACCCTGGGCCCTGGGTTATTAATTCCCCAGGGACCCATTCTAACCCAACCCCCAAACTAATCCAGACTGGCTGTGGCTTGTTTAACAAAGGCGGGGCTAGGAAGTGGCGCTCTGCTCTGGCCAAAACATCTCCTTGAGGCTGTTAGCATTTCCCTAGCCTCAGGTCCTCAGCTTCTCCCTCTAGCCCCCAGATCCATCCATACCTAATGAGCCACTCCTATTCAGAAAAGCTGCCACCTGGATAAGGTGCAGACGCCATGTAGCTCCCTCTCGCGTGGGAACTATGGCCCCACTAATAAACCTCCTTATGAACCTTCTCCTGTCTGTGTTTATCTCCGCATGGTCCGCATGGCCCAGACTTATGCTTTCAGAGGCAAATTTTAAAAGTTAAGAACAAATAGTGCTTCTGCAATAACAGCTCTGGCTACTTTATAAAGACTTTTCATAGAAGTTGTGTACCCCCAGTACTATCCATATTCCCCCTTTTAACTTTTTTTTTTTTTGCCAGTCCTGGGCCTTGGACTCAGGGCCTGAGCACTGTCCCTGGCTTCCTTTTTGCTCAAGGCTAGCACTCTGCCACTTGAGTCACAGCGCCACTTCTGGCCATTTTCTGTATATGTGGTGCTGGGGAATCGAACCCAGGGCTGCATATATATGAGGCAAGTGCTCTTGCCACTAGGCTATATCCCCAGCCCCCTTTTTAACTTTTTTTTTGTGTTTTTTTTTTTTGTGGGGGGCAGTCCTGGGGCTTGGACTCAGGGCCTGAGCCCTGTCCCTGGCTTCTTTTTGCTCAAGGCTAGCACTCTGCCTCTTGAGCCACAGCGCCACTTCTGGCCATTTTCTGTATATGTGGTGCTGGGGAATCGAACCCAGGGCCTCATGTATATGAGGCAGGCACTCTTGCCACTAGGCCATATCCCCAGCCCCCCTTTTAACTTTTTAATTTGTGTTTTTAAAGTATAGTGAGCTTATTCTACTATACCTTGACCTTGAGGATTATACTCAATTCCTGTAACATGGAAGATGTTAGGAAGTTCTAAGAATTTTTGTACTTGTTTACTGGTATAAGCTAGTGCATTGTCTGTTCTTATTTGAGAAGGAATACCCATAACTGCAAAAGTCTCTAATAAATGTTGAATGACATGGGTTCTCTTTTCCACAGGTAGAGGCGCGGCCCAAATAAATCAAGAATATGTGTTGGACCTGGGTAACTGCAACCATAGTCAGGACACAGGGGATGCAGAGGTGAGTGGACCAATGCACACTTTATTTCAGGAGGGCCAGGGTTTATATACTGTTTTAGAAATAGGGTCGAGTAAAGTTCAAACAGAAAGACATACATCGTAAGACACGACTTATCTAAACACGGTTACATCTGCCAATACATTATAAGATTAGACTGGTCAAGGTAAGGATACATTTATCTTCTAACTGCTTGTTTACATTGAGTTAACTATCTTAGCCATAAAACTCCCCACACACAGAAAAACCCTCTTCCCGTGTAACTGCGTAAATAAATCTTCCAAGGATTGGTTTCTTTCAGCCATCAAACAGAAAATTCCTTAATGGAGGTGTGCCCCCATTGGCCTATTAGTTTGCTAATAAGCTTCGGAAAGTTAGTGCTGAGGCCGAGTCCACCATAGATCAGAGAATCATTCTCCCACAAATATTTGTCAGTTACATGTACATACTGTTAGCGACCAAATTCAGGGTTGGGTGTTACATCCATTTGCCAAATTTTGTTAGGAGCCAGGCCTTGAGGATTAGCACCAAGGGGAAGGGTTCGCAAATGTAAAGGTCGGCAAGTAGGACAATAATTTATTTAGCTTGTTTATAAGGAATTTAGTATGTGACATGTGAAAGGATATGTCCCGGACATCCCAGGGGACCATGCAGAGATAATCACAGACAGGAGAAGAAGGTTCATAAGGAGGTTTATTAGTGGGGCCATAGTTCCCACAGGAGAGGGAGCTACATGGCATCTGCACCTTATCCAGGTGGCAGCTTCTCTCAGGGGGTAAAGGGGAAGTAGGTAGGTGAGTAGGAGTGGCTCATTAGGTATGGGTGGATCTGGGGACTAGTGGGAGGAGCTGAGGACGTGAGGCTAGGGAAATGCTAACATTCCCCCATTTGTTGTTTATTAATAACAGAGGAGCAGTACCAGGCTGGGAGTATGGGCTGGGTGGAGGTTGTTTCTTTTCAGGAGCTACTTCCTGCTGTAAAGGGGCAAAGTAGTCAGGAGTCCCTGATTCCTCATTTGGCCTGGTACCATCCAAGAAGTATTTGTTTGACAGTTTGGTTGGTAAAAGTCCTCATCATTTCCGTGAGAATGGTTATCAGGGCCAGTGGGTGTCATGGTCTCCTCTGGCTACCTCCTGAAGCTTGGGCACATCAAAGAGTCACTGGGGCTGGGGTCTTCAGGGTCCAGATCTGCGCTGGGCAGAGCAGAGGAGTAAGAGGATAGCCTTGAACTGCAAGTTCCCAGGTGGCATCCTGGGTGAGGGATGTTATCCTGTTAAAAGAGACTTTTGAGAAGGTCAGGCAATAGGCTGACAAGTTCACAGGACCAGTTAACATGATTGACATGGGATAACACACCCTGGGCACAAGCCAGTAAAGTTCCATTTGGAACATAAATCTAATTATGGCCCATTATAAGGAAGGAGGAATAACTGGACTGGGGACAGGAGGGCAGGAAGGAAGTGTTTAGGGATAGTGGACTGGTTGGGAGTAACCAGTCAAGTCAGAGGCTATATATATATACATATAAGTATATGTATATGTATATACACACACACAAATAGCAAGTAACAAAGGCAAGAATGCTAGTTTCTGTATGGACATTAGGTGGGTAAACAACTATTCCTCTTGATCTCCCGGCTCTGATTAATTTTGAAAGGGCAAGTCTAAATTGACTCCATTTAAGATGAAACTTCATCTCCTCTTACTCCTCTCCATGGTTCCTCATTGTGAGGATTGACCTGTCTGCACCCTATCCAAGGTGGTAGCTTCTCTCTCTGGGGGTAAAGGGGAAGTAGGTAGGTAGTGAGTAGGAGTAGCTCATTAGGTATGGGTGGATCTGGAGGATAGTGGGAGGAGCTGAGGACCTGAGGCTAGGGAAATGCTAACAACATGTAAATGACCTGCATTAGAGTGCCTGGCAGCTTGATCTTTTTCCGCTGAAGCAAAAGAGACTAAAGCATCAACTTGAGAATTACCATATGCAATAGGACCTGGCAAATTAGAATGAGCACGAATGTGAACTACATATAGGGTGCGCTGTCGTTGGCATAACAAGCTTTGTAATTGTTTGTTTTGTTTTTTTGGCCAGTCCTGGGCCTTGGACTCAGGGCCTGAGCACTGTCCCTGGCTTCTTCCCGCTCAAGGCTAGCACTCTGCCACCTGAGCCACAGCGCCCCTTCTGGCCGTTTTCCATATATGTGGTGCTGGGGAATCGAACCGAGAGTTTCATGTGTTGGAGGCAAGCACTCTTGCCACTAGGCCATATTCCCAGCCCCTTTGTAATTGTTTAAATAGTGACTCTAGTGGGGCTTTTATTTGGGAAATATCAGCAGAATACATATTGCATAATACATGTGCTGCATAGGCAGAGTCGGTGATTAAATTAAAAGTTATTAAGAAATTCTGTAGAGCATATATAACAGCCTATAATTCATTTTGTTGTGTTGACTGCCAGGGAGTGAGGAAAACTTGATATTTATCTTCTGTCCAAAAGGTACATTTGTTATATAAATTTGTTTTTGAAAGAATTGCCATAAAGGGCTAGAAGGTAAATGTTATAAAATTTATCCTGTAGGGCTGGGGATATGGCCTAGTGGCAAGAGTGCTTGCCTCGTATACATGAGGCCCTGGGTTCAATTCCCCAGCACCACATATACAGAAAACGGCCAGAAGTGGCGCTGTGGCTCAAGTGGCAGAGTGCTAGCCTTGAGCAAAAAGAAGACAGTGCTCCAGCTCTGAGTCCAAGCCCCAGGACTGGCCAAAAAATAAATAAATAAATAATAATAAAACCAATCATTTCCAGATATGTGGCTAGTGTTGTAGAGAATGTGTGTCTGGTATGAATCCATTCCAAAGGCTTGTTATGTTGTGCTAAAACTCCTGTGGGGTAATTTTTAGTAAGTAGTGTTAATAACCCTATGGGGCAGCTAAATCTATTGGAGATAAGGAATTTGGGGTCAGGGCCCTTTCCACTAAAAGTAACTCCTGACATGCCTCATTTGTTAATTTATGAGGGCTATTTAAAGCCAAATCTCCTTGAAGAATAGAGAATAGATTATGTAAAGCATAGGTAGGGACCAGTTAATGTCTCCCAGTAACTTTTGAAAATCATTAAGAGTGTTTAATTCTTCAGTCCGAATTTTTATTAGTTGGGGGGGTAATTGCTTGTCTTCTAACTAAGTATCCTAAATACTTCTGTTGTGCCAAGTCGCAAGACCACCCCCAAGAAGATCACCGAGATTCAGACACTCCGAAATGCAAAAGCAAGGCAGGGCTTTATTTAACGAGCTGCCAACTCGGGCCTCGTCCTACCCACCGACATAGCGGAGGTTAGGAGGGAGCCCCGAGCTGTGATTACACAGGGCTTATAAAGGCAAAGAACAAGGTTACAACAATCAGCTGTGCAAGCAAGATTAGAACACAGGTACAAATCTGATTGGCTCAGGGTTCGATTCTAAAATGGGATTCACGTGGTGGGGCCTGACTTCAAAGTCTGGCACCTCATTTCCCCCTTTTTCTTTTTGGTACCTTGGGAGCCAATCATGGCTCCATTCTATCCATTTTAATGGCTTGCATGTCTAGGGGATGATATAGAGGTAAGGCATGGGCCAGTAGGGCCAAAAGTAGTATCCGAAAATAACTCTGGTCCATCGGTTTTAAAGGGGGGCTGATGGGTGAAGATCATCCATCTTCTGTAACTTCTTCAGGCTGACTCAGGGGCGTTGACCTCACCCAGCCAGGAACCTATAACCCTAGTCTACTTTACCAAGGGACTGCAGGATTCATCCACCCCGTCGGCGGCTGCGGGTCAGGACTTGGACTTGGGGCTGATGCGTCCCTGTCCTGGGCTGTCGGCGCCGGCGAGTTGACTGGGCAGGACCCTCCGGAGCGGAGGGCACAGCTGAAACATTTTCCTCAGAGTCCTCCTCTTGGAGAGTTAACTGGGATGGGGAGTATGGAGCGGGAAACATTTCCTCCTCCGTGCTTCCTCCCTATGTCAAAGCTCCCTCAATTTCCTCAAAGGTGGACCATTCTGACTTGCACAGGGTGATCCACTTTTCCTTTTTAAGGGCCACACCTTGTGTTGTGCCAAGTTGCAAGACCACCCCCAAGAAGACCACCGAGATTCAGACACTCCGAAATGCAAAAGCAAGGCAAGGCTTTATTTAACGAGCTGCCAACTCGGGCCTCATCCTACCCACCGACACAGCGGAGGTTAGGAGGAAGCCCCGAGCTGTGATTACACAGGGCTTATAAAGGCAAAGAACAAGGTTACAACAATCAGCTGTGCAAGCAAGATTAGAACACAGGTACAAATCTGATTGGCTCAGGGTTCGATTCTAAAATGGGGTTCACGTGGTGGGGCCTGACTTCAAAGTCTGGCACCTCATTTCCCCCTTTTTCTTTTTGGTACCTTGGGAGCCAATCATGGCTCCATTCTGTCCATTTTAATGGCTTGCATGTCTAGGGGATGATATAGAGGTAAGGCATGGGCCAGTAGGACCCAATGTAGTAACCAAAGGGCCTGTCACCATTTCTTACAAGAATATTCTCTGTACCTCTGTTCTGCATGTCTCTAGTTTATCCTGCCTCATCTTCCCAAAAACAACTCTGGTCCCTTGATTTTAAAGGGGGGCTGATGGGTGAAGATCATCCATCTTCTGTAATTTCTTCAGGCTGACTCAGGGGCGTTGACCTTACCTAGCCAGGAACCTATAACCTTAGTCTACTTTTCCAAGGGACTGCAGGATTGCTGCAAACTGAAAATTAACTTTCAGCTATACAGACTTACCATTAGCTCTATAGTGTTTAGTATCCAAATGTAAGCAACAAAATAATACATAAACTTCTCAACTGTGCTCTAAGGGTCGGGTGGCTATACCCGTATTCCTGAGCAAGCTCAAAACTACCTAAAATAAGGGGGTCACCTCACTTTGGAGTGAGCTGCCAAAATGACATCAACACTAGCCAGGGTAGTAAGGAAAGAAGGCAAAAAGAAAATTATAACAATATTCAGTCTAACTTTCTTTTCTTGAGGCGAAGGCGAAGCGGCTGAGTTGGGTGCTTGGAGACCTCCCATGTTCCATCACGGTAGTTGTCATCCAGGGCAAAGGGGTCAGCTGGCCTGGCGTGGGAGCAATGGACCCAAGTGGCGATGCCGTCCAGGGTCCCCTCCACCGTGGTTAATCTGTTGATTGGGGGCATTGGCAAGCTGACAGGCCTTTAACAGATCTCAATAAGGACACAACACAATCTCAGGTCTACAAGCTTTCTTTTCTAAACAGATGTATCAACTTAAAATTCTTACTGCCAGTCAGGGCTTTGAGTAAATGCGGTGGGTGAGATTTTAATCTATCCTCTCATTTGACAAACTTACCCTTACCAACCACTATCACAGATGACTGGCAAATTCCTGCCCAGTAGACAGACATGGGCACTGGAAAGGCATGCTTATGAACTATTCTTCTAGGACTTCCCGGCTTTAACTTTTGAAAGGCCAACAGTAGTGACTCTAGGATCTGACACCATCTCTGCCATCCAAGCAGTGACTTACTGCCTCTGGATGCTCCATCACTTTTGTCCCAGGAGGAGTGACTTTCGACTTGGACTCAGGGCCTGAGTGCTGTCCCTCAGCTCTCCAGCTCAAGACTAGCACCCTACCACTTTTGAGCTCCACACCACTCTGTTCCCAGCACTCTGCTGGCTGATTAGAGACAAGTCTCTCACAGGGACCTTTCTTTGCCCGGGCTGGCTTCGAACCGCAGATTCAGATCAATGAGTCTTATAAGGGGCCACTTTACTCCAATTATAAGCAACAAGGTGGTCCACACAGAAGTAGTTTTTAAGCATGCTCTCTTACCTGGAACTTATTAAGGGTCAGTATTAGATCTTGACAAACTTGTAGGAATCACCTGTGCTTCTCTGTGGGCCTGCTGGAAACTGTTACAAAAAAAAACCTACAAAGAAGCTGGAATGGCAATTAAACATTTTGGTAGCCATAATTCTCCTTTTCTCACTTTGCAATAATTATTTAGGACAATTTTACTTCCAAATTTCTTCCAAAAGGCTACAAAAACAAAACAATTAATACAAAAGGAGGAAAACACACAGGCCTAAGAAAAGTTACGAGTTGGAGATCTCCCAAGCTGGCCCACAACCTCCTACAAGAGTGCAGAAGGAATGGACCCGAGTTGGCCCACAACCTCCTGTAAGAAGGAGTGGACCCGAGTTGGCCCACAACCTCCTGCAAGGGTGCAGAAGGAGTGGACCCAAGTACAAGGTGGGCGGGTTGAGTCTCGTTTAGGAGGTCCTCCTGGTCAGTTCCGGCCAAAACACAAACTGACTCGCGCCCTACAAGCAAAAGCAAAACAGACAAATTACAGGACAAGACAAATGAACAGTGCTGTTTTCTTACCTTCGGAGTCTGGGATCTCGGGGTCTCTGGGGCTATCCCGGACGAAACCCCAAATGTTGTGCCAAGTTGCAAGACCACCCCCAAGAAGACCACCGAGATTCAGACACTCCGAAATGCAAAAGCAAGGCAAGGCTTTATTTAACGAGCTGCCAACTCGGGCCTCATCCTACCCACCGACACAGCGGAGGTTAGGAGGAAGCCCCGAGCTGTGATTACACAGGGCTTATAAAGGCAAAGAACAAGGTTACAACAATCAGCTGTGCAAGCAAGATTAGAACACAGGTACAAATCTGATTGGCTCAGGGTTCGATTCTAAAATGGGGTTCACGTGGTGGGGCCTGACTTCAAAGTCTGGCACCTCACTTGGTTCTGAGCTATCTCCTTAACCTCCCTCCAGTGAGCTAGGATCAAGTCTAGGGGGCTAGATGGAGGTCCTCAAGATAGAACGTTATCCATAGCTCTGATCAGAAGTTCAGTCCAAAAGGCTACAAAAAACAAAACAATAAAAAAGGAGGAAAACACACAGGCCTGAGAACAAGAAAAGCTACGAGTTGGAGATCTCCCAAGCTGGCCCACAACCTCCTACAAGGGTGCAGAAGGAATGGACCCGAGTTGGCCCACAACCTCCTGCAAGAAGGAGTGGACCCGAGTTGGCCCACAACCTCCTGCCAGATAAGCAGAAGGAGCAGACCCAAGTACAAGGTGGGCGGGTTGAGTCTCGTTTAGGAGGCCCTCCTGGTCAGTTCTGGCCAAAAACCAAACTGACTCGTGCCCTACAAGTATAAGCAAAAGCAAAACAGACAAACAGACAAATTACAGGACAAGACCTTCGGAGTCTGGGATCTCGGGGTCTCTGGGGCTATCCCGGACGAAACCCCAAATGTTGTGCCAAGTCGCAAGACCACCCCCAAGAAGACCACCGAGATTCAGACACTCCGAAATGCAAAAGCAAGGCAAGGCTTTATTTAACGAGCTGCCAACTCGGGCCTCATCCTACCCACCGACACAGTGGAGGTTAGGAGGGAGCCCCGAGCTGTGATTACACAGGGCTTATAAAGGCAAAGAACAAGGTTACAACAATCAGCTGTGCAAGCAAGATTAGAACACAGGTACAAATCTGATTGGCTCAGGGTTCAATTCTAAAATGGGATTCACGTGGTGGGGCCTGACTTCAAAGTCTGGCACCTTACTTCAATGGACCTTCTGTTTGAAATTTATCAGGGGCAATTATTAAACCATATTGTTGCAAGTGTAAAGGCAAAATTTGCAACAATTCTGATAGAACATTTTTATCAGGTGCAGCAAATAATAAATCATTTTACAGAAAACCTGAAAGGCATACTGGAGTAGCAATTAAACAATCATCTTGGTAGGCAAAATTTTCCTTTCTTCAACTTAAAACAACCATTTAGGACAAATCTCATATCTAGAAATCCATTTTTTATCTCTCAAGTCTTTTACCAAGCCTGGATATATTTGAAGAAATCTGGAGCCTGGGTGCCACATTGCTTCTTTTGTTCACTGCCAAACTTCTTATCTAGAAATGCATTCTAAAGAAAGCCTTTTAAGGACTGGGGATATGGCCTAGTGGCAAGAGAGCTTGCCTTGTATACATGAGGCCCTGGGTTCGATTCCCCAGCACCACATATACAGAAAACGGCCAGAAGTGGCGCTGTGGCTCAAGTGGCAAAGTGCTAGCCTTGAGCAAAAGAAAGCCAGGGACAGCGCTTCAGGCCGAGTCCAAGGCCCAGGACTGGCCAAAAAAAAAAAAAAGAAAGCCTTTTAAAGTGGAGGATTTGGGGATCTGGGGATATGGCCTAGTGGCAAGAGTTCTTGCCTCTTATACATGAAGCCCTGGGTTCGATTCCTCAGCACCACGTATATAGAAAACGGCCGGAAGTGGCACTGACAGAGTACTAGCCTTGAGCAAAAAGAAGCCAGGGACAGTCAGTGCTCAAGCCCTGAGTTCAAGCCCCACGACTGGCAAAAATTTTTAAAAAAATCAATAAAATTTTTTAATGCACAAATAAATGACTCAAGAAAAATAAATAAAGTGGAGGCCCCAGCCTTTATTTGCATTCAGAAAAACTGGAGCCCACAGGGCTGCCTGTTTTAAAAAAGCCTTTTTTTTTTTTTTTAATGAACCAATGCACACTTATTTTAGGAGGGCCAGGAACTTATATACTGTTTTAGAAATCAGTGTACAACTTCAAGAGTAAAATTCAAACAGGAAGATATACGTATCAATGCATGGTTGCAGTTGCCACTACAACAAAGGATCATAACAGTCAAGGCAGAGCTATACTTATACCCTAGCCACTATTTCCGCAATACTAATTTTTCTTAACAATAAGCTTCCCTACCCACCGCGAAAACCCTTTCCCAGAGCAGATGGGTAAACAAGTCTCCCCAGGAACTCTCTAATCAGGGGAGGAATGTCCCAAGACCAAATCATTTCTTTAGGCCATCAAACACAGGAAATTCCTTAATAGAGGTGTGCCCCCATTGGCCTTTTAGTTTGCTAAAAGGCTTCGGAAAATTAGTGCGGAGGCTGAATCCACCATGGGTCAGAGAATCATTCCCCTATACTGTTACAAAATTGGTGAACTGTTTCTATTTCCTCTGAGTTTTCTAAGAAGCCAGAGAAAAGTTTTAAGTTGGAGATTAAGCAGTGAAGATTAGAGCTGGGTGCCAGTGGCTTGGGCATGTAATCCTAGCTAGGAGGCTGAGATCTGAAGATTGCAGCCAGCCCAGGAAAGGGTTTTTGAAACTTTTTTAATTTTTTGCCAGTCTTGGGGCTTGGGACTGAGGGCCTGAGTACTGTCCTTGGCTTCTTTTTGCTCAAGGCTAGGACTCTACCTCTGAAAGGATATGTCCGAGCCATCCCAGGGGACCATGCAGAGATAGTCTTGCACAGAAGAAGGTTCATAAGGAGATTTATTAGTGGGGCCATATCTCCCATGGGAGAGGGAGCAACATGGCATCTACACCTTATAAAGGTGGCAGCTTCTCTGAGGCTAAAGGGTAAATAGGTAGGTTTGAATGGTGAGTGGGAGTGGCCCATTATAGCTATAGGGCAGGTAATTTAGGTATGGGTGGATCTGAGGGCTAGTTGGAGGAGCTGAGGACCTGAGGGGGGCGGGGGGGGGGGGGGGGAATGCTAACAAACTCTTGAGCCACAGTGCCTCTTCTGGCTTTTTCTGTATATGAGGAATTAAACCCAGGGCTTCATGCATGCTAGGCAAACACTACCACTGAGCTACATTCCCAGCCCCGAGATTTTTTTTTTAAAGCATATTGTTATTATAAAGGTGATGCAGCCAGGTGTTAGTGGCTCACACCTGTAAGCCTAGCTACTCAGGAGGCTGATATCCAAGGATCATAGTTCAAAGCCAGCCCAGGTAGGAAAGTCTGTGACCACCAGAAATCTGGAAGTGGCACTGTTGCTCAAGTGGTAGAGCACTAGCCTTGATCTGAATAGCTCAAGAACAGCTCCCAGTCCCAGAGTTCAAGCCCCATGACTGACCAAAAAATAAATAATTGTGATGTAGAAAGGAGTTACAATTACATAAGTCAAATACAGAGTACATTTCTTTTTGAACCATGTCACCCTTTCCCTCGCTCTTCCCGTTTTTTTCCCGTGATACTCTATCTCCAATTAAGCACCAAAAAACCAGAAGTAGAGCTGTGTCTCAAGTTGTAGAGCCCTAGACTTGAGGAGAAAAGCTAAAGGACAGTGCCCAGGCCTTGAGTTCAAATCCCAATACTGGAGCATGTGTGCCATCACATACAGTGATTTTTTTAATCCTTTCCTAACTTCCATCTGACTAGGCTTAGAACTGTTTGCATTGTAGTAATAACTAGTAATATGAACTATATGTTAAAGGTGGAAAGACCAGATGTGGTGGCTCATGCTTATAATCCCAGGTACTCAGGGGACATGAAGAGGACCACGGTCTGTCTGACTCCACCTAGACAAAAAGTGCAAGACATTGCTTGAGAAATAAAGCAAAAAGAGTTGGGCATATGGCTCAAGTAGAAGAGCACAAACAAGAGTAAACCCCTGAATTCAAATTCCTGTAACCTCATCCCTGCAAAAAAAAAAAAAAAAATGTCTAAAAGGTCTCATCTGTGACGCACTTACTGATGGGTTGGTATTTCTGATGGGTGGGAATTTCAACCTATGCAGCCTGTCTACAAGATCTGAGGATCCAGGTTGAATCTAGCCTGGACAGAAAAGTTCCCAAGAGACTTTTACCTCCAATTAACCACTCAAAGCCCGAAGTGGTGCTGTGGTTCTGTAGTAGAGCCCTAGCCTTGAGCACAGAGGCTCAAGGACAGTGCCCCCAGGCTCTGAGCAAATGCCCCCCCAAATGACACACACACATAAAAATCCCCTTTCCTGATGTAGGGGCAGTGCAACATTAACAGTGGGTTGGCAGGAACTTAGATAATAAGACAAATCTAAGAGAAGGTTCCAATAAAGTGGGGGTGAGGGAGGTATGGTGGCCTTTACAAGCTACATTTCCTGCCCAAGTATTCTACCACAAATAAAAACAAAGCCAAGGCTTTGTTCATGGCAAGGTTCAGACTGAGATCCAAAAAATCCATGTTTGAAGCTAGCTGAGGTAGAAAAGTCTCAGAGACTTCATCTCTAAAATAACCAGCAAAAAGGGCTGGGCTAGAGGCATGGCTAAAATAGTTAAGCACTAGCCAAGCAAGTTTGAGGAGCAAATGAGAGGGCCTGAGCTCAAAACCCAAAGACAGGAGCTGGGAATGTGGCCTAGTGATATAGTGCTTGCTCTGCATACACGAGACCCTGGGTTCGAATCCTCAGCCAGAAGTGGCGCTGTGGCTCAAGTGGTAGAGTGCTAGCCTTGAGCAAAAAGAAGCCAGGGACAGTGCTCAGGCCCTGAGTTCAAGCCCCAAGACCGGCAAAAAAAAAAACAAAAACAAAAAACCCTAAAGACAATAAAGTAAAAGTGTAAAAGCTACACACACGTGTAATCCCAGATATTCATGAGGTGAAGGCTGGAGGATCTTGAATTCTGGGCCAGCTTCGGCAAAGTTAGTCTCAAAACCAAAATACGAACCAAAAAAGCTAGGGATATGTCTCAAGTGGTTGGGGGCTCTGCCTTGTAGCAAGTGTGAGGGGTCCTGAGTTCAGATCCCAGTATCCACCACCATCCCCAAAGGGGAAAAAAGAAACGAAAAATACGTACGACTAGCTAGTTCTACCGTCTTTAGCCCACACAGGTAATGAGAGGCGGCCAGGGAGTTCCGAAGGCCTGGCACCAGGGAGGAACTTGAGCAGGCTTGCTTCCTTTGCCCTGGGATCCAGGAAATCAGCGGAACGCAGGTGTGGGAGGGCGGCGATCCGGACGAGCCGATACTCTGAGCACTGTCCGGTGGCGGCGGGGGAGCGGTTTAGCGGTGACACCGGGTGGCTCGGAGGCCGGCGCGATGCTCCCGTCTTTGCAAGAGTCGCTGGACGGGGAGGAGAAGGAACTGGAGAGCAGCGAGGAGGGCGGCCCGGCCGAGGAGCGCAGACCCGAGCCACCGCCCAGCAGCCACTACAGCCTCTACAGCTGCCGCCGAAGCAGGTGCCGGTGCCCGGCTGTCCCCGTGGGCCCGCCGCCTGCTCCTGCACCCCGTCCGGGCGCTGGGGCCTGGCTGCCCTCAGAGGCCATCTTCTCTCCCAGCCAAGGTTCCTAGCCCCGAAGGGCCCCACTCTTCCGCCCGGCTCCTCTCCCGGACTGCTAAGATTGCCCCCCCGCCCCGGGCTCCCCGCTCCCGTGTCATCTCAGCCCCTGCGGTTTCCCAGCGCCCCCACAATCTCAATTTTGTCCTCCGCCTCCGATCATTAATCTCGTTCTCACGTTCACGCCACTCACTGACACCTACTCACCCTCTCTGTGCTTGCTGCCTTTTTTCCCCCCTCTTGGCTGGAAGAAGCAAGGGTTATAAGGAGGCCCCCCCTTAGACCCCGTGAGATCTGGTTTTTGTGTTTCATTCTTAAAATAGCCTCCATGAATCTTCTTGGTATTAAGCCTTTCCCCATCCACCCTTTAGGTAATTTGGAGAGAGGAGACCTCTTGTCAGCACTGCTTTATGTGTCTTCCTATCATGTGGGTAAGGGGTGTCCACCCCATGTTTTGTTTAACCCACATCCTCTCACCTTGCAGTTGAGATGACTCCGTGGTCTCCCCTGCTTGCTAAGGCCCCGTGCTCTGCATGATTGAGAACCCATAATTGATAGCACTGTTGTTTTTGTGGCTTGCAGATTGGCACAGCAACGAGGAGACAGTGATGATGGAAGCCCAAGTGGCACAAATTCAGAAACTCCCTCTGGTGATGATTTCAGGTAAAAACAGCTTAGCCATATAACCCAGACCCATGTTTTTATCTTCTTTCTGTGCTTTTCTGGCCTGTAGGTGTCAGTGAGTACCCTGTTTTCCCTAAGCTATCCATGACAGTCTATCCCCTAAGAAGCTCTCCTAATTTCCTCATTGACTGTATTCTTTCAAGGCAAGACAGATCCAAATAAAGATAGTCCTGTGTGAATTGAGCTTCTTGGTTGGAACTCCAGTAAAATATTCAGTATCGTGCTGCTATCAATCCCAGTTACTCATGAGAATGAGATCTGAGGATCTATGTCAGTTTGAAGCTAGCCTGGGCAGACAGAGAGATTCTTATCTCCAATTAACCACCAAAAAGCCAGAAGTAGTGGTATGGCTCAAATGGTGGAATGCCAGCCAAGACTGCATGAGACTCTTAATTCAAGCCCCAGTACCAACACTTAAAAAAAGTATATATAAATAGATCTGTGTATATAATGTGTGTATACACTCAGGGCCTGGGTGCTGACCCTGAGCCTCTTTGTGGTCAACGCTAGTGCTCTATCACTTGAGCCACAACACCACTTCCAGTTTTTTGGTGGTTAATTGGAGATAAGAGTCTCTCCTGCCTGGGCTGGCTTCAAACCACAGTCCTCAGATCTTAGCCTCCTGAGTAGCTAGGATTACAGGTGTGAGCCACCAGCACCAGGCTAAAAGATATAAATTTAATTCCCTTTTTTCCCCCTTTGAATATTTTTTTTTTAATTTTATTTATTTATTTATTTTGCCAGAACTGGGGCTTGACTCCGGGCCTGAGCACTGTCTCTGGATTCTTTTTGCTCAAGGCTAGCACTCTGCCACTTGAGCCTCAGTGCCACTTCTGGCCATTTTCTAAGTGGTGCTGAGGAATCGAACCTAGGGCTTCATGTATGGGAGGCAAACACTCTTGCCACTAGGCCATATTCCCAGCCCTTAATTTTTTTTTTATAAGTTAGCATACATTAGTTGTGCCAAGGTACATTTTCTCCTTTGAATGTTCTTTAAACCACAGTCCCCTAGGTGTCAGCCTACTGAGTAGCTATGACTGTAGGCATGAACCACCATTACCATGCTGATTGATTCTGAGACAGGATTTTGCTATATAGTACAGGCTGGCCTGGAACTAACTATGGAGCCCAAGTGGGTCTCTCTCTCTCTCTCTCTCTCTCTCTCTCTCTCTCTCTGTCATGGGGCTTGAACTCAGAGCCTGGGCACTGTCCATGAGCTCTTTGCTCAAGGCTAACGGAGGTCTCAACTCTTAATCCTGTTCTAGCTTTCCAAGTACTGGAATCACATGTATGTGTCACCATGCATAGATCTAAAATTATTTTTATTTTTTGGTTTCAGTTCTGGGGCTTGAACTCAGGGCCTGGGCACTGTTTGCTGAGCTTTTGTACTCAAAACTAGCACTACCACTTGAGTCATATCTCCTCTTCCAGCTTTTTTTTTTTTTTTTTTTTTCTTTTGGCCAGTCCTGGGCCTTGGACTCAGGGCCTGAGCACTGTCCCTGGCTTCTTTTTGCTCAAGGCTAGCACTCTGCCACTTGAGCCACAGCGCCACTTCTGGCCATTTTCTGTATATGTGGTGCTGGGGAATTGAGCCCAGGGCCTCATGTATATGAGGCAAGCACTCTTGCCACTAGGCCATATCCCCAGCCCGCTCTTCCAGATTTTTAATTGGAGATAAGAATGTCATGGACTTTCTTGCCTGGGCTAGCTGCATACTGCAATCCTCAGACCTCAGCCCCCTGAATAGCTAGGATTACAGGCACGAGACACTGGCACCTTTAACTCACAAAGAAACGCTAGGTGTTGTTTTTATTCCACAGATAGAAAATGGGTGGAGGGTTGAGAAAGGAGACAGGAAATAATGATGTATGAGAATCACTGAGAAAATGCAGTGATGACTAGGGAGTAGTTTGGACCCACCTGAGGCTAGATCACCAGGATCATTAACTAAACATGAGGTTCAGCACCAAGGGTGTGGGGTTTCATCCACCTACATTCAAGTGTTTAGGTACTGGTACATAGAGGAAGTGGAGAGCTAGACTGGTTTTGCTGAGCAAATGCAATGAGTAAAAACAGCAAAGCAGTTGAAGGAGATTGTGTGCAATATGCAGTTTCTATATAGCAATTATTCCTCAGGGAAGCCAAAAGAAAGGAAAACAAGAATGAGTGCAAGGGTGTGATTATACAGACTGACCATGGATTTTAACACAGGTAAGAAGGGAATTGAAGAGGTGAGAAACTTTCAGGGATGGTGAAAAATGGAGAGTACAAATCTAGTACTGAGAGAGAATAAGGTGTAAAGAGGAATATTTTTTGGTAAGGTAGGTCATACTTGGTAAAAAAATACATTCCTAGAGGTCTTACTGTGTTAGCTTTCCATTGTTGTGACAAAATATCTGAGGTAGCCCTTAATTTTTCCCATTCTCAGTATGGAACCCAGGGTTGTGAGAATGCTAGGCAAGTCCTTCACCACTGAGCTGTGTGCCCAGCTGAGCTAGTGATCTTCAAAGGAGGGTTTATTTTGACTTACAGTTTAGGAGGTTTCAATCCACAGTTCCTGTTGCCTTTAGGCCCGAGGCCACATAGCTCATGTAGCAGGGGAGCCTATTTACCTTATGGCAGCTAAGAAGAGAAAGAAGAGCAGGAGGAAAACATGGTCCCAATATCACATTCAGTACCTCCAATGACTTAACTTCCTCCCAAAAGTCCCCACCTCCTATAGAACTCACTAACTTCTAATAACACATAAAGAAATGCTAGGTGTTGTGTTTAGGTCAAAAGCCAAAGTTTTCAGTCAGACGCCAGTGGCTCACACCTGCAATCCTAGCTACTCAGGAGGCTGAGATCAGGTTTCAAAGGCACCCAGGGCAGAAAAGTTTGTGATACTCATCTCCAGTTAACCACCAGAAAACTGATAGTGGAACTGTGGCTGAAAGTGGTAGAGTGCTAGCCTTGAGCAAAAGACCTCAGGGACAGTGTGCAGGCCCTGAGTTTAAGTGCCAAGACTGACAAAAAACAAAAACAAAAACAACCCACAAACTTTCAATACGTGGGACTTTAGGGAATTGTACATCCAAATTATAACACTCACCAACAAGCAGAGCTTTCTTAAGTCTTTAAGAGAAATGCTGGCTTTGATGATACCATTCAATCTAACTTATGGATGTGAATGCACTTATTCACTGGTAAAGAACATGTGTCTTTTGTTTGTCAAGCCTCTCCTTGGTGGATTCTAATCTACCATCTGAAGTGGAGCCAGAGCTGCACAGTTTCATTGCTAAGCGTCTTTCAAAGGGAGCAGTCTTTGAAGGGCTGGGTAATGTTGCATCCATGGAGCTGAGGTAAGTGTGTTAAATTTGCTATGTCTTGCTTTTTTTTTTTTTTTTTTTGCCATCCCTGGAGCTTGCCTCAGAGCCTGAGCACTGTCCCTGGCTTTTTGCTCAAGGCTAGCACTCTGCCACTTGAGCCACAGCGCCACTTCTGGCTGTTTTCTATATATGTGGTGCTGGGGAATCGAACCTGGGGCTTCATGTATACAAGGCAAGCACTCTTGCCACTAGGCCACATTCCCAGCCCTGTGTCTTGCATTTTTATTTCTGAGCTAAACATGAGAAGTGACAAGAAACTCGCAAAGATCTAGGCCTGCAGAGTTCATCTTTGTTTTTTGGTGGCCGAAGCACCAGGCTTCACAGGCAAACATTTGTGGAACAAGACTGAATGGTAGAGACATTGGTGCGTAGGTTTTGTACTTAGGAGAAAAGAGTTAAGGGTTCATTGGCATGGCATTTGCCTAACATGTGCCAGGGCCTGGGTTTAATCTCTGGTACTACATGCTATGTGTCATCCCCCCCTGAAAAAAATGAAAAAGTTAATTACATAAATCATATAGCTTATATAGTCTGAAAAGTGCTTTCATAAGCACTTTCTTCTTACAAAGGTAAGATAGACTAGTTCTTTAAATTTCTTTTTTAAAAGGAGGAAGTTAACTCAAAGAAGTCAAATGGGATGCCCAAGGTTAAAGAGCTTATTACCTTACTGATGTTCAGGCTCAAACATGGGCATCCTCAGTTAAATTCCAGCCATCTTCCTATTACACTCTTTGATTGTAGTTCACTTCAAACCATGAAGTTGGCATTAGGTCTGTCAGGAGTATTGGGCTGTGGCCCAAGGGTAAGGTCACAGAACAAGCCTGGCATATCTCTCTGCAGCATCCATGCTTTGTGAAGGTTTGGGAAGAAGGGGAAATTTGTGTATCTTCATGTACTCACTATGGTCAAGAGGGAAACTTGGATGAATCTTTTCACATAAGACAGGACAATTCTAAGAAAGTTCACCTTTGTTAAGAGACCAATTTAATTAACACTCCTCCCCTCCCCTGCCTCCTGTGTCTCCTTGTGTGTCTCCTTGTCCCTTTGCTCTGGGAGTAAGCTGATGGGAAATCTGGGAAGATCGTAAATAGTTCATTCCAAAGTTTTGCCAGATCCAGACTATGGTCCAGAGCAGAGCACACAGTGCGATGCTTAATGCTCAGAGTACTTTGATTTACCTTCCCTTTCCTTTTTTCTTTTTCTTTTTTTTTTCTAGAATTCCAGGTTACCGAGTTGGTTGTTACTACTGCCTTTTCCAACAAGAAAAACTGCTTCTTGAAACAGCAACAATGGGCTCTGGACATAACCCTTCAGAATATGTGGTCTGTTTTTTAGGAGGGTCTGAAAAGGGCCTTGAACTATATCCTTTCATTGGTCTTTGAGGGCATTGGGGGGAGCATCTCTATCACTCTCACCCCAAGTGTCTCTACCTGTAAAGATTTGTGGGGTTTTTATTTTGTTTTGTTTTTGCCAATCCTGGGGCTTGAACTCAGGGCCTGAGCACTGTCCTTGGCTTCTTTTTGCTCAAGGCTAGCACTCTGCCAACGTTAACCACAGCGCCATTTCTGGCCTTTTCTATATATGTGGTGCTGAGGAATCAAACCCAGGGCTTCATGAATGCGAAGCAAGCACTCCACCACTAGGCCATATTCCCAGCACTAAAGGGATGTTTGAATTTTGTATCTTCATATGGCATTTGCCTTTGCTACTTTTATTTACAGTTTGCATTATTTGGAAAGACCCTATATTTCCTGTTAAGAAATAAAACATTGACTTGATTATTCATCCTTTATTGCTTCCTTAAGAACACACTTTCAGGCTTGAATTGGACAAGTACATTCAAGGGCTGAAAATTAACAAAAATTGTGAGGTAAGAAGACTGACTTAAGTTTTATGACTGAACTGATGAACATACCTTGCAATAATTATTAAGTCATATTGGTAGCCACAAAGTTTGGCTAAATTCTAAAAATTTTACCTTGTGGGCTAGCAGACTGTTGGTGTTTTTTTTTTTTTCTTTTTTGTTTCTTTCTTTTTAAATTTTGTTGGTACTGGAGTTTGAATTCTACCACTTGATTCATGCCTCTAGCTCAACTTTTTTTTGTGTGTGGGGGGCAGTCATGGGTCTTGAACTCAGGGCCTGAGCACTGGCCCTGGCTTTTTCTTGCTCAAGGCAAGCACTGTACTACTTGAGCCATAGCACCACTTCTGTCTTTTTCTGTTTATGTGGTGCTGAGGAATGGAACCCAGGGTTTCATGCATGCAAGCCAAGCACTCTGCCACTAAGCCACATTCCCAGTGCCTTTCACTTGGTATCATCTGTTCCCTCTTAGTTTGCTTTCATCAATGCCCAATATAGCTGGTGGGCTCCTCTGCTTTTTTTTTTCCACCCACTTTCCACTCATTCTGTGCCCTCCTCCCAGCTTCTCAGATGTGCTCATTTATACCCCATATATGAGGTAAGTAATATAGAGTCATCTAAAAATAATACAACAATTTCCGAAGAGGTCCTTTGTTTCCTTATCTTTGGGGTTCTAAGAGGTGCTTGGGTCTTGCTGTTTGGTGCTTTTCTCCCAAGGCTGTCCTCTTTTGGTCTTACTGTGTATTGGTGTCTTGAGTCCTGTTTACTTTGTTGTCTCATTGCCTTTTAAATCTAACACCTGCATATCAGGGAGACCATACACCATTTGTTTCTCTGTTTTTGGCTTATCTCTCTGAACATGATTTGTTGTAGTTCCATCCATTTCCCAGTGAATGCCATTATTTTATCCTTTCTAATGGCAATGTAAAATTCCATTGTACATAGGTACCACATTTTTTTTTGGGTGCATTCATCTGTAGAGGGGCATCTGGATTGTTTCCATATCTTGGCTATTGTGAACAGTGCAGCAGTGAACATGGAGGTGCAGGAATTCTTCTTGTATCCTGATTTCCTGTTGCTCAGGGTAGATGCCTAGGAGTGGTATGGCTGGGCTATAGGGTATGTCTGTTTAGTTTTTAAGGAACCTCCAGACTGGTCTCCAGAGTGGTTGTACTAGTTTACATTCCCACCAGCAGTGCAGTAGGGTTCCTCTTTCTCTGCATTGTCGCCAGCATTTGTTGTTGTCTGAATTCAGAATATAGGCTATTCTGACTAGGGGTAAAGTGCTATCTCAGGGTTGTTTTTATTTGCATTTCCTTTATGGCCAGGGTTGGTGTAGCTCAGCCTTTTGTTGTTTTTTTTTGAGATGGACTCTTGGAGTTTTCTGCCCAGGCTTGCTTTGAACTGTGGTCCTGAGGTCTCAGCTTCTTGAATAACTGGGTAGGTGTGAGGCAATAACATCCAAATAGACTGGTGGGAGAGAGAGAGAGAGAGTGTGTGTGTGTGTGTGTGTGTGTGTGTGTGTGTGTGTGTCTATACTGAGGCTTGAACCTCAGGGTCTGGGCACAGTTCCTTAGCTTTATCCACTCAAAGCTGGTGCTCTAACACTTGAGCCACAGTTCCACTTCTGGCCTTTTGGTGCTTAATTGGAGGTAACACTCTCACAGACTTTCCTGTCAGGGCTAGCTTCAAACTGTGATCCTCAGATCTCAGTCTCCTAAGTAACTAGGATTTCATAGGTATGAGCCATCGGCGCCCAGCTCAGACTGGTGGTTAAAGAAAGCAGAAAACATAGTTCTCTTAAGTGCTGCAAGTTTCACAAGATTGCTTTTGATGTATTGCACCTATGAAAAATTCTATGTAGTGAGTTCAGTGGCATGTTTTAACATGTCTGGTAAAGAAGAGGATGCCCTTTTCTTATGGGAACATTAGATTTATACTGTGGTCAGAATTAATGGTCTGTGCCATCTCCAGCACCAGAAACATGCTGTGCAACAGTATAACTGCCCTTGAACTTATCAAAGATTGAAGAAATGTTCCAGTTTTATTCATCAATCTTTTATGAATTAGATATAACCATATTGACTAAATTATCCAACCTTTTAAAAATTGCTTTCAGCTTGCAGTTGTTACAAGTTATGACTCATAAATTAGATGTAGTAATGGTTCTTTTGCCTTGTCACAAACAAGATAACGCAGGAAAGGAAAGATACAGTTAAGAGTGAGCCAGGGGCTGGGTGCTGGTGGCTCAGGCTTGTAATCCTAGAAACTCAAGAGACTCTCCATTCAAAGCCAGCCTGGCCATAAAAGTGCACAAAACTCCATTTCTAAGATACCCAGCAAAAAGCTGGTGCCAAGAGGTGTGACTAGCAGTCAAGTAAGCCCAAGGTACTAAGCTCCAACCACAGTACAGTGGAGGTTAAAAAAAAAAAAAAAGATGGGGCTGGGAATGTGGCTTAGCAGTAGAGTGATTGCCTAGCATGCATGAAGCCCTGGGTTCAATTCCTCAGCACCACATATGCAGAAAAAGCCAGAAGTGGTCCTGTGACTCAAGAGGTAGAGTGCTTAGCCTTGGGCAAAAGAAGCCAGGGACAGTGCTCAGGCCCTTAGTCTCAAGAAAAAAAAAAAGAGTGAGGTAAAGATTTCAATGTAGAGGTACTGCCCCTCCAGACTGGAGGTCTTCCTGTGTGACAAAGGTCTCTAGAGCCACACTGCCTCAAGGCCAGACATGCCCTTGGGGGAATGTGACATCAGTACTTGGATGAGTCACTTGTATCCCTCCTTATTTTCCTTGGGGAGTAGCTCAAATGATAGAGGTCCTCCCTAAAAAGCAGGAGGCCTTGAGATCACATACCAATACCACTAAATTCTCTGCATTTCTATAGTTGTTCTGTAGTCAGTAAGCTTGTGTTCTGTGTATTTCAGACACTGCCAAGTACTGAAGAAATGAGTGAAAGAGGAAAATGTCTGTTCCGATTGATTTTAACATCCAGGCTATAGTAACAAATATGGTGTCCACTACAGGGAAGGCTTATATGACCTTAAAGCAAATGACATTCTCTCTTGATGTAGGAAAGTGGCCTGGAGAACCAAGTAAAGTCCTATCTGAACAGCTGGTTTGAAGATGTTGTATGCCCAATTCAAAGGGTGGTTCTTCTTTTTCAGGAGAAACTTACCTTCCTGCTGCATGCTGTAAGTGTTTCCCAAACAAAGAGCAATCCCTTACTGGTGAATTACTTTGGCAGAGTTTGTATTCAGTTTTCTTCAAACATTATCTTTTCCCCTCTGAATATTCATTTAAATTATGCTTGCTATAAAGGTAGACCACACTTTATTTACTCAGATCTTATTAAGTGGAATTGAATTGCAAATGCTAGTGGAGGTTTCCTAATCAGATAAAATGTTTTAAAATAATTACTATTTGAACTAATCTCAGAGATGTTTAATTTCCAAAACGTTTTGAGAAAAAACCCCCACAAAATTCCAAAATGATCTTATCTATTTTTTAAAATGGCAACAATTATTCCTGAACATAGCTCTGGAGAACTCATAGGCAAAAAGGCAGAGTTTAATTAACTAAGTAGCTGCTCAGGAAGGAAAAGTGAAAAATATGTATGAATCATGCTTTATTTTTCCCTTACAGGCTTTGAGTTATTCTCCTGTTGAGGTTATAGGATCAGATGAAAAAACAAAGAGAGACATTAACAGGTAATGAAGTTTGTGCAGAGACAAGCTTTTCCACAGCTAGCCTAAGTTTTTCACCCTGAACCTGCAGCGCAGGATGAATATATTTTCTCCCTCCCATCTTGCAACATGTTTGTGGAAAAGGACTTGCTCTTTGTGCCAGGTTTCTGAGTGTGGCCAGTCTTGAAGGACTCATTCAGGAAGGCACCATGACATCGCTGTGTATGGCCATGACGGAGGAGCAGCACAAGTCTGTGCTCATAGACTGCAGCGGCTCCCAGCCTCAGTTCCACAATACAGGTGAGTGGTCCTCCTGGGCCTCTTGTCACTCTCATCTTGCATTTTCTTGTTTTTGCCAGTCCTGGGGCCTGAACTCAGGGCCTGAGCACTGTTCTGGCTTCTTTTTGCTCAAGGCTAGCACTCTACCACTTGAGCCACAGCACTACCTCCAGTTTTTTCTATATATGTGGTGCTGAAGAATTGAACCCAGGGCTCCATGCATGCTAGGCAAGCATTCTGCCACTAGTCCATATTTCCAGCCTCTGCACTTTAAATAGATAAGTCTACATATCCTTCTTGCTTTGTGTGTGGAAACCAAGTGAGGCCTAGGGTTCCTCGTAATTCCTAGCTACTCAGGAGGCTAAGTTTTGAAGATCAAGGTTCAACATTCAAAGCCAGCCTGGGCAGGAAAGTCCATGAAAAAACCAGAAGTAGAATTGTGACTCAAGTGGTAGAATGCTAGCCTTGAGCAAAAACAATGAGCTAAGAAAGAACACAAGGCCCTGAGTTCAAGCCCCAGTACTATCACCAAAAAAGAAAGAAAAAAACCAGAAAAACTCTAATGGCTGCATACAAGGAGTCAAAAAAAAAAAAAAAAAAGAAAAAGAAAATGTTCATAAAGGCATTAGCTGAAATAGTAAAGAATTAGAAGTAACTTAAATGTTTATCAACAGGAAACTGACAAATTGCTAATTTGTGCAAGGGAGCAGTTACAACTCTGTTAGTATAGCTCTCAAACATACTATTGAGTAGGCCAGTTGTTAAAGAAAACTACATAAAGGCTTTACTATATGCAAAAAAATGCTGTTAAAGCTCTACAATGTTAGGCAGCAGCAGTTTAACAAGATATGTGGGAATAATAATCCTTTTTTCTAATTAAATTTTATGTATTTATTTTTTGCCAGTTCTGGGCCTTGGACTTAGGGCCTGAGCACTGTCCCTGGCTTCTCTTTGCTCAAGGCTAGCACTCTGCCACTTGAGCCACAGCACCACTTCTGGCCATTTTCTCTATATGTGGTGCTGAGGAATTGAACCCTGGGCTTCATGTGTACAAGTCAAGCACTCTTGCCACTAGGCCATATTCCCAGCTTGAATAATAATCCTGATAGGAAGATGTGAATAAGGACAGATACATGGGGAGTGTTGACCACTTTGTTTTTTTTTGTGACTGTCCTGGGCACTGTCCCTTATCTTTTGTGCTCATGGCTAGGGATCTACCACTTGAGCCACAGCTCCATTTCTGGCTTTTTGGTAATTGATTGTAGAGATAAGAATCTCATAGTCTTTCCAGCCCAGGCTGGAACTGTGATCCTTAGATCTCCTGAGTAGCTAGGATTATAGGAATGAGCCACGGGCACCAGGCTTACTCTGGTATTTCTTAGCCATGTGGTAGGGTACAAGTACACTCTTTTTTTAGACCACTACACAAGTCTTAAGCAGCTCATTGTTTTTTTTTAAAAATACCTCGTGCTTTGTAGGGCTTTATTTTTGATTTCTCCAAAATATTTTGTAGGAAGCAACCGGTTTTGTGAGGACTGGATGCAGGCTTTTTTAAATGGCACCGAAGGGGGCAACCCTTTTCTCTTCAGACAAGTACTGGAGAACTTTAAGCTAAAGGTAACTCATTCATTGGCTAACTGGCTGTGTACCAAGTACCACATACTTTTTTTTTTTTCCTGAATTTTAATCTGTTCCAATGGTAAGATAACAAATCTGCTTTCCCAGCTGTGTTGTTCATTATTAAATGGGCCATCTCTTAAATCTGAATCATAAGAAGGTGTTTATTTGGATTTTTCAGTCACTTCTGCATGCAGATAGTTTCATTTCTAATAAATTGGGCTGAATGCTTGTTTATGCGTAAGGGACCTCAAGCTTTAAATTTGTGTGGTACCTTAGTTACAAAGTACAAGCAAGTAATTCAGGCCGAGACTACAGTTGCCTCCTGGACACAGCCCTTGTCCTGCCTAGTATGTATGAGTTCTTGGAGAGAATCTGCAGGTCTTCACTCACGGGAGTGGGGAGGTGGGGTGTAGAATGTGCCCCCATTAGTACCTCGATCAAAAACGTGCCTGTTTATCTTAAGAGTTTTGGCTAGCAGGCTCCTTTCCTCATCATGCTTAGGGAGCTGCTATCTGGTCTCTATGGCATACTCAAATCCTTTTAAAAAATAATAATAATACAAAATTCTAATAGGGATGTTTCCTCACCTGAGGTAGCAGATTTTTATTTTTATTTTCTTTGGTGCTGGTCCTAGGGCTTGAACTAAGACTAGACATTGTTACAGAGTTGTTTTTTGACCAACCGCAGCACTCTACTACTTGAGCCACAGCTCCACTTCAAGTTGCTTGGTGGTTAACTGGAGATAAAGAGTCTCACAGGGGCTGGGAATATGGCTTAGTGGTAAAGTGCTCATCTCATATACATGAAGCCCTGAATTCAATTCCTCAGCACTTCGTATATAGAAAAAAGCCGGAAGTGGCGCTGTGGCTCAAGTGACAGAGTGCTATCCTTGAGCAAAAAGAAGACAGGGACAGTGCTCAGGCCCTGAGTTCAAGTGCCAGGACTGGCAAAACAAAAAACAAAAAAAACAACCAACCAACCAGTCTCAAGACTTCCCTGCCCAGGCTGGTTTTGAATCTTGACTCTGATCTCAGCCGCCTGAGTAGCAATTACAGGCATGAGCCACCTGTGTCATGGGCATTTTTTCTTTTTAATGAGACTTTTGTTCCACCAAGGGCAAAGCATATTAGCAATAAAAAAGATGCAAGTATTTATTGTTTTTTAAATGTATCTTCAAGTAGGGGTCTCAATTCAGTATGGGGATAGAAATATTTAAAAAGGTAACATCTCATAGCATGTTGAGTTCTCAGCTGGACAGGAGGTTGGGTTTTTTTTTTCATTATTTCGCTAAACACTTGTTTAACTGGGTAATTTTTTCTAGGCCATACAAGACACAAACAATCTGAAGAGATTTATACGACAGGCAGAAATGAACCATTATGCTTTGTTTAAATGTTATATGTTCCTAAAGAACTGTGGGAGTGGAGATATCCTTTTGAAGATTGTTAAAGTGGAACATGAAGAAATGCCTGAAGCCAAAAATGTGGTAGCTGTCCTTGAAGAATTCATGAAAGAATCTCTTCCCCAAAGTTTTTGATCATGTTTTGAGATAACTCTTCATGAAGTTGCATATTCAAGTTTGAATTATCAGTTGTCATTGTTCATAGGGTTACTGTTTAAGATTATCTGCAACATACCAGATTCTTTATTTCTTTTTACACTTTTACCATTTAACTTAATTAAACATAACAATCTGAGGAATGTCTTCACTGAGTTGTAGATTGGTCTGTGTTAGAGTTGTGGAATTTTAAATATATTGCTGGTCCCAATCTAAACTTTAGGATTTTATTGCCTGAACATATACAGCAAATCATCCATTTCAGAAAAACCGCTACTTCTCTTTCAGCAGATTGATTCATCTTTTAAAAAAATGTAATCCCAACACTCTGGAACTGGAAGCAAGTCAGTCTCCAGTTCCAGGCTGTCAGGCCAGCCCGGGATCCATAGTGAAATTTTGTCTCCAAAAAAAGTAATCCTAGTCAGGATAGATGATCACCATGACATTCTTTCAGAATGATTTATGCATCCTGAGTGTGCTAAATATTTTTTTTTGTCTGATTGATACTTGGCATGGATGATGAAGCTAGCTTTTAAGTCGATATGCAAATAAATCATGACTATGTAAGAAATTAAATGAGCTTTAAAAATAGATGCACTAACTTCAAGGTAAAACATTATGTGTAATGAAAAGCTACTGCAGAATTGGCCCCCATCACTTCATTCGTTTGTTTACAGGTTATTTGTTGACAACCTTTTTTTTGTTTTGTTTTTTTTTTTTTTTGCCAGTCCTGGGCCTTGGACTCAGGGCCTGAGCACTGTCCCTGGCTTCCTTTTTACTCTGCCACTTGAGCCACAGCGCCACTTCTGGCCATTTTCTGTATATGTGGTGCTGGGGAATCGAACCCAGGGCCTCAAGTATACAAGGCAAGCTCTCTCGCCACTAGGCCATATCCCCAGCCCCACAACCTTTTTTTTTTTTTTTATGGTGGTATGGGCGTTTGAACTTGGAGCCTTGAGCTTGGCAGGAAAGTACTATCTATACCTCTAGCCCTTGGGATTTTTCAGATAGGGTCTCACACTTTACTCAAGCAGGCTGGGATGGTGACTCCTACTTATGCCTTTTGCAGAGCTGGGAATATAGGTGTGAGCAATTCCACTTAACTGTGTGTGTGTGTGTGTGTGTGTGTGTGTGTGAGAGAGAGAGAGAGAGAGAACTGGATCTTTTCTTTTTTTTTTTTTTGTCAGTCCTGGGCCTTGGACTCAGGGCCTGAGCACTGTCCCTGGCTTCTCTTTGCTCAAGGATAGCACTTTGCCACTTGAGCCACAGTGCCACTTCTGGCTGCTTTCTATATATGTGGTGCTGGGGAATCAAACCCAGGGCTTCATGTATAATGTATAGGAGTCAAGTACTCTTGCCACTAGGCCATGTTCCCAGCCCCAGAACTGGATCTTAAACTCATGTTCTCACTCACTTATTGTTATTTTTGTGTTGGTCCTGGGACTTTTGAACTCAGGGCCTGGTACTTTTGCTGAGCTTCTTTTGCTCAAGGCTAGCACTCTACCATTTGAGCCAAGAGTTCTGGTTTTTTCCAAGGTAGTTTACTGGAGATAAGAGTCTCACAGAGGGCTGGGGATAAAGCCTAGCGGCAAGAGTGCTTGCCTCATATACATGAAGCCCTGGGTTCGATTCCCCAGCACCACATATATAGAAAATGGCCAGAAGTGGCGCTGTGGCTCAAGTGGCGGAGTGCTAGCCTTGAGCAAAAAGAAGCCAGGGGCAGTGCTCAGGCCCTGAGTCCAAGGCCCAGGACTGGCAAAAAAAAAAAAAAAGTCTCAGACTTTCCTGCTCAAGCTGGCTTTGAACAGCAATCTTCAGATCTCAACTTCCTGAATAGTTTAGGAAAACTGGCATGAGCCATCGGTGCCTAGCACTCTCTGGGAGAAATGAAAATGCTTGGATTTTAAAGCAGTGTTTAGAAAAGAAACAATACAAACACATTTCACAAGCAGACTATAACAAGGAATTCAAGAGTCTTATCAGTTAGGGATTTTCGTTTTTTTGTACTTTTGTTATCAGCCTCTTTATTGAGTCAACTGAAAGTGCCCTCATCATTTATAATTCCAAACTGTAGCCACCCACATATTTCTTCTACATACTCTTTAATAAATTCATTTGATAATGATTTTTGCTTAGAAGATGAGAAGTCTTGTGTTCTCATTGCCTTTAGAACTCTCCAAGGAACACAGCCTATAAAACAGGAATCCTGTAACTGCTGTAAGTTCCCATTAAGTGCTGAGTTTTAACTTCCCAAATGACTGACAATGGGCTTCTGCTTTCTCCTTTACATAAGTCAGTCTAGGGACATGACTCACCAGCCTTTTCTTTTCCTTTAATGAGAAATACAATTCAGGATCTTCATGAATGCTTTCATATGGTTTTAAAGTTTAATAACTTGGATTATAGGCAGTGTAGGAAAAAAAATCTAAGCATCTTTTATAGCATTCAGGATGACTATGAGAAAGAGCAATTTTATGACACTTCATGAATCTAGCCTTTTTTTCTAATGCATTTGGTTGCCTACCTGGGAATCTTTTTGTTTTTAGATAAGCAACATTAGGACATCAACATTTTTTAGTCTGGAAAAGTTTTCATTTTCAGATTTATATGCCACCAATGGTCTATGTTGTACATGGTATTTGAAAAGCAAATGTAGCTGGGCATTGGTAGCTCACACCTGTAATCCTAGCTATTCAAGAGGCTGAGATCTGAGGATCTCGGTTCAGAGCTAGCCTTGGCAGTGAGACTCCTCTGTAAGACTCCTATCTCCAGTTAACCACAAAGAAAACCAGAAGTGGAGCTGTGGTAGAGCACTTGTCTTGAGCTAAAGAGCCAGGTCCTGAGCTCAAGCTCCATGATTAACAGAAATAATAATAAATATATTATCTGTTAAGTCATTTGTAGATATAGGTAAGGTATAATCATATATCCACTCTATGTATATATATGTACAAATTAATGTCTCACATGATTATTGTTCTAGAGAAGAAAAATGTGATGAAACTGAGTATCTTGTGGGTCATGAGATGAACAAGAACTCATGGCTAGAAGCATACACTATATTCAGACTTTTAAGTCTTTGTTCAGGTGGTCAATAAATCTGTTTTATGTGCGTGCAATAGGAAAATAATGTTTGTCATGATTGTCTGTTCATCTGTATATTTGTAATAATAAAGCATAGCTTCTAATCAAAGCAAGTAATTTTTACCTAATTTCACTCAATTCTTAAGCCTGGCATTTTTATTCTCAACCATTGGGGATTCTATTTCTTATACTAGGCATGTGTTAAAGAATCAGATCATCTGCTGAGATGCCCTTTCAACCCCTTGCAGGAGGCATCAGGATATTTTCATTGTTCAGTAAAGGTACACCTGTGGAATGCAGTAGTCTGTCCTTTCACTCTCATTAACCTTACCAAATGTTCCTCCTCTACCACAGGATCACTTTGCCAGATGCTAGGAAAGCCTGAGGGCTTCTCAGGAGATTCAGCTACTAGAACATTTTCTTGCTATATGTCTTCTCAATTGAAGGAAACCCCATTGTCTTCAATAGTCTTCCCACTCAGATCTTCAACTGCCTCACAGATTGCTGACCTGGAACAAATACCTAGATTCTGGAAACCAGGATGAATTGGAAGTAGGAATGGGTTGACATGTTGCGTTTTTTGTAAACTGAGGGAAAACCTAAGTGAACGCTGAGCAAGTATTCCAAAGATGATTATTATGGAATGACCCTAGGTCCGATGCAATGAGACTGGCTCTTTGTTTTCTGTTGCCAGTTCTGGGGCTTGGACTCAGGGCCTGAGCACTATTGCTGGTTTCTTTTTGCTCAAGGTTAGCACTCTACCACTTGAGCCACAATGCCACTTTGAGCTTTTTCTGTATATGTGGTGCTGAGGAATCAAACCCAGGGTTTTGTGCATGCTAGGCACTCTATCGCTAACCCACATTCCCAGCCCTATAACGGGCTCTTTTAACAAATACCAATACTCTGATAATGTCTACATGTTCAGTATCCTTGAAGTTCTGTGCAAATATCTGTAGGCCAAGATATTTTTATGTAGGCATCTGTGTGCTTTGTGTGTGTGTCAGTCCTGGGGCTTGAACTCAGGGCCTGAGCACTGTCCCTGGCTTCTTTTTGCTCAAGGCTAGCACTCTGCCACTTAAGCCACAGCGCCACTTCTGGCCATTTTCTATATATGTGGTGTTGAGGAATCGAACCCAAGACTTCATGTACACAAGGCAAGCACTCTTGCCACTATTCCCAGCCCCATCTGTGTGCTTTTTTTAATGGGATGAGCAATCATACTCTTCACCCATCACTCAAAGTTCAGTGAGTCAGGACAGGTTAAGGAAGAACCACCAGACTAGGAAGACTGATGCCAAACACTACTGTCCCCTCCATCTCACAGATAAACCCCTCCCACCCACCCTGACCCAGGCCCAAAGGAAATAGCTCACACACCAGCCCTTCCTAAAGAACTAGTGACTTAAAAACAAAAAACAAAAACTTCAATGGAATTTGTGCTCAAATAATATATTACAACAAAAATATACAGAATGTACACAATACAAAAATATTTAGAAACCAACATTGCGGCTTGTGTTTTGTTCTTCCCACATACGCGGTCCTCAGAGGGGCAGTTCATAATGGGGCACTGTTTTTAAGGCAGAGGAGAATGGATGTGGAGTGCTCAACAGCCAGGCCTGGGAGCCACATGAATGATGCGGAAAGGGATCCCACTGTACCCACCAATCTGCATTACCTACAAACTGAATTGGATGCCTGAGGAAGATCTGGGTTTAGGAGCAATGGCTCCCCTAATCCTTTGGGCAAGAATGGTTTACATGGAAATTGAGTCTCCTTAGCTGGCAAAAGAGCCCCATTAGGGAGTTTTTCCTAATTACAAAGGCAATGATGCATGGTGCCATTAAAGTGAAATTTCTCCTTTGAATGCCTGTTTTTCCCTTCCCCACTTTCTGTGGTTTCTATCCTATTTAAAGACTCTTAAGGCTGCTGTTTGGTGACTCCCCGGCTTTCAATCCCTGGTGTCCTGCAGATAAAAGGCCAACCTACTTCCACTGGTCTGAACAGCCGCACTGCCTCCACATCCCAGCATCCTGGCTGGGAGCCCCATTTGAGAAAGGAGTGGGGCATGTGAAAAAGCTGGTGGTCAAGGGCTGCTGGAAATATGGGGGTGCAGAAGCAAGGAAACCTACTGAGGAAAAAGCCAGACACCCCAAAGCAGACCTTTCTGGGTCCTGTGAAGTGACTTAATCGCCACTCCTATGGCGCTGCTTGGGAGTTATGGCCTGGAGAGGGTGGTGGAGATGGGGCTGGTGCTCTTAGATGTACATGAGACTTGCTTCCAGCATCCCAGACTGGGAGGAGAGACGTAACAGGGCACTAGGTGAAATCCTACCTTAAGGTTGTCCTTCTGAGTACCAAGCTTGCAGTAGAAAAAAGAACCTGGCCCTTTCCTGAGAGATTCTGGAGTCTCCTAGTTCAAAGCCTTCTCAGCCTGTTCCAGACCACACAAGATAAAAACATGGGTGGTAGTCTGCTGACACCACCCACATCCCAGCAGTCCCTGCTGCCAGAACAGGAGTCTAGTGGAAAATTCTCTCCTATGGGGCACTAGCTGCCTCCCTTCATGCTAGGAATTAATAGTATTATCTGGCTTAGCCAAGGCTGCAGCCTAACGTAGAAAGTCCTGGCCCCTCTCAAACTTCTGGAAATCTTGGCCCCAGCTATAGGGACTCAGTCTCTTCTTCCAAGAACCTGACTCTTCCAGGCTGATAGTTGCAAGCAAGGCACAGAGGTCTCCAGCCTGACGCAGCTCAGCCAAACATGGATAGGCCTCAGCGTGGTATTGGTTCCAGTGTAGCAGGACCCTTATGCGGGGAGCAGGACAACCTAGTTCTGGGCAAAGGTCAGGGAGGGGTTGGAAGACACTGTGGTGAGTGGGCATGCCCCTGGGTAGAAAGATCCTTTCCATACCCACGCAATCTCCAGGCCAGAAGGCTACTGTGGCCCCAGTTCTCCAATGCCTGGCCTGGCTGACTCCAGATCTTACCACAGGAAGGGCTCTGCTGGGAGTAGTGCTGGTAGAAGGCAGCTCCCACATCCCTGCACTGGCTCCGGCATGAACTCTGTTCCTCACCTCCTAGCCCAGCAGTTCTTTGTCGAGGCTGAGAGTCACCAAGGAAGTTTTTAAGGGAATGATATAGTTTGTCACTGGCAGTCACTCTGGGCTTTGCAGTAGCTTCTCCTAGTGCTAGTCAGAGCATCCCTTCTCTTCTTATGTAGGCAGAGGCAGCTGGGGACCCTGCTGGGAGGCAGGGCTTCCCCTCCAAACTCCTACCCTGGTGCTGGGATTGCTGGAATATGGACCAAGTCATTCCCTAACTTTCCTGCCTGTGACATGAGGGCAAGGGTAGACTTACCTCTACGCACCTAACTCTTATGAGCTGCTCTCACCTTGGATAATCATCCAAAGCCCAACGATTCTCCAGAGCAGTTTCTTACATCAGTTAATTTCTTTTACAGCATCATTATACAGACACATGGCCTTGGTAGTCCTGTCCCAGCCCCTCTGGCACCACCCCAAAAAGTCCCTTCTGTGAGAGGCAGAACAGGACATTTTTGGGCATGGAGACCATCTCAGATCGAAACAGCTGAGAGTTTCCTCCTGGCAGTCTAAGAGCCCCTGGTAGAGTCCAATATCTCCCTTTATCAAGGACAGTTTTCTTGCACTCATCATGCTCAGGGAAGTGTCTAGAAGGGACAGGAGAGGGGAAACAAGAGGGCAAGCTGTGCTAAAATCCAAGGCATTTAGCATTCCCCCCACACCATGGCTCAACCTTCCCAGTGCCTTCTCTCCTCTTATACGATGCTCCGGGTGCTCCCACTGTCTCCCCATGCACTTCTAGTGTAGGCTCCAACTTGCCTCACATTGTATTTGCCACTCCACAGACGGGCGCGCGCACACACACAAAGGCACACTCACACACAAACTCCATACCCAAAGGAGAGGCACCAAGTAGTCAGGCAGTGGAAGGGAAAGAAAGACCCTGAAGTCTACGCAGGGCACAGATGTTGGGCACTGGTGTGAGAGGCCAGCACTTCGGATGGCAAGGAGGGAGAAGTTGAAAAGCTGGCTCTGAGCTTTCCCCAGAGGGAACTTGAAGGTTACTCCCACCAGACTGGGCCCTTTCATGGGCCATACTGGCCTTCAGTGTCCCTCTGTTGCGTCCAGCACAGGTCCTGGAGATCATGTTCCAGCACTCACTGGCAGGCCCAGGAGGGAACCCTGGTTTCAAGGTCAAAGCCAGAATATCCTCTACCAGGCAGGCCTCCTTCATATCCTAGACTCCTCCAAACCCCAGGCTGCGGAGGGAACACCGCCTGGCCTGCTGTTATCCCTGGGCTGAGGAAGAGCTGTGGTGACTCTCAGGGCTTCCCCATGTCTTTGAGGGTCTCTGAATGTGGAAGAGGAGGGAAAAGGAGCCCATGGAAGCAAACATGGAACCCAGCCTGGGGTTTGGCTACTCCACCTTACCCCCAAGCCTTCACACTGGCCTGATGTCAGAAGCGCCTAAGAAAATATTGACAACACCCATACCTAGGCTCCTCTACCAATGCCTTTCAGGTGAAAGACTCCAGTGTCTGTCCAGTATGGACACACATATCACAGCAGCTCAGAGTCTTCGTGCTTTCTTTCTCCCTGGCCTCGCTGAGCTGGTGATGAGACACAGATGCATGAGTTCCCTTCCAGAGGCTGCCTCCCCCACTCACCCCAGTCCTCTGGCCCCTTAGGGGGGCGGTGGCAGCTTCAAATCCAGCAGGGTGTAGGCAAAGATGTTCCAGAAGACAGCGAACAGCACAAAGATGGCGTACATGGCCACAAAAATCCACCACAGCGACTGGTCCTGCAGCCTCTGCTCATAGTTCCTCAGGACCACCACGCCCAGGGTGATGCCCACAGCCACGCCACCCAAGTGTGCTACAAAGCTAGGGTGAGGGCATGGGGGATAAGCCGATGGGTGGAAGCGGAGCCACACAGCCCGCCCGAACTCCATACTCACTGCAAGGAGAGGAAGTGTAGAGACATCACAGGAAGGCTTGAGGCAGGGGCTGGGAGAGGCCCAAACTCTGGCCACCCCATCACCCCCAAATTCATTCATTGTCATAAGGCTAAGAGCCATGTATGTACTAGAGGCATTGCACTCAAAGACACAGACATTCTAGAGCAGGTATTAAACCAGCAAATGGTGACCTAGTGAGACAATTTCATTAGGAGATACAGATACACAGGAGACAGGTACTGTAAAATCAATGCTGGTATGAAGAGGGGGATTCTTCCTAGGGCAACGTAGAACAACTCCATCCCCCTCACTCAAGAGGTAACATTTGAGTTTATCAGGAGAAAACCTTGAGAAAGGCACCCCCCCACACACATTTGTTGGTCACAGGGCTTGAATTCAGGGCCTGGGTGCTGTCCCTGAGGTTTTTTTGTTCACCTTGAGCCACAGCACCACTTCCAGTTTTGTGGTGGTTAACTGGAGATAAGAGTCTCATGGGCTGGCTTCAAACTATAATCCTCAGATCTCAGCCTCCTGAGTAGCTAGGATTGCAGGCGTGAGCCACCAGAGCTTGGGGAGAAGAGCATTCTCAACAGAGGGCACAGCTCTGCCCAAAGCCATCTGTATCTCTATAGTCAAGATGAATCCTGGGAACTCAGTTTCCTTACCTGTCCATTGATATAAAGTCTCAGCCGCAGTATGACAGGCTGCATTAGACAAAATTTATTCACAACTGCTCAACACACGTAGTCCATGAATTGTTCCCATACATTATCTCAACCCCTCAGAACCCCTGAGAAGCAGTGCTTCTGTGGTTGGGAGGAAGGGGTGGAGGGGGCCAAGGGTCAATAAAAACCAAGGATCCTAACTCTACCCTCAGCCCAACAAATTTAGGGACTTTCTCCCTTATTCAACTTTTTTTTTTTTTTTGCCAGTCCTGGGCCTTGGACTCAGGGCCTGAGCACTGTCCCTGGCTTCTTCTTCTTTTTTTTTTTGGCCAGTCCTGGGCCTTGAACTCAGGGCCTGAGCACTGTCCCTGGCTTCTTTTTTCTCAAGGCTAGCACTCTGCCACTTGAGTCACAGCACCACTTCTGGTTGTTTTCTATATATGTGGTGCTGGGGAATTGAACCCAGGGCTCCATGTATATGAGGCAAGCTCTCTTGCCACTAGGCCATATCCCCAGCCCCCCTGGCTTCTTTTTGCTCAAGGATAGCACTCTGCCACTTGTGTCACAGCGCCACTTCTGGCCATTTTCTGTATATGTGGTGCTGGGGAATCGAACCCAGGGCTTCATGTCAGTGAGGCAAGCACTCTTGCCACTAGGCTATATCCCCAGCCCTCCTTTATTCAACTTTTAAGATGCCATCAACTCTTTTGGTCTGTTGGTGTGTCAAAACAAGGGGGCTTGAACTCAGGGCCTCATGCTTTCAATCTCACTCAGCTAACCTGATTGGCTGGAGCTCTACTACTTGAGCCATGCCTCTAGCATGCATTTTTACTAGTTAAGTATAGATATAGTCTCATAAGCTTTTCTGCCCAGGCTGGCACTGAACCATGATCTTCAGATCTCACTTTCCTGAGTAGCTAGGATTACAGGCATGAGTCACCAGCACCCAGAAATTATTTTCTTCTTTTTTTCTTTTCTTGGAACTAGGGTTTGAACTCAGAATCTACTGAGCCACACCTCAAGGCCTTCTGTGAAGTCTTAGGGTCTGCCAACAAAATAAGGATGAGTGGGGTTCCTTGAGAGAATGAGTGTTCACTTCCCATTCTTTTTTTTTTTCCTATTTTGTTTTTTTGCCAGTCCTGGGCCTTGAACTCAGGGCCTGGGCAATGTCCCTGGCTTCTTTTTGCTCAAGGTTAGCACTCTGCCACTTGAGCCACAGCACCACTTCTGGCCTTTTCTATATATGTGGTGCTGAGGAATCGAACCTAGGGCTTCATGTATACAAGGCAAGCACTCTTGCCACTAGGCCATTTTCCCAGCCCTCACTCCCCATTCTTTAGGGAGCACTGACAGTGGATATTCTTACCTCTCTCTCACAGAGGAGGAAACCAAAAAATATTTGCTAGATTGCAATAAAGCCCTTTGAGGGCTTAATTCACCAGGGCTTCTCCACACTAACCTCACCAGGAGGCCAAAATTCCCAGGGACCTTATTTTCCTTGGGGCAGCAAGGTAGCTTCCACTTCTCCCCTTCAACTGCAGGATGGCCGACAAACAGTGAAAAAGCAGTTCTCCAACCCCAGTCTAGATTTCGTGTGTAGCCTTCCAACCACTGCTCAGCAGGTCCAGGGTCAATAAAGGAAGTGTAAAAGATAATGGCTCCCAACACCAAACCAGTATTTTAGTCTTTATGATACTTAAGAGTTAGATTTTCTTAATAAGTCATGATTTTTTAAAATAAATACTTCTTCCTTCCTGGAAAGCAGATAAAAAGCAGAGTCTGAGCTGGGTGTTGGTGACTCACATCTATAATCCTAGCTACTCAGGAGGCTGGGATCTGAGGTTTAAGGTTCAAAGCCAGCTCAGGCAGAAAGTCTGTGAGACTCTTGTCTCCAATTAACCACCAGAAAACCAGAAGGGGAATTGTGGCTCAAGTGGTAGAATGCTAGCCTTGAGCTGAAGAACTCAGGGACAGTGCCCAGGCCCAGAGTTTATTCCCCACAACCAAACAAAATAAAATAAAAAATAAAAGCAGAGTCTGCACAGACAGACAGGGAAGCTCTGCTCACTCCTGTCTCCTCCTCTGCCCCTCCCTGCCCCTGGTGCCCTGGCTCAAGAGCCCCTGGGTTTTAAGGCTGGGAATGCCTCTCTGCAAAAAGAGAAATATCCAGAGGGCTCCACAGTGGATCCCACAGAGCTCATTAGTTTTTCTGAAAGCAATGGGCTGAGAGGCAAGGAATGTTGAGGTAAAAGTAGATCCCTCTCAGAACTGGACCTCCAACTGCCAGTCTTCCTCTTATTCACACTGGAAGTAGCTTACCCAGGCTGGTTCTAAATTCTAACTTTTTTTCCCCCGTTTTAACTGGATAGCCTTCAACAAGGAATTTAACTCTTTGACCCTTACTTCCCTTCTTGTGAATTAAGCTAATGATACCCTAATTCATAAAGGAGAGGATGTGTTCTCTCTTCTTTTCCTACCTCTGCTGCTCTGTCAGATTTCTCTCTTTCAAGAATGAGCCCTGTGGGGCTGGGGATATAGCCTAGTGGCACGAGTGCCTGCCTCGGATACACGAGGCCCTAGGTTCGATTCCCCAGCACCACATATACAGAAAACGGCCAGAAGCGGCGCTGTGGCTCAAGTGGCGGAGTGCTAGCCTTGAGCGGGAAGAAGCCAGGGACAGTGCTCAGGCCCTGAGTCCAAGGCCCAGGACTGGCCAAAAAAAAAAAAAAAAAAAAGAATGAGCCCTGTGGCCTCTAGTCGCATCTCTGCCCCTCACACCTCCAGTCCTGCTTTTTATTGGACTATAATCCTCTAGATCTCAGTTTCTTAACTAGCTACCATCATAGGCATAAGCCATTGGCACGCCACCTGGATATCATTTATTTTTTAGATAGGATCTTGCTAACTAATTTAGCCCAGGCTGAACTCAAGCTCAAACTCAAACTCAACCCTCCTGCCTTGTCTCCCAAGTAGCTGAGATTGCAGGTATATACTATGCTGCTTATCTCCCATTACAGCTATACATAGTCCACGTGTCAGTTTTATTAGTCCTCTTGCTGGCCATCCCCCCTCACACACATATACCTTTACTCCTGCTGCACCTTTACCCAACATGCCTTTTACAACTCATCTGCCTACTAAACATCTGGTTGTCTTTAACATTCAATCTCTGTAGACAAACTTCTCCATCCAATCTGTCCTTCATAGCCTGTTTGTAGGATTCATGGATTAGAATTTGTAAACCTGCTAAAACTCTATTTTTTTCCTCCTTACCAGGATTTAGCCTGAGGGACTCACTCTTGCTCAACTGGCACCCTAACCCTTGAGCTACATCTCCAAGCTGGCATTTTGCTGGTGAATTGGAGATGGAATATCCAGGGGTTTGCTGGTCAGCTAGCTCTGAACTGTGATTATCCAGATCTCAGCCTCCTGAGTAGCTAGGATTACAGGTGTGGGCCATAAGCACATGGCAAAACTGCAAGTTTTAATGTGTGCATGCAGGTATATATATATATATGTATATATATACATATATATATATACACACACGTCCACAAATATGCATATATTCCAAAGAGACTACTGGCCTCCAACAGAGAATCTCAAAGGAACACCTCTATGACCTCAAAAGTCATAAAGTTGTTTTTCTTGATGTGGGTGCTGGTAAATGCACAGTTAGTGCCCATAACAAGATTAGGAAGGCAGCAGTGTGGAGGGATGGCTTTTCCCACAGCGCCCCTCCTTACTGCCCATCACTAACATGCCTCATTGCCTTTTCTTGGCCACAAGCCCCTGAAAGGCAAGTGCAGTGGCATCTCTGTACCCCTAGGATCCAGAGCCAGGCTTTCTCCCAGCCTGCTGCCTTAGTACTTACTACAGATCAAGGCCACGGCCATCCGAAGCAGCTTGAATTGGCACTTCATGCCCGACCAGTTCTAGAGAAACAGAAGAGAAGACTGTTAGTTACATCAGGCTACTCCTCCGCAGCTGTGTCCTGCTTACCAACACCTGACATTGAAAGAAATCGCATCCATGAGGTCCTGAATGAGGGAGCCAGGGCTTAGGAAGTGGACATGACTCAAAGCATGACTGAGATCTGAGGCCATGTTAAGTTTAGCCCAGTCATGAAAGCCCTTGAGCTGCACTAACGGTGTCAGACAGTCTAGATCTAAGGAGATGAGAGAATGTCTGTCTTCTTCTCTGAACAGATAATACCTGAAGGTTTCATTAACTGCTGTGTTCTCCAGGTGAAAACAGAATAGCACATTAAGCAAAGTCAAATGAGAACCATTAGAATGATTTAAAACACACACACACACACACACACACACACACACACACACACACACACACACCCCTCCCCCCTCTCAAAATCCAGCTGCTCAACAGTGCCTCACACCTGACCTGTAATCCTAGCTACTCAGGAGGCTGAGATCTGATAGCAAACTCTGAACTCTGAAAGCAGATAAACAAGAGTACAATTATTCACCTTACAAAAGGATTCTTTACTTCACAAAAGATTCCACCCCAGGACTCCTTTGAGGAGCACCCTTGTGGTATATTCAAAATAATATTCCATTCTGGGTACCTGTAATCCTAACTATTCAGGAAGCTGAGATCTAAGGACCATGGTTCAAAGCCAGCCTGGGCAGAAAAATCCATGAGAAGTAGAACTTTGACTCAAGTAGGAGAGAGTTAGACTTGAGCACAAAGGCTTAGGGACAGCACCCAGGCCCTGAGTTCAAGCCCCAAACCACTATTCCACTTATACAGATGCAGGAACACACTCAGATAAGAGCCTTGGACCTTCCTGGTACACATCAGTAAATGACTAGGCATAGCCCAAGGACAACTGTTTCTTCCCACCCACCCAATCTGCCCTCGCTGGCTGCCCCTGGCCCTGCTCCAGGATACAGTTCACTCTCTTTTGAGGTTGCAGCAATACACATAAAACTTCACAGAGGCCAAGGTGACTTCAATCCTGCCGGTTACAGAGGTATCAACGGAGCAAGCAGGGCCTGGGAAGTTACAAACAAGGAGGAATCCCTCCTGCCCACTTCCTCTTCTTCCCTCATTCTACAATGACCAACAAGCCCCTCTTCACAAAAGGTAAGGTGGATAACATGCAGTTTAGTCTTTGCTTGCGGACATGTTGGGAGTTAGGAAGCAGATGGCAGGATAATGCTGTCCTGGCTGGTGTCTGTCCACAGGGGAACCTTGCCAAGAGACTGGGAGGGAAATGGAGCCGATCCGATGCCTCCCCTGGATCCAGCAACCAGACAGAAGGGTGCTAGAAGAACCTAACTTGGGGGATCCCTGAAGATCCACTTCTTCCCAAAAGGGATACATACTTCTCTCCAAGTGGCCTGCAAGATGCCCCTTCCAGCCCCTGTGAAGGAAGGATTCTCTTGACTGGAAAGTTCTTCCTGATATTTTCTTCCAGCTGAGCCTACTTGTGCTCCCAGGGTCTTTTTTCTTTCTTTATTTGAGACGGTATCTCCCTTGTGTTGTTAAAGCTTAAGTTTAAACTTCTTGCCTCAGCCTCTGTGTAGCTGGAACAAGGAAAGGAGGGAAGGGAAGAGAAGGGAGAGAAGCGGAGGGGAGAAAGACAGTAGAATGGTGGCTGGACTTCAGTGGCTTAAGCCTGTTATTGGAGCTACACAGGAAGCTGAGATAAAAGAAGATGGAGGTTCAAATCCAGCCTGGGCAGTAAAATCCATGACTTATCTCTAATTAAACACTCAAAAAGCCAGCAAAGTGGAGCTGTGGCTCAAGTGGTAGGGTGCGCCAGCCTTGAGCAAAAAAGCCCAAGGACAGTGGCCTTCAGTTGAAGCCCCAGGACTGACACAAAAAAAGAAGAAAAAAAGAGAGTAGAATGGTAGTTGTTAGGGGTTAGAGGAGGAGGATATGGGGAATTAGCATTAATAGGTACAGAATTTCAGTCTGGGAGGATGAAGAGCTTTGGAGAGTCACTTGCCTAGGATGCATGCCCTGGTTTGATCCCAGCATTGCAGAAACAAAACAGTCCCTGAGCTTTTTTTTTTTTTATTTTATCAAGGCTGACAGTCTATATCACTTGAGCTCCATTTTCTACTTTTCAGTAATTAGAGTTAAGAGTTTCCTGGACTGTCCTGCTTGGGTTGACTTTGAATTAGAATCCTGAGTTCTCAGCTTCTTGATTAGCTAGGATTACAGGTGTGAAACATAGGTAGGGTAGTGTGTGTGTGTGTGTGTGTGTGTGTGTGTGTGTATGTGTGTGTGTCCTTGGGACATGAATTCAGGCTCAAGGCTGGCTCTCTACCATTTGAGCCACTGACCCACTTCTGGCTTTTTGAGTGTTTAATTGGAGGTAAGAGTTTCAAGGATTTTCATGCCTGGCCTGGCTTTGACCTGCAGTCATCAGATCTCAGCCTCATTCGTACCTAGGATTACAAGTATTAGCCACTGATGCCCAGGTAAGGCACTTTTCTTTAGGGGAGCGGTATTCAAGTTTGAGCTAAGGGCCTGATGCTTGCTAAATAGGCATACTACCTACCTCTTAAACCACTCCCCCAACCCTTTTTAGCTTTAACTATTTCTCAGGTAGGGAGGGTCTATGTTTTTGCCTGCGCTGGCCTCAGACTTTAATCCTTCTACCTATATAGCCTCCCAAGTAGCTGAGATGACAGATGTACACTACCACTTCAGACTTGTTCACCGGGAGAGGAGTCTTGCCACAGTACTGCCAATCTCCACCTGCAGAGTAGCTGGATTACAAGAGTAAGCTACTTTACCCAGCTTAAGATGGTAAATTTTATGTTATGTACACTTAATTACAACCATAAGCGATACTAACTTTTTTTCCATCAGTCGTGAGGCTTAACTCTGGGCCTTGGCCTTGTCACTGAGCTTTTGGGCTCAAGGCTAGCACTCTACCACTTTGAGTCACAGCACCATTTCCAGTTTTCTGGTGGTTAGCTGGAGATAACAATCTCATGGACTTCCCTGTCCAGGCTGGCTTTGAATTGTGATCCTTAGATCTCAGCCTACTGAGCAGCTGGGATTATAGGTGTGAGTCATCAGCACCCAACTCCAATACCACTTCTTTTTTTTTTTTTTTCCCTCCATTGGCTTTGGGGCTTGAACTCAGGGCCCAGATACTGTCCCTAAGCCTTTTTGTGCTCAAGGCTAGTGCTCTACCATTTGAGCCACAGCTCCACTTGCAATTTTTCAGTGGTTAATTGAAGATAAGAATCTCACAGGGGCTGGGGATATAGCCTAGTGGCAAGAGTGCCTGCCTCGGTATACCCGAGGCCCTAGGTTCGATTCCCCAGCACCACATATACAGAAAACGGCCAGAAGCGGCGCTGTGGCTCAAGTGGCAGAGTGCTAGCCTTGAGCGGGAAGAAGCCAGGGACAGTGCTTAGGCCCTGAGTCCAAGGCCCAGGACTAGCCAAAAAAAAAAAAAAAAGAATCTTACAGGACTTTTCTGCCCGGGGTTGTCTTTGAACTGTGATTCTTAGATCTTAGCCTACTAAGTAGCTAGGGTTACAGGCATGAGCTATTGCACCCAGCATAATATCACTTCTTTTTTTAGAAAAAAATTATTTTATTGTCAAATTGATGCACAGAGAGGTTACAGTTTCATACGTTAGGCCTTGGGTACATTTCTTGTACTGTTTGTTACCTCTTCCCTCATTCCCCTCTTCCCCCCTCCTCCTGAAATATCACTTCTTCGATACCACTTTTTATACCACTTCATATATTTCTTACAAACTCTGCAAATACGTCAGGTGAAAGCAGAATCACCTACTATGTCCTGAGCACTGTATCCTGAGTCACAGTTAAGCAAGGTACGTAAGAATGACTCAGCTGCTACTCCTTAGTTGGGGTCCTCTTGCCTCTGTGCAGAGATTTTAAGATGGATCTGGGAACAATCTTAAGAAGCCCCATTCATAGTTTTGGCTTGGCACAGCCGTCAGTGGGATGGCTCAGAGTTATATTTCCTCTAGTGTCCTCATCCGAGTATTTGAGATAATAGTACTTAGGTCAGTCACCTATACCTTATCAGGTGCTTCTGAAGATGAAATGAATATTAATATGTATAAAGCACCAGATCCTGGAATATCAGTCCTATAAGTGTTTAATAGTACTATCTATACCAGGAGCAAAGATGCTGGGTTCACTCTATAGAATGCCTTTTTTTAAAAAAAAAAATTGGAATCTACAGCCAGGAGTGAGTGGTGGTGCATGCTAGTAACAGCAACACTCAGGAGGCAGGGGCAGGAAGATCATGAGTCTGAGGCTAGCCTGGGCCACTTCCAGTCAGCCTACCCATGAGACCCCGTCTCAAAAAAAATCCTTTTTTGGAATCGAAATGACAAAGTCAAGGAGCTCCCATTTTATCAAAGCTCCCTGGACAGCTTCATGAGTTTACAAATGAGCTAGCTGGTCCTCTGCCAGAAGCACCAAAACATACCAGGCAGATCTAGTTCCACACCCTCTACCCCACACCTCAGGGAAGAAGCAGCAGAGGCTCCAGGAAAGTGGGTTCAAGGTCATAGTGAGCCTGACTTTCTCCATCACCCTTCAGAGCTTCCCCCAGAGCTGACTGAATATACTGACAGCCTCCCAGCCGATGAAGGGTTAAACTAGAAAGTCATCCCTTCCCACTAGCTGCCTTATTTCCCCTGGACCATCATTTCCTCCAATAAAATCAAAGCAGGGAAGCATCAAGAGAGAAGAAGAAAAAAATCTCACACAGCCAGCACTGCTGCTGCTATAAATGTGGAAACCTACGGGCCCCAAGGAAATGCAGACCTTTTTCAAGTCCTTTAATTTTACTCTTTCCCAGAGCCTTGAAGGGTGAGACAATAACTCAGCCACAGCAAACAAGTTGGTAACCAGTTACCTGGAATCCTGCTAAGCAGATCAGTTAGGAGCTCAATAGTACAGTGTTTGCCTAGCATATATGTGAGGCTACTAGAAAGAGGGAAGGTGGGAGTTGCAGAGAGAAACAGAGAGAGGCAGACAGAGAAAATGAGAGAGAGAGAGAGAGAGAAAGTAATAGAGGAAAAGGAAGAAAATAAGAGACAGACGCAGAGAGATAAGAGGCAGGAGGCAAGGTGTTTTTTCATTCTAATACATCATGATATACCCCTGGTAGAAACCATTTCTTGCTAAGAAACTCAAAAAAATCCAACACAGGAAATATGAAATCATGACCTAGGTAAATCAGGAGTGATTATCCTACAAAAAGATTTTCATCTAATTATATAAACCTTATGAGAGGTCTCTGGTTTCATCTAATTACATAAACCTTGTAAGAGATCTTCAGTATCTTTTAAAATAACTGTCTTTCCTTATGCTTTGACAATATGCAGCAATTTGCAAAAATTCAGATCTCAAATATTTTAAGAAACTAATACACAAAGCAAAGCATAAGTAAATATTCTGCATATTTTAAAATGGAACTCTGGTGTATGGATGCCAGTAGAAGGCAATTAATAAATTATTCAATTAAGTGGATCATTATATTTTCAGTGTTTAAAATAAGAAATCTTGATTGCAGGTCTTTTTCGCAACCCAGATATTTGGCTAGCCTTAATGCTTTGATGTAAACTGTAAGCTTTTGAAACTTTTTTTTTTTTAAAGAACAAAATAAGACATGTTTTTGCTGGGTGCTGGTGTCTCAAGCTGTAATCCTAGCTACTCAAGAAGCTGAGATCTGATAAGAGTTCAAAGCCAGCCCAGACAGGAAAAAGACATAAAAGTCCCCCTCTACCCCCATATTGAGCCTTTGAACTGAGGACTTTGAACTCAGGACTTCATACTTGTTAGGCATGTTCTCAACAACCTGAGTCATGCTCTCTGTCCTTTTGCTCTTCAGTTTAATGTTCAGATAGTATATCAAGTTATTTTTGTCAGGGCTGGCCTTGAACCATGATCTTCCTACCTCTGCCTCTAGAGTATCTGAGGATTACGATATGTACCACCCACCATGTCTAACAATCTTTTTTGGCTGTACTTGGGTTATGCTCCCAAGCCGGTTTACTTTAGTTATTTTTCAAGTATGGTGTCATGTTTATGCACAGACAGGACTAGCCCACAATACTACTTACACTTCCTGTCTGGCTGGATGACAGGTGTTGTCCACCACATCCAACTTTTATTGGTTGACAAGGGGGCTTGGAAACTTTTTGCCCAGGCCTGGAAGTTTGATCCTCCCCAATCTCTGCCTTCCAAAATAGCCAAGACTATAAAGTGAGAGCCACTCTACCTGGTTTTCTATTTGCTTGTTTGTTCGTATTTTCTTTTGTGTATGTGCTAATCCTGGGCCTGGGTGCCATATCTGACCTTTTTCAATCAAGGCTAGTGCTCCACATCTTGAGCCACAGCTCCACTTCCGGTTTTCAGTGGTTTATTGGAGATAAACGTCTCTTGGTTTTTGTCTGCCCCTTCTGGCTTCAAATGTAAATCCTCAGATCTCAGCCTCCTGAGTAGTTAGGATTATAGGCATGATCCACCAGGGGCTGGCTGCTTTTTGAGACAAGGTCAAGCTTGGCATTAAACTTACAATTCCCCTGCTCAGTCTCCTGAGTAGTAGAATTACAGGTATACACTACCATATCCAGCAAGACATCTGTTCATCTAGAATAGCATAATCTCTCATTTAAACAGTTCTGAGAACAGAAATACTAACCACTTTTGTTTTTGAAATCTAAAGAACACATTTTTTTTCAGTATAGATATCAGGCAGAATTTATAGCTAAAACAATTCTACATAAAAACACATAAACACATATATATGTGTACCAAGGGGTACATATTTGTATGATGATTTGCCATAGGGGTAGCATTTCAAGTCCACTATACCACATCTTAACAACTACCTTGTGAAGATGGATTATAGACAAGAGCAACTGGGCCCCATAATTGTATGTAACCCACCCAATTATTAAGATGGTGACTGAGTTTACAAATCTAGTTCCTCTGAATATCTAATTCATATCCTGCTCTGATAAGGTGCTGTATTATGTACAAACATAACACATTCTAAATCTTAATTCTGGAATTAAAGACATTAGTATTTTAGAGTGATCCATATGTTTCTGGGAACTGGGTGTCAATGGCTCATGCCTATAATCCTAGCTACTCAGGAGGCTGAGATCTGAGGACTGAGGTTAAAAGCTGCCAGAATAGAAAAACTATGTGAAATTCTTTTTTTTTTTTTTGGACAGTCTTGAGGCTTGAACTCAGGGCCTGAGCACTATCCCTGGCTTCTTTTTGCTCAAGGCTAGCACTCTACCACTTGAGCTACAGTGCCACTTCCAGCTTTTTCTATATGTGTGGTGCTGAGGAATCAAACCTAGGGCTTCATGTATACAAAGCAAGCACTCTACCACTAGGCCATATTCCCAGCCCAAACTATGTGAAATTCTTATCTCCAATTAACCACCCAAAAGCTGGAAATGGAGATGTGGCTCAAGTGGTAGAGTACCAGTCTTGGATGAAAAAGCTAAAGGACAGTGCCCAGGCCCTGAGTTTAAGCCTCCATACCTGCATACACACAAAATATTACTAGGCTATAGAAATGTCGGTTTCATATGGTCAATCCAATACATCTCTGAATTGCCCAGCAATTCAATGAGGTCATTTGGGTGAAGCTGGCCCCTTGACAAAGGGACACTGACTTTGCTAATGAGAAAATGAGGCTTTTTTTTTTTTACCATCAGAAAGCACCACACATAGTTTTAGAGAAGGCTGCCTCATAGGTTACACACTCAGGACTGCCTAGCTCCCAGCTGGCAGGGAATGCAGCTTGCTTCTGGGAAGGCACTGAGACCGGGAAGGACTTGTAAGGACCACTCATCACCACAGCCACAGGTCATGGGCTACTTGCCAGACCAAAGTATGAACTGGAACAAAACTGCTTCCATACCTCCCCACAGCCCTGTGTCCTGCTCCTCAGCCTTAGACTATCTGCCCAAGAAGAACCTTTGGGGCACTGAGGCTATTTCCCTTGAGACAGGGAGGGTGGGAATAGGGCATCTTTCTGAACTTCTGTTTCTTCCTTTCCATGTTCTTGATCCTTGGCATGTGTTCCCCCACACCCATCGGCATCCACATCTTGGAGGAACGGGAGGGAGGAGGTCAGTACTTCCTTTCCTACAGAGAGGAATTGGGGCAGGGGGAGGGGGAATGGAGGAGGAGGAATTCAGAGGAAAAGCTGTGTCTGGGGAAAGATGTGGCACTGATACAGAATGACCCATTTAAAAGGGCCATGCGAGGCAGGCTGGGCTCGCGGGCTTTCAGCAAACTGAACTTGTATGTGTGTAAATACACATGGACGAACAACACTCCCCCCTCACATTCACACTTGCAAACTGTACCCACAGTTGCTGTCTAAGCGCTCATTGGAAGTTGCCAGTGAGAACTGAACTGCTCACGAAAATACCAGTACTCAGGAGGATGCAGCAAGAGGACTATACAGGAGACCCTGTCTCTAAACACTGCTATAACCAGTGCTACAAGGCCTGTGGGGATAGACATGATGGAGGAGAGGGATGGCAGAAGCATTCTTTCCTTCCTTCCTTCCTTCCTTCCTTCCTTCCTTCCTTCCTTCCTTCCTCCCTCCCTCCCTCCCTCCCTCCCTCCCTTCTTTCCTTTTTTTCTTTCCTTCCCTCCATGGTTAAGCAGTTATGTTCATTTTCTCTCACTTACTACATATCATTCCTTTTTATACATTTAGAAACAGACGCACAAAACAGTAACTTGCATAAGGTCACCCTTTAGGAAGTAGGCTCTATAGACCATGCCCCTGCCACTGCTCATCACTGTACCCTGCCATTGTGAGGGGCTAGCACATAGGAACTGTACTTGGATAGCTGTCAGCACATGTGGACTGAAGTCCTGATTATATAACTTCCATGTGACTTTGGGGAATCACCTAACTCCTCAAAGCCTCTTTTTTCTACTTGAGAATTTGAGAGAGATCATCTCTAAGATCTTCTTACTTAACAGTCTATGGAAAACAAGAAATTTCAATGGTCATGCATACCAGAGGCCAATTTTTTTTTTTTTTATCAGTACTAGTATTTGAACCCAGGGCCACATGCTTACCCAGTTTTCTTGTGGCCTGCTTCTAGTGACTAAATGTTTATTTTGGGTTTGTTTTTTTTTTTGTTTTTGTTGCCACTCCTGGGGCATGGACTAGGCCTAAGCACTGTCCCTGGCTTCTTTTTGCTCAAGGCTAGCACTCTACCTCTTGAGCCACAGTGCCACTTCTGGCTTTTTTTCTTTTTTCTTTTTTTCTATATATGTGGTGCTGAGGAATCAAACCCAGGGCTTCATGTATATGAGGCGGGCACTTTACCACTAGGCCATATTCCCAGCCCTTGATGACTAAATGTTAACACATTCTAAAATCACCAAGTAGGAAATAAGTAGAAGCAAGAGACATACATTCATAGGCTATGTCGTGATTAGAGAATATATGAACAGGTACAAGAGGGCCCCAGTTAAAATAGACCTGCAGAGGGGAAGGAATACATGTAAACCTTGTAACCAAGCACTTGCCTAGGCTGGGTGATCTCTAGTATTGTAATAGTCAGGTCCAGCAAAGGCAGAGGAGAAGCAAGGAAGAGCTGAAGGGAACAGGAATAACTCACCATGACAATGTTGGCCAGATGGGCAGAGACGAGAGCATACACCCCTCCAGAGGAGCCCACAACAGGGGCAGTCATGTCAGCCACAGACACGGCCAGAGACCCTAGTATAGAAAGATGGAGAATTGTCAAGAATGTGAGGCTCGGCTGTACCTGGGAACCCTACACAGCAAAAGCCTCCATGTCTTCCTCCTTTGATATCAAAGCTGCCTTGGAGCCTCCTACAGATTTCTTGAAGAATCAGTTTATGGTAGAAAATTGCACCTCATTCAACCTTCACACTTTACTCATGGGAACACAAGATTCAAAGAAGGAAAAAGTAAGCCAAGAGGATCATGAGTTCAAGGCCAGCCTGGGTTCAAGCCCTGTCTCAAAAAGAAGAAGGAAGGAGGAAGAAAAAGAAGATATGTGATTTGCTCAGAGTGGGTCCTGAATTATAACCTAGATAACCTGCCTCTCATTCCAAACTTCTACCTGACATTGTGCTGGTGTACGGTTCTGAAGTAGAAACAAAAACAACAACAACAACAACAACAACAAAAAGTGGCAGAAAGAGGAAAGAACTAGCTGCACACAGGCAGTGCATAGAAGCATTTTACGTCCATTCCTCCCTTCCACCCTCAAGGCAGAGAAAAGAGAAGGCTCTGAGCCAAGTCTCCTGGAAGTGCTGGAAGCAAGACTTGAGTCTACTCTGCCTGATACAAAACCTATCCTCTTCTTTTGTTGTTGTTTTCAGTGCTGAGGATAGAACCCAGGGCCTCAAAAATGCTAGGCCAGTGCTAGGCCAGTGCTCAATTACTGAGCTACATCTCAATCCAAAATGTGTGTTACTGATCAAAACCTTCAAGGCACTGTCCCCTTTACTTAGCTGTATCTAGAAAGCAGCATCACTCCCAATCTCCCTCTAGTTGAGAAAGCCCAAAAGACCAATAAGATCCCAAGTGGGGACTTTTCTGATGCAAAAATGTCCTTGAAAAGTCCTTAGGAAGATAGAGATGATGTCATACTGTGGGGGAAAGGGAGGTCTATGGCTTTTGGCCTAGGGGATGACAAACTTGCTCTGGAAGGAAAGCTGGGCAGAGAGGAGATGGGAAATTTATTGTTCTGGTCTCATTTAAGTGTGATCAATGCTTTGGCTTCCAGGGCAAGACACAGAAGACTAAAAATAACTGGGAGGTAGAGCCCAGGGCAAAAGAGGGTAAGCAGTGGCTGGCCTGGGTGAGTGAGCAGAAACCACCACTGGAAAATGCCTGCAGGCTCCGGAGCCAATTAGCTATTGGAAACAGACAGAGATTTGATTTCTGCAGGCTCAGGGGTGAGGGATTCACACCCTAGGACCATCTAGATCTGGACATGGAGAGGTCCCCCTACAGAATATCAGCATGTCACTGCCCATCTGCCTCACCCTAACCCCTTGTGAGCACTTTTATGGAAGAGATTCCCCACTACAAATTCTTAGTGTCAATTTCTCAGAAGAAAACCCCAAACTGTCATGAACTGAGGACTCCCAAAGTTCTTCTCCCCTCCCAGGGCAACTATAACTCTTTCTTTATCCCTTTCACGCCTTTATCTTGGCTTTAATTAGGTATTGATCTATTGTCAGATAACTTTCTTTTCTTCCTTCCTTCCTTTTTCTTTCTCTCTCTTTTTTTTTTTTTTTTAATGACCCAGCCACAGGGTCAGCCATATATAAGAGAAAGAAAAAACTCCCAGGGTGGCACATCCATAGGCAGGAATCTGCATGACAAAGGATTCCCACGCTTTCCTGGCAGGCTGTCTGAGAAGGCTGCATTGCAGGGCTGTGCAGGGCTGGTTGCCCAAGCCGCTCCTCATTAATTACCATTTGGACAGAAGAAGGCCCAGCCTCCCTGGCAAAGCAGCTCCCTCTTCCAGCTCGAGCATCATCTACCAGGACAGGCTACAGGCAGGCTGCAGGCAGGGCAGGGTCCCTGGCAGGGTCAACTTGCACAACACTGACCTTTCCTTCACCCTATTCATGATTTAGAGTCTTGATTCCTAGGGCAGGGGCCAGCTCTGGTCCAGTAGGCATATAGAGTGGGGTGTATATGTGGCTGGACAGTTGTATGACCTTGGGCATTGCCCCTGGATTCTTCAGGGTTCAAGTTTTCACATCTACAAAATTAAGTCTAAAGTTTTCCAAATTTTGAACAGTAAAACCTCCTTTCCAAAGGGAACTTTACTGAAGCCCTCTACCTACAGAACAGAGCAGAGCAGAGTATGGTTCTACTTGAAAGTAGGAGGGGAGAAGGGGGAGTAAATCTTGCCATCCAGTAGAGAGGATCTCTTCCGCTCTTCCAGCGGAATTCAATGATCCCAGGCTTGGCCTATGACTCAAGGGCTGAGGCTCAGATCCTGGTTCTAGATTCCTGAAGGCAGCAACCAGGCTTCCCTATGTTTCCTGCAAATGAGCTGGGGGATGAAAGGACTGGATGGGCCAAGCACAAACAAGGGGATATGTGCATATAAATAGAGTACCAAAGGTTATCCCAAGGCTTGACCTGATGTGCATGTGCGGGCCAAGCAAGATCACCTCACAAGTGAGGAACCTCGGGAATGACAGTTCCATATTCCACAGAGGTTGTGGGGAGAGCAAACCTTACTACTGCACAGTGATGGACCAAGGGGCTGGTTCTAATCAGGGCTACAAAGTTTTCAAAGCATGCTCTGGGGCCATGCCAGCACTCATGAATTGGGGACCTTGCCATGAAGCACAGCTTTTGGTAGTTTTAACTTGCAAAGTTTTAAGGCATAAGACAGGTGATTCTCCCAACATCTTCCTTAGCTAGTAGCAAAAATCCAATTAGAAATTGGCAGAGCAACTCTATTGAAGCAATGTAACCTTTATTCATGTGTTTTTCATATACTCTACCAATACTTATTACCTAAGAGATTCCAGGCTTTGGGAATGCACATATGGCTTTAATCTATATAATCTATAAGGAAAAACGGGTTGGAGGCATGGCTTAGGTGATAGAGCACCAGCCAATGAGCAAAAGCATCTGATACTGAGTTTGAGTCCTGGTCAGACAAAAAAGAAAAAAATAAAAGATTGGTGATGTACTTAAGACAATAGTTTTATTGACCAGAGTACAATATACACAAGAGATTCCATGCTGTAACCCCTTTGAGCAATCAACAGACAGTTTAACAAAATAAGTACCAGAAAGCTAAAACACATTTTCACTGGAGGTACAGGAACTAAGGAGATGGGGCCAAGCTAGTGAAGAGAGGAATGATGGGCTTATATAGTCATAATACCGAATGTACTTAGATGAAAATGGAAACTTGAGAAGAATGGGGATAGGAGGACTGGAAACGTAACTTAGCAGTAGAGTGCTTAGCAGTAGAGTACAATGCATGAAGCCCTGGGTTTGATTCCTCAGCATTACATAAACAGAAAAGGCCAGAAGTGGTGCTGTGGCTCAGGTGGTAGAGTGCTAGCCTTGAGGGAAGCTCAGGGATATGGCTCAGGCCCTGAGTCCCAAGCCCCAGGACTAGCAAAAAAAAAAAAAAAAGGATGGAGATAGGAAAGGAGGATGGAAGGAGTGAATGATCAGGATGCATTATACACTGAAATGTTAAATTGAAACCTCCTTATCCAACACTTTGAAGATAAAACACAAAGAAAAGATACTGGCTTTTAAAGTAGTTACATTGTTAGCTGTCATGATTGAGTTGCCTACTGGCCTAAGCATGGATTAAAAACACAAAGCTCACCCCAATTCAACTGGTTACTGGCTAAGCATATCACATCTCTGAATTGCCTGTAAAATGGGGGTGATAGCACCCACATCATAGAACTGTTGTGATGTACAACATCCAGGAGCCCTGTATCACACTTGTGGAAACTGTATATACACAGTAAGAGTGAGCCATTTTTGTTATAAAATGTGATGGCTTTGGATTGGTAATACTTTCATTAAGCAGGAATTAGAAGTAGGCTCAACACCTACCATATCACCCTTTGTTTATGATAATAAATAAAAGCACAAAGATAAAAGCCTACCTCTTGGCCCTCTTCACTCTATGGTAATGTGTATACAACAGCTTTTGGGGACAGTGTGAGTGTAAGCCCAAACCCATCACATCTGAGCTGTGTCTTTTTCTCAAGTGAGTTGTTCCTCTAAGCCTTGGCTTCAGGCTCTGCTTATGTGTGCACATGTGTGGGTGTTGGGGATTGAACCCAGAGCCTTCCACATATTAAACTTAAGGGCAGTATTAAACATACGCTCTACCACTAAACTACATTCCCAACTCCTTAAGTCTTGGGTTCTGTTATTTGTACCAAGTAGAAAATAGCACTACTTGCCACATGGGATGGCTGTGGAGGTTAGTTACAGCTGTACAAGGTCTCTCTCGCATATATCCAGATCAACTGACTCAATCCTGGAGGTCAACAGCATGATATGTGGTGACCAGAATGCCCTCTGGCCTGAATCAATGACTGAGGCAGCAAAGGCTTGCCCTTGGTTCAATGCTGCAGCCCCACATCCTCCCATTTAGGTGATGAGTCCTGCTTGTGTCTGTACTTCCCACTCTCTACTGACATCACTGGAGTGCTACCTGCCGTCTCTCTACTGTGTCATCTGTTCAGAGTGAAGTCTGAGTCATTCTGAATCTTATTTCTGTCTTCTAGGTTATTGGCACCCCCATCTAATTGACTACTAACTGCAAGTGTTACGAGCATCTTCCCTGTTCCCCACCATTTAACATCTGGGACTCTTGAGTGTCGAGGTATAGAAAATGAAGCTATAAATCCCTAGATGTCAGGACCCAGGGGTGTGTGGGAGGCTGAGAAAACGGGGTACAAAAAGGTACTGTTCCCTCCCCTCCTTCCCTCATCTTTCTCCGTCACTCCTTCTCCCTCCCTCCCCCCCCCCCTCAGTTCCTGGACTGAACTAGGAGCTTGGTACTTGCTAAATAAGCATTCTACCACTTAAGCACATCCCTAGCCTTATTATTATTATTATATTATTATTATTATATTATCATTAAGTAGTTGTACAAAAGGATTTCAACTCAACATGTCTGTTTATGAGCACAGTGCATCTTGATCATGTCACCCTTTCATCATCATCATCCCAGACCTTCTTTGTTTTTTTGCCAGTCCCGGGGCTTGGACTCAGGGCCTGGGCACTGTCCCTGGCTTCTTTTTGCTCAAGGCTAACCCTCTACTACTTGAGCCACAGCACCACTTCTGGATTTTTCTGTGTATGTGGTGCTGAGGAATCGAACTCAGGGCTTCATGCATGCCAGACAAGCACTCTACCACTAAGCCACATTCCCAGCCCCCTTCTTTAGTTTTTTGTGCCTGTCCTGGGGCTTGAACTCAGGGCCTGTTACCACTCAGGAGTGGTTACCACTTGAGCCATAGCTCCACTTTGGGTTTTTGGGTTTTTTTGTAGTTAGTTGGAGATAAGAGAGTTTCACGACTTTCCTGAGCTGTCTTTGAACCTTAATCCTTAAATCTCAGCCTCCTGAGTAGCTAGCATTATAATCGTGAACTATCAGTTCCAGGCTCCTTAGACCTTTCTTAAGGACACAACAGACTTGAGATTCTGGGAAAGGGTTATGAGGGCACTGTCTAAGGTCTAAACTGGTGTCACAGATAGAAGTAACAGATAAGAGCATCTTCTAGGTCAATGGTTCTCCAACTAGCAGACCAGTGTCACAGGGGCAGGGTGGGAACTTCCCTTTCACATTTCTGAGACCACTTCAGTGATTACCAAGGGGCCCTGCCTGGCTGGGATTTTTAAGGCCAAAACTGCCCAGATCTCTGATGATAACTTTAATGCCACTTAGAAAGGATTAAGATCTCACTTAAACATACCACAAAACTCTCTTGGGTACAGCTGTCAAGCTAAAGAGCTGAGGTGGCAAACCTTATAAAAATTTTTTTAAGAAAGAAAAAAAAGCAGTAAAGTTGGAAACCTAACAAGGGAGGATCCCTGGGGCTCAGAAGCTGGGCCGATAAGACTTTTTTCTGCAGAAATCAGCTCTGCCCCCCACCCCCCCAACTCATTTCTCCATTCCTTACTCTGGGAAGAAACTGCTTAAAGGTGAAGATCACCTGCCACAACCACATCTGTGCCAGGTGTCAGGCTGACACCCTCCACCCCCAACTTCTCCAGATGCCACATCCAGTTTTTCTGATAGTTAATTGGAGATAAGAGTTCCATGGAGGGCTGGGAATATGGCCTAGTGGCAAGAGTGCTTGCCTCCTACACATGAGGCTCTCGGTTCGATTCCCCAGCACCACATATATGGAAAACGGCGAGAAGGGACGCTGTGGCTCAGGTGGCAGAGTGCTAGCCTTGAGCGGGAAGAAGCCAGGGACGGGGCTCAGGCCCTGAGTCCAAGGCCCAGGACTGGCCAAAAAAAAAAAAAAAAAAAAAAAAAGAGTTCCATGGATTTTTCCTGCCAGGCTGGCTTTGGACTGTGATACTCAGATCTCAGCCTCCTGGGCAGCTAGGATTACAGGCGTGAGCCACCAGCACCTGTCACCACCCTGCACAATTTAAACAGCACCATTTTCCCACCCACAAGGCTCTCTCCAGACTTCTACATCCCTACAGAGACCCTTCTTCAACCATGATAGGACCAAGAGAGAGGTTAATGGACACTGTCAGTCTGCCTGTTCCAAATCCTGTACTCTGCCCCGCTTAGTCTCACCCATCTTTCTGTCTGGGCTCCTGGGAGGTGGGAGATTTGCCTAGAACTTTGGCAATGAGAATTCCATGTGTGACCTGGAAGCCTAGGGTTTGTCCCACCTACAGGCTCTCCCTCAACCCATCCTGAGAAAGTTTATCCCTTGGACACAGTGCCCACCTGCCTACCTGCCACAACGCCGGCCACATAGACAAGCCCGATGCGGGTGGCTCCATGTACCATCTCCAGGGGCACTCCCACTAGCAGCTGCAGCACAACATTGAGTCCCAAGTGTTCTACCCTGTAAAAGATCATACTTATTACTTCACTCAACAGACACCATGTGAAGAGAGGCCGAGGATTCAGGAGTGAACAAGACTCTTGTCTCTACCTCTGAGGAGCTCATAGTCTGTAGGGGAGAAAGACAATGCAGCCAGACTACTTTGGAAACAGCTTCCCAAGTGTTCCAGCTAGGACACACAAACAGGGCCCGGGTGGAAACTAGAAGTATGTGTCTGCCGCGGTGAGCAAGACTAAACACAGTCAAGAAAATGTAGCATTATTATGGGGTTCACATGCAAGAAGCCAAGGCTCAGAGAGGGGCACTGACTGATGTAAAGTCACATAACTAATTAGGGGCCTAGCTGGGATCTGCCTGACTCACTCTATCCTCTGGCCTTGAAGTTACCAGGGCACTCTACGTATTTGTAAAAACTGCTGATGCTGAAAAAGAAAAATGTTTTTGCCAGGTCTGATAGCTTACAACTGTAATCCTAGCTACTCAGGAGACTAAGACCTGGAGGATCTAGGTTTAAAGCCAGCCTGGGAAGAAAGTACACAAAACTCTCTACTCCAAGATAACCAGCAAGGGACTGGGAATTTGGCCTAGTGGTAAAGTGCTTGCCTCATATACATGAAGGCCTGGGTTCAATTCCTCAGCACCACATATATAGAAAAAGCTGGAAATGGCGTTGTGGCTCAAGTGGTAGAGTGCTAGCCTTGAGCAAAAAGAAGCCAGGGACAATGCTCAGGCCCTGAGTCCCAAGCTCCAGGACTGGCAAAAAAAAAACAAACAAACAAAACAAGATAACCAGCAAAAAAGTGGGGCTGGAGGTATGGCTCAAATGATGAGTGCCAGCTGAGCAAGCAAACCAAACAAGTATGAGGCCCTGAGTTCAAACCTTGCATGGTACTGGCAAAAAACACTTGCCAGAAAACAAAAGATGTTCTCAAAACAAGCCAAGCATTAAAGAGACTGCCTGTAACTTAATAATTTCAAGTCTTCCTTTAGATTTCATAGGGAAAGCTTCTCCTTCCTGGTATGAAAATGTCCCTGTTTCCAAAACTCTCAGGGAAGAGAGAAGAGATCCTAGACTTTCTTACCCTGCAAAGCTCTACCTTGGTACACTACAAGTCATCTGGTGCCAGATCTTGTCCCTCGATGAGTGGTGGGTCTAAGCCAAGTCTAAGTACTACCATAAAAGATCGTAAGGTTACTACTACTGTATTTAGTCAATGTGAGGCTTTCAAGTTTATAAACCACTTTAAAGTCCATTATCTCATTTAAATGGAGCTTACAGAAAAACTGAACAGCTCCCTCGGGTTGGCAGGGGTTTAAAACAAGGAGTCTAGGTTCTACTCTGGGGCACAGTCCTAGCCTGGTCAGCAAGGCATTGCCTAGAGGCTTACTTGGGCTATGGAGCTGACACATGGGCACCTTCAAGGTCACTCAGACAGATTGGGCTATGTCCTGAATCCCCACTATGCTGGGAATCTTCTGCTTTCTCTAATGTCCATACTAGTAGAAGGATTCTATGATGAAAAATGTCAGGAATATTCATTCACTGGAAGGAAAGGTTGAACGACAATGCCATGGGAAATCATAGAGACCTTCGAGGCTTTCTGGGTCTACGCCCTTGTAAAGACTCAGAGAGTAGCTGGGTGATGGTGGCTCATGCCTGTAATCCTAGCAACTCGGGGCTGGGGATATGGCCTAGTGGCTAGAGTGCCTGCCTCATATACATGAGGCCCTGGGTTCGATTCCCCAGTACCACATATACAGAAAATGGCCAGAAGTGGCGCTGTGGCTCAAGTGGCAGAGTGCTAGCCTTGAGCAAAAAGAAGCCAGGGACAGTGCTCAGGCCCTGAGTCCAAGCCCCAGGATTGGCCAAAAACAAACAAACAAACAAATCCTAGCAACTCAGGAGGATAAGATCTGAAGATTGTGGTTTGAAGCCAGCCCAGGCAGGAAAGTCTGTGAGACTTTTATCTCCAATTAATCACAGAAAAAGCCAGAAGTGGTGCTGTGGTTCAGGTGGTAGAACCCTAGCCTCAAGTTAAAAGGAGCTCATTGGCAGTGCCCAAGCCCAGAGTTTGAGCCCTAGGACCAGCCAAAAATGACTGAGAGACCAGGGAAGGAAAAACCCAGAGCACCTGCCTCACAATCTGAGTTTTTGCTTCTCTACCACAGCAACTTCTGGATTCTCAGGCACACAGCATTAACAGCTCACCTTGCTGGGCCCTCCCTAGATGTTGGCCAACTGTCCCTGTCCCTACACAAGTCAAGAGCCCTTTCCTCCAAACCTCAGACCTAGAGAGCCTTCCCAGGCTCGCCCTGGGCCTTAGGGGTCATAGCACCATGGCAGAGCACTTTCTTAGGAAGTGCAAAGGCCTCGATTTAATCTCAAACACTGAAAATTTAAAAAAAAACCTCTATGTATATGTGCATATAATCTCAACTCAGGTGATCCTGATCACTTACTTATCAGCAGGGATTCTTAGTGGAAAGAAGAGAGGTACTCACCCCGCGTGCATAAAGATGTACGTCAGGTAGCGCCAAGCCTGAGCCCGGAGCTGGGGATGGTAAACCAGCGAATTCTTTAGGAAGTGTGGATGGGTGACCTGCAGCACAAATTGATTCAGCGACACCCCATTGTAGAGGAAAAAGGCAACCTGCACAGAACGGAGCGGGAAGACTGTTTACTGCTAGGCATGACTGCCCAGAGATGTCTTTCATGTTGACCAGCAGTGGAGTCCCTACAGGAGGCTGTCATCCTTCCTTCTCAGAGATGACCAAACACATCCCACAGCCAGTGTCCACCAATCTCTCATCCTGTTTTTGTGTGTGTGTGTGTGCGCGCGTGTGCATGTGTGTGTGGTGGTCCTGGGCTTGAATTCAGGGCCCGGATGATGTCCCTGAGCTTTTCTGCTCAAGGGTAGTGCTCTACCACTTAAGCTACAGCTCCATTTTTGTTTTTTTTTTTGCAGGGAGAGATAGTTAATTGGAGATGAGAGAGTCTCACAAACTTTCCTGCCTGGGTTGTCTTCAAACTGCAATCCTCAGATCTTAGCTCCCTGAATAGCTAGGATTACAGGCTCATGTAGGATTAGTGGTTCATGCCACTAGCATCCGGCAAGTTGATTTCTTTTATTTTTGGTCAGTCATGGGGCTTGAACTCAGGGCCTGGGCACTGTCCCTGAGCTCTTTTGCTCAAGGCTGATGCTCTACTACTTTGAGCCACAGCTCTACTTCTGATTTTTTAGTGGTTAATTGGAGATGGAGTCTCACAGACTTTACTGCTGGAGCTGGGCTGGTTTTCAACTGTGATCCTCAGATCTCAAGTCTCCTGAGTAGCTAGGATTAGGCAGGTTGATTTCTTTAACAAACAAAAAGCATTGTGATAGAATACACATAGAATCCGCCATCGTAATCACTTTCCAGTGTTGAGTTTAGAGTTCAGTGGCATTAAATACATTCACATCAGGTCACTGTCGCCACGGTTATTTCATCTTGCAAACCTGAAATTGTGTTCCTATCAAACACTAACTCCCTGTTGCCCCTGCATATAACTGGAATCACAGTCAGTCTCCTTCCGTAACTGGCACATTTTACTTAGCATATTTTCAAGCTTGCAGTATTTTTGTGTTGTAGCATGTGTCAGAATATCCTTCCTTTTAAAGCCTGAATGATATTCCAGTGTTTTTGTTTTATTTTTAATTTATATGTCTTTGGACACTTGGGGGTATTGTGTAATGTTGCTATAAACATGGAGTGCAAATATCTCTTCTAGGCTCTGCTTTCATCTAATATATGCTCAGAAGTGAAATTGCTGGATCATATGAAGTTCTGTTTGTTTTGAACAAATGCTAGACTTTTTTTCACAGTGGCTGAACCATTTTACCTTCCTACCAACAGTCCATGAAGGTTCTGGGTCTCCCACATCTTCACCAACACTCCATACAAGTCAATTTTGCAGATGGCAAAAGCTTAAAATAGTATTTGGATTTTTTCTTTTAAAATACAAAATATTTGTATTTGTGTGTGTGTGTGCGCGTGCGCATGTGTGTATGAATGAATGGCGTGCCAGGGCTTGAACTCAGTTCCTCACATTCTTGCATGGCCGGTGCTCTACCACTTGACAGTGGTTAACTGTTGCTGGTTAACTGAAGATAAGAATCTCTCAGTTTTGTCTACCTGGGCTGGCTTTGAACGGAAAAATCTCAGATCTCAGATTTCTGAGTGGCCAGGATTATAGATGTGAGCCACTGGCACCCAGCCTGTACAGCATTTGCTGAATTTCCTGAGTGCTCTGAAATAGTGTGCTAGTCTGAGTGGTTTAGGGAAGGATTCTGTAAGTATGGTTTAGGTCAGAATTTTTAACTGTTCCTTACAGGCTTGCCTCTCACTTCCACATCACTCAATCCATCACTGACTATGAATGATACACGGACACCTGCCACTTTATCAGTGTTTGTTTTCAGAGTGGCCAGGAGGTTTAAAAGGGAAAAAGTAATATGGACCAGAGGCATGGCTCAAGTGGTAGTGTACCACCAGTCCTGAAAGAAAGACAAGTAAGAGTGTAAGGTCCTGAGTCCAAACCCTGGCACTGTTTTTCTTTCTTTCTTTCTTTCTTTTTTTTTTTTTTTGCCAGTCCTGGGCCTTGGACTCAGGGCCTGAGCACTGTCCCTGGCTTCTTTTTGCTCAAGGCTAGCACTCTGCCACTTGAGCCACAGCGCCACTTCTGGTCATTTTCTATATATGTGGTGCTGGGGAATCGAACCCAGGGCTTTATGTATACGAGGCAAGCACTCTTGCCACTAGGCCACATTCCCAGCCCCCCTGGCACTGTTAAAAAAAAAGTGGCAGGTGCCAGTGGCTCATGCCTAGCTAGCTATTCAGGAGGCTGAGATCTGAGGGTTGCAGTTTGAAGCCAGCTTGGGCAGAAAAGTCCATGAGACTCTCTCTTATCTCCAGTAAACTATTCAGAAAACTCCAGAAGTGATGCTGTGGCTCAAGTGGTATAGCACTAGCCTTGAGTACAAAGAGGATCAGAGAGAGTGCCCAGGCCCTGAGTTCAAGCCCAAGATCAGCAAAAGAAAAAAAAAGTGATGGCATATATCTGTAATCCTAGCATTTGGAAAAATAAGAAATGAGTTCAAGACTAGCCTGGGAAATAATAGTGAAACTCTGTCTCAAAATAATCAAATGAAAGTAAGAAAGTACAGAGTCATCCTTATGCCCATTACATGCAGAGAAGAAAGCTATAATTAGTGTGAGGTTAAGACTTTCTGGGCTAAGTCTGGACATGGTTTAGGCCCCTGGTGCTGTATCCCTGGGCTCTCTGAGAAGCTGTTCTGTCCACTTAACACCATGTGGGTGTCCTGGCAGCACATGCAGCTGCCAAGGCGATGGCATTGTTGTTGGTCCTCCAACAGAAGTTAATAAATAGACCAACACAGCGAGTGCTTGAAGAATGAGTCCAAGAATATCTCAGGAAAAAAAATCACAACTTTCACAATCTGTGCTTGGACGAAGCCATAACAACAAACAGAGGAGAGCTCTGGTCGGCAGAGCAGATTATTTCTGGCTTAGCAAAAGAGAAGGAGAAGGTGCCTCAAAGCTGATGGATCCCGCCGTTTGATTAGGCAAGAACTTTGTAAGAACATATGCAGAGGCGGTAATTAGGCCTGTGGCTTTGGAAGAAAAAAACAGTAGAAGATGATACTATGCCAAAGGGAAGTCAAGCATTCACTCAGGAGCTGGTGGGGTGGGCTACAGAGGTTCCTGGGTCAAACAGCAAAGGGAATCACCTTCTATCAAGGAGAATCTTCCGATTCTGGACAAGATGTATGTCTGACTCCCTAAGGGGAGGATGTTCTTTAAAAATGTTAAGCATGTTTTCACTCCTGTCACTGTAACTGACTTTTTAAAAAAAAATTTATTGTCAAACTGATGTACAGAGAGGTTACAGTTTCATATGTTAGGCACTGGATACATTTCTTGTACTGTGTTACCTCCTTCCTCATTCCTCCCTCCCCCCACTGTAACTGACTTTGGCACACTGGGTATTGTATGTACATTTATTGGACTAGGAAAAGGGAATACCAAAATGGAGAGATCAAGGGTAAAAGGCGAACCAGAGCAATAGCGATACTTACAAAATAATATCCTATAAACTATCTGTACAAACCGGGGGAGGGGAGGGAAGGAACCAGGGAGAGGGGGAAGGTGGGAGAAAAAGGAAGAGGTAACAAGTTTGGTAAGAAATGTACTCACTGCCTTACGTAACCCCTCTATACATTACTTTGACAGTAAGTAAATAAATTTAAAATTAAAAAATGTTAAGCTTGCATTTACTTGCTCATATACACTCTCCCAGAGGCATTTGTGTGATGCTTTTGTGTTCAGAAAGCACTCCAAATAGAGGCGACCTTCCAGATCTGGTTGCTTCTACATTACAGGTGGGAAATGGATCCTGGGAAGCCACTAACTGGCTCCCCTTACTCACCTAGGGTACTGAGTTTTCCTGGCTAAATCCCCAAATCAGTGAATCTACTTGCTGTTTCTGTTGCTGTTTTGGTAGGTGTGGCCCTATGAAGAATTGGCTGTAGCAAAAATTGCTTCAAGTAATCATCTTTGGATGGCTCCTTGCATTCAGAGATAGAACAATACTTGTAATTCACTACAATCCTGTTTGACTTGCAATGACAACTGCTATTTGATCCTAAACCATTAACCTTTGGAGGAGGAGCCGGTCCTCCTCCTGTCATGATCTCTGAGATCCTCTTGGCATAAAATCCTCTCCCCATTCAACCCTCCCCCAAGACTGAGCAGTCCCTGCCCCACCCCTGGTCCTTGCCTCCAGCAGCGTGATCATGATCATGAACCAGGGCGGGGGACAGCAGGTATAGCTGTCATAGTACCACTTGCGATCAATCTCTCGGGGCAGCGTTTCGTAGGCCACGTGGCGAATCAGGCGCTGAGACAGACTGAGCCCCTTCTCCTCCAGCAGGGCCTTGCTGCTCAGCCTGCGGTTGCCCTGCAGGATGGCCTGACGGAAGCTGTTGGAACGCTTGTTGCTCATCTGTGCAGGAAAAGGGATGAGGAGAGATTCAGAGCTGTGGCCTCGGGGAGCCCCACACCTACTTCCCAGCCAGTGTATTCCTTAGAGCAGGCTGAAACCCATATGTCCCTTTCTTCTCTAACAGTTAATAAGAAACAACAGTCCCTGAGCTCTTATGTTATGGCAGAGTTATTCTGAGTACCTCACATATGTTAGCACACTTGATGCTCACAAGTCATCTGTTAAATAAGGGCCACAAACAGGACACTGAGGCACAGCGTCAGGAAGCTACCACATTCAAATCCAGATCTTCATTTGTATTCACTCTAACCTTCTTCCATCTACTCATCTACTACCTACCCATCACGGTTTACTCAGCAACTAAGTGTCAGGATAGAGAAGTGACCAGCAGTTGCAGTTCAAAGTGACTGACAGCTGCTACAAGGACACACAGGAGGCGCTGGGTGCAGATGGCTCACGCCTATAATCCTAGGAGGCCCAGATCTGAGGATCACAAAGCCAGCCCAGGCAGGAAAGTCTGTGAGACTCTTATCTCCAATTAACCACCAGGAAATCAGAAGTGGACCTGTGGCTCGAAGTGGTAGAGTGCTAGCCTTGAACAAAAGATCTCAGGCACAGCTCCCAGACCCTGAGTTCAAGCCCCATGACCACAAGCAAAAAAAAAGGACACAAGAGGTAGGCCCATCTGTCCCCAAGTGGGGACAGCAGCAGCCAGGCCTTGCTGGAAGAGGTGCAGGTTGGGTGGGTGCTGAAGGCTGAGTAGGGCAGCATCCTCAGATATACATTCTCAGACAGAGCTGGACAGCTCTGTATGGAGGCCCTGGCAACCAGAACCTAGCCAGGACTGTGCTGCAGAAGCCACTCCTGGGTGCCTTTGGGACTTGTGACACTTGACAAGGCTAAGTGGTGGTGTTCCTCTTGGGCAGCCGTGGCATGTCCTCACTGGAGCCCTGGCTGCCTCAACCAGCAGTCAGCCGAACTCCCAGACCAGAGGCAGCTTTACTGACTCCCAGCTTCCAGGAGCCTGTAGATCCCACTTGCCTACCAGGGCTACACCCCAGAAGATCTGCGACAGGGGTATGGGGGTGGTGGTGAGGAGAAGCCCTAGAAACATAATTCTCCCTGCCCTGGAGCCCAGCTGTCCCATGGCTACTGAAGTAGGATTGGTCGGTGGACTTGGGACCCATGAGCTGGCAGTGGGATGTCAGACAAGATCTGATAGCAGATGCCAGGCAGGGCTGGCAAGGCTGGGGTTTGAGCCCCATTAGAGGAAGACAGCTGGGAGGATCTGGGTTCAGACAGGACCAGGTAGTGGGAACCTCTCCTCAGAACCCCTCCTCAGTCCTGAGCCCTGCTGCCCCTCACCTCCAAAATCTGGCATCAAGCCTACACCCTCCAACAGACCATCTCAAAGGAACCCTTCCACCATTCTATCCTCATTCCAGCAGCTCCAGAGTTGCGTAAATGCATGCAGGAACTGGGACTCACATGGGCACTGTTAGCCCCAAATGGGACTCCATTGTTATTTTGTAGCCCATCTCTTCATGGCGAGTTCATGGTAACTAGGCCTACCTCAGGAAGATAGAAACCTAGGCTTTGGGAGGATGAATCACTTCCCCATGGACCATAAGTAAATTAAATGGGCAGAACTCAAATCCAGATCTACTTGACTAAAGTCTACACTAGCCCATATGGAATTTTTACAATGAATGAGATACAGGAGCTTCTTTTTCTAAGGCTTTGGTGAGCAAAGTCCAGACCAGGTTTGAGTTCTTATTCATCCCTCAGTCAGGATCCCTCTACAGTATACAATCTGTACCCCTGTGCATGACAACACTGCTCAACTGTATGCAATATGGAGTGTGCTACTGAGGCCTGGGAAAAGCACAGGAGGGACTCTAGGCAAGGGTGACTTGTTCCACTTGGGTTGGGGCAAGAAAGATCTCACAAAAGATGCAGGGGCTTACCTGCAGGAACATTAAGAGACAACAAAACTTTCTTTTTTTTTTTTTTTTTGGCCAGTCCTGGGGCTTGGACTCAGGGCCTGAGCACTGTCCCTGGCTTCTTTTTGCTCAAGGCTAGCACTCTGTCACTTGAGCCACAGCGCCACTTCTGGCCATTTTCTGTATATGTGGTGCTGGGGAATTGAACCCAGGGCCTCATGAATACGAGGCAGGCACTCTAGCCACTAGGCCATATCCCCAGCCCACAACAAAACTTTCAAATACACTCCTTTATCAGATTCAATCCTTGATGCATCCCTGAATCAGTCTTTGGGTCCACTGTAGAGAAAGGACAACAGAGGCCCAAAGGATCTTTCCCAGTAGGTGGCAAAGGCATATTGAGGCTCAAGGCCCAGGTCTGCCTAACTTTAGGCCCTGCCTATCCAGAGCTTCCTCCCTGGTAAGTCTTTTATTTGTTAGGTTTCCAGAGCAGCCCAGTTCCAGCCAGAGGAGTACCAACAGTAGCATATCACTTGTTTTTGAAGACCTTCACTGGTACTCTCTAGCCTGGTACACTTTCACTGTGCCTTGAGACTGGGAAGGAATCTTGCTGTGTATACATGCTAGAACTATGCAGGCTCAGACACATGGCCTGCTGGGCTCCAAGTCACTAAACTCATTTCCACCATCTGTACTGTGAATCTCAACAACTCTCAAGTCCCCCTCTCAGCTCTGCTCCCTCAGGTTTCCAGGAGCTGTGCTCCCTGGGTCTGCTCTAAACAGCAGAAGATTACTCCATCCTTAAAAGCCCAACCATGAAGCCCTCAGCTGAGGGACTCTTATAGCCACCTACTGCCTGGGCACCCCTATCACGACAGCTAGTTTGCTGTGATGATGGCTATGAGTGGCAAGGGCTCCTCAATGGATGCCTGTAGAAGACTGGGTAATTCATACAGGTAATTTCACACTCCCTCCATCCATGTGTGACATGAAGAGAAGTGGATCACCTCTGTCACACCAACAGAGAAAGCAAGGGGAGACTGCCAGTCTTGCATTTATCTTGCTAACTCTTGCAGCATCTATCTGAGGAGGTCCTGTCCACTCACAGTAAATGTTGCCACAGTAGCCCCTGCAATGGCACAGCATTAAGCCTCAGAAGGAAGAAGTCTCCACTCTAAGACACCAGACTCAGCAGCCCTTCTAACAACATTTGTCAAGCGCTGGCCTCCGCTCATGGGCTGCACAGCTCCCAGGAATGTCTGACCTGTCTTAGCAACTTTTCCTACCAGCAACAACTTACTCTTAGTCATTGTTGTGTAACTGACCCCATTCCAAGTTTTAGGGATGGGCACTGGTTGACATTTGAGTTCATCAATACATCGAGAGGACTCAACCTAGGCAAGTGGAAGGGAGGAAATACCAGGCTTTGTGCAGGAACTGCCACAAAAACTGAATCTCAGCATGGTATGGCCTGGGGATGTGAGGGTTGTAACAGTGCAGCCATCTTGCTACCACAATGGGAGGGTCTGGAGCTTCTCTGCAGAAGGCAGAGCTGAGAGATCTAGACAAATCAGGGTCTCAGTGGTATCCTTTCACTGGCTGAAGCCTGGACCTCTTAATGCTGTGAACCAAAAGACCCCTTTATCTAAATCTCTTCCATACACATCTAAGCCACAACCCCCACTCCAAGCCTGTCTGGGGCAAGGGCCCCCGAGTACTCACCAGGTTGACAAAATCCTGGTAACAGATCTGCCCATCTGCATGGCTGTCAGCGAGAGCCAGGAGCACCTCTTTTTTGTGTGGGTCCAGCTTGGAGCTGTGGCTCTCCAGGAGGCTTCGAAACTTGCCTGTGCTGATGAAGCCTGTGTTCCCAGGATCAAACTGAGGAAGAAGCACAGAGAGCAATGGAGTCAGCAGGGCACACCCCCACCAACCCCCAGCACTGACGCAGGACCTGGATTTCCACCATCACTCACTGAGTCTGGGCCCCACCGTCTACCTATAGGTGGTATCTGGGACTGACTGTCTAGTACAGAGAAGGAGGCAGGCCCAGAGGTGTGAAAGCATCTTTCCTCTGCCTTTACTTCTGACAGTGGACAGTAAGACAGGATAAGGGTCAAGGCAGCAGGAAGGAGTTCCTTTCAGGAGATCTGATGACAGGTGAGGGAGGGGCTGAGCTAAAGGACTGAAGTAGGGACACAGAGGTCTCCCTGAGCAGAAGGCCTGGCATGGCTTGTACACCTGGACATAGTTCACCTGCTTGCCCTCCAGGGACCAACTAAGACCCATACAGGCCTGTTTATGTTGGGAGTGGTGTATGTTTCACATTATTTTCTATATGTGTGTGTGAGCACACATGAGTACACATGTGCACACATGCACACAATGCCAGTATTGGGGCTTGAACTCAGGGCTTCAATCTCTCACTTTGCTTTCTTGCTCATAGCTCATAATCTATCATTTGAGCTGCATCTCAAGTCTGGCATCTTGCTGGTTAATTGGAGATGGACTCTTGTAGCCTTTCTGCCTGGGATGGCCTTAAACCAAGATCCTTCAGGTCTTGGCCAACTGAGTAGCTAGGTTTACAGGTTTAACCATTTCCTTACCTTCTGAAGCTTTGCACATGTAGGTCCCTCCAACTAAGATTGCTTTTCCTCTCTCTTCACCCTGGGATTCACTATTCCCCAGTCCTCTGCCATCCTCTTTTCTCCCTTCTCACAAACAGCTCAGTATGACTGCTCACCTGTGCCCTGGATAGACTTGGGGCCTCTCACCCACACTGTCTCCAGCTGCTTTTTGACTCCTCACTGAACTTTGGTTCAGCAAAGGCTGACATTGCACCTCAACCCCAGTGTTCAATGTCGTCTGCATTATGGCCTCTCAGTCAAGATTTGTTGAATGAGTAGATGGGATATTTGGGTAGACAGGCACTCATTTTCCTTGAAGGCCTCATGGGTTCAGTTAGAAAAAGTAGGAGCTTATTCATCTCTCCCAAAGAAGATCTTAACTTTTCTGTCCCTTTTTCACCCACAGCCCACAAGAACCCTCATATGTACCCTGCCAGATGTGTGATAAGAGCAAAGGGCTCTCTTCCCAGGAGAGACTTGGGCTGCTTAGGTTTAAGAAGGCAACAGATGGGGCTCAGCGAGAAAGCACTTGCCTATCATGTAAGAGGTCTGGGGTTCAATCTCCCACATAGCAAAAATAAACAATAAAAGGCAACAGATACTGGGGATATATTGGGTAGAGACAAGGGAGTTTAGAAGGCTGAGACTGTGGGTGTGCACCACCACAGCCAGCAAGTTTCCCCTTTTCCTGGGTAAGGTTAATGAAGACTATTTTGGGAACACAGGTTCTGTGTGCAGCGTTTCTAAGACAATATAAGAATAATAGCCAGGGGGCTGGGGATATGGCCTAGTGGCAAGAGTGCTTGCCTCGTGTACATGAGGCCCTGGGTTCGATTCCTCAGCACCACATATACAAAAAATGGCCAGAAGTGGCGCTGTGGCTCAAGTGGCAGAGTACTAGCCTTGAGCAAAAAGAAGCCAGGGACAGTGCTCAGGCCCTGAGTCCAAGGCCCAGGACTGGCCCAAAAAAAAAAAAAAAAAAAAAAAAAAGAATAATAGCCAGAAGTCACAGTCACAAATGACTGACTTCACTTCTCCCCCAGAACTCCCCAAGAGGACATTTCTTTTTTTTTTTTTTTCATTTTACTTTATTTTTTTAAATTAAATTTATTTATTAATTGAACACAAATTTTTTGACAAGGTGTTGTGCAAAAAGGGTACAGTTACATAGTAGGGCAGTGTGTACATTTCTTGTGATATCCATTGGTCTTCCGATCTGTTTTTATACCAATACCAGGCTGTTTTTGTTATGATGGCCCTGTAGTAGAGCTTGAAGTCTGGTATTGTGACACCTCCTGCACTGCTTTTTTTGCCTAGAATTGCTTTGGCTATTCTAGGTTTTTTGCTGTTCCATATGAATTTATGGGTTGGTTTCTCTATTTCAGTGAAGAATGTGGCTGGGATTTTGATAGGGATTGCATTGAATTTGTATAACAATTTGGGCAATATGGCCATTTTCACTATATTGATTCTGCCTACCCATGAGCATGGGAGGTCTTTCCATCTCCTTGTGTCTTCTTTGATTTCCCTTATTAGATTTTTATAGTTTTCATTAAATAGGTCCGTCACGTCCTTGGTTAAGTTGATCCCTAGATACTTTATTCTTTTTTTGGCTACTGTAAATGGAATTGTTTCCATATTTCCTTTTCTGTTTGTCTATTGCTGGTGTACAGAAAAGCTGCTGACTTTTGTGGATTGATTTTGTATCCTGCTACTTTGCCAAATTGGTTTATTAGGTGTAGGAATTTGGGTACTGAGTTTTTTGGGTCCTTCAGATATAAGATCATGTCGTCTGCGAATAGGGATAACTTGATTTCTTCCTTGCCGACGTGGATCCCTTTGATGTCCTCCTCTTGACTTATTGCTATGGCTAGGGATTCCAGCACTATGTTGAAAAGAAGTGGGGAGAGTGGGCATCCTTGTCTTGTTCCTGAGTTTAGGGGGAATGATTTAAGTTTCTCTCCATTTAATATGATATTAGCAGTTGGTCTATTGTATATGGCTTTTATTGTTTTGAGGAATGTTTCATCTATTCCTGTTCCCAAGAGAACATTTCTAAGGAAACCTATTTTAAAATCCAGATATCCCCTGCCCCAGAATGATCTTTGTCCTCCTGCCACAGATAGAGTAGATCATACGATGGTCCTTGTATTACCGATGAAGAGAAAGGCGGGATCAGCATACAAGTGACTTGCCCAACAGTCCACAGACCAGGATTCCATACCCGGGAAGTTTAGTCTGGCTTTGAAGTCACTGCCTTTCAGCCCCAAGGGCTGCTTTACTGCTTAGATTCAAAACCAAAAGACTACAAAGTTGAGCACAGCCCCAGACCTAGAAGAGGCAGAGTTTCTTCTTCCAAGGTTCTATTCTAAACAGATTTCTTTCTTTCTTTTCCAGCAGAAAGAGCTGCTGTTTTGGCCTTCTTATTGCTCAGATGTAGAAACACAGAGCCTAAAGAAGAACAGACCGTGGCAGTGGCTGGCAGGGTGCAGCCTCTTTCATCCTTGAGGGCCACTTGAGTGAACCACATTTCCATCATGGGGAATCACTAGCCTGCCTCCACCTGCTCTCATGTGGGCCTTGGTGCTGTGTGGGCAGATGGGAGACAGGAGTTGGGGGCACAGGCCTGGGAAGATCCCCAGTGGGCCCTGCAGGGGGGCCATGGTCTGTAGCACAGCATGGAGTCTCTCTTGCCCCAGCATTAGGAAGAAGCCCAATGGTTTTGCATATGCTGGGAGCAGGGACGCCAATCCCTTCCCAGGGGCCTCTGGAAGATTGGGGAGGGCGATGGGTTAGGGGGCTGGAATCAGGCGACAGACAAAGAGCCACCTGCTCTCCTCCTGGCCCTCCCTTGTTTCAGGCTCCCTGCTGTTGTCCTAGTGACAGGGGCTGCCCCATGGCTCCCTGGCCCCCAGCCCCCACCCTGGCCTGCCTGCCCTGCCCCAAGCATATTACAGACTCCACACTGCAAAGAACAAGTTGGAACCAGGCCGAGCCTCCATTCTCTGCCAAAATTCTACCTTTCATGCCAGGGCCAGACAGGCTAGACAATGCGGGGGAGGGGGGGGTCACTGCTACCCTAATAATGAGGCCTCAGGGACTAGAGGATAACTGGAGATGGAGCAGGCTGACTGGGCTCCAGAATGCATGCAGTCACCACCCAACACCTGGGAAGATGAAGACCAGGGCAGAGGCTGGTGTGGGAGTACAGCACAGGAGGGCGGGAGTGGGGACAGAGAGAAGAAGAAAGGGACAGAGAGCCAGAGGGAGGGAGAAGATGTGCACAGAGGCAGAAGGTCCCAGCTTCGGAATGAAGCTGGAGGCTTCTAAGTAAGGCCACACCCCTCCAGCAGGGTAGCAAGGAACCAGGCAAAACCAGCCCCCACCAACCAGGGTTTGTATCATTTAGGGCAAACAGCTCTAGCCACAAATGCTCCATCTGTGAAGTGGACAGAAGCACTCCCAGGGCAGAGCACCAGGGCCTGGTCTCACTGGCCTCTATTTGCGGGGGGGGGGGGGGGGGGGGGAGGTAGGGGGCAGGGGGTGTGTCATGGGGCTTGAACTCAGGACCTGGGCACTGTCCCTGAACTCATTTGCTGAAGGCTAGAGCTCTACCACTGAGCTACAATGCCACTTCCAGTTTTCTGGTGGTTAATTGGAGATAAGAGTCTCATGGGCTTTTTTGCCTGGGCTGGCTTTGAACCTCAGATCTCAGCCTCCCGAGTAGCTAGGATTCCAGGCATGAGTCACCAGCACCAAGCTTTCACTGGCATCATTTGAATGAATGGAGGGGTACCTTTTCCTTGGGAGTTGTGGCCACCCTATTCAAAGCTTCCTTGTGGCCTGCACTGTGGTTTGGAGTTGTGAGAGGAAAGAGGCCTATAAATGCAATTTCCCTGTTAATAATGTCAGTAGACAGAGCAGAAAGACACTGAGTGAGGAGTGGGGTAGGCCCCCCAGACACTGAGTGAGGGGTGGGGTGGGCCCCCCCTCCCACATCTCCCACCCACCTGGGGATTGTGAATATGGCCTAGTGGCAAGAGTGCTTGCCTTGTATACATGAAGCCCTGGATTCAATTCCTCAGCACCACATATATAGAAAAGGCCAGAAGTGGTGCTGTGGCTCAAGTGGCAGAGTGCTAGCCTTGAGCAAAAAGAAGCCAGGGAGTGCTCAGGCCCTGAGTCCAAGGCCCAGGACTGGCAAAAACAAAAACAAAACACAAACATCTCCCATCCACCTGCCTCAGGCTTGAAAAGAGCTTCAAGAGGCTCCAAGGGGACTTCTAATCCCACCAGTGCCCAACTCCTAATCCTCTAGGTCACTAGCTCTCCCCAGTCTAAGGCTGCCCTCCCCCCAACACACACAGAGTGTCTCCCTTCTCCTCTGCTCTGCCCACCTAGCCTGGGGAAATTATTCACCACATTTTCTCAGTGTGGCTGCCTTCTGGAACTTCTTCCCACTCCTTGGGACAAGGTGGGGAAGAAATCCACTATCCTCAGCTGCTGTGTGCCATTTGAGGCAATTCATTCAACCACAGCACCTCTCTCATCAATGAAGCAGTAGGAGTGCTCCCTTGGGGAAATGAAAAGTGGGCATATCTATCCATGTGAATAGATACAAACTATATGTTAAAACGGGGGTGAAGAAAAGAAAGCCCCAGCCCATTCTTCCCAGGAAGGCAGCTGACCTCTCCCGCATCCTGGTACAGGAAAAGGGCAAAGGGGAAATTCGGGATCGGGATGAGATGTCTCCACATGGGGAATGAGACTTGTGCTGCCAGAGGGACCCAGTGGTACCAGAGACAGGGACAGCAGGTTAAGGACTCATAAATCAGAGGACAAATATTTAGCAAACCTCAGTGACTTTCAAACTATGCTACAGAGCTCTAGAGGCTGTGGGGCCTCAGGGGCCAGCAGCAGCAATGAGAAGACTGTTCAGCAACTCCACTCTGAACATGTACTAGCCCTCACCTAGAGCCCAGGTGAATAACGATGTAGTATCTGTGAGATATATGCTATGTTCAGGTGCTCTCTTAAGTCACCATCTATACTGGTTTTCTTGGGACCCACCTGGTTTATAACTATTCTCCAAACATGATTATTAATAGCCTCCCTTGATTCTGTGTCCTAACTTGGCTAGCAAGTAATAGGGTACCCCCATACTTTAAACCTCACAATGACTCTGAGATATTGACTACAATCCTTGGGGGGGACAGTGAATTGAGGATGAAGCCACAGACAAAAGTGGAACTACTCAAAGTTGATCAGATGGTAACTGTTTCCAGATAAAATTCATACCCAGGCAGAAGAACCTGGAGCCCAGTCCCCTCTTTGCGTGACCAGGATCCTGTACTTAAAAGGAGTTTAAGAGAACCGAGTCTAGTCCTATCATCCATCCATCTAACACCACCACACTTATTCTGTGGAAGGGAAAACAGATGCAGAGAATAAAAGGAGTCAAAGAATATAGCTCAAGGTCAGGAAGTGTGTTAGTGGTCCCTCCACTGGGCTCACTGGCTCCAGCCTTTCTTCTCTTTCTCCCTCTCGTTCCATTGTGTAAGTGTGTTTTGTGGAACCTTAGACCCAAGAAAGTACATGAGGTAAGGGTTCTGTGGGCCCCTCTGGGAGGGGTACAGTGCAAGAAACCACGATGAGGGCTCTACAAGGTATTACAGTGGAGAAACTTGTCTGCTTTGGTTCACTCTGACATCTGACCAAAGTGTCTTTTCATAGCCACATTGCAAGGAACACTCTTCAGGAGAAATGTATGAACCCAAAGTAGAGACTTGTTTCCCTTTTTGTGAAACCTAGCCCCTTTGTCAAAAGGCTGAGACCCAGCCTTTTGCTTCCAGCTCATCAATAGCACAGGCTCTCAAGGTAGCTGACAAAGGCTGTATGCTGCAGTCTTCCAACAGAGCTAGAAGTCTGTGGGATCCACAAGGTTGACTGGGGACACTTGGTCCCAGGAGAGGCTGAGTAATCAGTGAGCAGCCTAATGGGGCCACTGAGCTGAGCTCTGGGGGAAGGAACCCTACTAGAGCTGGGATTTGCCTGCTCAGCACCCAGGACAGCAGCCCTGCTTCTCCCCTCCCAGCTGCAGGCCAGCAAACCTGGCCAGCAGCAATAAAGCCTAAGAGAGGGGGAAACCCCGTTTATTTCATATCTATTATGTATTTGTGACTTGCACAAGCTGAATTTCCAGGACAAAACAATGTGTCTGCTTCCTGCTTCTAGTGCTCGAATTCTCTCTCCTGAGAAAAATTCTCCTTTCCCTCTCCTTCATCAGAGACGCCCAGGACCTCAGAGAGGGTTGTAAACACTCAAAATGAGCCAGAGGCAGCACCTGGAGCTGTCATCCAGCGAAGACCTCTGGGTTCTGGGCGGAGGGAGACCTGGAATCGGGGACAGGCTCCCATTCCCACCCTCACTGTCTCTTGTTTGTCCACCAAGGCAGAATGAGCCCTGGGAAAGGAGCCGGTTGTGTGTTGGGGCAGGGTAAGGTGTAGATCCTTGTTGCCATGACTCATCTGGGGGCTGCTTGCATCATTACCCAGCTACTGAGCAGAGCAGAACTAAAGAGGCTGCCCAGGGGTTTATGACTCAGTAGAGCTGTCCCCACCCAGCAGCCAGAGCCCACCAGGGAGCCCCAGCCCATTCATGGATATTTACAGCCCCATAAATTAGGTCCAGGCTGCAGCTGCTGAGGTCAGGAGGCGCTTGGAAGGGAGCAGAGCTTTCTCTTCCACTTCTCTTCCCTTGCAAATGAGGATGCTAATCCTCCTCAGACAGAATACCGTTCATGCCCTTCCCTTGACCTTCTCCCCCTCCCTGACTTTGCAAAAGCGTTCACAAACCTTATTTTCATTCCCACGCCAACCCTAGTTTGTGTGACTAGGGCCACGTAACAGATAAGGAAACTGAGGCACTGAGGAACCTGCTCCTGCTCTAACATGAGCAAGGAGTGGATTCCCAAAGGCCTTAAGCCTCCCTGGGAGGGGATGAGCAGTGGTCCTAAAACTACATTTTGGGTTGGTTTTTTTTTTCGCCAGTCCTGGGCCTTGGGCTCATGGCCTGAGCACTGTCCCTGGCTTCTTTTTGCTCAAGGCTAGCACTCTACCACTTGAGCCACAGCGCCACTTCTGGCCGTTTTCTATATATGTGGTACTGGGGAAATCAAACCCAGGGCTGCATGTATACGAGGCAAGCTCTCTTGCCACTAGACCGTATTCCCAGCCCCTAAAACTGCATTTTGATCCAGCTTCTCCAGATGGAGGCACAAGGGTGCTCCTGGTACTCCTGGTTCCCCTGAGGTTTGGCTAGGCTTATTCAATGATTCTCAGCTGTACTACTTCTGCTCCCCCAGATGCCAGTAACAGAGATTCGGCCCCACAGGAGACATGTCTCAAGGCCTCAAGCCAGGCTCTCAAGCATCCCTCCTCCCACTGATCATAGAGCTGAACCCCGGGGTGGGGGAGTGTTAGGGCTAGCAAACCAGTTAGGGAACCAAAGAAGGGGTGCATCCCAGGCTGGCTGAGTGGCTATACAAAGCACTTCCAGAAAACCACCTACTCTCCCCCAACACTTGAAAAAGAGGAGGAGGAGACTCAGACCTTTCTGGAATGTGTGAAGTGGAGACAGGTGGATACTGAGTCTGGGGATCAGCCTCCTTCCCTACCATGACCTCCCCAGAAGACCCCATTTCTCTTTAGTAATCCTAGTGCCATCCCCAAGTGCTCCCAGGCATGAACAGCAGCAGACCCTGAGAAGAGGTGGGGGTTGTGACTCAGAGGCAGTCCCTATGGGTACCAGGAACAGATGTAGTGCCCAATCTGACTCATCAGGCCCAGCTTGTCAGGGACCCCAGAGACTGAAGACATAAAGGTTTTGAGGAGGCAGCAGAAAGGGAAGTAGTCGGAGTAGGTTGGAGCAGGGAGGGAAATCTGATATCTGCCAGGTCTCTCCCCATCAGCCTCAACACTTGCCCCTTGCTGTCTTCTCTGGAAGCCCCCTAAAGGTTCCTCTGGTCCCTCAACACAGAGAGAGCTCAGTGATCCAAGAGGAGGGAAGGGAAAAGGAAGTGGGAGAGAGCCCAAGAGTAGACAGGCAGAATAAGGGGTCTTAGACTGTTTGTTTTGCCAGTCCTTGGGCTTGAACTCAGGGCCTGAGCACTGTCCCTGGCCTTTTTTTTTTTTGCTCAAGGCTAGTACTCTGCCACTTGAGCCACAGTGCCACTTCTGGCCATTTTCTGTATATGTGGTGCTGGGGAATTGAACCCAGGGCTTCATGTATATGAGGCAAGCACTCTTGCCACTAGGCCATATCCCCAGCCCAGGGGTCTTAGACTGTCTCCTGTGGACCTGCTGCCTCCTGCTAGAAGTCCTGGGGACAAGTGCACCTGCTGCAGAGGCTCCTTATTGTTCTGTGTCATTAGGCATCTCCTCAGGCCCTCCTCTACAAAAAGAAGGCACAGCACCTCACCCTGCTGGGCCACTGAGAAATCCGCATATGATGTTGGATGGATGTGCCCACAGTACATACTCAGTGTTTGCTCCCTCAGAGAATTTTTTTGTGTCTGGTGCTGGTGGCTCACACCTGTAATCCTAGATACTCAGGAGGCTGAGTAGCCAACAAAAAAAAGAGTAACAAAAAAAAAAATTTGTGTGTGTTGGTCCTGAGGCTTGAGCTCAAGGCCTTCCTTTGCTCAAGGCTAGTGCTCTATCACTTGAGCCAGAGCTCCACTTCCAGCTTTTTTTGTGAATAGTTAGTTTATTGGAGGTAAGAATCTCACAAATTTTTCTGCCCAGGCTTGCTGTGAACCATGATCCTCAGATCTCAGCCTACTAAGTAGCTAGGATTGCAGGCGTAAGCCACTGGCTCCTGGCCCCTCAAACAAATGTTTACCTATCCAGACCTCTGCTTTGCTTAAAAAAAAAAAAGTTGTGGGCTGGGAATATGGCCTAGTGGCAAGAGTGCTTGCCTCACATACATGAAGCCCTGAGTTCAATTCCCCAGCACCACATATATAGAAAATGGCCAGAAGTGGCGCTGTGGCTCAAGTGGCAGAGTGCTAGTCTTGAACAAAAAGAAGCCAGGGACAGTGCTCAGGCCCTGAGTCTAAGCCCAGGACTGCCCCCCACCAAAAAAAAAATTGTATGTAACTGTAACCCCTCTTTATATCACCTTGACAATTAAAAGAATAATCTCTGGGAGACCAGGCATGGTGCAGTGGCTGTAATCCCAGCCCTCACAGAGGCTAAAACAGGAGGGTCACAACTTTGAAGGCAGTGTGGGCTATGTAGCAAAAGGCCCTGACAAAAAATAAGAGGGCGGGCAATATGGCCTAGTGGCAAGAGTGCTTGCCTTGTATACATGAAGCCCTGGGTTCGACATATATAGAAAATGGCCAGAAGTGGTGCTGTGGCTCAAGTGGCAGCATGCTAGCCTTGAGCAAAAAGAAGCCAGGGACAGTGCTCAGCCTGAGTCCAAGGCCCAGGACTGAACAAAAAAAGGGGGGGGGTCGTTTCCACATCCACTTAATTTCCAGTCACCCTGGAGTTAAAGATCATTACCCTATTTTACAGAGGAGCAAACAGGCTCAGAGAGGTTACACAATCATCTGGAACCCAGATCTGTCACTACCCCCAAAGTGCTGCCCCCAATAGCCCATCAAAGCTTCTCCATGCTCTGTCTGCAGCACAACTTAATACTTTCATTGGAGTGTCAATGCAGACTTCCTGTCTGGGGGGATTAGCAAAGTTAGAGTCTCCTTCTCGAGTCTGGGAAACTCAAGTTCCCTAGTGGGAAGGGGACACTACCAAGTGACTTCTAAGGTTTTTCTTTTCTCTCTTACTCTTTTGAGTTCAAAAGCAATTGTGCTTTATTGATGTAACAGACAGAACTCTGCTCTAAACCTGTTTTCTTCATTAAACATTCAAAGATCTTAGCATCCCCACTCCCTTTCCCTCAGTATCAGGGTTTGAACTCAGGGTATCAGCTTGCTTGCTTGTTTTGTTAAGCCATTGTACTACAACAACAGATTTAATATCTATGGCAAGTTTATCATTACTGTTATGATAAGGTCTCCTGCACACTAAGCAAGTGTTCTTCTACATGCCTACCCTATGACAACTTTAAAACCTAAATATTTAGGGAAACCATGAAAGTCCCAAAGATAAGACCCTTTAGGGAGAAGCTGAGCAATGAACACATCAGACACTGGGAGACATGCTGGTGGCCTTCAGGTTTCCTGCCTGTGCTGACTCTGCAGCCTACAGGGAAGTAAGAGAGAGGGGGTAGCATGGATTGGCCCTGTTACATCCTGTGTGAGTAGACCAAATGCCAGAATGACTGTGGGGACAGGGGCACTTCTGAGGGGCTGGATCCACCCTGCTTTTCTCACTTCCAATCCCCACAAAAGACACTCTAGTAATTTACTGGAAGGGTGACCAATATAGATATAGTTTCTTTCTTTCTTTTTTTTTTTTTTTTTTGCCAGTCCTGGGGCTTGGACTCAAGGCCTGAGCACTGTCCCTGGCTTCCTTTTTGCTCAAAGCTAGCACTCTACCACTTGAGCCACAGCGCCACTTCCAGCTTCTTCTGTGTATGTGGTGCTAAGGAATCGAACCCAGGGCTTCATGCATGCAAGGTGAGCACTCTATTGCTAAGCCACATTCCCAGCCCCAGTTTCTTTAAGAGTAAATTTTGTCTAACCAGAATGACTCCCAGGCTTCTAGCCCTTGGGATCCAGTTAGCTACTCGACATGCTGAAGAACTATACAGCCTGGAAAAAGCAGGTCTAATCCCTTCCCTAACACTGAGGAAACAGAACCCAGGATGGGGATGGGGAGGGAGGGCATGCCAAATGGTATAATATCCCAGGCCACTGACCACTGGAAGGTGAACTCAGGTACCAGGCTTCTTTGCAAGGACTGACAAATACCATGTCTCTCTACCACTCTTCCACCTGTACTTAACCAAGTGGTGGTGTACTTAACCAAGAAATGCTGAGGGGGGGCTGCCTGCACTTCCTTTCCTTTGTGCACTTAACTTACCCCTTGCCAATTTAGTCAGGCCCAGAAGAAGAGGCAGGAAGGATAAAGCATTTCAGTTTTCAGAACATGATGTCCTGGGGCAGATGCTACTTGAGGTTTCACACCTACTCTTTCCTTGAGTGCTGTGAGCCATCTAAAGAGCCACATCTGCCAGAGGCCGGAGCCATGCTTAGGAGCAGCTGGCCTCAAACACAAAGCACCAGCATGAATTCTGTTTGGTTTTTGTTTTTGTTGCCAGTCCTGGGGCTTGAACTCAGGGCCTGAGCACTGTCCTTGGCTTCTTTTTGCTCAAGGCTACCAGCATGAATTCTGAGTGGGCTCCTCTGCCTCTGCTATACCCTAGTCCCTCCCTGTAGCTAGATTTTATGGATCAACAGCTAAACATTGAGTGCCTCACATTCTCTCTGCTTGGAATTGCTCTCCAGTTCCAAATTCTTCCCACTAAAAGTTCTCCATTCATCCAAATGGTTTCTTTTAAAATGTAAACACACACACGAACTGGCAAAGGAAATTAGTCAAATGTGAAAGACACAGAGAAAAAGCATGATACACTTTGTTCTAAGTTTTGATTCTAAATCTGGCAGAAGGTGTGAAGGGCTGGCTGTTTGGTGGTAGTGGCAGCAGTGGTGCCAGTGTGGTTCCCTCCTGCCTCAAGGCATCAGGCCAGCAGCTGCTATACTCTTGGGGGCCAGAGGGAGAGGGGGTGGCACTAGAAACTAAGAGACATGCTCTAGACAGTAGCTAGTCAGTGTTCCATAGCCAGCTCTCATGCAGAATAGCCCCAAACCCTCACCTCAAAACTGGCATGTCTTTCCTCCTGCAGTCCCACGTGTTCAGTCTCATTTGAGCCTTTACATCTAGCTGCCTCCTCAAATTCAACTTGTCTGGAACCATAAGCTGTTGGTCAACCCTTCCCCCACTTCTACTTTTCCCTTTCCTGCTAACTTCAGAATCTGTTAGATATGTGGTTCCTCTCAGCAAGCCAGGTCATTGACTATCTTCCCATTCTCCTTTTTCCCCACACTGTTCTATCTTTCCCTTTTCATTATCACCCTATAAGAGGTATATTATGGCTTCCACAAGTGTCTCCCAAAGGTCAGCATGTTAAAGGGTCGGTCCTCAGCTGGGAGCTATTGGGAATCAGGCAAACCTTTAAGAAGTGGGGCTAAGAAGGAAGCCCCAGGGGGTGGAGGTCGGGGTGGGTTAGCCTAAAGGAGACTGTGGAACCCTAGTCTCTTCCTCTCTTTGTGCTGTGGTCCTACGGTGAATGCATTTTGCTCTACCACACGCCTCTGCCATGATGTGTTCCCTTGTCACAGGGCCAACCACTCATGGATTTCAACCCCAAAAGTGTGAGCTAAAGCAAACTTTTTCTCTTCATAAGCTGACTGTCACAAGTGTTTACTATAGTCATAGAAAGCTGACTAATACAAGATACTTGTATCCATTCACTGCAGCAAGCCCTGACTAGCTTCTCACATCCCTACAATCCCCAAACAACTCCACTAAAAACCTTTCAAAGGCTTCCCTTGACGATAGCAAAGGTCTGGATCATGTTTTCATCTTTGTTTTCATATTTATCTCTCTCTGTAACCCAACACCTTTTGCCGGTCCAAATATACTGATAAAGTAGCACAAAGTTCGTGGCACAATCATTCCCATGGCAGGACTGCAGTGTTCACTATTCCTTCACATTGGGATACTTCCTACCTCCCTTCTTCCTGAACCATGGGTTAAAGAGTGAAAAGGAGGGCTGGGGATATGGCCTAGTGGCAAGAGTGCCTGCCTCGTATACATGAGGCTCTGGGTTCAATTCCCCAGCACCACATATACAGAAAACGGCCAGAAGTGGCGCTGTAGCTCAAGTGGCAGAGTGCTATCCTTGAGAAAAAAAAAAAAAAAAGCCAGGGACAGTGCTCAGGCCCTGAGTCCAAGGCCCAGGACTGGCCAAAAAAAAAAAGAGTGAAAAGGAAATACAGAGTGGCACCTGAGAACGAAAAGACCAAAAGAGAACCATTTCCTTGGTGAAGGTCAAATGTCCACCTCTGGCTCAATGCCAACTCACAAGCACTCCAGTTCCATTCCCCACAGGAAGACTCCAGGCACTGCAAATAATCACATGCTATTTCTCACTTGTAACCTCTCAGCCCTCCCCATTCCCGTAGTGCAGAATTAAAGAAATAGAATCAGTCTGTCTTCAAAGCAGCCCACAGTATCAGCACTCCCCACCCCCCCCAGTTCCCCATCCAAAGATGGCAGAGACTTTTCACTTCAGTGATGAGCAGGGACCTTCCATGGTGGAGGTAGAAAGTAAAAGACAGGCAGCTGGAGGGTTAACCCAAACCCATCCCCCACCTCCCCAGCTTCCCCCCAGCTGCAACAGAAAACTTCCTAGGCATTCAGTCCAATTTCTACATTGTGTAAGCCCAGCTATTGTACAGCAGGAGTTTTGAGGAGGAGGGAGGGAGGGATTCTCTCGGAGGAGCCCAAGGCCTCTCCCTGATACCTGGAGCACAGTGTTGCACAGAGATGCACCAAGCCACGCCCCCACCTGACGTCATCTTTCCAGAAGCACAGAGCTAGGGAAGCCCACGCAAGCTGGGAGACTGAGACTGATTTCAGGGAGGGGGGGGGGGTGTTAACTGCTCACATACCTGATCAAACAGGACTTTCCAGTGCTGGTAGAGAAGAAGGCCATGCAGAAGAGAAAGAGAAGAGAAAGACACACTTATCACCAAGGTCTCTGCAGCCCCCAGAGGTTTCTGACAGCCTCCCAGCTGCTGCCTAGGAATCAGAACTAGCTTCATGGATGGGGAGCAAGAGCTGAGGGAAAACCTGAGGAAAGCCCTCCCCCCAAATCAACAAAGACAGGGAACTTACAGTGGGGGACTAGGATGGAGGCAGTTCGTGGAGGGACAGGGATGCTTCTCAACTAAGGCCAAGAAAAGGCCTGTAACTGGTAACTTCTGCAATCTAAAGCTTAAACCCCATCTACTCTCGCGCAGGAAATGCATCCCGGGGTGCAACTCCCTCAGACTCTCTGTGGGGCCAGGAACGCACCCCTACATAATCGCTAACATTTTTGCTGGAAGGTTTGGTAGGAGGGGAGAAGGAAGTTTCCCAATTCTCTTCCGACGCTGGGTCTAAGTGGTGAGTACGGGAGAGTCTATAGGGCCGGAAGGAAGCGATAGGTTTAACCACAGAAGCCAGAAAGATGTGAAACTCCCTGGCCCATGCAGATTTGCTGGCTTTGGTGTCGCAGGTCGGGGAGCCCGGTTCCACTTCCAGCTCTCTACACTGCGGGAGGGGGCAGGGCAAGGGGTCTGCCTAGTTTTGCCACCCCTATCTGCTGGTTAACCAGGGGGAGAGGGGGAGCTTAAGCAACTACAGTTCCCACCATTTCCCAGGGCTGGATCCTTGGACTCCAGGACGAGCGTGCTGGAGACCCCAGCGGCAGATGGCAGGGAAGCCCTCTGGGGTAACCCCTCCGCCCTCCTCCCCTTCCCTCTCCTCCCCCAGGGCCCAGTCAAAGGCAGCAGCGCCGAGGACTCGATCGATCTCCTGAGCCCTCTCCAGGGAGCAAACCGACTCCCCACACTCCTCTCCCAGCCCCGGCCGGGCTAAGGGAGCCCGTTTGAATTCCAACCAGTGTCGCGTCAGGGCAGGTGCCTGGGCGGGAGCTAATCTGGGAGCAGGGAAGAGGGTCCCCAGATAGGTCTGCGTAACAGGGGGTGGGGGCTCTGCGGCGGCACAGCTGGGTTGGCAGAGTCCGCAGGTCGCGAGGGGGAGGGCAAGGGGAGCCACTGCCGTGACGCGGCCGCCTCTGCAGGCAGGCGCCGCGTCCCGGGCACTGCACCAGCGCGGGGAGGGGGCAGGAGCGCAGGGATGGGGTAGGAGCGCGGGGAAGGGGACAGGAACACGGGGAAGGGGGCAGGAGCGCGGGGATGGGGTAGCGGCGCAGGGAAGGGGTAGCAGCGCCGTGGAGAGGGGATAAGAGCGAGGAGGGGCAGCAGCGGCGGGGGGGGGCAGCAGAGCGGGGAGGGGGCAGCAGCGTGGGGAAGGGGTAGGAGCGCGGAGAAGGGACAGCAGAGGCAGGGAGGGGGGCAGCAGCGTGGGGAGAGGGTAGGAGCGCGGGGAAGGGGCAGCAGCGTAGGGAGGGGGCAGCTGCGTGGGGAGGGGGCAGCTGCGTGGGGAAGGGGCAGCTGGGTGGGGAGGGGGCAGCAGCGTAAGGACGGAGTAGGAGCGTGGGGAGGGGGCAGCAGCGTAGGGGGCAGCAGGGAGGAGGGTAGCTGCGGCGGGGAAGGGGGGCGGCAGCGGCGCGGAGAGGGGTTCAGAGCCATGGGGGGGGGGCAGCCGCGGCGGGGAGGGGGCGGCAGTGCGGGCCCACAGGTCCCGGGCTCCACGGCCGGGGCCGCGTCCCGCAAGGAAAGCCCGAGCGGGGGAGGGGAGGCGCGCGCGTGCATTTGGGGGAGCCCGGTTCTCCCCAGCCCGGCCTCCCCGGACTCGCCGCGAGGACCCGGTCAATCCCCGGCGCTCCCGCATCACCTTGAAACCTCCAAGTTCCCCCGCGGGGGTGAGACCGGGCGGCTTCCCACCTGGCGCCCCCCAGAAAGTTTGCGCGGCGCGGCAGGGGGCACTCACGTCGTCGGGCGCCGCGGGCAACCGCTCCTCAGCCTCGGGTTCCAGCTCCTCGATGCGCTCCGCCTCGGCGCCGGCGGCCACGGCGGGGCCGGGGCTGGGGTGCTCGCCCATGGCCACCGAGGGTTCCGGCGGCGGCGGCGGCGGCGGCGGTGCGCGTCCCGGGGCGCGGGGCTAACTTTGCGCCGCGGCGACCGCGCCGCTCCGGCAGCTCCGTGCGCGCCTCGCCGCCCCCGCGCCCGCCCCGCCGCCCGCGCCCGCCCCCATGGCCCTGGAGACGGCAACCGCGGGACGCCGGGCCCCACGCGGCCAAACTTCTCCGCGCTCGCCGCGCCGTACGGCGCCGCCGGCCTCCCGCCTCCGCCGCTGCCCCGCGCTCGGCTCCGAGGCGAGGGCGCCCTTGGGCCGGCCCGGCCCCGCCGCTCCCCGCGGCTCCCTCTCCGCTCCGCGCGGCCCCCGCTCTGCGCCCGAGTCTCCTCCTCCCCGCGGACTCCTCGGGGGCGGCGCGCGGGCGGGGGCGGGGCGGCGCGCGGGGCGCGGGGTCCCCGCCCAACCCCACCCGGACGCCTCCGCCCGGGCCGGAGCCGCGCTGCCCGGGGGAGGAGGGAAGGAGGGCTGGCGGCGGGGCTGGCGGGGATGAGGGTGCCCGGCCTGCCGGGACAGGGATGGGGGACTGCGCTGCCCTCCACCCGGTTACCATTAGCCTCACTGCCGGGGTGACGGTCACGATCTCGCAGAGGCAGCAGTCTGGTTTTCACTCTTTGGCAACCTCAGGGTTAATTAACTAGGAATGATTTGGGGCGGGATGTTGTGAGGATTGGATTCCCCCCCCACCACCACTCATGCCTTTTTTTTCCACCCAGATTCTGGAAGGACCAAGGAAGCCAGATTGGGGGGGGGCTGGGACCCCCAAACCCTAAACTTTGCCCTTCCTATACCCAAAGGCATGGAACTCTGCTCAGGCTTTGCCTGACCACGTGCAGCCCAGGAGAGTGCCCCACCTGGGGAAAGGGCACCACCATGGAGAAACTAAAAAGCAAAAATGCATAAGGGATCTTTTACCCCTGTACACAGTGCCCCCCACCCTAAGCAGAGGCTCTGCCTGTAACTGGCGCCAGTGCCCAATGGAACAGGTGCCCAGCTTGGCCAAGTAAGAGCTCACTCCTGGTGAAATCAGCCCCCCACCTGACTGTGCCCTTCAGCCCCTTCCTGTACCACCTTGGCCTCTCTCAACTTCCTGTCAGAAGCAGGCTCTATTTGCGAAAGTTGTGATGCATGCTCTCGGCTTTTTAAGGCAAACACATAACCGCAGAACGCAGTCAGGGGATCCAACCTGTGACCATCTCCCCCAGCTCCAACTGCTCCCCTTAAACCCAGAAGGAAATTAGCTCCATCCTAATTAGGTGAGTTCGCTACAGACACCAAATTTCATCTCGGTTTCTGAAAGTGTGATCATTTCAACTATTTTTATTTCTCACCACCTTCCTTCCCTCCCTTCCCTACTCTACTAACAAGTCAAGATCCTGCCAAGATTTCCTTGTAAATAAAACTGTCTGCATGGGTGTGATTTTGAAAGCAGCCTTCAGGGGGGACAGAAGAGAGACTGACTTCTTTGTGGAAAAAAGCCCTAAAGGCTGAGGGGCAGCTGGGGGGATGCTGAAGCCAGTGTGGCTGCCTCTCCCACCTCCCACCATCATTTGCATAATTTGGCTGTTTTCTGGCTTTGTTAAACCCAGGCCATTAGGTCTGGAGAGGTGTCCCTAGGAAGCCTGATAAGGGGGAACTGGATGGAGAGGGGCACCTACAAGCAGCTGGACAACCTTCTCACTCCAGCTGCTCCCCAGAGGCTTCTGTTTCTTTTCCAGCCCAGGGAAGGGACTTTAGCAGACTCAGTTCAACTCTGGAACATTTATGGAGCCCTAAGACCCTGCTCTTTTAAAACAGTTTAACAAAGGAGACAACTATGTTCAAACAAGGGTAAATCCCAGAGTTCAGAGGCTACAGAAGCTGTGGATTACAGAGAATAGAAGACTAAAGAAGTGGATCTGGGAAGGAAATCTTTCAAAAGGATGTACCCCAGAATAGAGGGACCAGAAGGTACTACAGCAATGAGAATGTTGAGCAATTTGGCTTGACTGGAAATTACAACAAAGCACCAAAGAGCCCAGCCTGGTGGCAAGGGTTGTGTAGAAGAGTCTGGGTTTCAGCCTAAGGGAAGTGGGAAGCCACTGAAGGACTATGAGAAGAGAACAACCCCTCCCACCCCCCACCCCAGTACTAGAGCTGAACTCAGTGTTTCAGGCTCTCTTGGCTTGCTGGTGACTGGCACTCTGCCACTTGGTCCACACCTCCAGCTCAGCTCTTTGCTGTTTAATTGGAGACGAAGTCTTTTAGACATTTCTGCCCGGGCTGGCTTCAAGCCACCATCCTCCAAGTCTCAGATTCCTGAGTAGATGGATTATAATTGTGAGTGCCCAGGTAGAGTAACATTTAAGATCTCTCCTTGTTGTGTACAATGGTACTGGCCTATTCTGCCAGCTATTTGGGAAGCTGAAGCAGGAAGTTCACTTGAGCCTAGGAATTGGAAGCTAGCCTGGGCAACCTAGACCCTATCTCAACACACCCTCACAAAAATGTGTGGTGGCTCATGTGTACTCAGAAGGCTGCTCAGTTCAAGGCCAACATGGAAAACATTCACTAAACTCCATTTCCAAAAATAACCAGAAAAAAGCACAACTGGAGGCATAGCTCAGGCAGTAGAGCACCAGCTTAGCAAGAATAAGGCTCTGTATTCAAACCCCAATAGTGCAAAAAAAAAATTTTTTTTTAAATCCCAAGATGGGCACCAGTGGCTCACGCCATTCTAGCTACTCAGGATGCTGAAGTCTGAGGATCACAGTTCAAAGCCAGCCTGGGCAGAAAAGTTCATGAGACTCATCTCTAACTAATGACCAAACAAGCCAGAAGTGGAGTTGTGACTCAAGTGGTAGAGTGCTAACCTTGAGCACAAAAACTCAGGAACACCACCCAGACTCAGAGTTGAAGCTCCCAGATCAGCACACACACACACACACACACACACACACACCCCTCTGATGGTAGTTCAGAGGATAGATAGGAGTTTGTCCTAAGCCTAAGGACAGGAGACCTGCCATCCAAAGAAATAACAAGGCTGGCAATGTGGCTTTGCGGTAGAGTGCTTGCCTGGAATGCATGAAGCCCTGGGGTCCTCAGTACCATATAAACAGTAAAAGCCAAACATGGTGCTGTGGCTCAAGTGGTAGAGTGCTAGCCTTGAACTAAAAGACAGTCCTCAGGCCCTGAGTCCAAGCACCAAAACAAACAAACAAAAAACACAATGGCAAAAACAAACAAAAAAACACAATGAAATCACAAGAGCAGTTAGAACAAAGGGGAGAGGAAGCCGGAGACTTTCTGAACTGTGTCTTGCTCCTCCACCTGCCTGTTAGGAACTGGTACCCATCTTGGCAGGCTGTGTCCCCAGAAGCCTCCTAGGAAAGAATCCTTGCCTCTCTCCAAATCCTCCCTTCAGATGACCTTTTTCCCCTCAGGGCCCTGCAGAAGAAGATGGCCATTTGGGCTTGGGATGAGTTCTCACACCCAACTGCCATGTTCCCAGTACTGACTTAGCTTCCCCAGTCATCCTATCCTTTTCCCCTTGGCCCCAGGGTGATCTATAGCTAAGAAAAGATTCCTGCTGCTCCCCAGCAGGCAGTGGGACATGGGGTCTGTGACCTAAGTCCTAGAAACTTCCAAGGGATGGGAGTGGCTACCCCTTGAGTACCTACTAGAGTACTAGCTAGAGTACCTGCTAGCTTTTGAACGCCTAAAAGACAGCCTAAGACAGACAAATCTAAGACAGCCTAAAGAGTGGCTTGTTCTGTGCTGGGATGGGGACAGAGAAGACAAATGGTCATGGTGTCTGCTCACTTCCATTCAACAGCCACCGTGGGTCAGGCACTTATGCCACATACAGCCCACCCTGGGAGAATGTTTGGAGTCTAATAAGAGACAACAGCAAACAGGCAATCAAGCTGATTGACCTTTATGCCCCGCTCTTCATTTTGTCAATGTTCCACACCTATAGCTTTTTTGTTTTTCTTCCTCTTTTTTTTTTCCTCTTATGATTCTGGGGACCCAACCCAAGGTCTTGTGCATGCTAGGCAAGGGCTTTGCCCTGACCTATGTCTCCAGCCCTATAACTTCTTTTGAAGTTCCCAACAAGATACTCTACAACAGTGCAGTACAAGATAATGGGGTGGACAGGTTAGTTTTCTGTCACTATAATGAGATACCTGAAATAAAGGGAAAAGGTTTAGTTTGGTTCCCACAGTTTTAGAGGTTTGAATCCGTGGGCCCCAGCAAAGCAGCAAAACATAGCAGGAGTGTGGGGTAGAACAAAACTGCTTACCTCACTTCATTGTACTGTAACAAAAGAGAGGAAGAAGAGGAAATCAAATTCCCATAATCCCCTTCAAGGTCTCACCTCCAAGGATCTAAAGATTTCCCAGTAGGCCCCACCTCCCAAATTTCCTACCTCCCAATTACTCCAAGCTGGAGACCAAATCCTTAACACAGAGACCTTTGTAGGACATTACATCTGAACTATAGCTCTGCGGAGGAGCCGTCCTAACTCTAAAGAGCCAACCTTTATTCAGGGGACCAGGAGGATAAAAATAAGTGCAGGGGGGAAAAATGGAGCAGAGCCAGATACCAGTGGTTCATGTCTATAATCCTAGCTTCTTAGGAGGCAGATATCTAAGGATCACAGTTTGAAGCCAACCTGGGCAGAAAAGTCCATGAGACTCTTATCTCCAAAAACTATTGAGAAAAAGCCTGAAATGGTGCAGTGGCTCAAGTAGTAGAACACTAGCCTTGAGCACAAAGAAGCTCAGACCCTGAGTTCAAGCCATAGGACTGGAAATAAATAAATAAAAGAAGGAGGAGGAGGAGAACTAGCTGGAACCGGAAAGTCTATGAGACTCTTATCTTCAATTAACCACCAGAACACCAGAAGTATAGCTGTGGTTCAAAGTGGTAGAGTGCTAGCCTTGAGCAAAAGAGCTCAGAGACAGTGCTCAGGCCGTGAATTCAAGCCCCAGGACTAACAACAAAAAGAAACAGCTTTAGGAGAGAGCCTGGAAGGGTTTCTGCAGGGAGGGAGCCACTGTGGCCAAAGCTAACTAAGTGGCTGAGCACAAAGTGACTGTGGCAAGATGGCTGGGGGGAGGACCTTGTAGAGAAAGTCCTTGAGTGCCAGTCTGAGGCTGAGCCTGGCTTGGCAGGTGATGGAGAGTGAAGATGGCTTGTCACTGGCAGAGCATTTTAGGAAGATTAATTTGGCAGCAGCTCAACAGTGCCCTTCAACCAGCACGATGTGAGTGCCCCTGATTTGCCAGACCCTGACCAAGGTGCTGAGACTACAAAGGGTTAGATAAGGGCCAAGCCCTGGCCTTCTGGGAGAAAATAAAATAATCTAATTACAGTTCAGTGGGATCATTGGGAGGGAAGAGCTGAGTGCATTGCGGGGGGGGGGGTCAGGGGGGCAGGTGCGGTGTCTCCCCAAGCAGACTCCAAGAGAGGAAGATCTGATGGTCTGGGCCTGGGAGCTTCACTAATGGGGCAGCCATTGAAAAGCCAGGAGGACGCACTGGACCAGAGGGTTTGTTTGTGGATACTTTGAGCTAATGAGAAGCTGGGCATGAACATGAAAGCTATAATTATCGCTCAAAGCAAATGGCAGCACCCAGAAAGGGAGTGAGGAGGGAAGTGGTGGCTTTTGCGTCAGAACCTCACTTGGCCCTCTTACCACCCTCAGCCAAGAACATACCCTCCAAGGCTCCTTCTGCCTCCAAAAGCAAGCCTAAGCTGACCTTCTCTGCACCTGTAGCTCCAAACTTCTGAGAAGCCAACAAATCAGCCCTAGGCTGCTGCCTTTGCCTGCCTGTCTGCCTGAGATGAAGACATAAGTTATTTTTGACTGAGATCCAAGCCTCGGCCCTGAATTCTTTTGTCTTCCAGGAATCCCCCAGTCATGTTTGAAGTCTGCAAGTCCAAACAGCAGACGCAGCTCTGGGAAGAGAACGCCACTTGGAGCCCAACCACCTTCCATTCCCTGCTCCAGCATTCTTCCATTAGTGCTGGCTGTCGGTGAGATCAAACAGGACAAGGCTGCTTAAACGGATTTTTTCCCCCTCCTTTTCTTTCGTCTCTTCTTTTCACTCCAGGGCCCCCGATATTCTGAGTAACTTAAATCATTACTGAAAGATGTTAGGTTCACAGACACCAAACCCTTTCAAAGGGAAATATAGGCACCCAAATGTTCAGCTCAGGAAAGGACAGAGGAAATTTACCCAATCCCAAGAATTAACCAATTGTTGCTGGGCACTGATGGCTCGTAGCTGTAATCCTAGCTACTCAGGAGGCTGAGATCTGAGGTTTATGGTTCAAATCCATCCTACGCAAGAAAGTCTGTTAGACTCTTATCTCCAGTGAACTACCAAGAAGCCATAAGTGGAGCTATGTATGGCTCAAGTGATAGAGCACCAGTCTTGAGTGGAAAAAGCTAAGGAATAGTGCGCAGCACACGCGCATGCGCATACCCACACACCACACATGCATACACCCATACACACACACATACACACAGCCAATTGTGTATTCAAGGAGGCTGTCAGCCAGTTTGCCAAGTCTCATGCTTCTTTCCATGGCTCTGTTCCGGGGCTCTTTGGGGCTGGGTTTTCCTATGATTACGTTTCCTGCTTGGTGAACACCTCATCCTAGCTCTGTGTCCCTCTGGTGGAGGCTTTTTCCTCCACCAGGCCTTGCTCAACTCCTCAGCCTAGATGATGAACCTGTCCTTCTCCTGAATGACTTTCTTCTTTTGACCTTCTACTATATTCTCTAAGTTTTGTCTTCCTGCTACTAGGATGTGTGTTCTTTGAAGGGGAGTGTTACAGCGGATTCAACTTTGCATCCATCACAATAAACAACACCACACAATAAACCACACTGTAGAAGCCAAACCCATGCCTATTTAATGAAAAACAGAGTGAGCCTCTCTTGATCTGACATGAAGTCTAATTACATAGTTATTGCTCTCAGCCCCCAACAAAAGACAAATTTTATGTTATGGAGAAAAGATTGTTCTGCATAATAACAACGACACGCTTGTGTGCCTGCTGCCTTTATTTCAAAATACTTCCACATTTGTCATTTCGTTTTCATCCTCAAAATGGCAGCACAGAAACAATGGCCTCCATTTTATAAATGTAACTCCTAAAATCTCTCGGGAGACCTAGAGGAGATTTGCTTCTGCCTTCTTCCCACCAAATTTCTCACTCTAAGAGTAAAATGCAGCTGGACATTCACGGCTCGTGCCTATAATCCTAGCCACTCAGAAGGCTGAGATGCTAAAATCTCAGATCCCAGTACACAGCTGACAGCTGTTTTGGGTCCCCTCTCCCCGACCCCCACAGAATTGCCTCTCCCATGAAGTGCTCTACCACTTGAACCACACGCTCACAATTCGTTTGTATTTTGTTTTCAAGATGGGGTCTGACTCACTTTGCCTGCGCTTCTGATCCTCCCGCCTCCATCTCCTAAGTAGCTGGGATTGTCTGGCTCTGTTTCTTCTTTCTTCTTCTGCTGGTCCTGGGGCTTGAACTCAAGGGCTGGAGCACTGTCTCTAAACTTTTTTTCCGCTCACAACTATCACTTTACCACTTAAGCCACAACTCCACTTCTGGCTTTATTGCCAGTTATTAGAGATGAGAGTCTCGTGGACTTTCCTGCCCAGTCTGATTTTGAACCATAATCCTCAAATTTCAGCCTCCTGAGTAGGTAGGGTTACAGGTGTGAACCACTGGTGCCTGGCTTTGCTTTGTTTCTTTCTAAGTGGTATGCACAGTGTCCCCAGATAAGCGGAGATGATTTGCTATCACTTATTATACACAAAGCCAGCTACTAGACTACCCAACAACCTGTAGATGCAAGGAACTGGTGAGATAATGATTTTCACCTGAGATAATGTTTTAAGCAGCACATGGTAAGTATTTTAACTAGTTATTTTTTAATTGAATTTTTTAATACATAACATTGAAATCTTTAATCCTTGATTATTTTCATTTTGAACTTTGACAAATATTTACAAAGACATGTGATAAATGAATGTGATACAATCTAACCTGACTTACATAGAAGGCTTGGAAATGAATTATTCTGATCATTCTCAATAGTTAAAATTTTTCCAGGGCTGGGAATGTAGCTTAGTGGTAGATGCTTGCCTTGTATACATGAATCCCTGGGTTCAATTCCTCAGTACCACATAAACAAAAAGCTGGAACTGGCACTGGATCAAGTGGTAGAGTGCTAGCCTTGAGCAAAAGAAGCACAGGGGTAGTGCCCAGGCTCTAAGTTCAAGCCCCTTAGCTACTCAGGAGGCTGAGATTTGAGGATCACAGTTCAAAGACAGCCTGAGCAGAAAAGTCCGTGAGACTCTTATCTCCAACAAACTACTCCGAACAAGCCAGTGGCTGTGTGGCTCAAGTGGTAGAGCACGAGTCTTGAGCACAAAGAGGCTCAGGGACAGCCCCTCAGATCTGAGTTCAAGTGTCAGAACTAGCAAAAAAAAAAAAAAAAAAAAACCTCAATACAATACCTTGATAGGTACTCATAGAAAAAGAAAAAATTGACAAATGGGCAAAAACTCATTTGTGTACCAACTGTGGAAACCCATTGTACAAACTCATTACATATATCCAAATCTTCTTGAGGAAAGCATAGTGTTTGTAATTACATTTTTTTTGTCTTAAATCACTATGTCTCACCAACTACAATTCTATGTCAAAATCTCACAGACTTCAAGTAAGATTCTCAAACATGGAGTACACTGATCATATCGGGTTTGTGTGAGCTTAGGTAAGAAAAATAATCAGCTTGGGGCTAGGGATATGGCTTAGCAGTAGAGTGCTTGCCTTGCATGCATGAAATCCTGGGTTCGATTCCTCAGTACCACATACACAGAAAAAAAAACAGAAGTGGCACTGTGGCTCAAGTGGTAGAGTGCTAGCCTTGAGCAAAAAGAAGCCAGGGACAGTGCCCAGGCCCTGAGTTCAAGCCCTAGGACTGGCCAAAAATAAAAATAAAAGAAGAAAGAAAAAGAAAAAACATCAACTCTTATTTTTACTAATCTCTAAAAACTTAGAAATCCTTCAGTTATGAACAGAGACGATAGACAGTAGTATTTGCTACATTATAGTCTGGAAGGGCCAAGAGCAGTGAGCTTCTAGGCCTATGGTGAACCTTACACTGGAAAGTCCTGTCCACAGGGGCAAGGACTTCACTTTGTTCACAGTAGCATCTTTGACTCCTAGAATGATTTTGGTACATAAAGGTCTGAAAAAAAAAAAAAAGAAGTATGCATTCAGCGAATGAGCCTGTCCTATTGACATTTCTGCAGGCCTGCGGAAGGCCTCACAAAGGTCAGAGTCCCTGGGCAATCTGCCCAGTGCCCAGCCAGCCTCGTAGGAGTTCCCTGGCCTCCTTTGGGGGAGAATGTCTGTGCAACCCCAGCCCTTACTCAAGGGAGGGCTGCTGTGAAGAACAGCTGGAAGGCTACGAGATGGACTTTCTGGTCCTGAGGAAGTGGTGGTAACAGAGGCAGCGCATCCTAGAGCTCCCTCTCCAGTATGGGAGAGAGCACCAGAGAGTAACACAGGAGTAGGGGCAGCAGCAACAGCAGCAGCTGCCTGGGAGCGTCGGGCAGAGGAGTGAGACAGTGGGCAGTTAAATCTGTTTTCCTCCTTCTCTCAGCCACACAGCCCAAGTGAGGTTGTGGGAGAACTTCTCAGTGCACATTGTAAATACCATCTGTCACACTGCCTGCCCAGACGTGGCCTTCCTCCCTGGAAGTAGAACATTTATTATTATTTATGCAGAATGCACCCTACTTAAGTGTTGGGCCACACCAGGAAAGGGAAAGAAAAGCCTGGAGAAGCCAAGGACTCCAGGGATCTGTCCTTCAGATAACAGCTGGCTGGGAAGGCTCGGGTATGTCTTTCTGAGATGAGAGGTTAACTGGATTCTCCTGAGCGTAGCATGGGCCCTAGAAATTAGGTGGTAATGGTCTCCAGCTTGGCTCCATCACCAGCTGCCATGTGACCTCAGGCCGTCACTTCACTCCCCTGGGCCTCCATTTTCTCATCTGTAAAGGCCAAGGTTAGATTAGATTATTCTGAAATTCATTTGCTACACCTCTACCCCTCCTTCCTCCTGCACTGGCCCAGAGGCTTGTTCATAGAAACTTGTTTATTACCCATCAGCCCCTTTTCCCAGGCAGGACACAGGAAACACAGCTCAGGATGTGATTCCTTAATACTGGATAGCAGGACCACGAGTCAGCAGAGCTGGGGTCAGAAGAGCTGGGCTCTTCAAACCCAGTTCTATTTAGCCTTGTGACTCTGAGGAAGACAAAGTTTCCTAATTTTTATTTTTATTTTTATTTTTTTGGCCAGTCCTGGGGCTTGGACTCAGGGCCTGAGCACTGTCCCTGGCTTATTCTTGCTCAAGGCTAGCACTCTGCCACTTGAGCCACAGTGCCACTTCTGACCATTTTCTGTATATGTGGTGCTGGGGAATCGAACCCAGAGCCTCATGTATACAAGGCAAGCACTCTTGCCACTAGGCCATGTCCTCAGCCCAAAGTTTCCTAATTTTGAGGGTTGTTTTTTTGTTTTGTTTTGTTTTGTTTTTTGTCAGTTGTGGGGCTTGAGCTGTGGGCCTGGGTGCTGTCCCTGAGCTTTTCAGCTCTACCACTTGAGCCACAGTGCCATTTCTGGTTTTCTGGTGGTTAATTGGAGATAAGAGTCTCATGAACTTTCCTGCTCGGGCTGGCTTTGAACCATGATCCTCATTTCTCAGCCTCCTGAGTAGCTAGGATTACAGGCATGATCCACCAGCACCCAGCTTCAGTTTTTGTTGTTCCAGTCCTGGGACTTCCACTCACAGCCTGGGCACTGTCCCTAAGCTTCTTTTGCTCATGGCTAGCATTCTACCACTTGAGCCACAGTGCCACTTTTGGCTTTTTTCTGTTTATGTGGTACTGAGGAATTGAATCCAGGACTTCATGCATGCTAGGCAAGCACTCTACCACTAAGCCACGTTCCCAACCCCAATTGTCAGTTTTTGTCTTTTGTGAGACAAGTAAGAGGGACTAGAAGGGTTCTGAAGTAGAATCTGTCTTCAAATTCTTTCATCTGTGGCTTTCCTTTACAAAACATGCATGATAAACATCTTTATGGACCAAATATCCAGACCCTGAGGTTAGGGAGAATTTTATCTCTACACTCGATGAGGTCTACATGAGATGGAAAAGACACACTGAAACAAACACAGGTATGACATGACAGGTATTGAGTAGACATGGGTGAAAAAAAAATAAAGGTGGAGGCCAAGTATAAGGCAGCTGTAAGAGGGTTCATGCAGGTAACGTGGAGTTGAATTTTAAAAGACCATGTAGCCAGGCACTGGTGGTTATCCTAGCTACTCAGGAGGCTGAGATCTGAAGATCACAGTTCAAAGCCAACTCAGGAAGGAAAGTCCATGAGATTCTTATGTCCAATTAGCCCCCAGAAAACCAGAATTGGAGCTGTGGCTCAAAGTGGTAGAGTGCTAGCCTTGAGCAAAAGAGCTCAGGGACAGTGCCCAGGCCTCCCCAACCGAACCTCTCCCCCCAGAAAAGACTACATACGAGTTTGTCAAGTAGATGAGGCTTGATATATTTTAGACAGAAGAACTGCATGTACTAATACAGGAAGGTATGAGTCTGCATAGAAACCACTTGGCTGATGGTGACATTCTGGGAGCTTGTATCAACTGTTTCCTCTCTCTTTAGAACCCCCCCCCCCCCAGCGAGGACTGGGTTGTGGATGAGGGCAGTTATGGTGGATGGCTCAGTGGACATCTCAGCCTATGAAGCATGTTGCCAAGGAGATGAGTGCCTCCATGAACAAACCTCTTCTTCCATCTCCTTGTCTGTATCTGCTCTCTGAATCAGAATTAGGAATGCAGGCTGAAATAGGGGACTGGCCTTAAATGGACTCAAGGTGACCCACAACTCTCCACATTTGCACACTATTAAGCCAGGTCAGAGGAGGAACATGGCTCATTACAAACTGGATGCAGAAATTGCTATGGACAGTTTTAGTTTGCTGGGCATCCTTTGTCTGGCTGCAGCATGTGATCTGTGCTACAGCTGTGGCAGCCTGTTGTGGCTCTTCAGGGAGCTGTCCAAGTGTTCTGCAGAGAGATGGAGTTAACCTGCCCCTTCTCTGTGAAGGACAGCCTACAATGGAAATGCGCTTTGCACAGCTTCTCCATCTGCTTGCTGCAGCTCTGGTCTGCAGCTCCTGTGCCTGTTCTGCATACTCCAAAATGCACAAGAACAGTGGAAAGGGGAGATGTATGCATTCAAGACCTTATTAGCTGTGAGCAGCTCTCTAGGCTGTGAGCCATGGGGTTAACTAGCCTTATGGGAAGCCTGGGGAAGCACCACTAAGCATTCTGCTGCCTTGGCTTGCTGCAACAATTTATATCCAGGAGAAGAAGGGGCCACAAGTCAGGGAAATACCAGGATAGTGATCCTGGAGGATCACTGGAGGATCCTGGAGGAGTGAGCTCGATTGCCAGATGGCTATTGGGGGCACGATTCTATCCACAGAGGGACTCTCTACAGAGGAGGAGGTCCTTTCATCTGAGAGTGGGGAGAAAAGGCGCTAGCAGAAGGCTCATTCATTATCCTAGGCTCCTCTGGAGGAGGTTGGTGGCTTGGAACACTCCCACGCTCGCTCGTCCTTCTCTCCTCAGAGCCTCTGCTATGACTGCCTGAAGCAGAAGAGGCTTATAGGATGGGGCTTCTTTCTCTAAACACTCCTGGCTCCGTTTTTCCAACACCTGCCACCTGTATGTTCTTTCCCAACTTAAGCCAGCCAATCCATCCTCCCCACAGCCAGCTGTCATTCTCTTTCCAGAATAACTGGGATTACATCACAGGTTGTGTGGCCAAGGCTGACCTGGGAAACAGCAGGGAGGAGGCTAAGAGTAGGTAAGTGGGTTTGAAAATATGAGTAAGTGGACATTTTAAAATGTCCTGCATTCACATGGGATTTCTAAGAACTCATTGCTTTGTTTTGCTTTTTGCCAGTCCTGGGGCTTGAACTCAGGGCCTGAGCACTGTCCCTGGCTTCTTTTTGCTCAAGGTTAGCACTCTACCACTTGAACCACAGCGCCACCTCTGGCCATTTTCTATATATGTTGTGCTGAGGAATCGAATCGAACCCAGGGCTTCATGTATACGGGGCGAGCACTTTACCACTAGGCCATATTCCCAGCCCCAAGAACTCATTACTTTTGTCCTGGCAGTGTCTGTGTCATGGACCTACGGATTTGAGCAGTTAGGGACTGCATCTGGCTGAGGTTCATAGCCTAAATCATGCCCACGCCCATGCCCATGCCCTCCCCGCCCCCCGCAGTCCTGGGGAGAAGGGATGAGTAAGTGAGCCGTCAGCACAGGAGTAGAGTCCCAGTGATGCCCTATTGTTGGTGGGGGCCAGCATCACCACAGCAGAGGAGGCCTTGTGGATAGAGGCAAAAATGCCTTCACTCACCCAGGACTCGTTTAGAGTCCTGTCCTCCTTCTTGTCACTTCTGTGACATTTCCGTGTCCTACCATGACCTCCTGAAGGACAGGGTGTTTTTATTAACACCTCACATTCTCTACATCCTAGAACCATGTCAGTCAGTGTGAGATAGAAGGTTTTGTGGAAAATATGTTCACTTATTTACCCAGATTTCTATATGTGTCTGGCAGGATGACCTTCAGCAAAAGAGGTAACCTCAGTAAGCCTGTTTCTTTGTATTTATTTCTTTATTATTCATTCATTTAATTTAGCTGTTTCTGAGGCTTGGACTCAGTACCTGGGCACTGTCCCTGAGCTTTATTACACAAAGCTAGTGCTCTACCACTGAAGCCACTGATCCACTCCCAGTTTTTTGGTGATTAATTGGAGGTCAGAGTCTTGTGGACTTTGCTGACTGGCTTCAAACCTCGATCCTCAGATCCTAGCTTCCTGAGCAGCTAGGATTAGAAGTATGAGCCGCTGGTGCCAAACTTTTTATTATTTTATGTCATATTTTTGTGGTGCTGCAGATCAAATCCAGGGCCTTATACATACAAGCTAGGCAAGGGCTCTAGCCTAGAGCTTCACCCACAAGCTGGTATCTTCCCTGGATGTAATACTATCCTGCTAGGAAGCCAGTAAAAAAGGGAAAGGAGAAAAAGATGTGGCATAGAGTAACATGGGCATGGAGTAGCATGGGCTCTCCTTCCTTCCCCCTGGATACAGTGTTGATAACATATATTATTTTAGAGATGAGCAAACCTTGGCATCTTTGTTGGATATATGCTCACATTAAAAAAATTGTATATGAGTCTTTTTTTTTAATCCAACCAAGTAACCAAAACTGTGGTTTATAACAGGAGGCAGCCACCCTGTGGAGGGCTAAAATAGTTTCCAGCAGATGACATATATATATATGTGTATATATATATATATATATATATATATATATATTATATATATTAGGGAAACAAACAGAAACAATACCACAGGGTCTTGTGTTTGACTTCTTTTCTCTCTTTGCCATAGGAAGTATATCGTTGGTGCCTAATAAATGCACACTAAAAGCTTGGCCTCCGGAGAAGACTGGCTGGGAGCCACGTCAAGTTCTGGAACCACAGTGTCCTCTAGTGGAGAACAGCAGCCATAGCATGCGGAAGAGCACACAGCGCCCAAGGGTGAGTGCATGCTCCTAGGCAGATGTATGGAAAATGGCTGTTTCCAAGAAGTGCCCTTCTGCATGTATGATTCAGAGACCACCACTGCAGTCACATTGGTATCTTCACACTCAGGTGTCAGTGGGATGCGTGATCCAGGAGTGGCTGCCTCAGATGGAAGAACACAGCACCATCTGTGAAGTGATTTTATGTTACAGAACTGCACTGGATTCACATCAAGTCTCAGGCTGTATATTCCAAGTCACAGGAACTATGTTGGCAGTTAAGAAATAAATAAATGTACAGAAGAATAATTGAGTGATAACAAAGAGATACTGTGAGAAAAAAATCAAACCAAAGAATGACCCGGTTTCTTCAGCAGTAATTTTTGTAATGGATTGGGTAATGAGGTGAATCATGTAAAAAAATTTTTTTTAATTTAAACAAGCCATTTTGAGAGGAAAAGGTTGCATAGACAGTTGTGGAAACCTGACTATCATGTGTTTGTGGTGGTACCAAGGTTTGAACGGAGTGTTTCATGCTTGCAAATCAGGCACTCAAGCTATTCCACCAGCAACTTTTTATATTGGTTATTTTCAAAATAAAGTTTTGGGGTTGGGAATATGGCCTAGTGGCAAGAGTGCTTGCCTCCTACACATGAAGCTCTGGGTTCGATTCCCCAGCACCACATATATGGAAAATGGCCAGAAGGGGCGCTGTGGCTCAGGTGGCAGAGTGCTAGCCTTGAGCGGGAAGAAGCCAGGGACAGTGCTTAGGCCCTGAGTCCAAGGCCCAGGACTGGCCAAAAATAAATAAATAAATAATAAAGTTTTGTTTATGCTCAGGCAGGCCTGGACTATAATCCTCCTATTTTAACTTCTCTTTGTTACTACGATAACCTATGCCAGCTATTGATCGATAGTCTTAAGAACTTTTATTGGGCTGGGAATTTGGCTTGGTGGTACAGTATTTGCCTAACATGCATGAAGCTCTGGGTTCGATTCTTTAATACCGCATAAACAGAAAAAGCCAGAAGTGGTGCTGTGGGTCAAGTGGTAGAGTGCAAAGGAAGTTCAGGGACAGTGCCCAGGCCCTGAGTTCAAGCTCCAGGACCAAACAACAACAAATATAAGAGTCTCACAGACTTTCTTGCCCTCAGGTCTATCTCAGCCTGGAGTAGCTAGGATTACAGGCATGAGCACTAATGCTTGGTAAAACAGTTCCTTTTTTACAGTACAAAGATCATAGTTGAATTTCATTTTTTTAAGATTCCTTGTAAGAATTATGAAAGGGGTGACACTGATCAAGATGCACTGTATTCATAAAGTGATTTATTGATTGGCAACTCCTTTGTACAACCATTTAATGATAAAATTTTTTAAAGGTTTCTTATGTTTTGGAGGTACATACTAAATTATTTCCAGAGGATATAATGTACTATTAGGACTTGTTCAAAATAATTGCGGAGCTGGTAGAGGAACAGGTGAAAAAATCCAAATTGAAAATTGTTGAAGCTTCTTCCTTTAAAATTTTTTTTGCCAGTCCCGGGGCTTCTACTCAGAGCCTGGACTCTGTCCCTGGCTTCTTTTTGCTCAAGGCTAGCACTTTACCTCTTGAGCCACCGCGACACTTCTGGCTTTTTCTGTTTATGTGGTGCTGAGGAATTGAACCCAGAGCTTCATGCATGCAAGGCAAGCACTCTACCGCTAAGCCACATTCCCAGCCCATTGAAGCTTCTTTAAGCCATTCACTCTAGCTGTATTTTGTTGTTGGTTTTTTTGTTTGTTTTGGTGCTGGGTCTGAGACTTGATCTCATGGCCTGGGCACTGTTCCTGAGCTCTTTTGCTCAAGGCTAGCACTTTACCTCTTTGAACCACAGTGCCACTTCTGGCTTTTTTGAGTAGTATATTGGAGATAAGTCTCAAAGACTTGCCTGCCTGGGCTAGCTTTGAACCGTGGCCCTCAGATATCAGCCTCTGATAGCATATATATGTATATTTCATATGTATACATATATGAATGAATATATATGAGCCTTATTCTGAAGCTTCCAGAAGAAAGGCACTGAATATATGACAGCTGCTGTAGGATGGAGTGTTACAGATTGCTTTTATCTCCACACCTAAGTAGTGTGCTCAAAATCAGTGACCTGCTCTGCTTTACAACTATACACTTGAAAAAACGTCTGTTCTTTTATTTTCTCCAGGATAAAAAGAAGATACCAGGACAGACCTTTCAAAGGGCTGCTTTGACAAGGGCCGTGACTCAGGGAGCCAGGTGCTCCCATGCAGTCTAGAATTTCCCAATGATCTACAATCCCCTCTCTTCAGCAGTGAAGCCTGACCCGCAACTTCCCAAGGAAACATGCCAAATGTCAGAGCTTTGGCAAGCAGCAAACACAGAGGTGGGTGAAGCTCCTCCTGCCTTTGAAGCCCTCACATTCCCCTCTGCCACCAGCTTACATAAACACAGCTGTATCAGCAGCCCTCCAGCTGCCAACACTCCGAGATGATATTGGGTGATTTTCCTATCTTGGCTAAAAATAAGTCTCAGGCTCTCCTGGGCATCTGCAGGTGGTGTGCTTGCGCTGCCATGCTGGGGATTGGTTTCTCAGGATGTTGTAATTCAGAAATACGGCAGTGCCTACATTGAGTCCATGGCTGAAGCTCTGCTCCTTCCCTCAGGGAGTGGTCACAGGTAAAATTACCAAGAAAGCCTTCCTCATGTCTCTAAAGGCCTTTGCTCACTGGATACCAATCTCCGACAAGGTATGGCAGATGGGACAGGGCCTCAAGTCCCAGTCCCACTACCTAGCTGACCTGTGACTTGTTACTCAAACAAGCTTCAGTATCACCATATTTATAATGGGGATGATGATCATATCCATGCCTCTTGGCAATAATAACTTAATGGTACATGAGAAGGACTTTGGAAACAGTACTATAAATGGGCTAAGTATTCTCTGCCTTTTTCTTTTTGTTTGTTTTTGCTTTGCCAGTCCTGGGCCTTGGACTCGGGGCCTCAGCCCTGTCCCTGGCTTCTTTTTTGCTCAAGGCTAGCACTCTGCCACTTGAGCCACAGCGCCACTTCTGGCCATTTTCTATCTATATATATATGTGGTGCTGGGGAATCGAACCCAGAGCTTCATGTATACGAGGCAAGCACTCTTGCCACTAGACCATATTCCCAGCCCCTGCCTTTTTCTTTTTTTGTGAAGGTACTAGAGCTTGAACTCAGAGCCTCTGCCTTTCCTTTGGCTTTCTTGCTCATGGCTGGAACTCTGCCACCTGAGCCATGTCTTTAGACTTGTATTTTTATGGATACTTAAGTGGTAGAATCTTGAAGACTTCTCTGTCCTGAATGGCTTTGAACTATGATCCTTCAGGTCTCAGTCCTCTGAGTAATTAGGATTACAGGTGTGAGCCACTGGTACCTGACTAGTTTTTTTCTTACTACACTCCCCCACCTATCTCCTTTGGATTGAGAGACTCTCATGTAGGTCTTTTACCCAATAAATATTTTAAGTGTCTGCTATGTGCTATGAGCTGGAAATATAACAGAGAAGAAAGGAGATGAATCAGGGAGCTTTAGGAGACTAACAAACCACAAAACTGATTATATATACAAAAGAAGATAGTGTAGCTGGGTGCCCTAATATTGTGGTAAATTCCTGGATTACCAGCACTTGGGAGGCACAGAGAGGAGTTATATGAATTCAAGGACAGCCTGGGATACATAATGAGACACTGTCTCAAAAAAAAGGTATAATTTGTAAGAGAGTAATGATAAGCACTGTACATAAAACTAGAGCAAGAATTCAGTATAGGAATGCTCTGTGCCCATAGGATGGAGGACGGAAGTTTAAAGGAGGGAGGACCTCACTGAGGTGACAACTGAATAAGCCCAGAAGGAGGTAAGGGCCAAGGCATATGTATATATGGGAAATGAACGTTTCTACCAGAGGGAAAGCAAGGGCAGAGGTCCTGGACTTTGAATATGTACACCTATCAGTGGGGAGAGGAGTGAAGGCAGGCAATACAATCAAAGTGGCAATGGATGAAGTCAGCTGAAGCCATCTAGGGTAAGGGTTTTGTCAGCCACTTTATTGTCTTTTAGCTAGGTGACAGGAGCTCACACATGTAATTCTAGCTATTCAGGAAGCTGAGATTAGGGTTCGAAACCAGCCCACATAGGAAAGTCCACAAGACTCTTTTGTTTGTTTTTGGGTTTTTTTTGTTTTTTTTGGCCAGTCCTGGGCCTTGGACTCAGGGCCTGAGCACTGTCCCTGGCTTCCTTTTGCTCAAGGCTAGCACTTTGCCACTTGAGCCACAGAGCCACTTCTGGCCGTTTTCTGTATATGTGGTGCTGGGGAATCGAACCCAGGGCCTCATGTATACGAGGCAAGCTCTCTTGCCACTAGGCCATATCCCCAGCCCGTCCACAAGACTCTTATCTCCAATGAACCACCAAAAATCTAGATGTGGAACTGTGACTCAAGTGGTAGAGCACTAGCTTTGAGCAAAAAAAAAAACAACCCTCAGTCCAGTTCTGAGTTCAAGCTCCAGAACTGGCACTCTCTCTCCCTCTCTTTCTCTTTCCCTCCCTCTCCCTCTCTCTCTCTCTCTCTCTCTCTCTCTCTCACACACACACACACACACATACATTCTCTCTCTCTCTATATATATATATTCCATTCTACACATTTTTATCTAGATAATACCCAACCTAAAAAGTCATTGTAAGAAGAGAATACTGTAGACTAACACATTTCGTGAACACAGATTCAAACGTTCTTGGAATTTAACAAATCCACTGTAATGTACATGAAAAGGAGAATACATCAGTGACCAAATGGAACAATTCCCAGGGATGCAAACTTGGCTTAAGTTTTGAAAATCAATGTAATTTACCATTTTAACAGACTGGAAAAAAACATGTGACAATATTAATAAATGCAGAAAATTGCCCAACAAAACAACATCTATTCAAGATAACAACTCCCAGGCGATTGTTATATTGAGAAAAGCAGGAAGTCAGGCAAAGGGGGAAGCAGGGAGAACAGGAAAGCTCATTCTAACAATCCTGCCAGAGAAAGATAACCTAGTCATGCATGTGGTAAAAGTGCCTGTGCTCTGGTTATTCTGAAGTGAGGCCCACAAAGATTTGCTAATGGAATGGCTGTTGGGAGTAAGAGAACCAATAAGGATGATATTTTTAGCCTGAGCTAAAAATAAAGTTGTGGTTAAGAATGAAGGGGAAGTTGGTGAGAGGAGGAAGTTTCTGTGGGCTAGATCAAAAGTGCGATCTTGGACATGTCAAATTTGAGATGTACATTCAACATTTATGTTAAAATATCCAGGAGGCATCAGACATATAAATCTAAAGATGAGATGATACTTAAACTCTAATCCTGGGAATCTTTGGCATATAGCTGGTATTAAAATCTTGGAGAGGGCTGGGAATATGGCCTAGTGGTAAAAGTGCTCGCCTCATATACATGAAGCCCTGGGTTTGATTCCTCAGCACCACATATATAGAAAAAGCCGGAAATGGAGCTGTGGCTCAAGTGGTATAGTGCTAGCCTTGAGCAAAAAGAAGCCAGGGACAGTGCTCAGGCCCTGAGTCCAAGCCCCAGAACTGGAAAAAAAACAAAAACCCAAACACATAAAATCTTGGAGAGCAATGAAATCATCAAAGTCCTATTCAAGAGGAAAACAATGCCAGGCACCAGTGACTCATGCCTATAATCCTAGCTACTCAGGATGATGAGATCTGTGGATTGAGGTTTGAGGCCAGCCATAGCAGGAAAGTATGTGAGCCTCTTATCTCCAATAATCACCAGAAAGCCAGAGTGGATCTGTGCCTCAAGTGGTAAAGCATCAACCCTTGAATGGAAAAAGCTAAGGGACAGTGCCCAGACCTTGAGTTCAAAAACAAAATACCAACCAATAGGAGGGGCTGGGAATATGGCCTAGTGGTGCTTGCCTCGTATTCATGAAGTCCTGGGTTAGATTCCTCAGCACCACATATGTAGAAAAAGCTGGAAGTGGCGCTGTGGCTCAAGTGGTAGAGTGCTAGCCTTGAGCAAAAAGAAGCCAGGGACAGTGCTCAGGCCCTGAGTTCAAGCCCCAAGACTGGCAAAAAACAAAACAAAACAAAACAAAACAATAGGAAAACAATAGCTTTTTCAATAAGGAGTGCAGTGGAGATAGCATGTATTCATATATGCAAAATATCCACATACTAAAGAATGTTGTGGGCTCTCTAGTTCATATAAGGTGTGAAATTAACTCAAAAGATCCAAATATAAGAGCTAAACCTTTAAGAAGAAAACAGGTATAGGGGGCTGGGGATATGGCCTAGTGGCAAGAGCGCTTGCCTTGTATACATGAAGCCCTGGGTTCGATTCCCAGCACCACATATACAGAAAATGGCCAGAAGTGGCGCTGCGGCTCAAATGGCAGAGTGCTAGCCTTGAGCAAAAAGAAGCTAGGGACAGTGCTCAGGCCCTGAGTCCAAGGCCCAGGACTGGCAAAAAAAAAAAAAAAAAAAAGAAAACAGGTATAAATTTTGGTGGTTTGGGACTGGGCAATTGTTTCTGGAATAAAACCACAAGCAACAAAAGGAAAAACTAAGTAACTTAGAATTCATCAAAACAAAAAATGTGTGGGACTACACCACAGTAATAGCTACATGATAAGCATGTGAGGCTCTGGGTCAAACCACCAGCACCAAAACAAGACAAAACAGAAACTTAGGTGCTTCAAAGGTTACTATTAAGAAAACGAATAATGTAGCACGTGTTTGTGCCTTTAATTTATAAAAAACATTACTGACAGGTGCAAACAGTAAATCCTCTTTTGCAGTCTAGAATTCATCATTATGAGTTTTTGGTACACGTAAGAAGGAATATAGACAGATGCTAGAAGCCCATGCTTGTAGTCCTAGTTCCTCAGGAGGCTGAGATCTGAGGATCGGGTTTTCAAAGCCCCAGCAGGAAAGTCATTAAGACTCTTATTTCCAATTAACCATCAGAAAACTGGAAGTGGTGCTGTGGCTCAAAGTGGTAGAGCATTAGCCTTGAGCAAAGGGGCTCCGGGACAGCACCCAGTCCCTGAGTTCAAGCCCCAAGCCCCCCCCCAACAAAAAGGAATAAGTATATGATTTCTACAATAGTTGGTAATAATGGGGGTTTGTTAATTCATGCAGGTTGACTTTGTGAATAATGTTGATGTAAAAGCTAAAAAAAAATTCTTTTTAACGATAACTCAAAGGGGAGAAAAACCTTTCTTTGCCAAACATGTATAGTGGGGTGTTCTAATAGCCACATCAATGAGTCATCTTGGAAAGGGATCCTCCAGTTTCAATGAAGCTTCCAAATGACCACAACTCTACCAATAGCTCACAATCTAATTAGAGATCTCGAGTCACACCACCCAGTTAAACTTTTTCTATGGTTAAGGGTGCAGCTTAATGGTAGACCCTTTGCCTAGCATGTGTGAGATACTAGATTTAATTCCCCAGCACCACATCTCCTCCAATTAGCACCTAATTCCTGACTCTCAGAAACTGTGAGATCACAGAGGCAGGATAGGATAAGGCAACAAGGAAATTAGAAATAATATTGTTATGTTTAATGTACTAGGTGAATTTCCTTTGGCGTACCCCACGTGGTTACTGTATATGATTTTGGTACACTGGATATTGTATATATGCTTACCTGAACTAGGAAAGGGAAAGAAAAATGAAGGAGGGTGTAACAAAGATGACAAGAAATGTACTCACTACCTTATTATTATGTAACTGTACCCCTTATGTGCATCACCTTGTCAATAAAATTTAATAAAAAAAGAAATTAGAAATAATAAAAGAATATTTAAAGAGTCACAATGAGAAAATGGAGAGGATTATAGAAAGTAAAGCTGAAAAAACAGCAAGGGTAGCAAGCATTCCTCCCATCACCTTCTTTCTTAGAAGCAAAGTATGTGGCAATCTCTCTAGAAGAATTGTTTTAGAAAGAAAGGGCCCAAAGATTGCACCCATTGTCTCCATGTTTTGAGTAGTAAGAAAACACATCCTAGGCCCCTCTTCTCCATGGCTTTGAGTAATAATAGACCTATCCTATCCCATTATCTCCATGCTTGGGAATTAAAATTAGTTTCCTAGATGAGTGACTCCATATCCAGGTAAGGATTCAAGGCTCAGAATGTACAAATATATCTGGGGAAAGGACTGACATTTTGAGCCCCTAATAGGAAGTATTCTCTCCTTTGATTTCTATTTTATCCTCCTTTGCAAAATAAATCTTCCTTTTTGTGTGTGTGAAGCACCTCAAAAATACTTTTTGTTGTGGATTTCAATTTGTGGTGATGTGTGTGGAAATCTACTTGAGGATTTCCCCCTTCTTTTTTTTTTTTTTTTTTTTTTTTGCCAGTCCTGGGCCTTGGACTCAGGGCCTGAGCACTGTCCCTGGCTTCTTTATGCTCAAGGCTAGCACTCTGCCATTTGAGCCAGAGTGCCACTTCTGGCCATTTTCTATATATGTGGTACTGGGGAATCGAACCCAGGGCTTCATGTGTATGAGGCAAGCACTCTTGCCACTAGGCCATATTCCCAGCCCCTCCCTTTTTTTTTAACTAGGGGATTATCCATACCTTTTTCCTTTCTCTGATGACACAAGTATCTATTTTTAGCTGCTAACTTTGTGATAGGTAGCATAATACATACCCAACAGATAATTCAAATGTTGAAGGCAAATATAGCTCTTCTACCTTTCTATTTCAATATGAATGACCCTTTGCCTGCCACAAAGTATGTCATGAACATAGAGTACAATGTTTTCTTATCCCACTTTCTCTCCCCACCTTCACTGATGTGATCAGTACATTTCAGAATCTGTCAAAGCTGTTGTTTTGCAGTGAGATAGTGTGGCATGTGATTATCTAAATCATCTGTGCTGGTCCACCTCATGTGCTCTCACTTCATTTCCTTGGCAAAGTTGCCATTTTCACCAGTGCTTCCAACCAGCAGATCTTTAGGTGCGAGTCAGAGCCATGGGATACTAGTTTTTTTTTTTTTTTTAAATGTTTCCACTTCATTCCAGAAGTAGAGTCCACTAAGAACCAAGTCTGGCTCTCTGGGCCTTTCTTGTCTGTTCGTGATTTAGGCAGCCCTCCCAGCAGTATGGCAAGCACCTGTCAACTGTACTTTGAGCACAATTTGAAAAGGAGCTCATCTCCTCCCTGGAGTGGGAGGGCAGCTAAGAGCATTAAGATATTTTGAGATGAAACTGTTACCATGGGAATTTTGCCATATCTCTCCCTTAATATGATGGGTAGAAACAACGACTATCTCAGAATCTAGAAATAGAGAAAATAAGAAAAACTAAAGCTGGAAGAATAGCCTCCCAAAGAAAGGTCTGCTTAGCTGGATTCAAACTCCACCCACCCTGGCTGCAGTCTAGGAGAATGTGAGGAGGTCATGCCAGCAGTTTCCCTCCAAAGGTCAAGTTTCCTATGTGCCCTTGAGATAGGTGGCCCTGAGGTGAGTGGGGGTTGTGCAGTGCTGTTGACAAGGAGTCCAGGCTGGCATTTTCTTCCAGGGCACTGTGTGTGTGTGTGTGTGTTGGTGGGAAGGGGAATCCAGATGCTTTTAAGTACTCCCCAGGATCTCCTGAAAGAAGCAGCATTCTTCTTTCCAAAATTTTCTATGCTGTGCTACCTGACAAAGGTTCTTAATCAAGAGAACTTCCCCTCCACCCAGACTGAAGTGCTACGCTCCTGTATCTGTAGGACCTTAAGAGAAACAAAGAACACATGACTTCAAGTAATCTATCTGCAAAATAATGTGCCATCTGTGACAAGCACAGACAAGCCCCACCCCCCTCAATTGCCAGTCCTGGGGCCCGAACTCAGGGGCTGAGCACTCTCTCTGGCTTCTTTTTGCTCAAGGCTAGCACTTTACCACCTGAGGCCCACCACTACTTCTGCCTTTTTCTGTTTATGTGGTGCTGAGGAATCGAACCCAGGGCTTCTTCATGCATGCTAGGCAAGCACTCTATGGCTAAGCCACATTCCCAGCCCACAGCAAGCTTCTCTAAACAAGCACCTAGTTAAGTAACATGTTTGACCTTGTCTGTTGCATGATTCAGAACATTTCTTTCTTTTATTTATTTATTTTTTGGTGGGCAGGGACTTGAACTCAGGGCCTACGTATAGCCCCTTAGCTTTTTCACTCAAGACTGGTACTATACTACTTGAGCCACAGCTCTACTTCCAGCATTTTGGTGGTTAATTGGAGACAGGAGTCTCACTGACTCTCATGCACAGGTCAGCTTCAAACCACGATCCTCACATCTCAAACTCCCAAGTAGTTAGGATTCAGTATGGGCCACTAACACCTGGCAGAATCCAATGTTTTCTATGCTAAAGTTTATGATCCACTAAGAGGAACTCTGGTTTATACTTGATCTATCAGAAACATAAGCTCAGCCGACCCTGGCCCAAACAGGGTCAGGCTGGGAAAGGGGAACCCGGCGATCGGCAGACAGGCTGCCAGGAGCGCAGAATCCATATAGCGGGAGACCCCACGGACACAAGGCAGGGTGCAGAGCAAGACACACCCGGCAGCGACGAGAAGTTCGGGTCCACACCGGGTTTGGACAAGGGAACCCAGCGCGGCAGAAATCGGGAACCAGGGAAGCCACCACCACACTTAGCCAACCCCTGGAGGGCCAACGGCGGCGCGGGACACACACACAAAGCAGCAAAAGTGAGTGCCCTCCCCTCCCCCCTCCCCCACCCCTGAGGGAACAAAGAACCCACAAATCAGGCGGGGGAAACCCCCATCAGGCGCTGGGAAGTCAGTTTAGCAGGGGAAGGGCTCAGCAGCACCAACACCCCACAGGTTCCTGAACTGGCAGAACCGGCCCCGCCCCCTTCCCAACAGGGGCCGGGAGACAGCCGGTTGTGCAAACCCCACCTGAGGCGCCTGGACCTCGCAGACTCTTACAACTAAAACCACTGGCGCTGGTGGGCAATACCAGCCCAGCAGGGTCACTTGAGCCTGATCACGTCCCCCCTCCTAACAGCGGAGGTGAGGTCTGAAGGTGCCAAGCCACACCCGGACAGTCGATCCCACTGGGCCCCACACGTACCCCCCACACACAACGGACTCGTGGGAGGGCGCAAGCACAACCCAACAACCCAGGACTTGCTCTGGGAGGCATATCCCGCCGAAGTGCCTGTTGCACTGAACGCACAGCGCACAGGAGGGCGGGGCCCCCGGCGACAGCGCCCGCTCTGGTAGGCGTACCCTGCACTGGTGGGCGGGGACACAGCGACAGCACCTGCGGCCGTAGACACGTCTACACAGGAGGGAGGGAGGAGCTACAAACCAAACCTGAGAAGCCATCCAGATCTCCAGATGCGCAAATCACAAAGAAACATAACTCAGTTCATCAAAGGGCAAGCCAACTCGCCAGCTCCAAAAAGCAGCACGACTGAAGAGGAGATGGAGAATAAAAAAGCAAATGAGGCCATGTTAACAGGAATGATCGAAAGCGTCAGAAATGAAATCAGAAAACAATTCCAGGAATTTAGAGCGGAAATCTGGAAGGACACCCAGGAAGCCAAGAAAGAAATGGAAGCAAAACTGGATACAATGCAAACCTGCTTTAAAGAAATGGAAGCAAAAATGGATACAATGCAAGCTGCCTTTAAAGAAAATCTCCACATCCTAAGAATTGAAATGCATGAAAAAATAGATTTAAAATACAACTCTTTAAAGGAAGAAATCTCCACGATCAGAGCTGATATGACAACCATAAATAGCTCTCTGACATCCATAAACTCCGCAATTGAAACCATGACACAAAGAGTAGACCATATAGAATCCAGAATCTCTCGCCTGGACGATGAAGCAGCTGACAACAACCAGAAAATGACCACACTCCAAGAAAAGGTGAAGCTTCAGGGAAGACTAATCCAGGAACTAATGGACAAAGACAAGAGATATAATCTGCGCATAATTGGAATAGAAGAAGGAGCCGAATACCAGAGCAGAGGGCTTAATCATGTTCTCAATAAAGTTATTGCAGAAAACTTCCCCAATCTCACAGGGGACCCCATCCAGGTAACCGAAGCCTATAGGACACCTGGCAGGCCAGACCCCAGGAAAGCCACCCCAAGGCACATAATATTCAAGACTACAGACCTCAAGATTAAAGAGCAAATTCTGAATTCAGCCAAAGCGAAGAAGGAAACTTTTTTCAATGGGAAGAGGATTCGAATAACATCCGACTTATCCACACAAACTTACCAAGCTCGAAGCGAGTGGAAGAACACCATCCAAGTACTCCAGAATAACAATTTACAACCTCGGATCAAATATCCAGCGAAACTGGAGTTCACATTCGAAGGGAGAACCAGATCTTTCCACACCAAAGAGGAGCTAAAGGAGTATGTGAATAAAAAACCAGCCCTACAGCGAATATTAAGAGGGGAACCCCACCCAACAGAGATCGTAAAAGACACACAGACAGAATCAGAAAGAAACTTCAATAGCCAAAGTCCAGCAGAAACACAAGCTCACTAAAGACAAGAAGAAAAAAAAAAAAAGAAGAAGAAAAAACAGCCCACCAAGAAAATGGAAGGAGAAAAAACACCCTTATCCTTGATCTCTTTAAATATAAATGGTTTAAACTCCCCGATAAAGAGGAGCAGACTGGCAGAATGGATTCGCAAACAAAAAGTTGACATCTGCTGTCTACAAGAGACCCACCTTACAGCAAGGGACAAAAACAGGCTTCGAGTGAAAGGATGGAGCAAGATCTACCAAGCAAATGCATCCACCAAAACGGCAGGTGTAGCCATCCTGATCTCAGACAAGCTTGACTTCTCTTTAAAATCCACTCAAAAAGACAAAGAAGGACACTACATATTAATACAAGGAAAAATACAGAATCAAGAAATCACGGTGATAAATGTATACTCACCAAACAAAAGAGGCCCGACATATGTCAAGCAAATTCTCAAAGAATTACAGAGCAAGATAGACGCAAACACAATCATAGTGGGTGACTTTAATACTCCTCTCTCTCCAAGAGACAGATCCAACACTCAGAGGATTAGTAAGGGAGCTGAGGACCTAAATAACACCATTTCCCAAATGGATCTAACAGACCTATATAGAACCTTTCACCCCACAGAGACCCAATACACCTTCTTTTCAGCAGCCCATGGATCATATTCCAAAATAGACCACGTCATAGCCCACACAAAGAACCTCAGCAAATACAAAAGTATTGACGTCATCCCATGTATTATATCTGACCACAGTGGATTAAAGGTAACCCTCAACAACAAAGGATACCACAGAGCCTATACACACTCTTGGAGGCTAAACCCCACGCTGCTATCCAACACTTGGGCCATAGATCAAATTAAAGATGAAATCAACGAATTCATAAGCCACAATGACAAAGAAAACACATCACAAAGAAACCTATGGGACACAGCTAAGGCAGTTCTGAGGGGCAAGATCATTGCACTCAGCACCCACATTAAAAGAATGGAAGCAGAGCAGGTGAATACCCTCACGATGAAACTAAAACAACTGGAGAAACAAGAAATGACAGAATCTAAAACGACTAGGAGAGGAGAGATCACAAAGATTAAAGAAGAGATAAATCTGATTGAAAATAGAAAGACCATTCAACAAATAAATAAGACTAAAAGCTGGTTCTTTGAGAAAATAAACAAAATTGACAGACCCCTTGCAAGACTTACAAAAAAAAGAAGAGAAGAGACTCATATTCGTAAAATCAGGGACTCCACAGGAAAAATTACAACAAGTACACACGATATTCAAACAATCATAAGGAGCTATTTCCAAAACCTCTACTCAGCAAAAAACAATAATTCTACAGAAATGGATCAATTCTTAGAGAAGTACAAACTGCCCAAACTGAACCAAGAAGAAATAAATCAGCTAAATAAACCAATAACTTACGGTGAGATACAGGAGGTAATCAAGAACCTCCCTACTAAGAAAAGCCCAGGCCCAGATGGATTCACCAACGAATTCTACAAAACCTTTAGTGAGGAGCTAATTCCAATACTCCTCAAACTCTTCCGCGAAATAGAAATGGAGGGAGAAATTCCAAACTCATTCTACGAAGCTAATATCATACTCATTCCCAAACCAGGCAAAGACCCAACAAAAAAAGAGAACTACAGACCAATATCACTAATGAACACAGATGCAAAGCTCCTCAATAAAATATTAGCTAATAGGATCCAGAAAGTGATCAAGAATATCATACATCATGACCAAGTAGGCTTCATCCCTCAGTCACAAGGATGGTTCAACATCCGTAAATCAATCAACGTAATTCACCACATAAACAGAGCTAAAATCAAGAATCACATTGTTATCTCAGTCGATGCCCAAAAAGCCTTTGACAAAATACAACATCCATACCTATTAAAAGCTTTGGAGAGAACAGGAATAGATGGAACATTCCTCAAAACAATAAAAGCCATATACAACAGACCAACTGCTAATATCATATTAAATGGAGAGAAACTTAAGTCATTCCCCCTAAACACAGGAACAAGACAAGGATGCCCACTCTCCCCACTTCTGTTCAACATAGTGCTGGAATCCCTAGCTATAGCAATAAGGCAAGAGGAGGACATCAAAGGGATCCACATCGGCAAGGAAGAAATCAAGTTATCCCTATTCGCAGACGACATGATCTTGTATCTGAAGGACCCAAAAACCTCAGTACCCAAACTCCTACACCTAATAAACCAATTTGGCAAAGTAGCAGGATATAAAATCAACCCACAAAAGTCAGCAGCTTTTCTGTACACCAGCAATAGACAAACAGAAAAGGAAATTATGGAAACAATTCCATTTACAGTAGCCAAAAAAAGAATAAAGTACCTAGGGATCAGCTTAACCAAGGACGTGACGGACCTATTCAATGAAAACTACAAAAATCTAATAAGGGAAATCAAAGAAGACACAAGGAGATGGAAAGACCTCCCATGCTCATGGGTAGGCAGAATCAATATAGTGAAAATGGCCATATTGCCCAAACTGTTATACAAATTCAATGCAATACCTATCAAAATCCCAGCCACATTCTTCACTGAAATAGAGAAACCAATCCATAAATTCATATGGAACAGCAAAAAACCTAGAATAGCCAAAGCAATTCTAGGCAAAAAAAGCAATGCAGGAGGTATCACAATACCTGACTTCAAGATCTACTACAAGGCCATCATAACAAAAACAGCATGGTATTGGTATAAAAACAGATCGGAAGACCAATGGATTAGAACTGAAGACCCAGAAATAAAACCGCACTCTTACAGCCAACTGATATTCGACAAAGGAGCTAAAGATATACGATGGAATAAACATAGCCTCTTCAACTACTGGTGCTGGGAGAACTGGGCAGCCATATGCAGAAAACTCAAAGTAGACCCAAGCCTATCACCATGCACCAAGATCAACTCAAAATGGATCAAGGACCTCAACATCAGACCTGAATCCTTGAAACTACTGAAGGACAGAGTAGGAAAGACACTAGAACTTATAGGCACAGGAAGGAACTTCCTGAATAGAGTCCCAGGGGCACAACAAATAGGAGAAAGACTCGACAAATGGGACTACTACAAATTAAAAAGTTTCTGCACAGCTAAGGACATAGCCACCAAAATAAAAAGACAGCCAACGATATGGGAAAGGATATTTACCAGCACAGCAACAGACAAAGGCCTGATATCGGTCATCTACAGAGAACTCAAAAAACTAAGCCCCTCCAAGCCCAATAAACCTATTAGGAAATGGGCAAAAGAGCTAAAGAGAGACTTCACAAGAGAAGATATAAAAATGGCAAAGAAACATATGAGGAAATGCTCAACATCCCTGCTAGTAAAGGAAATGCAAATAAAAACAACCCTGAGATACCACCTCACCCCAGTTAGAATGGCCTATACTCTGAACTCAGGAAACAACAAATGCTGGAGGGGCTGTGGGGAAAGAGGAACCCTTCTCCATTGTTGGTGGGAGTGCAAATTAGTACAACCACTTTGGAGAACAGTATGGAGGTTTCTCAAAAAGCTCAATATAGACCTACCCTATGACCCAGCCATACCACTCCTAGGCATCTATCCTAAACAGCAAAATCCAAGATATCAAAAAGGCATTTGTACTACCATGTTTATCGCGGCACAATTCACAATAGCTAAAATATGGAAACAACCCAGATGCCCCTCCACAGACGAATGGATCCAAAAAATATGGTACTTATACACAATGGAATACTACATAGCGATTAGGAATGGTGAAATATTGTTATTTGCAGGGAAATGGTCGGAACTCGAACAAATAATGTTGAGTGAGACAAGCCTAGAACACAGAAAACAAAGGGGCATGATCTCCCTGATATATGACTGTTAACAAAGGGAGACGGAGAGACAGTAGAGACCAAGTCTGTGAATACTGTATATGTTCTTGATACATTGTATATTGCATATATGTCAACCTGACCTAGACAAGGGATAGAAAAACAGGTTGTAAGATATCATAAGAAATGTACACACTGCCCTACTATGTAACTGCACCCTCTTTGCACAACACCTTGTAAAAAAATTTATGTCCAATTAATAAAAAAAATAAATAAATTAAATAAAAAAAAAAGAAAATACAAAAAAAAAAAAAAAAAAAGAAACATAAGCTCAACAGAGGGAATACAAGAGCTCTAGCCAGGCACCAGTGGCTCACGCCTGTAATCCTAGCTACCAGGATGCTGAGATCTAAGCATCATGGTTCAAAGCCAGACTGGACAGGAAAGTCCATGAGACTCTTATCTCTAATTAAACACTGGAAAACCAGAAGAGCACTATGGCTCAAAGTGGAAGAGTAATAGCTTTGAGTAAAAAAGCTCAGGGAGAGCACCCAGGCCCCTGAGTTCAAGCCTCACTACTGACGAAAAAAAAAAAAAGTGAGCTCTAAAAATAGGTGGCTCCATTGGCCCATAGAACCAAGGGAAACCACCCAAGGCCAGCATCTTCCTTGGCATACTTCCCAGTCCCTTGGCATTAGGTTCTCCGTGGTCCTGGCATGTAAGACACTACCTGTGACAGACATCTCTTAATTATTTCTTACTGGCTGCTGGCTAGGCAAAGCTTCTCTATTTGGGCTTGGTCATTTCTGGCATATAGTCACTACCCCAGTGTGACTGAATCAGGATGACAATGGAAGGTGATGCTAAGTCTGCACCTGACTGGCAGCAGCTGTAATCTGCGATGTTTCAGCTGCCACTTAAACATAACTGCTAAACACAGCTTCCGTGCTGCTGGGGATGAACGCCTATTCTGTTCCAAGCACATTATTGCACAGTATATTATCCAAATTCAGCTGCTACTTTGACAGATTTTTGTAGAAGTGTGTCTCAAGTTTTATATGCCAAATTGAGGCAATTCCTCTTATGAAATGGTTACTGAATTCCAGCCCCAGAAATATGGGGTATAGATACTTGAACTTTTTTTCCCCTTTTTTTGTACTGGCACTTTAACTCAGAGCTTCCTACTTGCTAAGCAGGTGCTATACCATTTGAGCCACACCTGTAGCTGCATCAGTTACTTTCAAGGTATTCTTGTTTTATGCCCCGGCAGGCCTGGACTGTGATCCTCCTACTTGTGCTTTTCTGTGACAGGTGTATACCACTGTACTCAGCCACTGGTTGAGTTGGAATATCTCAAACTTTGATGCCAGGGCTGACCTCAAACCTCAATCCCCTGATCTCTGCTTGGTTTGAATTCTTTAGCCTAAATGAAACTATTCTTTATTATAAATTATTCAGGGTGTAAGTTGAACATGATCTCCCTCAGAAAGCTTTCTAGGATCTCCTCAACTGGAGAAAATATCTCACTTGCTTGACTCCCATTGCACTTATCATCTACAGTTTTGATCCCAGGGTAGATATTTAGATATTACCACTCGATATGGTAATGGAAAATCTTAGAATCAGGCACCTATTTTTGCCATGATATCCAGCCCAGAATTTTACATAAAGGAGACTTTAACTACTTGTTTCTAAAGGGACAAATGACCAAGTAGGGCAGAATCCCTTCTGATAAACTAAGTATAGCAGGAGGAGGAACATTGTTGAGGGATATAAATGGGGAGAAATGATGTACATAAATGGGGGAAGCCAGGAGCATTGGCTCATGCCTGTAGTCCTGGCTACCACTTGGTACTTTACCATGTTCCCACATGAGAACTACTTATAAAGGAGCATGCAGCTGGATGTTGGTGGCTCACACCTTTAATCCTACTCAAGAGGCTTCAATTGAGAGTCATGGTTCAAAGGCAGAGTGGCAGGAATATCCATGAGGCTTTTATCTCCAATTAATCACCAAAAAGTCAGAAGTGGCTCAAGGGGTAGAGTGCTAGCCTCGAGCAAGCTCAGGAACAGTGACTGATCCCTGAGTTCAAGCCCCAGGACCAGCATAAAATAAAGGAAATAATGCTTGCCTCGTATACATGAAGCCCTGGGTTCGATTCCTCAGCACCACATATATAGAAAAAGCCAGAAGTGGTGCTGTGGCTCAAGTGGTAGAGTGCTAGCCTTGAGCAAAAAGAAGCCAGGGACAGTGCTCAGGCCCTGAGTTCAAGCCCCAGGACTGGCAAAAAAACAAAACAAGAGTGAATAGTCAAAGATATGCACAAAAAAAAAATGTGGAAAAGAAGATTTTTCCTTTACAATATAATGCAATTCAATTTAATAAAAGCAGGAGGAATTAATGAAGCAGGAAATTTGGCAAACAGTATAGCAATAATTTTTCTGGGCTAAAATAAGTAATGGTCAAAATTACAAGACACTATTCTACACTTACTAAAATGATTACTGGGAGATAAAGCTATCTAATGGCAAGTGTTGGCAAAGATATGAAAATGGAAATTGATATACTGCTGATGAAAGCATAAAAAGTTTGGCCACTTTGGAAAATAGTTCTTCAAAATGTTAAATAGGACTGGAGGTGTGGCTCATGGGTTATAGACATATATTGTCATACGTCATTGTAAACAAGACAGCCAAGACAAAGGTTGAGGTCCTGAGTTCAATTCCAGGTACTAGTGAGAGCATGTGCCCACACACAGTGTGCACGCGCTCACCCACACTCATACACACGCACATGTACACACACAATTAAAGATAATGACATCATGTCTTCTATTCCCAGGCATATACACAAGGGAAATGACAACATATGTCTACACCAAAACTTGCACACCAATGTTCATAGCAGCATTATTCATACCTACAAAAAGAAATTCAAATATCAATGAAGAATTTAAAGTGTAGCAATGAATTATTATTCAGCAATAAAAAGGAATGAAGCACTGATATAGGCTGCAATGTAAATGAACCTGGAAAACACTTTTTGAGTGAAAGTCAGTTAGTCACATTGTAGGATTACTTTTATTAAAAATGCCCCCAAATAGACAGATTTAGTAATTTTGAAACTATTTTTTAAGTTTCAATTTTTTTTCAGTTAAAAAACAATCAAGGGCTGGACAGCAACAGACAAAGGCCTGATATCGGTCATCTACAGAGAACTCAAAAAACTAAGCCCCTCCAAGCCCAATAAACCTATTAGGAAATGGGCAAAAGAGCTAAAGGGAGATTTCACAAGAGAAGATATAAAAATGGCAAAGAAACACATGAACACATGAGGAAATGCTCAACATCCCTGCTAGTAAAGGAAATGAAAATAAAAACAACCCTGAGATACCACCTCACCCCAGTTAGAATGGCCTATACTCTGAACTCAGGAAACAACAAATGCTGGAGGGGCTGTGGGGAAAGAGGAACCCTTCTCCATTGTTGGTGGGAGTGCAAATTAGTACAACCACTTTGGAGAACAGTATGGAGGTTTCTCAAAAAGCTCAATATAGACCTACCCTATGACCCAGCCATACCACTCCTAGGCATCTATCCTAAACAGCAAAACCCAAGATATCAAAAAGACATTTGTACTTCCATGTTTATCGCGGCACAATTCACAATAGCCAAAATATGGAAACAACCCAGATGCCCCTCCACAGACGAATGGATCCAAAAATATGGTACTTATACACAATGGAATACTACATAGCGATTAGGAATGGTGAAATATTGTTATTCGCAGGGAAATGGTCAGAACTCGAACAAATAATGTTGAGTGAGACAAGCCTAGAACACAGAAAACAAAGGGGCATGATCTCCCTGATATATGACTGTTAACAAAGGGAGACGGAGAGACAGTAGAGACCAAGTCTGTGAACACTGTATATGTGTTTGATACATTGTATATTGCCTATGTGTCTACCTGACCTAGACAAGGGATGGAAAAACAAGTTGTAAGATATCACAAGAAATGTACACACTGCCCTACTATGTAACTGCACCCTCTTTGCACAACACCTTGTAAAAAAATTTATGTTCAATTAATAAAAAAAAAAAAAAATCAAGGGCTGGGAATGTGGCTTAGCGGTAGAGTGCTTGCCTTAGCTGCATGAAGCCCTGGGTTTGAATCCTCAGCACCACATACACTGATAAAGCCAGAAGTGGTGCTATGACTCAAGTGGTAGATGTTAGCATTTCTCTAGCCTCAGGTCCTCAGCTCCTCCCACTAGACCCCAGATCCACCCATACGTAATGAGCTACTCCTACTCACTACCTAACTACTTCCCCTTTACCCCCAGAGACAGAAGCTGCCACCTGGATAAGGTGCAGATGCCATGTAGCTCCCTCTCCCGTGGGAACTATGGCCCCACTAATAAACCTCCTTATGAACCTTCTTCTCCTGCCTGTGGTTATCTCTGCATGGTTCTCTGGGATGGCTAAGACATATGCTTTCATTGGTGCCGAAACCCAGGATAGGCTCCCTGGTGGATTTGCTCCCCCATTTCTGGGGGGTCCAAGCTGCCTCCGGAACCTATTCTGCTGTCCTAAGCCCACCCAGAGGACCACTGAGGTAACTTCTGACTGAGCCCTCTACTTCCACCCACCACGACGACAGATTTGAAACTCCAACCAGGGTGAGTGACCATTAGCTGGGAGCTTGGATTTTCCATAAGGCCACTGGGCCACCGTAAATCTTGGCTCCAAGTTCCGAGCCCCACTCCCAGGAAAGGCCACTGGGCCGCCGACCTTAAGCCACTGGGCTAGGTCAAGGGGATCAGCAATTGTAGCTGGGAGCTTGGGTTTTCCATAAGGCCACTGGGCCACTGTAAATCTTGGCTCCAAGTTCTGAGCCCCACTCCCAGGGAAGGCCACTGGGCCGCCGACCTTAAGCCACTGGGCTAGGTCAAGGGAATCAGCAATTGTGGGTATTTGGAGTCAATTGATCTCTAGTTCAGCTCCACTGATCACTCATCAAGTGGGGAACAGTCTAAAATGCTTTAGGAAAGCTGCTCAAGTTTGAGCCCAATCTTACAAATTTGGAATATTTTACAGGACTTAAATAACTTTCATGAGTGCTCGGGCAGATGGAGTTTTCTCTCTCTCTCTTTCTGCCTCTCTAAACTCTGCCTGGCCTGTCTGTGATACCAATATTTGTTTAACATCTGCTTTGAAAGACACAAAGAAAGGTTTTCTGTTCTTGTTATTGATGTTTGTTAAGCTTGGAGATTCGGTTAAGTTCTGCTTGTTGTTGGCTAAATCCTGTTTTCTCTAGCATTTACCACATGGTGGGCAATAGAATTGGTTTTAGCAAGCACCATCTTGGTTCCATTAAGGTTCCAAAAACTCTTGGAGGTGGAGTCCCACCCATTCCCCAGGTAATGGGCATGCCAAATTCCTCTAGGCTGGGCTGGGATGTGGAGACTCAGGCTCCTGGTAACCCTGCCCCCCACCCTGAGTTCTGTAACTGTGGCCTTAAAGTTGTCACCTTGCTTAAACCAGTAGAGCACCAGCCATAGTACTCAGCACAAAAGCCATAGTACTCAGAGTAAGCAACCAGGGAATACTGGGAGATTTCAAATGTCTTTAACCAGTCTTGTGTAGAAATTTGCAGGCAACCCAGCAGGAGGTATGACAGTCTATCCAGGAGACTCTGAGATGCCACTACTGCCTCACCCAGATCCAACCCATCTCTCCTGCCTGTCTCCATCACACCTGACTGATGAAGCTTGCCACTTCAGATCTGCTGAAGCTAAGACTTTTACATTGTCCTGATCCTTTGTCCTCTTGATTGTTATTCATTTGTGTTCTCTTCCACCTGCCAGTAAATGATGATTTGATTTGATGGCACATGGATCTCATTCAATCTGCTGTTCTCTAAGTGTTACAGCAGAACTCTGGCAAGTATTTGTTGGTCTATTCTCAACAAGTTACAGGTAAGCTCTATTCCTATTGTTCTCCTGTTGCTTTAATTGCAAATAAAAAGGGCTTTTATGTCTAAGACTCCTTGGATTACAGTTCGAAGCCAGCCTGGGCAGAAAAAAATATATATCCCTTTAAAACTCCATCTCCCAACTAACCAGCAAAGAGCCAGACTGGAAGCTTGGCTCAAGACAACCAGCCAAATGCTGAAAGGGACACTGTGGCTCAAGTGGTAGAGCACTAGCCCTGAGCAGAAGTGCTCAGGGACAGTGCCCAGGTCTTGAGTTCAAACCCTGTGAATGCCAACTGGGACAAGCTATCCAAGCAATAAGCACCTAGACCTTCAGGATGAGGTCAATCCTGACAACAAGGAACCATGGAGAGGAGTAAGAGGAGATAAAGTCTCATCTTAAATGGAGTCAATTTAAACTTGCCCTTTCAAAATTAATCAGAGCTGGGAGATCAAAAAGAATAGTTGTGTTGTTCTGTATATTTTGTTACCTTTTACAGAATAAAAGAATTACATATTGAAAAAAAACAAAACAAAACATGTAACCATGGCACTCCCTCTGAAATAAGGGCAGAACAGTACGCCAGTGCCTGAAGAAATCACAGCTGTACAAATTTTTGTTTTTTCTACTGTTCTTTGTACATATAAACCACACGCATCCATTTCCCAAGCTTCTTGTTCAGAACAGACGCACGCCTTTAGATCATCCAGACTCCAGCTCTGAAGGGACTGTGACCTGCGTCCATTCGTCCACACGCCTGGGGGACCATGCAGCTGCTCCCCCGAGCCACTGGCCGGTCCCCCTCGCCACCCACACGCCACCTTGTCAGTCGTGATGTCCCGTGCAGATGCGCGCCACCCTGCGGCGGGTGTACACAATAAAAGCTCTCCTAGGCAAAAAAAAAAAAAAAAAAAAAAAAAAAAAAAGAATAGTTGTTTACCCACCTAATGTCCATACCTGTCCATTTTCCATCTGGACAGAAACTTGCATTCTTGCCTTTGTTACTTGCTATCTATCTATCTATCTATCTATCTATCTATCTATCTATCTATGCCTCTGACTGGTTACTCCCAACCAGTCCACTATCCCTAAACACTTCCTTCCTGCCCCCAGTCCAGTTATTCCTTCTTCCTTGTAATGGGCCACAATTGGGTTTATGTTCCAAATGGAACTTTACTGGCTTGCGCCCAGGGTGTGTCCTCCCTCCCATGTTGTTCATGTTAACTGATCCTCTGAACTTGTCAGCCTTTTGCCTGACCTTTTCAAGTCTCTTTTAACAGGATAACATCCCTCACTCAGGATGCCATCTGGGAACTTGCAGTTCAAGGCCATCCTCTTACTACACTGCTCTGCCCAGTGCAGATCTGGACCCTGAAGACCCCAGGCCCAGTGACTCCTTGATGTGCCCAAGCTGCAGGAGGTAGCCAGAGGAGACTATGACACCCATTGGCCCTGACAACCATTCTCGTGGAAATGATGAGGACTTTTACCAACCAAACTGGATGTTACCAGGCCAAATGACAAATCAGGGACCCCTGACTACTTCGCCCCTTTTCAACAGGAAGTAGTTCCAGAAGAAACAACCTCCACCCATACTCTTGGCCTGGTACCCCTCCTCTGTTATTAATAAACAACAAATGGGGAAATGTTAGCATTTCCCTAGCCTCAGGTCCTCAGCTCCTCCCACTAGCCCCCAGATCCACCCATACCTAATGCGCCACTCCTACTCACTACCTAACTACTTCCCCTTTACCCCCAAAGACAGAAGCTGCCACTTGGATAAGGTGCAGACACCATGTAGCTCCCTCTCCCGTGGGAACTATGGCCCCACTAATAAACCTCCTTATGAACCTTCTTCTCCTGCCTGTGATTATCTCCGCATGGTCCTCTGGATGGCCAAGACATATGCTTTCAGTAGAGTGCTAGCCTTGAGCAAAAGAAGCTCAGGGACAGTGCCCAGGCTCCGGGTTTAAGCCCTAGAACTGGCAAAAAAAAAAAAAAAATCAAGACACTGAATTGAATCACCTAGAGACAAAGCATAGATAGAAATGACTCATGGAGGGGCGGGGGATATGGCCTAGTGGCTAGAGTACCTGCCTTGTATTCATGAGGCCCTGGGTTCAATTCCCCAGCACCACATATACAGAAAATGGCCAGAAGTGGCGCTGTGGCTCAAGTGGCAGAGTGCTAGCCTTGAGCAAGAAGAAGCCAGGGACAGTGCTCAGGCCCTGAGTCCAGTCCCCAGGACTGGCCAAAAAAAAAAAAAGAAATGACTCATGGAAAAGATTAAGGTATCCACCTATAATTTCAGCTACTTCAGATTTGGAGATCAGAAGAATTTTGATTTGAGGCCAGTCTAGACTTAAAAAGAGTCACAAGTTGCCATTTCAATGGATGACAGGGTGCAGTGGTATGTGTCTGCCATCCCAGCTATGTGGAAGGCTATGACTGCAAAGATCATGGCTCCAGGGAAACCTGGAGGAAAATGTGCCTGGAAGCTGTGTGAACAGAAAAAGTAGAGTGGTGTACACCTGTCATTTCAGCTGCAGAGGTAAATATGAGTAGGAGGATTTGAGTTCGTTCTGGCTCAGGCAAAAAAGAAAGCCCTATTAAAAAAAATAATCCAAGTGGGCTGGGAATATGGCCTAGTGGCAAGAGTGCTTGCCTTGTTGTATACATGAAGCCCTGGGTTCAATTCCTCAGCACCACATATACAGAAAATGGCCAGAAGTGGCGCTGTGGCTCAAGTGACAGGGTGCTTGCCTTGAGCAGAAAGAAGCCAGGGACAGTGCTCAGGCCCTAAGTTCAAGCCCCAGGACTGGAAAAATGAATAAATAAATAAATAATAATAAATAAAAATAATCCAAGCAAGAGCTGAAGGAATGCGTTATTGGGTTATTAGTAGAGCATCTGCCTAGCAAAAGTGAAGGCCTGAGTTCAAACCCTGGTACCAAAAAAAAAAAAAGACCAAGAAACTAGGGACAAAATTTTGAGGATACACTAACATTTTAGAGCTTGAGCAGAGTTCAATAGCCAGCCAACAAGACTGAGAAAATAGCCAAACAGGAAACTCAACCATCTGTGCTGCCTAAGACAACAGGGAAAAGGGACATTTGGTTGGACCTTGGTATTATCTAATATTCCCTCTCTATGTTGAAATCCTAAATTTCAAGATGGAGGCATTAGGAGGTGATTAGACCATGAGGGCTGACTCCTTTCAGCTGTGTTCTTACCAAACAGGCCCCAAAGGGCTTGTTTCCCTTTCTACCAACAGAGAAAAGAGCTAGATGGCACCAGAAATGGAGCAGGAAATAGGCTCTTAGAACACTAAATCTGCTAGCACATTGATCTTACCTTTTCCAGTCTTCAGAACTGGGAGAAATAAATTTCCGTTGTTTATAAGCCACTCAGCTGATGGTAGTTTGATTGCTATGGCAGCCCAAATGGCCTAAGCTCCAGTATTCAAGAGAATGAAAATATTTCTCAGGTACACTGGGAATCAATTCGAAACTAGTTCTGGCAGGAAAGTCGGAGACTCTTCTCTCCAATTAAACCACACACACACACACACACACACACACACACACACACACACACACACACGCAGCTCAATTGGTAGAGAGCTAGCCATGAGCAAAAGTGCTCGATAGAGCCCTGAATAAGCCTCATGACAGGCACATCCCCCGCCCCCCCATCTCATATATATATATATATATATATAGTAGCTAACACTCAAGTCTCTTGAGTTTGCCTAGATGGTGGTTCAGTTCTGCTTGAGCACAAGGAAGGTACTTGCCACCTTGCAGGACTTGCTATGGGGACATAGATTATTCTCCTAAGGAAGAAGGTGATCCACCCACAAGAGATGGATCACCAATGCAACACTAATCCTAATGCTTATTTTATAGAGGGAAATAGAACTAGAAAGGTCATTTGCACAAGGAACAGGTCAAGGTCAGGTCTTGCTCTTAAGTCCAAGTTTCTCTACTCCCCCACAGACATACAGCCACTCACAGTGTCACTACAAAATAATTTTGTGTCCAGGACTGCTAGTGAGAGTTTCTACAAGGGCTCACTGACTGAAGACAGCTGCTTCTTAAATAAAGGTTGCATAAATCAAGGAAATTTAACAAGCCGCTGGTGGCTCATGCCTATAATTCTAGCTACTCATGAGGCTGAGATCTGAGGATCTGAGACTATGATCTGAGAAACATGATTCAAAGCCATCTCAGGAAGACAAATCTTGTTTCCCTGATCTCTAATTAGCCAAAAAGGGAGGAGACAGTGTAGAGGCATGGCTCAAATGGTACACTGGTAGCTGTGAGCAAAAAAGCTAAGCAAGAGCTGGAGACCCAGAGTTCAAGCCTTGGTATTGGTACGAAAAAAAAAAAAAATAACAACAGAAAGGTTCCTGTAATCCCAGCACTTGGGAGGTTGAGGCAAGAGAATCATCATAAGTTTGGAGTCAGCCTGGGTTACACAGTGAGTTCAAGACAGCCTGGATTATATTGTGAAATACTGTCTAAAATATAAAAATGAAACAAAAACTAAGAGCAAACAGGAAGGTAAAAAGATCTGGTACTCATGGCAGGAAGGTAAAAATCTGGTACTCAGATCCGTGCTAGCTAGTATGCCTTACTGGGTAGGATGCAAACTGGTTCTGTATCTGTAGAGCAAAAGAAAAGGACAATTTGTGAATATCTGGCTAGTACATTATTACTATGCTTTTTATTCTATGACGCAGTCTCCAGAGAGGTTAAGAGATCTCTGGACATAAAAGCACAGGGTAATGAAGTGAAAGATACATACTATGGGCCAAGACTCAGCTCCTGGATGCTGGTAGCTATGCCTCGACCTTTTCTTTTTCTTTTTTCTTTTTTGCAGTCCTGGGGCTTGAACTCAGGGCCTGAGCACTGTTCCTGGCTTCTTTTTGCTCAAGGCTAGCACTCTGTCAATGAGTCACAGTGCCACTTCTGGCCTTTCCTATACATGTGGTGCTGGGGAATCAAACCTAGGGCTTCATGCATACAAGGCAGGCACTCTACTACTAGGCCATATTCCCAGCCCTTATCAAACATTTTTAAAAATTTAATTTACTTATTAATTGAACACAATTTTTTTTGACAAAGTGTTGTGCAAAAAAGGGTACAGTTACATAGTAGGGCAGTGTGTACATTTCTTGTGATATCTTACACCCTGTTTTTCTTTCCCTTCTCTTTTTTTTTTTTTTTTTTTTGCCAGTCCTGGGCCTTGGACTCAGGGCCTGAGCACTGTCCCTGGCTTCTTTTTGCTCAAGGCTAGCACTCTGCCACTTGAGTCACAGTGCCACTTCTGGCCATTTTCTGTATATGTGGTGCTGGGGAATCGAACCCAGGTCTTCATGTATATGAGGCAAGCGCTCTTGCCACTAGGCTATATCCCCAGTCCCCCCTTCTCTCTTATCAAACATTTTTTTTTGGCCAGTCCTGGGCCTTGGACTCAGGGCCTGAGCACTGTCCTTGGCTTCCTTTTGCTCAAGGCTAGCACTCTGCCACCTGAGCCACAGCGCCCCTGCTGGCCGTTTTCCATATATATGGTGCTGGGGAATCAAACCGAGAGCTTCATGTGTAGGAGGCAAGCGCTCTTGCCACTAGGCCATATTCCCAGCCCCCTTATCAAACATTTTTAAGATTTGAATTTTATCCTACAGGGAAGAGAAAGAGACAGTGAAGGATTTGTTCTAGTCTTTTGTCAAAATTATATACAAAAAGGTAATTATTATCTTTGTACTACTAGTAGTTTTCTTAGTTACCTAGATTGTAACCTCTTTGAAGGAAAAGGCTATGTGTTGAATTATTTCTGTCTACAGAAGCTCTCAGACCTTAGTATGCTACAGAATCAAAGGGCAGTCAGAAGGGTAGAAGAGGCACACACTTGAGCCACAGTGCCACTTCCGGCTTTTTCTGTATATGTGGTGCTGAAGAATTGAACCCAAGCGTCATGTATGCTAGGCAAGCACTCTACTACTAGGCCACATTCCCAGCTCTGACTGAAAAAATTTTTTAAAAAGACAACTTAAGAAGCAGACTGTAGAAGGAAAGATAAAAAATATATAACTTGGTGACAGAACTTACCCCCTCTATTTATAAGTCCCTTTTCTAAGGTACTTTTTCATTTATAATAGGTGAAAATATTTTTTCAAGTTAATAATTTAAGAACAATCAAAGTCATAGTGCCTTTTAATAGTCTTATCTCTCCATCCTTCAATGATTTGTACCTGAAACAAACTTTAAGCACTGGGCCTGCACTCCTCTCCAGACACCATCAATTACCTAGTAACAGACAACAGAAATGAAAGAAAATGCCTAGAGAAATGAAAGCTCTTTACAGAATCTGCTTTGTGGGCTGGGAATATGGCTTAGTGGTAGAGTGCTTGCCTAGCATGCACAAAGTCCTTGGTTCAATTTCTCAGCACCGCATAAACAAAAAGAGCTGGAAGTGGTGCTGTGGCTCAAGAGGCAGAGTGCTAGCCTTGAGCAAAAAGAAGACAGGGACAGAGCCCAGGCCCTGAATCCAAGCCCCAGACTTGAAAAAAAAAAGAAAAACCAAAAGAAAAGAAAATCTGGAAGTGGTGCTGTGGCTCAAAGTGGTAGAGCGCTATACTTGAGATGAAGAGTTCAGGGACAGTGCTCAGGGCCCAGAGTTCAAGCCTCATGACCAACAACCAAAAAAAAAAAAAAAAAAAGAAAAGAAGTCAAAAGAAAATCTGCTTTGCCATTATTAACTCTTTTTAGTAGTAAAAAAAGGTCAAAAATTTTAGTGTTTACTTTTCTTCTTCTTCTTTTTTTTTTTTTTTTTGTCAATCCTGGGGTTTGGGACTCAGGGCCTGAGCACTGTTCCTGGCTTTTTGCTCCAGGGTAGCACGCTAGCTCTTAAGTCACAGCACTACTTCTGGCTTTTTCTATGTATGTGGTGCTGAGGAATCGAACCCAGGGCCCTCATGTATGCTGGGCAAGCACTCTACCACTAGGCAATATTTCCAGCCTGACCTATTTATTTAGTGCTTTTCCCCTTCAACCTAGTTTTTAGAATAATCACAAATTAAAGTCAGAAATACAGCTGAGTAACTAACTGCTGTCTTCCATAGTGAAAGAAGTGGTTTGGGAGTCAGGACGCATGGGCTCCAGTCACAGGTTCAGTTCAAAGTAGTAGTGTGGCTCAGTCCTGGGGCTTGAACTCAGGGCCTGAGCTTCTTTTTGCTCAAGGCTAGCACTCTACCACTTGAGCCACAGCGCCACTTCCAGCCTTTTCTGCTTATGTGGTACTGAGGAATCAAACCTAGAGCTTCATGCATGCTAGGTGAGCATTCTACCACTAAGCTACATTCCCAGTCCTGTTCCTGAGCTTTTTTGCTCAAGGCTAGTACTCTATACTTTGAGTCACAACTCCACTTCTGGCTTTTTTGCAGTAAACTAGATATAAGAATCTCACGAACTTTCCTGCCTAGGCTGGCTTTGAATTGTGATCCTCAGATCTCAGTCTCCTGAGTAACTAGGACTATAGGTGCTATAGGTGTGAGCCACTAGCTCCTGGCACTTCCATCTTTTGTGTTGTATATGTAGAGAAAGTTGACAACCTTTGAGCTAAACTATAGCGTATATATTTGTATTATTCTAATAATAAACTAGTAATAATAACCCTTCCCTGCTGGGTTATTAGATTATAAGACACAAATGTGAACTATGAATAGGAAAATACTGAAAAGGTGTTCTTTCAGAATTTGGATTTTTTGAATATAAAGATAACACTGGAGCTGGGGATATGGCCTAGTGGCAAGAATGCTTGCCTCGTATACATGAGGCCCTGGGTTCAATTCCCCAGCACCACATATACAGAAAGCAGCCAGAAGTGGCGCTGTGGCTCAAGTGGCAGAGTGCTAGCCTTGAGCAAAAAGAAGCCAGGGACAGTGCTCAGGCCCTGAGTCCAAGCCCCAGGACTGGCAAAAAAAAAAAAGACAACACTGGCAATGTTTCATTCAGTTTGAAAGCTGACCCAGATGGACAAATCATCTTCCAATTTCAGAGTAGGTCCTCTACAACCTCTAAAGGAAAAAGTAAAATCTACAGAGGAAAATACTATTGCTGGAACATATCACTGAGAAACAGAATGGCACTGTGAAGTTAGGTAGTTTCTTAATGATGTCAAAGTCTCACTTTCTAGTAAGGTGTTCATACTTTCTGAACCCAAAATAACAACTGGGACAAATGGTCTGACATGTCTGAGTGTGTCACCAGAGCAGCGGACCAGTTTCTGAAACTGGGACACACTGCAGCAACCTGAGACATACTACTGTGATACTCCCTGGTCGTGTGGATGTTTTCACAGAAGGCTAAACAGGCTAACAGACATTCACTCTCGATGGCAGACACTTTGGACAGCGTTAAACAGAGAAGTACTACTTACAACCTTAGGGGTCCAACGAAGTGGGTTATTGCTGGGTGCTGGTGGCTTATACCTGTATTCCTAGCTACTCAAGAGGCTGAGTGAGATTTGAAGATCACAGCTTGAAGGTAGCCTGGATAGGAAAGTTTGTGAGACTCTTATCTCCAATTAACTACCAAAAAAGCCCAAAAAGTAGAGCTATGGTTCAAATGGTAGAGTACTTTGAGCAAAACAGCTCAAGGACAGTGCCCAGGCCCTAAGTTCAAGCCCCTGGACCTGTATTTAAAAAAAGAAGTAGTTTTTGATGCTAGGTGTGGTGGTTCACACCTCTAATCTCAGCGATTGGGAGGACATAGGCAGACTGAAAATAAAAGGCCAGTCTGGGTCACATATAAGATGGACTCATAAAAAAGACGGGGAGGTTTTACTAAGACTGTAGACTATAAGTCTGAGCATCAAAGCATTTGAAATGTCGTTTCCCAAGTAGAACACTCTCATACCATTAAATTTACATTAAGTTTAGCATTTACATTGTATTAGGTATCATAGGTAACCTAGAGCCAAGTTAAAGTAATTGCAAATACTATGGTATTTTATATAAGGGACTTATCTGAGGGTTGTTTTTTTTATTCATCCAGAGTACTGTAACCAATCCTCCACGAATATAGATACTTTACAGATGCCTTTATGTTGACTTATGCTAGTATAATTCAGACAAAAGAGGCATTAAAGTAACCCTGGGTGAATCCTATGGGCCTGTTTAGCAAAGAGTTATGTTTTATGACAAAGCTTGTACACTTACCTGTTTCCTCTCTGTTACTCATTATTCAGTGGCAGGTTCACAGATCAGAAGGGCTCTCATTTCAGTCAAGACTGGCTCTTTGGTTCCTTTTGCTACCAGCTGATGTGCAGATATGCATATATCCATTGTCCCCCTTTTTTTTTTTATGATGGTCCTGGGGCTTTAACTCAGGGCCTGAGTTCACTAGCTCAAGGCTAGTGCTCTACCACTTTCAGCTTTTTTCCAAGTAGTTTGTAGTCTCATAGACTTTCCTGACCCAGTTGGCTTTGAACCATGATCCTCCTAATTTGCTAGGATTACAGGGATGAGCCCCAGTACCCATCTTAATAATCCTATTTCTTTTATAGACAGTTAGTTCAAAGTGGTTATGTGTTCCCCAAATGCCTCATATCACAGCTTACCCCTATTCTGCCATTTATCAACACCAACAATGTGGGAGATTGCTCATCTGTTTTGGTCATATGTGAAGGAGAATGACATGAATAGCAAAAAAGCAAAAGACTCTTGGTGGATTAAATAAGACTAAATTGCTGCACTATGCCCACATAACTATGCCTTCAAAGTGATGTTGCTTAACAAAACCACCTCCTTACTTCATCACAGCATCATAGCAAACAGCCTCAGATTGACCATTTACAAGATAATGCAATTGGGCTGGGAATATGGCCTAGTGGCAAGAGTGCTTGCCTCGTATAGATGAAGCCCTGGGCTTCATATATAGAAAAGAGCCAGAAGTGGAGCTGTGGCTCAAGTGGTAGAGTGCTAGCCTTGAGCAAAAAGAAGCCAGGGACAGTGCTCAGTCCCCAAGTCTAAGGCCCAAGACTCACAAAAAAAAAAAAAAAAAAAAAAGAGATAATGCAATCGGCATAAAGTGAAAGATCTTCTTTGGATATTCAAATTCTCATTTTCCTCAGTGCTCTTATAGCATATGCCTATCTTCAGCAAGTTGCCAAAGCCAGAGAAGCCTATTATTATACTTCACCTATTAACCAGCCCCTAAAGTGGATGTGAAATAAAGGAAAATATGTCCCTGTGCCTGCAGGTAGAAGAGGAAAAGCAGTATGCTCTCAGATAGGAGACAGAACAGCAAAGCTGTACAAGGGCTACAGGCCAAGAACAGTTGCAAGATGGGGCAGGTGCCATTGTCTCTTCTTGTGAATCAAACTCATTTTGCTTCAAATGAGATGACTGAGAGAGATAATCTAAATATGTAAATTTACCACTTTTACTTCCTGGCAAACTACATTCTTTTTCTCAGTTTCTTTCTTTTTTTTTTTTCCCAGTCCTGGGGCTTGGACTCAGGGCCTGATCACTGTCCCTGGCTTCTTTCTGCTGAAGGCTAGTACTCTACCTCTTGAGACACAACGCCACTTCCAGCCTTTTCTGTATATATGGTGCTGAGAATCGAACCTAGGGCTTCATGCTTGCTAGGCAAGCACTCTACCACTAGGCCACATTCCCAGCCCCTCTTTTCTCAGTTTCTTAGAAACACAGCAGCTCCAAGTCATATTTGTTTAAAACAATTTCAACCAAAACAGCAAAAAAAAGGTAGGAATAAGTGTCACTGAGAGCTGTGCAACTGACACAAATTTATTTAGTATATGAGAAATTTTCAGAAAATAATAAAAATTAAGTATCATTAGAGTTTTGCTTACTTTTCCCTTTCCCTCAGATTTATTTATTTTTATTTATTTGTTTTTTTTGCCAGTCCTGGGGCTTGGACTCAGGGCCTGAGCACTTGTCCCTGGTTCCTTTTTGCTCAAGGCTAGCACTCTGCCACTTGAGCCACAGCGCCACTTCTGGCCAATTTCTGTATATGTGGTGCTGGGGAATCAAACCCAGGGCCTCATGTATATGAGGCAGGCACTCTTGCCACTAGGCCACATCCCCAGCCCTTTCCCTCAGATTTAGAATGAAAATGGGGCTAGAGAGGAGGAAGGGAGGGAAGAAGGGAAGGAGAGGAGGGGGGAAGGAGAAATATACAAGTAGATACTAGCTTCTAGTTAGGAAGTTATGTTGCTACTAATAGTTTAAGAAGTGTGATCTTGTGAGAAATGTACTTGTGAGAAAATGTTCTCCAGAACACAGGGGAAAAAAAATCATGTTACAGGAGAAAATAAACCTGTAAATCATAGCAGGAACTACGTGATATATATATGGGGGAAACAATATGCATTTCCTCTTAAGATATATAAATCATACTGGACTTTTCCTATGGAGCATTATCTTCTTGTATAAAAATAATTTCCAAACTAAGAAAGGCAGAAGCCAGAGGCCTTGACTCACATTTGGGCACAAATATTTACTCTATAAGACAAAAAACTCAAGATCACAGTACACAGCAGTTATTTATTTAAATACTTGAAAAGGTCAATGATGGAAAAAATAGGTTTATCGTGAGAGTTTATATTCATTAGATTTATTTTACCATTTAAAAAAGTGCTGCCTCTAGGTTATCCTAGCCAGATATAGAACACTTCATGACACATGCAGCTACTGCAATATACTACAACAGACATAGCCATTAGAGAAGGATTTATACTCTGGGAGGAAATTCGGCAGTAGGAAGGATGACTTGTTTATTTAAACTAAAAACATTGATAATATACAAATTGGTTTTTTTTAAATTTGATTGAAGGGGTATAAAATTCCATATACTGATAAAGGAAGCAACATAATCATGGAGATAATGCCTCAGCTAATTGTTCTTACTTTATTTCTTCCTTAAAGGGAGCTGCACACTCAGCTATACGACTCTCTAGACTTCAATGTTGGCCTACCATAAGTGAATGAAACAAACTGAGGTTGGTAAGCTGATATTGGTTCAGATGAGTTCTCAAAAACAAAGAAAACAGCAAATTGTGCCTCATGTACTTTCAGAACCCAAAGGATATTTCTGATAAGTGTGAAATAAATAAGTGATCCACGAGTAAATACAATCTCCGGGCTGTCTTAAACCTAGAAGAGTGAGCCAAGTGAGCACTAACAATACCATGTAGAAATGTCTAGAAACATCATTTCTAGAACTCAGTTTGGGAGACCTTATTTTGCCTGCATATGTACATTATTTACAAATATATTCCCTTTTGGCCTCTGAAATTTAGCCAGTTTAGTTCGGCTATTAAGCTGTTTTCTTTCCATATACTAGCCAATACTGCAGTTATTACTATCATTAAAATACTCTTATGCATGAATTACAAATATTAATAAAGTAACTCTGCATGTATAAATATCTCAACATTTCTAGCAGAATTTAAAGCATTCATAATGTACATAAAAGTATTTTTTGGTAGGCCGGTACTTTTTGATTTTTAGATCATCGCTGTTTCAATAATGCTCTGTACATAGCAAAGCCCAAAACTGCAAAAACAGTAGCACCAAAACTTGCTCGAAGCCAAAATGTGGAGCTCTTGAGGTCAGCTTGTGTCACGTGCCTGTAGTCAGAAAACATAATTAATATTTAAAAACATGATTAGTAGCAAGACCTTATACCAATTATATGAAAGTATTAGCACACTTGTCAGGCTAATTGCATACAATAATGCTTACCAAAAACATTTATCAATATAGCCCTGTAATACTGCTTAGACACCATTGTCTTAGGAAAACAACATCATATAAACATTAAAGACATGTTTTTGCAATTAGCTACTACTTGAGAGTTGATATCTAAAATTTTATACACTTACTTCACATGGAAAATGAAATTAGAAAAATCAACCCATAGCTTGGTTACACCACAGTCCTTCAAAATGAAGATTAAGGCAGGGTTCTTCCAATTTTGAGTGTTAGAGGGTTATACTAATGGAATGTAACTAAGGTACAATCTTCTGTCCCCAGAAATCAAAAGCTACTTTGTAAGCAGTTAAGTGACAAGTGGTAATACTTTTTAGAGATCAAAGACTAAAGTCAACTGTGGTAACACCGAGTCCCATAAAACCCCTTCCCCCAAAAAACCAACAGGGGAAGATTTATCAGACTGCATTAGTTTGGTTACTGCTAATTAGAGAAAAAGAAAAAACAAAACAAGAACTGAAACCCTGATGTTAGTTATACAGGCAGTGATAATGGCATCAAACAAAGGAGGACATAATGTAACATGATGAACTGAAAGGTAATGACACAAAAGCTGCATTATACATGACAAGAACAAGGGCAGCCTATACCACAAACTGAGTTTGTGAACATGCTCAATGAAAACACTGATAAGCACCCTCAAGAGTCTCAAGTATGACAGCTTTCTATAAAGAGGATAAAGCTTTACAGCAAAGGCTGGAACATTTTATTTCCAAGTGTCATTAAGTCTTAATTAGTGAACACAAGTGATATAAAAAAACTTCTTGAATTAAGAGCTTAGTGAGACTGTCTAGTTTAGGTGATTTTACAACTGAGTTAGACAGATTTGAAGCAGAAGTCAGATATTAAAAGACTAAGACATATGCAAAAGAGAGATTTGAGAGATTTCAAGAGCTTGTGATTTCAAATTGCACAAAACTACTTTGTCTCAGTTAATAGTCACATAATGATTAGTCACCACAAAATAATAATCAGCATATTCCTATAAACAAGTCTATAAGCTGGTGCTCCATGCTTATTACCACTGCCAAACAACACATAACACACCTATTTCTAACCATCACCAGTTTCTATATTAAAAAGTCACTTCTTACATTGTCTATTTTACAAAGCAACGTGATGACACAGGTACATTCTACCTTGCAAGTTAGTTCTTCCAAAAGGCAGTATTTACTTAAGTTAGGGAAGACAGTATTTAGGTTTTTGGTTTTTCTAGTTGGAAAAGTTCCAGCAAGGCCAACCAGTGGTTATGGGAACTGTTACCTGGCTTCAAGCAAAAGTGGACCATGAGATGACCCCATGAAGATGGAATCTTCTACAGAGCTGACGGCGTGCACCTGGTGAGTAATACTGCCTTCGTCGTCGGCTAACAGCATGGCACCCCACTCAGCTACCCGGGCTCTTAACCTTTCATACATATGCACACAGTTTGCAGTTCACAGCAGAGCTCATGAAAGGGGACTCAGATAATCTCTCTCAATTAAGTATCCCATATATAACAGAGATAATTGCCACCTCCATATTTTCTACATTCCACTAAACAATGTACTCTACAGAAAATTGCCAGGCTTTAGAAAAACATCTACAATATATTTGCTTCAACATGCACACAACAGACAAGAAAACGTAAAATTGCTACCTAGCAATATATTCCCTATATATCCTGCTAAGCCTAATCTTGGTATATGTGAAACACTGGGAAAAATCCTTGAAAACAATGCCAACAGATACTAACAGCATCTGACAACACCTGATAACCATGGTATTCATTTGAAATGAGGTTAGTAACTATTAGCTATGAAGTTTATAGATGTTTGTAATTTCAGACTATTAAAAACAACAGACAGGCATCTGGGAAAAATTGACTCCAACATCCCAAACTCCAACTACTAAGGATCTGTGATAAGAATAACCAAGCTTTTATCCCAATATGGGAGAATTTAAAGTGAGTCTAGGGGCTGGGAATATGGCCTCGTGGCAAGAGAGTTTGCCTCATATACATGAAACCCTGGATTTAATTCCCCAGCACCACATATATAGAAAATGGCCACAGGTGGTGCTGTGGCTCCAGTGGCAGAGTGCTAGCTTTGAGCAAAAAGAAGCCAGGGACAGTGTTCAGGCCCTGAGTCTAAGGCCCAGGACTGGCAAAAACAAACAAACAAACAAATAAAGTGAGTCTATAGTTTTTCTACCCTGTACATGCTCAAGCTTGTCCAAATTTAGAAAGAAAGCACAGATTTAAAGAATATTAAAGCTTTGACTACAGCTTTGTTAATTACCTTCACGGATAAGAGGATTTGTGTTTCCAATTTTCACATTCTTTAACTTATGGGAAGAGAAGAATTAACATAAAAGCTAGCCAATATTCACATGACATACTCTTCAAAAATGGATGTCTGTTTCACACAGCTCCCTTTGTTAAGGTTATATTTTGTTTTGTTTTTGAGATACTCTAGCTTGAAGCACAATCTGGCCTCAAACTTTTGATCCTCCTGCTTCAGTCTATCCAGTGCGAGGATTATAGATGTGTGCCACCATTCCTGATTTTTCCTTTTGCTATATTTTAAGTACTACCATTTGTGAAATGGTATAATGGTATTTGTGAAATAATATACTCTGACACATTTATTGTTTGGTTTTCTTCTGCACCTCAAGGTGGTAATTATTTTCCCCAAACAATAGTACAGCTTTCAGAGGCAAAAGTGAGTTAAATATTTACATCTAAGAAATAGTACAGACACATTATCAAGATATAGCTGGCTTCTACTCAGGAGGCTGTGATCCAAGGATTGTAGCCAGCCTAGAAAGAAAAGTCTGAGGGATTCTTATCACTAATTAAGCAGCAAAAAGCCAGAAGTGGGCATATATGTCTTGGTGAAAAAGCCAAGCAAGAAGGGAAGGTGCTGAGTTCAAGCTCAGTACTGGAGAGTTGTGTGCGCGTGCGTGCGCGCACACACACACACACACACACACACACACACAACTAGCTTAAAAACTGAGGTAACTAATAACTCATAAAATACATTATGGAAATTGTGTAAAATACTTCTTGACATGCAAAGCTTCTTAAGGAACTATTTTACACCTTTACCACAAGTATATAGAACCTGCACTACTGGGCTCTCTTTGTAAAAAAGAAAGCAATGGCTGTTGCTTGTCATGGCTTACTAACTACTACCACCTAGAACACAGTATGATTTTATGTTATTTTGTTTACTTATTTCTTTATTGTGTTGGTTATGGGTCTTGAACTCAGGCCTAGGCGCTGTCCCTGGGATTTTTGCTCAGGACTAGCACTCTACCGCTTTGAGTCACAGCTCCATTTCAAGTTTTCAGGTGGTTAACTGGAGATAAGAGTATCACTACCTTTCCTGCCTGAACTGGCTTTGAACCCCAATTCTTACATTTCAGCCTCTTGAGTAGCTAGGATTACAGGAGTGTTCCACCAGCGCCTGGCATAACAGTACGATTTTAAATTTATTCCATTAGTATAAAAAACTGACTTGTTTTAGGTCTCAAACAGAACAGGTAAAATACGAACATAGTTCATCTCTAAACCCAAGCAGAAATAATCCGTCCATGTTCAAAAACATAATTCTTTCAAAATAACTGCCTTAAAATACCACCATAGGATAAAGAATACTATCTTCTTGCACAGTTTTCCTTTTTAAGTTTACATTGCATTGTACATTACTTGTAATGTAATGAACGGCAAATACAAATGGGGGAAAATCACAGATTCTCCTTATCTGAGGTAATTAATCAAAATAGCCAGTATTTCAACACAGGTGAGAGCCAATTAACATGTCTGGACTTAGCTATTGTTAAAGGTGCTTTTTAACAATGCAGAAAGGGGGCAACACTGTTCAAAAAGAAATGTACTCATTACCTGACTTATGTAACTCTAACCCCTCTGGACATCACCTTTATAATAAGAAAAAAAACTTCAAAAAATAATGCGGAGAGAAAAATGCCTCAAAATTCAGGCAGAAAGAGGATTGAAGGAAAAGCTTCAGCACTTAGGAGGCTGAGGCAGAAGAATAGTGAATTAAGCAGGGAAATAAATTAGAGAGTTCCAGGCAAGGCTGACCTGTGTAGCAAGATTCTGTTACCAGGAGAGGAAAAAAAATTAAATGAAGAACTATTTGTGCACATAGTCACACATGTCATAAACAGAGTCACCAAAATTCTCACGTGCTCTGGTACTGAATATCATAAAGAAAGCACAAAACTCGGAGGTGATATTAAAATGCCTTTTGCTGGAGCCAGTGAAAAAAATGTAACCCTAGCTACTCAGGAGGCTAAGGTCTGAGAATTATGGTTAGAAGTCAGGCCAGACAGCAAAGTCCACGAGATTCTTAGCACCATTACCCAGCAAAAACAAAAAAAAAAGAGGGGGGGGGGAAGGAGGGAGCAAGCCAAAGTGGATCTCTAGCTCAAGTGGTAGTGTTAACCTTGAGCACAAAGCTCAGGGACAGCACCCAAGCCCTGAGTACAAGGCCTAAGACGGGTACATGCACATACAAAAAAGCTTTTTATTTACTTAGCAATTTCTAGTGAATGTAAAAACATGAACTAAAATCTTTATTAGCATATATATGTGTAAATGTTATATATATATAGTAATTTGTTATACCCTTTTATTATTATATACAATAAACCAGTAAAGATTTCAGTTCCTACATATAGATAGATATACATGTATATTCCTACCCTCCCTTGTAAGGTGCTGGGGCTTGAATTCAGGGCCTGAGCACTGTCCTTGAGGTTTTGTTCTCTTTCTCTCTCTCCCACACCTCTCTCTTTCTTTCTCTGTCCTTTTTTTTTTTTTTTTTTGCCAGTCCTGGGGCCTGGGCTCTGTCCCTGATCTTCTTTTTGCTCAAGGCTAGCACTCTATCACTCAAGCCACAGCACGACTTCCTGCTTTTTCTGTTTATGTGGTACTGAGGAATCGAACTTAGGGCTTCAGGCATGCTAGGCAAGCACTCTACCACGAAGTCACATTTCCAGCCTTGAGGTTTTGTTCTCAAAGCTAGCATTCTACCACTTGAGCCACAGTTCTACTTCTGGCTCTTTGGTAGTTATTTGGAGATAAGAGTCTCATGGACTTTCCTGCCCATGCTGGTTTTGAATTGTGATCTTAGATCTCAGCCTCCTGAGTAGCTAGGATTAAAGGCATGAGCCACCAGCACCTGGTTCCAGAGCATGATTTTTTTTAAATGCATGATTGCAGCAACATGTGTTAAAAATAATGAAATAACTCATTTGAGGAAATAACAATAATTTTTCCTAAAAAAAAATCTAAAGACGAAGTGGTGCTGTGGCTCAAGTGTAGAGCACTAGCCTTGAGCTGACAAGCTCAGAGACAGTGCCCAGGCCCAGAATTCAAGCCTCACAACCACCACCACCAACAAAAAGAATTGCTGGGATAAAAGAAAACTAGTTAAATTTTAAGAAAAATCTAAAGAATTATGAGTATTCTATAAGTCACTATTAAAATATATCAGAAAATATGGGTATGCTAGTGTCTAATTTATAAAATAACATCACCAATAAAATATACTAATAGAAAAGCAGGGCTGGGGATATGGCCTAGTGGCAAAGAGTACTTGTCTCCTATACATGAGGCCCTGGGTTCAATTCCCCAGGACCATATTTACAGAAAATGGCCAGAAGTGGTGCTGTGGCTCAAGTGGCAGAGTGCTAGCCTTGAGCAAAAAGAAGCCAGGGACAGTGCTCAGGCCTTGAGTCCAAGCCCCAGGACTGGCAAAAAAAAAAAAAGAAAACATTTTCAGTTACTTGTCTCCTAATAGAAAAGTATGCTATCACTCGCCATCTTTTGTAAAGAATTTACTCTTTGTAATAACCATTCCATGGGTCCCTTCCCTGAATTATTCTATGTTCCTAGAGTGTGGGCCACCTCCCAGCAGCCTCTGCCCTCTCTAGCCTCTAGTTACCCCTTCTTATCCCCCATTATAACTAGGCTGGAGAGAATGTGACTCAGCTGCCATGCCTCAAAGTACATGCAAGAGGACAGGAGCCCATTTCTCTAGGTGTGGCTGGCAGGTCTTTAGATAGCAATTATCTTAAACTCTTCATTTGTATCAGTCAGGAGAGGAAAGGGAAGGAGCGCTTATTGCCCGAGCCTGCCAGCTCTTGGAGGTGTTGGACATTAGGCAGCAGTGGCATGACCTTTTTCTGTGGTGGGGCTGTCCAGGGGGCAAAGCACCCCAGCCTCTTCTTAGGCATGCTCCACTTTGTCAAGCTGCACCTCTCCAAAACCTTGCTGCTCCTCCATAACTTCCATCTTTGTGGGGCCCATGAGGTCTGAGTTGGTCTCAGCAGCAGGGGTCTGTGTGGATGCCAGCATCTTGTTCTGGCACTCAGTGCCTTCACCTGCAATGTGCAACAGCAGCTTCTTATCCCTCTTCTCCTGCAACAGCCGTTGACAAACTGGTCTTTCTCCTGATACAGCTCATCCAGGACTTCCATCTGTTTATAAAAAAAAACAAAACTATGGACCCTTCAATGGCAGTGCTGTGTTCTAACAGCTGGCTGTATCGATATTGAAGTTTATCTACTTGACACTGATAGGCTGCCTTGTTGAGCAGGTCATGGATGAAGCAGATTTTTAGCTTCTTCTTGGGCACCTGTGTGTCCTGGTTCTTGTCCCCAGACATGTCATGGTTCTAGGGACATGGTTTAGGGAAAGGGGCCTGGCCCTGGTACTCCAGCTTTATCTGACACTGGACTGCCAGGTTGGTCAGGCACCTGAAGTGGACCTGCTGCTCCTGCAGTTGTCGGCTGAGTTTCATCTTTTTTGACTTAGCAACTGATAGCGCTATAAGGTAAAATTCCCATATAGTTTGTGGGTTGTCTACATTCTCTGGGACAGCCACAACGGGGAGTGGCCTCCTCACGCCTTCTCTTCTTCTTTGGTCACTCTATCTTCCCTAGGGAAAGCCAGGAAGCTCAGCTGGGCCCATAGCTGCTCATTCTCATGCCTTGTTGCTCCTAGGCACTTCAGTGTGTCCTGTAACTTTTGAGGCACTGTCTGGTCCCCCAACTTGGTCTGCACCTGCTCCTGATCCTGCTGCTTCAGCACTGGCTCTGCCTTAGCAGGTGCGGTTGCAGGGCCTCCTTCTCTGAGATCAGCTGCTGATTGGAGGCCCTGTGCTGTTCACAGGTGGCCCTGAGTTTCTGCAGCTGGGCCAGGGACTGGTCATGCTGCTCCTGTAGCTCTTTTCATTCTTCTAACTCTCCTCTCAATGAACCAGCTTCTCCTGCAGATGTTTGTTCATGTTCTGCTCCAAGTGCAGGATGCCGGTGAGCTCCTTCTCCTCACTGCTCAGCCTGTGGAAGGCATCCTGCAGCTGGGCCAGCTGGTCTTTCAGCTCTTGGCTGTGATGAGTATGGTGGTCTTGTGTCCCCTCTCCATCATTTCAAGGATCTTCTGTCGCTCCTTGTTATGCTGATCCCATTCCTCGGCCTTCTTTTCCAGTACCCACAGCCGCTCCGGCTGCTCCAGGTTCTGGAGATGGAGGCTCTGGTTTGCCTGTATCTGGATGTGAACTTGTTCGTGCAGGTTCTTGGAGCACCTTCTGAATCTGGTAGGCTTGGGCTTAGGGCTGCTGCTCAGCCTGAAATGGTTCTGCAGGGGGCTATGGGGTGCCATCTTGGCCAGATGCTTTCTCAGTTCCACTAGGTTGGTCTCTATGTTCACACTTTGCACTCTCTCCTCTGTTGGCTCATCTGCTCCAAGAGCTGCTGGAATTTCTTCCACTTAGTATTCTCCACTCTCAGGTCCTCCGCAAAGTTGTCTCTCTCCAACTTTAATGTTGTCACCAGCTTTCTTGTCTAGTTAGCTGTCTTCCAACTCTGCCCTCTCCATTAGTGCTTGTTGAAACTGATGGAGCTTGTTGAAATGGATGGATTTTGATCTTCATATGCGCCTTCTGCTTCAGGAACACTTACAGCCTCTCGTGCAACTCAATGTTCTCTTCCTCCAGGTCAGCATAGCTGAAGCTGCAGCTTCATGTTATGCAGGTCTTTAATGAGCTCTGGGTTATTCTGGTCTATCTCATTCTGCATGGTGGAGGCTGCAGATAGTGTCATTTCTAGCTCTGCTCTGTGCTGCACTGTTGTGGAGCCTGCAGGCAGCTGGCACGACCTTTGTGCTCCAGTTCTCTTTCATTGGCCACTTGCTGCATGGGGGCCAGGTCAGACTGCAATTCAAAATTTTTTTTCTGGTCATGGGGCTTGAACTCTGGGTCTGGGTGCTGTCCTTGAGCTCAAGGCTAGCACTCTACCACTTAAGCCATAGCGCCACTTCCTAAACTAAAATTTTCTGAAGCCAAGTTCTGTACTGATAGCTTGTGAAGCTCCAGCTCTGTTTTCAGTGCTTCCTGCACACAGGCCACCTTCTCTTCTCATTCTCTTTCCCCTGTTGATCCTGCAGGTCATTCTTTTCCTGCTTCAGTTGTTTGATCTCACCCCAGAGCTGCTGGTTTTGTATTTTGCTGGAGTCCAGGGGCAAACAGCAGGTGTTGGTAGCACCTTTGCAGATCCTCAGTGTTATTGGGACCTGTGACACTCTTGACCCTGGCAGCTCTGACTGGCTCAGAGGCAGGGAATGCTCAGGGTCAGCGTGATCTTTTGCCAAACCTTCAGCTGAATTACAGTCCCCAGTGGTGTTTGTCATGGGGTTACCTCCCTTTTTAGCTTTATTCCTTTTCTTGGGATTCTGCAGGTCCATTGGGACAATTCCTCTGCTGAGATTCCTGCAGTAGTTTCTTTCCTACAGCTGATGTTTTCTGTCTTGTTTGCTCAGACATCTCGGTGCTGGGATGGGGAAGCTGAGGGAGCCACATTGCCAGGCTCTCTGAAATCACCTCTATTCATGCAATCATCACCAGCTGTGTCTACTTTCTATTGTATCTCCAGTCACCTTGATTCACTCACCACTCAGTACCTCTACCTCCCTCAACTACTGGTAGTGGTAAGTCAACAGAGGGGGCTACCAGTGCTACCAGGCAGCACGGATTGTACACGTGGCCCTTATTCTTATTATCTCATTGGTCAGAGAGAAATATGAAGAATGGAGGCATGGCCAGAATATTGTGATCCAGGCAGAATGGGTGAATCACATAAGAGCTGCTCCTGCAGCCGCTCCCCCATACAACTCTGTCCAGTTTGGTTGGGGGGAGGTGGGACTTTCTCTTGCTGGATAGGGGCACTGTTTCACAAGCCCCCTTTCCTGGCATACATGACACAACTGTGGTTATCAGAGTTTCTAGCAGACTTCCAGCTGTCCTTCAACAGCGGCACCAAGAAACACAGCTATCGGCCCATGTCTTCAGGACTTTACACCATGCAGAATTACCTCTACTATTCTGATCGTATTTGCTGACACTTGTATTCTGAGGTTCATAATGACCTTGATATAATCTGTTCTTCTAGTCGCTCTGGGACAGGAGGATTCAGGGACATCATGGGTCTGGGTTCCTCTCCATGAATATTGGCCAAGTATTTTCTAGACAAAAGGGAATCTGGGCAGTGGAGATGCATGTTTTTTATACATTTCAGTGAACGCTTATTGCAGCGCATGTTCCACATATTTCGTCTGGTGGTATCAGAGGATCATAAACAGTCATGGGATGAATGCAATCTGTTAGCTGAGCAGTCAATTCTAACCAGCCACATCCAAATGATGTCCAATGTGTCCAGAATCCAGGTTCTGGGACAGCCTTCTACCATTCCAGAGCCCTTGGACATCTATTTTAATACTGGAGTGATCAGTTGTCCTCCAGTGCCTGATGAGTTCCAAACTAGGGATGTGATGGCAAGAACCAGGCATTTGTGCTGCATCATCATTTGCTGGCCACACTTACCACTGCTCCTCACTCCCATACAAGTCACCAATGACTCACAACACATGCTCTCAGTTGTAATTTCATATCTCAAGTTCAGATATAAAATCGAGCAATGTAGTTGAGAACTATATTGAGCTCACCAAAGCAATAATCAAGGTTTTGAATCTATAAATGTGGGGGGGAAGGTTTACATTGTTTTTGGTAGTAGTGAGGCTTGAACTCAGGGCTTTGCACTCTACTACTTGAGCCACGAATCTAGCTCTCAATTTTCTGTTTGTAAATAGTTTCTTGTTTTCTCTTATTAAGATTTCTGGACCTCCTTGCTTTTATTCCTTCAAATGTTTCTACATGCCCCCGCCCCCCCTTAGGTTTACTTCTCATAATAATGCCATTACTTCTGTTTCTTTTATTTTTATTTTTTTTTGGTGGTACTAGAGATCAAACCTAAGGCCTCTTACATACATGTGAGGTAAGCACTCTGCAACGGAGGAACATCCTCAGCCTGCTAATACTACTTTTTAGTGATCATTCTCCAAACTGAATTAGAAGGCATGAAACATTTTAATAAGAAACTTCTCAAAGGAGATTGAGAAATATACAGCATAAAGATGAATTGTAACACAAACCATAAGCAGGCTATTAACTGAGTATAACTAAGAAGTAACATAGTTTGGAAAATGACATACTCAATGGATTAAAATCCAAAAATGCTTCACTGGGCAGTTAGAAGAATCCAAATTTATAGAGGATCACACATAGATTGCTCACTATTAATATGTAGGCTAGTGAAATCTAGTTAGGCAAACTCAACACACTCATGTCTTTTAATATCCTAACTGAATACCAATTTTTTTGGGACTTAAAAGGAGCAACAGCAGCTTACTGAGATTCTATAACACAAGTTCTTTTTTTTTTTTTTTTTTTCTAGTCCTGGGCCTTGGACTCAGGGTCTGAGCACTGTCCCTGGTTTCTTTTTGCTCAAGGCTAGCACTCTGCCACTTGAGCCACAGCACCACTTCTGGCCGTTTTCTGTATATGTGGTGCTGGGGAATTCCAGGGTTTCATGTATATGAGGCAAGCACTCTTGCCACTAGGCTATATCCCCAGCCCCTAACACAAATTCTTGTAAAATTTTAAACTTCATGTATACAAATTCAAAGAGCAATCCTTGAATTCAACAGAAGGTACAAGTAATCCCTTGAATCCAAGGGAAGTTATAAGTTTCCTAAGAAACTAAGCCAGAAATTCTTTGGATATGCTATTGTATTATAAACTAGTATAAAAAAAAGTCTTAGATTTCCAGCATCTAACCACATTAAGATTTTAAGAACTTGGGCTGGGGATATGGCCTAGTGGCAAGAGTGCTTGCCTCGTGTACATGGGGCCCTGGGTTCAATTCCCCAGCACCACGTATACAGAAAACGGCCAGAGGTGGCGCTGTGGCTCAAGTGGCAGAGTGCTAGCCTTGAGCAAAAAAGAAGCCAGGAACAGTGCTCAGGCCCTGAGTCTAAGCCCCAGGACTGGCCAAAAAAAAAAAAAGATTTTAAGAACTCAATCTTTTCATTAGGCATTCCTATGAAAAAGCAGTTCATTTCAGTCTGAACAAAGCTCCTGTACAAAGTAACACGAATTTAAACTATGTAATGAAACAAGCAAATTATTAAAGAAATATGGGTAATTTAAGTAAGTCATTAATGAGTAGTGTAATGTAAATGTCAATACATACCATTTAAAAATAGCATAAAAATACAATAAGCACAATGACTGTTCACTAAATTTTTAGATCTCTGTAAGCACTCTGGGTGAATTATGTACTTACTTGCCAAGGTTAAAATGCTGCTACTAAACTTAAGAAAAAACATCAACAAGTAACTTATATGGAAAATGCAAGCAATTAAATGGAATGAAAGAAAATTCTAAAGCAATAATATGTACCAAAAGAACTCTAAAGCAATTTTTGATTCAATTATAGGTTAGGAGTGGGAGGATTATATACATAAACCTAGTCATGAAAGAGATCCAGAGGATTAAAAAATGACCAGCACAGACAAATGAAAATGAACACCTAAAAAAACAAATTAAATTCTTAGCACACTATAATACAGCAACATTCACATACAAAGTAGGAGTGTTCTTAAGTCAGAAGAAATACTTAAAAAAAATAATAATCTTGGGTAGTTCAAACCAACAATCAAGCTCATCCTACAAAACCAGTTTATCACTTTCATATTTTAAAAGTATTAAAAAATTAAAATAGTTCCAAAAGGTGTTTTTATACTACTGGAAACGAAATCATTCCCAAAGATTAAAGTCATCTGACCACATGTTAATCAACCTCCTACATACAAATAATTCTAGTCATTCACAAATTATTCTAAACAAAAATTACTCAGATTTCTAGTGAGACCATAATTACCAAAGAACAAAGTTAGATGCAACATAGATGTATGTGTGATTTAACCCTACTTTCAAATGTTAAGGTCAGTATATATTCAATTAATTTAAAACTGATTCAAACTGGGGTTTGAATCCCAGATTTGGGGCCTGCTATGCAGATGCTCTTACTACTGAGCCATACTTCTTGCCACTTTACTGTGCTGGTGATTTTTAAGATAGAGTATCACTTCCTTCCAAGGAACAAACCTGGGCCACAGTCTGGTTATTTTAAGCTTTTCATGGTAACTAGAATAACAAGTGTGTGCTGTCATGTCCAGTTCTTGTGAATTTTTCTGCATGGGTTAGCCTCAAACCAAGATCTGCCCAATCTCAGCTTTTACAGGTATGAGCCACTAGTAGATGGCTAGAAAAAAAAACAAAAAACAACTAGTACTTTCTACTTAAATTTGCAAAGATGATCTGGGAGTGTGGCTCAAATGGCACAACCATTTGACTATCAAACATAGCCCCTGAGTTCAAACCCAGGACCCAAAACAAATAAGCTCAAGAAAACAGACTTTCAGCATGATAAACAAATGTCATTGAAAATATAACCAAGTTTGAAAAGAAAAAAATTCATAATATATTTATAATTGGCTCAATTCATAGCAAGGTCCTATTCAAAACAGGTACTTAAGTACTCTGAATGAATAAGTCAAAGTTGGTGAGTGGAGACTGAGAATAGGCCGCAAGCATATATTGTAGTTAGTCATAATTTCTATTTCAATAAGCAAAATTTTTACAATTAATTAAGAGAATGCTAATTTGAGACCAGCACATACATACCAATATCTGTCTGCTAACTTAATTATTTGTATACCTTTAATGAAACTTTTTTTGGTCAGTCGTGGGGCTTGAACTCTGGGCCTAAGCACTGTCCCTGGACTCTTAAGCTCAAGGCTAGCACTCCACCACTTGAGCCACAGTGCCACTTCCAGTTTTCTGGTGATTAACTGGAGTTAAGAGTCTCACCAATTTTCCTGCCCGAGCTGGCTTTGAACTGTAATCCTCAAATCTCAGCCTCCTGGGCAGCTGGGATTACAGGTGTGAGCCACCAACACCCAGCTGAAACTTTATGCTCAAATAAAAATGACAAATCTTTTGGAGGTTTTTATAGTTCTAAGTAAAACATACAAGCTCATTTGTACTTATTTCTTTATTATTTACTTAATATTAGAGATGGAGACCAGGTCCTGATGACTATTAGGCAGCATTCACTCCTGAGCCACAAAGTAAGCCCCAGATATTCTGATCTCTAAAACATAAGACCTAGTGATAAGTGGGAAGGAACACTCCCTCCTGAATGAAGTTCAGTGTAAAATTCTTTAAATGACTTTCAACTGGCTAATCTTTTCTCTGCTTATGCAACATTAAGATATGTCTAGCATGGCAAGTGGGCAACCACAGAAGGTTGCAAAAGTCTAGAAATACTAGGGAAACGAGATTCCATCCTCACCTGGCCATCCAAATGCTTTTCTTAGGAGAGCAGTAAACTGTGGGGTGAAGGGCCACAGAGACAGTTTCTCTCTCTCTCTCTCTTTTTTGGTTCTGGTCCTGGGGCTTGAACTCAGGGTGCTGTCTCTGAGCTTCTTTGGTTCAAGGTACTGCTCTACCATTTTGAGCATAGCACCACATTCAGCCTTTTCTGAGTAGGTTTAGAGATTAAGAGTCTTATGGACTTTCCTGCCTGGGCTGGCTTCAAACTGCAATCCTCAGTCTGAGTTGTTAGGATAACATGGATGAGCCACCAGTGCCTGGTAACATTTTCATTCTTTAGGTGTCCTTCACTTGCCTCCATTTTCATGATGGCCTGTAAACATGCTTCATTCTGATTACTTTTAAAGCTTTAGAATTGCTATTCATCAATTATCAGGAAATTACACACAGAAATCTTAAGTTCCAGTCTTTCGAAGACAAGGCTGGTCACTGTCTTTATTTCTTCTGGTTTCTTAATACAATCATTTATATCATTTGTTTATATACTTTAGAAAGTGAGTTTCTGGCCTCTACCCACCTACTTTGCTTACCTACTTCCTTTCCTACCTGGAATATAGACTCCAATATAAAACCCCTAAAATTCCATTTCTATCAAATAAACAACTGAAGCACCTACAGGGATAAGAATGGCATTCTGTGGAAAGTATACTGGTTTCTCTACTTATTTTTCCATTCTTTCTATTCCTGATTACCAGATCCCCAGTGATGTGTGCTGACACTACTATTATGTCACTTCTAGTTTATAAACAGATATGACAACATGTACCGCTTTCTCTTTGAGGAACACTGTAAAGGAATTTATTAAGAGCAAGCATATCAATTTAAGGCACATTTAACCTATTTCATCTGGAAGCTGATTAAACCAACTTAGGTAAAAAACTGCAACCAACAATGCAGAAAATGAACCAATCTGCTACCACGGGCAATCAAGAGCTTCTAGAATAGGTATTAAAATTGGTAGCTTATAATCAGAAATTACTGGGAGCCAAAGTGTAAGACATCACTTTCTATGATAAATGTGGTAAAAATTATACAATAATTTCAGAAAAACCTTTCCTGAACTCTCTGATAAGACAAGTGGCTCAGGCTCATCTGGTGATATTCTTGCCAAGTGCTAGGATAACAGGTATGTGGCACTATCTGCCGGGTTTCAATAATATCTATTACGAGGCAAGCACTCTTGCCACTAGGCCATATCTCCAGCCCCCTTCAATAATACCTCTCTCTATATATATTTATTTGTGTGTGTGTGTGTGTGTGTGTGTGTGTGTGTGTGTGTGTGTGTGTACTTGGGCTTAAACTCAGGGTCTGATTATTGTCCTTTACTACTACTTAAACCACACTACCACTTCTGGCTTATTTTGTTGGTTAATTGGAGATATAAGAGTCTCATGGACTTTGCCGCCCGAGTTGGCTTCAAACCATGATCCTCAGATCTCAGTATGCTGAGTAGCTAAGATTACAGGTGTGAGCCACCAGGACCCAGCTTCTATAACCCATTTTTAACTGACTGAAAAAAATCTTCTCAAGAATTCTAAACCAGCCAATGGCAAAAGTTCTGTAGTGGAATAATATAGGGCTTGATGACTTTTCTCTCTCCAACTTATAGGTACTCAATATTATTTTCTATGAGTAACTTGAAAGATAAGACATAACTACCAAGTTTGCAAGTAACAAAACGCAGAGAGAGTATATAATGGGACAAATGATAGAAATGTTTGAAATGACTGAGTTAGAACAAATGGATTAAAAAGAACCATGACACATAATAATATATGTATACGTATCTGCATTTACATTCAAAAAGTCAACTAAAAATGTTAAATACACAATTAGAGAGGAAAGGACACCTGCCTTAGTAGCATTTCACAGAAAGAAAAGAATCTGATTTCAATTAACTCCAAGATATTATATGTCACAGTGTGATGGGCTGCTAAAAAGTGAATTCATACACTAGACAAATGTCCTAATTGTGGAACATGACTGTCCACCGTTATGAACTTGTCAGACCATATATGAGACACTATTCTGTTTTTGGTGGCAGCTTTTAAGAGGTACTCTGGAAAGTTAATAGCTTTCAGATAAGGACTACCAGGAATAATGAGACCACTAAACCATCTATCTAATTAAGAAAAGGCTGAAAGAAATGGGGATGTTCTACCTGGAGAAGAGAAAATTAGGGGAGACATGATGATCATCTTCAAATGTCTGAAGGATTGCTATGTTGAAGAGGGAGTAGAATAGTCGTATGTTGTTCTAAAGGGCAGAACTAAAACTAAAGGAGAGAAAGTTACAGGGAAAACATTTTAGTTAAAAAAAAAAAAAACAAAAGCAAAAACTCTCTCCAAAGAAGAAGTCACCAGCAAATAAATAGTACTCTCTCAGGAAAGCTTGCAGGAAAGCATTCTAATAGGAGGTTAGGCCAGATGAATTCTAGAATCTCTTCCAAATCTTAAGATTCCCAACAACAGAGCTCCTGAATATTGTTTGGTTTGAACTAGCCTTGCATTTTCCCAGCCAATTATCATGAGAGGAATCATCTGGATTATTCCTTCACAAGAGTCACTGAAAGGTCAGAGGCAGAACTTTACCATCAAATGAATGCAGTAATCCCTTCAAAGCAATCCTGAGATAGCTGCATTCTTACCCAGAGCTGCTAGAATGCCTTCAAAATTCTGACTCATGTAAGAAATGGATTTATTATTTAATAGACCTAACTATTCTACTGTTGGTGAACTCCAACTATGATCATTTGATACAGCTTGAATCTCGTACTGAGTATAGAGTGGCAGATCAAATATCTGAGTCATTCCTAACTAAAATCTGTTATTTAGCTTGAGCATCCATTAAATCAAACTCAGCTGTCAATGATACTTAGGTGATTTTAAAAACCTAATTCACTCAGACACCTGAAAATTTGACATCATACACAAATTAATATTACATAGACTTTTAAGTTCTCAAAAAAATACTTATTTACACAAAAGTAGCATGATAAGAATAAGTATGTAACCTCCCAGGTTTGTTGCTTTGAGGGAATGAATGCATTCTTTCCTTTTTTTTTTTAAAGCATTACAACTTTATAAGAATATTTCATACTTTTGCTCAATTATAAAGACCTCAAAAACCAGTGCTACCAATCTTTTTTCTTTTTCATATTCCTTCAAGTCCTTAAAAGTTGGTTATTATTCTCATATCCAGAAACCATGTTCTTTCAAGTGAATATTCCAGGTACGTTTTAAAAAGTAAAGGCAGGTTATATTAATAAGTGGTTTCAAGAATAGAGGGTTTTTGAAATTCAAAACAACAATAATATTAGTATGATTTCAATAAGATATAGCATGTGAATATAAGTGGAGTACAATGTAACACACAGTATCTCTTGTTTGGGATCCCTTTTTCTTACTAGAAAAGCCCTTATCCATTTCTATAATGCATAGCCAAAAAGATTTTTTATTTTCCCTAGACATATTATCTTCTAATATGAAAGATAATTTAAGCTCTCTAATAAAAATTCAAAATCTCATTTTGTAATCCTCAAACTAAATCTATTAACTTAAAAACACTATGAAGGATGCTTCCCAAAATAAACATTTTCATTATAGTGAGGAATTTAGTGAAAGTTAGTTGGGCATCAGTTGGCTTGTTGTCTTGGTAATGAGTATCTGTATAATAAGTATTAATTGTTTTCTTTTGTATTTTAACAGAATGCCTGGTACCCAGTAAATAAAGTTAAGAACCTGTTAAGAACTGCAGTGAAGATTTTGTTCTTTACAGATTGCAGCAAGTCTGAGTTGAGGAAGTTCTGACAGATGCAAAATGTACACCTGTTGCAGGTGCACATACAGCGTAACCGGGCATGGCTGTGAAAACACACAGAAGGACAGGGTTGAGTTCTTACTTACAAATATGGCACAAGTTAGGTGTGCCAACTTAAAAAAAAAAGATTTAGGCATAGCAACACTCTTTGTAGAAAGGAAAAGGATAGTGTGGGGCATGCTAAAGTTGTGCAGAATTCCACATTTATATAAAATGTAATAAACAGCAATAGCTTCATCCTCCCTCCCTATAGAAAATCTAGGGAACTTTAGCTAACACTTATTTTTGTTTTTTGGAAGGGGGAATGGAAAAATTATTAGAGGAGAATCAGTGGAATAAATATGCACAGCAATAGATGGCACCCTCATCTAAATTAATAAAAAAAAAAACTGAATAAGCCATAGCACCAACTAAAAGGACAAGGCTAGCATTTAGATAACCATTCCTTCCTCCTCCTCCTCCCTCAGCACACATACATGCCTGAAAACCAGGAAGGAGAATATTGACAAATACACAAAAGAGTCAAAAGACGAGTATATTCAACCCTGAGAAGATATGAACAACATCGTCTTTAATTCATCAAGCACCCTGGCTCCTGCAGGAAATCAAGGTGCTTCATAAATTTCCACTAGAACAAAATACAGGGTTAATTTCATCAGCTACCAAAACATAGCAGCTAAGTAGGATAGTATGAAACTCTGGGTAAGAATGTAAAACTTAACAATGGATCCAATTGAAATTGATTATGAAATTTAGGGAGATTTCTGACTCCTTTCTGGTTGAGTGGAGGTGCACTACTAAGTACAGCACATAGAGCAACCCATTTCACCTAGGCCCTGACTACCAAAGTGGGGAGTCTGACTGTTCAGTGGTCAGAGCCACTCAGACATACAAAGCCATCACACCACCCGTGAAGAAGTATTGGCGCCGAACCCACTCAGAAGAGCGCCACCTGATGAATCAATGCCATCACTTCCTGTAACACCTCATCATTTAGAGGCTTCTCAGTCAAAGGACTGGCCCAATCTGATTTGTCTTAGCTTGTGAGATCTGATGACCACAGCACACGGTGCATGGTTGTAGAGATTAGCAGCATCCCAATAATGCCTAATTCCCAACATGAAGAAAAACAAGAATTAATTTTGAGAGTTAATGCTCAAGACATTCTTTTTTAAAATCTGACTTGTGATGATAAACGTCATCACTGCTACTAAGTCACTGCCAGCTGTCATACTGGAATCCATCTGTTATTTTATAAACTGAATCTAACTCTTCAACATACACAAGCTCCACCCACCAAAAAGGAGAGATGCAAAGTATGCTTAGCAACAGCGAGATGCTTTATGAGAAGTAGTTTGGGTTATATAAATAAGTGTCCATGTATGTACATTTATCATATATACACACATACACAAGAATACAGTAAGATATTTTAAAGATACAGGTCTAAAAACACTTGGAGTTACAGGGTTTTAAAAAGTACATTTACATAGTAAAGATGATAACACAATATTCAGTTAGGCAGTAAATCTGACCAAGCAGTGCGTTTCTAGATAATTACTAATGTAAATAATAGCAACCAAGGAGATTTGTTCATCCTATAAGAAAATGTCAACAAAGTCCCACAGAAGTCATAAAGAAAAAGTAACTTACAAAGCAGTTTTTAGAAAGACCCAGATTTTTCTCAAATTCTCTATTCTATCAGTGCTGCCCATGTCTCGGGAGAGTCTGCCTCTGTAATGATCCTCTCTGTAGATAACATACATGAGAGTTTTAAAGCAAAAGTAAAACATAAATAAGGTTTTGCTTATCTTATATTAATAGGTACAACTTGTTTTCCATTATAAATAAAAGTTCAATGGTTTGCTGCATATTTTTAAAGTAATAGCTAATGGAATACCAGGAAAGTTAACTCTGATTTAAAAATCTGTACAAATTAACACCTTTCTGGGAAGCCTCAGTCTTGGTTTCTAGCAATGTTTGATTATTACTCTATTTTGTGCTATAGTTTTCATAAAAAGACAATGATTTAGAGGACAACATAATAGTAACCACAATAAGCTATTTGGTCCTAAGAAACGCACTGCCTGAAAAACTATTTTGTTACAAAACAGAATTTATACATTAGGAGAATTTATACTTGAGAATGTCATTGAGAATCATGCTATTTTAAGGCTGTTAGTAAACTATGAAGGTAACCACAGTTACATGCTCATACATATGCATGTATAGATATATAATAAATGTACATGAAATTTGTGGCTCATAATAATGCAAAACATTCATATAGTGGAAATTCTGATCACAACTACTTTTGATAGCACTTGAAAAAGATATCATATCCTGAATTCAAACATAAAACAAACTCAACATAAATTTACAAAATATGTTTAAATCCTTCATATGCCCAAGCCCAATTAATCAGCAGAAAAACAGAAAAATGAATTTTGTGTTCACATCAAAATGCCTTATAAGCATAAAGGAAAATAATGCCAATCCCATTTTATTGGTATGAAGCTATTTTTAAATGCTGGGAGGGAGGCTGTGTACATCCTATTAAAAGGAGAGCTAAAGCTTGCTCAAAAATATACTAATATTGTCAAAAGCACTCTTTATATTATTTTATTATGACAACCAAAACCAAACTTGCAGCTGCTCAAATTTGTACCTTCTCATTAAGAAGTCTCCTTCTGTTGCTGAACAACTTCTAAGTGACAAAGAACCCCCTCATGGCTAACAATGGCATGCAATGTTATAATGAACCATGCAACATGGAAACAAAGACAGAGCAAGTACTTACGGGTACATGGCCATGGTTGTCAACTTAACAAAGATATCCTTACTGGGTGCGTCAGCAGTATTGCAAGTGAAGGCTTGAGGTGGAGGCATTTTGTGTTTCCTGCAGAAATCAGTAGGTGAGATACTGTATTCTTGTTTAACTTCATGCAGATCTGACTTGGCAGCTATGATTAAGCAGGGTATTCTGCTGTCCATAAAGTGTTGCTATGGAATAAAAAATAAAATAAAAATCTGATGACAAGCCTCCAAAGTACTATTTTAACTAAATGTCAACTAAAACTTTTCTCTGGACCAAAGGAGGATACTCTTAGGGGAGAACACAAAGGCACAATGCACATATACTTCTAATCATGTAAAATAACACTTATAGGAATGAATTCTAGGAACTGGAAACAAGGAAAAAAACAACAGAGTGGCAGCTCACTCAATGAAGTCAACTCTACTCAAAAAACAACAAAAGAGGGCTGGGAATATGGCCTAGTGGCAAGAGTGCTTGCCTCGTATACATGAGGCCCTGGGTTCGATTCCTCAGCACCACATATAGAGAAAATGGCCAGAAGTGGCACTGTGGCTCAGGTGGCAGAGTGCTAGCCTTGAGCAAAAACGAAGCCAGGGACAGTGCCTAGGACTGGCCAAAAAAAAAAAAAGAAAAACATCTTTATCTGTATAGGCAAAGCAACAATAGTTTATTTGTTTGTTTCCTGGTACTAAGGTTTGAATTCAGGGCTTGAGTACTGGCCTTGAGCTTTTTTGCTTAAGGCTGATACTTTACCACTTGAGCCAAAGATCTACTTTCAACATTTTTGTGGCTAAACAAAGGTAAGAGTCTCCTGGACTTCCTTGCCTAAGCTGACTTTGAACCTGATCTTTAGATCTTAAGACTGCTGAATAGCTAGGATTACAGATATAAGCTATCAGCATCTAACACTATAATTTTAAACAGAGAAAATGAACTGAGAGGCAAAGTTTGTAGTGGTGTAAATCAATCTCACAGTAAATATGACTAAGATCACTTTTTTGGAAGTAGAGGTAGAGTGGTAGAAGTGGTAAAGTGCCAGCTTTGAGTAAAAAAGCCAAATGAAAGCACAAGGACCTCAGTTTAAGCCCCAGTACAACCCCTCCCCCCCAAAAAAATCATTTTCCTAATGTGGATAATAAAAACCGACTAATTCCAATTCTTTAGATTCACTGTATTTTTAAAAATATTTTTAATTAATAAGAAAAAACACGAAAAAGGAAATCTACCTTTTATACTAATGAAGACTTTTTTTCATGATTACTTCTAGTGTTTGAGTACATGTATTTGTTTATATGTTTACACACAGTTGTAGTAATGCTGGTAAAACCATTTAAAAATGTAACATTGTACTGTCTATGTTCTTCAGAATTCAAGACACTTGTTTTTAATGGCAACTTAAAATTTTATTATTTATCATAAGTTGGAAAATCATCCTTCTATCGTTAGACCTCTGGATTATTTCCAGGTTTTGCTACCTAAAACTATGCTAGAATAAATACCTTTGTGCATAGTTTGTCTTCCTATTGACTCTTGTTGACAATCTAAAAAAAAACAAAAACTGATGAACTTTCCAAGCCTCTGGTTTATTCCCTTGCCCTAGAGTTATTCTTGAAATAATTGGTAATATATAATCCATATGTATTCCTAACAGCCAAGAAGACCTTCCACTAATGCAAAAGTTCTTTTTCTCTTTTGGCAGCACTGGGATTTGAATGCAGGGCTTCACGTTTGCCAGGCCAAACAGTCTTTTGCTGAGCTTTTGTATGCTGGTTATTTTGAGATAGTCTTGCTTCCTGCCTAGGCATACAATTGGACCTCATGCTGGCTATTTTAGGCTTCCCGTTGTAGCTGGAATGACAGGAGCATGCCACCATGCCCAGCTTTCCATCTTCCCTCCATTAAGATTGAGTCTCATAGACTTTTCTGCCTTGGATGGCCTGGCATCATAAACCTCCCAATAACAGTCAGTCTCCAATGTAGCTTGGGATGATGGCTGTGTACTACTATGCCAGCTATGGGTTGAGACGAGGATCTTGTAAACTGTTTTGCCTGGGCTGACTTTGATCAGCAATTCTCCTATTCTTAGCCTCTCAGATAAGGATTACGGCATGAGTCACATCTGCCTAACTTGAAAGTTCTTAACCAGGAATGTATGAATCAAATGTGTGTGTGTGTGTGTGTGTGTGTGTGTGTGTCGGGGGGGAGAACCCCAGTGTGTTATTCTATCATTGTAGTATGAAGCAAGAAGAAAGGAGAGGGTAAAGATATAGGTTCTTATTTTTTAACTCCACAAATGATTTTATTGTTTTTGGGTGGGAGCAGGAAACATTACACTGCAATTCCATTAAAATACCACATAATACTATACTTAGTCATAATCTAAAAGAGCAACAAACCTTAAAAATCCTGGCACAGTACTCAAAGGACTTGGAATTAGTGACATCATACACCAGGCACACAACATCACAAATGATTTCAGCCTCGGTTAGAAATTCCGATTCTGTGATATCATGCAACTTGTAAAAAGAAAAAGATAATGAAAATCATAAGTAACATAATGTTAACATACAACATATCATGATGTATTATGACTTGTTCAACTAGACTTCCTGATTTAAAAAGTTCTGTTAAGCATAACTCTAAAGATCATTTTTAGAAGAAGGAAGTATAGACAAACAAGTATTTTGATTCTATGATTAAAAATAATTGACTAACATTTAACATACGACTAATGTGTTTAGGGCAAGCTCTTCATGTGCACTGTCTATATTCTACACAGAAGACAGACTAGAAAGATCAAGTCAAAAGAAAACTTATCTAAGAAATCATGAAACCAAAATTTGAATTCAGATTATTGCCAAGTATATTTTCTTTCCTACCAGACTACCTTTCTTCCCACTAATCAAAACTACAAAACAACGACTCTTATTCTTTTTTTTTCTTTTTCTGCTTATGTGGTGCTGAGGAATCGAACCCAGGGCTTCATGCATGTAAGGCAAGCACTCTACCACTAAGCCACATTCCCAGCCCCACAAATGACTCTTTATACTAAGTTCATTTTGTTCTACTTCACTGCCTACTCTTTCCAATGTCTACATAAAATTTCTTTAAAGAAATATCCCTCCAGGGTGACACTGTTACGTAAATGTAACCCCTCTGAACATCACCTTTATAATAACAATAAAATATTGAAAAAAAATCCCTTCATATGAAGATGATCCAACAACAAGAGAATGACATGAGACAGTGTGTCCTTATTGAGAAGCTGAAAGGCGTAGTAAGAAGCGACTAACACATTCCAAATAAAACATTATTATGCCAAGCCTAGTCTGAGACATGGAAAATGTGACTTGCAAAGAACAGTGTATGAATTAGAAAAAAAGGAAAATTAACAGCCAACAATAGTTACTGAGTACCCTAATATATAAAACTACAAAAGAATAGGAGTCTAATAACAATGTTTAGTAAGAGACTGACAAACCTTTATCAGAAAGAGCAAAATGTTTAAAACATCCAATGTGATTGTCTGGCAAAATAAACTATTTTTTAAAAATTAGGAAAGACAATGAATCTTTTCCTAGTACTTATTTGTTAGGAACTCTTCACTGAAGAGCTAACAAAATAAAAAACTTAGGCTCACAAAGACTGAGTCCCTTGGTGAAAGTCACACAACTAACCAATGGACCAAAGTTGAAAGCGCAATAACTAGATCTAAGGACAGCATATAATCACTTTCTACTATATAGCATGGTATCTTTTCAGTCAGATCTTTCTTTCATACATTCTTAGGTATCCACTTCCCTAACAGATAAACAATTCAGATTACATATAAACTACCAAGCACAACATTGCTTTCATGTTCATTTTTAGTCAATAGTGATGGAATTTTAAAAGTCAAATAGAGCTCTGCGCTGGTGTAATCCTAGCTACTCAGGAGGCTGAGATCTGAGGATTACGGTTTAAAGCCAGCCTGGGCAGGAAAGTCCATGAGACTCTTATCTCCAATTAACCACCAGAAAATGGGAGTGGTGCTGTTGCTCAAAGTGGTAGAGCACTAGCCTTGAACTGAAGAGCTAAGGGACAGCACCCAAGCCCAGAGTTCAAGCCCCACAACCAACAACAAAAAAATCAAATAGAATTAAAATTTTATTTTTTGTCTTTATTACTGCAGTATAGCTACAATTAAGTATAGTTAAAACATACTAATTAAGTGTATAAGTGTACAAACAGATGAATTATTATTTGTTTCTATACCTGTGTAATAGTCATATAGATAAAAAGAATGAACATCACAATGAACAACAAACCAGGTAAAAAATATTACATACAGGCTCTACATATAGCTATTGTTAAATCCATTATGGTCAAGTTAAAGCCATTGTTTCAGTCATGGAAAAACAAGCCCAATAAATAAAATCTTTGTATCACAGAAATTCTTACCAATAAGTATTTTTCTTGTCCATACACATAAACAGTATTAATCGCATAGTAGGATTTATGATCTTCATGAATTTTCTTCTGCCTCTGAAAATAAAACCAAAATCTCAATATTTACAGTAAGACATCACAGTAATTAGTTTTCATCAACACACACACCTTTATGTATATGGGTAAGTTACAAATAAAGGGCAATGTTTATACTGTATATGGTGTATCAGAACAAAATGATTATTGATTTTATGTTTTTTGGTTCTTTGAGTCTTAAGACAAAAGATGTATTTGTTCTGCAAAAAGTGAAAACAGTACTGAAGAGAAAGTATACCCTAGAGACACCTGCTGGCAACTGTCATAATTTGGTTACACATGAGATTACTCTGAAAATCAGTCTTCTTATTGAACCAAGTTATCAGAATTACTAGCTATCAGTACTAAATTCGAAACATTTTGTACATACATACATTAATTTGTACATTTATTTTATTGCAAGAATTGTGTTAGGTACTTTGATATGTGTAGTCATTTAGTACCCACTAAGTAGTGAAACAAGATATCCCACTCTAAACCCATCTTTCCTTTTGTCTGGATAGGTTCTTACAATGTAGCCTATGCTAGCCTTGAACTTGTGATCCTCCTGCCTCAGCCTCCTAAGTCCTGGGATTTCATCACCATGCCTAGCCCTATTGTTATATTTTAGATGTATTTCTCTAATATGCATAGGCCAATGAATTTTATCAGACATCTAAAAAGATTAATGACTATAAAGACGATGTAATTCAATTACTATATAATTTGATTTCATTTACATTCTGAGAACTCACCATTAAGTTTCTCCCAAGAAGAGCCTGAAGAACTCCACTTTTCCCACAGCCTTTCATTCCAATTACATTACATCTGAAAACATTTCTTTGAGTTTGTTTTTTCTGCAGGTCTATCTTTTTATCTCTTGTTACTAAAAAGAAAACACACAACATTAAATACATACCACTTAGACTCACTGTGCTTCCGTTCACCCTTCTGTAAAACTAGGTATTGCTCCTCTAATTTTATGAAGTGTTTCATCTATAAACATACTAACGCTCACACTGTATGTGAAATTAGCTACTAAACATAATGCATGTGGGAAAGCTGACTTAATGTAAACTTCTAGTAACCAAATGACATTTATTTTACCATAAAATAAGTAATATACTTTTACTAAAAACAAATCCTAAAAAATGAACTAATTCCTAGCAAGCACAAGACCCTGAGTACAAACCCCAGTGCTGCCAATAAAAAGATAAAGACAAAAAATAGAAATAACAAAGAATAAAAACTGTGAACATAGCTAATATTATGTCGCAATTATTTTTTGTGTTGGTTACTTATTGAGATTTTTTTTTTTTTCTCCTAGTATTAGGGCTTCTGGTCAGGGCCTCAAGCTCTTGCTTAGTGGTTTTTTTGGTTTTGTTTTTTGTTCCCCTCAAAGCAAGTGCTTTACCACTTGAACTACAACTCCACTTCCAACATTTTTCTAGTTAACTGGGAATGAGTCTCAGATTTGTCTGCCAGGCTGACTGCAAATTGAGATCCTCAGCTCTTAGCCTCCTTAGTAGCTATGATTATAGGTGTGAGCCACTAAGAACCTGGCCTGAGATAGAGACTTGCTTTCTTTACTGGTCAGTCTTAAATTTAATTCTCCTATTTTGCTTCCCTATGTTGCCTGGATGGGACACATACACACTATGACATCTGGCCATGGTGCTTCCACTATACTGGGACTACAGCAGTGTGCCAGTGTGCCAAGACACTGATTTAGATGGAGTCTGGTGAACTTTTTTTTTTAGCTAAAGCTGGCCTCAAATTGAGATTCCCCAGATGCTACCCTTAAGTAGCTACTATTAAAGGCATAAGCCACCATTCCCAGCTTTCCATCTAATTTTGTTCTATGATGAATTACTGTCATAATAAATTAACAATCAAAAGATGTTACTTGAAAGTATGCACCTTTCTGATGCTCTACTTATAAGTGGGGAAAAGATCTGACTTTAACAGGCCTTTCAAATATACACGTAACTGGGAGGCAATGGCTCATGATTGCAATCCTAGTTACTCAGGAGACTGAGATCTGAGGATCCTGGTTTAAAGCCACCCTGAGCAGACAAATTCAAGGAACTCTTATCAACAATTAATCAGCAAAAATCTGGAAGTGGAGGTATGGCTTAAGTGGCAGAGCACAAACTGTGAGTAAAAGAGCCAAGTAAGGCAAAAACCTTGAGTTTAAGTTTCTGGACCAGCACCAAAAAAAAAAAAAATGGGGGTGGGCAGGCTAGAAAACAATGCTATGTTATCAGTACAACAGCACAATGGGACTTCTCTTCTTGAGGTAAAGAAGTCTCTTTGAAGATGTATCCTAAGATACAAGAGTAGAGCTCACCAGAGACATTATTTATTTTAGCAAAAACTAAAAATGATTAAAAAAATACTACCCCAATAAGCATGAGGTGGTTAAATGGTTGCAAACATCCACATGACAACACATTTCACAAGTGTAAAAGTATACTTATTAATGTTATTAATGTATAATAAATCCTGTTTAACTGATTAGGGTTTTTTTTTTTTTTTTTGGCCAGTCCCGGGGCTTGTACTCAAGGCCTGAGCACTGTCCTGGCTTCTTTTTGCTCAAGGCTAGCACTCTAACACTTGAGCCACAGTGCCACTTCTGGCTTTTTCTATATATGTGGTGCTGAGGAATCAAACCCAGGGCTTCAATGTATATGAAGCATTCTACCACTAGGCAATATTCCTAGCCCCCAACTGATTATTATTATTATTTTTTTTTTGCCAGTCCTGGGCCTTGGACTCAGGGCCTGAGCACTGTCCCTGGCTTCTTCCCGTTCAAGGCTAGCACTCTGCCACTTGAGCCACAGCACCGCTTCTGGCCATTTTCTGTATATGTGGTGCTGGGGAATCGAACCTAGGGCCTCGTGTATCCGAGGCAGGCACTCTTGCCACTAGGCCATATCCCCAGCCCTCAACTGATTATTTTAGGAGCACTTGTTCTGTCAATTTTAAGAAGGTTGTCTTCTTGGGCTAAGGTTTCCTGTAAAATATGGCAGATTTCATACTGAAGTGCCAGACACGTGAACCCCATTTTAGAATTAAACCCTGAGCCAATCAGATTTGTACCTGTGTCCTAATCTTGCTTGCACACCTGATTGTTGTAACCTTGTTCTTTGCCTTTATAAGCCCTGTGTAATCACAGCTCGGGGCTTCCTCCTAACCTCCGCTGTGTCGGTGGGTAGGATGAGGCCCGAGTTGCAGCTCGCTTAAATAAAGCCTTGCCTTGCTTTTGCATTTCGGAAATGTCTGAGTCTCAGTGGTCTTTTTGGTGGTGGTCTTGCAACTTGGCACAACAATACCAACTGGAATATAAGAAACTCCTGAAATAATTAATTCCTTCAGTCATTATTTCGACGGCTATGGGTTTCTTTGAGTGAACACAGTGCTTTGGCAGGAATGTTTGGTTTACATTCAAAATCTATGACAGACTTAAGAAAAAGGGATACAAAGTTGTAATGATGCATAAATAGTTCAACATCATGTGCAAATAGGCTTTTTTTTTTTTTAATCAGTCATGGGGCTTATAAGGCCTGGTTACCATCTTTGAGTTTTTTCATTCAATGCTAGCGTTCTACCACTTTCAGCCACAGCACCACTTCTGGTATTTTTTTTTTTTTTTTTTTTTGGCCAGTCCTGGGGCTTGGACTCAGGGCCTGAGCACTGTCCCTGGCTTCTTTTTGCTCAAGGCTAGCACTCTGCCACTTGAGCCACAGCGCCACTTCTGGCCATTTTCTGTATATGTGGTGCTGGGGAATCGAACCCACGGGCCTCATGTGTATGAGGCAGGCACTCTTGCCACTAGGCCATATCCCCAGCCCACTTCTGGTATTTTGGTACCTAATTGTAGTAAGCGTCTCACAGACTTTCCTGTGTCCAGATGGCTGTGAAATGTGATCCTCAGATCCTAGCCTCCTGAATAGCTAAGTTTATGGGGTAAGCCAACAGTACCCGCAGGCTTTGCTTTTTTTGAGATGATGTAGCCTAGGCTTATCTTCAATTCATGATTTTCCTATGTCTACCTTCTGAGTGCTAGAATTATAGGAATGTGATGCCATGCCTACTTCATTATGATTAATAATTTAAGAAAATTAGGGCTGGGAATGTGGCTTGGTGGTACAGTGCTTGCCTAGCATGCACGAAGCCCAGGGTTCAATTCCTCATAAACAGAAAACACCACATAAACAGAAAAATCTGGAAGTGGCACTGTGGCTCAAGAGGTAGAGTGCTAGCTTTGAGCAAAAACAAGCCAAGAACAGTGCTTGGGCCCTGAGTCCAAGCCCCAGGACTGGCAAAAAAAAAAGGAAAGAAATTTAAATCCAAGGTAGATGGGTAAATACTTTCTTGTTGTTGGTCATGGGGTTTGAACTTGGCCTAGGCACTGTTTCTGAGCTCTTTTGCTCAAGGCTAGCACTCTACTACTTTGTGCCACAGCACTACTTTTTTTTTTTTTTTTGGCCAGTCCTGGGGCTTGGACTCAGGGCCTGAGCACTGTCCCTGGCTTCTTCTTGCTCAAGGCTAGCACTCTGCCACTTGAGCCACAGTGCCACTTCTGGCTGTTTTCTGTATATGGTAGTGCTGGGGAATTGAACCCAGGGCCTCATGTATACGAGGCAAGCACTCTTGCCACTAGACCATATCCCCAGCCCCTGTTTGTTTGTTTGTTTGTTTGTTTGAGTAGTTAATCGGAGATAAGAGTCCCACAGGGATTTTTCTGGGGTTTTTTTTGGCCAGTCCTGGGGCTTGGACGGGCCTGAGCACTGTCCCTGGCTTCTTTTTGCTCAAAGCTAGCACTCTGCCACTTAAGCCACAGCACCACTTCTGGCCATTTTCTGTATATGTGGTGCTGGGGAATCAAACCCAGGGCCTCATATATACGAGGCAGGCACTCTTGCCACTAGGCCATATCCCCAGCCCCCACAGGGATTTTTCTGCCTGGGCTGCCTTTAAACAACAATCCTCTGGGGGCTGGGAATATGGCCTAGTGGTAGAGTGCTCACCTCATATACATGAAGCCCCCCCTGAGTTCAATTCCTCAGCACCACATATATAGAAAAGGCCAGAAGTGACACTGTGGCTCAAGTGGTAGAGTGCTAGCCTTAAGCAAAAAGAAGCCAGGGACAGTGCTCAGGCCCTGAGTCCAAGCCCCAGGACTGGCAACAAAAACAAAACAAATAAACAACAATCCTCTGATCTCAGCCTCCTGAATAGCTAGGATTACAGGTGTGAGCCACCGGTGGTCCTGGTAAATCCTTTAATGCTCATTGTTCTCACTCATTTTTATCAATGGAGCACTCCCAGGACATAGATTAGAAGCTTTACTTTCTTTTTGCTGATAAGTAATAGAATTGAACAAGGAAAGCTAACAGAGCATACACACAAGAACTAATGAGAATGAGTTTACTTTTATTCTTTGTAACATTTGAAATTGGAATCTTAAAAAGGAATATTCCAGGGCTGGGGATATGGCCTAGTGGCAAGAGTGCTTGCCTCGTATACATGAGGCCCTGGGTTCGATTCCCCAGCACCACATATACAGAAAATGGCCAGAAGTGGCTCAAGTGGCAGAGTGCTAGCCTTGAGCAAAAAGAAGCCAGGGACAGTGCTCAGGCCCTGAGTCCAAGCCCCAGGACTGGCCAAAAAAAAAAAAAAAAAAAAAGGAATATTCCAGTTGGGCACTGGTGACTCATACTTATAACACTAGCCACTCAGGAAGCTGAGATCTGAGGATCTCTGTTCGAACCCAGATTGGGTAGATAAGTGTGAGACTCTTATCTATAACCACCAAAAGGCCAAAATTAGAGCTGCGGTTCAAGTGATAGAGTGCTAGGCTTGAGCAAAAAAGTTAAGGTACAATATCCAGGCCCTGAGTTCAACCCCCAGAAACATAACAACAAAACAAAACAAAGCCTACCACCAAAAAGCCTCAACAATATTCCTTAACACAAACTGACTAGTATCTAGATGCTCACCTGTAATGGCTGAAGCTTGAGATTCTTGTTCAGTCAATATGGAATAGCCTAGATAGCCCAAATACTCCAGGCACCGCTGTACATCTAAGTAGGTTGTGAGCCTAAGAGAAGGTAAAGTTACCAAGGTAAAAAGTTCCTAAATGAACACTGAGAAAAGATCCAACAAGTCAAAAAACGTTACTTACCAGACCTCCTAGATAATATTTATCAAGCTGTTTTAATCTCTTACAAACCCATGGATTTGCTACACTAACAATTTTATAGCAGAGAAGAAAGGGAGGAGAATTCTCCCAAAACAAGGGCAATTTCCTCCATCTCCCCAACATGCCAAAGATAACAAGTCTAAACAGGTGAGTTAAGAGTGGTCAATAAGAACTACAGCAGGTGTCTCACACTACTCAGAAGGCTGAGATCTAAGGATTGTGGTTTGAAGCCAATCTGGGCAAGAAAGTCTGTGAGGCTCTTATCTTCACTAAATTACACCCGCCCCCCCCCCACCCCAAAAGCTGGAATTAGAGCTGTGACTCAAGTGGTAGAGCACTAGCCTTGAGCAAAAGAAGTTCAGGGGCAGTATTCAAGTCTCAGAACTTATAATGTTTCCCAGTACCATCATCCAAAAGAGAACCACCCCAAAGTGATAAATTCAAAGAACATCTATGTTTTTCTTTTGCCAGTCCTGGGGCTTGGACTCAGGGCCTGAGCACTGTCCCTGGCTTCTTTTTGCTCAAGGCTACCACTCTGCCACTTGAGCCACAGTGCCACTTCTGGCCTTTTCTATGTATGTGGTGCTGAGGAATTGAACCCAGGGCTTCATGTATACGAGGCAAGCAATCTTGCCACTAGGCCATATTCCCAGTCCCAAAGAACATCTATCACTCAGCTTAGAAATATCCAAAAAACATTACAAATCTTGATTAAAGTTAATTATGAGTGAAAAATTCACAAGAGCTATCAATCTTACAATGATGAATACAATATGCCATAATTCTAACCTCCTGTGACTCTAGAGGAAAGAGGTAAGCACTATACTCACGTCCACTGGGAAAGGAATCCCTGGTAGGTTATCCAGCCTCTTTCATTTGTGCAAACTGTGTTATTCACATCTGGTCCCCAAGGTATGTAAGGAAAAACTTTAAACAAATCTTTCAGTTCATCAGGTGACAAAGCGCAATCTCTATCCTGAAGATCACAAGGAAGTAAATAATATTTAGATACCTAAGAGAACAATTTCCAACAATAAAAAAAAATCCCTAGTCTAGTAAAGCTGTGCTAAAAACTGATAAACCAATGATAAGAAAATTGATACTCTATCAAGAAAATTCTTGGGCTGGGGATATGGCCTAGTGGCAAGAGTGCTTGCCTCGTATACATGAGGCCCTAGGTTCGATTCCCCAGCACCACATATACAGAAAATGGCCAGAAGTGGTGCTGTGGCTCAGGTGGCAGAGTGCTAGCCTTGAGCAAAAAGAAGCCAGGGACAATGCTCAGGCCCTGAGTCCAAGCCCCAGGACTGGCCAAAAAAAAAAAAAAAAAAAAAAGAAAAGAAAATTCTTCACTTGAATGTAAGAAAACCTTCAAAAGAGTGTATCACAAACTAGACCTTTATATTTTGAGAAAACAATAAAAGAGCAGAAAATACTTTTGCTGGCTTAGGAAGTTGAGTTTTTGGCTACACATCTCAAAGCTAAGAAAGAGAACAGAGAAGCATCATTTAGGGCTGGGAATGTGGCTTAGCAGTAGAGTGCTTGCCTAGCATGCATGAAGCCCTGGGTTTGATTCCTCAGTACCACATAAACAGAAAAATCTGGAAGTGGCCTTGTGGCTCAAGTGGTAAAGTGCTAGCCTTGAGCAAAAATAAGCTCAGGGTCAGTGCCTAGGCCCTCAGCTCAAGCCCCAGTACTGGCAAAAAAAAAAAAAAAAAAAAAAGATTGCTTAAGCCTCATTCACAAATATTTTTTATTTTTTTGGCCAGGGCTGGTGTGTGGTTCAAATAGCAGAGCATCTGCATAGCAAGTGAGAAACCCTGAGTTCAAAGCCAATACTGAAAAAAAATTATCATATATCATGAAAATTAGTTTAAATATCAAGAAAATTAGTTTAAAAGCTTACCAAATCATGTTTGTCAAAGGTGCTTTGGAGAAATAAATATGCATGATGATTTAATTCAGTAGTGCAATCGGGAGGTATTTTTAGCCTGTTGAAAAAATTTAAGAAGAAAATCATTAATCAAATATTAAAATTTAATTTGAAAAAGAAAAGAATTGCTACAAATCTTTTTGTGGGATGATACCATGAATACAACATCTTCTCTGGAGCCATTACGAGTTTTCCAAGCAAAGTCTCTGGTGTGGCTATAGCATGTTATAAGGGTCAGAATAGTCAGTTCAAAGTGGCACACAAATTTTTCCTAAACTTCAAATGAACAAGATGAAAAAAATCTTTATAAGTAATACTGATTAAACTGTAATAGGTTTGTTCTTCCTATAAAAAATTTAAGTCACAATTACAGGCTTAATTTTTTTTCTCTCTCTCTTATTAATGGTACTGAGATTTCAACTCAGGAGCCTAAGCTGAGTCACACTTCCAGGCCTTTTTTGCACTGCTTACTTTGAGATAGGGTCATGCTGTACAAGCATGAACTTGGACAATGACTTGCTACTTTCTATTATAGCTTAATGGGTGCACCACAATGTCCAGCTTCTCCAACTGAGAGGCAGTCTCTCAAATTTTTCTGCCCAACACCAGCCTGAAATTGCTATCCTCCTATCTCAGCCTCCCACATAATTAAAATGCCCAGCTATTGGTTAAAAAGGGAGTCTTGAAAACTTTTCTGTCTGGCCTCAAACCCAAACCTATCTACATATCAATCTCAACATTGAATGAGTTGAAAATAATGCGAAGAGGGATTTCTGCCTGACTTGGGTCTTTCTGACCCACCTTAAATTCAGTTCAATAAACAGTCAAATGCAGTGAGTTAGGTAACAGAGAGACAAAAACAAGGCAGACCTCAAATTCTTAAAAATTCAAGGGCTGGGGATATGGCCTAGTGGCAAGAGTGCCTGCCTCTTATACATGAAGCCCTGGGTTCAATTCCCCAGCACCACATATACAGAAAATGGCCAGAAGTGGCGCTGTGGCTCAAGTGGCAGAGTGCTAGCCTTGAGCAAAAAGAAGCCAGGGACAGTGCTCAGGCCCTGAGTCCAAGGCCCAGGACTCTCAAAAAATAAAAATAAATTAAATAAATTAAAAAAAAACACGTTTAAAAACCCTTTTAGTCCGATACCAGTGCTTTGCACCTATAATCCTAGCTACTCCAGAGACTGAGGCTGAAATCTAAGGACCATGGCTCAAAGCCTGCCCAGGAAGGAGAATCCATGAGCCTCTCATCTCCAATTAATCACCAAAAAGCTGGAAATGAAGTTGTGACTCAAGTGGTAATGCACTAATCCTTGAACAACAACAACAAAATGTCACAGACAAAGCTGAGACCCTGAGTTCAAGTCGTAAAAGCAGCGCACACATACATAAACATACACAGTTTATTTCTTTTTCTTTTTCTTTTTTCTCTTAAGCTAGAAAGAGATATCAGTGCAGCAGAAAAGCAAGTCTAGAATCCTACCCCACATATGCAAGGTTGCCTGGTTGGGGACAAGAAATGCAGCTGCTGAGCAGTTGAGAAAGGGCGGTTGTGCAGTAAACAGAGTGGGTCCAAAGGAGATTCCCATGGGAATGAATGAACCTCTCCCTTCTAGAACACACCAGAACCAAGCCCACATGGACTGCAAATCTAAATGTGAAATACAAAACCAGGAAGCTCTTAAAGCAAACCAGACATCTTATTGACCTCAGATAGGTAAAACATCTTCAACAGGAAATTATCTGTCGATCAATAGATATCTATTCATCCATCATTCATCATCTATCTGTTCTATAGATAGATCTATAGATCATGGATGTGGAGTTGCTCTGCTCTGCTGGTGTAAGTATAGAATGACACAATCATGTTCACAACTATTTGCCAATATCTCCTAGAATACAGCATTTCCTATGGTCCCCAAATAAAATGTGAATAGAAAAGCAACAGCCAGAGAGCTTTTACAGCACTGGTGTTGTTCTTCTCTGGGTGGTAACTACACAAATATGTTTTGTTGTTTGCCATATTGGGGGGGGGTCTGAACTCAGGGCCTTGTAACTGGCTATACCACTTAAGCCATTCCACCCCCCAGCTCTTTTCACATTTGTTTTTTTTCAAATTACAATGGGACATAAATTTGAGATTATGTCCCATAAGCATAAACAGTTTAAACTGGCATAATATTTGCACTTATTTTATGAGTCATAAGGAAAGCAGAGTAATTGCCATTTCCATATCCTCAAATACTATCATTTCTATGTGTTGGGGACATTCAAACTCTTCTTCAGTTATTTTGAAACATATAATTATTATAGATTATAGCTACCCAATTATGCTATAGTCCATCAGAAATAATTCTTCCACCCCCAAGTGTATTTTGGTACCATTATCAACCTTCTACTTACCCTTTCTCCCCAATCCCCTCTTGGGATCTAATGACTGAATTCTATTCCCTACTATATTGTGATTAAATGTTTCAGCTTCCACAAATGAGTGAGAATCTGCAGTGTTTGTCTTTCGGCAATTGTCCTATTTCATTTCACATAGTGTCTGCACTCCCATTCATGTGGCCACAAATAACAAACTTCATTTTTTATGGCTGAGTAGCTATCATATGATATTTTTTAAATTCCCTAATCCTCAGATGGAAATGACATTTTGTTTCATCCCATATGATAGCTACTGTGACTAGCAATAAACATGGGAGGGACAGGTTATTTCCTTGGTATGATTCCATTTTCTTTGGATATGTAACTGGTAGTAGGATCATAGATAATATTTCTATTTCCAGCTTTTTTGAGGAACCCCTATACTGTTTTCCGGAATGCTTGTACTACTTTGCATTGATATCAATTGCATGTTGAGTTCTCCCTTCTCTGTATCCTCACCAGCATTTTTTTTTGTCTTTTTGATAGTGAGAGGCTTCCTACCACTATGTAATCATATTTAAGCCAGATCTTCAATCAGATGTCTATAGAATGAGTCGAGTGCTTCAGTATGTAAACTAAAGATGCTATGGGAACACCATAAAAGGGAACACTTCTGGACTAGAAAGTAGGGCAATGTTGATACTACTGATTTTGACACTATCCCTTGAACTGAGACTTTTAAAGGATGAAACCTTAACTACCTTGTGGGTAGTAGAGCGAAAACATACCAAGGGCAAAAACCTAGACAGAAAGAAACATGTGTTTGGTATTCTATAAATAGTCTGTGGATTACTTTTGGAATTAAGGTGGGGAGAGCATGAGTACAGCCAGTAATGAATGACCTCAGCCCTGTGCAGAAGCTTAGGCTTTATCCTGTGTCTTGGGAATTAACATTGTGTGTGTGTGTGTGTGTGTGTACTAATTTAGGCAGTTAATAAGAAAGTTGAAGAGACTCAAGAAGTGGCTCCATGGGTTATTTTGCAAGAAAAGGAAATATGAAATAAAGTATGAAAGAGATGATTAGTATATGCCACAAAGCCCTAAGAGATGGAATTTACCATTTTTCTTTTTGAAAAAGCACTAAGTAGCCTCTTGTAGAATGTATTCACATAAAGAACACAGAAAAGAAAACTTTGTGGATATGTCCCAGGGTAAATTCATCCATCATTATGTAGTCAATGAAAATCTGCGAAATAAATAGCTGAGTGTCTGTAATCCCAGTTACTCAGAATGCTCAGACTTGGAGATCACAGTTTAAAGATAGGTTAGACAGAAAACTCCTTGAGACTCCATCTCCAAATAACCAGCAAAAAGCTAGACTAGATCATTGAAGTAAGCCAAGTTATTACAAGGGCCTGAGTTCAAACTAGTATTGGTGGGAATACAACAACAACAAAACCTGAGAAACATGTGCCAAGATTAAGCAACATAGACAAATGAAGTTCCAACTGTCATTAGCAGACAAGAATTTAATCAAAAAGAACTCTGCTTTCTTATTGATGGGGAAGAGAAAGTAACAATTAAGTCTTTATGAGCTGTTAAATAGATAGCCAGAGGTGCTACTCTAAAATAAAAATTTAAAAGGACATTGAAAAAGTAAGAAACAAAGTTGAACACCCAAAGGCCAGATTGCATGAAGTTACAATCCCTGAAAAGCCTGCTTCTGTGGGCAGAAAAGGTACCCTGTATAAGGTTTATTAAAGTAGGTTGCTGATAAAGAAGAATACCACATGGTATTCAGGCAAGAGAGAAAAGTTTATTCCTGAACTGCTGGCCTGTGGCAGAGATGATGCATGGCCAGAGAGAAGGGCTGAACCATTAAAGGGACATGCCTTATCTAGGGCAGGGGCAGAGGTATGACCAGGTGGATTGATTGTGACCTCAGAGAAGGGGGAGGTAACTGCCTCCAGGTGTACCACTTACCTAGGTAACACAGGTACTGGGCACAGACTTAAACAGGTGTGGGGATAGGGCATCTGTATGGAGCCCTCCTGGGGGTGGACCTTACACCTGAAGCAAGGCAATCTCCTATGTAAGGGCAGCACTTGGTACATTTTTAAACAGAGCTCACACAGCATTATCAAAGGAAGATAACCATGTACCAATCAATTGTTCAGGAAAACTAATGATTTTATTCTGACAAAAGGAAAGAAAAATGCCAACCAAAATGTTTTGGGTCTTTGCATCTAAAACCATGATTACCTGGCATCTTTCTTCTCCTTCCTTCAGAAAAATGTGTTTTTAAAAAGATACTTGTATTTTTCATGGGAAGAGAAAAGAAATTGGAGCTATACTATAATTAGTGGCTCTCAAATGTGGACGAGATGGTTTCTAAGGGGATATTTGGCAATTTCTAGAGATATTTTTGGTTGTCACACTGCAGAAATGGGTGTTAATGGTTTGTAAGGACATACTAAGCATCCTATAATACACAGGACAGGCTCCATGAAAAAGAATTCTATGGGCTGGAGGCATGGTTTCACTGGTAGAACACTTGCCTAGCAAACATGAGGCTGAGTTCAAACCCCACCTCTGTCAGGAAAAAAAAAAAAGCACAACATAGTCTGAAGGATTTGCCAGGCACAGTGGCTCATGCCTGATACCCCAGATATTTAGGATGCAATTCTGGGAGGATTAAAGCTCAAGAGCAACCTGGGAAAAAGTAAGACCCCTAGCTCAACAAATGCACTGGGTGTGAAGGTGTGTGCCTGTAACACAAGCTATGTGAGACATATAAGGGAGAATTGCAGTTGGAAGTCTGTCACAGCCAAAGACCAAAACCCTATCTTAAAAATAACTACAGGGGGGCTGGGAATATAGCCTAGTGGCAAGAGAGCTTGCCCCATATACATGAAGCCCTGGGTTCGATTCCCCAGCACCACATATACAGAAAATGGCCAGAAGTGGCGCTGTGGCTCAAGTGGCAGAGTGCTAGCCTTGAGCAAAAAGAAGCCAGGGACAGTGCTCAGGCCCTGAGTCCAAGGCCCAGGACTGGCAAAAAACAACAACAACAAAAAAAAAAAACTATAGGAAAAAGGGCTTAAGGCATGTCTCAGGGCTCCTGTCCAGCAAGTGCAAGGCCCTGAATAAAATCCATATACTGAAAAAAATAAAATAAAATCTCTAGTCCAAACTGTCTACAGTGCTAGTGAGAAATAATTACTAATTATTCCTGAGGAGGCTGAAGTACAACTACCTGTTAAGTAAAATATTTAAAGCTAAAATTGCTTGGCAAGTGAAATCAGGTACAAAACCAAAGGTACATACAGGGGGAATAAATACTCAGGTGTCAAATCCAGATCATCGTCATAACCAAATCGTCGAAGTACAGTCCAAGTAGTTTCATGTCGCCCTCTCTGGATAAAAAGTGTGTGTAAAAAGAGAAAACCTGCAATAAAGTAGATCAGTAAATACAGTTAATGTGAAGAAGGGTACATAGTCACATGGGAGAAAAACATACAAGATAATAGCAGGAGGGAGATTTGAAAAGACATGTATTTCAGTGTTCATACTGAAAAACAAAAGAGAGTTCATTGGTGTTTCAATGAAACAGAGCTCATTTGAAGAGTTCTGCACATATGAGTAAGCTAGATGAAAAGGTCAAAATTACATCCCAAGGAATACAATGACAATCACAAAGTCATTTGACAAAAATTGAGAATACTGTATACAAAAAAAGAAAATAGTGTATACATCTTTAATGGAAGATTCTAGATTTTAATTTTCTTTCTTATTTCAGTGAAGCTCAACAAAATATCAACAAGGAACATTCTTTTTTTTTTTTTTTTGGCCAGTCCTGGGCCTTGGACTCCGGGCCTGAGCACTGTCCCTGGCTTCTTCCCGCTCAAGGCTAGCACTCCGCCACTTGAGCCACAGCGCCGTTTCTGGCCGTTTTCTGTATATGTGGTGCTGGGGAATCGAACCTAGGGCCTCGTGTATCCGAGGCAGGCACTCTTGCCACTAGGCTATATCCCCAGCCCAACAAGGAACATTCTAATACTTGATAAATTTGATTCACAGACAAAGTTGCTAAAAGTGATTCCTATTTAAAAGGATTTTAGAGTAAATTTGTTTATTCCTGATTTCTCTCATGAACCTCTATGTTGGTGAGGATCAAACCAATTTCCCTACCTCTAATTTACATTGAAAAATAAAGACCCTCACCAATGGCCTACCTCCCAACTCTTAAATATTCAAGTCAGATTTTAGCATACTAGTAAATATTAACACTTCCTTAAAATTAATAATGTGATATAGATGGTCATCTTCTGCAAAATTTCAGGCTGCCTATAATCCTGACTACTAAGGAGGCTGACATATGAAGATCTCAACTCAAAGCCAAACAAGGAAGGAAAAGTTCATGAGAATAATAACTCCAATTAACCACCCAAAAGCCAGAAGTAGAACCATGGCTCAAGTGGTAGAATGCCAGCCTTGAATGAAAAAGCTAAGGGACAGTGACCAGGCCTGAGGTCAAGTCCCAGTACTGGCATAAAAATAAATAAATAAATAAATAAATAAAAACTAAAATTAAGTAGTCTAAAAGAGTGAAAAAAGGGCTGAGGATGTAGCTCAGCAGTACAGTGTTTGCTAGTACTCAAAAACTCTTGAGTTTAATCCCAGCACAGGGGCAGAAAAACAACATTCTCCTACCTTTCAGTGTCAATCCACTGTCAGCTACACCATCACTTATATGTTTTCTGACTACATTCTTGACATCTTCCAGAGCTTGAGGAGCTAAAGGAGTGTTGAAACAAATTCTCTAGCAAAAAGAAAAATACATATACCAATTAAATTAAGTTGAAAAAACACCCAAAAATAGGGGTTGAGAATGTGGCCTAGTGGTAAAGTGCTTGCCTAGCATGCATGAAGCCCTGGGTTCGATTTTCAGTACCACATATACAGAAAATGCTAGAAGTGGTGCTGTGGCTCAAGTGGTAAAGTGCTAGCCTTGAGCAAAAAGAAGCCAGGGGCAGTGCTCAGGTCCTGAGTTCAAGCCCCAGGATTGGTTAAAAAAAAGAAGAAAAAAAACACAAAATACCACAAATAATATAAAATAATAATCTACCAACCAATATTAAGCCAAAAGAAATAAATTAAGATAGGTTCCACTTTTTAAAGCATGTCATAATTATTTATTTTTGCCAGTCCTGGGGCTTGGACTCAGGGCCTGAGCACTGTCCTTGGCTTCTTTTTGCTCAGGGCTAGCACTCTACCTCTTGAGCCACAGTGACACTTCTTTCTGGCTTTTTCTGTTTATGCGGTGAGGAGGAATCGAACCCAGGGCTTTGTGTATGGTAGGCAACCCACTAACCCACTACCCACTACCCCACTAACCCACATTCCCAGCCCAGCATGTCATACTTAGAAAAAAAGAAACTTCCAATTACTGGTATTGTTTGTCAACAGGCTATTTGTAAAGCTATGTTACACAAAGCCAAAAAAGCAAAGTGATTGAGATAAAAACTTTCAAGTTATCTTTAATACAACCATTGTGAAATTATCAGTCTTCTTACTTCCTAGCCATAAGAGTTTTTATATCCTAAACAAAGGCTTAGTTTCATGTAGTAGTTTTCCATAAAAAAGACAAACATACTCTTGGTTAAGATAAGCTTTTATAGCTTTTATTATTAGCAAAGAAAGAAAAAGATACACAAATAAAGAAAGCTACCTGAAAGAAGTTGAGTTCAGCATCATTGAGAGTACCATCATTATCCTGATCAGATATTTTAAATATACGAGTAAGAGCCTTTATACAGGCTGGTTTCATCTACAAAATATCAAGAAAAGAAATAATTGTTTTAATTAAAGTAAGACTTAAATGATCCCCTCCTCCCAAGTAGTTACGATTACAGACTTGAATAATCTTGCCTGACTACATTTCAAACTTCAATAAAAAATGTACTGCTCCTCAAATTCCTGAGGCAGGGTCTCATTGATTATGTAACATAGGATGGCCTCAAACTTTCAATCTTCCTCCCAAAGAAAGTCATGTGCTACCACAATTGGCCTTAATGTGATTTTTCCCCCTGATACTGGCAACTGAACTCAGTGCCTTCCACTCTCATTTGGCTTTTTTGCTCATAGTTGGCATTCTACCACTTGAGCCATGACTTCTGGTTTTCCACTGGCTACTTACAGATGGAGTTTCACGGACTTTTCTAAACAGCCAAGCTTTGAATCACAGTCCTCAGATCTCAGCCTCCTGAGCAGCTAGGATTACAGGCATAAGCCACCAGCACTCACCTTTAATGTGATTTTAAAGAGTTAACTGCCAATCCAGGTGCTAGTGGCTCAAACTTGTACATGTATAAAACAATGTAAAGTCTAAAAGTTGAACATTTTACCTATTAAGCAGGAACACCTAAAAATATCTTACTCTTGTGAGTCAGAGGGAAAAACCAGAGATTAGCAGATTAGTAGAGCTAATAATAGGGCTGAGAACAGAGCAGCAAATGATTAACAGAAACCAGAGGAAGAGGGGACTTTAATGTACTACTAGGATAAGGCTTCAGAGGTAAAATCCTAGGAAATGAAAGTACTTTGCAAATTTGTTTATAAAATAGAGCATTGGGTTGGAAATGTGGCTTAGTGGTAGAGACTTGCCTAACATGAATGAAGCCTTGGGTTCTATTCCTCAGTACCACATAAACAGAAAAGGCCGGAAGTGGCACTGTGACTCAAGTGGTAGAGTGCTAGCTTTGAGCAAAAAAGCAGCTCAGGGACAGTTCCCAGGCCCTGAGTTTGAGCCCCAGGACTGGCAAAAAATAAAAATGTAAAAATAAAATAAAATACAGCACCATGCAGGATCAGGATGGGATGAGTTTCTAGCAATATACCTAGAGACATTTATGACAAAACAATACAGAAAATACTGAATTTAGAGTATATTAGAGGGGCTAGGAATGTGGCTTGACTGTAGAGTGCTTGCCTAGTTTGCATGAAGCCCTGGGTTCTATTCCTCAGCACCACATAAACAGAAATAGCCGGAAGTGGAGCTGTGGCTCAATTGGTAGAGTGCCAACCTTGAGCAAAAAGAAGCCAGAGACAGTGCTCAGGCCCTGAGTTCAAGCATCCAGGACTGCCCCCTTCCCAAAAAAAAGTATATTAGAGCTAGAATATAGTCCATTGATAGAACATTTTCTAATGTACAAAACCTTGGATTTGATCTGCAGCACTGAAACAAACAAAACACACACACACACACGCACACACACACACACACACACACAAACAAACAGGGAAAAAAGCATCTTAACAAAGGAATAACAAGCCAGGAAGAAGGAAGATAACTGAGCAGAATCAAGAACTATATAGCAAAGGAAAAATTTAAAGTTCTATGTTTTCATTGACAAAGTTAAATATACAGTAGTACTAAGATTTTTGTTTTGCACTAGTCGAATTCTTTTTGCAGGGATAATGTTTTGCTTAACTGGAACTTAAAGTCAGAATTGGTGACCATAAAAATGTTCATATGTTAATGGTGATCTGTAATGAGCCTTTCTTTTTGAAAAATGTCTTTTTATATAAATCTACACTCAGTATGGATACCTATCCATAGATGTGGTTTTTAATGGAGCAAATTCATTACTTGGACGGCATTTTATTTTTATTCTTTTCTTGGTACTTGCCATTTAACATGTCATTACACTGCAGATTAATCAGTTCCCGTTGGAGGTTTACAGTTAATGACTATACACTATGGAAATTTTCTTTGCCTTTGATGCTAAAATTGAAGGCTGATCTCATACACACACACACACACACACACACTTATGCTCTGTCAACTAAAAAATCCACTCTTCACTGAAATACACACTTGAAAGGGACAAATTATTTTTATGTGAGTTATATTTAAAAATTCAATCAATTTCAGGTCTATGGAAAATTTTTGTTAAATTTCAGGTATTTTAGTAAGAAATTGTTTTCTTAGCTATAAAACAACAAAAAAAGGAACCGGGCATCAATGGCTCATACCTGTAATCCTGGCTACTGAGGAGACTGAGATTGCAGGAAGGATCGCAGTTCAAAGCCAGCCTGGGCATAAAAGTCCATAAGACTCTTATCTCCAATAAACTACTTCCCCCCAAAAAGCCAGAAGTAGGTAGCTGGGAATGTGGCTCAGTGGCAGAGTTCCTGCCTAGAAGGCATTAAGCCCCCAGGTTCGATTCCTCAGTACCAAATAAATAGAAAAGGCTGGAAGTAGCACTGTGCTTCAAATAGTAGAGCACTAGCCAGAGCCAGAGGCTCAGGGACAGTGCCCAGGCCATGAGTTCAAGCACAATGACTAGCAAAAAAAAAAGCCAAAAGTGGAGCTGTAGCTCAGGGGGTAAAGCTCTAGCCTTAAGCACAAAAGCTCAGGGGCAGCATCCAGGCCCTACCTTCAAGGCTCAAGACCAACATATGCATACATGCACATAAACACACACACACACACACACACACACACGTATATTCAAGTTGAATTATATATTATACCTGGGTCAAGAAACTATACAAGTAGAGACTATTAGCTAAGTTCTTGAGGTGTTTGTTTTTACTGTTATCAATTCTGTTTGTTTTAGTAGAACCTCCTGAAATAATAATTAACCTAGAAAACATTCTGGGTATTTACTGTAAATGTCGTTGAAGTGCCCAGAAAAATGTAACAATAAGCAATACATTTCAATTTCAGTAGTTGTACAAAGACACTTGGTTTACTACAGCTCACTAGCATACTAGAGTTTCTCCTCTATACAGTCCTCTAGAAACAGAAATGGATTACCTCCTTTTCCTCTGGGCAGTACAAAGGTCCTGTAGGATGAAGAACAGCTTTCTGTGCATAGTAAAAGAGCTCTGATATATTCTTCAGGTTTTTTGCAGAACACTGAAAAAGAAAGAGTTTTAAATTTTATATTCTGAAATGAACTATGAGAGACAAAAGCTTTTCTTTTGGTGAGTTATGGAGCTTGAACTCAGGGCCTAGGCATTATCCCTGAGCTTTTTCACTCAAGGTTAGTGCTCTACCACTTTTGAGCCACAGTGCCACTTCCAGTTTTCTGGTAGTTAAATGGAGGTAAGAGTCTCACAGACTTCCTGCCCAAGCTAGCTTTAAACTGTGTTCCTCAGATCTCAGCTAGGATTATAGGTGTGAGTCACCAGCATCCAGCTCAAAACATTTTTTTTTCTTTTTCTTATTTTGGTCAGTCATGGGGCTTGAACTTAGGCCCTGGGCACTCTGCCTGAACTTTTTTTGCTCAAGGATAATGCTCTATCACTTTGAGCCACAGCTCCATTTCCAGTTTTCTGATGGTTAATTGGAGAGTCTCACTGACTTTCCTATCTGGACTGGCTTTGAACCATGAGCCACCCGTACGGGGCCTCAAAAACACTTTTTTGTTGTTGGTTATGGGAACTGAACTAAGGGCCTGGACACTATCCCTGAGCCTCTTTGTGCTCAAAGTAAACACTCTACTACTTGAGCCACAGTGCCACTTCCAGTTTTTGAGTGATTAATTGGAAATGAGGATCTCACAGGGACTTCTCTGCCCAGGCTGGCTTTGAACAGCAATCCTCAGATCTCAGCCTCCTGAGTAGCTAGGATTAGAGGTGTGAGGCACCAGTGCCTGTCCTCAAAAACATTTTAAATTATCAATATAAATAAGATTCCATTAATAACCTGAAAAATGCATTTTTCTTTAAAAATCACTAGAAAAAGTTTAGAAGCCAGCTATAAGTCTTCTGTTATTTGATTCACATGACTTCACAAGGAACAGAAAATTTGTTGCATCCCACATCATCCCCCTCTCCTAATCAGAACTTCAAGTTAGTAAAAATTTGCCAACATTAAATTTCCACATCAAATAATGAGACATACCTCCACACATGTTTCTATTTCCGTATATTGGTTCATAATAGGAAGGATGGTCTCCATGCTACTGTACTCCACCAAATCAGATTTGTTCCCAACTAGTATTAAAGGCAGCCTGAAATAGGGTAAGTTGCAATAAGGAAAGTAAAACATTAGACTTACATTTTAATTTATATCTTAATCCATTCTAACTTCAATCTCCCCAACATAAAGCCTCTGCTTTATTCAAATCTCAAATGCTCTAGTGAAAGAGGTTCATTAATACATTCAAAAACATACTTACAAAGTACTTATTATAACTACACACTCAGGGCTGGGAATATGGCCTAGTGGCAAGAGTGCTTGCCTTGTATACATGAAGCCCTGGGTTCGATTCCCCAACCCCGCATATATATAAAAATGGCCAGAAGTGGCACTGTGGCTCAAGTGATAGAGTGCTTTCCTTGACCGAAAAGAAGCCAGGGACAGTGCTCAAGCCCTGAGTCCAAGGCCCATGACTGCCCCCTTCCCCCCCAAAAAAAACCCTACACACTCAGACAAGGACTCATGACAGAGAAAAGTTCTCCCCATCCAATAAAGAAAACCAAAAAATAAACAAATATAAACAATTTCTAACTCAGTACTACGAAAGAACTCCATAGGGGACCACAAAGTAATGGGAGGAAGCTAATTATAAATAGCAATCAAGGAAAGACTTCTCTTTAGAAGGTGGCTTTTTAGTAAAAAATTGAAGGACAAGATGGAATTTGCCATGTGAGGAACAGGGAAGAGCTGGCTCAGAAGGGACAGCATTTCCAAAAGCTCCATATCAAAAGAACATCAGGTGGGGCTAAATAACAGGGGAAAAATGCCAGAGTTGAGAGTACTAAGCATCAGGAAAGAATTATGATAAAGGAATGGAGAATCAAAGACAAAATACATAACCATTTACAAGTTGCAGTAAGGAATATGAGTTTTACTGTTAGTGTGAATGGGAAGCATTGAAAGGTTACAAGCAGGGACATGAATACATTTTAGGGATACATAGTGAAATATTTACAGCTTGATTAAATGTCTCAGTTTGTTTCAAAATGGCCCCATGGGCTGGGCACCATGGCTCATACCTGTATATCCTAGCTACTCAGGAGGCTGAGATCTGAGGATCACAGTTTGAAGCCAGCCCAGGCAAGAAAGCCTATTAGATTCTTATCGCCAATTAACTACCAAAACACTCAGAAGCAGGGACAGTTCAAGACCAGAACCAGCACACACACACACACACACACACACACACAAAAGGCTCAGGGAGGAGGTAACAAGTTTGACAAGAAATGTACTCACTACCTTATGTAACACGTGTAACTATAACCCCTCTATACATCACCTTGACAATTAAAAAAAAAAGGCTCCATGGGGGAGGTAATGACTAAACCAGATGAACTGTAAGATCATTGTGAAGCTGGCTGACAAGATATATAGAAATACATACACTATTCTCTCTATATATCTCTATATATTCTTTATATACTTTTTTGTGTATGTGGGCACTGGTCCTGTGGTTTGAACTGAAGACCTGGGTGCTGTCCCTGAATTTGTTTTGCTCAAGGTTAGCACTCTGAGCCACATTTCAATTTCAGGCTTTTTTGCCAGTTAAATGGAGATAAGAGTCTCACAGATGTTCTTGCCTGAGTGAACTTCAAACTGAGATCCTTAGATCTCAGCCTCCTGAGTAGCTAGGATTATAGGTGTGAACCACCAGTGCAGAACTTTCTCCATATATTCTTTTTTGGTCCTGGTCCTGGTGCTTAAACTCAAGGCTTAAGAGCTTTACATGAGCTTCTTGTGTTCAAGGCTAGTGCTCTACCACTTGAGCCACAGCTCTACTTTTGGCTCTTTTAGTAGTTTAGTGGAGCTAAGTGACTCCACAGACTTTCCTGCCAGGACTGGATTCAAACCATGATCCTCAGGTTGCAGCCTCCTAGAGTAGCTAGGATTACAAGTGTGAGCCATGGGTACCCAGCCATATATTTTCTTCTTCTTCTTTTCTTTTCTTTTTTTTCCGTACAGCCGTATATTCTTAAATGCGTGATTTTTTTTTTCAAGAAAAGCTCTTGGATGGGTTCAGGAGCAAATGCCTAATGACTCCAGCTATATACAAAGTATAGATAGGGAGGACTACAATTCAAGGTCTGTGCTGGGAAAAATTCTGAGACTTTATACAAAAAATAACTAAAGCAAAAAAAGGCTAGTAATGTGACTCAGTTTGGTAGGCCTTAAGGTCACACTCCAATATGAGAATGAAAGTGAACAAGAAAGAACAAGAGCAAGATTGAGGGAGAATGGATTAATGTGGTGAACTGGATTAGAGAAGTGAAAATTAAGTTGGAAATATTTATATTTGAGTTATATTTTAGAAACAGAATGGATAGACTATATAAAAAATTTGAGAAAACTGAACACCTCATGGGAGGAAAGGGAAAGGGGGAGGAGGGAGGGGGGTATGAGGGACGAGATAACAAACAGTACAAGTAAGGTATCCAATGCCTAACGTATGAAACTGTAACCTCTCTGTACATCAGTTTGATAATAAAAATTTGAAAAAAAAAGAATTTGAGAATTAAAAATATAGGATTGGGAGTATAGTTCAGTTGCAGAGTGCTTGTCTAGCATGTACAAACCCCTGGATGTAATTGCTAGCACTGAAAGGGAAGGGGAATGAATACACATACACACACATGCACACGCGCGTGCGCACACATACACACAAAATCGTGGCTAGAAAAAATGGGTAGATCTTATAAGACAAGATTGAGGAGTTCTGTCTTGTTTCTTGGTGGGGGAGAAGACAGAGTATTAAGGATTTGATTTTAGACAAGTTAAATCTAAGAGGCCTATGGACAATCTAAATGGGTTATCTAAAACCAGCCTAAGGGCTGGGAATATGGCCTAGTGGTAGAGTGCTTGCCTCGTATACATGAAGCCTTGGGTTCAATTCCTCAGCACCACATATATGGAAAAAGCCAGAAGTGGCACTGTGGCTCAAGTGGTAGAGTGCTAGCCTTGAGCAAAAAGAATCCAGGGATAGTGCTCAGGCCCTGAGTTCAAGCTCCACTATTGGCAAACAAAACAAAACAATATAAAATCAGCCTAGTGGAGAACTGTTACTTGTGAATCCTTAAGACAGTTTAGAAGTAAAGCAGATTATCTTACTGGACTCCAGATTCCTTCAGAAACATTAAGTTTCTGCAGTATTAGGTTCATCCTCCTGGTGTGACCACTATACTTAAAAGGACTGATCCACTACATTGCTCAAATACAGATTTCTAACAGAGCCAGGAGGATTTCCAAAAAATAGTGGTTGACAACCACAGATATACATCAGAGTAACTTATAGAGCTTAAAAAACATCTACATGTCCAAATCTCATTCCAAAGTTATATATTCTCAAGTTCCAGGCTGAGATGAAAGCATCCATATATTTTTTGAAACTACATCAGGTGACAGCAATAGGCAACTATCACTAAGAACCATTGTGACAGGGGCTGGGGATATGGCCTAGTGGCAAGAGTGCTTGCCTCGTATACATGAGGCCCTGGGTTCGATTCCCCAGCACCACATATACAGAAAATGGCCAAAAGTGGCGCTGTGGCTCAAGTGGCAGAGTGCTAGCCTTGAGCAAGAAGAAGCCAGGGACAGTGCTCAGGCCCTGTGTCCAAGCCCCAGGGCTGGCCAAAAAAAAAAAAAAAAAAGAACCATTGTGACAATGGTCCAAAACAGTCACAGAGAATAACAGAATATGTAGCTACTTTCTATTTAGGAAGCTGAGATATAAAGCCAAATGCTTAATCCAGTGGCCCAAACTGCTTGATAGATCTTGGCAAAAGTGCCTTCTCTGAAGTATATCTCCTAGAAATGACTCAAACAAGAGCAAATGGCATGTTGTGGAACCTCTTACTGCTTTCAATACACAATTAGCATGTGGATGCTATCCAAGGCAAACTTTTCAAGGCAGTCTATCCAATACATGTTACGTTCTATAGGGATGGGAATATTCTTTATATGCACCATCCTTTACTGTAACCACTACACCTACTTCCTGATTCATGGCTAAGTGTGTTAGATGACGCAAAACTTTAGTTTTATTTTACCTCAGGTTAAATTGCTACAAATGACTAGAGGCTAATGCATTGGACAGAATCACTTGAGAGATTCATTCTGTGCTGTCTACCTTGTCAGCAATTCACCAAAAAGTTTAAAATATAGTATAAAAAGGAGCTGTAAGGCACATATGATGCCATCTTAGTCACAAAATAACTCTTCCATAAATATTTAAGATATATGTTTAGAACCAAATCTTCAAAGTTTCAAAGCACAAAAACACTCAACTAAAAGGGAAATCTAAAAAATCTAGGCTAGGTGTGTACAATTAAAATAAACTATACACAGTGAATTAATTTCATGTTCCTAACATTTATTTTTTCTTTTTTATTGTTATTATAAAGGTGATGTACTGAGGGGTTTCAGTTACATAAGTCAGGTAATGAATACATTTCTTTTAATGTCACCCTTTCCCTTGCTCTCTCCCAGTTTTCTCTCCCATCCCCAGACTTTCCTAACATTTAAAAAACTTCAAGTACTTTATAAATAACTATGTCCAATTAAACAACAAACATTATACTTTCATTTAGAATTAAAATTTAAAACATTTATGCATAGAACTACTATTCAGCTCAGAAAAATATAGATCATTCCCTATCACTTTTTTTTTTTTTTTTGCCAGTCCTGGGGCTTGGACTCGGGGCCTGAGCACTGTCCCTGGCTTCTTTTTTGCTCAAGGCTAGCACTCTGCCACTTGAGCCACAGCGCCACTTCTGGCCATTTTCTGTATATGTGGTGCTGGGGAATCGAACCCAGGGCCTCATGTATATGAGGCAGGCACTCTTGCCACTAGGCCATATCCCCAGCCCCTCATTCCCTATCACTTTTATATCTTCCAAAGAATTACAAGGAAATCACCCTGCAGGAATTCCTAAATGAAAATCTTCAGAGATTTTTTTTAAAAGATAACTTGTAAAGTGCTTATTATATATTATTTCATTTGATTCTCAACATAACCACACATAGCCAAAACAATTAGTACTACATTCCAACTTTCAGATAAGGAAATTAAATGAAGTCTTGGAAATCAAATGAATATGAGAGCTCAGAAGTGGTGAAACAAATTTCAAAGGTTGTTAATCGTTTTCAAGGATTATGCTCTGACATAAACCAAGTGAAGGGCTGGGAGTATGGCCTAGTGGCAAGAGTCCTTGCCTCCTACACATGAAGCTCTCAGTTTGATTCCCCAGCACCACATATATGGAAAATGGCCAGAGGGGGCGCTGTGGCTCAAATGGCAGAGTGCTAGCCTTGAGCAAGAAGAGGCCAGGGACAGCGCTCAGGCCCAGGACTGGCCAAAAAAATACAAGTGAATGGGATCAAGGACAACTGCTCACATGATGAGTAATCAATAACTTCATCAAAGGGGCAACTCAAGAAAGGGCAAGGAGGGCTGGGAATGTGGCTTAGTGGTAGAGTGCTTGCCTAGCATGCATGAAGCCCTGGGTTTGATTCCTCAGCACCACATATACAGAAAAAGTGGTGTTGTGGCTCAAGAGGTAGAGGGCTAGCCTTGAGCAAAAAGAAGCCAGGGACAGTTCTCAGGCCCTGAGTTCAAGCCCTAGGCCTGGCAAAAAAAAAAAAGAAGAAAAGAAAGGGCAAGGATACACTATAGAATGGAGACAAAGGACAAAGACAGCCCTAAAATGGAGACTTTCCAAGTAGCACTTTGTGAAATAGAAATGTTACATTATCAAACTAATCTATTTACGGTTCCAGAGCTGGTTGTTTTGTTTGTTTTTTGTTTCTGCTTTGCTTTCAAATGTATTTACTGCTTCAAAAGGTGTATGAATTTTATGGAGGTGAGTGACCAGAGAGATAAACTGACAATACAGATATGCAAAATGTTAACAACTGGTGGATCTAAGTGAAGAATTTATAGATGTTTATTATTGTTTCTTACAACTTCCCTGTAAGTTTGAAATTTTATAATGCAGTTTGAGAGAAATATATATATATATACCTGCTGTCTTTGTCTGTTCTTTCATTTATGAGAGGAATCCATCGACTTGTAACCTAAAATGAAAATTAGTAAGAGCTAAACAATGATGCTTACCAGAAAAGCATTTTGTGCCTAAATTTCTAAACTGAATAACAACTTTCAAAGTGCCCCATCGATGCGAGGAGTGGCGGGTAGCACTAGAAGGCTGGAGCAGAAGTATCACAAGTTCAAGCCCACAAGTACAAGCCCACCCTGGGCTACATAATTAGGTTATGTCTCAAACTTTAAACCAGTTGGGCACCGGTGGCTCACACCTATAATCCTAGCAATTTAGGAGGCTGAGATCTGAGAATCATGGTTCAAAGCCACCCAGGGCAGAAAAGTATAAGATTCTTTCATCTCCAATAAGCCAGCAAAAAGCTGGAGGTGGAGGTATGGCTCAAGTGGTGGATCACCAACCTTCAGCAGAAAAAGCTGAGAGACAGTGTTCAGGCCCAGAGTGTAAGCCTCAGTGCCAGCACCAAAAAAACAAAAAACAACAAAAATCACAAAACAAGTCCACCAAACCAAGAAGGAAACCCACAACCAAAAAAGAAAAGCAGAAAAAAATACCTCATAGAAATTTTACTAAATACAGTGGGGTAAAAAAAGTTATACATTCATACCTTATCAATAGAATGTTTATTGTTTACAGCATAAACTATGCAGATAACATTTGCCTAGAAGAAAAATTAACAAATTAATGACATTTAAACAATAAAATATAAACAGTAGCATTCGATTAGCAACCAGTTAATATTTTATGACCAAAAGAAGAAAAATATTGGGGAAAGGGAAGAGAGAGAAACTGAGATGAGCTTAGTGGCAAAGTACTTGCCTAACAAGTGCAACATCCTGGGTTTGGTCCCCACTACCAAAAATAAAAAGGCCAAAAAAAAAACTGGAAGAAGAAAGCAAACTTTAGCTATTAGAGGAAAATATTCCCAAGAATTTACAGAAAAAAAAACAAAAACATACTCAACAGGTGCATGTGTATGCATGGACTCATGTATGTACATACGAGCACATCTGTGTGGATATGATCAAAGTAATTGATATACATGTATGCAAACAGAATAATGAAACCCATTAAAATTGTTTTGAAGAGGGTGATATCAACATAGGATCAGATCAACTGAGACGACTCATTCTGACAATGAAGAAAGACCTACTGGGACAAAGTTCATCCTTTTAATGGAAGCCTTAGGGACCATTTAAAGAACACACACACACACACACATGCATGCACGCACGCACGCACAATGCTCAGGGCTAGAGGCCCTGAACAAGTGGTAGAACACCTGCCTAGAAAGGAGGGGCTCTGAGTTCAAGCTCCAGGACTGGCAAAAAAACAAACAACAACAACAAAAAAAACTTGTGACTTGTAATAGCCAATCTTCTGGATAACCTAGACCAAACCCTCACAAATATACAAAAACAAATTGACTCTTCAGTGGCAATACCTTTTTTTTGCCAGTCCTGGGGCTTGGACTCAGGGCCTGAGCACTGTCCCTGGCTTCTTTTACTCAAGGCTAGCACTCTGCCACTTGAGCCACAGTGCCACTTCTGGCTATTTTCTGTATATGTGGTGCTGTGGAATTGAACCCAGGGCTTCATGTATAGGAGGCAAGCACTCTTGCCACTAGGCCATATCCCCAGCCCCAGTGGCAATATCTTACAAAACATTAGATATGTTTGCTGTTGCACAAAGGGAAATAAATCTGTGCTATGCTGGGGAAAAACTGTTGCTTTAGGGTTAATAAATCAGGACAAATTCAAATAACTCACAAATGTTCATCAAGTCTTTCCACTTAAAGAACAAGCCACCTAAGGATGGCTCTGGTGGAAAAATACCTGGCTGTAGTTGCATTAGCTCCTCCCTGCCTTGGACCACTAGTGTCTATTTTACTCCTTTTTGCCATAGGAATTTGCTTTTACTAGTCTTTAACCAGATTTGCTTCTACTTCTTAATTTATAAATGATGCTACAAGTGGCTTTCATCCTCTACCATGATACCTTTCAGTGTTTCTTAGCCCCCTGGACCTGGCTTCCACACAAATTCATTCTGACATTCAATTAGCTCCTACTGCATCCCCAAGGATGCATAAGACTCCATAAGACTCTGTAAGAACAATATGCAGGCAGGTACATCTCTACAACTTTACTCAGCTCAAAGTAGTTACAAGAAGATGAAACATTTTCCACACAAAACTAAGATTGGTTTTGTAAGGTCAAGGAGAATGTGGAGGCCCTCATTTAAGGAGACATGGAAGACAGAAATATCAAGGTCCAGGCAAGTTGTAGGTGAGCCAAGTGCACCTAAAAAGGGCTAGGTTGTAATGAGGAAGCAAGTCAAACCTGGAAAATGGGCCAGGTGGAACACAGATATGAAAACTGAGCTCTCAGACACATGGAAAATTTGAACCATGGTCTGATAAAAGGACAGCCGGTCAATAGGGTCCACAAATAAGACAGAAAGCCAATCAACAAAATCCCACTAACCCCATAAAAGCCTGTCTACAACTCTATGTTGGTGCAGTCAAGGTAGCAGAAGCAACAATAGCAGCAATAATAGCACTAACTCTCCTCTATTTCTCTTGTAGCAGCATCCTAATGAACATTTGTTTCTCAAAAATAATAACAACAAAAACAGGAGGAGAGAATAAGAAAGAAAAATAGAGTGAATTTAATCAATGTACAATGTATATATTTAAGTTGCACAATGAATCCTCTTTGTATAGTAAATGTTTGCTCATAAAAAAGTACTCGGGCTGGGAATATGGCCTAGTGGTAAAGTGCTCGCCTTGTATACATGAAGCCCTAGGTTTGATTCCTCAGCACCACATATATAGAAAAAGCTGAAGTGGCGCTGTGGCTCAAGTGGTAGAGGGCTAGCTTTGAGCAAAAAGAGGCCAGGGACAGTGCTCAGGCCCTGAGTTCAAGCTTCAGGACTGGCAAAAAAACAAAACAAAAAAAGTACTCAAAATTGTCAATCACAACAAAGAACTGAAAATTCTTGGTGAGAGTAGATTCATAGAATTATTCCCCCTCAAAACAACAACAACAACAACAACCCAAACTCTACAACTACTTTTTAAAAACTTACCTGGGATATTTCTTGATGAAGTTGTTCATCACTCTGTTCTGCTTCTACAAATGACCCAAAAAAATCATTTATACACACTTTTATAACAAATAGGCTACATAACATCCACCTAAGAAATGACATTGTATAGAACCAGCCTAAGTAGCAGAGACAAGGGCAAGTCAGAGAAAGAAAAAGTTGTTCTGAGAAAGGAAGCTGGCTAGCAATGAAAGACAAGTCTACAAGAGGATAACTCGGGCATGGAAGGGCAGAGGCATTGTAACATAAATCTAGGTCAGCATCTGATCCACAGTTCAAACGGGTCAAGCAAAAGAGATCAGCAACTCAAGATAGAAGACTGAGGGCTTTACAGTGAGAAGCTCAGACAAGAATCTATAGTCTGAAAGGCAAGAGAATCTGGGCAATATAGGATAGAAATCTAGATAGCAGGTAGGGGGTTGGAGGCATGGCTCAGGTGGTAGGGGATCTGCCTATGAGCAGTAAGTGTCAGATATGAAGTTCGAATCCCAGTTTCAGACAAAAGAGAAAAAGAAAGAAATAATAGGTTGGAGGCGTGACTCAGTTGGTAGAGTGCTAGTGGATGAGTAAAAGTATCAAGTACTAGGTTTGAGTCCTGGTCTGGGACCTAAAAAAAAATAGATAGCAGGTAGGAATAATAATAACCAGGGTCCCAAAGCAAAACTATAGCATAGCCATGAATAATCAAGAATTCTCTCTCTAGCACTTATCTCTAGCCATAATTGCTCTCAATGGGTAAATGAACATGCAATCCCATAAGCAAATGACATGTGTAAGGATGAGAAACACAGATGTGAAGAGCAAAGCAATCATTGACATATTTAGATCACCTTAGGTTACATACTGCTGCTGCCTGCTAAATGTGTGTTATTTTCAGACAAAACTAGTTCAATACTATTTTATACTATGTTAAATAATTGGCCACACATCCTTAATATTTTCCATATTTTGAGTAATCGGTGGGTTAACATGGAAATGGATTAATTATGTGGCTACATGCTCTGGAAAAGAAACTTAAATAAAGCTAGTTATGAGACTGATTGAAGCAAGAAGTATGTCACTCTGCCTCAGCTTGTAGTATAGTACTGCCCAATAGATAAAATGAAAGCAACAACAATTATCTTTAAAAAGGCAAAACAAGCAGGTAAAACTAATTTTTATTTAATAAAAAATATTAGATAATTAAAATTTCAACATGCACCCAATTCAAAGCCAGCCTGGGCAGGAAAGTCTGGGAGACTCTTATCTCCAATTAACCACCAGAAAACTGGACATAAAGTGGTAGAACATTAGCCCCAAGCAAAAAGAGTTCAGGGACAGTGCTCAAGCCCTGAGTTCAAGCCCCATGACCAACAAAAAAAAAAAAAAAAAAAAAAGGAAGAAGAAAAAAAGAAAGTAGTAGTATGCAGAAAGCTTTTGCAATATTAGAGGCAAAACCACAAGCTTGTAATATAAAAGCAAGCTAATATCTGTTTGAATTATTTTATTTTGTGACAAAGGTTCACAAATTAAGAACTAATTCATTTTTTTGTGAGCCAGTACTGGAGTTCAAACTCAGGGCCTGGACATGGCCCCTGAGCTGTTTTACCCTAGGACTCGAGTATGCCCTATGTCTGGCTTTCTGGTAATTAACTGAATTACAAGCATGAGCCACTGGCACCTGGCTTCAATAAATGCTTTTCTTTTGTGCTGGCCTTGGCTTGAACTCAGAGCCTGGGTGCTATCCTTGAGCTTTTGTGCCACATTCCACTTCCAACATTTTTGGGGGTGGTTATTTGGAGATAAGAGTCTCACAGACATTCCTGTCCAGGCTGGTTTTGAATCACAATCCTCATATCTCAGCCTCCGGAGTATCTAGGATTACAGGTGTGAGCCACAGGTTCCCAGGTATCAATAAATTCTTAAAGCAAATTTCTTCCTAAATTATGTGTGCCTGGATGTCTAATAATAAAATTGACTCAGAACTTCTCTCTGAAAACATTTTAAGAGGATAACGGTTCATCCACCTCTTATTCCAATTTATTTCACATTATTATGGAACCCAACTAGTATTTTCGGAACAGAACAAATGGAGGTGAGGGGTAGAGTACAGGTTGGTAAAAATAACAGGAAAGGATCATATACTACAATTTAGAAAGGACCATCTCTGTCTGAATGTTTATAAACACTAAGAGTCTGTTTTCAGGACTACTGAAAAATGGCATCACTTACAAAAGGCCATTCATTACCTGAATAATCTACAATGTGTGTTGGAACCCTCTCTGGGGTGACATCAGCTGGAATGGTGATTTCTTCGGCCCGAGGAGGAACCTTTGTTTATAAAGAAAAAAAAAGAATTTTGAATATTCTCAAAGTTTTTAACAGGCTACATAAATTTATCCACATTAACCTGCTTCATATACAGCTACTCTCACAAGCATTTGTTGTACTTACAAATGCTTATTCTTGTGCTTTACCAAAGATGCAAATATATATTAAAACTGTAGAACAAAACCTTTTTTTTTTTTTGTCAGTCGCAGGGCTTGAATTCTAGGCCTAGGCAATGTCCCTGAGCTCCTCAGCACAAGGCTAGCACTCTACCATTTGAGCCACAGCACCACTTATGGTTTTCTGGGACTTTCTTGCCCAGACTGGCTTTGAATGGTGATCCTCAGATCTTGGCCTCCTGAGTAGCTAGGATTATAGGCGTGAGCCACGGGAGCCTGGCTTAAAATCATTTTAAACTATACAAATAGAAACAAAAATACTTTCATTTAAAAAAATGCTCATTTCTCTCTCTGAAGGTAGAGAACTTACTAAGGTTTATCACAGACAAAAACAATTTTTAAGTTAATCTGATGTTTCCAACATAAAAAATTTAAAATATATTTTATCCTGTTCTTCTGAGGGCTTAAGATACTTTACAAATGAGGGGCTATGTTAATCCACAGAGATCATCAGAAACTAGGCTATGGCTCAATGGTAGCATGCTTGTCTACATGTATAAGGTCTATGGTTCAATCCTAAGCACTGTAAAAACTCACAAAATAAATTAAGATGAAAAGCACTTGACTGGCTTGTAATCCTAGCTGAGATCTGAGGATTGCAGCAGTTCAAAGCTAGCCTGGGCAGGAAAGTCCATGATATTCTAATCTCCTATTAATCACACACACAAAAAAGCTGGAAGTGGGGCTGTGGCTCAAGTAGTAGAGCACTGGTCTTGAACGAAAAGGAATCCAGGGACAGTGCCCAGGTCCAGAGTTCAAGCCGCAAGACCATCAAAAAAGAAAAAAAAAAAAAAGAAGAAGAAAAGAAAAGCATTTCAATCTTCAAAAAACCAATAAAATATCAAAATTATTTTCTTCTAGAAGAGAACTAGGGATGGGGATATGGCCTAGTGGCAAAAGTGCTTGCCTCGTATACATGAAGCCCCTGAGTTCAGTTCTCCAGCACCACATATACAGAAAACGGCCAGAAGTGGCACTGAGGCAGAGTGCTAGCCTTGAGCAAAAAGAAGCCAGGGACAGTGCTCAGGCCCTGAGTCCAAGCCCCAGGACTGGCAAAAGAGAGAGAGAGAGAGAGAGAGAGAACTAGTTGGCTATGTCTTATATTTAATAATTGCAACTTTCAAAAGATTATATGACTTTAATTATAAACTCCTTCCTTATCCACACTCAAAAGGGCTAGGACAAAACAATTCTAAACTTAAACTTTTATAGGAAGTATTGTATTATATCCCAAGTAGTTATAAATTAATGTTATAATGATTTGGCAACAACACATGAAAATGTACTTCATCTTTTAAATTAAATATGTATTATTTAACAACCTTATTTGAGGTGAGAAAAAAAGCAAAAGAAATAATGAACATCGCATCATAGTTACAAATGTCAAAAATATTACCACATGGGGGAAGTAGCTCAGGGGCAGATTATATGCTCAGCAGGCACATGGCCCTAGGTTCAATTCTTAACACCAGAAATACTCAGAAAACACAGTTTTCTGAGAAACGGTTTTCTCCGAAAACCGTAGTTGCTCTTATGTAAACAAGAGTAATCAATAAATGGAAACTACAGCATTAACAATTGCTATGTAAAAAAGAAAAAGAAAGCCTGGAACCAATAGCTCACTCCTGTCATCCTAGCTACTCAGGAGCTGAGATCTATGGATCACAATTCAAAGCCAGCTTAGGCAGGAAAATCCATGAGACTCTCATCTCCAAAGAACCACCAGAAAACCAGCTCTACCCCTGAGCAAAAGCTCAGAGTACCCAAGCTCTAAGTACAAGCCCCATGATTGATTTTCATCCCACTGCACAGATGCCAGTCCCAGAGGAGGCAGGAAAGCTTGTGAAATTCTTATCTCTAATTAACCACCAGAAAACTGTAAGCAGACCTGTGGCTCAAAGTGGTAGAGAGCAAAAGAGCTCAGGGACAGTGCCTAGGCCCTAAATTCAAGCCCTATGACTAACAAAAGAGAGAGAGAGAGCGCGCGAGAAAGAAGAAAAAACAAGAAAGGATTATATCTTTTAGAGAATATAAATATGTTGTAGGCAAAGTTAAGGGCAGCAAAAGACTTAAGTGAACTTAAACCTGGTTAGTTCTTTCTTAAGGATGACCTCTATAAACTAATATATTTAAAAAAGCTAAAATTGTTGGGCCAGGCACCAGTGGTCCACACCGAGATTGATGATCATCATTGGAAGCCAGCCAGGACAGGAAAGTCCTTGAGATTCTTATCTCCAATTAACCACTAAAAAGCCAGAAGTGGAGCTATGGCTCAAGTGATAGACCACCAGCATGGAGAAAAAAAACCAAAAACCTCAGGGATACCACCTAGACTCTAAGGTTCAACCTCTAGGACTAGCACCATAAAACAAACAAAAAAAAAAAAAGGAAGAAGAAATGAAAATTATAATTGTTGAACGCAAACACATGCAAATAGAGTATATTTCATTTTAATTTACTTTTGCTTAAAAATTTTAAATGTAAAAAAGAAATCAAAATGTTTACCTCTTCTGGAAATTCTTCACTGACCAGAGACATAATCAGTGACGTCTTTCCAACTCTAGCTGTGAAAAGAAAAATACTAATTTTATTGAGGTGTTCAGGTTCTACACAAGCTCATATCCAGCAGTCACAGAGCAAAAGCATGTTACTTATTAGCTAAAAGTGAAAGTGGCCAAACCTAGTACAATACTAATCAGTGTGCATCCAAGCCATGTGACTGTGGCTCACATCTGTTATCCTAGCTTCTCAGGAGGCTGAGATCTGGGGATCAAAAGTTTGAAGCCAGTTGGGGCAGAAAAATCCTGGAGACTCTTACCTCAATTTAGCCTGGGGAAAAAAAAAAGCTGAAAGTGGGAGTATGGTTCAAAGTAACAAAGCACCAGCTATGAGCAGTAAAAGACAAGTGAGAGCTCAACACCCTGGGGCTTGAACTCAGGGCCTGAGCAATGTCCCTGGCTTCTTTTTGCTCAAGGCTAGCACTCTGCCAACTTGAGCCACAGCACCACTTCTGACCTTTTCTATATATGTGGTGCTGAGGAATCAAACCCAGGGTTTCATGTATATGAAGCAAGCACTTTACCACTAGGCCACATTCCCAGCCCCCCTACTTCTATTTTTTATGCCTATTCTTACTAGTTTAGTAATTTTTTTAACCTTTGCTTCAAACTTCATTCCAGGCCTCTTTAGCTTAGCTGCAAAAAAAGAAGAAGAAGAAGAAGAAGAAGAAGAAGAAGAAGAAGAAGAAGAAGAAGAAGAAGAAGAAGAAGAAGAAGAAGAAGAAGTGAGTATGACCAAAAACTGAAAAGATAGCTGGGCACCAGTGGCTGTAAGTTATCTTCAAAGTTGACTCAGCTGTTTGCCTCATTCTTGGATCAAAATTCCCCACAAGTGCCAGGTACTGATGGTTCACACATATACTTGTAGCTACTCAGGAGGCTAAGACGAGAATAGTGCTTCAAAGCCAGCCAGGGCAGAAAAGTCATGGTACTCATTTCTAATTAACCATCAAAAAGCCAGGAGAGCTACGGCTTGCGTGGTAGAGCACCAGCCTTGAGCAAAAAAGCTCAGGGACAGCACCCAGTCCCTGAGTTCAAGCCACAGAATTGACATGCACACAAAATCCTAACAAGAGCTAGGCTTTCATCATCACTAACTTCTCCAGCAGCTAGTGGTGCTTTTCCATCCACAGATTGTGTAGTCAGAGCTTCAGCCAGTCTCCTAAATTCATCAGGTCTGCACCGCACTGCTGTAACATGCTAGGAAGGATTTCTATCAGCTGCTCTGTTTCAGCATTGTCTGTAATGGTCAGAATGTTTGCTACCAGAGATGACTAAACTTCGGGCCGTTAAAGTAAATCACTGTTTGGTTTGTAAACATGTTTGCCTCCTCATAGTACCTCTTTTTTAAGGAAAAATGATGTTTTTTTTTGTTTTTTGGGTGTGTTTGTTTGTTTGTTTTCCAGTCCTGGGGCTTGAACTCAGGGCCTGAGCACTGTCCTTGGCTATTTTATTTTTTAACCTGTAGCAGAAATTGTTTTATTTTTATTTCAAAGAATAAACAGCTGCTAATTAAATAAAATTTTATGTATATAGATTATATCTGGCATAAAATTAGTCCTTGTTAATAAATGTGAGTTAATTTATGAAAGACTGAATTAAAAATATTTTAAAATATGCTTTTTTTCTGCATAATTACTTATTTATTGTCAAAGTGGTATGCAGAGGGGTTACAGTTTCATACATAAGGCAGCTAGCTCAAGGCTAGCACTCTACCACTTGAGCCACAGCACCACTTCCGGCTTTTTCTATATGTGGTGCTGAGGAATCGAACCCAGGGCTTCATGTATATGAGGCAAACACTTTACCACTAGGCCATATTCCCAGCCCAGAAGTGAAGTTTTTATCATCTGCCCTAGCTGTTCTATGAATCATCTTCTTTCTGTGAGCAGTTACTTTCCCACTAATGAGCACTTGGGCCTGCATGCAGTTCAGTGAGTTTTTCCTGGTTTATGAGTTTCTTCCATCTTGTAGAAGCAGAAACGGGGCCAGGATAGAAAGCACAGTTGGCCATCAGGGGGTCTCAGAGCAGACCAGCTAAAATTAAGCACACATGGCTATTCTAGAAGTATTTTGATACACAGGCTTTAAAATCAATCTATATTCTAAAATTTGGCTTCCATGTCATCACTTTTCTGATCAGATAATTGTTATTAGACATCAACTAAATCGTTTTGTGATTCTGGAGGAAAACAGTATACCTACCTAATTATTAGTCCCTGTCAGTTTCTAGTCATTTTCTAAATATGAGAAATTACAAGATTTTTAGATTTAAGAACAATTGTAGTCCTTTCCTAAATGACTAAAAGAATGAACTGAAAAACAGTTCAAGTTTCTGAGAAATGATGAATAGCTAGAAAAGACAGTACTGTTCAAAACAATATAAAAGGTATACGCTGTGACCGAGCAAGTATTGCTGGCAGAGGACAGATTTAGATGGTATTGCCTAGCTCTAATTTCTATAGACTTTTCCAACTGACTTGTATCAAGAAAAGCTTGGGTCTTTTTTTTTTTTTTTTTCTGCCAGTCCTTGGGCTTGAAGTCAGGGCCTAGGCACTGTCCCTGAGCCTCACTCTGCTCAAAGCTAGTGTTCTGCCACTTGAGCCACAGTGCCACTTCCAGATTTTTCTGAGTAGTTTATTGGAGACAAGAGTCTCACGAACTTTCTTGCCTGTTCAAGGTTGAAACCTTAACCCTCTGATCTCAGCCTCCTGAGTAGCTAGGATTAAAGGCATGAATCATGGGCACCCAGCAGGTCTTTCCTGTTGCTGACAATAAGGTTCAGAACACCACACAGAATTCACCACTATCACCACAGCACTGCTAGACCCTAACCAACCATGTCAGCTTATTCAGATCCCCAAAAAATTTCAGATGAGAAAACTGGGATCCAGAGACAGTAATTAATTTCTCAAGATGTCACTAAAAGATAGCTGTAAACCTAAGATGGCAGACATATGATGGCTGAACCAGTGCTTTCTCTTCTTATGTCATACTTTAAAAAGAAATACTAGGGGCTGGGGATATAGCCTAGTGGCAAGAGTGCCTGCCTCGGATACACGAGGCCCTAGGTTCGATTCCCCAGCACCACATATACAGAAAACGGCCAGAAGCGGCGCTGTGGCTCAAGTGGCAGAGTGCTAGCCTTGAGCGGGAAGAAGCCAGGGACAGTGCTCAGGCCCTGAGTCCAAGCCCCAGGACTGGCCAAAAAAATAAAAAAATAAATAAAAAGAAATACTAATATAATCTAATAATAATAGAGAAATAGAATGTCAACTCCTAAAATCTGCATATATTACATATACAAATATTGCGTCTGTTGGCTAAAATATTCACTGATTCACTGGTGACTAACCAGTGACTTGGCTCAGTTTTACTTTTTTTTTTTTTTTAACTTATTTTGAGATCATTTCAGACTTAGGGAAATTACAAAATTAGTACAAAGGATTTATGTCTGTCCCTTACCCAGATTCTCTACATGTTGACATTTTACCATATCCATATTCTTATTTGTCTATCTCTACATATTTGTGTGTATATATCTTTACTTGCTACATATAGGTATACATACATACATGTGATCATTTGAGAACAAATGTACTTCTTAGCATATATTTCCTAAAAGCTAGTTCACTCTCTGACATAAAATGTCTGTCAGAAATAGAAATAACCATGAACACAACATATGACCCAGTCAACTGACCTTATTCACACCAGATTTTCCACAATTAGTCCTATAGGAAAGGAAAAATATTTTCCCTGTCCTGCCTCAAATGTCATATTTAATCATGTCCCTTTAGTCTCCTTTAATCTGGAAACATTTCTTAATCTGTTTTTGCCTTTTATAACCTTAGCAGTTTAGGCAGGGCCACTCCAGAAGTGATAGTGTGTCCCTCTCAGTCACTCACAGCAGACAGCAGATAATAATGATTTGTTCCATAATGTCCCTGTTAGTTATGTTGACTAAAAGTGGGGTCTGCCAGGTTTCTCCACTGAAGAGTTATTATTTTCCCTTTGTAATTAACAAGTATCTTCTGAAGATGTGCTTAGAGAATATGTAAATAGCCTGTTTCTCATTAAATTTCTTCCTTCTAGTTTCACCACATATTGGTGCTTCTTGCCTTAAACAAACACTAGTAAAATGGTTACTAAGAAGTGATTTTTCTTTTTCTATCGCTACTGTCTTTACTCCTTTGAATTCTACTATAAGGAAAAGCTCTTCTTTTTTCCCCTGGGGTTTGAAGTTTGAACTCAGGGCTTCATACCTGCTACATAAGTACTTTACCACTCGAACCACATCCCTAACCATTTTTTTTTCTTTGTGCTTTAGTTGTTTTTCAAATATGGACTCATGTTTTTGCCAGGCCAACCTGGACCCTTATCTTCCTATTTATGCCTCCTACGTAACTGTGAGGACAGCTGCAAGCCACCATATCTAACTTCACTGGTTGAAATAGGGTCTTGTTATCTTTTGACCTGGGCTGGCCTCGAAACTCAATCCTCCAGGTCTCTGCCTCCTCAGTAGCTGGGATTACAAAGGTGGGCCAAACTGCATACCCTGTAATGCCCCTTCTATTATAAACCTGTATCTCTATATTCACTTATGGATTTCTACATTATCCTATTATTTATAATTGATAATTGTCGTTCTTTGGAGGCCTAAATTGTTCCATTTTACCTTTTCTTCCCCAGCCCTACCTGCTAAACCTTGCCCCCAGATCTTTCTGGTTTACATTTTGTTTCTTTTTTTTTTTTTGGCCAGTCCTGAGCCTTGGACTCAGGGCCTGAGCACTGTCCCTGGCTTCTTCCCGCTCAAGGCTAGCACTCTGCCACTTGAGCCACAGCGCCGCTTCTGGCCGTTTTCTGTATATGTGGTGCTGGGGAATCGAACCTAGGGCCTCGTGTATCCGAGGCAGGCACTCTTGCCACTAGGCCATATCCCCAGCCCCCTACGTTTTGTTTCTAAGAAATGGTCTCACTAACAAGAGGATGGCCTCTAATTCAGTCTTTCAGTTTCTACCTTTTGAGTAGCTAGTGTTATAGGCTTCCTTGGCCAAGGTATCAGGTGTGATGGTTCATGCCTGTACTTCAGCTACTAAGAAGCTGGAGGTTGAAGATAAACCAAGGAAAACAGTTCTCAAGACCTTCATCTCAACCAATAAAAGCTGGGCATAGAAGCATGTGTTTGCCATCTCAGCTACACAAGAATATAAGAGGAACGCAGTCCAGGCTAGCACTTGACATAAGCCTAAGACCCTATTCAAAAAATAACTAAAGCAAAAAGGGCTTAGGGTATGCAAAGTGTGCAGAGCACCTGAGTAGCAAGTATCAGACCATCAGTTCAGACCATAGCGAGAGAGAGAGAGAGAAATATATCAGTATAAACAAACATAGTATAACTTTTTATAAATACATATGTATATAGAAAAAGCCCTGTAAAAATATATGCATCCAACAATGACTGTCTCTGAAGTAAAAGATTGTTTTCTTTTTTGTGTGTTTTTCCACATTTCCCCAATTTTCTAAAATAAACAAAAGTTTTGCTGTGAGAAAAGGTCAGTAAGGTCAGTAAGTACTACTTGAAGGCTTGAAGAGGGAGAAAAGTGGTTGATTACTTCAATGGGAAAGTCATAATACCTAGCACACACTAAATATGCAATAGTACTTTATGATGATGAGCTTGAATTAAGGGAATTAAAATGAGCACAGGCCTAGCGCGGAAAATTCAGAACCCAACTTTTACTATTAATAGTATGACTCTCCAGTTGTCATTGACTCTCTTTAAGCCTCAAGCCCACGTCCACCCCTACCGTCTTGGGGCTTGAATTCTGGCTTGGGTGTTGTCCCTGAGCCTTTTTGTGCTCCAGGCTAGTGCTCTACCACTTGAGCCACAGCATCACTTCCAGCTTTTGCTGAGTAGTTTATTAGCGATAAGAAGCTTGTGGCTGGCTTTGAACCATGATCCTCAGAGTAAGCTAGATTACAGGTATGAGCCACCAGTGCCTGGCAACTTGCTTTTTTTTTTTTTTTTTTTTTCTTAAATTCTTGAACTTCTTTCTCTCTCTCACTTTTTTTTTTTGGCCAATCCTGGGCCATGAACTCAGGGCCTGAGCACTGTCCCTGGCTTCTTTTTGCTCAAGGCTAGCACTCTGCCACTTGAGCCACAGCACCACTTCTGGCCGTTTTCTGTATATGTGGTGCTGGGGAATTGAACCCAGGGCCTCGTGTATACGAGACAAGCACTTTACCACTAGGCCATATTCCCAGTTCCCCCCACCCCCCTTTTTAAATCAAAGTTAAATTGGTTTTTTAAAAAGTAGTACTAGACACCATGTAAATACTTACATTGTATGATTAATCTCAGCACAACTAGAAAACAGGTATGTAACTTAAGAAAGCATGCACTTTAAGTAGTAGCATATCACTAGAAATGATAAATTCCCCAAATTCTACCTATTTTAATTATCTGTGGGAAAACGATTTGGCAGGGACTTTCATCTAAGCATAAAGCCAATGTAAGATTCAGGAATACCTGAAATTTGCTTACTTGTTGTACCCAACTTTTCAGTGTTTTTTTTTTTTTTTAATTGAATAGCAGCCTTCATTGTAGCATTACTTAAGGTCTCAGCAGTTTCAGCCCTTCATCTAGCTCAGGATAGTAGTCCTCCTAACATCCGTAATAGCCACCCTAATTCCATATGATTATGATAATAGAAGCAAAAGTGTTACTTTAAAGTGAGCCAAGTCACTAGGGGTGTGGCTCAAGTGATAAGAATGCCTATCCAGTAAGTAAAAGGGCTTATTTTCAAACTCCAATATCACACACACGCACACAAAAAGGGAGCCAAGTCACCATTCTCTCATTCAAGCATCAGAAATCCTATACCTTGGGCCTTTTACTTTTTGTGTTAGGTAATTGATGCTGCAGTAACTGATGCATCTGGATAAGAAGAAAGAGTACATGATAATGGCACATACTGAATAACAATCAGAGCTCTCTGTGGACCACCTTACAGGAGAAGCCATCTGCTATGCAGTCTCTTATCAAGTCCACCAGGTCCTGTACTTTACGTAATTTATTTTAGTAGTAGTATAATTCCCAGGTATTCAAAACAACAAGCCTTTCAAAGGACTCAATCCCTGTATAACTCCTGTGATCTTTGAATTTGTGGGCCTTACTGGTCCCAATAGAGATTACCATTTTTTTCCCTAGTCTCCAAAATGCCACCACTTCTGCCAACACAAATATTCTCACAAACTCCCATTCTGAAGAACCCTCCTGATATCTTAAACATCTCTATGTTCCTACTCCTAATCTACTATGTTAAGAAGAGAGGAAAAGGTCAGCTGGACATGATGGAATCATAACTATTTATGTAATCATAACTATTTATGAAGGCTGAGGCAAGAAAATCACAAGCTCAAGGCCAGCCTGGGCAACTTAGTGAGACCTTGTTTCAAAATAAAATTTGAAAAAGAAAAAGAAAAAAGAGTGGGAAGTGGATAGTTTGGCTCAAACCTCCCTACTTGAGAGGTAGAAATCAGAGTGGCATCAGCACAAGCAAAATAAAAGTTCAAGAGATTCCATCTTGACTAATGGCTGGGTGTGGTGGATGCACCTGTCTTTCTTGCAATATTATGAAGCAAAATAAGAGGATCACAGTCCAGGCTAGCCTGGGCAAAAAGCAAGACATCATTTTGAAAAATAAAAAGAGGGGGGTGGGGATATGGCCTAGTGGCAAGAGCACTTGCCTCATATACATGAAAGCCCTGGGTTCGATTCCCCAGTACCACATATACAGAAAATGGCCAGAAGTGGCGCTGTGACTCAAGTGGCAGAGTGCTAGCTTTGAGCAAAAAGAAGCCAGGGACAGTGCTCAGGCCCTGAGTCCAAGGCCCAGGACTGGAAAAAAAAAACCAAAAAACAAAAAGGGGTCAGTGAATGACTTGAGTGGTTATAACACATGCCTAGCAAACATGAGACTCAGAGGTTGGACCCTATACTGAAAAAAGAAAAAAGAAAAGAAAGAGAAAAAAGGAAGTGGTAGGTCACTTGCCCAGCATGCACAATTTCCCACACACACAAGAAAAAGGTCAGGCAAAAATGAAACAGATAATCCGGGAGCTGGTGATCCACACCTACAATCCTAGCTACTCCAGGAGACTGAGATCTGAGGATCATGGTTTGAAGCCAGCCCAGGAGGAAAAGTCTGAGACTCATCACCAATTAACCACCAGAAAACTGAAAGTAGAGCGCTAGCCTTAAGCAAAAGAGCTAGGGGGACAGCATCCAGGCCCTGAGTTCAAGCCACCAACCAACAAAAAAAGGGAAGAAAAAGAAACTGGTGTTATTCAATAACTAAGATGCTCCTCAGTAACAGAAAGAAAAACAAGGGGCTGATAAAATGGCCTAGTGGTAAAGTGCTTGCCTCCTATACATGAAGCCCTGGGTTTGATTCCTCAGCACCACATATACAGAAAAAAGCCAGAAGTGGCGCTGCGGCTCAAGAGATAGAGTGCTAGCCTTGGGCAAAAAGAAGCCAGGAACAGTGCTCAGGCCCTGAGTCCAAGGCCCAGGACTGGTAACAAAAACAAAACAAATAAATGAACAGAAAGAAAAACAAGTCCCACTCAATCGTTGAGTAGTATGCTTACCTAAATACTCTTAAGATATTGAATCTTCCCATAATCCCCTTTTAAGAAAGACTGTGTGTCCCACTACTCAAAGACAATCATGTGACTTTAAAATCAACTCTCAAAAATTACTGTTCCACAAAGCAATCAAAACTGAGTTACTTGGGGCTGGGGATATAGCCTAGTGGCAAGAGTGCCTGCCTCGGATACACGAGGCCCTAGGTTCGATTCCCCAGCACCACATATACAGAAAACGGCCAGAAGCGGCGCTGTGGCTCAAGTGGCAGAGTGCTAGCCTTGAGCGGGAAGAAGCCAGGGACAGTGCTCAGGCCCTGAGTCCAAGGCCCAGGACTGGCCAAAAAAAAAAACAAAAAAAAAAACTGAGTTACTGGGCTGGGGATATGGCCTAGTGTAAAGTGCTCATCTCGTATACATGGGTTGGATTCCTCAGCACCACATAAACAGAAAAAGCCAGAAGTGGTGCTATGGCTCAAGTGGCAGAGTGTTAGCCTTGAGCAAAAAGGAAGCCAGGGACAGTGCTCAGGCCCTGAGTCCAAGGCCCAGGACTGGCCAAAAAAAAAAAACAAAAAAAAAAACTGAGTTACTGGGCTGGGGATATGGCCTAGTGTAAAGTGCTCATCTCGTATACATGGGTTGGATTCCTCAGCACCACATAAACAGAAAAAGCCAGAAGTGGTGCTATGGCTCAAGTGGCAGAGTGTTAGCCTTGAGCAAAAAGGAAGCCAGGGACAGTGCTCAAACCCTGATTGCAAGCTCCAGGACTGGCAAGAAATAAAAAGTAAATAAATAAAATGGAGTTACTCACCAACACTGATAGTCATTTCCTTAGTAAAGAAAGTCAAGGACTTGATACTCTTTAACCCCAGTCAAGCAGGACCCAATCACAGAATTCAGATTTCCAATAAGCATTCCCTACCACTTTCCGTCTCTGTTACTCTTAAAACTCTTCCTCATCCATACCACTATACTGCTGCTGGGGATTAAACCCAGGGTTAGGTCATCCCTCAAAACTTTTTTTTTTGCCAGTTGTGGGGCTTGAACTCAGGGCCTGAGTATTGTCCCTGGCTTCTTTTTGCTCAAGGCTAGCACTCTACCACTTGAGCCACAGTGCTACTTCTCACAGTGCTACTTCTGGCTTTCATATATATGTGTGTGTGTGTATGTGTGTGTGTGTGATGCTGAGGAATGGAACCTAGGGCTTCAAGATTGTGAGGCAGGGCTGGGGATATAGCCTAGTGGCAAGAGTGCCTGCCTCGGATACACGAGGCCCTAGGTTCGATTCCCCAGCACCACATATACAGAAAACGGCCAGAAAGCGGCGCTGTGGCTCAAGTGGCAGAGTGCTAGCCTTGAGCGGGAAGAAGCCAGGGACAGTGCTCAGGCCCTGAGTCCAAGGCCCAGGACTGGCCAAAAAAAAAAGATTGTGAGGCAAGCACTTTACCACTAGGCCATATTCACAAGCCCTCAAAACCTATTAGAACAACTTTTTTCCTGGTTAGTTTCCTGCTTTTCTCTAGGACCTCCTATGTCTCCAGTGAGAGACTGAGAACAGATTCTTGCAATACTGGGGGTTTGAACTTAGGGCCTTGCACTCTGCCACTTGAGCCACCCCTCCAACCCAAGCATAGCTTTCTTCCTAGCTCAGTTCATTAGTCCAAAGGGCAGTTCTACCTGCCTGAGCAGAATCCTATCAAACTACAATTCGGCAACCAGGTATATTCTAACAGTGTAAGTATCTGAGACAAGACAGAAAACATCCCGAGAAGGCAATGTAAAACACTCCAATTAAACAGTCATACTTATGCTTGAAGATACAGACAAGGAGTAGAGATACTTCAGTCTGAGTTACTAATCTCAGTTACTTCTTACCGTGTAGTATTTTTATTTATACATATCCTGTCTCATCTGGAAAAGAATTTAAGGTCAGTTACCACTCAATACAATATAAAAAGTCCACCAGGTGTATAAAGTAAAATAACTTTGAAAAAATCAAAGAATGTGCATTTCTTCAATATAAAAACTCAATTACTTTTTTTTGGGGGGGGGTTCTTTAAGTAAAAGCAAAGTCTGAAGTATAGGCCAGCATTTATTTTAGAAGACAACTTAAAATCATTTTAGAGGGGCTGGGGATATGGCCTAGTGGCAAGAGTGCTTGTCTCATATACGTGAGGGCCTGGGTTCAATTCCCCAGCACCACATATACAGAAAATGGCCAGACTGGGAATATGGCCTAGTGGCAAGAGTGCTTGCCTCCTACACATGAAGCTCTTGGTTCGATTCCCCAGCACCACATATATGGAAAACGGCCAGAAGGGGCGCTGTGGCTCAGGTGGCAGAGTGCTAGCCTTGAGCGGGAAGAAGCCAGGGAGGGTGCTCAGGCCCTGAGTCCAAGGCCCAGGACTGGCCAAAAAAAAATATATATATATGGCCAGAAGTGGCACTGTGGCTCAAGTGGCAGAGTGCTAGCCTTGAGCGGGAAGAAGCCAGGGAGGGTGCTCAGGCCCTGAGTCCAAGCCCCAGGACTGGCCAAAGGGGAAAAAAAAAATCATTTTAGAGTCATTGCTTTCCATTCTGGGTTTTCTTGTTGAGTTACCATACTTAAAAATTAAACTGGATAAAATAATGAAGGGATAATACTGATCAAGATTCATTATACTCATAAACTGACATGTTAAATGGAAACTCCTTTTTTTTTTTTTTTTTTTTGGCCAGTCGTGGGCCTTGGACTCAGGGCCTGAGCACTGTCCCTGGCTTCTTCCCGCTCAAGGCTAGCACTCTGCCACTTGAGCCACAGTGCCGCTACTGGCCGTTTTCTGTATATGTGGTGCTGGGGAATCGAACCTAGGGCCTCGTGTATCCGAGGCAGGCACTCTTGCCACTAGGCTATATCCCCAGCCCTGGAAACTCCTTTGTACAACTACTTAAGATAATAATTTTACAAATAAAAATATAGATTAAACTGCTCCAATTTAAATTATACATTTATATCTGGTGTATTTAGATGACACCTTATGGCCAAGGACTTTTGAACACACTGAGTCCATTCTCCATGAAGAGCTTATTCTGTTCATCCTCACCTATGAATCAAGACCTACTCTCTACCGTCGTTTTTGCTTTTCCAGCACTAGCTGAGCCCTAGTGTTGACCAGGCTTGAAGGAGAGGGGATAGGTTATAGATGGATGTGAGACTGCTTTGTTCTACAGGCCACATCACCAGAATATGGTCAATGAAATCTTCCTTGGGAACAATATTATTTCTCCAAATGCTAAGGATTACCAATTAAAAATATAACTCCATAGTCACCCTATTCCCATTACTGTGTTCTAATTACAGTTATTCAGGAAGGACCCACATGCCTTCTTAACAAATAAACAGATAAAATGAGTAGAATTTTTTGCTATTTGGGTTTCTGTTGAGTAAGAAAAATTGCCAATATAGCTGGAAGGGTGGTAATTGGAACTGTAGAACATTATTTCTGCTTCATGAATATCAGAAACTTGCTGCCATATCAATGCTAAAAACATGTGATGAAAAGACAAAGAAGTTTGTAGCCTGGATAAACTCAGATAACTTATTTTATAGTAATGAATTATGTTTTCCATGGATGACCTACTTAGAAGCATGGAGTCTCAGTCAGGAGGTATGTTGTGTTGAACTGGATCAGAGACTGTCCTTGGGGATAATTGTGGCCTTGCTTTTTGTAGACTGCTTCAGTATTTCTCAGGCCAAATGAATAGAAAATAGACTAGAGAACATTAGATGTCTAAATAATTTTTAATCTTTCATATTAATGCTCATATTTATACTCAATGTATCAAATTTGTATTCTATTCTACATATTTGATTATAAATGTGTTATAAATTATAGATTTTATTATAAAATATATCTTATGTGATATTTGTATATAATCACAAATATAAAAATCTGTATAATAAAGGAAAACTTAGGATTTTATTCATCTATAGGAATATTTTTTCTTGGAACAGTTAAAAAATATGTAGGTTTGTTTATCTATCTATCTATCTATCTATTTATTTATTTGCACTGGTCCTGGGGCTTGAACTCAGGGCCTTAATGCTGTCCATGAGCTCTTTGGCTTAAGCTAGAGCCCTAGCTCTTTGATTCTCTGCTCTACTTCCAGTTTTCTGGTGGTTAATTGCAGATAACTGTTTTTGTTTTTTGGCCAGTCCTGGGGCTTGGATTCAGGGCGTGACCACTGTCTCTGGCTTCTTTTTGCTCAAGGCTAGCACCACTTCTGGCTTTTTCTATATATGTGGTGCTGAGGAATCGAACCCAGGGCTTCATGTATATGAGGCGAGCACTCGGCCATATTCCCAGCCCCTGGCAATAACTCTTATCTCCTGTAATCCTAGCTTCTTAGGAGGCTGAGATCTGAGGATCACAGTTTAAAGTCAGCCTGGGCGGGGAAGTCCAAGAGATTTTTATCTTCAACTAAACACACACACCAGAAGTGGAGCTGTGGCTCAGGTGGTAGAGTTCTAGCCTTGAACACAAAAGCTCAAAGACAGTGCCCAGTCCCAGAGTTCAAGCACCAGGACTCAAAAAAATAAAAATAAAAATCTCATTAACTTTCTTATCCAGGCTTGGAACCACAATCCTGATTTCAGCCTTTTGAGTAGATTTCAGCCTCTCAAGACTCTTACAGGAATGAGCCACCAGCATCAGATTTTTGGGTTTTGTTGTTGTTTAAGGATAGGTCTAGCTTTCTACTCAGACTGCAATCTGCCACCTTTAGGCTTCTCACAATTGCTAGGATCACTGGCCTATGCCACCAGATGCAGCTTCCATCCTTGGAGATGGAGTTTCATGGGCTTTTCTTGCCAAGGCTGGCATGAAACTGCAATCATGACAATAGCAGGCTCCAACATAGCTTGGGATGACAGGCACATGCCACACTGCTTCCAGGTATGGATTAAAAGGAGGCCTCATGAACTTTTTGGCCCAGGCTAGCCTTGACCATAATCTTCCTTCTCTCAGCCTCCTAAGTAGCCAGGATTATAGGGATAAGCCATTGATGTCTGGCTCAGTTCTATTTTTTTTTTTTTTTTTTTTTTTTTTTGGCCAGTCCTGGGCCTTGGACTCAGGGCCTGAGCACTGTCCCTGGCTTCTTCCCGCTCAAGGCTAGCACTCTGCCACTTGAGCCACAGCGCCGCTTCTGGCCGTTTTCTGTATATGTGGTGCTGGGGAATCGAACCTAGGGCCTCGTGTATCCGAGGCAGGCACTCTTGCCACTAGGCTATATCCCCAGCCCCAGTTCTATTTTCTTAATGACTTCAACAGAAAAATAAAACAACTTCATGACAGGTGCCAATGGCTCATAATTCTAGCCAGTCAGGAGGATGAGAACTGATAACTGTGGTTCAAAGCCAGTCCAGGCAGACAAATCTGAAAGACGTTTATCTCCAATTAATCAGCAAAAAGCCAGAAATGAAGATATGACACAAATAGCAGAGCATCAGACATGAATGAAAAAGCTAAGAGTGCAAACCCTGAATTCAATCCCTAGTAATGGAGCGCACATGCACACCACACACATACACACACCCCAAAAACAAAAAAAGCTTCATAAAATGTAAAACTAGGGGGCTGGGGATATAGCCTAGCGGCAAGAGTGCCTGCCTCGGATACACGAGGCCCCAGCACCACATATACGGAAAACGGCCAGAAGCGGCGCTGTGGCTCAAGTGGCAGAGTGCTAGCCTTGAGCGGGAAGAAGCCAGGGACAGTGCTCAGGCCCTGAGTCCAAGGCCCAGGACTGGCAAAAAAAAAAAAAAAGTAAAACTAGTGGGGCTGGGAATATGGCCTAGTGGCAAGAGTGCTTGCCTTCTATACATGAAGCCCTGTGTTTGATTCCTCAGCACCACAGATATAGGAAAGAAGAGGCGCTATGGCTCAAGTGGCAGAGTGCTAGCCTTGAGCAAAAAGAAGCCAGGGACAGTGCTCAGGCCCTGAGTCCAAGCGCCAGGACTGGCAAAAAAGAAAAAAATTTTTTGAAAACTAGTATGCATTTACATGGTTGGATACAAGGATAATAAAACTTATGGTAATTCTACTGTAACAAACACATTTGCTAAGCAACTAAAAACAAATCTAGTTCCCAGCCAGGCAAATTCTTTTTGGCATTACTAGGCTTTGAACTTAGGCCTTCAAACTTGGTAGGCAGGTGCTCTACCACTACTCTGCCAGCACTCTGGTGTTACTTTCAAGATAGAATCTCAGGTTTATGCCTGGCCTAGCCTGGACCATGATCTTCCTACTTGTGCTTTCCTGCACAGCTGAAATGACAGGCTCATGTCACCACACACAACTGTTGGTTGAGATGGACTCTAGAGGACTTTTTTGGTTGGTGGCCATGGGGCTTAAACTCAGGGCCTAGGCACTGTCTCTGAACATTTTTACTCAAGGCTAGTGCTCTACTACTTTGAGCCACAGCGCCACTTCATTTTCTGGTGGTTAACTGGAGATAAGAGAGTCTTACAGACTTTCCTGTCCAGATTGGCTTTGAATTGTGATTCTCAGTTCTCAGCCTCCTGAGTAGCTAGGACTACAGGCGTGAGCCACCAACACCTGGCTCTAGAGGACTTTTTTGAGCAGCCTAGTCTTGAACCAAAATCCTCCAGACCTCTGCCTTCCAAGTAGCTATGATTACAGGCTTCAACTAGAGCACCTTGCCTCCAACCAATAAATCTGATCATGAAAAATCATGATCTGAAGAACAAGGTTTTCAAGGACATTTTAAATGTTTTAAGAATAGAAACTGACTTTTGATCTGGTATGAATGATATTTGTTATGTTAATAATCAAGCTAAGATATGAATAATATCTGAAGTACTTTGTCTTTCTCTGAAAACAAAATCTTACAGACAGCTTAACTTTCTGATCTAAGCACTAAATAAACATTACACAATTGGTTATCATTAAAGCCTGGATGGATCAGAAGTAGGCCAAGAAAAGATTCATTTCGTCTTAACAGTTTCATGTAAGGGTTTTGCAACACAATGTTGAAATCATTCAGCACTACTTCAGAACTTCAGTAAGTGAAGTTGCTACAGGGACTGGCACTGACAACAGGAAAATGTAATGAAATGAAAGAAAATGAGTGAATGCACTTTAAAATGGTAATACCAGAGAGAATACTTTTTGCTTGCTCTTCCCTGCCCCACAATCAACCATCTTAAAACAAGCGAAAACTAGATTCATTCAAAGTAGCAACTCAAAATCACTTTCTTTTTTTTTTTTTTTTTTTGCCAGTCCTGGGCCTTGGACTCAGGGCTTGAGCACTGTCCCTGGCTTCTCTTTGCTCAAGGCTAGCACTCTGCCACAGCACCACTTCTGGCCATTTTCTATATATGTGGTGCTGAGGAATCGAACCCAGGTCTTCATGTATACGAGGCAAGCACTCTTGCCACTAGGCCATATTCCCAGCCCAATACCACAGCATTCTAATATTAGCAATGGAGATACTAAATCCATAGATCAGTATCAAAATAGTCTTGGTCACACTTATGTTTACCTAGCATTAAAGTACTTCAGTGAATCTGACATCTAACAAATATTTACATTCAGTCCCAAAAACTAAAGCCTCAAACATTTCCCCTACAAATACCAACCTTTAAAATAATTGAACTGGGCTGGGAATGTGGCTTAGCAATATAGTGCTTTCCTAGCTTGCATGAAGCCCTGAGTTTGATTCCTCAGTAACACATAAACAGAAAACGCCAGAAATGGTGCTGTGGCTCAAGAGGTAGAATGCTAGCCTTGAGCAAAATAGAAGCCAGGGACAGTGCTCAGGCCTTGAGTCCCAAGCCCCAGGATTGACAAAAAAATAAAGTAAAATAATTGAATTAAGTTTCAATTAAGTATAATACTATATCTACTTTTATAATACCCTAAAGTTTTGGTCTCAACCTTTTTATGTTTGATAGTAGAGTGAGGTTTGAATCCAAGGCCTTATAAATTCTAGGCCTTTTTTATATTTTATTTTCAGACATAGTCTCACTAAGTTGCCTGGAACTGATTATTCTCCTTCTTAGTATCCTGGGCATCTAGGAATGTTCACCACTAAGTGTTCACCACTAGCCCAGTAGTACTGACCTGTTAAAGTTCCTTCCTCAGAAACTGAGGCTTTTGAGCCAAGCATAGTGGTAGATGCCTATAATCCCAGCACTTGAGAGGTAGAGTCAGAAGAATACTGAATTTGAGACCAGTCTTGGTTATACAGTGAGACTGTCTCAAATAAATAAACAATAAAACCTTAAGGCTTTCTCTTCTGTCAAGTTTCTTCCTATCACCAGAAAACTCTCACAGTTTTATTAGCTTTCATCTCTAAAGAATATGACTTGTAGCAGGGCATCAGTGGCTCATGCCTGTAATCCTTGCTACTCAGAGGTTGAGATCTAAAGATTACAGTTCGAAGCCAGCCAAGGCAGAAAAGTCCCTGTTAGACTCTTATCTCCAATTAAGCACTCAAAACCTGGAAGTGGAGCCTTGGCTCAGAGTGGTAGAGCATTAGCCTTTAGCAAAAGAACTCAGGGACAGTGCCCATGCACTGAGTTCAAGCCCTAGGGGGAAAAAAAAAAAGGATATGACTTGTAGTTTTTCTAGCAACTTTGAATTGTTCTATGTACTTCTGAGTTAACATTTTTAACTTAGATATTCTATGTCTTACACAACTGTATAACATTTCTTTTTAGATACTTTATACACTAATATTACAGAATTGATTCCTATATCTGAAATTAAACTCAAAATAAAGAACCTTTAAAAATTAGCATAAAAGTAATGTACCTGTAAACTATAATAGCATTAAGGCTCAGTTTTTAAGTGGGTCATCTGCTCACTTTTCCTAGTCTTGCTCTAAATGCATAAGCATGAATCATATGCTAATAACACCTTCCTGAACTTTGTCAAAAAACTTCATGTGAAATACAGATAAAGTTATAAATAAAACCTAAAATTCAGTGCTAGGGTTGTAGCTTAAGTGGCAGAGCACTTGCCTACAATGCACAAGGCCCTGGGTTCAGTCATTAGGATCCCTCCTCACTCTCCCCCCAAAAAACCCCACAAAAACCTAAAATTCTTAACTGCAAAGTAAACTATGTCTCGCAAAGTAAACTTTGTCTCACAAAGTTTACTTCCAAATTCTGTTTTTTAAGGAAGATTTCCCCAAGCAGCAGGCAAACAGAACTGAAATGTTAGTGAACATCAAAGAACACTGCAAAAAATTATTTTTTGATGTGTTGCTTTCTTCCTTGGGAGTACATGGGTGTGACCTTATAGGGGCTGCTCAAAATGTACTGTGGAGGCAGATACAGGTGGCTCACACCTGTAATCTTAGCTACTTAGGAGGCTGAGATCTGAGGATCAAGGTTCGAAGCCAGCTGGAGCAGAAAAGTCTCTGAGGCTTTTATCTCCAATTAACCAGAAATAAGCTGAAGTGTAGGTGTGGCTCAAATAGTAGAGTAGCATCCTTGTGTAAAAAGCCAAGTAAGAGTTCAGGCCCTGAGTTCAAGCCCCAGTACCTGCACAAAACAAAGGAATGTGATTCAGAATAAGATGCTTCAAATCAGCACTAGTATTAACTAAGGTACTTTAACACTAATAAAGCCAGTCCTCCCTAGACCACTTTTTTACTTCCGTTCCAATGACCGAGGGAGTAATATAATTTGCACAATGATATCTAGAAGTCCCTGCTGTTTTGTCCTCAGGACAACCTGCAGAAGCATTTCTCCTTTATTTTATAGGCAAAAAAAAAAAAAAAAAAAAAGAAATCTAAACGTGTACATGTATGTTGGGAGTCTCAGCTGCCTACTTGAAATTTTTTAAATTAACTACCAAGTAGTTATAGAATAATATTTAAAAAGAGTGAAAGAAAGGGGGGGAGGTTTCAGGTAACAATCATTGTCTCAACTAAAGGACGTCTTCTTCCTCCCCACCCTCACCCCACCCCGCCGAATTTCATTAATATTTGTACAACCTGAAACGGAGAGTCGATCTGGGGATGACATCCCTGGAGTACCAGGACTTATTTCCAAGCACAAGCACAAGACTATCTTCAACTTTTTTTTTTTCTTTTCTTTTTCTCTCAGATGCTAGGGATTGAACCCAGGGAGGGCCTCGCACTGGCTAGTCAGTACCAACCCACCACACGCCAGGCCCAGTCAATGCTATATTAATGTCAGTGCACACGAAGAGCCTTACAAAAAAAAAAAAAAAAAAGGCCAGGGCAAAATGTAAGAAATAAATCCTCTGACTTTGCCCTACAAGTCCACGAGTTCGAGTCCCAACCCCCTCTCCCCCGGAGTCGGATCCCGCGGCCCCGTGGGTCGGCCCCATATCTGTCCTTTCCTCCGGGTGAGTGACAGGGGGAGGGGGGGATCTCCACGGAAGACGGCAGGCGGCCTGGGAGGACTGGAGAGGGAGGCCGCGGGACCTCGGCGGGGCCGCGCGGCCGGGCGTTAGGCACCGAGGCAGCCCGCGGGGGTCAGGACGCGGGAGGTCGTGGGGCGGCCCAGGTGAGGCGAAGGGGCGGGGGGGAGATGGAGGGCCGCCGGCCGGCTGGCGGCGGGGGGGGGGGGGGTCAGACAGGAACGCGGCGAGGGGCTCGGGAGATAGCAACCCGCCCAGGGTTGCGGAGAGAGGACCCCGGGCAGCAGGGACGAGGAGGAGGGCCGGGCAGGCGGAGGCCCGCCCCGGCGCGCGGACTCACGTTCTCCCACCAGCAAGATCCGCACGTCCTTCTTCATGTCGAAGGCTCTCAGGGGCCGCGCTCGGCCCGCACGCATGGACGGAACTCCACTCCCCCGCAGCGCCCGGCCCGGCGCACCGCTCTGCCCGCGTCGACCGCGACACCTGCCAGCCTCCCCAGCCGCTCGGCCCGAGCTCCGGCCGCCCGGGCGCGCCGCGCCGCCTCCCTGGCTGCCACCCTGCTCCGGAGCCCGGACGGCACCAGCTCCGCCTACTCGGGCTCCGCGGGCGGCGGCAGCGGCGGCAGCGGCAGCGGCGGCAGCGGCGGCGACGGCGGCGGCCGCAGTGGGGACGACGGCGGGTGGTGAGGGACAAAATTTCCGAAACGCAAGCAGTAGCAGTGTCTGAACAGCGACCCCTGCTGTCGGGTTTGCGGTAGCGCAGGGCAAGGAGAGCCTCGCCCCCTCTCCGCAGGCACAACCAACCCCAGGATGCACTCTAGGTGGGGAATTCTAGGTGCAGATTCTTTAGTCACATCTATTTCACAGAAATAGGAACAGAAGACGTTCCTTGTCCAAGGTCAAGAGCTTGGCAGTGACTTAGTGCAGGAATCTTCTCGGACCCTGCCTCCCTGGTTTTCAGTTGTATCCCCACCTGGTTGGACATAACCATCTTAAAATGTTTGACTGGACAGGATGATTGCCTCCCAGGATCCAGCCCTGCGCACACTCTCTACAGCCCAGTACGCTAGCTGCTTCTCATCTATGATGCTTATAAAATACAATTATAATATCAAGTTAGTTAAGCAAGGCTGTGCTGTATGCCTATAATCCCAGCACTTGAGAAGATGGGGCAGGAGGATGTTGAGTTCCAGGTCAGTCTGGGCTACATACAAAGCCATTGATGCCTGACAAAACATTTATATTAGCTGGGTGCTGGTGGCTCATGCCTATTGTTCCTGTTACTTGGGAGGCTGAGATATGAGGATCCAGGTTCAAAGTCAGCCTGGGCTGGAAAGTCTGTGACGCTCTTAATGCCAATTAGCCACCAGAAAACTGGAAGTGGCACTGCAGCTTAAAATGGTAGAGTGCTAGCCTTGAGCAAAAGAGCTCAGGGGCAGCACCCAGGCCCTAAGTTCAAGCCCCACAACTGACAAAAAATAAATATTTTAATCAATAATGTACCACATGTACCACAATGGCTATAACATATAGCCTGGGTGTAGAGTGGCCGATAGTATGCAGGTTTGTGTAAATATACTCTGTGATGTTTTCACAAAGACAAAAATCACTTTAAGATGCTCTTCCCAGGGCTGGGGAAAAAATATGGCCTAGTGGCAAGAGTGCTTGCCTCGTATATATGAAGCCCTGGGTTCGATTCCTCAGCACCCCATATATAGAAACTGGCCAGAAGTGGCGCTGTGGCTCAAGTGGTAGAGTACTAGCCTTGAGCAAAAAGAAGCCAGGGACAGTGCTCAGGCCCTGAGTCCAAGCCCCAGGACTGATCAAAAAAAAAAAAAGATCCTCTTCTCAGGATGTATCCTTGTCATTAAGTGATTGTATATTACATATGCATCTATATAGTCAATATATGTTTAATGAGGAAGAGCCAACTACATCATTTCCTTTTTGCTTTCTTAAATATTAGATCATACAAGTTTTTTTATTTATTGTTATTGTACAGAGGGGTGACAGTTACATAAGTCAGGTAAAGGTTTAGGAAAATGTCACCCCTTCCCTAGCACTCTCCCAGTTTTTCACTCCCAACTCCACCCACAAGTTATATAGTTCATTTTCAACATAGTGTCCAATGAGTACCATCCATTGCTGCATTTGTTCACCTTTTGTCTCTCCAGTTAAGTTCTACAATTTTTTTTTTTTTGGCCAATCCTGGGGCTTGGACTCAGGGCCTGAGCACTGTCCCTGGCTTCTTTTTGCTCAAAGCTAGCACTCTGCCACTTGAGCCACAGTGCCACTTCTGGCCATTTTCTGTATATGTGGTGCTGGGGAATCGAACCCAGGGCCTCATGTATACGAGGCAGGCACTCTTGCCACTAGGCCATATCCACAGCCCTAAGTTCTACAATTTTTAAATAGGTTAAAATGTACCTGGCACAGGTGGCTCACACCTATAATCCTAACTACTCAGCAGGCTGAGATCTGAGGATGGAGGTTGAAAGCCAGCATGGGTAGGCAAGTCTGTGATACTCTTATCTCCAATTAACCACCAAAAAGAAGTTGGAAGTGTAGCTGTGACTCAAATGGTAAAGCTCTAACCTTCAGCAAAAGAGCCAAGGTACAGTGCCCAGGCCCCCTGAGTTCAAGACCTAGTACTTGTACACACACACACACACACATACACACACACACACACACACACACACACACGTGCCTAATAATGAGCTCCCTTTTTCCTAGGAGAAGCCATGGAAAATCTCTCTTTGTCTCTCTGTCTCTCTGTCTCTCTCTGTTTCTCTCCCAGTCCTAGGATTTGCACTCAGGGCCTGAGCACTGTCCCTGGCTTTTTTCTGCTCAAGGCTAGCACTCTACCACTTGAACCACAGTGCCACTTCCAGCCTGTTCTGTTTATGTGGTACTGAGGAATTGAAGCCAGGGCTTCATGTATGCCAGGCAAGCACTCTACTGCTAAGCCACATTCCCAGCCCACCATGGAATCTCTTGAAACAGTTTGGAGTTCCTGGGCAATTTTCTAGGGTAGAATCTAGATTCTCTCACCTAGTAGTTATGTGATCATGAGTAAATTCTTTTATTTCTCTGGGCCTGTTCCTTCCTCTATGGCATAAGGATGTGTACTTTTTAAGTATGAGAGAAACAAGTAAGATTATGCATGCCAAGGATTTGGGACCATGACAGATTCAGTATGTTCTCAAATGATTGCAATTATCAGTAGGATCATGAAAGTTCACTGAACAGTTATAATCACAGGCTCTGAGTTAAATATATTGTTATGTTTATTTACTATACTGGTTCACCATCAGAAATTGTCTGATGTCCCAAAGGAAAATACGAGAGGAAACTCTTTCAAAAACCACTTGGGCTAGATGCTGGTAGCTCACACCTGTAATCCTAGCTGCTAAGATCTGAGGATCGTGGTTTAAAGCCAGCGTAGGCAAGAAAGACTTATTTCCAATTAACCACCAAAAAGCCAAAAGTGGAGCTGTGACTCAATAGTAGAACACTAGTCTTGAGCACAAAAGCTCAGAGACAGCATCCAGGCCCTGAATTCTGCCCTAGGGCCAGAAAAAAAAACAACACACAAATATCAGATCATAAAGAACAAAGACCCTTTACAGAAGGGAATCAAGAGCTCTCCATTGCCAGTTGATGATAATGTTCATACTGTAGCTTCCCCAAGAGGATAAGAAGAGAGCCCCTCATAGGGTTGTGAATGTGTGCTACTTAAAAGTCTTAACATTTTTTTTTTTTTTTTTGGCCAGTCCTGGGGCTTGGACTCAGGGCCTGAGCACTGTCCCTGGCTTCTTTTTGCTCAAGGCTAGCACTCTGCCACTTGAGCCACAGCGCCCCTTCTGGCCATTTTCTGTATATGTGGTGCTGAGGAATTGAACCCAGGGCCTCATGTATACGAGGCAAGCTCTCTTGCCACTAGGCCATATCCCCAGCCCAAGTCTTAACATTTTGATTAAGGGAAATGTCTGATGGACAGGAGATTGGGGGAAGAGTTTGTTTAGGGGGACATTATAGAGATAATATTGTAAAGAAGTTCTTTGTAAATAAAACTGAGTTAAAATTCCAGACTCAGGCCTGACATGAGAGTTCACATTTGTAGTCCTAGCCCTTAGGAGGCTGAAGTAGAGAGTTCCAAGTTCCAAGTCAGCCTAGGCTACATAGTGTGTGTGAGGCCAGCTTGGGCTACATTACATAACAAATCCCTATCCCATAAAACACACACACACACACACACACACACACACTCACTCTTCATTTAAGGACTTTGGGAAGGAGGCAGCACTTTGAGTGAGCAACGACCATGACTAGTACAAGCTAAGGTGCTGGAAACAGGACAAAGTTTCCCTCCCCTCAATTGACCTAAGTTTCTTTTCTCAGTGGCCTGGACATGTCCTATCAGCTATGATGGTGCCAGTTTGGCCCCCTGGCTTACCTTAAAGTTTGTGTCCTTCATATGATGTTAACAAATGTCCTCCAAAGGTCACTCAGACTTTCTACTGAAGATAGCACAGGTCAGGGTTAAGAGCAGACTGGAGTCCACCAGCTAGGTCTGAATATCAGCTCTGCCAACAGTTACTAGAGTGCTTTATCTGCTAAGCAGAATAATAGCTTTGAGATTGTTATGAGAATTAAATCAGTTAAAATAATGGGAAATCCCTAAAGATTGTATGTGGTACATGGTCATGGATATACAAATATGAATTATGAGGGAGATGTCTTCTGACTGCCTCTCTGAGCCTAAGGATGGAACCCTGTGATGAAATACACTGCAGCAAAAGCCAGAGAATGGGGTTGTTGGCAGTGAAACTTATTGATGAAATATTACAGATTTATTACTGTATATTAAATAGATTAAACTAAGAGGAAATATAAGTTAATGGAAGGCACAGATGGAATTTTCCTCCAGAAAAGCTAGGCTAGGGGCTCTACCTTGACAAGACAGCCTTCATCATTCTGTACGGGGAACACTAAAAGTCTCAGAACAAAATGTTTTCTTCCAGGAGATAAGAAGATTGATCTTTTATGCCAATAAAAGGGAAAACTACTTTTCTTTTTGCCAGTCCTGGGGCTTGAACTCAGGGTCTGGGCACCGTCCTTGAGCTTCTTTTGCTCAAGACTAGCCCTCTACCACTTGAGCCATAGTGCCACTTCCAGCCTTTTCTGTTTATGCGGTACTGAGGAATTGAATCCAGGGCTTCATGCATGCTACACAAGCACTCTGCCACTAAGCTATAATAGGGAAAACTTGCAAGCCAGACAATGTTGGCTCCATACCTGTAAATCCTAGTTACTCAGGAGGCTGAGATCTGAGGACTCTTTTGTAAGAAGGCAGCCTGGGAAGACAAATCTGTAAGACTCTTACCACCAACTAATCATCAAAATGCCAGAAGTAGAAGTTTTATCAAGTGGTAGAGCACCAGCCTTGAGCAGAAAAAGCTCAGCAAAAGCAGCAAGGCTTTGAGTTTAAGCCTCAGTATCAGCACACACACAAAAAAAAGGAGACAGGAAGGAAGGGAGGGAGGGAGAGAGAGAGGGAGGGAGGGAAAAAAGGAAGGAAGGAAGGAAGGAGGGGGAGGAAGGAAGGAAAGAAGGAAAGAGGGAAAGAAGGTAAGACTTAAGAAAAGAAAAAAAGAGGGGCTGGGGATATAGCCTAGTGGCAAGAGTGCCTGCCTCGGATACACGAGGCCCTAGGTTCGATTCCCCAGCACCACATATACAGTAAACGGCCAGAAGCGGCGCTGTGGCTCAAGTGGCAGAGTGCTAGCCTTGAGCGGGAAGAAGCCAGGGACAGTGCTCAGGCCCTGAGTCCAAGGCCCAGGACTGGCCAAAAAAAAAAGAAAAGAAAAAAAGAAAGGGTGGAGAATTTGCAACCCAGTCTCTGAGTCCTAGGCAGTGGGCGGGCCTGCTGAGTGGAAGTGATAGTGTGTGGTAAATGACTGACATTGGGTGGGACAAGGACTCCAACGATGATTGGTGAGTTCAGTACATTCCTGGGCAGGAGGCCAATTTAAGACTTGGGTTGGCATCAGTCCCACCCTACAGACATATCCATCTTAGTTCTCTCTATTTAAGCCCCAAACAGCATCCATCAGCTGTGTTTCCTTCTATGTGTTCCTTTCTATGAAGCCTTCCTCCTTTTCCTTCTATGCTTGTTCTGAGGAAGCAGAAAAGTCCAATGCCTTGAGACCAGATAAATATTTTATCTTGCTTTTCAATGCACTTGTTCTTAGTTTATTGTTCAAACATCCATGTCTTCTTCGTAGACCCAAGAGTCAGTCTCTCAGGGACACGAGTTCTGTTTGATTTGGCTTGAAGTGTACATCACTCAGCACAATTAGTTATTAAAAGGCACTTGTTTATAACTGTATTGAGAAGGAATTTCCAGAATAAAGCTTCATCTGTTGATGAAGTTGCATTTGGTTGTTTCTTCATTATCTCAGGCTCTTTTTAGATACCTCAATCTTCTTCCCCTCAAATGGCCTGAATTCCTTTATGGAATGGTTAAGCACACATAGACTCTGGATTCTACATTTCTTCTCTAATACTTTGCCAGCTGTGCAACACTGGGCAAGTGACATATATCTTTGAAACACATTGAGCTGAGTGTCAGTGGCTCACACCTATAATCCTAGCTACTCAGGAGGCTGAGAGTTAAGGATTATGGTTCAAAGTTAGCCTGGGCTGGAAAGAACCTAAGACTCTTATTTCCAATAAATTACCAAAAAATCCAGAAGTGAAGCTGTGGCTCAAGGGGTAGAGCATGAGTCTTAAGCAAAAGAAGCTCAGGGACAGCACCCAGACCTTGAGTTCAAGCCCAGGACCAGAAAGCAAATAAACAAACAATAAACCATACAGACCTCATCTAGAAAAGGAGTTCCATAGGGATCTACTGAGAATGCAACGAAAAGTCCTGGGGAAGCCTGGTCACATTGCTTGCCCTCTTAGTCCAGGCTCACACAACACACCTGACAGCTGCCTGCTACATTTAAATCCATTTGCTGACTTGCATTGTTGTCATAAGGACAGACTGACAACTAGTCTGGCTCTCCAAACCAGAAACTCTGAAAAGCAAAAAAAGAAAAAAAGTACTTACTATAAATATTAAGATCTTCCTTAGTTTTTGCTTTTGCTCAAGGCTAGTGTTCTACCAATTGAGCCACATCACCAACCACAGGTTTTTTCCAAATTAATTGGAGATAATCGCTCAGATTTGTCTTCTTGGGTTGGCTCGAACTTCAATCCTCAGAGCTCAGGTTCCTTAGTAACAAGGATTACGGGTATGAGCCACTACCAGGCTCAGATTGTGTGTGTGTGTGTGTGTGTGTGTGTGTGTGTGTGTGTGTGTGTGTGTGCACGCACACATGAACACTTGAACTCGGGACATAGGTGCTGTCCTTTAGCTATTTTGCTTAAGGCTGTTATTCTACCATGAGCCACAGCTCCATTTTTGGCTTTTTGGAGAGAGAGAGAGAGAGAGAGAGAGAGAGAGAGAGAGAGAGAGGGCGATTGGATTTTTCGGCCTAGGCTGGCTTTGAACCATGGTCCTCAGATCTCAGCTTCCTAACTAGTTAGGATTATAAGCATGAGCCCCTGGTGCCCAGCTTGTTGCTTTGTTTCCAAAGTCAGCTAGGAAATAAATCTTCAACTTAAGTGCTTCCAGAAAAAAGAAGTATTTGAAGGACATGCAAAGGCTAGCTAGGTATAGCTATGTGCAAGGTTGCCTCAGTACCCACAAGGTGGTGGTCTCCTACTTAGCAGGTGGCTCTTCTGGGAACCCAAAGCCCTAGACCCAATGAACTATAACAGCTGCCTCATCTGGAGGAGGGATGTGTGTCCAGGATATGGGGGGAGAGGCAGGGAAGGCAGCCTGGTTCACACCTGCACATCCTAGTTACCCAGGATGTTGTATCCAGGATGTTCAGATCTGAGTATGGAGATTTGAAGCAAGCCTGGGAAGGAAAATCCCTGTGACTCTTTTTTTTTTTTGGCAGTCCTAGGCCTTGGACTCAGGGCCTGAGCACTGTCCCTGGCTTCTTTTTGCTCGAGGCTAGCACTCTGCCACTTGAGCCACAGCGCCACTTCTGGCCATTTTCTATATATGTGGTGCTGAGGAATCAAACCTAGGGCTTCATGCATAGAAGGCAAGCACTCTTGCCACTAGGCCATATTCCCAGCCCCCCTGTGACTCTCTTTTTCAAGCGGTTTCACATTATTCTGGGAATAAAATGCACACTCCAAACTATGACTAAAGGTGCCATAGCTAATTCTCCAGTGTTTTCTCCCACTTCCTCATCCAATCATCACTCTCTGCCCTGTAAAAATTCTGCTGTGTTAGTCACTGCATGATACACGCTCTCCCCGTGATTCTTATTTCCAATTAACCAGCAAAAAGCCGGAAATGGAAATATGACTCAACTGGTAGAGTGCCAACCTTGAGCAAAAAACCCAAGGTACAGCACTCAGGCCCTGATTTCGAACCCCAGTACTGACACACACATACATACACACAGGCTGCCACCACCACTACCAACTAAAGCCCAGCAGCCCACCTTGCTCACCTACTCATTATCCCCAAGTCCCAAGAAAAAAGCATTTGGCAGTTTAAGACCTGACAGAAGCACAGGGTTTTGAAAGAAATGTCTCCAGATAAGGCAAGAAGCTGTCCAGAGTCCCTGGTGATTTTTCCCCATGAACCTCTGGTCCATTGCTGGATGTTTACATCCCTCAAAAATGTGTATACTAAACTCCCCTCCTCTATATGATGGTAATAGGAGGAATGGGACCTTTAGGAAGCCACATTATGAGGGTGGACCCCTTATAATGAGATTGGTGCCCTTAGAGAGAAGGAGGGAGGGAGGGAGGGAGGGAGATAGAGAGAGAGAGAATGAGAGAGAGAGAGAGAGAGAGAGAGAGAGAGAATCTCAACTCTAGAGAGCTCCCTTAGTAGACATCAAATCTATCACCTGGTATTTCCATTCTAGACTTCCTAGCCTCTAGACTGAGAAATAAACTTCTATTATTTATAAGTCACCCAGCACGTAGTTTTCTGTTATAATAGCCTCAACAGACTAAGTGGTCCCTATGATCTTTCTGGCTTGGTTCACGGGGAAAGTGATTTCCTCACCCCCACAGTGCAGACTCAGTGAGAGGTCCTTCCCCCGCTGGCATTTTGGCTATAATTTTGCTCCTATGGAGAATGTGATGTCTTGATTAAGGAAGAATGTCATTTTCTGGCCTATTGGAAGGGATGTACTGGCAGTTAACATGGAACAAAAGCAAAGGACCCAAAAGTGGAAATGTCCCCACTTTTGTGACCTTGTGTTTTGGTTCCAGTTTGGAGAAATCATGTGGCTAGCAGAGACACCCCACTATCACAGAGACCTCATTACCCAACTCCCATGAGAACGTGGTATTTAACTAACAGGTATCAATTCTGAATCTTTATACAAAAGGCAAACATTAAGGTCACATTGACAACTAGTTCAATGATACAGAAAATGAAAGCAGAGAACTATTTCCTCCCTCCCCGCCCCCCACCCCAGGGGAGAACACAGAGCCTCATGTATGCTAGGCAAGCACTCTACCATGTAAGCCATGCACCCAAGCCTGAGAGAGTCTTTTTTTTTTTTTTTGCCAGTCCTTGGGCTTGAACTCAGGGCCTGAGCACTGTCCCTGGCTTCTTTCTGCTCAAGGCTTGCACTCTGTCACTTGAACCACAGCACCATTTCTGTCTTTTTCTATATTTGTGGCGCTGAGGAATCAAACCAGAGCTTCATGTATGTGAGGCAAGCACTCTACCACTAGGCCATATCCCCAGCCCCCTGAGAGAGTCTTTTAATAGTCATGTAACACCAAGAGAGGAGTCCTCTTCCTAGTTAGACACCCAAACATGTATATTAACCATGTACAACCAGTAATGAGCACAGAAAAATAAGATTCTCATGATTTCAGGACTAGCTGTATTCCATCAGTGGGGAAGGTCAGGTTCTGGTCTCAGTGTGGAACCTCATCAGAAGGTAGCAGGAAGATCAGACACTGAAAGAGAGGGGAAAGTGGACCTGGTCCTACTTTCACCATGACCAACTTGACGCTAAACAAACCACTAACCCTGTGTGGGCCTCTGCTTCCTTTGATCACCAGGGTAGAATAAAGCCCATCAAGCATGAGAGAAGAGACTCACCGCAAATCAACAGATCTGGTGGAATAATTCTATTGACCTATCATTTCAAGAATATTCACAGCGGGGCTGGGAATGTAGCTTAGTGGTAGAGTGCTTGCCTAGCATGTATAAAGCCCTGGGTTCCATTCCTTAGTACCACATAAACAGAAAGAGCTAGAAGTGGCACTGTGGCTCAAGTGGTAGAGTGCTAGCCTTTGAGCAAAAGAAGCTCAGGGACAGTGCCCAGGTCCTGCGTTCACAAGCCCCAGGACTGAAAAAAGAAAAGAAAAAAAAAAGAATATTTGCACCTGTGGCTCCTTGCCTTTAATCCTAGCTAATTGGGAGACTGAGATCTGCCACCCGGGTAGACAAATCCATGAGACCCTTATCACTAACTAGCAAAAAGCCACAAGTGGTGCTGTGGTTCAAGTGGCAGAGCTCCAGGCTGGGCCAAAAAGCTAAGACAGCACCTATAGGCCTTGAATTCAAGCCCTAATATCGACACAAAAATAAATAAGACCTAAGGAAAGGCACAAAAGTGATTAGGGGAGGGTTTTACTTCTTCACCTAAATGGTAGCTAGCAAGGATATTTAAGCTCCATTTATGTTTTGTTATACAATAAAATGGTTTTTCCCAACTAGAACTGAAACCCTGTGCCAGACAAACTATAAGGCAGACTCTCCGGTGCCTGCCTCCTGGTCTTCATGCCCTTTACTTATTCATTTCCTTGAATGTGGGTCTGCACCTTGACTTGCTTTTAAGCAAACAATAAAGCAAAGACAACAGGCTACATGCAATTATGTGTTTATGTGTTATTATATAAGATTTCATGTTCATCTTGCTAGAAGACTGAATTTCTCTTGCTGGCTTCAAAGAACCAAAAATCTGTGGGGTAAGAAACAGAGGGTGGCCTCCAGCCAAGAGCAAACAAAAAAGCTGATGTTGTCAGTCTAATAACTGAAAGGAACTGATCTTCCCCCAACTGAGCCTCAGATGACACTGCAGCCCTCGCTGACAAGTTAATTGTAGCTTGTGAGACTCAGAAGTCAAGCCACAGTGAAGCTGTGCCCTGATTTGACCAATAGAAATCAAGAGCTAATAAATGTGGGATTTTGTTTCTTTGTTTTGTTCTTTGGACTTTTTCACAGTACTGGGCATCTAATCCAGGGCCTTATGCATATCTTTATACATACTCAAGGTATGTGCTCCACATCCCCAGCTTCCTTCCTTCCTTCCTCCCTCCCTCCCTCCCTCCCTCCCTCTCTCTCTCTTTTTTCTTTTTGATCATTAATTGGAGATAAATAATCTCATGGGGACTTTCTTACCAAGACTGGCTTCAAACCACTATCCTCAGATCTCAGCCTCTTGAGTTTCTGGGATTATAGGCATGAACCATCTTCACATCACACTTGTGTGTTGTTTTAAACTAAAAGAAATAGTGCCAGGCACCAGTGCCTCACACTTGTAATCCTAGGAGTCTAACATCTAAGGATCACAGTTCAAAGCCAGTCTGGGCAGGAAAGTCCATTAGACTCTCCAGTTAATCACACAAAAAAAGCAACAAGTAAAACTGTAGCACAAGTGGTAGACTAGTAGCCTTGAACACAAAAAGCTCAGGGACAGTGTCCAGGCTCTTAGTTCAAGCCTCAGGACTGGCTGGCGCATGCATGTACAAGCAAGCACACACAAACATACACACACACACACACACACACACACACACACACAGAGAATTCAAAATGTTACACAGCAATTGATAAGTAACACATGTTTCTTCTCTTTGGAGGTCCCTAAGTCAAGGATTCATTATAAGAACTCATCTGAGCTTGGCAATGCTGTGATACTCATGGATACTCATGGTGACAGCTTATTATAATACAAAGCTCCAGAATAAAAGTAGCAGTAAAACAAAGTGACACAGAACAGGGTCTAGGAGATCTCTCAATCATCCTCTCCCAACAGAGTCATGAGAACAACACAACACAGAATTCTCACAGTGGGATGTACAGGAACATTCATGGATTTCTGCCACCAAGGAAAGCTCACCCTAGCCATGGGGCCCACACTGAGAGCCTGTCATGTCTGCCTATGTCATGGCCCACAAAGTTGACTTAGTTTCCTATCCTGCTGATACCAAGGTATTACCACTTAACTTAAACCCACCAGGAAAATGAAGGCATACTTCCTAAGCAGGATCAGAGGTAGGGAACATTTTCTCTGCCAGAGTCCATTCAGCTAGCATAATATCATTCATGGGCCATGAAAGTACAAGACAAGCAGACATAGGTCTCTGATATAAAGCTTACCTGTCTGTAATGTTTTCAACAAAATGATGTCATGGGCTTACACAGACTGGTCTGTAGGCTGGACATTCCTCACCCCTCAGAGAAGATATCTCCGAGGAGCTGGACAGAAGTCAGTTCTTTATTTGATATGTTCAGAGGTTGATGTCCTCAATCTTGTACCATGCAAAAAAGATTAACTTCAAAAGTGCACTTTTTTTTTTTTTTGCCAGTCTTGCGGCTTGTACTCAGGGTCTGAGCACTGTCCCTGGCTTCCTTTGGCTCAAGGCTTACACTCTACCTCTTGAGCCACAGCACCACTTCTGCCTTTTTCTGTTTATGCGGTACTGAAGAACCAAATCCAGGGTTTCATGCATGCTAGGCAAGTTCTCTACTGCTCAGCCACATTCCCAGCCCAGAAGTACAATTTTTAAAATGAGACGTGACTGCAAGTGAGGGCATTACATGTCAAAAAATCCTTTATTTTTAATTAATTTTTGCTGATACTGGGGCTTGAACCAAGTACCTGATGCTCTCTTGTTTGGCTTTTTTGCTCAGGTCTGGCACTCTACCACCTGAGCCACACCTCCACTTCTGGCTTTTTCCTGGTTAACTGGATATGAATCTCTCAGATTGGTTTGCTTGGGTTGGTTTCACAACTTGATCCTCAGATCAAGTAAGATTACAGGCATGAGCTACCAGCTTCTGGCTGTATTTTTATTTGATTTGGAGATGCTGGGGTTTGGACTCAAAGCTTTTGTGCTTTCCAGGTAGTTGTTCTACCACTTAAGCCACATCTCTAGCCAAAAGTGAGATTTTTTTTCTTGGTGCCAGTCTAGGGGCTTGGGCCTGAACACTGTCCCTGAGCTTCTTTTTGCTCAAGGTTAGCACTCTACCGTCTGAGACACAGCGCCACTTCCTACTTTTTCGGTTTATGTGGCACTGAGGAATCGAACCCAGGACTTCATGCGTGCTAGGCAAGCACTCTATCACTAAGCCACATTCCTAGCCTCCAAAGTGAGATTTCTTAAGTCAACTTGCCGCACTGCTTGAAGGCAGGTAAAGAAATGGAGAAGCTGGTGTGTTTTAAACCTTTTGGAACTTTTATGTCTCTACTTGCTTTATAGACAGGGAGTTTCCAGGACTTAAACCATACAGCCAGAAGGCAGGGTGCAGACAAGAAGAGGTAGAAACCTCACACTCAAATAGAAACCTCTTTATCTTGGCCACTGAATAGAAGGCCAGCTTGCCTAGCTCAAGGTCAAGCCAGATGCCTACCACCCTAGGCCGGTCTAGGTCCAGGTCAGTTTTTTTGTTCATGGTCCATGCAGAGAATTGGCCTGTGCCCTTCCACTCTATACACCAAGAGTCCATAGTCCTTCCCAGCCTCTGGTTCCGGTTCATGCTCCAGGAAGCCACTCCAACTGCCCAGTGGCTACAGGAACTAGTGTCTACTTCCCAGTACTGCTGCCCAGAAGACAGGGCCTGGGAACATAAGACCTGGCTAATAGAAAACCTCTCAGGTGTCCAGAGATAGGATTGTAGCTGGTGAGACACTGTCACTGTCCGGCAATCTGTAGATACCTCCAGGCTACAGGAGAGAGTTCTCAAGTCAAAGCTTGGATAGATGGCCCCTAGGGAGAAAAATCAACACCATAAGGACATGGCTGGTCAGCTTTGGATCATACATGCTGAAAAGTTACCCAATAGCAAAAAGTAGCATTATATCTTTCACTGCTTTTTTTTTTTTTTTCTTCTGCCATTCCTGGGCCTTGGACTCAGGGCCTGAGCGCTGTCCCTGGCTTTTTTGCTCAAGGCTAGCCCTCTGCCACTTGAGCCACAGTGCCACTTCTGGCCGTTTTCTATATATGTGGTGCTGGGAAATCAAACTCAGGGCTTCATGTATACGATGCAAGCACTCTTGCCACTAGGCCATATTCCCAGCCCTCACTGCTTTTGATGATGTTCTATAATTTAATTCTTGTAGGCCATGAATATTGACCTATAAATTTACAATTCTGGGGAGCTGGGACTGTGGCTTAGTGATAGAGTGCTTGCCTAGCATGCATGAAGCCCTGGGTTTGATTCCTCAGTACCACATAAACAGAAAAGGCCAGAAGTGGTGCTGTGGCTAGCCTTGAGCAAAATAAGCTCAGGGACAGTGCCCAGGCCCTGAGCTCAAGCCCCATGACCAATTAAATAAGTAACTAAATAGGGGCTGGGGATATGGCCTAGTGGCAAGAGTGCCTGCCTCATACATATGAGGCCCTGGGTTCGATTCCCCAGCACCACATATATAGAAAATGGCCAGAAGTGGCGCTGTGGCTCAAGTGGCAGAGTGCTAGCCTTGAGCAAAAAAGAAGCCAGGGACAGTGCTCAGGCCCTGAGTCCAAGCCCCAGGACTGGCAAAAAAAAAAAAAGTAAATAAATAAATAAATTTACAATTTTCTGTACATACCTTCTATCAAAGGTAACTCCTTACCTACTCCTTACCTACCTTTCAAGAAGCAAACCCTGAACCTCACACAGGATGAAGTCAGCTTGTGCTGTTCTCAATGCCTCTGTGCTTTATGACTAATGAATGTGGCTGTTTATCTCTCAGCTATTTCTTTTTGTTTGTTTGTTTATGTGCTGGTACTGGAGTTGGAACCCAGGGCTTTGTGTTCACTCAGCTTGCTTGCTTGGCTGGTACTGTACACCTTAAGCCATGCCTCCAACCTGGCCTTTTGTGGTCTTAAGGGCTTTTCTGTCTGGGCTGGCTTCAAACCACCAATCTCTGGGTCTCAGCCACCTTAGGATCATTTGTGTGGACCACCAGCATAGGCTGTTTATTTAATTTTTGGCAGTACTAGGGTTTGAACTCAGGGCCTTGCACTTGCTAGTTGAGCCACTCCTCCAGCTCTTTTTGCTATCAATGTTTTCTGAATAGGATCTTACATTTATACCCAGACCAACCTGACCACAATCCGATTTACAGTTCCTGAATAGCTAGGATAACCACTACATCTAGCTTTTTCTTGGCTGAGGTTGGAGGTCTCTCAATGTTTTTCCCTTAACTATCTTTGAATTGTGATCCTCCAATCTCTGCCTTCACAGTAGCTATGATTACAGGTGTGAACCACTGCACACAGCTATTTATTCATTTTATTGGCATATATGTAATTGTACAAAAAGGCTTTTGGGTTTTGATTTTTCCATACATGCACATGATGTGCTTTGATCAAATTCACCCCTTCTATTATGCCTCTCTCACCCTTCTAAACAGTTTTAGCAGGTTTAATTCTTTTCATTTCTTTTTGTTGGTTGTGGAGCTTAAACCCAGAGCCTAGGTACTGTCCCTGAGCCTCTTTGTGCTCAAGGGTAGTGCTTTAGCAATTGTGTCACAACACCACTTCTGGTTTATAAGTAGTTAACTGGAGATAAGAGTCTCTTGGGGACTTTTCTGCCTGGGCTGGCTTCTAACCATGATCCTCAGATCTCAGCCTCCTGAGTAGGTAGGATTACAGGTGTGTGCCACCAGCACCCAACTTAATTATACTATTTTCATACATGCATGTGATACATGCAGAGCACATTCACTTACCTTCACTCTCCTTTCACCTTCCCACTGGTTCCCATCACCAAATAGTCTTCCCCTAATCTTTAGCTTTCACATGATGGTTTGTCTCATTTATACATATTATTGTATATATTATATGTGTTACATGTGTGTATATGTATGAATATATATGTTGTATACATAAATATATGTATGCACAATACATACATCAAATGTGTATACACAAATATATATTTATATATATGAATTTATATGTATATACACTCACAATACTTGGTGGCACTAAGACTTAAACTTAAGGCCTCCCCTTTACTAGGCAAATGCTTTACCATACTCCCAGCCCTTTTTTCCATTACTTATTTTTCAGATGAGGTCTCATGCTTTTTTTCCTCTTATCTGCACCTTCCACATTTAGCTGGGGTTACAAATACAAATCACCATGACTAGCTTTTTGTTGATATACAATCTCCCTAGCTTTTTTGCCCATGCTGGTCTCAAACCTTGATTCTCCTGATTTCTGCCTCCCAAATATCTGGATTTACAGGAATATCCCAAATACTTATTTATAAAAAATTGTGCTAGGGATTAAACCCAGAGACATATGCATACCAAGCATGTATTCTACCACTGAGCCACAAGGCCAGGCCATCTTATTTCTTTTTTTTTTTTTTTTTTTTTTTTTGGCCAGTCCTGGGGCTTGGACTCAGAGCCTGAGCACTGTCCCTGGCTTCTTTTTGCTCAAGGCTAGCACTCTGCCACTTGAGCCACAGCGCCACTTCTGGTCATTTTCTGTATATGTGGTGCTGGGGAATCGAACCCAGGGCCTCATGTATACGAGGCAGGCACTCTTGCCACTAGGCAATATCCCCAGCCCATCTTATTTCTTTTTAAGTGAATGAACAACTGCTGTCAAATACCATGATACATCACACACGTACAATGAAACCCTCATAACAATTCCACAGGGGCTGGGGATATGGCCTAGTGGCAAGAGTGCTTGCCTCGTATACATGAAGCCCTAGGTTCAATTCCCCAGCACCACATATATAGAAAACGGCCAGAAGTAGCGCTGTGGCTCAAGTGGCAGAGTGCTAGCCTTGAGTAAAAGGAAGCCAGGGACAGTGCTCAGGCCCTGAGTCCAAGGCCCAGGACTGGCAAAAAACAAACAAACAAAAAACAACAACAACAAACAAACAATTCCACAGAAGTACTGTTATCATCTCCATTTCATAGGTGGGAGAGCAGGTGAAGTCACTCATCCAAGCTCACACAGCCAATGAGCAGAACTGCTCTAAGGACCATCTAGACTGGGGCCACAGTACTGCCTATGCAGATGAGGGAACAGGCCACTGGCTGCATGTAACTGGTGGCTCCAGCACAGATGCCCAAATGTTGCCTGGGCTCTATGTGCTCAAGCTTCAAGCTGAGCCCTAGACTGGGATATCTGGGAATTTCAACCTTCTTTGCCTTTGTGTCCCTCTCCCCATGTGGAGGGGCCTGTTCTGAGGAACAAATGCAAGGGCCATAAGCCAAGGAATGGGCCTTGCAACAAAGATGGACACACATATTCCCACAGTACCTGTCTATAGCAGATCACACCCAAGTTGTAAGAGGACTGTATACTTACACTGAGAGGCTCTCCTGGATGCTGGGAAGTTCTGGCCAGTCAGTGGGCATGAGGAAGAAGATGGCACTGCCAGCACATCCACTAAGGAATTAAAACAAAAACAAACAAACAAGAAAAAATACCATCAAAAAAATGCAAACCAAAGGTATCCAAATATCCTACTCCACTACACAAAACCAACTTACCCTGTGTTTGTTCTTTGGTAGCTGCATTCCATGTGAGGATTCTTTGTAATTTTTCCTGAATTTCTTTTAGATCTTGGAGAATATTTCTCGTTTTTCCTTCAGATGCACTGGGAATCACTGGCTCTGGAGAAGCCAGGAAAAGGGTTTGTAGAGAAGTCTATGAATGAATCATAAAAAAACAAATGAAAGTCTCCCATGGAATCCATCAAATATTATATTCAAATTCTGCCACGACTTACAAGTTTCCACTGTACTCTGAGTAATCTTATTCTGTATAAAGTACTAGAGTTTGAATGCAGAACCTCATACTTATTAGGCAGGTGCTCTACTGTTGAGCCATATCTCCAGACCCCAAGCAAGCATTTTTTGTGGGTTGCTGGGCTTGAATTCAGAGCCTAGGTGCTATCCCTGAGCTTTTTCGCCCAAAGCTAGTGCTCTACCACTAGCCACAGTTGGGCCATGTTCCACTTCCAGTTTTCTGATGGCTAATTGGAGGTAAGATTCTCATAGACTTTTCTGCCTGGGCTGGCTTGGGACCTTGATCCTCAGATCTCAGCCTCATGAGTAGCTAGAAATACAGGCATACTCCACCAGCACCTGGCTCCTAAGCAAGCTTTTAAAAACAAAATTAATGGGGCTGGGGATATAGCCTAGTGGCAAGAGTGCCTGCCTCGGATACACGAGGCCCTAGGTTCGATTCCCCAGCACCACATATACAGAAAATGGCCAGAAGCGGCGCTGTGGCTCAAGTGGCAGAGTGCTAGCCTTGAGCGGGAAGAAGCCAGGGACAGTGCTCAGGCCCTGAGTCCAAGGCCCAGGACTGGCCAAAAAAAAAAACAACAAAATTAATGGCTGGGAATGTGGCTTAGTGTTAGAGTGCTTGCCTAGCATGCATGAAGCCCTGGGTTCAATTCCTCAGTACTACATGAAAAGAAAAGGCCAAAAGTGATGCTGTGGCTCAAGTGGTAGAGGGCTAGCCTTGTCAAAAGAAGCTCAGAGACAGTGCCCAGGTTCTGAGTTCAAACACCAGGACTGGCAAAATAAATAAATAAATTAAATAAAAACAAAATGAAGGTAATGGTCTGCAAGTTGAAAATAATCTGGAGTAATATACAAAACAGCAAAAATATCATGGAATGGTTATTTCTGAGTTGTAGGGTTATAGAAGGTTTGGATTTATCCTCTTATGCTTTCTCTTTCTCTCCTCTCCTCTCCTTCTCTCCACATAGTTCTCTTTCTCTCTTCTCTCTTTCTCTTTTCTTCCTCTCTCAAGTGCCAGTAGTAGAGTTTGAAGCTAAGCTCTTGCTTAGCTTTTTCTGCTCCAAGTGGGTACTCTACGTGAGATGTACCTCCATTTCCAGCATTTTGCCAGTTAGTTGGAGGTAACAGTCTCACAGACCTTCCTGCCCAGACTGGTCTTAAACCTTGATCCTCAGATGTCAGCCTCCTGAGTAACTAGGAATACAGGCATGAGCTACTGGTACCCAGATTTTTTTTATATAGAAGCAGGGATTGAACTGAGAGACTCATGTAGCTATTGTACTGTATCCAGAAATGCATTTGTTCAGAGTGGTGGCACATGCCTGTTATCCCAGTACTCTAGAGGCAGAGGCAAGAGGATCAAGAGTTTGAGACCAGACTGGTCTACAGAACAAGCCTCTGTCCTGCTCTCCAAAAAAAACCAAAGTATGGAGAAGTTCAATGGTAGAGTGCTTGCCTAGTAGGTAGAATGGCCCTGGGTTCTATCTATCTATCTATCTATCTATCTATCTATCTATCTATCTATCTATCTATCTATCTATCTAAATGAAAATAAGGCCTAGAAGATCTCTAGGAGTGACCTAGATGTCAATGAGAGAGTCAGTTGAGATTGAGTGGTTCAGATGAATTAGCCCATTTCACCTTTCATAAAGAATACCTCAAGCCATCCACCATCTTTGGTAGTACAGAGAATGGTTAAAGATGGAAATTTCCTGCCTCCTATGTCTTTGGCTTCAAAATCAGTCATATTGCTCTAGTTGAAAGCTGTTTCTAGTCCTACCTTCCTCCCTCCTCACCTCCTTCTCTCAGGATAGCCTACCTTGTCCAGGATGCTCAATTCATTGTCTGCTCCAGATCCAGAGAGGCACCTCTGCCTCTGCAGGCTCTTGACAATGGCTACAAGCTCTCCAGTCAGCTCTGTCAGCTCCTGAGCGACCTCTGTGGTGTTCTTCTGTCCCACCATCTTTAAAAGAGCAGAGCTGAGCTCCATAAAAATGGATCCAAGAGCCCCCACTACATTGAGGGAACCAGTTCATAGTACATTGTTATGTGAACAAGAGAAAGACAGACCATATAAACAAAGGACTACAACAAAGAGCCAAGAAACAAAACCCTCACATATGATTTCTGTAAGACTTTCAAGAGTTAGAATGCCTACCTAGAAAGCATAAAGTCCTGAGTTCTGCAAAAATAAAATGAATGAATGAATGAGAAAGAAAGACCTCAAATAATTTTTTGATAAAGGTGCCAAAACTATTCAAAGGGGGGCTGGGGATATGGCCTAGTGGCAAGAGCGCCCACCTCGTATACGTGAGGCCCCGGGTTCAACTCCCCAGCACCACATATACAGAAAAACGGCCAGAAGTGGCGCTGTGGCTCAAGTGGCAGAGTGCTAGCCTTGAGCAAAGAGAAGCCAGGGACAGTGTTCAGGCCCTGAGTTCAAGCCCCAGGACTGGCCAAAAAAAAAAAAAAAAAAAAAACTATTCAAAGGGGGAAAGGAAAGGAGTCTTTTCAGTAAGTATTCTAGGCAAACATATCCACATGGCAAAAGAACACCTAAATCAGGGGCTGAAGGAGCAGCTCAGTGGTAGGCATGATGCCCTGGGGTCAATCCCCTCCCCATTCCTCAAACCTCCATGAAAAATGATGAGAGAAAACAGGGGATAGGAGGCTGGGGATATGGCCTAGTGGCAAGAGTGCTTGCCTGATATACATGAAACCCTGGGTTCAATTACTCAGTACTACATGAAAAGAAAAGGCCAAAAGTGATGCTGTGGCTCAAGTGGTAGAGAGCTAGCCTTGATCAAAAGAAGCTCAGGGACAGTGCTCAGGCCCTGAGTTCAAGGCCCAGGACTGGCATAAAGCCCTGAGTTCAAACCCTAGTGCCACCAAGAAACTTTTATGCTAGGTGCTGATGACTTGCATTAATAATCCCAGTTTCTTAGGAGGCTGAAATCCAGAAGACCTTGTTTTGAGGCCAAACAGGACAGAAGAATATGCTATAGTCCATCTCCAAAATGACCAGAAAAAAGTTGGGCTGCATGTTTGACTCAAGTGGAAGAACACTAGACTTGAGCAAAGAAAAACTCAGGGATAGCTCCCAGGCCCTGAGTTCAAACTCCAAGACCTGCAAACACACACACACACACACACACACACACACACACACACACACACACTATATTCTTGCTGAGCGTGGTGGTTCAGGCTCAAGCATGAGGATTGCAGTTTAAGGCCAGTCTGAATGACATGAGACCTCTCTCCAAAAATCAAAACGATATTAGAATATCCATACAGTGCAGTATAATTCAATTATACAAAGTACCAAGTTCTGATACATGCAACAACATAAATCAACGCTGAAAGTAAAATATAATTAGAGAAAGAACACAAATGTAACAGGACGCTGAATAATTCCATTTCTATGAAATATCTAGTATAGGAAAATTCAGAAGCAGAAAGGAGATTAGACATGACCAGCATCAGGAAGGAGGGCAAATAAGAAGTTGCTTCATGGGGACAGAGTCTCTGCATCTGGTGATAAAAAGCATTTTGAAAATTGTGGTTTCAGTCACACAATATTGTTAAAATGTTTTTTTGGACTCAGGGCCTGAGCACTGTCCCGGCTTTTTTTTCTTTTTTCTCCAGGTTAGCACTCTACCACTTGAGCCACAACACCATTTTTGTCTTTTTCTATATATGTGGTGCTGAGGAATCGAACCCAGGGCTTCATGTATGTGAGACAAGCACTCTACCACTAGGCTATATTACGAGCCCATCATCATTCTTTAATGTGTGTGTGGTTACCGGTCCTGGGGCTTGAACTCTGGGTCTGGACACTTGAACACTTTATATTCAAGGCTAGTGCTCTACTACTTGAACCACAGCTTCCCTTCTGGCTTTTTGGTGGAAAACTGAAGAGTCTCCAAGATTCTCCTGCTCAGTCTGGCTTTGAACGGTGATCCACAGATCTCAACCTCCTAAGTAGCTAGGATCACAGGCATAAGGCGACAGCGCCCAACTAAAATGTCAAACTTTTATTACTACAGTATAAGATGTCAACTTTTATAATCATACAGGTATACGAACACACCCATCATCCTATTTTTGCAGTTAGAGTCCAGCCTGTACAACCCAGACTTTATCTGTAAAGCAAAATTAAAAAGAAAAAAAAAAATCTGGGCCAAGGTTCAAGTGGTCCTCGCTTGCGTGAGGATCTAGATTTAATCACCAGTTAATTGCAAGGATAAGTGAAACAGTACTCTTTTTTTTTTCTTCTTCACAGAGAAACTGAAATAAAGCAGAAATATTGAAAAGGTGCAAGCCCCTAGGTTGATGTACTATGGCAGTATTGTTTTTTTTTTTCCTTCTGTACACTTAATCTAAAGCTTCCAGGTTCTCCTTAGAGCAAGCAAAAGTGTTAACGGAAAGGGAAGACCGAGAAAGTCAGCGGCGAGCGGGATGAAGATGGGAGGCCAAGGACAGAGACCCCAGGGCACGGCGGCGGCCTACCTACCGGCGGCTGCTCTCCACAGCGCCTGAGCTGGGGATCCGGCTCCTGGGCGTGGCTGTAGGCGTGGCCGCCGCTTGCGCGGTGGGCGTGGTCTCCAGCGGGCTCCCACCCCTCCTCCAGCTCCCGCGCGGCGCGGCTGTACTTGTCCACCAAGTACTGCAGCAGAGTGTTTTTGCTCAGCTGCGGCCGCTGCGCCGCGCCCTTGCGGCACGTGGGGCAGGCCCAAGAGTGCTCAGCCACGCCCGCACCCCGGGCACCCCACATTTTCATCAGGCAGTTGTAGCAGAAGCTGTGGCCGCAGGCCAGCGTGGTGGGCCAGGCTAGCAACCCGTGACAGATGATGCAGCTCAGGTCGTCCTCGGCTAGCCACACCGGGATAGCCGAACTGGAGCCCGGACCAGCCATGGGGACGCGGCCGCCGCCGTGCTGGCACGGAAGTGGAGGCCGGTGTCTCTCCAGGCTCCTCCCTCGCTCTTCCTTCCTCCACTCCTCCTCCCCTTCGCCTTTTCGGCTCCCAGCTGCGGTCCAGCTCTCCTTCTTCCATCAGGGTCGCCCGCGCCGCCCTCTGGCCAGAGCTGGCCTGGTTTACGGCCTCCCCGAAGCCGCTAGGACCCCGATGTGTCCCACAGATTCCCTTTGGCTTGACGGCCTTCTCGTGGGAGGAGAGCTTTCCTCCAGGAACTCATGTACAGGGCTATGTCCACTAAGTGTCACTGTCAGACGAGTGCGGGTAGAAATGCTTAATCAAAGGTGGGGGGGGGGGGAAGTATCTGACCTCTAGGCTTCAAAATAGCTACCACAGGGGTTGGTAGAACGCTAGCCAATGAAAGCATTAGGCACCAAGTTCCAGTCCTGGTCCCGGGCCTTAAAAAACAAACAACAAAACCAAACAAAAATAAGACGAAGAAAAGAAATATAACCAACCCTTTAAAATAGCTATCGTACTGAATAATTGTGCCACTTTCCTGACTTCCCTCTGCGGACTGAAACAGGTTCCCAGAAAACATAGCACATCTGGCACTTGGTGGGCTTGTTTTTTCTCCACTCGCTTTTCATTCCAGCCCTAAACGCATTGGAATCAGAACACGTTGTAGCTGGAGCACCCAGTCTCTCCCCCAATGACCCGAAGGGCTAAAGGAGCTCCCAGGTTTGTGTAGCAATGACAGAATAGCAGAATCAGGAGCCCATAGCTCTCACCTGTTCAAATGAATTTTAAAGGTCTTATTCTTGGGAGGGGAGGGGCAAGAGAAAGGCACAGGAATGGAAGAAGGAAGGGTGAGTAAATACAGTCATCGAATTCAATATACATACACCATGTAAAAAATGAACTATGTAACTTGTGGACAGGGATTGAAAGGGAGACATTGCCCAAGAAACATTGTACTCATTCCAGACTTACTCCATCTTCCCTGGACTCAAAGAAGGTACCAGCCTATACAAGTTTGCAGCTATTTCCAATGCTGGGAATGGCTAGGGGATATTACATAATCTGAGTTGTAGGACAAAGGCTGAACTCCAAAGGTTCTGTCAGGGCAAAGCCAGCCACTTGCTCAATAATCCAAATAAAGAGACAAATAGTGGTGACTGGCAAAGAAAGGAGATTTATTATACAGTACAGAGACACCATGGGAAGAGGCAAAGCAAGCATTTCAGCCCATTTTTAAGATACAGACATAGGAAAGGTTGGGGGAAGGGAGTTGAGATCTCCATGATTATTAAATACTGCCAGTCACAGGTGTGGTCCAGTTGCTCATTAGTGCTGGGCTGAGCAAAAGAGTTTAATATGATAAGAAAGTCATTGTTGCCTAACAAGTATTCAAGTTTTGTCATAAAAATATTTATCCTTAAGTCTTGCCATTTGGAAGCCCTAGGTGACCACAAGATGACCACAGCAAAGAATGGGTCAGAGCATAGGCAGGCATAAAATAGACCCCATATTTTCAGACCCAAAATGAAGAGTCATTGCTTTTAGGAAATGAAGGTGTGGCTCAAGTAGAAGAGCACCAGATCGGTGAAAAAAGCCAAGTGAGGAAGTGAGGCCCTGAGTTCAACCCACACCACACACACACACACACACACACACACACACACACACACAAACACACACACACGCCTATTATTTACTGCCTGAATTTCCAGCTGTTTCCTATTGTGGACACTAATCGGATTGGAATTATTCTACCCACTTGATTTTTTTTTTGTGTGTGGGAGTGAGCTTTTGGGCCATAGTGGTAGTGGGGGGTACTGTTGTTTCTTTTTTTTCATATCTTTCTCCCAGTTGCTGGAATTTGGAGAAGAAGCCATCTGGGAAACCTGGGGGTCTGAGTGGCTAAGATGTGCAGATTCAGTGCTGGGCTATATGAAGACATGTGGCAAAGGAGAGAGCTATAATTGTGATATTGCTAAGCTTACTTGTTGTCTCAGCATAGCCTAACCCATCATGACTAATGTATTTCTTAGCATCTGCATTTTATTTTATTTTTATTTTTATTGCTAGTCTTGGGCCTTGGACTCAGGGACTGAGCACTGTCCCTGGCTTCTTTTTGCTCAAGGCTAGTGCTCTACCACTTGAGCCACAGCACCACTTCTGGCCATTTTCTATGTATGGGGTGCTGGGCTTCATGAATACGAGGCAAGCACTCTTGCCACTAGGCCATATTCCCAGCCCCTCTGCATTTTATTTTATTGGTGGTATTCAGGGATTGAATGTTGTGGCCTAGTGCTTGCTAGCCAGGCAGTCTACCACTTGAGCTATACACTACCAGCCCCAAGAAACACACTGTCTCTCTCTCCTTTATATGCTGCTATTGGGGCTTTAATTTACTTGGGATATTGGTGCTCTGTCACTTGAACCACACCTCCATTTCCAAGACCCTCTTTTCTTATATGTAAAATAGACATCATGCTAAACTCTTATCTTACCCATGTTCATATCTTCTCTCTTAAAAAATAAAATCATGGGCTGGGAATGTAGCTTACCAGTAGAGTGCTTGCTTAGCATGCATAAAGCCCTGGGTTCGATTCCTCAGTACCACATACACAGAATAAAACAGAGGTGGCGCTGTGGCTCAAGTGGTAGAACGCTAGCCTTGAGCAAAAAGAAGCTCAGGGACAGTGCTCAGGTCCTGAGTTTAAGCCTCAGGACTGGCAAAAAAAATAAATAAAAAAAAAATAAAATCAAGGCTGGGTGCTAGTGACTCATACTGTAATCTCAGTTACTAAGAAGGCTGATATCTGAGGATCATAGTTCAAAAATCAGCCTAAAAAAAGTAATAATCTCCCTAATGTATGAAACTGTACCCTCTCTGTACATCACTTTGACAATAAATAAGAAAAAAACAAAAAAGAAACAAAAAATCAGCCTGTGCAGCAAAGTCTGTGAGACTCTTAGCACCAATTAACCACCAAAAAACAGGAAGTGGAGGGTGGCGCGAGTGGTACAGCGCTAGCCTTGAGCAAAATGAAGCTAAGAGAGTGTGAGGTCCTAAATTCAAAACCCAGTACCTGAACAGAAAAAAATAGGGATTCAGACCTGAGCCACTGGCCCACTGCTCCAGCTCACTCTGCTTCCTTGCTCAGGGCTGGCACTCTACCACTCCTTGAGCCATGCCTCCTGACTTGCTTTTTTCTGGTTATTTTGTTTATTTGTTTTGTTTTTGTTGCCAGTCCTGGAGTGTGGACTCAGGGCCTAAGCACTGTCCCTGGCTTCTTTTTGCTCAAGGCTAGCACTCTACCTCTTGAGCCACAGCGCCACTTCTCACTTTTTTCTATATATGTGGTGCTGAGGAATCGAACCCAGGGCTTCATGTATACAAGGCAAGCATTCTTGCCACTAGGCCATATTCCCAGCCCCTTTCTGGTTATTTTGGAGATGGAGCTTCACAGTCATTTCTACTAAGGCTGACCTCTAGTCATGATCCTCTGGATCTCATCCTCCAGAGTAGCTAGGAGTATAGATATGTGTCACCCATACGTTTGTAATCTTGTTTTGTACACGGCAGTCTCATGAGACCTCACCCTTGTGTGTGTCTGTTCTCTGCCTCGCTGAGAAAAGTCTTCTTTCCCTCCACAAGTAGCTTTGGTACTGTCCATTTAATTCTCTTTCATCCCCTCTAGACCATAATTTCCTGGAGGGTGGGACCATTTCATTGTTGACTTCCTCATCTCTAAATCTTAGCAGAGTGAACCCAACAGAACTCATAGGTCATGGAAAAGACCGATAAGTAAGTGCCTCAGCAGGTGGTAAAACAGACATGCTCAAGGTGCCTTGGGAGCTAGAAGACATCCCTCCCTCTCTACTTGAGCAGCTTCCTTTAAGAAAGAGACACCAGGGCTGGGGATATAGCCTAGTGGCAAGAGTGCCTGCCTCGGATACACGAGGCCCTAGGTTCGATTCCCCAGCACCACATATACAGAAAACGGCCAGAAGTGGCGCTGTGGCTCAAGTGGCAGAGTGCTAGCCTTGAGCGGGAAGAAGCCAGGGACAGTGCTCAGGCCCTGAGTCCAAGGCCCAGGACTGGCCAAAAAAAAGAAAGAAAGAGACACCAGGCTGGGAATATGGCCTAGTGGCAAGAGTGCTTGCCTCATATACATGAAGCCCTGGATTCGATTCCTCAGTACCATATATACAGAAAAGGCCAGAAGTGGCACTGTGGTTCAAGTGGCAGAGTGCTAGCCTTGAGCAAAAAGAAGCCAGGAACAGTGCTCAGGCCTTGAGTTTAAGCTGCAAGACTGGCAAAAAGAAGGAGGAGGAGGAGGAGGAGGAGGAGGAGGAGGAGGAGGAGGAGGAGGAGGAGGAGGAGGAGGAGGAAAGAGACGCCTGATGCTGTAATAGGTCCTTAGAAACTGCTTTTGCTAGCTTTGCATAATGGCACTGTCATAGCCTATGAGGTTTAGTTAACTGGAAAAGCAAAGAAAGGAACTGCTAGGAACACTGACTCTTCCTTTGGGCCTGCAAATGTCCAAAGGGTAGCTAGCAGTAGGAGAAACACTTTGCATCGCTGCATCCATTTTCCACTGAGCTAGTTTTCTGCAGCCACCTTGAAATCCAAGGATAGGACAGAACATGACATAGAGGATGGCACCTGCATGATTAGAGCCAGAACTACCCTAGGCAAAGTTATAACAGATTGTGCTTAGCCTAAATGAGGGCTGTCACCTGCCATGAAGCTGCACCCTAGAACAAGAGTGTTTATCCCAGCTAGACACCAGTGGTGCTCACCTGTAATCCTAGCTACTCAGGAGGCTGAGATTTGATGACTGCAGGTCAAAGCCAGCTTGGGCATGAAAGTCCATGAAACTCTTATCCCCAGTTAACCACAAAAAAAGCCAGAAGTAAAGCTGTGGCTCAAGTAACAGAGTGCCAGCTGTGAATAAAAAAGCTAAGGGACGTATCTAGGTCCTGAGTTCAAGCCCCAAATTCTCTCTGTCTGTCTGTCTGTCTGTCTGTCTGTCTGTCTCTCTCTCTCTCTCTCTCTCTCTCTCTCACACACACACACACACAGTATCCCGTGGGAACCAAGTTGTTTTTCCTCCAATGATGACAGCAATAACAACTTCCCCAGGATCCCTGGAAGAGCCAGAACTGAGATCTCGTTGAGACATGGGCTGCTTATGCAGATCTCTCTTCCCCTGCCCCAGCTCTTGTTCTACATGAGCCTAGATGTCCGTATCCCAAAGGTGTGTCAACATGTGTACTTTGCCTCCTAATAAACTTCTTTCCTAGGCCTTTCACCACACTCCTCCTGTTTAGCACATTGTGGGGAGTGGCTGGACCTGACATATGGAATCCTTGGAGTTGGGAGTTGGGTCTGTGGCTTACAGCCATAGGTTATGGTGCTTGTCCTACAAGCTCTCTCTCTCTCTCTCTCTCTCTCTCTCTCTCTCTCTCTCTCTCTCTCTCTCTCTCTCTCTCTGTGATCCTCAGATCTCAGCCTTTTGAGTAGCTAGGATTACAGGCACCAGCCATCAAAGCCCAGCCAGAGGATCTCTTAAAGACCCTCTCAACCCACTGGGTCTTCACTGAAATGAAGAGAGAACACCTAATATATTTCTGCCCTTCTCTTGAAAGGCAGTAAAAGGAACAAAGAGCTGGCACTGGTGGTTCATGTCTATAATTCTAGCTACTAAAATCTGAGGATCAAGATTCAAAGCCAGCCTGGACAGGAAAATTCTTGAGACTCTATCCCCAATTAACCAACAAAAAGTAAGGTGTGGCTCAAACAGTAGAATGCCATCCCTAAGTTCAAACCCCTATGCTAGAAAAACAAACAAAATAAGGAACCAAAGAATCACAGAGCATAGATGTTGGCCCCTTGAATTTGAGATTTCTTTCAGTTCCTCTTCCCCATCTTGAGGCCTTTGAACATTTTTGCTCAGCTTTTTGTTTTTCCTCACCGTCTTCTCTTTGGCTACCTTTTACACAGCTTAGAGGTTTCAATTTCTGAGGAACAAAGGCTTCTCTCCCCCCTTCATTATTGTAAGCCCTACTGCCACACTCTCCCATAGCAGTCTTCCTGGTGCTGCCCTCATTAAGGGATGCTGCCCCCTGCAGGCTTCAGTCTGTAACAGCAGGAACCCCATCATCATGATCAGAAATAGTTATTTTGAAATTTTAGTCATTAGTCCAACTTCCTGTTTTTGTGTGTCTGTGCCAGTACTTTGGCTCAAACTCAGGGCCAGTGAACAGTACTTTGGCTCGAACTCAGGGCCAGTGAACCCTCCTTCAGCCTTTTCTGCTCAAGACCGGTTCTCTACCACTTGAGCCACACTCCCATTTCCTGCTTTTTGAAGGTTAATTGGAGACTAGAATCTCATAGATTTTTCTGCCCAAACTAGATTCTAATCATGATCCTCAGATCTCAGCCTCCTGAGTAGCTAGGATTGCAAATGTGGGCCACATATGCCTGTCTGCAACTTACTTATTTAAGAGATGAAAACCAAGGCAAAGAATTGAACAAATGAATTTTCCTGTTGGTGAAAATGGATGGCTCTCTACTGTGTGGTCCATTGTTGAAATGGGTGTGCTCAGCTTGTTTCTTTCTTTTCAGAGCACTGTGATCATCAGTGCAGAGATAATTTCTAGTCTATCTATCTACCTATCTATCTATCTATCTATCTATTTTGCCGGTCCTGAGGCTTGAACTCAGGTCCTGGGTGCTATCCCCAAGCCTTTTTGTGCTTAAGACTAGTGCTCTATCATTTGAATCAGAGTCCTACTTCCTGATTTTTTCTGAGTAGTTTATTGGAGATAAAAGTCTCACAGACTTTTCTGCCCAGGCTGGCTTTGAACCTCCTAAGTGGCTAAGATTATAGGCATGAGCCACTGGCAGGCAGCTAGCTGCCATTTCTATTTTATCTGGGCTTATATTCTCAAATATGCACAGAAGAGGATGTTTCCTAGGACCATTTTAAATGATTAGTTTCTTTAAGTGCTAGGGATTGAACCCAAGGCCTCAAACAGACTAAACATGTTAAGCTATTTTTTTTTGGTCAGTTGTGGGGCTTGAACTCTGGGCCTAGGTGCTGTCCTTGAGCTCTTCAACTCAAGACTAGCACTCTACCACTTGAGCCACAGCGTCACTTCTGGTTTTCTGGTGGTTAATTGGAGGTAAGAGTCTCATGGACTTTCTTGCCCCGGCTGGCTTTGAACTACGATCCAAAGATCTCAGCCTCTTGAGTAGCTAAGATTACAGTGTGAGCCCCTGTTGCCTTGCAGGATGGTACTCAGGTTTGAACTCAGGGCTTTGTACTTGCTAGGACATATTTCCAACCAAAACATTTCTGATTGATGCTGAAAAATGACTGCTTGTGAAGGGTGAAAAGTAAGATTTTCAAATTCTTTCATAAACTTTTTAATATTAAAACTTTAAGTTTATATAAAATGTGCACAAATAAGAAAATAAATGCCTATCTATATTTCATTTAGATTCACCATTTTGCACAGTGATTATCTCAGTGTACATATATACTATACACACACAACACATGCATACATCCATGTATATGTAAAGGTACTACAGATATGAATACATACATATAATTTGCTCATACATTTGCATACATACACTTACTTTATGCTGAACTCGTTAAGTATTGTCTATAGACATCACTGTATTTTTCTTTAGTACATATATCCTAATAGCAGGAACACTTTTCCTATACAAATACAGCATGAGAGAGTGAGGGAAAGGGTGATATTGTCCAATAAGAAAGGTACTCTTTACCTGACTTATATAGCTGTAACCCCTTTGTACATCACCTTTATAATAACAGTAATTTTTTGAAAAAAAAGTGGAGAAAAATATAGTATGATTATTAAAATTGTACAGTGCCATTAGCTAATATACATCCATATTCTAATTTCTCCAATATCTCAATTATAACCTTTGTAACTTTTTTACGATTCTGAATCCAATCAAGAATCCTAAACTTAGCGAGCGCTGGTGACTCATGCCTGTAATCCTAGCTAATCAGGAGGCTGAGGTCTGAGGATTGCAGTTCTAAGCCAGCCTGGGCAGGAAATCCATGAGACTCTTACCTCAGAAAAAGCCAGAAGTCGCACTGTGGCTTAAGTGGTAGAGGGCTAGCGTTGAGCAAAAGAAGATCAGGGACAGTGCCCAGGCCCTGAGTTCAAGCCCCAGGACTGGAGGGAAAAAGAATTCTGAACTGTATCTAGTTGACATGTTTTAATCTCTTTTTTTTTTTTTTTTTGCCAGTCCTGGGCTTGAACTCAGAGCCTGGGCACTATCCCTGAGCTTCTTTTGCTCAAGGCTAGCACTCTACCACTTGAGCCACCACCACTTCCAGATTTTTCTGTTTATGTGGCACTGAGGAATCAAACCCAGGGCTTCATGCATGCTAGGCAAGCACTCTACTACGAAGCCACATTCCCAACCCTAGTATCCTTTAATCTAGAAATTCCCGAACTATTTTACCTTTCATGACATTGACATTTTGAAGTGTCTAGGCTAATTAATTAGCAGCAGGTACCTAAATGTGAATTTGACTTTGATTATTTCCTCATGGTTAGATCCAGATTAAATATTTACTTTTTATTTTGTTGGGCCACATGTCATCTGCATGAGGCTGTGTTGCTTTTTCATCCTGATGCCTCCACGTCAGATGGGAAAAGGCTCTGGGCCTTCATAACATTGCCACCTTGGGTGCAGTAGAACAGGGCTGTGGGTTCTTCTCTGTACCAGATCCACAGCTTTGTGAGGCCAGGCGGTGAGAACCAGAGGGAGTCCAGGCAGCAGTAGCAGAAATCTTCCCAGCTTCAGTCTTGTCAGAGCTCTCTGCCAGGGACAGCTGGTGAACCAGGGCAGAGGTGAACTCTCCTGTGCCCCAGGACCTCAGGTGCTCAGTGGCCAGTCTCCTCCTCAGTAATGACACTGTGACAAAAGGTCACCTGCTGCCATAGCCACTCTCTGCTGATGCAGCTACAAGGAAAACAGAAGACTGAGGGAGGGGGCTGTGGCAGTGCCATCAGGCTGGGGGGCAGTGACAGCACAGGGACAGTGTGCAATGACAGAGGGGGCCCCAATTTTTTTAAAAAGTTAATACAAGAGGAAAGAAAAACAATGCTGAATTTTAGAAACAGACTTGAGCCGGGAGCCGGTGGCTCCCACCTGTATAATCCTAGCTACTCAGGAAGATGAGATCTGAGGATCATTGTTCAAAGCCAGCCCGAACGGGAAAGTGCATGACACTTATCTCCATGTAATCACCAAAATCCCAGAAGTGGCGCTGTGGCTTAAGTGGTAGAGCACTAGCCTTGCGCTGAAGAGCTCAGGGACAGTGCCCAGGCACAGAGTTCAAGCCCCACGACCAACAAAAATATATAAATAAGTACAGACTGAAACAGTGAGAAACAGAGAGGCCACAGGTTCAAAAGGGAGAGAAAAGTAGTTCGACAAGCAAGCAGGGAAAAACTGGGAGGTGTGCATACACACCGCAGAGGCCATAGAGAACCGAAAGTGGTGGCTTGCAGACTTCCCTAACACCTCTGGATCCTTTTCTGAGGCTCTTTGGGACAACCAGTGAGTTTGTGTTTCTATGGTCAGACTCCAAGGGCACAAGGGCTTTCCCCCAGGGCTGCACAGGGGTCACCTGCTCAGCCTGTACTTTTCCAAACACAGAAGTTCTCTGTTGTGTCCCAGAAGGTGGCCCTGGGCCAGAAATGTCTTGCCCGTATTCAGCACACCTCCTCTGCGTGCAGGACTGCCAGGAGACAGGGGCCCCTCCCAGTGACACATGTGGGGTGATGCAGAAGAGCAGGAGGAGCAGAAGAGACAGACAAAAGGGTGGACCCAGGGAAAGGAAGGACATTAAAAATACCCTTCTCTCTGGGTGAGGAAGAATCCAGAATCTCAACAGCTGGCCAGTGGGGTGACCTCTCCTGACAATCTCAGGCCAGAGTTTTCTCATGAAGAAAGGAATGGGGTTGATAGTGGGGGTGTAGACAGGCTGCCCAGCTCAGTAGAATCCAGACTCAGCACCCAACTCCTCCCAAGGCACGTGGAGAAGGGCCCAGTTAGAGGAACTTGAGGATTGTGGGGGATTTCTGCAACAGAGTGCAATGTCTGTGTTTTTCCTTGGCAGGAAGAGAAGGCAATGAATGGAAAGCAGAGTCAGGGCTTTTGCTGCTGAGCTCAAAAGAAGAATAAAAGAACAAGTCTCCCCTCCTCCCCCACACACCCATACCCAGTCCCTGCTTCTCACTGAGGAGGTAGAGAGGCGATAAGGGGCGGGACAGGACATCTCGCAGACTTTCCAGCCACTCTCTCTGCTCCTTCTCACTGGGACAGGTGAAGATGAACCTCCGCTCCGGGGTGACCACGGTGAGGCCAGCTTTCCAGCGATTCCCTCGAACACCCTTGGGCAGGTCTTCACATACCTCATAACCCTGCTCGCGGCTCCCCAGAAAAACCTGGCCCTGCTCAAAGGCATCCTGAAAATCAAAGGCACCTGGTCATCATCAGATATGTCTATGGGGTGGAAGGGAGGCTGCAGCCCTGACAGGCTCCTGGCTCTATTTTGTTTTGTTTTGGTTTTTCAAAGTATTAGAAGCCTATTACCTATGGCTCATGTCTATAAGCCTAGCTACTCAGGAAGTTATGATCTGAGAACCACAGTTCAAAGCCAGAACAAGCAGAAAAGTCCAGGGACTGATCTCCAATTAGCCTGTAAAAAAACAAAAAACAAAAAACAAAAAGCAACCAAAACTGGAAATGGAGCTGTGACTTAAGTGGTAGGATATCAACTTGGAGTGAGAAGGACCACCAAGAGCCTGAAGTTCAGCTGGGCCTGGTGGCTCACACCTGTAATCCTAGCTACTTCAGGAGGCTGAGATCTGAGGATCACACTTTGAAGCCAGCCTAGGCAGGGAAGTCCAAGAGATTCTTAGTTCCAATTGACTACCAGAAAGTGGGAAGTGAGGGGCTGGGAATGTGGCTTAGTGGTAGAGTGATTTCCTAGCATGCATGAAGCCCTGGGTTCGATTCCTCAGCACCACATACATAGAAAAAGCCGGAAGTGGCGCTGTGACTCAAGTGGTAAAGTGCTATCCTTGAGCAAAAAGAAGACAGGGACGATGCCCAGGCCCTGAGTTCAAGCCCCAGGACTGGCCAAAAAACAAAACAAAACAAAAAGAATCCTATAGGGGCTGGGAATGTGGCCTAGTGGCAAGAGTGTTTGACTCGTATACATGAAGCCCTGGGTTCAATTCCCCAGCACCACATATATAGAAAACGGCCAGAAGTGGCGCTGTGACTGAAGTGGCAGAGTGCTAGCCTTGAGCAAAAAGAAGCCAGGGACAGTGTTCAGGCCCTGAGTCCAGGCCCCAGACTGGCAACAAAAAACAAAACAAGTAAACAAAAAGAATCTCATAGAATTTCTTGTCAGAGCTGGCTTTGAACCATGATCCTTAGATTTCAGCCTTCTGATTACAGGTGTGAACCACCAATGCCTGGCCCCAGGCATGATTTCGTTTGTCTGCCACTTGAGTCACAGCACCACTTCCGGCTTTATATGTGTGTGTGTGTGTGTGTGTGTGTGTGTGTGTGTGTGGTGCTGAGGAATGGAGGCTGAGGCTTCATGTATATGAGATGAGCACTTTACCACTAGGCTATATTCCCAGCCCCCACCCCCACCCCCAGGCATGATTTTGAAGAGCTTTGAAAACTTTTAAATAAATCACAAACATCACCTAATTAAAAAAAAAAATTTAACAGTCACTGAAGAGCACAGTTGGTACCTTCTTTGTGTGTGTGTGTGCGCGCACACGCGCAGGCATTACAGTGTTGGGGGGAGCTTGAATTCAGAGCCTGGGCACTGTCCCTAAGCTTTAATGCTTAAGGCTAGTTTTCTACCAGTTGAGCCACAACTCCACTTCTGGCTTTTTGTGGCTAATTGAAGACAATAGTCTCATAGCCTTTCTTGTCCTGGAGACTTTCCTGTCGGAGCTGGCTTTGAACCATCCATGATCCTTAAATTTCAGCCTTCGAAGTAGCTAGGATTACAGGCATGAGCCACCAACACCCAACCACAGTAGGTGCTTTCTATGCAGCAACTCAGATATTCACGATGGCCATCTACGAGCCAGGCCTACTTCCACAGAAAAACCAGGAACCCAATGGAGGAGTGTGGGCACCGTGCCCAGGGCACTACAAAGACAGGCCTGAGACACTACACCTCTCAAAAATTCTTCTTCCGCACCTCCTGGTTATAAGGGAGCTCCAGAGACTCAAGGAGGAAACACCTTATCTATTCACAATTGGCAGCCCTGGGGAAACCCACTTGGATTTCCCACACAGAAGCTGACTGAGAGAGAAGCAGGGGATACAGGCTTTCTCTCCAGGGTCCCCAGCCCTGGCACACCTGGGTAGTCTCTGACAAGCACTGAGCTGCATTTGTCTGGGGACATGTTGGGGATGAACCAGGAATGACTCTTACCAGAGGGTTCTTGTAATACAGCAGCCTCCTCTCTTGGGGATCCAGGGCAAACCACCTTTTCTTGAAAGGTTCTCTCTGCTGCAAAAGAGGGAACCTCTTACAAAGGGACAAAGGCTAAGGACAAAGGTCAGAGCCTGTCCTACTAGTTCTCCAGCCTGGCTTCTGCTGTCAGATGCCATAGTACCGCTCCTGGGGCTTGGACTTGTGCACAGACTCTGAAAGCTCTGTCCTCTCCTCCCTGCCCCAACTTCACCGCTGCAGCAGGAACTGCCTGGGGTTGGAAATGGTGCCCTCTGCTTTCTCAGGCTGTGGGCAGAGAAGGGAGCTGGGGAAGTCAGAAGTGGTCACTGCTCAGCAAGGCAGAAAGTGCTGGCTTGGGCCAAATTCTAACCTAGATCAAGGGGGAGAAGGGCCCAGAGCAAGAACTGGGATGTGGGGGGGAAGGTATGGGGGAGGGCCAAGTGACTGCCTGGCTAGTGGAGGAAGGAGCCTGAAACTACCCTTTGGATGCTTTTCCAAGTAGCTTGAGGTGCCATGCCCCTAACACTTAGCCCTCAATCCTGTAAAACCTTTTCCAAAAGCTTTGGAATACAACCAAGGGAATTACCAAGCTATCTTCTCTGTCCTCTTTCTCTTCCCCATCTTCCCTCAAGCACCTGGACCCTAGGCAGCCAGACTCTCCCCACCTAGCACCCAGGCTCCATCTCCCTCCACCCCACAGCTGGCCTTCCCTTCCTTAGGAAGGTTCTGGAACACCTGCTCAAGAGCTGTCCCTTCTCAGTTTTGCTTTCCCAGGAATAGAGTGGGTTTGATAGAGTTCTGAAGAACTCTAATGGGTAGGGGCTGACAGTGAGAAGCCTCTAGAAGAGTGCTGGATCTCACCCCAGCAAACAGCCAGTCTCCACTCACTCCTTCAACCCAGAACTCAGACTCTGTTCTGCCCTATGGATGGTGGTAACAGGTCACATGAGTCCCACAGAGAGAGCACAAGAGCAAAGTATACCTTTGGGCCAGTCTTTTCCATGAAGCCTTGTTTGAGGTAGTTCCGGGTGATGAAGGGCACGAGCTGGGGGAAGAGAGACAGACACTGAGCCCTACTCACACCCCAGAGGCTCAAGGCTCTCCATTGAATGTGGCTCCCAGACAAAGGGGAAGTATGGAAGTCAGAAGGATGTACATTCATGGTTTCTTGGTTATATTTGGTTCTTTTTTTTTTTTTTTTTTTGGCCAGTCCTGGGCCTTGAACTCAGGGCCTGAGCACTGTCCCTGGCTTCTTTTTGCTCAAGGCTAGCACTCTGCCACTTGAGCCACAGCGCCACTTCTGGCCATTTTCTGTATATGTGGTGCTGGGGAATTGAACACAGGGCCTCATGTATACAAGGCAAGCACTCTTGCCACTAGGCCATATCCCCAGCCCCTCTTGGTTATATTTGGAACCTGCACTGGATATGAGTATTCCAACCAAGTCAGTCAGCAGCATCCCAGATGTTTGCAGAGCTTACTGGTGCAGTCGAGTCATGCTGTTAGGGCTCCTTCAGTCCTGGGATATGGACTCAGGACAGGCTTGGAGGAAGCTGGGCCAGATGAAATAAAGCTGAGTGTCTGTTCCCCTCCTTCCCTCCTCTGGCTCAGTAGTCAGCACTCTGGACTCCCCACCCACTGAACCAGCAGTAAGCAGTTCTAGGTGCTGACTCAGCACCACTACCTCAAAGGACCCGACCCTTGGCCTTGTTAAAACCATGCATTGGAGGCTGGTGTCTCAGTGTGTCCCTATGCCTAGAGTGGATTCTGTCTCAGACACTCAGCCTCCTGCAAACTATGGAATTGAGGAGCATTGAAGCTGTCGAGGAAGACCAAACAGATAGAAAGAAGAACATTCCTGGATTGCTATAATCCCTCCATTCCTAGCACTTAAAAAATCATTTTATTAGTCCAGTGCTGGTGGCTCATGCCTGTAATCCTAGCTACTTCAGAGACAAAGATCTGAAGATTGTGGTTTGATATCAGCCTGGGGAAGTTAAGTCCATGAGACTCTTATCTCAGAACAAACTACTCAGAAAAAGCTGGAAGTGGAGCTGTGGCTCAAGTGGTAGAGCCATGAGAGAGAGAGAGAGAGAAGAAAAACAAAAGCTCAGGGACAGCATCTAGACCTTTAGTTCAAGCTCCAAGACTGGTGAAGCGCGTGCACATGTGCACACGCATCACACACAACACACACACACACACACACACAATCTTCTTCTACAAGCTATTTGGGAGACAGAGATAGAAGAATGGAGGTTCAAGGCCAGCCCAAGCAAAAAGAAACAATCCTCTTAGAGAGGAGCTACAATCAGGAACCAGACTACAGCACCTCAAAACTGGAAGGGACCCTAAAGATGGCATGGGTCAACCACCTCATAATCAGAAAGCATTGCTTAAAAAGATTCTATAACCTGCAAAGACCACACAGCAAGTCACTGATAGATATCCATGAGGACCTGGACCCTCTGCCTCAACCCAGCCTTCTGCCTCACACCATTGATCTTCCTTAGTCAAGATGGAGTCCCAGATGCCTGGGGATGACCAAAATGATGTTCTCAGACTCACCATTGCCTAGGCCATGGCTGGCAGACCTGCTCCCATTACAACTGTAACAGGGAGGCTCCCCAGGTTTCCCTGATGTTAGAGTAGGAATGACACCTTCAGTTACTCACGTGACCTTCCTGGGACTCAGGTTTTCATCAGAAAAATGGGAAAAATCACTCCACCTAACTAATCTAAGAAATGATGAGACGTGTGTGTGTGTGTGTGTGTGTGTGTGTGTGTGTGTGTATGCACCAGTTCTGGAGCTTGAACTTAGGGCCTGGAAACTGTGACTGAGCCTTTTTCTCAAGGCTAGCACTCTACCACTTGAGCCACAGTGCCACTTCTGTTTTGTTTTGTTTTTGTAGTTTAGTGGAGATAGGATTCTCACAGACTTCCCTTCTTAGGCTGGCTTCAAACTGTGATCCTCCTGAACAGCTAGGATTACAGGTATAAGCCACCAGCACTTGACTAGATTTTTTGTGTGTGTTCTTTCTTTTTTTGTTGTTTGTTTGCTTGCTTATTTTTAAGAATTATAAGATAAAATAGGCTCAAACAAGCCTTATAAGCCTGACATAGTGCTGACTACTCGTAATCCCAGCACTTGGGAGGCTGGGAGGTAGAGGCAGGAGAATAGTAAGTTTGAGGCCAACCTGGGGTTAATATAGTGAGTTCAAGGACAGCCTGAGCAAGAATGACGCCCTATCTCCGCACCAAAACCCCCAATCCAAAACCAGCCGAACAAAAACACTTTGTAAGCCGTTGTCAGGGTCATCTGAACATTTTAGTGGCAAAAGGGTCAGAAAAAGAAGCTCTAAGCCGAGCCCCTCAGCATTAGTGAGTGGCCATTGTCCTTGGGAAACCACTTTGAACACTGTTTTGCCTGGAATCCTTTAGTCTCCCCAGAACAAAGCTATCAGCTTCCCTTTGAGGTGCCCAGCCCCCAAGCTCCAAGGCCTTGAGTTATCACAAATCTAGTGGAGCCTCTGAGTATCCTGGGGTCAGGAGGCAAAGAGAGGAGGAGGTGGCAGCAAGGAGACTCAGCTGGGACCCACATTCACTCACCTCAGCCTCCGGGAGTTCAGGAAAGGCCACTTTGAGGTACTGCAAACGGGCTGCACGAAGGGCATTGAACCAGTCTACTATCTCCTGTCAGGAGAAATGCAAAGGACACAGACAGCCAGTGAGGTGGGGAGAAGGTCTGAGCCTGGTGGCAGGGTGAGAGTTATCCCTTATGAGGCAAACCCCAGGACAAAAAACAAAAGCTCAGAACTGTAGAATAGTAGGTGTGCTTGACCTAAGGAAGAGAAAGGGAAATGGTTTCATTCTTGTGAAACTGTATTCAAGTGAGTTTCTCAACCACCGAGTTACATCCGAGCCCAGTACTGCAGCTCTTTGAACAAGTCTTTCAACCTCCCAGTTCCAATTCTGAGGAGCTGAGTCCACCCTTTGAATCATCTTGTCCTGTCCAGCTTCTCCAGCCCTGGAAGGGCAGGGGGGTCATGTTAGCAAATAGATGAGTTTCATAAAAGCAGGTTTTGGCCTCAGCAAGTGCCCAAAATTCACCAAAATGAACCTGTAGGTACTGATATCAATGGTTCACCCCTGTAATCCCAGCTACTCAGGAGGCTGAGATCTGATGATCATAGTTTGAAGCCAGCCCAGGCAGAAAGTCCATGAGATTCTCATCTCCAATTAACCACCAAAAAGCCAGAAGTGGAGCTGTGGCTCAAGTGGTACAGCACTAGAATTGAGAAAAACAAACAAACTCAGAGACAGCTTCCAGGCTCTGAGTTCAAGCCCTAGGGCTGGCACAAAAACCAAATAACTAGTGAAATCTGCAGGATGAGTAGAATGTTGTAAGTAAAAGGTGAAGGTGTGGGAAATTTGGGAGAGATGGAGGAAGTGAGAATGGAATGGGTTGAGTGGATTGTAGTGGTAGTGAACGGAAGAAACTAAGGTGAAAGAACTTAAGCTAGCAGAGAGGACTTCTTAACTGTGCATGCTCCCACACAGTTGTTGAGGCTAGCCTGAGCTATAAGGTGAGAACATGTCTCAAATAACAAATAAGCTAGACAAAAACAAAACAGAAAGACTCTTTCTGGACCTCAGGCACTAAGTGAATGAGGCAAACCCAGAAAAGATGGATCCAACATTTTGCTTTACAAGGTCTCTCAAATTACAGGCTGGGGGGGGGGGGCAAATCCAATTGGCATTCATATTTATTTGACTCTTTAAAAAAATTGGAGGAGGGGCTGGGAATATGGTCTAGTGGCAAGAGTGCTTGCCTTGTATACATGAAAGTCCTAGGTTCGATTCCTCAGCTCCACATACATATATGGAAAAGGCCAGAAGCAGCTCTGTGACTCAAGTTGGCAGAGTGCTAGCCTTGAGCAAAAAGAAGCCAGGGACAGTGCTCAGGCCCTGAGTTCAAGCCCCAGGACTGGCCCCCCCGCCAAAAAAAAAATTGGAGGAGCTGGGAATGTAGCTTAGTGGTAGAGTGCTTGCCTAGCATGCATGAAGCCCTGGGTTCAATTCCTCAGTAACACATAAACAGAAAGAGCCAGAAGTGGTACTGTGGCTCAAGTGGTAGAACGCTAGCCTTGAGCAAAAGAAGCTCAGGACACACACAATTTGCCTTTGGCTCACACATGTACTCCTAGCTATTCAGGAGGCTGAGATCTGAGGACCATGGTTCAAAGCCAGCCCAGGCAGGAAAAGTCCCTGACACTCTTATCTCCAATGAAACACCAAAAAGCTAGAAGTAAAGCTGTGGCTCAAGTGGTACAGTGCTAGGCTTGAGCCCAAAAGCTTAGGAACAGAGCCCATGACCATTCAGATAAGCCCTAGTACCAACACACACACACACACACACACACACACACACACACACACACACACACACAGAGTGCCTCTAAGAAGTTAGGGGGCAACATCTTCAAATTCTTGTTTTAAAAGGAAACTGCATCTCAATCATCAAGGCTGCAACATTTGGGCCTGTAAAAATCACAATGAATTTGAATCAAGAGATTTGGACTTCCTCACTAATCAATATCCTAACTATGAATGGATCTGCAAGATGATAAATAATGAGACTAAGAGGGAAATAGAGAAAGAGGGAGGGAGGGAAGGAAGGAAGGAGGGAAACTAATTTTGAAATATCCCCAAAAGAAACCTATATATTTTTAGTTATCTTAGGTATGATTATCAAGTGCTGTGTCTATGTAATGCAGGTATTTGTTTTAAATAATATTTTTATTTTTATCCAATCTGACAGTTCATTTAATTTAAATTTACTATGAATTATGATTAGTGAAATAAAGCTTTCTTTTCTTTTTTGTGACAATCCTGGGGCTTGAACTCAGGGCTTGGGCAATGAGCTTTTGTGCTCAAGGCTAGTGCTCTACCATCTGAACCACAGCTCTACTTCCAGCTTTTTTGACAGGTTGGATATTCCTGCCCAGGCTGGCTTTGAAGCGCAATTCTCAGATCTCAGTCTCCTTAATAGCTAGAATTACACATGTGAGCCACTAACCCCCAGCTTTTTTTTTTTCTTGTTTGAGTCAGTCTCAATATGTAATCCTAGCTAGTGTGAAACTCTTGCTCCTCCTACCTCAGGTCCCCAAGTGCTGGGACTGTATATCCTTGGCTCAAGTGATTATTTTTCATCTTACATCAGTTTCCTGATTATCATTCTTTACCTTTGATTGTTGTTTTTCCTATTTTCTTACTCTCTAAGTTTGAATAAGGTTTAAATTTCTGCTGGTAAGTAAATTAATTCCTTGTATGGGAGTGTTTATCCCTAATACTTTAACATAAATTTTTTTTATTTCCAATAGCCATTTTTGTTGGCTCAAGAAAAAAAAGAATAAGAGTTTTAACAAGTTTTACACACTGCACAGTCTTTCTAAGCCCTTGATATGATTGTCATTTCAATCAAAATTTAAAAAAGCTCAGGGACACACGTGTGCCCAGGCCCTGAGTTTAAGGCCCAGGACTGGCAGGTTTTTTTTTGTTGTTGTTCCAATCGTCCATGCAGGCTTTCCTGTCTATGCAGGACACCAACCCAGCTTTCATGCTAGTCTACTTTACTTTTAAATTACCTTATATCCGAGCCCACTTGTAAACTATGAGGATTGCGGTTTGAGGCCAGCTGGAGCAAAAAGTGTTTTCAAGACCTCATCTCAATCAGTAAAAAGGTGGGCACAATAATGTACCTGTTATCCAGCTATGTAAGAAGCAGAAATAAGAGGATCACAATCTGAGTAAATGCAAAACCCTATCTGAAAAGTAACTCTAGCAAATAGGGATGGAAGTAAGACACGTGATTAAAGTAGTACAGTACCTTCCTAAGTGAGCACAAAGTCCTAGATTCAAACTCTAGTAGCATACACACACACACACACACACACACACACACACACACACACACACACACACACCTATTCGACTCCTCCAGGCACATTTTCAGCTCTTCATTGATGTTCATCTACCCTAAAGGCAAGCATGGCTGGGCACCAAAGGAAAGGGGAGAAGTGGCAGCTTCCACAACTAGGAAAATGGGAGGAGCAGGTTACACGAATGTCTGAGGAGACTCAGCAAAGTCATGGCAGTGACTGGCTGACATGAAGGGATTGCTCGAAGTGTCTAGCCAATTGGCAGATACTCCAGACTCCACAAACAGAGAACCAGGGATCCCTTCTACATCTCTCAGACTACCCAACTCCTAAGATTTTGGTAAAGCCAATCAAGGAAACTGAGAAAGCTAACTGCTTTTAGAATTCTTACTAATCTTGGAAATGAGGCTTTTCAATGTAAAGAACAAAGGGGTGTGACATCACTTGACCCTTGGGATTACAGAATAACTTGCCCCTGTTAGAAAGAGTGTATTCTCTCCCTTTCTCCTTTTCTTTCTCTCCCTTTCATTTTCTTGTCCTTTCTTCCCCTTTTCCTCTCTGTCTCTCTCTCCTCTTAGACACACACACACACACACACACACACACACACACACACACACACACACACACACACTCCTCCTGATTCCTCTCTCTCTCTCATAGACCATACTACTTCTGGCCCTTGAAATAAATACTACATGCCTTTTCTGTCTGGGCCCTTAAAGCCAGAGTGTAGCAGATTTGTAACAGTTACCAATGCTTAAGCAGAAACTTTTTGCTCTGAAAAGCTTCTTCTGCAAACCCTTCCCTCTGTATTATTTGTTTGGAAAGCCTTTTTTCTTTTTTCTTTCTTTTTTGTTGGCAGGTCCCAAGGCTTGATCTCTGGACCTGGGTACTGTCCCTGGGCAGCTTTTGCTCAAGGCTAGAACTCTACCACTTGAGTCACAGCACCACTTCCAGCTTTTTCTGTGATTTAATTGGAGATAAGTCTCACAGACTTTCCTGCCTAGGCTGGCTTTGAACTGCGAGCCTCATATCTCAGCCTCCTGAGTAGCTAGGATTACAAGTATGAGCCACTGGTGCCTAGTTTGGAAAGCCTTTTTTCCATTTACACACACCCCTATAGGTCGCTTGCCTATCTCTGTGTCTCCAGAGTGCCAACCACTGTCATCAATGTCATCAACAGAGCCTATTCTTCCACCTTCCTCATGGCCCACAACTCTGCCCCATTCACTGCCACTGTCCCCAGAACTTTTACACATTACAGAGGCTCAAGAAAGATTTGTTAAAAGACCGAATTCATCCATCAGTAAATAATACAGATGTGCAATCGGCCATAAGATGCCCTTTACATCACTGCTATAATCACATTTCCCACGCATGGCTCCAGGTTGCTAGGCGCTACAGTCCATAGACAAGCACACAGAATCTGCAGGGAAGAGACTACCCAGGAGCACAGCTGACTGCAGCAGCCAGGGCTCCAGATGTCTGCTCTTCAGATCTTTGCTCATCAGACTACACCACCAGGCACTCTGCTCAAACCCAGGAGGAAGGAAGCAAGGAGGCTGCTGTCAGGGTAACCTGTGTCATCACCCCGGTATGAGCAACCATTGGGAAGGCCCAGTCCCTGTATCTGGGGCTTGACTTTTGGTGTCAGGGTTGTCCCGCCAGCAGGGACATGTAAGGTGGTAATATCTGTGCAGAACTGAGGAGCCGCTGACTGTGGGACATGAGGAAATGTACAATGGGGTGGCAAGCTGAGCCTGCCAAGTCCCAGGTGCCAGACTGAGGGCTTACTTTCCCACGTTCATGATATACAAACAGGTTCCGGATGTGGCCTTCTTTCCTGTAGGTGATCTGCAGCCCATGTGGGTGCCCTATTTTCTCTGTCTGGAAGGTGGCATTCAAATCCTTGATGCTGATGACTGCTTTGGGGCCTTTACTCTGAAGGAGAGAAAGAGGCTTGTCAGATGCTCACACTCAGCACTGTGACTTACCTCCTCATCAAGATCCCACACACTTAAAAAAAAATAAATCTGGGTTTTGAAGCCCAGGGCCTTGCACTTGCCCAGCAGGTATTCTACCACTTGAGCCATACCTCCAGCCCCAACCAAAACTCAGCCTGGGCAGGAAAGGCCATGAGACTCTTATCTTCAATTTACCACCAAAAATCCAGAAGTGGGTGTGGCTACAGTGGTAGAGCACTAGCGTTGCACATAAAAGCTCAGAGACAGCACCTAGGCCCTGAGTTCAAGTCCCAGACACACGCACAATAATAATAATAATAATAATAATAATAATAATTTACAGCAAATGTCTATAACCCCAGAACTTGGGGAGGGCTGAAGCAGTAAGATTGAGAGTTCAAAGCCAGCCCTAGCTACATAGTGAGACCCTGTCTCAAAACAGCAGCAACCAAAAGATATTACTAGTAGATTACACAATGATCACACACACACATACACACACACACACACACACACACACACACACACACACCATGCCCCTGCATCCTGCAGGGTATCTCTGGCATAAGTTTGATCTTTGTCTTTCTAGATTCCCTTCATATTTGTACTCATAAAAATATATCTATGAGCAAAGGTATAGAATTGTCTTATGTGTTTTTGTTTGATTTTTGTTTTGAGATGCTAGGTGAACAAGTAGGCTGAGTAAGTAGGAGGCCCTGAGTTAAAACCCTGGTACTGGCACAGAAAAAACAAAGTGTTTGGAGGTTCTCTTGAATGTGCTCAGCAAGTACTCTACCACTAAGCCATGTCCTGGTGCTTGGTTTGTTTTGTATATATGTTCCTAACTGCATTATTTATGACAGCCAAAATTTGTGTGTGTGTGGGAATGCCATACACACATACAGTGGAATACTATTCTGCAGTAAAAGTAAGTGACATGTTCGAAACGTGTTAAAATGTGAATGGATGCTGAAGAGTTCAGGTGCAGTGACAGAAGTCTATTACAAAAGGCTCATGTTATATGATTCGGCTTATATTTACAAGAATGTCCCAGCGTGGCAGCCACCTGACCAAGCCCAGGGTTCAGGGAGAAAGCACTCTCCTACCGGCCTCTTACCTCTTCCTTGGTGTAGTACTTCAGGAGGCCTTCTCTGGCCAGAAGGACAAACCTCCTCCTCAGGAACTGAGCATTGTCCCTTCCCCGCTTCCACAGGATTCCTTCACGGTTACCTTAAGCCACCCAGGAGGACAAGGAGTGAACACACATGACCTCAGATGAACACTCAGCCAACGGACCCACCGGGGCTTAAGGGGAAGAAAGAGCCCTCCATGTTGCCCAAACTGTGCTATTTCAGCTACAAGACACAAGGGTCCTGTCTGAAGCTGACTCTGTGATGCCTTATTTCAGCCTCACTTTTCCCATGGTGCAAAATCTTTCTTCTTTGGTCTTGTTACAAGACACAAAAAGCTCTTAAAAAGCCTAAGTCTGCTGGGCACTGGTAGCTTATGCCTGTAATCTTAGCTACTCAGGAAGCTGATCTCTGAGGATATTAGTTCAAAGCCAGCTGAGGCAGGAAAGTCTGTGAGACTCTTTATCTCCAGTTAACTACCAAAAAGCCAATAGTGGAGCTGTGGGTCAAATGGCAGAGACTACTAGCCTTGAGCACAGAAGCTCAGGGACAACACTTATGCCTTTAGTTCAAGCCCAAGGATAGGCACAAAGGGGAAAAAAAGGCTAAATCCTGGTCATCGTGCTTATAATCTTAGCTATTCAGAAGGCTGAAACCTGGAGGATCACAGTTCAAAGACAACCGGGGCAGCAAAGTATGAAAAACTTCATCTCCAATTAACCAGAAAAATGCCAGACTGGAGGTGTGGCTCAATCAGTAAAGAAACAGGGTGATCAAGAAATCTGAGTGAGAGTGCAAAGCCCTGAGTTTGAGCCCCAGTATGAGAGAGAGAGAAAGAGAGAGAGAGAGAGAGAGAGAGAGAGAGAGAGAGAGAGAGAGAGAGAGAGAGACAGAGAAACAGAGAGACTATGTGGGAGGCAGAGGTAGGAAGATTGAAACCTGAGACCCCCTTGACAAAAGCATTAGACCCTATCTGGAAAAACTAACTGAAAAGGACTGTAGTCATGGCTTAAGTGATAGAACCCTTGCCTAGCAAGTTCAAGGCCTTGTTAACTCATAAGAAACTGGACTGATTCCCAAAAAGTTCTTAAATACATACAGTCTTGCCCAACTTTACATTGACACCAGACTATTATTATATTGAGAATGAAGCCGAGAGAGTATGGGAGGCTCACACCTGTAATCCTAGCTGCTCAGGAGGGTGAGATCTAAAGATCATGGTTTGAAGCCAGCCCTGGCAGGAAAGCCTATGAGACTCCTATCTCCAATTAACCAGCAAAAAGCCAGAATTGGAGCTGTGGTTCAAGTGGTAGAACACTAGCCATGAGCAAGAGAGCTCATGACAGCACCCAGGCCCTGAGTTCAAGCCCCAGGATCAGCACACACACACACACACACACACACACACACCCCAAAAAGAAAGTTTGGAAATGAGTGGCCTTGAGGCACCTGCTGGTTTAAAGAATGATTTGAGATCCTAGTAGTCAGGAGAATTGAGTATTGGCTGCTGCTGGTGCTCCAGGAATAGCTCTAAGCCCCCTGTTCTCTCAGTGTCAGCTTGGATTCAGGCATTGACCTGTTCATGAAGCTGTTCCCCACAACAGGGCAAAGAGGGAGGTGGAAATCCAGCCTCGGCTCCTCACCAAGCACCCGGCTCCCCCAGTACTTACATTAGCAAGGAGCAGAGATGCTGTTCTAATCCGTCTGCCAGTGGGGGAGGCCTCCCAGTTCACACCAGGCCTTGCTAGGACTTAGCACACACGTGCTTCTCTACAGCCAGACCAGAAAACCCTACATGTGCATGGACCTGGGGTTTCCAGGCAGAGGAACCCACACCTTGGCTTCTGAGGGTGAAGCCACAGAGGCAGGCATCTCTCGGGTGAAACTTTCTCCTTACTTCATGAATTTGCTCTCTAGGGCTCATTAGAACACAAATCTCAAAAAAAGAAAAAGAAAATAACTTTACCTGGCATAGAGATGGGTTTCCCATTAGCCATAAACTCCTGTCTCTCATACTTAGCTCGAATCCACTGTTCCTTTAAGACCCTAAGAAGAGAGGAGCTTTGGTCAGCTTTGTGTCTGCTGGAGTCTCTTCCCACAGCTGAGGGCAGGAACATCATAGTAGCTGCCTGGCTGCTGCCTGGGAGGGACGGAGGGACAGAGGGACGGGAACCCTGTCTTTCTTTTTTTTTTTTTTTTTTTTGGCCAGTCGTGGGCCTTGGACTCAGGGCCTGAGCACTGTCCCTGGCTTCTTCCCGCTCAAGGCTAGCACTCTGCCACTTGAGCCACAGCGCCGCTTCTGGCCGTTTTCTGTATATGTGGTGCTGGGGAATCGAACGTAGGGCCTTGTGTATCCGAGGCAGGCACTCTTGCCACTAGGCTATATCCCCAGCCCCGGAACCCTGTCTTTCTCAGCCTCAGGAATGTTTACATTGGATGCTGGGTAGTTCTTTCTTATGGGGAACTGTCCTGTGCTTTGTAGAATGTGGAACACTATTTCTGGCCTCTTTACTAGTTCACAGTAACACCTAACATCCATGTGTGATACTAAGAATATCTTCACACATTATCAAATATCTCCTGCAAAGAAATTTTTCTCCCTGTGGGTTCTCTGAGAATCTTAGGTTATTTTAACACCAGTCTTAGCCTTCTAGGTCACTGAGGAAGGAACCAGCAACCCTGGACTCCTACATCACCTCCTCCTACTGCATATGCATAAACTTGAGTTAGGACAGTCCAAGAGCCTCTTCCTGGGACTGCTCATGAACCCAGGGATTGCTCTACTGAACAGAACTGTAGTCCTGAGGCCTGACCACTTAGGATCTGATCTCAGTCTATCAATTGATCCACTGTGGAACCAAGAGCTAGTTACTTAACTCCTTCAAATTTTGGACATACAGGGCTGGGAATGTGGCCTAGTGGTAGAGTGCTTGCCTAGCATGCATGAAGCCCTGGGTTTGATTCCTCAGTACCACATAAACAGGAAAAGCTAGGTGTGGTGTGGTGACCCAAGTGGTAGAGTACTAGCCTTGAGCAAAAGTAGCTCAGTGACAGTGTCCAGGCCCTGGGTTCAAGCCCCAGGATTGGCAAAAAAAAAAAAAAAGGACATTCAACAGCAACACTATAGCAGCCTACATCACAGTACTTGAGAGGATTTGATGCATGTAAAGGGCCTAGCACTGTGTGGGTGTTTAAAGCCATCCACAACTCCTGATGAAAAACCATGCAACCAAGAGCAGACTTATTTTAATTGTTTGGTAGCCTCTTACATTTCCCAGGTACAGGTTCCAAGGCTTGCATGCCCTTACTCCTTGAGCACAGGAATGATCAAGAGTGAAGTATTGGCCTAAACTGGTCATCTAGAGGTCTAGTCTTCCCTGGGCCCTATGAGCTGAAAGGACTAAATCTGGAGCAGAGACTGACTGGAAGCCATCCCCGGGGGTCCTTTCTGGAAAGTTCGGTTGTAGATTGGTGCCTGGAAGCAACCTTGTTGGCAGTAGCAGGAAGAAAGTCTGGCAGGGATGGAACATGCAGGGATGAGGGCCAGAGAGTGAGACTCTTGGTTTGGCTCTTTCTGAGAGTGATTCCTCGTCTGTCCTTTGATGGTCTGGTTCCCCAGAACCCAAATTCTCCTTGTACTTGAGCCAGCTCAAATTATCTATCTGTCTGTCTATCTATCTATCTATCTATCTATCTATCTATCTATCTATCTATCCTCAGCTGTAGTGGGGTTTGAATTCGAGACCTTGTGCTTGCTAGACAGGTGTTCAACCACTTAGGTCACACCTTTGGCCCTTTTTCATTAGTTATTTCTTGCATAGGGTCTGATGTTTTTGCCCAGGACAGCCTCATTCATGCTCCTTCTACTTATAGATTCCCTGTAGCTGGATAATTGGTGTGAGACATTTTTGTACCCACTTGTTGTTTTTTATTGGTTGAGATCAGGTCTTGTTAACTTTTTGCAGAGGATTCTCCCAATCTCACCACCTGAGTAGTTGTAATTACAGCCATGAATCACCATGCCCAGCCTTAATTCTCTACCATTAGGATCACAGGGTTTCTGTCACTTGTTATCAAGAGTCTTTCCTGATCTAGGGCTGTTGGCTCATATGTATAATCCTAGCTACTCAGGAAGCTGAGATCTGAGGGCTCCTGTTCAAGGCCAGCCCTGACATAAAAGTTCTTGAGATCCCATCCCTAATTAACCAGCAAAACTCCAGAAGTGAAGATATTGCTCAAGTGGTACCAGCTTTGAACAAATATATCCAAGTGCAAGTTTGAAGCCCTGAGTTCAAGTCTTAGTATCTCCCCTTCCCCGCCTCCAAAAAAAAAAACAACCCGAACCCTGGTCTTCTGCATGCAAAATTGTGCTTTCCCTGCTACTCCACCTTCTATTAGTAGTTTTTGGGGCTGTCTATGTGTTAAGAAATTACAGAACTGCCAGGTCTAGTTATATAGTTTGTGCGCTGTCCATAAGGGTATGATCAGGGATCTGCAGCTCAACTTGATAGAACAGCTCTAAACCAACACTCAGAAACTGATCCTGCTAAGCTACCAGTGCTTCTGTCCTCTTCAGGCTATGAGAACATCAGAGGCAGGAAAAGAGATCATTGAGAAAACTCTCCACTTCACAGCTGTGGAAACCATGGTCCAGAGAAGGGGAGGGACACCAGGACAAGAGAAATGGAGAGGCTGTGTCCTCCACAACTGTACCAAATGCTTTCTTGGATCTCATTATTGATGAGGCCACAGAAAAGCCCACCCCAGACAAAGGCCCCAGGGATGAGTGAGAGGTGAACAGGGAACCAGGAAGACCCCTCCCCCAGCTTTTAAAGAATCAGCCACTTACAGGCAGTCATTGGCCTGGGGGATGTAGTAGAATGCTGGAACTCTGGCTTCGAACTTGGCTTTCACAAGGAAGTTCCCGTTGTGGATCATAAACTGCAAGACAGCAACAATTTGGAGGTAATATTAAAACTTGAAGGAAAAAAATGAAATGAAACCATGGTCTACACGGAAGGTCATGGGTTCACTAGCTGGGAAGCTGGGTCAGGAGAAACTGCCTCCAGGATGACACTCCTCACACTGGGAAGTCCCAGGCTGGAACAGCACTCATACTTCCTATAGAAACAGCGCATTATCATTCTTACACATGACTTCATTGGAGCCTCTCACCATTTAACATTACCATCTACATTTGAGAGGTGAGGAAATGGAGGCTCATAAAGGTTAGGTTTGCACAAAACAACACAGCAAAAGCAGCAAGTTGGGATTTGAACCCAGAGCCATCTGGCTCAAAAGCTCATGCTCCTTCTCCTACTCTCTTAACAGATAGCCAGGATCTCTGCAACCCTGAAAGTGTGCAGGCGTCCCAGGTAGCTGGAGGAGAAAAGAAGCAGCTGCTGCCCCTATAGAGAAAATAGCGGTCAGGAAGGGTCACTGGCCCAGAAGCTGATATGACCCCTGTGATATGTGACATAACATCTGGCAATGGCGTATCTGAGGTGAGAGCAGGATTCAGGAGAAACTCCAGGGTTGCACTGTGTCCTTGGGCACAGTGAATCCTACTCTCCTCTTCCCCAAGGGAGGCAGAGGGCTAGAATGTGGCATATGATATGCACCAACTTTGGGCCCCAACGTGGACCACGTTCTAACTCTGCCATTAATGTGATGAGTGATCCTTGGGATCTCATGTGTACAAATGATTCCAGGGAGGAGGAGGAGGAAGTGTCACACAGGGAGTTGGGTGGGCTGGTTGGCGGTTTCTTCACACAATGGAATGTTAAGCGCCAGAGGGGCAGCCATTGCACCATATCCCTACTCTCTCCCAGCACCCACCATATAGGACTGTGTGTGTAGACTGAACAAATAAATCATCCAGAGGTGTCTGGCTTAGAATGAGTGCTCAGTGATGTCACTGGCTTCTCTAGTCCAGCAGCAGAGTGTACAACTGCATGCTCTCTGAAATCTTTCTGCCCCAGATGATAAGATTGTGTTAGGATCACCATGGAGGAGCTGAAGCTTCTTCATGCCAACAGGCAGGAGAGTAGAGTGGGCCTGCCTGATTCCTGACTAGGGGAAGGAGCAAGGGTTAGAGACTATGAATCAGAGCATTTCTCTTTCACCAGTCCAGAACCTCTACTAATGATGAGAGCAACTTTTATTTGCTTACATTGTGTCTAGGCTGAGCCTGCATTTTAACCCTAAGGGCAGCCCAGTGAAAGGGTGGTAGTTCATCCATAATACAGATGTGGAAACAAAGTGTCCAATTAGAATTAAATAGCCTAAGGCCTCACCCTTGCCAGGCAGAGGCTGTACTATTTGTGTCACACCTCTACCCCTGGAAGCTTGTAAGTGAGCCAATAATGCTGACTCTGGGTTTGAACTCAGAGCCTCTGTCTAAGCTGCCATCTACTAGGCTGTGTTTTCTCTCATTTGTCATGAATGGCCCCTCTCTGTGGCTTCCTCCCCTGTGGAATATGTGCGCCTTCCCTGAGCCTGCACTCCCGCTCTTGGCTTCCAAGTTCTCCACGTGCGCTCGCTCCTTCCTACCTCTACAATATCGTCATCCCAGAAGTCAAGTCTCACGGATTTAACCTTGCTGATGTCGGGGAAGTTGCGGTGCACGCCCGAGCAGTGGAGACAGATGAAGACGCCCAGTTTGTAGGAGGCCCAGTCGGGATCTGCAGGGCGGGAGCGCAGGAGTGCAGCTGAAGGCAACAGGAAGGGGACCGGGGACTGGGATAGGCAGGGCCTGACAGTTTGGATCCCAGGGCGGTGTGGAACCGCCCTCTCTCTCCCCACCTTGAACAACTAAATTGCCGGCCTGAAACTTCTGGTCAGCTTGGGACATGGAAGCCACAGAACCGAAGGGGAACCGAGAGAAAAGTAAGGGAGGGACCGGCTTGGGGGCGGGGGGGGGGCGTGTCGGCAGGGAGCCACAAGTGGGGAGGCCTGGATCAAGACCCTCCAATGTCCTTGGGGTCAGTGCGCTTGAGTGGGGAGCCGAGGAGAAGAGGCTGGCGGGATCCTTAGGAGAGCCAGGAGTCCTGGACCCCCTCTCAGAGTACTGGGTCTGGATCGGAGGGTGTGGGAAGTGCGGTAGTCCCCGGGAGGTTGAGAGAGCGGTAGGGGAAATGAGCCGGACACCCCGGCTGGCTCCTGGACCCGGCCTTGGGGTCTCAGGGTCAGTGAGTGGGGGTGCGGTTCAGGATCTAAGTGGGCGGAGTCCAGGCACGAGTGGGTCCCGCAAGGACGCGCCCGGGGAGGAATGCGGCGAGCCCGGGCTGGTGGGCGTCCTGGGCTGCACCTGCCCCGCGCCCCGAGTCCTTACCCGCCGCCCCGCAGTCGGCGCAGTGCGCATTGCCAGTGCCGGCCGCCTGCAGCAGCTCCAGCAGTCGCTTCTTGTTCCGCTCTCGGTCGCCCATGGCCGGCCCGGGGGGCGGGGGGGGGCGGTTAACGGGGCTTAGCCCGGCTGCCTCCCGGCCAGCGGCCACCCATGGCGGTGCACTTTCCTCCGGACCAGGCAGAGAATCCAGCCTACCTGGCCGCCTGCCCCGCGCCAACTGCGGCAGACCACGCCCTCACTGCGGCAGACCACGCCCCCATGATGAAGCCATGCCCCTGGCTACTCCGCCCAGCCAGTAACCGCGCCCCCCATGACCTCTAGTTCCGCCTCCGGGCCTCTTGCCACGCCCCTGCCTCTTTCCGTCCAGCGACTGGCCACGCCCCTAGGATCCCTAGCGCCGTCCCCAGGGTCCCCCATCCTTGGCCATCCTCCCCAAGGCTTGTCCGGCAGCCCTGTCGCAGGAAGTATTGCAGGGTGCGGTGCGAATCCTGGTCTAGACCTTGGTGCCAGAGACTCACACCTGTAATCCTAGTTCCTCAGGAGGCTAAGATCTAAGGACCAAGTTCAAGGCCAGCCTGAGCAGACAAGACCAATAAGATGCTTATCTCCAGTAAAGCGCAAACAAAAACCAACCAACAAACAAAAAAAGCCAGAAGTGGAGGTATGGCTCAAGTGGTAGAGTGCTAGCTAGCCTTGAAGGAAAAAAAAAAAAAAAAAGCTCTGCAACAGCGACGAGTTCAAGCCCTAGGACTGGCACCAAAATAAATAATCCTGGTCTTCCAGATGATAGCTTGCAAGAACATGGACAACCTATACAGAACCTAGTTTTCATCTGTGTAAAAGGATTCAGGACAAGTCCGGACCTCTGTTCCTTGGGAAAATATAAACAGGCTCTAACTTTTGTTAAAACCTTCTACCGGTGTGTATAGATATCCAAATGCCACTTCCCCCAAAGCTTTGCTTGCTACCCCATCTCCAGCAATCCTTCTAGACCCTACTCTGCTCCTTGGTGGAATTCAAGGATCCTTTCTGGCCCTGAGTACTTTTATCCACCTGCACCCTCTGCCCCCAAGCACACACACCCACAGCTTTCACTCTAGAGTTCGAAGACAGCGAGTTTTATCCTTGTGTCCCTCACAGCTTCTAGAAAGAGCACCTGGACTTTTTTACAAGCCCAAAAAATGTTGTATGGCCATGTTCACCAGGAAGTGAACCAAAGTGGCCACAGCTGGGTACTTACTGTGACATTCCATCATGAGGCAGGCAAGGATCTGGTGGTCTTGAACTTGTCTTTAGTTTCCCTTATTATTAGTATCTTTTGTGTGTGTCAGTACTGTTTGAACTCAGCACCTGATCACTGTCCTTTAGATTTTATTTTTTTAAACTCTGTGTGTGTGTGCGAGCGCGCGTGCGAGCGTGCCTGTCTTAGAGCTTGAACTCAGTGCCTGGGTACTGTCCCCGAGCCTCTCTGTGCTCAAGGCTATGCTCTACCACTTTAGCCACAGCACCACTTCCAGTTTTTTCTGAGTAGTTAATTGGAAGTAAGAGTCTTGTGGACTTTCCTGCATGGACTGGCTTCCAATCTTCCTGAGGAGTTAGGATTATAGGCATGCACCACAGGTGCCTAGCAATGTTCCTTAGCTTTTTTGTTGAAGACTGGCACTACTCTGCCACTTTGAGGCACAGTTCAATTTCTGGCTCTGGTTTTTGGGTTTTTTTTTTTTACTTTTTATTCTATTTTATGGCCGGTCATGGGACTTAAACTCTGGGCCTGGGCACTCTCCCTGAGCAAGGCTAGCACTCTACCACTTGAGCTACAGTGCCACTTCCAGTTTTCTGGTGGTTAAATGAAAATAAGCGTCTCACAAACTTTCCTGGCTTGGCTGGCTTTGAACTGCTGTCCTCAGATATCAGGCTCCCCAGTAGCTAGGATTACAGGTGTCAGCCACTGACTGGTGCCTGGCAATTTCTAACATATATATATGTATATATATGTATATATATATATATACATTATATATATGCGTGCGCGCACACACACACACACACACACACACACACACACACGGGCTGGGAATGTGGCTTAGTGGTAGAGTGCTCGCCTAGCATGCATGAGCCTTGGGTTTGATTCCTGAGTACCACATACACTGAAAAAGCTGGAAGTGGTGCTGTGCCTCAAGTGGTAGAGGGCTAACCTTGAGCACAGAGAGGCTCAGGGACAAAGCCCAGGCCCTGAGTTCAAGCCCCAGGACTGGTACAAAAAAAAGTATATATAGTTAATTGGAGATAAATGTCTCACAGACTTGCCTGCACAAGCTGACCTCAAATCTCAATCCTCAGATCTCAGCCTCCTGAGTAGCTAGTATTATAGGTGTGAGCTATGGGCACCCAGCTTGCCTTCCCTTTTTGACAGCATCCTCAGTGACTCACAGGGTTCCTGGCACAGTTAGTTCTGTACATACTTATCATCTCTTGGGTATGTTTAATTGCTATCCTGATGGACTGAGCTTATGTTCTAACTACCTGCCTATGTTCTCTCTCTCTTTCTCTCTCTCTCTCTTTCTCTCTCTCCCTCTCTCTCCCTCCCTCTTTCTCTCTTCTCCACCACACTATGATATAATGAACTGAATCCAAGATTCCATGCACTCAGGATTTGGATACGGGCTCCATCACTTCCTAGCTGTTTGTCCTTGAACAAGTTCCTTCACTTTTCTGAGACGTGGCTCAGAGTTCTACCTAATAGGGATATTGAAATGGCACAGAAGGCCCTCAAAGCACAGCAGTCCATTTGCTTCCCCTACCCCTTGGTTCAGCACATGGGATTTCATCTGGAATGCTGTGTGTCATTTCTCATCATCCCGGGGTGGAGGAGGTCAAGCCACCAAGCCCAGAAGAGGAAGAGGAACATTCCTGAAGATAAGCATCCACAGGGGTCTTGACCATGTATGTCTTGGGTGGGGGGGGGGGTAGGGAATGAGGCCTAGCCCAGGAGCAGCCACAGAGGAAGCAGCAAGTGAGCCAGTTGGGGTCAAGGGCAAGAGGCTGTTTATTTAAACGAGCCCAGAGATGATTCATTTCCGCTGCTTTAGATGAAAAAAGGGGACAGAAATAAATCTCCCAGGAGGAAGATGGGAAAGGCAGCCTAAGGTATGAAGGCGGGGAGGTGAAGGGGAAAAAAGAGGGAACAAGCTGAGGATTTGTCTCTGTTCATTATCCAGGCAAAGTTGTGACCATGAGCCTGTTTTTTGGACTCCGGCCACCAACAATCTATGCTCCTTGGCTCCTCTGAGTTATGTTCTTCTGATGCTTTGACTCTTGACTCTCTTCCCCAGAGGCCTCACAAAGTCACCCAGAAAACACAGCATCTTGTTCCTGGAAAGGTTGAAAGGTCCCTTTGGTTTCCCTCTTCCTTTCCTGATTTTTGGAGGTTTCAATTTAACAGGTATCCCTCAGAGGGGAAAATAGTAAGTTCTCTGGCACTCTGTGATAAATTTCTTTCCATCCTTCTTTATTCTGGCCAAGGAAGAGGAATAATTCTTAACACTGAGAGTATTACAGGTAACTGCATACGTGGATGGGTTTGAGGTTCATGATTCCCTAGAGGACAGCAGGCAGAAGACCAGTTTTCAGGAGAGAAGACTGAACCTCAGAAGTCACAGAGTCAAAAAAGGGGAACATGGGACTAAATTATGTCTCCTGTTTTTGGGTCCCAAGGTATTTCATCAGATCCTCTCTGTTTGGTCCTCTCATGCTGAATTTTTTTTTTTTTTTTTTTTTTTTTTTTTTTTTTTTTTTTGTCATGGTGCTTGAACTCTGGGCCTGGGTGCTGTCCCTGAGCTCTTCAGCTCAAGGCTAGCACTCCACTATTTGAACCACAGTACCACTTCCGGTTTTCTGATGGTTAACTGGAGATAAGAGTCTCACAGACTTTCCTGCCCAGACTGGCTTTGAACCTTCATCCTCAGATCTCAGCCTCCTGAGTAGCTAGGATTACAGGCGTGAGCCACCAGTGCCTGGCTTGATTTCTTTGTTGTTGTTTACTTACGTGTGTGTGTATGTGTGTGTAAAGAGAAGAATTGATTATATACATACAAAATATATTGTGAAATATTTATCACAATCAAGTAACACATCTATTGCCACCAGAGCCCAGCCTTGTTCATCTTATAACTGAAAATTTACACCCTTTATTTTCATTATTTCTAGAACATTTTCATCACCCCAAACAGAAACGTTGTAGCCCACTCCTGAGTATGAGATATGACAAAAGCTGAGCTCAGTTTCTCTGTTCAGAAAGCCAGAAACTGGTTGCCATCTAGAGACATGGCTCAAATGAGTCATGAGTTCAATCCTCAGTACTGAAATGAATGAATGAATGAATGAATGAATGAATGAACGAATGAATGAGAAGCTGTACTAGGTATTTATACACAATGAGACCAAAAGAGGCTACTCTTAGGGAAGGAACACAGGGAGCAATGCCTCGGTGCCTCTGATCATATAAAATAATATTTATCCAAATGAACTCCAGGAAATGGAAACAAGAAGTTTTTTTTTTCTTTTTGTCTTGTTTATCTGTCTTTGGAGGGGTAACTAGGGGGACACAGAAGTGGAGGGACAAAGGGTGAACAAATGCAGTAGTAGTAATGATTAAACACTATGTTGAAAATGAACTATATAACTTGTGGGTGGGGATAGAAGGGAAAAACTGGGAGAAAGTGAGAGAAGGAGTGACATTGCCCCAAAAAGAAATGTGCTCACCACCTGACTTATGAAACAGTAACCCCACTGTACATTGTCTTTATAATAACAGTAGAAAAAATTTAATAATAATATAAAAGGGGGCTGGGAATATGGCCTAGTGGTAAAGTGCTCGCCTCGTATACATGAAGCCCTGGGTTCGATTCCTCAGCACCACATATATAGAAAAAGCCAGAAGTGGCGCTGTGGCCCAGGTGGCAGAGTGCTAGCCTTGAGCAAAAAGAAGCCAGGGACAGTGCTCAGGCCCTGAGTCCAAGGCCCAGGACTGACAACAAAAACAAAACAAATAAACAAATAATATAAAAAGAAGCTGCTCCCAAGGGAAGAGGCTGCCCTTCCCCAGGCAGAGGCTTAGCATGATGGTCCAGACTTGAGGGGCAGGGTGAGTTGAGGCAGCCTCTCTAGGGGGCTCGCTCCAGACAGGGAGGGTGAGGGAGAAGCCAGGGCCCCAAGACAGAATGTCTTCTGTAAATAAAGCTCCCAGTGGCCCTCAGTGCACAAACATCCATCTCAACCACTGCTTAGCCAAGTGGAGTGGATCGGAGCAAGGCTGGAAGACAGCCTTCCAGAACATTCCCAGGGACAGGCTCAGGCTCCCCAGGGAAGAGAGCATGACCCTTTTGTCAATTTAAATAATTATGTTTATTAGTTGTAGGTTAAAAAATATTTCTAGAGAATTTAGAAAATGTAATGCTGAAAAAAAAACAAAAAAGGAAACACCACACCCAACAAGGGTCCTTATTTACCCAGGGACCACAGCGGGTCAGGGTGCAAATGATTCCATTTGTTCTTCATCACAACGCTGCCCAATTTTATGTCTATTTTGCAGATAACTGTGGGTCAGAAAGATGTAGACACATGCATCCAAGGTCATATAACTGACATGAGGCATGCGGAGTGATGTCCATTCCTGAAGCTAGTTCATCCCTTTGTCTTGGGCCCTTCTCACCAACTCCTTAGGTTGAACCATATGAATAAACCTGACTTATGATAGCAATGTCATGCAATTCATCCTATGTTTTGAATAGTCCTAATACAATTATCATTAATTTTTTTAAAAAATTTTTTGCCAGTCCTGGGTCTTGGACTCAGGGCCTGAGCACTGTCCCTGGCTTCTTTTTGCTCAAGGATAGCATTCTATCACTTGAGCCACAGTGCCACTTCTGGGCATTTTCTATATATGTGGTACTGGGGAATCGAACCCAGGGCTTCATGTATAGGAGGCAAGCACTCTTGCCACTAGGCCATATTCCCAGCCCTCATTAATATTTTTGCAGGACTGAGGATATGGATCAGTGTTAAATGCCTGCCTAGAAAATCGGAGGCCTTGGGGCTGGGGATATAGCCTAGTGGCAAGAGTGCTTGCCTCATATACATGAAGCACTGGGTTCAATTCCCCAGCACCACATATACAGAAAACATCCAAAAGTGGTGCTGTGGCTCAAGTGGTAGAGTGCTAGCCTTGAGCAAAAAGAAGCCAGGGACAGTGCTCAGGCCCTGAGTCCAAGTCCCATGACTGGCAAAACAAAACAAAACAAAACAGAAAAAAGAAAATTGGAGGCCTCAAGTTCAACCCCTAGTATTGCTATTACTGGTGTGTGTGTGTGTGTGTGTGTGTGTGTGTGTGTGTGTGTGTGTGTGTGTGTGTAAGAAATCAGAGGCCTCTTTCTGTTCCTAGCGCAGCCATGGCTTGTGGTCCCCAGAAGCATCTGAAGTGGGTAGCTGCTCCCAAGCACTGGATGTTGGACAAGCTGACCGGTGTGTTTGCTCCTTGTCCATCCACTGGTCCCCACAAGCTGAGAGAATGTCTGCCTCTCATCATTTTCCTAAGGAACAGACTTAAGTATGCCTTGACAGGAGATGAAATCAAGAAAATCTGCATGCAGCATTTCATTAAGATTGATGGCAAAGTCAGACCTGATATCACCTACCCTGCTGGTTTTATGGATGTCATTAGCATTGACAAGGCTGGGGAGAATTTCCGTCTGATCTATGACACCAAGGGTCACTTTGCTGTTCTCTGCATTACACCTGAAGAGGCCAAGTACATGTTGTGCACCTCATCTGGTGACTCATGATGCTCGAACCATTCGCTACCCAGATCCCCTCATCAAGGTCAATGATGCCATTCAAATTGATTTGGAGACCGGCAAGATAACAGATTTCATCAATTTTGACACTGGTAACCTGTGTATGGTGACTTGGAGGTGCTAACTTGGGAAGAATTGGTGTGATTACCAACAGAGAGAGACATGTGGTTCATGTGAAAGATGCCAATGGCAACAGCTTTGTCACCCGACTTTCTAGCATCTTTGTTATTGGCAAAGGCAATGAACCATGGATTTCTCTTCCCCGAGGAAAGGGGATCTGCCTCACCATTACTGAAGAGAGGGACAAGAGGCTGGCAGCAAAACAGAGCAGTGGGTGATTTTCACTTACTGTCTGTATGTGCCATTGGAAATAAGAACCATGAAATGGCATCTATTACATCAGAAATACGAATCAAAGGATTTTTAAATAAAAATGATAATTGTGTGGGAAAAGAAGGAAATCAGAGGCAAGAATGCAGTTGGCAGTGAATTTACCTACACATTTCTATGTTGAATGTCACTTTATTTTCAATGACAGGATGCAGCTGAGAGCCCAAGGGACACTCCTGGAAAACATTGTCAAAGAATTGCTCATCTATTCTTAAATATTTAGGAAGCACTTACCATGTGCCAGGTACGTCTGTGAGTGCTGGGAGTATAGCTGTCTTTGTGGAGCTTACATACCATATGGGGAGATAGAAAATGAAAATACACAATACTGTGTAAGAGTGGCATGCTATCTGGACATAGGTGGTTCAAGCCTATAATTTTAGTACTTTGGAGGCTAAGATTTGAGTATTGTAGTTCGAAGCCAGCCTGGGCAGGAAAGTACCTGAGAATCTTATCTCCAATTAACCACCAGAAAACTGGAAGTAGAGCAATGTCTCAAGTGGTAGAGCACTAGCCTTGAGCAAAAGAGCTCAGAGACAGTGCTTAGGCCCTCAGTTCAAGCTCCATGACCAAAAGAAGAAAGGAAGAAGAAGCTTAGAGACAGCAATCAGGCCCTGAGTTCAAGCCCCAAGATTGACATAAAAAAGAAAAAGCCTGGAAATATCGCCTAGTGGTAGATTGCTTGCCTCGTATACATGAAGCCCTGGGTTCGATTCCTCAGCACCACACTATAGAAAAACCAGAAATGGCTCTGTGGCTCAAGTGGTAGAGTGCTAGCCTTGAGCAAAGGGAAGCCAGGGACAGTGCTGAGGCCCTGAGTTCATGCCCCAGGACTGGTAGAGAAAGGGGGAGGGGGGGAAGAAAGGAAGGAAAGAAAGAAGGAGAAACAGAGGTAGGAGGGGGTAGAATATGCTAGTTTGATAGGTAAGTCAAGGAAGGGATCAAAACAATTAATTCTGTATCTACCCAAAAGTGTCCCAGGTAAGCCAACAATGAATACAGTCCTCCCGTCCCTCCAGCACTGGAGTTTGAACTCAGGGTCTGCATTTATGAGGCAGGCACTTTACCATTTGAAATATGCCTATACTCCTTTTTGCTTTAGTTACATTTTGAATAGGGCCTCAAATTGATGCCCTGACTAGTCCGGTCTGCCATTCTTCTATTTATTCTTTCTTCAGCTGAGATGATAGAGACCTGCCACCCAAGTAGCTTCCAAGTATCTAGATTACAGTCATAAGATACTGTGGCTGGCTGTCCACCTTCTTTGAGCACAAAGCTCTCCTACTGCAGGGCCCCCTGTACTATCTCCTATTAGTCTAGTACACTACTACCTCCATGCTCCAATTCAAACTTACTTCCTACAGCTTTCTCTTATGTTCTTCATCTGTTTCTATGAGGTTTGTATTCCAAAAACAATCACTGTGTCCTACAGTTGTTTGTCAACCTGTTTTGTCCCAGTCAGTAGTGATCTGTTTAAAAGATTTTATATGAAGGCTGGGGATGTGGCTTAGTGGTAAAGTGCTTGCCTAGCATGCATGAAGCTCTGGGTTCAATTACTCAGTACCACATAAACAGAAAAGGCCCGGAACAAAAACAGGCTCAGGGACAAGCTAGGTGCTGGTGGCTCATGCCTGTAATTCTAGCTACTCAGAAGGCTGAGATCTGAGGGTTGCAGTTCAACTTTAACCCACAGTGAAACTCTTATCTCCAATTAGCCACCAGAAAATAGTAAGTAGCACTGTGGCTCAAAGTGGTAGAGCACTGCCTTGAGCAAAAGAGCTCAGGGATAGTGCCCAGGCCCTGAGTTCAAGCTCCATCACACACACACACACACACACACACACACACACACACACACACACACACAGCTCAAGGACAGCATTCAGGCCCTTAGTTCAAGACCTAGGACCACAATACCCCCTATCATCACCAAAAACAAAGATAGAAGGGAAAAAAGAAAGAAAAAATTAAAAAGATAATATATTCTGGATACAAGTTTCTCGTTATATCATTGTAAGCATCATCTTTCATTGTAGGATGCCTCTCAATGGTGACTGTTAATGAGTATCCAATTTATTTATCTTTAAGTTCCAAGCTATTTCTGGCCTCCATCAAGGTCACAAAGTTATGGAACATTTGCTTGTGATGCTCCATAGTGCACAAAATGAACCCACATTAATGAATCTGAGCCAGAGACATCTGTATCTAGGCAATACAAAAAGAAGTGAAAAGGAGCTAATTTCTAGAGGAAGACAACTTTCATTTTATTTTATTTATTTTTTTATTTATTTTTTTTTTGCCAGTCCTGGGCCTTGAACTCAGGGCCTGAGCACTGTCCCTGGCTTCTTCTTGCTCAAGGCTAGCACTCTGCCACTTGAGTCACAGCGCCACTTCTGGCCATTTTCTGTATATGTGGTGCTGGGGAATCGAACCCAGGGCTTCAAGTATAGGAGGCAAGCTCTCTTGCCACTAGGCCATATCCCCAGACCACAACTTTCATTTTATTTTTTTATTTTTGAATTTTATTTATTATTATTTTTTTATTTTATTTTATTTTATTTTTGGCCAGTCCTGGGCCTTGGACTCAGGGCCTGAGCACTGTCCCTGGCTTCTTTCTGCTCAAGGCTAGCACTCTGCCACAGCGCCCCTTCTGGCCGTTTTCCATATATGTGGTGCTGGGGAATAGAATCGAGAGCTTCATGTGTAGGAGGCAAGCATTCTTGCCACTAGGCCATATTCCCAGCCCCACAACTTTCATTTTTTTTTTTTTTTTTTTTTGGCCAGTCCTGGGCCTTGGACTCAGGGCCTGAGCACTGTCCCTGGCTTCTTCCCGCTCAAGGCTAGCACTCTGCCACTTGAGCCACAGCACCGCTTCTGGCCGTTTTCTGTATATGTGGTGCTGGGGAATCGAACCTAGGGCCTCGTGTATCCGAGGCAGGCACTCTTGCCACTAGGCTATATCCCCAGCCCCCACAACTTTCATTTTAAATGAGCTAATTCTGGTTTACAGTGAGTCATGAACACCGATTGTCTCTTTCTCTACCTACTACTTCCAGGCTTTGCACAAAGTATATTTCTGAAAGAATTCTCTGATGGACGAAAGCCTCAAGGCCATTAATAATTAACACTGAAAAAGGGCTGATTTTATTCATGGAGAAACTAGTATTTATCAATCCTTCATTCTGTGTGAGCTCTCTGCATCCAGTTTCACAATAATTATCCAGATGGTCAAGTGAGAAAGGAACCAGTGTCTTCATTTGACATGTGAGAAATGTAAGGCTCAGAAAATCAGACAGAACCTGAACAAACTAAGCCGGCTCAGTTCCTAAAGTGCCATGTCCTGACTGAACCATGTTATTTATGAAAGAATGACCAGGACCTGATTTCCAAAGTGATTCATATTCTGAAGTATTTAGAGTTAGGCATCCAATATTTTTTCTTCTTACTTGCCACTCCTTCCCCCAGTACTGTGGTTAGAACTCAGGGCCTCATGCTTGCCTTTCAGTTGTTTTGTCACTGAGCCACACTTCTAGCCCTTTTTGTGCTAGTTATTTTCGAGATAGTTTATCAGTTCTTTCCCTAGCCAGTACCTAGGCTGTTATTGACCTATTTTAAGGCTTCCCATTGTGGCTAGGATAACAGGCTCACACTACTGCACCCAAAACTTCATTGAACTTTTCTGGCCAGGGTGGCCTTTGAATCACAGTGCTCCCAATCTCAGCCTCCTAAGTTAATCAGTCACTATTTGTACTACTCAACCATAATACCTCAGTAAGTTAAATAAGCTCAGGGGTGGAAAGGAAATCATTTCTTTCTGATTTGAAGGATTTGACACAAAAAGTTGACTTTATTTATTGATGCTTTTTAAAATTGTGCAGAAAATGCAGAAATCCCTAGAATTCCTATAAAGTATTGTTATTATATCTTATTGTTTGGTTTTGTTGTTCATTTGTTTTTTGTTTTGCCAGTCCTGGGGCTTGGACTCAGGGATGAGCACTGTCCCTGGCTTCTTTTTGCTCAAGACTAGCACTCTACCTCTTGAGCCACAGTGCCACTTCTGGCCTTTTTTGTTTGTTTGTTTATGTGGTGCTGAGGAATCGAACCCAGGGCTTCATGCATGCTAGGCAAGCACTCTACCTCTAAGTCACATTTCCAGACCATCTTATTGTTTTTGAGATACAGGTTTGCTAGGTAATCCAGGTTAGCCTCAAACTTGCAGTCTGGCCTCAGCCTCCTAAGTGCTGTGTATCTATCAATCACCATGCTTGGCTGTCCTACCAGGGATTCATATTAATAGTTTGATTTCCCACACACCCCTCATGGAGACAATCCATGGCTGCTTCACAGACTCTTCACCTTCATTTCCTCCTGACTTCTTCATTTTTCACAAAACTGGTTGAAGTTCCATGTCTTTCACAAAGAATCCTTTTCTTTCCATTCTTCTTCTGGATCCTAGGTTCAATTCCTCACTGTTTCCCTCTCTCTTGGAAAAACAGAAAACCTTCCCTACTCTTCTCCTTGCTCCCAGGCTCTTCACCTCCAATCCAGCCTCAGGTTGGTTGGCTACTAATGGGTTTATAAAAAATTATTTTTTTCTAGAAACACACTTCCAGTCTAACTTTGCAGCTCACAATGAAGAAATGTGCTTAAACTATTTAACTGTTCCATTCTGCATTTAAGGACCATACAGGGTTGGGAATGTGGCTTAGTGGTAGAGTGCTTGCCTAGCATGCATGAAGCCCTGGGTTGGATTCCTTAATACAACATAAGGAGTGGTAGAGTGCTAACTTTGAGCAAAAAGAAGCCAGGGGACAGTCCACAGGCCCTGAGTTCAAGCACCCTGCCAAAAATAAAAAGGACCAAACACATTTAGTACCAGATTCATCTCCGTCCATCCTTCCAAATGGAATATGGTGTCCCAAACTAAAGCCTACTCCACCCTTCTGTTACACCTGGTGTGTGTGTGTGTGTGTGTGTGTGTGTGTGTGTGTGTGTGTGTGTGTGTGTTGGTCCTAGGGATTGAACTCAGGGCCTGGCACTTTTCCTGGGCTTTTTTTTTTTTTCTTTCTTTCCCTCAAGGCCACTTGAGCCGTGCCTTCTCCTTGGTTAGTCGCAGTTAAAGGTCTCACGGGCTTTTCTGCCGGGGTTGGTTTGGAACCTCTATCCTCAGATTTCAGCCTGGTCCAGAGTACCTAGAATTACCAGCGTGAACCACAGGTACCAGTTTACACCCGTTCGTTTATTTTCCCCTTGTTGAGCTGCTCAAACACAGCGCACGTCTCCCAGTTATCTCACTTTACCCCGCCGCACGATTGTGTACTTATTACGTGATCTGCGCATTTTTTACAACTGGTTCGCCCAGAGCTCGTCCGCAGCGTCCCTTCCAGGAGGCCCCGCCCAGCTCCGGCGTCAGCAACCAACCAGAAGCCGCTGGCTTCTCACAAGCCCAAGGGGACCCACCCCGGAACTCCTCCTCGCCGGAACCTTTGAAGGAGAACTCGGGCCCGGGGACTTTTGGGTGAAGCACTCGGGAACAGGAAGTGGCGGAAGATTGAACGGTGGGACTGGAGTAATGCAACCTGGAAGATGAGCGTCCAGTATCTTCTCCACGCGGGAGGTAGGGTTCCTATACTGCAGGGTTAGTTTCCCATCTGCCATTAGACTCTGATTCCAGAGTGGCTTAAAAACACTTTGTGTGTGTGTGTGCGTGTATGCGTGCGTGTGTGTGTGCGTGTGTGTGTGCGGATGCTGGGGCTCAGCATCAGGCTTTGGCGCTGTCCCTGAGCTCGTGTGCTCCAGGCTAGCGCTCTCTCACTCGAGCCACAGCTCCACTTCAGGCTTTTGGGTGGTTAATTGGAGCTAAGCGTCTCACCGACTTAGCTGCCCAGAGTAGCTTTGAACCGCGACCCGCAGAGCTCAGCCTCCTGAGTAGCTAGGACCACGGGCGTGAGTAACCAGTGCCTAGCTTAAGGGGGAAAAAAAAAAGTATATATTTTACTGACCATGTTCAGGTCGAATGCTTAGAGACCTGATGGGGCGGTTGTGATCCCGAGTGTCCCCTGCCCAGGGATCAGGATACCCCTTCATGACTGGATGGGAGGCCGGACAGAGACATTGAGTCCTGACAGCAGCGTGCTTCCGCCCGCTGCGTCCTTGTCTTATGGCGACGATGTTGGGGTGACTTCCACGGGTTTTACAAAGTTTGTCATTGTATGGTGTTTGTCCTGCTTGTGAAAAACATGGTTGCGGTAGATACCTTGAAACGTGCACAGAAGAAAACGAAAATATCTTGAAATCTGTCACTTAGCTAAAACACTCTGGTAAAGTTGATTTTTGTATGTGCTGGTACTAGGCCTTGAACTCAGGGACTCATGCTCTGGTGTGGCTTTTTCACTGAAGGCTGTCATCCTTCCACTTGAGCCACAGCACCACACTATCTAAATGAGGATAAGAATCCTCAGATTTATCTGTTCTGCCTGGTTTCTAACTGAGATTCTCATATCTCAGCCTCTCTAGCTAGGATTACAGGGTAATGTTCTTGAGTTCCACCAGATGCGAAACTAGTAGAACTGAAAGTGGATGTAAATCTTTCTTTCTTTCTTTTTTTTCCTCAGTCCAGGAGCTTGGACTTAAGGCCTGAGCACTGTCCCTGGCTTCTTTTTGCTCAAGGTTAGCACTCTGCCACTTGAGCCACAGCACCACTTCTGGCCGTTTTCTATATATGTGGTGCTGGGGAATCAAACCCAGGGCTTCATGTATAGGAGGCAAGCACTCTTGCCACTAGGCCATATTCCCAGCCCCTGGATGTAAATCTTAAGCTGTGTCAGTTCAAAAAGATTAACTTTACAAATGTAAAAAAACATCCAACAGCTTTGAGCCAGTGGCTCATACCTGTAATCCCAGCTATTTGGGAGGCTGAGTCTGAAGATCTCAGTTCTAAGCCAATCTGGGCAGGAAAGTCCATGAAACTCTCATCTCCAATTAACTACCCAAAATCCAAAAGTGGATCTGTGGCTTAAGTGGTAGAGTGCTATCCTTGAGCAAAAAGCTTAATGCCAGCACCCATGCTGTGAATTCAAGCCCCAAGACTAGCTTAAAACAAACAACAAAAACAGCTGGAGAGATAATATACCTATTTATCTATCTATCATTCTAAAACTATTCCTATTTAAGAGAGGATTTCCTAAGATCTAATATAATACAGTTCAGTAGTTATCTATCTCTCTCTCTCTTCTCTTTTTGCCAGTCCTGGGCCTTAGACTCAGGGCCTGAGCACTGTCCCTGGCTTCTTTTTGCTCAAAGCTAGCACTCTGCCACTTGAACCACAGCGCCACTTCTGGCCATTTTCTATATATGTGTGCTAGGGAATTGAACCCAGGGTTTCATGTAAACGAGGTGAGCACTCTTGCCACTAGGCCATATTCTCAGCCCTCAGTAGTTCTTAAATTCCTTGCAAGTCTATATGCCTTTGCAAAGGATTGGTCAAGAAGTAGGATATTCTAACTGAAATTTTGCTGAATTTTCCCTTTAGGGAGGTGGAAATGCTTTCCAGTCCTACTGGAGTCATCCTTATCCCAGGCCCTACGTAGTTTCTGCTGTCGGAAAAAATCCACGCTACCTGAGCAAGTTATTCCCAGTGTTGCTGTTTGTGATGAACATGCAAAGGAGTCAGGAGATAAACTTGAGAAGCTCTTCTCTGCAGAACAGCAGACTTCTATCTTGCATGTACTGAATACAGCATCTACTAAAGAACTTGACGTTTTCAAATTGCTTCGTGGAAAAAAGTCTATCAATATTGTAGCACACAGAGAAAAGTTTGGGCCATTTCAGAAATTGGGGAGTTTGATAAACGTGCCCTTGTTCCAGTATAAAACTGCTGTTAAAGTTTGCAACTCCATTGTTTGTCCAGAGACCAGAAGCGAAAAAAATATACAGGAAAAACGGCAGTTTGGAAAATTCATCAAACCAGATGTAGACAGAGAGAGACTTAAGGTATGCACCATTCCTCTTAGTAACTGTTATACTGCCTGATATATATATATATGTATGTATGTATATGTATATATATATATATATATATATTTTTTTTTTTTTTTTTGGCCATTCCTGTGCCTTGGACTCAGGGCCTGAGCACCGTCCCTGGCTTCTTCCCCCTCAAGGCCAGCACTCTGCCACCTGAGCCACAGTGCCCCCTCTGGCCGTTTTCCATATATGTGGTGCTGGGGAATCGAACCAAGAGCTTCATGTGTAGGAGGCAAGCGCTCTTGCCACTAGGCCATACTCCCAGCCCATGATATTTTTGACCAGTCCTGGAGCTTGAACTCAGCCTGGGCACTGTCCCTGAGCCTCCCTGTACTCAAGGCTACCGCTTTACCAATTGAGCCACAGTGTCACTTCTGGCTTTTTCTGTTTATGTGGTACTGAGGAATCAAACCCAGGGCTACATGCATGCTAGGCAAGCACTCTACCATTAAACCACGTTCCTAGGCCATACTGCCTGATCTTTAAGAACTTACTCTGTGAAACACTATTTGTGATATTGGGTTGGGGGCAATTAAGACAAGGCTCTCCAGGTTTGTTGGTGTTTCTAGGCATATAAGTTAGATTTCAGTCACCTGTTGAACTTTGGTGTAAATGAGGTCTGCGTAGCATTGCTTGATAAAGTAGCCTCTTGCCTGGTGCCAGTGGCTCACTCCTGTAATCATAGCTATTCAGGAGGCTAAGATCTGAGGATCACAGTTCAAAGCCAGTCTGGCTTGGAAAGTCCATGAGATTCTTATCGCTAATTAATCACCAAAAAACTGGAAGTAGATATGTAGCTTAAGTGGTAGAGTGCTAGACTTGAGGGAAAAAAGCTAAAGGACAGTGCCTAGATTCTGAGTTCAAGCCTCCCATACTGGCATGAGGGAAAAAAAAAGTTTCCCTGACTTTAAGCCCCAGTAATGGAACAAGAAAAGATGTCTGATATCCTATAACAATACTAAGGATCATTTTTCTAAACAACAGTGTTTTTTCCAGGTGCTAGTGGCTCACACCTGTAGTCCTAGCTACTCAGGAAGCTGAGATCTGATGATCGCAGTTCAATACCAGTCAGGGCAGGAAAGTCTGTGAAACCAGAAGTAGAGCTGTGGCTTAAAGTGGCAGAATGCTACCCTTGAGCAAGAAGAACTCAGGGACAGCACCCAGGCTCTCATGTATATCTGTTATCCCAGACAAAGGAAAACAACATGGGAAAGCGTAAGTAGGAAGACTGTTGCCCATACCAGCCTGGGCCTAAAGCAAGACCTTGAAATAATCACTACAATTAGTAGGGGGCTGGTGACTCACACCGAGCTACTAGTAAGGTGAGATGTGAGGTTCTTGGTTCAAAGCCAACCAGGGTAGAAAAGTCTCTAAGACTCTTATCTCCAACTAATGACCAGAAAACCAGAAGTGGAGGTGTGGCTGCTCAAAGTGATAAAAGACTAGCTTTGAGTGAAAAAGCTTAGAGACAGCACCTGAACCCTGAATTCAAGCCCCAGAACCAACAACAAAAAATTGAAATAATGAACATAAAAGGGGCCAGTGGTATGGTTCAAGTGGTAAAGTACCTGTCTAGTAAGTTCAAGGTTCTGATTCAATTCCCAGTTCTTTTCTTTTGGCCAGTCCTGGGCCATGAACTCAGGGCCTGAGCACTGTCCCTGGCTTCTTTTTGCTCAAGGCTAGCACTCGGCCACTTGAGCCACAGTGCCACTTCTGGCCATTTTCTATATATGTGGTTCTGGGGAATTGAACCCAGGGCTTCATGTATATGAGGCAAGCACTTTTGCCACTAGGCCATATTCCCAGCCCCAATTCCCAGTTCTGCCAAAGGGACAGTGCCCAGGCTCAGAGTTCAAGCCCCCCAACTGACAAAAAAAGGAAGCAAGACCCTATCCCCAAAATAAGCTAATGGAAAAACAGCTGGATGTAGGTGTGGCTCAAGTTGTCCTCACTTGACTAGCAAGCATGAGGCCTTCAGTGCCCTGAGTTTAAACCCCAGTAATGCCAGGGGGGGAAAAAATCTATAGGCCAAGGAAAGTGCTATGTGCATATGGCCAAGGAGTGCTTGTGCATACTAAAGCATGAGGTTCAATGAGCTAAATACAAGAGCCAAGAGGTGTGTGTTTTGCAAAACTATCCTGTCTTTTTTTTTTTTTTTTTTTGCCAGTCCTGGGGCTTGAACTCAAGGCCTGAGCACTATTACTGGTTGCTTTTTTGCTCAAGGCTAGCACTCTACCACTTGAGCCACAGCACCACTTCTAGCTTTGTTCTATATATGTGGTGCTGAGGAATCGAACCCAGGGCTTTGGGGCTGGGAATATGGCTTAGTGGCAAGAGTGCTTGCCTTGTATACATGAAACCCTGGGTTCGATTCCTTAGCACCACATATATAGAAAATGGCTAGAAGTGTCACTGTGGCTCAAGTGGCAGAGTGATAGCCATTCTATCAAAAAGATAGCAAAAAGAAGCCAGGGACAGTGCTCAGGCCCTGAGTCCAAGTCAAAGGCCCAGGACTGGCAAAAAAAAAAAAAAGAGCAAACCCAGGGCTTCATGTATACCAGGCAAGCACTCTACCACTAGGCCATATTCCCAGCCCTCTTTTTCTTTATTGAGAGGATCTCTCTGTATCCCAGCCTAGCCTTGAGCTCTCCCCCCCGCCCCCCCCCCAAGTCCTGGGGCCTGAACTCAGAGCCTGAGCACCATCCCTGAGCCTCTTTTGCTCAAGGCTAGCACTCTACTACTTGAGCCAAGCACCATTTCCAGCCTTTTCTGTTTATGTGGTACTGAAGAATCGGACCCAGGGCCACATTCCCAGCCGTAGCCCTGAACTCTTAATCCTCCCACTTCTATTCTTTTTTTCTTTTCTTTTCTTTTCTTTTTTTTTTCCCAAATGCCACTTCTACTCTTAAGTGCTGAGGTTACAGGCTTGTGGCTCAAGTAGTGGAGCACCTGCCTAGAAGGCACAGGTCCTGAGTTCAAACACCAATAATACACACACACACACACACACACACACACACACACACACACACACACACACACCTTACCTAGTGATTTATTTAGTGTTGAAAGGGAGATTGTTCCTGCTTAATTGCCCCTGTGTTCACAGAACATACATATAGAAGTATATTTATCAGTATAACTTAATGAGGGTTGGGATCTAGCCCAGTGGCAAATTGCTTGCCTAGCAAGTGTACATCCTGGGTTCAATCCCCAGTACCCAAAAAACAAACAAACAAAAAACCCCAGATAAAACAAACAAAACCAAATAACTTAATGAGCCACAGGGGATGGGAAAGAGGTATATTTTACCTTCTGAGATAAATCCTTATATCCAGTCATGTGCTGTGTTACCTTTTAGAAGGTCTATTTATTTTTGCCAGTCCTGGGGCTTGAACTCAGGGCCTGAGCATTGTCCCTGGCTTCTTTTTGCTCAAGGCTAGCACTCTACCACGTGAGCCACAGCACCACTTCTGTTTATGTGGTGCTGAGGAATCGAACCCAGGGCATCATCTATGGGAGGCAAGCACTGAACCACTAGGCCATATTCCCAGCCCACTAGAAGGCCTATTTATTTTGTAGTACTGGTGTTTGAACTCAGAGCTTCCCATTCACTAGAACAGGTCTGGAGCCTAGCCTGATGGCGCATGCCACTCACCCCACCCCATTCGTGCATTGGTGGCCCTTTGCACTTCTCAGGACAAAGCCAGTTAATGTTAAAGACATGTGCCTACCCTTCTGTCCTTTCCCCACTCTTCACTCAACTAGTGATGTCTCTTTGCAGACATCAGGGGATAATCACTTCCAATTTATCATTTCACTCATTCTGCTAGTCCTCTAGGAAACCTTCCCCCAACTTCTGTTCTCTGCAGTAACTGTTATATGGCAACATTTCTTTTTCTTTTCTTTTTTCCCTTTTCTCTACACTAGGGTTGGACTTGGGGCTGTGCACCCTACCACTTAAGCCATTCCTCCAACCCCATGTTTTTTGTTTTTTGTTTTTTCTCTTTTAAGTATGATCTGGCACATGCTAGCCAAGCATTCTGCCACTTGAGCCACACACCTCACCCCTTTCTTTATTTTGGTGTCTAATTAAGTTTTTGCCCAGTCTGGGCTAGAACTTCTGATGCCTTTGCCTTGGCTCTTTACTAATTGGGATTACAGGTGGGCCATACCTGACCTGGAGGCAGTGCTTACAATGTACAGTTACATTCCTTGTACAGACCCTGGAAACAGCAATTCTCCATTCATAAAGTGTAAATGAACTTGCATAAATGAGGTAAGCATTCTGAGTTTGTAGATTAGGCTTTGTACCTGTTAAAATGTTTGCATTCAGAGTTGTAGATTAAGCTTTGTACCTGTTAAAATGTTTGTCCTTATAATTAAACCAGACCTTTTCTTTCAGGCAGCTAATAGTATCGTATCTATTGTTTTTGGTACTCAAAGAATTGCGTGGGCTCACCTTGATCGTAAATTGGCAGTGCTAGACTGGCAGCAAAGGGACTATTGGAAATTAACAAACAAAATACATCCAACATCATTCTATTTAGAACAGGTAAGGTAGCTGCATTTCCAAATTCTTGCCTGTTATTTGTGTACCTACTTGTATGTTCTCCATAGTTCTGTATGGTTTAATCTTCTAGTTCTAAAAGGAACAGAAATAAGAAGGCTGGGTCTGATTGGGCACTTATTCTTTACCTACTTCTATTATGTTTTTGTCAACTTCATTTTTTTGAGAGGGTGGGAGGGGAAGGTTAGTTGAAAAAAAATCCCTTTAACCAGGCACTGGTGACTAACACCTGTAATCCTAGCTACTCAGGAGGCTGAGATCTGAGGATTGCAGTTCAAAGTCAGCCCAGGCAGGAAAGTCATGAGAGTCTTATCTCTACTTAACCACGAGAAAACTGGAAGTGGCGCTGTGGCTCAAGTGGTCTTGAGCTGAAGAACTCAGGGACAGCACCCAGGCTCAGAGAGTTCAAGCACCATGACTGACATAAAAAAAAGCCTTTATATCAAAAGCAAAATGTTAAGAACAGCAGTGTTATGCTAGGCACCAGTGGTTTATGCCTGTAATCTTAGCTACTCTGGAGGCTGAGATCTGAGAACTGGCGTTTGGAGTCATCCCAGGCAGAAAAGCCCATGAGACTCTTATCTCCAGTTGACCACCAAAAAGATGGGAAGAGAGCTATAGCTCAAGTGTTAGAGTGCCAGCCTTGAGTGAAAAAGCCAAGAGGGAGCCCTAGTAGGGGGGGGGGGGGAGAGAGAGAGAGAGAGAGAGAAGAGAGAGAGAGAGAGAGAGAGAGAGAGAGAGAGAGAGAGAGAGAGAGAGAGAGAGGAGAGAGATTCTAAATGTTCTATAGATTACCACCACTATCTTAGAAAACTTATTTGCAAAGTGCTCATTGTCTCATTGGAGCCTTCAAAATGTTATGAGATGGGAAGGATTTATTATCCTCAGACCTGTGAACTCTGATTTATATAAACAGCTTGTTTGCTGAGATGACCAGTTCTTGCCTACTTGTTCATTTTGTGTGTTTGTGCCTGCCCTAGGGCTTGAATTCAGGGCCTGGGTGCTGTCCCTGATCTTCTGTGTGTAGCACTGGAGCCACAGCTCCACTTCAGCTTTTTAATAGTTAATTGGACTCTCAGACTTTCCTCCTTGGGCTGGTTTTGAACCTCAGTCCTCAGATCTCAGTCTCCTGAGTAGCTAGGATTACAAGCACGAGCCACCAGTGGCCAGCCATAGTTGTTCTAATTTTACCAAAGAATAATTTTAAATTGTCTGATTTTAAAGCCTGGGTAGATTTTTAGAAATTATGATTCCTGCTTTACAGACGAAGAAAGCCATAGTTAGGAGGCGTGAATAGCTCAGCTTGCTTTTGAGAGAAGCAGGACCAGAATTGTCTGTCTCTAAAGAGCTCCTTCAATTGTTTCAAAATTGTCAGTAGTAAGGCATGTAAGATACCTCAGTATAGTATTTTAAAATAGAAATGAGACAGAAAGGGGGAGCCAAGCATTATACTTAATGCATTACTTGTGCTTACTTGTTCTTTTTTCTTTCTTTCTTTTTTTGTAAAGATATCTTCAGTCGTTTCAAAGATGCCTAAAGCGGATTTCTATGTTCTGGAAAAAATAGGCCTTTCCATTCAGAATTCCTCTCTGTTTCCTGCACTGTTACATTTTCACATCATGGAAGCCATGCTATATGCCCTGTTAAATAGGACTTTCGCCCAGGATGGACAGCACCTCGTGCTGAGCATGTACCGCGGCGACGTGGGCAAATACTTCCAGCTGATGATCGGCACCACTCGGACCAGTGGGAAGGAGCTGGTGAACCGGTTTCTGTCCGATTCTGTGCTGAGCACGGAGCCACGCGTGTTCTTCCCACCGGACAAAATAGTGCACTACAAAAACATGTTCACCGCCTCGAGCACACATAGGAAGGAGGAGCTATATGATTCCTTACTACAAGCCATTGCCTTCTTGGAGCTGGCAGTTTTGGACACTGAGCCTTAGACCTCTGAAGTCAGTGCAGATGCTCTGTTGTAAGGTTAATTTATCCTGAAGTCATAAAACCAGCTGTACTAAAAGATCTTAGTAGAGAAGACACATTTTGTATGTGTGTGGTTGGGTGGGCTTAAACTCAGGACCTCCTGCTAAGAAGTGCTATACAGTGGGGCAATGCATCTGGCGTGTATGTGTGTGCAAGTGTACCCCGGAACTGGAGCTTGAACTCAGGACCTGGGTTCTGTCCCTGAGCTCTTTTCTCAAGGCTAGGACCCTATCACTGAGCCACAAAGCCACTTTGGTGGTTAGAGATAAGAGCCTCTTGGACTTTCCTGCCCAGAATGGCTTTGAACTGCGATCCTCAAATATCAGCCTCTTGAGTAGCTAGGGTTACTGGTATCAGTCACCAGAGCTGTCTCCCTTAGCTTTTTTTTTCTAAGCTGGTACTCTACACTTGAGCCACCACTTCCAGCTTTTTGGTGGTTGAGATGAGTCTCTTGGATTTTTCTGCCAGAGCTGGCTTCAAACGGGGATCCTCAGATCTCTGCCTGAGGAGTAACTAGGATTACAGGCGTGAGCCACCAGTGTAGAGTTTGAGTATAAGATTCTATGTCTTCTGGATTTAATTAAGAGTTAGGCAACTAACGGCCCCAAACAGCCAAAACAAGAAAGTTAGCTCCCTTTAATAGCAAATACCATCTGTTCATGGTGTTTCACACCTGTAACCCCTGCATTTAGGAGTCCAGGGGAATTGTGAGCTTGAGGCCAGTCTGGGCTACATAGGAAGAACTTGTCTCAAAAAACAACCCCCCATGGCTGGGAATAGGGCCTAGTGGCACGAGTGCTCATCTTGTATACATGAAGCCCTGGGTTCAGTTCCCCAGCACCACATATGTAGAAAATGGCCAGAAGTGGCGCTGTGGCTCAAGTGGCAGAATGCTGGCCTTGAGCAGGAAGAAGCCAGGGACAGTGCTCAGGCCCTGAGTCCAAGGCCCAGGACTGGCCAAAAAAAAAAAAAAAAAAAAACCCAACAAGTCTTCTATACTAAGGATTTGTACTACCACACTGGTAAAATAGTGGATTTTCTGGGTGCTGTGTATGAGAATAAAGTGAAAACAACTGATAATATAACTTGTAGACTCTTATTTTCTACTGAGAATATGGTTTGACTGTCTGCAGGAGGCACATTTTCATCAGCAGAGATCTGGTAACCCCCAAACAGATGAGCTTTGTTTAGCTCTTTCATTCTCCTTATTCCTTCCTTCTTCTTTCTTTGCTCTGTATCTCTCTTCTGTCCTCCACCCATTTCATTTATGCCATTAACAGGGTTTGAACTCAGGGCCTTGCACTCTCATTTAGCCTTTTCTCTCCCAACTCATTTTCTTATTTTTTAGTCATCTGGAACACAATCACTTGATACTTTCATGGCCAGAAGCTGTTGGCTTAGGCCTCTAAGTCTAGTTACTGAGGAAGCTCAGACCTGGAAGATTAAAGTTCAAAGCTGGCCAAGGCAGAAGAGGTGAGATTCCATCTTCAAATACTAGCAAAATACTAGACTGGAGGAGGCATGACTCAAGTGATAGAACACCAGTTAGCAAGAATGCCAAGTGAGACTCCCAAGTTCAAGCTTTAATACAGCACACAAAGTATCATTTTTCCCCTATCACAATTTCCCATTGTATCTGCCTCAATTAAGAGACCCATTATATCTATTCTAAACTCAAGTCTTGATATCAAAGTAATTCTCAAGGTCAAAGTTTAAATATACCTGTTGGAAAAAATTGAAATAATCAAACACATATGAAGAAATGGAAGTCCTGCTTTACTAGCTATTCCAATTCACTGGAACTGGTATTCATGTTGATTTACTGCTGTGTACACATAACTGTGCTATCTCAGGCAGATAAATCATCTGATTTCTGACTAACCAGCAAAAAGCTAAAATGGAGGTGTGGCTCAAGTGGCAGAGCACCAACCTTGAGTGGAAAAAGCTAAGCCAGAGTGCAAAGCACTGAGTTTAAGCCCCAGTATCAGCACAAAAAAACAATCTGACAAAAACTTCCCCAAATTATAACCAAATCACACACACACGCCCAAGGATGGCATTCAGGCCCTGAGTCCCAGGACTGACAAAAGTCTTATGGACTTTAGTGCCCAAGTTGCCTTTGAACCATAGTCCTCAGATCTCAGCCTCCTGAATAACTAGGATTACAGGTGCTGCTGGTACCTGACTATTCCCTTTTTTTGTTTTGCCAGTTCTAGGCCTTGAACCCATGGCCTGAGCACAGTCCTTGAGCTTCTTTTGCTCAAGGTTAGCACTCTACCACTTGGGCCACAGCGCCACTTCTGGCTTTTTCTGTTTATGTGGTGATAAGGAATCAAACCCAGGATTTCATGCATGCTAGGCAAGCATTCTACCACTAAGCTACATTCCCAGCCCACTATTCCCTTTTATACAGGATGAAATCTGTAAGATACAGCTTATATCTGTACCTATAAAATCTACATATTGATAGGATGACTACATCTTGAACTATTTAAATACCACACAGAAGCCTTCCTTTATCTTTAACCTTTAATTATATCAATAAAGAAAAGTTGTAAAAACACATACATCTTCATATTTTTTGTAAACATACACATCTATGACTTTAAAAATTACAGAATTAGGATCCTTCAGAGTTTAAAAATATAATCCATCAGATAATGTATCTGAAAAATAAGCTGTTATAAGGTGTAGACATTTAAAATATGGAGTGATTTTAAACATACCTGATAATTTGACTGCAGAAAACTAATGTATTTAAATACCTCATTACTAAAGTAAAAAAAAAATAGATCTATTTAAAAAAAAAACCCTTACTGTGTATGGTAGTTCATATTTGTAATCCCAGCTACTTGGTAGGCTGAGCAGAAGAATCACTTAAATCTAGGAGTCTGGGGTGGCCAGGCCAATCAACAGATTCAAAAACAAAAACACCCATGGTTCTAGCATAGTGCTAAGGTGCTGCCCTAAAGTATGCTAGTGAGGCTCTGAGTTTGATTACCAATACCACAAAAATAAAAATATAAATAAAAATGGCTACTATGTATGTAGAAACCCTATGGTAAAATCTTCCCTTGTAATCATTTTAAGGAGCTGTTATAGCTTGTCAAAAAAAAAAAAAAAAAAAAAGATCCAAAGTATCACCAATAGCTTTATCAGATTTTCTGTTTTTTTTTTTTTTTTTTTCTTTGCTATGCTGGGGATTGAAGCCAGGGCTAGCAAGTTCCCTACCACTGAGCTACATGCTCAGCATGATGTCAGCAAGATCTATATGAAGTAAAACATCAGTGACATAAAAGTAGAAGGGAAATTTACAAGGTACAATACTTCACAAAATACACAGGGGTTTAAAAAAGATTTAGGAAGGGGCTGGGGATATAGCCTAGTGGCAAGAGTGCCTGCCTCGGATACGCGAGGCCCTAGGTTCGATTCCCCAGCACCACATATACAGAAAACGGCCAGAAGCGGCGCTGTGGCTCAAGTGGCAGAGTGCTAGCCTTGAGCGGGAAGAAGCCAGGGACAGTGCTCAGGCCCTGAGTCCAAGGCCCAGGACTGGCCAAAAAAAAAAAAAAAAAAAAAAAAAAAAAGATTTAGGAAAACTAATTCAGAATATTTATTTTACTTTATCCACATTCAATGACTCACTGATTAAAATGTTTTAGGGACTATACTAGACATAAACCTACTGGTAAACTCTTGTTTTAAAAATGAAACAATTGCCAGGCACTGGTGGCTCATGCATCTAATCCTAGCTATTCAGGAAGCTGAGATTTGAGGATCGCGGTTCAAAGCTAGCCTGGGCAGGAAAGTCTTTGAGAGTCTTACCTCCAAATAACAACCAGAAAACTGGAAGTGGTGCTGTGGTTCAAGTGGAAGAGCGTCCAAAGCTAGCTTGGGCAGGAAAGTCTTTGAGAGTCTTAACTCCAAAGAAAACTGGAAGTGGTGCTGTGGCTCAAGTGGAAGAGCACTAGCCTTAAGCTGAAGAGCTCATGGGCAGTGACCAGACCCAGAGGTCAAGCCTCATGACCGACCAAAAAAAAAAAGAAAAAGAAAAGAAACAATTTCTTTCCTAGGCAGTTTTCTTAAAAATTTCATTTGAAGTTTTATGTTTTGTATTATGTAAAGTTTAGAAAAATTACCATGTATATGCTTCCCATATACAACATAAAAGAGCATTGATACGTGGAGACGAGTGGATTATGGGTAATAGGAAAAGAGAGAAAGTACAGTCTAGTGGAGCAATGTAACATTCTTAGAAATATCCTAGTGAGTCCTTTTCCAAAAACTGCTGACTTACATACAAAACATTATCAACAAAGCAAAATTAGATAATACAAAAATTTCAGGAAAAAACCCTACCAAATCATATATACAATTAACTCAAAAATTTCATTTAAATATCTTTACATTAACAAAAATACAAATAGTCTCTTTCAAATGTACATTAAGAGAAACTTCCATGAAGATCAATATACTACAGAAATGCACCTTAAGTACCACACACACTGTACAAGATGTCAATGAGTCGTTTTGCTTTGTTTTGTGTTTTTGTACATTGTTTTGGGAGGTTCTGCAATATGAATGAAGAGGATGGAGAAAGCTATTCCATCTCCCTGATCCAAAGGCCTATTTAATATACTGTCCTCAGAGGATGCATGATACCAAACTGACAAGAACAGCTACGACAATTGATCCTGATCGAAAGGCCCAGAAGTGATATTAATGGGTATTAAGGGAAGTCAGCTGCCAAAATATTCACAGTCTCTTTAGGAATGTCTAGATGGATTCCTTCAAAATAGTGCAGGAACCTATCAAAAGTACAAAGAAAAATATATATTTAATATTTTAATCTGAAGCAATACTTTTCTTGAAATAGTTATCTAAAATATTATTTTTATGGTGCTTACCTTCTTTTGTTTTTTCCTTGTTCTTTTAACTTCTCAGTCCTACAAATGTTCCGAAGAGTTGGCAAGTATTCGATTATACTAGATTGTTTATTACCCAGGTTCAGAAGAGATCGACTAGAAAACACACTTTTAATGACTGCTATCCTCTTGCAAGCATTGCTGTAAATTAAAAGTAATACATTACGTTTGTCAATACCCAATAAAAATGTAATAGTCCCAAACCAGTTTCCTTGCTTCTAGTCTATATGACAGCTCTAGATTAATTTTCTGGACAAGGTCTCAAGACCCTTTGCAGATCAGGCTGCTCTTGAACTCACAACCCTACTTCAAATTTTCTAGTGGTGGAATTACAGAAATGAGTCACCATACCTGGCTCCATGCTCAAATATGTCTATGTGTAGTCACAGCAAGTCTAACCCTCTCCTGTCAAATGAGGGTTTCACAAACCTAGCCCAGACTCATCTTCCTAGCAATCAAACTGACTTTCTTAATGATCATTAGAGGCTCCATTAACATTAAGGACCTGCTATGATCAAAAGTCTACCTTTTAAAAATTAGTAGGAAAGAAAATGATTTCCCTCTTACCATTTATTACTGAAAAACAAAAAGACTTACTCTGAATTAGCTGCTGACTGGCTAAAGCATACATTGTTGTGCTTTTGTGAAACATAAAAGGTAAGATCGTTGGTTGGATCTTTTCCTAATTTCTTGCATGAATTCAAGGATTCCAAGGCTTCTGAAATAGTAGAAGAACACTTAGTGAAACTGAGAGCTTCTGCAGCTGCCTTTAATTCTACAGAGCTTCGTGAAGTCCATCCATCACTGTTCTCAAGACTAAACTCATCACAAAGTCCACTTTTAACCTTTCCACTTGTCCAATGAAAGTCATTTTTACCAAATTCCTTTAGCTCATTTACATCAGTTAAAAAAGCATCTAAGAAGGACAGGTTATCCATGAACTCAGTGAGTGAATTTAAACAGTGAGAAACAAGGGGCGAACAGTTTTTCTCTGTGAGTGTTTCAGGAGGACGAGGAATAGCCTCAACATTAGACTCCAAGCACTTATTCAGTTTCTTTGTCTCTGGATTGCTTTCTTTGTCTGTGGCTTTGCTTTCTTCTAAATTCGAAGAAGACTCCAGGGACAGGCTAATCAGTTCATCAGGAAAGTCCAAACCAGTGTCAAATAAGTCACTATCATCTAGTATCACCATCCTTTTCTGTTTCTTTTTCTGTGACTTCTTCAATGGCTGCTGTCTTTCAGACTGTTTCCTAGTGGGACTCCCCACAACAGTTGTTGCTGCACTGGTGTCTGCTGTTACTGATGAGCCACAGACAGCTTTTCTCTCTGGAATGATGGCAACTGGTAATGGCAGAATGAACTCAAGATTACTATATAAAAAATCTACATTCCGCATATGGAATTCTGAAAGAACCTGGATGAGTTTGTGCCATTCTTCCTTTGTAGTGATTTTTTGCTGAAAAGTGAATTTAAATAAAGAAATGTCAGTATATACTTTGGACATTTTTTGCCCATACGAATAGTTGTCCTAATTCTATCTGAAAAATTCTAAGTTATTACCCCTTATGTTTTTTCTTCTGCCCATTCTGGGGCTTGAACTCTGGGCCTGGGCACTGTCCCTGAGCCTCTTTGTGCTCAAGGATAGGGCTCTACCACTTGAGCCATAGTGCTTGCTACTTCTGTTTTTGTTTTGTTTTGTTTTGTTTTCAGTCATAGAACTTGAACTCTGGGCCTGGGCACTCTCCCTGAGCCTCCTCAACTCAAGGCTAGCGCTCTACCACTTGAGCTACAGCACCATTTCCACTTTTCTGGTGGTTAATTGGAGATAAGAGTCTCACAGACTTTCTTGCCAGGGCTGGCTTTGAATGGCGATCCTCAGATCTCAGCCTCCTGAGTAGTTAGGATTATAGGCATGAGCCACTGACAGCCATGTCACCCCTTATGTTTCGTAAGTCTATACTGACTATGTGCCAGGCTGGGATGAGCTTAGAGGTAGAGTGCTTGCCTGGTCTGTGCAAGGACCTGGCATCAATCCCCAACACTGAAAACCTAAGTAGTGCTTCTACGAATTACATTCAGATCACGCATTTGAATTAAATGCACTAATATTTAGTATGTACTAAAGTTTAAGAAGAAAACCACTTACTTAAAACTATCCTAAAATTATCTTTGTTACCTAAAAAATTCTTAGATGCTTTCTAAATCTCGTAATGTGCATTTAATGAAGTATCTGTGCATTATTAGTCAAACAGCAGAATGTGCTAAATTCCAAATCTAACACCTATAAAAACACTAAGGAAAATGAAGTTAAATGTAAGATTCAAAATACATAGAGTATTGGGAAGATTAAAAGAAATCTAACCTCCGCATCTCAAATAAACTTTCAAAATACCTTTAAAAATGAAAATAAGTCTTCAGATGGGGAAAAGATGTTCTTGAGTCCAAACAAGGTCTCAGCGCAGCCAGTATCACACTTAGGAAGTTCTGTACGACTCTTTTTTGTACTTTTACTTTTATTCTTAGTATCAGGTTCCTCTTTGGAGCAAATTAATACATTTCTATTACTTCCCTCTATAAAATTAATAAAAGAAAAAGTTAACTATACATATTTCAAATGAATTTTTAAAAAACTATAGAAAGTATGAAATATCTTTTTTACATCTATAACCCCATTTTGTTCTTCTCCACATATGTATTTAATTCATTAAGAATACAGGATAAGCCAGGTGCTAGGGGCTCATGCCTTTAATCCTAGCTATTTAGGAGGCCAAGATCTGAGAATTATAGTTCAAAGCTAGCCAGGGCAGGAAAGTCTGTGAGACTCTTATCTCCAATGAACCAGCAAAAAAGTCAGAAGTGGAGCTGTGGTTCAAGTGGTAGAGTGCTAGACGTATGTGGGGGGGGGGGTGGGGGGAAGCACAGGATAAGCTAGGAGCTGATGGCTCCCTCTCAAAATCCAAGCTATTTAGGAAGCTGAGATCTGAGGCTCTATGTTCAGTGCCAGCCAGGGCAGGAGAGTCTGTGAAACTCTTTTCTTTTTGTTTGTCTGTTTTTTTGCCAGTCCTGGGGCTTGAACTCAGGGCCTGAGCACTGTCCCTGAGCTTCTTTTGCTCAAGGCTAACACTCTACCACTTGAGCCACAGCGCCACTTTGGCTTTTTCTGTTTATGTGGATGAGGAATTAAGTGCAGGGCTTCATGTATGCTAGGCAAGCACTCTACCACTAAGCCACATTCTCATTCTCAGTCTGTGAGACTCTTATCTCCAATTAACCAGCAAAAAAAAAAAAAGCCAAAGGTTGAGATATAGCTCAAGTTATAGAGCACTAGCCTTGTGCACAAAAGTCAAGCAAGAGCATGAGGCCCTAAGTTCAAGCTCCACCAACAGCACCAGAAATTTTAAAAAAGAGTACAAGATAAACATTATTTAAAAGAACACCTATGGGGCTGGGAATGTGGCTTAGTGGTAGAGTACTAAGTTCAAGCCCGAGTACCATTGTGTACACACACACACACCCCACTACATGAAAAATAACTAGAGCAAAATAGGGCTAAGGTTGTGGTTCAAGAGATAGAGTATCTGCCTAATAAGTATAAACCCTGAGTTTGATCAAATACCAGTATTACAGAGGGGAAAATGGGGTGGTGAACAAAAACATCATAGAAGAAAAAAGTCTAAATTCATAAAAAGATGTGCATATACTATATGTTGATATCTTTATCTATTTATATATACTGAAGATTAGAATAACTTAGTATTCTTTTAAATATTTTTCAACAGCATACATTTATACCTATAACCATAGTTACTAAGGGAGGCTGAGAGTCACTATAGATCTCAGTTCAAGGGACAAATGTTGAAGCTGCTTTTTCTCAACCAATAGCAGGGTACAGTGGTGTGCACCTGTCATTTTAGCTACACAAGTCTAAGATCAGGAACATCATACTTCTAGGCCAGACAGGACAAAAAGATTCTAGAAACATTGTTACATTGAAGAAGTCCAGCATTGTGGTACATGCTTGTTATCCCTACTACTGCAGAAAGTATAAAATAGGACTGATATCAAGGCACAGATCTGGACAAAAGACAAGACTCTATCTCAAAAAAAACACAAACCCAAACAAACCAAAAACAACTGTACAAAATATGGCTAGATGCATGGCTTAGCAGGAGATCACTTGACTACCAGGTAAGAAGACCTAAGTTCAAACCGTAGTACTACAAACACAAATACACACTCACATACAGAGTCTCATAATAGTAATCTCTTATAATAATAGATCAACTTACGACAACCAGGTAATGGCTTTTCTTTTAAAAATCCACCTCCACTTCTAATCCAAAATTGTAAGTAAAGGATACTTTTCCTGATATCACAAGCATTAGCAGTCAACAAAGTTACAAAATCTTTTGCATCAGTTCTGAAATTCTCAGTTAAGCAGATCATCTGTAAATAGCTGGCAACATTTACCTTAAAAACAGAAAGAAAGATCAAGAAACAGCATTCCTTTCAGCGTTAACAGAATATATATAAAAGCAAGGTAAAATTTGCTTAAATTTAGTTATCTTCAGATTTTGAGAATTTAATTTCTATTAAAAAATGTACAGGCAGATGGCACCAAATTACAGGGATTTTCCATATATTTCTTTTCTTTACTGTGTTTAGTCTAGAACAGCAAAGAAACTTATATGGGAGATTCTCCAACCCTGAATATGGCAGGCAGTTTATCCATCTTGAAAAACCCGTTAGGAGGTTTTGGTATGGTATGGTATACATCAATAGAATATTTCATAGCCATCAAATGTATGAATACTATAACAATACAGAAAAATATTTATGTAATTTTTAAGCTAGAATAGGAAAATTGCATCAATGAGTACATATAAAAGTACACACACATACACACACACGTTTATATGTATTTTACTACATAGTCTTTTTTCTAAAAGAAAATCATGGTGGTTTGTTGTTCTTTTTGTCTTTGCCAGTCCTGGGGCTTGAACTCGGGGCCTGGGCACTGTTCCTGAGCCCCTTTGGCCTTTTCTGAGTAGTTTATTGTAGATAAGAGTCTCATGGCCTATTTCTGCCTGGGCTGGCTCCAAACCATGATCCTCAGATCTTAGCTTCTGAGTAGCTAAGATTAGAGGTGTGAGCCACGGCAACCTGGCCAGGTTTTTAACTAACTGTATTAGTCAGGTATCTAAAAGATGGGTCTAGCTCTCCAACATCCTCATGGAGTTCTTATTCGTGTGTGTGTGTGTGTGTGTGTGTGTGTGTGTGTGTGTATGTGTGTGTGTGAGAGAGAGAGAGAGAGAGAGAGAAAGTATGAGAGTGCCAAGTTTAGCATTTTCACTCAAGGCTGGTGTTCTACCACTTGAACCACACCTCAACTCCTGGCCTTTTGCTAGTTAGTTGGGAAAAAAAAAAAGTCTTACAGATGTTTCTCCCTAGGCTAGCTTCAAGCCTCAATCTTTATTTATTCATTTTTGGCCGGTCCTGGGGCTTGGACTCAGGGCCTGAGCACTGTCCCTGGCTTCTTTTTTTCGCTCAAGGCTAGCACTCTGCCACTTGAGCCACAGCGCCACTTCTGGCCGTTTTTTGTAAATGTGGTGCTGGGGAATTGAACCCAGGGCCTCATGTATACAAGGCAAGCACTCTTGCCACTAGGCCATATCCCCAGCCCCAAACCTCAATCTTTAGATCTCAGCCTTTTGGAATAGCTAAGATTACAGGTTTGAGCTACCACTGCCTGGTTAAAATGCCCCAATCTTGATGGGCATAGTTTGTTTTGTTTTGTTTTGTTGAGTCTTGACATGTAGTCTTACCTCTAGATCCTCCTGCCTTAGTCTCCTGTGTATGGCTCAAAGTTCCTGAGAATGGCCCTCAGGAAGTTTTGGAGGTCATGAAAATGTCCTGCATCTTCATGCGAGTGATAATTACAAAGGGCTTTTTTTTTTAAGTTTATGTTCACTGGCTAATAGATAAAAGTACAAATTTTAACTATATTACATTTCATCTTAGCCAGGCATGGAGACTCATTCTGGCAGAGACAGAAGATCTTAAGTTGGATTCTAGCCTAGGTAAAGGTAGAAAAATAAAAAACAAAAGTGCTGGACATGTGGACCAAGTGGTAGAATGCTTTCTAAGTATATGAGAGGCTCTGAATTAAATCTCTAGTATCATTAAAAAAATTTCATCTCGGGGCTGGGAATGTAGCTTAGCGGTAGAGTGCTTGCTTAGCATGCATGAAGCCCTGGGTTCGATTCCTCATCACACGTAAACAGAAAAAGCTAGAAGTGGCACTGTGGCTCAAGTGGTAGAGTGCTATCCTTGAGCAAAAAGGAAGCCAGGGATAGTGCTCAGGCCCGGAGTTCAAGCCCCAGGATTGGCAAAACAAAACAAAAACTTAAGAAAGTAATAATACTAGGGAAACAACCTCAAATGAACTTTGGAATTAGAAAGAATTAAATATTTGGAAAAAAAATTAGACCTGGAACAAGTGGCTCATGCCTGTAATCCTTGCTTTTCAGGAGGCTGAAATCTGAGTACCACAGTTCGAAGCCAGCTTAGGCAGGAAAGCCCATGAGATTCTTATCTCCAATTAAGCACCAAAGAAAAAAACCATAAGTGGATCTGTGGATCAAGTGATAGGGAGCTAGCCTTGAGCAAGAAAGCTCCAAGATATTGTCCAAGTCCTGAGTTCAAGCCCCAGGACCAGCACATACACACACAAATAAGAAGTAAGAATAGATAGAAGTCTTCTAAAACTCAGAAGTTTTAATTTAGTCCTTAGCAAACACATTTCAAATTATAACTAAACTTAATAACAGAAACTTTTATAATTATGATATGTAATTGATCATTAGGAAAATGCAAAACTTACCAGGGAAGGAGTACTGAAATTGATTTCTTCAAAACAACCATCAAACACTAAACTAAATGTTGGATCTACAGAGAAAACAAAAAAAAAAAACCCACATCAAACAGTAAGAGCACTAAGAAACTTTTTCCGACACTGAATGTATAGTAAGTAGTCTTGGGCAAAGGGTGTGGCTACAGTGGCAGACCACCTGCCCGGCAAGGGCAAAGTCCAGAAGTCAATTCCCAGTATCACCAAAAGAAAAAAGCCCTCCAGGGCTGGGAATGTGGCTTAGTGGTAGAGAGCTTGCCTAGCATGCGTGAAGCCCTAGGTTCGATTCCTCAGCATCACATAAACAGAAAAAGTCAGAAGTGGCACAGTGGCTCAAAGGTAGAGTGCTAGCCTTGAGCAAAAAGAAGCCAAGGACGGGGCTGGGGATATAGCCTAGTGGCAAGAGTGCCTGCCTCGGATACACGAGGCCCTAGGTTCGATTCCCCAGCACCACATATACAGAAAAAAACGGCCAGAAGCGGCGCTGTGGCTCAAGTGGCAGAGTGCTAGCCTTGAGCGGGAAGAAGCCAGGGACAGTGCTCAGGCCCTGAGTTCAAGGCCCAGGACTGGCCAAAAAAAAAAAAAAAAAAAGAAGCCAAGGACAATGCTCAGGCCCTAAGTCCAAAGTCCCAGAACTGGCAAAAATAAAAGAAAAAAGAAAGAAAGAAAGACCCTACTTAGGACAGAAACAAAAAGGTGGGATGGGGGCTGGGAATGTGGCTCAGTGGTAGAGTACTTGCCTAGCATGCATGAAGCCCTGGGTTCGATTCCTTAGCACCACATAAACAGAAAAAGCAGGAAGTGACGCTGTGGCTCAAGAGGTAGAATGTTCAGGCCCAGAGTCCCAAGCCCCAGGACTGGCCAAAAAAAAAAAGTGCAATGTCTACATATATATTATATATATATGCGTGTTTTACACATATATGTGTGTATATATATACAGAGAGAGCTACACACACACATATACATATATATATATATATAGAGAGAGAGAGAGAGAAATGAACTCCAAGAAGATATGGGGGAAAAATAAAACAAAAACTGTCTCCCCTTATCTGAGGCTTTGCTATTTTTGTTGGTCATGGGGCTTGAACTCAGGGTCTGGGCACTGTCTCTGGAGTTTCTTTTGCTCAAGGCTAACACTCTACCACTTCAGCCACAGCTCCATTTATGACTTTTTTGGTAGTTTAGTGGAAATAAGCGTTTCCCAAAGCTGGGCACTGGTGGCTCATGCCTAGAATTCTGGTTACTCAGGAGGCTGCTATCTGAGAATGGTGGTTCAAAGCCAGCCCAGGCAGAAAAGTTCTGTGAGAATCTTATCTCCAATTAACCACCAGAAAACTGGAAGTGAAGCTGTGTGGAAATAGAACTCAAAGTGGTAGTGCTATCCTTGGAGGAGGGGGAGAGTGTCAGGGGTAGTGCCCATGCCTTGAGTTCAAGCCCCATGACTGATAAAACACAAAACAAAAAAACAGACCCTCACAGACATTCCTGTCTGAACTAGCTTTGAACTGTGATCCTCATATCTCAGCCTCTTGAGTAGCATGAGCCACTGGCATCTGGCCTTTTGTTTTTGTTTAAGACTAGGTTTCAAAATACTGAACGAAGTTGTGATTCTCAAATCTCTTCTTCCTGAGTACTAGGATTAGGAATGTGTTACCACACCCACCTAAATTTACACTTTGAGGGGCAGTAATGCAATTTGAACTCAGGGCCTTGCGCTTGCTAGAGCAGGTACTCTAGCAGGATTCTTCTAACAATAACAAGGTGCTAGACCTGCTCTAGCACCTGCCTTGCACTAGTGCTCATGTTGGCTAAGTAGGTTCTCTACACTTGAATCTGAGCCATACTTCTTTCAACTGACTTTATTATTGCCAGTCCTGGGGCTTGAACTCAGGGCCTGGGTGCTGTCCTTGAGCCTCTTTGTGGTATGAGCCACAGAGCCTCTTCTGGTTTTTTCTGAGTAACTTATTAGAGATAAGAGTCTCACAGACTTTTCTTCCCGGCCTGGCTTAGAACTGTGATTCTCAAATCTCAGCCTCCTGAGTAGGTAGGATTACAGGTGTAAGCCACCAGAGCCCAGCTCAATGGACATCTAAAGGAATAAAATTAGAAGCTTTCCCAAAACATTTGAACAAAAGTTTTAATTGTACTGAAACCATTGTTGCTTACCACTTGTAGTAAGGACTACAGGTCGTTTAGTGGTTGCCATGAATGTTTTGATTGCATTCAAAAATCCAGTGTCTTCATCAAAAATGATGTCAACCTACAAAATATTTATTAGAACATTAATGAATTAAGAAACATCACACTCATTGGAATCAGTTATGTATACATAGTAAATATAGTATAGATCTATAATGCAAAACATTAATTTTGGAAGGTAAATTTAGCCCATACTGATAGCTGATGTCTTATAACATAGGTTTTACAATAATGAAAATATTCAGGGGCTGGGGATATGGCCTAGTGGCAAGAGTGCCTGCCTCATATACATGAGGCCCTGGGTTCGATTCCCCAGCACCACATATACAGAAAATGGCCAGAAGTGGCGCTGTGGCTCAAGTGGCAGAGTGCTAGCCTTGAGCAAAAAGAAGCCAGGGACAGTGTTCAGCCCCTGAGTCCAAGCCCCAGGACTGGCAAAAAAAAAAAAAAAAATTCAACAATGATATTAAAACACCCAGAGCCACCCATTTGCTGATGGTTCATGCCTGTAATCCTAGCTACTCAGGAGACAGAACTGAGGATCCCAGTTTGAAGACAGCCCAGGCTGGTTAACTGAAGTCTTTTATCACCAATTAACCATCAAAAAGCCGAAGTCAAGCTGGGGCTCAAGTAGTGGACTGCTAGCCGTGAGCAAAAAGCTTAGGGATAGAGCCTGGCAATTGCATTAATCAGTTGCATTAATTATCTTCCTGAAAATTATTTGAGAGTTGATGAAATCATGTGCTTTAATTACAAACAGAATAATTCTGGCTTTGGGGGCATATATATATATATATATATATATATATATATATATATATATATATATATCACACCCAAATACACCCAAACGTACTTTTCTGGAATTAAGGACTCAACCCACTGCCTCTCACTTGCTAGGCAGGTGGTCTACCACTTGAGCCCTTTGTTTTGTTTTATGTTGAGATAGGTTATCACTGAATGCCTGGGCAGTCTTCCAACTTTTCTTTTTTTGCCAATCCTGGGGCTTGAACTCGAACTTGGGGCATGAGCACTATCCTTGGCTTCTTTTTGTTCAAGGCTAGCACTCTACCACTTGAGCCACAGAGCCACTTCTGGTTTTTTTCCTATATATGCGATGCTGAGGAATCGAACCCAGGGCTTCATGTACATGAGGCAAGTGCTCTACCTCTAGGCCATATTCCTAACCCCTCGTCTTCCAACTTATAGTTGAGAATATTATATTTGTACCTAGTGTGTAACTAGAATTACAATTGTGTGCCATCACATATGGCTTACAATTCACCATAAGAAAATACATAGTCAACATTAAAATAAATTTTTACCAAGAAGTAAGATGAACATATACCTCTGTAAGCCTACCTCCTCAAAAAGAATGAGAGATGTTGCATTTTTTCTGCTGGGTTCTTCAGCTCCAAATGCTTTGATATTTGAATTTGCTTCAGTTGTATATTTGGTCTGAGTAATCTGCTTTTGTTCCAAAGAAGAATTTTTGACTCCTGCATAAATAAAATGTTAATGTTTTGAGAAAAATCATTTTTATTGGAACACTGGATATTTCCACTGAATAAGCTCCAAATGAATTCCTCCTAAGAAAAATGAAATAGAACATTAAAACTCTTATATGCAGCACATTTAGTGTAACTGAGGTTTAATAAATAGCAGTAGGAACCTATAAAATAGGTTCATACTTTTATATGTAAATTATGTCACTAATACTTAAAATATCTAATTTATTTTGTGAATTTAATGTTTTACCTTTCTTACTTTCTGTAGGTGCTTCTGCTTCGTCAGTGCATTTGGGTTTTGAAGAAACTTTAAAATAATTGGCCAAAGTTTTAGGAGGAAGTGCTCGTTTTGGCCCACTAGTTTTGGGTGATGATGGAGGATGTTTTCTTGGTGATGATACAACTCTCTTAGGGGAGTTTAATTTTTCTGTTAAAAACAAATTGCATTTAAGGATAAACGTTCTAAAAACTACAGAGAGCAAGATTGAGTTAATCACAAAAAAAGACCCAAATGAAACTTCTAGAAATGAAAACTACATAGTAGTACTGAAAGCACATGAGAATCTGTTGAAGAAAAGATCTTTGCTTGACTAAATAGTACTAACTATTGAAACAAATACAAAGAGAAAAGGGAAGGCTGAAAAACTGGGTAAAGCATCAAAAAACTGAAAAACTTCAAGGTATAATATAAGAAACTTGGAGTTGCCAAGGATATGAAGAGGGCAGGAAAAGTATTTTAAGAAAAAAAAGTTGGAGCCAGGCACCAGTGGCTCATGCCTGTAATACTAGCTACTAAGGAGGCTGAGATCTGAGGATCAAGGTTTAAAGCCAGGCTGGGCAGGACAGTCCATGAGAATTATCTCCAATATACCACCAGGAAACCAGAAGTGGCTCTGTAGCACAAGTAGTAGAGCACTAGCCTTGGGCTGAAGAGCTTAGGGACAGCGCATAGGCCTGGAGTTCAAGCCCCACAACTGACCAAAAGAAAAAAGAAACAAAAGTTGGGGGCTGGGAATGTGGCTTAGTGGTAGAGTGGTTGCCTAGCATGCATGAAACCCTTGGCTTGATTCCTCAGCACCACATAAACAGAAAAAGCCGGAAGTGGTGCTGCTGTGGCTCAAGTGGTAGAGTGCTAGCCTTGAGCAAAAGAAGCTCAGGGACAGTGCTCAGGCCCTGAATTCAAGCCCTAGGACTGGGGGGAGGGGGGAAATCCAAACTCAACAGAGTCAGAAAGTTTATGGCAAAGGAATTTCCCTAGTCTGGCCAGGAGGAGGAATGGTTATAGTCTTGGTAGCTTTATTATTTTGTGTGCCAGTTCTAGGGCTTGAACTCCAGTCCTGGGTGCTGTGTCTGAGCTTCTGTGCTCAAGACTAGCACTCTACTGCTTTACTTCTGCCTTTCTGGTGATTAATTGAAGATAAGAGTCTCACTGAAAGCCTGGAGCTAGAGGTTCATGCCTATAATCCTAGCTACTCAGTAGAGTGAGATCTGAGAATTGTAATTTGAAGCCAGCCTGGGCAGAAAAGTCCCTGTGAGACTAGTATCTCCAATTAACCACCCACAAAACTGGCAAAAAAAGAAAGAAAGTTGGCCGAGTGCCAGCGGCTCATTCCTGCAATCCTAGCTACACAGGAGGCTGAGATGGAATCACGATTTGAAGACAGCCAGGGCAAGAAGGTCCATGAGATTCGTATCTCCAATTAAACCAGCAAAAAGCTGGAGGTGGAGGGATGGTTCAAGTGATAGAATGACAGCCTCCAGTAAAAAAACTAAGGAAGAATGTGAATCTCTGAGTGTAAGCACAAGTACTGGTACACAGAAACAACAACCAACAAAATAAACAGAAGCTGAAATTACTCAATGCAATGAAAATGATAAACCCATACATTGAAGAATCACATCCAATATGAAGTAGAAAATAACCTCCATGAAGACATTTCATAATCAAATTGTTTAAAGTCAGTGATTAAAAAAAAAAATCTTAAAGCTCGCCAATGCCTGTGGCTTTTGCCTACAACTCTAGCTACTCAGGAAGCTGACACCTGGAGAATAGCAGTTCAGTGCAGGAAAAAAAAATTCATTTCCAATTAACCAGCAAAAGGCTGGGCCTGAAGCATGATCCAAGTGATAAGACTACAAAGCCCTGAGCAAGAAGGCAATGAAGAATAAACACAAAGTATCAAAATACATGAAGTAAATACAAATCCATGAGTTCATAATAACACTAAGAAAATACAAAACTACAAAACCTCATTGGTCAACATTGGAGGTTGCTAGGACATCTTTGATTTAATAACTAAAAAAATTAAAAGTTGAGTACTGGTGGCTCACAAGCCTATAATGCTAGTTATTTAGGAGGCTGATATCAGATGGTTGCAATTCCAAGCCAGCCTGGGCAAGAAAGTCCACAAGACTCTTACCTCCAAATAACCACCAAAAAGCTAGAAGTGGAGCTGTGGCTCACGTAGTATAGTGCTAGTCTTGAGCACAGAAGCTCAGGGGCAGAGCCCAGGCCCTGAGTTCAAGCCCCATGATTGTCACAAAAGAAAAAAAAAAGAAATTTCTTTATTTCAAGAAATACATATATTTTCCATGGGGTAAATAAAAATCTACAACCTCATGATGTAAAAGGCTTGGGGAAACCAAGAATTAGAATATAAAACAAGTTGGGTTGGGAATGTGGCTTAGCAGTAGAGTACTTGCTTAGCATGCATGAAGCCCTGGGTTCCATTCCTCAGCATCACATAACCGAAAAAGCCAGAAGTGGTGGTGTGGCTCAAGAGGTAGAGTGCTAGCCTTGAGCAAAAAGAAGGCAGGGACTGGCAAAAATATATACATATGTACATATGTATATATGTATATATACATATACTAGATGTATTAATATATGACGTATATTAATAATCACATAGATTACATATATTGTACAATATGTAATATAACAGATAATATATAATAATTACTAATATATTACATATATTATTTATTAACATGTGTGTATATATATGTGTATGTGCATATGTATATATAATACATATAAAATATTTTATTTATATATACATAAAATATCCCTAACGGATATCTCTTACCTCCAATTAACCACTCAAAAACCAGAAGTGGCGCTGTGGCTCAAAGTGGTACAGTGCTAGCCTTCAGCAAAAGAGCTCAAGGACAGCACCCAGGCTGTGAGTTCAAGCCCATGGCCAATAACAACAACAAAATCCCTAATTGAGTCTGTTAGACAAAGATCACTGTTGATTGTGAAGTATCATTAATAATACAGTGACTGTGGAAGCTTTGTAAGCAATGGGACAAGGGAGTAGTTCAAGTGGTAGCATGCCTGCCACTGAGTGTGTGGCTCAGAGTTCAGTGTTTAGTACTTACTTGGTGACTTGCCAGTGTGGTAGCTATTAAAAAAACAGGGTTTCTGTGAATGGACACCTTGCTTGTCTACTTGATGGGACTGAGTAGCTTCTTTCAACTGAGACAGAATCTGTCTACCACTGCGCTGGGAAGAGGCATTCACTTCAAATATCTAAAAAAAGAAAAAATAGTCAAGATGGCTTATGTTTCCCTTTTGTTTCTCAGATACAGTGTTGCCATGTAGCACAAGCTAGCCTCAAACTTGAGATCCTCCTGCCTCAAATTGTTGAGTGCTCAGATTTTAAGCATGTTCCACCACAATTGCTGGGTTTTTTAGCTTTAGAGTAACTATCGAGGAGAATGATGAAAGGGATGACATTGATCAAGACGTTAAATTGAAATCCCTTTGTGCAACTACTTAAAATTTTAGTAGAAGAGTAATCATTACATTAGCATTTTTTCCACTGTAGCTTTACTAACCTTAAATCCAAGCTCCTGAGCACAAGCATACACTGCAGCAGTTTTTCCCACTCCTGTTGGTCCTGTTATGAGAACAGTATTGCAAAGACGGCTCTCTTCTTCGTCTGAACTGCTGTCAGAGCCTATTCTATCTGAAAAATCTGAAAAATTGTTCAAATGCATAGAAAATGATTAGTTGCTCAGGAAAGTAATTTTACCTCACGAAAGTAAGGGATCAAATCTCACTTTTTTTTTTTGCAAAGAATTATGAAAAACTAATTCACAAAAAGTAGAAAAGCAAGGACAAAGTGCCCACCTAGAAATTTTAGAAAACTTTGGCCTAATTTGATTCTAGAAAAGTTCAGTGAAAATAAAAGTTCAGTGAAAAGAACAAAAATGGCTCAAAATACCTTCCAGCTTCTCATCTCGTTTTCCCTTCAAATTCTGTCTTTCTTCCAATTCGGCTCTCCTTTTCCAGTCTTTCAACCAACTGCCATACAGACACCATTTACCTCATGTTAAAAGGATTGCTGAGGAAGTTATATCCTATTACTCCATAATGCTTCTAAATCAACTAAACAGTAAAATATTTTTACATGGACATGAATGTTTTAAAATGAAATACTTTTCTCTTAAATATACAAGACTATAGGGCATTCAGTGCATCACTGGTTATATTAAACTCTAGAATAAAAAGCTAGGAGTCAGTGGTTCACTCCTAACTACTCAGGAAGCTAAGATCTGAGGACCAAGGTTCAAAGCCACCCAGGTAGGAAAGTCTGTGAAAGACATCTTCAATTAACCACCAGCCAAATGGAGTTGTGGTAGAAGACCAGCTTTGAGAGAAAAAACTAAGGGACAGTACCTAGGCCTCAAGTTCAAGCCACAGTACTGACATCAAAAAGAAAAGGAAAAAACACACACAATTTTTCCTGGAAGGATATATAACTAAGACTCAATAGAACCCCTAGGGAGTAGAAATGTGAGAAAAGAGGGAGGAAAATGGAGGGCTGAGTCTAATCAAGAGACATTGCATGCAAATATGGACATGTCAGAATTAAACTCTCATTAACGTCGACTTCGATGTGGGGAGAGGAAAAGAATGAAATGAATGTCATTCAACATTAAAAGAAATATGAAAACAGAGACTCCTTTTACTTAAAATTCTGCTTAAAAAAAGATTTTCCCGGGGCTGGGGATATGGCCTAGTGGCAAGAGTGCCTGCCTCGTATACATGAGGCCCTGGGTTCGATTCCCCAGCACCACATATACAGAAAATGGCCAGAAGTGGCGCTGCGGCTCAAGTGGCAGAGTGCTAGCCTTGAGCAAAAAAGAAGCCAGGGACAGTGCTCAGGCCCTGAGTCCAAGCCCCAGGACTGGCCAAAAAAAAAAAAAAAAAAAAAAGATTTTCCCATGTAGTACATAGTTATATATATATAGTCTATAACTAACAAATTGTAAATATTTTCATAAATTTTACTAACCTATGTAATTTTTTAATAGCTAAGTCATTGCCTATGAGTTCATTGGCATTCTGAGGCTGATATTTTTCTGTCCAGAGCATATCTTCAGTTCCAGAATCTAAAGAAAAAAATAAGTAAAAATTAATTTATTATTTATTTCTTAAAGTATACTTTTTTTTTTTTTGCCAGTCCTGGGGCTTGAACTCAGGGCCGGAGCACTGTCTCTGTCTTCTTTTTACTCAAGGCTAGCACTCTACCACTTGAGCCACAGTACCACTTCTGGCTTTTTCTGTATATGTGATCCTGAGGAATCGAACTCAGGGCTTCATGCATGACAGGCAAGCACTCTATCACTAGGCCATATTCCCAGCACCTTAAAGTATACATTTTTAAATTATTATAGTACTTATTGAAACAATAAGTACTTGTAGAATTGTTTATAAAAAGCTGCTTTGGGGGGCTGGGAATATGGCCTAGTGGTAAAGTGCTCATCTCATATACATGAAGCCCTGGATTCGATTCCTCAGCACCACATATATATAGAAAAAGCTGGAAGTGGCACTGTGGCTCAAGTGGCAGAGTGCTAGCCTTGAGCAACAAGAAGCCAGGGACAGTGCACAGGCCCTGAGTTCAAGCCCCAGGACTGGCAACAAAAACAAAACCAAACAAACAAAAAGCTGTTTTGCCTTTTATATACTGGTGGCTCATGCCTATAATCCTAACTACTCAAGAGTAGCAGGATCATGGTTTGAAGCCAGCCTGGAAAGAAAGGTCTGTGAGACCCCATCTTGAATTAACCAGCAAAATCAGGAGATGAAGAGAGAGAAAAAACAAGAGTTCAAGTACAAGAGGGAGAAAACCTAGTTTACTAGAATGGAGGATACTTCTGCTACAGACTTGTTACCACCTATTATTAGAGCATCATTATTTTCTACTGCTTTTGCTTTCACTTTACATGTTGTGCTCAAAGCAGTCTGTTTCTTCTTCAGAGTTCTAGAAAATATACCTTTGGAAGAATCTGGCTTTATCCCAAAAGAGATGTTTCTTTTGTCAAATTTTTCTGACTTTCCATTTATCTTTTCTGGACTGACTGAATATTCATTTGGCTTTTTTCTTTTTGACTTCTGATGTCCTGTTTCCACTCGTTTCCTTTTGGTTTCTTTTTGATTGACATCAGGCTCCAACTGTGGGCATTCTATTTGGGAATGACAGAAATGCACATGCTTACTAATTTACCAAAGCAATCTTTAATATTCAATAACCTTTATATTACTTCCCAAAATTCTAGTCTCAAGATATTAAGATAAAAAGAATCAAATAAAACTGGAGGTCTCGGCTGGGAATATGGCCTAGTGGCAAGAGTGCTTGCTTTGTGTACATGAAGCCCTGGGTTCAATTCCCCAGCACCACATATATAGAAAATGGCCAGAAGTGGCGCTGTGGCTCAAGTGGCAGAGTGCTATCCTTGAGCCAAAAAAAAGCCAGGGACAGAGCTTAGGCCCTGAGTTCAAGGTTCAGGATTGGCAAAAAAAAAAAAAAAGTCTCAGACTTTCCTGCTCGGGCTGGCTTTGAACCACAATCCTCAGGTCTCAGCATCCTGAGTACCTAGGATTACAAGCAAGAGCCACTGGTACCTGGCTTCCACTTTTGTGTTTTTTTTTTTTGTTGGGTAAATCGAGGTAAGTCTCTTGATTTGTTTGCCTAGGTAAGGTTTCGAACCTTGACCCTCAGATCTCAGCCTCTTGAGTAGCTCAGATTACAGGTGTGAGCCACTCATGCCTGGCTTTCTGTGGACTACTTCTGAGTCAAAGGCTTCCTGTTTGTTTTCAAACCTGAAATATTAACATAGATGGTAAAGATTATCACCCACCTTGGTTGCCAGGGCCCTCAGAGAGCACCTGGTGCTCAATTCGTTTCTGTAGAAGCAAGGGAAAATATTTTCCCAAAGCAAAGTTAGGATTGGACCACTGAATTTCCTCCAGCAAAGTATTTCTCACATCTTTAGTAAAATCCTTCCTTGTTCTTGTAAACTGCAACAAAGAAGAATATGAATAATAACAGATCCATCTCATCTAATTAATGGTCACAAAACCTCCAAGTAAGTATCCACAAGCAATCAGTATCATTGCAGGATTAGTTGTAGTCACTAAACACAACACTGCATTGACATAGCCTACTTAACTTTCTCTCTTGAGTTATACTCTACACCTTTATTACTCTATAATGCTGATTTAGAAAGTATAAGTGTGCTATATAATACCTAATTTTTTTTAATGACTTTTTTTGGTTATTTTTGCTTTTTATGTTGTTGTTTTGCTATTTGGCCAGGATGGCTTTGAAATTTTCCTGTGTCAGCCACTGAAGTGCACAATAACACCTAGCTCTATTATTAATTTTTCTTTATTTCTATTTTTTATTTTTTGTGCTGATCCTGGGGCTTGAACTCAGAGCCTGGACACTGTCACTGAGCTTTTTTTGGTCAAGGTTAGCATTCTACCACTTAAGCCACATTTCACTTCTGGTTTTCTGGTTGTTAATTGGAGATACAACCCTCATGGACTTTCTTGCCTGGGTTGGCTTTGAATCATAATCCTCAGATCTAAGATTTCTGAGTAGCCAGGATCACAGGCTTAAACCGCCACTGCCTGGCTCTATTATTAATTTTTAGAACTCTGTTGACTACTTAAAAGATATGTCTTCATTTGGATTTTTTTCTTTCTTTCTTCATGGATGCTGGGCAAGCATTCTACCACTAAGCCACATTCTCAGCCTTTTATTTGGATTTTTTTTTTTTTTTTTTTTTTTTTTTTTGCCAGTCCTGTGGCTTGGGACTCAGGGCCTGAGCACTGTCCCTGGCTTCTTTTGTTCAAAGCTAACACTCTACCACTTGAGCCACAGTGCCACTTCTGGCTTTTTCTACATACGTGGTGCTGAGGAATCGAACACGGGCTTCATGTATACGACGCAAGCACTCTACCACTAAGCCATATTCCCAGCCCCCTTCATTTGGATTTTTTTTTTTTTTGGCCAGTCCTGGGCCTTGGACTCAGGGCCTGAGCACTGTCCCTGGCTTCTTCCCGCTCAAGGCTAGCACTCTGCCACTTGAGCCACAGCGCCGCTTCTGGCCGTTTTCTGTATATGTGGTGCTGGGGAATCGAACCTAGGGCCTCGGGTATACCGAGGCAGGCACTCTTGCCACTAGGCTATATCCCCAGCCCCTTCATTTGGATTTTTAAACATGGAACTTCAAGACTATAAGAGACAAAAGTAGACATCCAATGTTTGCTTTTCTAAAAGATGTGAAACAAACATGCTACAAAGGATGAGCTTTCTAGTACTTACCAAGACAGCAAAATTACTTTCCATATTTGAATTCAATGTTGAAAATTCACCCAGAGCAATGACACGTTTTGGAAGATTTATTACTTTAGTACTCAGTTCTCTAAATTTGGTTAACAGAGGACAAGAGGGTGGTTTCAAATGCCATAACCAATACCCTAAAGAAAAAAAGTATCATAATTAATAACATTTATATACTGTATATTCGCTGAACAACAAATATGCAAACATAAAAACATTTGACAAATCAGAGCATGTATGAGAGCCTGTGGCTCTGGGTTTGATTTATAGCACTATAATAAAAAGGGTTGAAGAAATTGGGCACTGGTGGCTCACACCTGAAATCCTAGCTACTGGGGATGCTGAGATCTAAGATCACAATTCAAAGCCAGCAAGTACAGGAAAGTCCATGAGACTCTTATTTCCCAATTAATTGCCAGAAAACTGTAGTAGCAATGTGGCTCAAAGTGGTAGAGCACCAGCCTTGAGTGAAAAGCTCAGGGACAGGAACCAAGCCCTGAGTTCAATCCCCATGACTGACAAAAAGGAATGGTGTGAAGGATTATGCTGGAGCTGTGGCTCAAGTAGTGCCTGCCATGCAAGCTGAAGACATGAGCTCAAACCTCAGGACCTTGTTAACTACACATAACCCAAAAGTACACAAAACAGATGAATGCATAGGAATAGAATCTTCTCCTCTAAGAAATACAATTAATAAAGACTATCTAGTCTTTTCTTCAACTTGTTAAAAAGAAGTAAATATGTACAAACTCTCATTTCATTTTAAATGAACTTTGATATTCAGGATAAAAAGTTAATATTCTAATTTATATTTATTTTTATTTTTATTTTTTTCTTTGATACAGGAACTTACTATGTGACAAGGACTAGTTTTGAACTACATTCTCTTGTCTCCATTTCCAGAATGCTGAGATTACAGATATACACCACCAACCCACCTCTAAGTTTATTTTATTTTATTTTATTTTTTGCCAGTCCTGGGGCTTGGACTCAGGGCCAAGTGTGGTGCTGGGGAATTGAACCCAGGGCCTCATGTATACGGGGCAAGCACTCTTGCCACTAGGCCATATCCCCAGCCCCCACCTCTAAGTTTAAAGTCAAATTTGAACTCAAATCTAGACTTGTCACTATCCTTTGGAGTATAGTCAGTCAAGCTTCCAATCTTAGTTTCTTATCTGTAATAATTTTGATATTCAACCTCTATGACTTCTCACTGGGATTAAATTAGCTATAGATATGAATAGTTCAGCAGAATTTCTGAAAACAGCAAGTACTAAACAATATTTTGCAATGCAAAGGAGAATGGAGGGAAGGAAAAATAAAGAAAGAGAAAGGAAAGGAAGAAAAAAGGCAGGGAGGGAGAGACGGAGGAAATGTATTTTATCAATATAGTCTAACAACTGAAGCATTTGATCATAATGAAGTTACCATCATCTTTTTGCTGAATATGAACAACTCTCTGGAAACTGGCACTCGCTGCATTGTACATATCTAGTACAGCAGCTTTCTTCGCAATCTGTCGTTTCAAAGAGTCTGGCAAGCCACTCATGAGAAACTCACGCTTTGCTTTAAACTGCACATCACAATCCTGCGATTTTTCAGGTGGATCTTGACTTTAAGAAAATAATTTTAAAAATGAAAAGCTAAGATTATTTCAACACAAACACTAGAAAATAAACTTTGACATTGAATTTAAAAATTAGCCTATTAGCTGATGAAATTCTTTTTTGCATATCACAAAAACAAAGGTCTATTCATGTTACAAAATTAAATACAACAAGTATGTAGAGAAACAAAATGACTTGAAAGACATCTACCAATGTTAACTTTTACTATCTTTAGATGGGAAGTGAGTTTTCTTCCTTTTTTGTGGAGTGGAAGGTATCAGAAACCAGGACCTCAAACAACCTACCACCGAGCTTCATCCTTAGCCCTACAAGTTTGTTTTTTTTTATATGCATTTATATTGTATTTAGAAAAAGAATACTATCTTTCAAAAAATGTATACAATAGCTTCAGTTATAGCTCACTGGTAGAACATTCACCTAGCACGGAAAGGAGCTGGGTTCAGCCCCATCACTGCAAAACAAAACAAAATCTATGGCTGGAAATATGGACTAGTGGTAGAGTGCTTCCCTAGCATGCATGAAGCCCTAGGTTTGATTCTTCAGTACCACATAAACAGAAAAGGCCAGAAGTGGCGCTGTGGCTCAAGTAGTACAGTGCTTGCCTTGAGCAAAAGAAGCTCAGGGACAGCTCTTAGTTCAATCCCCAGCACTGGCAAAAATAAGAGGAAAAAACAAAAAAGAAACCAGTATAAAATTTATGTGAAAGAGCAAACTAACTGATGGTGACAGAAATCAGAATATTAATAACTATTTGTCACAATGATGGTGTCTGGGTAAAGAATAGAGTAAACATAACCATTCTGAGCTTTGGAAAGGTTTTGTATCTTGAAATGACATAGTTGACAAAATGGTATGCTTGGGGCTGGGAATATGGCTTAGTGGTAAAAGTGCTTGCCTCGTATACACAAAGCCCTTGGTTCGATTCTTCAGCACCACATATATAGAAAAAAGCAGGAAGTGGCGCTGTGGCTCAAGAGGTAGAGTGCTAGCCTTGAGCAAAAAGAAGCCAGGGACAGTGCTCAGGCCCTGAGTCCAAGGCCCAGGACTGGCAACAAAAACAAAACAAATAAACAAAATGGTATGCTTAAGGCACAAATATTTAACTCTAAGTAATAATGGCTCAATCAAAATCAAACAGAAGCCGGGTGCTGGTATCTCACACATGTAATCCTACTTACTCAGGAGGCTGAGATCTGAGGATCATAATTGAAAGCCAGCCCAGGCAGTTAAGCCCATGAGACTCTTATCTCCAGTTAAAGACCAGAAAATCAAAAGCAGACTGTGGTTCCAAGAGGTAGAGCACTAGCTTTAAGTGGAAAAAGCTCAGGGACAACCCTCAGGACAAGTTCAAGCCCCATAATGGATTTAAAAAAACAAAAGAAACAATCAAAATAACTGAGCCATGAGGCCCATACACTTGAGTCTTCTTCCATCATACCTCCAGTTGCATAAACTAGAACTTGGGTCATCCTTACTTCTTCCTCTTACCCAGTCCTATTCCCAAACCTAATTAATCATGAAAAGTTTTCCAATTTATCTCCTCCAATTTTTTCACACATCATTTTCAACATGTGAGCTCTTACTTCTGTCATATCAAACCTGTTCTCATTCATCGCTGAGGACTCCTGTTCTTCCTTTAGTTTCAATTCAGGTACATTTCTTTAATGAAGTCTCCCCTGACCAGATGAAATCTCCTTTATATAAACTCTAATAGAATTTGGACCTCTCCTTAGCACAATGCCAATTTTTCATTTGTTACCCTAATTAGTTTCTAAGTATGACAGGGAATGTGTCATAATATATCATTGGTAACAAAACTAGTACCTGGTACATGGTAGGTATATAAGTACTTATTGAATGAGGTCAGTAAATGAAGTTTTTTACTTTTGGTTTCCTTTTCAATTATTCTGTTACTTTATGTAGAGATGGCACCAATGTACTTACAAAAAATTCAAGACCTTCAGTAGCACAATCAAGTACTATCTCTGAAAATGAACATGCTAAAGCTTCAAATGCAATTCATATGCCTTCTTAGCAGACCAAATAAATAAATACAAGATGTATCCCATATAATATTTTGACACTTAAAATTCTGTATTGGACTGACCTGCTTTCATCAAAACCAATGACAGTATTGGCTGTTTTTTGAGGCTTTCTAGCAAGAAATAAAGGAGCAACTTTGATTTTTCCTGAGGGAGGAAAAATAATCAGTATTAGTGATTACCTTATATTACAGCTACTTTCAAAATTATACATTTTAAACTTTTGTGTGTGTGTGAGAGAGAGAGAGAGAGAGAGACAGAGAGAGAGCGGCAGACTTGAGTCTTGAACTCAGGACCTGGGCACTGTTCCTGAGCTTTTGCTCAAGGCTAGTGCTCTACCATTTGAGCCACAACTCTACTTTTGGCTTTTTCAGTGGTTAGAGATAAAGATTCTTGTGAACTTTCCTGCCCAGGCTGACTTTGAACCATCCTTAAATCTCAGCTCCTTGAGTTGCTGGGATTATAGACATGGACCACTAGCACCGGCTTCCTTTAAACTTAACTTGTAAAAATTTGATCAAGATACATTACACATAAATTGACATGTTAAACCTAAAAAGGGAGTTGGGGATGTGGCCTAGCGGTAAAGTGCTTGTCTCGTATACATGAAGCCCTGGGTCCGATTCCCCAGCACCACATATATAGAAAAAGCTGGAAGTGGCGCTGTGGCTCAAGTGGTAGAGTGCTAGTCTTGAGCAAATAGAAGCCAGGGACAGTGCTCAGGCCCTGAGTTCAAGCCCCAGGACTGGCAAAAAACAAAACAAAACAAAAACAAACAAACTAAAAACGGCAAAGTTTATTTTACTGAGCTCTTCTGGATGCTGATGGCTCATGTCTGTAATCCTAGCTACTCATGAGGTTGAGAATTGAAGGATCATGATGTGAAGCCAGGCTGGGCAGAAAAGTCCATGAAACTCCACCTCCAATTAACCTGCAAAATATATGGCTCAAGTCGTAGGAGATCAACAAGCAAGCCAATTGAGTGTGAAGCTCTGAGTTCAAGCCCATTACTGGCACCAAAAGCAAAAACTGAACCTTGGGCTGGGGATATGGCCTAGTGGCAAGAGTGCTTGCCTTGTATACATGAAGCCCTGGGTTTGATTCCTCAGTACCACATATATAGAAAAGTCCAGAAGTGGTGCTGTGGCTCAAGAGGCAGAATGCTAGCCTTGAGCAAAAAGAACCCAGGAACAGTGCTCAGCCTCTGAGTTCAAGCCCCAGGACTAGCAAAACAACAACAACAACAAAAAAAAAAACTGAACCTTTTCTATTACAATTCTGCATAATAATCTCTTCCCTTAATTTAGCAACCACAGAACTGGAGAGCTTTCTTTCTTTTTTTTTTTTTTTTTTTGCCAGTCCTGAGCCTTGGCTCAGGGCCTGAGCACTGTCCCTGGCTTCTTTTTGCTCAAGGCTAGCACTCTGCCACTTGAGCCGCAGTGCCACTTCTGGCCATTTTCTGTATGTGTAGTGCTGGGGAATCGAACCCTGGGCTTCATGTATACGAGGCAAGCGCTCTTGCCACTAGGCCATATCCCCATCCCCCCTGGAGAGCTTTCTTTTCGCTCATTTTTGTTTTACGGTAGTACTGAGGATTGAATTCATGCCTAGTACTTGTTAAGTAGGTGCTCTAGTAGAGCCAAGCCAGCTTTGAAACCTGTTGTGCATTGGTTATTTTCCAGGTTAAGTCTAACTTTATGACTGGGCCAGCCAGTGATATTCTCAGTGTTGCTAGGGGTGACAGGGCTCATTCTGCTGAGGTAATAGATGCTAACAGGTGCAGGAAATGCCCAGCTATTGGTTGAGATGGAGTCTCAAGAAGTTTGATACCAGAGTTGGCCTCAACGTACCATACTCCCATCTCCACCTCCCAGGTAGCTAGATTACATGCTTGAGCCAGCGCACTGGGCTGAACTTTCATTTTCCACTATAGATTTTCACAACCTACCTCTTAAGTTTCCTATTTACTATATCTAGACAAACACCTAAAGACTTCCAAATAGTTTTACTGTTGGACATCAGTGGTCCATGCCTATAATCCTAGCTTTGCAGGAGGCTGAGATCTAAAGTCTAGGCAAAAAAGTCCTTGAGATCCTTATTTCCAATTAATCACCAAGAAGTCAGAAGTGGAGGCATGGCTCAAGTGGTAGAGCATCAACCTTGAGCGGAAAAAGCTAAGGGAAAGAATTCAGGCCTTGAATGCTAAAACAAAAATTATTTCCAGATAACTTAAATGGACAGTCAAGTTTGGGAACTACAAACATAATACTAGAGAAACAGGAACACAATAAATTAAAATAAACTTCAATGCTCAAAAATAATGTCCAATTTCCCTTTAAAATATTCCTCAGAGGGATTGGGAATATGGCCTAGTGGTAGAGTGCTTGCCTCATATACATGAAGCCCTGGGTTGGATTCCTCAGAACCACATATATAGAAAAAGCCAGAAGTGGCATTGGCTCTCAAGTGGTAGAGTGCTAGCCCTGAGCAAAAGAAGCCAGGAACAGTGCTCAGGCCCTATGTTCAAGCCCCAGGACTAGCAAAGAAATAATAATACTCCTCAGAAATTAATTTTAAAAAATAAATGTAAACATAAAAGACTCTTCAGTTCATCAGAACTTTAGTGATTAAAATTGAAATACAACCAAAATTTCATAAGACAAGAAATTAAATATCCATTATGAATGCATTCAGAATAATTTCCCCAGAACTTTCTTGTACAAATAGTATTAAATCTGATTACCAGGTACATTTTGGGAAGACTTGTTAAGCTTTTTTCCTAGCACATCATTCAAACACTGAAGTTTCTTCTGTTTTTTTTCTGGCTTTTTTAAACAAGTAGGACTTGAGTCTATTAGTATTACGGAGTCCTAAGGAAAAAAAAAAAATTAATACAGTGCTCCCCTTTATCAACAAAGGATACATCCCAGTAACCCCAGCAAATGCCTCTCAGATAGTTCCAAACGCTTTATGTACTAGGCCTTTTTCTATTTATACTTACTTACCACACATTATAGCTATAACTTTGCAGCTTGAGGTATGACAGCAAAACTAAGATGAATTTTTTTTTCCTTACTACAGTTCTTAGCAACTTCAGCATATGCTTTTTTTTTTGGCAGTCCTGGGGCTTGGACTCAGAGCATGAACACTGTCCCTGGCTTCTTTTTGCTCAAAGCTAGCACTCTACCACTTGAGCCACAGTGCCACTTCCTGCTTTTTCTGTTTATGTGGTACTGAGGAATCGAACCCAGGGCTTCATACATGCTAGGCAAGCATTCTATCATTAAGCCACATACCCAGCCCCAGCATATAACTTATTTTCATTTCGTATTAAGTCAGGAATTTTTACTTTTTCACTAAGGAATTATTTTGTGACTTCTCTTTAACATACTCAAATAGCATTGCTTTGAGGAAAACGGAAGAGCTAGTTCAGCTTCTGAATGATCCTGAGTGGCTTGAGAAAGGTTCAGACTCTTGTTTGAGAGCAAAAGAGAGTCAAAGGCTTTTAAAGCAAAACTGGGAAGTAATATTTTCTTCTACCACCTGAAGGCTATCATACATACACTGTGACCTTATAATTTTGTAATGTTTTCTTTTTCCCAACCCCAAAAGCAAACTAGGACAGAACTTATCCAAACAGATTATTTATAATACTCACATCTGATTTTGGTGATTTCTCCTTTTCCAGACGTCTAGAGGAACGCCTTAAAGGTGTCACAATTTCTTCAGTAGTCTTTGACCTACTGATATGTAAAGCTTTTGCCTTTTCAATCAATTGTTTTGCTTTTGATAAATTTGAAGTACTGCTTGCCTAGATAAAAATTTGAACTGTTAATCTAGATCACAGCAAGTATTTATTTATTGAATGTTTGATTCATTGATTCATTTATTGATTGCCAATGCTGGGACTTGAATTCTGTCTGGGCCTGGGCAATATCCCTGAGCTCCTTTTGCTCAAGGTTAGCACTGTACCACGTAAGCCACATTACCACTACTGGCTTTTTCTGTGATTAACTGGAAATAAGAGTCTCATAGACTTTCCTATCTGGGCTGGATTTGAACCATGATCCTCAGATCTCAACCTTCTGAGTAACTTGAATTACAGACGTGAACCACCAGAGCTCAGCTGGTATTTTATACAAAAAAAAAAATAAGAGAAATATATTTAGTCATAACAAAGAAATAATTATTATAATTATAATAAATATCATTATTATTCTCTTTACATTAAGTGAGGAAACAGAAAGACACCAGCCCACTGCAAATCAGGAAAATCAATTTGCCAGACACCAAGTCTGCTGCCACCTTGATCTTAGATGGATTTTCTCACCCACAGAACTGTGAGAAATAAATTTCTGTTATTTGAGCTACCTGAACTGTACTTTGGTGCAATACCACCAACTCAGATAGGCAACCTTAAGGAAAATGACTGTTAATGTAGTCACCAAAAAAGCCTTCTCTAAATAAATATCCTTATCTGTTGTTTACATCTCATAGCAAAATATCTTCATACCTTTATAAACTAGTGAGAAAAATGAGATGGTAGTGAAAAATAGTATAGAGTGCTACTTAATTTATAAAATGTATGTGTATCTTTGGCTTGTTACTTTGTAACAAGAGTGTGGGGTTTTTAAGGAAATAAAGTGTCACTTTATAAGATTCTAGGATTTTAATTACCTTTCTAGTCTGAGAAGTAAAATCTTCATCAGTTGTTTCAAATTTCCTAGATTTTTTCTTTGCTTTTCTAGGAGTAGTAATTCTGATGAATTTCATTCTGAAAAAAAGATATGGTTATTTAGAAATATATTCCTAATTGTAATGTTTAAGAATATCCAACATGCTGGGGATATGGCCTAGTGGCAAGAGCGCTTGCCTTGTATACTTGAAGCCCTGGGTTCGGTTCCCCAGCACCGCATATACAGAAAATGGCCAGAAGTGGCACTGTGACTCAAGTGGCAAAGTGCTAGCCTTGAGCAAAAAGAAGCCAGGGACAGTGCTCAGGCCCTGAATCCAAGGCCCAGGACTGGCAAAAAAAAAAAGAATATCCAACATAGAAATAAGCAAACTAGCTGGGCGCCAGTGGCTCACGTCTATAATCCTAGCTATTCAGGAGATGTGAGATCACGGTTCAAATCCAGCCAGGCTGGAAAGTCCCTGCCTCATCCTGTGAGACTCTTATCTCCAATTAACTACCAGAAAACTGGAAGTGACAATGTGGCTCAAGTGGTAGAGTCCTAGCCTTGAGCTGCAGAGCTCAGGGACAGTGCCCAGGCCCAGAGTTCAAACTCCACAACCGAGGGCTGGGGATATGGCCTAGTGGCAAGAGTGCCTGCCTCGGATACACGAGGCCCTAGGTTCGATTCCCCAGCACCACATATACAGAAAACGGCCAGAAGCGGCGCTGTGGCTCAAGTGGCAGAGTGCTAGCCTTGAGCGGGAAGAAGCCAGGGATAGTGCTCAGGCCCTGAGTCCAAGGCCCAGGACTAGCCAAAAAAAAAAAAAAAAAAGGAGAAGAAATGAAATGAACAAACTAAGGCTTCAATTTTGGGGCTTAATTATAAAATATGAGGAAAAAAGCAATTTTCATCATTTTGATTCAAAAGTGATGTAAACTATTTTTTTAAAGCTTAAACTAATTACACAAGAAGATTTCAATGATATATCTCCACACTCCTATTAGTCTCACCAATTTCACACTCCTTGTCACACTCCCTGCCTGCTAAGCTATATTTTTTTGTGGTCCTGGGTATTGAACCCAGGGTTTTGTGTATGCTAGGCAAGCAGTTTACCACTGAGCTATGGCCTCAGGCCCAAACTTTATTTATTCATTACTTTTCTTTTAAAATTTTAAATTAGGAGGCTGGGAATATGGCCTAGTGGAAGGGTGCTTGCCTCATACACATGAAGCCCTGGGTTCCTCAGCACCACATATATATAGAAAAAGCTAGAAGTGGCGCTGTGGCTCAAGTGGCAGAGTGCTAGCCTTGACTGAGCAAAAAGGAGCCAGGGACAGTGCTCAGGCCCCGAGTCCAAGCCCCAGGACTGGCAAAATAAATAAATAAATAAAATTTTAAATTAAAAAAATGTTTTTGGTCTATAGAAGGGCTTGAACTCAGGGCCTAGGCTGTCTCTGAGCTTTTTGCTCAAGGCTATTGTTCTAACTCTAGCTAACTAACTGTGGAGTGCCACTTATGGCCTTTTCTAAGTAGTTTACTAGATATAAGAGCCTCACATATCATCCTGACTGTGCTGGCTTCAAACTGTGATCCTCAGATTTCAGCCTCCTGAGTAGCTAGGATCGAAGGTATGAGCCACCAAAGCCTGGCAACTTTTTTTAAGAAATAATAAAACTTGGGCTGGGAATATGGCCTAGTGGCAAGAGTGCTTGCCTTGTATACATGAGGCCCTGGGTTCGATTCCTCAGCACCACATATACAGAAAATGGCCAGAAGTGGCGCTGTGGCCCAAGTGGCAGAGTGCTAGCCTTGAGCAAAAAGAAGCCAGGAACAGTGCTCAGGCCCTGAGTTCACGGCCTAAGACTGGCCAAAAAAAAGAAATAATAAAACTTAGGTGGGCACTCATGGCTCACACTTGTAATTCTAGCTACTTTCTTGCCTGAGCTGGCTTTGAACAGTGTTCCTCAGATCTAGGCCTCCTGAGTAGCTAGGATTTCAGGCATAAGAAAATTAGCCCCTGGAATGTTTTTTGTTTTGTTTTGAAAACAGGTATAACTATTGGCCAACTCTGACCTGAAAATCACCAACTGACCTCAAACTCAAGATCTTCCTGTTCCAGCCTCCTGAGTGTTAGAATTACAAGTATTTATCGCCATGGTGGGCCTTAGGATCATTTTTACATTAGCCAGAACCACTATTTTAGTATACACTTCATCTAGTATTGTTTATGCAAGAAATAACATTCCAATTTATTGAATCTATTTGTTAAATATGCAGAATTCATATTGGATATTTCTCTAAGAGTTAACAACTGTGATAAATCAGTTTACAATTCATGTTAAATATATCTAGGGGCTGGGAATATGGCTTAGCAGTAGAGTGCTTGCCTAGTATATACATGAGGCCCTGGGTTCAATTCCTAAGCACCACATAAAGAGAAAAATCTGGAAGTGGCACTGTGGCTCAAAAGGTAGAGTGCTAGCCTTGTGCAAAATGAAGCCAGGGACAGTGCTCAGGCCTTGAGTCCAAGCCCTATGACTGGCTAAATAATAAAATAAAATATATCTAGAACTGTTCTGAAATTATGACTGACTTTTAATTTAATGTACAAAGCAAGAAACATTGTTTTATGCTTGTGGCTCACCCCTATAATGCTAGCTACTCAGGAGACTGAGATGTTAGAATTGAGGTTCAAAGCCAACCCAGGCAGAAAAATCCCTATGAGAGAGACTCTTATTTCCATTAGCCATGCAAAAACCAGAAGTGGAGATGAGAGAGACTCTTATCTCCATTAGCCATTCAAAAACCAGAAGTGGAATTGTGGCTCAAAGTGGTATAGCATTAGCCTTGAGCAAGAGTTCAAAGACAGTACCCAGGTCTTAAATTCAAGCCCCAAAGACCCACCAAAAAAAAAAAAAAAGGAGGGAGAAGCAATGGTGAAATCTAGTTCTTTTTCTTATTAATCAGTTGTGTTCTAGAAAATAAATCATCTTTCAATGCTTGAAGTATTTTCCTTTCCAATTAGTAATACTGTAGAATGCCAGAATATTAGAACAAAAACAAAACCTTACCTGATAGGACTCTCTGAATCTGAGGATACTGTTATTAACTCTGCAGTGTACAGGCTATGCTTTTCTGATGGGCTGAATTTTTTAACTGGACTACTGTCTCGTGTATCTTCAGAATCAGTAGCTCTAACAGTTACTGAAGTATGTATGTTTCTACTTCTTAGAGATCTCCTGGTTGGTTTGTGTGTAGAAAGATATATCAGCTCGTCTTCAGCTTCAGCTTTAGAATGCAAAATCTTGTCTTTAATTGGTGTGCTGGTTTTTCTTGATGTATGATCACTCAGAGGCATTTTTAAAAGGTCATCACGAACAAGACTTCCACTGTTAAATAGTGTACTGCTTTTGAAAACTTCTGATTTCTTTCGTCTTAAATTCATTCTATGCTTATTTTGATGTTGTTTCCTTTTTAAGGAAAAGGTTGTTTCTCTCATTTGAGAATTACTTTCTCTGTTTTCATCTGACGTAGCCCTAATATCTGTTTTCTTACCCTTTTTCTTTAACATTTTACGTTTTTCCTTAGGAAAATTTCCTTTCTCAATCTGTGACTGTGAACTGCCAGTACTTGAAACCATTTGACCACTAAAATTTTCCATGGCTTTTTTACTGTTCTCCCTTTCTCCCTCATTCGAAGATTTTTCATTTAGGTCTTTCTGCTTATCTGAAGATTTTTTTACTCCATTTTTAAGTGCATCGGACACTGGCTGCCTAAATGCTTTCATAAACTGCTGTCTCTCTTCTAGGCTGCACTTTGGTTTCACAGCTTCTGAACCTCCAGCCTCCAACACAGCCAACTCAAGTTCTTCCTCCTGTATCACAACATTAGATTTCCTTTTCTGAACTGTCTGTTCATTCTCAGGATCAGAAAAACTAGTCTCCATCTCAAACTGCTTTTGTTTCAAGAAGATTGCAGGTATTTTCCCTATCTTTTTCGGGGGAGTGGGGTGAACTTGTGCAAGGACGGTAACTGTCTTAAAGTGTACCTGCTGAGATATGTCAGAGTTTTCTGGTTCACTTATATAATCACTTTTGGCCATTTCAACTGTGTCAGAAGAAACACAAATTGACATTGTAGAGTCTGGTATCTGTGGCCCCTGACTTTCCTTGTGACTTTTTAAAAATTCCTCATATGAGACAGTTATTGTACTATCGTTTAAATGGACCACTTCATGATCACTAGCATTAGCATAATTTGTAACACTCTCAATTTCATGAGTTAGAGAAGGCATTGTCTGTTTACCATATTTACAATCTTTCCGTTCCTCTGCCAATGGTAAGCTTTCAGGTACATCAATTACATCTCTGTGCTTCCTTTTCCTCAACCTTTTGCAATCCTTTTTTGTGGTGCCTTGTTTAGGATTCACTTTCTTAAAACTCTTATAGGTGGTTATAGTATTTGATTGGTTTCTGCTATCTTGACTACTTTCTGCAACAACCTCTACATGTTTCTTGTGAAGTAAAACAGATGTAGTTGTCCCCACAAAATCATTATTTAAACTAAAGTCATCCCTACTATCCTCTCTACTAATTTCAATTGGAGATTCAGTCTCAGTTTTAATATTATTTAATTGGTGAGATAGATTAACCCTCCTCTTTCTTTTCTTTCTCAGCTCTGTATTTGAGAACATTTCCAGAGATGTCTTACAGTCACTGTTATTGTCAGTAGGTGATCGTGAAGATGAGTTTATCTTGCAGTCTTTTGCTGATTGTAACTTTTCATTCACAGGTGAAGTCTTCCTAAAGTAATGCATAATATTACTGGATTTCGATGGAGAGAAAACCCTGTCTCCAGTCTTTCCTATCGGTGATAAATATTTTGTAATTGTTTTGCAGGAAGATCTGTCATTGTCATCTTTCCTTCGCTTTTTGCAAGGCTAGCAGTTTAAAAGAAAAAAGAATTTATTATAATAAATGAAATTTTATATATATACACATACATACGCATATATAATATGGATCTAACTCTTGGAATAAATGTATTTTTTAAGCCAGTATACTTCAGGTAAAAAGCATGATATATCAGAAAGTGAGCTTTCAAGTTACACATATATTCAATAAAACAAAAATTACCAATTTAACCTACTTTTATTTGCTTTTTAACTGTCTTTCATCTGTAAAATACAGAATAATCTCATCACAAAGTTGATAGTAAATGAAAAATTTGGTAAAGGCCTTTACCTTTACCATTATACACACAAAGTATCATTATGAAATAGGTTCTCTCAAAAAGTGCACCAACCCACTATGCAGTACATGTGATGTAATCCGAACCTTCATAACTATAATACATTGCTCAATTTCAGACCTAAGATAGCTGGGGCTAACTGATACCTACATACATTTGATACTATATGACCAGAAAACCATCATGCCAAATTATTTTCAATTCTTTACATGCTTACATAACATGAATCTGTATTCTTACCATTTTTTTCTGTCAGTTTAACTAGATGGTTTTTCTTTTTTCTTTTGCCAGTCCCGGGCTTGAACTCAGGGCCCGAGCACTATCCCTGAACTTTTCTGCTCATGGTTAAGACTCTATCCTTGAGGTACAGCTCAACTTCTGGCTTTTGGTAGTTAATTGGAGATAAGAGTCTCACATACTTTCTTGCCCAGGCTGGCTTAGAACTGCAATACTCAGATCTCAGTCTCCTGAGTGGCTAGGATTACAGGTGTGAGCCATGCGTGCCCAGCTTTTATCGTTGTTTCTTTTAACTGTTTGTTGGTCGTGGTCTTGGAGCTTGAACTCTGGGCCTGGGTGCTGTCCCTGAACTCTTTAGCTCAAGGCTAGCTCTCTACCTCTTGAGCCACAGTGCCACTTCTGGTTTTCTGGTAGCTAATTGGAGATAAGAGTCTCATGGACTTTCCTGCTGGGGCTGGCTTTGAACCTCAATCCTCAAACCTCAGCCTCCTGAGTAGCTAGGATTACAGGCGTGAGCTGTGCCTGGCTTACCTGTTTTTGGTTTTTGTCTTTTTATTTATTTATTTAGGTACTGGGGATTGAGCCCAGGACATTGTACTTGCTAAGCAAGTACTTTGCTACTAAGTACAGCCCAGCTCTTTTCAACTAGATGATTTTTCAAAAGCATTCATGAAGCATGATTATGATATAGAATAGCCAAATATTTGATGTCTTGACAAAATATTTTCCATCTTAGCTGGGCACTGGTGGCTCACGCCTGTAATCCTAGCTACCCAGGAGGCTGAGATCTTTGGATCCCGGTTCAAAACCAATCTGGGCAGAAAAGTCCTTGTGAGACTTTTGTCTCCAATAAACTACACACAAAAAACTGGAAGTGGTGCTGTGGCTCAAGTGGTAGAGTGCTAGCCTTGAGCACAAAGAGGCTCAGGGGACAGCAGGCCCTAAGTTCAAGCCCCAGGACTGGCAAAAAAAAACAAAAACCCACAAAACTTCCCATCTTATAGCTTGTATGAGCACTTGATACAATACTAGAAAAAAAAAAGTGCAACTAAAGCAGTAACTGTAAGCAAAAGACAATACAAGTGACAAGAACAGAGCTGGTACCAGGCACCAATGGTTCATGCCTGGAATCCTAACTACACAGGAGGCTGAGATCTGAGGATTGTGGTTCAAAGCCAACCTGGACAGCAAAGTCCATGAGACGCTTATATTCAATTAACCACCAAAAAGCTGAAGTAGAGCTGTGGGTCAAGAAGTGTGTGAGTACTAGCCTTGAGTTCAAGCCCAGGATTGGTACCAAAAAGAAAAAAGAAAAAAAGAATAGAGCTGGTATGGTGGCATATGTCTGTAATGATAGTACTTACATGACTGACGCAGAAAGACCCTAAGTTTAGGGTCAACCTGGGCTATATAGCAAGACCTGTCTCAAAAAACAACAAACAGCTTGATTATACTAAAATCAAGAACTGTGTGATCTAAACACCCATGGGTCATACAAGTAATTCTAGCTCTTCAAGAGGCTAAGAACTGAGGATAGTGATTGGGCCAGTCTGGGCAGGAAAGTTGGCAATACTCCATCTCCAATTGCCAGTTTAAAAAAAAAAACTGGCTTGGAGGTGTGGATCAAGTGGTAGAGTACCAGCCAAACAAGCAAATCAAGTGACTGTGACTGATAAAGTTTAAGCCCCATATCCCCTTAGTAAGGGCTCAAAAATTATCATGTAAGCAATCAAATAAAAACTCTGTAATTCAAGTGCCAGAAGCCCTTCACATCTGAGACAAGCTAAACAGTACATTTGGTTAGCAAACAATAGTAGTATATCAAGGAAATTTCTAGTGGACAAAATTTACTGGACTCTAAAAAAATGGGAGTCCCAGGTAAGTGGGCATACATTTTAGCTTACTTCAAGAACACCAAGATACACGATGAAAAGATATGAAAACCTAGAGTCATATCCCCCATCTTTATAATGACTCTGTAGTGTACTTCCCTGAAAACTGATCGATACAGGACATCAGCATGCCCTGCTGGAATTCCTCACTTTGGCATATTACACTCTAGAGCTAGGAGAAACTGATTTGTCCATCAAGTACATTTATTGCTTCGTAAAGTGACATTCTGAATGGAACTCCTAGAATAGGATGATAAGTGGACTTGTCCGAGAGATCTTTTTCAGCGCTAAAGTTCTATGATAGACACAAGTTCTGGTATCCCCTATAACTTGTCACAAACTCTCAAAAGCACTGCTTTCCACCAACATTTTAAAATCTAGAAACTGGAAGTGGCGGATCCCAGACTTACTGGGCCCACGGAAGTTTCTCACATTCTCACCTTTGTCGGGATTTAGCACCCTTCCACTAAAGGACGCACAGTGGCAACTGTCTTTCTTAAACAACCTCTTCTTCACTGTGGGTCCTCGCAATCGCACCCGTTCTCCAACTCAGGATCGCCTTCCACCCGTCCCTCACCTAGGCCCCCACTCCCCCCAGCAGACAAGAAAGGAACCTGACAAACAGTGGACCTCACCTCAATCTCGTAGTCCTTCACAGGAGGGGGAGCAGCAGCAGCCGCCATGGCAAGGACCCCCACCATGCTCCCTGCCTCCCAGAATCCCAGCTCTTAGGAGCTTGTGCCGACCGGCATGGCCAGTCCGGAGGCCATGGAGGCGGCCAGCTCCCAGCCGAGAAGTGACTGGGCCTTCGGATCCCTCTCAGGTCCGCCACAGCCCACCAGCCCGGAGCGGAGGCTGGGCCCAGCTCCGCAGTCAAAGGCGGAATTTAAAAAAATAAATAAGGGCGTCGAGAAGAGGCGAGCAGCGAGGCTCCTGGGCCGCGGGCCGCAAAGGCAGGGCGCTTCCGCGACGGGCGATCCAGGCTGGGCGCTCGGGACCGGGGACCCGGGCGAGGACGGACGGCCGAACGCCGCTCGGCCGCTGCGCTTCGGCGGGAGTTCTTGTCAATTGGGTTTTCGCGCCGTCCGGCGCTCAGGGGGCGGAGCCGATGGGCGCTTGGGGAGTCTGCGCGGACGGTGAGCCCGGAGGGCCAAAATAGTCTCCTCGGCGAAGCTGCTCTGGAAGCCCCACAAAATCACCTCATAGTTCAAAACCAACAGAGCTTTCCAGCTTGCATCCCGTTTCACCGGTTTCGGAGGTGAATTGACTAAAAAGTACACAGGTGGTGGCAGAATGAAGACTTAGACTCGAAGCTAGTCCTTTTTAAAAAAAATTATATAAGTGTGGGCTGGGAATATGGCCTAGTGGCAAGAGTGCTTGCCTCCTACACATGAAGCTCTCGGTTCGATTCCCCAGCACCACATATATGGAAAACGGCCAGAAGGGGCGCTGTGGCTCAGGTGGCAGAGTGCTAGCCTTGAGCGGGAAGAAGCCAGGGACACAGTGCTCAGGCCCTGAGTCCAAGGCCCAGGACTGGCCAAAAAAAAAAAAAAAAAAAAAATTATATAAGTGGAAATTTGAATATGAGACTCCAGTTAAGGCGTATGCCAGTGAGTGACTCACGCCTCTAATCCTAGCTACTCAGGAGCCTGAGATCTGAGGATCGAGGTTCGAAAAACCAGCTCGGGCAAAAATGTCTGTGAAATTCATCTCCAATTAAGCAAGAAAGAGCCGGAGGTGCCAGCTATGGCTCAAGTGGGAGAGTGCCAGCCTTGAGCTGAAGAACCTGAGATTTTGTTCAGCCAATCCCGTTATTTTAATTTGAAAAAAAGAAAGTAAGTTGCTGGGTGCTGATGGTTCTCATGAGATCTGCGAATACACGGCTCGAAGCCAGCCCAGACAGGAAAGCAGGGCTTGAACTCAGTGCCTGGGCTCAGTCCCCTAAGCTTTTCGGCTAAAGGCTAGAGCTTTACCACTTTGAGCCACAGTGCTACTTCCGGTTGGTGAATTGGAGTGAAGAGTCTCACGGACCTTCCCGCCTGGGCTGGCTTTTGAACTGTTACAGGCGTGAGCCACAGGCAAAGCTGGGCTTAATTGACATTTTCACTGGAGAACTTCCCAATAGTAATAGGAGGGCTTTAGAATGTTAAGTTTATTTTCCGATTTTTTTCCTTTTTTTTTTTTTTTTTTTGCTGAGTCCAAACCTGAGGCCTTCCTATGGTCACATCCCTCTCATTGTTTTCCATGACATCCATCTCATAAAATATTGTGTGCTTGCTACGTATGTCAACAAAGAATCTGTGAACAAAGCAGGCAAAAATTCCTATCTTCTTGAAATTTATTTTCAAGTAGGAAGATACACTGACAAAAATAATAAATAAGGGGCTAGGAATATGGCTTACTGGTAGAGTGCTTGCCTTGCATGCATGAAGCCCTAGGTTCGATTCCTCAGTACTATCTAAACTGAAAAAACTGGAAGCTGCGGCCTTTTCCCCAGTGGAAAGTGCTCAGGCCCTGAGTCCAAGCCCCATGACTGGCAAAACAACAATAATAAATAAGCTACACACACATACACACACGATAAATAAGTTAATCATATGGGATGACATAATGCAGGAAGTAGGATAAGGAAAAAGGGGTTGCAAGTTTTAAATCTGGCTGAGGATATATCTGGGACCTTCTAAACAATTTCTCAGCTGTCTTCAGAGGGAGTTGGCCCAATTCTGAAAGGTTCCTCTCTAAGTTTAGGATGCAATTTCCTTTGGTTGACTTGGGCAATTGCAACTTTTCTTTCTTGTTTTTCCCTGTGTTACTCCTGGTGTATAATCTCTAGGCCTGAGCACTATCCCTGAGCTAAAGCCAAAGATCCACTTCTGGCTTTTTGGCTGATTAGAGATAAGAGACTCACAGACTTTCTAGGCTAGCTTTGACCCTCAGTCCTCAGATTTCAGCCTCCTTAGTAGCTAGAATTACAGGCATGAACCGTCAGGGCCCAGTTCCAGATGCCACTTTTCTTATTTTTCCAGTTTCCAAAAAATAGTAGGCCTCTTTAGTGTACATTTGTGTCCTCTCCTGTTTTCTGGTGTATAAGGGGGGGGAAAAATCTAACCTGCAGCATGTTTTTGTATAGCTTTTCACTGAATCACTTTTACCTTGTAAAATAGTTGGGGGAAGGGATGGGAATGTGGCTTAATGATAGAGTGTTTGCCCAGCATGCATGAAGCCCTGGGTTTGATTCCCCTGTACCACATAGACAAAAAAAGCAAGAAGTGGCACTGTGGCTCAAGTCATAGAGTGCTAGCCTTGAGCAAAAGAAGTTCAGGGACAGTGCTCAAGCCCTGAGTTCAAGCCCCAAGACTAGCCACAAATAAAAAAATAAAGTAGTTGGGGGAAAGCCAGGTGCTGATGGCTCATACCTGTAATTCTAGCTACTCAGGGGACTATGACTTAAGGAGAGCCAAGAGAAGTTATCTCCAGTTAACTAACCCCTCTAGAAAAAAGCAGGAAGTGGAGCTGTGACTCAAATGGTTGAGCTCTAACTCAGAGATTGAGGCCAAGCCCTAAGTTTAAGCTCCCAGACAGGCACCCTCTCCTCCCTCCCACCCCAAAAAAACCACACCAAAAGTTGGGTGAAGAAAAAAGTCAAAGATTATCTTGTACACATGACTGTTAGATAATACTAAAATTCACTGTTCATAAGGTGTTTTTTTTTTTTTTGTTTTGCTTTTTGCCAGTCCTGGGGCTTGGACTCAGGGCCTGAGCACTGTCCCTGGCTTCTTTTTGCTCAAGGCTAGCACTCCGCCACTTGAGCCACAGCGCCACTTCTGGCCGTTTTCTATATATGTGGTGCTGAGGAATGGAACCCAGGGCTTCATGAATACGAAGTAAGCACTCTTGCCACTAGGCCATACACCCAGCCCCAATCCTATTTACTTAATACATTGTAACAGATTTTATCACCAAAGACAAAAGTATTTATTATTTGGTCCTTAGGCTTTGGGCTCTTTTTAAAAAATTTGTTTTGTTTTTGTTGCCAGTCCTGGGACGTGGACTCACGGCCTGAGCACTGTCTCTGGCTTTTTTGCTCAAGGCTAGTACTCTACCTCTTGAGCCACAGCGCCACTTCTGGCTTTTTTATATATATGTGGTGCTGAGGAATCGAACCCAGGGCTTCATGTACACGAGGCAATCACTTTACCACTAGGCCATATTCCCAGCCCAGGCTTTGGGCTCTTGACAGGATTGCTGGTCACTTGAATTATCTGCTTAGAATATGAATAGATGGCAGCCCCTGGGTCACAGGAACCTCCAAAATACCTGCCGTGACTGTAACGGAGAACACTCGCTGACCCGGGAGGTAGAACAATGACGACACAATGACCAGGTTTGGGCTTTAGTTCTGGGTTCAAATGCTGACCTTGGGAAAATGGATTCCCTTCCGTGCCTCGCTTCTTCTTCCGTGCAGTAGAAATCAAAGTAGGGCTGTAAATGCGATAAAATGTGGGAAGCACTTCGCCACGCGCTCGTACTAATCGCGCCATGAGTTTTCGCGAGGAAGCGTGGTGCGGGGGCTGAGCTTGCCAGCCCAGAAGCCCGCTGAGCCCCTAGGCCCAAGCGAGGACCGCCAAACGCCATTCGTTTGAGGCGCGGCTGCGGAGCTGTCAATCAAGCTGCGGTAGGGTGGGGTGGGGCGGGGCGGGGCGGGGCCTGGCGGGCGTGGCAGGAGCGGGGGGCGTGGTTTTCGTGGCGGCTTTTGCGCGTGCGCGAGGCGGTGCTGGGCTGCTCCCGGGTGCCCGGCTCAGTGGTGAACTCGCGTCCCGGTCGGCTGCCGCGCGGCCGGATGAGGGGCGTGATGGAGCCGGAGCCCGAGCTGTTGCTGCAGGAGGCCCGTGAGAACGTGGAGGCGGCGCAGAGCTACCGGCGGGAGCTGGGGCTGCGACTGCAGGGGCTGCAGGAGGCGCAGAGGCAGGTCCGAGGGCCGCGCTCGGAGGGGCGCTGTGGGCCCCGGGCGGTGGGCGCGGGCTGAGGAGGCTCGGGCGGGCGGGAATGCCGGAAAACTTGTGGAACTAGAGGAAGGAAGTTCGGAAGGTGGACGGAGACCTGGTTGGATCTGCTATGGGGGAAGTAGAAGACGGGGAAATCAGAAGGGAAAGACAAAATTTGGGGGATCGGGGAGCGTTCGCCAAACCGTGCGGGACGGTAATGGGAAATACATTTAGGGCTCCAGTGAGCAACATCTTGTGATAACGGAAGTTATCACAAGTTGGGGGTTATTTGGGGAAACTTCATTTTAGGGATCCTGAGGAAAATGTGGGGCAGCGACCTGGAATGGGGGGATTAAAAGTGGAGTCCGAATACATATTGTGGTGAGGATTGGAGACCAAAGAGAGAAGAGCTAGGAATTGGGAAGGGTAGCCATCATGTTAATGTTTGAATGTTATGGTCCTGACTGCCTTGAATAAAAGTAATCTTGTTCTAGATGGTTTAGAATTTAAGGTGAACCTGTTGGAAGGGCAGAAGAAGGAAAAATGAGATGCTTCTGGGATGGTATACACAGGCAAAGGGAAATGTAAAAAGATAATGAGACAGGACTGCTGAAGGAGAAGCTAAATATATTTACTTCAAGTGGTGCAGTTATCTCTTCCTTGGGGAAAGGGTTATCAAAGATAGAGGGAAAACACGTGGGGTTCTTAGCACTCTCAAACAGAAAAAGATAGAACCCACTGCCGAGTGTGTGGTGGGGTATCTTCAGGCCACTATTAACATAAATGCTTCTTAAACTTTTTGGGGTGTAAATGGGTTTCCATTTGAATTTTTATGGGTCTAATATTAATGTATATAGTCTTATGCTTATAGTAAGATGATAGTGTCTTTGGATATTGTTATCGCTAAGAATATATAAAATGCTATGGGTTTTACATATTTTTAAATCCTTGTAGTAGAGCTGATGTACCGCAGATATTATTCATACTTCAGTAGCTAAACTGGGAACGTAGATATGATTGTCTTGATTTGATGAATATTTTTCAAGGCTTTTCAGTGCACTTATCTAGATTTTCCTTTGGAAACATCTGCATTACTCTTGGTATTTGGAAATAAAGGTTCTAAATCCAGTATATTGTTTTTCAAAAAAAAGGTTATAACACTTCTTGAGGGGTATGTGCTGCTGGTCCTGCCTGTAACACTAACTGCTCAAGAGGCTGAGATCTGAGGATAAAAGACTAAAGCCAGCCCAGTCAGAAAAGTCCTTGTGGCTTATCTCCAATTAACCAGCTGGAAGTAGGGCTGTGACAAGCTGAATGCTAGCTTTGAGTGAAAATGCTATAAGGGACAGGCCCTGAGTTCAAGCCCTGCTACTGGTATGAGTATGTACTTGCACACACACATGCACAAAATTTGTTGCTTTGGGTATGTGTGTGTGGCCCAAGTAGTAAAGTACTTAACTAGCAAGTGAAGTTCTGAGTCCAAATTCCAGTATTGTAAAAAAAAAAAAAAATGCCTCTTACATATGACTAATGTTTCAACTAGTTTAAGTGTCTTTTATGTAAGCATGATGGTTTAACTCTGTGTCAGCAATTAAGCAGTAGAGTTGACACTGAAAGAATGAGGTTAGCACCTGGGAGTGGTGCTGAGGAATGTCTCATGACTGCATATTGTATGCATTAAAAAAAAGTGTGATTTCCCATCATATGTCCTTTAGAGTTCAGTTTCCAAACCAAAGGCTGGGGGTGTGCCTCAGTGAGAGAGTGCTTACCTAGCATATGTAGTAAGATCATGGGTTCAATTCCAAGCACTGCAAAAAAACAACACCAAAACAAATCTGTATTCTTTTATTATATTTTAAAAATCTGTATATTTCTGGGAATCATACCCAGAGCCTTGCACATGTTAGCAACCGTGCTGTAAGTATACTATATCCATAGTCTGTTTTGTATCCAGTAATTTAAAAATACAGATCATTCTTTCTGGTAACTTAATGTGGTTTAATGTAGGTGTTTTGTTTTGCTTTACTTTTGAGAGCCACTGTCTTATGTTTGAGGTAGAAAAGATTAAAAGCATATTCATCAGTTATATTTATTTATCTTTGAGGTAGGAAAAATTAAAAGCATATCCATCAGTTAGATTTATGATGACAGTGCCTTCTGACTATACTTGAAATACTAGTATAGCTCTCTTCTGTTAGCTAGAATGTGTGAGTGTGCATGTTTGGATTTGTAGAATAATATCTCTGACAATTTTCTTTTTGTTTTCCTTTTAGAGATTTTGTTTTGTTTGTTGGTTTTTTGGCCGGTCCTGGGGCTTGGACTAAGGGCCTAAGCACCTGAGCTTCTTTTTGCTCAAGGCTAGCACTCTACCACTTGGGTCACGGTGCCACTTCTAGCTTTTACTATATATGTGGTGCTGAGGAACCCAGGGTTTCATGTGTACGAGGCAAGCACCCTACACTAGGCCATAGTCCCAGCCCCTCCTTTTAGTTTAGTTTCTTTCTTTCTTTCTTTCTTTCTTTCTTTTTTTTTTTTTTTTGGCAGTCCTGGGGCTTGGACTCAGGGCCTGAGCACTGTCCCTGGCTTCTTTTTGCTCAAGGCTAGCACTCTGCCACTTAAGCCACAGCGCCACTTCTGGCCATTTTCTGTATATGTGGTGCTAGGGAATTGAACCCAGGGCTTCATGTATACTAGGCAAACACTCTTGCCACTAGGCCAAATCCCCAGCCCCCCTTTCTTTTTATTTTTAAGATAGATTTAGATATGACCTTGATCTCACAATCCTCAGGCCTCTCATCTTCTCTGTCATTTCTGTCTGTCTCTCTCTCTTTGTGTCTCTCTCCCTCTCCCTTTCTCTTCTCTTTCTTGCTGGAACTCAGGGTCTTTGGAATGGTAGGCAAGCTCTGTACCACTTAGCTACATCTCTAGTATTTCAACTAACATTTTAAGGAACATATATATTACAAAAATAAAAAAATAAGTAGCTGTTTGGTTTTGTTGTTTAGTGTATTTTTAGAATTCTAGTCACTTTATGTTATTTATTTGTTTTACATAAAATACATGGCTTTTAAATTTTTGTATAGGGAAAATGAGAAGCGCAGAGAGGAAGGGATGCTATCCTGTATGTATGTACATACGTACGTATGTGTGTGTGTATGTGTTTGTATATGTATGTATTATTTTATTTCATTTTTTATGCCTGTACCGGGGCTTGAACTCAATAGTCTAGATACTAGCTTTCTTATTCTCTCACGTAAGCTTCATTTCTGACTTTTTGGTAGTTAATTGGAAATAAGAGTCTCCAATGTAAAATATATAATACAGTTTTTATTTATTTAGTTATTGTGTGTGTGTTGGTCCTGGTTGAAGTTAGGCCTGGACACTGCCCCTGAGCTTTTGTGTTCAAGGCTAGTGTCATTTCTATTTTTTTGGTAGTTAATTGGAGATTCTCATGGATTTTCCTGCCCAGGCTGGTATTGAATTATGATCCTCAGATCTCAGCCTCCTGAGTAGCTAGAATTACAGGTGTGAGTCACTGACATCTGGCAGGGCTTTTGTCTGTCTGTCTGTGTGTTTGTTTGTTTGTTTATGTTTTGCCAGTCCTGGGCCTTGGACTCAGGGCCTGAGCACTGTCCCTGCCTTCTTTTTGCTCAAGGCTAGCACTCTGCCACTTGAGCCACAGCACCACTTCTGGCCGTTTTGTATATATGTGGTGCTGGGGAATTGAACCCAGGGCTTCATCTATATGAGGTGAGCACTTTACCACTAGGCCATATTCCCAGCCCCCAGGGCCTCATGTATACGAGTCAAGCACTCTTGCCACTAGGCCATATTCCCAGCCCCCTTTTTTTAAATTTATTTTTTCTTTAAGCATATTTCCTTTATTTCTTTTTTTAAATTAAATTTTATTGACAAGGTGTTGTACAAAGGGGATACAGTTACATAATAAGGCAGTGAATACTTTTTTTGTGATATCTTACACCCTCATTTTTCTTTCCCTTCCCTAGATCAGGTAGGCATATATATAATATCCAGTGTACCAAAATCATATACAGTAACCACGTAGTTTATTTTATTTTTTGCCAGTCCTGGGGCTTGAACTCAGGGCCTGGGCACTGTCCCAGAGCTTCTTTTTGCTCAAGGCTAGCACTCTACCACTTGAGCACAGAGCCACTTCCAACTTTTTCTAAAGCCACATTCCCAGACCCTGAGTTTTTATTTTTAAATATACTTATAAAATTGTGCAACTACTATGGTTGGCTAATTTTATCTAGAATATTTTTGTCATGCCCTGAAAAATATCCTACCCCTTATAAGCTGTCTCTGTTACTAGTTCCCTGGTACTAACGAAACTTTCTGTCTCCGAATTTGCTTGTTCTGAGCATTGTGTGTACATGGAACGATACAATATGTAATCCCTCGTGACTGACTTCTTTCACATATATTTTCAGGATTTCTTGCTGAATAATTTTTGTGGTGTGTATATATCACATTTTATTTATCTAGTCATTCATAACTGGACATTATCAATAATGCTGCTATGAATACCTGTATACAACTGAACATACAACTTTATGAGGGCATGTGCTTTGTTTTTAAGAATGTATCTACTAATTACTGGATCACATAGTAACTTTTTTTATGTTTAAGGTTTGTTTAAATCCTTTTAGAAACTCTTCCCCTAGGAAACTCTTTGCCTACTTTTTAGCTTTGTGTTTGCTCCTTACCCTTTTATAGTCTCATAAAGTTTGTATTTCAATAAGAAATTATGAATATGAAAGTCTAGAAGGAAGGACAAAAATCTATTCTGTCAAAAACAACTGTCACTGTGTAGTAGTTTCTCCTCTGTGGTTTAGGCCCTGCCCTCTGTTTTCAGAGAAAAGGAAGTTCTGTGTCAGAATGGAAGAGTTGGCTCTAAATCTTAGTGCTTGAATAAGTTAAAGGCTAGATAGATGTTTTGTTGTTTTCGGGAAATCAGATGTTTATAGCTACTCTGTCCTAATGCTGAAATCATTAAGAACAGTTCTTTGTGTGGCTCAAGTGGTTAAGTGCCAGCCTTGAGAGAAAAGGCCTTGAGTTTAGTCTTCAGTACTGGTGCACACGCGTGCACACACACAAGGAAAGAAAGGAAGAAAGAAAAAGAAGGAAATATAATGTAAAAGAGAATAATTCTCTGTAGCTCCCTGGAATATTTGGTACTTAGATGTGAATACCAAATAAATTAACTTCCACTCTCCTTAGAGCAAATATTCATTATGGATCAGAGGTGTTTCTAGGTCCTATATAATGAAGTTAAGGAAATAGACCCCTTCCCTCATGAATTTACTCTGTAGTGGCCAATAGTTAGGTTAACACCCCAAAAATAAAACAAGTAAGGAAAACCCAAGTTTGTGTACATTTATTTTTAGATTACACTTCCATTGCATATTTTATCACTTGCCCTATTTATTCTACAGCATATAGGCTTTTCTGCTTGTTTCAAGTATAGTTAATAAATAGGGATGCCAGCTATTCACTCAGTCCTCACATGCAGCATTAACTTCAGGACATTGCTGGCAGAGCTCTAGGGCTGCAATTTAAAATCTGTGTTTCTACATTATCAAAGGGGGATTAGTGTAAGGTATTAGAAGTGATAAATGCCAGTATTTTAGTCTTTGCAGTTATATGGTTCATACTATACAGTGGTATTTGCCTTTTAGTATAGTGATTTTTTTTGTCTCTCCAGCCATAGATAAGATACTGTTTAAAATGTTTTAAATAATTGTGCAACTATATGGAAATGAATAACATCTGGTCATTACTTATCTTGCGTGTCTTTTTTTCTTTTCTTGGTGCCTGTCCTGGGGCTTGAACTCAAGGCCTGGGCACTGTCCTTGAGGTATTTTTAAAATCTCAAGGCTAGCTCTGAACCACTTGAGCCACAGCTCTACTTCTAGCTTTTTGGTGGTTAATTGGAGATAAGAGTCTCACAGAGAACTTTCTTCCAAACCTCTTATCCTTAGATCTCAGCCTTCTGAGTGTAAGTGGCATGAGCCACTGGTGCTTAGCTGTCTTTTTTTTTTTTTTTTTTTTTGCCACTTCTGGGGCTTGAACTCAGGGCCTGGAAGCCCCAGGGCCTGGGCACTGTCCCTGAGCTTCCTTTTGCTCAAGGCTAGCACTCTACCACTTGAGCCACAGTGCTCCTTCTGGCTTTTTCTGTTTATGTGGTACTGAGGATGCTAGGCAAGCACTCTACCACTAAGCCCCTTGGCTGTCTTTTGTGTGTGTATGCCTGTTTTAGGGCTTGACTCAGGGCCTGATACTCTTGCTTAGCTCCACTTAGAGCATTTTAGTGGTTAATTGAAGATAAGAGTCTCACAGGCTTTTCTGCTCTCTAAATCTTGATCTTCAGGATTTCAAGCATGAAGCATCAGTGGCCAGATTTTCTTTTTTGTTTGTTTGTTTGCCAGTCCTGGGGCTTGGACTCTGGGCCTGGGCACTTGTTCCTAAGCTTCTTTTGCTTAGTGCTAGCACTCTACCACTTGAGCCACAGCGCCACTTCTGGCCATTTTGTATATATGTGGTGCTGAGGAACCAAACCCAGGGCCTCATGTATACAAGGCAAGCACTCTTGCCACTAGGCCATATTCCCAGTCCCATGAGAGAAGGTCTTGTTAAGTGGCCTTAAAGTTGAGATCTTCCTTCCACAGCCTCCAAAGTGCTGGGATTACAGGTATGCAATATCATGCTCAATTTGCTTTTTTATTTTAATTCATTCATTTTAATTTAATTTTCATTTTTTTGTGCTAGTCCTGGGGCTTGAACTCAGAGCCTGGGTGCTATCCTGAGCTTTTGTGCTCAAGGCTAGTACACTACCACTTTGAACCACAGTGTCATTTCTGCCTTTTTGTTCCATAATTGGTGATCGAATCTCACTGACTTTCCTTCCCAGGCTGGCTTTGAACTGTGGTCCTCAGATCTCAGCCTCTTGGGTAGCTAGGTGAGTCCCTGATGCTGGGCTCTGTTTTGCTTTTGAGCATGAATGAGCATCTCACTATGTTGCTTAGGCTGGCCTTGAGCTCCTGGGCTATAGGAACTCTGTTGCCTCATCCTCCTGAGTAGCTAGGACAAACTTTGTACACCACTCTGCCTGGCTTCATTTTTATTTATTATTTTATTTTATTTTTTGTCAGTCCTGAGGCTTGGACTCAGGGCCTGAGCACGGTCCCTGGCTTCTTTTTGCTCAAGGCTAACACTCTACCACTTGAGCCACAGCACCACTTCTGGCCTTTCTGTTTATATGGTGCTGAAGAATCGAACCCAGGACTTCTTGCTTGCAAGATAAGCATTCTACCAGTAAGCCATATTCCAGCCCCTACTTTTTATTTTTTTCTAAGTCATGAGGCTTGAACTCAGGACCAGGGCACTGTCCTTGAGCTTTTTTGCTCAAGGCTAGTGCTCTTCCACTTTGAGCCACAGCAGCACTTCCAGTTTTTTGGGTTAATTAGAGATGAGAGTTTCACAGCCTTTCCTGCTTGGGCTGGCTTGGAACCATGATCCTCAGATTCTAGTCTCCTAAGTAGCTAGGATTATAGGTGTGAGCCACCAGTACCCAGCCTTTTTTTTTTTTTTTTTAACCAGTCCTAGGGCTTGAACTCATGGCCTGGACACTGTCCCTGAGCTTCTTAACCTTTTTTTCTTGTTGTTTGTGGGGCTTGAACTAAGGCCTGGGCGCTGTCCCTGAGCCTCTTTGTGCTCAAGGCTAGCTCTCTACTACTTGAGCCACAGCGCCACGTCCTGCTTTTTCTGTTTGTGTAGTACTGAGGAATCAACCCAGGACTTCATGCATGCCAGGCAAGTACTCTACTGCTAAGTCACATTCCCAGCCCCAGCCATTTATAAAAAAACAAAAACTGTTTTCAGATAACCTTTTGTAGATGTAACTGGTATTCTTGATATTTTTAATGTGTACTACTAGATTTTCTATAGATCATTATTCCCACAGGATTTGAAAACATAGAATGCTAAAGATAGGGGCATAGAGTTCAGAAAAAAAAGAAAAAGCAGAAGGAGGAGGAGGAAAAGAAAAAACAAGAAAGAAAAAAGAAAGAGAGGCTAGCAATGTGGCTTAGTGGTAGATTGCTTGCCTAGCATGCATGAAGCCCTGGGTTCCATTTTTCAGTACCACATTAACAGAAAAAGCCCAAAGTGGCGCTGTTGCTCAACTGGTAGAGTGCTAGCCTTGAGCTAAAGAAGCTCAGGGACAGTACCCAGGCCCTGAGTACAAGCCCCAGGACTGGCAAAAAGAGAAAAAGAAACCAAGATGGGAATTCTTAGTAGCTCAGCAAGAAAACAAAGTTATTATTGCTCCTTTTATCTCTCACTTCCCCTACTGTTACCCATTTTCAAAACAATGTTTGGATATCATTTGTTACAGCAATAGCACTCTGTTATTGTATCCTAAGAAAAAGTTAATTTTACAACTAGGGAAGACCAAGAGCAAATGAAATCATTTATAAGTAACCTATAATTCTATTCCTTCCAGACAGCTGCTGTTAACATTTTTTGTTGTTCTGGTATTAGGCTTTGAATTCCAGGCCTTGGGTTCTCACTTGTCTTTTTCTCTCATGGCTGGTACGCCACCACTTGAGCTACATCCCAGTTCTGGTTTATCCTTATATACTTATTATTCTACAGAGTTGAGGAAGTACTGTATATGCAATTTGGCATCTATTTTTTTCCTTTGGTTAGCATTATAAGCACTTATCAAAATATTTTCTCTTGGGGGCTGGGAATATAACCTAGTGGCAAGAGTGCATGCCTCATATACATGAAGCCCTGGGTTCGATTTCCCAGCACCATGTATATAGAAAATGACCAGAAGTAGTGCTGTGGCTCAAGTGGTAGAGTGCTAGCCTTGAGCAAAAGAGCTTAGGGTCAGTGTCTAGACCCTGAGTTCAAGCCCCAAGACTGACATAAAAAAAAAAAAAGGAGAAGAAGACAAGGACTGGGAATGTGGCTTAGTGGTAGAGTGCTTGCCTAGCATGCATGAAGCCCTGGGTTCTAATCCTCAGTACCACATACACAGAAAAAGCCTGAAGTGGCACTGTTGCTCAAATGGTAGAGTCCTAGCCTTGTGCAAAAGAAGCTCAGGGACAGTGCCCAGGCCCTGAGTTCAAGCCCCAGGACTGGAAAAAAAAAAAGAAGAAGAATGGTTTCTAGGTATATGTAAAACTCGTCTATGCTTGCTAGGCTATTATTCTACCACTTGAGCCATGCCTCCAACCCTAGTTTTCACTGATTTATTGATTGATTGCCAGTCCTGGGGCTTAATCTCTGGGCCTGGGCCCTGTCCCTAAGCCTCTTTGTGCTCAAGGCTAGTGCTCTACCACTTGAGCCACAGCTCCACTTCCAGCTTTTTCTGAGTAGTTTATTGGAGATAAGAGTCTCATAGACTTTCCTGCCGGGGCTGGCTTCAAATTGTGATCCTCAGTTCTCAGCCTCCTGAGTAGCTAGGTTTGCAGGTATGAGCCACTGGTGCCTAGTTTGCACACTGTTTTTTTGATGCATCCCACTGGGAAGCATGCTTGAGCCATGATCTACCTACTTTAGTTTGGTCTTGCTTCCCTCCATGTGAATGGAGTCTCTCAGACTTTCCTCCTTGGTCTGGACTGGGACCCAGATCCTCCCAGTCTCAGCCTCCCACATAGAGTTCAAGATGACAGGCACATACCACTTTGCTCAGCTATGCATTGAGAAATGGGTCTCCTGAATTTTTTCTGCCTAGGCTGGCCTCGAACCCAACCTCAGCTTCCCAATAAGCTATCATGATTATAGGCATATGAGACAATGGCACCTGTCATGCAGTATAATTTTCAGTGCAGAGGTAAATAGAATATGTTACATATTTACAGAGCTTTTGCTGTTAATAGGATGAAATGTATTGACTTAGGTACTGAAAATATCAGAAGCCAAGTTCTGTAGGAACAAGTAAATAATTTCAATGTGGGAGTGTGAACCACATATATCGTTGTTTACAAATGACACTTGGATACATAGTTACATAGGTTTTTCAGTTATCTTTTCAGAAGTACTTTTTAAATATGATAGTGTGAAAGCTGTTGAGTTGAAAGTTCAATTGAAATAGATAAAGGAGGTTGAGGAGGAGAACAGGCATTCTGAATCGATGCTAAACTCATTGATGCTACTTCAAAGTAGGAGACTGACAAGGAGCCACACTTCTTTTTTCTTCTTCTTCTTTTTTTTTTTTTGGCCAGTCCTAGGCCTTGGACTCAGGGCCTGAGCACTGTCCCTGGCTTCTTTCCCGCTCAAGGCTAGCACTCTGCCTCTTGAGCCACAGCGCCGCTTCTGGCCGTTTTCTGTATATGTGGTGGTGCTGGGGAATCGAACCTAGGGCCTCATGTATCCGAGGCAGGCACTCTTGCCACTAGGCTATATCCCCAGCCCCCTTTCTTCTTCTTTTTGCTAGTCCTGGGGCTTGAACTCAGGGCCTCTGAACTGTCCCTGAGCTTCTCTGTGCTCAGGGTTAGCACTGTACTACTTGAGCCTCAGCTCCACTTGTAGCTTTTTCTGTTTATGTGGTACGTACTGAGGAATTGAACCCAGGGCTTTATGCATGCTAGGCAAGCCCTCTACCACTAAGCCACATTTTTTTTTTTTTTTTTTTTTTTTTTGGCCAGTCCTGGGCCTTGGACTCAGGGCCTGAGCACTGTCCCTGGCTTCTTCCCGCTCAAGGCTAGCACTCTGCCACTTGAGCCACAGCGCCGCTTCTGGCCATTTTCTGTATATGTGGTGCTGGGGAATCGAACCTAGGGCCTCGTGTATCCGAGGCAGGCACTCTTGCCACTAGGCTATATCCCCAGCCCCTTCTAAGCCACATTTTTAAAATGTATAATTTTGACAGAGAAAATGATTCTTATTGTTATCTGGTAAAACTGGCTAATATGTTTTCTAAAAAACCCATACAAATGTAGGGACAGCCTTTAATAATTGAGGGCAATCAGTGAAACACTAACAGCTGTGATCATTTTTCTTGTCTCTTAGCTATGAGATCTAGACACATCTGTCGTGATCTTCACTTTTCTTATCTGTAAAACAAGAAGAATAGTGCCTATATGGCTAGTGTTGGAATTAAAACAAGAAATTTATTTAAAATGCTTAACACAATGCCTGTGACCTAGGATATTCTTAATCAATATAATAAGAAAGCCACTAAATAATACTTTTATTTGTGATAAAGTCTTCTATTGCTCTAGCTGCCAACTTGTTCTTTAAATGCCTCCTACTCTTTCCCAGCAGAATCCTCTTTTTGAGCTCTAGTGGCAGTTTGTGATTGTTACACTTATGTGAGAGCTTAATATTTGCTTATACATGCAATTGTCTATTCCTTTAGTAAAATGAGAGTTATTGTGTGATGTGTGTGTGTGTGATGTGATGTGATGTGTGTGTGTGTGTGTGTGTGTGTGTGTGTGTGTGTGTTCCCCCTGGAGAGGATCTCACTGTGTAATGTAGCTTGGCCTTAAACTTTTCATTCTCTCATTGGGATTATGGGCATAAACTACCATGTGTAGCAGAATCATAGTTTTTTTGTGTTTTTTAAGTCAAGACTATACCTAATTGATCTTTGTGTGTGTATGTGTGCCAGGTGCCAATCCTGGGGCTTGAACTTAGTACCTGGGTACTGTCCATGAGCTTTTGTGCTCAAGGCTAGTAGTGCTCTACCACTTAAACCATAGTTTCACTTCTTGTATTTTGGTGGCTAATTAGAGATAGGAGTCTCACAGACTTTGCTGACCAGGCTAGCTTCAAACTGTGATCCTCAGATCTCAGCTTCTTGAGTTGCTAGGATTATAGGCCTGAGCCACCAGCGCCTGGCTAAAAGCAATCATTTTATTGGCTTACATTGCTGGAGATTGATCAGTGCAGAATTAGGCAGTTCTGGCTTTGCTCGGCAGCAATCTTGTGGTTGCAGTCGGATGTCAGCTGAGGCTAAAATATCCAAGACAGTTTTCATTTACATATTTGGAGCCTTAGTGTTAGCAGGACTCAGAATGCTAGGCCTCCATACCAATCTCCAACTCTGTCTCACTATCTCACTTTCACTCTTGCTCTTGTTGTTCCCTCCCTCACTTCACCTTTTCATAGTGCCCTCCCTTGGACCCTCTCTTTTGCAACCTTTCTCCCTTTCTTTTCTTCTCTGTGCGTGCACTGGTCCTGGGGCTTCAACTCAGGGCCTGGGTGCTGTCCTTGAGCTTTTTTACTCTGGGCTAGTGCTTTGACACTTGAGCCACAGCTCCAGTTCTGGCTTTTTGGTAGTTAGAGGTAAAAAATCTCACTGACTTTCCTGCCTAGACTGGCTTTGAGTCATGATCCTCCTTTCTCAGCCTTCTAAGTAGCAAGGATTACAGGCTTGAACTACTGAGGCCCAGCTCTTCTACCATCTTTCCTTCTTCCTCTTTACCATTTTTATGTGGTATAGCACAAAAGTGGAAGTTGCATGGTGTCAGTTTCATTGTTGCTATGAACATGTGACTGTCTTGCTACTCATCATCCCTAGCCCAAATTCTAGGGTAGAGAATTGTAGCCCATGAGTTCCAGGAGGTGTGGTTCCACCATGTTTTTAAATAATTGTGATTGAGGATAGGCATTGAACTCAAGGTCTCACTTGCTAGGCAGACAGTTGCTTATACTTGCAGATGTCTCTAGTAGAACTAGCCCCACCCCTAGTCCCTTTTTCTTTTCTTCTTTTTTTGCCAGTCTTTGGACTTGAACTCAGGGCCTGGACACTGTCCCTGAGCCTCTCTGTGCTCAAGGCTAGTGTTCTACCACTCTAGCCACAGCACCACTTCCAGGCCTTTTCTGTGTATGTGGTACTGAGGAATCAAACTCAGAGCTTCATGAATGCTAGGCAAGCACTCTACCACTGAGCCACATTCCCAGCCCTGCTTTATTTTTTTGGATAGGGTCTTATGCTTTTACTCAGGGCCTCTCTAGGACACGAATCCTCCCACCTGTGTCTCATCTGTAGCCAAGATCACAAGTACATGCCACCACTCCAAGCATTTTGATTGAGATGCTGTCTCATTCATTACCTTTTTGCCTAGATTGGCCTTAAAACACGATTCTCTGCCTCTCAGGTAGTAGGATCACAGGTGCACCTACCATATAGTGTTTAAAACAGCTGTAAGATGTAGGTTTGGTTCTCCTTGAGTTGGGGACATTTTGGAGGCTCTCAGAGTGCTAGTGGCTCATGCCTGTAATCCTAGGTACTCAGGAGGCTGAGATCTGTGGATCACGGTTCAAAACCAGCAGAAAAGTCTCTGAGAAACTTTTTTTTTTTTTTTTTTTGCCAGTCCTAGGGCTTGAACTCAGGGCCTGGCCTGGGTACTGTCCCTGTGCTTCCTTTACTCAAGGCTAGAACTCTACCACTTGAGATACAGCACCACTTCCAGCTTTTTCTGTTTATGTGGTACTGAATAATCGAACCCAGGGCTTCATGCATGCTATGCAATCACTCTACCACTAAGCCACATTCCCAGCTTACCTCCCTCCTTCCCACCAACCTCTTTATCTCCAATTAACCATTCAAACCCAGAAGTAGAGGTATGGCTCAAAGTAGTAGAGTGCTAGCCTTGAGCAAAAGAGCTAAAGGACTGTATCCAGGCCCTGAGTTCAAGTCCCCTGACACCCCCTCTACACACACAAGAGTCCCTCAGATTTGTCTGCCTGGGCTGGCTTTAAACTGAGACCTGCAGATCTCAGCCTCCTGAGTAGCTACAATTACAGGTACAAGCCACTGGCATCCGGCTAGTGTCCTTTATAATAGAGGTTTCCTAGAAAAAGAATTTAGAATATGTTTAATTTTCTAAACTGTGTTATTACAGTTGTTTTTTTAAGACTTTGATTCCTCAGTCATTTGTATTCTTAAATCTACTTTGTTACAAAATACTAGGGTTGTTTTTGCCCTATTTGGCTATTGTAGCAGGAGGAGTTGATGGTTGTCAGCCATATGGTGCTTTATACAAGGAATACATGTTATAGGTAGAAGCCAATACTTAATTCATGAGTTTTTCTAAGAATTCTGGCTGGCTGGCTGTCTATCTATCTATCTCTATATCTATCTATCACAGGACCCATTGAACCCAATAACTCATGCATGTTTCCCTGTGAACCATGTTCCCAGCAAATAAATGTCTTAGTTTTTCTTCTTCTTCTTTGGTAGTGGTGATTGAACCCCAGGTCTTGTGTCAAGCCTTCTATCATCTGAACAAATAATTTTGCTTAGTTACATGATTGGATTAAAGACGAGTAAACTTTTTTTTTTTGGCCAGTCCTGGGCCTTGGACTCAGGGCCTGAGCACTGTCCCTGGCTTCTTCCCGCTCAAGGCTAGCACTCTGCCACTTGAGCCACAGCGCCGCTTCTGGCCGTTTTCTGTATATTTGGTGCTGGGGAATCGAACCTAGGGCCTCGTGTATCCGAGGCAGGCACTCTTGCCACTAGGCTATATCCCCAGCCCCGTAAACTTTTTTTTGGGTCAGTCTTCGGGCTTGAACTCAGGGCCTGGATGCTGTTGTCCTTCAGCTTTTCTGTTCAAGTCTAGTGCTCTACAACTTTGAGCTACATCTCCACTTCTGGTTTTCTGGTGGTTAATTGTATACAAGAGGCTCACTGGCCTGGGAATGTGGTTTAGTGGTAGAGTGCTTGCCTAGCATGTATGAAGCCCTGGGTTCGATTCCTTAGTACCACATAAACAGAAAAAGCAGAAGTGGTGGTGTGACCGAAGTGGTAGTATGCTATACTTGTGCAAACCTGAGGGACAGTGCCCAGGCCCTGAGTTCAAGCTCCAAGACTGGCAAAAAAAAAAAAACTATAGCAAAAAGGACTAGGTGTGGGGCTAATTCTACTAGACAACTGCATGTTTAAGCAACTGTCTGCTTAGCAAGTGAGACCTAGAGTTCAATGCCTACCCTCAGTTGGGATTATTTGAAAACATAGTGTGGTGATCTGCTATATTACTGGTCCCCAATAAACCAGAAGTGGAGGTATGGCTCAAAGTGGTAGAATGCTAGCCTCAAGCAAAAGAGCTCAGGGGGGCTGGGGATATAGCCTAGTGGCAAGAGTGCCTGCCTCGGATACACGAGGCCCTAGGTTCGATTCCCCAGCACCACATATACAGAAAACGGCCAGAAGCGGCGCTGTGGCTCAAGTGGCAGAGTGCTAGCCTTGAGTGGGAAGAAGCCAGGGACAGTGCTCAGGCCCTGAGTCCAAGGCCCAGGACTGGCCAAAAAAAAAAAAAAAAAAAAGAGCTCAGGGACAGTGTTCAGGCCCTGATTTCACTGCTTCCCCCACCCCTTCCCACACACACAAAAAGAGTCAGTTTTGTCTGCCCAGGCTGGCTTTCAACCTGGATCCTCAGATCTGAGCCTCCTAAGTGCTAGGATTACAGGCATGATCCATTAGCACCCATCTGTGACTAAACTTTATATTACACACTATTTCTGAGCAGTATGCCCGTGACTTACAACTATAATCCTAGCTACTCAGGAGGCTGAGATCCGAGGATCCCGTTTCAAAGCCAGTTTGTGCAGAAAAGTCTGTGAGACTTTTTTCTTATAAACTAACAACAGCAGCAAAAAACAACAACAACAAAACCAAAAAACTGTAAGTGAATGGCTTAAGTGGTAGAGTGCCAACGCCAGTTTTGAGTAAAAAATGTTCAGGGGCAGTTCCCAAGCCCAGAGTTCAAGTCTAAGCATGGCACACACACACAAAAAGCTATTTCTCCAAGAAGAAAATGATCCCAAGGAAATATCAAATTTGAAGTGGCAGTGGTCAATATTTTGTCATCAAAAAGAGCCAGATTTATAATGAGAACATGGGAAGTGGGTTTGGAAATGGATTCTCCCTTCCATAGCCCTCCCTATTTTGTGTTTATATACTTCCTTTTTTTTTCTGAGGTTCTGAAAGAAAAATAAAACATAGGCTCTGCAGTGGCTAACGGAGCTTTTGAATTCTGAAGAGGAAATTGACTTTGCCCAACCAGTGGCTTCCTGTGTATGTTGTATCCGGTGAAGGAGGCAGGACTTTGGTGATATACTGCTGTGCTCAACTGCACAATTTCCTTTTGCTGGTGGTGGTTTGAAATGTGCTACAATGCTCTGACATGTCTTCATGTATTCTTATGTATTCTGCTATGTGTATTATGTAGAAAAATCACCCGTGACAAAAAAAATGACTGACAGAGTAATCATGGATGGAGCCTGTGATTCTCTATTTTTAATAACATCAAAATTATAAGGCATTCATTCTCTGGTTCTTTTTTCTTTTCTTTTCTTTTCTTTTTTTTTTACCATGGAGTAGTTGTACAAAGGGAGTGCATTTTGACATGTCCATATATTCAGTAATGTACCTTGATCAGATTCCGCCCCTCCATCACTCGCTATCTCCTTTCTCTCCTTACTAATCTGTGTGTGTGTGTGTGTGTGTGTGTGTGTGTTGAACTCAGGACCAGGGTACATACTCAGATTTTTCACTCAAGATTGGCACTCTTCCACTTGAGCCACATCTCTTTGTTTTGGGGCTTTGGTTTTTGTTTTGTTTTTTTGCCAGTCTTGGGGCTTGAACTCAAGGCCTGGGCACCTGTCCCTAAACTTCTTTTGTTCAATGCTAGCACTCTACCACTTGAGCCACAGCACCACTTCTGGTTTTTCTGTTTATGTGGTACTGAGGAATCGAACCCAGGGCTTCATGCATGCTAGGCAAGCACTCTACCAATAAGCCACATTCCCAACCAACACCTCTTAGTTTGAAGCCAGTCCAAATAGACAAATCCAAGAGACATATTTCCAACTTACCAGTAAAAAGCTAGAAATAGTAGAACACCAGCCTTGAGCAGAAATAGGCAAACAATTATACAAGGCCCTGAGTCCCAGCCCCAGTACTAGCACAAACAAACCAAATAAAAATGTGGTTTGGGGGCATGGCTCAATTCACACAGTGCTTGCCTAGTATGCTCAAGACCCTGACTGACCCTGAATTCAGTCTCCAGTACTAGGGAGGAAAAATGTTAGTGGCTATAGGAACATCCCTTTTGTTTTTAAGATATATGTGAGATGTAAAGATATTTTTTGTCATATCTTCCAGGACAAAGTTCTTTAGATTGAGAGCAGTATGTCTCTTTAATTGTGACCTTACTGTATAGTCTTCCTCCAAGCTTCTGCTTCATTCAATCTGAGATGTACCCTGCAATCTGAATTATAACAGGCAGCCTACATCATTCTTTTCTGAAAAAAGTTTTGTGATTACTCCTATAGGCAGTCATGGCTGGGATCTGAAGGAACTTGTAAGCTTTTGAGATTGAATTTTTTTCATTCTTTTATTTATTGATTTGATTTGGTCGGGGGGAGTCATAGGGCTTGAACTCAGGGCCTGGATGCTGTCCCTGAGCTCTTTTGCTTAAGGATAGTGCTCTGCCACTTTGAGCCACAGTGCCACTTCCAGGTGTATGTGGGGATGGGGGGGTGGGAGTGGTTAATTGCAGATAAGAGTTCCATAGACTTTCCCACCAGGACTGGTTTTGAACCCTAATCACCAGATCTCAGCCTTCTGAGTAGCTAGGATTACAGTTGTGAGCCACCAGTGCCTGCCAATATTTTTCCTTTAGAGTCTGGGTTATTTGTCTTTCTGTAAAGAAGATCTGTAAGTTTCCCATCCAGAGTGATAAAAAGCACCAGGATTCAAAAAGAATTAATTCATTGTTCAAGTTCTGCCTCCTATGAGTCAAAAAAGAAAGTTATAAGTAAATTCTTAATTTTCTTTTAGTATAATGAGGGCATTTTATTCGTGAGGTCAATTTTTTTTTTATGTGTAGATTGCTAGTACGCTTTCTGTGCTTTCAGTAAAATGAATTTTAATCCCTTTGTAATTTTTTTTTTTTTTTTTTTTTGCCAGTCCTGGGGCTTAAACTTAGGGCCTGGGCACTGTGTTTGAGCTCTTTTGCTCAAGGCTAGCACTGTACCACCGGAACCACAGCGCCACTTCTGGCTTTTTCTGTGTTTGTGGTATGAAGGATTTGAACCCAGGGCTTCATGGATTCCAGACAAGTACTGTACCACTGAGCTGAACTCCTGGCCCCCATAATTTTTTTGTACCAAAACATTTTATTGATAAGAACTACATTGTACAAGTAATAATTCCTGCTTTTCTTTCTTTTTTGTTTTTGTTTTTTAGACACAAGATCTTGCCATGTAGTCTAGGCTAGCCTTGAATTTACTATCTTGTATCAGGCTTCTAAGTGCTGGGATTACAGGCCTGTACCACCACACTCGGCATAGGAATAATTCCTAACATTTATTTATTGAGATCAACAATGTGCAAGTTAACTTTACTAAACACAGTACATAAGTTTCAATTACTCTTCACAGCCACTCCATGAAATTGCCATTAATTATACTGAGTTGACAAATTAGAAAATTAAAGCCTCTGTTAACTAAGTTAACATTAGTTTGTGGAACAGTGGAACTAGGTCTTGAGTCCTTTCTGGCATAGTGACCAGATCTTTGTAGTTCTGTAGATTACAAATTAATCACATTTGGTGTGTTACTGATAGAAGATGTATGTATAGACAATGGAATATAGTTCAAAAGTTTAAATATAGTTTAAAAAAGGAAGAATAGGTTTGGGCACTGGTGGCTATATTACTAACTATTCAGAAGGCTGAGATCTGAGGATCACCTTTTGAAGCTAGCCCAGGCAGGAAAAGTCCCTCAGACTCTTATCTCCAATTAACCATCAAAAAAGCTGGAAGTGAAGCTGTGGCTCAAGTGGTAGGGTGCTAGCCTTGAGCAAAAGTTCAAGGACCTCACATAGGCCCTGAGTTTAAGCCCCAGGACTAGCACAAGAACAACAACAAAACTTTTTGTGTGTGTTTTTTTTTTTTGGGGGGGGGGGGCATTGTCCCTGAGCTGCTTTTGCTCAAGGCTAGCACACAGCACTACTTCCAGCTTTTTCTGTCTATGTGGTGCTGAGGAATCAAACCCAGGGCTTCACACATGTGAAGCCCCAACACTTTCTTTTTATAATGAATGGAAGATAAAAGTTGTGCTGAATGTTTAGATAATTTTGGAGATGCCTGTGACTTAAATTTTCCCAGATATTCAAAATTTGAGCTTTTTTTTTCCAATTTCTTTCTAGATCAAAGAAAGTGCATCACAGACAAGGGATGTGCTCAAACAGCACTTTAATGACTTAAAGGGAACCCTTGGGAAGCTCCTGGATGAGCGATTGGTGACCCTTTTGCAACAGGTGGACATCATTGAACAGGAGACCATTAAACCACTAGATGACTGCCAGAAGCTGATAGAACATGGAGTTACCACGGCAGAGGACCTGGTCCGAGAAGGTGGGAGTCCAGGGAGCCTGTTAAATGTGGTTCATTCAGATTGACACTGGGCTGATGTGTCAAGATACCAGCTGGCTTCTTGACATCTGTAGGGTCCCTGGGATGTTTCTTTCTTGAGAGAGTTTGTAATATAAGATGACAGACCTGAAGTATCCCAGGGTAAGTATGATTGAAGTACTGATTCAAATCATTTACAAAATATAAAGTAAATAATTTTTTTCCCAAATGGTTCTTTGACTCTAGTCCTTATTCCTTGTTAACATAAGTTTTAAGGTCATTTTGAATTTGTTGAAATATTTTTCAGTGTACATAGTTTATAGAACTTAAATCTCTGTCTCTTTGAAAATGTTATAATGATTGGTTTCTCTGCCTGCCTGCCTGCCTGCCTTTCTTCCTTTCTTCCTTCCTTCCTTCCTTCCTTCCTTCCTTCCTTCCTTCCTTCCTTCCTTCCTTCCTTCCTTCCTCCCTCCCTCCCTCCCTCCCTCCCTCCCTCCCTCCCTCCCTCCCTCCCTCCCTCCCTCCCTCCCTCCCTTCCTCTTGCCAATCCTGGGACTTGAACTCAGAGGCCTGAGCACTGTTCTTGACCAGTTTTTGCTCAAGACTAGTGCTCTACCACTTGAGCCATGGTGCCATTTCTGGCTTTTTTTGTTTATATGATATTGAGAAATTGAACTCTGGCCTTTTCTGTTTATGGGTACTGAGGAATTGAACCCAGGGCTTTATGCATGCTAGGCAAGTACTCTACCACTAAGCCACATTCTTAATCTTGCTTGGTTTATTTCTGAAACTTAGATTTTGTCTTGTTTTGATTTTTTTGTTTTTAGTACCTGTCCTAGAGCTTGAACTCAGGGCCTGGGCACTGCCCACGAGCTTCAAGCTGAGGGCTTGAACCACTCCTCTATTTCTGCCTTTCTCAGCCTCCTGAATATCTAGCATTACAAGTGTGAGCCACTGGTACCTGGTAAAACATAGGTTCTTATGTTTCTATCTTGAACCAGATTTTTTGGTTAGGTCATGCCCAGGTTTTGCCTTATTGTATCCCTTGCTTCACATGGATCTTCCTACTTTAACATAGGTCTCTCTCAGGTACATTAAATGAAACAATAGCAGTTCTGTTCTTTGGGATTCCTAGCTCAGTGAGAGAAGATAGACATGACAAGTGAGATCTAAGACTTCACAGAGGAAGAAGTGCTTCAGTCTGTCTAGAAAAGTACAGGGTAGTTTTCCGTAGGAATCCCACAAAGCTTGAAGAAATTCACCTGGACACTAAGATGGATAAGTTAAGCTGTAACCTTCTTGTACTACCTTTCTGAAATTCATAAAAAATTAAATTATTAAAAGGAAAACTTGTGGGGCCATGACTCAAGTGATAGAGTGCCTGCTTAGCAAACACAAGACCCTTGGTTCAAACCCAGGCATAGTGGATTACATGTGTAATCCAGCACTCAGGAGGTAGATGTAGAATGATTCCAAGTTTCAAGCTGGCCTGCATTTCAGGTTCCAGGCCAACCTGAGTTACATACAGCAAGACACCTTGTCTCAAATAAATAAATAAATAAATGTATGAAAACAGCCCAACATATTAGCAGTGACTTACTCTAGGCTATGGGATTACAAGAAATTTGGGTCTTTATTCTGTTCTATGATTTATAAATTTATAACATATATTTCTATAATTAATAATTTATTCTGAGTTACTTTTTTTTTTTTTTGCCAGTCCTGGGCCTTGGACTCAGGGCCTGAGCACTGTCCCTGGCTTCTTTTTGCTCAAGGCTAGCACTCTACCACTTGAGCCACAGCACCACTTTCTGGCTGTTTTCCATATATGTGGTACTGGGGAATTGAACCCAGGGCTTCATGTATATGAGGCAGGCTCTCTTGCCACTAGGCCATATTCCCAGCCCTAATAATTTATTCTGTTCTATATAATTGATAAGGTTCATATAGTGAGTACTTGTTACTTTAAAAGACAGAAAATTATTTTCTTCTCTATGTAAGCAATATATGTTTACTGCAGAGAGTTAGAATTTAGGCTGAGACTGTGGCTTAGTGGTAGAATGCTTGCGGAACATGCATGAAGCCCTGGGTTTAATTCCTCAGCACCACATAAACCAAAAAAGCCTGAAGTGGTGCTGTGGCTCTAGTGGTAGAGTGCTATCCTTGAGCAAAAGAAGCTCAGGGACAGTGCCAGGCCCTGAGCTCAAGCCCCAGGACTAGCAAAAAAAAAAAAGAAAAGAAAAGAAAGTTAGAATTTAAATAATAATCTTCAATATGTTGGGGGAAAATCAAAAAGAAATTTACAAAGCATACCAACAAAAAGAGATGACCCTGAGGCCAAGCAGAAGTGACATCAGGTTTGGAGTGAATAGCAGATTTGAGGATCTGTTGAAGCCAGATGCTGGTGACTCATGCCTGAAATTCTAGCTTCTCAGGAGGCTGAGAGAGTCTATCTCCAATAAACTGCTCAGAAAGAGCTAGAAGTAACACTGTGGCTCAAGTAGTAGAGCACTACTCTTGAGCAAAAGAAGCTCAGAGATAGAGCCGAGGCCCAGAGTGCAAGCCCCAGGACGGACCAAAAAAAGTTTTCTGGAGATAAAATTATTGGTTAGTTATGGATAATTACGTGAGTATAAAATAAAGGGGGAAAGGAAGGATTTGAAGTGATGAAAACCAGTCTGGTTTTGAATGATCAGGTCAATGGTGATGCCATTTATTGACACAGGAGATGAAGAAAGAACAGAGGTTTTATGGGAGACTTTGGTATTTCATTTTGGGTCCTTAAAGTGTCAGAATCACAGTGTTTTTATGCATTTAATCCAAATCCATGGAGTAAGTAAAAAACAAAAAAAAGAGCTACTGTATAATATGGGAAGAACTGGTGTCAGAGAGCAGAACACCAAGGGATGCCAGTATTCACAGGGCACTTGGGGAAAAGGGAGCACAAGAAGGAGATTAAATTCCATCCATCCCACAGAATGAGCAATGTGGGTGGCATAGGATAAAATGTATGGATAGCTCCTATGTCTGTCACTCCAGCAGGAAGTTAGTTGCCTTTTGATCTCCTTTGAGTATGGTGTTAGTGTTAACTTCACATGCTAGTTAAAATTGTCAGTGAGAAGTTTTTATTTTTCACTGACCATAATAGTGCCTTTGAGAAAATTCTTTTTAGCAAGACCACAGAATGTCTTTCTCTGGAGGCTTTGGATTTGGAAACAAGCTCAGAAATAGGTCAGCATAGGTCAGAAGTGTTCATCATCCCGAGGACTGTTTTCATTTTAGAAAATAAGTCCTTGGGGGGGCAAATACATATTTGTTATAGCACATGGTGCTTGAAATTTGTTTTCTACTTCAAAAATAATTTTTAATTTCTAACTTCCTCCGAAGGGACAAAATTTATTTATGGAATTTTGAGGCAGTGTAGTACTCAGTATGTTTCTGTTTTTCTGGGTAGTTTTCTCTTTCTTTCTGGTAATACTGGAGTTTGACCCCAGGGTCTCCCACTGGCTTGGCTTGCTTGCTCAGCTGATGCTCTACCACTGAGCTATACCTCCAGCCCTGCTTTTTTGCTTGTTATTTTGGAGATAGAGACTCTCAGGTTTCTTTGCCTCTAGCTGGCTTCAAGTGGATCCTATGGATCTCAGCCTGTAACTTAGGTCTCTAGATAGGATTGCAGACTACTGATGCCAGACTCCTGTTTTTGGTGGGGGGCGGGGGGTGAAGAGAATCTTTAGTAACTTTTTGCAGGGTGCATTGAGGTGGGGAAGTGTTTTGGCAGTGTTTTTCAGTACAATGGAGGATTTAGAAGTTGTTCATTCCTTCCCTCCCTCCCCTCCTCCCTCCCTCCCCCCTCCCTCCCCCCTCCCTCCCTTTCTTCTCTTTCTCGATCTCTCCCCCCCCCCAACTTGAACTCAGGGCCTAGGCACAGTCCCCGAGCCTCTCTGTGCTCAAGGCTGGCACTTTACCAACTGAGCAGCGCCACTTCCAGCTTTTTCTGTCTATGTGGTACTGAGGAATTGAACCCAAGGCTTTATGCATGCTAGGTAAGCACTCTACCACTACGCCACATTCCCAGCCCTAGAAGTTGTTCATTTTCATACCCATTGTACTGCATTTCCTTTTTATTGTTCTGTTGAGTAATTTCTGACCTAATATATGGTGTTCTCTCTGGGACATCTTAACCGCATCATTTGTCTTTGTTTTTGTATTTTGCCAGTTGTAGGGCTTGAACTCAGGGCTTGGGCGATGTCACTCAACTTTCTTTTTGCTCAACACTAGAGTTCTACCACTTGAGCAACAGCTCTACTTCTGGCCTTTTTGTAGGTTATTGGATATAAGAGTCTCATGTAGGGGCTTGGAATATGGCCTAGTGGCAAGAGTATACATGAAGCCCTAGGTTCAATTCCTCAGCACCACATATATAGAAAAGAAGTGGTGCTGTGGCTCAAGTGGCAGAGTGCTAGCCTTGAGCAAAAAGAAGCCAGGGACAGTGCTCAGGCCCTGAGTTCAAGCCCCAGGACGGGCAAAAAAAAAAAAGGAGTGTCATGTACTTTACTACCTGGGCTGACTTTGAATCCTCATCCTTAAATCTTAGCCTCCTTAGTAGCTAGGATTACAGGCATGAGCCACCAAGGTCAGGCATTCATTTGGCTTTTTAAGACCTTGTGTGTCCTATTGTTCCTATGAGGATAGTATTTTGTTCCTATTAAAGATTCTGTAGGAGGCTGGGACTATGGCCTAGTGGCAAGAGTGCCTGACTCATATACATGAAGCCCTGGGTTCGATTCCCCAGCACTACATATATAGAAAATGGCCAGAAGTGGCGCTGTGGCTCAAGTGGCAGAGTGCTATCCTTCTTGCTTATAGCTGGTTCTTTGCCACTTGAGCCAGTGGCTCAGCATTTTGGTAGTTAAGTAGATGTAAGAGTCCTATGGACTTCTCTGGCTCACATCAAACTCAATCCTCCAGTCTTAGCCTCTGAGTAACTAGGACTATAGATATGAGCCACTAGTGTGCAACTAAAATAGTCTCCTAGTTTTGTCTTTTGGAAATTTAACAGTGGCATGACTTCCTTTTTAAAAAATTGTTACTATAAAGGTAAAATACTAAAGGGGTTATAGTTACATAAGTCAGGTAATGAGTACATTTCTTTTTGCCACCTCTTCCCTTGGTGTCTCCTAGTTTTTCCCTCTATCGTATGACTTCTAGCAGGAATTATTTGTAAGAGAACTGGGGACACATATATAGACACAAATTGTATTGGTTACTTTCTGGTGTGGCCATTTTTCACTGTACTGATTTTGTTACACTTAGGTGAGATTGCCATTCTTGGTGGGATAGAAGAACAGAATGAAAAACTGTGGAGCTTTGCCAAAAAGGCTTCCCACATCCAGTTGGACAGGTAAAAGAGTTTGTCATTTGGACTTGGGTTTAAGTGTTTAAACATTGTCTCCTTTTTTCCCTCTGTTAAAGAGTCAGATGAAAGGAATATATTTTTTTCAAGCTTTCACTCTTCAGTATCACTGTGAAATAGTTGTGATTGTGTTGGCATAGTGTTACTACAGTAACAGTAACTACAGTTCCAATGTTCAATTTAAAGTGTTTTTGTTCTTGAGTATAGCAACACACAATGCTACAGAAAAGATTATGACATAGCCCCTGCAGAAGAAAAAAATTATATATATATATGTATATATATATATATATATCATTGAAACTGAGTCACTTCAATGTTATGGGGCTTAAGGGAGGGGAGTCCCTGTCGCTCCAAGAGTCCATCACTCAGAGACAGTCTCAAGCAAAAAGATGGATTTATTGGGGAAGCATAAAGCGAACTGACCAGCCAGGGATGCAGCACAGACTCGGGAGGTGAAACTGCCACAGTGAAAAGCAGGCTGACCGGCCAGGGACACAGTTCAGACCCAACACAGTGCAGACTCAGGAGCTGCCACAGAAACCCCGAACAGGCCTCAAATTGGGGTTTATAAATGTAAAAGTGTAGCACAGATGTAGGGAGTTGATGCAGGGGGTAGAGCAAGCAACAAACAAATTAGGCAAGCCATTTACAAAAGCAGAATTTTGAGGTAGGGTTGACCTAATCTACTGCCCCCAACATTTCCTACCATGTTTCCCTAATCAAAATGAAGTCAGCTCGGGCTGGGGATATAGCCTAGTGGCAAGAGTGCCTGCCTCGGATACACGAGGCCCTAGGTTCGATTCCCCAGCACCACATATGCAGAAAACGGCCAGAAGCGGCGCTGTGGCTCAAGTGGCAGAGTGCTAGCCTTGAGCGGGAAGAAGCCAGGGACAGTGCTCAGGCCCTGAGTCCAAGGCCCAGGACTGGCCAAAAAAAAACAAAAAAAAAAAAAACAAAATGAAGTCAGCTCTACAACATTCAGTAAACCAGATCTTTGGGTATAGACTTGACAACTTGCAGTAATGATCTTTACTAATTTTCTGCCTTTTTTTTTTTTGAGACAGGATCTTTTTGTATAGTTCAGGCTGGCCTTGAGCTTGTAATCTTATTGTCTGAACCTCAGGAGTGCTAGGATTATAGCAGGCACCATCACTCCTAAATTCCAATTTTCTGCCTTGCTTATTTACCTAGGAAGATGATCTTTATATAACATAAAGATTGAAGAAAGCCCCACACTGCAAAGCTCCCTGTTACCTTGAGCATTATTTTGGGGGGGAATTCGGGGTCCTTCTAACGTGTAACTGAACTAAAGCATTTCTTATGTTTTCAACTCTTAAGTTAAAAGTTTCTTAAATACATGTGCTTTGTTTCCTCAGCTTACCAGAAGTGCCTTTATTGGTTGATGTGCCTTGTTTATCTGCTCAGTTGGATGATTCAATTCTTAACATAGTGAAAGACCACATTTTTAAGCATGGAACAGTAACATCTCGCCCACCAGTACAGATAGAAGAACTAATAGAAAAACCTGGAGGAATCATAGTACGGTGGTGTAAGGTATGGAATTTAGAATTGCAGAAGTAGCTTAAGGTGGAGGTGTGTCTTAAATGGTAGAGCCCCAGCTGAGTAAGCCAAGGCTAATACAACCACAAAATATGGCCTAGTGGTAAGAGTGTATGCTTGCCTAGCATACGTGAAGCTTTGGGTTTGAATCCTCAACACCACATATATAGAAAAGGCCAGAAGTAGCCCTGTGGCTCAAGCAGTAGAGTGCTAGCCTGAGCAAAAAGTAAGCCAAGGACAGCGTTCAGACTGAGTCCAAACCCCAGGACTGGCAATAAATGGATGGATGGAAAAATAGTAATGGTATGTTTCTTTTGGTCTTCTCCATCCAGCATAGGTCATATTCAGTTCTTGGGCCTATCTGCTTGGGTCCAGAATGTTTCCACTTGTTCTCTAGTTTTTACTCAACAGAAAACCTTTCTTTTTAGGTGGATGACGACTTTACAGCCCAAGATTACAGGCTCCAGTTCCGTAAATGCACTTCAAATCATTTTGAAGATGTCTATGTAGGTTCAGAAACTGAATTCATAGTATTACATATAGACCCCAATGTCGATTACCAGTTCAGAGTCTGCGCCCGTGGAGATGGCCGGCAAGAGTGGAGTCCTTGGAGTGTCCCCCAGATAGGTCATTCCACACTGGTACCACACGGTATGCTCTTTTCTTCTCATTCCTTGAGCTTACTTATGTAGAGGAATATTTATATTCTATGCTATGAGTAGCATGCTCATCAGTTTTTTCCTCAGGGTAAATCCTGAACTGATGAGAAGAATATGAATCATGTCTCTTTCTCAAACTACTTCCTTTGATCTTAGTTTTCATTAGTTCTTAACTTTAGAGTTCAAAACTAATGCTACATAGATTCTTTGCACAACCTAAAACCAAGGTTGAAAATACTGCACAGGACACTGATTTTTCCAAGCCCTCAATAAGGTGGCTAGGGGAATATTCTTAAAAGTTTTATTATTTAAAATAAGTCTCTCTCCCTCATTATTATTATTTTATTTATTTATTTATTTTAGTGTCTCCTTATCTTTCTATGTGTCCCAGGTTGGCCTTCAGTTCCTGGGCTCAGCCTATTCCCCTGTTTCAGCCTCTCAGGTAACTGGGACTCCAGACATCTGGCTACATTTTTTTTTATTTGTTTTGTTTTTGTTGCCAGTCCTGGGGCATGGACTCAGGGCCTATGCACTGTCCCTGGCTTCTTTTTGCTCAAGGCTAGCACTCTACCTCTTGAGCCACAGTGCCACTTCCAGCTTTTTCTATATATGTGGTGGTGGGGAACATTTTTTTTAATGTGGTATGGGACATTGAACCCCGGGCCTTGTGCATTTGTGTAGCATGCTCTTCTCTAGCTCAAACAAATTTGTACCATGATTTTATTAGGTCAGAGGTAACAGTTGTTTGATTTTTCCATGCCAGAATTATGTACCAATATGCCAAATGGTTTGTTTGTTTGTAATTTGGGGGACAAACTATGGTACCTTATTCCTGAGTATTCTGTTTTGTTAAACATAGCCAAAACCACTATGACACTCACTTTCACTTCCTGGTTCATTTAGTGTGTCTGTGTTGAAGTTGTCCCTGAAAAGATTCTAATAACGTTGAATATATTTGCTTTCGGAAAGAGTGGACAGCTGGCTTTGAGGGGTACAGTCTGAGCAGTCGAAGAAATATAGCCCTCCGGAATGATTCTGAAGCCTCTGGTGTTCTGTACTCCAGTGCTCCAACCTACTTCTGTGGGCAGACCTTGACATTCAGGCAAGTGGATATAGTGGTATGTGTAAAGAATGCTGTAGCTTTAATTTAAAATGGCCTAGGTTCATTCCATCCTTAAACGATGGTGTTACTTTGGGAAGTTCTCCTTATCTCTGTTTCAGTTTTCATAATGTTATTTGAAAATGGATTAAGGTGATGTATGGAAAATACTTGTACTAAGTATGTTTAGCTCTCTTTTTCTCTTGATAAATTGAAGTAAAAAGACTATCCCATAGCCAGACTCCTAGGTATTCAGGAAGCTGAGATCTGAGGATGGTAGTTTGAAGCCAACCCAGGCAAGAAAGTCTAAAACTTTTTTTTTTTTGGCCAGTCCTGGGTCTTGAACTCAGAGCCTGAGCACTGTCCCTGGCTTCTTTTTGCTCAAGGCTAGCACTCTGCCACTTGAGCCACAGCGCCACTTCTGGCTATTTTCTATATATGTGGTGCTGAGGAATCGAACCCAGAGCTTTCATGTATAGGAGGCAAGCACTCTTGCCACTAGGCCATATTCCCAACCCAGTCTGAAACTCTTATCTCCAGTTGAGCACCAAAAAAAGCCAGAAGCACAGAAGCAGAGCTGTGGCTCAAGTGTCAGAGATCTAGCCTTGAGGGGAAAAGCAAACAAACAAACAAATACCTCTCAAAGCTGGGCACTGATGGCTCACACCTCTAATCCTAGGTATTCCAGAGGCTGAGACCTGAAGATCATGGTTTGAAGCCAGCCCAAGCAGGGAAATAAGTCTGTGAGATTCCTATCTCCAATTAACCACTAGAAAATCCAAGTGGTGCTTAAAGCTCAAGTAATAGAGTGCTAGCCTTGAGCAAAAGAACTAAGGCCCTGGCCCTGAGTTTAAGCCCCAGGATATGCACACACACAAAAGGAATATCTTATGCCAGGCGCTTGGGGCTCACACCTAAAATCCTAACTACCCAGAAGGCTGGGTAGAACTGGGGATTGAGATTCAAAGCCAGCCTGGACTAGAAAGTCTGTGAGACTCCTTACCTCCAAAAAAGCCAGAAGTAGAACTGTGACTCAAATGGTAGAGCACTAGCCTTGAGCAAATAAATAGCTCAAGAACAGCACCCAGGCCCTGAATTAAGACCCAGGACTCTCTCTCTCACACACACACATACCCTCATTAAAAGTTTCTCTTAAAGATTCTGAAGCCATTAATGCTTTTTCCTTTGTCTGTGAAAGCAGGTCTCAGGAAGGCATCACCTTGTCAGTTATAACATGCCGTGGAGCTACTTCTCTGCAAAATAAAATGAAAGCAAGCCTCTTCTACTGCCAATTCATTTTCTCTTTGGAAAAATTTTCTTTTTCTTGTTCTTTGTAATCTTAGGAGTAATTGCTGTATGGTCATATTCCTAAATAGCTTTCCTTAGGAACCAAAGTCTTGTTTTGATTCTGAACATCAGCACTTGCCTGGTTTTCACTATACTCAGCCAGTGTATCAAACTGTCCTCCAAATTTTAGTCTTAAGCTGATAAAATTTTACTGACTGTTTATCCCAACTTCTTGCTCTTCTAGTCCCGTGTTAGAGAAGGCATGGAGAATGTCTGAAAGTTTTATTCAAGCCAGTGTTGCTGTTTCCCTCCAGTCAGAACACTTGAACTATTAACAGTTGTCAGACCACATTAGTTTGTGCTTTGTCTCACCTTGTACACCTCATTTCACTCCTTGTGTCATTTTTAAAAATGACTTAATAACCAGAAAAATATGTCTATGTCTCTTGTTTACACAATACTTTCATTGAGGAATCTCCTGGGAAAAGACATGGATTGATTTCAATCCAGTTTACCACTGCTGGCTGTAGCCTGACACTGGGAGCCTTAGTGAACTGTTTGGTCTTCTGCCTTTGAAGAAGCTTGACTGGCCCCACTTGGCAGGGTTGTTAACTGAAACTCAGTTAATCTAAGTCTTATTTTAGCTACACTTTGCATTTTTGTAATTTTTCCCCCCTTACCAGGGAATGAAAGTATTTTCTTCCTTTTTGAAAGGCATTTCAAGCAGGAGCAATTAAATCGGAAGATGTGAGTGGGAGGGGCAAGTGGGTCTACCTGAATAAAGATAAACCTTGTTCAATTGCTTTAAGGGTACTTTGGGATGACTGTGCTCTGGTAAGCACCACTTTGCTTAGCCATTTGTCCTTGCTGAAGTTTCTGGAAGGCTTGAAGCTGTTAAAGCCAGAAAATTTGTGCTCCTAGCACTGTGTGTGTGTGTGTGTGTGTGTGTGTGTGTGTGTGTGTGTGTGTGTGTATACATGTATATTCTTTCAGTAGTTGTAAAAAGGTTTACCATTCAACAAATAAGTTTATAAACCTAAAGCATCTTTATTAGCAACTCCCCTTTTAGGGATCTCCCTGATTTCTTCCTGAACATTCCTTTGTTTCTTTGCTTCTGATTTTTTCCTGATCTTATTTTTTAGCCATATTTTACTGCCTCTCCCCTCCTTTGTTTTGTGCTGGTTCTAGCAATTGAACTCAGAGGGCCAGGGTCCTGGCTCTGAGCTTTTTTTGCTCAAGGTTAGCATTTTACCACTTTTACCACAGCTCTAATCTAGCTGTTTGGTAGTTAATTGGAGACAAAGAGTCTCACAGGCTTTCCTGCCAAGCTGGCTTCAGGGATCAGATCTTAGCCTCCTGAGTGAGTAGGATTATAGGTGTGAGCTCCCAAGTGCCTAGTGGAAGTTAATTTTTTTAAGTATAATTTTAATGTTATTACTAAGGTATTATCCAGTGAGGCTACCATTTTATAAGTCAGGTAATGAGTACAGTTCCTTTTTTTTTTTTTTTGCCAATCCTGGGGCAAGCCCTTCCCAGCTTGCAAACTCCCCATAATTTAGAAAATCTAATTAAGAACATCTCTGCCGGGGCCTGGCACTATGGCCTAGTGGCAAGAATGCTCACCTTGTATACATGAAGCCCTGGATTAGATTCCTCAGCACCACATATATAGAAAAGGCCAGAAGTGGTGCTGTGGCTCAAGTGGCAGAGTGCTAGCTGTGAGCAAAGAGAAGCCAGGGACAGTGCTCAGGCTCAGTCCAAGCCCCAGGACTGGCAAAAAAAAAAGAAAAACAAAAGAACATCTCTGCCATGATTCACTCTAGCCCTTAGCTGCCTCTGCCTCCTCTTCCTTCTCCTCCTCCTTCTTTCTCCTCTCCCTAGACCCACACCCACTCTATACTTGACCTTTGTGGAAAGCCTGAGAGGCGATTCACATGTGAGCTCCTTCTCCATCCACCTCTTCCTGCTTCAGGTCCTCAGCCAGTGCCATTGCCATGCTGAGCTCTGTGTTCTCTTTGTTTTGTTGGTTTTTTTGCCAGTTCTGGGACTTGGGACTCAGAGTCTGAGCACTGTTCCTGGCTTCTTTTTGCTCAAGGCTAGCACTCTACCTCTTTAGCCACAACGCCACTTCTGGCTTTTTCTGTTTATGTGGTGCTGAGGAATTGAACCAAGGGCTCATGTATACTAGACAAGCACTCTACTGCTATGCCACATTCCCAGCCCCTGCTTTTTTTTTTTTTTTTTTTTTGTCTTTCCTTTTTTTGGTACTGAGGATCCAACTTAGGAAGGTGCACTTTGGTGTACTTGTTAGGCAAGTGCTTTGCCACTGAGCTACATCCCAGCCCATGAGTACAATAGATTCTAGACAATAATTATTTTTAACTAGGGTCTTTGAAATCCTGTCAGTTCCTCTGTATGATATCATGAGAGCCTTTGCACAGTCCCAGAGAAGGTATAGTTTAGCTGGGGTTTCCTATTTTGCTTCTGTGACCCTCTCAAGAGGAAGGAGTGGTCCTTCCAGGTTGACACTTGGCTGTTATTACACACTTGGGGAATGTCAGGCAGAAGCATTTTCCCCACAGTGTTCATTATAGCCTTGGGTAAGACAAGCCAGCTGCTTGTGAAATAAATTAGGACTGTACACCCTAGCTTTTCATTTGTTTGTTAATACTTGCAGGCAGGTGTTCACATGTAATGAATATTCCTTCCAAAAGAGGCAAGGAATAGTTCTGAGTTTTCTCCCTCTGTATTATGCTTTAAAATTACTTTGCCAACATGTAAGACAATTTTTCTGATGCACTTCAGTCTTTTCTCTTTGAATGAGGCTGAACATTTCATTGACCTTTATCCATGTACTTGGTACTTTAGGTAATGCAAAAATTAAGATAAAACCAAAGCCAGGCATAATGGTACAGGTCTTTTAATCCAGAATTTGGGAGTGGAGACAGCAGAATTGTGAATCTAAAGCCAACCTGATCTCTGTAGCAAGACCCTGTCTCAAAGAAGTCCAGGGCTGAAGACGTAGTTCTATGTAGAGCCCTGCCTAGCATACTCAAGGCAGTAGATTTGATCCCCAGTACCACAAAAACAAAAGAAACTAAAAACACTGCTTGAGCTGGGTGTGGTTATGCACACCTATAATCCTATGACTTGGAGACAGGAAGATCTATAGTTTAACAACAGCCTAGGCTACACAGTGAATCTTTGTCTCTCAGGAAGAAAGGAAAGTGAGAAGGAGGCCGGGAAGAGGAAAAGAAAGTGAAGGGAAAGGAAAGAAAAAATAAGAGCAGAAACATCATCTCACCATCAAATAAGCAGTTTATATAGAAACAACCAAGCCAGGCTGGAGTATGGCTAAAGTGCTAGAACACCAGCTGAGCAAGCACCAGACCTGGAATTCAAACCCATTACCAGCAAAAATCAAAACAAAACAAAACATGGGCTGGGAATATGGCCTAGTGGCAAGAGTGCTTGCCTCCTATACATGAAGCCCTGGGTTCAATTCCTCAGCACCACATATACAGAAAACAGCCAGAAGTGGTGTGGCTCAAGTGGTAGAGTGCTAGCCTTGAGCAAAATGAAGCCAGGGACAGTGCTCAAGCCTTGAGTCCAAGCCCCAGGACTGGCCAAAATAAATAAATAAACAAAACAAAAACTACATCCAGGGTACAGTGAAAAGAAGAGGTAAGGAAGGATGTTTTTGATGAGGGATTAGTGAAGCCATTATCTTATTTAAAACTGAAAAGGACACTTTGGGTGGTGCAAAGCAAGCTCAAACTAAAGATTGAGGAGTTGAAAAAATACAAAGAGCTGGCTCTGGTTGTTCTTACCTGGAATCCAAGCTACTCAGGAGGCTGAGATGTGAGGATGACTCTTTATCTCCAATAAACTACTCAGAGAAAGCCTGAAGTGGTACTGTGGCTCAAGTGGTAGAGTGCTAGTCTTGAGCAGAAAGAGGCTCCAGGACAGCATCCAGGCCCTATGTTCAAGTCCAAGAACCAGGAAAGAAAAGGAAACATACAAGGAACAGCGAGTATTGAATCAGGGTGGTGCTCAGGGACAAGACTATTACCAGAGTAAATTCAAGAATAGTGTGTTTCTTCTTCTTCCTTTTTTTTTTTTTTTGTCCCAGTCCTGGGCCTTGGACTCAGGGCCTGAACACTTGTCCCTGGCTTCTTTTTTTTTTTTTTTTTTTTTTTTTTTTTTCTCAAGGCTAGCACTCTGCCACTTGAACCACAGTGCCACTTCTGGCCATTTTCTGTATATGTGGTGCTGGGGAATTGAACCCAGGGCTTCATGTATAGGAGGCAAGCACTCTTGCCTCTAGGCCTTATTCCCAGCCCCTCTTCTTCTTCCTTATATCCTCTTCTTCATCTCAATATATTGTCCAGCCTTTTTTTTTTTTTTATTTTGGCCAGTTCTGGGGCTTGAACTCAGGGCCTGGGGTCTGTCCCTGAGCCTCTCTGTGCTCAAGGCTAGTGCCTTGAGCCACAGTGCCACCTCTGGCTTTTTCTGAGTAGTTTATTCATGATAAGAATCTCAAGGACTTTCCTGCCCAGGCTGTCTTGGAACTGTGATCCTCAGATCTCAGCCTCTTGAGTAGCTAGGATTACAGGTAGGAGCCACCAGCGCCAGCTCAGCCTGCTCTTGAATTCCTAGGTACAACTTGAACTTCTAGCTCAACTTCTACCTCATCCTTATAGCTACATGTGGCTTATTTCTTTGGCAGTACTGGAATTTGAATTCATGCCCTCATGTTTGCTAGGCAGGCACCCTACTACTTGAGCCACATCTCTACCCCTTTTTACTTTATTTTTCAGGTAGTGTCTTGCATTTGTCTCTGGCCCACCTGGATTGAGATCCTCCTGTTTACAGCCTCCCATGTACCTGGGATCACAGACATGTACCACTGGGTCTAACTTATCAGATTGAAATAAGATCTTGTTCCCCATTCTCTCCAGGCTTCAATCCACTTGTTTTTTCCCTTTCTACTGCTACAATGTGAGCCACAGTGTTCGTTTTGTTGTCGGTAAGGGCTTGAACTCATTACTTCACACTCTCCTCCTTACTTGTTCATGTGTCACTACTGCTCAAGCTATACCTTCAGTCCAAATTTTTCTAGTTAACAGGAGACAGAGTCTCTTAAAGTGTTTTTTGTGTGTTTGTTTTCTATGGGGAGGGGAGCTAGGTTGGCTTTGCATGGTGCTCTTCCAGGTCCCCCAGCTTCTTGAGTGGCCAGGATTATAAATGTGAGCCACCAGCAGTGGGCACCATATTGCTTTTTGCAGTGAATATGGAAGTATAAGTGACATTCAGATCCTGATTTCAGTTCTTTGGGGGATTGCTGGGACTTATTGTAATTCTGAGCCATTGCTTTTCATGGTAGTTGCACCATTTTACATTCCTGGCAACAGTACACAAGGTTTCTATGTTTTCTACATTCTCACTAAGTTTGTTTTTGTTCTTTCTATAAGGATGTAAAGTGATATTATTTGTGTTTGCTTCATGTTTTGTGCTTGATCTGAGGGCCTGAACTCAGGGTCTAGGTACTATCCCTGAACCTTTATGCTCAAGGCTACCATTCTACCATTTGAGTGCAGTGCTTCGTCTGGCTTTTTGGTATTTTATTGGAGAAAAGATTCTCATGGACATTCCTGCTTGGGCTGGCTTCAAGCCTAGGTTTATAGGCATGAGCCACAGGTGCTCCTCCCCCCTGGTGCCCCCCCCCCTTTAATTTTCAACATATTTTTATTATATGTCTTTTAGCTTATTGGGAATTTGCATGTCTTCTATAGAGAAATGTCCATTCAAGTCTTTATTTATTTATTTACTTATTTATTGCCAGTCCTGGGGCTTTGACTCAGGGCCTGGGCACTGCATTCCTGGACTGGACTGTAGCTTAATGGTTGAATGCATGCTTAGCATGTGTGTGGACCTTGTTTCAATATCTAGTACCAAAAGAAAAAAAGTCTCATTCCATATGTTTTCTTTTTATCCTCTTGTTGGTTTAGTTTGATAGGATCCTACTTATCTGGTGCTGTCTTTGTTGTTTTTGCTTTTGGGGTCATATCCAAGAAACCATTCCCAACACCAATGTTAAGAAGATTTTGTTTTCTTTTAAGAGTTTTATGCTTTCAGATCTTTTTTTTGCCAGTCCTGGGCCTTGGACTCAGGGCCTGAGCACTGTCCCTGGCTTCTTTTTGCTCAAGGCTAGCACTCTGCCACTTGAGTCACAGCGCCACTTCTGACCATTTTCTGTATATGTGGTGCTGGCTGGGGAATCGAACCCAGGGCTTCATGTATACGAGGCAAGCGCTCTTGCCACTAGGCTGTATCCCCAGCCCCCTGCTTTCAGATCTTACATGTAAATCTTTAATCTGCTTTGAGTTAGGTTATTTTGGGTTTTTTTGTTTGTTTTGTTTTTGTCAGTCATGGAACTTAAACTCTGGGCCTAGGTGCTATCCTTGAGCTCTTTAGCTCAAGGCTAGTACTCTACCACTTTGAGCCACTGTCTACTTCTGGTTTTTTTTTTTTTCTTATTTATTGTCAAAGTGATGTACAGAGGTTACAGTTTCATACATTAGGCATTGGATACATTTCTTGTACTGTTTGTTAGCTCCTCCCTCCTTCCTCCCTCCCCCATTGTTTGTTTTTTTGTGGTTAATTGTAGATAAGAGTCTCTTGGACTTTCCTGCCTTGGCTGGGATTTGAACCACAATTGTCATATCTGAGCCTCCTGAATAGCTAGGATTACAGGTGTGAGCCACTAGCTCATGGTACAACTTTTAACTAGACTTTGGAATTCTCATGAAGGTTATTTTGACCTGTACACCATTATAAAATCAGCATTTCTGTGGGAGAATGAGGTCTGGTACCTGCTATTGTGTCCTTTGCTGATAGCACTTTCTTCCTTGTACTTTGACAGAGTTGAAACTGTGGGACAGCCTGACAGAAGAGACAGTATAGGAGTGTGTACAGAAAAGCAGAATGGATATGACTCTCTGCAGCGGGACCGAGCTGTGTGCATCAGTACAAACGGTAAGCGGGAGTGATTTTCATTAGTAACTGTGCCCTTGAAGCCTGCTAATTACTCTCATCAAATAGGGATCTCTCCCAGTTACACAGAGACATTTAGATCTTCCTTTTCTTTGTGAGTGCTGGGGATTAAGCCCAGATTTAGGTGCATACTAGGCAAAACTCTACTACTGAGCTGCATTCCACAGTCTTTATTAAGTGTTGCTTTTGAAGTCTTTACAGATTAATTCGAAGCATGGCTCAGGCATATAGAGTGCCTGGCAATGAGCAAAAGTGTCATACACTGAGTTCGAGTCCCCATCTTAGGGAGTGGGTAGACTTGTAGACAAAACCAGTTAATTTTGCTAACTTTTTTCTTGTGTTTGTGGTTGTAGAGGTGGAACCCAGGCCTCTTGCATGCCAGGGAAGCACTCTACCACTGAGCTTTCCCTATGTCCCCTGCCCTTCTAACTATGTTTTCAGGTGGAAAGTAGTGTTACACCCATTTTTATAGATGGAGAAAAGTATCTGGAGGCCTTAAGGGTTTAGTAACTAATTGAAACTCAAGAGTTGGGAGAGAGTTTGGGACTGAGCTAGGTTTGAAGCAGGCAGTCTGCCTCTTGATTCTGTGTATGTAGATCATCCCAGTTCAACATTCTCATCCGGTAGATTTAGAAACCAGAGAAAATTTGTTTTTATTTATTTCTAATATCCTAGTGATCCACTGTAATCACACTTTGAAGAACCACTACTATATATCTTACTGTTTTGTGGTTATTGGATGAAGAATTAGTTAAAACTACATTTTCAGTATTCCATGGGAAAAAAAATCTTGCTGGGCGCCAGTAGCTCACTCCTATAATCCCTAACAACTCAGGAAGCCAAGAATCTCTGTTTGAATCCAGCCTTGGCAGGAAAGTCTGTGAGACTCTTCTCTCCAAAACCACCAAAACAAGCCAGAAGTGGAGTTGTGGCTCAATTGGTAGAGTGCAAATCTTGAACAGAAAAGCTCAGGAACAGCATCCAGACCTTGAGTTATCACCCCCCTCCCCCCCCCCCCGCAAAAAAAAAAAAAACCTCTTGTTTCACAGGTTGTAATTTTGTAAAAGTGTCAGTTTTCTTTTTGGTACAATTCACATAGGAAATTCAGTCTGTATTGGAAAGAGTAGAACCCTGAACCAGAGTTCTAAAATGTGATTGGGGCTGTAGCCTTTTCTCCTGCATGGAGGAGGGGTTGAATCACATATTTAATTTTAAGATCAGTGCCTACTTAGCCTTCTGAAATGTCTTCTTTCTTTTTCTTTCTTTTTTTTTGCTCAAGGCTACTGCTCTATTACATGAGCCATCTGGTGGTTAGAGATAAGAGTGTCATGGGCTGTCCTGGTTGGTCCGGCTTTGAATCATGATAGGATTACTGGCATCAGCTCCCAGCTCCCAGCAGAAGTTTTCTTTTTTTTTCTCTCTCTCTCTTCTTCATCTTTCTCTCATTCTCTCTCCTTCCTTCTTTCCTTCCTTCCTTCTTTCCTCCCTCCCTCTCTCTTTCTTTTCCTTCCTTCCTTCCCTCCCCCTCCCCCCTTTCCCTTTCCCCCTCCCTCTCTCCCTTCCCTTCCCTTCCTTTCCCTTTCCTTTTCGTCAGTTGTGGGGCTTGAACTCAGGGCCTGGGCAGTGTCCCTAAGCTTTTCCACTCTAGGCTCACATTCTACCACTTTGAGCCACAGCACCACTTCTGATTTTCTTGTGGTTATTTGGACATAAGAGTTTCATGGACTTTTCTGCCTGGGCTGGCTTTGACCCGAGATCCTCAGATCTCAGCCTCCTTAGTTGCTATGATTACAGGCGTGAGCCACCAGCATCCTGCTTCTTTTTCTTCTCTTCTCATTCTTTTTTCTTTCCCTCCTCTCCCCTCCCCTCCCCTCCTTTCCCTTCCCCTCCCCTCCCCTCCCCTTCCCAGGCTTGAACTCAGGGCCTGGGCACTGGAGCTTCTTTGCTCAAGGTTAGCACTGTACCACTTGAGTCACAGGCGTCACTTCTGGCTTTTGGGGGAGTTAATTGAAGATAAGAGTTTCACAGTCTTTCCTGCCCAGGCTAGTTTTGAACCAAGGTCCTCAGATCTCATACTTCTGAGTAGTTAGGATATAGGAATGAACCACCTGTGCCAGGCAGATGCTTTCTTTTTGTGCATTAGGAAATGAGCTGTCTTATTAGTCATCAAGACACCATGTAAATCTCGTCCTTCCTACTCATGGGTAAATAACTCTAACATTTCAGGTGCTGTCTTTGTCAATGGAAAAGAAATGACTAATCAGTTGCCTGCAGTTACCTCTGGATCCACTGTCACCTTTGACGTTGAAGCTGTGACTCTTGGAACCACCAATAATAATGAAAGTGGAAACTATAAGCTTCGAGTGACTATTAGCTCAAATAACAGAGAGGTGGTTTTTGATTGGCTACTTGATCAGTCTTGTGGTTCTCTTTACTTTGGATGCTCATTTTTCTATCCAGGATGGAAAGTGCTGGTGTTTTGAGAGTTTGGATGCATGGCTTTGATTTGCAGGGTTTACTATAGCTACAGTGTGGTTGTAGCTGATTTTTAAAAGCTAAATTCATCTCACTGGCCATTGGAAATGAAAAACGTTTATCAGATTCATATTCAAATATTTCATTGTTGAGCAGTGCAGATAAAACCATAATTTAGTTTTGCTTTTAGCATACTGTTAATTAAAATGTCACAAAACAATACAAATGAAATTTGCTTTAAAAGTGTGGGAAAGTAAAAAAAAAAATATTCCGGTTGTAATTGGCCTGCCTGCAGACCTCTAGCGTCCCAATAAAGACTCCAAAGTCTTTTTAAAAATTCTATACCCTTCTACTATACTTCTTAAAGTTGGTTATTAGAATAGAAAAACTCGGGCTGGGAATGTGGCCTAGCATGCATGAAGCCCTGCGTTCAATTCCTCAGCACCACATATATAGAAAAAGCCAGAAAATTGGCACTGTGGCTCAAGTGGTAGAGTGCTAGCCTTGAGCAAAAAGAAGCCAGGGACAGTGTTCAGGCCCTGAATTCAAGACCCAGGACTGGCCAAAAGGAAAAAAAAAAGAAAAGAAAAACTCATTGTACCAGACTCTGGTGGGTCTCACATATAATCCTAGCTACTCAACAGGCTGAGATCTCAGGATCACAGTTAAAAGCCAGCCCATCAGGAAAGTCCTTGAGACTCTTGCCACCAATTAACCACCCCCAAACTGGAAGTGGTGCTGTGCCTCAAAGTGGTAGAGCACTAGTCTTGAGCGGAAGAGCCCAGGCCCAGAGTTCAAGCCAGCCCCAGGACTGACCACACACACACTATAACAGTTATTTTATAAAGTCTGCATCAGTATCCAAGGCCATGTAAAACTCTGGAATAAAACAACAGGAATAGGGCAGGCACAGAAGCTCACAAGTATAATTCCAGCTTATTTGGATCCTCTATCAGGAGGCTGGAGCTTTAAGACTAACCTGGTTAAAAAGGCAGTGAAACCTGTTCTCAACAAACTGTGCACTGTAGTGAGCCTCTGTCATCCCAGCTACCATAGGAGGGATAGTAGACCCTCAGCTAAATGTGAGAGCCTACCTGAAAAATAATAAACAAAAAGAGATGGGAGCGTGGCTCAAGTCAATGCAAGTCAAGCACCTCCCTAGCAACTGTGAGACCTTGAGTGGAAACCAGGGGCAGAAGGCAAAGTTCTGTCATGCACATTCACTTCTGTGTTCTCCACCAGTTCTGTGTGGAGGTAATACCAAGCAGTGTTAATGTTTATCCCATGCTCAGTATAATCTTTCCATCTGAAAAGCTTCATAATTTCTGCATTTTTGTTTTTACAAAGCTCAAACAAGTGTGTCTGATAGGCAAGTATGATCTTTCATTCTCACAGTTGTTTTCAAATGGCTTGGAGGCGTTGGAAGGATGGCACTAGATATGGAAGTAGCACAGGGCAATGGTGGCTGTTTCACGTGTATATAAACTACACACCTGTGGGTCCAGCCGCAATGATGCATTACTATTGATGGGGTCAGTGTGATGTCTTTTGGATAAATGGTCTTCCAAGAGACCAAAGAAATATTTGGTAAATACTTGACCTATTTTTTAAAAGTTTAATTTGTAAAATATTTATTTTAAGGACTTATTTAGTGTGTTAAAAAAAACTGGTATTAAGTTCCTCCCAACATATAGATTTTTTTTTTAATATGAGTTTTTTGTCAGTAACAGAAAAGTGGAGAAGCAAGTGTGCTATTTTTGTAAGATAATTTATTTGGGGATTCGAGTTCCCTATTTGACAATCAAGACTTTTTCTCCTTGCTCTTTTTTTTTTTTTTTTAACATAATAAGCTTTCCCCAAGTAGTAGTGACTGTTAAGTTCTAGAATGTAGATGCTTTATCTACCCTTCTGAAATAAAATAAACTGAAAGATACGTGTGTGTATTGTTTGGTGAGATTTAATAAATCTAAATTTAATGTCCCTTTTTTTCCCCTCCCTTTTCAAAGGACAAAAGATGCCTTGTAGCCACAGACTTCGTTTTGTCTTCTGAACTTCAAAAGGTTGTACAGGGGGTTACAATTTACAGGGGAGGGGGTGAATGGGAATGTGGCTTAAAGGTAGAGTGCTTGCCTAGCATGCCTGAAGCCCTGGGTTCGATTCCTCAGCACTATATAAACAGAAAAAGCCAGGAGTGGGGCTGTGGCTCAAGTGGCAGAGTGCTAGCCTTGAGCAAAAAGAAGCCAGGGACAGTGCTCAGGCCCTGAGTTCAAGCCCCAGGATGGGTATACATACACACAGAAAAATTACGGGGGTTTTCACTTGTCCAGTAAGTATCCAGTGATTCTTTTTTTTTTTTTTTTTTTTTTTTTGGTCAGTCCTGCGTCTTGAACTCAAGGCCTAAGCACTGTTCCTGGCTTCGTTTGCTCAAGGCTAGCACTCTGCCACTTGAGCCACAGCCCCACTCCTGGCTTTTTTCTATGTATGTGGTGCTGAGGAATCGAACCCAAGGGCTTCATATATATGAGGTGAGCACTTTACCACTAGGCCATATTCCCAGCCTGTATCCAGTGATTCTTGATCAGAGTCACCCCTTACATCATTCTCCCCATCCCATTTGTGTCCTCTCCCCCACCCCCATGTTTTTAGTGTATATCATTGTCACATGTGGAAGATTATCTGGCTACCCTTCCACTTCCTTTATCTTATGCTAAGCCTGGTGTCTAACTGGAGCATGTGCAGAACCAGGGCCACATGAATGTAGACTTCATCTCATTCCTTTCACCTATTAAATACACATTGAAAGTATCTGTTCCTCATCCGTTATACCTACACAGCCTTTCACTTAAGTAACACCAGGAAAAAAAGAACATCTCCCTTCTTGAGCTCCTCTGACAGTTCTGACAGGAGTTGAGGCACCTCAATGCAGCTTTACACATACGGAGCTCTAGGCCTTCCGCTTGGCCTTCATGGGTGTGTGGCAATAGGCAAGTGTTTTGGTTTTTTTTCTTATTTGTATTAGTTTTCTAAAGGTGCCATACTAAATTACTATACATTTGTCTTGTACCTCAGGAGATAAACCAGCCAAGGTGTAGGCCAGTGTGCTCACTCCAAAGGCACCAGGGAGACTCGCTCCTGGCCTGCTTCCTCCTCTGCCAGGTCCAGGCATCGGTTGGCTTGTGGCTGCGCGTTTCCAGGGTCTGCTTGTCTTGGCCACCTGTTCCTTCTCTCTTCTTAGGACACTTGTCTTAAACTCATCATCCACCAGGTTTCCAGGATGATCTTATCTGGGAATCCTTATTTATCCCAAGGGCTTAAGATTTTAAGATATAAACATAGGGCTGGGAATGTGGCCTAGTGGTAGAATGCTTGCCTAGCATGCATGAAGGCCTGGGTTCAATTCCTCAGCACCACATAAACAGAAGTTCTTGACCAAAGTGCCAGAAGTGGCGTTGTGACTCAAGTGGTAGAACACTAGCCTTGAGCAAAAAGAAGCCAGGGACAGCGCTCAGGCCCTGAGTTCAAGCCCCAGGATTGGCCAAAAGCAAACAAAAAAACCCAAAGATAGGAACGTGTCCTTTTTTCATTTATTTTTTGTGACCATTTTGCTAGTACAGTAGTAGTGCGTGGCTCAAGTAGTGTTACTGGTTGTAAGGTTTCTGGTTTGTGAGGCTCTCCTTACCTGTTTTCCTGGTCCTTTAGAGTTGGATGGGTTTTCTTTCATGAGGTTCCTCCCTAGTCATATATTTCTCAGTCTTCCTATGTTAGCTATTTAGGTATTGTTGAAGAATTCTTAGCATGAAGAATGGGGAAAACTTTACTACCCTATCTTCTCAAAAGCCAAGTACTGCTGGACACTAGTGATTCACACCTGTAATCCTGGCTAATCAGGAAGCTGATTGTGATTTGAAGCCAGCCAGGGTAGAAAAGTCCTCAAAACTTGTCTCCTATTATTACTAGCAAAAGGTAGGGCTAGAGATGTGGTTGAAATGGTAGAGGGCCATCCTCACAAGCACAGGGCCCTTAGTTCAAACTTGTGTTCCTGTCAAAAGAAGTGTTCTGATGCTAAATATTAGATGTTAATATCAAAATGACAAAATGGAGTCAAAAGAAAACATAGTTCTAAGGGATTTCTCTGTAGAAATGGGAATAATGCAAGCATTAAGGTTGTCTACTAAATGTGAAAGAATTAGTACAAGATCAGGAAGTGAGGTTTACTCAGTTACTGACCTCAACAGAACTATTGTGAGAATATAGCCACAGCCCAAATGCAAAGTTGGATTTCATGTCTCCAGTGTCCTTTATCTTTCTTGGATTATCCTCGTACACCGTTCTCTTTTATTGTGTGGGGAATGGACTCCAGCACTTGATTGCTGGGCAGGTGCACACGTAGCACTTATTACTCCTGGCTTTTATTTTTGCCAGTCCTGGGGCTTAAACTAAGGGCCTGGGCACTGTCCCTGAGCTTTTGCTCAAGGTTAGCACTGTACCACTTGAGCCACAGTGCTACTTGGGGCTTTTCTATTTATGTGGTACTAAGGAATGGAACCTAGGGCTTCATGGATGCTAGGCAAGCACTACCACTAAGCCACATTCCCAGCCCTACTCCTGGGTTTTAGTGGAGAACTTCCTCCTCTTCCTGGGGAGAAGTGTCTTGGAAGCAATTTTATTTTCTTGAGACTAGGTCTGCCAATCTCTTCATGGTATCTCACAGGTCACTGATAGTTGCTGGCGAAGAACATTTCTCACCAGAATTTTAATGTATTGCACCAATGTTTCCCAGCTTCTGATGTATAAAAGCTTGAGGCCATCCTAACGGTTGTTTAAATTGTTTGTGTTTTTTTTTTTTTTTTTTTTTTTTTTTTAGGAAATCCTTGGTATCTTCCCCACTCAAGCTTGTATAAACTAGTTGTGTAACTCCATTTAACTGCTGACCCTCTGAGTATTTGATATCTGCTGTAAATCCAGGAAATTGTAAATTCCCAGAGGTTTTGTATCTTCTAGTTCTCAACTTTAGTGGCATGTTGGGAGTCACCTGGAGAGCTTTTACAGTGAGCAAATATTCTGATTTAATTGGTCTCAGTGAAGATCATGCCCTTATTTTTTTCATTCTTTTTAGTAACTAGTTGATTCTATGGGATTTTTTTTGTAAATCAATTCTACTCTAAATACTTTATTCTGAAATTACAATTCTTGCTTTTCTTGTCCCTTATGAAACCATGACAGATACCAGGTTTTATGGCAAAATAAAAAAAAAATTTTAAGTCATACTTGTGTAGACATATTTACTGACTGGCAAAATCTTTTTTAAGTGAGACCTATTTACAGTCTGACATCTCCTGATATATGGTTATCTGGCAAATGTATTTATTTTCATATTGGTCTTAGGGCTTGACCTCAGGACCAGTTCTTAGATCTCAGCCTCCAGACTATCAAGGATTACAGATATGAGCCACAGGCAACCTAGTTCTGGTCAATAATTTTGAACTAACACCAGTTCTTTAAAAGGCAATCACCATATTAAGTAAAATAACTTTCCCTTAAAACTTTTGTGGGCTGGTGTGGTTTAGTAGTAGAATGCTTGCCTTGCATGCATGAAGACCTGGGTTTGATTCCTCAGTACCACGTACACAGAAAAAGCCGGAAGTGGCACTGTGGCCCAAGTGGTAGAGCGCTAGCCTTGAGCAAAAAGAAGCCAGAGACAGTGCCTAGGCTCCAGGTTCAAGCCCCAAGACTGGCAAAAATAACTTTTTTGTGCCAGTACCGGGTGTTAAACTGGGGCAAGTGACAGCTTGGCATTTTTGCTAAGGGTGGGCACTCTACCACTTTTTTTGGGGGGGCTGGTTAATTAGAAATAATACCTCAGCTTCCTGAGCAGATTATAGGCATGAGTTACCCCAGCTTTAACCAGAACATGAAATTTAGTGTTGACCGAAACAGAATTGTCTTTTCTGTGCATTTTGTCTGTTCTAGTGTTTGAATTCAGGGCTTGGGCACTGTCCCTGAGCTTTGGTGCTAAAGGTTAGTGTCCTACTACTTAAAAGATACCTGATTTGTGTTATGATGCATCTTGATCAACTTCCCTCTTTGTAACTTTCCCTCATCCCACTCCTACTCAAGATTTCAACTGTGTGTATATGCTCAGTCTGGGGCTTAAAAGTCAAGACCTGAGCACTGTCTTCTAATCTAACTTAGCTAGTGTTCTATTTGAGCCACAACCCTCTTCTGTTTTTTGGTGGATAATTGGAGGTAACTCTTGTGTATTCTACCTGGGGATGGCTTTGAACCACAGATCTGCTTCCACAATTTTGGATTATAGGCATGAACCAACAGTGCCCCCAGCTTTAGATATGCATGTTTTGCTCACAAAAGAAATGCTTTAGGAGTATATAGGTGCACTCAAATAGGTGGCTACATATGTACAGGGAAAGGGGCATTACTGGAATGGGTACAAGGGAACCCCCAAGCATTGTGAAAAAATAGCACGCAATGCCATGCCACTTAAAAAATGACGTTAGTTTTACATCAATAGCTTCACATTCTTTTCTCCATATTGGCTCTGACTCATTGAGGTTATTGCACTTTTGATCTCACCCTAGGTTAAATCTTCTGGAAGGCTGGGAGCAGGGAGAAGGGGGTTTGAACTCGAGGCTTCCTCCTTGCCAGGCAGACACTCTACCATTACACCATGCCTCCAACCTTTTCCTTCCTACATGTGTGCCTGTGCAACAATTTTCCCAGTTTCCCTGTTCCAGCTAGAATGACTAAAGTGTCAAATCGTGCCTAACCTAAATCAAAACCTTAATGTGCACATTAACAAGGCCTAATAATGACAAACCAGCAAAAAGGAAAAAGAACACAGCTTTTATATTATTGAGCTTTATGTACAAAATCATTTGATTTCAAATAAACATTTAATGTAAAAACAAATGTTCTTTTAAACTGAATTTCTTTTACATCTACTGTACCATTCAAATGCTTTATCATCTTACATGATTTCTTCAAAATCTGTTATCAAGGGTACATATAGAAAAGCATTTTTTATTATAAATAGAAACAAAGGGTTTTTTCAGCTTTTATTATAAGATGACATAAAAAGTTTACTCAACAGAAGTAATTTCATTACTATTTGGGGGAGGGAATCACCAACTTTTTGTGCAAACAATGCTAGCCTTCTTTTAAGCATTAAGAGCATTAACTGCTTAAGAAATGACATAAGCAATAATTCTACACCTACGTCTCCCCTAAAATAATCTATTTTTTTCTTTTTTTTTTTTTTTACATATGTGCACAGCTTTAGCAAATTAAAGCCCGAGAGAAATGCTGGAAACCCACTACCCAGAGGCAAAATGGGAGTTTATGGTAACTCCACAGGGAGTCAAGGAGTCTGTAATGAAAGCTGCAGTTTCCCTCTTTTCTATTATTTTTTAGCACAAAAATCAATGACTAAGAACTTAATACTGGATGACAAATCACATCCACATTATTAAATAGCCTCACAGTTAAACACATCTTAAAGACCAACCAAATCAGTATTTACATTTTATAAATTTCTGAAGACACCATTAGAAAGCTTATATATCCCTTCACTAAAGAAAATAGGGAACTGCATCTGATGGTAGTGGAATGAAATTTAAAATTATGAAATTATTTACAGCAGCATTGATCCTTTATAAATAAAGAATATGAAAATGCAACATCTTTAAAGGACAATAAAAAATTGAGGTGATGTTACTCAACCACAGTGCTTGGAGTTGGAATACAAACCTATTGGTGCTCACTCAATGTGCCAGTAGTGAAACTGCTTTCTGTTGGAAAAAAAATCCAACTGTATACACGTGCGTAAAACACACAACACAGGGCAAAACTGCTCCAAACAATTCAAGTCAGCTTATCTGTATCGGATATTCTGATCAGAAAATACATTACAAAGACATCCTTGCAAAGAAAAAAAAGTAGAACATTTTCTGATTCATGTTTATAGACACTGTCCCTACGCCCTCCTGAAAGTGGCATATTAAAAAATCTCAAACTTGATCTCCCTTCATTTACAAACCTAATGTAAAAATGTGTACAGCCAAACTTTCCATGTGACCTCCCAACTGATAGAAAATGAAAGGAGAAAAGGTTCAAGTTTTTTTTGTTTTTTTTTCTTTTTTTTAAATATTTTGGGTATGCAAAGCAAAAAATTACCCACCTGAAAGCCAATGGCCAGTAACCCTTACAAGCCCACACAAGCTCCCGGACAACAGTGTGGAAGGTAACACCTTCTCAAACAGGCCTAAGACAAACAAGTGCTACTTCACAAGTGAAACGTGGATTACGACAGCAAAAACTTTGCATTGTAATTTTTCATTCTCAATGGATAACACGATTTCAAAATCAAGGATCAAGGTTTGGCTGCAACTAGTAATGCAACCCAATTCTTTTGTAAAATGTTTTTTAAAATTTTTCATTTTTTAAAAAAGGAAAAAGCAAATTACATTCCAATTTTCCCTCCTCAAAATGTCTCATGATTACAAAGTAGAAAAATAGCCAGTCACAAATGCCAAAGCATAATAATTTAAATATATGAAATTTCTAGATTAATTCAATATATTTCTTAAGACAATAGTTGCGGTTATACTTCCCTTGAAGTACTGCTTTTCATGCTCAAAACGAAAATTCAATGACATCAATAAAGTGGGTAAGCATGTGATGCTGAATGATGAAGTAAAGCAGAACCTTGACATATATCCTTGCTGAAATCATTTACTTCATCTAATGTGCCTGTTTGGAACCTAGAATTTACAAATACAACACAAAATAACTCTTCCTAGGAAGAGGCTTATTTCCCTCAAATGCAATTTCAGTGTTTGTCCATATATAGGGTTAGATTTGTTTTTTCAGAGTTTTTGTTTTTTGCTCTGTTTTGAAACCCCTGAGACACCTTCTGTTTCCAAAGCTTTCTCTTTTGAGTTAATTTCACTAAATCCATTTGCTGTCCCATTCTGTTCCTCAGGTACTTCTTCATTTGCAGGAGAAGCAGATTCTCCTTTTTCTAGTTTTTGTTGCATTTCACGGAGCTTGGTAACAGCTTTATCTATTGACATTATGCTAATAAGATTAAAGTCATGCATGCTGACTAGATGAAGCATGAAGTTTCGACATAAATTCTTCTTAATTATTTTCTGTCCATAATTTTCTACAAACAGCATACAGGCATGATTCATTTGATTGTCAGCAATAAACCTATTTAATAAAAACAAATCATTAGTAATAATACAATTTTAGTCAAATGCTATAGTGATACCCATTATAGAAGAATAAAATCTATATCCTAGCAGGGCACTACACTAGTAGTTCATGCCTGTAATCCTAGCTACCCAGGAGGCTGAGATAAGAGCACTAAGATTCGAGGCAAGCACTCTTGCCACTAGACCATATTCCCAGTCCCAGAGCACTAAGATTCAAAGCCAGGCCTGGCAGAAAAGTCCTGAAGTCTCTTATCTCTAATTACCACCAAAAAGCTAGATTTGGAGCTGTGGCTCAAGTGGTAGTGATAGCGTTGAGAAAAGCCCAAGGATTGTGGCCAAGGACAGGCACAAAACCAAAACCTACACTTCAATCCAGAAAGTGACCATTTAATCTCACGGGAAACCAACATTTTACAAAGTTAAAAGGTGATTAATCTAGCCAGACCTTAAACAGATGCTATTAGCATAGAAGTTTTTTTTTTGGTTTTCCTAACAAAATGACATACAGTTGCACTAAAAGAATAAAATATGGGGCTCGGAATGTGGCTTAGCAGTAGAGTGCTTGCCTAGCATGCATAAAGCCCTGGGTTCCATTCCTCAGCATCACATAACCGAAAAGGCCAGAAGTGGCGCTTTGGCTAAAGAGGTAGAGTGCTAGCCTTGAGCAAAAAGAAGCCAGAGACAGAGCTCAGGTTCTGAGTCCAAGCCCCAGGACTGGCAAAAATAAACATTGACTTTTTTCATCACCACTTCATGAACTCTCTATAAACACTAAGTCTTCCGTTTTAATTCCTCCCCTGATCCTTAGAACTGTGTCTCTATAATTTCACTCTAAGCGAAAACTTTTTAAAAATGAAGATTTATGACTTAGAGGCATGACTCAAGTGGTAGGATATTAGCTTCACAGGCACCAGACCCATAAGAATGACAGGCAAGTGTGGCTTACTTGTGCTAAGTTCATGTATGATTAATGAATGAAACTGACAACTCCAGGAAGGCAAATCAAATAGCTGCTCAGGTACCCACTAAAACCAAGAATCTGTAAGGCATACTTGCAGATTTTCAAATTGCCTTGTCCAATTACCTGCCACTTTCAACAGATTTGGAGAAAGGAACTGAAGCAGAAAAGAAAAATGCCTAAAACCATTATTTCGTTTATTTTTTTCCCATCCTGGGGCTTGGTGCCTGACAAAAACCATTATTCTGTAGCTCTAGGGAATGAAACCTGGACCTTGTGCATTCTAGACAAATATGCTCTAACCACTAAAGCAACATATCTACCCTAATCATGTTCTGAAATTTGGCAGGAGAAAAAGATTTCACCCAACTATCTCTCTATAACTTGATCATAACTGAGTATTATAACTGACTACAACAGGAAGCAGACAGACATCAAATAGCCACTAGGTTTGTGGTAATAATAATGATCATTTTCACATTTACTAGGTATGTAGCAAACACAACTTTTTTGTATTCCCTGAAAACAAAAGGTAAAAGCATATATATTGTCCTAGCTATTTGGGGAGGCTGAAGTGAGAGGATCACCTGAGCCAAGTTTAACTCCACTCTCCAAACTTCAACCCAGAAAACCCATTTCAAAAACTAAACCAGTAACATACAAAAAAAGATATCTTAATTTCCTAAGTAGTAATGGAAGTATAAAAATAATTAGCAGTGAAATAAAAATTGTTTCTTGTACATTGTAATAATACATGCAGAAGTTTAATTCAGCTAATAAGAACACTGATATTTCTTTTGTTTCCTTTGAATATAAAACTTAAGGAAGCCCATTAGTAAACATGTTAACAGTGGGAACCAGTTTTTTCTTTAATCCATTTCACGTTTTCCCTTACACAAGTCTAATACCAAAGAACTGGGAAACAGCTAAATGAGTGAAGCTTAAATAAGATTCTAACACAAGTAGATTTGCAGAATGTGAAGCAGTCAAAAGAATATAAAGATGAAATGGAGAAATACTCTACCCATGTTTCATGACATGGAGATTCCATAGTTTCATTACTTCTTTCTCTCCTTCATTAACATCAGAAAATTCTTCAATTTGCTAAAAAAAAAAAAGGGGGGGGGGAGACAGGGTAAATTACTCTCAAATTTAAGCAGAACGTAATTGGTACTTCTTGGGAGTGGGGCCTTAAACTCAGGACCCCTCATGCTTGTTAGGCAGGCTCTCTACCATAAACCACAACTTCCAACCCCCATAATTAGCATGCATCTCTACTGGTGCTTGGAACGGTCTTGCTCTTGCTAAGCAGGTATTCCACCACTTAAGCCATGCCACTAGCCGCTTTTGGCACTGATTGTTTGAAGTCAGGTATCCCTTTAATGCTTGAGTGGCCTGGGCTTCCATGCTTCTATTTCTGCTTCCCAATGATGCTACAGATGACAGGTAAAGCTAGGACAGGTAGTATGATCACTATGCCCAGTCAATGATTGTCAAAACGTTTGTTTTTTTTTTGCCTGGGCTGGTCTCAAACTTCATTCCTCAGATCTATGCCTCCTAAATAGCCAGAATGATTATAGGCTTGAGCCACCATGCTTGGCTATAATTGTTATTTCTAAGAAAAAAATGTTAGCATAAAAATAAAAATAATGCTGGGCACTGATGGCTCACGCCTAGAACCCTAGCAACTCAGAAGGCTGAGATCTGAGGATAGTGATTCAGAGCCAGCCTCGGCAGGCAAGTCCTTGAGACTCTTATCTCCAATTAACCCCCAGAAAACCACAAGAGGAGCTGTGGTGAGCCCTAGCCTTGAGCAAAAAAGAGCTCAGGGATAGCACCTGGGCTGAGTTCAAGCCCTACATCGAAAAAAAAAAAAATAACAGTTTACTCAAAGCTGTTTCCTTTAACTTTTTTCTATTAAATTTTTACTTTGCAACTGAACAAAGCAATTGAAACGGTAAATAGTAGTGATGATATTTTTTAAAGCCAACATCTATCTAGTTATGGAATGATTTTAAAATGGAATTCTCAAGTAAATAGTTACCTCTACAATTAGACAAAAGCACCCAGTACAAATTAACATGAAGAATATCAATTTCCATTACTTCTTAACTTTTAAAATGACACAATTAGGGCTGGGAATATGGTGTCGTGAGTGTTAGAGTGCTTGCCTTCTATACGTGAAGCCCTGGGTTCAATTTCCTAGCACCACATATATAGGAAACGGCCAGGAGTGGCACTGTGGCTCAAGTGGCAGAGTGCTAGCCTTGAGCAAAAAGAAGCCAGGGACAGTGCTCAGGCCCTGAGTCTAAGACCCAGGACTGGTTTTTTTAAAAAAAAAAAAAAAAAAGACACAATTATAAAAAAATAAACTGCATTCCTTAATTTAGATTAAGAGTAGTTCTTTAATTAAGCTGGGCACCCCTGGCTCACACCTATAATCCTAGCTACTCAGGAGAATGCAATCTGAGAATCACAGTGCAAAGATAGCAGGGCTGGGAATATGGCCTAGTGGTAAAGTACTCGCCTCATATACATGAAAGCCCAGGTTCAGTTCCTCAGCACCACATATATAGAAAAGCCAGAAGTGGCGCTGTGGCTCAAGTGGTAGAGTGCTAGCCTTGAGCAAAAAGCAGCCAGGGACAGTGCTCAGGCCCTGAGTTCAAGCCCCGGGACTGGCAAAAAACAAACAGGATAAGTCCAGGAGACACTCATCTCTAATAAACTACTCAAAAAAGGTGTGTAGTGGCACTGTGGCTCAAGTGATAGAGTGCTACCCTTGAGCAGAAGAAGCTCAAGGACAGCACCCAGACCCTGAGTTCAAGCTTTGAGACTGGCAATGAAAAAAGGGGAGGGAAAGGGAAAGGGAAAAGGAAAGAACTTCCTTTACAATAAGTCTAGTTGAGCTATCCATCGTGGTAAACCCTTATAATTCTAACACTTAGGAGGCTGAAAAAGGAAATAAAAGCTTGAAGCAGCCTGGGCTACATAGTGAGACCCTCGGTGAACAATTACAAATTGAAGTCCAGTTCATATTAAACGGTGTCTTCAAATAAAATTCATCTCATTAAAGTATTTCCAGATGACTACCAATAATGATAATGATAAAAGCAATTACCGTAATGGTCTTCTCTCTCAGCCACTCTGGGTCTTTCTCATCTTCACTATCTACTTCCATCTCTTGTGGACGGAGAGGCAAGCAGGTGTCACTGTGGAAATACAGACGGTTGTGGCCGCTACTGTATGTTCTTTGCTGTTCTACTTCTCCGTCTTCAGATTCAAGAAATTCAGACATGCTTGCTTTTGTTCGTTTTGGCCTAATGAAAAAAAATTATGGCACTTACATTTCTACCATCTAACCACATTGAGTTTGAAAAATACCTTCATTCATTTATACTACTAGTACTATTTTATGAAACTAAGCACACCACAACATAAGTTGGGGGAACATTGTTACCAGAAGCAAACCTTATCAGTTTGGGTTTTTTTTCTTCCAGAGCTAGCCATTGAAATGAGAGCCTCAAGCATACTGGGTTCAAGCATAATGGGATCAGGTGCTGCATGCTTGTAATCTCATCACTAGAGAGGCTGTACTGGTTACACATAGAGAATTACCTGTTTTACACATCACAGGCATCAAAGCCTAATGGAAGGAAAACCAATCTTTGATATTACCTAAAAGGATACCACCTTGTGGAATAGTAAGTGGTTAAGAATTCTAGCTGGACACCAGTGGCTCACGCCTGGAGTCCTAGCTACTCAAGAGGCTGAAATCTGAGGATCGAGGTCCAAAGCCAGCCCAGGCAAGAAAGTCTGGGAAAGTCTTATCTTCTATAAACTACTCAAAAAAAGCAGAAAGTGGTTCTGTGGCTCAACTGGTAGAACACTAGCCTTGAGCTTCTTAAAAGAAGCTCAGGGACTATGCCCAGAACTGCGACCCCCTGGCAAAAAAGAAAAAAAAAGAATTCTTTCTTGACTAGGGGAGCATATTTTATTTTGCATGGAAGTACTGGGGGGTAGAACACAGACTGGTGCTAGCTAGCTACACTGGCTTAATACTCCAATGAGCCACACCTCCAGTCTCTAAGAATATAATTCTTTACATTTCATACTACACAAATAGAGAATTATCCCTCTCTTGCCGGTTCAGAGCTACGTATGCATACAGGTTTTCTCTGTGAAAAGTCTTTAATCCCACTAACTGCTGAAGTAGTTACATTAATAGTTCAACAACCAAAATTTGTTTAAGGGGCTGGGGGGAGGGGGAGAATGTGTAGCGGCTATGTGGTATGGTGCCACTCTTGCATGCTAATTTCAGCAGCACAAAAATATGAATAAACTTGAAGAGAAATGCTGGAAGAAGAAAACTAAAGGAGAAAATAAACCACAAAATTCTGTGGAAATAGAATCTAGGGAAAGTTAGAGACTTATAATACTGAAATAATGATTCCCACATAACTAGTAGTTTTGTCTGGCTCCCTTTTATTTCTCTGCACATCATAAACAACGTCTGGAGAATGAATTATTGTGATCTTTGTACCTACCTGCACACAAGAATGTGTGTGATAGGTGTTCTCTTTACTGGTCCATTGCGACTAAAAGCAAAGCCAGGTTGGCGATGAATATCCTGTGGATTTCCTGCATAGGAGCCATCGTAACACTCATTGATAGAAACATCTATCCTAGCACCTTTCGGATGATACTGTAACAAAAACACAGTGGGGTTCACAAAAAGAAAACACTATGCTATCTCAAATAGCCAGCTCTCTAATTAGAAGTAGTTATGGCTTTTTAATGACTTGGCAAAGTAAAGTAAGTGAGATGCCCTAGCTTGGTGAAAATGTCAGCAGACATGGATTAAAAGATACTGTCTCAGGCTCGGAATATGGCCTAGTGGTAGAGTGCTTGCCTTGCATACACAAAGCCCTGGGTTCAATTCGTCAGCCAGAAGTGGCACTGTCACTCAAGTGGTACAGTGCTAGCCTTGAGCAAAAAGAAGCCAGAAACAGTGCTCAGGCCCTGAGTTCAAGCCCCAAGATGGTGCCATTTATTCATAGCTTTGTAGCAATTCCCAAATGTGAATAATCACTCCTTAAATCAGACAAGTGGTATAAAGTTTATGAGTCAACATAGATATTCACTATGAAAATGTTAATTATTTCATAATACATAAACTGAATAATTCTCTATAATCCATTCACAAAGCCATCTATGAAGCGCAGTAATTTTGGTATTTTAACACAAAGTACAATCTTTCCAAGATAGCCTTATACTTAGTGTATAGTAGGTTTTTCGTTAAAAACAAAAAAAAGCAAGGTAATTACTTACAACATAATTGAAAATAAATCGGCTATGGCAGAGTTTAAGATGCTTGAGTAAGCTGTAAAGTTTGCGACAGTTCAGCGTGCACCAAGGGCAATGCAAGTCATCTCTTGCTTCCGTTTGTTGTCGTGTATTGTTGTTATAAAGAAACTGAAAAACACAACCAGTCAGGTGCAGATTTACAACGTGCACATCTCCAGGTATTTTGTTTCAATATCATCTCTGAGTGTAGTTAAATGCAACTTAAAAGGAAAATAAGAGATACTCCTTTAATATAACTATTCCAAAAAATTACAGGTCTAAAATACAAAATAAATACACTTCATGACTGCTTAAAATTATGTTTACCTGATAAAATATTCTCAATTTCTGTCGGTTCTCATTTGAAGTATCTTTTTCTTTTCTTGCTTGTAAATCTGTAGTCAATGTTTCCTTCACGGCTGAAAATAAATATTTTTTTAATAAAAATGCTTGATTCTAAAAAGTGATATATCTTGTCAAAATTATTAATAGTTCCACAGAACCTATAGAATGTAATAATTTTTGTTCTTACCTGCCACTGAAAAATCACAGAAACAATCCCCTCATCAGTAAATCAGATATTGAGGTATGTTGAAAGGACTCCCCTGTCCCCCCCTTAAAAATCGTCCAAAGAGCTGGGTAGCTAAGTTACAGAGCACTTGCTTTGTATGTGCAAAAGCCCAGAGTCTTATCCCTAGCACTGCAAAAAATGGTGTTGTTTTTTTTTTTTAAATCAAACATAAAGGTTGGGATGTAGCTCAGTAGCAAAGTGCTTGCCGAGCAATAGCAAGTACAACACTCTTGAGTTAGGTCCCCAGAACCAAAGGACAAATATAGTTTAAAAGGGGGGCGGGGGAGGGCTGGGAATGTGGCTTAGCAGAAGAGTGCTTGCCTAACATGCATGAAGCCGTAGGTTCGATGCCCCAGCACGACATAAACAGAAAAAGCTAGTAGTGCTGTGGCTCAAGTGGTACAGTGCTAGCCTTGGCTGAGCAAAAAGAAGCCAGGGACAGTGCTCAGGCCCTGAGTTCAAGCCCCAGGACTGGCAAAAACAAAAAACAAAAAAAACCAACAAAAAATTCTAGTTAAGAGGCTCATTGTTTTGTTTTTTTTTTGGCCTGGGCTGGCTTTGAACCATGGTCCTCACATCTCCTTTTTTTCTTTGTTCTGTTCCTGAGACTTGAACTTGGCCTGGGTACCCCCCCCCCCCCAAAAAAAAAACACCTCACAAAATTAAACGCAAATCCAAACTCTTACATCCTAAGTCATAAAAACAGTACTAGGTAATTATGTGTGGTCACTATATTAATCACTCTGAGGTCAGTGTGGCTTTGTTTTGTTGCTTTTTCTGCAGCACTGAGAACCAACTCAAGGCCTCAGGACATTGGGAAGTGCTCCACCTGGTCTAGACCTTGAAGTTGCAGAGGATATATGCTCATTGTTGTTTGAGATAGGGTCTCATTATGCAGACCAAACAGGTGGAACTTGAAATCTTCCTTCCACACCCAGCTATATTTTGACTGCTTTTCACAGATGTACCAAGAAAATATCTACTAAGTAACAGTCCAGAAAGTAAACAAAAACAGATTTATTAAAGTCACTCTGAATCCAAAGAGGGTAAAGATTTTAGTTTAGGGTAAAGATGTTTGTTTCTTTTGTGGCACTATGCTATATTTACAAGTTTGGAATGAAGTTCGTTTTCATACATTTTTCAACTATTAACCTATTTCACTGACTTCAAAGTAGTTTGAGAAGTGTCTAAATCTCAACTTAGTAGGAAAACCTTTCCTCTAACACAGATCAGACAGCTAACTCCATTTGTAATTGCTGTTTCTTCTTTTAAAAAAAAAAAAAAAAAAGAAAAGAAAAGGGGCTGGAAATATGGCCTAGTGGCAACAGTTTTTGCCTCGTATACATGAAAGCCCTCGGTTCGATTCCCCAGCACTACATATATTGAAAAAGCCGGAAGTGATATGGCTCAATTGGCAGAGTGCTAGCCTTGAGCAAAAAGAAGCCAGGGACAGTGCTTAGGCCCTGAGTTCAAGCCCCAGGACTGGCAAAAAAAAAAAAAAACCAGAGTTCAAAGCCAGCCTGAGCAAGAACAGGCAGTGAGACTCTTTTCTCCAACAAACTACTCAGAAAAGGCCAGAAGTGGCACTTTAGCACAAGTGGTAGCCTTCAGCAAAAGAGTAAGAGTCCCTGAGTTCAAGCTTCAGGACTGGCATATACTCACACTCACACACACACACACACACACACACACACACACACACACACACAAAAAGTAATGAAAGCCGCCAGCCACTTTCTTGTGAGTTTAATCACATCATGCTCCTGAACAATTAACAGACATGTAGCATAAGCATGTAAAGGACTGCTGGTTAGTGCTTCAACACAAAACTTAGCGTTTAAATAAAGAGAATTTAAAATTTACTAGGATTAATAATATACCTCATAGGCCAAATATTCTTGAAGAACAATTACATAAAGAAATATAAAGTAAAATAAAAAATGGTCTAAAATATAAGACATAACTTTCAAACTATCATTTTCATAACAATGTTCTTTGTTTTACCAATAGTTTGCGTAGGTTTGACTGAGCCAGGCTTGTTTTCTTGATGGAGACTCTCTGAATTTCTAGTGGCAAGAGGCTTAGCAATAGGAGCTGTAGATTTATCATTGGTTTCTCCTGTCCAGCGAAGAGTGAACTGCAATGTAGGTCCCTGAGAAAATGTTTCAAATGGAGGCAGCCTCTAAATAAAAGCATGAAAAGAACTCAGTCACATAATGAACTGGAAAAAATACTACAAAAAAAATTTTTAAGTTATTAAAGGGTTGGGAATGCCGTTTAGTGGTAGTGCTTGCCTAGGATGCATGTAGCCCTGGGTTCGATTCCTTAGGACCACATACACAGAAGAAGCCAGAGTGGCGCTGTGGCTCAAGTGGTAGAGTGCACTTAGCCTTGAGCAAAAAGGAATCCAGGGACAGTGCTCAGGCCCTGAGTACAAGCCCCAGGACTGGCAAAAAAAAAGTTATTAAGAAACTCTGTATTTTGATTCAAATCAATAAAATTTCTTTTAAAGTCCAAAACCAACAGATGTGCCCACACAAAGTATGGCACAGCAGACACTATGAACCACAGAAGTCAGGCTGAATAAAGCAGCCGGTATGTTCAATGACAGCTCAATTGCTGCTATGTAGAAATACCAACCTACTACAGGCAGTTTTCTTTTTTTTATTCAGAAAGGATCTTGCTACATAGCCTAAGCAGGCCTCGAACTCAAGACCCTCTAGTGTCAGCCTCTTGACTACACCCACTTTAGCTTTTTTTGGCCAGTCCTGGGGCTTGGACTCAGAGCCTGAGCACTGTCCCTGGCTTCTTTTTGCTCAAGGATAGCACTCTGCCACTTGAGCCACAGCGCCACTTCTGGCCATTTTCTGTATATGTGGTGCTGGAGAATTGAACCCAGGGTCTCATGTATAAGAGGCAAGCACTCTTGCCACTAGGCCATATCCCCAGCCCCACTTTAGCTTTTTTTTTAAGTGTCAAAAACTAAGCATTTAAACTGGGTGACAGTGACTCACAGCTGTAATCCTAACTACTCAGGGGACTGAGATCAAAGCCAGCGAAGCCAGGGCAGTAAGATCTAAAAGACTAATCTCCAAAGAACCACAAAAAGAAAAATGCCAGAGAGGAGCTGAGCTCTAGAGGAAGAGCTTTAGTCTTGAGCAAAAAAAAGCTCAGGGACTGCAGGCCTACAGAGTTCAAGCCCCAGGCACCAAAAAAAAGTTTCTCCAAATTCCTTTACATTTTTTATGTTAATAATCACAACTGTCTTTAAAACAAAACCAAACAGTACCCAAAGCCAACCAACTTGTAACTTCCAGTCAATGGCCAATTCAGTTCTTTTCTTTTATAAACTATGCAGCTTTAACAACCAGTAATCTCCCTCAACTCCTCCCCAGCTTTTAACACATTTCTTTTAGCATGCAGGGATCCTGCCTCACCTGTAGCCATTGACTCCAGTATCTTATTCACTTTTGAAGAATTTGCTGTGAAGCAGGGAACTCCCAGTTGGTTTGCTCTCATTGTTACAATTGATATTAACATAGTATCTCAAAGTAATGGATTAAATAGGTTTCAAAGTTAATGCATTATCTTTTTCTCCCCAAGAACAATTTTATTTATTTTTCACCCCAAGAACAATTACTTTTTGTTCATGGTATTACTATGTGTAACTAGTGATCCTGAATAAAAAATTTTGGCCTTCTGTTTGAATATTAATTCTAGCTGCAGTTTCTCCTGTAATCCCCAAGGCCTTCCTGACATCTGGTCCATTTCTTCCCTTCCCTCACAGTACTACCACAGCAGTGATCTGAAGCTACTCGCCTCTACTTCTATTTTTTACTTCTCAATTCAGATACAGGAAATCAGATAATCTCAAAACTGTATTCATGGGCTTCTTTTTTAGAGCCTTTCAATGGACACTAATTTATGATACTGATACAGATGTTTGAAGTGCTTATGAATATATCATCATTTTAGGGCTCAGGGTGTTGCTCGGTGGTAGCCCTGAATTCAATCCTTAGTATCACCAAAACAAAACTCATCAGTAATTTCAGACTAAGATGAGGTAAGTATGACTGTATGAACTGATTTTGAAACAATTTATCTGATATCCCAACTATGAGGGAAGCATAAGTAGGAGAACCACAATTCAGTACTGCCCAGGTATAACCACAGAACTGTGAATCATTAAGTACAACAACAAAAAAAAAGACCAGGGGCATGGTTTGAGTAGGCTAACACCTGGCCAGCAAGCTTACTGCCCCACATTCAAACCATAGCACCTCAAAAGAAATCCACAAAAATATCTTCCAATGCAAAAGAGACAGAAGTATACTCTACATTTTGCAGGGGGAAAATGTAATTATCAATCAAGCCAAACTGGTTTACAAAGGGCATTTATTTAAAAGAATAATACCATTTTTAAGACTATATAAATACTTTTTAGAAAATATATATAATCCTCATTTTCTCACGAATAAACATGCTAAAAAAATTACAAAGATGAAAAAAAAAAACCTGTACGCCAGCTGCCGGTGGCTCATGCCTGTAATCCTAGCTACTAAGGAGGAGGCTGAGATCTGAGGTGTGAAGCCAGCCTAGACAGGATACTCCATGATACTCCTATCTCCAGTAATCACAGAGAAAGCCAGAAGCGGAGCTGTAGCTCAAGTTGTAGAGTGCTACTCTTGACCAAAGAGGATCCCAGGAAGAGTGCTCAGGCCCAGAATTCAAGCCCTAGGACCAAGGGGAAAAAAACCAAAAGCAAAAAATAAAACAGATGGGGCTGAGAATGTGGCTTGGTGGTAAAGTGATTGCCTAGCATGCATGAAGCCCTAAGTTCAATTCCTCAGTGCCACATAAACAGAAAAAGCCGAAGTGTTGCTGTAACTCAAGTGGTAGAGTGTGAGTGCCCGCACACATACACACAAAAGGAACAGCATCGGGGCTGGGGATATAGCCTAGTGGCAAGAGTGCCTGCCTCGGATACACGAGGCCCTAGGTTCGATTCCCCAGCACCACATATACAGAAAACGGCCAGAAGCGGCGCTGTGGCTCAAGTGGCAGAGTGCTAGCCTTGAGCGGGAAGAAGCCAGGGACAGTGCTCAGGCCCTGAGTCCAAGGCCCAGGACTGGCCAAAAAAAAAAAAAAAAAAAAAAAAAGGAACAGCATCAAGTTACAATAAACAAAAGAAAACCCTTTAAATATTTTTTTTAAAAAAACAGCTGCAGAAAATTCAAACACTACATAAGTATACATCAATGAAATTAAGTGGGGATGCCTATCACATAGAATCAACAGATACTCTTTTAAAAAGCAGAATTATAGCTAGGCATCAGTGGCTCACACCTGTAGTCATAACTACTCAGGAGGCTGAGATTTGAGAATCACAGTTCCTTCCAGCCAGCCAGAGCAGATAAGCCCCTGGGAGATTCTTATCTCCAGTTAACTACCAGAAAGCAGGAAGTGGTGCTGTGACTCTCAGTGGTATACCACTGGCCTTGAGCAAAAGAGATCAAGGACAGCACCCAGGCCCTGAGTTCAAGCCTATGACCCACATAAGAAAAAAAGTAGGGACTGGCACTGTGGCTCAAGTGGCAGAGTACTAGCCTTGAACAAAAAGAAGCCAGGGACAGTGCTCAGGCCCTGAGTTCAAGCCCAAAACCAAAAAACATTTGGTTAAAAAGAAAATTAAGAATCATTAAAATATTGTCAGACTATCAACTTTGACTAAATTTTCAGATGTTTCTAATTTCTTACTAAAAACTGCTAACTTTTTTTTAACATTTTGCAACTAATCACTAATGTGTATTAAAATTATAGAACAGGAACTGGTACCGGCTACATATTACCAGCTACATATTACAATGTTTAATTTTATGCACATTACAGCTGTGCTTCCCAGTAAGGTTGTACCAACTTATTTACACATCAAAAAAATTGTTTGACAGTACATTCTCATATTGTTAACATTAGAAACTGTCAAGCTTTCAATCAATCCTTCATGTGAGTAGCACAAAGGAACATCTCAGCTCTTATTTTATTTCTTTGAATACTATGTGAATACCTTTTTAGACATTTAGTGTCATCTCTATTTGCTCTTTTAAGGACTATGATTTAACCCATTTTTCTTATTCCTTATTGTTTTATTAACTAATCACAATTACTACTTTGGTGCTTGGGATAGAATTCAAGGGCTTTAATCATACCAAGTACAAACACCTATGTTGCATCCCCAATGCTTTTCCTTATTAATAAAATTTATACTATGTGTACCTAAGGTTCATGACATTATCATCTAGTGGATCCCTTGTTTTTCTTTCTCCAAGTGCTAAAAGATTAATAACCTAATAACCATAGGGCCTCAACCAAGTTCTCTACCACTCACAGACCTTCGTCTCCATAGTTTTTTGTTTTGTGGTATTGGGGGAATTAATTGTAGAAACCTTATACATAAAGCAAGCACATTACCACAGAGCTAAAGCCCCCCCCATGCCATTTGGTTTTTGGAGAGTCTAATATCAAAAGGATTAATTTTAATAGGGAATTTTTTACTTTGTGCTTTCTTGGTTTTTTGGGGATACTGGTCATGGGGCTTGAACCTCTAGGCCTGGGCACTGGCCCCAAGCTCCTTTTGCTCAAGGCTAGTGCTTTAACACTTTGAGCCACACTTCTGGTTTTCTGGTGGTTAATTGAGACTCATCTCGGAATTTTCTGCCCGCATTGTCTAAGAACCATGAACTGCTCAGATCTCAGCCTCGGGTTACAGGAGTGAGCCATTGGTGCCTGATGCTTTTTCTTTTTTGGTTTTGTTTTTGTTTGCCAGTCCTGGGACTTGGACTTGGTCCTGACCACTGTCCCTGGCTTCTTTTTGCTCACTCTACCACTTGAGCCACAGTGCCTCTTCTGGCTTTTTCTATATATGTGGTGCTGAGGAATCGAACCCAGGGCTTCATGTATGCAAGACAAGCATTCTACCACTAGGCCATAAGCCCAGCCCTTTCTTTTTCTTTTTAAAAAAAAAATCATTCTTAAACGTATCTCCTCACCACAAAACTATACTAACATTCATTTATACTTGTATGAATGTTCACATTTAGGCTTACAAACCTTCTAAAATTTACTAGTCTTAGTTGATCAGTCTTAGTTTATTACTATTAGATAGCTAAATTCTGTCACCATTAATGAACAGTTGATTCTTCTCCATACAGATTTATATGCCTTTGCCTCCCAAGTTCCAGGAGGTACAAGCATGTGTTAGCAGGCCAAACCAGTTTAAGTTCTTTAACTTTATGGTATTTTCTATTAATAAAACTTTCAATATTAAAAAAACTTTTAATATTATTATATACTATAAGATTAACTTGAGCCTAATTTCTAGGATTTAAAAATATGCTCAAATTAGGTGCCAGTGATTCATCCCTGTGGCTCATGCCTTCGTCCTAACTTCTCAGGAGTCAGGAACTTTAGACCTAGAGGGTTGAGGTTTGAAACCAGTCTGGCCAGCAGAGTCCACAGGGCTCTATCTCAAACTAATAAGCAAAAAGCTGGGCTGGAGGCATAACTCAAATACTAAAGCACTGGCTATGAGCAAGCTTGTAAGGGAAACTGAGGCTCACAATTCAAGTCTTGAAACTACTTTCCCATTTCTAAAATACAAAAATATGAGATCTGTGATAGTACAATCTGATACATTTTGAAATGATAGTTATATTTTGTTGAGAACGCCTACCAACAAATGTATGCCTATTTATTTTTTCTAGCTCTTAGAAGTTATTTTAGATATATTTCATCTAACTTCTACTGACAGAATTTCACCATAAATCTGCTACTAGTAATTGCACGTAATTTGCTGCTACTATGAATGAGACTTAAAATATATCAGTTAACATTTATTGAGCACTTATTGTATGCCAGGCACATATTATTTCATTTAATCTGTCATTTTTATCCTTCATTTACACATGAGATAACAGTGAATAAATAATTTGCCAAATGCAACACAGCAAGAAGCAGAAATTTGAATTCTGCAGTCTGTCTCTAAGATATTGCAATGCCTTCTGTGAAATCCTCTAACTAGGTCACTTTAATTTGTGTACTTTAAAGTATGAAAATCAAAACTCTATCACTATAAAATTGCATTTGGGGGAAGAAAACATCAGAAATGGGAGTTCATAACTATGACGTGCTCGACTTTCTAAATGGTCCATACCTTCCCATCAAGAATAGTCTCCCATGTTGCTCTTTTCTTGCTTATTGGACATTCTTCCATTTCCTGCATGGCTACTTCATATTCCCCATCTAAAAGCTGTAAGCGCCTGTTAGACAAACATATACACTTTAAAGTAACCTGGGTATTACTGCAAGCACACAAATTCTCACATCTTTAGATTTACACTAAAAAGCATTCAATTTAGAAACTTTTATAAAGTGAAAATGTACCTATAGTCCAGTCTTTACAAAAACAATTTCAACGTGCACTAATCATTACCTAACTATCTTTCATTAATGCAGCTGCTCAGATACAACTTCGAGTATTTAGAGTATTACTAAGATCTAAAATCTTATGAATTTTAATCATTAAATCAAAAAGCATGTATGCAAGATATATATTCTTAAAAAAAGGATAATGGGGCCAGAATATAGTGCAATGGGGGAGTGATTGCCTGGCAGGTACAAAGCCCTGGATATGACACCCAAGCACTGCCCTCCTCCCTGCAAAGGATAACATGCTATAACAGCTAAGAAATATGTGATTTTTTCACTGTAAGTGTTTGAAGTAGAATTCTTTACTTTTATGTGATTTTTTTTAATGATTAGAATGGCAAACTACAGGAATCCAAGGCCACCTGGCACATATAGGTGCTCAATAAATACTTCAAGGTGAAATACTGACTGATTTTATTCACATTACATTCTGTATATATATACATATATACATATATGCATGTATGTGTGTAAATCAAATCATCAATTGTTGAATCATTGCTTAAATTTCATTCACAGTATAGTTTTGTGTGTGTGTGTGTGTGTGTGTGTGTGTGTGTGTGTGTGTGCATGCACGTGTGTGGTATGGGGCTTGGACTTTGAGCCTCCATGCTGTCCATGAGCCTCTTTGTGCTCATGGCTGGTGCTCTACCTAGAGAGCCTCTGCAACACTTGCAGTGTTTGTGTAGCTAACTGGAGATAAGAGTCGCTGAGGATTTTTCTACCTGGGGCTGACTTCCAGCTGTGATCCTCAGCCCTCAGCCTCCTGAATGGCTAGGATTGCAGATTGAGATAGCTGTGCAGGTGTTTTTTTCTGCAGTTATCTTTAAAAACTAGTTACCAGTGCTACTGTAACCCGCATGCTTCTACCATGCTCAACAACTGTACACTTGTCTTAAGAGAAATGCTATTAGATTACAGTAACTAGCTTTTATTGAATGCTTACTAAGCACAAGGCACTATATTAAAGACTACAGGGCAAATTTCAACTTCCCCACAACTATATGAGCGAGGTGCTACCAGCTCCAATTTCAGAAGAAACTGAAGCACAGAAACATTAAATGACTTGCTTAAGATCACACTCCCCAGATACAGCAAGTGAGTTCAGAGAGTCTGCCACTAAAGTCTTACTCTTAACACCCAATGATTTTGACCTTTACGTGGTTTATGTAATTTCTCCATTTGAGTTTAGTCTATTTTCACAGTACATCAGCAAAATTGTCCAACTTTCGTTTTTGAAAGGCTAACTTTACATATCCATTTGAATAAGTAACTCAATATTATATTCCTAGTTATAAAAGGGTGCTTCCCTCATGCATATACTATGCACTAGGTACATGGCTACATACTATTTCATTTGGTTGTACATTTGATATCTACAATCCAATGCACTCTCCTACCTGTAATGTTTGAGGAGGCCTTTTTCCCCACAGCCTCATGAACAGTGCCTTATCAAGTTTTTTGATCTCTGTCAATCTGATAAGTGAAAAAATGACATCTCAGTGTACTTTTAAATCAGATGTCTTATCTCTTTAATTGTTTCAGAATCACATGAATTGTCTTTCAAAAAAAATTTATCCTTTGTGATCCCTTGTAACTCTTGATTTAAAAAAAAAAACATGAAAAACTTGCTATACTACTCAAGCTCATGGCCCCAAGCAATATTCTTGCCTCAACCCAACTGGGAGTTGAGATTACAGGCATGCCACACCATATCACTAACATTCTTACTTGCTCTAGTCTGAGGAATGCAGTTCAAATGCATTCTGGAATGCCTGGGCAGAAAGAAAGAGATTTATCTCCAATTAACCAGAAAACAAAACAAACAAACAAACAAACCCAGAAGTTAGAGGTGTGGCTCAATTGGCAAAGAAAGTGCTATCCTTAAGGGGAAAAGCCAAACAAGAAAGAGCCCAAGGCCCTGAGGTTAAACCCCAGTACAAGCACCAAAAGAAAAGAAAAAGAAAAAGCCAGCCAGCTAATAAACACAGAAGAAATAATAGGAAATTACCACTTTGTAACTGCCAAAGGCACAATTCATTTAAAGCAAGAATCACCAATGATTGCTTAAACTTGGATGAAAGGGTATTTGAAATAAAATTCAGGGTTCATATATCACCATGAGATTCCATGTTAACTAACAAAAAGGGAAAAAATACTGTTACAATAAAGAGATATGGTGAATGCCCCCTTACCCAAGTAACTAAGCCTAGTATTAGCTTTGGTTGATGACGTAAGGAACCTATCAACAACTAGTATCAAATTAGTGTCTCTGCATAAAATAATAAACCTGATTCTAATCATGAGGAAATAAATAATAACAAAGATACATTCTGCACAAATGCAGACTTTTACTTAGGAAGAGGCAGAAGGACTGCTTAAGACCAGAGCTGGAGACCAGCTTGTGCAAGATTAAGATCTTGTCGAAAAACATAAACAGGCTGGAAGAACTGCTCCAAGCTGAAGGAGACTAGACAGAAAAATGACAACTATCTACAAAATGAGTTAGAGAAAAACAAACTATAGAGTACATTATTAGCCAGAGCTCAGTGGTAGACTACTTGCGTAACATGTGGCAAGGCCTTAGGTTTATTATCTAGCAGCATCAAAAGAAAAAGAACATTACTGTGATCTTTGGGGAGATAATATATTCACGGTATATTAATTTTTCTACACAGGATTAGGCAGGAAAATATTCTTCTTTGGTGATAACATGCTGAAATGTAAGTAAATAATGAGGAATAAAACAAACTTCATATGGTTCAGCACAAAAAAACAAAGCAATTAGGCAACATTTGAATACATGAATCTAGATGAACAGTATGTGAGTGTTTAATAAATATACTGTTCATTTAACACTTCTGAAGTTTCTTTTTTTTTGGCCATTCTTGGGGCTTGGACTCAAGACCTGAGCACTGTCCCTGGCTTCCTTTTGCTCAAGGCTAGCACTCTGCCACTTGAGCCACAGCGCCACTTCTGGCCGTTTTCTATATATGTGGTGCTGGGGAATTGAACCCAGGGCTTCATGTATACAAGGCAAGCGCTCTTGCCACTAGGCCATATCCCCAGCCCCTTCTGAAGTTTCTTAACATTTAAAAAATGAAACATAAGCCAGGTTCCGATGGCTAAAGTCTGTAATCCTACCTACTCAGGAGGCTGAGATCTGAGGCTCATGGCTCAAAGCCAGCCTAGGCAGGAACACCTGTGAGACTTTCAATTAAATTAACCACAAGAAACCCAAAAGTGGTGTCAGGGTTCAAAGTGGCAGAGCTCTGGCCTTAAGCAAAAAAGCTCAGGGACAGTACCCAGGCCCAGAGTTCAAGTCCCACAAACAACCAAAATAAAAAGGAAAAAAGTCTTTTGGGCATTTTTTTTTCATTTAAATAAAACAGCTATTATCTCCTATATTGAAAATGCTAATTAAAAAGCAAACAGTAGGGGCTGGGAATATGGCCTAGTGGCAAAAGTGCTTGCCTCGTATACATGAAGCCCTGGGTTCGATTCCTCAGCACCACTTATGTAGAAAATGGCCAGAAGTGGCGCTGTGGCTCAAGTGGCAGAGTGCTAGCCTTGAGCAAAAAGAAGCCAGGGACAGTGCTCAAGCCAAGTTCAAGGCCCAGGACTGGCAAAAAACAAACAAAAAAAAGCAAATAGTATACCACATTACTGCCTTAGAATACACACACTCACTCTCTCTCTCTCTCTCTCTCTCTCTCTCTCTCTTCCTTTTTTTTGGATGGTCCTGGGGCTTGAAGGCAGGACCTGGGTTCAGTCCCTTAGCCTCTCTGTGCTCAAGGCTAGTGCTCTACCACCTGAGCCACAGCACCCCTCTGGCTTTTCCTAAGTAGTTTATTGTCGGTAAGTCTCATGAACTTTCCTGCCCGGGCTGGCTTTGAACCAGGATGCTCTCTCTGATCTCAGCCTCCTCAGTAGCCAGGATTACAGGCGCTAGTCACCAGCACCGGCAGAATATTTAGCAGTACCAGTGAAGCCCACCCAGTATATCTCTATATCCTTACTTACACATATGACCACTGTTTCCTAGCAATTTATGTTCCTATCGTTTCCTACCTAACACTATAATCTATATTCACACTTTTTACGTTATTGGTTTCTATTATTACTAACAGCCAGTGGACATTACATGGTATATTCTAAAAAAAATATGGGCAGTGGGATGCATGTCATTAATCATCTTTCCTTTCTTAGTAACAAGACTATACTTTTCTTTGCCTTATGGCTAACACATGCTTACTATTTTTGGTGTGTGGTCCTGAACTTTATTTAAACTTAGAGAGCCTTGCATTTGCTAGGCAGGCACTCTACTACTGAGCAATACCCTCAGTAACTACATTTCTAAAATAGAAGAAATAGCCCAGTTATTCTTCACTCTTTCTTGATGTGATTAACTGACAATGAACTGTGTTAACTACCGGCAATCTTAGCAATGTAATAAGAAATCACAGCATGTTATAGGTTTCATTCTCAAATGCTGTTAAAAAAAAGAATGCAGGCTGGGAATGGGGCTTAGCATGAGTAGAGTGCTTGCCTAGCATGCTCGAAGCCCCGGGTTCAATTCCTCAGCACCACATAAACAGAAAAGGCCAGAAGTGCTAGACTTGAGCAAAACAAGCCAGGGATAGTGCTCAGTCCCAGAGTCCAAGCTCCAGGCTGGCAAAAAATAAAAATAAAAAAGAATTCATATGGGGAGAGGGAAGGTGGGAGGTAAGAAGTTTGACAAGAAATGTACTATCTTACATATGTATCGGTAACCCTGCTGTACATCACTTTGACACTAAATTTTTAAAATTCATCATATGCAAATGTTTCCTATTCCTAAGAATGAAGAGAAACAAAGGGAACGAACTATCAATATTATATTGCATTTCAAAACATTTCTAGAACATTATGGAACCCTTATCAGCTCATTATTACCTACCTGTTTTTATCAAATACTGTCATTTGTGCCACAAATGTCTTTTCCCCATCTTCACGATTTCGTTTTCTTCTGGCTGGAAGTTCTTCATTGACATCTGAATTCAATGAACAGAGTTCTCATAAATCCAATATTCAAATAAAAATACATTTGTAACATATCATAACACTTTATATGCTACTTTATGCAAAATCAAGTACAAATTACAATAAAGCTACAACATAATAGTTAGACCACTTATTCCAATTTTGGATTTTGGAAAAAAAAATAGTATTTTGTGCTGGTCCTAGAGCTTAACCTCAGGGCCTGGGCTCTGTCTCTGAGCCCTTTTTTGCTCAAGCCTAGTATTCTGCTACTTAAGCCACAGCTCTACTTGTGGCTTTTTGATATTTCATTGGAGATAAGTGTCTCATAGACATTTCTTCCTCCATCTTGTTGAACACCAAGATGTGCAGATCTCAGCCTCCTGCGTGGCTAGGATTACAGGTGTAAGCGAGACTAATTTTGGGGGTTTTATCCTGTATGTATCTTTTTTTTATCCTATGTTTATGTCAACAAGCAGGCTACACTTGAATTCTAATCTTGCTCTAACTATAGGTAGGAATGTACCAACAAACAAGGTCAACTGGCCCTTACTTTTGGGCATACATAGATACTAACTGCATATCTTTGCAAATTCTAATTTGTGTTTGTAATGACCTTTGTTAAATAAACTCCTCAATCGCCCAAGGTATCTTTTCAATAACTTTCCAAAGATGCTCGAGATTCAAACAGAATTTCTCTAGAGGTGCTTCTCTAGTGAACTTCCTGTATACATTAATATTGCACTCGTCATTCTGCCTCTGGGTTTGTTTTGTGTGGTGCTAACGACCAAACTCAGGGCCTTGTGCTTGCCAAGCAAGTGCTCTTTCACTGAGCTAAAGCCCCAACCTTGCCCCTCTTCCCACCCCCATTCTAGTTTGTGAGCCTTTGGAAAATAATATTGGCAATTTCCATCATCCTTATATCCCAAGCAATTGTTATTTCAGAGATGAATTCAAAATTTTTGGAAGAAAAAGAAGATATAAGTATCAACATGTGGATAACTAATAACTTATTCAAGGTCAAGCCGGTCAAGCTGGGCATGGCAGTATGCCCAGATAGCTCCAGCACTAGGAATGTTGTGACAGGAGGATTACTTGAGCTCAGGAGTTTGAGATCAACCTGGGCATCACAAAACAAAAACAAAAAATTAAAAAAAAAATTGACAATCCAAAGAAGTGTGCAAATGTTTATTGTACAGTTGAGATTGGAAATTTCCATGAAAAATTTGTTGGAAGATGGGCACAGTAAACATATTCCCAGCACTCAGAAGGTCAAGGCATAAGGATCACTTACTCTGGAGTTCAAAGCTAGTCCAAGTAACATAATGAGATCCCAATCTACTCTCCAAAACAGAAATTGGAGCTGGGCGCTAATGGCTTATGACTGTTACCCAGAAACCCAGAAGGCTGTAATCTGAAGATGCAGGTTCGAAGTCAGCCTGGGCAAACAAACCTAAGACACTCTTATCTCCAATTAACCAGCATAAAGCTGGAAATGATATAGCTCAAATGGTATAACACCAGCCTTGAGAAAAAAAGCCAAGCGGAACGTGAGGCGCTGAGTGTCGCAAAAGGGAGAAAAAAACTGGAGAAATGAATGCATTTTTACACAGAAATTCTTTTTTAATGAGGGTTGAACACAGGGCATCACACCTGCCTCGTGCTCTAGGACTTAAGCCATGCCTTCAAATCCTCAAAAACTAAAATGCCAGTTGGTAGCATTTATCTAGAATAGCTGGGAGATTAAAATCACAAAAGTAATAAAATATAGTTTCAACTTTGGAGAAGACATGATTTCAAAATAACTCAAAAAGAAATATTTTTTTCATTCATTTCCATTGACCACTTTAATCTCAAATGATAAAATGTACTAAATTAGTGAAATAAAAATTACCAATATTCTCATTGGTTTCTCCATTAATCATTCCATTAAAGTCTCTTCTTCCTGGACGAGTCACTCTAAATAGTAATGAGTAAGACTTCACCATATGGCTGTTACTAGGTTCAAATTCATTACTGGAAACTGCAAGGGACGGAAAATTTCCAGGTTTTGTTTGATTGAGGTCGGGATTCAAAGGCACCTGCTTTTTACCTGTGGGAACTTGCCTTATTGGGCAACTTACATCCTGCAAAGGTAAAGATTATTAAATTACATTTATACATAAGCAATAGTAAGAGTTGCAATAAAACGTGTAATCACAACTATAAGAAACATGGTGCCCAATGGTATGTAAAAATAATTCTGAAAACTTGAAGCAAAAATGAAAATGGAACCACACCAAATTATTAACACAACTGAAGATCTCTATAATATAATGAAAATGATGAAATCCAAAATTTAGCTGATAAGCATTTGGATGTTTTGAATTAGAAAGACTAGTGGCTGGTGACACAGATCATTAGTGGAGCACTAATATAGCTTGCAGCAGGCCCTGGGTTATCAAGCATCACCAATTAAAAAAAAAAAAAAAAAAGAAATCCATGCTTCAAATTTTTAAACTCATCAAAAAATGTGTTCAATTAATAAATTAATAAAAATAATTTTTAACTCAGATAACATGAACATTTTTTCTCAAATGTTCTATTTTAACCTAATAATGGGACCATTTAGAAAGAAAAGGGTGGGTATCATAAACCCCAGGTAATGCTAATAGTAAAATCCATACTTTTTTTTTTTTTTGGGGGGGGGGGTGTTGTGGGCCTTGAACTCAAGGCCTCGACACTGCCCCTTGAGCTCCTTTTGTTTGATTTGTCTTTTTTACTTAGGGTTAGATATCTACCACTAGAGCCAAGCTCCATTTCCGTGGGGGGTGTGGTGTGTGTGTGTGTGTGTGTGTGTGTGTCTGTGTCTGTGTCTGTGTGTGTGTGTGTCTGTGTGTGTCTGTGTCTGTGTGTGTCTGTGTCTGTGTCTGTGTGTTATCAGGCTTGAACTTGGAGCCTGGTGCTATCTGAGATTTTGTGCTCAAAGTTAGTGCTCTACCACTTTGAGCCACAGCTCCATTTCTGTTTTTTAGGTGGTTAATTCAAAGTCTCATGGACTTTCCTGCCTAGGCTGGCTTTGAACCTTGATCCTCAAATATCAGCTTCCTGAGTAACTAGAAGTGTAAGCCACTGTTGCCCAGCAAATATATTCTTAAAAGAAGTGATGCTGTAACTGTAACCCTTCTATAAAGACCTTTATAATAAAAATTTTTTAACTTTTTTAAAAGAAGTAATACTGATCATCTTGAGGAATATTCTTTTTGCCAGTCTTGGGGCTTGAACTCCCCCCTGTCTGGGCACTGTTCCTCAGTACCTTTTGCTCAAAGCTAGCACTCTATACCACTTCTGCCACAGCACCACTTCCAGCCTTTTTTGTGGTTAATTGGAGATAAGAGACTCATGCACTTTCCTGCATGGGCTGTCTTTGAACTGCAATCCTCAGATCTCAGCCTCCAGAGTAGACAGGATTGTAAGTGTAAGCCACTGGCAACCCAGCTAATATTCTTTTATCATAAAACTAGTTAGGCTGAGACAATTTCCTTTTGGCCAGTCCTGGAGTTTGAACTCTGGGCCTGGGCACTGTCCCTGAGTTTCTTTTGTTTAAGGCTAGCACTTATCACTTGAGCCACAGCGTTGACTCCCAGGTCTTTATGTTTATGTGGTACTCAGGAATGGAACCCATGGCATGCATGCTAGGCAAGCACTCTACCACTAAGCCACATTCCTAGCCCCAGGCTGAGACAATTTAATAATTTTCTTAAACATAAAACATTTTATTTGGTGGTGTCTTTAAATTTTTCCAGTTGAAATAAGGTCTGGCTATCACAAAACCCAAGAATCTACAATGAACTCACAATTCTCTTGTCTCTATCTCTTGAGTATAGGCATGAACCACTGCACCTAGCTTCTGTAATTTATTAATTTTATTTTTTGTTGGTTATGAGGCATGAACTCAGGGCCTGGGTTCTATCCCTGAGCTCTTTCACTAAAGGCTGGCACCCTACCACTTTACCACAGCTTCCCTTCTGATTTTCTGGTGGTTAATTAGAGATATGAGTCTCATGGACTTTTCTGCACAAGCTGGCTTTGAACTGCTACGCCAAGATCTCAGCCTCCTGAGGAGCTAAGGTTACAGGCTTTTTTTTAATAAGGTCTTTTTTGTTTTGTTTTGCCAGTCCTGGGGCTTGAAGTAAGGGCCTGGGCACTGTCCCTGAACTACTTCTGCTCAAGGCTTAGCATTCTGCCACTTGAGACACAGTGCCACTTCTTGCTTTTTCTGTTTATGTGGTGCTGAGGAATTGAACCCAGGGCTTCATGCATGCTAGGTAAGCACTCTAACACCAAGCCACCTCCCCAGCTCTGGCAAATTCTTTTTTAATAATAACAACAGGGGTAGGGAGTTTAGCTCAACAGAAGAGCACTTGCCTCGCAAGTGCATGGCCCTGAGTTTGGTCCTTAGTACGGAAATAAAGAAATAAATGCATACGCCAATGGTCTAAAAAGAACTATTAGCCTTACCCATACCTCAAATCCTACACTCCACAAAAACTATTACTGTTAGACATGCACATCTTTCAAAAATCTTTGTTGTTTTTGAAACACACAGTAAGGACACAATACCTATATGCACATTTTCTTCTAAGTAACATATCTGGAAGAATTTTCACTTTGTTACTTCTTCAAATTATATGGGAGTAGATACAACTAGTAAGAAGTATGCTCTAACTTCCTCTTGGTCAGTCATGGGGATTGAACCTGAGTCTAGGCACTGTCCCCGAGCCTCTCTGTTCTCAAGGCTTGTGCTCTTTCACTTGATCCACCACACTTCTAGCTTTTTCTGAGTAGTTTATTTGAGATAAGAGTCTCCTGGACTTTCTGCCCAGGCTGGCTTGATTCCATCTGTGATCCTCAGATATTAACATTCTCAGTAGCTAGATTTACAGGTGTGAGCCACTGACACACAGCGGTTTTAAATAGTTACACGACTCCCTCCAATAACCTTAGTCTTATTTGTGTGCCCTGGCGTTTTCTTTCCCTTTAGGATCTTAATGTGACACTGGAAGAAGAGCAGCATAATAAGCCTTCCAGGTCAGTTCCTAGGCTTACAAGACAGAGGACTTGAGACCACTAAACATACAAGTTGACTTCGGTAGGTTTCCTAGGAAACATAAACATTGCAACACTTGTTTCTCTGGTGAAAAGATTTCATCTTCTAAAATAAAAACAAACTAATGCAATGTATTAATTAGCTAATGACAGATAATGCTAAAAATCTATTTCTTTGAGAGTAGAGTTATAAAATAAAATCCCTTAGGAAAAACTCCTCTTTTAAGTCTTTATCTAAAATTTGAATAGGTGGCTAATATTTGGATATAATAGTGAATCAATTAAATTTAAGACATAAGGCCCAGATTTATTCCTTTGACGCTAACTGGACAAAGTATAAGCATATGGGATATTGATAGAAAAAGTTAAAGGATTATAATTCAGCTATCTATCAACATATTGTTTCATTATTTAAAGTTTCAAACCTAGCCTTAAGCTGGCTCATACTTATAACCTATAACACTAACTACTCAAGAGGCTAAGATCAAGAGTTTATAGCCAGCCCAGGCAGAAAAGTCTTAAAGATTATATCTTTAAATACCTACTAATAAGCAGGGCTGGAGGTATGGATAAACTGATAGAGTACCAGAGAAGCAAACAAGCCACCAGTTCAAATATAGCTAACAAGTAAGGAAAAAAGGACTTAATTATTTTTAATATGTAGGCTAAGCACTAATCCAGTGGCTCACATCTGAAATCCTATCTACTCAGGAGGTGTTGAGATTTGATGGTTATAATTCAAAGCCAGCCCAGTCAGGAAATCCTTTGAGATTCTGGTAACCAAATCAAGCAGCAAAATAGCTGGAAGTAGAGCTGGACCTTAGTGGTAGAGGACTAGCCTTGAGCAAAATAAAATAGCTCAGGGACAATGCCTAGGCCCTGAGTTCAAGCCCTAGGTTAAAAAATACAATATATGCATGAATATTTTCAAAACCAATATATGCATGAATATGTTCTACTTCTGGTATTACCTCCCTGAATCTCAGCCCTTGAGGCTAAGATAGGAAGATCACTTAGGTCTAGGCAGACCTTCGTTATGTGGAGAGACTCAATCTAAACACACACATATACCATTCCACTTAATGAAAATACATTACCTTTCTTTTTTTGTGGCAAACTTTCACAAGCAGGACTTCTAAGGTAACAGAATTTTGTTCATTTTCTGAGTTTTGTGATGGCTTATCTAAAGAGAAATTCAAGACTTTAAAATCTAGTTTAAAAGATACACTTCTGATACTAACATGAGCAGTAAAAAACTAAAACCTGCCATACAGATTTTGTTTTCTTGGGGTGGGAGTACATTTTGTTTTCTGTTATTTGCTCTTAAACAGATGAAAAGTAACAGACCAGACTAGTCCTGGGCAAAGTCAAAAGAAAAGGGGAGAAAGAGAGGTTAGGGTAGAAGGAGCCTAGGAGCCTACAATAATAACAGTGCATAGGGCAAGGAATGTTCCAACTTAAAAAAAAAAAGAAAGAAAGAAAGAAAGAAAAAGCAAGAGGAGCTGGGAATATGGTCTAGTGGTTAAGTGCTAGCCTCAATATACATGAAGCTGGGTTCGATACCTCAGCACTACATATATAGAAAAAGCCGAAAGTGGCGCTGTGGCTCAAGTGGTAGAGTTCTAGCCTTGAGCAAAATGAAGCCAGGGACAGTGCTCAGGCCTGGAGTTCAAGCCCCAGGACTGGCAAAAAAAACAAAACAACAAAAAGCGAGCACGATATAAATAAAAATTGCTTTTTAAAAGTTTATTTTAGGGCTGGGGATATAGCCTAGTGGCAAGAGTGCCTGCCTCGGATACACGAGGCCCTAGGTTCGATTCCCCAGCACCACATATACAGAAAACGGCCAGAAGCGGCGCTGTGGCTCAAGTGGCAGAGTGCTAGCCTTGAGCGGGAAGAAGCCAGGGACAGTGCTCAGGCCCTGAGTCCAAGGCCCAGGACTGGCCAAAAAAAAAAAGTTTATTTTAAAAGAAAGCCACACACAATGACTATGTACCCCAGAGGTATATACTTCAGAGGCAGTTTTGGGAAGGTCTAAGGGAATGTATTCTATGTATACATATTTTCTAGATTCTGTGGTATTGCTTTTAACTTTTTTCAGCTTTTAAAATTTTTTAATAGGGGCTGGGAATATGGCCTAGTGTTAAGAGTGCTTGCCTCGTATATGTGAAGCCCTAGGTTCGATTCCTCACCACCACATATATAAAAAAAGGCGAGAAGTGGCACTGTGGCGCAAGTTGGCAGAGTGCTAGCCATGAGCAAAAAGAAGCCAGGAACAGTGCTCAGGCCCTGAGTTCAAGCCAAAGGACTTGCAAAAAAAAAGTTTTAATGTAGACCTTTAAATAAACCTTTTGCAACCTACTGCCTTTCAACATACTATAAAATTCTTTTGAATTTCACAGCTGTTTTTATCTTATATTTATTATTTACATTAAGTTTTAATTTATACTCAAAAGCTTTGATTTGAAAATGTAACATTTATGATAAATGAGCATATTTGTAACTTTGGCAAATACATTTGAAGTTGTCTGACAGAAATCAGGAATAAAATAGTTCAAGAGGAACAATCACACAGTTTTTTATTCCCTTCTTTTGAAATCCACTAGAAAAAAAAATTTTTTTTTTTTTCTTTTTTTTTTTGGCCAGTCCTGGGCCTTGGACTCAGGGCCTGAGCACTGTCCCTGGCTTCTTCCCACTCAAGGCTAGCACTCTGCCACCTGAGCCACAGTGCCCCTTCTGGCCGTTTTCCATATATGTGGTGCTGGGGAATCGAACCGAGAGCTTCATGTGTAGGAGGCAAACATTCTTGCCACTAGGCCATATTCCCAGCAGCTAGAAAATTCTAATATAAGACTATTTTTGCTATATTAACAAGTTTTACAGAGTACAATAATTTCTTATCTTTAAAACCCCAAAGGTATTTATTAAAGTTCAAAGCTACTAAACAATTTCATCAATATATATACTGAAAAGAAAGACTTTTGGTTTTTTTGTTTGTTTAGTATAATCTTTAATATATATTTTAGCTTGTACTTTCTACATTTAATTTTTTGTAATCAACAATTTACTGGGGGGCTGGGGATATGACCTAGTGGCAAGAGTGCTTGCCTCCCATACATGAAGCCCTGGGTTCGATTCCCCAGCACCACATATACAGAAAACGGCCAGAAGTGGAGTTGTGGGTCAAGTGGCAGAGTGCTAGCCTTGAGCACAAAGAAGCCAGGGACAGTGCTCAGGCCCTGAGTTCAAGGCCCAGGACTAGCCAAAAAAAAAAAAAAGAATTGTATTTGGGGCTGGGGATATGGCCTAGTGGCAAGAGTGCTTGCCTCATACACATGAGGCCCTGGGTTCAATTCCCTAGCACCACATATAAAGAAAACGGCCAGAAGTGGCGCTGTGGCTCAAGTGGCAGAGTGCTAGCCTTGAGCAGAAAGAAGCCAGGGACAGTGCTCAGGCCCTGAGTTCAAGGCCCAGGACTGGCCAAAAAACAAACAAACAAAAATTATTGGTTTTGAGGTTTAAATAACACCTTTTTTCCTAGTAAAAAAATGATCATCAATCCAGGCTTCAATGGCTCGTGCCTATAATCCTAGCTACTCAAGAAGCTGAGATCTGAGGAATGCTGTTTGAAGCCAGCCCAGGCAGGAAGTCTGTGAGAACCTTCTGTCCAATAAATATGCCAGCAAAAACCTAGAAATGGAGCTGTGGCTAAAATGGGAAAGTGCTAGCTTTGAGCGAAAATAGCTCAGGGACATCATACAGCCCCTCAGTTCAGACCCTAGGACTGGCTTTAGAAAAAAAAAGTTTCATTTGAAAATTTTAAAAAATCAGATTTTAATACTAGTATTCTGTCCTGATTGTTTTTTTTTTTTTTTTTTCTTCCTGCCAGTTCTGGGGCTTAGACAGGGCCTGAGCTCTGTCCCTGAGCTGCTGCTTTTGCTCAAGGCTAGCACTCTTACCACTTGAGCCACAGTGCACTTCCACTTTTTCTGTGTATGTGGTACTGAGGAATCATGCATGCAAGGCAAGCACTCCACAACTAAGCCACATTCCCAGCCCTCTGTCCTGACTCTTTTAAAACATTATTCTAGGGGCTGGGGATATAGCCTAGTGGCAAGAGTGCCTGCCTCGGATACACGAGGCCCTAGGTTCGATTCCCCAGCACCACATATACAGAAAACGGCCAGAAGCGGCGCTGTGGCTCAAGTGGCAGAGTGCTAGCCTTGAGCGGGAAGAAGCCAGGGACAGTGCTCAGGCCCTGAGTCCAAGGCCCAGGACTGGCCAAAAAAATAAATAAATAAAAAATAAAACATTATTCTAGGGAATAGAGGGGCTGCAAGTTATGTGAATGACCAGGAAAGGTAATAGATCTGGTTCTAATTCTTCTGAAGTTCTACTAATTTCTTATCTTCTACTAATTGTGATGGTAAATCACTTTCAGAAAACAGAACTATTAACAGTTTATTTCCTTATTTACTTTAATAGCATGAAGAAAAAGGAAAAACTTTCCACATTTTGTCAGGTAGACAAGGGGAAAATTTTTAAACTTTTTAAAAAAAAAACTTAATGAAGATATAATTTCAGTGGTAAGTTAGTATGTCTTATAAGTCCCTGGAAACAAATGGCTAGTGAAACTATAAAAAACAAATTATAACTTTGTAAAGTAATAGAATCTATGTGCTGTAGAGGTGCCAAAGAAAAAACCAAGTACAGATATTTTTTAAAAGTAAGGATTCTGTTATACAATTCTAAATAAAAAACAGTATGTTCTGCGGGTTACTTCTGTATAAAAATAAGGCAAAGAAAACCTTATTTGATGTAGTCACCAACAGATGTCCTATAACAATCACTCTCACTCTAAATTTTGTTTCTTCCTATTTATTCTTCCATTATTTAATGGGAACCAACTCGGCATGTTACTAGTAAAAGTTTTCACTGTTCCTTGATAATTCGAACATAAACACAAATTTAACATTGGCATTTTATCCACTTTGCAAACTGTAACTTTCTCCAGCATTCATTGAGCTGTTAATAAAAGTCCATGGCTGGACACCTGACATACAAATAACATCACACTGATAGTACTGACTATTTTAGTAGTTTTGTTTACTTTGTGTGCCAGTACTGGGAACTGAATTCAGGGCTTGGTGCTGTCCCTTAGCTTTTCCACTCAAGTTGGTAACTCTACCACTTGCACAGCAAACTCTACTTCCATGTTTCTTTCTTTCTTTTGGCCAGTCCTGAGGCTTGACCTCAGAGCCTGGGCACTGTCCCTGAGCATTTGTCTCAAGGTTAGCACTATACCAGTTGAGTCACAACTCCACTTCTGTGGCTTCTGACTTTTTCTGTGTACGTGGTACTTGTTGTAGCAAGTAGAGCTGATTCCATCTTGATTAGGAAAACATGGTAGGAAATGTTGGAGGCAGTAGATTAGGTCAACCTGACCCCAAAATTCTGCTTCTGTAAATGGCTTGTTGCTTGCTCTACCCACTGCGTCAACCTCCTACATCTGTGTCACGCTTGCTAGTTTGTTGCCTGCTCTGCCCCCTGCATCAAGCCCCTACATCTGAGCTATGCTTTTACCTTTATGAACCCCAATTTGAGGCCTGCTTGGGATCACGGTGGCAGCTCCTGAGTCTGCCCTGTGTCCCTGGCCGGTCACGGGCTGCTGTTCACTGTCGCCATTCAGCTCCGGAGCCTGTGCTGCATCCCTGGCCAGTCAGTTTGCTTTAGGCATCCCAAATAAACCCATCTTTTTGCTTGAGACTGTCTTTGATTGGTAGACTCTTGGAGGGACGGAGAATCACCTCCCACGAATCCCATAATATTTCTAACTCTGTAACAATACTGAGGAATCAAACCCAGGGCTTTATGTATGCTAGGCAAGCACTCTACCATTAAGCCACATTCCCAGCCGCAGTTAAAAAATTTTTTTAACATCTATAACTTGTTCAAAAAGCATCAAAAGCATCATCAGAGAACTAGGGGTATAGCTTAATGGCAAAGCAGTTACTAAGTTAAAGAGATGCCAAGGGTTCCATCTCCAGCAATGGGTACGTACGCGCACACACACACATTTAGTAAAAAAAATAACTGAATAAAACTGAACAAAATAAGGTCAAAATCAGCATCTTCTTTGTTAAAGTACATACCATTTTTGTGGAAGAAACCAGTAAATGTAAGCTGCAGATGAGCAGACAAGCTAAATGAAACAAAAAAGGTTATCATTTAATGCTCTAGAATAGCCTAAACTTCATAACACTGAAATCAAAGTTACTCCAGCTAATTTATAAACATTTGATTTTCTCCCATTTTTCCTTTATTTTTAGGAGAAAGGGTCTCACTATGTGGCCCAGGCTAGCCTGGAATTTGAGATCCTCAGTTACAAAGCCCATCTTTGATATTTCTTAGTGTGTGTTTCAATCCTGGGGGGTCTTGAACTAGGGTCTGGGACTGTCCTAGAACTTTTTCTTTTGCTCCTGAGCCACACCTCCATTTCCAGCTTTTTCGCGATTAATTTGAGATGAGTCTTGTGTTTTCCCGTTCAGGCTGGCTATGATCTGAAATCCTGAGTAGCTAGGATTACAGGCATGAGCTGCCCAGTGATTTTTCTCATTCTTGTTTTGTTGTTTTTTTTGCCAGTCCTGGGGCTTGGACTCAGGGCCTGAGCACTGTCCCTGGCTTCTTTCTGCTCAAGGCTAGCACTCTGCCACTTGAGCCACAGCGCCACTTCTGGCCGTTTTCTAGATATGTGGTGCTGGGGAATAGAACCCAGGGCTTCATGTATACGAGGCGAGCTCTCTTGCTACTAGGCCATATTCCCAGCCCGATTTTTCTCATTCTTAAGTGCTGCCTGGTATCCAAAGTATGTACTTTAAAATAATCAAAAAGTTCCCATAATTCACAAAAAATACAAAAAAATTTAAAGGAGTTAAGAAAAAAGCATACCATCAAAAAGGTGAGATAGTTTGCTATGCTTAATGTCAAAGTATAAATGGAAGATATGTCTCCCAACTTCACAAAAATTAATACTGATAAGGATAGCACTGAAGCATGCAAAGGTGTTTGAATTTTTTTTTTTTTTTGCCAGTCCTGGGACTTGGGCTCAGGGCCTAAATAGTGTCCCTGGCTTCTTTTTGCTTAAGCACTCTACCACTTGAGCTACAGCACCACTTCTGGCCTTTTCTATATATGTGGTGCTGAGGAATTGAACTCAGGGCTTCATGTATATGAGTCAAGCACTCTTGCCATTAGGCCATATTCCCAGCCCATGTTTGAATATTTTTTTTTTGCCAGTCCTGGGCCTTGGACTCAGGGCCTGAGCACTGTCCCTGGCTTCCTTTTGCTCAAGGCTAGCACTCTGCCACTTGAGCCACAGCGCCACTTCTGGCCATTTTCTGTATATGTGGTGCTGGGGAATTGAACCCAGGGCCTCATGTATACGAGGCAAGCTCTCTTGCCACTAGGCCATATCCCCAGCCCATGTTTGAATATTTTTTAAACAAAGAAAATTTGACCTTCCTAAAAATGATGCAGAAAATCCTCACTTTACATTTCAATTAGGAGTGAAAGACACAACTTCAAATCTGCTATAATTTGTGATTTGTTTTCAAAATACAATTTTTTCTTTCAGCCTTAGAAGCAATAGAAAAGAAAAAGGAGTCACCTCTGTAATCCTTAACTATATATATATATATATATATTTTTTTTTTTTTTTGGCCAGTCCTGGGCCTTGGACTCAGGGCCTGAGCACTGTCCCTGGCTTCTTCCCGCTCAAGGCTAGCACTCTGCCACTTGAGCCACAGCGCCGCTTCTGGCCGTTTTCTGTATATGTGGTGCTGGGGAATCGAACCTAGGGCCTCGTGTATATGAGGCAGGCACTCTTGCCACTAGGCCATATCCCCAGCCCTGTAATCCTTAACTATAGGCGACTGAAAATTAAAGGATAGCATTTTGAGGCCAGCTCAGGCAATATCCAGCAAAAACCAGGTCTAGAGGTGTGGCTCAAGTTCTACAGCATTCCCATTCACCCCAGCCCTTAGCCACAAAGCCAGTGAGACAGAGCAGCAGCTCAAAAATCCAGTATTACCATTATGTATCTAAAACCAAACAACTACTAAACAAACGTAAAAAGGGCTAGAATAGACCTATCAGTGGATCATAGTAGCTCAACAGCTATGTACACATGATTACATAAGACAAGGATAAGCAAAAACAACTCAAGGAGGACACAGGAGGATTATATTGTTGACATTACGTTTAATGTTCTAGTTGAATTTCCTTTGACGTACCCTATGTGGTTACTGTATATGATTTTGGTACACTGGATATTGTATATATGCCTACCTGAACTAGGGAAGAGAAAGAAAAATGAGGGTATAACAGATATCACAAGAAATGTACTCACTACCTTATTATGTAACTACGCCCTTTGCACAACACCTTGTCAATAAAATTTAATTAATAAATAAAAAAATCCAGTATTAGCCAAAAGCTGGTGGCGCTCATACCTGTAATCCTAACTACTGAGATCTGAGGATCAGAATTCAAAGCTACTCCAGGCCGGAAATTCTACCAGACTCTCATCTACAATAAACTACCAAAAGGCCAGAAGAGTTATAGCTCAAGTGGTAGAGCATTAACATTGAGCTTTTTAAAAAGCTCAGGGACAACAGCACCCAGGCTCTAAATTCAAGCCCTAGGACTGTCAAAAAAAAAAGAAAAGAAAAGAAAAACCTCCAATAACACACACAAAAAGGCATCAATGAGTGATTCTTTCGTTTTTAAAAAGTAGTTTTGATAACTTGAATGATATATATTAGGATGAGATAAATAGCAAAGAGCTTTTACACTACAAGTCAATAAGCTGATTTGTTACAAGCCTTTGAAGTGTTTCACAGAGAGTAACATAGTCATTCATGGTGCTGTTTTATTAAATGGTTTCCATGAGCTGAAGGTGAAGCATGTGCTTGGCATGAGAGCCCCTGACATCCAAACCTAGCACCAAACAACAAGCACACTACTCACTGATGATACAGTAAGTACTTAAAAATCAGTTGTGCGAGAGTTACTTAGGAAAAAGTCTTTTTTTTTTTTTTTTTGCCAGTCCTGGGGCTTGGACTCAGGGCCTGAGCACTGTCCCTGGCTTCTTTTTGCTCAAGGCTAGCACTCTGCCACTTGAGCCACAGCGCCACTTCTGGCCATTTTCTGTATATGTGGTGCTGGGGAATCGAACCCAGGGCCTCATGTATATGAGGCAGGCACTCTTGCCACTAGGCCATATCCCCAGCCCTAGGAAAAATTCTTGACTTCAGTGTTTCTATCCTGGTTTTGGTTATGATCCCCTTGAAAGCCTTTGCAGAGTCCAGTTTAAGATAGGCACCAATGGCTCACGCCTGTAATCCTAGCTACTTGTAAATTCAAGAACTATGTAACACAATTTGAAGCCAATCTTGGACTTTAACAAAGTCCATGATACTTATATCTCCAATTAACCACTAAAAAGCCAGAGGTAGAGCTGTGGCTCAAGTTGTAGAGCACCATCCTTGTGCAAAAAAATGCTACAGGAGAGGGGAGTTCAAGCCCCTACACCAGCCAAGGGAAGGGGGGAAAAGCACAATGTGAAAGCTGCTCAGTGGGATAGAGCACTTACTAAAAATTCACAAGGTCCTAAACTGGGGGCAGGGGTGATACAGAGAATCTATAGTTCTATGTTGTCTCTAAACGTTGACAAGCATAAATACATGTTCTCATTTCTCTTTACAGTAATATTGAACTTACTTTAGTTTACATGGCAAAGGATAATACAAGCATATTATTTGGAGTGAGAATATATTAAACTAGTCGGAATGGGGGCTGCAAATTCTAGTGGTAGAGTGCTTGCCTCGTATACATGAAGCCCTAGGTTCAATTCCTCAGCACCACATATATAGAAAACGGCCAGAAGTGGAGGCTGTGGCTCAGGTGGAAAAGTGCTAGCCTTGAGCAAAAAGAAGCCATGGACAGTGCTCAGGCCCTGAGTCCAAGTCCCAGGACGGCAAAAAAAAAAAAAAAAAATTAATTAAAATAAAAAAAGTAAACTAGTCAGAATACCTAGAGATTAGTTCAGGTTATATATTTGAAAACTCAGAATAAGTACACTCTGGCCGAAGTGTATAAAATTCTTATCATGTGAGAGCAATATCAAATATAAAATCATGAGCCTGGAAATATGGCCTAGTGGCAAGAGTACTTGCCTCGTATACATGAAGCCCTAGGTTCAATTCCTCAGTACCATATATATAGATATAGTTATAGATATAGATATAGAAAAGGCCAGAACTGGCACTGTGGCTCAAGGTGGCAGAGTGCTAGCCTTGAGCAAAAAGAAGCCAGGGACAGTGCTCAGGCCTGAGTTCAAGCCTCAGGACTGGCCAAAAAAAAAAAAAAATCATGAGTATTTTGCCTGAGGGGCAAATAAGAAAAATAAAAACATTAAAAAAAAAAAAAAGCTGTTAGCATTCTCCTATTTGTGAATAATTACTAGAAAGGCTATATGTAAAGCACCTATCACATGTTAACGGTACCATAAATGGAGTTTCACTTCCTCCTTAAATGAGATAGTAGGAATAAGACTGTACAAATTACAAATTTTAATTCAAAAATGCCAGAACTGGAAATACAGATAGATAATAAATCCAAACAGTGAGTTTCCCTCATGTTGAACATGTTCAAACTGAGGCTTAAGAATGTTATCTAGGGGCTGGGAATATGGCCTAGTGGCAAGAGTGCTTGATTCGTATACATGAAGTCCTGGGTTCAATTCCCCAGCACCACATATATAGAAAATGGCCAGAAGTGGCACTGTGGCTCAAGTGGCAAAGTGCTATCTTTGAGCAAAGAGAAGCCAGGGACAGTGCTCGGGCCCTGAGTCCAAGGCCCAGGACTAGCAAAAAAAAAAAAAAAAAAAAGAATGTTATCTAGGGCTTGGAATATGGCTTAGTGGTAGAGTGCTTGCCTACCATGCATGAAACCCTGGGTTCCATTCGTCAACAGCACTAAAACAAAAAAGCCAGAAGTGGCGCTTTGGCTCCAATGGTAGAGCAAAAGCTTAGGGACAGTACCTAGGCCCTGAGTTCAAGTCCCAGGATTGGGGGTAAAAAAAAGAATTATCTATAGAAGGTTTAGGAAAAGCTTGACCTCTAGACTTTTCTAATTCCTGACAATATTGAGGTGACTGTTAAGGAAATTAACGCTATTAATTTTCTTCTTTCCTCAAATGTATTGTTTAATGAAAACTTTTAAGTTATCTTACCTATGAGATTCTTGCTCTCCTTTCATTTTCTCTACTTTTGATAACATGTCATCGACCTTAAATGCTTTCCTGGAAGAAACAGATAAAATAATCACTTAGTTCAACTGGGAAAAAACACAAATTACATTTTACTGTCACTAATAGGCAAGATGGAAAGTTGATGTTTTTTGGGTTTTTTTTTGGCCAGTCCTGGGGCTTGGACTCAGAGCCTGAGCACTGTCCCTGGCTTCTTTTTGCTCAAGGCTAGCACTCTGCCACTTGGGCCACAGCGCCACTTCTGGCCATTTTCTGTATATGTGGTGCTGGGGAATCTAACCCAGGGCCTCATGTATATGAAGCAGGCACTCTTGCCACTAGGCCATATCCCCAGCCCCGGAAAGTTGATGTTTTTAATGAGTAAATTATAAATGGTTATCCACAACAATGAGTATTACTGAGAAATGTTACAATGGCCTTTAAGCTGAATAAAAAACTCAGCTTTTCCATTTGTAATTCTTTTGTAATTATCTAAAATCAGTGACTTCTTGATATCTCTAAATATAGATGTGTATCTATTTGTTATCAACATTTGAAAGCTAGATAAAGCCTGTCCAGCATGGCTCACTCCAGTAATTCTAGATATTCAAGACCCTAAGATCAGAGGATCAGTTTGAAGCCAATCTAGGGCAGAAAAGTCCATCACACTCTTATCTCCAATTAATCACCTGAAAACTGGAAGTAAAGTGCGCTGTGCCTCAAAGTGCTAGAGAGCTAGCCTTGAGCAAAATGCTCAGTGACAGCACCCAGGCCCTGAGCTCAAGCACCAGGACTAATCACCCCCCCCTCCAAAAAAAGCTAGCAAATATTTTATTTCTCCTGCTAGACTGTAAGGAATGAAATTACTTTTTTGTGTGGGGACTAGTTTTAAGGCTTTCACTCAGAGTCTAGTTAGTTGCTACCCCTTAATTGTTTTCAGTAAAGGATGGTAATACTCTACAACTTTAGCCATAGCTTGCTCCACTTCCAGCTTTTTGATGGCTAATTGGAGGTAAGAGACTCACTTTCTTCCACAGGTAGGCTTCCAATCTCCATATTGAGATCTCAGCCTCATGAGTGGCTGGTATTAGACATGAGCCACTGGTGCCAGGTGATGACTGTCATTGAGCATATAGTATTTGGCACAGTGCCTTAGTGTTGGCTGGTCTTTAAACATTTATTTAACTAAGCCAAACAAATATAAATTATTTACATTCTGTATAAGCAACTCAATAAATATGCACTAGCAATATACATAAATGGAGACTGAGAATGTGGCTTAGTGGTAGAGTGCTCACCTAGCATGCATGAAGTCCTAAGTTTGATTCCTCAGTACCACATATACAAAAAAAGCCAGAAGTGGCGCTGTGGCTAGCCTTGAGCAAAAAAGAAGCTCAGAGACAGCACCCAGGCCCTGAGTTCAAGCCCTAGCACTGGCCAAAAAAAACCCAAAATACACATAAATAGATACTCTACAATGTATCTAAAGCTCATAAGGCATCTTCAGGGCTGGGAATGTGGCTTAGCAGTAGAGTGCTCGCCTTGCATGCATGAAGCCCTGAGTTTGATTCCTCAGCACCACATAAGCAGAAAAAGCTGGAAATGGTGCTATGGCTCAAGTGGTAGAGTGTTAGCCTTGAGCAAAAAGAAGCCAAGGACAGAGCTCAGGCCCTGAGTTCAAGCCCTAGAACTGGCCTATATATATATATATATATATATATATATATATATATATATATATATATACACACACACACACATATATATATATGACATCTTCAGAAGTTATTAGCAAGAGCTTCAAGTTAAATGAAATGTTACACCAAAAAGTTAAAAAATAAATCAGGAAAAAGTTGTGGTTGTACATATCCATCAAAAATAATGAAATTACCTATCGGCTTTTAAATTATTTTCCTCCCTCCCTCCCTTCCATTCATGCTGGTCCTGGGTACTGTCCTTCAGCTTCTTTGCTCAAGGCTAGTGCTCTACCACTTGTGACCACTTTTGGCTTTTATGGTCCTTAATTGGAGAGGAGTCTCCTAAACTTTCCTGCCCAGGCTTAAAATCAAGATCTTCAGAACTCAGTCTCTTGAGTAGCTAGGATTTACAGGCATGAGCCACCAGCACCCTGCAGAGTACAATCCCCAGGACTGGCAAAAAAATAACTTTCATTCCATAGAACATAATAAGAATGGCAATACAAGAACAGAATAAGGATAGCAATATATTTGTAATCTCCACAGGTAAAAAAAAAGAGAAGAAAAAAAAAAATGAACCTTTTTTTTTGGTAGTCCTGAGGCTTGAACTCAGGGCCTGGGCACTGACCCCAGCCTCTTTTGCTTCAAGGCTAGGCACTCTACTGCTTGAGTCACAGCACTTCTGGCTTTTCCTGTTTATGCGGTACTGAGGAATCGAACCCAGGGCTTCATGCATGCTAGGCAAGCATTCAACCACTAAACCACATTCCCATCCCCACTGATCTTTTGCACAAGGAAAGTGCTTTACCACTTGAGCAACAACTCCACTTTCAGTTTTTCTGTAGTATACTAGAAATAAGTCTCATGGACTTTCCTGCCTGGGTTGGTTTTGAATTGTGATCCCCAGATCTCAACCTCCTGAGTAACAAGGAATACAGGAGTGAGTCACTGGGTACCTGTACACTATCCCTGAGCCTCATCTTGGAAAAAGCTAACCAAGAGTAGAAGGACCCCAGTTCAAGGCCCAGTACCTGCACGAAAAACAAACAAAAAATAATAATAAAAAACCCACAACAGTACTGTACTTCAGACAATAAGGCAGAGTTATCAAATGGTCACCAAAAGGGGCTGGGAATATGGCCTAGTGGTAAAGTGCTCGCCCACACACATGAAGCCCTGGGTTCAATTCCTCAGCACCACACATACAGAAAAAGCCAGAAATGGCGCTGTGGCTCAAGTGGTAGAGTGCTAGCCTTGAGCAAAAAGAAGCCAGGGACAGTGCTCAGGCCCTGAGTCCCAAGCGCCAGGACTGGCAAAGAAACAAACAACAAATGGTCACCAAAAAAGAGAATGAAGCCATCGGGACACCAATGGCTTACACTTGTGGGAACACTGTGGTTACAGGAGCCTGGGCAGAAGTTTGTGATAGCTAGGTATAGTGATAAGTCCCTGTAATCTTAAGTATGTGGGAGGCTGAAACTGGAAGGATCAAGGTAAGGCAGAAAAATCCAGTAGAGCCTGGGGCACAGTGGCAAGCATGGGCACCATGTGGGCCCTATCTCAAAAATAAGTCAGTGGAAGTCAGGCCCTGGTGGCTCAGGGCCTGACTGTAGTAACCCTAGCTACTCAGGAGGCTAAGGTCTGAGGATTGTGGTTCAAAGCAAGCCAGGGCAGGAAAAGCCTATGAAGCTAACCTTCAATTAACCTCAAAATGATAGAAACAGAGCTGTGGCTCAAGTGGTAGAGTACTACCTTTGAACAAAAGACTCCAGGCCTGGAGTTCAAGCCCTATTGCCAGCAAGGGGGGGGGGGGGGGGGGTTGGCGGGGTTCACGCAGATGGACAAGAGAAAACAAGCCCCAGTGGATGACTTCTGTAATCCTAGCTACTCACAAGGCTATCTCAGTTCCAGGGTCCAGAAAGTCTGCTAGATTGCATCTCCTAAATAATCAGCAAAAAACAAGGCTGAAGATATACAAGTTAGAGTGCGCCAAGTGAGCAAGCAAGCCAAAGCAAGAAGCTCTGAGTTCAAAGTTTAGTACAACAAAACACAACAAAAACAGAGAATAATTAAAATATTAAGAGTTCAGGTGGCTGATGCCTATAACCTCGCTACTCAGGAGGCTGAGATCTGAGGCTCAAAGAAGAGAGGTAAGGCAAGAAAGTCCATAGACTTATTTTTTGGTCACTCATGGGATTTGAACTCAGGGCCTGGGCAGTATCCCTGAGCTCTTTTGCTCAAGGCTAGGGCTCTTCTACTTTGAACCACAGCACCACTTCTGGTTGGTTTTCCAGTGGTTAACTGGAGATAAGAGTCTCAGGGAAGCTGGGAGCAGGTAGCTCATACTTATAATAGGCGGCTCATACTTTTTAATAATGGTAGCTACTCAGAAGGCTGAGATCTAAGGAGTGCAGTTCAAAGCTGGCCCTAACTGGGGCAAAAGTCCAGGAAACTCTTAACTCCAATTAATCACCAAAAAAAGCCAGAAGTGGAGCTGTAGTTCAAGTGGTAAAATGCTAGCCTTGAACAAAAAAGCTCAGGGGCAACACCCAAGCCCTGAGTTCAAGCCCCAGGACCAGTACCAAATTTAAAACAAAAAAATCTGAAACTTTGTTCACTTTACACTTGGCTAGGTGCTACATATCACACAGCAAAAATAAGTTCTTAACACATACTCCAGATCCTGTTTTAAGACTAGAAGATTATGGTACCTTGAATTTTTATACTCTCTCTCCTATTGACTTCCAAAGTATTTTCCTTCAGTAGGAATCATGTATGATATCAAATGAAACTTTCTAGATCTATACTATGGAAGCTATTTACTAGACATGTTTTTTTTTTGTTGTTCGTTTGTTTTTTGTGGCCAGTCCTGGGCCTTGGACTCAGGGCCTGAGCACTGTCCCTGGCTTCTTCTTGCTCAAGACTAGCACTCTGCCACTTGAGCCACAGCGCCACTTCTGGCCAGTTTCTGTATATGTGGTGCTGGGGAATTGAACCCAGGGCCTCATGTATAGGAGGCAAGCACTCTTGCCACTAGGCCATACCCCAGCCCCTACTAGACATGTTTTAAAGTAACTATTAGATCCCATGTATCAATGTTACCCTGAGCTCTTTAGTAATTATTTAATCATTTAAATCCTAGACTTCTACCAAACCTGAAAATAGCAACAAAAAATCAAATATGAATCAAATCACTTTTCACTTCATTATTAAACTATCCCAATGGGGGAGAGAAGAAAAACCTAGTAACAAAACAGGAATTCACAAAATAATATTAAAAATTGTAACAAATTTGCCAGGTGCTGGTGGCTCATACCTATAATCCTAGCTACTCAGGAGGCTGAGATCTGAGGATTTGAGAGTCTTATCTCCAATTAACCATCTGAAAACTAGAAGTGAAACTGTGGCTCAAAGTGGTAGAGCACTAACCTTGAACAAGAAAGTTCAGGGACAGGGCCCAGGCCCTACAGTCAAGCCCATGTATATGTAATATATATGTATGTGTGTATATATGTGTATATATCTCAAATTCAACTAGTCTTTCACTTGTTTTCATATTTTCTTTAATAGTACTTTAAGACAAAATTTTTAAGTAGTTTAATATATCTAAAGTAAGATTCATAAAAATATACCTTTTGATGTTCGTTCTGGAGTTTCGATGAGACATGTAAGTAAGAGTTCTGTGCAAAAAGATTGGCTGTAATAAAGTCGAAAAAATATTAAAATTAAATACATGTTAAGCTGTAAGAATGAAATAATATTGATGAATTCCGCTGACTACTTACTGCTATGAGATTTCGAGTTCGAAGAAATCTATAGATCTGTGTTGGTTCTAGACAACAGAAAACAAAATCTATGTATCATCCAAATGTACAAACTTGTCAGGAAACTATCAACCTAATCCATGCCAGCCCAAGCTATACCCAATGTAAACTGCTAGAACTAGGGTACTAAATATTTTTTATCAAGAAAAATCATTATGCACAGTAATATCAAAAGACATTCAACTATGACATACATTCACAAAAGTTCATTTGCATTAAAGCTCTCAATAATCTTGTCAAGAAATTGTTCTAAGGCAGCCACTGTTACTGCACATGACTCAAGAGCAATAGTTACATTAACTTTCTTAAGCTATTTGTCATCCATCTTCCAGAAAAAAATAACTGAAAGAAGTAGCTGTCAACAAAGTAACTCTTAAGGCCAAACAAAATGAGATTTCTCTTTTTAACTGATCATTTAAAAATCTTGTTTAGCCACCAAGCAAAATGGAATAAAACCAGCCAGGCCCTGATGACTCATGCCAGTAATCCTACTACTCGGGAGGTGGAGATCTGAGAATAGCAGTTAAAGGCAGCCAAGGCAGAAAAGTCCTTGACTCTTATCTCCAATTAATCACACACAAAAAAAAAATCCGGAAGTAGAGCTGTGCTCCAGGGGTAGAGCCTTTAGCAAAAAAAAAAAAAAAAAAAAAAGCTCAGGGGCAGTGTCCAGACCTTGAGTTCAGGCCTGCGCACTCACATAGATAGGCAGGCACACATGAGGAATAAAACCATTCATTTCCAGACATTATAATATAGATATGATTAAAGCTGACACTATAAATTCATTCTTTTGAGTATTTAATTCTAGCAATTTCATGTATCTTGCTCAATGTAAACACTGCCTCTACTATATTCTTTGTACAACGACAGAGTCCAAAAAGTCTTTTTAATGCTTACAGTTGCTAAAAAATTTCTTATAAGGGACTTACTTAGGTTAAAGTTGGAACTATATCCACATACCTTCGTGCCAGGGATATTTAATGAGCTACTATTATCATGTTTTACAGAAATCCATATCATGTGAATTAGCTATATATTTAATAATTATATTAAAGCATCCCAACTTGCCAGCAACTAAGATCAATATCAGAATAATCAAGTTGCTTCCGGACCAGATCTAGCTCTTAGTGACAACTGGCTTCTCCCAGATGGACTCATTAGAAAATAAGTAGTTAAAACCTTCCAGGTGGATTTATTTTCCCATAACATTTGCAAAGTTTTATATTTCCACTTAATCTTCAGTTAGTTTTAGTTTCAAATTCAACTAAAAGATGAGATGTTTTAGCAGCAGTACAAACAAGAATGTTTATGTTTATGATTCCAGTTCTCCACACTTTCAACTAAAGCTTTCTCAGATTTTTTTCAATGTTTTAGGCAAAAGAAAATTTGAATCCCTCTGAAACAGGTTCAATATTGATTTCAATAAAAATTAAAGTTCCTCCATTAAATTCCAATCAGTGAGAAAGGAGGGGTTTTAAACAATTTAGTTTGTCTTTTGCACGCACAGCTGATACCGTGCCCTTAACATATGCCACAGTAATATTGTAAATAAAGACATTGGGCAGTAGAACTGAATTTTATTCAAGTTTCCCAAAGACACTTATATAAGCTCGCCCGAATTATAGCATCCACACAAAAGCAAGAAAAGAATCTGGGTGGAACTTTAAGTAAAGAACAGTTACGAGTACGAGTATTTATAGTTGGGAAGTTGTTTGTGAATTCTATTGTTTGTTTCCAGGCATCTTGTTCCCTTCCCTTTTACAAACAAGCAAGTCATAGTTTCCAAGCAGAATCTCAGGTAAAAAAGCGTCCGGGAAATTAAGACCGAACTCTCGGGTCGCGTGTACACGGCGTCGCGGGCCCACCCTCGGCCTCAGTCTACGCAGCCCTAAAATGGGTTGGACGGATTTGAAAGGTCTGAAAAGCAGCGAGAGGTGCCATGTTAACGTGCAGCAGCACACGAGTTCGCTAGCACCCAAGCTACACGGCTTGATGATGACCGTTCCCTCCGCTTTTCCGCCCTCAAACCCCTCAACATCTACAACCAGAACCCCGGGACTTCTCCAATCCTGGAGGCACGAAAGAAAACAAGAACTCCTCCAGGGTCGGACTGCACTTCGTCTCCACCGTCACCTCTCCTCGGTGGAACGTGGGGTCCCGGGAGCCGAGCTTCTCCAGAGGGGCGAACCCAGGGCCCCAGGGCCCCGGCCCCCGCCCCGGCAGACTCGGATCTACCCCGCTTCCCCTTCCACCTCGCCCTAAGGCCCCAATCGGCGGGTCCCGGGAGTTGCGTCCTCCCTCCGCCCCCAAAGCAAGTGAACTCCCAGGAGCCGGGGTGGGGGGGTTGGGGATGAAGGGGAACCGGCGGACCGTCCCGTCCCCGATCGCCCCGGGTGGGCAACCGCGCGCGCACTCACTCTCAAAGGCCTGGAGGAAAAGCTCGTGGTCAGCCTGGACGTGCTCCATTTTCGGCTTCTTCACCGGTAACACCGCGGCCCCCGCCGCTGCCGCCGCCGCTGTCGCCGCCGCTGCCGCCGCCGCCGCCGCGGAGGAGGAGGAGGAGGAGGCCGAGTAACCGCCGCCGCCGCCGCCGCCTCCACCGCCCCCGCCTCCGGATTTGCCGCCCGACGCCGTCGCGGCCGCCACCGCCGCCGAACCCCCGAAGCCGCTTCCCCCGGACCCCGCGCTGGGCCCCGAGCCGCCCCCTCCCCCACCGCCGTGCTTCTGAGGCGCCATCGCGGTTCCTGCCTCCTCCCCCCGCCAGCTACCCGCCGGGCGGCCCCGGAGAGTAAGCGTCTGCAACGCCGCCCGCTCGCCCCAGCAGCCTCCGGCGGACCGAGGGGGGAAGGAGGAGAGAGGGGAGGAGAGGGGAAGGGAAGGGAGGAGGAGAGGAGGGAAGGAGGGAGGAAAAAAAAGTGTCTCCCCGGAGCCCCGCTCTGCTTCGGAGGCCGCTCACCCTACCCTGGCCTCGCTCCGCCCACTTCCCCGCCCGGCGCTCTGATTGGTCGGCGGGAGCGCGCGCCGCCCGGCAGCTCAGCTCGTTGGCCCACGGATTCCCCCGTCAGTCACGCGGAGGCGCTTCTTACCCAGGCGTGGCTTGGTTGGCCCGTGCGCGCTGCCGATCGCGGGCCCGGCCGCCTCTTTGAACTGAATTCGCGGGAAAATTAGGGGTCGGAGCGGCCTTCCTGCTGGCCCGGTGCATTGTGGGGAGAGAGGGACCTTAGGAGCTGCGTTCGGAAGCCGTTTCTCGCCTTCCGAGCATCGTCAGTCGCCGCCCCCGGGGCGTGGGGGGGGGGGGGGAGGAGGGGTTGCAGGACTTGTGTGGGAGGTGCTGGCGTCCGAGGGTGTCTGTGGATGGAGGGGCGTCTTTTTAATGAAGGGAGATCCTTTACGGATCATCGAGTCTCTGAAGACTCAGGAAGGGGGCTTGCTTGGGGAAGGCGGGGGTCTCCGGTGTCCATGGTCGGGGTCGCAGCCCTACTGTGGCGGTGGTCGGCGTCCCCTGTGCCCTGGGCCGACACGTGCCCCAGGCCACCCGTGGCCGAGTCGAAGCTCTCCTGTCCCGGTCCGTCCCTCCCACCCCCCACCCCCAGCACTGCCCGGGGCAGGCGCTGCGACCGGCTCGGACACTCCTGGCCTCCGCCCTGGGCAGTTGTGTCTTAGCAACGCTTCGTTGGAGGGTGTTGCGGGGAGCTTCGGAATCCTTAGCGAGAAGCGTGGTGGCTTGTCAACGTGACGGGTTCAAAGTATTGATACCTTCCCCTTCCCCTGCACACGCACACACACACGCGCGAGACGAAGTGGGTGTGGAAGTACGGACTCCTGCGGATTCATTCATTTTCTGCTCAAAAACTCGGGAGGGCGAAAAGCTCGATGCATAGGCCCAAATCAGGTCGAGGTTTGGTGCCAAGTGGACGAGTTAACGTGGATCAAAGATTGGACTTGCGGGTTAGACGGAATGATCTCTCCCGGGATGGTCTTCCAGCTCAAATCCTATATCCCATTGGAAGTGACAAAGAAACATTCCCTTCTCCGAAATCTTTGGCTGCAAAAGCCGAACCCTTTCTCTTTGGGTTCTTAGAGGGGACTGCCACAACTGTTTACAAAAAAGGTCTTTGGAATGGTTATTCAGTTTGTTTGCCAGAGTAGTTATCTTTGAAATGGTTATTTAAATATCTAAAGTGCTGATTGTATCTTAACATTTGCCCCAGCACAGTTTCACATATGTTTGCAGCTCAAATAAATTTGGCATTTCAAGGAGATCTGCAATTAGGTATACTTTCCTTGTCTGAAACTAAGTATACTTGTTAACTGTTTTTAAAGGATAGCCTATATTTGACACGAAGAAAACGTTGAGAATCCTTTCTAGTTTGTTTTACTATTGTCTTTCCCTCTACAAAATAGGTGTTTTCAAGATTACTTACCACTATAAAAATAGAGCAATGAAACCTGTTGAAATGGTTTTGGAAAGGCAGAAGAGGGGTGAGATTAAAAGGGGTGAGATTGATTGGAATACATTGTTAACATGTGAAAAGGTAATGAGATCTCCTGTGTAATGTAAGGTACTTCAAAAAAAATTTTTTTTATTTCTGCTGTAAGCCCCCTCTGATTAATACCACCCACAGAGGCTTGTAAGGTTTTTTGTTTTTGCTTTCTCATCTTCAGCTTTATACTAGATAGAAATGTGATTTAATCAATTCAATCAAGGTCTGTAGAGTTAAAGTCTAAGCAAGACACAGAATATCAAGTTATAAACCAGAATACTAATTTATTAACCCCAAAGATAACCAGCAAAATACCTACATTCGATCATTTGTCAAGGTTTTTCCGTTTGGATGGAGAAGGAGGGGTTGGAAGGAACAAATAGACTCAAACGTTTAAAAAAAAGTGATCACAAACTTGAGGAAAAGAGAAATAGATCTGAAAGATTTGTCTTGTTCTTAAATGGAAAGTATTGTATAGACACGCACATTTACCCTAGCCAACCAGCATTGATCAAGAAAAAGTTAATAATGCTATGAGAGAAGCAGAAATAACAAATTCTCACTTGTGAAATCTTTTTTTCCAATGAATAATGATTTTATTTAAATCTTCAACCAATTAGTTGAAATTTCCTAAAATCTCTTAAGGGGCATGGAATGTATTTCCATACACACATACAATGTACCCCATCAAGCTTACCATCTCCTGTCTTTCTCATTCATCCCTTCCCCACTCACTTTCGAATTCTTTAGGATTTATGAAGAATATACACCAAAACAAAATCTTGGCTGGGAATATGGCTTAGTGGTAGAGTGCTTGCCTACCATGCATGAAGGGTTCAATTCCTCAGTACCACATAAACAGAAAAAGCTAGAAGTGATGCTGAGACTCAAGTGGTAGAGTGCTAGCTTTGAGCTAAAAAACTCAGGGATAGCACCCAGGTCCAGAGTTCAAGCCCCACAACTGACCAAAACAAAAAAAAAAAAAAAAAAAACCAAAACACTTTTTACCCCTGACAAAATTAAGGAATTATTTTAGTTACATAATTTTTCTAAGGGTTTTATTTGGATGATCTTGCCTTCATACCATATCTAGAACGGAACTAGAAACCCTTAAAAAGCAAAGAGTAGTGGGATACTGGGTGTCTCATGCCTGTGACCAGGCCCTGAGTTCAAGCCCCAGAACCAGCAAAAACAAAAAACTTCTGTGGTATAGCTTGTTTTGTTTTGGTCAACGGTGGGAAGAAAATAGATCTGTTAAGAAATTTGCACCAGGTCTGTGGTGGAGCTAGGATTTTAAACCAGATTATCCATCTCCTGAAAGCCCCGTGTTGGACCATCATGCCACAGAACTAGTTTTAGAGATGTAACATGTATGTCCTTTCTAGGTTAAGAAAGATAAGTAAATATCGCCAGTTTGAATATTCATCAACATCAATATAAATGCGTTTGCCAAAAAATAACTATCATACTCTGTCTCATTTTTTAAAAATTTTTTGCCAGTAGTGGGGCTTGAACTCAGGACCTGGGCCCCGTCCCTGAACTCTTTTGCTCAAGGCAGCACTCCACCACTTCTGAGTCACAGTGCCACTTCTGTTTTTTGAGTGGTTAATTGAAGATAAGAGTCTCCAGGGGACTTTTCTGCATGGGCTGGCTTCAAACTCTGATCCTCAGATCTCAGCCTCTTGAGTAGCTAGGATTACAGGTGTAAGCCACAGGTGCCAGATAATGTCCTTTAGCTTTTTTGCTCAAAACTGGAGCTATACCACTTGAGCCTGACCTCTACTTCCACGTTTCTTTTTTTCTGGTTAATTGGAGATAAGAATCTCATAGACTTTTCTGCCCTGGATCTCTGGGCAGAACTGCAGTCCTCAGATCTTAGCCTCCAGAGTAGCTAGGATAACAGGTTTGAGCCACGAACACCAGTTTCCAGTCTCCTGTTTACTTGTACAATGTCTTTCTTTACTCCATTTACCCTCACGACTTCAGATCAGTCAAGTGCACAGATTGTTAAAAAATGCCCATAAGTGCTATAGCAAAGAAAAATGTTTGCCATACTTTGAGTAAACTAGATGACTATATTTGCTGGTAAGTTCTAAAATATAATTGAATGATATTTTTAAAACATGAATGTCCCCCAGGCAAAAATAATAATGACCTGCCTAACAAAACTTGGTGTGAAGAGACAGGTTTCAACAGGCCTATTTGAAACATAAAACCAAATGCTTACTCATTTTTGTTTCCTTTGGGAAAGAAAAACCTAAAAACCATAGAATATTCCTGTGTATTATGGGGTTTTCATAATAAATCACTGATGGTGTATGTGTTTACCTAGAGTTAACTAGATATAAGGGTGCATGTAAGCCATAGTTAGAGTCCCTGGGGAAAGAAGAAACTTGACACTAATAACCAGAGGGAAAACAAAACACCTGAACCAAAATGGAAATATTTAAGCTTGAATTTGGAGATATCTACATATGGAGACAGCTATTATGCCCACTTTTGAAAATGGCAAAAATTGGTTTATGTTTAATCCTAAACAAAAGTGAGCTGATAATTTGTTGAATGAGCATATGTTGTAGCCATAGAAAAATCATATAAACAGTAAAGTTAGTTACAACCCTTTGTTCCCCCACTTAACATATGTGTAACTAAACCTCAGAGAGATTAAATCACACACACACACATACACCATTTCACAGCTTGTAAGGGGAAGAGCTGGGAATTAAAGGCAGTTACGGGGGGTGGGGGGGTGGGGGGAGGGCTGGGCTCAGAAGCCTAGGTGTTTTCCATTATCAACAGGAAGGTATGTTAGAAATCCTAGCATTTCAAGATGTTCCTTCAAGGAGAAGGCAAAGTTGTACATCACTGCTTATTTTCAATAAAAATCCTTTGAAATTCATTTGAAATAAATAAAGAAATAAATAAAAACCACCACATTACACTGTGTTGTCTTCCACAATCTGATAATGAGAAACATTAAGTGGGAAAAAAAAAGAAACAAAAAGTGTATTCTACGATATCTTCATCTCAGAATGTGAGATCATTAGGGGAACAAAAAACCTATGCTAAAGATAATTAAGATCACTTTATTTCACAGTATAGATGAAAAAGCCCATTCTGCATACACAGATGGCCCACACTTTGTGGTTCATGATTTGTGTTTTGTTTCTTGTTGAGGGGTCTTTAGCTTCCCTAAGGAAGGATCCATCTCTGAGCTACTATCTTTAGCTCTGGTCTCTGATTTACCTTTGATGATGTCTCAATGTTATGATGATGCAAAAGGTATCTGCAGGGGCTGGGAATATGGCCTAGTGGCAAGAGTGCTTGCCTCGTATACATGAGGCCCTGGGTTCGATTCCTCAGCACCACATATACAGAAAATGGCCAGAAGTGGCGCTGTGGCTCAAGTGGCAGAGTGCTAGCATTGAGCAAAAAAGAAGCCAGGGACAGTGCTCAGGCCCTGAGTTCACGGCCTAGGACTGGCAAAAAAAAAAAAAGGTATCTGCATTCAGTCGAAATCATACTTGGAAGTTTGAATTTTGATGTTTGCGGGGGCTGTTACTCTGCAATAGGATGCTAGTGGGGCTAGACAGTTTCAGGAATCCATCACACCTGTTTTGCTGAGTGACTGTAAGGGAAAACAACGAGCACCCCTTTTCTTTTCAGTACCAATGCTGGATCTTGCACTTGAGACACACCTCCACTTCTGGCTTTTTGCTGGTTGACTGGAGATAGGAATCATACAGACTTTTCTACTTGGGCTATCTTTGGACCCTGATCACAGATTTTAGCCTTCTGAGTAGCCACGATTACAAGTGTAAGCCACTAGTACCCAAACAGCTCATAAGCACTGCCTTTCTAAACTAGGTTATTGGTATTAAGCATATTTTTTTGACGATGATTTTGAATTACCACAGGTTTACCAGGATGTAACCCCACTGGAAATCAAGGATCATCTGTATATCCCATGCATGCCTTGTCTTAAATTTAGTCGCTCTGCCATTACTTGGTGGTGGTGTGAGTGTGTGCGTGTGTATGTGTGGTGGTACAAGTATTTGATCTCAGCTTACAAGGCTGGGCTTTTTACCCCTTGAGCCACACCTCCAGCCCTGATACTTCTTTTTATACACCCAAGGAAAATGGGCCTCAGAGTTTCAAGTCATCTTTCAATATCACAGGAGATAAAGTATATACTGAGAGAGAATTTTGGGGGCTGTTTATGAAAGAGACGTCTAATTCCATGTTCTTGAGATGTTTCATGTGCTTCAAACAAACAACAGAAAAACCCACAAACAAAAAATTCACCTTATTGTATTTAAGATATTAGTTCACACTATTTAGTAGAAGTACATCCTGGGGAAACATTTTCATTATTCCAGTTTGAACACCTTTTTAATTTTTTTTATATTCATGGCAGCTGGGCTTGGTGGCTTACACCTGCAGTTCTAGCTAATGGGATGCTAAAGGCAAGAAGATAATGGGAATTTAGGATTTTGAGACCTGCCTGAAAAGTATAGGGAAACTCTTGAAAGTCTATCAAGAGCAAGGAGAAGAAGGTGAGGGAGAAAGAGGCACGACAGGGGTGGGGGGCGGGGGGGGAGAGGTGGGAGAGGATTCATACTAGCTAGTTCCTATTTGTTCATCTGTAGGAAGTTTCCCTCAGCCTATAGTGATGTGAAATTAGCTGTGAATCCATGGAAAGATCGTCATTCCATGTTCTCTGCAATGATCATTCTATTTTTTTTTTAACCAGTCCTGAAGCTTGAACTCAAGGCCTAACCACTGTCTCTGAGCCTCTTTTGCTCAAGGCTAGCACTTTCTACTTGAGTCACAGCTTCACTTCCAGGTTTTTCTGTTTATGTGGTACTGAGGAACCAAACCCAGGGCTTCATGCATGCTAGGCAAACACTCTACCACTAAGCCACATTCCCAGTCCTCTGAACTAATTTTTATGAAAAGTATCTGAAAATAACTTATTCATGTGCTCAGTTCAAGAAAGGTGCTACCTTCATGAGGACGTTCTCTGAGGAGACTACAGAATATTTAATGGCTGTTTTTGAAAGAATAGCACAGGGTTTATATGTTGCCTCTTGCATAATCTGTGCTCAGTGTGCCTGGAAGAATTCCTTAAAATTATAAAAGTATTTAATACTAGAATTCAGAATTTTGTGACCACTTTTTATTGCAGAGCCACTGTACAAAGAGGTAATGATTGCTGTACTTTTAGAGATTCCAGAGCAAATTAACACATAAAGACAATGAATTTTACTATCTTATTTTTGTGCCTATGTTGGAGCTTGAACTCAGGCCCTGTGCACTGTCCTTTTAGCTTTTTCACTTAAGGCTGGTGCTCTACCACTTCAAATACTTGAGTTCCACTTCTGTGAAGTTTGTTGTTGTTGTTGTTGTTTTGTTCTTTTCTTTTTTCCTGGTAGTTAATTAGAGATAAGAGTCTCAAGGACTTTTTTGCCTGGGCTGGCCTCAAACTGCAATTCTCACTCACTCAGCCTTCTAAATAGCTAGGATTACAGGCATGAGACCAGCAACCTCTAATTATTTTTGTTTTGGTTTGTTTTGTTTTTTGCCAGTCCTGGGGCTTGAACTCAGGACCCGATCACTGTCCCTAGCTTCTTTGTTTGTTTGTTTTGTTTTTTGCCAGTCCTGGGCCTGGGCCTGAGCACTGTCCCTGGCTTCTTTTTGCTCAAGGTTAGCACTCTACCACTTGGGCCACAGCGCCACTTCCGGCTTTTTCTGTTTATGTGGTACTGAGGAATTGAACCCAGGGCTTCCAGGGCTTCATGTATATGAGGCAAGCACTTTACCACTAGGCCATATTCCCAGCCCAACCTCTAGTTATTTTGAATATCTTCCTGATCCATTGATAAAAAGCTTATTGATTCCATTAAGTAATATAGGAGGCTTAATGCTGCATTAGCAATTTTAGTATGTTTTATCCATTGCTATTTGTTTCTGGTTTTGTTTTTGAGATAGTCTTTCTAAGTAACCTCAGGCTGGCTTTTAGCCTTCAATTTGCCTGCCTCAGCCTTCCAAGTGCTGAGACCCACAAGTATGCACCACCATGCTCAGCATTCTCTTCCTTTTCTGTTTCATGTTCTTGCTTTTTGTATGGTGGTGGATTGAACCCATGGTCACACTTATGCTAACCATAAACATCCATTCTTACCACCGAGTTATACCTCCAGCATCCAATAGTATGTCCATAGCATCTCATATAGCCATACTTGAAAATACAATCCAGAAACAGCACCATATATGTTAATATTCCTGTACTTCTGATGCTTTCATACCTTGGAGAAATCCTTGGTGAGTTCATACTTAAGGGTAAGGGTGGGCATGTTACTTAGTAAGCCAGCAATTACATCCAAGGACATTTTTTTAACTGTATATTTTTTGTCTTCTTTTTTAGTACTGGGGATCAAACCCAGGACATTGTACTTGCTAGGCAAGCGCTTTGTCACTGAGCTACATCCCAGCCCCAAAGACATTTCTTGTAAAGTAAAAAAATAATAATTGGCTGAGACTGTGGTGTAGTGGTAGAGCACTGGCCTGACATATTTGAGTCCCTGGGTTTAATTCCCAGAACTGTAAAAAAATTAATTAGCCATCTTCACAATTAGCACACTTAGCTGGGAATATAGCCTAGTGGCAAGAGTGCTTGCCTCGTATACATGAAGCCTTGGGTTCAATTCCCCAGCACCACATATATAGAAAATGGCCAGAAGGGGGCTGGGGATATGGCCTAGTGGCAAGAGAGCTTGCCTCATATACATGAGGCCCTAGGTTCGATTCCCCAGCACCACATATACAGAAAAAAACGGCCAGAAGTGGCGCTGTGGCTCAAGTGGCAGAGTGCTAGCCTTGAGCAAAAAGAAGCCAGGGACAGTGCTCAGGCCCTGAGTCCAAGGCCCAGGACTGGCCAAAAAAAAAAAAAAAAAAAGGCCAGAAGTGGCGCTGTGGCTCAAGTGGCAGAGTACTAGCCTTGAGCAAAAAAAGAAAAAGAAAAAAAAAAAAAAAAAAGCCAGGTGCTCAGGCCCTGAGTTCAAGCTCCAGAACTGGCAAAAACAAACAAACAAAAAAAATTAGCACACTTTACCTCTATAGAACACTTTACCTCTAATGGTCTGTAAGGACAAAAGTGCAATACATAATAGAAAATCCTAACTAAAGCTGAGTGTGGTAGTGCACACCTGTAGTCCCAGGAGTCTGAGACAGGAAGATCACACCACCCCAGGAGTTCAAGGTCAGCCTGAGTAACACAGGAATAATAATAATAATAATAATAATAGCAAGGAAAGATTGGTAAAGGTTTTCCTTCAGACTCCCCCATCTGAAGTAGTCATTTGCTAGTCATTTTAGTAGTATTTTTAGCATTTCTTTTCTAAATGTTTATCACATTCAATAGTGTTTTGTATATTTAAATTTTGTTTTCTCCTGCTACACTGAGTGCCTCAAAGAAAGAAAATGTATATTATTCACTTAGTCATCCTCCTGTCCTCAACATATTGGTTTTGACTTGCCCCGGAGTTGATACTTACTATTTGCTTCAGTGAGCAAGCAAGCAATAAAGAGCTTCACACAGGGGAGCAACATAATCAGAACTGCTTTTGGAAGAGTACTCTGATTTCATTTTACTATGTTAGGGTTAGGGACCATGATTACTTTGGTCTTTTTTTTGTTGTTGTTGTTGTTGTTTTTGCCAGTCCTGAAGCTTGAACTCAGGGCCTGAGCACTGTCCCTTGCTTCTTTTCGCTCAAGACTGGCACTCTACCACTTGAGCTACAGCGCCACTTCCAGCCTTTTCTGTTTATGTGGTGCTAAAGAATCAAACCTGGTAGGCAAGCACTCTACCACTAAGTCATATTCCGAGCCCACCATAATTACTTTGAAGCAACAGTTTGCAAGAGATGGCTCATACTAGATTGCAAGAGTAAATAGTTAAATTTTCTGGAACTATGGAAGCTAGTTGGTGAAACACTATCATTATTATAAATTAGATTCTATAAAGTTGTAATTAAATAAATGAAATTAAAAACAAAGGTAGTACTCAAAACTCATGACTTCCAAATTAGTTTCTTGAATTTTACTATTACCTGAGATTATGCCCATATGATCTATATGTCTGAGACAAGTGCTAGCAGCTCATACCTATAATCCTAGCTATTCAGGAGGCTGAGCTCAGAGGATCAGGGTTCTGTCCAGTCAGCTCAGACAGGAAAGGTGGTGAGACTCTTATCCCCAATTAACCACCATAAAGCTTGAAGTGGAGTTGTGTGGATCAAATTTTACAGTGTCGGCCTTGAGCAAAAAAGCTAGGAGACAGTGCCCAGACCCTGAGTTCAAGATCTAGGAAATGTGTGCGTGCACGCGCGCACACACACACACACACACACACATAGATATAGATATGGTTGAGATATTAATATGATTTGCTACTGTGCATCTCTTCCCAATGCCACATTCTGTGCTGTAATGCTGGTAGCTCAAAATCAACTGTGATAGACATATTTATACTATGTAAATAGGCAAATGATCCAAATCAAAGCTTTTGCCTCCCCACCCCCTACCCAGGTAATTACCATTATTGGAAGTCAAAATTGACAAAAGGGCAAGGAAAGTTCAGACAAGGTGCCAGGCACTGGTGGTTCATGCTTGTAATCCTAGCTACTCAGGAAGCCAACTGGGCAGGAAAGTCCATGAGACTCTTATTTCCAATTAACTACTCAAACAACAACAACAACAACAACAAACAAACAAAAAAAAACAGAAAGTGGAGCTGTGTCTGAAGTGGTAGAGCTCTAGCCTTGAGCAAAAGAGCTTAGGAACAGCACCCAGGCCCTGAGTCCAAGCCCTGCCACTGACAAAAAAAAAAAGAAGAAGAATTGAGGAATTGTTGTAGATAGTAATAAAAAATAAAGACATGAGAAGAGCAAAAGAGGATTAAAATTATTTGAGATTCCAATATATGAATAATGGGAATTAAAAACAGTAAAAAAAGAAAGAAAGAGGTGAGGATGGAGTTGGGTGGAGGGTATGTAGGCAATGTGAGATATAGTGAGTAATGCAAGGGGAATAAGCAAAGTAATGCAAGCAACTTTCCAGAACTGAGGGTTTCTTTTCTTCTTCTTCTTCTTCTTCTTCTTCTTCTTCTTCTTCTTCTTCTTCTTCTTCTTCTTCTTCTTCTTCGTTTTTTTTTTTTCTTTTTCGCTTGTTTTGTTTTTTGCCAGTCCTAGGGCTTGAACTCAGGGCCTGAACACTGTCCCTGGCTTCTTTTTGCTCAAGGCTAGCACTCTGCCACTTGAGCCACAGTGCCACTCTGGCTTTTTCTATATATGTGGTACTGAGGGATCAAACCCAGGGCTTCATGTATACGAGGTGAACACTTTACCACTAGGCCATATTCCCAGACCTGAAGCCAAGGGTTTCTAAATTGAAAAGGCTTTCTGACTACTACCACAATGAGTGAAAAGGTATACCTCAAGGCCTATTTGCATTTTTAACACATCTATCTGCTCCTCAAAGCTTCCAGGAATAATAACAAATTCACAAAGGTATATGGTTCTGTGCAAAAATTAAGAAGTTATTGTTTATTTTTGGTCTTAGGTTTTTGGGGTGTTTTAAAAATCTTTTTTAAGGGAGGCAAAAGGGGGCAAAGAAATTGAGAGAGGAAGGGTAAACAAATGCAGTCATGGTATTCAATATACATGATATAAAAAATGAACCATGCAACTTGTGGGCAGGGATGGGAGGGAAAACTGGAGGAGAATAAGGACAGATGAGCTTGCCCAATAAGAAATGTATTTCTTACTGATTTATGGAATGGTAACCCCTCTGCACAACATCTTAATAATAATAATCACAGTAAAACTATATTAAAAAATATTTCCTGGGACTGGGCTTAGTGGTAGAATGCTTACCTAGCATTCATGAAGCCCTGGAATCCATTCCTCAGCACCACATACACAGAAAAAGCTGGATGTGGAGCTGTGGCTCAACTGGTAGTGTGCTAGCTTTGAGCAAAGAAACTCCAGAACAATGCCCAGGCCCTGAGTTCAAGCCCCAGGACTGGCACACACACACATAAAAAAAAATTCCTTATTACACCAATAACATCAGAAGCAAGATCATTCATTGCTCTAAGGGAAAGTGAAGTCCTGCTTAAAATTATATACTCCATCCAATTATCACAGTAATCTGGTGAGGAGATCAAATCAAGGTAATTTTAGACAATAAAAATGTTAAAAAATATTTTAAAAATTTTATTACCTTCCTTTATTATTTTTTCAGTGACCTACTGAAGCATGTGCTCTGTCAAAATGAGGGAGAAAAGCAAACATGGAATCCAGACCCCCAGGGACTCCTACAGCAAGGAAAATTCCCTGAATGATGATGCAGGGAAAACCCAGAGCAGCTGTGCAGTTGGCTTAGTGAGTAGGTTAAAATTGGAATGAGAAGGGTATTTCCAAGCAAAGACAAAATAGATGTGTTACCCAGTAACTTTAAATGAATGGAGATTTATAGTTCTGGCAGAGCATCTCGTGGTGGTGGCAGGGTAGTGGGTATTTTGATGGGTAATGACATTCATAACAAGTTCATAGAAAGCTTAACAAACCAAAATTTGAGACAATAATTAACTCCATGGAAAAGAAAAGGAAAAGTCTGATAAGAGAGGAAATACAACCACGGATACGTGACGCAGATGCCCTGTGAAAAGTGTGTTCAAACACATCAGAATGGAAATTACCAATGGATTTTACCCCATAGCTGTTGGTAGTCTACAGTTGGGAGTAGAAGGGGGAGGATGGACGCCTCTGGTGGATAAGATGCAGGGGTGCGACCCTCACCCAAGGAGAGGCCTTGGCAAGGCCTTGCGTGTTGGCGAAAGCCTGGAGCCCCATTGCCGGCCACCTAAGCCTGCGGCCCGGGGAATCTGCGGCCAGGCACGTCTCCACCTAGCTCAGGGAAGGAGGCTGACCAACTGGGCCAGCGCTGGGATTCCGAGTTGCAGCTGGAGGCCGGGGCAGGAGACGAGGCCCGCGGGCGTGCAAGCGTGCAGGGAAGGTTCAGGATCGCAGCGGCGCGGGGAGCCCAGAGCCTACTTCCACCTCCGCAGCCGAGGACACGCCTGCTGTTCCTGGCCACGATCGGAACTCGGATTCCAGGTCTTCAACTCCAGCCAGCCCTCCGCTCATACCCTGCCACCCCCAACCCCAACCCCGACCCTCGATCTCTCGCCTGATCCCTGATCACTGCCCCAGCTCTCAGGCCCGATTGCTGCCCAGAACCCTCGAAGGGGGACTGGGCCAGGCCACTGAGCCTCGAGGCGCAGGCAGGACGCGGCCGCCGAACCCGGTGGGGGGGGGGGAGGGGGTGTCCAGGCCGTGTGCAGATCAGAGACTAGAAAAGGCTCATTCTACCTCTAACAGGAAGGGACCCCACCGAGCTTTCTACCTGGGCAGGGAGGATCACCGGGGGTGATGTGGAAAGGGGCAGAGCAGGGCTGGCTCATAGGAGAGTGCCAGGTGGGTTCCATGAAGGTCAAGTCCACGCCACACCCCGGTTATTCCTCGGAGCCAGTAGAGTCAGGGCGGGAAAACCCGTAGAAAGGAGCTTCAGAGTTGCCCTGCAAAGTTACCCTTGCTGAGAGGGGAGGGGTGGAGGTCCGTTCCCCACCCCCTCACTCGTAAACTCGTTCTTTATGGGCTTGCAGTACTCAGGCTTTCAAAACGAGTGAAACAACAAAGGTTTTCTAAAGGACCCCTGGTTGGTGACCTCGGTACCCCAAAACCTAAATCTTCCAGAGAACTAACTCCCCACTTCCCCTGAAAACGGTGTGATCTTGGCTAAGTCGCTTCATTTTATTTTATTTTTAGTTTGCTGTTACTTTAGGTGCAGTTACAGCTGCACAGTTGCAGACTGCTCTGACCGAGCCTGAGATGGGTACAATGAACCCTCTGAATGAAGTTATTTTAAGTGAATAAAGGAGTGTGTAAGCCAAAAGCGGCCTCTTTTCCACAATACCTGCGTGCTGAAGGGATGGAGCGGGTGCGATCCTATTTGAATGTGGGTTTTTGAGCTGATCGCGGTAAAGGAGAGAGTTATAATAGAGTCGCTGGCGTGAATCCCTTGCGGTCTTTTTAAATGCTAATTTGTACCTGGACAGCTCCCAGGTTATGGAGGCTTCCTTCGGGTGAGGTGGAGGACAAAAAGGGATGGAATTTTCCAAAGAGGCAGAAAATGCTGCATTTACTATGAGTATCTTATTTCGTCTTACAAAAAAGCATTCCTCGCAGGAAAAATGAATCGCACAAGTCCCTTTAGGCAGGAACTTCTCTGATGTTTCAGCATTACCTTGTTTCACAGAGAAGCTGAGGTAACTTACTGTGGGGTGTCAACCCGCTCAGGTAAAGCCAAGTTGCACATGAACATTCTAACACCCTGAAAAGATGATGGAGTTGGGATTTGAAATGGAGAATTGGTCTTTAGCCCCACCCCCACCTTTTAATGTTTTGGGGTTTTTTTTGTCTTTTGTCTTTAGTAGGACAACTTACTTAAGTAAAATTGCAAAGGCAGATGCTGGTGTCTCATTTCTGTAATCCTAGTTTCTCAGGTGGCTGAGATCCCAGGACCAGCACACACACACACACACACACACACACACACACACACACACACATTCTCTCTCTCTCTCTCTAGGATACTAAATTCAATTATTACATATTATAGACTCAATTCGGAGAGCTTCTGCATATCTAGTCTCTTCTACTGATCAGAAATGAGTGAAAACATCAGTTATAAAAATCTAAATGTTAGGGCTGGGGATATGGCCTAGTGGCAAGAGTGCCCTGGGTTCGGTTCCCCAGCACCACATATACAGAAAATGGCCAGAAGTGGCGCTGTGGCTCAAGTGGCAGAGTGTTAGCCTTGAGCAAGAAGAAGCCAGGGACAGTGCTCAGGCCCTGAGTCCAAGCCCCAGGACTGGCCCCCCCCCCAAAAAAAAAAATCTAAATTGAGGTGCCAGACTTTGAAGTCAGGCCCCACCACGTGAACCCCATTTTAGAATCGAACCCTGAGCCAATCAGATTTGTACCTGTGTTCTAATCTTGCTTGCACAGCTGATTGTTGTAACCTTGTTCTTTGCCTTTATAAGCCCTGTGTAATCATAGCTCGAGGCTTCCTCCTAACCTCTGCTGTGTCGGTGGGTAGGACGAGGCCTGAGTTGGCAGCTCGTTAAATAAAGCCTTGCCTTGCTTTTGCATTTCGGAGTGTCTAAATCTCGGTGGTCTTCTTGGGGGTGGTCTTGCGACTTGGCACAACAAAATGTTATATGTTTCTTTGGTGAGAAACTGGACATATTTCATAAGTTTTTCTATACAAATGCTTGCAACAATTCTTGCAATGAATCTTAAACTACATGCCATTTTAAGGCTTTCATATAAAAATGAAACCAGTAATTCTGAGATCTGTTGAATAACTGGGCTTAAACTCAGGGCCTTACACTCTCACTTGGCTTTTTCTATTTATGGCCGCATTCTTCTACTTGAACCACAATTTCATTTCCAGCGTTTGCTAATTAATTGGAGATAAGTGCTTCACCTATTTGTCTGCTTAGGCTAGCTTCCAACTATGATTCTTAGATCTCATCCTCCTAAGTAGATGGAATTACAGGCATGAGCCACTTGTAACCAGTAATATGTTTGTTTTGTTGTTTTCTGGCAGTACTGCAGCTTGAATTTAGGACTTGGGACTTGAATTATCTCTTAGCTTTTTCACTCAATGCTAGCATTCTACTGCCTGAGCCACATCTCCACTTTCAACTTTTTGGTGGCTAATTAGAGATAAGAATGTCGTGGGCCTGGGAATATGGCCTAGTGGCAAGAGTGCCTGCCTTATATACATGAGGCCCTGGGTTCGATTCCCCAGCACCACATATACAGAAAATGGCCAGAAGTGGCGCTGTGGCTCAAGTGGCAGAGTGCTGGCCTTGAGCAAAAAGAAGCCAGGGACACAGTGTTCAGGCCCAGAGTCCAAGCCCCAGGACTGGCCAAAAAAAAAAAAAAAAAAAAAAAGAATGTCATGGGGCTGGGAATATGGCCTAGTGGCAAGAGTGCTTGCCTCCTATACATGAAGCCCTGGGTTCGATTCCTCAGCACCACATATACAGAAAATGGCCAGAAGTGGCGCTGTGGCTCAAGTAGCAGATGGATTTATTGGGGAAGTAAAAAGTATACTGACTGGCCAGGGTCATGGCCCAGACTCGGGAGCTGGGACTGCGCCCCGGCCACGCTCAGGGTCAGGTTATAAAGGCAAACACCACATGGTCAGGCCTGCCACATGCAGGTGGCCAATGAGGTTACAACACAAGCATGCCAGGTCACACACAGATGGCCAATGGAGTTATAATTTCCTCATAGCAACTGTTTGAACCAACCTGTCATGTTAGACTTGGCGCATGGATTTGGCGGGGCTCACATGATGCAGGCAGATGCGCCTACTAATGGGAGGGCACAGGTTTAACCTTGAATGTTCTACTACTCAGGGGGTCAAGCAGTTTACACAATCTTATCACAGCAAAGGGGAACTTCCCTGGATAGGGCGGAGGAGATCTTAGCGAAGATGGAGTCAGCTTCTGCTCTCTTTAATCTGAGATGGAACCAATCTGACACCCTTGAATAGCCAAAGATGGCGCTGGCCAGATCTGACCTCCATATTACATTCATGAGGCTGAAATCTGAGGATCAAGGTTCAAATCCCACCTGGGAAGAATAACTCTGTGTGACTCTTATCTCCAATTAATCAGTAAAAAAAACTGTAAGTGAAGCTGTGGCTCAAGTGGGAGAGCACTAGCCTTGAACAAGAATGCTCAGGGAGGGGCTGGGGAATATGGCCTAGTGGCAAGAGTGCTTGCCTCATGTACATGAAGCCCTGGGTTTGATTCCTCAACACCACATATATAGAAAAAGCTGGAAGTGGTGCTGTGGCTCAAATGGTAGAGTGCTAACCTTGAGCAAAAAGAAGCCAGGGACAGTGCTCAGGCCCTGAGTTCAAGCCCCAGGACTGGCAAAAAACAAAACAAGCAAAAAAAAAAAAAAGAATGCTCAGGGACTCAGGGACAGCACAGAGACCCTGAATTCAAGCCCCAGTAAACACACACACACACACACACACACACACACACAGAAACTAAACAAGAACACGAGGCCTATATTTCAAGCCGTACTATTGGCATAAAAAATAAAATAAAGGGGCTGGGAATATGGCCTAGTGGCAAGAGTGCTTGCCTCATATACATGAAGCCCTAGGTTTGATTCTTCAGCACCACATATATAGAAAACGGCCAGAAGTAGTGCTGTGGCTCAAGTGGCAGAGTGCTAGCCTTGAGCAAAAAGAAGTCAGTGCTCAGGTCCAGAGTCCAAGGCCCAGGACTGGCAAAAATAAATAAATAAATAAATAAATAAATAAATAAATAAATAAATAGAAATAAAATAAGACTAGCATGGACAATTTAATGAGAAGGGCTCTGTCTCAAAACCAAGACAACAGAACCCAAGCAAGCATCTTTGCCTGGTGCCAGCAGCTCCCTCCTGCAATCCCAGCTATTCAGGAAGCTGAGATCTGAGGATCAAGGTTCAAAGCCTGCCCAGACAGGAAAGTTCCTGAGAGTCTCATCTCCAATTAACCACCAAAACAAAGCAGAAGTAGAGCTGTGGCCAAAGTAGTAGAGCCCTAGCCTTGAGGGGAAAAAAAAGCTCAAGGACAGTACCCTGGTCCCAGAATTCAAGCTTCAGAACGACACAGAACAAAACAACCCACATTTGCTTTGTCAACTCTTTATCTCTAACTCATGGAATCTTCATAATGCAATTTTCCTACTTTTTGTTTGTTTTGTTTTTGGCCAGTCCTGAGGGCTTGGAACTCAGGGCCTGAGCACTGTCCCTGGCTTCTTTTTGCTCAAGGCTAACACTCTACCACTTGAGCCACTTCTGGCTTTTTCTGTGTATGTGGTGCTGAGGAATTGAACCCAGGCCTTCATGCATGCTAGGCAAGTACTCTACTGCTAAGTGACAGTCTCAGCCCGTTTTTGTTTGTTTGCTTTCTTGCAGTACAGGAGATTGAACTCAGGATTTCACATATGCTAGGCAAGAAATCTACCCCTGAATTGCATTCCAGTTCTTTCTTCTGCTTTTTAATATAGAGTCTAAATAGGATGATTCAATTAATTTTAACTTTCCATGACAGGTTATATTACAGGTTTTTGGTCAGCCATGCATCGTTGCCCTTGAGTGAAGACCTTACTTGTAGTCTGACCACTAGTGGCAGACTGCCCGGGGCTAAGTGGAAAGAAAGAAAAGTAGCTTCCTTTGGGAAGGATTTTGTGTGTATAATGCACTGAGAGTGACCCTTTAACAGGAGATGTACAGGATGTAGGATCTTTTTATTTATTTTTTGTGCTGGACCTGGGGCTTGAACCCGGGGCATGGATGCTGTCCCTGAGCTTTTTCATTCAAGGCTAGCACTCTGCTACCTGAGCCATGTAACGTTTGCCAAAAGGAGACTGCCATGTGTGGGTCAGGAAGAGAAGAGTTTATTGGAGGGAAAATAAACTGCCTGCCCAGCAAAGGAAGGCAGTTTGCAGAGCAAGCCAGGGTAAGGAGAAGGAGAGAGATTATATAGGGAGGGGGAGGAAGAAGTGGGGCCACAGTTGATGAGGAGATGACCTCAGAAGATGAGGAAATGACCTCAGAGCCTAGGGGACTTCCCACTGCCCCCCACCCCCCAGCCTGGCTGCCTGGGTTACAGGTGGTGGGTGGGGACTTCTAGGGTATACGGGAAGAGAACAAAGGAGAGAACAAAGGGAAGAGAGCATTCCTCCCAGATGGACCTAATAAGCCACAGCTCCACTTCCAGCTTTTTTTGATGGTTAATTGGAGATAACAGTCTCTCAGACTTTCCTGCCTGGGCTGGCTTTGAACTGTGATCTTCAGAGCTCAGCCTCCTGACTGGCTAGGATTACAGGCCTGAGCCACCAGTGACCAGTTTTGTTGTAGTAGTTGTTGTTATTATTTTGCCAGTTCTGGGGTTTGGACAGCACCACTTCTGGCCTTTTCTATATATGTGGTGCTGAGGAATCGAACCCAGGGCTTTATGTATACGAGACAAGCACTCTTGCCACTAGGCCATATTCCCATTCCTGTTATTATTATTTTTAATGAACCAAGTATGAGCAGTAAAGAGTGGAGCAAGAGACATTGCAGACGTAGAGTAGTGTATGCTGAGAGAGCATGGCACATCTAGGAGACTATAAAAGAGCTGACATTTTTGGAATAGTCATGACATTTTGGAATAGAATAGTTACACACACACACACACACACACACACACACACACACACACACACACCATACCTCTGCTTCAACAGTTCAGGACTGAGCATGTGGCTCAAAGGCTAATCAGTCCAGGTCTAATTAATTGGAAGGCAGAAGGAGATAGAGGCCAAAGAATGTTCCTTGTCACTTATGATCGTGAATGGGAACAGATGTGAGAATTCAGTTTAGCAAAATGGATACTGCCTCCCAAATTCCTTTCAACAGTAAACATCAAATGTGATATCCATGAAGTATTTTGCTCAAAAGAGATCTGAAAGTTACATAAGCTCGAACTGAATTTCTATCAGAACTTGGGCAAACTGTAAAAAAGCAATTGTAGCTAATCAGCTATGGCTTTAATGGAATGTATTCACACAGGCATTGGCCAGGTCACATCCTAGAAGGTAATCATTTTAGAATGTTTTTTTTTTGGAGATGTCAGGTTGTTTCAATAGTAGATTTTAAAAAACCCAAGCAACCATATTGTTGTCTTATTGGGTTCCTTCCTTCCTCTCTTTTTCTTTCTCCTTTACTATCCTCCTTCTCTCTCTTCTTCTTCCCTTTCTTTTTCTTTTTTTTTTCTTTTGGCCAGTCCTGGGCCTTGAACTCAGGGCCTGAGCACTGTCCCTGGCTTCTTTTTGCTCAAGGCTATCACTCTACCACTTGAGCCATAGGGCCACTTCTGGCTTTTTTCTATATATGTGGTGCTGAGGAATCGAACACAGGGCATCATGCATGCTAGGCAAGGACTCTATGACTAGGCCACATTCCCAGCTCCTTCTTCCTTCCATTTCTTTTTCTCTTCTTTTTTCCTTTTTCTTCTTTTCTCTTTCTTTCATTTTTCCTACTTTCTTGGTTTTTTCCCTTCCTTAACTTTTTTCTTTTTAGTTTACAAAAAATGGTAACTTAACGCATAAGAAATGATATAGCATTGTCTTTCATTCTTTAAAAGAAACCTTTTCCCAGGCTGGGAATATGGCCTAGTAGCAAAGTGCTCGCCTTGTATGTATGAAACCCTGGGTTCGATTCTTCAGCACCACATATATAGAAAAGGCCAGAAACGGCGCTGTGGCTCAAGTGGTAGAGTGCTAGTAGCCTTGAGCAAAAAGAAGGCAGGGATAGTGCTCAGGCCCTGGGTTTAAACCCCAAGACTGGCAAAAAATAAAATAAAATAAAATGAAAAATGGGCTGGGAATATAGCCTAGTGGTAAAGTGCTTGCCTCATATACATGAAGCGCTGGGTTTGATTCCTCAGCACCATATATATAGAAAAAGCCGGAAGTGGTGCTGTGGCTCAAGAGGTAGAGTGCTAGCCTTGAGCAAAAAGAAACCAGGGACAGTGCTCAGGCCCTGAGTGCAAGCCCCAGGGCTGGCAAAAGAAAAAATAAAAAGAAACCTTTTCCATTTATGTGTGTTTTAAACTCAAAGAACTTTAAAACATGAAGATTCCATTCTGGGCAAACACTTTGAAAAACAGCTCCTATTAGCCCCTGCCATCCTGTATTCCTGCACTTGAAGACCATATCGTTATTTCCATTATATGTCTCCTCATTTTCAGGCCTTATTAACTCAGCTATAAAAACTCGCTGCAGTTGAAATTTGGCAAGCTGACAAGGCTATGTGCCAGAAGTGATTTACTATCCACTGCATTTTGTAAAAGTAAAAAAAAAAAAAAGCTATAAATAATAGCAAAAGCAGTGAATTACCGGTTCCAAATATTTCAATGTGCATAATGTGTGTCACCTCAAACTTTTCAGCTTTTGTGGTTGGCAGTATGAGATGACATGAAAGGTTTGAAAGGTACCGATACTTTGCATTCCCAGGGAAGGGCCGGCTCTGATCTTTTTAGGGATCAAAGGCCCCTCTGTGTCTATCATTGGTGGCCGACTTTGAAGTCTACCAGGGCTCTGTGTGTGGGAGAAGGTACCAGGGAACTTCCAATAAGGGGTACAGTGGGGGAGGGGAATCCAGGTGCTGAGTCTCTCATTATCTCCGAAATTAGGTGCTTCTATTGATCGAATAATAATACCAAAAAACAAGTCTATCATTTCTTTCTTTGCTGTTTTTAAACCACTGAGCTCACTATGAACTTGATCTTTAAATGTGACTTAATCTTTAAATGTGTAAGTTGCCAGGAAAAGTTCAAGTTGACTTTGAAGTTTATGGTCAAGTTTTTGGAAGGCAGGAATATTAGTTTTAGCTTGATGTGCAAACATCTGTTTAGTGTTCATCTGGCAAAGTCTTTCAAGGTTGTCATTGCTCCTTCTCTGAGAGCTTGCTTCATTGTTGTGGAGAGAAGAATGTTTTTCCAAGGTCATGATACATCTTTCTGGGATCAATCTTACTTGACAATGTGAGGGGAAAATTATACTCCAAGAATTGTAGGCTAGATTGCAAAATTTGGCAAAGTTCATTTAGAGAAGGAAATGCCTCCTTTTGTCTCAATATTTCTGACCCTACCACAGTCATCAAAATGATATTGAAGCTGTTGATAAAAATGAAATCAAGGGGCTGGGAATGTGGCTTCATGGTAGAGTGCTTGCCTAGCATGCATGAAGCCCTGGGTTCAATTTCTCAGTACCACATAAGCAGAAAAAGCCAGAAGTGGCGTTGGGGCTCAAGCCCCAGGACACACACACACAAAATATCAAGAGAATGTAGCTGGGTGCAGGTGGCGTGAGCCACCTGTAATCCTTTAATCCTAGCTACTCAGGAGGCTGAGATGTGAGGATCTTGTTTTAAAGCCAGTCTGGGTGAGACACTTCAATTAGCTATAAAAAGCTGGAAGTGGAACTGTGGCCGAAATGGTAGAGCACTAGCCTTGAGCAAAAAACTTCAGGGACAGTACCCAGGCCCATAGTTCAAGCCCCAAGAGCAGAACAACAACAACAACAAAAAAAAAACAAAAAACAAAAACAAATAACTAAACAACAAAAACAAAAAAGATGGGGAATCTAGTCATTAATTTTTTTCTTTTTACTTAAAGAATTACTTCACTGAGTAAACAAATTTTTAGTGTTTCCCTCAGGGAGTAGACTTCTACATATTTACAACAACTTTTTTCTTTTTTTGCCAGTCCTGGGCCTTGGACTCAGGGCCTGAGCACTGTCCCTGGCTTCTTTTTGCTCAAGGCTAGCACTTTGCCACTTGAGTCACAGTGCCACTTCTGGCTATTTTCTGTATATGTGGTGTTAGGGAATCGAACCCAGGGCTTCATGTATACGAGGCAAGTGCTCTTGCCACTAGGCTATATCCCCAGCCCTACAACAACTTTTTTTTTTTTTTTTTTTTTTTTGGGCCAGTCCTGGGCCTTGGACTCAGTACCCGAGCATTGTCCCTGGCTTCTTTTTGCTCAAGGCTAACACTCTATCATTTGAGCCACAGCGCCACTTCTGGCTTTTTTTTTTTTTCCTATGTATGTGGTGCAGAGGAATCGAACCCAGGGCTTCATGTATATGAGGTGAGCACTTTACCTCTAGGCCACATTCCCAGCCCCATAAATGTATTTTTTCTTCTTTTAGTGCCAGGACTGGAGGTTGGACTCAGAGCCTTGCACTCTTCCTTGGCTTTGATTTAAGATGGTGATCTTACTACTTGAGCCACAGCTTCACTTCCAGCTTTTTGCTGGGTAATAGGAAATAACAATCTCATGGTCTTTTCTGCCCAGTGTGGCTCAGAACCATGGTTCTCATATCTCAGCCTCCCAAGTAGCTAGGATTACAGTGCGTGGCTCATAAATGCCTTTGAACAAAGTGTATAGATTGTAGTGGGGCACATAGAGGGTTCTAGTGCTAAGTATGATGAAATTAGGTATGAAAAAAAGAGGCTTTATCATTTCCTTTATAATTCTTAGGAAAAGATACACATAAATGCTAAATTTCAAAAGAAGCGAGAGGAAGAGATTTACATTATTTAAAAAATAAAGAGTTTACCTGTTGAAGTGTCTATCCATTTTACCTTGAAAGATTACAGTCTGGGGGCTGGGGATATGGCCTAGTGGCAAGAGTGCTTGCCTCGTATACTTGAAGCCCTGGGTTCGATTCCCCAGCACCACATATACAGAAAATGGCCAGAAGTGGCGCTGTGACTCAAGTGGCAGAGTGCTAGCCTTGAGCAAAGAGAAGCCAGGGACAGTGCTCAGGCCCTGAGTCCAAGGCCCAGGACTGGCAAAAAATAAAAAAAGATTACAGACTGTCAGAGCTTGCTGACTTGCTGGGACCTAAAGACTGTTTGCAACTATTCCTTTATTGAATGTTCATTTTATGCTAGGCATTACTCTCAACTCTGCAGTAAAATAACAGGAAAAAAATTTCCATCCTTACTGTCTAGTGTCACCCTCTCTCCTACAGGTCCCAGAGACTATTATCGTAAAGAAATTACATCTTTGTTTATTGTAAAGAAATTCCATCTTTGTTTTGCATTTCTCTTTCACTTCCTTCATGTCTTGTAGCTGAGAAAATGAGATGAGAAAGCCCAAGCCAGCCTTCCTCCGAGTTTTGAGACCAGTGGGGCAAAATGTGAAAGGAAGACGGGAAGGAAAGAATGGAATTCTGTTCATTACTAAGTCTATTCCCCACTCATAAATCACACAGATGACTAAGGTGCTAATGTGAATGTTGAAATAAACAGGTCCAGCAAGATCTCCTGCTTTGACTTACTTTATTATCTTCCAGAACCACATCATTATTATTTTTAGGGTTGGAAACTATACCAGCAGTACCTACCCTTTACATGTCAGTTTTCTTAGAAATGCTTGGGTAGAAGTGTGAAAAAGGTTTATCCATATCTTGTAGATTATTTTACAAACTCTCCAATACTCATTATCCAAATCTCCCCTTGTGAAAGAGACTATAGGGTCTGATATATCTGCTCAGGACTATGTGTTTAAATGCTCTTGTCCACATAGCCAGAATAATTATTTAAATATAAAATTTTTCACCGTTTTAAAGTTAACCACCCATTCAGAGAGTAACTAGTTGGCTGCTGAACATCTTGTGTTTTGACACTGGTTTACAGAATGTCTTTTTATTTTATTTTATTTTTTCTATTGGCCAGTCCCGGGCCTTGGACTCAGGGCCTGAGCACTGGTCCCTGGCTTCTTTTTGCTCAAGGATAGCACTCTGCCACTTGAGCCACAGCGCCCCTCTGGCCGTCTTCTGTATATGTGGTGCTGGGGAATCGAACCTAGGGCTTCATGTATGGGAGGCAAGCTCTCTTGCCACTAGGCCATATCCCCAGCCCTGGTTTACAGAATTTCAAGATGTGAAATGATCACGTTCCGTAATAAAGAAAGATATTCTCTATCAGCTTTGAAATACTTTCAGGTTCTCAGTGTAGGCAAATGAAGACGTGTTCTGAGCGCACAATAAAAATAGACCATATCCAGTACAAAATGCACTTGATGGGCTGGGGATATAGCCTAGTGGCAAGAGTGCCTGCCTCGGATACACAAGGTCCTAGGTTCGATTCCCCAGCACCACATATACAGAAAACGGCCAGAAGCGGCGCTGTGGCTCAAGTGGCAGAGTGCTAGCCTTGAGCGGGAAGAAGCCAGGGACAGTGCTCAGGCCCTGAGTTCACAGCCTAGGACTGGCAAAAAAAAAAAAAAGGTATCTGCATTCAGTCGAAATCATACTTGGCCAAAAAAAAACAAAAACAAAAACAAAAACAACAAAATGCACTTGATGCCTTTTTCAGATAACCGATTGAAATCCGGAGGCGCTCCTCCCCTACCCCTTCCTCACCCCTGCCCAATCCCAGTGGTCCGGCGCCACGCCCTCTTTTAGCTCCGCCTTCTATTCCCTCCCCTCCCGGAGGGTGGAGCGTCATCGTTGCAATCCCACAGTCAGCCACAGGGAGGCGGCAGCGTTCTCCACCGGTCTTCCTCGACTGCGGAAGCGGAAAAGGCGGGACCTCGGTAGCACGCGACGTCCGTCCGTGTGAGCGCGAAGGCTGGGTGTCCCGCCTGGAAGGTGGGCCGCGCCGGCCGCGTGTCGGTGGTAGTGGCGGAGGTTCCCCGGCGGGTTATAGAGCTCCGACCTCATGGCGGAGATAATCCAGGAACGCATAGAAGACCGTATCCCCGAATTGGAACAGCTGGAGCGCATTGGACTTTTCAGCGCTAAGGAAATTAAGTGAGAGGGGCCGGGGGAGCGGGAGAACCGGGGCGGGCTGAGGGGAGGTCGCGGGGCTGTGCTTGCGGGCGGGGCGGCGGGAGCACCTGGCGGGGGGGGGGGGTGAGGAGAGTGACTGCCGGAGTGAAATGGGCATCCACCTCCCGGAGACCCGTCCGTCCCAGGCCTTGCTCCCTTGCACGGAGCAGGCGCGTGGGGTCCTGGTCAACCCGGGGGGCCCGGGCCCCGCGGGAGCGAGGGCGCGGCGACGGCGGCGTGGGGAGTGCGGAAGAAGGCACGGTTTGGGTTTGGAGAGCAGGGCCGTGGAGATGCGGGGCCGAGTGCCGCCGCCGCCGCCCTGCGGCTGCGGGCCACTCTTCTTCCGCTCGCCCGGGAGCACCGCGTAATTCTTTTTCCAGTGCCACCCGCAGCCTACACACTGCTGCGCCTGGCGTTCAGTCATTTGTTGCGGGTAATTTTTTACGATTCTTTTGGTGATATTGGGGATCGAATCGCGCGTGGGCCTTCTGCTCCCTAGCAAGGCGCTCTACCACTTGATCCACGCCCCCAGCTCTGATTTTAATATCTTCGTGTGTGTATGTGTGTGTGTGTGTGTGTGTGAGAGAGAGAGAGAAACTTCAGTTTACATGACTGGATGCAATAATGTGGCAATGGGAACATCAAATATTTGTGAATGAAGCACAGTATAACGGTGGGACTCTTAGAAAGTGTCTGGGAATATGGCCTAGTGGCAAGAGTGCTTGTCTCGTACACATGAAGCCCTGGGTTCGATTCCTTCGCACCATATGTGTAGAAAAGCCCAGAGGTGGCGCTGTGGCTCAAGTGGCAGAGTGCTAGCCTTGAGCAAAAAGAAGCCAGGGACAGTGCTCAGGCCCTGAGTCCAAGCCCCAGGACTGCCCCCTCACCCCCCCAAAAAAGTGCACCATAAATGTTACCATTACTAAATATGATTGTCTGGAATATCTTGGGTCAAATTAATATTATTGTTATTATTTTCCTTTGTGTTGGTCCTGGGGCTTGAACTCAGGACCTGGGTGCTGTCCCTGAGCTTCATTTTGGTTAAGGCTTGTCCTCTACCATTTGGGCCACAGCGCTACTTCCTGCGCCTGTGGTGGCACTGAACTAGGCTCCTCAGATCTCAGCCCCCTAAGTAGAGAGGATTACAGGCATGAGCCACTGGCATCAAGCTTTCTTGTATTACATTCTAATGTACATTTTATGCATTTACTCTTTAACTAAAGATGGGTAAGTCCTTTGTAGTAATGAGCCTTTTTAGGTAGGGAGTATGTTTTCTTTTTTTAATTAGGCACCAGTGGCTCACAGCTGTAAATCCTTCCCAGGAGGCTGAGGTCTGAGGATAGCTGGTGAAAGCCAGCCTGGGCTGTAAAGTCAGATTCTTATCTCCAATTAACTGCCAAAAAATTGGAGTGGAACTGTGGCTCAAGTGGTAGAGTGCTAACCACAAAAACAGTGGGGAGTTGGAGATGTAGCTCAATAGCTTGTCCAGGATGGGCAAGGCCCTAGGTTTGATCCCAGAGAATGTAGAAAACAAAACAAGACAAACTCCTATGTGATCTGTATTTGGAAGAAAATACATCTTTATTCAAATTACATACAAATTGTTATGTACAAATAATGTAAAGCATATACATTATGCTTTATACTGGCGGCAGTTTAAGTGATCCTGGCAATTAAGGTGATTTTCCTGAAAGTTCAAAATAAATTGATGCTCTTGAGAGCACAGAAGTAATCATGTAAGAGAATGCTTGTCTCACTATGACAAGATCAATGTGGTTGGGAATTAGGTTTTAGTAAATACATGTTTTAAGTGTATGAAAAACTTAAAATACCCAACATAAATATAATAAAAATATAATTACAAAACTCCAACAAGGGGCTGGGGATATGGCCTAGTGGCAAGAGTGATTGCCTTGTATACATGACACCCTAGGTTCAATTCCCCAGCACCACATATACAGAAAATGGCCAGAAGTGGCGCTGTGGCTCAAGTGGCAGAGTGCTAGCCTTGAGCAAAAAGAAGCCAGGGACAGTGCTCACTCAGGCCCTGAGTCCAGGCCCCAGGACTGGCAAAAAAACTCCAACAAATGGACAGACAAAACCTAGCCAGGTATGGAGATTCATACCTATAATCCTATCTACTTGGGCAGTGGAGCTTGGGCAAAAACATTTTTTTTTTGTGCCAATCCTGGGGCTTGAACTCAGGGCCTGGGCACTATCCCTGAGCTTTTTTTACTGAAGACTAGCACTTTATCACTTGAGCCACAGTGCCACTTCTAACTTTTTCTATTTATGTGGTAGTGAGGAATCAAACCCAGGGCTTCATGCATGCTAGGCAGGCACTCTACCACTAAGCCACATTCTTAGCCCTGGGCAAAAAAGTTTTATTGGTTCTTAGCCAGTAGAAGTTGGGTGCTGTGACACATACCTGTCATCCTAGCTACCCAGAAAGCCTAAAAGGATGGTTGTGGCTCAGTCTGGCCTAGGCAAAAATGTGAGATCTATTCATAAAATAGAGCAGAAAAGGCTGAGGGCACAGTTAAAGTGGTAGAGTTCCTGCCTAGGAAGCACAAGGTCCTAAGTTCAAACCCTGTGCTACCAAAGGAAAATCCATAAAACAAAAATCTTAAGCCTAAGTTTAACTTTTGCTATTTCAAATGTAGCTTGGGCCAGGTGCCAATGCCTGTAATCCTAGCTACTCAGGAGGCTGCAATCTGAGGATTGAGGTTCAAAGCCAACCCAGGCAGGAAAGTCCATTAGAATTTATCTCCAAATTAACTATTAAAAAGCTGGAAATGCTGCTGTGGCTCAAAGTGGTAGAGTACTAACATTGAGCACAAAAGCTAAGGGACAGTGCTCTCAGGCCTTGCTGAGTTCAAGCCGGCTTCCAGGACCAGCATCAAAATAAATAAATAAAAATTATATCTTATTTCCATTTATTCTTTCATTCATTCTTTTGTTCATGGCAGTACTAGAGTTTGAAACTCAGGATCTTCTGTCTGCTAGGCAAGCATGCTGCCATTTGCTGTACCTCTGGTCCAATTTTTTTTTGGTTCATTGGGACAGGGTTTTGCCACGTAGCCAGGATGGTCTCCAATTTGCTATCTTCCTACAGGCTGGAATTACAGATGTGTGCCACCACTCACAACTCATTAAGTGTTGAAATTTAAGCTGGCCGTAGTGACACACGCCAGTAATCAACAAGGAAGATGAGGCAGGAGGATCACAAGTTCGAGACCAGCCTGGGCTACACCTGGGCTGGGATGTAGCTCAGTGCAAAGCACTTGACTAGCAAGTGCAATGTCATGGGTTTGATCCCCAGTACAAAAAAAAGAAAAAAGAAAGAAATATAAGTGATTTTTCTCCTCAGGGCCATCATTAAGAAGGCTTCTGATCTAGAATACAAAATACAGAGAAGAGCCCTTTTCAAAGAAGACTTTATCAATTATGTCCAAGTAAGTGAATTATTTTATTACTCTTCAATCCCTTGACAAATGGAAATTAGAAGATTGTGAGGCTAACATTTCTGTAGAATTTCATAATTGTTGATAAAAGACATCAGGATTGATTAGGTTTTTGTTGTTGTTGGTCATGGGGCTTGAACTCAATGCCTGGGCGCTGTCCCTGAGCCTCTTTGTGCTCAAGGCTAGCACTCTACCACTTCAGCCACTGCTCCACTTCCAGTGTTTGAGTGGTTAATTGGAGAAAGAGTCTCACTGGGACTTTTCTGCCTGGGCTGGCATTGAACTTCTATCCTCAGATCTCAGTCTCCTGAATAGCTAGGTTAATAGGTGTGAGCCACCAGTGCTTGGCTGATTAGAATTATTGATTACATATATATGTCATACATCACACATACACACATAAAGTATATATAAATCAGAATTAGAGATGTTTATTGGGAGTTGTTTTGCTCACTGGGCTTTAGTCCTTGACAAATGAAACTCTTTCATCTTATTGGTTAGTATATCCTAATCTGTCAGACACAATGTGTAATTAGGGTTTCAGCAAGAGAGTTGCTCTTGGGGAACAAGAGAGAGAAGTGAGAATTTGACCATAGATATTGGAAGGTCTGTAAGTCAACTTGGAAAGATGTGCTCTAAGATTCTCCCCTCCCTCCATCCCTCCATCCCTCCCTCCCTCTCCCTTTCTGTGTCTGTACTGTTCATGATTCTGTATATACTTATAAATATTACAGATGTAAGGTGAATTTTCAGTGAATTAGGGAAATTTATTATAAATTCTGCTTATTGGTAGTGAATTATGTTCAATTTTGTCTTTTTTGTGATCATTTTCTATGTTTACAAGGTTGTAGTTTTTCTTGCTTATATTTCTTTGTATGTTTTTCTTCCACAGTATGAAATTAATCTTTTGGAGCTGATCCAGCGAAGAAGAGCAGTAAGTAGATGACTTTTTAGAGGTTAGAAAAAATATATAAGTAAATAGGTAGTTGCATAGCTAGCACTTATATTTGAGAGAATAAATGTATGGTGCTCATAATGGCTATTTGTAATCATTTGCTTTCTTTGTTAGTACTTTTTAAAAAAAATTTGTTTTGTTTTTGTTGCCAGTCCTGGGGTGTGGACTCAGGGTCTGAGCACTATCCCTGGCTTCTTTTTTGCTCAAGGCTAGTACTGTACCTCTTGAGCCATAGCGCCACTTCTGGCTTTTTTTTTTCTATATATGTGGTGCTGAGGAATGGAACCCAGGGCTTCAGGTATATGAGGCGAGCACTTTACCACTAGGCCATATTCCCAGCCCCTTTTTTTAAAAATGTAAAAAAACACATTATTTTGGTGTTGCTGGGATATGAACCCATGCTTGCTTTGCTAGGTAGGTGCTCTACCATATGAGTCATGCTTGCAGCCATTGCCAGTACAGTTAAATGACCAAGTGGGAAGGCTATATTTGTTGTTGTTGGCTGTGGGGCTTGAACCTCTGGACCTCAGTGCTGTCCCTGAGCTCTTCAGCTCAAGGCTAGCTAGTGCTCTACCACTTGAGCCACAGTGCTACTTCTGGGTCTTTTTTTTTTTTTTTGGCCTTGGACTCAGGGTCTGAGCACTGTCCCTGGCTTTTTGCTCAAGGCTAGCGCTCTGCCACTTGAGCCACAGCGCCATTTCTGGCCGTTTTCTATTTATGTGGTGCTGGGGAATTGAACCTAGGGCTTCATGTATACGAGGCAAGCACTCTTGCCACTAGGCCGTATTCCCAGCCCCACAGTACCACTTATGGTTTTCTTGTGGTTAATTGGAGATAAGAGTCTCATAGACTTTCCTGCTCAGTCTGGCTTTGAACTGGATCCTCAGATCTTAGCCTCCTGAGTAGCTAGGATTACAGGTATGAGACACTGACACTTGGCTTTAAAAAAAAAAAAGTTATTGTAAAGGTGATGAATGGGGGTGGGGTGTTATAGTTATGTAAGTAAGGCTTCCTCTCAGGAAGGCTATTTTGAATAAATATCATTAAACTGACTCTGTTTTTTTGTCCCACTTTGTTTTGTTATTTTTGGTACTGGGAATTGAACTTTTCTCCCCTTTTAGCGCATCAGATATTCATTTAAGAAGGATGAGATTGAACATTCAATTGTACAACGGATATATGGGGTCTTTGGGCGTGCTTCAGCAAAGTGGAAAGTAAGTGATCACAGAATGACTTGGATATTCAAATGCATTATCTTCTGTTTCTATCTTAGGTATCTTAATGCCTATTTGAATAATTATGTCATTGCTTAGAACATTTCTTCTTCTTTTTTTTTTTCTTTCTAGTCCTGGGGCTTGAACTCAAGGCCTGAGCACTGTGCTTCTTTTTGCTCAACGCTAGCACTCTACCACTTGCACCACACCGCCACTTCTGGCTTTATATTATGTGGTGCTGAGGAATTGAACCCAGGGCTTCATGTATCTCAAGAGGCGAGCACTTTACCACTAGGCCATATTCCCAGCCTGGAACATTTCTTTTTTTTTTTTTTTAATTTTTAACTGTATTATTATTATTTTTTTTGTCTTTTCTTTTTTGGTATTGAGAATTGGACCCAGGATGTTGTACTTGCTAGGCAAGCGCTTTGCCATTGATCTACATCTCAGCCCGGAACATTTCTTTTTGTGCTAGTCCTGGAGTGAAACTCCAGGTCTGGGCACTGTCCTTGAGCTTCTTTTGCCCTTGAGCACTTTAACCACAGCTCAACTTCTAGCTTATTTATTTATTTTTATTTATTTTTGGCCAGTCCTGGGCCTTCAACTCAGGGCCTGAGCACTCAAGTGCTCAAGGCTAGCACTCTGCCACTGAGCCACAGTGCCACTTCTGGCCGTTTCCTATATATGTGGTGCTGGGGAATCGAATCCAGGGCTTCCTGTATACGAGGCAAGTACTCTTGCCACTAGGCCATATTCCCAGCCTCTTCTAGCTTATTTTGTAGCTTAATAGTGATAAAAGTCTCAAAAGACTTTCCTGCCCTGGATGTTTCTGAATGACAATCCTCAGATTTTAGTCTCTTGATTAGCTAGGTATGAGCTACTGGTGCCTGGCTTTGGAGCTTCTTTTTTGCCAGTCCTGGTACATGAACTTGGGACCTAAGCACTGTCCCTGGCTTCTTTTGCTCAAAGCTAGCACTCTACCACGTGAGTCACAGCATCAATTCTTGCCTTTTCCATTTATGTGGTGCTGAGGAATTGAACCCAGGGCTTCATGTATGGTAGGCAAGCACTTTACCACTAAGCCACATTCCCAGCCCCTGGAACATTTTTTTTTTTGCCAGTTCTGGGGCTTGGACTCAGGGCCTGAGCACTGTCCCTGGCTCTTTTTGCTCAAGGCTAGTACTCTACCACTTGAGCCGCAGTGCCACTTCTGGCCATTTTCTGCATATGTGCTGCTGGGGAATTGAACCCAGGGCCTCATTATAAGAGACAAGCACTCTTGCCACTAGGCCATATCCCCAGCCCCCTGGAACATTTTTTAAGCCATAGACTATGAAGAAAATCAAGCTCATAACTTTGTTGTTATTTTATGAAGTTGGTGCTGAGAACAGTGTGTTTGGCACATTATTAAAGTTTAAGGACCTGGGAGACCCTTGGGTATTACTGAGAAGGGAAGTACACTGAAGACTAGGAATGACTAGATAGGCACAGTACCTTAGTCTCAGTTCTTTAAGTCTCACGTGGAAGTAGACTTTACTTTTTTTTTTTTTTTGCCAGTCCTGGGGCTTGAACTCAGGGCCTGAGCACTGTCCCTGGCTTCTTTTTTTTGCTCAAGGCTGGCACTCTGACACTTGAGCTACAGCGCCACTTCTAGCCATTTTCTATATATGTGGTGCTGAGGAATTGAACCCAGGGCTCCTTGTATACGAGGCAAACACTCTTGCCACTAGACCATATTCCCAGCCCCGACTTTACTTTTTTTTAAGTATTTAATTTTCTTTTGTTTCATTTATTTATTTGCTCATTAAGGAGTTATACACAGGAGTTACAATTCCATAAATATGGGAAATCCGAGAGTCAGATTGAATTATTGTGGTTCCATAGGCCCATGGTAACATATGGGATCTTCTGAAACTTGATTATGTTGGCAACAAAGTAAATTATTGCAAAGGTGTATTGTATATAAAGGTCAAGGCCAGGCAGCTTACCATTGTGTTTTTCTTGCAGGATGATGTGCAACTTTGGCTGTCCTATGTAGTTTTTTGTAAGAAATGGGTGAGTAGAACTATGTTTTCTTTCCCCTTTGTTTGCTGCTTCATTACTGGACTCTGTTTTCCCAGAGTTGGCTAAGAAATGGGAAAGGAACCCAAGAAGGCTGAGGCTGAACTTGAGTAAAACATTTATATACCTGAGTGACTATATAAATGGCTCAAGTCAGTTGACAAGAAAATCATTTTTACACATATTTGTGTAGTAAAATTGAAAAAATTTAAAGGTAGTAGACGTGTTTAGTGACTTTAGGTAGAAGAATACTACAAGTATGTCTGCTTTTATTGGTGTGTCCTGAACAACAGCAGATCTTGCTCACTGAATTTTTATTTTTTTGTGGGGGTTGGGGAAGGCAGAGGGTAGTATATAATGGGGCCTTGTGCTTGCTGAACAAGCACTCTACTACTTGCACCAGACTCCAGCTCTGGCCCCAGTGAATTTATAGTCAGTGAGGGCGCAGTTCATGTTCCTTATAGATTAATAGCAATGATTTCACTGTATAAAAGTAGAAAATTTTCTCCATCTTTTACAGGGTACCAAAGCTCAACTTAGCAAGATATTCTCTGCCATGTTGGCCATTCATTCAAACAAGCCAGGTATGGTGAAATCCTTGAGTTTTTTTCTAGAGTCAAGCCATTTTGGAATTCATCTTACTTGAGCCCAAGGGGATTAGTGCTTACAACACTGTTTTTGATGGGTTTGAGCTTATATAATTTGTCTCAGTGGTTTCTGTTCTTGAATAGCTGCTGGTTAACTTATCCATACTTACTGCAGCCAGTAGATGACCAAGTCTTGTATCTATAGACAAAAAGCACTATTATTTTGTTTGGCTTAATGGAAAATAAATAGACCATTCCTTGAAAGGTCAATTTTGTTGGAGGCAGTGAAATTTGAGGAGACTGGAAGCTGGTTACTCAAGCCTGTAATCCTAGCTACTCAGGAGGCTGAGATCTAAGGATTATAGTTCAAAGCCAGCCTGGGCAGACAAATTTAGAGCTTCTTATGTCTAATTAATGAGCAAAAAGAAGTGGAGCTGTGGCTCAGGTGGTAGGGTGCCATCCTTGAGCGAAAAAGCTAAGGGAGAGTGCAAGGTCCTGACTTACAGACCCAGTACTGGTATAAACAACAACAGAAAAGATAAACCTAAAACTTAAGGTTGACAATATTAATGGATTTTGAAAATTGATTGGCACAAAATACTTTTTTTTTTTTTTTTGATGGAGCTTGAACTCAAAGGCTTTGTGCTCTCTCTTAGTTTTTTTTCCTAATGGCTGGTACTCTACCACTTGGCACACCTCTAGCCCAGCTTTTTGTGCTCAAGGCTAGCTCTCTACCACCAGAGTCACAGCGCCACTTCTTAGCCCAGCTTTTTGTTGATTAATGAAGTCTTGAGAATTTTTCTGTTAGGATGGCTTTGATTTTTCAGTCCTCAGAGCTCAGCTCTTGAGAAGCTAGGATTACAAATGTGAGCCACTGGTGCCTGCTTGGTAATCATGCTTTATGAGAAAAAGGGTTGGCTTGGAACGTGGCTTAGTGGTAGAGTGCTTGCCTAGCATGCACAAAGCTCTGGTTTGATTCCTCAGTATCACATAAACAGAAAAAGCCAGAAGTGGCACTGTGACTCGAGGTAGAGTGCTATCCTCGAGCAAAAAGAAGCCAGGGACAGTGCTCAGACCCGAGTCCAAGCTCCAGGACTGGCAAAAGAGAGAGGGAGAGGCTTCTCTTTTATTTCCCTGATTCTGAGATGTATAAATGTTACTGATATTTTAATACTTTTAAATCTGTGTGTTGGTATGACAGAAGTCAAACAAAAGAGACAGACTCTTTATGGAAATTTTGGAACTTTGGGTAATCTTGAATTTCATCAGAAAGAAAAATGTGGAGAAGGAAGTCAAATATTCTTTATATAGGGCTGGGAATATATGACTTAGTGGTAGCGTGCTTGCATAGCATGCATGAAGTCCTGGGTTCAATTCCTCGTACCATATAAACAAAAAAAAAGCTGGAAGTAGTGCTGTGGCTCAAGTGGTAACGTGCCTAGCCTTGAGCAAAAGAAGCTCAAGGACAGTGCCCAGGCCCTGAATTCAAGCCCCAGGACCCAGGGAGGATGGGGGGGGGGGTGGAATACACACACACATGCACGCACGCACGCACACACACACTTTACATAGACCTACAGTTATTTAGGCATACAGAAATATATAAAACTGAGTTTTCTTATAAAGCTAAGTAGAACTTAATTATATTTAATTAAGTGTAATTTAATAGTAAATTTATTTCATATATGTATATACAGAGAGAGTGTGTCAGTGTCTAAGTGTAATTTAATAGTAAATTTATTTCATATATATGTATATACAGAGAGAGTGTGTCAGTGTCAATTGTGGGGCTTTAACTTGGGGCCTGCGTGCTGTCCCTGAGCTCTTTTGCTCCATGCTAGAGCTCTACTACCACTTGGAGTTACAGGGCTACTTCAGTTTTCTTCTGATTAATTAGAAATAAGGTTCTCATGCACTGTCCTGCCCAGGCTGGCTATAGATCATGATCTTCAGAACTCAGCCTTCTGAACAGCTAGGATTACAGGCATGACCCACCAGTGCCTGACTAATCATTTATATGTACACACACACACATACATATACACATATACGTGTGTATGCATATACACATATGTTCATAAGTATAATATATATATATATACATATACATAAATACACACACTGCATATGATTTCTTTTTTTGTACTCAGGGCCTGGGGGCTCTCCTTGAGCTTTTTTGGTTAAGGCTAATGCTCTACCCCTTAAGCCATAGTTGAATTTCAGTTTTTTTTTTTTTTTGTGTGTGTATGTGTGGTGGGGGGTAATTAACTGGAGACTGGAGCCTTACAGACTTTTCTGCCCAGGTGGTTCAAGTTGTGATTCTCAGAGCTTAGCTTCTCGGTAGCTAAAATTATGTGTGAGCCACCAGTGCCTGGCAGAAATAGCATAATTTTATGAACTTTTAAGTGCCTTTAGTTTTGGTACTAAGGGAATTAAAATTTGAAAGAATATGGAATTTTGTGGGGTGCTGTGGCTCATACCTATAATTCTAGCTACTCAGGAGGCTGAGATTGTAGTTTAAAGCCAGCTGGAACAGGAAAGTCTATAAGAATCTTATCTCCAGTTAATCAGCAGAAAACTGGAAGTGGCACTGTGGCTCACTTGGTAGAGCAGTATCCTTGAGCTGAATCGCTTAGGGACAGTGCCCAGGCCCAGAAGCCCCATAGTCGAAAAAAACCACAAAAAACCCAAAATCAGAAGTGGAACTCTGTCTCAAAGTGGCAGAGTGCTAGCCTTGAGCAAAAGAGCACCCAGGCCCCCTGAGTTTAAGCTCTGTGGCCGACAAAAAAAAAAAAAGAACTGAGGAAATTTGTAGAGAGTAAGAAAAAATAAAGACATGAGAAGAACAAGAGAAAAGAGTATTAAAATTATTTGACATTCCAATGTACGGAATCTCTTAGTCTGTGGTTTTATAAGAAGCAATTAAATACTAAAACTAGAAGAATAAACATTGTAGTTAAGTTAAAATTGTATGTTGGCTTTAGCTCTGATGAAATAATCACAGGCATTTACATATCCATCATTTAGAATGAACTTATGTTTACATTTGCCTATTTGCTTTGAAAACTCTAGAATGAAAATTTGCAGTTAGAGACTCTCTGCGGCTGGGAATAGTGCTTGCCTCACATACATGAAGCCCTGGGTTCGATTCCTGAGCGCTACGTATATAGAAAAGGCCAGAAGTGGTGCTGTGGCTCAAGTGGTAGAGTGCTAGCCTTGAGCAAAAGAAAAAGAAGCCAGGGATAGTGGCTCAGGCCCTGAATCCAAGCCCCAGTACTGGCTAAAAAACAAAAACACCACCCCTCCCCAGCTCTCTGCATGCCCCTCCTCCACACCAGTGGGAGCATTGGTGTTGCTTGCCTAGCTTGATTAATTTTTGAGTGATGTCTCATGTGTTTTCTCTTATAGCTTTGTGGATTATGGCAGCCAAATGGGAAATGGAAGATCGCTTGTCTTCTGAAAGTGCAAGACAGCTCTTTCTTCGCGCTCTGCGCTTTCATCCTGAGTGCCAGAAACTCTATCAGGAAGTGAGTGAGTGTGTCATAGGATGAAAGACTTGATTGAGGGCCCCTAGCTGCTAATAACACTGCTGTGTATTTCCTTATTTTTTTCCTGAGCCCATTTTTTACATGTTGTCTTCACATTTTTGTTTATGTAACAGAAACATTACAGTCTGTTGGTAGCTTTAAAAGGAAAAGAATTACCATTACCAAGTCCTTGTACCTATTTTATGGCTATATTAACAGCCTGCTTCTTTTATAATCTCTCATTTTCCCTGTAATGGCATTTAGGTTGGTTCCAGTATTTGCTCTCATGAAATTTTAGCTCTTTAGGATAAACTCCTTAGATTGCTGGAAGCAGAATTATTCATTTTAAAGGGTATAAGCTTGTTTTTTTTTCTTTTTAACTTTTTTTAGCTTTTTAAAATGTTAGTGTCTTATAATACAATGTAAATCACTGGGCTAGGGATGTGGCTCAGAGGTAGAGCATTTGCCTAGTCTAGCTGATGCCCTGGGTTTAGTTCCCATCACCTCAACACTGCACTGCAAAAAAAACCCCAAAAATAATGAAAGATTCTGCCATGGTGTGGCTTATGTCAGTGTAGTGACAGCACAGAGCCTTTAAAGACCCCTGGAACTGGTCTTGGTGTGCCCAGTCGCTACTTCTTTTGGGAAGAGGGTCCTGGGGCTTCGTGGTGGCCTCATGGAGACCCCTCACTCAGACACCTCTGGAGGGGCGGCAGGGCTGGAGCCCAGGGTGCACTTCCGAGTGACAAGGTTCATCATGGAGGCAGGGGTCAAACTAGCCATGCGGTCCATTCCCATCGCCACTGCCTGCACCATCTACCACAAGTTCTTCCGCGAGATCAGCCTGGACGCTTATGACCCTTACCTGGTTGCCATGTCGTCCATTTACTTGGCCGGCAAGGTGGAGGAGCAGCACCTGCGAATCCGCGACATCATCAATGTATCCAACAGCTACTTCCACCCGGGTAGCGAGCCCTTGGAGCTGGACTCGCGCTTCTGGGAGCTCCGGGACAGTGTCGTACAGTGTGAGCTCCTGGTGCTGAGGGCTCTGCGCTTCCAGGTCTCCTTCCAGCACCCACACAAGTACCTGCTCCACTACCTGATGGCCCTCAAACACTGGCTGAATCGGTACAGCTGGCAGCGGACCCCCGTCACCATTGTGGCCTGGGCCTTGCTGAGAGACAGCTACCATGGGGGGCTGTGCCTTCGCTTCCAGCCCCAGCACCTGGCTGTGGCTGTACTCTATTTGGCCCTACAGGTCTATGGAGTAGAAGTGCCTGCGGAGGAGGAGGCTGAAAAGCAATGGTGGCAAGTGTTTAGTGAAGACCTTACCAAGCCAATCATTGATAGCATTGTATCTGACCTCATTCAGATTTATGCCATGGACACAGAGATCCCTAAGCCTCTAGCCTAGGCCTGCCCAAAGAAAAGCCCATGATGGTTGGCTGCCTGGAAACTGTGCCATCACTTTGCTGCCACCCCTGGTGCCCTGAGTACCAGCTGGGAGGACTGGTTTTGCTGGTGAAGGTGATGACACGGTTGCTGCTTTGACTGTCACTAGCAGCATGGTCCAGAGGACGTGAGGAGCTCTGCCTCCAGCCTGCAGGGAGCTCACAGTGTGTGGCTGTCTGAGGCGGCAGCATTCCCTTTGTTCTGTGAGAAGACTGACTGCAACCAAAATGTGATCTCACTGACTGGAGAGTCAAAGAACAGATGGGACTGCATCCCTAGGGATCCCTTTAAAGCCAGATTTATAACAAGTGTGTATATGCAACACAGATGCAGTTTTGTTTGTGTAATTAAATATGGTACAACTCAAAAATTTCAGATAAATCTACTGTGTAGTATGTACTAACCATGCATTAATTTTATTTCATATTTTTACAACAGTACCATGACTTTCTTATAATTTGATGTTTTACATGTTTGTCACTAGTTTTATTTTGAAGTAACTATAGGCTCACTAGAAGTCACAAGATAATACAGTAAGGTTGGTGTAGCTCTTACCTACATTTCTCCAATGATTATATTTTATAAAATTGTATAGTATCAAAAATAGGAAATTGGTATTGCTACAAATTGTGTGTATGTATATATAGTCATTTTCCACATACATAGATTTGTTTACTTGTACATTTTCTTATATATTATTGTTATGTATAGTTTACTATCGCAGGTTCAGTTTCCAAGTTAATTGGTTTCTTTACTCTGCTATGGGCCCACTACTGTTTCTTTTTCTTTTTTGTCAGTCATGGGGCTTGAACTCAGGGCTTGGGCTCTGCCCCTGAGCTCTTTTGCTCAAGGCTAACCATTGCTCAATGCTGTACTATTTTGAGCCACAGTACCACTTCGGTTTTCTGGTGGTTAATTGGAGATGAGAGTCTTACAGAATATCCTGTCTAGGCTGCTTTTGAAGTGCGATCCTCAGATCTCAGCCTTCTGAGTAGCTAGGATTACAGATGTGAGCCACTGGTGCTCAGCTCCATATTCTTTAATACTTTGTTTATACTTTTGAGGAAGCCATAAATAAAAATACATGCAGAAACTTTCATTGTTAGATGACAAACTTATGTACTTCTCAGCTGGATTAATTATCACAACATGATTCCATGTTGCTTTCTGTGCCAAAAAACTTAAGGCTAGACAGGACTACTTGTAAACAGATAACTAAGGATACAAAGATTATTTTTCTAAGGGTGAGAATATGGCCTAGTGGCATACATGAAGCCCTGGGTTTGATTCCTCAGCACCAGATATATAGAAAATGGCCAGAAGTGGTGCTGTGGCTCAAAGTGGCAGAGTGCTAGCCTTGAGCAAAAAGAAACCAGGGACAGAACTCAGGACCTGAGGTCAAGGCCCAGGACTGGCGCAAAAAAAAAATAAAAAATAAGTGATTTATATCCTTAGAGTGTGTGTTAGAAGAGCATAAAATAATACCATTTGTACTATACCTTGTCATTGTCGACTAGTTTAATGACAAAGTAAACATAAAACTCTTGACCTTCCCATGTATGATATTAATAGATTAAAACAAAAAGCCATCTTTGGTGTTTCTAGTTGGAAAAAAAAAAGTGTCTCTAAGGCATTTCAGGTTATTATTTCCCTTTTGTAGTACTTTAGAATGGAGCTGATGCATGCTGAGAAACTGAGAAAGGAAAAGCAAGAATTTGAAAAGGCTGCCTTGGACATGGTAAGATCCTAGCATATTGTCAGTTATTAATGATGTCTAGTTGTTGAACCTGCTAAGGAGGAAGAGAAAAATCTTTGATATATATATATTTTCCCCCATATTTTGAAATCTGAAGAAGAATCTAGAGTTGATTTAATTAATAATGTTTGTGCTTTAAAGATACTATATTGAGACATTGAAGTAGCCCTCAAATATTACGGATGGAATAACAATGTTTTTGTTCAATATTGTATAATTTCATTAAATGATATATTAATGATTTCAATGAGCCTAACAAAGATTGTGGAAATTATGTTTTCTAGCCTTACTTCCCCCTTCCTTTATTTTATTTTATTTTTATTTATTTATTTATTTTTTTGGCCAGTCCTGGGCCTTGGACTCAGGGCCTGAGCACTGTCCCTGGCTTCTTCCTGCTCAAGGCTAGCACTCTGCCACTTGAGCCACAGCGCCGCTTCTGGCCCTTTTCTGTATATGTGGTGCTGGGGAATCGAACCTAGGGCCTCGTGTATCCGAGGCAGGCACTCTTGCCACTAGGCTATATCCCCAGCCCCTATTTTATTTTTGAATTGGTTTCTTTTCTGGAATATGCAATTCTGCCTCAGCCTCTTAAGGTATCAGAATGACAAGTGTGCTCCAACACACTCAGCTCTTCTGTTTTTTGTTTTTTTTTGGTTGGTTGTGGGGCTTGAACTCTGGGCCTGGGTGCTATCCTTGAGCTCTTCAGTTCAAGGCTAGTGTTCTACCTTTTTGAACTACACCACCATTTCTGGTTTTCTGGTCGTTAATTGGAGATAAGGGTCTCACAGACTTTCCTGCCTCACCTGGCTTTGAACTATGATCCTCAGATCTCAGCCTCCTGAGTAGCTAGGATTACAAGTATGAGCCACTGGTGCTTAGGAGCTTTTTTCCTTTTTATAAACTTTTTTAAAGTGATAGAATAATTTTAAAGAAAGATTTAAAATGTCCGAGTTGAAGTGCTAGGTGTTGTGTAGTGTCGATATTTGGGAAGGAGAGATGGATTATCACAAGTTCCAAGCCAGCTAGGACCCACATAAGTGAGATTGTCTCAAAGAGCAACAGCAGCAATACCACAAACAAGCTGAGAACCAGTGGCTTAAGCCTGTAGTCCTAACTACTAGAGAGGTAGAGAATGGGAGTATGGTGGTTTGAGACAAGCCCAAGGAGAAAGTTTAAGACTTCATCTCAACCAGTGGCTGTCATTCCAACTACATGGGAGACTGAAATTGGGAGGAATGTAGTTCTAGGCCAGCTTGGGCAAAAAGTTTGCAAGATGCCATTTCAACAGAAAAAAAAAAAAAATGGGTGTGGTGCTATGTTCCTGTCATCTCAGCCTGGGTAAGGGATTGGGAGCCAGCTGTTGGTGGCATGAGCCACCAGTAATCTCAGGAGGCTGAGATCTGAGGACCACAGTTTGAAGCCAGCCCAGGAAAAAAAAAGTGAGACTCTAACCAGCAAAAAGCCAAGAAGTTATGGCTCAAGTAGTAAAGTGCTAGCCTTGAGTAACAAAAGCTAATAAGCAAGAGCTCAAGGCTGAGTTCAAGTTCCAGTGCCAAAAGAAAAAAAAATTCACCATTCAGACTGGTCCCAGCAAAAAAGCCAGATGTCTTAAAACTATTCAAGCAAAAAAATATAAAAGGCTAGTGGCATGACTCAGTAGAGGGCCTGCCTAGCAAGTAAGAAACTGAGTTCAAACCCCAGTAACCCCCCCCCCCCAAAAAAAAATTGAGCTGAACAAAGGACTTCGTTAAATTGTCTGTTATTGTAGTTTCTAATACAGGACTTTTTTACTCTTTTTTTGGTCAGTCGTAGGGTTTGAACTCTGGGCCTCGGTGCTGTCCCTCAACTCTAGCTCAAGGCTATTGCCCTACCACTTGATCCACAAAGCCACTTCCATGGCTGTTTTTTATCTACATAAAATCTTACACAGAAGAGTAATCAAAGCATGCACACCCGACCTATTTTGGTCTAAATGGAGGATAAACCTTAGGCATTGAAGGGACCCACTTGGAATACCAGTGATTGTCAAGCTGTGCATTTTACAAGTGATGGAACTGGCTCAGAGAGACAAGGTTTCCTAGAGGATATGTGGCACTGGCAGTCCAGGACTATCCATTTTACCCTCATGCCTCCCCTATTGACTGGTACCCCCTACCCCCTTGTAAGTCATGTTTAATATGACATCTTGTAGGGGGATTTTGATCAGCCTGAAGAAATCCTTAGGGGTGAGTTGGCGAGGATCATCTACAAAACTTCTGTAAGCAAGATTAAAGGTGTGTATCTTTTTAAAAACATTTATTGGTAAAAGGAAAGGGAAATCTGTTTATAATTAGGACTGTTAGGGAGTTTTATAAATTTTAATCAGAATGTATGTAGTACTTTGTAGGAATATTGTCTTACATCTTATAGAAAAGTCTTATTTCCCCTAGTCTCTTTTTTACTTTTGCTAGTCCTGGGGCTTGAACTCAGTGCCTGGGCACTGTTCCTGAGCTTCTTTTGCTCAAGCTAGCACTCTACCACTAGAGCCACAGTGCCACTTCTGGCTTTTTCTGTTGATGTGGTACTGAGAAATTGAACCCAGGGCTTCATGCATGCTAGGCAAGCACTCTACCATTAGGCTACATTCCTAGGCCTCAATAAGTTTTTATTTTTTTTTCCCAATAAGTTTTTAATTGAGTATTGAACTCATTGGGTGTTAAAAAGACATAATTTAGTCTATTCCATTATACCCTCATTAAGTTCTGAAAGAAGTAGTCATGAATATTCAGAACTATTAATAATGGCTTTGTGTGGTGAGAATATGGGATTATTTCCCCCTGTAGTGTGTCCAGTTTCTCAAGGAACAAAAGCAAGTGGTCACGAATAGTTCCTACCTGTTGTAATGCTAGCTACTCAGAGGATTGTGGCTCAAAGCCAGCCCAAGTAGAAAAGTTTGATTATCTCTGAATAACCAGCAAAAATATCAGACTGGAGACTTGGCTCCAGTAGTAGAGCACCAATCATGAGCAAAAATGCCAGGGGAGAGTAAGGCTCTTTATTGTTGAAGCCCTGGTACCAGCACACTAACACACAAAAAAGTGACAAGCAAAAAATCAACTCCAACTGGGTGTGTAGCTCAGTGGTAGGTCATGCACTTAGCATGAGTGAGATCTTAGGTTATCCCCCAGCACCTGCAAAGCAAAAGCAAAAATCTGGGTGTTGTATGTATTAATCCCAGCACTTGGGAGGCAGAGGCAGGAGCATCATGAGTTTGAGGCCAGCCTGGGATGCACATTGAGACCCTGTCTCAAAGCAGCAACCAGATTGAGTGCCAGTGGTTCACACCTTGTAAGTCTATCTACTCAGGAGATGGAGATGGGGAGATTTGTGGTTTCAGGTTAGCCCAGGACAAAAGTTGAGGAGATAGGCTGGGGATGTGGCTTAGCTGTAGAGTGCTTGCCTAGCATTCATGAAGCCCTGGGTTTGGTTCCTCAGTACCACATAAACAGAAAAGGTCAGAAGTGGTGTTGTGGCTCAAGTGGTAGAGTGCTAGCAAAAGAAACTCAGGGACAGTGCCCAGGCCCTGAGTTCAAGCCCCAGGACTGGCCAAAAAAAAAAAAAAAAAAAAGTTGAGACTGTCTCAATAGAAAAAAGCTGAGCATTCCAGTACATGAAGAAAACTGGGTTCTTTGTGGTCTAATTGGTAATTACTCTGTCTGCTTTAAAAAATTTTAGGGGCCGAATTTCATGTGTCACTTCTTTCCATTGCACGGCTATTTGACTTTGCCAAAGATCTACAAAAAGAAATCTATGATGAGTAAGTAAAACTGGCAGGATGAGTCTTTTTACTTCTGGCCTTGTGAGAAGGGTTTGACAGGTTTTTAGAAAGTGGGGAAAGAAAATGCCACACTAAAAAGTTTTAGGAAAACACATGAGGATATTCTCAGAGAAATTCTTTGACTTATTGGCTTCCTTTTGGAGTCTACATACAGTTTCTTGGCATGTCATTTATCCATGAAATGAGAGTTGTATTCAGAACTCTATAGCTAGAGTTGCAGGTTTCTTCATTGTTTTCTTATTTGTGGTTACTTCCATTCTTAGAGAGGCCCCTTTGCTTTCACAGGAGTTAAGAGACAGCCTGGCTCAGTTTGTCCTTTGTATTTTTTTTTGGCCAGTCCTGGGCCTTGAACTCAGGGCCTGAGCACTGTCCCTGGCTTCCTTTTGCTCAAGGCTAGCACTCTGCCACGTGAGCCACAGCGCCACTTCTGCCCATTTTCTGTATATGTGGTGCTGGGGAATTGAACCCAGGGCCTCATGTATACGAGGCAAGCTCTCTTGCCACTAGGCCATATCCCCAGCCCCTCAGTTTGTCCTTTGGATATATCAGGGTTATCAGGTTTTGGTGAAGATTAGATTGTGCTTTTTCCTCTGCCTTTATTATTATACATATTCTAGAGCTCAGCTATAAGATCCTCTAGGACTCAAAGAGGTCTCTGTAGTCATGCTGTGACTAATTGGCTTTTGAGAGCCAACTCAAACATTTGTGAGTGATGTCTGAAACACTTTGAAATGCAGTAACTGTCTGACAACTCAGTTCCATTGACTATATATTAAAGTATTCTGGAAAGTTAATTAGGGAGTGGTTCTTACGGTACTGCAGTTGTAAAGCGTATTTTGTGTATGTTTATAGATCTGGAGTCGCTTTTCATAGGGTAAAATGTCAATAAGTGTAATTTTTCAGCCTTCAGGCTTTGCACACAGATGACCCTCTCACCTGGGATTACGTGGCACGGCAAGAATTAGAGATCACATCTAATTCAGAAGAGCAGCCCACAACGAAACAAGCCAAGGCAGTAGAGTTGGACCAGAGAGAAGAGAGGTGCTGTGCTGTATATGAAGAGGCAGTGAAGACTCTGCCTACAGGTGAAACTTCCCCTATAGTATAGGAGTAGTAGTACTATCCTCCTCAGTATCTTTACTAAAAGTCTCTCCATAGTCGTTCTTAATATGCTTTCCATTTATTTTCTCTGATGGTGAAAGTTTCTCAAGTATAGCAGTATTAAAGTGCATTTATTTGGAGGAAATAATACTTGGGAAATTGGACTTCAATTTTTACTTTGTTATTATTTTGTTATTTTTTTTTTTGCGGGTCTTGGGGCTTGAACCCTGGGCCTAGGCATTATCCCTGAGCTTTTATAAAAACTCAAAAATAGTGCTTTACCACGCGATCAGCTTTATTTGTGGCTTTTAAGTCTCTCAGCTTTCCTGTTTGGGATAGCATTGAACCTTGGTCCTCAGATCTCCACCTCCTGAGTAGCTAGGATTAACAGGTATGAGCCACCAGCGCCCAGCTCAATTTTTATTTTATAATAGTGGGGAATAAAGGCAGATAGGACAGGAAATATGGACAAGGCTTTCAAGTTTGTGTCATAACTCAGTTGATAACCAACCTCCTTTCTTCCTTTAATTTTTAAAATTTTTTTTTGTGTGTTAATATAGGGGCTTGAACTCAGAGTCAGGGTACTCTTCCTTGCTTGGCTTTTTCCATCTAGGCTGGCACTCTACTACTTGAGCCATAGCTCCATTTTCAGATCTTTGGTGGCTGTTACAGACTTCTACCAGGCTGGCTTCAAACCTTGATCCTCAGCTCACAGCCTGTTGAGTAGCTAGGATTACAAGTATGAGCTACCAGTGCCTGCCTTTTTTTTTTTTTTTTTTTTTCCTTAAACAAGGTAATCCAAATTCTCCGGAGGAGAATTTCCCTTTGAAGAAAGGATGCATGATATTTTGTGGTCAGAGTTGGTGATCTGATCAATGTAATCTGACTTTTCCAGAGGCCATGTGGAAGTGTTACATCAACTTTTGTTTAGAAAGATTTTCTAAGAAGACGAGTAGTTCATTCCTCAGAGGGAAGGTAAGGACTTAGGTTATATTGTTACAGTGGCTGATTAGAAAGTACTAGTCTTCTGAAAGCAGAAAAGAAGCATAGCTCTTTGAGGGTCTGGGCCAACTTCTAAATTATCATGTCTGATCAGTCAGTTTGTCTTAGTGACCTGTTGTTGTGAAGGTCCTGGTCTGCTTTGCTCTTATGGCCGAAGGGTGGGGGAAGGTCTCTCTTTGTATTGGGGTGTGCTTGGTGCATCTGCTTATCACTATTCAGTAGTATTGCAGATCCTTCTTTGGATGCTCAGAAATAGGCAGAACTGCTTTGCTGAAATTAGGGGTTACAAGACCTCTGTTGGCTTGGCATCTTTTAAATGACCTGAGGGATCTTTCTCATTTCAGAGGCTAAAAAGAACCATGATTACATTCAAAAAGGCTCATGAACTCAAGCTTCTCTCAGAATTGCAATACAAGCAGTGGGTAAGAACATGGAAAGCATATTTACTCTCGGCTCCACACATTGTGTTACAGTTGTTTTGTGCTAGTGTCATTTGTATTTATTTATTTTTGTTTATTGCTTATACTGAGACTTGAAGTCAAAGTCAAGGCTTTGAGCTCTCATTTAGCTTTTTTGCTCAGTACTGGCATTTTACCTCTTGAGCCACAGCTGCACTCGTGGCTTTTTATTGGTTAATTGTAGTCTCATAAATTTGTCTGCCAAGACTGGCTTTGAACTGTAATCCTCAGATCCCAGCCTCCTGATTAGCTAGGATTACAGACATGAGCCACTGACATCTGGCTTCATTTTATGTTTAATTTTAATTAATGTCTTATTCTGTATTGTGTTCTGTTCTTTTTTGCCAGTCCTGGGGCTTAAACTCAGGGTGTGAGCACAGTACTGTCCCTGAGCTTCTTTTGCTCAAGGTAGCACTCTATCACTTGAGCCACAGCACTACTTCCAGCTTTTTCTGTTTATTTGGTACTGAGGAATAGAACTCAGGACTTCATGCATACTAGACAAGCACTCTACCACTAATTTTATTTGGTGAGGGTTTTATTGGCCCCCTAATTTTTATATGCCATATACTATATAGCATAACCTATTTTATTACTGTTCCAAGACTGAGATTCTCTTTTCCCATTATGGCAGCTGTGTGGGAAAGTGCTGGGCCTGAATGATTTCTTCTGCCTCTACTTGAGTTATTGAATGTTGGCACGTCAGTCTCATCCTTACTGTAAATTCAAGTTGTCTCTGAGCATTATTGTGATAGGCTTGCTCCTTTCCCATTATTTTTCTTTTGCTATTTACAACTCTGGCTATTTCACACATTCTATTGCTCAAGTCTCTAATGTTGCCCTTTCTGCACTCGCATCTCAATCATCATTTTTTTTTTTTTTGTTGTTGTTGTTTTTGGCCAGTCCTAGGGACTGGACTCAGGGCCTGAGCACTGTCCCTGGCTCCCTTTTGCTCAAGGCTAGCACTCTGCCACTTGAGCCACAGCGCCACTTCTGGCCATTTTCTATATATGTGGTGCTGGGGAATTGAACCCAGGGCCTCATGTATACGAGGCAAGCACTCTTGCCACTAGGCCATATCCCCAGCCCTCAATCATAATTTTTGACTTAACTTTTAAAATGAGAGTCCTTCCACATACCACCATTAAACTTAAGTACTTAGCTCATTCTGTATTTATCTTTTCTCTAAGCTTTTCTCCATAGGATGATGTTTTAAAATTAGATTTTTCTGTCTTTTCCCATTGTCTTTGAATAAAGGGACTTAACATTCCTTCCAGACTAATTTTCTAGTCCTCTCTTAATATCTTACCTTCCAGTCATTACTGAACTTCAGTTTCCAAGCTGTCTCTCATCTTTGTCCTCTTGCATGATTGTTTAGAGGGTGATCCTTCTCTTTTCGTAGGAGTCTCTACATTCACCTATCTGATTGTTTCTCCTTCAGTCTTCCTTGAGTGCTTTCTTTCTGGAAGTCCTTTCCCATCCTTGCCTAAAACCCTACTGGTGCTTCTGATTTGAACTCCTGTGGCAGATGATTCTCTTTTTTTCTGTCATGGCATATGACAACTCTGTTTAGACTGGAGGTTCTAACCAGGTGCTGGTGGCTCATGCCTATAATCCCAACTCTTCAGGAGGCTGAGATCTGAGGATTGAGGTTTGAAGCCAGTCCAGGTAGGAAAGTCCATGAGACTCTTATCTCTAATAAACTACCAAAAAGCCAGAAGTGGAGTTGTAGCTCAAGTGGTGCTAGTCTTGAGTGAAAGAAGCTGAGGGACAATGCCCAGATCCAGAGTTCAAGCCCCAGACGCCCCCCCTCCCCCTCAAAAATAAAAAGACTAGGTTCTGGAGGACCAAGGTAGTGCACATGATTTGCTCATTATTGAATCCAGCCTGTAGTATTATATAATATAAATGCTTGCTGAAAGAACTGATTGTATACTGCAGTTTACTTACTTTTCCACAATTTTGTAAAATGGAATTGTTTTAGGTTTTTAAAAATTTATTTTCCTTCATTATTTGTGTATATGTTAAAAGTAAAATTCCAGCCAGATACTGGTGGCTCACACCCATAATCCTAGCTACTTGGGAGGCTGGGATCTGAGGATCTTGGTTTGAAGCCAGCCCAGGCAAGAAAGTCCATGAGATTCTTACTTCCAATTAACCACCAGGAAGCCAGAAGTGGTGTTGTGGCTTAAAGTGGTAGAGTGCTAGCCTTGAGCAACAGAGCTTTAGGGACAGCACCCAGACCCTAAATTCAAGCCCCCACAACTGACCAAAACAAAGGTAAGTTTCCAAAATTTTACATTTCACGACTTGTTACATGGTATCAAATTATATTTCAAGAAAATTATAGCAGTTTACTCTATATCTAACTCCATTCGAATCATTGTGTCTATTTCCTTACTACTTTACCAATACTAGTTTACCTTTATTGCTACACTCTATTAGGTTTGGGTTCCAGATTAAATTATTTAGGTTCTGGTTTTTAATCCTTTCCTCTTTTTTTTTTTGCCAGTCCTGGGGCTTGAACTCAGGGCCTGAGCACTGTCCCTGGCTTCTTTTTGCTCAAGGCTAGCACTCTGCCACTTGAGCCATAGCACCATTTCCGGCTTTTTCAATGTATGTGGTGCTGAGGAATCGAACCCAGGGCTTCATGTATACGGGACGAGCACTTTACCACTAGGCCATATTCCCAGCCCCCCTTTCCTCTTTTTTGAATTTAAGGCTGTGAGCTTGCTAGACTTCCCTGCTTCTTCTTCTTCTTCTTTTTTTTTTTTTTTGCCAGTCCTGGGGCTTGAACTCATGGCCTGGGCACTGTCCCTGAGCCTCTTGGTGCTCAAGGCTAGTGCTCTACCACTTGAGCCATAGTGTCACTTCCATCTTTTTCTGAATAGTTTATTGGAGATAAGAGTCTCATCATGTACTTTCCTGCCTGGGCTACCTTCAAATTGCTATCCTAGGATTTCAGACATGAGCCACCATCCAGGCTTTTCCCTACCTTTAAATAGTCATTATAGATAGGAGCTAGGAAAGAAGGAGGAATTCCAAATTGTTCCCTTTGTATCTGTTTAGCAGTGGGTTGTGAAAAGCTGTTGAAATAATTGCTTCAAGGTGGTAATTTGTCCATTTCCATAAGTAATTTAGGCTTCCATGTAATTAGCTTCCCACTGATCTCTTGTCTTACTTAGGTTGAATTATTGCTGCACCAAGACTGTAGGCAAGCTCTGGAGGTGGCAGAAGCTGGGACTGAGCTGTTCAAGGACTCTGTGACCATGTGGCAGTTGCGGCTGCAGGTGCTGATTGACTCAAAGAGCCCTGACATAGCTGTGGCTTTTGAAGAAGCCTTTGTGCACCTGAAACCACAGGTCTGTGTTGGATCTTTCATATTTTATTCTTTGGGGAAATCTTTTAAGATGTCAGTGTGAGTTCACATAGAGTGGTTTTCTCTGATGAGAGACTGGAGTGGCATGTGTTAGTAAGTGGTGATGATTCAAGAGTTAAAGGTAGAAAAATTTGCTTCCACTTCATAGTCTATTTCTCATTGTTTATTTGAAAATTTGCTAAATTATGTAAAAATGTCTTTCTCTATGTAAGTGAGAAATACTAATAGGATATGATTCTGACTTGTACCCAAAATGGATCCTAAACCCAACTCTTTTTTTTTTTTTTTGCCATTCCTGGGCTTTGGACTCAGGGTCTGAGCACTGCCCCTGGCTTCTTTTTGCTCAAGGCTAGTACTCTACCACTTGAGCCAAAGTGCCACTTCTGGCTTTTTTTTTTTCTTTTTTTAAATATATGTGGTGTTGAGGAATCAAACCCAGGGCTTCATGTACACAGGCAAGCACTCTACCACTAGGCCATATTCCCAGCCCCATAAACCCAACTCTTTTAATCACAAATTCTTCCCTCCCTCCCTCCCTCCCTCCCTCCCTCCCTGAGCCTCTCTGTGCTCAAGGCTAGTGTTCTACCACTTGATCCACAGCACCATTTCCAGCTTTTTTGTTTATGTGGTATTGAGGAATTGAACTCAGGACTTCATGCATGCTAGGCAAGCACTCTACCACAAAGCCACATTCCCAGCCCACAAATTTATTTCTAAATCTTAAAATTTAAAGCTTGAACTGGGTTCCAGTTGCTCATTCCCTGTTATCCCAAATACTCAGGAGGCTGAGATCTGAGGATCATAGTTTAAAGGTAGCTTGGGTAGAACAGTCCATGAGACTCCATTTGCAATTAACCAGCAAAAAGTTAGGCTAGGAACTGAAGCTATGGCCTAAGTGGTAGTGTGCCAGCCTTGAACAAAAATGCCAAGCAAGAGCTAGAGGTCCTGAGTTCAAGCCCTAGTACCTGCGCACAAAAAAAAGTTGGGCTAGAGACAAAGCTCAAGTGGTAGGGTGCCAGTATCTTTTAAAAAATTTAAATCTTTTTTTTTTTTTTTTGGCCAGTCCTGGGGCTTGGACTCAGGGCTTGAGCACTGTCCCTGGCTTCTTTTTGCTCAAGGCTAGCAATCTGCCACTTGAGCCACAGCGCCACTTCTGGCCATTTTCTGTATATGTGGTGCTGGGGAATTGAACCCAGGGCCTCATGTATAAGAGGCAAGCACTCTTGCCACTAGGCCATATCCCCAGCCCAAAAAATTTAAATCTTAAAGTCATTTTATATTAGGAAAAGTAGGAGACAAGCTGTTAAACTATTATCAAGTGATAAAAAGCACACCTATCCCAGTGAACACAAAGCCCTGAGTTCAATCCTGGGACCACTAAGAAAATAGAAAGGAGATAAGCTATTTTACTGCTCATTTTTGTTTACTTCAGATATAAATGGCAGATAGTACAATCTAGATTAGTTTGTTGTGTGTCACAGGTAGTAGGGACATGTATAGATAGCATTTATACATGTACACACACATACACACACATACATATTTTTCTCTAATTTTTGTTTGGTTTTAGTGGTTCTAAGTTTTAGGGTTTGAATGCAGGGCCTCATACTTCCTAGGCAGGTAGTCAACTACTTTAGATTATCTCTTTAAGGTGTTAAAAAAGAACTTGTCTTCATAGTGGTTTTCAGAGCATCTCCTTGAGCAGTCATTTTTTTCTTTTTGTCAGTTGTGAGGCTCAGGGCCTCACTGCCCTTAAGCCTTTTTGTGCTCAAGGCTAGGGCTCTACCACTTGAGCTGCAGTACCACTTCTGGTTTTTGAGTAGGTTATTGGAAATAAGAGTCTCATGTGGTTTTTTTTTTGCCAGGGCTGGCTCCGACCTGGATCTTCAGATCTTAACCTCCCTAGTAGCTAGGTTTAGAGGCTGAGCCACCACCAGTGCCTGGTGCAGTCATTTGTAATTTTTTTTTCTAGTTTTTAGGACTTAAATTTTTTTTTGCATTTTATTTATTTATTTAAATTGTTATTAAATAGTTGATAAAAGGGGTTATAATTTCCATAAATCAGGATGAGTATAGTGTTTCTTAGACAGTGTGACCCCTTCCTTTCTGCCCTCCCCTATTTTCCCCCTCCCATCCCTACCCAAAAGTTACATAGTTCATTTTTCACATAGTATATATTGAATACAATGAAATTTGTTCACCTTTCCTTCCCCATCCATTTCTGTAGCTTCCTTCCACTCCCCCCTCCCTCAGATTACCCATGTTTCCATTTCCTGGTATTTATTTATTTATTCATTCATTCATTCATTCATTCACTTATTTATTTATTGATTGATTGATTGATTGATTGATTGATTGATTGCCAGTCCTGGGGCTTGAACTCAGAGCCTGAGCACTGTCCCTGGCTTCTTTTTGCTCAAGGCTAGCACTCTATACCACTTGAGTCACAGTGCCACTTCTGGCTTTTTCTGTATATATGGTGCTGAGGAATCGAACCCAGGGATTCTTCATGTATACAAGGCGAACATTTTACCACTAGGCCATATTCCCAGCCCCCTGGTATTTATTTTGATCAACAGTACTTTAATTGTTCAGAGAAGTTACACCCTTGGATTCCCCCCCCCCCAAGAATACCCTCCTTTAGTCAGTCTATTTTTGTGGAAATACATAGAGCCCTGTCTAAGTTATTATGTCCTTTTGTATTTTACATCTAGCTCCTATATGAGAGTAAACAAGTGCTGCTTATTTCTCTGTGTCTGATTTACCTCATTTAGCATGATTTGTTACAAGTCCATCTGTTTCCCTGCAAATGTCATAATACTATGCTTTCTAATGGATGAGTAAAATTCCATGGTATATACATACCACTTTTTTGTTTCAGTTGTAGGGCTTGAACTCAGGGCCTGAGTTTTGTCCTTGAGCTTTTGTGCTTAAGGCTAACACTCTACCCCTTTGAGCCACAGCTCCACTTCCAGTTTTCTTGTGGTTAATTGGAGATGAGTCTCAGTGGGACTTTTCTGCTGGGGTTGGCTTTGAACTGTGGTCCTCAGAAAATTATAGGCATGAGCCATCAGTGCCCAGCTCATGTACTACATTTTCTTAATCCACTCATCCATTGTTGGGCATCTAGGCTATTTGCATCTATTGTGAATAATACAGCTTTGAATATGGCTGTGCAAATGTTTTTACTGTATCCTGACTTGTACTTTCATTTCTTTTCTTTCTTTATTTCGTTCGTTCATTCTTTCTTTCTTTCTTTTTTTTTTTGCCAGTCCTGGGGCTTGAACTCAGGGCCTGTCCCTGAGCTTCTTTTGCTCAAGGCTATCCCTCTACCTCTTGAGCCACAGTGCCACTTCTGGACTTTTCTGTTTATGTGGTACTGAGGAGTCAAACCCAGGGCTTCATGCATGCTAGGCAAGCATTCTACCATAAGCCACATTCCCAGCCCCCTGAGCAGTCATTTCCTAACACTCTCTTACGTAATTATCAGGTTTGTCTCCCCTTGTGGATTTTATGGGTAGAGTGGAGTGAAGGTGCCAAAAGTGAAGAAGACACAGAAGCAATCTTTAAGGTAAGATTGTTCCTTGCAGAGTGGGGAAGGGATATTTATTTCATCAGTAGGCATTCCTAAGGCACTATTGAATGACTCAGGTGGTTCTGATATGTATAAATACCCTTATATGTCTGTTTCCTTTTTTTTTTTTCTCTTAAATTGTAGAAAGCTCTTTTAGCTGTCACAGGTGCCAGCTCAGTAACACTGAAGAATAAATACCTAGATTGGGCATACCAGAGTGGTGGCTACAAAAAGGCCCGAGCTGTGTTTAAAAGGTACACACAAGCATTTGTAACTGTGTCTAGTCTTTCTGCTTCTACTCAGTCCCTCATACCTGGATAGATAGGTCATAGTGATGTCTGAGGAAAGAATCCAAGGAACTTCTTCAAAAAGTGTGTGTGTGTGTGTGTGTGTGTGTGTGTTTCCGGTTTTCTGGTGGTTAATTGGAGATGAGAGTCTCACAGACTTTACTGCCTGGGTTGGCTTTGAACCTCTATCCTCAGATCTCAGTCTCCTGAGTAGCTAGGTATGAGCTACCAGTGCCAGGCCACTTTCAGCACTTTTTTTCTTTTCTTTTCTTTTGCCAGTCTTGAGGCTTGGACTCAAGATAAGAGATAAAGAGTCTCATGGACTTTCCTGCTTGGGTTGGCTTCCAATTGTGATCCTCAGATTTCAGCCTCCTAACTAGCTTAGAATTACAGGCTCCTTAGTAGCTAGAATATAGTAGCTATAGCCTCCTAAGTAGCTAGAATTATGAGTCACTGGTGGCTGGCATTTTTTTCTTTTTTCTTTAGTGGTTAGAGATTAGAGTCTCATAGTCTTTCTTGCCTGGGCTGCCTTCAAATCACAATCCTTAGATTTTAGCTTCCTGAGAAGGTAAGATTATAGTTGTCAGCCCCTGGTGTCTTACTAAAGCACTCTTTTTTTTGGCCAGTCCTGGGGCTTGAACTCTGGGCCTGAGCACTGTTCCTGAGCTTCTTTTTCTCAAGACTAGTACTCTGTCACTGGAGCCACAGCACCACTTCCAGCTATTTCTGTGTATGTGGTACTGAGGAATTGAACCAGGGCTTCATGCATGCTAGGCAGACACTCTACAGCTAAGCCACATACATTCCCAGCCCCTAAAGCACTCTTAATATAATTTTCTTTTTCTTTTTTTAGTAGTGGAGATTGAACTCAGGGCCTTGCTAGATAAATACTATAACACTGAGCCATTAACTCCAGTCTACTATATCATTTTAAAGTTGTTTCTTATGTAGTGGAGATTATATTATAATCACAATACTTGCTTTTTTTTATTGATGAACAATGAACTGGCCTTTCTTATATAAACATTCTTTGTAATTTATTAAGATAGCTGTGATATAGTGGTGTGGATATACAGTGTGGATTATCCTTCTAATCTCAGCTGGTTTGACAGACAAAAATTGGGAGAATCACACAGTCTTGAGTCCAGCTCTGAGCAAAATGTGAGTTTAATATCTGAAACACAACCCAAAAGCAAACAGGGCTGGAGTGTGGCCTTGCTGATGCAAGGTCGTGGGTGCAAATCCACTGCCTCACTTCCTGCCCTACCCCCCCCCAATTAAAAAAAAAAAAAAGCCTTAAGGAGCATTTCTGCATTTCTCTGGAAGTATCTGTCCATATTAGAGCTTAGAGCTTATTTCCTTAGAATATATCCTTAGAAATAGAATTCTTGGCCTCATAAAGATGTAGAGTTGGGAGAACTTGTGACTTAACCATGAGCAAGAAGAGCAGAGGAGAAATGGTGAGGCAAAGGGCGAATCACTAGAGGGCTTAGCATGTTCCCTCAGTCATATAAGTCTGGTCCAGTCCTAAGCCATCCAGGTCTTCATTAAACCACCTGTGTGGAGGTGCAAAAGTTTTCTGTTATTGTGGAAAATAACATTTCTCTCACTGCTTTTTAGTTTACAGGAACGCCGTCCATTTTCAGTCGACTTTTTTAGAAAAATGATGCAGTTTGAAAAGGAGCAAGTAAGTATTCTAAGTCTTTCTTGTCTGGCAAAATAGGTGATGGTATGTTAAAAACTCATAGTATAAAATTTGGATCTCTTGATCCAACCCTTCTCCAATAAACTGGCTTAAGAAGTGTAATGAAGCAAAAAGGAGAAAGTGCATGTTTGGAGAACAGAAAACTCAGTGGCCCTTCATACAGTGCTTCCTTCCCAGGTTGGGCTGTATGAGCTGCTATTGCCTTGCCTCTCTGCACAGGACCCAGTTTGTCTCTTGCCTTAGCTAGTGAGGTAGAAAATAGGCATTCAGTCATTGTTTTTGTGCTGATCCTTGAACTCAGGGTTTGGATACTGTCTCTGAGCTCTTTTGCTCAAGGTTAGCATTCTAACACAGCTCCATGTCTGTCTTTTTGGTGGTTAATTGGAAATAAGAGTCTCATTGATGGGCTGGGAATATGGCCTAGTGGTAAAGTGCTTGCCTCGTATACATGAAGCCCTGGTTTGATTCCTCAGCACCACATATATAGAAAAAAGCCAGAAGTGGCGCTGTGGCTCAAGTGGTAGAGTGATAGCCTTGAGCAAAAAGAAGCCAGGGACAGTGCTCAGGCCCTGAGTTCAAGCCCCAGGACTGGCAAAAAAAAAAACAAAAAACAAAATGCTAGTTAAGAGTCTCATTGACTTTTTTTTTTTTTTTTTTTTTTGCCTGGGCTGGCTTTGAACCATGATCCTCACATCTCCTTTTTTCCTTGTTCTGTTCCTGAGGCTTGAACTTGGCCTGAGTGCTGTCCTGAGCTTTTCCGCTTAAGGCTAACCCTCTACCACTTGACCAATATTCTCAATTCTCCTGAGGAGGTAGGATTACAGGCGTGAGCCACTGGCACCCAGCAAGAAGCATTTTATTCTATGAAAGAAATTTTAAACTGAAGGTGTTACTCAACTTTGTAAATGGAACAAAAGAGAATATATTTAAAACTTAGTATTTATTTCCTGTAAAAATAGAGAAAGCTATTCTGGTAAATGTATAATTGATCAGCACTTTATTACTTATAGTTGTCCTAATAGGTATTATTACCCTTGTTTTCAGGTAAGGGAACATTTAAGGTCAAAGAGCTAAAAAAAACTTGAAGGTGGTTTGCTAGTGTTTATAATAGTGTTTACCCCGATATAAAAATTTTAAGGTAAATATAACTAGTGTATTTCAGAGCCCAGATTCTCAACAGGAAGAAATCCTTGGCCATGTAGGTAGACCCTTCTTTATGTATTTCTTGATTTGAATCTTACTTATCCTTCAAGGCTCTCAAATACTGTTTCCTGTGAGGCCACTTAGTTCCCCACTGAAAATCTCTAGGCTTTTCTTTTTTTTTTTGTGGCCAGTCCTGGGCCTTGAACTCAGGGCCTGAGCACTGTCCCTGGCTTCCTTTTGCTCAAGGCTAGCGCTCTGCCACTTGAGCCACAGCGCCACTTCTGGCCATTTTCTATATATGTGGTGCTGGGGAATCGAACCCAGGGCTTCAAGTATACGAGGCAAGCGCTCTTGCCACTAGGCCACATTCCCAGCCCCTAGGCTTTTCTTTATGTAACTAGAGAAAAGTACTTTCCTGGTTGATACTTTTTTATTCTGGTGATGTTTATATTTTTGTTTTTTGGTGTGGTAGAGAAGTAGGCTGGTTTATCTTAAATCCTGACCCTCCTTCTTTAAATACCTAACATACTGAAATTGAAGCAAGATCATCTGATTGTTTTGGTAGGAATCCTGCAGTATGGCAAATTTAAGAGATTATTATGAGAGGGCTTTGAGAGAGTTTGGATCTACAGATTCTGGTAAGTAAGCTTCAATTACAAATATATGAGTGTTGATTTGTACAGTCTGTGACCTGTTAGTATGGTTAGGAACAGTGTTTCTGGGCTGGGAATGTAGCTTAGCAGTAGAGAACTACATGCATGCATTATGTATCTAAGTAATGATGCACAAAGAAAAGGAAGAAGTCAGGGGAAGGATTCAAGTTTTATTTATCTAAAAAGAGAACCAGGGGCTGGGGAATATGGCCTAGTGGCAAGAGCACTTGCCTCGTATACATGAAGCCCTGGGTTTTGATTCCTTAGCACCATGTAAACAGAAAAAGCTGGAAGAGGTGCTGTGGCTCAAGTGGTAGAGTGCTAGAGCCTTGAGCATAAAGAAGCCAGGGACAGTGCTCAGGCCCTGACCTGAGTGCAAGCACCAGGACTGGCCAAAAAAAACAACAACAATGTATCTTTTAACTTTTTTTTTTCATCATGGTTCTCTTTTTATTTTTTTTATTTTTATTTTTTTTTGCCAGTCCTGGGGCTTGGACTCAGGTTCTACCTCTCACTCACTCACTCTGCCACTTGAGCCACAGCGCCACTTCTGGCCATTTTCTATATATGTGGTGCTGGGGAATTGAACCCAGGGCTTCATGTATAGAGGCAAGTGCTCTTACCACTAGGCCATATTCCCAGCTCCTGGTTCTCTTTTTAGATAAATAAAACTTGAATCCTTCCCCTGACTTCTTCCTTTTCTTTGTGCATCATTACTTAGGTACATAATGCATGCATGTAGTTGTGGAGACTGGGGATTGAAGTGCTCTACCACTTTAGTAATGCTCCCAGCTATAATCCATAATTTTACTTACAATTTTTAATTTCACAACTCAGGGGATTTGTAGACTTAGGGAAAGATCTGTTTGGCTTGATTCTTTGTGTGTTGATCCTAAGGCATGAAGGCAGGGCCTTGCTCAAGGCTAGCACTCGACCTCTTGAGCCACAGCTCCAGTTCTAGCTTTTTTGGCACTTATTTGGAGATGAGTTTCACAGCCTTTCCTGCCAGGACTGGCTTCTTTTTTTTTTTGGTCCAGTACTAGAGCTTGGACTCAGGGCCTGAGCACTGTCCCTGGCTTCTTTTTGCTCAAGGCTAGCACTCTGCCACTTGAGCCATAGTGCCACTTCTGGCTTTTTTCTATATATGTGGTGCTAGGGAATCGAACCCAGGGCTTCATGTATATGAGGCAAGCACTCTTGCCACTAGGTTGTATTCTCAGCCCAGGACTGGCTTCTAACCAAGATCCCCAGATCTCAGCCTCCTGTGTAGCTAGGATTACAAGCGTGAGCCACCGGTGCCCAGCAGAATCCTCCTCCTTTAAAACAGTTGAGTAGTGTATGTGTTTTGTTTGTTTATGTGTATATGTGCGCACACACCATTACTAGGACTTGAACTTGCACTCTCAGCCTTTTCGCTTTCCCACTTGTTTGTTTTTTTGTTTTTTTTGGCCAGTCCTGGGGCTTGGACTCAGGGCCTGAGCACTGTCCCTGGCTTCTTCCCGCTCAAGGCTAGCACTCTGCCACTTGAGCCACAGCGCCACTTCTGGTCATTTTCTGTATATGTGGTGCTGGGGAATTGAACCCAGGGCCTCATGTATATGAGGCAAGCACTCTTGCCACTAGGCCATATCCCCAGCCCTCGCTTTCCCACTTGACCCATGTCTTTTGTTCAGCATTTTGCTGGTCAATTGGAAATGGAACCTCAAAGACTTTTCTGCCAAAGATAGCTTCAAACTGAGATACTCCCCATTTCGGCCTGAATAGCTAGGTTTACAAATGTGAGCCAATGGCACCTGGCCAAAATTTAGTTTTTTCAGTTCATTAAATAACACGAATTGTTAAGATTAATGTGAAGGTTCACTTATAACAGGAAATTTTAAAAATACCTCTTTTCTTCCACCTTAGTGTAAAGAAGCTAGGAGAGGAATTGTTTTCCATAGGACACTTGGGAAATAACCTGGTCAAGTGTCTTAGAAATCTTAATATTAAAGAATTAAGTCTTTCTAATAAATCCTTGTCAGACATTCAACTATATTTATTTTATTTATTTGGTTCTTTTTAAAGATCTTTGGATGGATTACATCAAAGAAGAATTGAACCACCCCTTGGTAGAGCTGAGAACTGTGGACAGATCTATTGGCGAGCCATGAAAATGTTGCAGGGACAGTCAGCAGAGATGTTTGTAGCCAAACATGCTATGCACCAGGCTGGCCACTAGAGAAGAGAGGAACATGGATAACTTTGTGAAGTTGTACTGCAAACCCTTTGGGAAGATTTTGGAGACATTGTACAACTTTTTCAGAGATGGCTGACAAAATTGCTGATTGGTTTGAGACATGCTTTAATTTTGTGTTAGTGTGTAAATTTTTTTTTTCCAGAAAAAGAGACCTGCTTATTGAATGGCTCTCTGTTGGGTCCAGACCTTCTGTAATTCTTAAACATTTTCTAAAATCTATGGAAGTCTTACAGCTAGTTTCATGTATAGTCATGCAGGTGAAGTATGCATATCTCTAATCTCTTGATAAAGATTCTTGTGTATCTCTGGCCATGTTCATGGTTATTTCCTTAGAGGACTGACATTTGATGTGGAATTAATGGACTAGAAGATAATATTGGTAGGTATTGCTAATTTGTTCCTCCTTCTAGGCAGTGTATAAAAATGGCAACAATTTGTGTGGGTGTATTGTTCCTATGGCTTGAACTTAGGCCCTAGGCACTGTCCCTGTATTCTTTCTTGCTCATAGCTATGGCTTTATCACTTCTAGATTTTTGTTAATAAGAGTCTCATGGATTTTCTTGCCTGGGCTAGGTTTGAACTATGATCTTTAGATCTCAGATCTAGCCTCCTGAGTTGTCAGAATTACAGGTGTTAGCCACCAGTGCTTGGCAGATCTTACATTTTTTATCTTTTTAATTATCATAGATGAAAAGTGATATCATTGTTTTAATATGTATTTCTTTGATATTAATCAAGTTAATATTTTTATTTTTCTGTTTTCAAATACCTAGAGTTTTTTGTGTTTTTTGTGTTTTTTTTTTTTTTTTTTGTCAGTCATGGTGCTTGAACTCAGAGTCTGGACACTGTCCCTGTGTTTCCTTTGCTCAAGGCTAGTGCTCTACCACTTGAGCCACAACACCACTTCTGACTTCTTCTGTTTATGTGGTGCTGAGGAATCAAAACCCAGGGCTTCATGCATGCTAGGCAAGCACTCTACCTCTAAGCTACATTCCCAGCCTAATGGTTTGTTTTTCATTGTTGCAAATAAGTTTATTTTACTCCTGCACTTTTGAGATATTTTGGTGACCAGAGATATTTTATCTGTTGAGTTAAAATATTTTGAGAGAGGGGCTAGGAATATGGCCTAGTGGCAAGAGCGCTTGCCTCGTATACATGAAGCCCTGGGTTTGATTCCCCAGCACCACATATATAGAAAATGACCAGAAGTGGTGCTGTGGCTCAAGTGGCAGAGTGCTAGCCTTGAGCAAAAACAAGCCAGGGACAGTGCTCAGGCTCTGAGTCCAAGCCCCAGGACTGGCAAAAATATATAAATGTATATATTATATATATATAATAATATATATATATTTTTTTGAGAGGCTAGGAATCTGGCTTAGTAGTAGAGTGCTTGCCTAGCATGCATGAAGCCCTGGGTTCAATTCCTCAGTACTACATAAACAGAAAAAAGCTGGACGTGGTGCTGTGGCTCAAGTGGTAGAGTGCTACCCTTGAGCAAAAGAAGCTCAGGGACAGTGCCATCTTGGGTTCAAGCCCAAGGACTGGCAAATTAAAAAAGAAAATGTTTTGAGCTGGGTGCTGGTGGCTCACGCCTGTAATCCTAGCTACCCAGGAGACTGAGATTTTAGGATCATGGTTAAGCGCCAGCCCGGGCAGGAAGGTCCCTGAGACTCTTATCCTAACCCCACCAGAAACTGGAAGTGGAGCTGTGGCTCAAAGTATTAGAGCACTAGCTTTGAGCAAAAAGAGTTCAAGGACAACACACAGTTCCTGAGTTCAAGCCACACAGCTGAGACACCCCCCTCCCCTGAAAAAGCTCTCTTCTGAGGACAACTCAGTTTTTTTCCATAAGCAGTTTTTGTTTTTTAATGCTATTTTGGCTAATTTTCTCTCTGCTGAATCATGATTCCACTTTTAGCATAAGTTGAATTCTTGCATATTGTTAGAATGTCTCAGGACATTATAGTTTTGAGCTTTAAGTGTTGTGTTTCAATTGCCTTAAAATAAGGAAGCTTTTTTTTGGGGGGGGGGGGTTCATGGGGGCCTGGGAGCTGTCTCTGAGCTTCAGCTCAAGGTTAGTGTTGTACCACTTTGAACCACAGCACCACTTCCGGTTTTCTGGTGGTTAACTGGAGATAAGAGTCTCCTGAACTTTCCTGCCTCGGCTGCTGTGAATCGTGATTCTCAGTCTCCTGAGTAGCTAGGATTATAGATGTGAGCCACCAGCACTTGCCTCTTTTTTTTGTTGTTGTTGTTAATTCTTCCAAGTTCTGAGATGTTTTATCTTATGATACTGGGGCTTGAGGCACACCTCTTCCTTGTTAATTGCAGAATAATAAGCATTGAAGATTTGCCTGCCTGGGCTGGCTTTGAACTGCATTTTTCCAGATGTCAGGCTCCTGAGTAGCTAGGATTACTGGCAGGAGCCACTAGTGCCTAGCTCCCAGGTTGTTGATGACCCAGCATGGAACAGGTGGTGAGGAGTGCTTGGCTTCATCACTCCTGTGCTACCTGCTCTGGCATTTTCAGGACCCTTGTCCCTGTGCCTCTGCCAGGAGTGGCTTGGCCGATGTCCCCCTGCCTGGTATCGAGCCGTTGCTACACTTGTGTATTGTGGCCCTGTAGTGTCCAGGGCTGGGGCCCTGGTTCGGGCACAGCTGTGCCATGAGGGCTGGAAAATTGTCAGGTTTGTTGAGCGGTGTGGGGTATTGCACATGGGGCTCGTGCTCAGTGGATAACATGGCACGGGCGTGGAGGACCCTGGGCATGTTTTGTACTCATACCTGGGTGGGGCTCACGGGATGTTCTGTACCTGCTTGTGTGTGGGAGTGGGTAACAGAGTTCTGCGTGTGCTCCAGTGTATAACAAGCGTGGGAGGCCTTGGGGCACCTCTGCGGGCTTCGAAAATGGAAGATGCTGTGGGTGGCTGAGAGTGGAGGCCGGCTGCTGGAGGCCTGAGCCAGATGAGGAGAGGAATTCCCTTGAGTATCTCAGGCCAACACTGGGTGGGAACGCAGCTAACAACAAATGTCAGGTGTCCCACACCCGTTCTGCGTAATGCGATCCACAAGACTTATATCACGTAGGGTTTCCACAAACTTGTTTCATGCACGTGCAGGCATGCCTGGTTTTCCCAGATCATTATTGATAACCATCACTGCTTGTGCCAGGAACTAGCTTATTGACCTTAGAAATGCCCCTGTTTACCTGAGGCCACTGGGCCTGGCCAATGCTTAAGCATCCATGATGGTAGCTATCCAGAGATAGACAAATGTAGCCACAGACTTGCAGTGTCAATCTGTGGGTTGCTGCGACTCATTGAAAGATGTGCACCTTTCCTCTGAGGTGGTACCTGCCAAGGTGTAGAATGATAGTGCTATGCAAAGGGCCTTGGGGTTTGGATCTCCCGGCAAGCGGAGAAGAATAAGAATGTTCAGAAGTGTGAACACCACACTTGAAGCTGTGGGATGGCCCCAGAGGGCTATTAGAGGTTTGGAGCAGGATGGAAACAGGTTGGGAGATGGTTTGGAGGCATAGGTGAGAGATCCAACCCCTTGTCTGGCAGTTCTTGTGTGTGTGCTTGTGTTCTGGGGGATCCAAGCTCTTGACGTTTAACACTCTGGGCTCCATCCCTGGCCCTAATTTACCTAGGTGGGATGGGCAGATGTGAGTGTGTGGAATCGTGTGTGCAGTGGTCTCGTGCAGCTTTTTTTAACCCCTCACAATGCTTTCAAGGTTCACCCTGTTGCAGCATGTATCAGCATTCCATACCTTTTATGGCTGAGTCGTTTCACCACTGGACAGATTGCATTTTGTTGATCCTTCCTCCTTTGATAGACATTTGTGAGGTGTCTGCCTCTTGATGGTTGTGAATGGTACTGCTATGAACATTATTCTTTTGTTTATTGCTGTTCTCTTCAGAGTGTGTGTGTGTGTGTGTGTGTGTGTGTGTGTGTGTGTGTGTGTGTGTGTGTGTGTGTGTTGGTCCTGGTGCTTGAACTTAGAGCCTGGACTTTGTCCCTGACTTGCTTTTGCTCAAGGCCGTACCTCTCCATTTCTGGGTTTTTGCTGGTTAATTTAGGTTAAGAGTCTCATGGACTTTCCTATCTAGTCTGGCTTTGAACTGTGATCCTCCATGCCACTTCTGGCACAAGGAAGAGACTATTAATTTTTTTTATTTGTGCTTTGCTTTTTCTTTGTTGCTATGTTTATGGGTTTGGGTTCTTATTTGCTTATATATATTTTTACTTAGAAAGTTGTAAAGGAAGTTGTCAAGAAATAGAAGGAACAAAGTATTTGTTCTGATATTTTAGACTCTAGGGCTTCTCTATGAGGTCTAATACTTACGTAAACAAAATGTTTCTTTTTTTTTTTTCTTTTGGCCAGTCCTGGGCCTTGGACTCAGGGCCTGAGCACTGTCCCTGGCTTCCTTTTGCTGAAGGCTAGCACTCTGCCACTTGAGCCACAGCGCCACTCTGGCCGTTTTCTGTATATGTGGTGCTGGGGAATTGAACCCAGGGCCTCATGTATACGAGGCAAGCTCTCTTGCCACTAGGCCATATCCCCAGCCAACAAAATGTTTCTTAAGAAAAAAGCTAGCAGGTATTGGAGACTATCTAAGTCAATGAACATGTCCATGGTAAGAAGAAAGAAACAGGTTGTTTATTTCCTTTTAAGCTGTCTTAAAGTATTTGGTGACCTAAAACTATTCTGGGGGGGCGGGGGAAGGATCTTTTCCTGTTTTGCTTCTGTATATCTGGCATTCTTGTCATGGATTGGAATGCAAGAGACACTGATGAGTCTGTATTTGATTTCCAGTCTCATTGCTGGGAAAACTGAATGTTTCTGTAGTCTAGGGAACTCAGTGGGAAATGAATTAAGTGGCAATTGTATAATTGGTGTATGTGTGTATGTTTGTGCCAGTGCCAGTCCTGGGGACTTGAATCCAAGGCCTGGGCACTGTCCCTGATCTTAAAGACTAACACTCCACCACTGGAGCCACAGATCCACTTCTGTCTTTTATTAAGTAGTTAATTGGAGGTAAGCGTCTCATGGACTTTTTCTGCTTGGACTAGCTTTGAACCTTGATCCTCAGATCTCTTGAGTAGCTAGGATTACAGGTGTGAGCCACCAGCACCTGGCTGTCAATTGTTTGATTCTTCCCCCCCCACCCCCACCCCTTATCAGTCATGAAGCTTGAACTCAGGGTTTGGATGCTGTCTTTGAACATTTTTGCTTAAGGCTAGTGCTCTACCACCTTGAGCCACTTCTAGTTTTCTGGTGGCTAATTGGAGAGAAGAGTTTCAGGGACTTTCTTGCCCAGCCTGGCTTGAACCATGGTCTCAATTTCCTTTAGATCTCAGATCTCAGTTTCTTTCTTTCTTTTTTTTGCCAGTCCTAGGCCTCGGACTCAGGGCCTGAGCACTGTCCCTGGCTTCTTTCTGCTCAAGGCTAACACTCTGCCACTTGAGCCACAGCGCCACCTCTGGCCATTTTCTATATATGTGGTGCTGGGGAATCGAACCAAGGGCTTCATGTATACGAGGCAAGCACTCTTGCCACTAGGCCATATTCCCAACCCATCAGATCTCAGTTTCATAAGTAGCTAGGATTATAGTTATTTTTCAGGCTTTTCTTCAAGTTTCTATTTTCTTTTGTATCGGTCCTGGGACTTAAACTTAGGGCCTGGGTATTGTCCCTGACCTTCTTTTGCTCAAGGCTAATGCTCTACCACTTGAGCCACAGATCCATTTCTGGCTTTTTGGTGGTTAATTGGAAATGACTCTCATAGACTTCCTGTCTGGGCTGGCTTTAAACCATGCTCCTCAGATCTCAGTCTCCTGAATTGCTAGGATTACAGGTATGAGCTGTTGGTGCCCAGCTTCTAAATGCTGTCTTGCAAATGTTTCTGTGCATGTAAGAACATAGTAAGGGATACCTTGCAAGCCTGTGATCCACCAGAGCCAGTCAGTCATGTTTGCTTCTTTTCCCAGCGTGAGGGGATGCTTCTTACTTTCCTCCCTCCTCATGGAAACTGAATCAGAAAGTTTCAGCTCTGAAATGTGAGTAGACACCAGGACACTTAACTGAGCATTTAGTCTTTAGTTCTTTCTTTCCTTCCTCTTCCTCTCTCTCCTTTCACTTACTCCTCCCTCCCCCCCCCCCGCTCTTTCCTTCTTTCTTTCTCTGTCTCTCCGTGCCTCTCTTTTGTGTGTGTGTGTGCCAGTACTGAGGCTTGAACTCAGAGTCTAGGAACTGTCCTTTAACTTTCTTTTTTTCCAGTCCTATGGCTTAAACTCAGGGCCTGGGCACTGTCCTTCTTTTGTTCAAGCCTGGCACTCTGCCACTTGAGCCACAGCACCACTTTCAGTCTTTTCTGTTTATGTGATACTGAGCAATTGAGTTCAGGGCTTCATGCATTCTAGGCAAGCACTCTACCACTAAGCCACATTCCCAGCCCTCCCTTGACTTTTTTGCTCAAGATAGGTCATCTACCACTTGAGCCACAGCTCCACTATGGCCTTTTGCTGGTTAATTAGAGATAAGAGTCTCCATGCTTTTTCTGCTAAGGCTAGTTTTGAACTACAATCCTTAGATCTCAGCCATTTGAGTAGCTGGGATTGTAGGTGGGAGCCACTGCTGCCAGGCTCTTCAGTTGATTTCCAGGGCCTCACAGGGTGATTGGATAAGGTAGAGCCTTATGAAGAAAGCAGCAGCGTGTCATGAGGGGTTTCCTAGAGAGGACAGCTGCTCTCCTTGCTCACCCCTCTTTTCTCCTTCCCCACGTCACAGCTGATGAGACCACAGGCATGTTTGGCATGAACAAGTCACCTTGAGAAATATAGGTGGAAAGTGAGAGGCTGAAGTCTAAAATAGAATGGGAAGGATGTTATTGAAGGTTTGTGCTGACCCACATGCTAGCTGGAGTTGTGAAACTGTAAGTGCAGAAGTCATGCTGTGGGCAGTTTGTGTGTACAAAGGGAGCAGGAGGGAAGAAAATAGTAGCTTAGTGTATGAGCGTGAGTAGGTTGAACAAAGAAACACCACCACTCCCCTGCTGCCATTGATGAAGGGTTGTGTGTGCAGGACTGCTGCGTCTAGAAAGTTTATCTCTGGCTTTTCCCTCCAGTTATTCCCAATACACTGGCTCAGGGGGAAATGGAGTCTGTTAGAGGAAGCAGAGAGGAAACATTCTGTAAAGTTAAGAAAATAAAGACACTCGAATTTTATTTATGTACTTGTCTATTTTTTGGTGCTATTAGAGTTTGAACTCAGCTTCTCACTTGCTAGACAATGCTCTACATTTGAACCACAGCCAGCAGTGCTGGGGACTGAACCTAGGTCTTTGTGCAGGTGTGCTAGGCAGAGGCCTGTACCACTGAGTCTGCATCTCCAGCCCTAGAACCTTTTTTCTTTATTATTAGACTTTTTTTTTTTTTACTTTACTTTAAAATGGTTATTGTGAAGGTCATGTTCAAAGGGGTTACAGTTACATAAAAGTCAGGCAATGAGTATATATTTGAACAGTGTCATTTCTTCCCTGGTTTTCTCCTAGTGTTTCCCTCCTGACTCCCCTTCCCCACCAATTGTATAGTTCATTTTTGGCATAATGTCTACGGAGTATCAGTGCTGCATTTGTTCACTCTTTGTCCTTGCCGTCCCCCAAACAGATAAACTTACTTACAAGACAAAATGTACAGAATAACAGAACCGAAGTTCAGCAAAGTAGATTGTCCTTTTCTGGACTTGCAGCTAATAGGATTCCAATGTTTGCTAAAACATACTACAGAAAACAGGGTTACTGTCTGAAGAGATAAGGAACCAAGTTAGTAAGTGCTGTAGATAGGAGGTGCCTGTACTAGGCAAAGGACTCATGTCAGAAAAAGTTTATTTTGAGGTCTCCTAGAATTTTTTATCCCTGAAATCCAAGTGTGTCCAGAGAACAAGCAGAGGGGAAGAGGGCTGGTTAATGGTTTTGGATTGAATACTGCTGTGTTCTGGTGTCCCATGCAGTGGTTCGCCAGAGAATCACAGAGCTCTCAGAAAGATAGCCACATCAGCGTCTCAATGAGTGAAACGGGAGTGAGGAAGACAGGGGTAGGGTGTGTGTATGGGGGGGGTGGGGGTGGTAAAAGGGAAGCACACCAGCCTCCTGTGGAGAGAAGATGCAGACTGAATGCAGATGGTGTGCTGCATCTACTCATGACAACAGTAGTGAGAAGAACCCACATGCAAGTGCTCGTGCTTAGGATATAATATTAAACAGGTGGAAAGAGCGATTGGTGAGGTGAGGGCGTGTAGGCAATTTTGCCTTTGTGTATAATCTTCCTTTTCTCATGGCTAAGTATTAAACCCCGATCCCTTTTTATTTTTGGCAAGACAAAAAAAGGGGGAGGGTAGTGGTAGTGGATTCATTTATTGGTGAGGAGACAAAGTTTGGTGTTTTTTTTTTTTTTTTTTTTTTTTTTGGTGCTGATCTTAGGGTTTGAACTCAGGGCTTGAGCTCTGTCTCTGATCCTTTTGCTCAAGGTTAACATTTTTCCAGCTGAGCCACAGTGCCATTTCTGGCTTCTGAGTAGTTTATTGGAGATAAGAGTCTCAGTGGGCTTTCCTATCTGGGCTGGCTTCGAACTGTGAGTGATGCTTTGATCCTCAGTCTCTTCGATAGCTAGGATTGTAGATGGGAGCCACCAGTGCCCGGCTCAACATATCAATTTATGAGTACAATATATCTTGATAAAATTTAAAGGGGGAGAGGGAAGAGAAGGCCCAGTGGGTTGTGAGACAAGTGGGGGTGTGGAGAGCATGCAGGATGGCAGCCCCGCTTCTTAGAGGCCCCTGAGGAGTGAGGACTTCTAGATGCTGGCAATTCCAGGCATCTCGCCAAAGATGATTATGCCTTGCATGTTCAGATAGCTCAGGGCCACAGGACAGGGGGTACCCTGGGAGGTGGATGTCAGGTGATCTGAGGCTCACTGCAGTCTGCTTCACGGCATGAGGTCCTGAGAAGAAACAAGAACCTAAGCTGTGACATGGGAGCTCAGGTGGGAAGTTAGGAGCAGGAGGGTGAGGGAGCTGTTCTGCAAAAGGTGCGAGGTTTTGAGCCTCTGTGGGAACAAATCTGTCATGCATGGGGGCAGGTCATCATGAGGTAGAGAAGATAGGTGCTGACCATCCTTTGTTTCTTCTGTGCAACTTGGTGAAAAGCTTGTGTGGCTTGTTTGGTGACAGAACAAATGGAATTGTGTTGCTCACAATTTTAGGTGGTGAGGTTGCTCTTGCAGTGGAAGACTTTCCTCCTGCTAAGCAGGCACCCTACCACTGAGCTACACTTCCAGCGCTAGTCATTTATGATTTGCGTATGTAATTTTTTTCTTCTTTGAGACAAAGTCTTGCTATGTAGCCCAGATTGTAGAACTGTCTTCTGAGTGCTGGGGTTCCAGGCGTGTACCACTATACCCAGCTTTAGTATATACTTGCTTCTATTTTCTGGCTTTCTGGTCTTTGGGAAATTGTAGGGAAAGGTACCTCTTTTCTCCATTTTTTGTTTTTTGCCTGTCCCGGGGCTTGAACTCAGGGCTTGAGCACTGTCCCTGGCTTCTTTTTGCTCAAGGCTAGCATTCTACCACTTGAGCCACAATGCCACTTCTGGCTTTTTCTGTTTATGAGGTGCTGAGGAATCGAACCCAGGGCTTCATGTATATGAGGTGAGCACTTTACCACTAGGCCATATTCCCAGCCCCTCCATTAAAAAAAATAAGTTTTCAGAGGCAATTTGAGCATCATGAGCCCAAGCAGTATTGGAGTATGGTGCCTCCCCATGCACTGCTTCTAGGCGCCTGGGGCCTGGGCCAAGAGGGCCCTTTCCTGAGTGCTTTCTTCCTCCCTGAGAAGTGGACTGCAGGGGCTGCAGAGACCATCTTCATGCTCAGAAGCAAGGGACTGTACCCAGCCAAGCCCCACACTGCCCAAGGAAATCTGAGCCCACCTCTCTGGGAGACGGAAGCAAGCTCCTTGGCTAAGTAAATATATTGGCTCTGCACTGCCAGTGGTTTTCCAGTGTGCCTTCTTAGGTCCAACTTTTTCACAGGATGGTTGAAATGTGGGGTAAGAAAAATAAACTTGGCAGTAGCCCATCTAGATTGTCGCAGGTGTCTTAGCAGATTTCCACCCTATCACTGAGAGGGATACATCTGGAGTGTGTGTGTGTGCGCGCGCGCGTGTGTGTGCGCGTGCGCGTGCGCACATGCGCATGCACGCGCGCACTTGTGTGAATGAGAGTGTGGCAGGCCAAGGAGAAACATCAGGCTGAAGGGCACAACAGGAAGGCAGGAGGCAGGGCCGGCTTCTGCTTTGTTGACTTAGTCCGGCTGCGAGGCCAAGGTCTTTGGGAAGAATAAGGCTTCCTTGCTTCTGGCAGGGAGTGTTTTCTATTGAGCTAGTCCCTGGACTGAGGTAGATCCAGGATAAATCAGTGGGATTCTAGGACAGCAGGCTTTGGAGAAACCAGGTTTAGGGGAGTAAAGTAAAGCTATGGTTTTTGGTTGTGTGTGTGTGTGTGTGTGTGTGTGTGTGTGTGTGCGCGTGCGCGCACACGTGTGCTGCTGGTTCTAGGGCTTGAATTTAGGGCCTGGGCACTGTCTCTGAGCTTTGGTACTCAAGGCTATAGTGCTCTACCACTTGAGCCACAGCTGCATTTCTGGCTTTTTTGGTGTTTAGTTGAAAATGAGACTCATAAATTTTCCTGCCCAAGGTGGGTTTGAACCTTGATCCTCAGATCTCAGCCTCTTGAGCAGCTAGGATTACAGGTGTGAACCACTGGCACCCAGTTTCTGATGAAGTCGTTTTGACTTCAGAAGCAATGTACTCTGACAACTTTTCCAAACGTGGCAGGTGAAGTCAGTGGTTTTTTTTTCCAGTTCTGGGGAAGGTGCCCAAATTTCTGGCAGTCACTTGTAGCTTTATTCCACTAGTCCAGTAGGTGGCAGTAGCGACCCACTGACTCTGCAATCTCTGGCTTGACCCACAGGGATAGCGAAATACCTGGCTCAGGCTTACTTTCCTGCTAGTTGGCTTCTGGCTGGCTGGCAAACTCACCTGTGAATTCTCAGAATTTAGTCCAGTCTTTATAATAATTTGAAAGGTTACTGTGAAATCTCGTGGTGAGGACATACTAAGTACTTAAGATATGCTTATTGGCATCAAAGTATGTATCTGCAAAGAGACAAAATGGAAGTGATTGGGGAAGTGGGTAAGTAGGTCTAGGTGTAACTCAAGAGTTTTGACTCCCTCTCTACTGCAGTGGGAAACATTTAGCTTTAGGGAAAGTCCAGGATAAATTTCATTTTAGACTGAATTTTTTTTTTTATTTATTTGCTCCTATTTTTTCCCTTCCTTTTTTATTTTTCAGTATTGAGGTTTGATGATGGAGCCTTGTGCTTGCAAGGCAAGCACTCTACCCTCAGTGCTTTAAAAACAAAAAACAAAAAACTTTAGTCATCCAGTAGAGTCTCATGTTTTTGCCTGGTGCTGATTTTGGAGCATGATCTTTCTACCTATGACCTGCCTAGCTGGGACCACAGACTCATGCCACCACGCTCAGCTTGTTGGTAAAATAGGGTCTTAACTACCTTATTGTCCAGACTCGCCTCAAACCATGATCCTCCTGAATAGCTGGGATTTACAAGCTGTCAACCACTGCTGGGACTTCTATTTTATTTCTCAACACCTGCTGTATAGCGTGCACTTAGGATGAAGAAGTGAAGGCCTAGCTCCCACTTTCAGTGAGCTCAAATGGGCTGAGGACATACAAATAGGTCTTTGACAGCCACAGAGAAACTAAGAGAGTAAAACCCAGGGCATGGGAAGAATCTAGAAGGGACAAGAGATCAAGGAGACCCTTCAAAAGAAACTTGGGATTGGGAACTTAGCTCAGTGAAAGAGCACTTGCCTATCAAGTGCAAGGCTCTGAGTTTAGTCCTCAGCTCTGGGAAAGAAAAACAGAGAAAAGACTCAGCCTCTAAGCAGAGTCCTTAAGGTCTTGGTCAAGTGGTATCAGAGGCCATCATGTAGGTCAGGGAGTTGTGTGTCAAGAGCCCCAGCCAGCTAAGCAAGACATCTAGGAAGTTGTGACATGGGCAGTTTTTCCCTTTTGGTGGATTGTGTTTGGAGAGTGGTATGAGGAGGTGGATGCTGAGGACGGGGAGATCAGGCTGGGGTGGGCTGGAGTCAGGCACGAGAAGCTGGTGTCCTAAGCTGTGGTAACAGGTGTGGAGGGAGAGGGAGAAGGGCAGGTTGGGACTATTTCTAGAAGGCCTGGGAGAGCAAGGTGAGGGAGAAGAGAATGTCTGGGATGACCTTGAGCTCCTGGCTGGGTAAACTGGTGGAGGTAGTTATCTGAGTGTGACTGGCCTTGTTCACAAGCACAGTCACAGCCCCTGTTTCAAGATCGGGCTCCGTAACAGACAAAGGCCTGATATCTGTCATCTACAGAGAACTCAAAAAACTAAGCCCCTCCAAGCCCAATAAACCAATTAGGAAATGGGCAAAGGAGCTAAAGAGAGACTTCACAAGAGAAGATATAAAAATGGCAAAGAAACACATGAGGAAATGCTCAACATCCCTGGTAGTAAAGGAAATGCAAATAAAAACAACCCTGAGATACCACCTCACCCCAGTTAGAATGGCCTATACTCTGAACTCAGGCAACAACAAATGCTGGAGGGGGTGCGGGGAAAGAGAACCCTTCTCCATTGTTGGTGGGAGTGCAAATTAGTACAACCACTTTGGAGAACAATATGGAGGTTTCTCAAAAAGCTCAATATAGACCTACCCTATGACCCAACCATACCACTCCTAGGCATCTATCCTAAACAGCAAAACCCAAGATATCAAAAAGACATTTGTATTTCCATGTTTATCGCGGCACAATTCACAATAGCCAAAATATGGAAACAACCCAGATGCCCCTCCACAGACGAATGGATCCAAAAAATATGGTACTTATACACAATGGAATACTACATAGCGATTAGGAATGGTAAATATTGTTATTCGCAGGGAAATGGTCAGAACTCGAACAAATAATGTTGAGCGAGACAAGCCTAGAACACAGAAAACAAAGGGGCATGATCTCCCTGATATATGACTGTTAACAAAGGGAGACGGAGAGACAGTAAAGACCAGGTCTGTGAAACCAAAAACTGCTTGTCAAATAGTACTCCCCACAGGATTGGGGCAGTGACCCAACAGTATGTAACTAAAACCAAACAATTACTCAACATATAAAGGTCAAAAAGTTACCTCTCAGGGGAATACAATAGCTCAAAAGCTATGCATGTACGTTCATATAAGACTACTGTCGACATATTGTCTAATAACGACATTTAAAGCCCTAGGCAAACTTTCTTGGGCGTGGCCACGTGGCTACTGTATATGTTCTTGATACATTGTATGTTGTATATATGTCTACCTGACCTAGAGAAGGGATAGAAAAACAGGGTGTAAGATAGCACAGGGCGTAAGAAATGTACACACTGCCCTACTATGTAACTGTACCCTTTTTGCACAACACCTTGTCAAAAAAAATTGTGTTCAATTAATAAATTAAAAAAAAAAAAAGATTGGGCTCCTTGTTCCAGGAGAGTGACCACCATATTCTCAGGGTTTGGAGACCCCAGGATTCAGGAACCAGACCTCCAGGATGCTCTCTCTTCTTATACTTTTCCTTTAGAGCAGAATCTCAGGGAATGGCGCGGCTATTGCACAGGGCATCTGGACGAAGTCTTCAGGGCTCACATTCTTCTCCTTTCTTTTGGTGGTCACCCAGAGAAACCCATGAGCTTTCATATATAGCAAACAGACATGGACACAATTCAAGATTCAGCTATCCTAAATTAACCCTCAGGATTCTATTACCTGGCCTCTGTTCTTTTCCTACTTTTCTGCCCACAGTAAGTTACCTGGAAGGTAATGACTTTAAGACACTAGAGGGCTGGGGATATGGCCTAGTGGCAAGAGTGCCTGCCTCGGATACACGAGGCCCTAGGTTCGATTCCCCAGCACCACATATACAGAAAATCGCCAGAAGCGGTGCTGTGGCTCAAGCGGCAGAGTGCTAGCCTTGAGCGGGAAGAAGCCAGGGACAGTGCTCAGGCCCTGAGTCCAAGGCCCAGGACTGGCAAAAAAAAAAAAAAAAAAAAAAAAAAGACACTAGAAATCTATTTTCTCTCAGTTTTGGAGGCCAGAAGTCTGAAAGCAAGGTATCAGCAGTGCTGTGCTCCATCCAGAGGCTTTAGCAGAGAGTCTGTTCCTTACCTGTCCAGCTGCTGATGACTGTCAGCATTCCCTGGCTTGTGGCTGCTCATTCCAACCACTGCCTTGTTCACATGGCTTTCCCTGCTGTGTCTGTCTTCTCTTCTATAAAGTTACTTGCAGTTGGATTTAGGACACAGTAAAGCAAGTCAGGATGGTATCAGGATCCTTAATTATATCTAGAAAGACCCCTTTTCCAACTAAGACTACGCTCGTAGGTTGTAGGGTATAAGTGGTAGAGCTACTGACAGCCCACATAGACGGCAAAACAATAAAATTTTCACTGTGCTGACTGCCTGCTTCTGAATTTTCAGGTACATAGTTCAGCAGCTTGTTCTTGTTGCTTTGAGCACGTTTGCCATACTCCCCTCACCACGAGTTACACGACGTGCTGTGGTAGATGCCATGTCCATTGGGTCCTACTGGCAGGCGGGGGATGCGGTGGAGAGATGATGACAGTTGCATTCTCACTGGGGCTCTCCCATTGATGCTCTTGAGGCCTTGGACTGTCCACGGCTCTACCGACCATTGGTTTGAGTATGCACGGGCCCTTGTCCTTGTCCTTCAAACGGCTTTTGAAAATGGAAGCTGGTGTGGTTTCTTTTGTTATGGCCTGTGCATTCCAAGAAAGACGTAATAGAACTGGAAAAGGGCCAAACACTGGAGTGATAAAGGGCTTTTACCATGGGGATGGGCTTTACAGTTAGCATTCTCCAGCCAGGAAAGATAGAGGCTAAGGGAGTATAATTAAAGTCCTTATCCATATGATAAGATGAAACAGAATTGCTCACCAGATCCCAGAACCCCTATGACCTTAATTCTGAAAGTATGGAGAAGTTGTTTTTGAACAAAGAACAGAAAATCCTGTTTTCAGGGTGTAGTAGTAAGTCCGAGGCATATAGGCAGCTTGGTACAGTATGCCAGGAGTCAGGACACCTTGCCTACTCTGCCTCCAGCTGTGTGATCCTCAGCAAACCCTTTTCTTTCTAGGTCTGCAATTGCTCATCCACAAACTGAGGGTAATAAACCAGCAGTGAATTTGTACAGACTAACCACTGCTCTGCCCAGCCACCAGCGTGAGCACCAATGTGTCTGCCTCTTGCTTGTCCTAGAAGCTTATCAGCTGCGGATGGGCCCTCTCAGCTGTGTGTGTGGGGGATGGCAGCTCCTCTCCCTTGATTCCTGTCTTTCTTACATCAGCTCTTTTTCCTCTTTACTAGATAATTCTCAGATGTGTAAGGAACACCTGCCTTGCTTTAGTTCCCCTTTTCAGTTGAGCTACTGCCTACTTTCTCAGCAGCATTCTTTTTTTTTTTTTTTTTTTTTTTGCCAGTCTTGAGGCTTGAACTCAGGGCCTGGGCATTGTCCCTGAACTTCTTTTGTTTGTTTTGTTTTTATTGCCAGCCCTTGGGTGTGGACTCAGGGCCTGAGGACTGACCCTGACTTCTTTTTGCTCAAGGCTAGCACTCTACCTCTTGAGCCACAGTGTCACTTCCGGCTTTTTTCGATATATGTGGTGCTGAGGAATCGAACCCAGGGCATCACATATATGAGGAGAGCACTTTACCACTAGGTCATATTCCCAGCCCCCCTGAACTTCTTTTGTTCAAGGCTAGCACTCTACCTTTTGAGCCACAGCTCCACTTCTGGCTTTTTCTGTTTATGTGGTACCGAGGAATCGAACCCAGGGCTTCACGTATGCTAGGCAAGCACTCACCTAGGCTACATTCCCAGCCCATCAGCAGCACTCTAACAGCAGAACTCCTTGAGAGAATTGTGTATATATTCCCATGCCTAGTCCAGTGCATCTTTACAAAATGAAAAAGCTTGTGTAACTATCCAGACTTTGTACAAGTGCATTACCGTGCCAGAGCCAGTGACTCATACTTGTAATTATAGCTACTCAGAAGGCTGAGATTCTGAGGTCACGGTTCAAAGCCAGCCTGGGAAGTAAATTAAAAACTCTGTGAGACTCTTTAATTAACTACCAAAAAAGGCTGGCAGTGGCACTGTGGCTCAAATGGTAGAATGCTAGCCTTGTGCAAAAGAAGCTCAGGGACAGTGCCCAGGACCTGCAGAAAAGAGAAAAAAAAAGAAAAAATATTACACTATCACAGCAACCCTATGTCCCTCTTTATACTCCAGGTAATACTAGCTTGGCTTATAATACCATCAATCCATTCTTGTTTTTGGAATTTTTTTTTTTTTTGCCAGTCCTGGAGCTTGAACTCAGGGCCTGAGCACTGTCCCCGGCTTCTTTTTTTGCTCAAGGCTAGCACTCTGCCAACTTGAGCCACAGCGCCACTTCTGGCCTTTTCTATGTATGTGGTGCTGAGGAATCGAACCCAGGGCTTCATGTATTTGAGGCAAGCACTCTTGCCACTAGCCCATATTCCCAGCCCCCTGTGTTTGGAATGTTATTGTAAACTACGCGCAACAAAATTCACCATTTCAGCCACTTTAAAATATAAAATTCAATGGTGTTTACATTGACAATGTTGTACAGACTACACCACTATGAGTTCCAGAACTTTGTCAATTGAAAAGAAAGCCCATATCTGCTACTAAGCAGCCAGTGCCTTTTTGCCTCAGCCCTTGGCAACCCCTAATCTACATTTTTTTCCCCAGAGCTGAGGACAGAACTCGGGGTCTTGTGCTCGCCAGGCAGGCAGGCGCTCTTCTGCTGAGCTAAATCCCCAGCCCCTCTACTTTTGTTTCATTCATTCATTTTGCCAGTACTACAGCTTGTACTCTGAGCCCTTGTGCTCTTGCTTGGCATTTTTGCTTACAGCAGATGATATACCACTTGAGCAACACCTCTACTTCTGGCTTTTTGCTAATTAATTAGAGATGATAAACTCAGACTTTTCTCTCCTGCCTGGGCTGGCCTTAAGCATTAGTCTTCAGATCTCAGTTTCCTGAATAGCTAGGATTATACATGTGATCCACCTGTGCCTGGTCCAGGTGTGTATTTTTTTCTTCCCTCTGGTAGTATAGACATTCTTAGAGCAAATGCTTTCACTCTCAAGATAGCTTGAGGGTTTCTGCCTGAACTTAGGCTGGGTATCAGCCTCTGTATAAGGGCAAAAGTGTTTTTCTTCACTTTCAGAGTTTGAAAAGGGCCATTTTTCTTGTTCTTTTAGGGATCACCCACTTATTTTTATTTCACCATGAAGACTGGGCCCGGGCTGGTAGGAAGGTTCTACTGGACTCCTCTTACATGCTCAGGCTTCTTGCTGGAGCTCAAGATCATTTGATGTGGGTGCATTTGCCCTGAGAGGGAATCAGCTTTCACCCATCTCAGGGTGAAAAAAGCTCCTGCTTTTTGCCTATACCTATTCCTAACCTTTCTGCCAGCTCAGTTGGGTGCTTGTAAAGGATTGGAAATGCATTCAGCAGGGAGTTGCTCTATGGCCAGGACTGGGCTTTCGGAAGACAGATGTTACAGGAAGGACAACGGCTCAGCACACTTGACCCATCCTGGCTCTGCCTTTAGTCAGCTATGGTCTCCGACAAGTCCTCTGCAGCCTCTAGACCTCAGCTTCTTACTATTTAAATAGGGGCCAAGATAGGGTGGCCTCAGAGATCCTGTGATTCCAGGCTAGGGTTAGGGTGTCTGTGTTGTGATGGGACTTAGGACTATGTGAGGCCCAAACTCCCAGTTCAGGTGAGCTTGGAAAGGAGGTCAGAACACAGAGGCTCAGGGTTTGACCAGAGTTTTGACCAACAGTACTCTCCATCTCCATTTCCCTTCTTTAGTCCTTTTTGTCTTTGTTTGAAAGGTTTATATGTGTGAGTGTATAATTTTAATGCAGTTTAAAATAGGAAGGTAGTTGTACAAAAATGTGAATGTGCTGTCTCTGAACTGAATACTTAAAAATTGTTACATAGTGACTCTTAAGTTGGGTGCTGGTGGCTCATGCCTGTCATCTTGGCTACTCAGGAGACTGAAGTCTAAAGAACAAAGTTGTGCCTGTGTGTGTGTGTGTGTGTGTGTGTGTGTGTGTGTGTGTGCATATGCATATGCACACACACACACACATTTGTGGTGTGTATGAGGATATGGGAGCTGTCCCTTAGCTTTTTCACTCAGGGTTGGAATTCTACTACTTGAGCCATAGTTCTACTTCTGCCTTTTTGGTGGTAGTTGAACATAAGTGTTTTCCTGCCCAGGCTGGCTTGAAACTGCAATCCTCAGATCTCAACCTCCTCAGTAGCTAGGATTATAGGCCTAAGTCACTTTTTTTTTCTTTTTTTCTTTTTATTTTTGAGTCACTTCTTTTAACCCAACCAGCCAGAGGATGGTTCTCCTCCTGGGCTGTTCACTATCAGTGGGGGCTGGTCAAGGCCAGGGAGACTTCTGGGTCATGGGCTACCTCCATGTAACAAGCAGCTGACCACTCAGAGCTTTCTAATTTGTGACATTTTATACATATCTGTTGTTGGGAAACTGAGTACAAGGGTATTGGAATAAAAAACAGAAAAGCTCAGGCCCTAAGTTCAAGCCTCATGACAAAATGTCAGGGAGGTCCCTGGGGGAAGGGGAGTCAGTGGGCCAAGCCATGGGAGAAATACTGAGTTGCAAGAACAAAGTGGATCTCATCATCTGTGAATGTACAGGATGCCTGGGGTCAGTCTAGAGAATGCTAATATCAATACCCTTGCACTCAGCACCTCTCAAACCCTACCCTTTATCCCACCTTCACCCTTTGCAGAAAACCCACCACGGCCCTGGTTGTGAGGCTGCCATTCCCTTGCTTTCCTATGTAGTTGGATCACATGGATATATGTCAACAGGTTGTTTTAGTCTGGAGAGGTTTTCATATTAATGTTAAATAAAATCACTGTATATATACTGTGCTTTGCATTTTGCAGTCCATATTTGGTTTATGGAATCCATTCTTGCAATATAGCTTATTCACTTTTGCTGCTGCTACATAGTGTCCATTTGTGGGAAGAGAGCCCATGTGATTAAATCCATTGTCTTGGCCATGACTCTTTGGGCTAATTGCAGTTTTGTCTTTGTGGGCAGTCTGGGTCCGCGGAGTGGGGGAGTTGCACTGGGTGAATTAGGGAGAATCCAGTAGCTGCATCATGGAGAATGTGTGCAAGGGATGGTGCTGATCGGCTTGCCAGAGCCTGGTCCTCTCCATTCCTGCCAGCACTCATGTCCTCGGAGCCCACTGCTGCCGTCCTGGGTCAGATCTCAGCTGTGTTCACTCAGAGGCCTTGGCTGTATTCAACCCCTACTTGGCCCCTGGCCACAGGGCCTGTGGTTTGGCGACCCCCAGGCTGACCTACACTTCCTGCTTCCCCTGAGAGCCTGGGCTTGTATTATTGGCCCAGGGTCCAGTCCAGGCGTAGAGCTGCAGCCTTGCCTCTGGATTTGGGGTCCCAGTGGGGCCCTGTTGCTCCCCAGGGGGTCCGGGGGGTGACCGATCATGTTCTCATGCCTGAGCCTGGTGGCACAGGAATTTTCCACCATAGGAAAGATGATGTCCTGCCTTCCTCCCAGCCTCCCTGAGAAACAGGAATCCTTAAAAAAGATTTAGTGGCTTTTCTTGAGGCCTTTTGGCAGGTTAGCACCGGCACTGTCGGTGCTGGCAGGAGGATGTGACATCTGTGCTGGCCCGAGGCCCGGCCACACGGACGTCTCCATGTACCGCACCAGCTCATCCAGCCTGGGGCGCCAGGTGTTTGGGTGAGCACAGTCAGGCTCTCCCTTCTCCTACTGCCCTCACCTGCCTGTCATTCTCTTTTGGGTGGTGGCTGCACCAGGATGGTGCCCTGTGTGGCAGGCTCTGGTTCTGGGATTTTCTTGTCCTTGTGACCACAATAGTATGATAGCTACCAACAGGGACTGACTGGTTAGAAATTCCAATTCTAGCTCCCACCAGCTTTGCTATCTAGTTAGTGCTTGTGATCCAGCTTCTCTTAGCTGCTGTTCCTGTCCACCGGGGTAGGGTTATTAAGTGAGAAAATGAGAGAAGGTGTTGGCTACTCTTTGTAGCAAGATACCAAGAAGAGTTTGGGGGCAGTTATGGTGAATGAGTGAATGGAGCTGGGTTTCAGTCTTGATTTTAGCCTGTGAGCCTCAGGTTTCCTCATTTTCCAAATGGCTTTATGTCATTTGGTCTATTGAATTAAAAACTATAAAGGTGATTAAAAAAAAAAAAGTACCGATCCTGGGGCTGGAACTTAGGGCCTGGGCGTGGTCCCTGAATTTTTATGCTCAGGGTTAGCACTCTACCACTTGAGCCACAGCTTTATTTCTGGCTTCTTAGTTGGCAGTTAATTGGAGATAAGAGTTTCCTAGACTTTTTTGCCTAGGCTGGATTCAGACTAATGTCCTCAGATCTCAAGCCCCCTGTGTAGGTAGGATTAGAGGCATAAGAGACTGGCATTGGGCTTTGTGAAAGTGATTTTTTTTTTTTCTCCCAGCCAGTCCTGGGCTTAGACTCAGGGCCTGAGCACTGTCCCTGGCTTCTTTTTGCTCAAGACTAGCACTCTACTTCTTTTTTTTTTTTTTGGCCAGTCCTGGGCCTTGGACTCAGGGCCTGAGCACTGTCCCTGGCTTCTTCCCGCTCAAGGCTAGCACTCTGCCACTTGAGCCACAGCGCCGCTTCTGGCCGTTTTCTGTATATGTGGTGCTGGGGAACCGAACCTAGGGCCTCGTGTATCCGAGGCAGGCACTCTTGCCACTAGGCTATATCCCCAGCCCCTAGCACTCTACTTCTTGAGCCACTGCACCACTCCCAGTGTTTTCTGTTTATGTGGTGTTGAGGAATCGAACCCAGGCTTTGTGCATGCTAGGCAAGCACTCTACCATTAAGCCACATTCCCAGCCCCTAAACGTGATTTTTTAATTGAATTTTAAATAATTATTATAAGGGCGATATACAGAGGGGTTACAGTTACATAAGTCAGGTACAGTGTACATTTCTTTTTGGACAATGTCCCCTCTCTCCTTGCTCTCTCCCAGTTTTTCCCTCCTGTCCCTACCCACAAGTGGTATAGTTCATTTTCAACATAGTGTCTAGTGAGTACCACTGCTGCATTTGCTCACCCTTTGCCCCTCTATTTCTGTGCCCTCCCTTCTCCCCTAAAGACAAGTAAATGAACATATAAGACAAAAAGAAAAGAGAAAGAGAAAACAAAACTTCTTGTTTCTATTTCCTGGTGTTCATTTCCATGAGTTATATATGATCAGAGGCACCAAGACACTGTGCCTTTGTGTTCCTCCCCTAAATGTGATATGCAGGGGTTTTATTTTCTCTAAAAGGAAATAGAGTAGGTAGCAGTGGCAGCTCACACCTGTAATCCAGCTACTTAGGAGGCTGAGATCTGAGGACTGTAGTTTGAAGCCATCCTGAACAGGACAGTCTTTGAGACCCTGATTAACTACCAAAAATCTGGAAGTGGAGGTATGGCTCAAGTGATAGAGTGAAAGTCTTAGTGAAAAAGTGAGAGTATGAGGCCATGCGTTTTTAGCCCTAGTATCAACACACACACACACACACACACACACACACACACACACACACACGAAATATAAGGTGAATAGAGCAGCATCATTTCCTGTGGAGTATCTTCATATTTTCAAGGATTTGTAAACATGTTATTGAAAAAAGAGTACATTGTAGGGCTGGGAATGTGGCTTAGCAGTAGAGTGCTTGCCTAGCATGCATGAAGCCCTGGATTTGATTCCTCAGCACCACATAAACAGAAATGGCCAGAAGTGGTGCTGTGGCTCAAGAGGTAGAGTGCTACCCTGGAGCAAAAGGAAGCCAGGGACAGTGCCCAGACCCTGAGTTCAAGCCCCGGAACTGGCAAAAAACAAACAAGTGAAGACTACATTGCAAATGCTTTGGAAAGAAGATCCCAGCCCCTGCCCCTCAATAATCCCGCCCCTTGGCTATGTCCACAAGATCTATCAGTACTTCCTTCCGGGTTTTTCACATGATGATGATGATGATGATGATGATGATGGAATACTTCCTTCCGGGTTTTTCACATGATGATGATGATGATGATGATGATGATGATGATGATTTTGCCAGTCCTGGGCCTTGAACTCAGGGCCTGAGTATTGTCCCAGGCTTCTTTTTGCTCAAGGCTAGCACTCTGCCACTTGAGCCACAGCACCACTTCTGGCCGTTTTCTATATATGTGGTGCTGAGGAATCGAACCCAGGGCTTCATGTATACGAGGTGAGCACTCTTGCCACTAGGCCATATTCTCAGCCCCTTCACATGCTTTTTATTAAGTGATCATAATCACAGGATACACGTAATTTTGTGTACTTTTATTTTTACTCATTGCTATATCAAAACACTTCAACATGCTTCTGCATGTTATTTATAATTATAATTGCATACCATTCTTAATTAAGACCTGTATGCATAAAGTGCTGGTATTTCACATTTCTTTTTTTCCTGAGGATTCCAGAAAGCAAATTACTGGGTCAGAGAGTGTAAGCACCTTGTATAGCTGCATATTCATGTAGGCTAATTGCTTTCCAAAAGGCTGGCATGAATTCACAGTGCAGCCATGTCTGATGATGTGCATTCTGGGGCATGCTTTCTGGTATCAGTGATTCTAGATGCAGTGTCCTCTGGGCTGATTTATGAGCTATTGTCTCATCTTCATCTGCAGCAGCTGCCCTGTGAGCCAACAATGAAAAAGGATCTAAGAAAACACAACTTGGAGTATTGTATTTACTGTTTGCCTCTTAATTTTACCTTTGTACTTCTGCATTTGGATATAAGTGCAATTTATTTATTGGTTGGTCATGGCACTTGAACTCAGGACCTGGGCACTAGGTCTTTGCTCAAGGATAGTGCTTTAACACTTTGAGCCACAGTGTCACTTTTGGTTTTCTGGTGGTTCATTGGAGATAAGAGTCTCACAGACTTTGCTGCCTGGGTTGGCTTTGAACCATGATCCTCAGACCTCAGCTTCCTAGAGTAGCTAGGATTATAGGCTTGAGCCACTGGTGCCTGGCTGGCTTGTTTAGTTTTTATTTTTGGTGATGCTGGGGAATGAACACAGGGCCTTTAATGTGTCAAACACCTGCTCTACCACTGAGCTGCACCCCAATTCTTACAGTTTAACTTAATTTCAATTCTAAATTCAATTTTAATGTGTGTGTGTGTGTGTGTGTGTGTGTGTGTGTGTGTGTGTGTGTTTATGCTGGAGATAGAGTCTAGGGAGTCATCCATATAAGTCAAGAACTCTACCCCTAACTTGCATCTCTAGCCCAACCTCAGCTTCTTAACTTTTTTTCTTTTTTTCCAGTGGTAATATTGAGGTGTAAACTTCAATATACCTTTAAAAAGTGTATGTATATATGTGTGTATGCATGTATGTATACATTATGTAATTATATATAGTACATATTTATATAATGAATGTATTACATATATGTATATAATCTATATATAACATTGTATATTATAAATATGTATGTACATGTATGTGTGTATACGTATATATGCTGGTGCCTGGTCCTATATTTTTTAGTTATAAGAATAAAATGTGATTGAAAGATATATGGAAACTATAATCCCAGGATTGACATTTTGGTACATTTCCTCATGTTCTTCAAATTTGTTTTTTCGGAGCATTTCTTTTTTCTTTTCTTATAATTGCACCTGCTTGTGTAAATGTGAAATGATTAGGTAGACTCAAGTGTGAAAGGTGTGCTTTCCAGTGCAGCAGTGTTCAGAGCAGGAGCTCTGGAGGTGATCAGACCAGGAAGGCTCTGATCTTAACTGGGGATTCGTCCATTGCTGGGTTCGCAATTGAATGGACATGGGAAGGTGAAAACCACTGGAGGTAGAGCCCAGTTGGAAGAAGTCACTGAGAATATGCCCTTGCAAGGCAGTTCTCTCCCTTCTCTCTTCTGCCCCTTTTCTCTTCCTCTCTCTCCCCTCCCCTCCTTTTCCCTCCCCAAACATCGCATAAATGTATTCAATTTACTTTCTGTTGTGCCAGGACTGGCTTAGTATATTTAAAACATCTCCCAGAATGCAGTTTCTATAGAGTGCTTCCCCCCCGCCCCCACTCACTAATCCAGTGTTAGCCCAGCATTTAAAGCCAGGAGACTTTCTTTCTCCCTTTGTATAACAAGCCAAATCCTTCCTGTCAGATGGAGGTTCAGTTTACTCTGGAAGATCTTTAAAGTTCGGTGCTGGAGATGTCAATGTCTCTCTTTCTTTCTTTGTAAAATCTCATGGCCAAGTTTGTATGAATCATTCTAGAAGAAAAACACAGTGATCATTCCAAGAGGGTTCTGTCGTTTCTCTACTGGATTGCGGATTGGAACAGATTATGGCCACAGCAGGGCGGGCCAGCACAGGTATTGGGTCCTGCCTAGGAGGTGCCTGCGGGTTCACTCATTGCAATGGGGCAAAGGCAGCGAGGACGACTCTGGGGAAGGGTCCTGGCTGCTGGGCCGCTTCAGAACGGGTACTTCCTGCATGAGTAGCCTTGCATTTTTATCTTCTTTTCTCTAGTATTTGGGGCTTCCTTCTCCCTTGCTCATTCCTGCACGGTGACCTCACCCTGGCCTGTGGAAGCCCCTTTCCTCCTGACCAGAGTGACTGACTGACTTACAAGCAGTATGGCTGGTCTGGTCTTGGAGGGATTTCACATGAATGCTGGGATGTGTCACAGTCATGCTGTTTTCCCGTGAGGCTTGGTAAACTGGGATGTCTTAAGCTTCTAGCTGCTGGTGGTTTGCTATTGCTTTCATGTTGGAAAGCTACCTGAAGTAGATGCCTGGGAAAATGGAACCAAGGAAAGGCACAGAGCGATGAGGCAGGAGAGGTGGAAAGAGTCGATTTTCATGCCAGCCATTTGAGCACATTAATTCAGTTTGGCTTGGATTTCTTTTTGCATTTTGCACTTGAAAAACTTGAGTGCATCTGGAGCTGATGCGTGAGAGATGAGCACAGACACAGCTCTGGAGATGGAGCCAAGGGTTGGTCTAGGAGGAGATTTCAGTTGTCAGATTTGAACAGCTCAGCTAATTTGAGGTGGAGGATGAAGAAGGTGGGAAACACTTGCTGAGAGTATGTGCCACAAGTCTGGGCACAAATGACTTTGAACCGTGTGGGCTGAGGAAGTGATGAGAAAGCATTTGTTGCAAGTTGTAATGAAGCGGGGGTGCTGGTGGCTCACACCTGTAATCCTGGCTACTCAGGAGGCTGAGATTCTGAGGTTCCAGGTGTGAAGCCAGCCCTGGAAGACAAGTCTATGAGACTAAGTACCAAAAAGTCAAAGTAGAGTTGTGGCTCAAGTAGTAGAGTCTCAGCCTTGAGCAGAAAAGCTAAGGGACAGTGTCTAGGCCCTGTTCAAGCCTCAGAACCAGCCACTTCTTCCACTTTTTCAATGCCTTGGCTACCTTTGAACAGCAGGACAAGGCAGGGCAAAACTTTTGTGTTTGCAATTCAAAACAAACTTTAAACTGTCTTTCTATGTAGTCCAGGCGGCTTTTGAACTTATGATTCTCCTTTTCTGCCCCAGTACTGGGATTGCAGGTGTGTACCCCTATGGTCAGCTGGTAATGCCCCTTTGAGTGGGCTTTCTGTCTCTATCTCTGCTTCTCTGCACTGCTCATGTCACCTCCAGCGTCAGCCTGGGGTTAGGATGATGTCTGCTGTCCGTCCCTTGTGGCTTCTTCCTTGCCAGAACTAGGGTGACACACAAAGGCAAGAACTCCAGGGACCCCACCCTTGACAGCTCCAAAGTAGCTCCCAGGAAGACCCTGGGAGACAAGATACACAGCCACCCGCAAACACACTGTTGCCTTTTCAAACACCAAGTCAGATAAATAAAATGCATTATTATTTTATTAGCAACTCTTAAAAGCTCCTGCAGTGGGATGAGTTACAGCAGAAACAACAGCTTCATATATTTATTTTATGTGTTCAGCGCTCAATTCACACTAGCTTGTGTTACAGGACACTCAGCTGTAACACATTTTTACGGTGCAGTGATCGTCTGCATGAATCAGACGTTACCGATTACTCACAAACCAGTATTTCTAGAGGGAAGCCATCTTGTTCCCTCCAGTTCCTTTCCCTTCCTATGCTATCTATCCATCTTTGCTACTGTGGGGTTTGGTTCCCATGTTACAATCGCTTTCATCTCTGATCTTTCCTTCATGTTTCTTCTGTGGTTTCGCCAAGTTCCTCCATGTTATTCTCTTTTGTTTTGGTGGAAGGTGATTGAGATAGGGTCCCCTTATGTAGCCCTAGCATGAGCTTGAGATCTTCCTCCCTCAGCCGACCAAGTCTAGGGTTCCATGTTACCATTTTGGTACTTCTTTTTGTTGTTATTTTTTGTTTGTGCTGGTACTGGAGCTTGAACTCAGAGCATAGGAACTTCCCTTTAGCTTTTTCACTCAAGGCTGGTGTACTAACACTACAGCTACAGCTCCATTTATGGAATTTTCTGGTTAATTAGAGGTGAGAGTATCATGGACTTTTCCTGCCCAGGCTGTTTTCATTTAATTACTTATTTACTTGTTTACTCATTTATTTATTTACTTATTTATTTATTGCCAGTCCTGAGGCTTGAACTCAGGGTCTGAGCACTGTCCCTCGCTTCCTTTTGCTCAAGGCTAACACTGCCACTTGATCCACAGCGCCACTTCTGGCCTTTTTATTTATATATATATATGTATGTATATATATATACATATATATATATATATATATATATAGTGCTGAGGAATAGAACCCAGGGCTTCATGTATACAACGCAAAGCACTCTACCACTAGGCCATATTCCCAGCACCCTGCTCCCCCAGCTTTTTAAACCTGAATCCTCATATCGCAGCCTCCCGAGTAGCGAGTATGATCTATTGGTGTCCAATTTATCTTATTTCTGTACTTTTTTTTTTGTCAGTCCTGGGGCTTGAATTCTGAGCCTTGGCACTGTCCCTGAGCCTCATTTTGTTCAAGGGTAGTAGCACTCTACCACTTGATCTTTCTGTTTATGTAGTCTGTGGAATTGAACCTGGGCTTCATGCAAGTTAAGCAAGCACTCTACCGCTAAGCTACATTCCCAGCCCCCTGATTTCTTTTTTAAATAACTGGTCAGCTTAAACCTGCCAACTATTAACAAGTAAGGTTTGGTCAGTGGGATCAAGTGGGAAAGATAGAATCTATAAGGAGCTTATTTAATCCTGGAAATTTGCCTGAAGGACAATGCGCTATGTCTTTCCTCTACTTTTCTTCCTCTCAGGTTGAGAGGTCTTTGGGCTCAAACCATTCCTCCTTGAGTTTCCAACTTACCTTCACCAACCTGGAGACTCACGTCCTAATAAAAGCCTGCAAGGAAAGTAAACTCACTCCCACCCAGGAAGGATAGCAAGTCCTGCTCCCATTGGGACAGCTGTTCCAGCTGTGGAATGAGGTTTGACTCATTATATCTGAGTCAGGATTGCCTTAGCTTCCTAGGAACAATGGATGGTAGAGCTACACCTCAGACCTACCAAATGGATTCAAAAGATCCTAATCATTTCCTGACTCCTGTAAAGCCTTCTAGAGGTGTAGCCCCAGTTAAACATTAGCCAGTCTCGTGATACCCAAATGACAATTTGATGACTGTCAGACACTGCCTTGTGGGAACCTATGTCCTGGGTGAGAAGCTCCCAAACTCCTACTTGACAGTCCCCTTAAGGAGACCACCCTTGGCTCTATGGCCTGGATGGACCCTCCAGTTGATACGCATTGGGGTCTCAGTCTCAAGAGCCCACCTCCTGCATAGACAAAATTCAAATCATAATCCCTCCCAATCCCATCAGGTCCCCCTATGAATAGAGGGGGTCACAGTGACCCCACTCAGTAAGGATTTGAGACAGACCATAGAAATTGAGACTGCATAGGGACATTAGTGCTGGGGGGATGGATTAAATTAAATATTCTGTCCATGAGTTAAATAAAAGCCCCAAGTTGTGTTTGCATGGCAGGGAGGCAGGAGGCTCAGGTGGTTCCATTCCCCCTGGGAGAGACTTCAGACTCCATGGGTGTGGTATGCGTGATCTCTCTACATGGCTTGGGAAACTCATGAGACCTGGTTGCTGCTGTTCCTGACAGGTCTAAGATAAACCCTCCTCAAACTGTCCAGCCCTTTTCCCAAGGCTGAGCCCCTTACTTCTGCGGGTCAGGGGGAATGATTGGCATTTCTGGGAAACTTGTCTGTATGCAGTGAGGGTCCATCCTTTGAGGAGATAGAGTCAGCACTAACCACAGCCGGGGAAGGTGTCTGGTGGACATCTGGAGGACCACGGTTGGGGTCCTTACTAGCCAACTGAAGTGGAACCTGCGCTTTGGTTCAATTGGCATTTTATCCATCTGACCATTCTCAAATTCTCTGTACCTGGACAGGAGACCTCATCCCTTGACAGTCTTTCATCCCTCATATTTACATAGATGCTATTGGGTCCTCCAGGCACTCCCAACAACACACCAATATCCAGAGACATTTCTAACCCATAGGAGCCCAGCTGTAGAGCCATCGCTGCCTGATGAGAAGTCATCCAGACTATGGGGCAGAACATAAATCAGAGCCTCTAGGATAAGGCCAGGCCTTAGTAGTATTTGAAGCTCCCTAGGTGATTACAGAGTGCATCCAGGCCTGAGAACCTCATGTTCAGGGACTGGAAGCAGAGGTTGCTTTGAAAAGAAAATGAATGGAACCAGGTAAGTTGAGGGGATGGGTGGGGCTGGGAAAGATGGGGAAAAATGATAGAAGGGGTGACACTGATCAAGATGTATTGCACTTACAAATTGTTATGTTGAATTGAAACTCCTTTGTGTACTTAAGATAATCTAAATCTTTTGTTACTTAAATATAATTTAAAAAGAAGAAAGAAAATGAGCACAGCCGGGCACCGGTGGCTCAGGCCTGTAATCCTAGCTACTCAGGTGGTTGAGATCTCAGGATTGTGGTTCAAAGTCAGCTGTGGCAGGAAAGTCTATAAGACTCTTATCTCCAATTATCCACCAGAAAACTGGAAGTGGTGCTGTGGCTCAAAGTGGTAGAGTGCTAGCCTTGAGCAAAAGAGCTCAGGTCCTGAGTTCCAGCCACACGACCAACAAAAAGAAGAAAAAAGGAAATGAACACAGCTTGGAGGTAAGCTTCCACAGATGGTGTCTCTCTTGCCTTCGCAGGCACCCAATGACTACAAAGGTACAGGTGTTGGAAGCTGACAGTAGATGCTTACTTTGGCAGCCCTATGGCATGCTTATTTATTTGGGTCACTGTTTGTTAACAAGTGTGTATGGAGTGTCCCCTGGGTGTTGGGAGCTCAGCAGGGACTAGATGGAGTTCTTGCTGTTGGGGAGCCCATTAATGGCCTGGTGGGGAGGTGGGCAGACATGTCTGATGCAGAGCTGGGAGCAGGGGAGGCCCCCAGTGCGGTCTGTTGGTGTGGTTACAGTCTGGTTCCCACAGGAAGTGTTCTGGGGTGGGGGGATATCAAAAGGGTGAAGGCAAGACATGGAAACAGAGGTGGGAGAAATGGCGTGTGCAGAAAGCCCGGATGAACCCAGGGATTGGCAGGTGTTTCCTCTGGCTGTGGTGTGAAATGTGATGTGGGCGAGGGATAAGAAAGAAGTTGAAAAACAGTCAGAGGCCAGATTGTCAGAGGCCTCATAAGCAGAGAGGGGTGTGTGTGTGTGTGTGTGTGTGTGTGTGTGTGTGTGTGTGTGTGTGTGTGTGTGGTGTGTGACAGAAAGAGAAAGAGATTGCAGGTGCTGGTGCAGCTGCAGAATCCTCCTGGGAGTTGGCGGTGGGCTGGGCTTAGGCAAGGCAGTGGAGGTGGGGGGCAGGCAAGGGAGAAGCTGATGGAGTCAGCAAGTAGCTAGGATGTCTGGAGTTGTCCCTCTGTGAAGTGCTCTCCTCTCTGGGACCCAGGGGGCTGTGGTCTCTTGGGACACTCAACTCAGGGCACCCCCTGGGCTCCTCTTGCTGTGCTGCATCCTGTATTCTCCAGCAATGAGCTGGGCAGCTCGAGGCACTCCTGTCAGTTTCCCATGACTCAGGAATCCCAGGCTTTTGTGGATGGTGTCCCATTACCTAGACACTCTGTGTCGTGCATGTTACCTGGTATTTATTGCTTCAGGCAGCAGTGTACATCTGGTTTCTCTTCTTTCATCTGGACTAGAAACTATATTCTTTTGTTTTTAAGGTAAGTCCTCAAGATACACCCCAGATTGGCCTTGAATTCATAATCTTTCTGCTTCAGCCCCCTAAGGGCTTAGTGTACAGACTTATGTAGGGCTTAAGGGATGTCATGTAGTTTATTAGCTATATTATTTGTGTCTTCTTAGTGTCTATTGTCTGCCCACTCCTTGGCTGTCATATCATTTCATCAGAGCATCTTTTTCTTGGCACTTGCCCAGTAACCTTTGCTTTCTTGTCCCCTTTGACCTCTAATTTTGATATCTGAAAGTTATTAGGAAACCCAATGTTACTTCATACTTGGTAGGTGGTATTTCCACCCACTGCCCCCTTGTGCTTTGGTAAGCCACCCAACACTTCTAGTCTTCAGTTGATGTAGGTGGTTAGGGGTGATGGTTGATGAATTGATTTTGGTACCTTTCAGTGAGTTCTGCCTAGATAATATATTTAACCTTATTCTTCTTGAGCCATGCTTCCAGCCCTGTTTTTGCTTTTTTTTCAGTCATGGGGCTAGAACCCAGGGCCCAGGAGCTGTCTTTTCACTCAAGACTGGTGCTTTACCACTTTGAGCCACAGCTTCATTTCCAGTTTTCTGATGGTTAATAGAAATAAGAGACTGGCTTGGAACTTCTCCTCAGATCTCAGCCTCCTGGGTAGCTAGGATTATAGGTGTGAGTTACCAGTGCCTGGTACCAGCTCTGTTTTTTTGCTAGTTATTTTGGAGGGAATATGGCCCTATTTTCTCTGGATTCAGGAGCCTGGGTACCAGGAACCATCCCAGAGAGGGAAGCTAAGCTGTTTGCTAGCCAGCCAAGGCTACCTCTATGAGACTGTTAATTGTTGGGAGGGGGAATTGATTTTCACTGTGATTCACTGTGGATAGACCAGGGCTGAGCAGAGTTCTCATGGAACATCCAGGTAACCTACACTATAAGGAGAGGTGAGGATGGCTCCCAGAAGGGTGTGGCTTATGGCTGAAGGACATCCCAGCCCAAGGAGGAGGCACACTCTGCTTGTTGCTCCTGACAAGGCCAGGAGGACAGGGAATGGTCTTAGACAGCAGGGCAGGGTAGGCCACTATGAGGAGTGTAGACTGAGGTACTGCTGCAGTCAGGTTTGTTTCTCAAAGGCCACTTTGAGTACCAACCCCTTCCTCTGTGCCTTAATTGTCGTGGAAAACAGAGGGAGAGAGAGGAGAGTGAAGGACCATGAGGGAGAATGAAACCTCAGCAAGCCAATGGGCCTGTTTCAGTTGCTGCAGCTTCTGGTCCCATTCTGGGTAGTGGGTGTCACCATAGTAACGTAAGTGGACATATGCTTCCAGCATTTAAAAATGTACGTATATCTGTGCATCAAGATCGTCCATGCAGATGAGATTGTGTCAATGTATGCACCTATCCTTCCCCACAACAGCTGGAGTGAGGCTTATTTTAAAGCTTAGTTGGTTTCTGCTCAGATGAGAAAGAGAAACATATTGATTGTGTGAGCACAAGCAATAGTCAGTCCTGGAAAGCCCTGTCCACGCATGCACCAGTCAGCTGCGTGGGGCACAGGCCTTGGACCAACACACAGAAAGGTAAGGCCAGCGTTCCTTATTGGCTTACCTGCTCTACTCTTGTTCTTCTGGATCAGAGTGGCACTGAGAGAAGCTGGAGAGCCCCTGCCAGCCTCGGTGCTGAGTTATGCTTTTGCATTTGGCTTCCATCACTCCTCCAACAACTTCTGTGATGGCATTCATCACACTTCATGCTCATATTGTGTGTGTGTGTGTGTGTGTGTGTGTGTCTGTGTGTGTGCATGCCAGTCCTGGGGCTTGAACTCTGGGCCTGGGCTCTGCCCCTGAGCATTTGTGCTCAAGGCTAATGTTCTACCACTTAAGTAGAAGCTTCACTTCTAGCTTTTTGGTAGTTCATTGGAGATAAGAGTCTCATAGACTTTCCTGCCCATGCTGGCTTGGAACTTCAATTCTTAGATCTCAGCTTTCTGAGTAGCTAGAATTGCAGGCATGAGCCACCAGTGCCTGGCTTATTACTGATCTTTTACCAAGTACATATTAAACATTGAGTAGCTAGGTTTGGTCCCATGCATGGGGGTAAACTGTTGCCCCAAAGAAGCCCTCAGCTTACCTGGGTTTACCTTGTAAGGGGCAGATGGGTGGCAGACCGATAACAAAATAGCTCATCTGGAGTATGGTTGGTAGTCATGGGTTCTGGAAGAAATAGGTGAGTTAGGGTGTTGATAGTGCGGTGGACGTGGTAAGGCCTTTCTAGCATGGATCGCGACCTTCATTCTCTCAGTAGGGCTGTTCCACTTGTGTCCCCCTACCTAGGAAGCTGTTCTGGCTTCATCATTTGGGTTTTTTATACTTCAAGTCAGAAGTTCCTTCCTCAAGACTGGGTCCTGCTGACCACTCTACCCAAAGTAGCTTTTATTTCTTCCTTTAAATGTTTGTGGTCTGCCTTGGCCCACTAGAGAGAGGAGCCCATATGTGTATAGCACTTTGTTCTGAGGGCTGTTAGTTTTTATTAGGAAAACAAATCTATACTTGGGGATGCTCACATGCAGAGGGCTTAATCAGTGGACTTAAAGACAGGTTTGTTGTTTTTTTCCAGAGCTGAGGACCGAATTCAGGGCCTTGCGCTCTCCAGGCAGGCACTCTTCGGTTGAACTAAATCCCCAGCCAGGGTTTTACTGTGTAGTCCAGGTTGGCCTTGAACTCACAATCCTCCTGCCTCAGCCTCCAGAGTTCTGGGATCATTAGCAAGCACCACATCCACACATGTCTAGCTCCCACTGAATTCTCAGTCCAACTGTACTTGGTTCTGATGGCTTCCTTTCTCCACCCTGTGTGGAGGCTAAAGAGAAGCTTAGCATTTTCCCTTGATTATACCAGTCAGCTATGACCCTGGGATGTTGTATGTAGCAGTTCACTGAACTTTTGGAGGACAGAAGGTGTAGGGCCAGCTCAGAGCAGCCACCTACCTTTGGTTCTCTCTCTTCCCAGCTTTTGAGAGTCTCACTGGCCGCCTGTGTTCTTGCAGGGATCCCCTGGGTGTTCCTGATTACCCCTCTCTTCCTTCTCAGGCCTTATTGCCAGCTCCTTGGTGGGCTGCCAAACTCTCAGCTTCATGCTGAGCAACTTCCTTCTCTCTTTCCCCCACTCATCCCAGCCATCTTGGAGTTCACTCCTTTCCTGGGCATTCTATGGAGCACCACCTTGCCTGGAGAGAGGTTGTTGGACCATTTCCTCAGCCAAAGAGGAGCCTTGGAACAAACCTTGGAACGGTGAAGATCAGTTTCCCTTTTGGAGTTGCTCAACTGACAGGATGTTTGCCTGGAAGGATAAACCTACTGACAGGAAACGATTTCCAAAACGAGCACCAGGAAGAGAAATGTCCTGGGTGCCATGTGCCAGTGCAAAGCCCATTTTCAATTGAGTAAGCCCCAAATGTCACTGTTCTACATGAGACATCTTGAGTGAGCCTTTTGTACATGGCGGCCGTGGGAACCCTAGCCAGCAATCATGGAAGCCTGTAAAGGGGAGGCTACAGTGGAGTGGGGCCTTGAAGACTAAGTAGGAATTGGCAGGCCGAGGTGGGAAGTATGTTCTGGGTGAAGGTGGCAGCATGTGTGGGGATGAGCAGTGTAATTCAGATGTGGTCCTGGCCCTGGCTCCCAGGACTGTTATGATTCTGTAGTGCAGGTGAGGATATAAGGGCTAGTGAGTGTTGAGAGAAAGCTTGCATCCCAGGGTCCTCAAGAGTGCAAGGCCCCAAGCCTGCGCAGGTGATTTGAGTGGTGTCAGATTTTAAAAAGCTGGGTTTTGACCCAGTTGGCTGGCCCCACCCACACGATCTGATTCAGGAGATGTGGGTGGAGTCTGCGGATAGAAATTTGTGTATCTAAGCCATGTCAGGTGCTGGTGCTGCTGGTTCTGGGCCCCAGCACTGTCTTCCTTCAAAGGAGTCAGCTTGGGCTGGGAATATGGCCTAGTGGTAAAGTGCTTGCCTCATATACATGAAGCCCTGGGTTCGATTCTTCAGCACCGCATATATAGAAAAGGCCAGAAGTGGCTCTTTGGCTTGGCTCAAGTGGTAGAGTGCTAGCCTTGAGCAAAAAGAAGCCAGGGACAGTCCTCAGGCCCTGAGTTCAAGCCTCAGGACAGGCAAAAAAAACAACAACAAAGGAGTCAGCTTTGGGGTTCCTTGTAGACTTGGGTCCTGGACTTCTAGACCCAGGAGTCCAGCTGTGGATTGGCCTCCATGGATCCTGCATTCGCTATGACCTACTCTGAACCCAGGGTTGCTGTCGTTGGGTGATTGAAGCTCCTCTTTGGTGAGTCTGAGAGGCTGTTTAGTATCTTCATTTTGGTTGGAGCTGATGTGGCTTGGAAGGCTTGGTCTGAAGTGGGCCAGGTTGGGGCCCCGAGTCAAGAGAGCGTTGAGACCTTGCTAGTTGCTCAAGTGCTTTTGAGAAGGAAAGAAGAGGCAAGATGCAGTATCTACAGATCCCTGGCTGCCGGGATGCTGAGCAGGGCCCATCTTCTCAGGTACCAGTGTCCCACTGGGGGTAGGAAAGTGGAGCAAATAGAGAAAAAACACTCCCTAAATCTTCTTTATGTCCTAGGCCCTGCGCTTCTCCTTTGCAACCTGTGTTTAAATCTCTTCTTTACGGAAGTATCATCCCCATTTTACAGAGGGGCTCATTGAGGACTGGGGGAGGTAAAGTGAGCTGCCAAGACAAACCTCTTACTTGCCAGGAGCTGTGTTTTGAGGCTGGTTCTGTAAGGTTTTGCATCACATACACTTCCTCTTACTAGCTGCCCATTCTCTGGGATCCTGAGTGTCCACCTGTTCAATCTGGGTGGTCCCACCTTGGCGAAAGTAGCTATGCGGGGTTGCTTACAAATGAGGGTCCTGAACTTTGTGAGCTGGGAAATAAGGGTGCTGGGCTTAGAGTCTGAGTCTCGGAGATGGTACTTGGGCATTGCTGGAATGGGGACCAAGTCATTAGCAATGTCTATTTCTCCAGAGAAACAGCATGTGCACACGTGTGTGTGTGTGTGCATGTGTGCATGTGCATGCACACACACAATTTACACAATTGTAGAGATAAGCTGACCAGCTGGAGATCCTGGAAGGTTGATACTTCTTGATAGAGGACAAAGGCCAGATACCAGTAAATCTATGGCATAGTCTTAATCCTGACAGCTTGTGGGCTTAAGACCCGGGGAAAAGCTGATGTCAATTTGCAACCGTGGAGTCAAAGAAGTTCGCTCCTGGGAAGGGGTCAGTTTTTGGTTCTATTCAGGCCTCCTGCCTGTTGGATGAGGTCCACCCACATTGGGGAGATCACTCTGCTTTGCTGTTGTATTTTGAGACAAGGTCTTGGCTGTGTATATAGCCCAGGCTACATATCCTCAATTCTTCTGCCTCAACCTCTCAAAGGCCGGGATCACAGGTGTGTACCACTACACCTGGCTGTCATCTGTTTTACTCCCTTTACCCATTTAAGTGTTGATCTCGTTGGGAAAAAAAATCCTCCCAAATAATAACCATAGAAACACCAAGAACAATACCAGTGTCTGGGAATCTAGTGGCCAATGTGCCACTAACCATTACTGCCACTTTGTGAAAAGAGAGGTGCTGGTAAGCAGGGCCTTGTCCAGGTAACTTCTCCCCACAAGGCATGCAGCTGTCTGAGAGTGGATGATTTCCTCTCCACAGCTGGGGACCATGTGAGCTTGCCAGCCTGCTCTCCAAAGTGTCACGAGGCCCCCTGCATGCCTGTGCTCAGCTCTGCTCTTCCCGCAGGCTGGGATTTAGGGCTGGAGGCGTGGCTCAAGTGGTAGCAAGTACAAGGCCCAGAATTCAAAACCCCAGGATTGCCAAAAACAAACTGGGAAGCCCAAAGAAAAATGACCAGTCAGGGAAGCAGAGACCTGGTCCCCTTCCTTCCCAGGGGAATGTATTGGGGCAGTAGCATAGGATTTGACCAGAAGAGAGGCTTTGCCCTGCACTTGGGCTCTAGCGGCAGAAAAAGGCCCAGCCAGGAATGGGGGATGGGAATCTTACAAATCTAGAGGATGGAAGGCCTGGTTCTGACTGGGCATTGTCCAGGATGGTGTGGTAGCTGGGGGGGGGGGGGGGGGGGGGGAGGGGGGCGGCTAGAATGCACAGGACCTCTCTTGTGCTCTTAACAGTTGTTCCTGTGTAGGGTGTCCAATGACCCCTTAATTCCTGACTCTAGAACCCTCCAGTATCACCCCTTGCTGCTCCCAGCCCCCTGTGCTTTTCTGCGGTCTGTAGGTGACCCATTGCCATCCAGGCTTTCTGTCATTTATGCTTGCTCACAGGTCTGATACAGCTTGGTTTCTTCAGTGCTGGGCTCTGCACACAATTAGGACTGGGTTGTGGGGTCCCCTTCAGAGAGGAGGTGTTCCCCAGGGGAAGGACCCACGAGGTTGACCCATGAAAAGCCTCAGGGTTTCTGAGAGGGAAGGAGCTGACCAGCCTGTAGACAGAAATATCCTTTTGGAAAAGCTACTCTGACGGGAGCCTTGGAGTGGCAGCCACAGCTCTGGGAGGAAGATGGGGGAGACAAGAGGCTCCAGCTGCCCCCACTTGACAGCACTCCTACACCTGCTGGAATTTGTGTGGGACCCACGAGACCAGTGTGTAAAGCCTCTAGATTGCAGGTTATGTCTTAAGTTGTTTTTACATAAAAAAATTAAGAGGGAAGTGAAAATATGAGAAAGTAGCATTAATATAAGTGTGTTTCAGGGGTATTGCCACCCCTGATGTGTGTGTGTGTGCGCACGTGTATATGAGTGTGTGTATGTGTAGGCTTTCAGAGGCACTGGCATGCCTAGAGGCTGGGAAAGTGAATCATGGGGGGGTGGGGGGGGTGGGGGCTGGGAATATGGCCTAGTGGCAAGAGTGCTTGCCTCATATACAGGAAGCCCTGGGTTGGATTCCCCAACACCACTTATACAGAAAATGTCTAGAAGTGGCACTATGACTCAAGTGGCAGAGTGCTAACCTTGAGCAAAAAGAAGGCAGGGATAGTGCTCAGGCCCTGAGGCAAGCTCCAGGGCTGGCCAAAAAAAAAAAAAAAAAAGAAAGTGAATCTGGGATATTGTTTACAACAAGCAAATAAACTGCTCAATGACGGTAATGGGAGCCAGGTTTGTTGTTCAAGAAGTGAATGGGAAATGAAAGAACTCTGAGAGCTAGATAGGTACCAATTCATCAATGTAAATAGCTAGATGTATGGAGACACACACAACAAAACCAGGAATTTAATGTGGGTATATATGCATTTGGCTATGAACATGTGTATATGTCATGAACATGCCTCTCATAGCTTTCAGGGACCTAGGAGCAGCAACACTGGTAGTCATGGGCACATCCGGTGCCTAGATCTAAATACCATTCTCCACTAGAGAAGCACAGCTACTTGGGGAAGTAGCTACTTAGGAATTGAACTCAGGGCCTTGTGCTTGACAGGCTTGTACTCTATCACTTGAAGCCATGTCTCTAGCCAAATCCTGGAGCATGAGGACTTACAAAAAAGATATGAAGGGGGCTGGGGATATGGCCTAGTGGCGAGAGAGCTTGCCTCGTATACATGAGACCCTGGGTTCGATTCCCCAGCATCACATATACAGAAAACGGCCAGAAGTGGCACTGTGGCTCAAGTGGCAGAGTGCTAGCCTTGAGCAAAAAGGAAGCCAGGGACAGTACTCAGGCCCTGAGTCCAAGGCCCAGGACTGGCAAAAAAAAAAAAAAAAAGATATGAAGGGGCTGGGAATATGGCATAGTGGTAAAGTGCTTGTCTCATATACATGAAGCCCTGGGTTTGATTCCTCAGCACCACATATATAGAAAAAGCTGCAACTGGCGCTGTGGCTCAAGCGCTAGAGTGCTAGCGTTGAGCAAAAAGAAGCCAGGGACAGTGCTCACGCCTTGAGTTCAAGCCCCAGGACTGGCCAAAAAAAAAAAAAAGATATGAAGAGCCTCCAGAAAGGGCCCCAACTAGCTAAATCTGGGCAATTTTAGCACCATCGTAAATAATGATAGCAATAGATAAATTCCATTGGATGATAATAGGAATCTTATGATAATAAGAATAGCTCATGTTGATATAATTAAATGAATAAACAACACAGGAGAGAAGGAAAATAGTGTTGAGAATTATCCCATAAAATAAAACCTGTACATTAGAAAAAAGTCACAGGACTGGGAATATAGCTTAGTGGTAGAGTGTTTGCCTAGTATGCATGAAGCCCTAGGTTCAGTTCCTCAGTACCACACAAACAGAAAAAGCTGGAAATGGCACTTTGGCTCAAATGGTAGAGTGCTAACCTTGAGCAAAAGAAGCCCAGGGACAGTGCTTAGGCCCTGAGTTCAAGCCCCAGGACCAGCCAAAAAAAACCCCAACAAAACCAAAAGTCATGAAGGAAAGGAGACCTGTTTCCTTTCTCTTGAAGACTGGAAAAACATGAAGACTAAATGTTTTTAGGTGGAATCGTGGACTAAAAAGTAAATAAAACAAAGCCCCTCACAAAGAAAAAAGAAACCCTGTTGTTGGAACAGGTGACATTTGCCTGAGGTGTGTGATATTGTGGGAAGTGGTGAAACTGACAGGAGTGACACTAGGCAGTGGGTTGGATGGTGATGTTTTGCACCAGGCAAGGTAAGGGTTGATGGTGATGTTGTCTTTGGTGATTTCCCAATTTGGAAGGCTTGGCTGTTAGTGCTTCTTTGTAGCAAGTATCCTCTTGAATATTTAGGCCTAACAGGGCAGCATTTCTGCAGCTTGCTCTCAAACAGCTGAGAGAAGCTACTAATTTGATATTCACTGGTGGGGGGGGCATGAAAGGAAATGAGGGCACATACAGAGTGAAGCAAATGTGGACAGATACTAACCCCTATACTACAGATAATGACATTCCTACAACATTTCTTCTTTTTTTTTTTTTTTCCAGAGCTGAGGACCGAATTCAGGGCCATGCGCTTGCCAGGTACTCTTCCGCTGAGCTAAATCCCCAGCCCCCCCTTTTTTTTTTTGCCAGTCCTGGGCCTTGGACTCAGGGCCTGAGCACTGCCCCTGGCTTCTTTTTGCTCAAGGCTAGCACTTGGCCCCTTCTACAATATTTCTGTGAATCTAAAATAATTTTAAAATAATATATTTTGTTAAGATTAAAAAACGATGCACTCAGAGCCTGACAAATCCATAAGGAACTATATAACGTTTTAGAGCATTCCTTTCCTGTGTTTTATGGGAATTTTTATGTAGTTAAAGTTAAGCTTTGCATAGAACTTTATATCCTACTGTATCATTTAGCATGGTAACATAAACATTTCCCTGAGGTTACGGCAATCTTCATAAACATGGCTTTAATGGCCACATAATGCTCTGCTGAGAGCCTGTGTCAAACTTCTCTTGCGATTACACTTTTAAAAAAAAGTATATCAGGGCTCGGAATATGGCCTAGTGGCAAGAGTGCTTGCCTCGTATACATGAAGCCCTGGGTTCGGTTCCTCAGCGCCACATATATAGAAAAGGCCAGAAGTGGTGCTGTGGCTCAAGTGGCAGAGTGCTAGCCTTGAGCAAAAAGAAGCCAGGGACAGTGCTCAGGCCCTGAGTCCAAGCTCCAGGACTGGCAAAAAAAAAAAAAAAAAAAAAAAAAAAAATTATCAGAGCTGTGGCTCCTAGAGTGCCTGCCTAACAAGTACAAAGACCTGAGTTCAAAACACCAGTGCAGCCCAAACCAAATTGTAATCATACTTCAGTAAGTATCTCATAGTCTTAAGGTGTTTTATGTTTACCCTAGCCTGCTGGAAAAGGGATTAGGAAAGGATTTGAAGGTCTTCAGGCAGTCAGTACACATCACCCCATGGCTTCTCAAAAGCTCAGGAACAAGGCTGGGGTTCAGTGGCTCATGCCTGTAATCCTAGCTTCCCAGAAGGCTGAGATCTGAGAACTGAGGTTTGAAGCCAGCCCAAGCAGCGTTTTCTAAGAGACTTTTATCTCTAAGCAAAAAGCTAGATGTGGAAGGGTGGCTCAAGTGGTAGAGTACAAGCCTTGCACAAAAAAGCCAAGTGTGCTGGCATGTGTGGAAACATGGCACAAGTGGTAGAGAGCCAGTCTGGTGTGAAAAGATCAAGCAAAAGCACAAGGTCCTGGGTTCAAGCCTCATTACTGGTATAAGGGGGAAAAAAGTGCCCATGTATATGTTAATTTTTTTTTCTGGTCCCGAGGCTTGAACTCAGGGGCTGGGTGCCATCCCTGAGCCTCTCTGTGCTCAAGGCTACTGCTCTACCACTTGAGCTATAAACCTACTTCTGTGTTTTCCCGAGTAGTTTATTGGAGATAAGAACCTTAGGGACTTTTCTGCCCAGGCTGGCTTTGAACTGTGATTCCCCAGACTTCAGCCTCCTGAATGGCTAGGATTACAAGGTGTGAGCCACCAGCTCCCAGCTAAGTGAGAGTTTTGGGAGAAGTTCTAGCACTTCAAATCTCTAAGTACCCCAACTAGGTCACCAGGACACCATGCTCGAGGTACTGATGCATGTGTCCTCTCCCCAAGCTCTGGCCAGCCTTCTCATTTGTCACATGACGCCCCCAGAGCTTGTCAGTGTCGTCAGTTGTAATGTGGCAATGTGGTAACACAGCATGGCTGAAGCTAGGGACGGTGGAGCAGGTGACTCTGCAGGTCACAGCGTGACAAGTGCGGTGGCGCTGGGCTGGAGCCGCTTGGGCCTTCATCCTTCAGGGTGCTGATGGGCTCATTTTGTAGCGGCTGTAGCCCATCCTGCTGCCAAATAATCTAGCCAATGTGTGCTAGGTATGGAGCCTGTGAGTACCCAGAGGCGTTCTTGTGATCTCTCTCTCTCTCTCTCTCTCTCTCTCTCTCTCTCTCTCTCTCTCTCTCTCCCCCTCTCCCCCCCCCCCTCTCAAACACACACACCGTTGCTGTCCCCACCTTACAGAGAGACTGAGTCTCAGAGGAGCTGCTTTCCAGGTCTGTCCCAACAACTAAGGCTGTTCAGGGCAGCCTTCCAGGGATGCCTCCTCCTAACTATCTCTCTCTCACATACACACTCAGACTCTCTCACACACAGCTCTAGCCATACACAAACACACACAATCTCACACTCACATATATGTATCCACTTAGGACACACACAGAACCACACACATGGGCTTCACAATTATGTGCATTTTGGGGGTACAGGAATAGCACACTACCAGTGTTACTTTAGGAGTGGGGGTGGGGAGAAGAGCAAGCTAGATGAGCAGCTAGCACCACCCCCCCAATGAGGCAGTGCCCCCAGGCCTGTGCCCCCAAGTAGAGTCCCAGCATGTATCACAATGGACACAGTGGACCTTGTAGAGTACAGGTGTGTGCTCACTGAAGGCCAGAGCTGGGTCCTGGGGTGACCCAGGTCCTACTTGTAGGAACCCCTGGAGTGGCAGTGATTACCTTGGATCTCTAAGTTCCAGCCTCCCTCAGTCTTCATTCCCCAGAGAGGATCTCAGCCAACTGGCTAGCCTTCTGTTTTCCTTTCTGTGAAGCTCCTTTCCCCCCATCATCCCAAGAATGTAAAAATGTAAATCATCCTAGAACATAAGAGTAATGCAGAGGAAAAGCCTCAAGGCCCCCAGCTGCCCTCTCTTCCTCCAGGGGCTGCCCCCTCCCCCGCCATCTTCGGGGCTGCTACCTAGGGCTGGGCTGCGAATCCACCCCAGGCCCAGTGGCCGAGCATTTTTGTGGCTTTGTGCATTGTTTGCTTACATGTATTCCTGGAAAAGCAATTCTTAGAAGAAGTTTCTTCTTAGAAGTGGAATTGTGGGGTCTGGTGCTTGGGGAAATGCTTGACCAAGTAGAAGCAGACGTGTATGTTTTAAGAGACAGAAGAATGGGGGCTCTTTGATTTCATCCTTCAATGCATGATATTAATCCTGAGTGAGACCGGTGACACCAGTGTGCTGTCAAGGGTACTTGTTTTTGTGTGTACTGGTGCTGGGGCTTGAACTCAGGGCTGCTCAGGACTTCGAGATGCATGCTGAGGACTGGCAAGGCAGCCATGAGTAGCACTCTTGAAAAATGACTGTTTGAGCTGCATGTCTTTTCTTTTTCTTTGCCTGTCCTGGGCTGGGGCTGGGGGTGGGGGGCAGGGGAGCTTGAACTCAGGGCTTGGGCATGGTCCCTTACTTCGTTTGCGTAAGGTTAGCACTCTACCTCTACAGCCGCAATGCTACTTCTGCTTTTTCTGCATATGTGGTACTGAGGAATCCAACCCAGGGCTTCATGTGTGCTAGGCAAGCACTCTACCGCTAAGCCACACTCCCAGCCAAGCTGCTGTCTTAAGGCTGCTGGCTTCCTTCTCTCCCCTGGAAGTACTTATTAGTGCAGAGGCAGAACAGTCAGGAAAGGCAGAAGGCCCTGGATATTTGGGGGAAACTCAAATATAAACCCCATTAAGAGTTTCTCTACAGTTTCCTCTCATAGAGCACTCAGAGGGAGATAGTGTCTTTTTGCAGATGGTTTATTTTCCCTGGCTGGGGGAGGGGCATTTTAGGGGGGTCCCAGTGAGCCACTGGCTGTCACAGCAGCCCCAGGGACTCAGGAAGGCCTCTCTGTCTGTCCACTGGTCATGTCCCAGGGCAGGCCTCAGGCAGCAGCGGCCTTGCCCAGAGCTGCTTGGGTCTGCCAGGATCCTGCCGCCTTTCGTCTGCAACAGTGAGGATCACAAGGGATTCTTCCAGAATGGCCTAGAGTCCAGGAAGAAACTTGGCCTTAGGAATCACGTGCCTCACATTGAATCCCAGATCTGCCTCTTCCTGGGCCTCGGTTTCCTCAAGGTGGGTCTGCAGAAGGACTGACAAGGCCATGCAGTGCTTGGCCTCAGGGAAGGGCCAAGACACTGTCTTTGGTGACCAGCTCAGAAGCCTGGCTGGGGGAAGCAGGTGACAGGCTTCTGGCCACGTCTGCTCATCTTTCTCACCCACCGCTTGGTCCCTTTCACCTAGGGCTGACCCTTCAAACAGCTCAGCTGAGAAACAGGTGTTCAGGAGCATTTAACAGGAAATAAAGTGCATTCTGGGATTCCTGGCTTAAACGAGTCTCCTCTGAACCATCCTTAGTCTAAGGCCTGAAGTGCCTGAGGTTTCTAGCCAGCTGCCAGATGCTTAACATCCTGTGGCCCCTGGAGTCCCTCCACCCACTGTGGCCTCCCCTCTCCTGTTTCCTTTCTGCCTCCCTCTCCCCCTCCCTTTCAGAAACAGCAAAGCCAGCCCTTGGCCCTCAGTTGCAGTTCCATACTCAATGGATTTCCGAGAAATGAGACTTTTTCACTTAGTGATCATAGGAGCAATAGTCATCCAGCACAGGAAATTTGGAAATTATTGAAAAGTGTGTGTGGGTATTGGGGGGTGGGGATGATCCAGAACCCTAAAACCAAGAAGTGCTAGTGCTGAGACTTGGGGACAGTCCTTCGATCCTTTAGTCTTGCTTATGCCTATCTTTTAAAGCATAATTGGAATAATAGAAGACAAAGAAGTAATGGCTTGTGCTGCTTCCTACAAAAGCAGCATATAGCCTTTTGAATATGCTATGCTATATCTTGTTATCCTATTTCTTCACTGCTTCCTTGAGAACTGGAGAATGACAAGTCCCCAGACACTAATATTTGCTTCTATGTCTTATATCCTTAAGGTATGAGACCCCAATGAGGGGCGCCAGTGGCTCATGTTTGTAATCCTAGCTACTCAGGAGGCTGAGAACTGAAGACTGCAATTTAAAGCCAGCCTGGACAGCAGTCTGTGAGACTCTTAGGTAATTAACCACTAAAAAGCTGGAAGTGGGGCTGTGGCTCAAGTGGTAGAGTACTAGCCCTGAGCAAAAAAGCTCAGGGACAGTGCCCAGGCCCCGAGTTCAAGTCCCACAACCAACTAACAAATAAACAACTCAGGCCTGGAGGGCCTAGGAATATGGCCTAGTGGTAGAGTGCTTGCCTTGCATACATGAAGCCCTGGGTTTGATTCCTCAGCACCACATATATAGAAAAAAGCTGGAAGTGGCACTGTGGCTCAAGAGGTAGAGTGCTAGCTTTGAGCAAAAAGAAGCCAGGGATAGTGCTCAAGCCCTGAGTCCACGCCCCAGGACTGGCAAAAATAAAGAAAAGAAAAGAAAAAGCTAGAAGTGACTCTGTGTCTAAAGTGGCAGAGTGCTAGCCTTGAGCAAAAAGGACAGTGCTCAGGCCCTGAGTTCAAGCCCCAGGACTGGCCAAAAAAAAATAAAAAAGTAGAGAGGTGGTTGGGCACAGTGACTCATACCTATAACTCCAGCTACTCTGTAAAGATAATGATTTGAGGCCAGCCAACACCAAAAATTCAAGAGAACATCTCCTCTATCTCAATCAATAAAAAAACTTGAGTGTGGTGGTATGGAAGTGTTAGTAGGAGGGTTAAAGTTCAGGCTGGGTTGGGCATCAACAATGAGGCAATTAAAAAAGAAAGCAACAAGAGCTGGTGGAGTGGCTAAATTGGTAGGATGTATGCCCAGCAAGCGCAAAGGTCTGAGTTCAAGACCCAGTAGTGCCAAAAAAGAAAAAAAAAAAGGGCATCTGAGAGTTTGAGTTTGGTGAGACTGGAATGGCAGGGTCTGAGCTGCAGAACCTCAGGTTCCATAGGTGTTAGGAAACTGAGTCAGGAGCTACCTGAGACCCTGCCCCCCACCCTTTGAACCCTCAAGCTATCTGTGACCCTGTCCCCTACCCATGACCCTATTTAAGTCCCTCCACTCTGCCTCCCTGTTATACCACACCTCGTGTCTCCTGGCTCTCCTGGGGTCACCATGCTGCCCCTCCTACTTTCCATTAAAGTTGATGTGATCTGTTGAGTTCACTTTCTGCTCTCTACTATCCTCATGACGCAGTTTCCTAGCAGTAGGGCTGGGGTGGGGCTGGGAACATGCATTTCTCATGCATTCCTAGAGCTGCTGGCATTGCCAGTCTGGGGACACACTTGAAGAACCAGTGGCAGAAGCAGTAAATGACCTTGTAGAACAAAACATCCAGACCTAGTTGGTTTTACAAATCAAAGATACCAGGTTCTACATAAAGTCTCTAGCATTCTAAGCAGAAGTAAGGGGAAAGCTAGAAACAGAAAAGGTTACTTTTTTGGGCGGGGGGGGTGGTGTTGATACTGGGGATTTAACTCAGGGCCTTAAGAGTCTTTGGAAGCCAGGTGCTGGTGGTTCATGCCTGTAATCCTAGCTACTCAGGAGGCTGAGATCTGAGGATCATGATTCAAAGCCAGCCAGGGCAGGAAAGTTCGTGAGACTCTTACCAATTAACCACCAGAAAACCGGAAGTGGCGCTGTGGCTTAAGTGGTAGAGCACTAGCTTTGAGCTGAAGAGCTCAGGGACAGTGCCCAGGCCCAGAGTTTAAGCCCCACGACCAACACACACTCTCTCTCTCTCTCTCTCTCTCTCTCTCTCTCTCTCTCTCTCTCTCTCTCTCTCTCTCTCTCTCTCTCTCGGGGATTTTTCTGCTCAGGCTGGTTTTGAATCTTGATCCTTATGTCTCAGTCCAAGTATCTAGAATTATAGTCATAAACCTCAGGCAGGTGGTTAGTTAAGGGTTGCTTTTTAACAGCATTAGGCACGTATTGTTTTGACTGAGCTTGCATGCAAATCTCTAATAAGAAGGGAGGGTGGACTGTGGGTGGCAGACCCTAAGGTAGGTAGTCTGGGCACCTGGACCCCCAGCTGTGGACCCAGTGACTCGTCTTCTCTGAGGATATGTCTTAAGTTAGCTTCCATGCTGGCCCTGAACTTGGCTTGCCTGAAGTTATGGGAGTCTGGCCTTGTTTCTGATCCAAAGGCTACCCTAGCATTTGGATACTTTCAGGCCTGAGGTGGGGTTTTTTTGGGGGGAAGGGGGGAGCGACTTGAATCCAGGGCCTAGGTGCTGTCCCTGAGCTCTTCTGCCCATGGCTAGCACTCGATCATTTTTTTTTTTTTTTTTTTTTGGCCAGTCCTGGGCCTTGGACTCAGGGCCTGAGCACTGTCCCTGGCTTCTTCCCGCTCAAGGCTAGCACTCCGCCACTTGAGCCACAGCGCCGCTTCTGGCCGTTTTCTGTATATGTGGTGCTAGGGAATCAAACCTAGGGCCTCGTGTATCCGAGGCAGGCACTCTTGCCACTAGGCTATATCCCCAGCCCAGCACTCGATCATTTTGAATCACAGTGCCACTTCCAGTTTTCTGGTGGTTAACTGGAGATAAGAGTCTCACAGACTTTCCTGCCCAGGCTGGCTTTGAACAGCAAACCTCAGATCTCATCCTCCTGAGTAGCTAGGATGACCAGCGCTCGGCAAGCCTGAGGTCTAGGGAAGGAGCTGGCTCGGCTCCTGCCGGTTATCCCAGGTGGATCATCTCCTGAGCTCCAGCCAGGTTCTGTGGAGTATCGCTGTGGGTTGACAGTCACATGAAGCATAGCAATTGTGTTCCAGTTATCGCTGTCTGGGACACCGCCTTCTTCAGCTTTAGAATCGCTGCTCTAGCAAGTCTCTGTGAGACGGCCTGTGTGAGATAGTACACCTTGAGTTGAATTCCAGAACAATCATTGTGGCCACAGATACATTTGGATGGTTTCTATCATCAAAAGACAAAAGCAATATAAAGCTAATACTTTACTATGTAGGCCAAGTACAGTATCCAAGTTAAAAACACGGGTTTTACCAGGCACTAGTGGCTCATGACTGTAATCCTGGCTACTCAGGAGGCTGAGATCTGTGGATCCAGGTTTCAAGCCAGCCCTAACAGACAAACCCATGAGACTCTTATCTCCAATGAACCAGCAAAAAGCTGCAAGTGGAGCTGGAGTTCAAGTGGTAGAGCACCAGTCTTATGTGAAAAAGATAAAGGCTATCACCTAGGTCCCCCCACCCCAGGTCAAGCCCCAGTACCTTATTACTCACAATAAAATAAAATTTAAAAAGAAATGCTGAATTCTTAGGTGGTGTCTGGGTCTTCATCTCTTTATTGCCCCTGATTACCCCCTCCATGTTTACCCCGTCATGTTTAGCCTGGTGAGGCTCCCAATCCCTCTTGGAATCAGTAAATTCAAGGGGAATAAATAACATGTGATTTGTTGATTTGTTTTTCTTCATGTCTTGGTTTTCTCAACATGGAAGAGAAAAATATATAACTCCGGCATAAGCTTCATCTGATTAGGATCCAGTGAAGTCCTCTTATTTGCTCTCCTTTTGTCTTTGCTCTCCCTTCTCCCTCCCTCCCTCCTGCCCTGCCTCCACCCTCTCTTCCTTCCATTGTCAAGACGCCTTTGATCGTCTTTCTGAAGGAGAAATATTGGGAGCTCAGAAGTGGTGGGTCGAGCGTGCCTGCCTCTCCACTTCCTCTGGGGTGGAAATTCATTTAAAACTTGCAGTTTCCAAAGTGGCTGCCAAAGCCACAGCACCGGCAGGGAGGCGGGGCTCGGTGGGGCTCGGGGTGGACTAGGACAGGCTGGAGCCAGCCCTGGGGCCGCCTGTCCAGCGCATCCTCAAGGCTGAAAGGGAGTCTCTGCCTGTACTGATAAGAGTCCAGACCCCGACCTGCTCCCCTCTCTGTGAAGACCCACAGCAGCTCCCTGTTTCCTCCTCCTTTAAGATCAACCCCCTTCCCAGCTTGCAAAACTCCCCATAATTTAGAATATCCTATTAAGAACATCTCTGCCATGATTCACCCCCAGCCCAACCCTTAGCTGCCTCCTCCTCCTCCTCTTCTCTCCTCTCTCCTCCTCTCCCCTCTCCATTCTCCCCTCTCCCCTCCTTCCTCTCCCCTCTCCCCTCTCTCCTCTCTTCTCTCCCTAGACCCACACCCACTCTATACTTGATCTTTGTGGAAAGCCTGAGAGGTGATGCACACGAAGTTGCTCAATTTTCTTAGGAGGAACAGGAGATGTGAGCTCCTTCTCCATCCACCTCTTCCTGCTTCAGGTCCTTGGCCAGTGCCATTGCCATGCTGAGCTCTGCTTTCTCTCTCTCTCTCTCTCTCTCTCTCTCTCTCTTTTTTTTTTTTGCCAGTCCTGGGGCTTGGGACTCGGAGTCTGAGCACCATCCCTGGCTTCTTTTTGCACTCTACCACTTGAGCCACAGTGCCACTTCTGGCTTTTTCTGTTTATGTGGTGCTGAGGAATTGAACCCAAGGCTTCATGCATGCAAGGTGAGCACTCTACCACTAAGCCACATTCCCAGCCCCTGTGTTCTCTTAAGACAGTAGAACTAGTGACTATTCACTTGGGGGGTGGGGGTGGAGGGGGAGGCTGGGGCCCATCCATGCAGCTCCTCAGGGAACACACCCACCCTCCTTTGCTCCGAGGATCTCTGGGTGGAGCTAGTTCTGCTCTGCTGTCACCGCAGAACTTGTGATCAAGCATCTCAGCCAGACCAGTTCTAGGAAGCAGGGAATGAAAGCCGGGCCCACAGAGTGGATCTGGGGATTGGGCTGGATTCCATCTACAAGGACATGGTTGCAGCAGTTGATCTCAAGGGCCGGGTGCAAGAAAGAGCCATCCTGTGGGAGGAGTGCTGAACTCCAGGACAGGGACACCTGGTCCCAGTTCATGTCTGGCGCTGTTTTCCCTACCTAGGGGTTATAGCTCTGGCTTCCACCACCTCCCTCTGCGTGAATCCTTCCCCATCTTTCAGGCCAGGACAGGGTTACTTCCTTCAGACTCTGATCACCGGCCTTCCAGCCCCACCACCCAGACCAGCAGTGACAACACACAGGCCAGCTGCTATTGGTCCCGACAAGCCATGTAGGCCTTTTCAATAGAGTGGGAGTCTCTCCATAGAATGAACATCTCTGTGGGTTACACTCTAAGGATCCCTGAAGGAAAGGGTCAACATTTCTTCATTTCCTATGTATCCTTCCGTGACTTGTCTTTGCACCCGTACCAGGATTAGAAAATCAAGGCATTGTGCTTGCTGGGCTGGCTTGCTCTGCCGGCATTCTACCATCTGAGCCCTGCTTTTTGGTAGCTTGGGCTAGCAATCCTCCAGATCTCAGCCTTTGGAGTAGCTAGGAATTTATTTATATTTTTTAAATAGAAGGCTTTGGTTTTGAAGCATCCGAGGCTGTCTGGCACATAGAGGACAGAGCCATAAAAATAGTGTTGGTGTCAGATTCCAGTCCTGGGGCTTCCTGGGCAGCTATGTGAATCTGAACAGGTCACCTCCGTTCTTTCCACTTGTTCCTTCAGTGATACTAGGAGGTGGCATGATTTCCTGCTTAGATAGATACCATTGGTCCAGGTATGCTGGGTCATGTGCCAGTTAGCAATGCTTTCCTTCCCCTTCCTCCTCCTCCCCTTCCCTCCTCCCCCCCCCCCTCCCTAATGCAGGAACACCAGCAGAGGCAGTGTTAAGATGGAGGCAGCACCATGCCACTCTGTCCTTGTGGCTTGGCACATATGGGGCTAGCTGGCATTCCTAGTTCATTTTGTTGCTTCCTGTGGGCCTTCCTTATTTATTCTATGCTAGGGATTGAACCCAGGGCTCCACCCGTGGTAAGCAAGCTCTCTACCACTTGAATTATACCCCCAGCCTCTTAGTTTGTTTTAGTCAATGGTTTTGACCCTGGGCCTTCCCCTGAATCCTTGTGCTGTTAATGAAATAAATGACTATGTGATTCAGTTGAGTTTTATTTTGGTATGGCAGTGGACATGTCCAAAGTTAACTCAAGTTTTAGTTTAAATACTGCCACCTCCAGGAAGCCTTCCTCCCCTCTGCAACATCCCCCCAAACCCCATTAAATAGTGTGATCCACTTGTCTCCCTCACAGTATGGGCCAGCTGGTTCATGTATGTCTAAACTAGCACACATAGACTGTAGCAATGTTCACTGAATGTTCACAAAATGGGTCAATTCCCATCCGGCACTGGGAGGCTGAAGAACCAGCTTCCAGGACCCAGAAGCAGCTGAGAGCACGCAGCAGCCGCTGAGTGCTGGGGAAAGGCCCTGGCTTCCCCATGCTTCTTCCCCCGCTGAGCCAGCAAGCTCTTGGGCTTGAATTGAGATCTGGGTGCAAATCCTCACTCATGCTTAATCACTGGATACTATGAAGCAAATGACTTACCCTCCTTGAGCCATCAGAGGGCAGCCCAGCCAGAGCTTGTTCTGGCTTTGCCCATAGGCAGCTTTCCTGGTGCCCAGGGGCCCGGCCTCACCCCGCAGGCCGCCTGCCATTTGCACATCTGAGAAGTATGCAGGCGGTGGAAACTCGGTCCTTGCTCCGCCAGCTCCTCACGCAGGGATTAAAATCTGCCTCTCTGGTTTGGAATTCTGAGTATTTGGCTTCTCTGTTTTATGAGGTCTTCACAAAGCCCAAATTAAACCCTGATTTGTTTTTAAAGAGTAGAATTCTTAATCTTTCAGCATTTGGCTCCATTTCTGGACAGGCTTAGAGAGCAACACTAAACAGACTGTTTCTTAGCGTGCTCTGCGTTGTCTCTGGCGTGTGCAGGGTGTGGCCGGGGTGGGCAAAGGCAACGTCCTGTCATTTCATGAACCTCTAGAGATGGACACCAGACTTGCCGTGTGACCTTGGCCAAGCCCCTTGGCTTCTCTGAAATCTAGAGAATGAAGGGACTGAGCACCCAGGCCTGGGTACAATTTGGGGGCAGGAGATAATTTACAGTGTCCATATTTTCAGTCGAAACTCAGAGAAGGGAGAAACTTAAGGGGCACACAGCTACCTAATAGGTAGCACCACATCAAGACTTTGGGTGTCTTTTTTTCTTTTTTCAAAGTACTGGGGTTTGAACTCAGGGAGGCTTTCCAGGGAGGCATTCTACCACTGGAGCCATACCTCCCTGCTCTCTCTCTCTCTCTCTCTCTCTCTCTCTCTCTCTCTCTCTCTCTGTTTATTTATTTTTAGGTAGGGTCTTGAGTTTGTGCTCAGGACCACCCTCTGACCCTGGTTCTCTTCCCTATGGCCTTCCTCCATGCCAGGAGGACTTAGCATGTTTAGCCAGTTGATTGAGATGGAGTCTTGCTGACTTTTTGTCCATCCTGATCTTAACCTGTGATCCTCTCAATGTCTACCTCCTGAGAGGCTGAGATTATAGTCATGAGCCCCCATGCCTGGCTCAGGAATTCTGGCTTTATTAGGAGCTTCATATTCTCTGAGGAAGAAATATGAGCTCAATGTGCAACTATTCCCAGATAATTTTCAAGACCTCTTCCTTTATGGATTCAGTTGACTTCAGGGTGAGGTTTGTCCTTTAAGAATCATTAAAAAGGAAAAAGGAAATCATGACCATTTCTAGAAAGCATGTTAACACTGTCCCAGCTTCATTACTCCATGTACCAAAGGGGGAAAAATGATTCAAACTCAATTGGCATGAAAAGCAGCAGCCCTTGTATTTTCTCCAGATTTGGAAGACAGCTGGACTATCCCAATTTGCCCAGGACCGAAGGATTTCCCAGAACAGAGACTGGAAAAAAAACAAAAGTGCCGGCAAGTTCCCCCAGGCTCACTAGTCATCCAAATGGCCAGAATGAAGAGAAGGTTCATCTGGCAAAGGGAGCGTTGGCTAGTCTGGGTTTTTGCTCCTCCAGTTACATGAGGCTATAGTTGAGGTGTTACATCTGCCCCAAAGGTCCATGTGGCTCAGTCTCCAGCAAGATGGTACCAGGAGGTGGTGGAACCTTTAAGAGGTGGAGCCTAGGGCTGGGGATATGGCCTAGTGGCAAGAGTGCTTGCCTCATATACATGAGGCCCTGGGTTCGATTTCCCAGCACCACATATACAGAAAATGGCCAGAAGTGGTGCTGTGGCTCAAGTGGCAGAGTGCTAGCCTTGAGCAGAAGGAGGCCAGGGACAGTGCTCAGGCCCTGAGTCCAAGCCCCAGGACTGGCCAAAAAAAAAAAAAAAAAAAAGAGGTGGAGCCTAGTGGGAGGCCCTCAGGTTATTGGGGGTGGGAATTTGAAGGGGATTGTGGAATATGGCCCCTCTTCCTCTTTCCTTCCTCAGTCATTAGGTAAGTGGCTTTGCTCCAGCCATGATGTGCTGCCACAGGCCCAAAGTAATGGGGCCAATCAATCTACAAAATGGAATCTTGGAATCTCCAAAATGGTGAGCCCAAAGGAAACTTTTTAAGTCCATCATCTTGGGTATTTGTACATAGATGGCAAGAGAAGGCTGAGCTGTCTGAACCTGGATGTTCTCACCCAGTTGGGTTTAAATGAGATAATTAGCGATACCCACTTCAGTCCCTAGCCCAGGGTAATCAGTCACCCAGTGAATGACTCACTTTCCTTTTGAGACAGGGTAAAAAAAATTATTTTTTAATTCCAAGAATTGCACTAGTACGTTAAAGGAAGGATTTCTCTAAAATCACGCAGTATTTCTTTCGTTTGGAATGTTGGGATTACCACATCTCTGTTGTATTTGGGGGTGGCGGGGGGAGGCAAAATAGCCATATTGTCATACATTCTTGCTTTGTTAAATTAAGGAAGTCATATGTCTGCTTGGAGTTGCTGTGGGAATCCAGCCCTAAGTGACATGGCTGGTACAAGAAAAGAGGAAAACAGAAATCCTGGTTCTGCCAAGTTCTGGATGTCACTGTTCCTTTCACATGCAATAGGTGAGAGCCCAGAGTTCTTGGCAAGGCTTTCAAGTGTCCTAGGTTCAAGTCGATGCTTGGTATCTTGTGGGAGCTCAGTGAGTATTTTAGTTGTGTCTGTTTGGGCTCATGGCAGTCAGGGTCCTGTGAAATTCAAGGCTGGTTCAACCTGAGGTCTGTTGGCTGGATGAGATCCCAGATGCCTTGATAGGGAACGAAAGATTTTCCCTTGGACACCTGGAAACAGCCCTAAGGCCTGGCTTCAAAGGCCTCAGGAGCCACCAGTGCACCCTGTTGGCAGCTGGGCTCTGCTTTTCAGCCAGAGGTTTGAAAATCAAAGCCAGCTGTCCCCCCTGGGTTCCTGGCAGGTTGGTCCTGGGATTGATTCATGTTTTGGAGCTCTTTGCCTTCCTTTCTCCTCAAGCCTGCAGTTGGGAGCTGTGCATCTTGTCAGGCTGTTGGAGATGGAGCATGGAAACCTTGCCCTCCTTGTTTTCTCCGGGGCTTGCCTTCCTTCCTCCCTTCAGTGCCTGGCTTCTCCAGTTTTTTTTTTTTTTTTTTTTTTTGCCAGTCCTGGGTCTTGAACTCAGGGCCTGAGCACTGTCCCTGGCTTCTTTTTGCTCAAGGCTAGCACTCTGCCACCTGAGCCACAGCACCACTTCTGGCCGTTTTCTATATATGTGGTGCTGAGGAATTGAACCCAGGGCTTCATGTATATGAGGCAAACACTCTTGCCACTAGGCCATATTCTCAGCCCTTCTCCAGGGTTTTTTAAGGAGCATGAGGAGAGTGCTATGTGGCCCTCAGATAGTTTGTACCTACTATGCCCTGTGTCGTGCTCATTGATTTAGGTGCCTTACCTTACCCAGCCCTCCAATCAACTTGCATATGTACACCGTTGTGTTTTTTTCGTCTCCTCTATGTGTAAGCTTCAGATGGGCAGCAACTTTGTTTTCGGTAAGATGGTATCTTCAGCACTTAGGTGTCTGCTCAATAATTATTTCTTGGCATATGAGCTCCAGGGGACTGGGGCAGGATTAATCACACACAGCGATCTTGGCAAAGCACAGCTCAGCTAGCTGTCTTAACACCAAAATCTTAATCCCTGTATTGTACTTGTGATTAACCTGGAAATAAGGCAGAGGGAAGCTAGATGTATCTATTTCTTTCAAAGTTTTTTTTTCTTCTTAAGTGTAAAATCTATTCTAAATATGAAATGGGAAAAAGGGAAAAATTACCCATACAGCACTGCCATCCTAACAAACTACAAATAAAACTTGGTTATAATTTTATAAAATTTCCCTGAATGTCTGCTTTTTTTTAGGTGGTATTGATGTTTGAAGTCTAGACAGGAACTCTATCATTTGAGCTACTTTGACAACCCCTTTTGATATTTGTGTGTGTGTGTGTGTGTGTGTGTGTGCGTGTGCGTGTATGCGTGTATGCACCAGCCTCTTGGGGCTTGAACTCAGGGGCTGGACACTGTCCCTGAGCCCCTTTCTGCTCAAGGCTGGCACTCTACCACTTGATCCACAACAGCATTTCCAGTTTTTGAGTGGTTAATTGGAGATGAGTCTCACAGGGACTTTTCTGCCTGAGCTGGCTTCCAACTGCAATCCTTAGATCTCAGCCTCCTGAGTAGCTAGGATTACAGGCATGAGCCACTGGTACCTGGCCAAATTTCAAGGACTTTATGTCCAAGTTGACCTTGAGCCTGGATTTCTGTATCATCACCTCTCAAAAAGCTGTGATTACAGGCTTCTGCCACCATATCTGGCTAGGTATGTATTTAAAGAACTAATTAGTAGTCTTGAGTACAGATTCATTTCCACTTCTTAGTGTTTTATCATTTCATTAGTCTCCTTTTAAATGACTGTAATAAATATTTTCTAAGCAGCCTCGTTAACATAAGCATTAACTGTGGCTGGACATTTTGGGAACGTGTACTATAAGGAACACTGGGATGAACTTCCCTGGGGAAAAAGTCCCGTGTTTTGTGACCACTTGTTAAGATAGGTGTTTTTTTTTTTTTTAAGGTGTGCAATTATTTGGCGAGGAATTTCTTTCCTTGAGAAATGTGGGATTTCTGGGAGTCTTCAGTCCTCGGGGAATTTATTCTCAGGTATGGAGATAATAGTTATTGAAATACATATGACAGCTTTAAACATTCCCAGGGGAATTCTCACCCACTGTTGGGGTGTTGCCAGGACAACAGAAAGGACTGGGTTACACTAAGAACAGGTCCAGGTAACCCCTGAGGGGAGCTGGCAAGGAGAGGCCATGCTTGCACGCCGGGTGAGATTTTTCTGAGGAGACTTGAGCAATTTAAAGCAAAGTTGAAAACATTTTGAAGTTGATCTTCCTGAAATACATCTTCACTCTTCCCTTGCCCTAGTAAATGGTATATAGATGAGACTCTTTCTCAAATGTCACACACCCATACACACACACACACACACACATGCACTACACACACAAGCACGCATGCACCCATGAACTTATGCCATAGCACAAAAGCCTCTTGAGGCTTTACTGCCTCTGTGTGCGCAGCTCTGGGTGGACGCCAGTGTGTCTCTCATTCAACTTCCCTGCAGGGCAGAGCAGTCAGGGACACCCAACCTGTACATCAGGTTTTGAAAATCATTTCTAAATAGGCCTGGAGGAGAGAGCCAGCCTCTATTGTATGTAGCTCAACAAACCTTGTGAGGATTTGGAGGTAGGATCCTTGGCCTGGCATTTTGTGAGAGGAAACTAAGGTGTGTGTGTGTGTGTGTGTGTGTGTGTGTGTGTGTGTGTGTGTGTGTGTGTGTGTGTGTGTGTACGTGGCTAGCAGGGCACAGGAATAAGCTGTGGTGTCAGCACACAGACTCCAGTAAGTCTGGCTCTCAAGGCTGTCAGCTTTACTGCCTCCCCCCGCCCCCACCCCTGGCCACTTGGGGAAGTGAAGCTGGACATCCCTCTCCTTTCTCACACATGTAGAAGTGGGTCTTGGTGGTGTTAGGCCCTTTTGGTTACAAAGCCCAAAGGTACATGGCCGTCCTCCTCTGGAGCAGAGAGAATGTTGTGGGGTACTCATGCAAGGGGCCCGTGGGTTCCTAGGATCTGAGAGAACAGGGAGAAGATGCCAGGGGACAGCCCAACCAAGGTGTTCCCTAAGGTTTCATGGGGGATCCTCACCAGCCAGTTTTGGAGCACCTGTTTCTCTGCAGCCTTCTTTTAATTTATTTTATTTATTCTTTTAGTGCCAGTACTGGCACTTGAACTCAAAGCTCTCTTGCCTTTTTCACTCAAGGCTGGCACTCTACTACTTGAGGCCACAACTCCACTTCTGGCTTTTGGGTGGTTAATTGGAAATAAGAATCTCACATTCTCCTGCCCTGGCTGGTGCTGAATCACAATCCTCAGATCTCTGCCTACTGAGTAGCTAGGACTACAGGTTACTGGTACCTGGCTCTTCTACATCTTTCTACCAGTCCCCCACCCCATCCTTTCTCCTAGGGGACAAAAGTGTGGCCACTGAGTCACTGAACTACTCCTGGCATGGTGGTTTAAATCAGATCCTTGGCCACTCATCTGAGTTGAACTATCCATATGGCCCAGAGACGGGTATTTTAAAGGAACACCCCCAATGATGCAGTGCTTCTGTGATCTACAGTCCCTGCTCTTTTGCACTGCTTCTTATTTCAGTCTCCTGTTCCTCCACACTTCTCTGTGGCAGAGCAGGTTTTCACTGTTCATCTCAGTCTTGTGAAAATCTCAGTTCAAGTGTTCAGAGTGGAAATCTGATTGACTCCGGCTCAGGCCATGTGGCTTGGTAGCCCATCCTGTCAACCGATTCGCTGTAGCTAGGGGCCTTAGAGACTTGAGGCACGCGTCTCTTTCAGCACAGTTCAAAGCTGCAGATTCCAGATGCCAGGGCGTTGTGTGCATACTGTGAGCTCCAGACACCAGCAGTGCACTCCCAAGGGGGTGATGGGCCAAGCAGACACCTGGCGGCTCCCTGGCTCTGGATGCAGGTCAGCTTGGCCAGGTCTCCTGTAGCTCAGCCCCTCCCAGATTATCAGCTAAAAACTTCTAGAAGGCACCTCGAGAGCGAGGCAAATGGTGCTATGTCAGGATGGCCCCAGCGCCTCCTTTGAATTGCTTTCCATCCTTGACCTCTCCCGGAGCCCTGTCCCAGGCACCGTGACGTAGCCTGGCCACTCAAGGGCTGCCATGGCCCCTGGAGCTTACTGTCCTGGCAGGTCTCGATTGGGCAGCTGCCTTGCAACCAAAGAAGTTCTAGAAATCCTGGAGGCACCTAGGCTTCTCCTCTCTCTTCCTTAGTGAAGGGAGCAGCCAGAGGCAGCTGGGGAAGAGGGGCCTACAGAGTTGTTCCTGGGCAGAGTGGGGATTCGACTGTGGATTTGTTCATCCTTGCCCTGTGGGGCAGTGGAAAGAGCAGGCTCTGGATGAGGTGGAACTTCACCTTTTATCCTTTGCCAAGGGCAGAGTGTCCTTCACAAGCCCTGGGCCATCCCTGGAGTGTCCTCAGCTGGCCTACAGCCTGCCAAAGTCAATCCCACTCCAGGCAGTTCCTGTCCAGGAGTCTGGCATTGAGGATCCCGGGGTATGGGGACAGCCTTGCTTGGCCTTGGTACTATGTGAATCACAGTGGAGGATTCTAGGTCAGGGCATTGTCATCCTGGGGGAACTTCAGTCCCCAGAGTGGGAGGCTGGGCAAGCTTCCCAGCTTCTGACATAGCCCCAGGTGTGGGATCACTAAAGAGTTTGTAGACTGTCAATCCCCAAACTACTCTCAGGCCCCTTTCCTCGTGCTTGTTGTACAATCCTAGGGCCAGTAGTTGGTTAGAAATGCCAAGTGTGGGGGCTGGGGATATAGCCTAGTAGCAAGAGTGCCTGCCTCGGATACACGAGGCCCTAAGTTCGATTCCCCAGCACCACATATACAGAAAACGGCCAGAAGTGGCGCTGTGGCTCAAGTGGCAGAGTGTTAGCCTTGAGCGGGAAGAAGCCAGGGACAGTGCTCAGGCCCTGAGTCCAAGGCCCAGGACTGGCCAAAAAAAAAAAAAAAAAAAAGAAATGCCAAGTGTGGTCCCCAAATCATCTGAGCCCAGGCTTATGTCAAAGAAGCACTGCCTTTATGATGGAAGGAACATTAGTGAGCATACACTGGAGACATCTGCATGTCCCTGTTATAGCAGATCTGTTCACAGCAATCAACCCTGGAACTGCCTGGGTGCCTGGATAAAGCAAGATTTGCATCTACGCTGTGGAGTAGTATTCAGTCATAAAGAACAAAATGAGGTCATCTGCAGGAAAATGGATGGACATGGAGACCATCATATTGAGCAGGATAAGTCAAGCTCAGAAAGATAAACACCACATATCTTTAGTCACATAAAGAATCAAAAGTTAAAAACAAAAATGACATGGATGTTAAAGGAGGAGCTGTTGTGAGGAGCAAGAAGTGGGCAATGGGAGGGGAACACATTGAAATATATTATATGTGTACATGTAAGTAGCATATGGCTTTGAACTATGATCCTCAGATCTCAGCCTCCTGAGTAACTAGGATTCAGTGCCTGACAATAAAATGCACTTACAAAGGTTAAAAGGGGCACTAGAGAGAAGGCACTAGAGCAAGGGCTAAAGAATAATACAAGCTGGCCACTTACTTGTGGCCTATGCCTGTAATGCTAGCTACTCAGGGGGCTGAGCTCTGAGGACTGAGGTTCAAGGCCAGCTCGGCCTTCTCAGGAGGCACTTGTGCTGGAGTGAACTGCGAAATGCCAGGATGCAGGAGGCCTGGCTTCCCGCCCCGATTCTCTCACTGCCCACACGGAGCCACTGGGCTGGGCTGCTCTCTGCTCTGCTTTGGGACTGTTTCCCTCCGGTGGCTGTGTGGTCTTCTAGCTTCTCCCACCATTCTCCCATGAGTCCTCATTGTGACCAGAATGTGGGGCTGCAATTTCCCATGGAAAGTCTCTCTTTTTCTTTCTTTCTTTCTTTTTTTTTTTTTTTTTATAAGACAAGGTTTTTCTACATAGCCCACATTGGCCTTGAACTTTGATTCTCCCAAGTGCTAGGATTACAGGCATGTACCGTCATGCCTTGTGTACAGGGGAGCTCTTGTCATTCTCACGTTGTAAGCTGATGGAGACAGTGATGTGTTAATAATAGCTGACATCTACCTGGCATAAGCATTGTACTAAGGGTCTTACACACATCACCAATTTGTCACACCACCCCTGTGAGGAAGGGGCTATGATCACACCCATTAAACAGACAGGGAAGAGAAGCAGAAAGTGGCTGGTCAGGGCCCATGCAGCCTGCTCACATCCGGGCCTGCCCCACCTGCAGTATTATCGATTGAATCCTCTTTTATTTATTTATTTATAGTTTGTGACATAGCAAGAAGATGATCCAGCCCCTTTAAGGAGCAAAGTGGTCAAGGAGAATGAATCCACGTGGAGAAGGGAGAAGGGGCAGTGGGGTGGGGAGCCCTGCTGGGTCTCTGGCATTAGGGTGTCGGCTGCCCAGGTTCCCAGTGAGTTGACCAAGCAGTGAGCCAGGGTTGACTCCAGGCAGATGCTGGTGCCCCAGGCTCCATGGAAGAAACTACTACACTCTGAAGTCAGCTTTAGATTGTTCTCAGAGCTATAATTGTGTCCATTATACCTGTCTTGAGTGATTCACAGGACGCTGGAACTTACGTAGGAGCAATGTTCCTCTTATTATTTTTTTAATTTACATTTTCCGGTGACTCACCGGAATTGAAAGTACAATCCCATTGACGGGAGATGAACAGTGAGAAAGAAATGCACTAAAAAAATAAATAAATAAATAAAAGGAAATGTTACCAGGTACACTGATGATAAAATAGTCTTAAATGATGGCCAAGTGATTCCTGGTTCATGTTCTGTGGGTTCAAGCCTGCCGTGTGCTCTCTGGGCCTCTTGATTCTCCTCTGCCTGGGAGTGGGAGGTGACCTTGCTGCTCTGGGAAGGCAGTGGAGAGATATTGTGTGCTGGGAAGTCAGGGCTTTGAGTCAGAAAGATCCAGGTTCAAATCCTTGCTCAGACTTTTGTGCTTGCTGTGTGACCCTAAGCAATTTCTGGGACTTCTCTGAACCTCAGTATTTTCATCTGCATGTTGAGAAAAGCAGAGCAGCTGGCTGGAGGGTTGCAGGGAATTACATCAATTCATCACTTGATTGGGGTAATGAAACATTCATCAGGGCTTGTTACACGCTGAGTACTTAGCTGCAACCTCTGAGTCCTTATGACCACTCTGCGGCTGGGTACACCTTTTCCTGTAAAGAGATTGGGCCCAAGTGATTTGACCCTTGTCACACAGTGACAGCAGAGCTCGGACGGAGGACTGGAGTGCTGCTGTCAGGGACTTCCAAGTTCATCGTGGAACTTACTCCTTAAGAAATGCACTTGGCCTTGAACTCCCTAACCTACCTCTCTCACTGGGAATAGTTGAGCCACCAGCTACTTAGGCAGACTGGGTCCCACTTCTCCTTTCCTTTGGCCTCTACTGAGTTCTGGCTATACCTGCCCTCCTTGGGTGATCAGTTTCAGTCTCCCTCCAGCTGGTTTGCTTTAAGCCACTCCAAAACCTTCATTGGCTTCCCATATCTACCATACTCCTCTGCCAAGCATTGACCCGCTGTGTCCTCTCAGGCAAATCCTTCCCCAGTTCTGGAAATAGACATGGGTATTGGCTCTTTGGTCCCTGCTGCCTGGGGTGACTGAGGAGCTGATGGCTCAGGAGCTGCCTCTGGGTCTGCCGTCCCCCCTTCCCATCCCCACCCCCCGTCCTTCTTGGGGCAGTGTTGCTGTAAGTTAAGTTGGCTGGGAAAGCCAGGCCCTGGTAGGTCAGTGGGTCAGCCAACAGTACATGAGAGCCGAGCCTCTTAGTCATCCTGCTTAGGCCATAGTCTGCTTGCAGGAAAGCCACCCCCTCCTTCCTCCTCCCACCAAAATAGGCAGCCTGCTGGGAGGGAGGTGTTGCCCTGCGCTCACCAGAGCTCTTGGGTACTTCCTGTTGACATCAGACTGGAGGGCTTGAGGGAGATTCCCTCCCTCCACTTTCCCAGAGGAAATCTGAAGGCTCACTTCCCCACAGGCCTGGACCTCACCCTAGAAGAGGAAGTGGGACAAGCCACAGGTAGAGCCAAGAGCTGCAGCATAGGCTTCTGAGTATCCCCCAAAGCAGAGTGTGCTGGGTAGTCCCCAGCAGGGAGAACCTGCTTCTGATTCGGAGGGGCTGACTTGTCCCCCACACAGGAAGTAACATGTGAGGAGGGTCCTGAGCATACAGTGGCTTCATCAGCAAGCATCTGGGGACGGGGACAAAGGGGACAACATTGCTAGCTTGTGTACATACTGGGGTCCTGTGATTTGTGGTTTAATGAGAACTGTCAACTTGTGGGAGTCTTTTTTTTTTTTTTTTTGGCCAGTCCTGGGGCTCAGACTCAGGGCCTTAGCACTGCCACTTGAGTCACAGCGCCACTTCTGGCCATTTTCTATATATGTGGTGCTGGGGAATTGAACCCAGGGCCTCATGTATACGGGGCAAGCACTCTTGCCACTAGGCCATATCCCCAGCCCCATTCGTGGGAGTCTTAATGAACACTTTTTATGATTTTAGTATCACTTTCCATTATCATTGCTCCAATCATTTCTTTCCTAGTCTGTGACACATTTGTGGCAGCTTATAGCTCCTTGGTCCTTGTGTTTGGGGTGTGGAGGTGCTAAATTCTTTTTTTTTTTTTTTGCCAGTCCTGGGCCTTGGACTCAGGGCCTGAGCACTGTCCCTGGCTTCTTCCCGCTCAAGGCTAGCACTCTGCCACTTGAGCCACAGCGCCGCTTCTGGCCGTTTTCTGTATATGTGGTACTGGGGAATCGAACCTAGGGCCTCGTGTATCCGAGGCAGGCACTCTTGCCACTAGGTCATATCCCCAGCCCCTAAATTCTTGGCCTTTTGTTTTCAGCATTGGGACATAGCTAAGTTCTGGGATGGCTTAGCTCAGAGGTGATAAACTGACCTGCCTGGCCTGTGGGAACAAAAGCCAGGCCACCCACCCATTCCAGCTGAGCTATTTCTCAATTCTCCAGGTATGGCGGGACTCAGCAGCTTCCCTCCCGGACTACTATGGGTTTTCAGGACCATGGCCTTACTAGAAGTTTCTTAAGAGCTCTGAGCATCTTTTTTGGAGTTGTGTGTGGGAAGGGGCCCTGCCTCCCCCAGGCTCCTCAGAGTGTGGCAGGTTTGGGGTGTGAATGCTGCTGTTGAGGAATTCTGTTCTTTTGCATCTTGATTGGTCAGGTGTCTTGGGATCCTAGGAGCTTTGAGGTTCTTTGCAACACTTTTTATGTGAATGTTATAAAATGAATTGTGTCTCAAGGTTCTCAGCCATTTGCCAGGTGCTCGTGCTTATAATCCTAGCTACTCAGGAGGCTGAGATCTGAGGATCTGTTCAGAGCCAGGTGTTTTCAAAACATTTATCTCCAATTAACTAGCAGAAAGTCCAAAGTGGAGGGGCGTGTGGGTATGTGCATGTGTGCACATGCTTGTGTGTGCACATGTGTGTGTGCCCCTTGTATGTCCTCTTCATTCTCAGGGCTCTTGCTGTACTCTGCTCTTGAACAGGCTCTCGATTGATGCAGCACCATGCTGTTCCATCCAAGGTTGTGTTCCAAGGACACTGTCCTTTCCGATGACATCCCAGTCACCCATCTATTTATAGCAATGACTCACACCCCACCTCAACTTCTGCAGGCAGAGTTTGGCTTAGGCACCAACTCCCCTGGAATATAAAACAATTTGTGCTTGTAATTGAGCACTATTTCACTTCCCTCATCCTTGACCTTGTGTGTGTGTGTGCGTGCACGTATGCACATGTGCATGGGTGCATGCATAGATGTGTATGTATGTGCGCACTGGTCCTGGGGCTGGCCTGGGCGCTGTTCCTGAGGTTTTTTTGCTCAAGGCTAATGCTCTTCCACTTGAGCCACAGCTCCACTTTTGGCTTTCTTGTTGTTTAATTGGAGAGTCTCACAGTTTTTCTGCCTAGACTGGCTTCAAACCAAGATCTTTAGGTCTCAGCCTCCTGAATAGCTAGGATTACAGATGTGAGTCTCCCACCCCTGGCTTTTGACTATCTCTTGACCTTGCTGCCAAATCACTTAGTGAACCCCTCACTCCCCAGTGTTATCATCTTTGCTTGTTTATTGAGAATCTTGCTGACCCCATGACATGTAAAGCCAAGCAAGTTCCTCTTTAATATAGACAGTCACTTCCGCTTGCTGTGTGGATGGAAGTTCTCTGATGAGCTCTACCCTTTGTGTGATGTTTGCTGGGAGGTGAGCTCCAAGTTTGACAGGGCAGGGAGGGAATGAACCTGGAGGCCCCCAACCATAGCCCAAGGTTTCCTTTTTTATCTTGCCTCTTTTTAAAAAATATTCTATTATTATTACTGTTGTTGTTTAAGTAGTCATACAAAGGAACTGCTATTTAACAAAGCAGTTTGAAAATACACCTTTTTTTTTTGTCAATAGTGGGGCTTGAACTTGGGGCTCTCCCTGAGCTCTTTGGCTCAAGGATAGCACTCTACCACTTTGAGCCACAATGTCACTTCCCGGTTTTTCATTGTTACTTGGAGATAAGAGTCTCACAGCCATTCCTGCCCAGGCCAGCCTTGAATCATGATCCTTAGATCTCAGCCTCCTGAGTAGATAGGATTACAGGTGTGAGCCACTGACACCCATCTAGTACAATGCATCTTGATCAATGTCACCCCTTCTCTTTTCCCTCTTGAACACCGCCTTTGACTAGTCTGGACTCATGGGGTTCTCTTATGCTTTGCTGCTTGTGGCTTGTGGAGGCTGCACCAACTTGAAAGGGTTTCCCTGTCATAAAGGATAGAGTCCAATCAAAGCAGAAGCCGCCCTTCCCCCTCACCAGCTGGGACAGTTTCTTGCCATCTCTTCCAGCAGGTGTCCAGGGCCTTACTCCAATTTTTCAACAGGTGCTGCTAGTGTCTCATAAATACCTGAGTATTAAGGTCCTTTGACATCCTTTCCATGTTCCACCTGTTAGCTTTCCACATACCCGGCACCCTGGTCTGGCTCTGGAATCTTCTCCTGCCCCCATATCATGGCCTATTCATAATCACCACGGTCTAGAAGTCAGCATCAAGTTGCGTCAACCTTTTCCATTGGAGACTCTGTGCTTGCTCCACCTCCAGCTTCTTGAAGCTGACCCCGAACTTCCTCACTGTGCTCACCCTACTGCTGCTCTCTCCAAGTGACCTACCAACCCCTCCTTCCACCATGGTGTCTCGCTTACTAGCTGACACATCCGGAGCAGTCCATGAAGTTCCAAGTGTGAGGACTTTCTTTGTGGCTTGTATATGTGTGTGCGCACACATGCGTGCGTGCATGGTGGTGGTGATGGTTTAAACTTGGGGCTTTGCATTTGTTAGGCAGGCACTCTATCGTGCAAGTCACATACCCCTTTGTGGTTTTCTTTTTTTCAGTTTGGGTCTTGCTATTTTGCCCAGTGCTGGCCTTTAAGCACAATCGTCCTGATCTTTTAACTTCAGAGCAGCTAGGATTACAGGCCTGAGCCACGGTGCCTGGCCCTCTTTGGAGCCTTGAGCTCTGGCCTCCTGGCCTCTATTCCCTTTGCAGCCTTCTTCACTCTAGACTTCTACATCTTTGCTCTTACATGGCAGCCATGAGCTTCCTCTGGATGCCCTGCTCCAGCTTCCCCACACCAGTGCACCCTCTCTTAGTCACACCATAGAACATTCCTGCCTAAACCCCCATTTTGCATGGCATACAAGGAACCCGCCCCCCACCCCACCCCACTAGCCCTTCTCAGGCTCTTGGTCTCATCTCCTGGCACATATTCATTCTCTCTCCCCAAACTCAACTTTTCAGCCATCCTGGGCCATTCAGTCTCTCACACCTCTGCCTTAGCCCATTATGTCTCCATTGCAGGGATATTCTTGCTGCTTTCTTCCTTGGCCCAAGACTGGCTTCTCATTCAGGGTCGTGCTAGGTTGTCCTTCCCACCCCATCCCAGTCCTTAAATTCAGGGCCTGGGCACTGTCCTTAAGCTTTTGTAGTCAATAATGATGATTGCTAGATTTGGGGGGAATTGATTTAAAGCCTTTAAGTTTTTAGCTTAGGTCCATGAGAATTTAATAAATATATTATTAGGTTAACATATCTTTTTTGTTGTTGGTGGTGATGGTCATGGGACTTGAACTCTGGGCTTGGGTGCTATCCCTGAGCTCTTCAGCTCAAGGCTCGTGCTCTGCCACTTGAGCCACAGCTCCATTTCTGGTTTCTTGGAGCTTAATTGGAGATAAGAGCATCGTGGATTTTTCTATTTTTCCTGTCTGGGGCTGGCTTGGAACTGTGATCCTCAGATCTCAGCCTCCTGCGAAGTTAGGATTACAGGGATGAGCCACTGGTGTCTGGCAAGCATCTCTTTTTTCTGATGTCTATCTCAGGTGTTTACCACAGGGATGAAAACCAAACACAGATATGACCAGAAGTGTAGCTGTTTCTCAGTCCAATAAGATGTCATTGAGGGTCATTTGCTTTAACAATCTTTTCCTTTAAAGTTTATATCTGCTTAGGAAATATTTTTCTGAGATCATACATTTTTCTGTATTTTCTTCTGAAAAGGTTGAACTTTGACTTTCCTGCTTGAGACTCTCATCAGCCTGACATTGTTTTTTGTCTGTGGTGTGAGGTCAGGACTCATTTGCCCACTCCTCACCTAGGTAACTAGTCTTCCGACCCCGTTACGAAGTGGCGCTTCACGCTTGTTCCATCCTGTTTCAGTGTCCTGTCTGTCCTCCGAGGTTTCCACGTGGGTCATACCTGTCTCTTTCTGAGCTTGGGCCATTGGCTTAGTTTTCTAAGATCTCACAGTGTCCTGCTGTCCGGTTGAGTAAGTCATCTCACTTGTCTTCAAAATCAGTGTCTCTATTTTAGGGCCAGTTTGTGTGTAATATGCATACACACACCTATGCATACGTGCACAAACACATGCATGTAGGTGCCCATAGACACATATCAATGCACATGCATGAAAGCCCATGTGCACACACATGCACATATATACCACACACATGCATGCACAGCTTAAGTTGTCCTGTTCCCACTGTAGTTATCAAGTGTTTGGAGAGAAGTTTGCTATTTTCACAACCCAGACACTTGCCATTTATGGACACAGTATATATCTCAATTTTTAATTTCCTTAAAGTCTGTTAATAAAGTCGTGTGTGTTTCTCTGTAAAGAGTTTTCACACCTTTTGCTGGATTTAGTTTTAGCTATCATATAGTTTTTTTTGGCAATTATAAATGGAATTTTTTTCAGTTACATTTTTTAATCCTTCCCAGGGGAAGGTAGGACCAACAGTGGATGTTTGCACAGTGAGTCTGTCCAGCTTCTTTTTTTTTTTTTTTTCTTGGCCAGTCCTGGGGCCTGGACTCAGGGCCTGAGCACTGTCCCTGGCTTCTTTTTGCTCAAGGCTAGCACTCTGCCACTTGAGCCACAGCGCCGCTTCTCCATTCTCTGTATATGTGGTGCTGGGGAATCGAACCCAGGGCCTCATGTATATACATGAGGCAGGCACTCTTGTCACTAGGCCATATCCCCAGCCCCTTTCTTTCTTTCTTTCTTTCTTTCTTTCTTTCTTTCTTTCTTTCTTTCTTTCTTTCTTTCTTTCTCTGTCTCTCTCTCTCTTTCTTTCTTTCTTTCTTTCTTCCTTCCTTCCTTTCTTTCTTCCTTCCTTTTTTTTTCCTGGTTCTGAGGCTTGAACTGTGGGCCTGGGCACTGTCCTTGAGCTCCTTTTATGAAAGGCTAGCACTCTACCACTTGAGCCACAATGCCACTTCTGGCTTTTTCTGTGATTTAATTGGAGATAAGAGTCGCACAGACTTTCCTGCTGGCACTGGCTTCAAACCGTGCTCTTCAGAGCTCAACCTCCTGAGGAGCTAGGATAATAGGTGTGAGCCGTTGGTACCTGGATTGGCTCCTTGGATTTTTCTACGCGGCCAATTCTTGACATAGATAAAGAATGATCTAATCTGTAGAGAATAACAACTTCATTTTTTTTCCTTTCAAGTTTTTACACCTTTCCTTTCCTTTCTCATCTTGGTGTACCAATCAGGATCCCCAGGATCAGAGTTTAGAGAAGAGGCAGAAACAGGTAGTTTTCTATTGACACTGACTTTGAACAGGATGGTTCTAGTTTTTAACCAAGCATGCTTGCTTCAAGTTGTCATAGGTATTGCAAAAAAAGTTACAAAGTTCTTCCCTTCTGATCCTAGTTTGTTTAAATAACACACATGGATGCTTTGTTTCCCCAAAGGATTCAATATATATGGAATGACTGTATAATTTCCTCTTTGTTTCTGTGAATTATATTAACAAAATATTCTGTTAGTGTTGTAGTTTGAATTTGGGTCCTCATATTTGTTAGGCAGCTACTCTTAGCACTGAGCCACACCTCTAGCCCTGACTTTTGCTGGTTGTTTTTGAGATAGGGGCTCACTGGCTCTCTGTGCTCACACCTACAAGTGGTCTGCCTATTTCAGGCTTCCTGTCACAGTCAGGATAGCAGGGGTGTGCCAGCAGGGCCAGTTCATTGCTGAGACCCATCTCATTTATTTCTTTGCTCAGGGTGGCCTTAAATTGAGGTCTTCTCAATCTGAGCCTTCCAAAAGCTAGGATTACAGGAATGCACCATCACACTGGCTTACTGTTTTTTGTTTTCCCTTCTGTTTTCTTTCAACTTATTCTGGGTACTTTATATAACACCGTGAACTTGATGTTTCAGCAATCAACTTTTCATCTTTTTCTAACATGTGCAGTCATGGCTTTATCTGTAAGTCCTGCTGTTAGCTGCATAGGTGGAATTTATCATTCAGTCCTAAATATTTGTTGTTTAGAAGTGTGTTTTTGCATCTCCCAAACATTGGGAAATGTTTTAAAGCTGTGTTATATTATTGACTTTGAATCTCAGTGAGATGTGAGAGAATGTAGTTCATGTGACATTAGCTCCTAATTTGTGTAATGCAAGGTCAATTTGGATGTTCTACATAGAATCATGAGATCATACTGCATTGCTGGTCTAACTAGTCTCCTTGATACTTCAATTTCTTTCGTCTTTCCTTCCTTCCTTTTCTTTTTTTCTGGCCAGTCTTGTGGCTTGAACTTACAGGGCCTGGGTACTATCAAATATGCTATCAAAATAGCATATTCTACCCCCTCCTACCTCTGTTTCTCTTTCCTTCCTTCCTTCCTTCCTTCCTTCCTTCCTTCCTTCCTTCCTTCCTTCCTTCCTTCCTTCCTTCCTTCCTTCCTGCCTCACTGCCTTCCTTCCTCCCCACCCTCCTTTCTCTGCTATTCCTGGGGCTTGGACTCAGGGCCTGAGCACTGTCCTCGAGCTTCTTTTGCTCAAGGCTAGCACTCTACCACTTGAGCCACAGCGCCATTCTGGCCTTTTCTGTTTATGTGGTGCTGAGGAATCAAACCCCAGCGCCAAGAGGGTCATGGTTTTTGATCAGCCTGGGCAAAATGTTAGTGACACCTGCCTCCTCCTCCTGCCCCACAATCTCACCAAAGAAGCCAGACATGGTGGCATGTGCCTGTGGTCCCAACTATGCAGGCCATGGGTAGGAGAATTGAAGACTAAGGCCACCTTGGGCCAAAAAATGAGATCCAACCTGAAAATTAAGGCAATCAGGGTGTGGCTCAAGTGATAGAGTATCTGCCTAGCTTGAGTTTAAGCGTCAGTCCTGAAAAAGGGACTGTGATTGCTAGCAGCATTATAGCATCTTATTTCTATTAGTATTTATGATACATAGATTTAATGGTATTGTTACATTTTTCTTCCTGGCTACTCAGTTCTTCTTCTTTCCTTTTCCATTTATTTATTCCCAGTCGGATGAATAGCTGGTTTTATTACTTTATTCTTCTCGACTATTTGGAAGCATACATTCCATCTTTATTCTTTTTTTTGTGTTTTTTTTTTGGCCAGTCCTGGGCCTTGGACTCAGGGCCTGAGCACTGTCCCTGGCTTCTTACCGCTCAAGGCTAGCACTCTGCCACGTGAGCCACAGCGCCGCTTCTGGCCGTTTTTTCTGTATATGTGGTGCTGGGGAATCGAACCTAGGGCCTCGTGTATCCGAGGCAGGCACTCTTGCCACTAGGCTATATCCCCAGCCCCCATCTTTATTCTTTTAACATTATTCTCAAACTTCATATACAAACTTAACCAAATAATAATTATTCAATGCCTCCATATTCCTCCTACATAACTTAAGTACCATTTAATGCTTTAAATATAACTTTTTCTTTAGTTCACAAAATTGTTCCCAGTCTTCTGTTTATACATTATTTCAATATCTTTCCTTTTCATGTATTAGTGTTTTATAATGTCAAAGCTTATTTAGACTTACCTATGATTTTACCAATTTGGTTAGCATTGTCACTCTCAATTTATTTTCCTATAGTATTTGTTCTTTGTGGAGCACAACCCTAGTTCTTCGTGTGTGGGGTGTGTGTGTGTGTGGGGGGGGTGTGTGTGCCAGTCCTGCGGCTTGAACTCAGGGCCTAAGCTTTGTCCTGAAACTTCTATTGCTCAAGGCTAGTGTTCTACCACTTGAACCACATCTCTACTTCTGGCTTTTTTTGGAGTTTAGTGGAGCTAAGAGTCTCATGGGCTTTCTTGTCTGGGCTGGCTTTGAACCATGATCCTCAGATCTCAGCCTCCTGAGTAGCTAGGATTACAGACTAAGCCACCGGTGCCTAGTTCTTCTAGTTCTTCTTTTATTGTGGAATTAAATCTCTCTCTCTCTCTCTCTCTCTCTCTCTCTCTCTCTCTCTCTCTCTCTTTCTCCTGTCTTCCTCTCCCTTCCCTTCCTTTCCTCTTCCCTGCCTTCCCTCCCTCTATATCTCTCTCTATAGAGAGTCTAGTTGGTATAAAATTGTAAGTTGACCACCACTTTCTTTGGGCAGCTTGGTGATATTATCCCATTTTATTCTGACATCTATGGCTGCTTTTGAAAAGTATGCTGTTAGACTACACTAATGCCCTGACGGTGTCTGTGGTGCTGTTACCCTGGGATGATGACATTCTGCTTTTCTGTCACCCTTGTTTTGTTTTTGTTGCCAGTCCTGGGGCATGAACTCAGGGCCTGAGCACTGTCCCTGGCTTCTTTTTGCTCAAGGCTAGCACTCTACCTCTTGAGCCACAGCTCCACTTCCGGCATTTTTTCTATATATGTGGTGCTAGCTTCATGTATACGAGGCGAGCACTCTTGCCACTAGGCCATATTCCCAGCCCCTCTGTTATCCTTGTGTAATTAGTAACAGTGATCCTCTCCATCTCAAAGACGCCCTGCTTAGAACAATATATTTGGCCGTCACCTTCATTGCTATGAATCTGGAGATGACTTCATTTTACTTAACTTTCTAAGGGCTCAATTGGGTTTCCTGCATCTGATGATTGATAGATTTGGGGGGAATTGATTTAAAACCTTTAAGTTTTTAGCTTAGGTCCATGAGAAGTTAATAAATATATTATTAGGTTAACATGTCTGTTTTGTTGTTGGTGGTGATGGTCATGGGACTTGAACTCTGGGCTTGGGTGCTATCCCTGAGCTCTTCATCTCAAGGCTCGTGCTCTACCACTTGAGCCATAGCACCACTTCTGGTTTTCTGGTGGTTAATTGGAGATAAGAGTCTCACAGACTTTCCTACACAGGCTGGCTTTGAACTGTGATCCTCAGATCTCAGCCTCTTGAGTAGCTAGGATTACAGGTGTGAGCCACCGGCGCCCAGCTAACATGTCTTTTTTTAAAAAATAAAATTATCTACTGGCCATTAAACTCAGAACCTGGGCACTGTCCACTTGATCCATAGCACCACTTTTGGCTTTTTCTGTTTATGTGATACCGAGGAATCAAACCCAGGGCTTCATGCATGCTAGGTAAGCTAGGTAAACCACATTCCCAGCCCCTGGCCATTAACTCTTAAGCTGACATGGCTACCATTGAAATACACCAGCCATTATGTGAAATGGAGCATGTTGTAGCTTGGTTCTGGGACACTTGTATCAACTTTTTGTGTGTCTGTTTTTATTGTGTCTCATGTATAAAGGTACAAAGCAAAGGCTAGGGTGGTGCACAGTGGTAGAGAACTTGCCTAGCAGGCTCCAGATCCTGAGTTCAAATCCTCAATACCACAAAACAGGAAAATATATAAAGCAGACTGAGTGTGGGAGTGTGCCTATAGTCCCAGCTCTGAGAGGCCGCTGGACTGTCATTTTGAGGCCAGCTTGTGTTAAACAGAGAGATCTTCTCTCTCTTTCTCTCTCCCCCCTCCTCTCTCTCTCTCTCTATATATATATATATATATATGTCTATATATATTTTTAAAGAGTATATAAAACATACATGAGAGAAGAATGTGCCTGGTGCTTCTGTCTCTGTTTAGCCACTGCCCTGAATTCCATGTGCCACACATGGATGTGTTTTTGAAAGATTACTTCATTTTGCCTGTGCAGTTCATTCTGAAGTACAGTTATAGTCTCTTGTAAGTTTTCTTCTCAGCAAACACATTTTGAATTTAATTCGTGTTGATAAATATCACTGCGTGCATTCTTCAACTGTAGCGTTTTATCTCATTGTCTAGCTATATCACAACATATAAATGTAATCTGCTAATTAGGAACACTTGGGCCGGGTGTCGATGGTTACACCCGTAACCCCAGTTACGCAGGAGGTAGAGATCAGGATTGTGGCTTAGGGCCCGTCTAGGTAAAAATGTCAGATTCTGCTTCTCAACAAAAAGTTGGACCTGGTGGCACAGGGCTGCCATCTCAACTGTTCAGGAGGCTGAGGGCTGGAGGATCATGGTGCAAGACTATCCCAGGCAAAAAGAACAACAACCTGCAAGATCCCAACCCAACAGAAAAGGCTGGTGTGGTGGTGAACCCTTGTCATCTCAGCTACACAGGAAGTATACATGGGAGGGTCATTGGCCAAGATGGCCCAGGCATAAATGTGAGACTTTATTTGAAATATATCTAGAGTGAACTGGCTGGAGGGGTGGCTCAAGCAGTAGAACACTTTCCTATCTAGTGTGAAGCCTCAAGTTCAAACCCCAGTACTCGCAAAAATGGATGTTTCTTCTTCTTTCCTCTTCCTCCTCATCTTCCTTCCCCTCTTCCTGCTCCTTCTCTTTCATACTTATCCCTTGGATTTCCAAGTCATACAGCATATGAATGTTTGATATTACTAATTAGAACCTAGCAGTTAGAGATGACAGCAGGTATGTCTGCACATTTTCAGTATATTGTTGCTTTTTCTTCCTATACTAACCCTTGGGATGGCCAGTACCACAGCTGTCAGGCTGGTAAGGGTGGAATGCCTGGCAGTGTGTGTGTGTGTGTGTGTGTGTGTGTGTGTGTGTGTGTGTGTGTGTGTGCATGCGCGCACGCGTGCACATGTGTGTTTAAACTGAATTTGGGCATTGTGGTTTGAATTTGCATTTCCTTTCTTCTCAGTTGTACTGAACATGTCCTCATGCTTATTAGACATTTGTCTTTTCTTTTCAGTGGAGTTCCTGGTTTTTGCCTTTCATCTATTTTCTTTGGGGTTATTTTCCCTTTTCTTCTTGACTTATAAACATTCCTTACATGTTCTGGAAATTAATCCTTTGTAATATGTGTTGCAATTGTCATCACCAAGTTTGTGGCTGGGCTTTTCTCATTCTTTATAGAGTCTCTTGAAAACCAGAAGTTCTTAATTTATCCCTCTATGTTTTTCTTTTAAGTTGAATACTTTGTCGACCCTTGCTTAAGAAGTCTCTCTCTACCCTGAGGACCTAAAACTATTCTACACCGTGTTCTAGTTTTTGTTGGAGTTTTACCTTTCACCCTTGTATTTACTCTTCCTTCCATTGATTTTTTTTTTTTTTTTGCCAGTCCTGGGCCTTGGACTCAGGGCCTGAGCACTGTCCCTGGCTTCTTCCCGCTCAAGGCTAGCACTCTACCACTTGAGCCACAGCACCACTTCCAGCTTTTTCTATATACGTGGTGCTGGGGAATTGAACCCAGGGCCTCATGTATGAGAGGCAAGCACTCTACCACTAGGCCATATTCCCAGCCCTCCATTGATGTTTTTAATGTAGGATATGAAGGAGAGATTGATTTTAGGTCATTTTTTTTTCTGTATGGATAACAATTATTCCAGCATTGATGGTTATAGTCCATTGTTTTTCAACCAGTCTATAATGGTAGTTGTGTCATGAATTCATGTCTTAGTTCATTCAGAATGTAACAAAAACTGTAAACTAGTAAGCGTGTGTGTGTGTATGTGTGTGTGTATGTGTATGTATGTGCACGTGCTAGTGCTGGGGCCTGAACTCAGGACCTGGGTGCCATCTGTTAGTACTGTGTTGTTCCCCAGCCCCCGGCCCTGCTAAGAACAAAATGCTAGGACCTATTTTCCTCCTCCCCTGCCGGAAGCACAGAAGGATTTCCCTGATCCTCACTTTGAGAACCCGGTAGAGCACCCACAGGTAAACCTCTCAGGAGCACATGGGCTCTGACGGAGCTCATCCATGGTGGGCCTCCCGAGGGTGTCAGCTACTGTTCTGGTTGTACTGCTCCAGGACTGGTTTGTGCACAGGTCTCTGTTCTCGTAACTGTGCTTCTGTAGCTGCCTGGATCTCCAATTTGGAGGGTCATTGGCCCTGTGACCTCACTTCTCTGACTGATTTAAGATGAGGTGTTTGTGGCTCGGTGCTTACTAGGACAGAGCAGCAATTTGTGTGCCGGATTAGAAAGTAGAGCTATCTGTTATAAAATTAAGGGATAGAAGCTGGGTGCTGGTGGCTTACACCTGTAATCCTCACTACTCAGGAAGTTGAGATCTGAGGACCATGGTTCAAAGCCAATTCTGGCAGGAAAGTCTGTGAGACTCTTATTTCCAATTAACCACAAGAAAACCAGAAGTGGCACTGTGCCTCAGAGTGGTAGAGCACTAGCCTAGAGCTTAGGAACAAAGTCCAGGCCTAGAGTTTAAGCCCTACAACTGACAATAAAATTTATTAATTAAATATTAAGGGATAGAAATGGCCTGTGAGTCAGCAGCAATTTGTCTTCTTGGCTGTTAATACAAGGGCCAGGAGACCACCAGGGGCTTGGGCGGCAGGGTGTGGGGGGCTTGATATTAGAAGGAATTTTAAAAGATGGGTTGGATCCCTAGAATGTAGGAGACCTTAAAAGGGGTTCACTAGGAGGAGGAATTGGACATGTGGGTTCCTAACAATGCCCCAAATGTGAGAAACCAATAAATCCCCAATGCTCACCTCACAGAATCATGTGGCTTTTACGAATGACACTTTCAAAGACTCCAAATGAACACAGCAAGCAGCTTGAGCAATAAGGAAAAAAAGTCAGGCCTGAAGTGATGATGAGTGCTTTGCTTTCTTTCTGAGGAGGCAGTTTTTCTCTGTTCACTGCATTTCCTATAGTGGGGATGCAAGCACATTTTATTACAGTACTATTTGACATCATTCCAGATGTGTAATCCTCACTGTTTAGGAGGCTGAGATGAGGAGGATGGCAGCTGGAGGCTGGTTCCCAGCCAGCTGGACCCTCCTTCTCCACTGAGAGCTGGGTATGGTGGTGCGCACCCATCATCCCAGCTACGATGGGGAGCCATGCCTGGGCAGATCGTGGCTCCAGCTCCCACATGGGCAGGACATGGGACCCCATATCAGTGCAAAAAGAGCTGGCAGTGTGGCTCAGTGGTAGAGTACTCACCTAACAAGAAGGGTAAGGCTGTGCATGCAAGCCTCTGTCCTTCCAAGAAAAATACCATTTTAAAGAACATTCCATTTGGGGCTGCAGGAAAATGAGAGACGTGGTTGGCTCCTGTCTCGATGTCCAGCCTTCCTCCGCCCCCCCCCCCCCCCCCGGACAGGGACAAGCTGGTCAGTGTTCAGGGAAGGGCGCTGGCAACAACTTGAGAGCCCTAGAGCTGACTGGGCTAGAGGGAGCTGCTTAGAAGCTATGTGGCTTAGAAAAATAAAGATGGGGTCATGGGGGTGTCTGGAGACTGCCAGAGCAAAAAGGAAGGCAGAGGATGGAGGCAGCAATCCTAGGAGATCCTCAAGCTTGGGGCACCCAGATTTTGTGTGACTAGAAAGAATGGGTGACTTTATGAAGCATCTAAGCCTACAGCCTGGGGAGGCAGTGAGCCCCCCTTTGGCACTGGTTAGGGTTGATGAGGTTGCTGAGCCCTGACTCAAGGCTGTACTAGACTAGAGCAGCCTGACGCCCTCCTTCCATTTGTTAAGGGAGAAGAGTTAGAAGAAGAGAAATTATTTTCTGTCATGGTCAAGGACAGCTGGGTTCAAGTACTAGATCGTCTACTTACTAGCTATGCTATTTTAGTTGAATTGGTCAACGTGTGTGTGTGTGTGTGTGTGTGTGTGTGTGTGTGTGTGTGTGTGTAAGATTACTGGGGCCTGAATTCAGGGCCTGGACACTGTCTCTTAGCTTTTTCCCCTTAAGGCTGGTGCTCTACTACTTGAGCCAGAGCTCTACTTCCAACTTTTTGGTGGTTTACTCAAGATAAGAGTCTCATGGACTTTTCCTGCCTGGGCTGACTTTGAATTGTGAACCTCAGATCTCAGCCACCTGAGTAGCTAAGATTACAGGTGTGTGCCCCCGTACCCTGCTTCCATTTTCCTCATCTGCAAAGTGGATGTAATAACAGAGTAGCTGTGATTTGTGAATGAGAGCAAGAAAGTTCTGGTACAGTCTGAGTTCAGTACAGGAGTCAGGGAGGGGTGGGGGTGAGGCTGGCTGGTGAGATCTGAATGCACCAGAGACCCCAGGCCCCTTGCAATCAGCTCCCGTTCCCTCCTGTGTCGCCCCTGTCATGTTTGGAATTTCAACATCTGCTGGTCGAAAGTCATCGTCTGTATTTGGCTGGACTAATTTTATCCCAGATTATTGCTGACAGAGTCAACATTCCTCCATCTCTACCGCCCCCCCCGGTCCCCCCCCCCCCCACAAAGGTACACATTCTCCAGGCAGGAGGCTCTCTCAGCCTGGTTTGCTTGGCTTCTCTCCCCACACTGGTGTCCAGAATGTAATCACAAAGCCCGTCTCCCAGCCAGGAGCTGGGTGCCCAGGAATTCTGCCCTGCTCAGCCGCGTGTTTGGCCAGTGCATCTGGTTCTAATCAGTGTGGGCCCGGAGCATTCCTTCTGCTGGGGCGTGCAGGCCCCCGAGCCTGGGGACTACACTAATAGATTGCTAAATGGATCTTGTCATTTCCAAAGGAGGCTTCTAGGCCTGCCCTTTGCTCTGTCTCTGCCTCCCCATGGGCCGAAGAACCAAAGAATTAACTCATCAGCTGCCATAGAACTTCTATCATGGGAAGGCTCCAAGAGCCTTAGAGAAGGCTTCTGTTCTTTGTCAAGATTCTCAGCTTGAACTGGGCACTGGTGGCTCATGCCTGTAATCCTAGCTACTCAGGAGGCTATGATTTGAGGATGGCAGTTCTTTTTTTTTTTTTTTTTTTTGCCAGTCCTGGGCCTTGGACTCAGGACCTGAGCACTGTCCCTGGCTTCTTTTTGCTCAAGGCTAGCACTCTGCCACTTGAGCCACAGCACCACTTCTGGCCTTTTCTACATATGTGGTGCTGAGGAATCAAACCTAGGGTTTCATGTATATGAGGCGAGCACTCTTGCCACTAGGCCATATTCCCAGCCCAGGATGGCAGTTCAAAGTTAGCCCAGGCATGAAAGATGGTGAGACACTGCTCTCCAATTAACCACCAGAAAGGTTGGCAGTGGAGTTGTGGCTCAAGTGGTAGAGTTCCAGCCTTGAGCAAAAGAGCTAAGCAAGAGCATGAGGCCCTGAGTTCAAGCCCCAGGACTGGCACATATGTGTGTATGCACATGCATGTGCACACACAGGAGTCTCAGCTTGAGAAGTTTAACTCATCGGAGTGCTCCCTCTCCCCACAGCTCTAAGGGTCCAGCCTGTTGGTCCTGTGGGGAAATCAGGGTTCAGCAGTGTGTTCAGTAGCTGTAGGACGTGTAATGTTGGTGGTAGGAAGAAAATGTTTTTGAGTCCTATTCACACTGTGTCCAGGTTGTCTCCAGGGCTGAGACCACTAGTAGTGTCTAGCAAGGTTGTCTATTAAGGCCATCGGAGGGAGTGGGCAGCACAGGATTGGCTGTCTGGATGCCAGGATGCTCCCCTGTCCTGCTGCTCACAGAGGCCTCCCCAGTCCTCCTCCCTGGCAAGGGGACCTCCAGACCAGCTTCTTGGCTCTCAGGGCCCTGGGCATCCCTGCCACTTATGGGAGCCTCAAATCTCAGTTTCCTCATCTGTTTCCTGAAGTCAGGAATTGTCTCTCTACATCTCTGCCTGGAGCAGGCTGCATGTCACAGACCCACACTGAGGTTTATCCTAGACTGCTTTCTCCAGTCTCATTCTCCTTGGTCTCTAGGCAGCTGGTCAGTGAAATGAAGAGGACCTCCTCCAAAGAGCCCCTTAGCACTCAGTTGCCTCCATCCTGAACAAAAAGATCTGAGTTCTTGTTGCCAGATCTGTTGAGTAGGGATGCATCTGTGTCCCACCCCCACCCCAGCTGGGCCAGCTGAGACTGGTAGAAGTTTAACCAGTGGGGCATGAGTGTGTGTGTGTGTGTGTGTGTGTGTGTGTGTGTGTGTGTGTGTGTGTGTGTGCATGCCTGTGTGGTTGATTTAATCCTTAGTGGAATCTGCACTCAACCCTCTTTCAGGTGTTTCTAAACTGGCTCAGAAGGGCAGGGGCATTGCTTTAGTCTGGAAATCTGTAGAAGCACTCTCAGGGTAACTCTTGAGTTCAGAAACCAAAGGGGGTTCCCTCAGCCCTCTGGATCTGGTCTCCAGCCCCTCAGCCTCCCTCTCCTCTGTCCTTCCCTACACTAAGATTTTGACCAAGAAGTCAGAACTAGCTGGGTGCCTGGGGCTCACGCCTGTTAACTCAGGAGACTGAACTCTGAGGAATAAGGTTTGAAGCCAGTCCAGGCAGGGAAGGTCCATGAGACTCTAATCTTCTATTAACTAGCAAAAAGCAGGAAGTGGGGCTATGGCTGAAGTGGTAGGGCATCGACCTTAAGTAGAAAAGCTAAGGGACAGTGCTCAGGCCTTACATTTAAACCTACTACTGGCATACACACACACACACACACACTCACACTACTGCTTGGTACAAGTGGCTTATGTCTGTAATCTTCACTACTTAGACTGAGATTTAAGAGTCATAACTGAGGTCTCCCTGAAAAGACAAATATAAGAGACTGAGAGACTTTTACCTCCAATTAGCCAGCAAAAATCTGGAAGTGGGCTTGTGGTTCAAGTGGCAAAGCACCAGCTAGGAGTAGGAAAAGCCCAGTGAGAGTACAGAGACACTGAGTTTAAGCCCCAGTACCAACCACCAACCACTGCTCCCCCTGCTCCAAATTACTGGTTTTATTTTTTATATAAAATATTTAAAATGGCACGAAATTAGGATGCTTAAGGTTTCTTCCAAGCATTTCTATAGAAGAATTTGTGGGGGTTAGGGGCGTAGCTCAGGTGGTAGAGCACCAACCAATGAGCAAAAATGTCAGATACCAAATTTGAGTGCCAGTCTCAGACCCCTTTCCCCCCTAAAAAAAAGGAGAATTTATAATAAAGTGATATATCCAGGTTATGCACCCCTCCTTCCAGTGTGGAGTTGATTTTTTGGCGTGATATGGCAAAGGTTCCCTCGTGGGCTCCCTGCGTGGATGCTCTGCTCTCCAACACCTCAGCCCACCAGGCCCAGCCTTCTCCCACTCAGCAGCCAAGGCGTCAGACGCCTAAGCCTTGTAGGGGCCACGGTCCATATCTGAGCAGCACCACACTGGCTTCATCACTGCAGATCTAGAACTTTCTGTTTTGTCAAATTCTCCTACCTCATGGGGAAATCTCAAGTGCCCTGACTGTTCTTGGGCCTTTGCATTTCCATATAAAGTTTAGAATGAACTCACCAAGATCCACAAGAGACAGGAAACACAGATGACATTTTTATTGGGGGAGAATTCAGTCTGTAAATCAAGTTAGAGAGACTGTGGAGTTTGTCAGCCTGCAAGCATGGTATATTTTTGCTTTTATTGATGTTGTTTTAAAAATAGCTTAATTGAAAGCCAAGGGCTCATGCTTGTAATTGTAGCTACTCAGGAGGCTATGATCCAAGGATCATAGTTCAAAGCCAGCCAGGGCAAAGCAGTCAAGACATGCTTATCTCCAATTAGCCAGCAAAAAGACAAAAGTGGAGGTATGGCTCAAGTGGTAGAGCATCAGCACTGACAAAAAAAAAAAAAAAGCAAGCCAAGTGAGAACGTGAAGTCTTGGGTTCAAGCCTTTGTACTGACACAAATAAATAAACAAAAAAATAAACAATAGCTTCATTGAGGCATGGTGGATATAAATACAGATTTAAGGTGTAAAAATGCAATTAGCTCTGACACAGGCACATATCCATGTAACAAATACTTTGGTCAGCATAATGAGCATATGCCTCAGCCCCCAAAGAGTTCTTCTTACTATCTTTAAGTAGTTGTACAAAGGAGTTACCATTTAACCCCCAAATTTCTTTTCCCCCTCTATTGTCTTTCCTATCCATCATCTTCACCCTCCCCTCCACAGTGATGTTGACCTCTTTTCATGGTTTATTTTCCCATCTGCCTTACTTAAGTGTCTGTTTAAACCCTCTTTTCCTCCTGGTTCCAGGGCTTGCACTCTGGGCCTGAGCACTGTCCCTAAGCATTTATTTATTTATTTATCTATCTATCTATCTATCTATTTATTTATTTATTTTTTTGCTCAAGGTAAGTGTTTTACCACTTGAGCCACAGCTCCCTTTCCAGCTTTTGGCTGGTTAAGATAAGATTTACATGAGGCTGGGAATATGGCCTAGTGGTAGAGTGCTTGCCTCATATATATGAAGCCCTGGGTTCCATTCTCCAACATCACATATATAGAAAAAGCCAGAAGTGGCGCTGTGGCTCAAGTGGTAGAGTGCTAGCCTTGAGGAAAAAGAAGCCAGGGACAGTGCTCAGGCCCTGAGTTCAAGCCCCAGGACTGGCAGAAGAAAAAAAAAAAAAGATTCACACGAGCTGGCCCTCATGGCTCTCATCTGTAAACCTAGCCACTCAGGAGCCTGAGATCTGAGAACTGTGGTTCAAAGCCAGCCCGGGCAGGGAGTTCCATGAGACTCTCATCTCCAATATGCTACTCAGAAAAAGCAGGAAGTGGCGTTGAGGCTCCCCTCCCTGGTGTCCTGCCTGACAGGAGTCCCACAGAGCCCAACGTTCCTTCCATGCGTGAGCATCCTAGAGCGCACTGTGTGGCACGTAGCACCCAGCATTCAGCACTGACAGATGCTTTCTCTGCACGAGGAGGACTCTGCCCCCCCCCCTGCCCCCACCAGCACTCGCTGGCACTGTGAGCAGCTGCCTCTGGCCATCTTGGCTTCTCATCTGCTTTGAGGTTCTTCTGGCCCATGGTGTTGCTCTGTGTCTAGGTGGGAGAGCCCCCTTTTAGCTGCTGGGGGTGGGGTGGGGGGAGGGAATTATCTGGGATAACTGGATTTCAGTATTGATGAGCCACAGCTGTTCTGGAACTTTCCCAGTCCTGGTTGCATTGACAGTTTCCTCCCCACCCCCACCCCCCCAAATGTCTCTGGGCTGCTACTGCAAATCAGCCACCAACTTGGCAGCCAAAAAATTAAAAAAAATTAAAATTAGCACGCGCATGCACACTGGAGGGGTGCTGGAGGGTTGGGTCCCAGCCGCTGATTTTCTTGAGACATTCTTGGTGGGAACCCCAGGAGTCCTGAGTGGAGGCTTCTCTGGAGATGGCTTGTTCTACAAAAAGAAGCTGCAACCAGAGGAGGGCATTTGGGGGCAAAAAAAATGTTTCAGCTTGAATCTGTTTGATGACTGTCTCTAGGGAACAGAACCCTTCTGCTATTTACCCTCTTCCCCTTGCCCCCAGGGCCCCAGGGCAGGGCAAGGCATTCCCTCACCCTTCCTTGTTGACTGGACCCCACCTTCCTGTGGTGACTTCCGGTGGCAGTCCTTTAGTCCCCGTCCCCACAGGCCTCGGGCCTTCTCCCCTGTTTTCCTGTGGCATTCCGTCTTCAGAGTGAGAGCAGAGGCCTGGCCACAGTGACCCAGTGACAGTGCCCCCTCCCTGCCCCACTGGCCTTCCCGTTGCTTCTGCTATTGAGGGCCCCAAACCTTAATCTGTCATCACTGAAGTCCAGAGGTCTCAGGCGGAGAATTGTCCATTCCATTCCGCTGCCACCTAGGGAGGCTGGCCTGGCAGCCCCTTCACCATGGGAGAGGGGACATGGAGGTCCAGCCTCACTACTCAAGCACCTTACCCCTTCTGCCCCCTGCCCATTAGTGGGGTCTTCTACACTTGATCTGCATGTGGTGACGCCAGACTGCGGTACCTTCTTCTTGACAGAAATGCAAAGCTACAAAGTAGTGTGCCGGATCCAGCCTTTCCTCCTTCCTTGTCCTTCCTTCTGCTCCCCCAGAGAGGCTACAATGGCTGCTCCAGCGGCTGGCTTCATATACTGCAACCTGCCCCTGCATCTGTGCATTCTGCAAATACAGCTTCCCGCTTAGTGCAGTGGCTCCTGTCTGTAATCCTAGCTACTTGGGAGGCTGAGACCTGGGGGAGATAGCAGTTCAAGGTCAGCCTAGGCAAAAAAGTTGAGTAATGTTATCTCAACCAATTGTAATCTAGGCATGGTGATATATATCGGTCACCCCAGCTATGTGGGTAAATAGGATCGTGGGCCATATGAACATGGGCAACAGGTGAGACCCTATTCAAAAAATACAAGCAGAAAGGGCAGGGATGTTGTGCCTGCCTAGTGAGTTACTCAGGAAGTAGAGATGGGCGAATCACAGTTCCAGGCTAGCTCAGGAAAAAGTTAACAAGACTCTAACAAATAAATACACTGAACATGTTAGTTCCTTCCTATAGTCCCAACTACATGGGAGGTGGAGGTAGAAAGATGAAGGACTGAGGCTAGCTGTGGTAAAAGGGCAAGACTCTGGAAAAACAAGTTAAAGGCAAAAGGGCTGGGAGCAGGGCCTAAACTGTAGAGTGTTTACCTAGTAAACATGAGGCCCTGCCGGAGTTCAAACCCTAGCGCTTCTGCCCCCCACCCCCGCCCGCATGATGTATTTTTTTAAATGTGTGTACCCTGGATATATAGACCTTTTTTTTTTGTATCCCTAAATAACAACTATTTGCATAGCACTTAGGTTGTACTAGGTATTGTCAGTCCTACCGAGGTGACTGAAAGGGAACAGCAAGCAGGGCTGCACAGGTTGTGTGTCAATGGTACACTGTCAAAGGACCTCAGGTCCTGCAGCCATCCTCCACAGACACCCAGGGACACTTGTGTAGGAATTTGTATCAGGCCCAAATGCAAAGCAACTCTGGTTGGTTCCCATCAGGGTTGTGTTTCCCGGGGCTGGTGCAGATGTGGCCATGGCCTTCGGTGTAGGTGGAATCCTCATGAGTGTGTTACTTAAAAGGCCCTTGCTCCCCTTTTGTGAGTGTGTTGTGGTGTGGACACACTTGCCACTTGGCCAAGAAGGAGGCAGGGCCTCAGGGCTCTGGGCAGCACTTTGGTCCACAAACTGAAGACAGAAGTGCTGGAGGCTCAGACCTATCATTCTAGCTTTTCAGGAGGCTGAGATCTGAGGACTGCAGTTCAAAGCCAGCCTGAGCAGTAAAGTCCATGAGACTCCAATTAACCATCAAAAGTTCAGAAGTAGAGCCTGTGGCTCGAGTAGTAGAGTGCCAGTCTTGAGCAAAAAAAGCCTAAGGTATAGTACCTTGACCTGAGTGCAAGCCCCAGAACCAATTTAAACATAAAAACAAAAGGAAGTAGCTCTTCCAAGCCCAGCCCACATCTCTCTGATGCCTGAAGTGTCTTACCCAACAGGAGACCTCATTTTCTTTTGTAAACATTTGTGGATGCCAAATATCATTTGTTTTAATTACCTTATAAATGAATACAGGGGGCTGGGAATGTGGCTTAGTGGTAGAGTGCTTGCCTAGCATTCATGAAGCCCTGGGTTCGATTCCTCAGTACCACATAAACAGAAAAAGCAAGAAATGGTGCTGTGGGTCAAGTGGCAGAGTGCTAGCCTTGAGCAAAAAAAGCTCAGGGACAGTGCCTAGGCTCTGAGTTCAAGCCCCAGGACTGGCAAAAAAAAAAAAAAAAAAAAAAGAGGGTACAGGTCAAAATATGACAAATAGATTCTCCTGGACTATGGCTCCATCCTCCATCCCTCTCCAGAGTCAAATCTTGTGTGATTAGTTTGGCATACTTGGATCCATACCCTTTTTTTTTAAAATTTTTTTTATTATTAATTGAACATAAATTTTTTTTACAAGGTGTTGTGCAAAGAGGGTGCAGTTACATAGTAGGGCAGTGTGTACATTTCTTGTGATATCTTACAACCTGTTTTTCCATCCCTTGTCTAGGTCAGGTAGACCCATATGCAATATACAATGTATCAAGCACATATACAGTGTTCACAGACTTGGTCTCTACGGTCTCTCCATCTCCCTTTGTTAACAGTCATATATCAGGGAGATCATGCCCCTTTGTTTTCTGTGTTCTAGGCTTGTCTCACTCAACATTATTTGTTCGAGTTCTGACCATTTCCCTGCGAATAACAGTATTTCACCATTCCTAATCGCTATGTAGTATTCCATTGTGTATAGGTACCATATTTTTTGGATCCATTCATCTGTGGAGGGGCATCTGGGTTGTTTCCAAATTTTGGCTATTGTGAATTGTGCCGCGATAAACAGATCCATACCCTTTTCTACAAGTGTGTGCATAAATGCATGTGTTGTTGCCTTGTATCTCAAGCCTGTGCTCTGTCTTCCTCCCTTCCTTCATGGGCTGCGACAACTCCCATGTTTGCAGCCTCAGTTCCTTCAGAGACCTGAGTTGTCATCATTCTGGGCTTTAAAATCTCTTCATTGCTGGACAAAGTGGCTCATGTGACAATCCCAACTAATTCTGGTCCTAGGCCAACTCTGAACAAAAACATGAGACCCTATCAAAAACTAAAACCAAAACAACCAAACCTAAGGCAAAAAGGGCTGGGCCTGGCTCACATGGTAGAGTGCCTGTTTAGCAAGCACAAAGCCCTGAGTTCAATCCCTTAGTACCACCAAAAAAAAAAAAAAAAATCAACCATTACCACCACCAAAAACCTCATTTCACGAAAGCCAGTGAAGTTCTGGAGACATCTGCTGGGGAGGTCTCTCCAGAGCCCAGCGCTGTCTCCTCTTCTGGCTAGATTCCGGAGGATTCCAGGCCTCTGGCCTCTGGGAAGCTACCGCTGTGCCACAGCTGGCCTGCGTGATTCCACTCTTGTTAAAGGGGACATTTCCCCTGGCGTGGCTCACACCTCGTTCTCCCATGTGAGTCTATCCTCTGCTTCGTGTAATAAATTCTATGTTCTGTCATAAAAGGAAGCTGGCGTTGTCCCTTCCATTTTCAGTAATTTAGGGAAATTTGGTCCACATAAGGGTGGGGGGTGGGGGAATGGTTAAGTCAGACACACCAGGACTTGATCATTCTCCAGCTCTGCTAGGTGGGGGTCAGGAGGGAGGTGAGGGAGGTCCTTCTACTAGCCTGGTAGTTGGGACTGTAAGTCAGGAAAGCATCCAGGGGAGGGAGTGCCTTCCAGGGGCATGAGTACTGGCAGTGCAGGGTGACATGTTGCCTTACTTTCTGGGCAATGTCCTGGGGGTTTGCTGCAGCATGTGTGGGAGGAAATGAACCTGGAGCCTAGAGACGGGGATGGGAGCAGTGAGACCCTGAGGAACTTCCTCAGCCTTTCCAAGCCTCAGTTTCTCTGTATGGAAAATGGGAAGAGGGAAATCTATTCCCAAAGGGTTGCCAGATAGTCAAAGAGTTCGCTTCTAGAGGACAATATCAGGGACCTCTGTGTGGAAAGTGATGGGATGTGATTGAAAGAAACCCTGACACAGCAGCCCCAGAGTGAATTTTCCTGAAGAAGGGAAAGGCCCTGGGTTCAGCGAGTGTGCAGAACAGCCCTTGAGTCATCTAGCTGCTTTTGTCCCAATTCAAAGCTCACCCCGCAGCCTCCTAGTTGCAGATTTGTTTCCCCATTGACCTTGGGCTGGGCCTCGGGACAGGAGCAACCCCCAGGATATTAGGCAAGTTCACCTGGTGCCTATTGGTTGTTCCTTTTAACTCTGTACAGAGGTGTCCGGAACCTTTTACAAGGGAGAAAACAGAGTGCAGAGACACTGCGGGGCCTGGGCAGGAGCAGGAGTCCCCTGCCAATGGGAAGGCCTGCCCCACTGGAGGCTCACAGGACATTTGGCTTTGCTACTTGGGTCTCTACTTTGATGATTTAATTCCTCTCCTTCTTCCAGCCTAAACACCCCCTTTTCCTTTGGGGACCTAAGGAAAGTCCAGCTGCCCCCCTGCCCTGGTCATCTACACCTTGCGATTCAGCCACAGTCTTCTGATGGCTCTTTAGCTATAGCTGTCCCCTAGGTGTGGTCGCTGCTGGAGGACAGCCTTTGGCAGCCAGCTGCCTGTCGAGTTGCTCATGGCTGGGCCTGGTGTTGCCCAAGCCTGTCTTGGCTTTGGTGGAAATGTGGGCAAGCCAAGGGCTGCTTCCATTTGCCCTTGGTACTACCCTCTGACCCAAACACTTTACAGCAAGGCACTTGTCATTCAGCTTGCCTCTAAGAGCCAGTAGTAGGCTCAGAACACGAGACCATTAGGTGAACCACAGACTTAAGGGAATAATGGGTTTAGGGAAAAATAGAGCTGGGGTGTTTTTTTGTTTTTTTTTTTTTTTTGTGGGGGGTGTCAGTTGTGGGGCTTGAAATCTGGTCCTGGGTGCTGTCCCTGAGCTCTTTCCTGCAATGCTAATGTTCTACCACTTGAGCCACAGCACAACTTCTGGTTTTCAGTAGTTAATTGGAGAAGAGTCTCACAGGGACCTTATTGCCCAGGCTGGCTTTGAACCATGATCCTCAGATCTCTGCCACCTGAGTAGCTAGGATTATAGGTGTGAGCCACTGGTGCCTGGTTTTTTTGGCTGGCTTTTTTGCCTTTCTTTCCTTCTTTCTTTCTTTCTTTCTTTCTTTCTTTCTTTCTTTCTTTCTTTCTTTCTTTCTTTCTTTCTTTCTTTCTTTCTTCCTTCTTTCTTTCTTTCCTCCTTTCTTTCTTTCTTCTATCTTTCTCTCTGGAGCTCTGTGTTGTGGCAGGCAAGCACTCCAGGACCTGAGGGAACAGTATGATCTTGGCCCTGCTCCTTTAACCCCTGCTATGGTGTTCAGGGAGGCTCCATGTTAAGCAACAGCAGGGGAAGAGTTGCCCTTGAGGCCTCCACTGGCAGCCTGGGCTTTGTTGGGACCGTGTTGGAAGAGTTCCAGACGATGGAGGTCAGCCCACAACGTGCAAAATAATGGTTCCCGCAGGTGCCCACTGCCTAACTCCCAGAACTTACGACTTTGTTGTCTTACTTGGTGAAATGGCCTTGGCGGGGCAACGATCCTGTATGATCCAGGTGGGCTCAGTATAACCACACCAGCCCTTAGAAGAGGGGAACAGGAAGTTGGAATGAGGAGGAGGTAACATTGCAAGATTAGCAAAGATGGGTGCGATGTACCCACAAGCCAAGGAAGGCTAATAGCTGACCAAGAGTGGACCTTCCCTGGAGCCCCCAGCAGGAAGCTGCCCTGCAGCCACCTCCACCTGAGCCCCTCCCCCAGACTTGCTTCCTGAATCCACACCTGTATGTCAATAAGGGACCCGTATCCACCCCCCTCCCCCTGCCCCATCATCCTCACCATTAGGCAGAGGAAACCAAGAGACCACATGACTTGCCAGGGCCACACAGTAAGTGTGTGGCAGAACCGGGACCTAAACCCTGGCCTGTCTAATTCTAGGACTGCAGTTTTCACCAGTGACGGTGAAACAAGATGATCTAGGAGCATGGATGCTGACACCCATTTCCAGCCCTGTCCTGTCCATCCTTCCTCCCTCTCTCCCTCCTTTCCTTCCTCCTGACTCTGCTCAGAGCCAGGCCTTGGTAAATAGGAGAAAACCCGGCTTGCTCGGGCCACACCCCAGCCATTCCCCACCCCTGACTGAGCAGCACCAGCACCTGGGGGCATCTACTTCCAATCCTGACACCTGGCCACACCGCAGACTCCCTGAGTCAGATGCTCCTGGGGTGGGGCCTGGGTTTGGATATTTCAAAATCACCCCCGAGGTGCGGTAGAGCCCCAGCTGCTCTGGAAGAAGTCTTAGGCCTGTCAGTGAAAGGAACAGAAGGAGAAATCAGTCAAGCCTGGTGTACACAGCAGGGAGGGCCTGCTGTTAAGGGACAGGAAGACTTCACGAAAGAAGTGACTGAAATGGGTTTTGAGAAGTGCGTAGGAGTTTTCCAAGACAAAGTTTGGCTGAAGTACAGGAAAGATATATTTATTACTTTTTAAAAAATGTATGGAAGCAGAAGGTAGTAGCTCGAGAGGGCATGTGTGCAGATAATAGTGACATTGCCAGGAAGCAAATACTTAAGTGCACCTAAGGGTGGTACTTAAGGTACCCAGGTGGGCTGGGACCGTGTGAGGCCGGGTCACTAGCAAGCCAGCAGCCCCTTGAGGCCGGGTCACTAGCAAGCCAGCAGCCCCTTGAGTCTTAACCTTTCCTCAGAGCCCCGCCCCCCCCTTGGGCCCCTAGGTCATCACTGGTAGTTTCTCTGCACCTTCCCCTACATTTTCCCCAATGCCATAACCCCCAGAGGAACCTTGTACTCTGCTGGCATTGGATGCCTAGAGGAAAAGGAGCCAGGGCTGACATCCAACCCAGAGCCTGTCCAATAGCGGGGCATTTCCTGAGGGGCCTGGGCACAAAGAGGCCAGGATGGGTCACCTGGAGAACCTGAAAGACGGGGTTTCAATTCCAGCCCTGCCTCTAAGCTCTGGAGCCTGGCTTGGTACACAATGTCTCTGAGTCTTCGTTTTCTTCTCTTTTGAAAAATGGAGCCTTTCCAGAAACCCTGGCCGTCTGGTGTCTGCCTGCCCATCCTCACCAGCACTGGGCTGCTTGCTTAACCCACAGCCTGTTGAACCTTGACTAATCTAGACTGGGGAAGGGGATAGAGGGCCCGCTTAGCAAGCACACGGCCCCGAGTTCAAATTCCAGCATTGCAAACAACAGTGATGAAGATTCTCTACCAATGCTTTCAGTACCAAGGTCATGGGGCTGCAGCATGCCCCTCCTTCCCTGGGCCTCAATCTGCTCATCTGTGAAAGGGGGTTAGTCATCCTGGGAGCATCCAGAGGTATGGTGATGGACGGGCAGCTGTGGCCTCTCGAGGGCCCCTGTCTCCAGGTCACAGGGACACAGCAGGGCCTGGCGAGTATCGGGCTCCAGCCAGCCAGAGCTCCTCTCTAGTGGATCTTGTGCAGAGGAGCCATTTTTTTTTTCCTTAGGGCAAAGTTGTGAGGCCCAGAGTCTGGAAGCTACCAGATCATTCTCCACCCCCACCCCACCCAGTAGGTGGGGTGTTGTGGTAAGAACTAGGTTCTCTGTGATTCAGACTACGAGAAGCAGAGCCATGGATGTGGAGACCACCCCAACCTGTGAATATCCTGTTCCAGCCCGGCGCGAGGCAAACCCTCTCTGTCCCTGCTTCTGACCCTCTGCACTCAAGAGGGTGTTTACTTTTTATGCTTTTCTTTTCCCCTGAAAATTTCCTAGAATTTTGTGCCCACAGACTGAGGGCACAGGTGAGGAAATGGAGGCTAAAAGAAATCAAAGCGCGTACCCCCTAAGTCATGTAGGGAATAAGAGCAGAGGAAGGATTTGGCCTTAGAACCAACCACCTCAGCCCAAAGCCCATATCCTTTCCTCTGCCCCGGTAACCCCAGCAGGCTCCCTGGAGGAGGAGCTCTGTTTCTTCCCGATCTGAAGGAGCACAAAATCACATCAGGAGGGCTGGGGATATGGCCTAGTGGCAAGAGTGCTTGCCTCGTATACATGAGGCCCTGGGTTCGATTCCCCAGCACCACATATACAGAAAATGGCCAGAAGTGGCGCTGTGGCTCAAGTGGCAGAGTGCTAGCCTTGAGCAAGAAGAAGCCAGGGACAGTGCTCAGGCCCTGAGTCCAAGGCCCAGGACTGGCCAAAAAAAAAAAAAAAAAAATCACATCAGGAGCTGCACTGATCAGAAGAGGAAACAGGAAGAGACTCTCACTGTTCACCACTGGGCCCCCCACCCCTGTGCCCTCCTGTCCCCTGGCAGTCCTCTCCCAGCCAGTGCCAGGCAAAAGGCCGAGCCAGATACTAGTGGCGCATGCCTGTAATTCTACCTACTCAGGAGGCTGAGATCTGATGATCACGATTTGAAGCCAGACTGGGGCAGAAAAGGCCATAAGACTGTTACCTCCAATTAACCATCAAAAAGCCAGAAGTGAAGCTGTGACTCAAGTGGTAGAGCACCAAGCAGCCTTGAGTACAAAAAGCTCAGGCCCTGAGTTCAAGGCCCATGTTCCTCATCTCCTTCCTGGGCTCTTTCTTGAAGCATAATGCTGAGCCACTGCAGGGCCCAGAGTCCAGGTTTTGACTCCTTATCCTGCAGCTCCACGGGCGTGAACTGGGCAGTCTCCAGAGGACCTCTGTCCACCCCACCCCATCTCTGGTGCAGGAGAATTCCGACGTCTCAGCGAGCCCAGACAACTGCTTGGCAGCCAGCGTGGGTGAGCAAGCTCCCTGGCCTGGGGCGGGGGCGCCTCCTGTCTGGAGCTTCCTACCACCCGTGGGTCTGCTTTGTAACAAAGGCCCAGTTCAGGGTCCACAGGGGCGAGAAGGTGACTCTGCCGGCCCCTCCCTGTTCTAGGCACTTCAGGCCTGGCTTTCTGCTGGGTCAGGCTGGCAGGCCTGGGAATCCGGTGTGCAGCCACCGCCCAGCCCCGAGGTGGCTGGAAGCTCGGACTCTTCCCAGTCTGCTGCTTTCTTCCCCTCCCCCTTCCCTCTCCACCTTCTGAAATCCCCGCATGAGTCATGCTCTGTTCCACTACTTTCTGACTGGGAGACACTGGCAAATGACTGGCACAGCTCATCAGATAGAAAGATCTTGCAATTTTTTAGCTTGTTAGCCATAGTCTCCCCTATTTGTGAGATAGTTTTCATATATATAGTAGTATATAATGATGTATAATATAATATAGTATCATTATATCATAAATGTATATGCACATATATGATATAATGTATCTTACAAACATACATGTTTGTAGCTATATGTATACATACACATTTATGTACATATGCATACATGCATATACATATACACATATATGTATATATACAGCTACAAACACTATAAGTCACACAATAAAAGTTTTGCTTTAAACAATCATGAATGTTATTTACTTTCCTGAAGAAATGTGCTCTCACTGTGCTGGTGTCAAGTGATCATCCCATCTCAGCCCCCTGAGTAGCAGGGATGGTAGACATGTGCCACAGTACCAGGCTAGCCAGTTATCTTTAAAAAGTTAAAGGGAAAGAGTCTTTCTGATTTACCCCATGCCATCGCTCTTTCCAGTGTCCTTCGTTCCCGTCTGTATGTAATCTAAGCTTCCATTAGGGTCCCGTCTCTTCCGTCCCAAGATCTCCTATCAGCAGTTCTTTTGGTCAGCTCTACTGACAACAAATGCTCCTTTCTGCTTACCTGAATGGATATTTTCATTCACGCGAGATATTTTCACTAGATATCCAGTTCTGAGTTCAGAGGCATTTGTTTTTCTTTCAAGTGCTTTCAACAATGTTCCCCTTTTAGGGTTGGAGGCGTGGCTCCGTTGGTAGAGCGCCAGCCAATGAGGGAAAGCATGCATCAGGTATGGAGTTTGAGTCCTGATGTGGACTAAGAAAAAAAAAAAAAGATGTTCCCTTCTTATGAAAATGCAGAGATATTATCATTATCTCCTGGATGAAATATGTTGCTTTTTTTCCTCCCTCTGGTATTTTCAAAATTCTCTTATTTTTGGCAGACTGATTACATTCTGAGGAGTTTCTCTTTTCACGTCCTGCATGGATCTGTGTGTTTCACCTCCTCCTTCTCTCTCCTTGCCTTCCCAGACTCCAGAGTGGGCACAGTATGGCTATGGACCTAGAGCCCCTATTCTCTCTGCCTCCAGTCCTTGTGTGCAGCATACTGGATACTTTGATTTCCATTTCCAAGCTCACTGACTGACTCTTCCTGTCCACTCCCTTTTCTCTTAAGTAGACCCCATCTAGTTTTTGCTGGCTTCAGGTTGCTACCCAGTATCTCTCCCTTGGATTGTTGTTGGTTTGTTTTGCTTTTAATCTTTGCCCAGAGCTCATAGCTGTTATTTGTGGTCTAAGAGGAGGGCAGTGCCTGCCAGTCCTGCAGACAGAGCCTGGGGCAGGTGACGGGGGAGCTCCAGTGTCTCATTTAGATGGTAATAATGACATCAGTCTCATGCACTGCAGCTATCAAATATGGAACACACAGCAGGCCCATGCCTTGTCCTCTCTCCATTTCTAGATTCTGCCCCTGTCCTTCGGTCCCCCTGAGAACAAGCAAGGGCACAGTCTCTGGGTGAAATCTAGGAGCTCAGAGTGGAGGAGGCAGATGGAACCAGTCAGGGATCTCTGCATCCCACATGGATGCCCCAACAATTCACACTGGATGGAATCAAAGGAGGATTTGGGGAAGTGGAGCTGGCTGCAGGTTCAGCACGCTGTCCTGCAGAATTCCTGCCTTCTTCTGCGTGGGATCCATGTTTCAGGCAGTAGCTGTGGAAAGAAGAGCAGACAGAAGAAGGTGTGCAAAGAACAGGGTGGTGAGAGGCAGGGGGTGTAGAGAAGGCAGGGGCAGATGGCATGGGGTGATGAGAGGCATGGGCTTGTGCCCCCGGGGTGGGAGAAGAGCATGCTCAGATTTGCATGTTGAAAGTGTTACTAGGCAGTGGTAGAGTATGGAGGCCAAGATTCCAGAGCAGATAGGTGGAAGCCAGGGCAGGTCTCCAGGGCAGGGCAAGAAGGGAGTGGGTGGGGCAGCTGCATGATGGACAGCTATGGCCTTCCCCTCCCCCTGCAGGTCCTCAACAGACTGAAAATACAGAAGTAGGTCTTGGGGGTGGGGCTTACTGGCACTTGCTTGGCATGTATGAGGCCCTGGGGTCCATCTCCAGCACTGAAAAAATAAATAAATAAAAAAGACTTGCAGGGCTGGGGATATGGCCTAGTGGCAAGAGTGCTTGCCTCATATACATGAGGCCCTAGGTTCGATTCCCCAGCACCACATATACAGAAAATGGCCAGAAGTGGCGCTGTGGCTCAAGTGGCAGAGTGCTAGCCTTGAGCAAGAAGAAGCCAGGGACAGTGCTCAGGCCCTGAGTCCAAGCCCCAGGACTGGCCAAAAAAAAAAAAAAAAAAAAAGACTTGCAAGTAAATAACAAGCAGGCTTTTTTTTTTTTTTCCCCCTCATGTCAGTACTGAGACTTGAACTCGGGCCCTGGCAGTGTCCCTTAGCTTTTTCACTCAAGGCTAGCACTAGCTCCACTTCTGGCTTTTTAGTGGTTAATTGGAGATAAAAGTCTCATGGATTTTCCTGTCCTGGCTGGCTTTAAACTATGATCTTTAGAGCTCAGCCTCCTGAATAGCTAGGATGACAGGTGTATTTTATGCCAATGAAATTTTAGCCGCGTGGTTGCTCACCATGGAGGCTTTGGGGACAGTGGTGCTCTACTAGCATGTTAATTGCCGTGAGCATGTCTCGGTAGGTTTTTACGCAAACCTACAGCAAGACTGGGCTTGAGAGCAAGACCCTGAGCACTTCATCATCACCTCCACGGGCAGGAAGACCGCAGAGCTGGCTGGTCCCGTGTACAGCAGCTGCCCATTCTCAAGGGGTTTTGTTGGGAATGAGGGTGCTAGCAGGTGCAGGGTCCCTGGGAACAGCAGCTAGTGGCTATGTGTCCAGCATGTGGGGTGGACTATCTTCAATGAGTAAGTCTAAGCTGCCCTGGCTCCTTGGAGGGCATAAAAAATATCTTGGCCTAGTACAGTGGCTCACACCTATAATCCCAGATATGTCAGAGGCAGAGATCAGGAAGATCATGATTTGAGACCAGCTTAGGCAGAAAGTTAGCAAGATCCCATCTGAACAGCAAGAAATTAGGCATGGTGGTACAGGCCTGTAATCCTAGCTACGTAGGAGACATAGGAAGGAGGATTGTAGTCCAAGGACAGCCCTGAGTGAGAATGTGAGACCCCATGTGAAGGAGGCTCAGGTAGTAGCTCCATGGTAGAATGTCAGCACACCATGAGCAGATCCTGGGGCTCAGACTCTACTACCAAAAGAACAGAATAAGGAGAAAAAGGCATAGGAACTATCTTGTCAAATCCGTGTTCTGAGTTCGAATTCAGCCCTGCCACACACCCAGTGAAGGTTTGGAAGTTTGCCCCTGCTCTGCTCCAAGCTCCATGCCAGCTGCACAATGGGCGGCAATAAATACAGGAAGTGGGGTAGGGGATTCCAAATCCGGTTCTGGTAGTTTCCATCCTAGAGGAGGTTGCTCAGCACCCAACACTGCTGGGCTAGGACAAGGCGCCCAGGGCTGTCGTGAGGTGGCTTGAGTGAGAAAGGCTGTCAGTACACACTGGAAAATATGGAGTCTGCAGACAAGGCAACTGTGAATCCACAGGATGAAAGCCGGCAGCCTTCCGGGAAGAGGAAGCTGAGGCTGGGCTTGGAGCCTTGTCTGGTGGGGATTAGCGAGTCTGACAGGGATAGAACTGTAGGATTATGCCACATCAATCAACGCGCTCCCAGCTGTAATCTTGTTCAAAGGGTGCCAGGTACAGACAACTCTGTTTTTGACAACTTTGAGGGAATGGCTTTTGTTGAGTGAGTATGCACCCCAGCCTTTTGGCAAGATGTGACTTAGTGAGTGGCAGGCCCAAGGGCAAGGAACCACAGGCCTGGCCGCCAGTTCAGCGGGAAGGGAGGGGGAGGGAGTCGGCCTTCTCCGGTGCACTGAGTGACTTTGGGCTGGGTGAGGTTTCTAAGTGGGGTGAGTGAAGCTGAGGGCTCTGTGCCATGCCTAGGGGTGTCCTACCGAGGGCATTCTAAGAAGCAACCTGCCTCCCCCGGAGGCTGTGGCTAGGACAGTGCATCCTAAGGTTTTATAACTAGCATTCAAAAACAGTTCCACCTGCCTAGCATACAATGTGCCCCCTACTCTGTATTCAAGTTCAAACCCCAATATTGCCCAGAAAACCTCCATGAAAGGAATGAACTCCTATTGAATCCCTAAGAGCCCTAGCCTTGGTGACCCAACCAGGCTCTTTGGTGAACACAGTCTAAGAGCACAGTTCAAGGCCAGCCTAGGCAAAAAGTTGGACATGGCATATCTTGCCCAACTGATGTTCTGCTTCATGTCTGTCATCCTCAGAATGTGGGAGACAAAGGCAGAGATCACCATTCCAGTCTGTTCCTAGGCAAAAATGCATAACCTTCCCCCCTCCCCCCCAAAAAAAACTAAAGCAAGAAGGGCTGGGGGCATGGCCCAATTGGTTGAGAACCTGTATAGTAAGTGCAAGTTTCTGAGTTCAAGCCCCTAATGATACAGAACTAAAACCAGAAATCACTCCTAGCTTACCTTTCTCCTTGAGTTAATGGTTCTAGGTGCCATTCGTGGGTTCCAGGATGTCAGGTTGATAGCAGGAAGGGAACCCCACAGCCTTGCCCCATGGAGCTGCCCTGTCCTGGGAGAGGCCTTTTATTGAGCCTCATTTTGTGGGAGGGTCCAGTTCCAGCACCCCAATACTGGGCCTGGGCCTCTGGGCTGCTGCATGAAAGTTGTTTCTGGAAGTCCCAGGTGAAGTGTCACATTGAGTCTGGTGGGGGCCTGACTCTCAGGTGGTGCCTGCTTGCTGTGCCCCCCAAAAGGCAGAAGAAAGTGGTGAAGGGTTGTTGGGGGGTCGGGTGTGACGCTTGAACTCAGGGCCTGGGCACTGTCCCTGAGCTCTTTTGCGCAAGGCTAGTGCTCTATCACTTTGATCTACATACAGTGCCACTTCTGGTTTTCTTGTGGTTAATTGGAGATTAATAGACTTTCTTACCCGGGCTGGCTTTGAACCTTGATCCTCACATCTCAGCCTCCTGAGTAGCTAGGATTACAGACATGAGCCATCAGCACCTGGTAAGGGTTTTATCAGGATCTAATCACCCCTCTCCTAAACCCCTACCTCCTAACATGTGGAGAGCTGGGGGAAGCATTTAGGCCATAGCAGGAACCTTAGGTCCAAGCCAAACCAACCCCCAGACCTTGCACCCGGTGGAGCTTGGGAGCCCAGGTGGCCTGGCTGAGCTGCAGGGTGCCCCCAACACAGCCCAACAGTGAGGCCACAGGGAGGCACCGGCCACGATTTGCCCGTGAACTTGGGCACAGCCTTAGCACCCCTGAAATTAAAGGGAAGAATTCTCACTTTTACTCTCTTTCCTTTCCTCCTTCCCTCCCTCCCTCCCTCCCTCTTTCCCTTCCTCCCTCTCTCCTTTCTGTCCCCTCCTTCTCCTCTCCTCTCCATCCTTTTCCTTCCTTTCTTGTTTCCTCCTTCATGCTCTCCTTCTTCCGCTCCTCTTTTTTCCTCTCTCACTCCCTCCCATTTTTCTTCTACCTCTGTCAATCTCCTTTTCTTTCCCTCTCTTTCTTTCCTTGCCTCCCTATTAAACACTTTTAATAAAATAACTTCCGCATCAGAATAGTAAGCTCCTCACTCACTTCCCAGCTCTGTCACATGTCAACATTTTTTGGCCATTTTTGATCACATCTTAAAGAAAAGAGCACAACCTCCCCCACAGGCCTGCGGCTCCCTGGCCTCCTTCCTTCCCGTCCTCTCCTAAGGACTGGGTGTCTGGAATCTCTATTACTCATTCCCCACGCTCGTACTCGGAGCCCACTCAGGCATGGAGGGGTTCCGCATGTGTGATTTCGACCTCTTCCTAGGAGAAGTTGAGCTGCCCACCCTCCTTTCCACACAAGCTATTTTGTTGGTGACATGTTGTGTGACATGTTTGTTGGTGACCCAGGTTGTTCATTTTAAGAGCCATATACCATTCCCTAGTGTGAGTTTATTTACTGGCTATTGATGGGCAGTTGGTTGTTCACCCCTATTTTTGGCTATCAGAGAGAATGCTCTGGCTTGCATATGCACCTGTGCCCTGTGGCTTGAGGGAGAGCGCTTACAGGGTGGTACCCAAGGTGGAAGTCCTGCGCTTTGATTACTGCTATGGAGCTTTCTGTTTGTGTCAAGAACTTTCTTCTTGCCCAGGGCTGGTGGCTCACACCTGTAATCCTAGGTACTCAGGAGGCCGAGATCTGAGGATCATAGTTCAGAGCCAGCCCAGGCAGGAAAATCCATGAGACTTTTACCTCCAATTAACCAGTAAACACCTGGAAGTGGAGGTGTGGCTCAAGTGGTAGAATACCAGCCTTGAGAGAAAGATAAGGGACAATGTCCAGGCCCTGAGTTCAAGCCCCAGTACTGGCACCAAAAAAATAAAATAAAATAAAATGCCATTTTTCAGGCTTCTACTGGTACTCCTTTCCCTGCCATGTCAGCGGGACACTGTGGGTGCCTGGTGGACAGGGCTGGGCGGGACTTCCTCACAGCACAAAAGCAGCTTAGCCTTGAGAGATACAGCACAACTTTCCTTCCTCCTGTGTTCTTGGGGTCAGACCAAATTATAAGCCAGCTGAGATTCAGGAGGAGGCAGAAAGAGACCATGCCTCTCCATGAGATGAGTGGCAAAGACTTTGTGTTTGCCTTGACTTCACCACATCGGGTTACTGCCTGTGCACTTGTTTAACTGCCAGACGATGTTAAATTGCTCTCCAAAATAGATTGTGCCCAGTTTATAGGTCTAGCATCTATCCAAATACTCCTATGTCATCACACCTGTGCCTCCTGATGTTTGGTGTTGCCAATCTGATGGGCATGAGAGAAAGTTTCATTACCCAAGTGGAGTTAGACATCCTCTCAGAGCACCCTCTCACATTCATGAACCATCTTTAAGTTTGGCCTTTCCTTATTGACTTATAGGTGTTCTTTTTTTCCCCCGTCAGTCATGGGGCTTGAACTCAGGGCCTGGGCACTGTCCCTGAGCTCTTTTGCTCAAGGCTAGTGCTCCACCACTTTGAGCCACAGATCCACTTCTGGTTTTCTGGTGTTTCATTGGAGATAAGAGTCTCACCGACTTTCCTGCCTGGGCTGGCTTTGAACCATGATCCTCAGATCTTGGCCTCCTGAGGATTATAAGCATGAGTCGCCAGCACCTGGCACAGGTGTTCTTCATATATTGCAGGTACTACTCCTTTGGTAATTTTATCTGTTGCAAATACCAGTCCCTTGAGGGACTGGAACTTGGGGAAGCAGCTGAGATAGGAAATATAAATGGAGTCTATGTTGGGAAATGACTGGTCACCAGACCAGGGGGTCAGGAAGGAAAGACCTGGCCAGGGGGACTCAAGGTTGCTGGAGGGAGCAAGACAGGGAAAGGAGGGTGGCCTGCTGGGAGCTATTTGAGGCAGACTGTGAACTGTGGTAGAACTGGGCATTCTTTTGGTCCTGGCAGCCTGCCTCTTGCCCTGTACAAGGATCAAAGGCCTGGGGGGTGGAGAGGGACTATGCTCCTGGCTCCAGAGTCATGCCTATCCTGAGGAATGTCACACCCAAGTGGACCCTGGCGACCTGAGCCAGGCCCTCAGGGCTGAGGAGGGAGGCGCCTATGGACAGCCACCCTGCCACTCAAGGCTGCTGATTCCTGCCTCTCCACATAAATGCCATTCACTCCTCAGGAGCAGGTAATTTAAGGCACTCAGCCTATAATTCCGAGGCTCTGTTTCCAGGCTCGGCCAGACGGAGGGCCAATGATACCAGCTCTGTGCTGCCTCTTCCTCAGGCCAGGCAAGGCGTGGGGGCCAAGTGGGAGCAGGAGTGGGGCTGGGTCCCCTTCTTCACCAGGGTGGGCCATGCTTGCATTGTGGAAGGCAGTGTTAGAACACTGCCTCCAGGGGCCCTAGGGACTCGTCTAATAACACCGCATCACATACAAATAGCTGGTGGAAGGGGGGGGGATTCTCAGATTTGACCATAGTCTCCATTCTCTTTGCTTTAGTTATTTTTCAAATAGGTTCTCAAATGTTTGCCCAGGCTAGATTGGATCACAGTCCACATATTTCTACATCCTTTGTAGCTGGAATCACAGGTGCACCCTAACACAAGACTCTCAATCTCTGCCTCCAAAATAGCTGGGATTATAGGCATGTACCACCATGCCTGGTTCACATCGTTTTTCTATTAACCACTCTACATTTTTTCCCCATTTACCTACAAAGATACCCTGAGTAACTTGCAGACCCCTTGCTGAAATTCAGAGGTAGCAGAATAAAAAGGTTTTGAAATGCATATTATTTATTAGGTGTGTTTTCCATACAGCCACTGTTCTAAGCCCTTCATACTTAAATCAAGTAGCTCAACACAAGCGTGTGAAATATTACTTGACATCTGGGGAAACTGAGGCCAGAAAGGTCAAGAAGCTGACTGGCAGTCCTTTAGTATGGTCAGATCTAGATCTGAACCCCAGTAATCTGTGCTGTGGATTACAGCACATTGTCCTATTGTAGTAGGGGAAGCTAGGGGAGCAGAGAAGCAAAAAGGTCATGCTTACCAAATGTGCATCTTCATCTGCTCACCAGGCTTGTGGAGTATTTCCTGCCCAGGCAGGGTGCTGGGGGGAGGGGGGTCCATCTCAGAGCCTCTTAGTCAACCATCCAGAGCAACTGGGGATGGAGCATGTCACAGAGGCTGCTTGCCTCATGGCGCCGGCCAGGGAGCAGAGAGAGAGAGGAGAAAGAGAAATGTGCAGGGACAAACTGCCCTTCAAGACACAACCCTAGTCACTCACTTTCTCCAAATAGGCTCTGCCTCCTCCCAGTAGTGCTGTCCATTATGAATCCATCACTGGAGGAAGTCAGAGCCCTTGGGGTCTGCAGAAACCTTCCCAGTCTGTTTACACCTCGCTCAGGGTTTTGCCAGGGATGTGAGGTTGACTGATCCTCCCTTCTGTGCAACCATTGCTTTCTTCACCTCCCATCTCCTGGCTATGCCTGGCTGCCTGCACTCTTGTAACTGCCTTGATGGGTCTGATCACAAGTGCCAGCCTTTATAGCTTCTTCATCTGGGCCTTTGTTTCCTCCTTGAGACCTGCCTGCCTTAGATGGAAGAAAATCCAAGCTGAGCATTCTGCGTTCTCCATACCATCTGTTTACATTACACCTAATCTCCAAGCCCTGGCTTTCCCTGGGCTTTTTCCTTCCTTCCTTCCTTCCTTCCTTCCTTCCCTCCTTCCTTCCTTCCTTCCTTCCCTCCTTCCCTCCCTCCCTCCCTCCTTCCTTCCTTCCTCTGAATAGACCTTTAAAAATTCCTTGTGTTTTCTTTAGCACATTTCTCTGGCCTTAGCTCATTCTATTTTAATTTATCTTTCCTAACACTGTTCTTGAATATTTATTTAGAATTTATTTTATTAAGGCTAAAAAAGAGAAAATGACAGATATCTGAGATAAAAGTTGCTCATAATAGTGTAAACTAGCCAAAGCAAAGATCGTTCCCATGATTCCTTATTCTCGTCCATATGCATTTTTTTTTTTAATTTTTGGCCAGTCCTGGGGCTCGGACTCAGGGCCTGAGCACTGTCCCTGGATTCTTTTTTTTGCTCAAGGCTAGCACTCTGCCACTTGAGCCACAGCTCCACTTCTGGCCATTTTCTGTATATGTGGTGCTGGGGAATCGAACCTAGGGCCTCATGTATACGAGGCAAGCACTCTAGCCACTAGGCCATATCCCCAGCCCCCTGCATATTTTATTTTTAAACACTGGCAGTATTATTTTGCTGGGCCTGGGGCTTGAACTCTGGGCCTGGGCATTGTCCTTGAGCCTCTTTGTGCTCAAGACTAGTGCTCTACCTTGAGCACAGCGCCACATCTGGCTTTTTCTGAGTAGTTTATTGGAGTTAAGAGTGTCAAACTTTCTTGGCTGGGCTGGCTTTGAACTGTGATCCTCAGATTTCAGCCTCCTGAGTAGTTAGGATTACAGGCGTGAGCCACTGGCACCCATCTTGGCAGCAATAGTATATATAACAAACTTTTAAATGTTTTTTTGAAATGTAACACAGACATGCAGAGAAAAGACCAAAACCTTCACCTCAGTGGATTGGCATAAAGTAAATATCAGGGTACCAAAGTCTCTTCCTAATTGACCAAGGATAAGAAAATAATGACTTCCCATCCTGCTCCTCCTCTTCTCTACTTTCTTCTCCCCTCCCCTCCTCTCACTTCCCCTCCTCTTTCTCCTTCCTCTCCTCCTTTCCCTGCTCCTTCCCCTCTTACTTTCCTCTTCCCTTCTCTTTCCTCCCCTTCTTCCTCCCTCCTTCCTCTCTCCTTCCCCTCCTTTCTCTGCAAGTAACCACAATCTTTTATCCTTTTGTTCCCATTGAGGGTTTTTTTTTTTTTCTATTTACTTGAAACAGGGTCTGCTCTTTAGCTCAGGCTGGGCTTGAACTCTCAGCCCTCCTGCCTCAGCCTCCCAAGTGCTAGGATTACAGGCATGTGCCACCACACCCAGCTCCATGTAACCACAATGCTGGTGCTGGCTCTTCCTTGCCGTTGTTTCAGCTTTACTCACTGAGCATGCGCCCTTTAGCACTCGTGCGATTTTGCCTCGTTCTGAGCCTGCCGTCGGTGGAATGCTAAGTATGAACTCTTCAGTGCTGGCTGCTGTTCCACAGGATGTTGTGAGCTCATCGGTTTGCTGCATATGGCTGGAGTTGACTCACTGTCTAAACATATCAAATGTATTTATTCACCCCATTGCTGATGGCCACTGGCTTTAGTTTGGGACCTTTCTGCTGTGGGGCCTTCTGTGTCTCTCGGGGCCATGTGCATAGTTTTCTCCTGGGCATGTGCCTAGGAGTCAACTTGGATTGAGGCTGTGCACATGTCCTACTTTAGTGTAGAGACAGTTTCCAGAGTGTACTTCCATTAGTAGCCTAGGAAAACCACCATTGCGCTATGTCCTTGCTAACACTTAGTACTGTCACTCTTCAGTTTTAGCCATTTTGGTGAGTGTGGAATTGTATCACATTGTGTTTTAGTTCACATTGCCATGATCAACAATCAAGTTGAGCATCTTTTCATTTGTTTATTGGCCATGTTGTTTGCCTACCAGTAATAATTATACAAAGTGGCTTTATTGTGATACACACACACGTGTGTGTGTGTGTGTGTATGTATGTATGTATGTATGTATGTATTTGCCAGTCCTGGGGCTTGAACTTAGGGCCTGGGCACTGTCCCTGAGCTTCTTTTGCTCAAGGCTAGCACTCTACCACTTGAGCCACAGTACCACTTCCGGCTTTTTCTGTTTATGTGGTACTGAGGAATGGAACCCAGGGACTCATGCATGCTAGGCAAGCACTCTACTGCTAAGCCACATTCCCAGCCCAATATTTCTATACATATACTTGGATCAAATCCATCCTCCAGTGCTCATTCTTTTCTCCCCTGCTTTTTAAGCAACTTTAACAGGTCTTACTATTCTATTTTCATAATGTGTATAAAGTTCTCCAATCATAAACACTCCCCCTATCACTTTCCCCTTTTGGTCTCTCCTGCCCCTTGTTTTACATTCACACCACTTGGGGTGGGGGGAGTCAAGATTTTGTGCAGGAGACATAACATGCAACATTGGTCTTTCTCAGTCTAGTTTATTTTCTTAACATGATCTCCACTTCCATACATTTTTTTTCTGACAAACAACATACTTCCATTCTTATTTATGGCCGAAGAATGCTCCTTTGTGCACACGTACCACGTTTTCTTTACCCATTCCATCTTCGGATGAGCATCTAAGCTGGTCCATGACTCGGCTCTTGAGGGTGGTGCTGCTGTAAACAGGGGTGCAGGAGATAAACCCAAGAGTGGGAAGGCAGGGTGATGAGTGGTTCTGTTTTTAGTGTCTTGAGGAGCCCCCATTCTGACTTCCCAGCAGCTGTGTGTGAGGGGTCCCTCCCCATCTCCTCCCTTCCCCCCAAGTCCCCCCACCCCTGCACTGCTGCCTCCTCCACCCCAGTGTGGTTTGGATTTGCATTTCCTTTATAGCTGAGGCTATCAGGCATATCTTCATGTATTTATGATCCATCTGTATTACTGAGAAGTGTCAGTTTAATTCATTTGTACATTTATTGAACAGACTGTTCTTTTGATGTTTAATATTTGGAGCTCCCTCTCTATATTCTGGATATGAACCCTTAATCTGATGACTAGCTGGTGAAAGATTTTCTCCCATGCTGCGGGTTCTCTCTTCATTCTGGGTGCTTGTTTCCTTAGACCTACAGGAGCTTTTTTTTTTTGGCCAATCCTGGGCCTTGGACTCAGGACCTGAGCACTGTCCCTGGCTTCCTTTTGCTCAAGGCTAGGACTCTACCACTTGAGCCACAGCTCCACTTCTGGCCGTTTTCCATATACGTGGTACTGGGGAATTGAACCCATGTATATGAGGCAAGCTCTCTTGCCACTAGGCCATATTCCCAGCCCCTGCAGTAGCTTTTTTAAACTGATACAACCCTGTTTGTCAGTTCTTGTCCTTCCCACCTGGGAAATTGGAGTCCCATTCAGAAAGTCATTGCCTATGCCTGTTCCTTCAAGTGTTTTGGCCCATGTTTTTCTGTAGCAGGTTCAAAGTTTCAGGCCTTATATCTGGGTCTTTGTTTTTTGAATTAATTTTTGCACAGGGGGAAGCAAGGCTCTGCTTTCAGTCTTCTCCATGTGTGCATCCAGTTTTTTGGGCACCACTTGTTGAAAATATTGACTTTTCTCCAATGACTGTTTATGGCACCTCTGACAAAAACTAGACAGTTAGGTACGTGGGCTTATTTGGGATGTTCTAGTCTGTTCCATTGGTCTTTGGGTCTGTTTTTGTTACTGTGGCTCTGTACTGTAGTTTGAAATCAGGTATTTTTCATTCCTCCAGTAAGGCTCTTTGTACTCTGAATTGCTTTGGTTAGTTGGGGCCTTTGGGTTTCCATATACATTTTAGGATTGATTTTTCTGTTTCTTATAAAGTGAAGAATTTGGTAGCCTGGAGCTGGTAGAGTAGAATGATGTTGTGGGGTTGTTAGAGATGAAGGCTTCCTCCAGCTCCATGTTCTGTTCTGTCATTTGTAGGATATTTGACCTTTGTCCTTGTGGCCCAATATGGCTACAAAAGCTCTAGCCATTGCACCTGTATTTCAGGTAGTAGGAGAAGGAATAGATTTTCTTTTCTGGAGAATTACCAGAAGTCACATATAATAAGGTGGGAGGGAAGGAGGAAGGGAAAGGAGGACAATCAAACCACTGGACCAAAGCAAGCGTCCCCTTACTTATAGGGCCAGGGGACTGCAGTAATGTAGAACTACCAGTGTGTGCTCAGTTCCTTCGGGGACCTAGGCCTAGAACCAAGGCAGAGTCAGGGCCTGCCCTCCACCCGCTGAGAGCAGGTTGTGAAAGAAGGACCTGAGGTCAAGGCGGAGGCCGGTCCTTGGTGAGGAAAGTAGGGACCTTCCAAGCCAGGAAGGCAAGGCTGTGGTCAGAGCTGGACAATTAATGGAGGATTGTGTATCAGACTGCCAGGCAGGCAGTCACTGGAACAGGAAGGGGCTTACTGCCCTTTATTGGAAATCCACGGCCAGGCTGCCCCGCAACAGTGGCTCTGCCCTACACAGCAGGCTCCAGTGGCCAGTGTGACATGAAAGGAACCAGCATTTTATGTATGTATGTATGTATGTATGTGTGTATGTATGTATGTATATATGTATGTATGTATGTATGTATGTGTGTATGTATGTACGTATGTATGTCGTGGGGCTTGAACACAAAGCCTGGGCACCATCCCTGAGCTATTTTGCTCAAGGCTAGCACTCTACCACTTTGATCCATAGCTGGTTTGCGGGTAGTTAATTGGCGATATGAGTCTCATGGGGACTTTCCTACCTGGGCTGGCTTTGAACCACAATCCTGAGATCTCAGCTTCCTGAGTAGCTAGGAATACAGGTGTGAGCCACCAGCACCTGGATGCATTGCTTGCTTTTGTGGTCCTGGGGTTTGAACTCAGGGCTTTGAGCTTGCTAGGCAAGTGTTTACTGAGCCAAGCCCCCAGCCCTTTGGGACCTTTATTAATTTTCAAATAGGATCTCACATTTATGCCCAAACCAGCCTAGACTGTGATCCTCCTATTTGTACTCCCCATGTAGCTGGGAAAGACAGAAGCAGGGGCGAGGAGAGTAGCAATGACCTACAAGATTCACTGTCTGCCCCTTTGGGTGAGGAGTTGGGGAGGCTTCCTGTCTCCTGGGCCTGACTCCCGCTTCTAGCTCAGGAAAAGCTAGATGGCTACCTCCTGAAAGGCTGCACCTGGGGGCCCTCTGAGGATGGCCCCTTGCACCAGGACAATTCTGGATGGGATTGCCCTCCCCCCACCGCCCCTCTTCCCACCCCACATGAGTCACTGCCTAGAAGCCCTCAGAGGAGAGGCTGTGTTCCTTTCTCCCCTCTTTAGAGCCATCATGTTTTTTCTAAATGCCACGGCTGCGGGGAAGGGAGGGGCAGGTGCGCCTGGCTCTTGGCTGCCTCTCTGGAGATGGTCATTTGAGGGAGCACTTATCATTTTTAGTTTTATAATCAAATGACTCAGCATCTCTTAGGATGCTTGGAGAGAGAGCAGCTCATCCTCATGAAGAAGGACAAAGGGAGGGGTGTGAGCAGTAGGGCAGAGCTCAGGCACAGCCTTTATGCCAACATCCTTCACTTGCCCATGCTGAGGGGTTCCTGCCTCCATCCTCAGGCACACACCCAGCTCACCCTGCCCAGGCTTTTCCAGCTCAGGTGCTTCTTCCTCATGGCACACAGAGAAACTTCCAGGACGGCAGGACGGATATCATACAAGATGTGGCCCCAGCCCCAGGCTCTAGTCTGTGGGTTTGTAATCTGTGTTAATGCATGAGCCAGCAGCCTCTCATCTGCATCCAGGACAGACATCAATAATCAATCATTGTGCTGTCCTGTTTAGCCTGATCACAGATCAGAGTCTTCAACACTGAGACCCCTCCCTGCAGCTGCCACCCATCCGTCAGACTGAGGCACAAGACAGAAAGCATATTCCCAGTGGCCAACACCACTTTCTCTGTTTTACATGTGTGGAGGCAGGGTCTGGAAATGCCTTCCAGTGACATAGTGACAGCCCAGCAAGGGCTTTCCACTGGCTTCCGGATGTGGATCATGATGACTAGGGTGCTGATCTAACTGGACCTGGCGGCTTCTTTCCTTTTCAGCTCATGTTGCTAAGTATTATTTTATATGATCAAATGCACATAGGCATTACACCTGTGTGCTCCTCTCTTAAGAGTATCTTCCTTTGGTCTCACTGTGTGTGAATGCCTAGAGTGCTGTATAATTTATCATGTCCCAGTATTTTAGATCTACCTTCTGCATATGAGAGAAAACATGTGCTGTCTATCTGAACTTGGCTTACCTCATTTAATGTGATTTGTTCTAGGTCTGTCCTTTTTACATGGGGACTTTTTTTTTTTTTTTTTTGGCCAGTCCTGGGCCTTGGACTCAGGGCCTGAGCACTGTCCCTGGCTTCTTCCCGCTCAAGGCTAGCACTCTGCCACTTGAGCCACAGCGCCGCTTCTGGCCGTTTTCTGTATATGTGGTGCTGGGGAATCGAACCTAGGGCCTCGTGTATCCGAGGCAGGCACTCTTGCCACTAGGCTATATCCCCAGCCCCTTTACATGGGGACTTTTAACGGCTACAGGCCTAAGTGCACGAAGGAGGTGGACGCACACTGGAAGATCTGCATCACTGCTATCCCCTTGCCCTATAAGTAAGAGGACGCTGGCTTCAAAGCTCAATCCTCAGATCTCAGCCTCCTGAGTAACTAGGGTTACAGGCATGAGCCAGCCCAGGCACAAAAGTTCAGAGACTCTCACCTCCAATTAACTACAAAAAGCCGGAAATGGAGCAATGGCTTAAGTGGTAGACTGCCAGCCTTGAACAAAAAAGCCATGCAAGAGCACGGGTCTTGAGTTCAAGCCCAAGTCCTGGCACATGAATGAATGAATGAACCAACAAATTAAGGTCGTTAATTCCCTCTGATGTGCAGACAGGCTTGAAAAGTCTTGGGTTTACTATGTCTGTTAACAGCAATGATCATATGTCCCTGATAAGGAAAACCAAGTGACCCAGGGTCCCTTGGTAAATGCATGCTATGTATTTGTAAATGCTGATGTCTCATCCCCAATCCGATTCTGATCATGGGAGAAGATGCATGGTGGTTCTAAACAGTCTCAGTGAGGCTTGAACTGGGGGCATCAGACCGAGGGCACCAGGCTTGGGGTACCTAGGCTGTGTTTCAGGAAGTGTTGCAAAGCTGTCTGTCCATGTGCTAGGCACTTACCTGCATCCCTCCAGTTTACAGTCCTGATTATTACATAATCCAAGACAAGAATTGATAAGAATAAGATCGCCCTCATGCCTGGCTCATGTAGAAGAAAGGACAGGGAGGAGACAAAGTGGAGCAGCAAGGAAAAGATTCAATGAAAATTATTTGTCTATTTCAGACAAGCAATTTGCTCTAATGTTCTGTTCCCTTGTTTGCTTGTCCTTCTGAGAGCTGAGGACCTTTTAAGGTGGAGGGAATGGAGAGTTGTTCTTAGAGGAGGCGATCAGCCTTGAGCAGCCTACAAATGGAGGGAGGGCGGGCTGGAAGCAGAACTTTGGAGGAACCTGAACCCTGTCCAGTGTCTGGAGAGCCCTGCCACATGCTGCTCCGTGCAGGGTGGAAGAGAAGAAAGTGCTGAGATTGGTAGGGGGGAGGGAGCATGCTCAGGGGTGGAGCCGGGGGCAAGGCCCTGGGTCCCACACACATTATCACAAATTAAGAAACAAACAGGGGCTGGGGATATAGCCTAGCGGCAAGAGTGCCTGCCTCGGATACACGAGGCCCTAGGTTCGATTCCCCAGCACCACATATACAGAAAACGGCCAGAAGCGGCGCTGTGGCTCAAGTGGCAGAGTGCTAGCCTTGAGCGGGAAGAAGCCAGGGACAGTGCTCAGGCCCTGAGTCCAAGGCCCAGGACTGGCAAAAAAAAAAAAAAAAAAGAAACAAACAACGCTGACACAGTAGTTCATGCTTGAAATCTCGGCTACTTTGAAAGTGGAGTTAGGATCACTGTTCAAAGCCAGCCTGGGCAGAAAAGTCCATGAGACACTTACTGTCCAATTAAACAGTGAAAAGCCAGAAGCAGAGCTATGGCTCAAGTGGTAGAGTGTTAGCCTTGAGCAAAAAATGTTAAGCATGGACAAATAATATTGAGCGAGAGAAGCCTAGAACACAGAGAACAAAGGCACATGGTCTCCTTGATATATGATTGTTGGGGGGGGGGGAGGGGAAACAGTAGAGACCAGGTCTGCGAAATAACAAACTTCTTTTCAAATGGTATTTCCACATGTTTGGGTCAGCAACTTTACATTATGTATTCAAAACCAAACAACTACTAAACAAACATAAAAAGGTCCAGAATAGACCTAGCAGTGGATCACAATTATATAAGATGAGGATAAGCAAAAAGATCTCCAGGAGAAGGACACAGGAGGATTCTATTGTTGTCATTACACTTAATGTTCTAGGTGAATTTCCTTTGGCATACCCCACGTTGTTACTGCATATGATACTGGTACCCTGGACATTGTATATATGTCTACCTGACAAGAAATGTACTCACTATCACTACCTTATTATGCAACTGTACCCCCTCTGCACATCACCTTGTCAATAAAATTTAATTAAAAAATAAATAAAAGAAAAAAATGCTAAGCAAGAGCATGAGGCCCCAAGTTCAAACCCCAGCGCTAATGTGTACACACGTGCATGTGTGCACCCCCTGCCCCCCACATTTTAAAGAAACATGTTCCCAGATCCTGCATGACTTAAGGTTATCACAGGTTTCCCTAAGAAAGAAGCTGCTGAGCTGGCCAGGGGTGGGGCAGGCTGCTAATGCCCCCAATGAACAGGACCCAGGGAACAAACCAGGGCTGAGAAGGGACAGGGGAACATCAGTACTGGGTCCAGGCCAGACCACCAGGGAGGATTAGGGGCTCAGAAATGGCCTTAAGCAGATGCACCCAGAGTCACAGCCCCTGGGCAAGGTTACTCGAGCCCTCCAGCCCTCTGATCTGGTCCTGAGCTGCTCTGTGAGGAGTTAGGTTGGCATCTGACATTAATGTGGAGGCCAAGAAGCCTTTGGGGAGAAATCCATAAATGTGGGTCACTGTTGGATACGTGTGTGCGTGTGTGTGTGTGTGTGCGTGTGCGCGTGCATGCTTCTTTTCTTGAATCTGCCAGTTTTTCAATGTGTTTGTAGCAAGGCTCTGTGTATCAGACAGGAACACATCCATTGGAGCTCCTAGTTTGGTCCTCCCTGCTTGTATCTATTCTAGCTAAATCATTCTCTAGCCCTTAGTTTCCCCACTGGGATGGGCTCCCAGGTGTCTTCTTGGTTTTTGGGTGTTTTGGGTTTTTTTTTTTTTTTTTTTTTTTTGCCAGTCTAGCACCCTACCACTTGAGCCACAGCGCCATTTCTGGCTTTTTCTGTTTATGTGGTGCTGAGGAATCAAACCCAAGGCTTCATGCATGTTAGGCAAGTACTCTACGGCTAAGCCACATTCCCAGCCCTCCCAGATGTGTTCTCTGATTCAGGATTCATCAGCTCATGCTTGAATCTCTAGTCAATCTGCTGTCACCCTGCCTCTTTACTCCTGGGTCATGAGGCTCAAGGCTCCCGAGCACATGCCCCCCCGCCGCCCCCCCCCCCCCCCCCCCCGCCCCAAGCCCGGAGCCGGCCCTGTGTACACAGACGGGAAGCTGTCGGCATGAGGACCGCAGAGTCCCAGGAAACCAGTTGTTAAGGAGCTGGCAGCCGCTATCAAGTTAGATAATGAGAGCTTGGGTTTTCCCAGCCCTATTTACCTTGTGTAAAGTACACGAAAATGATGTCATTGCTGCTGTCCGGCTGGTGCAGCCAGCGGGGTCTGGGCCCGGCCTCTGGTCTCATCCGGGGAATCTCCCGTCCTCACTCTCCTCACCGCAAGCCTCGCCAGCACAGGAGGACATTGCAAGGGTGTGAAGGCCAGTCAATGTCACCTCCCAGCGTGTCCCTGCCTCACTGGCCCCAAGTTCACTCACTGCCATGTCCCACTGGGAAGATGGCAGGACCTTTGTCCCTGGCGTGTCTCCTCAGCTGCCTGTAGCCTGGCCTCCAGCTTAGCACTCAGAAGAACCCCCACCCCCACCCCCATGCTCCTCCACACTATCCTCCACGCTGTCCTTGGTTCTGCACAGAGGAGAAAGCCATTGACACTCCAGCCATCCCACAAAGGGTCTGAGGCCAGCTGCTCACCCCAGGGCCATGCCTGTGGTGAGGACTTGGCTGGGGGTCCCAGAGGGGAGACTTCCCAGGGGAGGGGAAGTGACAGGGACAAGGCAGGGACTGCAGGAGAAATCAGCAAGGCCCTCTGGAGTCCAGGTGGGGAGGCTCCATCTCCTGTTGACCCTGATTTGTTCTGCTCCACCTTCCCTCGCTCCTGTTCTGCCTGGCTTTGGGGCAATCGCCAGAGTTCTTCAGTTGCCTCAGGTTTCCTTGGGGTCCTCAAGGGTGGGTAAGGCAGGAGACAAGGGCAACCTGGGGGGGGTGTCACGGTACCCCTGGAACACTGGGGAGGCCACCCATGGAATAGAGAGGAGTGAAGATGTTCACTGTGGTTCATGTGTGGTGTGTGTGTGTGTGTGTGAGTGTGAATAATGGGGCTTGAACTCAGGGCCTAGGTGCTATCCCTTAGCTATTTTACTCAAGACTGATCTACCACTTGAGCCATACTTCCACTTCCGGGTTTGCTGGTTAGTTGGTGATAAGAGTCCCACATACTTTCCTGCCTGGGCAGTCCTCAGAGCTCAGCCTTCTGAGTAGCAGGGATTACAGGCATGAGCCACCAGCTCCTGGATCTCCACTATGGTTCTTAACTGATTTTTTTTTGCACAGGACCAGGGGACCCCGCCGGATGGGTCTGACATTCAGGGAATTGCATGCCACATGAGGACAGAGTCCAGTCCAGCGTCCTGTCTGGAAACATCTGCCCTGTGGGCAGAGCTCATGCAGCAGAGGAAGTAAAGGGCTGCTGGGGGCAGGGGTGTTGCCTGGAGGGACCTTGAAGGCCTCGAGGCAGAAGGGTCTCTACTGAGCACATGCAGGGTACCAGACTATACATAAGAGGAACTTGGTTACAGGAGAAGCAAGACTCTCTTCTGGACCTCAGGGTCTGTGTCTAGTGCATCCTTCAATCAGAGCTGTGGGCTCAGCTGCCAACTGTGGTCAGCCATGCAGACTGCGGCTCCTACAAAAAAATAGCACAAGTTAACAATGGTGAGGGGATGTCACACCTTACACCCTTTGACAGGCGGGCAGCTCACAGACAATATGCTTTTACCAAAAGACATTCATTCATTCGTTCAGCTAACAGTGGTGTGTGGGTGTGTGTATAAGTACCAAGGGCTTGAACTTAGGGCCTTGTGCTCTCCTTGGCATTTTTACTCAAGGCTGCTGCTCTATCTCTTGAGTCATGCTTCTGGTCTGACATTTTGCTGGTTAACTAGAGATATGAGTTTCTGCCCAGGTTGCCTTTAAACCATGACCCTCAGATCTCGGCCTCCTGAGTAGCCAGGATTATAGGCATGAATCACTGTCACCAGGCCAGGGATTTGAACACAAAGCCACATGAACCCCACCCCCAGTCCTTACTTGAGACATTTTTCAGACAGTCATGTATTTTCCCAAGATCCCTATATCTGCTTCCCCTGTTGCTGGGATTATGGGTATGCACCACCACACCCAGCCCCAGAGGACATGTTTCTACTCACACTCAGAAGCAGGCAAATACCTAAAGCACTCTCAAGGTCAGTTTTGAATGAGTCAGTTTGACTTCTGTTAAATGGACACAGGAACAAATCTGCCATGAGACTGAATGAGAGATGTGTGAAAGCAGGCACCAGAGGTGGAACTTCCCAAGAACCAGTAGCTATTGGCATGGGGCAGGATGGCAAGTAGGAGTGCGATTTTTGACAAAGAAAGCAAATTGGGACCCCAATCTAGAGACAGAGTTGAGTTGACTGGGACCAAACACCAGGCTGTCCAGCTGCGGGGCTCTGTCTTGACCTTAACTTCTTTTCCCAATGGGGGTGGGAAGAGGGAGCCTGTTCCTGCTCTTCCTCTTTGCCCAGCACCTCCCAAGGCTCCAGTTGGACACACAGACCTGTCCTGTCCCACCCTCAGCCATTGTGGGGTGGAAGCCCCTCGGGCTTCATCCCTTAGCTCTGGTTCCCAGCTCTCTGTCCTCTGTGGCCACGGGCTCCCCGCAGGCCTGGCCCACAGTTGCCTGTCTATAAATAGAAGAGTGAGATGGAGAGTCCTCCCGGCCCGGCCCGCGAGTGGCACTGAGGCCCTGCCTCTGCCTGACTGGGGCCTGAGTCATAGCCCCCGCTGGAGGCCCACCCGGGCGGACCAGGACACACCGCAGAGGAAGCAGAGGGGCGGCCCCAGGCTCCCCGGGGAGGCTGAGCAAGGCTTGGAGAAATGCGGCCGGCATTTCCTCCCGGAGGCCTGCCAGGGCTGCTCTCTGCCCTGCTTAGTCGGTCGGCTGAGTGCTGGGTGTGTGAGCCCATGCAGGCGTGGCCCTGCCACCAGCGGTGGAAGGAGGTCCCCCAGGAGCCCCTCTCTTCTAGCACCCTGTGTCCTGACTTTGCCCCTGAGGAAGCTCGAACTCAAACCCCAACAAATCGACCCCACCCACAGGAGCACAGAAAATCGATGGGAAGGCTGGAAAAACAGGCCTGGGCCTGGGCGGGAGCCAAGGCAGCCGGGAGTGCCAAGTGGCAGGAAGGGCAGGCACCGATTGGGACAGGAATGTGTGGCAGGAGGCACCTGGGGCTGGGGGGTGGGGGGTGGGGGGAGACAACAAACATGGTTGCCATTTTGCTGGGGGGGGGGCTAGGGCTGCAACCATTGTTCACCTTCTGGCAGGGTGTGGCGGGGGAATCCTGGTCAACTCCGGCCACTGGAGAAGAGGGAAGCCCTGGAGATGTGCGAGGTGGGTGGGAGGGGAGCTGGTGGGTGGCTCAGGCCAGCACAGGCCCCTCTTCCTCCACCCCCCCTCCCTGGGTACATCTGATGCCATGTTTATGTCTTTTTTCTTTTCCCCTGGATTCTGTGCCCTGTGAGGGTGGGGGGCAGGTCATTGTGCCCACCATGTAAGTTCTTGCTGAGTGAATGAATGGATAAGTGAACAGCACACACAGGAGCCCCCCTCCCGGCCCCTGCTCTGCATCTCTGCATCTTAGAAACCCCAGGTACCCCACACCGCTGCATTCTTTGTAGCTGACCCAAGGGAAGCAAGAGTCTCTGGTTCCCACGTGGGTGGTGATTTCTCAGTCTGTAGGGATGAGAGTGGAAAAACCTGCTCCTTTCTACCCCATCTGCAAACCTCGCCTGTTCTCATCCATCCATAGGTTAAGGCCCCACGTCTGTTGCATGGTTTTGCATCCAACCAAACCTTGGGGCTGCTGGGAATTTCTACATTCTCCCAACCCACAATGCTTCTTTTCTACCTCTGTGCCCATGGGTGAGCAGATCCTCCCACCTAGAATGTACTCACCCTGCATCCTTCCAGCACCTTACAAAGTCCCACTTTGTCTCCTTGCAAGGCTGTGAGCAACAGGAATAGTTTCTGCCCATTTTCGTCTCATGTTTATCCTGAATTCTCAAAACATACAGATATACAGATAGGACCATGGGCTTGGCAAGGCTCTTGGTTTTGCTTTTGTTTTGGGGCTCATAAGGGGCTTGAACTCAGGGCCTAATGCTCTTGCTTAGCTTTTTTTTTTTTTCCTTTTGGTCTGTTCAAGGCTGGCACTCTACTACTTGAGCTCTACTCCTTTACTTTTTAATTTGACTTAAGTGGCACATAGGCTTTTTTTCTGCCTGGGCTGGCTTTGAACCAAAATCTTCAGATCTCAGCCTCCAGAGAAGCTAGGATTACAGATGTGAGCCATGGGCGCCCAGCTTGGGCAGGATGATTAGATACCCATATTAGCTTGTACATTGAGAGTGACTGGAAATATGGAGGGCTTTAAAAATTGCTACAATGACAGGAACAGCCACTGGCATTTTATAGACAGGAATGGTAACAAGGAAGCCCTGCCCTGTGGGTTAACACACATGTTGAGCTGAGCAGGGAACCCAAGGCCCAGGTCCCAGAGCAGGATAGGGACCAAGGTGGCCCGGTTCACTCCCAGGGGAAGCCCTCCCCTGGGAGGAGCCCTCCCTCCTGGGCTGTGTGCCTGACAGCGGCCCTTGGGTCTGCAGGTTCTCAGACCCTGATGTGGCCCTGGCCACGGAGCTGGTGGGAACATGCAGGGGAATGTCTCCTGGTTCCTAACGGCTGCTGCACCTTCTCCCGCCCATGCTGGCGTCCAGACGGCCTGATGTGGCTGAGAATGTGCCTGGCGTGTGGAGCCAGCATGCCTGCGGAGGAGAGCTGGGCTCATGGGCTGGGGCACAGTGCTACAATTACAGTGACCAGCTCCATGAGCTCATTCACGCACACAGAAAGCCATTCTTTTGATGTGAGCCTAGGTTCAAGTGACCAGGATGCTCCAGGGCCCTGTCTGGCCAGAGGAGGAGCAAAGGGAGGAGCAGGATCAGGTCCTTCAATCAGTGTCTCCCTAGAGGCCTGGCTGCCTTCCCCAGATAGCACAGCCACAGACCGTATCACAGGCCAGGAGGGCCCTTTGCTTGTTCTTTTCTTTGTTTTTCTTTCTTCTCTTTCTCTTTTCTTTCTTTATTCCTTTTTTTGTGTGTGTGCCAGTCATGTGGCTTGGACTCAGGGCCTGAATGCTCTCCTTGAGTTCTCTTTTTTCTTTTAAATAGGAATTTACTTTTTAAATACACGATTTTTATTACAAATTATTATAAAAGTTTTTTGTTTGTTTGGTTTTGTTTTTGTTGCCAGTCCTGGGGCTTGAACTCAGGGCCTGAGCACTGTCCCTGGCTTCTTTTTGCTCAAGGTTAGCACTCTGCCACTTGAACCACAGCGCCACTTCTGGCTTTTTCTATAGATGTGGTGCTGAGGAATCGAACCCAGGGATTCATGTATATGAGGCAAGCACTTTTCCACTAGGCCATATTCCCAGCCCCAGATTTATTTATTTATTTATTTATTTATTTATTTATTTATTTATTTATTTATTTATTTTGGCCAGTCCTGGGCCTTGGACTCAGGGCCTGAGCACTGTCCCTGGCTTCTTCCCACTCAAGGCTAGCACTCCGCCACTTGAGCCACAGCGCCGCTTCTGGCCGTTTTCTGTATTTGTGGTGCTGGGGAATTGAACCTAGGGCCTCGTGTATCCGAGGCAGGCACTCTTGCCACTAGGCTATATCCCCAGCCCCTCCCAGATTTATTTTTTAATAAAGAATACTTTTCATTACTGCACTTAGAGACAATACCAAAATAAATAGTAAATGAATAGCATAGAATGCTTGAAAGCAATAATGGTTAATTTGCTCATTTATAATATCCTTCCCAAACCCTTTTTTTTTTTTTTTTTTTTGGCCAGTCCTGGGGCTCGGACTCAGGGCCTGAGCACTGTCCCTGGCTTCTTTTTTGCTCAAGGCTAGCACTCTGTCACTTGAGCCACAGTACCTCTTCTGGCCGTTTTCTAGATATGTGATGCTGGAGAATTGAACCCAGGGCTTCATGTATACGAGGCAAGCTCTCTTGCCACTAGGCCATATTCCCAGCCCCAAAACCCTTTTTTTTTGTGTGTGTGCTGGGGCTTGAACTTAGGGCCTGGGCCCTGTCCCTGAGCCTTTTTGTGCTCAAGGCTAGTGCTCTACCACTTTGTATCACAGTGCCACTTCTAGTTTTCTAGTGGTTAATTGGAGATAAAACTGTCTCAGACTTTTTTGCTGGGGCTGGCTTTGAACTTTGATCCTCAGATCTCAGCCTCCTGAGTAGCTAGGATTATAAGTGTGTGCCATTGGTGCCTAGCTAGAAGATCTGTCTTAAGATAGAAGCTTACTGCTTAGCATGTACAAAATCCTGGGCTTAACCCCTAACACTGTAAGCTAATAAACAAAAAAGCTTGTAAACAAAAACCGAGACAATAACATACCAAGGGCTGGGAATATTGCCTAGCGGCAAGAGTGCTTGCCTCCTACACATGAAGCTCTCGGTTCGATTCCCCAGCACCACATATATGGAAAACGGCCAGAAGGGGCGCTGTGGCTCAGGTGGCAGAGTGCTAGCCTTGAGTGGGAAGAAGCCAGGGACAGTGCTCAGGCCCTTAGTCCAAGGCCCAGGACTGGCCAAAAATAAATAAATAAATAAATAAATAACATACCAAATCTCTATATCCCTACCACTCAGCTCTATCCATCATCATCTAGACCCACCCTCCTCATCTATATCCCTCCTGGTTGTTTTGATTAACATCCCAGGTGTGACATATTTTCATCCATAAATATTTTACTACATGTCTGTATAAAGAATCTTTCTTAGGGGAAAAACATAATGGCAACACCCCCCCCCCAAATTAATCCTTCTCAGTATTATCAAAAATCCAGGCTGCTGTTCAGATTCTGATGATCCCTAATAGCTTTCTAACAATTTGTTTAAATTTAAGATCTACATTCTTTCATTCAAATATGATCTACACATTGCAACCTGTCACTATGTCTTCTGGGTCTTTCGTGGTCTCAAGGTTCTGTGTTGCTTTTGCTTGCAGTATATTTATTGGAAGAGGAGAGTTGTCTGTTGTGGCATAATGCTGTCTGGGGTTTGCTGATGGCTGCTCTGTGGTGTAGTTCAACAGGTCCTTCTACTGCTTTCTGGGAAACTGCTAGTTAGACCCCAAGACTTGATCACATTCAAGCTTGTGTTTGTGTTTTTGTTTTGTTGAGGATATGTCATGAGGCAGCATTGACTTCTGTCAGGAGGCGTGTAGCATCTGGTTTTGAGACAGGGTCTCATTAGTAGTCCATACTAGTGTCAAACCCAGTATATGGTCCAGGCCAACTTCAATCTCACAATCCTCCTACCTCAGTCTCCTGAGTGCTGGGATTATAGGTCTGTGCCTCTACACTGCACTAAGGGTAGGAATGAATTTCAGTGTATGAACCAGGCATACAAAGGCAGAGGGGGTGTGATCTAAGCCTAAGGCCTCAGATCACTCTGTCTGGTTCTACCATATAGCTAGTAGATAGACTCCAATCCATAGGGGAAATCCAGAATGCTCTGGAAGGGAAGACAGAGCCAAGGAAACAAACTGCTGTCCAAGGGAAGGTGTGGAAAGCACCACAAGGCCAGCCCCAGCCTTGTGATGGACACAATAAAGATATTTAAAAAACAAAACTGAATATAGGAACAGATAACGGGATGAATGAGGCTCTATGCAGAAATCTTTTCTAGGCAAATTGTGGAAATGAAATTAGTGTGCTAACACAGACTTCTGAAAGCCATTCCGGTGGGCTCAGAGGCCAGCCAAGAACAGCAGCGAAGGAAAACGTGTCCCCATGTAGGGACAGGAAGGAAGGCAAGGCACAGGGGACCTGCTTGATTTGCTTGCTCAGCGAGTTTAGGATCCACTGCCCCCCCCCACCCCGCGCCCCCTGTGCCAGACACCAGGAATGGATCAGCAGCAAACAGGCAGCTCCCTGTCCCCTCTGGGGCTTCCTGTGTGATGAGCAGAGCGGACCCTGGGGGAACCTGGCCTTGGTGCTCCATGGCTGTGCCTTCCCATCTAACTGCTTGCAATAACTGCAAGGGCATCAGCACGCCCTTATACAGGACCTTGTCTTAGGACCATTTTAGTTTTAAGTAATAGAAACTCAACTTGAATTTTGCTTAAGCCATTAAAAAGGGTAACTGGGGGCTGACTTACTAATTCCTAAAAATACAAGGGGCTAACTAGCTCTTGGCATAGGTTAGATCCAGGAGCTGCAAAGACATTGTAAAGGCTCTGTATGCTGCTCCCTTTCTTGGCTCTGGTTACTTCTGACTTCATTCTACTGACCTCATTCCTAAATGGCCAAATAGCAACCCCCCCCCCCCCAAACTGCTCCAAGGTAATGACCTTGGCAAAGAACAAGTGTCTCCTTTCCTGACTGTTGCAGCAAGACTCTGGTACACTTTTCAACGTCTGACTGACAAGGCTTAGAACCTATGGCCAGGCCTTTGGTCAGAGCAGAGAGTGTCAGGGTGGGCCCGAGCTGTGCTGGCCTAGGAATGGGGGGAGGAGGGAGAAGAACCATTTGCGCAGTGGGAACTGAGACTGAGAAGGCAGGAAGGTCGGGAGCAGCCTCAGCACTGCCTCTACAGCCACGTGCCTGCTCAATATGGTCAGGCCTCCCCAAAGTCCTGTGTAGTGGGCCCATTTGCAGCCCCAGTTTACAGGTGGGAAAAGCCACTCAGTGAGGCTGGGGACCGGGCTAGCATCATACCCAATAGTTGGAGCACCAGGGAATAAAGGTTCTTTTGTGCCAGACAGGGAAGGCCAGAGACTCTGAAAGAAAGCGAGCTCAGAGAGGAGCCAAGGGGAAGCGATCAAGGGCAATAATGGAGGATTAATTTGGTACCTCTTGTCATCTCTCCACTCCCCCATCCCCATAGCAACGATGTGGAATCGTCATCCATCTATCTATCCACATTCCATGCATCTGCCCTCAGCTTCAAGGTCTGCTGAAGCAGTGCAGTGTGGACTTGGGGCCAAGCTAGACCCCTGGGGGTCTCTAGGAAACCGAGCCTTTGCAAGGAGTTGCATTTTCAATATGCAAGCGGAACACCAGGGCAGCGAGTGAGGAAACAGAAGGGAGGTGGGGAGGGAGGAAGAAGAGAAAGCTTCCTCTCCCAGCTTTTGGCAAAGCAGCTGGTTGGCTTCAGGGACCACGGGGACCCATGGCTTCCCTGACCACAGGTCAGCAAGCAGCCAAGAGTGTGGGGGTGTACTAAATGTAACATACCCACGTCCTAGCTCTGTAACTCAGGCTGCATGCCTCAGTTTCCCTCACAGTGAACTGCAGATAATGTTGTGGGGAGGCCTTGAGATAGCAGACATCAAGTAAATAACATACTGACTGGCTCCTAGGAGGGGAATTGAACCAGCGATCAGCTGGCTAGGCAATGCTACATGTGGGCTGTATTAGCCCTTCCTGTTACAAGCTGCTTGATGCACTGGCTCATAGAATGAAAGGCCCACAGGCCTGCACAGTTGGATCCAAAGATGGCCCAGGGTTTCAAGGGAGATGACATTCAAGAGCCAACCTAGGTGAAGAGCAAGGAAGTCTGGCTGTAAGCATCTGTGAAAGGGACAAACGTGAGCTGACCAACCTGATTGCCTCTAGACTTCCATGAGCCAGAAGTCTGTGATACACTGGGGCCCAGGCCCAAAAGGCACGAGTGCAGCTTCTGTCTTTTTTTTTTTCCTGGCTCACTGCTTAGCAAGGGAAGGGCCAGCTCCGATGCAGGGCTGGACACATGTGGAGGATACCTAGGCAAAGTAGGTCTGGCTTCCCTAATGCACTGAGATTTCATCTTCCGAACCCTAGAATCCAGAGAAAACAAGTAACACTAGACTCGAGATAAAAAGGGGAGGTGTGAGGCTGTGGCTTACCTTGGCAGTTCTTCCTGGCAAACATGGCTTCGGATACCAGGATCCACTGTTCTGAGCCTCTTTCACTAAGGAACCAACACCCACAGGCATTGCTCTAACTATATCATCACCCCAGCTATGTTCCCTTTGTGAATAGCACCCCCCCCCCCGCAATCTCCATCCATGATCCATGATCTTGAACAAGTTATTCTACTTCCCAGAACCCTTTAACTGGAAAAAGAGGCTGATGTTTACATGTAAACATTGAAACATATACACAAAGACTGATGCAGGAATGCTGGAAGTAGTTTTATTCAGAGGAGCACAAATCTGGAAATAGCTCAAATGTCAACCATCTGATAGACGGATGAACAAATTGTGGCCCATCCATTCACATGACTCAGTGCCACTCAGTAATCTAAAAGAATAAATCACAAATGCATGCAAGGATGACTCTGGAAACCACGTTAAGAGAAACAAGACACAAAGGAGTGTGTAATGCTGGGTGGCTTACACCTGTAATCAAAACTACTCAGGAGGCTGAGATCTGAGGGTGTATATTTTTGAAGGGACATCTCAGTAAAGCTAGTTTTTAAGAGACAAAAGAAAAAAGACTGCTTTTATCCAGAGCCTTTCAGAGATAGAAACTCAGCTCAAGCTGGCTTCAAAAAAAAGGACTATATTCCTCCTGTAATCATGTAGCAAGTGACCAATCTGGACAGCATAGCCTCTCAGTTTTCCTTCTCTTCATTGTTGGTTGGCTTCATCTTCAAGTGCCTAACAAGCCGGCACCCAAACATTCCAAGCTCACATCTTAAAGAACTAGCAAGTCCCACAGGAAAAAAAAAAAAAAGGGTTTTTCTGCGCACAGTTGTTGCACAAGTCCCATGGGAGCCTCTGGAACCTATATCCTATCATCTATATGTGCCTCTAGAGCCAGGGGGTGGGGCTGGCTCTACCAGGACCCCAGAGATAGAAGTGGTAATGGGAAGAAGGGCTGTGGAAAGCCAGTGTACTGGCCCCCAACCTTTCAGCCAGGGCTGGAGACCAGAGAAGAAACTTGTGGGAAAGGTCATCTTTTTAAGAGGATCAGGGATCAAAGACCCCAACCTTTGTATGAGCCTCAGTAATGCAGGTCCTAGAAGGGAAGGGACAGGCGACAATGGCTTCTCCTCTGTGTGCAGCACAGGTGAGAAAGCAGACACTCCCATGGGGGACTCTTCTGCCCATCAAACGAGGCAACAGGCAACGGGCCTTCCTCAAAGTTGCTACTTGGCAGCCCCTGATCAAAACCCAGAGCAAGGCCTGGAGTGGCCCAGTGCCCATACTCAGAGCCCCCACCTCAGCGATGGCTGGTAACTAGGCTGTTATTTGAGCCGCAGTTTTGTGACCCAGGTAAGAGTCAGGGCAGCTGAGGACACTCTAGCCCAGCTCCACAGGAAACAGGGGTAAAAGGCTGGAGCGGATGCCACTGCCTGGTTTCCCGCTGAGGTACTGTCCAGCCAGCCTGCACAGCCATCCTGCTTTCTACAAAGCAAGCTTCATGGGTGTCCTTGCCAAGAGTGCGTGCATTCTGCAGCAGAGGGCAGGGTGGAGGAGGGCGAGCCAGACTGAGGCGGGAGAAGCCCCTGCCAAGCTAGGAAGGAGTGGTCCAGAGGAAGCTGGAGGCCTTGGCCCAGAGCCCGGGCTCCCACCCCCAGCTGCCAGTTCCAAGGCAGGCTGGCTCTCCAGCTCTGCAGACCTGCCCAGACCAGCTGACCATTTCCTGGAGCCAACAAAGCACCCATGGTCAGCTCCCTGTGCTGGTGGCCTGCATCGCCAGCCATCAGGCTGGATTCTGGAGTCAACTTGGGAGGAGGCAGGAAGGCTGCTGGAGCCCTTAGGCTCCCCAGCAAGGCTCCGGACCTCCAGTTAGATGAGCCAGGCCCATGCAGGAATGCCTCCCTCCTGCCTGCCTCCGCTCAGGGCAGCAGTAGGCCATGATGGCCACTGCCATCCAATGACTGTGCCAAGTGTTGAGCCCCTTCCTCGTGTATAAATTGGAGCTAAATCTCATCCCACCTGGGGCCAGGAATGAGGGAAGCAGGGCAGGCTGAGGGGGGCAGCCGGGGTCCAGGCTGGCTAGTGGGTGGGGTTCACATCTTCCATCATGGAGGCGAAGGGAAGTTTCCCAACCTACTGTGGGGGAGACACATACTCAAGTGGGTGGGTGGGAGTCTCCCTCCCCTGACAACACTGGGATGACCAAGTGCTTGTTCTTTAGACAGGCTCGCTATTGCCCAGCTGTCCTTAAGCTTGCTATGGAGCAGAGGCTGACCTGGAACTGCCAATCCTCGTGCCTCAGCCTCCAGAGTACTGGATTACCAGGCTGTGGGCCCCCAACCCCCAGCTTCCAATGCTTATTATTACAACAGAGTAAGTTCCTCATGTGAATTGTGAATCTGTTATGAACACCCCTGAGCAGCACTTCTGAAGGCGTCACTGATCCTGGGGGGCAGAGCTTCAGGTGTGAAGCGCAGCTCTGGTAGCCTTGGCTGTGTCCTTGGGTAAGTCCTCTGACCTCCGAGCTTGTACAGCAGAGAAAGCAGTGGAAGTACAAGCTTGGCCACTGCTGGTCACATCCTTGGTGGGCTCTGCAGGCAGAGCTGGCGGCCGCCTCTGCCTCATCTGCTCCTGAGTGCCTGGGTCCACGTTTCTCCCCTGGGTACAAGGAAAACGCAAAACCCAACACACTTTGGGGTTTCTTTCAGCCTTTCCCCCAGTGACTTTTAGAGGTGACCAGGGTCAAGAAGCACTACAGGGAGCCCACCAGTCAGGACCCAATCCCATCCACTCCAGATTGGAGACCCTCTGCTGCCCAAATGTCCCCAACAAGACCACTGAGCTTCTTGGCTAGGAGACGGTTTGGTATACAGAAGCTCCGGCCTGGCTCAAATGATGAAGAGGCTACCTGGTAAATGTAAGGCCCTGAGTTCAAATCCTCATACCACCCTGGGTGGGGGAGGGGCTTATGGGGAGAAGGCACCTTCCTCTTATAAGAGTCTAACTTGCTTACTCGCAGAACGTGTAGCCAAAAGGAAAGAACAACAGGAAGGACTTTGAAATTTTATCTTTATTAGTGTGTACACTAATTAGTATGTACTCATTGTATACACTACAAAATAATGGGTTTCCTTATGACAGTTTCATATATATGTAATGTACTTTGAGTATATCACCCCTCAGTCTTCCTTCTTCATCCCAAATAGTCCTCCTCTACTTTCATATCATTTGTTGTTGTTGGTGGTGGTTGTGGGGCTTGAACTCAGGGCCTGGGCACTGTCCCTGAGTGCTCTTGCTCAAGGCCAGCACTTTACCACTTTGAGCCACAATTCCACTTCTGGTTTTTGAGTGGTTGATTGGAGATTAGAGTCTCACTGGGGTTTTTCCACCCAGGCTGGCTTCAAACTGTGATCCTGAGTAGGTAGGGTTACAGGTATGAGCCAGTGGTGCCCATCTTACTTTCATATATTAAAAAAAATCTAGGGACTGGGAATATGGCCTAGTGGCAAGAGTGCTTGCCTCGTATACATGAAGCCCTGGGTTCAATTCCCCAGCACCACATATACAGAAAATGGCCAGAAGTGGTGCTGTGGCTCAAGTGGCAGAGTGCTAGCCTTGAGCAAAAAGAAGCCAGGGACAGTGCTCAGGCCCTGAGTCCAAGGCCCAGGTCTGGCAAAAAAAAAAAAAAAAAATCTAGATTCACTTTACAAGAAAACATTCAACTACTTGTCTAAGTCTAGCTTATTTCACTTAACATGAGGATCTCCAGTTCCATCTACTTTCCTGCAAATAACAAAATTTTTGTTAGAAAATCACTACTTTAAAACATTTTTGCTTTTATTGGGACAAAATATTCATAACATAGTCTATTCATTAGTAACTAAACTATTTGGTGGTATTTTGTACATCCTCAATATTGTGAAACCACTTCACTTGCTCATTTTTCTGTTTTTGTTGCATTTTTTATTAGCCCACATTAGTTGTATAAGGGGATAATTTCATTCCTTATGGCTGAAGAACACTCCATCATGTAGCCCTACATTTTCTTTATTTGCTAGTTGTTGGGCACCTAGACCAACTCCATAGGTTGGATACTGTGGCTTATACTGCTATTAATCTGGTTATGCATGTCTCTGTTGCATGCCCAGTTACATTCCTTCAGCTATAGTAGGATCATAGGGTAGCTTTATTTTTAGTTTAAGGAACAGCAATACAGATTTCCACAGCTGCTGCACCCACCAGCAATGTGTAAGGGCCTCCTCCATCCCTTTGCATTTTTCTTCTTTTTTTGGTCAGTCCTGGGGCTTGAACTCTGTGCCTGTGCTATCCCTGAGGCTCTCTGTGCTCAAGACTAGTGCCCTACCACTTGAACCATAGCAATACTTCTGGCTTTTTCTGAGTAGTTTATTGAAGATAAGGGTCTCATGGAATTTCCCGCCCCAGCTGGCTTCAAATGTTGATCCTCAGATATCAGCCTCCTGAGAAGCTAGGATTACAAGCATGAGCCATGGGTGCTGGCCATTTGTTGTTTTCTTGATGAGTGGTGAGATGGAATCTCAATATAGTTTTCATTTGCTTTTCCCTGATGGCTGAAGATAAAAGATGTTGAACTTTTCTTCTTTCATGTATTAGCCATTTATACTTCTGTTGAGAACTAATTCATCTGCTCATTTATTGGCTGGATTATGTTTGATGTTTAATTTTTTGGGCTCTTTATATATTCTGGAAAGTAATGCCATCAGATGAATAGCTGGCAAAGATTCTCTCCCATCCTGCAGGCTGACTGCCATGGAGAAGCTTTTTAACTTGATGCAATCCCATTAGCCAATTCTTACTCTTTATTTCCTGCACAATTCGAATCCTATTCGCAAAGTCATTACCTGTGCCTTCTAGTAGTTTTAAAGTCTTGGTTTTACATTAAGGTTGTTGATCCATTTTGAATTGAGTTTTAATAGGAGGAGAGAGAGAGGGATCTAGCTTGTGTCCTCCATGTGTGTCTTAGAGTTTTGTTGAAGAGGCTGTCTTTTCTTTAATATGATTTGGTACCTTTGTGGAGAATCATGTAGCTGTAGGTGCAGGATTTTTCCCCCCTTTGGATCTTCTATAAAATTGTTCTGTTTTGGTGCTAGTACCCTATGGCTCTGCAGTTTGAAATCAGGTATATGGTATACCTCCATCATAGTTCTGGCTTGGGAGAGCTCTGGCTATTTGGGGTCTTCTGTGCTACCACATAAATTTTAGGATTTTTTTTCTATTGAAGAATGTGAAGAATGACATTCTAGTGAAGAATGACATTAGAATTTAATGTGGATTCCATTGAGTCTGTAGATCAATTTTGGCTAGTCATGTTCACAATTTCAAGCACCCAAGCCTTGCCTTCTTCTAGTGTCTTTTCCAGTCTTCATTGTTTCATTGCTTAAGTGACCTCCTTAATCAGGTTTATTCGTAGGGCTTTGCTCATTGTGAATAGGATTGTTTTCTTGATTTTTTTTTGTCAGCATGCTTGTCACTTGTAGATACAAAAGTCAGGATTTTTATATATAGCTACTTTCTTGAAAGTGTTTATCATATTTAAGAGTTTTCCAGTGGCGTCTTCAGAGTATTTTAAGTATAGGATCCTAATCATCTGCAAACAGAGACCACTGACTTTTCCCTTTCCTATATGTACCCCGGTCATCTCTCTGTCTCCCTTATTTCTCTGGCTAAGAATTCAAGCATTATATTGAATAATAGTGGAGAGGGGACATCATTGTTTTGTTCCTGATTTTAGAAAAAAGTTCTCTCCTCATTCAGTGTAATTTTGTTGTATGTTTGTCATTTATTGCCTTTACTGACATATAGTCTTTTTAGTGTGTTGTTGAGTTCATCAGAGAAATGTCCTACAGTTTCCTTATTTAAGTTCTGTCCTTATCTCATTTTGGAGTCAGAGTAATTGGCTTCATAGAATAGATCTGGAAATGTTCAAGAGGGACGTATCTCATTTCGGCAAGGATTATCTCTAGGTACAAGCATTTATATGGTCGTTCTTCCCTTTGATTAATGATCTATAACTTTCAAAAGCAATTCAATTTTCCAAAATGCTTCATAATAAGAAAAAGTTTTCCTAGTTTGCTTGTCTGAGCAAGAAACCAATGAGCCACATACCAGTGGCTTGTAATCCTAGCCACTCAGAAGACTGAGATCTGAGGCACGTGGCTCAAGTGGTAGAACACCAGCCTTGAGTCAAAATGCCCAGTGTTCAAACCCCAGTACTCACAAAACGGGAGAGTTAGGGAGAGAAAGAGAAAATAGGAAAGAGAGGGAGGAGGGAGAGAGGGAAGAAGAAGAAGAAGGGAAATGAGAAGCAGAGTAAAAAAAGACAGGATGAGGGAGGGAAAAGGGAGAAAGGGAAAGAATAGAGGATGAAGGGAAAGAGGGAAGATGGAGAAGCATGTGGGGAAATGAGAGAGAGAGAAGGAGAGAGAAAAGTGATGAGGGGAAGAGAGGAAATAGGGAGAGGGGAAATGGGAAGAAGGGATAGAGAAAGGAAAGGAGACAAGAGGAGGAGGAGGAAATGAGGGGAGGTTGGGAGAAAGAGAAGAAAGAAAGAGGAGGGGGAGGGGGAAAGGCACGAAGGGGCAGGAGATAGAGAAGGGGGAGAGAGAAGAGGAAAGAAAGAAAGAAGAGAGGGAGGGAAAAGAGAAGATGAAGGGAGAAAGGAGAAAGGGAAAAAGAGGAGAAGTGGGAGAGAGGAAAGAGGGACAAGAGATAGAGGGACAAAGGGAAAAGGGAAAGAAAGAAGAAGAGAGGGAAGAGAGAAAGGAGGAGAGGGAAAGAAGAGGGAGAAAGAGGACAAGAAGAGACATTACCATTCTCCCCGGTGCCTTCTCTGGCTTCCTGGGAAAGGAGGCTCCGTGCAGTGCACACTTGCCTGGCCGGGAAAGGAGACCTGGGCTCCGGCCTGCACACGGTGTCTGTGTGGCTCCGTGGCCCAGTCCTTCCTCCCTTCGCCCACACTCCTCCACCAGTGAACATGTGGGCCAGCTTAACTGCCTCAACAAATCAAGGCCCCCTCCACTCCTTTTGAGGGGTACACTCCAGTCCAGCCCCGGGGAAGTCTCTCCAGTCCCAGGTGCTAAGGGGGACTGCCCGCTGCACACTGCAAGAACAATAAGGATTTTTAGGGGCATTATGACTGAGTCAGAAAACACAGCTGCCCCTGAAAGTCCCTCATTTTTCTTGCTGTCCTTGAACATTCTTCACGTGAGGAGGCAGTCATCACTGGCTTGGGTGAGGAGGTAGAGATGGTGTCCCCTTTCCTGACACAGGCACATCTCTGGCAGGCAGCGTGGCTGGTCAGGCTTCCTCAGGCCTGAGTCGTCCCCCCCCCCCCCATCGTGGACCTGCCTTCCCCCCGCCCCCCCTCCAACCCTGGCAGCAAGTGCCCACCTTCATCCCCTCCGCAGCCAACTCAGAACCTGGCCAGTGCCTTCTGCCTGCAGAGGCAGGCGGGCCGGGACTAAAGAATGTGATCCTTGTGTCCACAGGTGGGACACAGACCTGCCCTAGTGGCCGAGGGTCTCAGGCTTGAGGTGTTGTGACTAGACAGCGAGAGGGACCTCCAGCTCCCCCCAGCCCAGCTGAGGCCAAGCCTGGCTCAGATCCGGAGAAGCAGGCGAGCAACTCAGGGAACCAGGGCCCACTAGCAGAACAGCCGACAGGTGTTGCGCTCCCCCAGTGACAGAAGCGCCATGGCACAGCAGCTCTGGCCCTCCTTGTCTGTAAAGGGAGCCTGAAGGGAGCTAAGCCCTCACCCCCACCACCTCCCATTTCAGAGGAAAAGCAGAAGGGAAGTGAGAACCTCAACCTACCACAGAGCCTCAGGAAGTGTGAGTGAAAGGCTGTCACAGGTCCCCCTTCTCCCTCTCCACTGCCAACCTGCAGGCGCCCAGTCCTCCTGCTTCTCCTGCACCCCACCTTTCACATACAGCCCAGAGCTACCGGTGAGCCTGAGTAGGATGGCAGGCTTACTGGCAGGCTTACGCCATGACCTTTACCAAAGCACCCTACTATGTACAGCAAAGACATCTAACTGGAAGGTCCTAGACTGTTTTCAGGTTCAAATCAAGCTGGCAGCTCTGCTGGATTGTGCTGGCTCAGGGAAACAGGGGGGTGGGGTGGGGAAGAACAGGAGAATGAATAAAAAAAAAGGCTTCCATCTTTCGGGTCCTCCTCAATGGGGTGACCATGTGTGACTGGCCTCTGTGCTCGTCTCTATAGGAATACTATGCCTGGCTTCGCAGGGCGGAATGAGTGGGAAGGAAGGAAAGCAAGCACTTGAAGTGCTTGGCAGGCTTCACAACATGCATTCCCTTGGACACTGAGAGCAGGGCTGGACCAGCTGGGTGAAGAGCAGCCCTCTGAGAGCAGCACTGGGTGGAACGGGGTCAGGAATGCAGCTGCACCCCCAAAACTGACAGCACCCCTTATCTCCCAAGCTCCAGGCTCTTCACCTGTGCACTCTTGAGAGGCAGCTAACCCTGTACCCCGCTGCCCTCTCCAACTGTACCTGTCATCCGGCTCTGACCAAGGTCACAGCCACGTACTCCCTCAGCACGGGTGAACCACAGTCCACTGTCTTTCCTGTGCAGCGTGCCAGCTCGCCATGATGGCAGGGCTTGGCGCAGGCGCTCAAAAAGCAGAGAGGCAATGGTCAGGGCTGTCTCTGTCCTGTGAGTGTGTGGTGACTCCTCTGCCTTCTGATGTGACCCACCACCACACACCAGCCATCAGTCCAGTTCCTCAGCCTTCCCCGAGTCCCTCTACATTTGGGTCTGGGCCTTGTGACACCGTCTACCTCCTCCAGGTTGTTGGGTGGCTAGGTGAGCACTTGCATGGATGGCTTAGAACTACACCTGGAAGCCAGGTGCTGGTGGCTCACACCTGGAGTCCTAGCTATTCAGGAGGCTGAGATCTGAAAAGTTCAAAGCCAGCCAGCAGAAAAAGTCTGTGAGACTCACACCTTCACTTCCAGCTTGTTGCTGGCTAACTGGAGAGGAATCTCAAGTCCTACAGGGCCAGTTTGGAGCAAAAAGGCCTAGTGAGAGCATAAGGCTCTGTGCTGCACCTGGCCTGGCCTAAGACATTTCATCAAGACCCGCCATTAGCAAGCTCCCTGCTTTGTGTGTTAAGCTGCAGCTCGCTTTCTCTCGATGGCCATCCCTGAGTCCAGGCCCTCCCTTGGCTAACACTCTTCCTTATTCTACCCTAGTTCAAGTGTCACCTTGTGGGACACACTGCAATACTACTAGCTTACCCCACTGGGGGCCACCTGCATCTCCACCACAGGCACTATGAGCAATGCTTATCCAGAGCCCCGAGGGCACCTGGCAATGGGCTCTTGCTATGCTTCTCAGGGACCCCCATGTTTGAAAGCCATGGATCAGACAAGGCTTGGCGCAGGCGCTCAAAAAGAAGAGAGGCAATGGTCAGGGCTGTCCCTGTCCTGTGAGTGTGTGGTGACTCCTCTCTGCCTTCTGATGTGACCCACCACCACACACCAGCCACCCAGTCCAGTTCCTCAGCCTTCCCCGAGTCCTTTCCATGCCAGGCCCACACTGGCGACCAAGTTGGGCAGAGCACCTTTCTGCTGGGGCTAACGAGCCACCAGGGCTTACCAGGGAGCTGTGGGCGAAGTGGCTTCCTTCCATTGAACTCGGACCACCTACAACAACCAGCCACCCACAAAGCTATGGCAGAAGGAACAGCCAGGTAGACAGCAACTCTGGGCTGAAATCTGCTTTTGAAAGAAAACTATGTGCCCATCCCAGCAGAGGGTCCCAAAATATTCTGGGGGGAAACAAACCCCTCCAACAGAGAGAAATCACTGGGGCAGCCCCCTCCCCTAAGGCCATGCCTGCAGGCCAGGGGCTGTCTGCAGGGTTCCACTCTCCTTCCAGCCACCCCAGACATCTGCTCCGGGCCAGCCCACTATGGAGGCAGGGAGCAAGGGCTGAGGGCTCCACAGGGTTGCAGCCTCGGCCTTCTTGGCCTGACTCACCCTTGTTGGATATTCTGGGCTGCAATGAACAAGCCAGGAGATCTGAAACTCATCCATCAGACCCACTAGGTTTATGATAACCCATCTCCTTCTGCCAGAAATTCCTTGGTTAAGAACACTCAGCCATTCAGCTCTCCCCACACCCCCTAGACAGTCCTGAATCTGGACTCCTCAACAGACCTGTGTGGCCGATGCTCACCACAGGGCTTACTTAGCCCCATGCTCATCAGCAGATGGAGGCCCGAGTGCCCCCGGACAAGGCGGAAAGTGGTCTTGGGCGCACACAATGCACATGCCTGCTCTCAAGCCAATTCAAAGAAGGCAACACCTCCCTTTCAGCCATGCTTCCAGACCACCCAGAAGAGGAGCCAAGGCCAGTGATGGGAGCAAGCAAGAGAGCTATGGCTTTTTTCTCTTTAGCAACTTTACTGGGTAAGGTGAGGCTTGGAGAAGAGGTGCAAACTGACCAGGCAGGTAGCAAGATTGCGGTATGGAAAGGAGTTTACAGTTAAGATGCATTTAGTTAAACTATGGACAATGGTACCAAACTCAGCCTGCTGCCTTTTTTTTTTTTTTTTGCCAGTCCTGGAGGCTTGAACTCAGGGCCTGGACACTATCTCTGAGCTTCTGTTTTTGCTCAAGGCTAGCACTGTACCATTTGAGCCACAGTGCCACTTCTGCTTTGTTATATTTATGTGGTACTAAGGAATTGAACCCAGTGCTTCATGCATACGAGGCTAGCACTCTACCAATAAGCCACATTTCCAGCCCCTACTAACTCTTCTTATAAAGTTTTATTAGCACAATGAGGTGCACCTACTCATTGGTGTAGTTCCTACTGCTTGTAGACAATAACAAGAGAATGCACGTTCCTCAGCATACATGCTGAAAATGCATGACTACACCTCACCTACTGAACACCCTGTGTAAGCAACCACAGCACATTGCCGAAGACATCCGTGTGATCACAGACTGCCTGGGAAGCCCAGCTTACCATCCTTGCCAAACATCTCGAGAGCTCTGAGGTCTAAGGGATAGAGGTTCAAAGCCAGCCTGGGCAAATAATTCCAAGAGAGGGAAGATAAAGCTAATATACTCATCTCTAATTAACCATCAAAAGACAACGTGATCAGGGCACTGGTGGCTCACACCCGTAATCCTAGCTACTCAGGAGGCTGAGAGCTGAGGATTGTAATTCAAAGCCAACCCAGGCAGGAAAGTCTGTGAGACTCTTATTTTCAATTAACCACAAGAAAACCGGAAATGGAGCTGTGGCTTGAAGTGTCATAGCAAGAAAAAGCCCAGGGCTAGCACCTAGGCCCCGAGTTCAAGCTCACCACCACCACCAACAACAAAACAAACAAAAAACCTGGAAATGGACTTGTGGCTGCAGTAGTAGAGCACCAGCCTTGAAAAAGCCAAGCAAGAGGCTAAGTACAAGTTCTAATAAACACATACAGTGCCACTGGGGCTGTACTTAGTGGTAAAGTGCCCCCCAGCATATACAAGAGCCTGGGTTAAATCTCCAACACACAGTATTGCTTTTGCCTATCTCATAAAATTGAACCATCATCATAAATCTGGAACTGCATGTGGTTGCTAGTGACAGCATGACCCTCGAGGCTTCACGTTTGTTCCTTGGAGCTTTATGCAAAAAGTGTGCTGTCTCTTGACAGTGGCTAATAGGCAGCAGGTACTAGACAGATCACAGGGCACAAGACAAGTGCACTGGGCTGAGTGCTCAAGGCCTAGTGACAGTGGGACTTGCAGGGCCACAGGGCAGCTCAGCCCTCCAGTGGTAGAGGGGGAATGGACCCCAGAATCTGGACTTGGCCTGTCCTTGTCCCCTTAAGTGGATGCCACAATTTCTTACTTTCAGGCTGGAGGTGTTTCAGAATTTTCCAGACTTTACAAAGAGACTTCGGGGTCTGGGCCACCCTTTATACAGCACTGCAGCAGGGCAGCACCTGTAATCAAACACATTAATATCTCTGCAGTGAAATCCATGAATATTCACACTCCTGGGGATAAATATAGATACAAATAATCTCAGGTCAGTTTGGGTCAAGTTTTCTCATGAATTTAATTATGAAATTTTTTGATTTTTAGAGTTCTTTAGAGATCAGAACTTAGCGAAGGCAGCGGGCCTGCAGCCGGAGCAGTTACAAAGCGAAGGTGATCACTTCACCCCCTGCTCCCAGCCAGGTGGCCTGGAAGTTCTTCCCTTCAAAGAACAGCCACCAGTGTTATTGCTGAACAGTGGAAATAGTATTTGAAATGCCAATTTTTGCCTGTTAGCTTCACTGTCAGGAATACAGAGAAGCTGATGTCAAAGAAAACTGTTTTTTCCCCAATTCTGTTTACTCAGGAAGGGGACAACAAAATGTTCTTAGGACTCCAGGTGCCTACACTAGCTTCAAGAGACAGATTAGAGGGGCTGGGAATATGGCCTAGTGGCAAGAGTGCTTGCCTCGTATACATGAAGCCCCGAGTTCGATTCCCCAGCACCACATATATAGAAAAAGCCAGAAGTGGCGCTGTGGCTCAAGTGGCAGAGTGCTAGCCTTGAGCAAAAAGAAGCCAGGGACAGTGCTCAGGCTCTGAGTCCAAGCCCCAGGACTGGCAAAAAAAAAAAAAAAAGAGAGAGACAGATTAGAGGATAGTGGTTCAAAGCCAGTGTAGGCAGAAAAGTTCAAAAGACTTCATCTCTAAAATAGGCAGTAAAAAGCTGGCTCAAGTAGTAGAACACTAGCTATGAGCAAGAAAGCCAGGAGTGCAAAGTTCCAAGTTCAAGCCCCAGCACACATGCATGCACATACACACAGTTGCTGCCTGAGGGACTGTCAGTAAGTTTTCCAGGAAGCAGGTAGAAGCTGAAACTGATCTTTTCCTCCCCACAGACCTCCTCAAAGCCTCTCTGTGGCCAAATCTCTATTTGGAAATGTGAAATAATTTATCTCATCACAACTTCCTAACAGCTAATTAGAAAAAAGTACTAATTGGACAATCCAGTTTCAGATGTTCTAATTATACTCCTTGGGGAAGGAGGGAACAAAAGTGAACATATATTTTAAAATGTAATGGCACTTCTTCCAACAGTGTAAAATATCTAGAAAGGCTAAAGTATAAGGTTCCAAAAAAAGACATCCTAATAGCAGTAGTACTACAAGAATATTTTGATCATCACCATCTACACCCAGCTGAACCACTCCCTAGATATTTGGCACTATGCTTCTGCCTCCAAGCTACCTGGAGATACCAGGGTGGCCACCCCCTGCCCTGGGGCTATTTAATCGCCTTCCCAGCTTTTTTTTTTTTTTTAATGCAATGTGGTTTTAGTATTCTAAATGTCAAACCCAGTTTCTCCTACAAATGACTACCAGAAATTTCCTCATCTCCTGAGATTTCTAAACCTCAAATTGGGAAAGAGGTTCTTGATTCCATGGGTGATCTCTACCTCACCCGGGTACTGGACAGATTTCTGAGAAATGTTTTTGGCCAGGCTTGAGAGCAGGTCTGTGAGCAAGACAAGAGGAGATGGCTGTGCACAGGGGTCTCTGCAGGGGACCGTGCCCAGGCCTGTGGCATCCCTCCAAACACACTGCACTCCTGAAAGAAATGCCCACTCAACATTTGCACACCTGGCACACCCAGCCAATAAAGCTGCCTGTGAGCTCCCAATTCTACTTAGTCAAGGTTGACTACTCCACAGAGGGAAGGGACAAGAGGGCAGAGGACGGCCTCGGGCCAGCACCAGTGCCTGAAGCCGGGCTGTCCTTGGGCAGTAAAGTGTGAAGACATTACAGAGGATAGCCACCCTGCCCACCTCCACAGGATGCATCGCCCGGGCACTGCCCAGGGCAGCCGGGGGCGTTTGCTTCACTTTCTGGGTTCAGTTCCTGGGTCACTGCTCACCCTGAAGGGAGACAACATCTTTAAAATGCCAGGAGAGAATCCTCAAAACCCTTGTCTTTTTTTCCTTCTTTTTTCCTGAGGACACGGCTTCCCCTGAAGAGGGTAACAGGCTTTAGTGAAAAAACCCCAAGTGCGTAACTTCAGTCCCCTGGGCTGCCTCGCTCTAATATGACTGATTACACATCTAAATGCAATAAACGGGGCAAAGTGGAATTATTTTTCTGGGAAAAACCAACATCATAAAAGGGTCTTTATTGAATCAAGGGCCCATGAACTGTTCTCTTGCCTAATTACGGCTCCCTAGTGAACGAGGCTGGGCTCACAAGTCTCCAGCCCAAAGAGCAATGAGATATCTGTCACAACTTGTCTAATTACAATAAACTCCACCAGGAGGACCAAAAGGAGAATGCCAAGCTATCTTGGCAGCAGCCCTCTGCCCCCCCCCCCTTTGGCTGGGGGGGGGGGGTAGTGGGGGCTGGTTTCCAAGGTACTTTATGTTTCCAGAGGCTGCCCCCTGCTCCATCCCTGCCCCCTAGGTTCAAAGTCAAGGCCCAGGACCCCGCCCCTTCCCAGGGCCCAAGCTACTTTCCAAGTCCCCCAGCAATGCCCATCTCTGTAGCCAAGGCCCATTGTCAAAAAGTGACCTTTTACCAGAGGCACCAACTGCCGAGGTTAAGAGCATGTGCTCAGAAGCAGGACAGTGTGAGTGACAGCAAGTGAGAATGAGGAGTGAGCCGCGGGGGGGGGGGGGGGGGCACTCCCCTCCACACCACCCAGCTGGGAGCGAGCGGTCTGCCTGACTTTCCCAGTGGTGCAGGGTCTGGACCAGCACACTGGAGACATCTTGCTTATCCTCAAGTCCAAGTCCCATCACCCTCAAACTTTCCTTTCAGTATGTCCCCACCCCCACAGGCTTAAGCCCACAGCAGCAAGCTCAGCAGAAAGGCTTCAGAGAGTATCACCCAACCCTCCCCCCCTGCCTGTCCCCCCCCCCCAGGCCCCAGCACATGGGGCCACCCTTGGATCGAAGGCTCTGCAGGGACCCCAGGCTGTTCCAGCTGTTCTAGGCAACAATCCCTAGAGTAGGGGAGTGACCTCCACCCACTGTGCCAAGAACTTGCCTTTCTTCCAGTGTTTTCTCCCTGGATATCAAGCCAACAAGAGGCCAGCCAGCCTCAGGCCGTCCTGCCTCAACCTCACCAGTCTGACTGGCCGCCCAGGCGAAGGGATGAACTCTGCTGTCATCTGTGAGCAGATACCACGTGCCAGCCTCCACTGGGGCCTGGTGTTTCAACAGTCCTCACAATGTCCTGCTAAGTGAGTCTGTATCATCAATCAGACAGGGAAACCGAGTCTCCAGAACAGCCACGCTTCTAACCCTCAAGTCAATGCTCCCCCTCCACCCCTGCCCCTCACACCCCCACCTTTTTCCTCTGAGTGCCTCTGGAAAACCAGGTGCTCTTTCAGCAAAATAAGCACAGAGTTATCAAGTCTACCTTACAAAGGGGGAAAGGGAGGGGATTATTTCTTATATGTTTGCTTGGGAAACCAGAAAGTAAGCTTCTGTCATCCAGAAAGAGAAGCCAGTGTTTGCCTTTGAACCCAACACTGCCCAGGGCAGGAATCCAGTGAAAGGAAGCAAGCTTCATGAGCCCGAACCACAAAATCTTCCTAGACGGATCCAAATTTCACAGCTGCACATCTCCGAAACCGTCCCACACCCCTCCCGCTAACCCAAACCACAGCCCTGGGTTCCTGCATCTGCAACTCCCGTCCCAACTGGCAGTGTGAAGGCTACAAGGAGCTGCTCCCAGGGCCAGGGCCAGTTCGGCAGAGCGAGATGCAAATCAAGCAACTGTCCTTTCCACAGGGCACCTTCCTCCCCCATCCTCCAGGCAGCCAGCACAAGGGATCTGGCTACAGGGCGATTTCAAAACTCCCCAGATCATGCCAAAGGGAGGAGGAAGGAGGGAGGGAGCACCCTGCCACAGTGGGTGAGAAGTCACCTGCCTGGGCTGTTCTGTAAGCCCTGCCCCTTGCCCAGGGCCAGTTAGGACTGCCGAACACCCCAGTACTGCAAAGCTTATGGTTGATTCCACCCATCCTCTTCGAAATTCTAAACAAAAACATTCCTGTAGCATAAAGTCCAAACTCCAGGACACTGATTTTTTTTTCCCCTCCACACTAAAAAAATCAGTGTCCCCCCCTCAACTTCTTTGTCCCCTGATAGAGTATGCCGAGCTCCCCATGGAGCAGGCAGGCAGGCACGCAGCAGCCAGGGTGCCTCACATGCTTTTCCTGGGACCTCTCCTGAATTGTGCTCTGGGTATGAAGTGGGGGAGTCTTTGGGCTGCCCAGGCTGGCTGCACTGCAGAGCAGATGTGCAAGGCGGCCACATCTGCAAACCAGGGTTCCTTTAAGGTCTGTACTGGATAATTCAGACCAATCCACCTCCTGTGCTCTGGCTTCCAATCTGGGAGACTGCTGCTGTAGCCACAAAAGGCAACTGGGAAATCCTGAAAGAGCCCTTCCAAGAGCCTCATTTGCTCTCAGGGCTGGGGTGTAAAAAGCCAGCATGGACAGAGAGGAAGCAAGGCAGGCTTACCCACAGATGTCACTCTGCCTGGCTCAGTTCTCGGCCTAAGGTAGTAACTCCCCCCACCCCCAAAGAAAAAGTGGGGGGCTTAGGAAAAGGGTTTCTAGATATTATCTATCCCTCATCTTCTGCTGAGGCTAGAGCACAGGATGGGTTAAATTGCTCATCCAGTGCCGGCTAACGACAGAGTCAGCGCCCGAGAACCTGTGGAACCTACAAGCCGAGGGACTCGGTCCTTATGCACACTTCCCAACCAACATGCGCACAACACACATTTTTAAGCACAAGAGCCCAGGGAATGAGGATCAACTACTGAAGACCCACCAGCTATGCCTGTCCATATATTTTTCAGAAGTCCCATCACACCCTGCTGAAGTAGGTGTCACAACCCTAGTTTCATCAAGGGAGAAACTGGAGCACAAATATGTCACAAACTGGGGCAAAATCCACCCAGCTGGCAGAGAAGTTAGAACTAGAAGCCCAGCATGTCTGAGCCACACTGCGCCTCAGTGGCCTTCATTTGACTGCTTCCAGGAAAAAAAAAAAAAAAAAAAAAAAAAACCTTTGTGGAAACCAAAAGGATCCCTCCCTTCTGAGACAACTCTATTCAGAGATTTATCACAGATCAGGAGCCCTGAGCTGCTGTGCTGAAGAACTGAGACTGGCCAAATATTTACCCACCCATGCAGGGAGCCACAAACCAGTGGAGGGGGGAGGGGGCAGGCTCAAGTCCACTAAGTAATGAGGACCAAGCTGTTGCTCCACAAACTCAGGGCAGAATCCACCCATCCAGGAGTGTCCAGAGGGCTCAACTTTCAGCAAAGAGGCACTAAGAGGTGTAGGGAAGAAGCTTAGAAACCACTGGGGTGTGTGTGTGTGTGTGTGTGTGCGCGCGCGCGCGTGCGTGTGCGTGTGTGTGTGTGTGTGTGTGTGTGTGTGTGTGTGTGTAACAATGAAAGCTTGGAGGCATTTCCAAGTATCAGAACTGAAGTTGCCAGGACTTGAGGACAGAGATGAAAAGACCAAATTCGGGGCTGGAAATATGGCCTAGTGGCAAGAGCGACTGCCTTACATACATGAGGCCCTGGGTTCAATTCCCCAGCACCACATATATAGAAAATGGCCACAAGTGGCGCTGTGGCTCAAGTGGCAGAGTGCTAGCCTTGAGCAAAAAGAAGCCAGGGACAGTGCTCAGGCCCTGAGTCCAAGGCCCAGGACTGGCAAAAAAAAAAAAAAGAAGAAAAGACCAAATTCTCCCAATATATCTTATGTCATGGCAATTCTGCTAGGCAAAAATTGATCTCTAACTTTTAATAGGTTGAGATTGAAAAAAAAAAAAAAAAAAAAAAAAGCTATGAGGTGAGGTTAATTATTCACCAGGTTGCAATTTACTTAGGAGTTCAGGGAATGAAAGTTTCCTCCTCCTAGGCAGGACCTGAGTGTAGCTTCCCTCGAGGTCTAGCTAAAATCCTTCCACACCCACCAGTTTTACACTTCACATTTAGTTGCTTCCTGAAGGCTCTAGCATAAATAAGTCTGATGTTCAAGCCACTTCCCCCGCCCCAACCTAAACCTAGAGGCACCCATCTTCAAAGGATAGACTGACCGGGAGTAGGGCTAGGGACAGGAGGGAGAGGTCTGCCACCAGACACTGAGAATTCAAAGGAGCAGCACAATCACAAAGCACAATTCCTAAATGCATCAGCTTAGATCAAAGCAGAAATCAGCTGCTGGAGGCCAGGCTAGCCCGGCCCACAGCTAAGTTGATTCAATCTCATTTTGCAAAGGGGGGGGGGGGAAGAAAAAGAAAACCCTAATCATTCTGCTTCCCCCTACCAAAAGAAGCACCAAGTCATTTCCTAAAAATCCCTACAACCCTAGCCAGCTCTGCATCTCATTACACAAGCCCACTTCTGTGGATCTTTTATGACCATGAAATATTCTGGAGATTTCCATTTCACTTATTTATCCCCCCATACTGATCTGCAGGGCTGCAAGAGGCATAGGTTCAAAGGGAGAACATTGTTTTCCCAACTTGACTCTGTGCCCCAAAGAGAGCATTTTTCTTAATTAGGAGCAAGGCCTCCAGCCGACAGCAGAAGCACTCACCAGTTCCAATCCTGGATAATTTTGTCTCAAAACTGAGAATTTGTCAAGACACTTGGAAACCTACCCCACAGTCAAAGAAACTTTCCCCCCATACTTTGGACATCTGCATGTTTCACTAAGGAGGGCCCAAAGGACAGCACTTGCATAGACAAAACTCAGGCTACATGCAAGGCAAGATTATGCCCTTGTTCATCTCCCAACCCCAGTCTGGCTTTAGACCCAGTTTTCCTGACTGCGCTCCACAGCTGGCTCCTTCTGGACCCACCAAATTGGGGAAGAGGGAAGAAACTTCTACATGACAACCACAAAGACTCTTCTACCTGTGATCCACAGAGGTTGGGAAGCTGGTGATAAAGTGCCTTTTATGTGCCTTCGCACAACTTCGCCAAAGGTGGGTCAACCTGGCCAGGCTGGTTCTCCCTCCTCCACATTTCTAGAAACTTCTATTTCCCAATGCCAAGAAGGGGGCCAAAAGTGCCCCATTCTGTTCATGTGCCCTTCACACAGTTCAAGTCACCTCACTGCATGTTCCCAAATGTTTTCCCAAGGTTCCCACTGCCAAGAGGGCCAAAACACAACACAAAATGGCAAAAAGTGCCATCAATCAGGAACCTCAGGTTTTAGGCATAGTTTCTTTTTTTGCGGGGGTGGGGGGAGGTTGTAAAGGAACAAACTTTAGAGGAATAGAGTTTGGGGAGTTTCGGCATAAAAGTTGGGGGCTGATAATCAGCATTGTGTTGTATTTTGTCGGGGGGTGGGGGTGGGAAAAAAAGACCAGCCAGTTAGACCCAAAGCAAAGATGCATCTTTCCAAGAGACTCCTTACAGATACACCTCCATGTCCTCACCTCCTCTGGAAATCAGGTTCCGACTTCCCCACCTCCAAGCTCAAGGTGGCCACCTGGGAAGCGCGGCAGGGCCGTCCGAGAGAGGGGAGCAGGCTCCCGCTCACTGGAAGGTCGTCCCAGGAAGAGAATCCAGCCTGGAGTCTCAGGCCACCACGGACTCCCAACTCCCCGCGATTTCCCTTTCCAAGCACCGGGATCCCGGACCCCCGCGCACGGACGCCGCGCTGCACGCGCCTCGCCATCCTGGTTGCGGTGTGGGTATGGGAGGTGTCGGCTCGGCCGGGGCGCGCGCTGACCCCCGTGGGAGCGGGCCTGGGGCGGGGAGGAGCGCGGAGGCGACGCTGCCGGTCCTGGGGGCCGAGGACTGGGACTTTGTAGGCCAGTTGAACTGACACCCTCATCTCGCCCGCAAAGACCCAGCCCTCAACTCCCGTCCGCTTGGAGTTTGGGGTGTGGCGCGCCCCGACGGGCTTCCTCGGGCAGGGTCCCACCGCAGGGTCTTCACACCGCGGAGGCTCCCCTCACCCACCCGATGCTGCGTCCCCCCCATAAGAAATCACCTGCCCGCCTGATCACGGCCCGCGCGGGATGCGAACCCAGCTCTCCAAGGGGGCCACACGACTCACGGCGCGCGCCGGCGGCCAGGCCACCCCCGACCGGTCGAGGCAGCCGAGGGTCCCTGTTGGGGTCGCCACATCGTTACCCAGCCCAGGAGTTACACCCCGAGAAACTTCGCCGCGCTCCCACGCCGCCGCCGCCGCGTTACCTGCGCTCTGCTCAGGGAGACACGGGCGCCTCTCGCCGCCAGCCGCCTCCTCCCGCACCATCACAGGGGACCTGGGGCGCAAGGGGCGCAACGGCCGCGAGCCGGGTCCCGGAGCTCCCACGTTCCAGGAGCCCCGTGCGCGCCTGGCCAGGGGAGTGGGGGGTGGGCACGGCCTCGCTCGGCCTCCTCGGGACCTGGGGGCCGCCGCCCCCTCCTTCAAGGTAGGCACACCGGGTGCAGTGGGAAGATGAGGCCAGCAAGACCCCTCGAAAGTTGGGGGTGGGGGGTTCCGCCCGCTCGTTGGCTCGGGCCAACCTGGCTCCACGTGCTGGTGACACATCAGGAAGGCAGCGCGCTCCGCGGCTCTCGGCGGCCGGACGCGGCCAGCGCCCGCTCGCGCCGCCTCCCCAGCCCGGCGCGCGCCCCGGCCCGCCCCCGGCCCGCCCCTCGGCGGCGCCGCCCCGGCCCGCCACGCCCGCTCCGGCCTGGGCACCGGGCACCGGGAGGTGGCCGAGATGTCTGGTTCCTGCCCTGCCCGCGCCGCTGCGGGCACGCGATGTGGACGTGGGTGCCGCTACTGGGGTGTCCCCTGCGCCGCTTCCCTCCCGCTGCACCCCCAGTAATTTTCCCGTCTCCTCCCCGGGCCGGGACGGAGCCCAGCGCTTCCTCCCGCCGCCCTAGGCGCGGGGAGCCCCCTGCCGGCCGCTCGGCGCCCGGGCCGCGCCCCCAGCCCCGCCCCCGCCCGCCCCGACCTCGGGCTCCGCACCCCGGAGCCGGCGCCGCGCTTCTGGATGGCTTTTTGCTGCTGGCAAAGCAGGGTAAACCACCGGTGTACACCACCGAGCAGGCCCGGCCTCGGCTTTTCTAGAAATATTAGCTGTGCGTTTTCAACTCCCCGTTTTGGCTGCCAGCACCCAACCTCTTTTCTTGGCTCTGCTTATTCCAAAGCTGAGCTCTTTTAGGGCGAGCTGTGGAGGATGGGTGGCGTCGAGAAGCTGTGTCCTTGCTAGCCCGGTCTCCCCCCTCTCCCCTCCCCTCTCTGTCCCCCACCTCCAGGGCGTGGAGGGCTCGCTGCGTGTCCAGCTCCATTAACCCCAGTCAGGCCGGAACCCTCGCTGCGGTAGGAGCTGAGATGGCCTCACCTGGGTCCCTGCACGGGCCGGGCAGATGTGAGGGCGCAGGTGCTGGAAGGAGAACGGCTCTGGGCGGCCTGGAGGGCAGAGGTGCAGTGCCCCAAAGGGGACACGTGCTGGCCTCCGGCCCCTATAATCCTCGTTTTGTGGGAGCCCAGGATGAGAAGAAAGAGGAAGATGCCTTGACATGGCTGGTGATGCCGCTAGTGCTGGCAGGGGCTGGAATTCCTGCTCTGCTTTCTCTTCCTCCTTTTTATTGCTCTCTCTAAATCTGACAGACCCTTGGGATCTGAGGCTCGAGGAGCCTGGAGGAGCCGGTGTCCTGGGGGGATGAAAGGGCAGGGATGTAATGGGTTTACCCAGGCACTGATCCCGGAGAAGCCCTTGAAAGATTAAGATTTGCTCCCTGGGCCTGAAATCTCCCTGCTACCCCCCTGACCACATCAAAGGACGCTGCTGTGGGGGTGCCTAATCTCATCAATGGAATCAAAGCTAGACAAGAAAGGAAGTTCTGCAAACTTGGGGGTAGCGGCAGGCAAGACAACACACAAGAGAAAGGCCCGACAATGCTAGGACCCTGGCCTCATCATACCTCAAGAAAACAAAACAAAACAAAACAAAAAAAAACCCCACAAACCCTAAGCTTGAGGCGACCCCTATGGGAAGGTCAAGCCGGGCACTGGGTGTGGACCTGCCTTGTCTGGCAGCAGAGAACTAGGGGAAGGTTGAAGCTCGCCAACATCCCACAGCCTGCTGTGTCTCATCTTTCCTCGAGAAACTGCTTTTGAAAAAACACTCCTTTGGGGCAGGGCACCAGTGGCTCACACCTGTAATCCTACCTACTCAGGAGGCTGAGATCTGAGGATCTGAGGATCTGAGGATCACAGTTCTAAGACAGCCAGGGGCAGGAAAGTCCCAGGGGGACTTCTATCTCCACTTTACCACTCAAAAACCCAAGTGGTGCTGTGGCTCAAAGTGTCAGAGTGCTAGCATTTGAGCAAAAGAGCTCAGGGACAGCTCCCAGACCCTGAGTTCAAGCCCCACAACTGACAAAAAAGAAAAAAGCTCCTATGGAAAATAGTTTTAGGTGGAAAAATATGTAACATGTAGTTTTAGTGTAAATATTTTTAACACTGTGGTTACAGCAAGGCTAAGATGGTTTTAGTGGGCTAAGGCAAAGACAACAATGGTACAAGTGTTATGATGATGTGACCAAAAAAAAAAGGTGAGTTGTACACACATTGCTAGTGGTAGAAAAACACTACCTACAACTGTTCCCAGAGACACTGGTTTTGCTGGGGCTGGTGGCACACACCTGTGACTGAGCACCCATGAGGCAATTGGATTAACAGCTGGAAACCAGCCTGGGCTACATAGCAAGATTCTGTTTTAAAACAAAACAGCTGGGTGTCTGTAATCCTAACTACTCAGGAAGCTGAGCGCTGAGGATCGCTAAGCTAGTCCCAGGAAGGAAAGTATGGGAGACTTATCTCCAATTAAGCACCCCAAAGCCTTAAATGGAACTGTGGGCTGAAGTGATAGAGCGCCAGCCTTGAACAAAAAAGCCAAGGGATAGTGTCCAGGCTCAAGTTCAAGCCACAGTACTGACAACAACAATAATGTAAACAATAAATAAAAACCCAGCCCCTGAGGTGGGAGGCATGGCTCATTTGGTAGAGTGCCAGTGAAGGAGGGTACAAGTTCAAGTCCGAGTCTCAGACCTAAAAAAGGAAGGAGGGTACTGAGTTCAAGTCCGAGTCTCAGACCTAAAAAAGAAAAGAAAACCACTGCTTTGTAACAGTGACTTTCAAACCCTTGCTGTCATGCCCTGTAATAAGGAATGTGTGTGTATCTATGTAGATATGTGTGTGACGTGTGCACACATGCATATCTAATAGGAATATTTTGTGAAGCAACCTGTATGCACTCAAATGTGAGTTCTACATTGTCTTGCTGTGTTCCAAGCTATTGAACTGATTTCATTGAGCTGCCGTTGGGGGCATGCTCTGGTGATGGTCTTGACAGCTCTTTATTCATGAAAAAATTCTCCACTGGCCAAGACCTTGTACCTAGAGCTTCTGTACAGTGTCACAAGGCCTCAGGGACAGAGGTGGTATGTTGCTCACATGGGACCACTGAGATCACTTGCCAGGGTCAAGGGTCTCCAGGGCAGTGAGTGCAGCCCTGAGGTCAGCCCCTGTCCCCTCAGTTCTCCCTGGGTCCCATGCACTGTGGTCCACCACACTCTGATGACCTGGTCTGAGCAAGTATCTCTGCCAAGCTCAGTCTCCAAGGCACTTTCTAGGCCATTCTTGCTCTTTCCCCAAGGTAATTCACCTCTCCAAGTCTGCCCTTTGGCTTCTGCTCTCTTTGCCTCCACTAATGATGCCCACCCCCTTCCTCCCCTGGAGTCAGGCTCCTTGGGGAGCCAGCCTCATAGCCCCTGAAGTGAGGTGAGGGGTGAGGATGGATGACGCAAGATGGATTTTTCTAATATGTGTGTGGAATGCTGGAGATTGAGTGGTGAGCCTCGCACCTGTTAGAGCCAGGCTTGAGCCAGGCTTCTAGTCTTTGGTTTGTATTTTGTTTTTGAGACAGGTCTGCTGTCTTTGCATGGGCTGGCCTCAAACTCAAGATACTCCTGCCTTGGCATCCTGAGTAGCTAGGATTACAGGCATGTACCAGCACACCTATCCAGATATGGAAGACCTTAAAGTCCTTGCTGAACAAATCCATCTCAATGATTGAGAGGGATCAACTTGCTTTGGCGACAGAATTTCACAGAGAGGGAAGAGAGGAGGGAGAAGAGTATTAAAATTTTAACACAGAGCCCTATGCTTGCTAATCAGATGTTCTACTACTGAGGCAAGCCTCTAACACTTTTGTGTACTGATTACGTTTTGAAATAGTGTCTCACTTCCTGATCAGTTCTGAACTTCAATCCTCATATTTTAGGCCTCTCAATGTAGATAGGATGTTACCACACCCAGCTTCTTCTTCCATTGAGATAGTCTCAAGAATTTTCTTCCTTGGGCTGTTCTTGAACTGCCACCTTCCCAATCTCAGTCTTCCAAGTAGTTAGGATGGCAAACATGATCCTTTGGCACCTGGCTCTAGCCCTCCTGTTTTAAATCGCAGCCCCTTGCCCCATCACTTACCTGCCATCCCAGCTTTTCCCCTTCCATAGCCCTTCTCAGCCCTAAGGTACCACATTTTTTCATGTCAGTACTGGGGCTTGAATTCAAGGACTTGAGTACCCTCTCTTAGCTTTTTCTCTCAAGGCTGGTGCTCTACCACTTGAGCCACAGCTCCACTTCTAGTTTTTTGGTAGTTAATTGGAAATATGTTTTATGGATTTTCATGCACAGGCTAGATTTGAACTGTGATCCTCAGACCTGAGTCTGAGTAGCTAGGATTACAGGCATGAGCCATAGGCACCTGGCTAATTTCCCAGAATTTGGAATCTGTCTCCCTGCTTCTGGTTTTTTCCTGCCTCCAACTGCCAGAATGGGAGCTCCAGAGGGGCAGTGATGTTCATCTCTTTGCCACCCCGCTACCCCCCAGAGCCTGGTACATAATGCACCATCAGTAAACATTCCAGCAGAATGCATTTCAGTATGACATTTGACACACTAAGAACCAGCTGTGACCTTATTGATCGCATGAAGATTCAGAGCATAAGCACAGGAGATCCAAAGTTCCTCACGGCCTCCCACGATGAACACCTGACCTAACTTCCATCCCCACAAGAAGCATAGCCAGGCAGCAGGTGGGAAGAAAAGCCCAGGCTTGCAGAGGTCATTCCCACAAGGTCACTTTGTACTGCTCTGTTTCCACTCCCTTTCCTCTGCTAGACTGTCCAGCCATCAGCTGCTTCTGTATCAATAGAATTGATTAGGCTCTGTTCTCTTTTCAGCTTTTTGGAGAGGGGGAAGGGAGGGAGAAAGGAGAGGGAGAGAGGGGAAGAGGGAGGAGAGCATTCATCCTGGCCACTAGAGAGAAAAGGACTGAAAATTGATGTAATTCGTATGTCACTATGGGATCCCTGAGACTCATATTCTACACATAGTTTGCTTGGGTGGCATTTTCCCTAGATCTGTTTCCTTGGCTAAGATGCTTTGGACAGAGGGAGAGGCTCAGGAGAAAACCAGACAGGCCAGGGGGCTCTTTACTACAGGAAAAACCTCCTGGGGTTACCAGTTTTGTCTACATTCCAGCTCATTTCAGTTCCCCACTTCCTGTGCAACCTTCCAGGAGTCATTTCCTGCCTCTAAGCTTCAGTTTCCTCACTGGCAAATTGGGATGCAGTTATTATTATAATTTTTGCAGCTTCTCCCAGCTTGATTGTCCCATAACTGTAGGAAGAATAGTGCTGACTGATTTGACTCCTTGATTGATTTTTCAAACTTTGATTCACTCAGCCAACCCTCCAAGAGCCCCTTTGTCTACTTGGTTTTCTAAGAAGACATGATCCTGATCTCCAAGAAGCAACAGAGGGACAGCCCCACCCCAAAGGCACCAATCTTTCCCAGCTGTCAGCAAACCTCAGCAATGCTGTGCTGTCCTTGGAGCAGGGTCCATGTGTTCCAACAGTGCAGTGACTCGGGGTGTGCCCATCTTACCAAGGATCTCAAAGACTTTTGAAGGGCAGGGTAAGTGTATGAAGATGCTAGTCTCCAGTCAAGAAGCCACGCTTGTGGGCCAGAGCTCTCAGTTTTATCTTTGCCCTTGCCATCTTATGACAGAATTGATTCTTGACTTTTCATTTCCTCTGCATGTGTGTGTGTGTGTGTGTGTGTTCGTGTGTGTTCACCATGACGTGGCCCCTTAAGGAAGGGCTTGCCCCAGCTGCCAGAAGTGTCATCAACATGTGTCCTTCTGTCGGAGCTATCTGGTTGAAGGTTCCCTTGACAACCCACATCCAAGGAGTAAAGGAAGAGGTGGTCAACCTCTGCTCACACCTGTTTCCCCCTCTTCCCAGGTGTGACAGGTTCTGCACACTCAACTTGCCTCGGGACTGTGCCTTTGCAGAATGAAATCTTCACGTGTGTGTGTGTGTGTGTGTGTGTGTGTGTGTTTCCCTCCCTTGCCCTCAAAGTCTGAAGACTGTAGGCAAGTGTGGCAGTGTCAATCACTATCTTCTTTTCCTGTTGCTCTCAGCCACTGTACTTGAAAAATAAAGCATCAAGATTTGGAGGTATGGCTCAAGTAGTAGAGCACTTGCGTAGTAAAAGAAAGGCCCTGAGTTCAAGCCCCAATACTGCAAAACAAAACTAAACTAAAACTTCCTCAGGGAAGACTTCCCAAACCCTGAAATCAGAGCCTATCTGGTTGCAGGTGCTAGAGAAAGACAAAACTGAGAACCCATCCCAACTCCAAGCTTCCCATAGGTCATGTGAGACTTGCAAAAGGGTCCAGACATGAAACTAAGCCACCCTCACCTGGGCAACCAGAGGCTTCACCGAGGGCATGATAGCAGACTTCAGTGAAAAAGCACAGGGACAGTGCCCAGGACTTGAGTTCAAGCCCCATGACCAACAAAAACACAACACAATAAAATGATGCTACACATTGGGCCCTGGTGGCTCACGCCTGTAATCCTAGCAACTCAGGAGGATGAGATCTGAGGATCCCAGTTTGAAGACAGCCCAGGCAGGAAAGTTTGTGAGACTCTTATCTCAAATTAACTAGCAAAAAGTTGAAAGTAGAGCTGCAGCATGAGTCATAGGGTGCTAGCCTTGAGCAAAAAAGCTCAGGGAAATTTCCCAGGTCCTGGGTTCAAGCCCTAGAACCAGCACCCCCCCCCCCAAAAAAAAAGTAACAAGAAAAATGCTGTTACATAAAGTACAAGAAAGAGAGTCCTGTGGAATTAGGGACTTGGTAGTCATGGTTAGGGGTGCCCACAAAGAACAGATAAATGAAAGGGGTGTCCGTTTCCTTAGAATGCATGAATAGTTTCATCTTATTGATGACAGTTTAGAATCCACATTTCAGTGTACAATAAAAGATTTAAAAACCTATCTCACCATTCTGAAATATTGGACTAAACCTTAAGAGGAGCCAGAATAGTTGCCAAATTCTGCTTTTAGGTTAAATAATCCCTCACATGAGGGAGCTTGATGAAAAGTAGATTCTAGTTTTTAAAAAACATATCCTGGAAGTTGTAACTACCCACAGTTGATGGTGTTTGCCAGTACGGATCCCCCACTTCAGTGCAAAGACCCTGGGAGCTGTTCTAAGACCCTTGGTGCAGCTGCAGCAGGATGGGCCTGGGAACCTGGCCGTGATGGGTGGAGGCTCTTTACATGCCTGGACTAGGGGCCGGCATCACACACCTCCAATCGTGGAAAGTCTCTGAGACTCTGGGTCACGGGCATTTAGGAAATATCTCTTCACTTTAAAATTTCACAACTGAGTCACCGCGCTGGTGGCTCAGGCCTGTAATCCTAGCAACTCAGGAAGCTGAGACCCTAGTTCTGAGACAGCCTAGGCAGGAAAGCACAGGAGACTCTTATCTCTAACCATCAAAAAGTCAGAAGGGGAGTGGCAGCTGAGCACTAGCCTTGAGCACAAAAGCTCAGGCCAGTGACCTCCCTGTGGCCCCACAGGGGCCAGGATAGATGCAACCCGTCAGGGTGACTGCAAGCGGTCTCAGCGCCTCCTTTACTCCCATCTCCCCTCACTGACCTTGGCCTGCGATCCACACCTCACCCCTGTCCTGCCACCGCAGCACCTGCGCGCTGTCTCCCATTGATTTTGGCTTGGCTCATCTCCCATCCCGGTCCCTTTGGATGGGGAATCTCTGTTCCAGCTACTGCAGAAAACCCATGTCCGGCGGAGCAGCTCTTTCTGGCCAGAAACCCCAAGGGCAGGAAAGGATTCAAAACAATACCCAACAGCACTGAGCCGCTCTGTTCACGTCTCTGAATAGGGGGTTGGGGGTGGGTGGGGAGGTTGTCGTGCAATAAATGCAAACGAGGCCCCGTGGATCTCAGGCCTACACTGACACTCTGGGCCAGCATTCCCTTCCAAAGCCAGGGGCAGCGCTTCCATTTGGGATCACTGTTTCCTCCCTGCCGGAGCCTGACTCTGGAGCAAAACTGAGAAAGGGGACAGTTTAGTTCCAAAAAGGGCCCGGGAATCAGGAGCGCTGGGCGTCCTGCCCTGTGAAGTCGGTCGTCCCACCCTACACGGGACCCGGGCAGTGACCTACGGGCTGATCAGGGAAGCAGATCTCCGCGTCGGCAACCCCGGGTCCGGGAACGGATTGGGCAGCCATCGGGCGACGTACCGGGGCAAGGCCAGTGCAGTGCACGACCTGTGCAACTGGCCCTGCAAGGAACGTACAGAAGAATCCAGAACCCACCGCGGGGAAACTCAGGCCCGCTGCTGGAGAACCCACTGCCCACGACCCAGGCCTGACAGGCGAGCTTTGCGAGCTTTGCGAGCTGCAGAGGCTGCCCGGCCCTGCCGGGTGCGGAGTCTGGGGGCGGAAACGAGACTGGAAGATGTTTGAACCAAAACGAAAAGGGAAAAAAATGTCACCCTGGAGAGAAGAGTGACGATACACAGAAGCTGCGGACAATAGGTCCCCAACTCCAACCGCAGGCACGGACGGGGTTCGAACCCGCGATCTTCGGTTTACGAGACCGACGCCTTACCACTTGGCCACCGCGCCTGACAGCCGAGCAGACGGTGGAAGCTCTCAGTGGAGGGGAGGCGGCGCGAGTGGGGCGGGCGGAGCAGCCCGGATGAGCGCGGCTCTCTTCGTGAGGCCCCGCCTGCCGGGCCCCGCGGGCCCGCTGATTGGACAGCTCCGGGTTTCCCTCCGCCCCGGGCCTGCGCGCCCCGCCCTCGCTGAGGCGCGCGCGGAGGCCGCGGCGGCGCGGGCAGAGATCTTGGGCGGACGCTGGGGCCGCGGATCCCGGGTCGGCTAGAGGGAGAAAAGCCACGGCGGGTGCTGACGCGGGGGTCTGGCGGGACGGGAGCGGGGGTCGGGCTGCCGGGGCGACCGGAGGTGATCCAGACCGGCCGGCCCCGCACCGGCGGGCGGTCGCTGGGCAGCCAGACCGGTCCCGCCCCCCCCCCCCCCCCAGCACGGGCCGGGTGCGGAGCGGACGCACGGGGAAGTGCGCGCTTGTGGACGGCTGCAGACCACCCGAGACGGGCCCCAGCCTGCCGGGCGCGGGGCCCCGGGTCACGATCCACGGGAACGACCGAGGTGCTAAGGACTCGCGATCCACAGAGCCCGAAAAAGCACCGGAGATTGACCAGCACCGCGCGAGTACCTGTAATTAAGGCAAAGATAGCGAGACGGGATGGATAGGGAAAATGAGGCGTAATGGGAAACAGCAGCCAGGAAATTCAGAGGTGAACATACTAATAATGGCGTGGTGCAAAGCCTCTCAGTTAGGTTACTACGTTTACTAAAGTGAACATGAAAAGAAAAAGGCTCTCTCCGGCCTTTTCCTACTTGGCCAAACAATCACTGTGCTCGGGGAACTGATCACAGTGTATCTTAATCTTACCCGAGGGGGAGGGAGGCAGGGGCTCTTGAGGAAATGACTCCCGGGGCTTTAGAGTTTGCAAAAGGAAAAAAAAAAAAAAACTTATCTCAAGGATGGACACCTGCCTTGATGAGTTCTGGGGGAAATCCTCGGTTGAAAGGGATGCTCAAACATCTGTGTTGTAATGACAAGTTTAATAAAGGCACTAACCTGAAATCTCTGGGCACAGTTGATAACAGTGTGACAGCACGAATGATTAAACCTGCCAGGTGTCAGATGAAAAGAGAAACACCTAAGGTGAATTTGAGCCAGACTCAACCTATTTCATCATAAATACCGGTGGGTAGTGTTAGAGAGCTCCTGGCACATGTTATCAGATGTGCCTTCACCTGTGTCTGGGTTGTGTACTGTCTGTCTTCGCTGTATGGATAAACCTTCTGGTCTCTGATGTGTTTTCAAAATCTTTTGCAGCATCATGAATTTGGTACCCTAGGGCACCTGTGGGTGTCGGCCTCCTCCCTGGAGCATCACACTGTTAGGGTCTGGTGAGGACCACAATAGTAGAAACCACTGGAAAATGTAAAGGAGGGAGGGAGCTGGGATTGGAAGTGGGGGTGGTGGGGGACTAAGGAGGCTTTAAAGGCCCAGGTAAGGTTTTGGTTTACATTCTGTGAAAGGCAAAAACGAGGGGCTAGGAGCCTGAGTGCTTATACTACTGTATTTTTTTTGTACAGCCTTTATTTTGTAGATCTTTAATTTTGCCCCCCAATTTTTTTATATGTGTGCTGGACCTGAGGCTTGAACTTAGGGCTTGGGGGCTGTCCTTGAGCTTTTGTGCTCAAGGCTAGTGCTCTACCACTTGAGCCACACCTCTACTTGAGGCATATCTTTTTGTTGATAATTGGAGATTAGACTTTCTCTTGGACTTTCCTGCTGGCTTTGAATTTGATCCTCAGATCTCAGCTTCCTGGCTGGCTGGCTAGGATTATAGGCACAAGTCACCAGAGCCCAACTCATTTTACGAAAAGGAAATCATATCCCTCTATCTTTAATTCATTCTAGGGGAGGGCTGAGTGGGGGAAAAAAGAGAAAGCTCTCAGGGCAGGGTTCTGTGCTTACTGGGATAGGCACAGGTGCTCAACCTTTCAGCAAGGCCAGACTGGACCACGACTCTCCCATTTATGCTTCCTGTATAGCTAGGATGACAAGATATGCCTCACCATACCCCACATTTTATTGGTTGAGATGGGGAACGCAGAACATTTTACACAGGTAGCCTCAAACCACAATCCTATCTCTACTTCTTGAGTAGCTAGGAATACAGTGTGAGCACCACACCCAGTTATGAAATTTCCGTAAATTGATTTTGTTTAATAGTCCCTTTTATCAGGTATATGCAAGTGTTTTGTCCTATTCCATTGACCTCTGTTTTCTTTAGGGATGTGCAATTTTTTTTTTTTTTTTTTGGCCAGTCCTGGGCCTTGGACTCAGGGCCTAAGCACTGTCCCTGGCTTCTTCCTGCTCAAGGCTAGCACTTTGCCACTTGAGCCACAGCGCCGCTTCTGCGCCGTTTTCTGTATATGTGGTGCTGGGGAATCGAACCTAGGGCCTCGGGTATACCAAGGCAGGCACTCTTGCCACTAGGCTATATCTCCAGCCCGGGATGTGCAATTTTTAAACAGTGTTATCTAATTTGCTTTCCCCATGGTGCTTTTAGAGTTCCAGGGGCTATGTGACTGTGTGCACGTGCGCGTGCACACACACGCATGCACAGTGTGCATATTTTGTTTGGAGATGGGGGAGGGGGGCCTCACTTGGTAGCTCAGGTTTGCCTCAAACTTTTAGTTCTGCCTCAGCCTCCTGAGTGTTAAGTGTAGCAGGTATAGCAGGTATAAATCCTAGGTTCAGATCTTTAATCTACTTTGCTGAAGAGACCAGAGAAGTTTTCCCAAAAGTCTGAGAAATTCAACAATCTTGAGGTGACATCACTAGAAAGAAATGCAGAGTATATTTGGTGTATATGTACCTGTTTTAATTCATTTCTCCTAAGATATGATAGTTTCACACATTTTAAGCCTGAAACCAGAATGACAACTGTTGCAAGGGAAGGAGTCTTCCAACGAATTGGCTTTTTTCTCCTTTCCAGTAGAGCATAAGGTAGTTTGTTTTTGCCAGTCCTGGAGCTTGAATTCTGGGCCTGGGTGCCGTCCGTGGGCTCCTTTGGCTCAAGTGTAGCACTCTGCTACTTTGAGCCACAGTAGCTTCCGGCTTTTTGTGTGATTAATTGGAGATAAGCTGAGGTCCTCAGATCTCAGGCTCCTGAGGATTACAGGCATGAGCCAACAGTGCCCTGCTTCTGAGGTAGTTTTTTAAACTTAGTTCGATGAATTTGATGAAATGGAGTTATGTTACTCAGTTAAGAGAATTACTTTTTCCCATTTGTATATTTCCCTGTGTCTCAATTCCACGAACACACGCCCAGCCCCTATTTGGGGACAGGCCTTTCCTAAACCCTTATAGATCTATAACATACCTGTACCTCCTGGTAAAGGGCAAGTTGTGCATGCGCTACAGATCTAAACATACGTATTGATGCGGGCAAGCTGTGCATGTGCACAGGGTAGAAGGCCAGGAACTTAAACTGCTCTTTTAAATAAAATCAAGTTTTAATCTTTGTCTTTTGGATGACCTTGAACGCATAATTCTGCTTTATCCTCCTAAGTACTGGGGTTATACGTATGTGCCACCGTGCCTGGCTTCTTTTTTTTTAATGTGATTTAAAAAAAAAAACTCCTTTCCTCTCTGAGCCTGTCATGCATGAGTCACCATCAACCCTGGGCCACACTGATTGCTTCCTGTGGGGCCACTGGGGGTCCCTCCACGTCCAGTCTCAGTTGTGTAGGCCTAGGAGCCAGATTGTATGTTTCTCTTAGGAAAGAGGAAAGAAGAGAGAGAGAGAGACAGAGACAGACAGAAACACAAAGAAAATGTACTTCTATTTCCTGGAGCTCATTTTGATAAATATTGTGTGATTGGAGGTAGGGGGGGGCACGTGCATGCGCACGCAGGAACTACTAAGGTTTCAGCTTTTTAGGCACTCTACCACTTGAGCCAAACTCCCCGTCTTTTTATTTTTATTTTTCAGTAGTCTCACATTTATGTCCAGGTCTCATATTTATGTTTCTCATCTAGCTGTACCTAGCTTTTTTAGTTGGTAGAGTTGCAGTCTCAAACCTTTTTGTCCTTCCTGGCCTGCAATCACGATCCTCACTTCCAAAGTAGCTGCACCTGGCATGCTTACCATGTTAAACATAGAACTTTGTGCCTTGGCACACATCCTTGAAATCTGACCGAAGTGTAGGAACTGGTTCTGGAGCTCGGAGTTCCTAGCAGTCAAGAAGCAGGCTGTATTTACCTTCATATAGTGCAATAGTAAAATCATCCAGTTATTCATTCCTTCAACAAGCCCTCGGTGAGCACAAACTATGTGCCAGACATTGAGCTCAGTGCTGGGGCCAAAGCAGTGAACTGAATAGCACAGATCCCACCTCATCACCACAACCACAACCACCACTACCACCACCACCACCACCATTCCTTTTTTCCTCTGAGATGGGGTCATGCAATCATCTAGGCATAGGCTGCCCTGAAACTCACTCTGTAACTTCCTGGCTCGGCCTCCCGAATGCTGGGAATACAAGCATCTGCCACCATGCCCAGTGGAGCTATTTTATAAGATGTAAGCACTCTTGCCGCTAGGCTATAGTCCCAGCCCTGGAGCTATTTTATAAATGAGCAAAACTTAGTACATCAGATAAGTTCTCAGGAGAAAACTAAAGCAGGAAATAAGTTATGCGGCTGGGGATGGAGGTTGCAGTTTTCAATAGAGCAGTGTGGTACATTTGGTGCAGTCCACAATCTCTGCAGCTCTGACCATCTGGAGCTGAGGCCTGTTCCCCCTTCTTGGTATAATCTGGACACATGGCTTGCATTGACCAAAACAATCAGTGACCACGATGGTGTGTGTGTTCAAGCTTTCAGCTTAAACCACCTTGCAGCTTCTGTCTCCCCTACCTTATGTAAAACAAAGGCCACGGCACTTGTCCCAGCCAACCAGCAACACGTGTCAGACATGGCAGAGGGCCAATTGGCCCTTCCAACTTAACTGGCCTCAGCCGAGTACAGCTATGAATGTGAACTCGGCCACAGCTGGCAGAGAAACTGCTAGCCAAGCACGGAACAGGGAAAGTGGTAAAGCAACCCTTCTTGCTGCAAGCCATAGCCACCCGAGTGTGTTGTGTGCCTCATAATGCTGGATCATTGACAGGGAGGGTCATCTGCGGCTGCACACCTTTCTGTTCCAGGTCTGCAGGTTGGTGGTTATTCGCATGGAATAAAACTTCGGGGATGCCAGATGAATGTGGCCATGCCCAGCGTCCTCTCTGCTACTATTTAATCTCTTTATCCACAAATAGACTTGGCCATTACCCTGGATTCTGAGTTAATGAAAAACAGGATGGGCTTCATCACAGGGGCATGAGGGACCAGCGGGACCCCTTCTCCTTTCCTGCAGCACTGACCATGTGAGTTTTCCTTTGAAGGAGTTTCTCAGCCACCACAAAGCTTTGCATTCAGGATGCTAGTTGGGGGAGGGGAGAGAAGTTAATGCCACTGGACACCTTCTAGAGTAGATGGTCACATTCTTTAAGACATTTCATTTAGATGGCCCTTCATATTTAAGGTTAGTGCAGCTTAGTTTCTCCCTTCTAACTTTCCCTCTTTCTTCTCCTTGTTGGTATTCACCTGTATTGAAATGCTTAAAGCGGGGGGGGGGGGGGGGGTTCTGGGAATATGGCTTAGTGGTACAGTACTTGCCTAGCATGCATGAAGCCCTGGGTTCGATTCCTCAGCACCACATAAACAGAAAAAGCCGGAAGTGGCGCTGTAGCTCAAGAGGTAGAGTGCTAGCCTTGAGCAAAAAGAAGCTCAGGGACGGTGCTCGGCCCAGAGTTCAAACTCCAGGATTGGAAAAAAAAAAAAATCACAACAAAAAACATGCTTAAAGGGAGTGGGGAGAGGTCACAGGTGCACCCCAGGATAAATAAAACCAGTCTCCTCAGGAAGCCCTCAAAAGCAGAGTCCCCAGCAAGTTTCACCCCAAAGAAGCCTTTTTTTCCCTTATTTATTGTCAAAGTGATGTACAGAGAGGTTACAGTTTCTTACGTTAGGCCTTGGGTACATTTCTTGTACTGTTTGTGACCTCCTCCCTCATTCCTCCCTCCCCTCTAAAGAAGCCTTTTGTAGTACTCCTTTTTCTGAACAGGATGATCCTGTTGATTCTCACACAGCAGGACAAAGCATACACCTCCAGCCCCCCTTCCCCCAATCTGCCAGAGGATGGTGTATCTATCTAAGCTGCAAGCCTGGCCTCAGAGGGGCTACATTTAAGATTAGGCCTTAGAGGGGTAAATAAGGCCATGTGTGTCATAGGGTGGTATGTAACCCAGTAACTTGAATGTGCCTTGGGAAAAGCCAGCACCTGAGGGCACAGTGGGAAGCTGGCCACCTGCAGGCAGAGAGGCCCCCACCCCCACCCCGCCAAGCCATCCTGGTGGCCCTTTGATCTTAAACCAGCAGCCCCCAGAGCCTGTGGGAAAGTACACCTGCTAAGCCTCGTGTCCTGGCCTCAGTGCAAGCGTTGAGAGCAGACATGGCCCGCTCTGGTGCCTTGGCCAGTGGGCTGCCCACTGTCACCACCCACTCTGGAACCCAGGCCCAACCAAACCATACCTAGTTGAAAATTCTTCAGCTTTGTGCCCATGAAGGTTTCCTATCCTGAAGACCACTCATTCTTCCCAGATCCAGGCTGGAGTGCTCTCTCTCCCCTTACCTGGCTCCTCCCCCTCCCCCTCCCTTCCCCCTCCCCCTCCCCCTCCCCCTCCTCCTCGCCAGTGCAGCCCATCTCGCCCAGTGCCAAGCGCCCTTCTTATATATCAGCAATTCAAACCCTGGGCTAGACATTGGAACCAGCTCGGACTTAAATCCTAACCACCCTCCCAGCAGCTTCCTGGGAGCAGTTTTAAAACTCCCCCAGGTGATTTTAATATGCAGCTGGGGTTTAAGAAGCTCGCGTGAACATTCTGGAAGCTCCCTGTGGGGCAAGGGCGAGTTTGTCTGTCCCACTCACTGACATGCACCTTCACCAGGCACCTGGGAGTCACTGGTGATACCAACGCCCTCCCTGGGCTTTCCAGGCCCTCCCTGCCCAGGTGGGTAAACTTAGCAGGGAGCTGTCTGCCCACCTGGAAGACTCGATGGCCCAGGGTCTGCATTGGGAAGTGAAGATTTGGGTCACAAGGCTGGGTGACCTATGTGGCAAGGAGAACACAGAAATCTGGGGCCACTTTGGTCTTCTATGGTATGGAAGTGCTCAACTTCGGCAGGCGAAGCCAGGCTTGATGGAGGACTTGGGTTCGTGACTCAGAGGGGCCACTATGGTGACATGGAGGAAATATGGCCCCAGAACACTGTGAGCCCCCTCAGGCCTCCTCTGGGAAAGAGCATGATTACAGAGAGGACATGTTCACATTCTCCCAGGCTAGAATGGGGGCACCGCAGGGGCTCCTGGGATATACATCTATTTCCCTAGGGAAAGCAGCCTAGAACAAGGGGCCAGAGGGGGACCCCTGTATCACCCTGTCCCTGGGAGAGAGTAGCAGTCACCCCAGTTATTACTGCACTGTGCCTTCTCTTCCAGAGATGTCACCAGGAGCACAGAACCAGGCCCCAGCCCCGTCTTCCACCCTTCCTCCCCCTCCACAGAAACACTCAGCAAGGCAGACAAGAAAAGCTGACTGTTTATTTACATCTCGTCTGTACATTACAGTTCCGGGGGAAGGCGCCTGCCATGGACAACCTGCTCCTTTTGGGAGATGCAGGCTGGAGGCGGGGAGCTCAGGACCTGGGACTCAGCCTTGAGGCCTCACCCCACTGTTCTGCCTGGGGCATGAAAGTGGTGGTCCCACTGGAACCCTAAAGCTAAGTCCATTTTCAGATGCAGGCTCCTGGGGCAAAAACCCAAGTTGAATCCCTGGACAGTCAGAAGCCATCTGACCAACACTTGGGCCCCAGAAAACGCAACCTCAGTGCAGAAAGAGCCAGAAGGTCAGAGCTGCTGAGCCGAGTCCTCAAGGCGCACTGTCCCATGGCGGTCCTGACACCAGTGCGGTGTTTAATGGCACTCTGGTCTGAGCACCTTGGGCGGACAAGATGAGCACAGCAGGCAGGAGTGTAGTGATCTCTCCTCCTCCCAGGCAGGGTCTGTGCTAGACACCACACACAGTGGCCCGAAACCTGGAACCATGGCCAACCACTGGGACCCACCCAGCCAGGGCTTCCTCCAGCGGGCAGGGTGGCACATCTATCTGCTAATGTCCCAGGTTCCCAGTGCCCCCTGCCTTCTATAAATACCCACGTCAGCACAGGAAGAGGATCGGGGGAGGGGCTGCTTTACAGTTACCCTTGTCTGGAATGCAAGGCTCCTAAGCTAGCTGCAGGCTGATGAAGGGATTAAAGTGGGGGCCCCCCTGTGCTTCGGACAAGGAGGAAAGATTCTGTACAAAGCTACCGAGTCTACAGGACAGAGGCGGCCACGGGGAAGCAGGGCCTGGTCCCTGTGGGCGAACGTGCCTGCAGGTCTGGCTGTCCATGGCGCAGGCACACGGCTAGGGCTGGGTGTTATGCACACATTTACAGATGGGAGGACATAGAAAAGGGGGCAGGGTACCAGGGAGAATCTTGTGACAGGGAAGAAAAGGCACAAGGACAAGAACCCCAAACCATGCAGACAAAAACAGCCTGTGCAGCACAACAAAGCAGATGCTCCGGCAGGAGGCAGGATACCGGGCATAGTGGCACTTTGACCCACAGGAGAGGCGGCCTGAGATGCCATCCTCAGCTGGTGTCTCCTACATCACAGTCGCAAGGGACAAGGGCATCTATGAGGTGCGGGTACACGGGGCATGGAAGTGTGGTGGCACTGCCTTTCACCAGCTTCCACGTTCATCAGCAAATTTCTAGAAAGCAACTATTTTCTCCAGTGGGCCACTGCAGAGGTGTCTTGCCAGGCAGGCTGTGGTGACCATCTTTACCAAACTCAAGCAAGGCAAATCAGGGCCAGGAGGTCTCCCAGCGAGGAAAGGGCTCCTCTGAGGCCCCTTCTGGAGCACCCCAGGCATTCCAGCTAAAGAGCTACCCTAGAAGGGGAGACGTAGGGGCCCCAGAAGGGGAGGGGGCTTGGAAGGAAACGAGTTCTCTCCATGGCCTCTCTCTCCAACCTAGAACCTATGAAGCCTTCTACAAATTCCCCAATCTGCCAGTGACCAAAGCTGCTTCAGTGGCACACATGGCATAGGGGTTAGGCAGGGAGTTAGGCACCTGAGGCTCATAGACAGTGGCCTGGATGTTGATCAAACCCAGTTCACACCCACAGACACAGACAGAGCTACTCAGGACACACAGCAGTGTCTTGCAGACTAGAAAGCCCCTACAGACCTGGAAAAATGGTCAGACCAAGTCCTGGTTGGGCCATCTAAGACTACAACTCTCTTGCTCGACTGTGGGCAGTATTCATGATCACCCCTGTATCTGTGAGCCCCAAGAAAAGCTCAAAACCTAAGAACCCTCAAAACAGCTGCTCATTCTCAAGCCTGCCTGCTCTCCCGTCTCCAGAGTGAGCTTCCCCTTGGCTTTGCCGTAATAACCCTGTGCCTGCTGTTTCCTGTGTCCATCCTTGAATTTTTTCCCTGACAAGACCAAGAACTTTCTGGTCTCATCCTAGGTATCTGGTCCTGGTGACACAGTGTTCACTCCAAAACTTTCCCTATTCCACCCATGGCTAGTTAGGTTTAGATTTGCCAATGCACTACTCACAGCAAGCACAAATAGGAGAGAATGGCTCCTGTTTTGCCAGGCTTTGCCATTGGCTCCAGCCAGGTAGTAAGTCCCTCACTGGAACACGGAGCCTCCATTTATACCTCCAGGATCAGGCTTGGCCAAGATTCAGACTGGCCAGTGGGCCAGCACTCTTGGAGCCTGGCTACCCCACAGGGAAGGAGCTGGGGCTCCCTCATGGGCCCAGTCAGAAAACTGGCAAATCCCACAAATTCAGGGCCCCCTCTGGCTCAGCTGTGCAAGCAGACCACTGCCTCCTCTGTGGCTCTTGGAAAAGGGTCAGCTCTCGTCCACACTTTGGCAAGGCCCTGTGGCTAACATAACCCATGACCTCAGGGGCATTCTGCTCACCCACTCAAGAGTTACCAACCTCCAAGTGGGGGGAGGGGAGCTGCCAGATCCACCAGTCGTGAGGTCAGAGGGCTCCCATCTAGGGCGAATGTTGTCTGCATGGTGACAGGAGAGGTCACCATCTGCCATGCCCACATCTTAGCCAACATCTCCACCAGTTTTCTCTACAATCGTTTTCCCTAGAAAAGGTCCCAGCCTTGGGCCGATCGTTCGTGTCACCTGGAGAGGTCTTTGACCATCTCTGTGCTGCCCCAACCACACACCAATGAATACTCACCGTGGCAGATCAGCCCTATTATCTGAATTTTAAAATGTCCCCAGGCAATGCACAGCCCAAGTGGCAAACCAGTTTCCAGTTCTAGGGCTCTGAACGCTTATGGTTTTCAGGTCAAGAAAAAAAAGAATTCCTTTCTGATGATTCTCAAAGAAAGCTAGTTTAAAATACCGCCACTGAGGTCTAACTTGGGCCAGGGTTGTTTTTAAAGTTAGAGGCATGGTTTCGGGGTAGAATACCTCTCTCACATGTGCATGGTCCTGAGTTCAAACTCAGCTGGTTTTGTTTGGCTTCCTACTGAATGCAAGCACAGCTCTGTTATGCAATCATGAATCTCCTACAGAACCCCCACCTGGGCTCTGCTCCCCAGCCCGTCACTGCTGAATTTTCAGGTTACCGCTGGTCACCCCCCACCCTTTAGTAGGATTTTTGGGTGTGGCAAGAACCACCACCCCTGCCCCCCCCACTTCCAGTCAAACTGGGCTCTTTGGGAGCATGCTTACAACTCTGAAGGCCTGAGGCAAGCCCACACCAATGGAGTTATATAAAATGTCTGGGAACCGGAAGTCTTAAAGGCTCATTTTAAATATGATTCACGTATTACAAGGAACATATTGACTCTGAAAGTCTCCAATTGTTGACCTGAAATTCAAATCTACCTGAGCACCATGCGCCTGCCATTGAGTGAACTCACATGGAGAGGCCAGAGCAGAACTCACTAGAAATGAGTCAGGGAGGCAGAAAACACAGCTAGAGAGCAAGATTTTTCCCTCACCAAAGAGAGTTTTGGACTTGTGTGGGGTGGAGATGGGGGAATGGAGGGGGTGAGGAAGTAGATCTGGGGCCACCAGACCATCTGCGCCCATCAGGATAGCTTTCAAGCCCAGAAGGAGAGTTATAAAATATACACGGTCTCAAAAAACGCCAAGATTGAGGTTTTATAAGAAATGTATTCTGGCTGAAGTAAGAAAGTTGGATTAAGCCTGAAATGATGTTACATGAAATTCAGCCCCTCATTTAAAAGCCCATCTTCCAGAAGCCCCTCTGGCACCTGCCCAAGTCTAGAGAGGACTTGGTGTTTCCTGGAGAAGTCTGTTCTGTGGCGCCCCCTACAGGGAGACAATTGTACTGTTCCCCATTCACTGGGCTGAAATTCTTTCCCATACTGGGTCTCTGTTTAACTCCATCCTCTAAGGCCTTCTCCAAAATCCCTACCTGCACAGCTAAAGAGCATCCACAAGTTGACCTGTAAAATACTGGTGCCTGGAAGAAGCTCCACAAGCAGGACTCTGACCAAGCTGCGTCTGGAGTCTTCAGAAAGAATCCAGACCAACCTCTGGCCATCATTCGTCTTTTCCTAATCCTTCCTACTGGCAGGTCCTCAAGACCCCCCTCCCTGACCTGCCCTGAACTCTGCCTACATCTTCTCAGACCATGGGGGGAAGCTGCAGAACACGTTTCCTAGGTGAGCCCCCAGAAAAGACCCTTTTCTTCATCTTCTTGATGTGGCTAGCTCATCTTAAGCGGACGAGTGCAATCCACTATCTGAAGCATGCGACAACCCTCATCCATGTGGTTAAAAGGAAACCACAAGCTCCAAAGCCCAGCCATCTGGAATGGAAGAAAGACTGTGCCCAGCCCCTGGACGGCCTCTTTCCTCATCTCTCCTGCCCTTCTCTGCATTCGCCACTCTGTCCCTCCCAACGTGCCCAAACCTTCCATTTTACACCAGAGGAGCCGTAGGAAACAGGAAACCGCAGGGGAGGAAATGAGATTGCACATGTTGCTAGAGCTCTGAGGTGAGTAGAATAAGAAGCTATATAAAACTGAGATGAAGTGGAAAACCCAGACAAGGGCCAGAACAGATCCCATTAGAGGTGACCGTGGGAGTTGTCACCACAGAAGGATGGAAGACTGAGGTTTCTCTGCAGCATGGCCTGCAGCTCTGCCCGCCAGTGCTGCCCCAGTGCCGATACTCCTAAAGGCTGGAGGGAAGGGACCGGGCTACCTGGCAGCAGAGCCCGAGCTTGACACCCACTGCACTGTCTGCCCTGGCCAGGCAGCGTGGAGCCCAGCTGGTGATGTGGTGTGGAAGGGATGAGCGGCACCAGGTTGGCTGTGCACGTGTCAAGATGCAGCTGTGGGAGCCACAGTCTTCCTGGGAAATCACTTTTCAGGCTACCCAGTATCAGCACCTGCTTCTGACACTTCCCACTCTACCCCCCTTCTTCTTGGCCTTCCTTTCTTCTTCACCCTTCTACCCTCATTGTCAGACAAATGAACTGAAGCCAGACATGGAAGGGGAGGTAGGTACACAAGGATAGGGAGGACCCAGAAAACTCCCAAATGCCAACATCCCGGCTGAATGAGGATGGCTCGTGCCAGCTGCTCCATAAACCCGCATCCTCTGGACCCCACACACCTGCATCCCTTTCTCTTCTGGCAGCTTCAACTCCTGGAAGCAAAAGGTGGCCAAAGAGGCTGGTGAGGGGACCCAAACTCCTAAAGCAGCTCACAATTTTGCTCCCACTCCTGGGGGGAGGGGAAGAGAGCACCCACCCACCCCAACTCCCTAGTGTTTTCTAAATTCTGATGCTCCGAGGTAGTCATTTTATCCAGTATCTGAAATCCACGCTTCCAGTTCTTTCTGTGACAGGAATTCCTGAGAGCACTCCTTGCCCCTCCCACTTCCAGGACCTTCTGACTCCTGCAGAGGAGCCACCAAGTGCGCGCACAGCCCCAACCCCACGCTCACGCCTCGCTTCCACTCATGACCTCCCACACATGCGCCAGCACACAGCCCGCGTGGTGGCCAGAGGTACATTTACAGCATGAGTGTGGGGCCCTGGCCTGCACCCTTGGGCAGGCCTGCCCCTCAGTCCTGGGGCTCCAAGGCCGCCCTGCAACCATGCCCTGTCTCAGTGTTTGATCTCCAGGATGGAGGGGTTGTGGTCCAGGATGGCCAGGATAATCTTGTCCATGTACTGCCGCAGCCGGAAGTTGATCTCTTCCTGCTCCTTTAGGGCTTCCATTAGCTGAAGGAATAGGAAAGGGGATCAGATGTTAGGAAGGGAGGTTCAGATGCCAACCTGGCTGGGTTCACTGCTCCCAGGAGACCCTGGGAAACAGGCTGCAGACTAACCTCAGCACGGAAGAGGCCAAGGCATGAGGCTAAGGCGATGTACTTAATCTGAGGAGGCCAGGTGGGGCGAGTTTTCATAAAGGTGGAGAACACTGACCAGAGACATGTAAAACTAGGACTGACATGTACAGTCCCAGGGCCAGGATGACTTCGAGGCTGCCAGCTTTCCCTCTGCCTAGAATGGCTCCAGCCACCCCAGCTCTGGGCAACTCCGGCTGTGTCCTGTAAGTGCAGCTGACCTGCTGCCTCTACCTTGGGCCTGGGGTTGGTGCCAGCTCCCTAGGGCTCCTTGAGGCCAGAAGTCAGTCAGCTCCAGGTCACAGACAGAAGGAAGGATGAAAGCCACATGAAAATGCAGCCAGGCCTTTGTGGCAAAGACTCAGCTTTGGTGCTGGAGACCTGGGCCTCCCCACCCCCCACCCCCCGAGCTCATGTCTGCAATGTGGACGTGTGTCTAAAACCCCAGAGTATGAGGCTAAGGGACTGTGTGATGGGGCCATTCCCACAGGGACCCGAGCTGAGGCCCTCAGCTCTGTTTGTCCTCCAGTCGTAGTGGGTGGGGGGAAATGTCAAGGCCAGGCCCTAGTCTAGCTTTTGGGTACTGAGCAGTCCAGGGCTCATAGCTCCACAGGTGAGGAGTGAGGTAGGACCCATAGAAAGGGGTCTAGGTTCCCCCCCACCACAACTGAGGGAGAGGCCCTGGTTACCTCATCTCTGGAGGCTGTGTCAATTTCTGCAGCCAGAGACTGGGCTTTGGTCTGGGTAGCGAAGAGGTTCTTTGCTTCGTAGAGGCTGAGGCTCAGGATCTGTCCATTCAGGTCATCATTCTGATCCCGCAGCTTATGATTCTCCTAAAGAGACAGGATGCAAGCAATGTCAACTCCCAGAAGTGTCAGAGCCCATGGAAGCTACTTCTGTCCCCACCACCTCCAACAGCCCTCAGCCCTTTCCCTGGGAATCGCAGCCAGTTCAGGGGGCCTGTAAATGATATGGCCTTTGCTAGGCCTCAGGGGTGGGAGGACTAGGGCCTGGTCTAGGAACAGGGGCTTCCATGAGTTCCGTGTTGGAGGGGGTAGTCAGAGCCCTGCTCAGCAGCGTCAGGTTAGCAGGCAGGCACTTGGCTGGCTTGGAGGGGGGCTGGCAGGCTCCGAAGCCCTGCTCAGTAGGATTTGTTTGGAAGCATTGTTCTTGAGGACAGCTGACTCCGGGGTCCACCGGCCCCACTCTCCAGCTCTTGCCTACAGGCCCGCAAGGCTCCCATCTGGAGCCACGTTGCTGCTCATGGATGAGGGAAAGGCTGTTTTAGAATCCTTGGCAGAAGCGTGGCTCCCAGCAGCTGTGCTGCCGCTTCTGGCCTACAGCAGGGCCAAGCTGAGCTGGGACTTCACTGGACAGCACCCCCTGGCTGGGTCAGTGCCCTTCCTCATCCCATCCCTTACTCCAGAGTGCTCCCAGGAATGATATGAAGTAGGATCTCAGGCTTCAGGGCTATTTCTAGGAGAACCCAACCCAGCCAGTCATGAATCTGCAGCTGGATGAGACTCCTCTTCTCGCCAGCACTAAGGATAGGACTGTCTTCTTACAGACACAAGGAGAGAGCTTGTGATCACTGCACACAGCCAGAGTTCAAGGCTTGCAATCAGGCTGATGAGAGGAGATGGGAAGGGAAAGGGGAAACACGGAGGCAGCCGCTCCCAGCTTCCTCCCAGGGGCCCCTGTGCAGCAAGCCTACACGGCTGACCTGGGTACCTCATCACAGCCTCCCAACAGTGAGTTCGGGGGGCCCACCTGCTTCAGCCGTTTGACCTCATGCTCTAGTTCCACCTCACGGGCTCTGGCATTGAACTCGCCCAGGCCGGATGCACTGCGGCCCCTGCCTGGCCGCTCGCAGTCCAGCTTGTACATCTGCAGGTGCTCCAGCTCCTTACGCAAGTCCTCAATGAGCTGCAAGGGAGACACGCTGGTTGGGGGGGTGTGGTGATGCTGAGGGGAGCCCTGGGGGCCCCAGGCCTGGGACCCACCCACCTCCTGTGTCGCCTCTCGCTCCTTCTGGAACTCCAGGCGATTCTGCCGTAGCTTGTCCATCATGCGCTTGTACAGATCCATCTCATCCTTGAGCCGAAGGCTGGTGTCTTCCAGCCGGTCCGACATGCGCTGCCGCTCCTGGAGCAGGGAGGCCCAGGTGGGGGACAAGTGTGCAGAGGGAGGCATTACACCCTAGGCATGGGCCTGGTGAAGGGAACGGCAGACCAGCCCCCTAGGACAGAGCCCTCCAAGTCCTGACCTGAAGAAACAGCTAGGTCCCCTATGATTCTAGAAACCTCTCAGTTCCCTGAAGTCCTTCGTCACTAAGTAAACATCACTAAGTAAAGTTGTTAGTCCAAACAGAAACTAACCCCCTTCTTTCTCTTAAGACTGCAATTTCCATTATGGAAGGAATATATATGTATTGTATGTATATTCACCATAGAAGACGTGGAAAATAGGAAATTCAGAAAGGTAAGTAATCATTCACATAATTCTGCTTTGGTCAGTAGGGCATTTTTAGACTTTCAGAAACTATGAAGGAAAAGCCCCAATGACCTAGCATCGATGGGACCTGCCTCTCACCTCATCCAGTTTCTCTGTCTGTGACTTGAGCCTCGTCACTGTTGTTTTAAGTTCAGTATTTTCTTCCTCTAATTGCTGCACCCTGTGGGAAGAAGAACAGAAGTCTTAGAAATCTAGAATGGCTGAGTCTTACAAGGGAATGATCCCTAACCCATCTCTGCTTCCTAGAGGACACAACATACCAGAAATCAACTGAGAAAGGAGAAGGGTAAATGTCTCAAATGATAACACAGGTTCTTTTGGTTTGCTTTTGGTTCTTTTTGTTTGCTTGTTTGTTTTTGAATGATGGTACTATGTCTTGATCTCAGGGCCTCAGCCTCTCACTTGCTTGCCTTTTCTCTCAAGGCTGGTGCTCTACCTCTTGAACCACACCTCTGCTTCCACAGGCTATAAATATCTAATCCTCAAATGCAAAATGCACCCAAATCAGAAATGTTTATACAAAGGGCTGCCCTAAAGTGACAGAGGAGACATACTCAGTGCTTGTTACTTGTTACTCCAGTGAGTTCACGGGGCATGAGTGAGTGGAGCTGTTGAAATGGGGCAGGGTCATTTCTGGTACTCAGTCTTGCTGTTACCCCCACCCCCACCCCACCATGTACACTCCAATGTGGTCATTTCTCCTATCCTGGAGAGGGGTTTCCTGCCCTAGGAGAGGTTCCCAAGCAAAGGCTAGAGATGACATTAAACCCCTCATGGAAGATGGCTGGAGCTGGTGGAGGATGAGAGGAATGAAGCATGCCAAGTGACTCTGGAGACACCATCCACAAATTCTATGTGAACAGCGCCCCCTGGAGTTATGCAAGGGGCAGCAGCTTCCGGGGTGGCTTTCAGAGCTTCTGCTCTGGCACATGCTCACACTCTTCTCCCACCACCTCCTTGGGGCCAGCAGCCATCATAGCAGGCTCAGGGGATATAATCACCTTTATGGAGACATGAACCTCAGGGACATGCAAACAGTGGCTTCTAGAGCATGAGTCCAAGTTTATCATGCCCACCTGGTGACAAAGGTGACAGAGCAGGTCTCAGCCCCAGGGGAGCTGGGAAGTATCCTTGCCAAACTATTTTGGGGGCTGATCCCCCCGTTTCCTCAGGCCTACCTGCCTCAAAAGGCTGGAGAGAGCCTTCACAGGTACCTCTAGGCATCTCACATGGCTCCAACTCTCAGCCTCTGCCTAGCCTGGGACTCAGATGAGAGGCTCTGAGCCCTGTCACTGGCAGGGGCTGGGTGCCGTGAAGGTGGCACTCGGCCTCACACAACCTTACTGTGTGCATGGTTTGTGGGGGCTCTTGGGGCAGACAAGGGGGGGTGACAGAGGGGAGAAGACAGCATATCCAAGGCTTGTGAACTAATGAGTAACCAGCCCAGACATCGAAGCCAGCGTGAGTTCTAGCCCTGCCTAACTCAAATTCAAGCAATGAGATTACATGAACACACAAGGCACTGGAGCCCATGGAAAACCCAGGTAGGCCCTGGTTTTCTGTTTCTCTAGGCCTTGGGCCCCTTGGCTCAACCTACCAACATTCAGGGTTAGGAGAGGATCTGACAGCAGGGGGCGCGCCAAGCCTGGATATCACACTAAGCCTCAGCCGAGTGAGAGAGCGAGAGTGAGCGAGAGAGAGGAAGAAGGAGGAGGATGGGGGGGGGAGAGAGAGAGGAAGACGGAGGAGGAGGAGGAGTAGAGGGGAGAGAGAGAGAGAGAGAGAGAGAGAGAGAGAGAGAGAGAGAGAGAGAGAGAGAGAGAGAGAAAACTGAGGGCCTGGGTGCTATCACTGAGCTCTATTGCTTACAGCTATAGCTCTACTACTTTGAGCCACAGCTCTGCCTCTGGTTTTTGAGTGATTAATTAGAGGTAAAGACTCTTGTGGGGACTTTGCTGCCCAGGCTGGCTTTGAGCTGTGGTTCTCAGATCTCAGCCTCCTGAGTAGCTTGGAATACAGCCCTGAGCCACTGGCACCTGGCCTGGGTTTCCTTTTAAAACCTATTCTCTTTCTGGTAGACATTTGTGTTGTTTCCTTTACCAAGTACGGAGGGAGAGACCATGAACATTCTTTTGCATCCTAAGGAACGTGCCATGTGTTGTTAAGGTTTCGGCAGTAGAGAGGTTAGCACAGGAAGCTCAGCAAGCTGCCAGGGTGGGAGGGTGTTCTGGGGTGCAAGGTTCCCGCACATACCTGGTGTTGAGCAGCTCTAGCTCAGTGCTCTTCTCCCGCTCCAGCTTGCTGTAGGCCTCGCGGTGTCGCCGGGCCTCCTCCTCCAATGTCTGCTCAGCTGTTGTCTCCTGATCCTTCACCATCTCTTCCAGCTCGTGCACCCTGGGTGGGGGTGGGGGGCAGTGGGGGCAAGCTCTCATGGTCTGTGTGGTCTTATCCTGACTCAGACACCCTGGGCCTCTCAGAGCCCCTAACACCCTACCGAAGGAGGCTCTAGTGTGTTTGCTAGACCTACAGGCCCACCAGTTTTGCTAACCAATGAATTAGGGACCCCCAAACAGCTCAAGAGGATGTTAGTCACACACGGCCGTGAGAGGCAGGCCTGGGGAAGGTCTAGAAGGAGCAAAGTCTCACAGATGGAGGGACATGTGAGGCAGTACAGGAGAGGACTAGTGGGCCTGGCCACAGCTGGATGAACAGCCTCAGGTCTCACCTCCTCTTTCTGCTCTGCCTCTCTGCCCAGCATCCCTCCAATAACAATTTGACAATTCAGCCTGTAGAGCTTCAGGATGAAAAATGGACACATCTTGGCCCCAAGCATGTCAGACCTGGGAAGGCCCAGGCCCCTTCCTGGACATCCTAACTAACTCATGTTCTACTTGTTATATCAATCTGGGGTATGGCTCACTGACCAGTCCCTCATGCAGGCTGACCTTCTGGGGTATATAAATGGGCCCATCTTTGGGTCCTACGAGGTAGAAGACAAGACTTAGGTGGTGCTTGGGCCCCTCCCACCAGTCCACTGGCACCAGCCTCCCGCCTGCAGAGCCTGACCTCAGGAAAGGACCAAGGGGGAGGAAGGGGGAGGGGAGGAGAGCTAGAGAGAGAGTGAGAGAAGGGGAGGGAGAGGTAGATCCTGCCTCCTGCCTCCTGCCTAAGGTCCATCTTGAAGCTGCTGACCTGGTAGGAATCTGGAGTCCAGGTCACACTGCTGAAGGACTGAGGCCCTATCCTCTGGCTTTTTAGCACCAGGCCCCATCCGCCCCAGAGCCCGCCCCGCTGACCTGTGCACCAGCTGTGTGTTCTCCTGCTTTAGCTTGCTCTTCAGGTCCCCACTGGTCAGACTGTCATTCTCCAGCTCCGTCACCTTCTTCTCCAGGAAACTCACCTGCAGCAGGGGAGAAAATACCTTTGAGGCTAGAGGTCTAAGAACCTATGACCAAGACCTGCAAACGATTGCTCGGGAAAAGAGCGGTTCTGTTTGGTGCGTGTGGGGTCCATGATCTGTGCTTCCCCCCCCCCCCCCCCGCCCCACTCTTACCTTCTAAGAAGGGGCAAGTGTCTTCTGAGTCCCCCCAAAGCAGCCTAGGACACCTCCCCTTCTTCCTCCTAGAAGCACACACAGGTGGAGTTCCACGCCAGGCCTACCTTCTCAGTGATGTCATTGTCACAGGAGTCAATGCTGTCCCGGAACAGGTCCTCAGTGCTGCCGTTACTGCTGCTGAAGTTACTGTGGTGCATGAGCTGCCTGCAGGGTGGGAGGCCACTGGCTGTGGAGGCGCACAGCCTAGGGTCTGGACTCAGGGCTATGGGCTGGGGGTGCACATCCCCTACACACTATGGGGGGACTGCCAAGGCTGCCTTCGCCCAGCCAGGGAGGAGCTTCCTCTGACCTCCATACCCAACAGGGGATGGCAGAGGGGCTGCTGAGCCCCTCCCTGAGTGCTTGGCACCCCTGGCCAATTGATCACCAATCTTTCCTGCTGCCTCCACACAAGTGTCTACCCAGCAGCTACCCATGCACAGCTGGCTCGTGAGGCCCTCCTCCCCCAGATGGACACCTATATGAAGGAGCCTGGCTCCTGCTCTGTCTCCATGGACTCAGCAAAGGGTAGTGATAGATACTAGGGGCATCTCAGAGGCAGGCCTGAGACTGACTGGACAGGAGGGGACACAGGGCAGGAGCAGACCGCTGGCCACACTGCCATTCCTGTCTTCTGACCCTGTCTGAGTTGTGGCATGGAACAACACCCAACCTGCCAGCTCCCAGGGGAACCTTACCTTCCAAAGGCCGTGCTTGAGATCTTCCGGTTGGGGCTGGAGAAACAGAGAGGGGACAGTCACTGAGCAGAGTGGCTCTGGGAGGGCCCTTCCTCTGCCTCTGCCCAGACACGAGGGTGCAGGACAGGCGGCCTCCACGGAAGGGCGGCCTCCCCTCAGTGCAGGCCTGGGAAGGAACACTTTGATTTCCCACTGTCGAGAATGTCCCCAGGGCAGGCCCTGCTCTCACCAGCTGGGACAGTGGGCCGTCCTGCTCTCCTGGGGCTCACCTGTTGGCCTTCAGGTTTTTCAGCCGGGCTTCCAGGTCATTCAGCAGGTTGATCTTCTTGCAGCACTGAGAGCAGTAGACGTCTAGCAGCTCACTGTTGTATGCATGTCGCATCTTCCTGGGGGTCTGCCCCGCACTGGTCCACAGGAGGGAGAGGAGAAAGTCACTGTCTAGCTGCTGGCCAGCTGGGCTCTGCCCTGCCCTACCCCACTAAGTTTATTTGGTCTCCCAAGGCCTGGGAACTCTGGGGAGGGGAGGGAAAAGAACAACAAAGCATCCTTCCTGAGCTGTGAATGTGGCTCAGTGGTAGGGTGCTTACCTTACTCTGGGTTGGATTCCTCAGTACCATATAAACAGAAAAGGCCAGAAATGATGCTGTGGCTCAAGTGGCAGAGTGCTAGCCTTGAGCAAAAAGAAGCCAGGGACAGTGCTCAGGCCCTGAGTTCAAGCCCCAGGACTAGGGGGAAAAAAGCATCCTTCCCCAATGGTCGCAAAGAGGAAGCTGCTAATATGTACCCATTTAACAGGAAGGTAAACTGAGAGCCAAGCACAGCGGAATCAGGTGGGTGGAAAGGGATCACTGGTCACTTGAAAGGATCTTCTAACACTGAGCTCTAGAGAGGCAAGACAACAAAGCCTAGACCTCCTCTCCTTAGGAGGGGCTGTGACCTCCCAACTCAGCTAAATGCTTCGCTTCTTTCCCTGCCTCGCACCCTCCCTCCTTCCCTCCCTCCCTTCTTTTTGCCAGTCCTGGGGCTTGAACTCGGCCTGAGCACTGTCCCTGAGCTTTTTATGCTCAAGGCTAGCACTCTACCACTTGAGCCACGGCACCACTTCTGGCCTTTTCTGTATATGTGGTGCTGAGGAATGGGACCCAGGGCTTCGTGCATGCTAGGCAAGCAATCTACCACGAAGCCACATTCCCAGCCCTAAGTGCTTCTTTTCCAACATGGGAAGGGGGAGGAGCTTGCCTCCCAACTAGGGTGCAAAGGCCACACCCCAGAAGTAGAGCTATGTGGCCACCAGCACAGTATCTGGCCTGCCTGCCCCTCCCTCCCCATGAGGCTGGATTAGTCTGTCATTTTTCCTGAACCCCAAATGTCATCCCAGACCACAGGGCCACCTGGAAGACACTGAAGACCCCAGATCTGAGTAGACGTTGGTCCTGGTCTCATCATCGGGACAGGGACTGCTGGGGGCACAGTCCACATCATCTCCCTCCCCGTAGTCTTCAAACTGTTCCTCGTTGCTTATGAGTGAGGCGGATGAGTGCGTGGAGAGGTCTGACGTAGTCACGGACGGAGTGTGAACCAGGGACCTTCGGGCCAAAGCATCCAGTTAGTAATGCTGTGGAGGAGAGCCAGCCAGGCAGCCCTGCAGACAGCAGGAGCCTGGCCTTGTGGGCCACACCCTAAGCAGAACATCTCACTGAAGAAACTTTCCACACGAGAAGACAGTAAACCCACTCCACCTCCAACACTGGTCACGACTTCATGAACCAGCTACATCAAATTACAATATAGTCATAGCTAGCCAATTAGAACATGTATTAGTGAATCTAATTATTAAATTATAGACTATCAAATCGTTGTTGAAAAAGCTTGGGAAAACCTTGACAACAAGCTGGGAAAATGAGTATCGATAAAAAGTCAGGGCCAGGGGCTGGGGATATAGCCTAGTGGCAAGAGTGCCTGCCTCGGATACACGAGGCCCCTAGGTTCGATTCCCCAGCACCACATATACAGAAAAACGGCCAGAAGCCGCGCTGTGGCTCAAGTGGCAGAGTGCTAGCCTTGAGCGGGAAGAAGCCAGGGACGGTGCTCAGGCCCTGAGTCCAAGGCCCAGGACTGGCCAAAAAAAAAAAAAAAAAAAGTCAGGGCCAGTGTGGTGATATACACCTGCAATCCCAGAAACCTGGGAGACAGAAACAGGAGGATCTCATTTGAGGTCATCTCAGAAAAAAAAAAGAAGAAAGAAAGAAAGCAGGACCATTAAAAAAAAAAAAAAACCTAAAATACAGGCAAAAGGACTGGACTTGGGGAGGGGGCACTTGGCTCAAGTGGTAGAATGCTTACCTAGCATGTGCGAGGTCCTGGACTCAGGCCTCGCCACCACAATAAATAATGAGTATGTAAGAGGTCTCCACAGAAAGAAACATTGGAAATACAATTTTGCTTTTGGTGGTACTGGAGTTTGAACTCAGAGCACTGTGCTTGCTAGGCAGACACTCTACCTCTTGAGACTACAAAATAAAAATATTAAAATAATAACAGGACTTGGATGGGAGGGATATTTTACCCCCATGCTCACCTTTCTTGCCTTTGTCAAGTTTTTCTATTTACTAGTAGTAGTAGGGTTCAAATTCAGGCCCTTGAGCCATACCTTCAGCCCTTTCTGCTTTTATTTTTGAGCTAATATCTTGAATTTATGTCTGGGTTGGCTTGGACTACAATCTGATTTAGCTGGGATGACAAGTGAGTACCACAGAGCCCAACTATTGGTGGAGATGGAGTGTCATAAGCTTTTGTCCAAGATAGCCTCAAATCGATATCCTCCTTATCTCTGTCTCCTGAGAAACTAGGATTACAGGTATGAGGCACCATACTTGGCCTTTTTCAACCTTGGCTTAATGAACATGTACATCTCTGAAATGGTAAATAACAATGAGCTATTAGGTGAAAAGATGCCTAGTCCCAAAGAACATGAGTCAGAGATCCCAGGCTCTGGGGCCTCTCATGGGAGAGCCATGGTATGGCCTGTGATATATCAGGAACTAACTGAGTCCATGCACACATACCCAGAACAAGAAAGAGGGGCTGGGGATATGGCCTAGTGGCAAGAGTGCTTGCCTCGTATACATGAAGCCCTGGGTTCGATTCCCCAGCACCACATATACAGGAAATGGCCAGAAGTGGCGCTGTGGCTCAAGTGGCAAAGTGCTAGCCTTGATCAAGAAGAAGCCAGGGACAGTGCTCAGGCCCTGAGTCCAAGCCCCAGGACTGGCAAAAAAAAGAAAGAAAAAAAAAAGAAAGAAGCCACACATCCCCTGTCAAATCTACCAGCCTCCATGCAGCCATTTCTCCATTTTATCGCCCATAGGCCTCACTGTCCCCAAACTCACTGAGCCTCCACTCTCCAAATGAGAAAGCTGAGCAGTGGAAGAGGCCTGCAGTGGTTGGAGGCAGCAGGTCTCACTCCATGCCCCTGAGGAACCTCCATTTCTACTTCAGGATTGCAGCTTAATGATAGGGTGCTGCAGATCAAGTCTCCTGGCACCTCATCCCTCCTTTATTTAGTCAGATATGTGTCTTGGGGTTCCTTTGCACCTCCGCTGAGCTGATCCAACTTCTTTTATGTAGTTTACCAAAGCGCTCCGTACCTACTGCTGCCTCACCTTCAGGTGGTGAGGTCCAGAAAACCATAGGACCACCAAATGGTAGACAATCAGCTGCGAGAATAATAGTTCTGCGGTCCATGCCCTCCATCCTGGGACATAGGTGATGCACTGCCCCAGGGAGCAAGAGGACCCCTCCCAATGACCTCTCCCAAGGGCCATGCCAAAAGCATTCCATGGCCTCATGAGCACTGAGAAAACCTCTCAGGTTCAATCACATGAAATTCATTTTTTAGTTTTTGAGGGGTAAGGTTGAAAATGGATGAAAAGTTGGCCATCTTACGGTTCGACCAACACTAGAAGCCCCTCTTCAAACATTTGGATCAGTGCCCTGTCTTCTTCCTCGCCTATTTAGGACACCATTCCCAACTGCTGTGGCTGCCCGGATGCAGTGGTGAACCCATATACAAGGACTGTGCAGGTGGAAACGGAAGGGATTCCCTTCTGCTGACGCCAAACTAGAAGGTAACTCTGATGCACTGTTAAGTCACTCAGGTCGCAAGGTCTTACTTAGGTTTTCTCTCTCTCTCTCTCTCTCTCTCTTTTGTGGTGCTAGTGCTCAAATCTATGGCCTTGACCATGGTATGCAATTGCTTTGCCTCTGAGCTATATACACCCAGCCCCACCAAAGTCTTAACAGTGTTTTAAAAAACAACAACATTCCTGGGCAGGAGATGTCAGCTCAGCAGCACAGCACTTGCCTAGCATGCACAAGGCCCTAGGTTTGATCTCCAGCACTGCAAAGACACAAAACAAAAACCATTTCTATGTGTGCACGATCAATACAGAAAATATAGGTTATACAGCAGAGTACAGACATAACTAAAATGACTACCCCCCCCCAGAAATAGCTAATTAATTTTAACAGTAATTTTTCTAGGCATTTCCTAATATATAGATAGTACATATTCTTTTAATAAAGATCATAGTTCACTGACATCTTTATAATTTATTGTTGTTGTGCTTGTCCTGGGGCTTGAACTCAGGGCCTCAGTACTATCCCTGAGCTTTTTCTCTCAAGGTTAGCATTCTATCACTTGAGCCACAGCTCTACTTCTTGCTTTTTGGTAGTTAATTGGAGATAGAGAGTTTCACAGGCTTTCCTGGACAGGCTGTCTTCGATCTTCAGATCTCAGCCTCCTGAGTAGCGAGGCTTACAGGCAAGAGCCACTGGCACCTGGCTGTAACTTGTGTTTTATAAGTAATTGATATCATGAATCCCATATTATTAGTCATTCAAACTTGACTTTGTACATCTGTCTGGAATCCCAGAACTTTCTGCCATGCAAAATACCCATGAAAATAACATGAGTGAGTGTCACTGTCATGTGGACTTTGTGGAGACACTGTTCAGGGAAAAGCATGTTTCTGGCCTGGAGGCCACACAGCAACAGTTTCACTCACTTGTCCTCTGGCAGAAATAGGCCCCCAAGGCTCCGCTCCTTCTCCTGGGTGGGACCCCTGACAGAGCCCTCCAGGCCCTGGGTGCTCTCCATGGGGCTGTCCATGTCTGTCTCCTGGGGGCCCTCTGGGGGGGCCAGTGTCATGGCCTCCTCCTCGTCCTCAGGAAAGAAGCCAGGTTCCCTGGGGATGAGCTCGCCATCAGCAAAGGTAGGGCCAGAGACGTCACTGCCCTGGAAAAGACAGGGGGGATGGAATGAGCAGAGTAAGCTTGCTGAAGCTCCGGGCTCCTATTGGATCCGATGGTACCAGCAGGATCAGGGAGAGCGAGGATGGAAGGCCCAGACCCTGGAATCCCACAGAGGAGAAAGCCTGGCAGGTGAGGGATCCTGGAAACTCTCATTGGGCTGAGAGTCCAGTGAGGAGATAGATGTCCTAGGGACAGCCTCCTATGGATAGCTGGTCCCAGCTAGCCATGTCCTTCAGGGGACATGGGCAGCACAATGGAGCCCTCATCACTGAGTCTGCACAGGAAGCCCAGTGCTTTGAGAAGGCACTATGGGCATGTCAACACTGGATGGCCCTCACGAAGAAGTCTGAAGCAGCATGGAAAAGGAAGTCTGCATAGCTGGCACCCACCCTCCACGATCCTGGGTATACCACTGAAAGTCAGCTGCCTCCTTCCTCCTTCTTAGAATAACTGAGTCCTGCAGGGCCAGCATGTCCACTGAGGGAACTCCTCCTGTAGCCTGGGACAGAGGGTGGCATGATAGCCTGGGAGGTAAGTGTGTGCCAGGCCTTTCACTTCTGAGCTTGGGGCCACCCCTGGCCCCATGCTAGGAGATCCCCTTGGATGTACCCATAGCCATCCCGGGGTCTAACCCCATCAGGACCCCTGGGCCAAGGACAGATGGTGAGTAATGTATTCGGCTCCTACCCATGTCACCCAATAAGGCTGGCTGGCACCAGGCATCCCTGATCATAGAGACCAATGAACTGAGTAATTAAAGCCACCCCTAATGGTCACAGAGCGCTCTCCACTTAGATGCCACGGATCTGACCCCACATGGGTCCAAACCCATCAGGTCTTAGGCCCTAAGCAAGCAGAAAGCTGTAATCCAATGCAAACCAAAGGAAACCGGCAGCACTGGGCAACCGTTTAGTTCTGGAGAGCACACCAAGAGTGCATGCATCATCCCTTACGACAATTCTCTGGGACAGCCATTATTGTTACCATTTTCCTGATGGAGAAACTGAGGCTCTGAGAGCAGTGTGCCATTTTCTGACTAGTAGGCAGAGGTCCCTGCCTGTTTCTGGTTGCTGTTCAGTGGTTCAATTTATTGATGATGCCTCTGCATTTAATGCATTTTCAAATCTAGGGGAAACAGTGAGGTGAGAGCACTTTGTAGGAATCTGCTCCTAGGTATGACACCCAGGCACTCTGCCTGATGTGTGGTAGAGCAGAGGCTGCCTTGGGGCACACAGGCAAGCTGAGGGGGGCTGGGGGAGGACTGGAGAGGAGCTGATAGGAATCTGCCTGCAGTGGACAGGTAAATTCCACTCAGGCCGATGCAAGATGCCAACCTCACTACCAGACAAACCCAAGGCTGATTTGGTCATAGAATCCACTGTGGCAGCCTCCCCAGGTTGCTGGGTTGCCCCTGTATCACCCTGCTGATCCTAGACCTAAAGCCTTCCTGAAGGACTGGAAGAACTGGGGCATCCCAAGAGGTCGAGCAAGGGAGCAGGGAAGCTTCTGAGACTCTCCCCTCAGTGCTTCCCCATCCTATCCCCATTCCCATATGTGAAAAGACATCCGTTTGACACCATCCAGCAGCTCCCAAGTCTAGAATGGTCCAGGCCAGAGCTGAACAAGGACTCCTTAGAATTTGCACAGAAAGGCTGTGTCTTTTGGGGAAACTTTAGGAAAGGGACAGTGTCCCCAGTAAGTAGCCCTAGCAATTGTCTGTGGTCCAATCTGGCTCCCCAGGGCTTTGTCCTTAGGGTCCCAGAGGTGGCTATGAACACTGAGCCCCCACCCCCCCCCAAGGGCCCAGGACTATTCCCCATAGGCCACATAGGCATGGCTCCCCTGGTTCTCTTGCCACAGGGTCCCACAGTGAAGAGAGAGAGAGAATGGATGAGAGTGCCCCTCTGCCAGCCCTGGGGAAGGGCGGGGCTTTGGGATATGACAGATCGGCTCTCAGTCCCGGCTGACTGAACCATTTACAACTTGTGGGCAAGTGGCCATCCCTCTAAGATCTCTGAGTTGTCCCCTAAAAAGCCTCAGAGACTTTTTCCAAGAACATGTGACAATTTACACATGCACTAGAGTCAGAAGTTACAGTAGCCGGAAGTCCTGGCCTGGCCTCTCTGGTTGGCCAGAAAGGTCTTGATAGCCAGGCAGCCAGGCCTGGCAGATGACCTGAGGCCAGGAGTTACTGGACGGAGTTCTGAGGCCCAGGGCTGGGGAAACAGGACTCAGCCATTCTGGCAAGGGCTGGCTAATGACACCCGTCAGCAGTCTCACTGGTACCCTCCACTTTTCCACCCTGTCTCCAGCTGAGACTGGAGATTAGCACTGGCCCCAGCGGCCTTCTCCAGTTCTGAGAGCTGTGCTTACCTGCCAGCAGGCCTCAGAGTCACCCCTTCCTCTGTAAGAAGCTGACAAGGGCTGAATTCAATGGGGGCTGAAAGTATTCATAATGTGTCCCATTGTCCCAGCTGTCACAGAGGGTGCAACAGGGCCCACACTAAACAGCTGACTTCAGTTTCCACCCTCACCAGTCCATCTTGGTGACCTGTGAAGTCACACCTGCTAGGACCAAGAGCTTTCTGGCAGCTAGTGCACAGAGAACATGGGCTCCAGGGACTGTGCTTCTGCGTTCCCTGTGAACAGGGAGCCGCGGGGACGTCACATCTGAACCCCAGGGGCAAGCATCACAGGATGCCCATGGGAGCTGTTACCCAGCACGGGTGAACAAGCTGCATCTTGGTATGGTGAGCTGGGAAAGGCGGAACCAGAGGGCTGGAGGCCCAGGGTCAGTTCTGGTAAAATCACTGCCTGGCTGCTTCTGAGCCTCAGGTGACAGGATGCCACAGAGAATCGAGGACAATGGGTCACATCAGGAGGACATGAAAACATGGCAAAGGAGAGAGGGGTGGATGCACTCTGAGTGGGCTCAAGTGCCTGAGTGCCACAGTTTCCCCACACACAAACAGGATTAGAATTAAGCAAGCACTTGTAGTCTTAGTACAAATGTGGCCATTATTATCGTCATCATTGAAGACTCCCGAGCTGCTGACTCCTGCCCAGCCCCTGGGATGCTTTCCCTCTGACATGCAGGTTCTGCTTTGTTTTGGGGTGAGAACAGTGGTAAAGCCTGGCCTCTAGCGATCAGGTGCCTCTTCTTCCCACAGGAGGTCCTCTGCCGCATGCTGGTTGTGCCCACCAAGGGGTGTTAAGATGAGCTGCCGTCTGGGGAGGGGAAAGCAGGAGGCTCAGAGGCTCAGGCTCATCCACCCCCAGCCCTGGCAACAGCTCCGCTCCGCAGGCAGTAACTGAGCCAAAGCACAGCTCTGTGGAGACACGCCTGGGTAAAAATAGCTGGGGCGGGCCTGTCCCAGCTTCCCTGTGAAGCCAGGCACCCACGGCACACGTGGACCCATGGCACACGTGGACCCACCACAGGGAAGGTGTGCAACAGTGGACACTAACCAAGCTAACGCTGGGGAGGAGAGCTGCCAGGCCAGGCCAGTGAGGGAATCACATAAGCACTTTTAGCTAGCTGACAGCCCAGAAGACAAGGGCCAGGCAGACACTTCCTTTTGGGGTCCTACTACTTCCAGCTTCAAAGAGGGATGGGCCTGCGGTGCCTGGGCTGAGCTCCCCTGGCAACCACAGAGGCTCAGGGGCTCTCGCCATGCAAAGATGGTGGCGGAGACTGCAGTCTACCTGTGCTGTGGCTGCTAATGGTTGCTCCAGGTCTGGTCCTTCTCTGCAGGATTGCCAGGCACCAAGAAAGGGCAGGAATTAAGGGGAAGCCAAGCACCCACAGCATCTTGGCTCTGCCTATAACAAGGCCAGGGGCAAGCACAGGTGATCTGGTCACTATTCTGAGCCACTGGGGCTTGTCTCAGCAGCTGTGCTGAGAAGTCAGGGCAGATGCTATGTTCTCACCTTGGGGCCAGGCTCCCCACCTCAGGGCTAGCCTCCCTCCCAGGGAAAGCTCCAGGACAGCTTACAGGCCCTCTCCCTCTCTCACCAGCCCAGGGGGTCCAGGTGCATTGCTGAAACAAGGTCTCAGCTCAGCTCAAGACCCCACAACAGGAGCCCTGGGGGACAGATCTCAGAGTAACTCCTGACACTGCTGTTAGCCCCTGGGGACCCATAGGTCCCAGGAAGGGAACAGTAATAACAACCAGGATTCATCATTAGTCTCCAGTAGGAGGCCTTGTCCCCAGAGGGAGGTGCCCAAGCACCCAATTTCAGATGGGGACATGGCCGTGCTTGGCAGATGTGCTTCAGTGTGATCAGACACCACTGGCCCGGGAACCTCAGGCTGGTGCTAACAGGCTGGGGCTCCCAAGCCTCCTGTGCTACTTATGCAAGGTAAAGGAGGGCCCCATTTATACACTCTCCCTCCCCCCCCAACTCCCACTAGGAGCAGCAGAGAACGTTACAAAGAAGAAATGTCAGGCGGTTCCAAACCAAACCAGAGATGGGCAAATTCCGGAGGGGTGGCAGAGCAGAGGGATCAGTGGATCTAATGGGATCTAAAGACAGAGCACATCCTCAGTGAGGCATGGAGTGGGGGGGGTCTCTGGGAGGCACCCCGAGGGAGTATCTAGGGCAGACTGTGGTAGAGCCCACTTGGGCACTGGCTGGAGGTGTCCATGACCAGCATGTCCAGGCTGCCTCCAAGGCTGTGGGGCCTGCTCAATTGGCACTCGGGCTGGAAACCACTCCATGTCTATCCAAACCTTCCCCCAGGTGGAGGTCCTCCATCTCTCCCCACCAGGACCCTGCTGACCAGAGGGAAAAGGACAGTCCGCGCTGGGCCAGGACACTGCCAAGGAGCCAGCTGGCCCTGCGCTGGGCTTTCTCTCTTTCCTCTCCAGCTGCTGGTTGGAACCCAGGGCCTTCGTATACTGAGCAGGAGCTGCAGCAGATCTGAATCTGAGACCTGAATGGTGTGAGGAAGGCTGGTAAGATCTGGTTTTCAAGCCCATTTAGGCTTCAAGCTCTACTTTGGACTATGTGGCATTGTCTCCACACTCCCTCCACCCCTGGGGAGGACGTCCTGACCCTCATCCGTATTGTACCACTTCCACCCTGTAACATGTGAGCATGTAAAAATAGAGCCACTAACAAAAGTAAAAATTACTAAACTCTGAGGAGGAAAAGGAATCAAAATCACGAACCATCCAAAAGGAACCAGGAAGAAGAGGAAAAGAGGTACAAAGATCAGATGGGAAAAATAGAAAATAAATAACAACTCAACCATATCAGTAACACATTGCATGCAAGTGGAGGGAACAAGTCTATCAAAAGGCAAACAGTAAGAGACTAAATAACTGCATGCCATTTGCATACGTTTTTAAAAAAATATACAAACACTAACCAAAAGAAATTCTGGGGTGGGGTACATTAATCTCAGGCAAAGTATTTTAAGGCTAGAGGGAGAGAAACTTAAAAATGATAAAGGATTTAACAAGATATAACACTACCTTTTATGCATTTTAGCAGTTTCAAAATATACAGAGCTAACCTAAACAAAGCTAAGAGTTGGAAATTTGCAACTGCCTCCCTCAGTAAAGGTGAGCAGGGAAGAGGATGAGGAGGCTACAACAGAGAGGAACCACACTGTCTGACCTGAGTACACAGATCCCCAAAATACTGCAGATCACAACCAGATCAAAAGCTGGGAGTGGTGCCTCATGCCTATAATTCTAGCTACTCAGGAGGCTGAAATGTGAGGGTTGAGATTCAAAGACAACCTAGGAAGACAAAAATGTGTAAGACTCTTAGCTCCATTTAACCACCAAAACATGGGAAGCAGAGATGCAGCTCAAAGTAGCAGAGTGCCATCTTTGAGTGAAAAAAGCTAAAGGATAGTATTCGACCAAGACAACACTCTGAGAACCATGGCTCCTGATCAAGGAACAGGAAAGCTGATTAATTCCCAGATCATACAAACAAAAATTAAAATCATAAGTGGTCTATTTAACCCTTTAATGCATTGATTAACAGTTTCAAAATACAGAAAGGCAATGCTGAGGAACAGAGTAAAGCTGAAGCACAGTCTAGCTATTGGGTGGTGCTAAGGGATAATGCTTAATATTGGAGGGTATATTAACGGTATATTAGTTATGAAGAGAAATGTGCTTAGTTTTGATAATGTTTTGTCTAGTTTCCTTTCAAAGGGCTAGGGAGTAAGAAATTATATATGCAGACCAAGCCAGTCTGGACGCAGCCCTGGAGAGCAACTCTGGATTGTGTTGCCAGCCTGGGAATTTAGTTCCCAGGACTGTGAGAAAACTCACTTCCGTTGTTCAGCTTCCCAACTGCAGTACTTTGGTATGGCAGCCCCAACAACTGACATCACTCCACGCTCTACCCCGGGGGAATCTGAAGCCCCACCCAGTTAACCTAGGTGCCTCACCCATCTCCCCGCCCTGAACGGAAGGGAATTCCTTCAAAGTCAACACAATTCCAAGTCCAAGAGAACTTCTGACTCTCCACACCAGAAAGTCACACTCATCAGGAGACTCCAGGGTCAGAGGTGTGGCTCAAATGATGGAACACCTGTCTAGCAAGTGCCAGGTCCCTAGTTCAAACCCCAGTACTGAAAAAAAAAAAAGACTCAAGATTCACTGTTTGTTTACTTTGTTTACTTCTGGTCTTTGCTCTCCAAGATAAGTTTGTGATACTGCAGCTCCTTGAGACATTATATCTTACTGCAACCAGATCTCAGTGGGTCTATGTGGCTCAGGCTGATGTTTTGGAAACATTACTTACATAAGAATTGAATTATTATTTCCACTGTCTGTGTTCTCTCAAAAGCACATTGTGTTTTAATTTTAAAGAAGTATATACACAATTCAGACATTAGAATTGCAAAGGCAATTTTTGTTGGTCCAGATCCATACTTAGTATAGTTTATAAGACAGAGGTAGGGGGTTGGAGGCATGACTCAGGTGGTAAAGTGCCAGCCAATGAGCAGAAGCATCAGATACCAATTCAGAGTCCTGATATTAAGTTTGAGGTCTTAGACAAAACAAACAAACAACAACCACAAAAAGTAAAAGCTCTTTTACCTAAATAGTGACTAGTTTACAAAAGAAGAGACCAATAGGCAGACTTGGAAACACAAGCCCGGTACCCATAGCCTCTAATCTTGGAGCAGGCGCCTCTGTGGCTCAAAGGACCCAGTAATTGAGCAAGATAGTCCCAGCTTCTCTACACCAGACAGTATTTCTGGCTACTTGAAATCCAGAGTGTATTTCTTCCCTTTGTTGTGGTCAGAATGGGAAGGCGAGCCTCAACCGCTCATGGGACACTCATGGGACACGTGGGCATCCTGCTCAGCTGTGAAACCAGCTACTCGATGCCATGAAGTGGAACCTGGGTGTCCCTCCCCCACTGTCCAGCGCAGTCATGGTGACTAAGAGCCCAGCTAATCTGAAAAAAATCATCACCAAGGAAAATCACAGAAGAAGAGGAGAGGCGTTGGTAACCCATCTTCTGACCAAGCCCTGGATGGGGTGTGGCATCCCCCAAAAGCCTTGGGTCTTGGATCCAACTACCCTGTAAACCCACTTCCTTAAAAATAAAGGGGGATGGCCGGGCGCCGGTGGTTCACGCTGGTAATCCTAGCTACTCAGGAGGCTGAGATCTGAGGATTGCAGTTCAAAGCCAGTCTGGGCAGGAAAGTCTGTGAGACTCTGATCTCCAATTAACCACCAGAAAACCAGAAGTAGTGCTGTGGCTCAAAGTGGTAGAATGCTAGACCTGAGCTGAAGGAACAGTGTCCAGGTCCAGAGTTCAAGCCCCACGACCAAAATAAATAAATAAATAAACAAATAAAGGGGGGGATTTCAAAGAGGCCATCTGGTCTACCCATTCCCATCCTGCCAGCCTTGATTTTCAAATGAGAATGCGAACTTCAGAGGCAAACTCTCAGGGATTATGAAAACAGAACTTAAATTACTTCCACATCTGGAAACCAAACCCTGTAAGTCAGCCCCAAGAATTCCAGGCATGCCAGCCATGAGAAGCCGCAGGTCCAGGGAGGGCTTCCTGTACGCCCAGGGTCTCCTCTCCCACCCACCTGAACCCACACAGGAGAGCTCCCTGCTGCAGAGGGTGCAGCCAGGCACACCATGGCAAGGAGGGGACATGGACACATGCGAGCCCCATGGCCAGCCTGCTCTGTGTGGCTCAGAGAACCCCCATTTTCTCCCTAAGTACCCGAAAGAAAACAGTCTCAGACCCAAGTCTAACCCACTCTCTCCCAAATGTGCTGACAATTTTCTCTTTACTCCCCATTGTAATTATCTACAAAGTTGGGGCCCCCTAGCTTCAGACATCCCTTCTAAATGCTCAAGGAAGATTTCTCAAAGCACCCTGGAGCTCCTGTTCTCCTCAGCCACCCAACGTGGAGCTCTCCTGAGAAAGCGTGAACCAGGCACTGGGGAAACTCACGTTATCAAAAGCAGAGTCGCGCGCAGGCTGCCGCCCAACGACCCCACATCAAGGGCTTTCCAGGCTTTGGGAGCCGGCAGTTATTTTGGGCTGCAAATTACAGCGTTTAAAGATGTGGCTGTTTGAAGTGAGGGCTAAATTGTTCACACAGCCTCAAGCTTGTGGGGCTTGCTCTGGGGGCTCTGGGTTTTATTATCACGACAGGAGAGCTCAGATTCAAGGTGAGGGCTTGGCTGGAGTGCTGGGGGTGGGGTGGGGGGCAGCTCTTTCCCCTCTTGAGCCCTCCTGGTGGGCATCCTCAAGAGGCCACTGGGAACTTCCCAGAGGCAAACCATTGCCTGCTTCTGGGAGTCTATGACTTGGGAGCCCTGGAGAGCAAGCAGGGTGCTAGGGGCCACCCACAGCTGGTAGCAGGCTCAGTCCAACCTGCCCTCTTGGGCTTTTTTCTTTTCTTTTCTTTTTTTTTTTTGGTACTGGAGATTGAACTCACAGCCCCAGTCCCTATACTTTCAATTAGACTTGCTATCTTTAACTTTGCTCAGGCTGGCCTTGAACCACAGTCCTCTTTCCCCTGGTCCCCTTAGTAGCTGGGATTATAGAGAGGTAACACCCTGTCAGGCTTGTATTTATTTTTTATTTTTTTCAAATTTTTATTATCAAACTGATGTACAGAGAGGTTACAGTTTCATACATTAGACATTGGATACATTTCTTGTACTGTTTGTTACCTCGTCCCTCATTCCCCCCTTCCTCCTCCCCCTTTCCCTTTCCCCCCATGAGGTGTTCAGTTCACTTACACCAAACAGTTTTGCAAGTATTGCTTTTGTAGTTGTTTGTCTTTTTTTACCCTGTGTCTCTCGATTTTGGTATTCCCTTTCAATTTCCTAGTTCTAATACCAGTATAGACGGTTTCCAATATACTCAGATAAGATTACAGAAATAGGCTTGTATTTTTAAGACAGGATTTCTTGATAGCTTTTACCCAAGGCCATCCTTGAATTCCAATCCTCCCATTCCAACTCCTGAGAGGCAGGGATTAAAAGGAGGAGGGAGCCATCACTCTCTGTTTTTATTAACTCTCCCCTGCCTCATTTTCCAGTTCTTCCTCCCATCAGGATAAGGCCCCCCAAATAGTCTGGCAGACTCAGCTCGTGTGTCTCTCTGTCCCATGGAAATTGCCAGGACGTTATTCAGCTACATATTACAGCCCAGGGCCCTTCCCAGATCTCCCTAGAGGGACAGGCAAGAGGACCTTAGGTCTAACCACAGCCATAGCTTGAGGCTCCCAGGGGAATCTACCATGAAGCCCCTCAAAGAGCCTGTCAACCGTGTGTGATGGCTCATTCCTATAAGCCAATCTGCTTGGGAGGAAGAAAACAGAAAGATCATGAGATCAGTCCAGATTTGTGAAAGATCACAGAGCCAGTGAGCAGGACAGGGATGGGTAGTATAGAGAACTTCTGTGCTCTTGGCAATGCAATGTCCAGTGCAATGGACAGCACTAGCACCAAGCAGCCTCCTCTGGCCCTGCAGACCACAGGGACAGGAGCCAGCCAAGCTATCCCAGAGTCACCACTCTCCCCTTCCCTGGCACACAGCTCCTAAGAGGCTGTGTGTGGGAAGACTACTCAGAAGAGAGTAGCAAGTAGAGAGAAAATTGCTAAGGGGAAATGAGTGAAAATGGAAACTGAGGCACAGTGGGAGGAGGTCAAAAGAAGGAAGGAAAAACAATGTCTGAGGGTTAAAAAGAGAGTCAGGAGGCTTTGGAAACACTAGTTCCCTGTCACCTCAGGAAGGTAGTGCCCATTTCTCCTCTCAACTGGGCAGATTAGGGCAAGGTAACCCTTGCAGGACTTCCAGTCCACAGAATCATCCACGTGGGACAGGACAGGCTTTCCTTCACTGCCTGTGGCTATCTGCCCCGCCTCCAGACAATTTTGTATGGCCTGCAAATGATGTTATAAATATTCAAATGGCCCTTCACAGAAAAAAGGTTCCCCACCCACCCCTGCAGAGGACAGTCAGCAAGATAGGAACAGGGATAGGTATTCTGTGCCCAAATCACGATGGCCAATCAGCTCAGGACACTCATGTGGCAGGGAAGAATCTGGGGCTCAGAGAGGTTTCTCTACTCTCCAAGGCCATGCAGCTGGTAAGGTAGCTGTGATCTGAGCCATCCAGCCAGTGTTCAAATTCATCCCTCGAAACCACATTCTAGGGTCCCCACAGATCATCCTGCCTCCATGGCGAAGGGGCTCTACTCTCTACCTTGAAGAAGTGGGCAGATTATGTAAGCTTTCCAGAGGTTACCTAGTTTCTGGGTTTCATTAACTCCAAGAGGCTCAAGATTTTAAGGTGCACAGTTATTTTAAGAACACTGAGAATGAGAAGGCACCACTAATTCAATTATAACATTCTACTGAGAACACAACGCACATCAACCTGAGCTGCAAACACGTGGAGGAAAACAACTGGCAACTCAGTCTGCATACAAGCAGGGATGAGGATTCATTCAGTCAGAGAGAGATCCTCACACATGTACCCACGAAGAGCGGCCCACATCTCTCTTTCAAGCATGCTCCTGCACATGTGCACACTCACGCACCTGCACATGCGCGCGCGCGTACACACACACACACACACACACATTGCCATAAGATCCTTCTTTGTTCCTCACTAGTGCAACCATGCAGATAATCACCCAAAGACATGCTGGCCAGACTGCCTCGTCAGCAAGAGCTTTACATGACCACCAGGCCATAGATTCCAGGTTACCCAGCAGTGCCAGGCAGATCCTGTCCTGACCACCACCTGCTGGGCCTGTCAGGCTCCAGGCTGGCCTGGCTTCGCTTCAGTGGAGCTGCAGACCTTGGAGCCGCCAAGCTGGATGAGCAGGTAGGTTTGCTCCCTGGAAGACTACCAAGGACAGTCACCTTCTGTAGCTGGTGGCTGCACAGCCTGCACCCTTCTGTCTGGCCTGCCTCCAGGCCTCCGGCGGCCTGCGGCCAGCCAGAGCGGCAGTGCTTTAACAAGGTAGACCTGAAGGCTGCCGGGGCAGACGGGCAACCCTGTTCCAGCCCTGCTCCAACCAGATGCTTCCAGCTGGGCACAGGGAGCATGGACGGGAAAGCTCTGACTGCGGGAAAGCTCTGACAGGAGGTGACGGGCAGGTGCTGGAGTGTGTGTATGTGCAGAGGGCCCTTCTCTCCTTGGTAGACCTGCAGGCCATGGTGGAGCAGGCAGACTCTAGGAGGAAAGAGCCAGGAAGAGCCTGGCTGGGCCCCTGGGGGGAGGCTGTCACCTCTGCATATACATACTTTACATGTCATTCTCAGAATGTCAGGTAGCTAGCTGTCAGTCACTGAGGACCCAGAGGCTGACCTGCAGAGGCCCCGCTGATTTCTTTAAAAACACAGAAAGGGCCAGGTGTTGGACTGAGGAGGCTGAGATCTGAGAATTGCAGTTCGGTTCAAAGCCTGTCCCAACAGGAAAGTCTGTAAGCCTCTTACTCCAACTAACTACCAAAAAGCCGGAAATGGTGCTGTTCAAGCCCCAGGACTGACACAAACAAAACAAAACAACAATAAAGAAAGCACAGAAAGGTGCCTGGCACACTGGTAGCTCAGCCTGAATAATCCTAATTACTCAGGAGTCTGAGATCTGAGGATGACAGTAGAAAGGTAGCCCAGCCAGACATATCCATGAGACTCTTACCTCCAATTAACCAGACAAAAGCCAGAATGGTGCTGGGGCTCAAGTGGCAGAGCACCAGCTGTGAGTAGAAAAAGCCCAAGTTGAGGCCCTGAGTTCAAGCCTTGGTTCCAGCATCCAAAAACAAAACAACCAACCAACAACCAACAAGCCAAACTAAACAACAACAAAAGGCATGATGGTGTTCACCTGTAATCCCAGCACTTGGAAGACTGCAGGAAGAAGCCAGACTAGGCTATGTAGTGAGATCCTAACGCAAAGAAACAAAAAAGTTGTGAGACATCAACAACAACAAGCCCTCTCCCATGCTGAGGTAGCACAGGTCCTTTGGGGTGTTTGTCCCTGACCACCTTCCTGATTCCACAATGACATCTCCTGCAAGAGCTGAGGTCATCAGTGCCAAGACAAGCTTCTGCTGGAGGAACCCAAACGTGGGCTCTGCAGACCCTTCAGGCCTTTGCGCAGGGGTCCATCCAGGCTGTGTGGTCGGAGTTAACATAATCTTCATGCTATAGACCAGCAAGCCGAGGCACAGAAGGTAAGGCAAGTGGCTGAGCTGGGATCTGAAGTCCCGGTGTCTGGATACTTTCACCTGCTTCTCCTTCCAGCCGTCCACGAGGAGCAGCCAGATGAGAGTTCATGCCCACCCAAGGCATTTTATACCATAGCGACTCCCTATATTCTCTCCATGCTCACCTGCAGAGGCATTCTACACGAGGGCTTAGAAGGGTGAGGTAGCTCGTGCAAAGTCCCATGGTCAGCAAGCAGCAGAGCCAGGTCCTACACCCACAAGGACTCTGGCTCCTAGATGTTTTTATTTCTCCCTGGAGAAAATAGCCCTTGAGTTTGGGGTGAGAGAGGTGCCTGGGTTTGAGGTGGGTGTTTCTTCCATAAAATCAGTGAGCAGGAAGGAGAAATTTGCTCCCACTCTTTCCCATCCTGAAAGGGAGACTTAAATCCAGTACCAAACACAGACACACACCCCCTTCAGTTCTTGTATGTTACATTAAAGCCTACAGGGCACAGAGGAGGATGGGCAGCCCAAGATGACTGGAGAGGGTGCTCACCCCTCGCCCACATTCCAGTTCTGTTTGGGCCTTCCTCTTTTTGGTACCTTAAAAGAAAAAGGCTCCCATGGACAGAGCCACAGATCATACTAACTTTGACCAAACACTCTGCATTTGAAGGGTGTCTATGTGGTTTGGAAAGAACCCAGTGGTCTAGGGAGACGGATGAGGTTGAACCAACTACATATATGACAGATAGTTGGAGAACTTCCTGTTTGTCAAAGGAAGTTAAGCACAGACTTTAGACAAGCTGGTATTACTATGGTCTACCTGCCAGGCAGATCTGAGGCTGAAGGACACCCACATCCTATGGCTCCAGCCACTCACTATGGCCACCCCAAACCCTCCCATGACACGTGTTTCTGGCTGCCTGCTGTTGGCCTCTCATCCCCCTTCCCAGGTCATTGGAAAGGTGAAGGAGTGTAGGGCCACAGGCTCCCTGGGGCTCCTGGAAAGGGCTCAGCCCTGAGTCAAGCCCCATACTGCTCTTGGTTGGCTCCAAGGCACAGCTGTGTACATATCACCAGTGAAATTGTGTGGTGGAAATGACATGGTGTGCAATTGCCCACACACCTGTGTGCACAGGCTTAGCTGACCTTCTTCCCCAGGGGCAGGAAGTCCATGGCAGTGTCACCTGCAGATACCTAATTCTGAGCAAGGCTGCACCGCTCAAATCACCAAGGGTCCAAATGGAGCCATGAAAGGCCAGGTATGCCAGGATTTCTGATCTCAGTTCTGTTGCTACTCTCGACCTGTTCTCCTGGGGCTGTTTGACACAGCAGGCACCTCTTTATCTCCTAGAACTCAGTCCCCTTCCCCCTTCTCCCCATCCCACTACTAGCACCATCTTGCCCTTGCAGTTCCCAGGAGACAACATGTCAGACACAGGTCTACCTGAGGGCCTTTGCAGTTGTTGTTCTCTCTGGTTGGCACTTCTTTAAACTGACACCTCAGTGAGACTTCCCTGGCCACTGTGTTTAAAGCCCAATGCTCTCTCTTCCCAGCTTGTCTTTTGGTTGGCCTGCCTCACTACCACCAAGCAGCTCCATGAAGGCAGAGATTCCAATGTGCTTCATTCATAAATAGACACCCCCCCACCAATACCCACAACAGAGGCAGGCACTAATTAGACATCCAAGGATTTGTTGAATGAGTGAGTTCAGTAGTGCCTGTCCTGTGCCAAATAATGTGCTGAGGACTTGGAATCGGAAGGCTGTGTCCTGAAATGCCATCTGACAAGAGACTGCTGTGCCATCTATGAGAAAATACAATGTCCAGTAGGATGCCAGGTGGGCCTCCCTAATCAATGTGCCAGACAGGGCTACTCATGAACCCAGCTGTAGACTTGGGCAGTCTTCCTCACTTCAAGTGGAAATCTGACAACATAAATTCCAGTTACTCCATCAAGAGCCAGCAGAACTTGCCTAGAGGAAAACCATGTGTAGCCCTGAGGTGCTGCATACCTGGCAAGGCCGGGTACTGTCCCTCGGCAAACACCAGATGGACCAGACAAGGAGCCTTCCTTTTCAAAACACAAGCAGCCCCATACCAGAGAACAGCTCAGGCTAGAGGTGGAGTGAGTGCCCTGTCCATGCTGTCAACCTGCATGGCCTACTTCTTCCATCTCCTCCTGACCCATATCTGAAATAAGTGTATTAAAGTCAGGTGTGGTGAGGCATGCCTGCAATTCCAGCACTCAGGAGGCTTAGACACTGTTTCAGGTGTGTGTGTTTGTGTATGTAAGAGAGAGAGAGAGAGAGAGAGATTGACTTTGGAGAAAAAAAAAACTCCTAGTATAACAAACCAGGCAGAGAGGCCCCCAGCTTCAGGAGGAAGTTTCTAGCCTCCGATGGGTTTGGAATGAGGGAAAGTTCTGAGGGATACAGGTGAGCACCTAAGGAGAAAGGTCCTACTGGAAGAGGAGGCTAGGAGACCATGGAGGTGTCAACATGGTTTAAGGAGGGGCACTCATGATCAGTAGGGACACTTCTCACTGTAGACTGCCTTCTGTAATCCCAAGAGACAGCGGAGGCTCCTTAGATCCCTCTAATTTCTGCCTTTCTTCCTCTCCCAGGATAAAAGTCCTTTTTCCAAGGACAGGCTCCAGGCAGTCTGTCCAATAGTAAGATATCCCTTGGGACAAAGGTCATGTCTCCCAGGGCTCACCTGACCAGGCTAGTGAACCATTCCTTCCCTAGGTCCGGCTGGGTCTTATCTCTCCTTCAGGTCTTAGTCATTTGCCCTGCCCCCATCACTCGCTTAAATCCAATGTCCCCAAATTCCAAAGCTGATCTCTACCAGGCATGCACCCAAGCTTGCTGCCTACATGCTCAAACCCCACGTTCTTTACTGGCTTCCTGCACTCCTGCTGGCTCTACCATATAGTCACAGGGACTACAAAGAGACCAGACCAACTTGTCCACCCCAGGGGAGGCAGACACTCCAGGTTAGTCCCAGGCATCCAAGATCCCCAAACGCCTGCAAAACCCTGAGTGCAGGGAAGTGTCCTATGTACAAGATTCCCTGGACACATAATCAGCAACTAGTAAATATCAATTAAGCAGGGTGGGCACTGGGCCCCGTGCCAGCACCTGAGTAAGCTGGGGCTGGGCAGTGAGCCCCCAACCAGCAGAGGAGTGGGAAAGACATCCTACTGCAGAGGTGGGCCACACAATTTGGAACCCTTCCCTCCTGAGACCTGTGCCCTCCCTCTTCCTTTTTGTGATCCCAGTAACCACCTTCCTCCTGGAGAGGGACCTGGGCTGCCCCAAGGGAATGTGCCTGCCCCACTGCTTCCCAGGAGCCCAAGCAATTACCATCTGCCTCCTGCTCTGGGTGGGTTGCTACTCCAAGGTAGCACAGGCAGGGGACAGAGGTAGGGACCCAGAGTCCTCAGTTCCATTGAGAAGGAAGCATAGAAATAACGTCAATGAAAACTGGCACACTCCAGAGCCCAGAGATATGTCCTCTCTAGCTGCCCTTTCTAGCTCTCTTCAAGGAGGGGGCAGGGGGAAAGGAGGCAGAGAGAAGAAGAAATGAGGAGGTGATGTTGGTAGTTTTGCATGGCTGTGTTGGAACAAGATTCCCCAAAAGCACAGATAGGACTTTTCAGAGGCTGCAGTGGCCAGGCCGGGGAGACACTTGTCGCCCGCAGAGAAGCAGTTGTGTCAACAACTACTACGTGAGCTCTCGGGACTCAAGGGTGAAGGGAGGGCAGGAGATGCACATCCCTCTGCTTAAGTAGCATCCCGCGGAGAAGGGGCCCGACGCGGTCCCCAAACCCCAAACCGGGCCGACTTTCTCTTTCAGTCCCTCAGAGGACCTCGGAAGGAACCAGGCTCTCCGCAACCTGCACGAGCTGCGTACAAACTTCGCCGAGCACAGGGACTCGCCAAGCCAAGGACAGGGCGCTGGGGGCAACACCAATCCCGAAGGGGCAGGAGGGCAGGGGCGCGGGGATAGGAAGGTGTCCGGGACCGCAAGCCCCTTCCTCAGCCCGCCAAGTCCATCCTGAAAACACTTTCTGCAACTGCGACGCCGACCACGGCCAACTCTCCTAGCGCCCGGGGCTCGCGTGGCTCCGGCGCGCACCTGGGTGCGTGCGCGCGGCGGGGAGGAGCCCCTGCAAGGGGCCGCGGGGGCAGCGGCTCCTCTTCCGCGCCCGAGCCGGCCAACGCAGGTAACCCGACCTCTCAAGCCAGCGCCGGGAGGGCGGACGCGGCCGAGGCTGAAGCGGGCGCAGTTCCCCGCTCCGGCAACTTCCCCGAGTCCCGGGATCGCCAGACGGGCCAGGTGAGCCCTGTCGGAGCCCCGCAAGCACGAACCCCTTCTGCTGCCCCTTACCTGGCACCCGGGAGCAGGCGGGGTGAGCATCCCCGGATCGATCCGCTACAGAGGGATGAGAGAGTGGGAGCGGGTCAGCGGGACGGACAGGGACGCAGCCGGCAGCCGGCAGCCGGCCGCCTGCTGCCAGGGAGCGCCGGAACAATCCCCGGCCGCGCGCCTTCGCTCGCACGGTTCGCACCAGTTGAAGGCGCGGCCCCGCCCCCGCCGGCGCCCGTTGCCGGGAGACCCTCGTGGGCCGAAGGGGCTCTTTGTATCAAAGCGGCCGTGACGTCACGAGGCGCCCGCCCGGGCGCTGGGACTCTAAAGGGCGGGGCTTCTCTAGGGGCGGGGCTTCCCTCGGGGGCGGGGCTTCGCGCGGGGACAAGAGCCGGAGGAAGCGCGGCCCGGGCCCCCGAGCCACGGGGGCGGGGCCCAATGGCCCCGCCCACCCAAGGTAGGGGCAGGTGGCTGGGGCGGTGTTCACCAATAGTTGCAGGGCCGGGGGCGGGTGCAGGAGGCCCGGCGCCTTTGAGGGTGGTGCTCTGTCTAGGTCCGTTCAGGTACCGCCCCCGAATTACAGCGTCTGCCCGGTGAGAGCACCAGGCGAACGAGTAACACAACTCATCTTCCTCCTCCTGCAGGTTCCTGAATACTCTCAGTGTTTGCAGTCGGAGATTCCGGCTTGCATTCCTGGCCTCACGCTCCACGACTTCAACTAAGGACTGCCAAACTCTACCGCAGCACCCCATCACCATCTCCATCACCAGCTGGATGGAGTCTGACGGCGTCTAAGTTGATCTTTATACTGAGTCCTACTCACAGCTTTTTCCATCTTTTCATGTAAAAACTAAAGATATCTTTTACCAGCCCAGGAACACAAAGAAACAAGGCAACAAGAACCAAACAACTGGGGTTGGAGGTGTGGCTCAGGTGGTAGAGCGAGCCAGCCAGTGAGTGAAAGCATTAGATACCAAGTTCGAGGCCCGGTCTGGGACCAAAACACAAGAACCAAAGAACCAAGCAAAAAGAAGAGGATCATTTTTGTAGAATCTACATCAGAAATGTGGTCCTCCTAACTCATCATTCGGGACTGAAATAAGGCAAAAATGATGTAATAAATGCAGAGCGACAAGTAGTGCTAATTAATGTGGTTTTCCTTTAACATGAAGTTGCATTGTATAGCTTATCTTCTTCACTGAGTGACTCCAAGCCACCTTTTCCTTCCTTAAATTCTTACTTTCAACAAGGTGGCCTGAGCACTTCTGTATGCACAAGATTAGCTGGGTGTTTGGTCTAGCAGCACTACACACACACACACACACACACACACACACACACACACACACACCTTCTTTGCCATATTCTCTCTGGTTCTTTGTTCTCAACTTCTTTCTCTTGTAAATAAGTTCCTACTGTCTCTCTGTTTACTAGGTGAAAGCAGCCTACTGGGACTCTAGACAAGCTGCAGACTCTCCATAAGGAACAGCCTTAACTAGAGGGGGCCTCCTGGTAAGAGCTGCATAAGAGGGGATTCATGATGGATGAGGTGGGGGGGGGGTAAACTCCAAGGCCTTTGGCCTCTGAATTTATGGCCTGCTCTGGATCTCTGTGCAGAGGCCCCAGTTCCCACCCTTGCTTGTCATCCACAGTCCCTAACACACGGGAGCATCATGATGTATTACAAAGAATCTTGGTTTTGCAATAAGACAGACCTGCGTGTGAATCCTGTGGTGATAAGTTCTGTTACCTCTCTGAGACTCCGTGTGCTCATCTGTTCTAAGGGAATGGCACAGTCTCGCCTCTTGTGTTGCCATATACCCTAGCATAGAAGGTGAACTGCATTTTAGGACCTCAGCAAATGTATGGCCATTGGTGAGCTCCCCACAACCCTGCCCTGCTTCCCACATCTACCCTGAAGCCTGAGCTCAGCAGCCTCAGTGGGCATTAGGGTGCGGCTGAGTCCAGGTCACCTATCTTAATTTCTTTTCTCTCCTTCCAACTCCCACATTGCCCCTAAGGACTACTGGGCCCCCAGAAAGTAGGTCACTCAACAGAGTCACCCAGAATGAGGGAAGAGAAGCAGGACTGTAGTCAATTGTCACTTCTCTGGGTCCTGGCTGTTCTCAGCCAAGACTAGTGGAGAAAGCTGCCTGGCAAGCCCCTCCAGGCCCACCCAGGCAGCCAGAATGACATTTCAGAGCTCTGTGGAGGGGGAGGTGCTAGTGGACCTCTTTGTTTCTCCAGCAGGCAATGAGGTAGGTATTGTCCTGGAAAGAAGAGTGGCAGAAGAAGGCTCAGATGGGTTGAACATTCCTGACTTTAAAGCCTCTATTTACCACAAGGAAGTTACTAAATGTTCTGGAGCCTCTGTTTCCGTCTATAAAATCAAAATAAGATGTTTCCTCTTTCAGTCAGTTGTGAGTTTTAAAGGCAACAATAAAATAAGTGTACAATGCCTATCACGTTGCAAGCAGGGAACAAACAGTAACTCCTGGTTACTCCCACAGCAGCCACCAGCTTGTCTGACAGTGGTTACATGCGTGGGTGCCAGAGCCAAGGGCCATATCTTGGCCTCACCACTTTGTAGCTGAATGATCCCAGGAAAATTTAATTCCCAGCTTCCGCCTCTGTATACTGATGATAATAGTTGTGTGTGTTTTAGGATCAGAATAATCAAGACCCATAAAATACTTACTCAGAGCCTGCCTATAGCAAATAATAAATAGTAGCTGTGGCTCATTATGCCTATGGCAAGAGACTGGGGAGAATGAGATGAAGGTGAGAAACCAAGGCAGCTTTGGGGTGAGTTGAGGACCCTGACTTTCACCAGTGAACCTGACACCTGCCAGCAGAGTTCTGGGAAGCACTGATGGTTAAGGGTGCTGGAGTGAGAGCAGTGACTCTATCTGAGCAAAAGGACTGAACAGAATGTGGAGACTAAGGACCAGGCCTGGTCTCAGGGCCTGCTGTTCAAACAGGGGGCTGAGAGCGAGTTGTTAGGAAATATAGTCCTGTCCTCTGACACAGCACCCTCCCTCACCCATGGCTAGGCAATGGTGGGGTGGGGGCAGGGGGACTCTTTAACTTCTTTGGTCCCTTAGCATAGCAGTTTTTAGGTAATATGTCTGGATAAGCATTTCAATTACTTTTTTTTTTTTTTTTTGCTCTTGCTTGGCAAGTGGTGCTCTACCACTCCCAGTGTTTGTGGATTAGCAATAAGAGTCTCTGGATTTGTCTCCCCAGCTGGATTTGTCTCTCAGCCTCCCGAGTAGCTAGGATTATAGGTGTGAGCCACCAGCACCCAGCCCTCAATTACTCTTTTGCCTTTATTTTATGATTGGGAAGACCAAGGCTCAGAAAAGGCTGGGAATGTGTCCAAAACTACACAGCCAGGTATTTTCTGCACAGAGCCTGACACTCAGAGGCTCCTGACTGCCAGAGAAGGGCCCAATCTTTCCTGCTGTAGTCTTGATGCTTCTCTGATATGGGTGAGACAGTCAGGGGATGGGAGTGGGCGGATGCTAGCCTTATCAGAAGAAAAGAACAATCCTATTAACAACAAAGAGTCATTCCAGAAAAAGTCTACAAAACCCTCCTTCAGATGACAAGTCACTGATTAATTCTGTTCTCCTGCATTTGGTATCAAGACTGTGTACTACAATGAATGATGTTGACGCAGAGTCTGATGGAAGCAGCTGGAATGTTGGCAGGCTGGAGTTCCATCCTCTAGAGACCATGGGATGGAAAACTCAGGGTAATTTGGGTGGCCCAGGATGAGACACCAGAATGATCACACTCCTCAATACCTCTTAACTATTTTCCTTTTGCTGCCAACCAGTAGCAGTTAGCTTGACAGGAGCTAGGGTAAAGAGGCAATGCTTGTCACATGGAAGGACTGTGACACACAGTTCTGAGAGAAAGAGAGCTCTTCTGAGCATCACCTGTGTTAACATCAGCAAGCAACTCACACCAATCAACATTAACATTCGCCAAGGGAACAGAGAACAGCTGATGCAAATGATAACTATACATATCTAAATATTATATATAGATATCTATATATTTATTTTTTTTAGGTAGGTAGATAGCTTCATCCAGTGTTTCTTTTTCCAAATTGAGTTCCTTGGAACCCTCAGGGTCCTGTGGAAACCCTGTCAAAGAGAAAGGGTGCTCTGGCAAGCAATAAAAGGAGTTCTACTTCTCCCTGCTTTGCATGCGGTCTTTCACATGACAGTCCATGCAGACAAAGGGGTCCATGGCTTTGGAAATGTTTTAAATCACAGGTCTAGTAGAACCACTCATCCCCAAGCAGGGAATCTAGCCCCATTAGGGAAACCGCTCCCTTCCTCCCAGCTGTAGTGGGTTAGCGGTAGAGGCTGGATCAGACCTGGCTCTCCTGACTGTTCAGTGTTTCCAAGATGGATATCAGTCATGAATCAGCTATCATGGCCTACACAAGTAGGGCTGGGTTCTGTCCACATATGTGGCCTGAACACTATCCTTGACCAACACAGTGTAACCAGCTTCTTCTCTAAGAAGACAGTGAGTTCTTGTCTCTCTCATCTCCCTGAACTCCACCCTGAGGAAGGGTCACCTGCCCTTCTTCAGCCTGTTTTCAATCCCAGAATACTTGGCCACTGCAGCTGTGGCCTAGGAATGGGAAGAGAGGACAAGCAGGCCCCTGGGATGGCAGAGGCTTTGTGACCCTAGGGAAAGCCATTCCGGATCTCCCACACAGAAAAAAGCAAGAGAGAAAAAGAGCACTGAAGTCAGAGCCCTTCCTCCATGCCAGCCTGTGCGTGCCCAGGGCCTGAACCCATTCAGGCAGCATCATCCTGGGAGAAGAGGGCAGCAGCCTGTCCCTCCTTCACCTTTGTTCTCCCTGCCCTCTGGGCAACACACCCCTCCCCTGGAGAGCCTGGACAACACCCTCTATGGTGCTGCCCCAGGGACAGACCTAGCACGAGCTGACTGTCCTTTGAAGCTGTCTGTCCATGGGTCCAGCTCCCCACTGTAATGTCTGGCTGGACACGGCAGACGGGCTGGGAACAGGTCTTATTGACTCTGGAACCCAGGCTGGGGCTTCAGTGGTGCCTGACTCTATTTTTGTCAAGCAGCACATACACAAACAGTGGGTTTTCTTACTCATTCAAAGCCAACCAGAGGAAAGAACGGTGAGAGAATGCAGATTTCCTCCACTATCCAACCCTCCTTTGCTCTGACTCATGCTACCATGCAAGGAGAGGAGGTGGCAGGCAGGGGACCGGCACAAGGCCTCCTTTTGACTCGGGCTGGGCTGAACTTCCTTTTCCTGTGCACCACCACAACATAAACAGCCTCTCCCCTCCCCACATACTGGGCAGTGCGATGCCCAGTCCAGGCGCCAGCCATAGCCCTCATCCATTCCCTGACAACTCAGGGGCAGCTCTTCAGGCAGAATGGTGGTAAAGCAGGGTTCCTAGCCTGAATACATGCCTGAATCCCTCAGGAACCTGAAACTGTCATGTCCCCCACCCCCAACATGATGCAAACCTAGACTGGGGTGTGGCTCAATGGTAGAGTACTTGCCTAGTATGCACTAGGCCCTGGGTTCAATCCTCAAGACTATAAACCAAATGCAACAACATTATTTTTTAAGTTTCTCCAGGTGATTCCAACACAGCAAACCTAGCCTCTGCTGGGCTAAAGGTTTGCTGGTGGAAAGGTGTGGCAGGATCTCAAACCCAGCCAGTGGTGTTCATTCATTCATTCAGTTCATTTACTCCTTCCTGTATGAACAGTTAGCAAGACTTTGCTGGGTACCAGATAGCCATGATCAATGTAAAATCATATCTGATTTCCATGGGATTCCATTCGATGATAAACAAATGAATAAATGACATACAGGATTAGTGCTGCAAGAAAACCAGTGCAGGGTGAGGGACAGAGAGGGCTGGGCAGCGGAAGGACAATTGCCCCAGGATTTAGGCACTGCACTGGCTTCAGGAAAGGGTCGCTGGGCTCAAGCAGCAGTCCCCTGCCATCCTCTAGGAACAGAAACTTGGGATCAGAAGGCTTGGATTTGAGCCAGAAGAAATAGAGCTGTCGTTCGGAGGTAGAGTGCTCACCTTGACCAAAAGAAGCTGAGGGGCAGCGCCCAGGCTCTGAGTTCAAGCTCCAAGACTGGCACAAGAAAAAAAACAAAGCAATAATGTCAATGGCTTTTCGAAAGTGTTTTTGCGTCTGGATGCTACTTGGACATGAATTAAATCACAGAGCATTCAGATACAGCAAGGGAGCCAGATGTGGGGCAGCCTGTAATCCTGGCACTCGGGAGGCTAAGACAGGAGGAACTCGAGTGTGATGCCAGAGTGGACTTTACAAAGAAGCCCTGTCTCAAAAACAGAAAGAGGGGCTGGGAATATGGCCTAGTGGTAGAGTGCTTGCCTCGTATACATGAAGCCCTGGGTTCGATTCCTCAGCACCACATATATAGAAAAATGGCCAGAAGTAGCGCTGTGGCGCAAATGGTAGAATGCTAGCCTCGAGCAAAAAGAAGCCAGAGACAGTGCTCAGGACCTGAGTTCAAGCCCCAGGACTGGCAAAACCCCCCCCACACACACAGAAAGAAGGGAAGCTGGGAATGTGGCCTAGTAGTAGAGAGCTTACCTAGCATTCATGAAGCCCTGGGTTCAATTCCTCAGCACCACATAAACAGAAAAAGCCAGAAGTGGCGCTGTGGCTCAAGTAGCAAAGTGCTAGCCTTGAGCAAAAAGAAGCCAGGAACAGTGCAAAGGCCCTGAGTTCAAGCTCCAGGACTGGAAAAAAAAAAAAAAAGGAAAGAAAAAAGCTGGAATGGGAAAATCACATTTTTAAAAAAGAAGAAAGAATGAATTCACTCATAGTCACAAAGCTTGGGAAAGATAGGAGGACCCACACTGGACAAACTCCTATTCATCCTTACAAACCCCATTCAGGTATAGCCTCCTAGGTGAATACCTCTCTGTCTCTGTAAGTAATTCCCTATTTCATGGCCTTCATGCCTCACACTTGAGCTTTGTTTCTGTGAGGAACTCAATGTATTTTTTTTTTTTTTTTTTACCAGGATTGGTTTCCTGCCAGATCCCTTTCCAGGCTGATTCCAGAGGACAAGGTATGCATCCCTGCTGGCTTTGGATCCCATCTCCTAACATGTTTGGCATATGATAGTTACTAAGAGAAGTCTGGGCCTGGGAGGAACTGAAGATCTCTCCCATACAGACTGAGAGCCTGCTTAACTGTGAGTTAACAGAAACCTTTCAGGAAGTTCCTGAGATAGGCACTTGAAAAGAGAAAAGGGCAGGTATCAGATGCCTCTTTCAAGATCCAGTAGCCTCCTCCCAGAACAAGAGCCATCTGAGCTCTGAAGAGGCACCCATCTGCCCAGCAGAGCTGTGGACAGAGCCTGAACACCAAAAACAGAGGATTTTCCTACAGCTCTTTATTAAGAAGAACTGCCAAATATGGGCAGCCACTCCATTACTTCTCACTTATTATTACCAGGTAGTAATCTTGTGGGGCAGATGTGTCTGCATCCAGATTACAGATGAGGAAGATTAAGCGGTGAAGCCCAGGTGATAGGCAAGATTTGCATTGCATCTGCCCGCCCACATTCAGGAGTTCCTGCTGCCTTTCTTATTGCATGACCAGCCAGCCTACGGACAGCAATTGGAATGGTTGAAAGGCAACAGAAACTACTGAACAAGGATGGGAGAAGCCTACGGGCAGTGTGGGACACACTGCTCTGTCATCCTTAGGGAATAGGCATCCACTATCCAGCTGGGAGGCTTTCCATTCACTACACACACACACACACACACACACACACACACACACACACACACACACACACACACACACACTCATCTCTTGAGATTCACCCATCTCTCAGTAAGTGTCCCAGCCTGTGGTGCAATGAGAGCCTATCTGCCCAGCTGCCTGGGTTAGAGCCCAGGACAGGGCACTGCCTGGCCTTGAGTTGGCTGCTGCCTCCTGCCCCAGTTCCAAGCCCAGGGAGACACACCCTGGCATTTCCCTGGGTGCCACCGGATAAGCTGATCAGGACAAGGCCAGAGAGCCGGGGAAGGAGGACAGGAAACAGTATTTGCTTCTTCACAAATGTTTCATGAGCTGAGTATGGTAGGGTACACCTATAATCCCAGCACTCAGGAGGGTTCCAGGCCAGCCTGGACTACAGAGCAAAACCTTATGTCTAAAATAATTCAAAACTTTGGTGGAACCCCATCTCTGAAAGCAAGAAAGAGCTCTGCGATCAAATCAGCTCCCAGGAAATAACACAGAGTCCCTGGTAGGAGAGAGCAACCCAGTGAGTTTTATCTTAGGGCCTTGAGGCTTAAGACTCTTCTCATGTGATACAGCCACAGCAGGACTCTGTGTTCTGTGGGAAGCTGGCCTGGGAAAACAGCGCTAGGCTCCCACCCACAGGCCCATGTTACTGCCATTATTTAAAAGGTACAATGGCCAATGGCTGTGCCTGCCTCTGGCTCAGAGCCTCTCCAGATATGAGCTCATTCCTCCTCACAAGCCTGTGAGGCAGGGATCCTCCTGGCAGCACAGTCCCCAAGTCTCAGGTCTGTCAGGGGCAGGAGGCTAGTAAGAGGAGAGTGAGGATTTGAACCCAGGCAGCCTAGCTCTAGAGGCTATCATAACTACAAAAACAGAGAGATTTGAGTGTTATCAAATAACTTCCACAAAGTAACCACTGAGGAGTCAAGATTGCTCATCCATTCACTAGGTTCCAGCACCTTCACTGGGCTGCATCCCTAGGCCAGGCCTGGGCCGCCATGGGCGACAAGGGTGACCACAGCCCTGCTCTGAGGTGCCCCTGTCCCCCTTCTTGTGGTGTCCTGGAGCCCTGACGGTGCTGGTCACTGGAGGCCTGTGTGGTCACTGGCAACAGCTGCATGAGACAGAGAGAGAGAGAGAGAGAGAGAGAGAGAGAGAGAGAGAGAGGCCCTATCCAGCTGGGGGCCCATAACCAGCTATGCCCATTCTAAGGCCTGGCTCTTCCTTCAGCTCCATAGCTGGTAGATGGGTGCAGTCTCTTCTGGATGGTCCCCAAGCCCTCAACAGACTGCTCCCCAGCAGGAGGTGTCCCCAGAAGACCCTCTGACACCCCTCAGCATGGAAGTGGTCCCTTCTCCCCACTGTGCTGGGCTACATTCATCTCTAGCATGAGTGACATCCTTGTCCCCCTCCAGGGAGGAGAATAACTTGTAGGCACAGAGGGTGGATATGGAAGGACCCTCCCAACCATCTCCCAAACTCTCTCAGAGAAGCTGGGATGGGAAGTGTCCTGACCCACCTCTGCCCAGCCAGTGACATGACTCCAGCAGGCTGAGCAGTCAGTTGGGCAGCTGCCCCTGGGGCAGCACCCAGATGGTCCAGTGTCCCTGGCTCACCCCAGGCCCGCCCAGGTAGAGTCCCTGCATGAATAGAATTACAGTAGCTGGCGGATGGGCAGGTCTCAGGCACACACAGCTCCTTTGTGACGCCCCTGTCAGGGCTGGGCAAAGAAAAACTAAAGACTCCCCGGCCCCAGGAAACGGAGCCTGTGTTCCTCACCCTTGGGGGAGGGGAAAGGACAGGCCAAATTCAGGTAGAAACTGGAGAGCTGAGTCCAGAGGAGGTCAGTGGGGGGAGGGGACCTGACCTCAAAAGAAACTGGAATATCAGGCCAGCCCCTGCCCCTCCCCCCCAGGCGTTCCCCGCTAGACCACAAGGCCACATTCATGGAGGTGAGTCCCTCTGACCACCAGCTGACCCTGGCTCTCTCCACCAGGTTTCTCATTTGAGTACTTGCAGTAAGTAGCCAGGGTTTATAAAGTTGCAGCTCAGTGAATTCAGAACAGTTGCTCCTGGGATGGGGGATGAGGAGGAGGGCAAGGCTTGGTTCCTGTGAGCTGCTGATTGCAACATGTTTGCCAAACAATCAATATATAACCTTGTTTTATAAAGGTCTCTGTATAACTGACTCCTTGCCTTGCTTAATATTGCATCCACTCATTCATTAACATTCAACTCCACAGCTCTGTAACTCTTTCTTGCCTGGGAGCCCTGTATTTTTCCCTGAAGCACACCATATCCTTCCAGCATTGAGGGCCATTTTTACCTAGCACCAGCAGAAAGTACAAAAACCACAGAAAACATGGCCTTACAGAGGACCCTTGCTTATGGCATGAGAGCCGATGCCAGAAGGCACTGTGGGCAGCTTAGGTTGTCACTACTCTGAGCATGTCGCCAAATGACCATGAAGAAACACTGTGATCATTGGTTTAGGAGTTACAGACAAATTTGCAAATACAGTTATGGGGTGTGGGGGAGGGGAAAGGGCCCAGAGATTACATGACCCATGAAGAATATTTAGCAAAGCAACAGCTTCTTAAATATTGTCATTGTTACTACTATTACTTGCAGACCAGAACCCCCTAACTTGGCAATTTTTTTTCTTCTTGGTCATGGAGCTTGAACTCTGGGCCTGGGCACTGTCTCTGAGCTCTTCAGCTCAAGGCTAGCGCTCTACCACTTGACACAGCGCCACTTCCAGTTTTCTGGTGGTTAGTTGGAGATAAGAGTCTCGTGGACTTTTCTGCCCAGGCTGGCTTTGAACCGTGATCCTCAGATCTCCTTAGTAGCAAGGCGCCCAGTTCTTGGCACCTTTGCCGCTCCCTTTGCTTGGGCTGTTTCCATCTTATGAAGTCCCAGAGCCAGGTGTGGACAGCCAGCCTCGAGACCTTTGTGTTCAATTGGCTCCCTCCCTTGTCCCCTGTCCTGCAGTGGCTGCTGCCCTCTGCTCAGCTTCTTCAAGCCAATCAGAGAGGCCCTGGCTGCCTGCTCCCACTGGCCCTGCGCACCCATCTGCACAAGGGCCCCAACTCTGCACCTTACAGCAGACGCAGGACACCTGGAACACACCCTGCTCCTCCCTCACCTGTGCGCTCAGGTATCTACCCGGCCCCTCCCAGCACTCAGCTACTGCCACCTGGGATTCACACACTAGCCAAGCTCACCAGCCCCCTCCCAGACACCACCTACAGAGAAACGCCTCCGTCACTGCTCTCCATCCTTCGCTCACTCAGTTTCGGTTTCTACAGAGCACTTGCTCTGCTTTACAGTAGCATCTGCAGTCTGTCCTCTCCCTTTGAAGCATGAGATCCCTGAGGGACTGTGCTCTCTGTCAGCAAATGTGTCAGGTGGAGTACACGGCTGGGAATCCCCCTGGTCAGCATGGGAGATGACCAGCATGGGGCACATACCACAATGGTGTCTATGAACAAAGCTTCTTCACTTTTTAATAAATTACATTGTGTGTGTTGTGTGTATCCTATGTATAAAATTACAGATGCATAGTAAAATGGGTATACATAATATCGTATAACCATTATATAATATATATAGTGCACATATTACTGTATATACAGTAAGGTGGTTACCATAGTGATATAAATAGTATATATACTAAAATGGCTACTATATATAGTGATTTATACAGTATATCATATAAGTAAATACTTATATAGAACAATATATAAGTATATAGTATATAAACTATACTTATATATGCTATTTATAAATATATTTATATATGCTATTATAAGTATATATACTATATATAATACATGGTGATATATATGCTAAATATATATATATAATAAAATGGTTATCACCATGGAATAAATGACTATAATCTCCAATAGTTCCTCTCCACCAAGAAAAACAGCTATAATATAATCATTCATCAAAAATCCTGAATGTAATACGCTATTTGTGAGTGTGTGAGAGTGCGTGTGTGTGTGTGTGTGTGTGTGTGTGTAGTGCTGGAAGTCAACCCTACAGTCCCTTGCTTGGTAGGTAACCATAATTCTGTCACGTTTCCATGGGTGAGATCATGCAGTATTTTGATTTCTGGATGAAGCTTTATGACAATAACTGTAATAACTCAGCTTTCAAGGTGCAGTCTGCCCCAAGCTTTAGGGCAGGGCTGGCTGCTCCTGTATCAGCTTCCCCCTGTGCACAGCTGGAACTTCCATCCCCACTCCCATCCCCCCATCGCACACACTGCCGTGCCTGGCAGGTCTTCACGTGTCCAGGGCCCTGCCTGTGTACAAAGTCTGGGAACTTGATCTGAGGTGACCTTCAGGACTGAGTGTGTGAGACCTTCTGCCAAGGCCTCTTACCACCTCATGAGGCTATCAGCTTCTGAGGCAAGCCCAGGTACAATCTGCAGGACTTACTGCTAACTTGAGTGCCAGGTGAGAGGTTTGCCACCTCCACAGCTATAGACACTGAGACTCATATCTGCACGCCTGGCACTTGGGGCTGACACCTATGAAATGGGAATAAAAGTACCTACCACACCAAGACCACTTGGTAGCAGGTTCTAAGCACCTGGCAGAATGTGTATGTGGCAGGGAACACAACAGGGGTTTAGGAAGTATTCCTCAGCAAGGCACCAGTGGCTCACACTTGTAATACTAGCTATTCAGCCTGTAGGACTACGGGTGCGAGCCCCTGGAGGATTACGGTTTGAAGCCAGCCCTGTTAGACAAATTTTAGTGACTCATCTCCAATTAAGTAGCAAAAAGCTAGAACTAGAAGCATGGTTCAAGTGACAGGGTGTCAGCTGTGAACAAAATAGCCAAACAAGAGCTCAGGCCCTTAGTTTAAGCTCTAGTGCTGGCACACAGATACATGCACACAAAGGAGGAGGAGAAGGAGGAGGAGAGAAGCATTTGTCCCTGTGTCACCAATCCCCCAGGCCATTTGCAGGTCGCTGTTTTGCTTGGATCCTGAGAGCCCCATATCACCTGTTCCTCTTCTTCCAGGCTTGTCCTGAGGTCTAGGGAGAAGCTTGCTCCCTTGTTAATGGGTTTGCTGAGCCCAATACTTGGGGTCTCCCTGCTCCCTGATTGTGAACTCTAACCTTTGTCTCCATGGTCTGAACACATTTCATGTCTCTCCCATGAGCAACCCAGGCCTTGATGGCAGCCAGGAGAAAGCTGATGGTCTGGACATTCAGGAGAGAGAAGGAGGAGGCTGAAGATCACTGAGGCTTCCTGACAGTTTTTGCACACAGATGCTCCCAGAAGGTCTCAGCCAATTTGATAAGGGGTTGCCAAAGAGTAGGGTGGGTTCCAGAAGTAGAAACACTCAAACCGCAGCTTCCTCCTCTCCCACAGTAAGTTAGACCATGTGACCTCTGGGAAAGTCAGAAGGTCCTGTGAGCCCGGTAGGCCACTGCTGCCTGGGTCAGCCACTGGGTGTGACAGAAAGCTTCAGGGCAGGACCGCAAAGATGGAGGTCCCAGCTAGGTCCCAGATCCCACCACTTAGCACCCACACTCAGCTCGCAGACTGCTCCTAGGCCTCAAGCTCTGCATTGACAAGATCTCTGGCCTCAAGCTTGGAATGGACAAGATCTCTGAAGAGATAGTGTTTGCGTAACTTTTCTGTGGGATCTGGAAATGTTTTAGTTGCTGTTAACATCACTATGCCCTCCTTCTTTGTGGGATGGGCATGTAGAAACCAAAAGCAAAGCAGAAATTAGAATAAGAATTCTTTCATACATTTTTTCTGGGGTTTGAACTCAGAAGCTCATGCTTGCTAGGCTGGTTTTCTACTGCTTGAGCCACATCTCTGGCCCTGATTTTTGTTGGCTATTTTGGAGATGGAGTCCCCTAGATGTTTCTACCTGGGCTGGCTTTGAACCTCTGTAGTCTTTATCTCAACTTCCTGAGTATCTGGGGTTACAGGTGTAGGCCGTCAGCAACAGCTTTTGTACACTTTTTTTTTTTTAATTTTTATTGTTTTGGCCAGTCCTGGGCCTTGGACTCAGGGCCTGAGCACTGTCCCTGGCTTCTTCCCGCTCAAGGCTAGCACTCTGCCACTTGAGCCACAGCGCCGCTTCTGGCCGTTTTTTTCTGTATATGTGGTGCTGGGGAATCGAACCTAGGGCCTCGTGTATCCGAGGCAGGCACTCTTGCCACTAGGCTATATCCCCAGCCCCTGTACACTTTTATTTATTTATTTATTTTAATTTATTTTTTTGGCCAGTCCTGGGGCTTGGACTCAGGGCCTGAGCACTGTCCTTGGCTTCTTTTTTTTCGCTCAAGGCTAGCACTCTGCCACTTGAGCCACAGTGCCACTTCTGGCCTTTATATATATGTGGTGCTGGGGAATTGAACCCAGGGCTTCATGTATACAAGTCAAGCATGCTTGCCACTAGGCCATATTCCCAGCCCTTTTGTACACTTTAAAAAAAGTGTCTCAGAGGGGGCTAAGATTGTGGCCTAGTGGCAGAGTGCTTGCCTAGCATGCATAAAGCCCTATTCGATTCCTCTGTATCACATAAACAGAAAAGGCCAGAAGTGCACTGTGGTAGAGTGCTAGCCTTGAGCAAAAAAAAAAGCTCTGGACCTGGGACAGTGCCCAGGTCCTGAGTTCAAGCCCCAGGACTAGCACCAAAAACAATGTCTTGGAGGTCTTCCTTATAACTCAAATTAAAATGATTTCTCAATTCTTCTTTCTAAATATAATCAAGCTTCTTAGAGTGCTCCTTCCTGTCACCCTCCTGCTCCCAACTGAAAGTCTCAGGAAGAGGCACTTGGACTCTCAGCTCACAGCACCAGGCCATGGTGGGCACTGAGCACTGGGGAAGGAAAGGGGAAAGGGTCAAGGGCATGGTGGTGCATTTGAAGCTACATGGACGGCTGTGCACCTGTCTGAACATAGCAAGGATTGCCAGCACTACCAAGAGCCTTCCTCTGTGCCAGGCACCATACCAGGAACATCATGAAGATCTGCGCAGTCCACTCTTGGTAGTCCCACCCAGGGGCATATGCCCATATCTACTGTGAAACCACCAATGCTTGGATGGCCAGGCCACCGTGTGATTGGAGAAGGCCCTACCAGTGCATTCACATGGTTATGTGTTCTGTCAATTTTGTAGATGTAAGCACTGTTGAAGGGTTTTTGTTGTTGTTTTGTTTTGGTGCTGGTACTGGGGCGTGAACTCAGAGCCTGAGCACTGTCCCTTAGCTTCTTTCCTCTAAGCTAGTACGCTACCACTTCAGCCACAGCTCCACTCCCAGCTTTTTTTTTTGGTAGATAATTAGTATAATAGTCTCTTGGAGACCTGTCTGCCCAAGCTGGCTTTGAACCACGATCCTCCAATGTCAGCCTCTTGAATAGGTGGGATTATAGACATGAGCCACTGGTAACTTTTGCCTTGTGGTGAGATTCTTTACCTTAAAAATAGGACTCCAGATTTTATGCTTCTATCAGAAAGAATGACATTGCCCCATTCATAAGGAAATGGAAGGACTTGGAAAAAATTATACTAAGTGAAATGAGCCAGACCCAAAGAAACATGTACTCTATGGTTTCCCTCATAGGGAATAATTAGCACAGGTTTAGGCTAGTCACAGCAGAGGATCACAAGAGCCCAATAGCTATGCCCTTATGAACACAGAAGATGATGCTAAGTGAAATGAACTCCATGTTATGGAAACAAGTGTTATATCATTGTTGTAATTACTTTCAACATGCCAGGTGAAATGGTAGCTTTTTTTTGGTTGATCTTGTATCTCCTTCCTGTGGTTGTCCCCATGCTATCACTGTATTTCATCTGAGTACCCTGGATACTGTATATACTGGTATTAGAACTAGGAAAGGGAAAGGGAATATCGAAATCGAGAGACAAAGGATAAAAAGACAAATGTCTCCAAAAGCAATACTTGCAAAACCATTTGGTGTAAACCAACTGAACAACTCATGGGGGGAGAGGGAAAGGGGGAGAGGGGAGGGGGGAAATGAGGGAACAAATTGTACAAGAAATGTACCCACTGCCTTACATATGAAACTGTAATCCCTCTGTACATCACTTTGACAATAAATAAGTAATTATTTTTTTAAAAGTTCAAAAAAATAGGACTCCAGGGCTGGGAATATGGTCTAGTGGCAAGAGTGCTCACCTTATATACATGAAGCCCTGGGTTTGATTCCTCAGCACCACATAGGCCAGAAGTAGCACTGTGGCTCAAGTGGCAGAGTGCTAGCCTTGAGCAAAAAGAAGCCAGGGACAGTGCTCAGGCCCTGAGTCCAAGCCCCAGGACTGGCGAAAAAAAAAAAAAAGGACTCCAGCCTAGCGACTCAGAAGGCTGAGGTCTGAAGATTAAAGTTGGAGGCCAGTTTGAGCAGGAAAGCCCATGAAACTCATTTACAATTACCTGCCAGAAAACCTAGCAAAACAAAACAAAAACAGAAATGGAGCTATGGTTCAAGTAGTACAGCACTAGCCTTGTGCACAACTCAGAGACAGTGCCCAGACCCTGAGGTCAAGCCTCAGAACCAGTAAACACACACACTGACACACACACACAAATAGGCTTCCATACAGAGTGAGGGCTTCAGGTTCCACCCAACCTACATGTACTTGAGTGTGAGCCGTTCTTACCATTTCTCAGATAGAGAGCCAAGGCTGAAAAAGATTAAGAAGCCTGTCCCTGGATAGGCTCAGCCAGGATTTGAATGCAGGCTGGCTCAGTTCCAAATCCCTTTCCACTCTGCCCAGGCCTCCCTAGCCAAGGAAACACATAGCTGCCCAGAGGAAGCTTTGTGGCTGTGCAGGATTCTAAGCAGAAGGAGAAGAAGCAATCTCTGTCCAGAAGGGTCCCAAGTTCAGAGCCCAGAGTCCAGCACACTAGCCACTTGGCATCAAAATCCTGTGAAATCTGACTACCTCCTCCCCCACCCTGCCCCTCTTGACCCAGATCTCCTGTCTGCCTTTCCAACTCCTGAAAGCATGGCACACACCAGTAGGTTTATCCAGCTCACCCTGGATAAACCTGCTCTTCGTCCCTTCCCCTTCCTGGGCCCTTCCCTTGGGGCTGCACTGCCCAGTCTGTGTCTAATACCAGGCTGGGGCAAACAAGGGCTGGCACGCTCCCCTCCAGGGCAGCCCTCCCTTCTCCCCTCAGCCGTTCTACAAGCGGCTGCTTTAAGCTGCCCAGGCATTCAGTTTCCTTCATTAGAATGTCAGCACTGGCCACTGGGCTGGTTCCAGCACAGCAGGGATGAAAGGAGAGAAAAAGAGTGTAATAGAGCTGCCCTTACCCTGACACTGAGCTGGGGCGAAGGGTGGGAGTGGGGTGCAGCACGGGGTCCTTCAATGGCCTTACCCATTCCTGGAAACCTGAGAGGAGATGGGCCACCAAGTCCACTCTGAGAGTAGATCAGAAAGGACAGGGAGAGAATACAGAGAGAAAGGCCAGGCATGGAGAGAGGGAGGGGAGACCTGGGAGGAAGCAGCTTTCTGGAACACTGGAGAGCTAGGGGCAAAGATGGAGTGAGGTCACCCTGCTGGGGCTCCCATTTCTTCCCCAGATGAGAAAGTGGTCCTGTTGACTGTGAGAGAGATGCATGAAAACATTCCCTTAGATCCAAATGCAGAGTCTTCCAGAAAGGGGATGTGTGTCCCCATGTGGGACTTGTAGGGTCACCGGTTTTCTGGCAACTGTGCCTGCCTGGATAGTGGGATTGAGGAGTTTGTTCTTACCCTAGGGTGTGGCAAGGCAGGAGGGGATGGAGCAGTGGAGAGAGAGGGTCTTTCAAAGCCAAGCTGTAACCCACGGGCAGGGTGGCAGCTGGTGCTCCGGAGTCCTTCACCTGGGACCTGCCATTGTCAGGTGCCCTGTGTACCAGGTCAGTGGTGCCATAAAGGCAAGAGGATTGATCAGGGCTGGGAGTTTCACTGCAGGGCTGGAGAGGAAGGGCTCAGAGCTTGGAGACCCAGGGGTGAGTCCTCAGCAGTGATTCAAGCACAGTCACAATCACGGTCAGGCCTGCAGGTCTAGTGAGGAGACGCAAAAGAAGAGAAAGGTAAATGCTGGCTGCCAGTCTAGGTGGAAGGAGGGAGGTTCAGGGGATGCATGCTCATTGGGGCTATCATGCCAGCCAGCTGATAACCTCAGGCCTTCTGCATCTGTACCCAAAGTGAAACTCAAGGACCCCACATAATTGGTTGACAGTCCACCACATGCCAGGCATTGTTTGGGCTGTCCCCTTCTCTATCTTATTTCCTCCCCACCAGTGTAGCAGGGGATCTATCATATCAGTTTGCAGATAGGGAAACTGAGGCACAGAGAGGTTGGGCAGGGTGAGGCCACAGAGTGACAAATGGCAGGATTGGGATTCACTGTCCTGCCTGCCTGGAACACCAGCTCTCCACTAAGGGGAGCTGCTTCCTTGCAGCCAGTGCTCCTTATGTAACAAGACTGTGCCTGGTGGTTCCAGCCAGTTGCTGCTTCCCTGCTTTGATTGCTTAAGCTCTACTGGCTTCGAGGAATGTCTGTTGGAGTCAGCAAAGTAAGTGCACAGGCAGCCTCGTGATCAAGCTCCAACCAAACTTTTGGGGGACCAAAAGCTGAGGCTAAGGGAGAAGGATGCTCCAGGAGGTGAAGCAGAGACCTACTCTGCAATCCCAGACTGACAGTGTTGATAGACAGTCAGTCCCAGGTCAGGCTTTGCAAGCAGTCAGCCATAGTGCCTTGGGACAGTCTCCTGATCCCTGGGTGCCTCATTGGAACTATTCCAAGACTATTATTGATTGGCTGATTGATTTGATTGTTCCAGTACTGAGATTTGAACTCAGGGCCTCACACTCTTGCATGGCTTTTTCCTTCAAGGCTGGCACTCTGTCACTTGAGCCACAGCTCCACTTCCAGCTTTTTGCTGTTCAATTAGAGTCTCACAGACTTTTCTGCCTACGTTGGCTCTGAACCTTCATCTTCAGATCTCAGCTTCCTGAGTAGCTAGAATTACAGGCATCTGTGCCCAGCTCTTCCAAGATTTCAAATGTTTCCTACAAATCCAAACAGATTTTCTGGCCTTTGTTTGTGTTCGTGTATTTGTGCAGCTGGCCAGCTTCTCTAATTTCCAGGGACCAAACCAAACTGCCAACAAATTTAATCAGGAGTTTAAAAATAACTCTTCAGGTAGTTCTCACATATGACCAAGAGCAGTCCCATGACCTACAGCACTGCCTGGCTGGCTTCCGTGAGCACTGGCATGACGGGTCTGGACTGACCTGGGCTGATGGAATGCAGCTAGTCTCCCATATATACACATGACAAGTACGCAGGTCCCAGCGTCACAGGTGGATTGGCAAGGACCTAGCAGGTCTCCCAAGTACGCTCCAGAGGAGCAGAAGGGCTCCGTGGCCAAGTCTGTAGTCACTGGTGGCCCTTTATGACAGTCTGGAGGGGCCTGGTGTGTCACAGCTCTAAGGAACTCATTTACTTCTGCCAGGCTATAAACAGCTCCCAGAATGCCAGGTGCAACCAAGCGCTCAGGAAGCCTGGGGCTGTGGGGGTGATTCTCAGTCATGCACGCTACAGACTAGCCACAGGATCGATGGGGTAATGGAGGTGTGGCTGCTGGTGTCTCAGTCAGAGGCAGGGCCTTTTTAAAGGTGGGGCTGTGGGTAGTGAAGGCTTTGATGCTGGTGGAGAACCATGGGAGGGGGCAGGAAACTCTTGGTGCAGTGTCTGGGGGCTGTAGACAGTGAGGGACCTGGGGACTGGAGGGCTGGGGTAGGTTCAGCACTCCACCCAGCCAGGGTCCACACACAGCGTTGCTCTTTTCAGCCCACTTTGTTTCTGTAAAAAATAGTCCTCAGACTTGCAAAACCATTTGGTGTAAACCAACTGAACAACTCATGGGGGAGAGGGAAAAGCGGGAGGGGGGAGGGAGGAATGAGGAGGAGGTAACAAACAGTACAAGAAATATACCCAAAGCCTAATGAATGAAACTGTAACTTCTCTGTACATCACTTTGACAATAAATAAGAAAAAAAAGAGAATCCTCAGGAGAAAGCCACCTGCTACTGCTAGTCATGGGAGGAGAGAAAAAAATGAAGAGCCTCAAGCAATGAGTGCTTTTTTTTTTTTTGCCAGGAAGTAGGAGCAAAGCAGTCACAGTGACAACCACCCATGTCTCTAGCACCATCTTGCTGCTGCGCTCCAGCATACCCTAACCAACAGCATTAGGTCTTCCACTCTGTCTCCAGGAATCCCCCCTCACTAGGAAACCAAGGGTGGGAAAGGAGGCACCCGGATGAGGTCCACTCCACAGACTGAGAAACTGAGGCTGGGAGAGGTGACTGACTGCCTTGCTCACAGTTTCGCGGTGAAAGGCCAAGCCGTGATTCAGACCCAGGTCTGAGTCAGAGGCCGTGCTTGGCTTGGGGGAGCCTGCCCGCACCTCCTACCTACAGGGGCAGCTGGCTGCTCACTCAAGCCTTCTCCCAAGGTTAGCATTTTCGATGCCTCTTAAGAAAAGAAGAAGATAGAGCTGGGGTATGTAATCCCAGCTACGCAGAAGACAGAAATAGGATTGTTAGAACAGATTCTATCTGAAAAACAAATGAAAAAACAAAAGGATTGAGTAGGCCTAGTGAGCACAAGGCCCCATGTTCAATCTCAAGTTCTGTCCTAAAAAACAACAGCAGACTCAAGAGAATCTGAGGATCTATGGATCAGGAGGATCTGAGGGTGGTGGTTCAAAGCCAGCCTGGGCAGGAAAGTCTGTGAGACTCTTATGTCCAATTAACCACCAGAAAACTGGAGGTGGTGCTAAGGCTCAAAGTGGTAGACTGCTAGCCTTGAGCTGAATCACTCAGGGACACTTCCCAGGCCCAGAGTTCATGCCCCAAGACCAGAAAACAAAACAAAACAGAAACTAGCAGAGAGAATAGTAAGTCAAGACATCAAGGGCTGGGAATATGGCCTAGTGGCAAGAGTGCTTGCCTTGTATACATGAAGCCCTGGGTTCAATTCCCCAGTACCACATATATGGAAAGTGGCCAGAAGTGGCGCTATGGCTCAAGTGGCAGAGTGCTAGCCTTGAGCAAAAAAAGGAAGCCGGGGACAGTGCTCAGGCCCTGAGTTCAAGCCCAGGACTAACAACAACAACAACAAAAAGACATCAAGCATGGGGCTTCAGTGTGCTTTCCACTAGACCCAAAAGCTCTGGGGTGGGGCTGGGCTACAGAAGTTCAGATTTAAGGGCCCACTGAAAATATAGCCAATGACTAAACTTCTGTGGTCCAGTTCCACCCTACAGGTAGGCCTTAGAGATGGGTCTTTCCTGGTCCAGGGTGGGTACTGTTGGCACCTGTGTTCTTTCCTTCATGCAGGGGCTTTGGTGAAGGCCGGGAGAGATCAGAAAATTGGTGACAGAGCCTGCCACTAATTTCCAGTGTGTCCCCTGTCCCTCCCTCCTGAGCCCTCCCCTGATCCAGGCACCCCTCAAGCTCTAAGAATCCTAAGAGGTCACAGCAAAGTTCCCACATGCCCTTGTGCCCAGAACACAGAGCTCCCTCTGGGTCCTAGCCCCAGAGGGGGCAGGGCTGTCCAGGGTGTGGGGAAGGGCCGCTCTGGTCAGCAGAGAGGGCTGGGAAGGACTTCTGGGCATGGCAAGTGAACCCAAGAACAGTAATAATGGTGGAGATGGAGCAGGAGGGAATCCTGGTAGAAGGAACAGAACCAGTGAAAGCCTGGAGGTGGGATGAGTGGCCTTTAAAAATGCCGAGTGTCAGGCATGAGAGGGGACATGGGCCTGTAGCTGGGTTCCAAGTGCTCATGTGATATTCTCCAGGACATCATATAGACATGGACATAGATGGAGACATGGATATAGATATGGACATGAACTAGAGAGAGCTCCTGGCTTCCTGAAGCTCAGAATCTAGTGATTTAAAAACAAAAAGCATACCAAAAAAACCTGTAACCTAATGGGCAAGTTATCCCTATTTTACAAATGAAGATATTGATTTTCCCAATGCCACACAACCTGAGGACCTCTGCACAGCTCAGGGAATTTGTATACTACTTGTGTAATTCCTTGAGGTGGGGAGGGACTTGAGGAGGGAAGAATAGAGGAGAGATGGAGGCAGGGCTCAAGGGGACAGATCACAGAGAGGCTGATGCAACAGCTAACAGCCATGATGTGTGAAGGCTAGGACCAGGCTACCACCTGCTCTTGGGGAGGAAGTGGCAGCTACGCCCCAAACCCATACTTCATACCATGTCCAAGGCCAGCCAGCTGGTGAATAAAGAGGCCTGGGGCACAGAAGTCCTGTCCGCAGTAAGCAGCTCCTCTGCACCAGACTCCTTGCAGAGCGAAATTCTTAACCTATACCCCCAGCAGCACCAGGTGAGACCTCTCTCATCTATGTTTTCAATAAACTGGGGTTCACTCCAAAACCACACCCAGGACTGGAGATCATATTCTTCCTCCTGCTTCCTTCTCCTCTTCCTCTTCCTCTACCTCCTCCTCCTCCTCCCCTTGTCCTCCTCTCCTCCTCCTCTTCGTCCTCCTCTTCCTCCTCCTCCTCCTTCCTATTCTTCCTCCTCCTTTTTCTTTTTCTTTGTGTCCCTACTAGGGCTTGAATTCAGGGTCTGGGCACTGTCTCTTTTCATTCAAAGTTGGTACTTTACCACTTGAGCCACAGCTTCTACTTCTCACTTTTTGGTGGTTAATTAGAGTCTCAAGGACTCTCCTGCCCAGGCTGGATTTGAATCTGGATCGAGGCTGCATCTTCATTGAGGCTGGATCTTCAGATCTCAGCCTCCGGAGAGTGGCTAGTAGCTAAACAGAGCACAACTAGGAAGAACTCTTTTCTCAGGCAAAATCCTAAGTAGAATGTGTTAGAGCACAGAATCCGACTTGCAGAAAGTTGGGAACAGAGGCAAAATGAGGGCAGTGTTTTGCAAGCAAGTTAGATTCAACTGACCTCCCTGACAGGAACTCCATCTGGGGATGGAGAATGGAAAATAAGGGAGGAAGGCTTAGTGTGCCTAGGACTGCTGATTTTCTCCCAGCTCACCTGTAAATTCAGCAATTCAGGACTGAGCTGTCTGGAGGGGATGGACAGCTATCTGCGGCTATCTGCTCTGAACCTGCAAAGCTGATGTTTCCTGCAGCAGCTTTGGGGTGGCCACTACTTGTCACCCACCCCAGTGGCCAGTCCACCTATATTAAAAGGCCCCTCAGGACAAGGTGTCTGGTCTGGAAGACTACTAGCCACTGCATAAGAAGGAAGGCCCACATTGGATTGGTCAAGACAATTGTCCTGCAATCGGTTCAGTCCTGGTTATAAAGTCTCAGGGGCACAAGAGCAATGATCTCAGCTTCCTACCTACAGGTTCAGCTGGAAATGTAAAAGACAACTTAAAAGATGATTTTGGGGGCTGGGGATATAGCCTAGTGGCAAGAGTGCCTGCCTCGGATACACGAGGCCCTAGGTTCGATTCCCCAGCACCACATATACAGAAAACGGCCAGAAGCGGCGCTGTGGCTCAAGTGGCAGAGTGCTAGCCTTGAGCGGGAAGAAGCCAGGGACAGTGCTCAGGCCCTGAGTCCAAGGCCCAGGACTGGCCAAAAAAAAAAAAAAAAAAAAAAGATGATTTTGCAGCCAGGTGCTGGTGGCTCATGCCTGTAATCCTAGCTATTCAAGAGGCTGAGATCTGAGGATCAGGGTTCCAAACAGCCCAGGCAGAAAAGTCTATGAGATTCTTTTTTTTTTTTTTTTTTTGGCCAGTCCTGGGCCTTGGACTCAGGGCCTGAGCACTGTCCCTGGCTTCCTTTTGCTCAAGGCTAGCACTCTGCCACTTGAGCCACAGTGCCACTTCTGGCCATTTTCTATATATGTGGTGCTGGGGAATCAAACCCAGGGCCTCATGTATACGAGGCAAGCTCTCTTGCCACTAGGCCATATCCCCAGCCCAGTCTATGTGATTCTTATCTCCAGTTAACTACCAGAAAACTGGAAGTGGTGCTGTGGCTCAAAGTGGTAGAGTGCTAGCCTTGAGCAAAGATCTCAGGGACAGTGCCAAGGCCCCAAGTTCAAGCCCCATGATTGACAAAAAAAAAAAAAAAGGATGATTTTGCCAGTCCTGTGAATTTACTAAAAGTCTCCCAACTTTGAGTCTGTGCCCTTTGATCTGAGCTGTTCTCTGCTATAGTCAGCTTTACAATCACCATGGGCTCCAAGAAAAACCAGATTTACAGATAAGCAATCTTGTGGGGAAGGCAAACTGCCCTTCAAACATGTGATGTTTTATCTTAAAGAAAACAGCCAAAAATTCAGGAGACCTCCTTGTTCCTGCTCTGTTCCAGTAATAAAGTAACTTCTCTGGAATTCCTCCAAGGACCAAGACTGAGCTAATGGTCAACCAGGCCCCACACCTGGAACCTGGGACTATTTCAGCTATGCATACCTTTCTCAGTCCTTGTCCTAATTCTTCCTGATTAACTTGAAGCCAATGTCTAGACCTCAGCAGACAGCTGAAGAGATACTGAAGCTCCATCTTCCCATGGTGGCCATGTCATACCTCTCCTTTCTCTGTCCTTCGCCATAGCTCTTTATTTGGCATATGGAGGTGAATGGCTGGACAAAACTTAAGACTCCTGGACCTTGGGCCTGTGGTCCAAAAGCCAAGTTTTGGAAAAAGGGATGACTGTGTATATGAAGCAAGGATTTAGGAGACAGACAGAGACCTGCAGAAGATCAGGAGTGCCATCCCCACAGGCCCCTTGGATCTAAGAATTATTTTGAGCCGAAGGCAAGCATCAGAGTGGCAGACTGCCCTCTCCATGAGAGCGGGAAAGCTGGGCCAACATTTCCCAACTTGCATTTGTAGGGGTGCCCTCTCCCAGCCCTGTAACAGGAAGAAGAGAATGAATAGAGAAGTCTGCAGAACAAATTTAAACAACCCTGAACTAACCTACTTTCCTTTTTTTTTTTTTTTTTCTTTTGGCCAGTCCTGGGCTTGGACTCAGGGCCTGAGCACTGTCCCTGGCTTCTTTTTGCTCAAGGCTAGCACTCTGCCACTTGAACCACAGCACCACTTCTGGCCATTTTCTATATATGTGGTGCTGGGGAATCGAACCCAGGGCTTCATGTATACGAGGCAAGAACTCTTGCCACTAGGCCATATTCCCAGCCCTTTCCTAGTTTTCTTTTCAGAACTTATTGCCCCTAGGAATCTCTTTCTTTTTTCTGTTAATCTCTGTGTGTGTGTGTGTGTGTGTGTGTGTGTGTGTGTGTGTGTGTGTGTAACTAGGGTTTTTTTTTGTGGTTTTTTTTTTTTTTGGCCAGTCCTGGGGCTTGGACTCAGGGCCTGAGCACTGTCCCTGGCTTCTTTTTGCTCAAGGCTAGCACTCTGCCACTTGAGCTACAGCGCCCCTTTTGGCCATTTTCTGTATATGTGGTGCTGGGGAATTGAACCCAGGGCCTCATGTATACGAGGCAAGCACTCTTGCCACTAGGCCATATCCCCAGCCCTAACTAGGGGTTTAATCTTAAACAATGCTCTACTATTTGAGCTGCCTCCAGCCCCTTTCTGTGTTGGTTATTTTGGAAGTAGAGTCTTGCTTCATGTCCCAGGTGGAATGACAGGTTCATGCCACTGTCCCCAGTCAATGATTGAGATAGACTTTCTCTTTAATGTCCCCCTTCCCACACCTCCCAATCTGGACCTCCTAAGCAGCTAGGATTACAAGCTTCAGCCACCATATCCAGCTTGCTGTGTCCTATTCTCAGCAATTTAAAATTTCCTGGTCAGGAGTAGGAATGTAGCAACATCAGGATGAAAGCAGCTATTTATCTCTCTGATAAAATGTTGGAGCATTTTTCCTCGGGCCCAGCAGATGTGGTTTTCCTGTGATCTCCTAGGCCAGTCCCTGCCGTAGAAGGTCTGACAAGAGGGTGGGCCAGTTCCTGAGACTGCCTGGGACTGTGGATGGAGGCCTGGCTAGCAGCCCTGGGACAAAAGATTTTTATTCAACCAAGATCTGTTTTACAATCTGTGTATTAGGCATTGAGACATTCCAGCATTTTGTAGGCACTGTGCTACATTCCTGTTTCTCATTTTTACGACAACCTTGTGAGAAAAACACCAGTTACAGTGCCCAGTTAGCAAACAAAGAAAGTGAGGGTCTTGGTCCACAATTCTTTGGACCTTAGCCTGCTGAGTACCTAGGATTACAGACATAAGCCACCAGCACCTGCCTTAGAAATATCTCTTAAACTCAAGAGTTGAGGCCAGGCTAGACAATGTATCAAGAATTTACTTCAAACAAACAAACAAAAACGAATGAATTAATCATTTGTCTCCAGAGTTTACGCATTCAGGAAAACTAAAGTTTGCCTTTGGGTCTGGATGGCAACATGCTCACCTACCCCCCATCCCAGCAGGTGGGCTGATGCTATCTTTCATCAGGGCTGAGACCAGGCTGGGTTCTGGGAGGTCTATCACCCCCACCCACTCAGGAGGCTGTATAAGCTAGTGGGAGGAGCTGGGAGAAGGCAGGGCAGTGACAGAAGCAAGTGGCTGAGCACTATGCCTGGTGGAGCATCTGTCTTGTCTGTCATCCTAGCAGAGATGTGGAGACAGGAACCTCCCCGCAGGCCCAAGCAGCAGCCACTGCTGGAAACAGCACTCAGCCAGGGAGGGTGGAGGGAGAGGGAAAGAGGAGGCAACAAAGGGGCTTCTGCTGTCTCCCCATCTTCCTGTGGCTTTGAGGACAAGACAGGGGAGTACCTACAAGTCACCCGAGTGCAGCACCGAGGTCCTGGACCAGAGACGCACCATTGCTGAGCTGCGGAGAAATGCAGGCTCTCAGGCCCACTCGGATCTTGGACCCCCAAAAGATTTACATGGAAGTCAGAGCCCTTCGAAGCCCTCTGCTGGAAGGATTCATCTTGGTGGACTTTGAGCAGGTCCCCACAGTGGGTTCCTTGGCGGGGGCCTGCCCATCGCTGGCACAGAGTCTCCTTCCCACCCTCCACTTGTCCATCCGTCATACTTCAGATTGGCACTGTTAGGTCCAAATAGCCAGGTCTCCTTATCGTGAGACTACAGACCAGTGCCTTGATTTACAACCATTCCTTCCCTGGCCTCTCTCCTCGACCAGCTCAAACCCATGTGGCTGGCACCAGACCAGAACTAACAGCCTCTTTTATAGATTAGGGCTTTGCACAGATGCCTGGTCTCCTCCCTTTGTCCAGCTGGAGACCCATTTTACATTATCTATGTCCCACTATTAGTTATTCATTACTTTCCTATCAATCTCCCAGGTGTCCCCCTCCCCCAGCCTCTGACAACTCTAGCCGTCCTGTGATCCACCATAAAAGTGCTAACCTATAAGCAGGAGTGTGTCTCAAGCTTTAGCTGGAGCGTTCACTCTGCAGGTTTTCCACCCAAATAAACCCGTGCTGGCCTTGAGCTGTCTCTGTGTCTATTCTCCGCATCTTTTTTTTTTTTTTTTGGCCAGTCCTGGGGCTTGGACCTGTCAGGGCCTGAGCACTATCCCTGGCTTCTTCTTGCTCAAGGCTTGCACTCTGCCACTTGAGCCACAGCGCCACTTCTGGCCATTTTCTGTATATGTGGTGCTGGGGTATCGAACCTAGGGCCTCATGTATACAAGGCAAGCACTCTTGCCACTAGGCCATATCCCCAGCCCCTATTCTCGGCATCTTTTGAACTTCACATGAGAAATAGCTTGAGGCCTGCCCTGTCTTTCTCCAGCCTCCTGGGGAGACAGGCTGGGTACATGTGAACCAGTAAGACCAGAGAACTGGATTTATACTCTATAGATTGTTGGTTTTGGGGTTTTTTTTCACCAGTCCTGGGACTTGAACTCAGGGCCTGGGCACTGTCGGCGAGTTTCTTTTTGCTCAAGGCTAGAACTCTACCACTTGAGCCACAGTGCTACTTCTGGCCTTTTCTGTTTATGTGGTACTGAGGAATTGAACCCAGGGCTTCATGCACACGAGGCAAGCACTCTACTAAGCCACATTCCCAGCCCTGGATTTATATTCTGATGGACGGTGGTTTGAGTGCCCAGTCATGGGGTTCCTTGAACTGGGTGGTCAGGGAAGGCTTCTCTCAGGAGGTGCTCATACCTGATATACAGAAGTGTGAGGGACACAGGTCATTTTGAGGGGGAAACAGCAAGGCAAAGGCCTCAGCTCAAAACTAGAGTGTGGAGTTTGGTAAACAGAAAAAAAGACCAGGGTGGCTGGAATGGGGAGAATCATGGGGCAGTGGAGAGGACAAAGTCAGAAGTACAGGCAGGAGTGAAACCTGCGAGGTGGTGGCCATAAGTTAGGGGTTGGTATTTTATTCACATAAGATTGCAACAAGGCCTTGTGGGCTGCTTTTGCTAAGAAGCAAGCACTCTGCCAGGCACTGATGGCTCATGCCTGTAATCCTAGATGCTTCGAGGCTTAGATTTGAGGATCAAGGTTTGAAGCTATCCCAGGAGAAAACTAGGTGAGACTCTGATCTGTAACCAGAAAAAAAGCCAGAAGTCAAAGTGTGGCTCAAATGGTAGAATGCTAGCCTTGAGGGGCTGGGAATATGGACTAGTGGTAAAAATGCTTGCCTCGTATACATGAAGCCCTGGGTTCAATTCCTCAGCACCACATATATAGAAAAAGCCAGAAAGGGTGCTGTGGCTCAAGTGGTAGAGTGCTAGCCTTGAGCAAAAAGAAGCCAGGGACAGTGCTCAGGCCCTGAGTTCAAGCCCCAGGACTGACCAAAAACAAGAGTGCTAGTAGCCTTGAGCAGAGAAGCCAAGCAAGGGCACAAGGCTCTAGTACCAACTCATCAAAAAACACCAAAAGCAAATGCTGCCTGATGGTAGCCAAAGGCAGGATAAAGTTGGGCATCCTACCCTTCACTTTGCATCTGCTTGGCTTTATCCTACACTTTTTTTTTTCAATCATGGAGCTTGAGCTCAGGGCCTGAGCACTGTCCCAGAGCTTCTTTTGCTCCAGGCTAGCACTCTACCACTTGAGCTACAGTGCCACTTCTAGCTTTTTCTGCTTATGTGGTGCTGAGGAAATGAACCCAGGGCTTCATGCCTGCTAGGCAAGCACTCTACCACTCAGCCACGTTCTAGCCCTATCCTACAACTTTGTGTCAGGTTCCTGCTCAGTTCTGCACATGCTTGTGTGAATCTTTTTAAGGAGTATCTGTATCAACCCTAGAGATCCCTAACCTCCCTTATTCCTCTTCCAGATTGAAGGTACTAAGATTGGATATTTTGCTTTTTCCAGAACCCCGAGAGGTATCTAGGAGTCTCTAGTCATTGCTATAACCAGATCGCCTCACATGGAGACACCCTCCCACCACAACAGGAGCCATAGTCACAGGGGAGCCTGTTGTCTCCTTACATCCCTCCCCTCCCCGCCGTGAGGACAGGGCTGATGACTTCTCTGGAGCCATTCTGCAGAACCAGGATTGAGGGAACTGATTCGCCTGCCCACACTTTGACCAGGAACTACTTAATTCCATAGATAGTGCTCCTTGCCCCAGTTCTTCCTTACTTAAACCTAGAGCTCACAGCAGTGTCCTAAAGATGGGCTGAGATGGTTCGTCTCCTGTCTTTCCAGTATGGTCATATTGATCCAGCTCTTTCCTGGCTTTTCCCCCAATATGTTTCTGTGAGAGCTCTGGGGGAGTCAACCAAATAGAATCTGTTAGGACACCTTCCAGTGATGGGTTTCTGGCCTAGGACTCCAGAAGCAAACAACAAAGCAGAACAAAACAAAATGAAAGCCAGGCTCTGGTGGCTCACACCTGTAGTCTTAGCTACCCAGGAAGCTGAGATCTGAGGATCACAGTTCAAAGCCAGTCCTCAGATCAAGCCCCGCAACTGAGGACAAAAAAAAAAGAAGAAGAGGAAGAAGAAGAAGAAGGAAGGAAGGAAGGAAGAAAGAAAGAAGGAAGGAAGGAAGGAAGGAAGGAAGAAAGAAAGGAAGAAAAGAAGGAAGAAAGAAGGGCACCCTTCTGAGCCTCTCCTCCCCATCTCAGTTTATTTTTATTCTTCTTTTGTATTATTTTGTTGCTGGAGATGAAGCTAGGGCCTATACTTCCTGCTCTTATTGGAAGATTTAAATTTAAATTGTGATACCCCTTAGCATGAAAAAATCAAGAAAGACAAGTCAAAATCAAGAGACATTCTCAGAGAAAGTGCTCTAAGTCTTCAAAAATGTCAATGTTGGGGCTGGGAATATGGCCTAGTGGCAAGAGTGCTTGCCTCGTATTCATGAAGCCCTAGGTTCAATTCCCCAGCACCCACATATAGAGAAAATGTCCAGAAGTGGCGTTGTGGCTCAAGTGGCAGAGTGCTAGCCTTGAGCAAAAAGAAGCCAGGGACAGTGCTCAGGCCCTGAGTTCAAGGCCCAGGACTGGAAAAAAAAATGTATATGTTGCTGGTGGCTCCCACTGGTAATCTAGCTACTTACTTGGGAGATTAACAGAGGAATGGTCTTTGGTAGAGGTCAGCTCAGGCAGAAAAGTTCATGAGACTCTACCTCCAAAATAACCAGCAAAAGCAGGGCTGGAGGAGTACCAGCTTTGAGTGAAACAAGCTAAGGGAAAGAGCCCTGGCACTGAGTTTCAGCCCTTAAAATGTCATAATGTTAACTATTAACTTTTGAATGGTCCAGCAAAAACAAGAGGCCTCCTCTACAAACAGTGTGCACTCACGTGCGTGCGCGCGCGCACACACACACACACACATACTGCAGAGCATGCAAATATAGCAATCTAAATGAAGGGTATGTGGTATTCATTGTTTTGCTCATCACTTTTGTAAATGTTGAAATTGTTCAAAAGGAGACGCCAGAGGAAAGTCCACTTTCCCCATTCATGTCTTCCTCACAGCAGGAGCCTGCGGCCTCTGAGCTGCTACACTGGGTGACGGGGCCTCTCCATGAGGCCCTGACTGTGAAGTGCCCCGCCATGTCCTGTGGACCTTTCAGGGCCTCTCTCTGTTAAAGCAAAGCCATGGCTCATTGGATGCCAAGAATGTTTCCTGCTGGGTTTTATGGCTACCGGGGATGCCTTGGGCCAGGGCCCTGCAATTCCAAACTTTTCCTAAGGATATCTTCCAGGCCACTTGCAAAGGGCAGGGACATTTGCTGAGCACTCAGGCTGGGTGAGGCATTGGCCACGGTCAAGATATGAGACTCTTCTTCCTGACCCAGCCTCTGCTTCCATCCTCAGGCAAAGTGTTGCCACATTCCAGGAGTCCACACCAGGAGTATGGTTATGGCTTCCTGGAATCCCCTCTGGGCTTCAAAATGTTCAGGCCATGCTGGGTGCTGGTGGCTCACGCCTGTAATCCTAGCTACTCAGGAGGCTGAGATCTGAGGACTGCAGTTCAAAGTCAACTGAGGCAGAAAAGTCCATGAGACTTATCTCTCTAACCATTAGAAAACCAGAAGTAGCTCGATGTGGTAGAGTACTAGCCTTGAGTGCAAAAGCTCAGAAACAGCATCCAGGCCCTGAGTTCAAGCTCCTTGACTGACAAAACAAAAATGTTCAAGTTTGGTTCTGAGCCCTGGAGGTTTGGGTAGGTTGGGCAGGGGGACAATTACAACTCCTGGGCAATTTGCAAAGCTTGAAAACTCTTGGCTTAGACATTTCCTTTTCAAGCTTGAATTTGCCTGAGGATTATCTGGGGAACTTTTAAAAATAGGTAATTGGAACTGGGCACTGGTGGCTCACACCTATAATCCTATCTCCTCAGGAGGCTGAGATTTGAGGATCAAGGTTCAAAGTTATCCCAGGTATAAACATATGTGAGGCTCTTATTTCTAGACAGTTGGAAGTAGAGCTATAGCTTAAATACTACAGTGTTAGCCTTGAGCATAAAAGCCAAGGAAGAGCTCAAGACCCTGAGTTTAAGCCCCAGTACTTCACACACACACACACACACACACCATACCACACCACACACACACACACACACACACACACGTAGATAACTGGACTTCTCCCCAGATGAGTTAAATTGGAATCTGGGAAAGAAGGCTTCGGTATTGGGGCTGGAGATATGGCCTAGTGGCAAGAGAGCTTGCCTCGTATACATGAGGCCCTGGCTGGGTTCATTTCCCCAGTACCACATATACAGAAAACAGCCAGAAGTGGCGCTGTGGCTCAAGTGGCAGAGTGCTAGCCTTGAGCGGGAAGAAGCCAGGGACAGTGCTCAGGCCCTGAGTCCAAGGCCCAGGACTGGCAAAAAATAAAAAAGAAAAAAGAAGGCTTCCGTATTGTCTTACAGCCTTGGTTGCAGTGTACAGCCAGAGTAGAGAAGCACTGGCTTAGACTGTGCTGTTTGTGAGAACTAACATCTGTCCAGTGTGACATTTGTGTTGGTATGTTTCCCCACGGGTGTCACTGTCAGGGATTCGCTTAGCTTGCTGATGAGGGAGCCAGCAGGCTGAGGCTGCTCCCCAGGAAAATGGAGATTAGCTGCACACAGTGATGGTGAAAGGATGCGTTTTTTGAAATAAGACTGCAAAGTCAGATGTGAAAGGGTTAATAAAACCAAAATGTTCAGCTTTGAAAAAATGTGATAGAAGTGGCCATTCTCTAATGCTCCATCAAGCCATACAGAAGTAAAAGCACTAGCCAGGCCCAGTGGCTCATGCCTATAATCCTAGCAACTCAGGAGGCTAAGACATAAAGGATTGAGGTTTGAAACCAGTCTGGGTAGAAAAGTTCTTATGATTTCATCTCTAATTAACTAGCAAAACGCTTGGAGTGGAGGTGTGGTTCATGTGGTAGAAGACTAGGCATGAACAAGCAAGCTGAACAATCATGAGGCCTTGTACCAGCAAGAGTAGACAGAATGAAGCAAATTTCCTGAGCTAGGAAACATCTTCCATCACTGTCAAGCAACATGCCACAGCCCTATCTCTACAGCACAGCAGAATCACAGCACTGTTTGTCAGAAAACATAGAATTCAAAGTGCCATTGTCATATGTGTTTGAGAAGTGCTGGCTTCGGGATGAATGAAATGAGGAAATGGTGGGGTTAGCACTTAGGCTGTTAACTCCTTTAGACCTGTCTAGAAAGAATATCAGGACAGAGCTGTAAAACATGGCAGCACTTTCTAAATAAGAGCTGAAGTTGGGGCTGGGAATATGACTTAGCGGTAGAGTGCTTGCCTCACATACATGAAGCCCTGGGTTCGATTCCTCCACACCACATATATAGAAAAGGCCAGAAGTGCGCTGTGGCTCAAGTGGTAGAGTGCTAGCCTTAAGCAAAAAGAAGCCAGGGACAGTGCTCAGGGTCTGAGTTCAAGCTCCAGGACTGGCAAACAAACAAACAAAAAAGATTATATGTATATATAAAAGCTGAAGTTGTCTGGAGCTTAAGCTGAAGTCTGGGTCCAAGGATACCCCGTTTGTTTGGTGGGCACAAAGAGCTGCTGGCTCCCATGTGGCCAGGAGACAGAGCAGAAAAGTGAAGACGGATCTCTCCCTTACTATAGACAAGACACTAGCTCCCTGGATTAAAAGCTTCAAAATACCAACCTCCAAGTTCTGAAATAATAATAATAAAACAGAAGCTGGACACTGGTGGCTCACACTTGCAATGCTAACTACTCAGGAGGCTGAGATCTGAGGATCATGGCTCAAAGCCATCCCAGGCAGGAAACTCCATGAGACTCTTATCTCCAATTAACTACCAAAAAAATCCAGAAGCAGAGCTATAGCTTAAGTAGTAGAGCACTAGCACTGAGCACAAAAGCACAAAAACAGTCAGTGCCTAGGCCTTGAATTCAAGCGTCAGGATTGGCGCCCCCCCCCCCACCAAAAAAAAAAATTTAAAAAGAAGAAGGCTGGAGGTAAAACTTAGTGGTAGAGCCTGGGCTGAAAAGACACAAAGCCCTGGGTTCAGGGTGATCCTGGGCACCAAACCAACCAGCCAACCAACCAAACACAACCATGTCTGCACCAAACATGCACCAATTCCTTGCACACCATGATTTCCTAAACAACGCAGGGCAAGAACTATTTGCATAGCATTTACATGTATCCTGCTTCATAAGGCACCTGGAGGTGACAATGGATACAGGAGGATGACAGGTTTTATGGACACTAGGCTGTTTCATACGAGGAATGTAAGCACCCACGGATTTTGGTCCTGAAGCTAACCTCCACAGTATTCAGTTCTGAACTCCCGCTGTGAGTCTGGGTAGGCAGCAGTGGTGGTGATGGGAGGGAACTGCAGCGTGTGAGGACACTGCGGACAACTGGAGAGATGGAGCTGAAGGTGGCTACACCCCTGTGTAGACAGAGGCAGTGGCTGGATGGGTTACATAGGTGAATGACAAAGTGACCAGGATCTCCCAGAGTTGTTTGTCAGGCTTTAGCCTACCAGAGCTCACCATTGTCCTTGGCAAATGTCCCCTGGCCTATGACACTGGTAGAGCCCCAGCTCCTGGCACCCTCCCCACAAGGGCGCCCCCCTTGTGGACGAGAGGCTGCACAGCCTACAGTCCTCTGAGGGGGTCCAGGAGCAGGAGTTCTCGCCAGCCCTGGTCATCCATGGTAGACCCTGCGCATTGGCCAGGATCAGGAGGCTCTCTGGGTAGAGGAGAGGGGCAGGGCAGGTGGATGTTCTGGGTGTGTGGCAGCTTTCTTCTCACCAGCCAACACAAACACGGTTCACTTTGTCCATACGGCCCTCCTCAGGTGGCAAAAATCAGAGCCCCCGCTGACTCCCTGCCACACTGAGAGAAGGGCTGAGTTTCTGACATCCCAACCCCTCAGATCTGCATTCCTTGGGGACACCAAGGACTGGGGAGCCGTCTGCCTTCTCAGGCTCTGTCTCAGGCTGACCTCTAGGGGATGGCTTGGACACAGCAGGGTGCTGAGGGCCCAGCCACAGGATTGAGATCTGCCCCAGGCTGGCCCCTCTGTTGGCAGGCTGTTGGCCTCCAACTGTCCCTTTTCCACCTTGGTGGCATTCAGAAGCCCAGGAAGAAACAAAGCTCAGGTCAGCCAAGCAAATCTACCACTGTGTCCACACATCACCAGAGCTGGGCTCTGGCCAGTTGAGCCACCATTAGGGCAAGACTTATATGGAGGACAGAAAGGGAACTGCCCAGGAGATACTAAAAACTCAACATCAAAGTGGGGTGCTGCTGGCTCATGCCTATAATCCTAGCCACTCAAGAGTCTGAGATCTGAGAATCATGGTTCAAATCCAGCCCTGGGCAATAAAGTCCATGAGACTCTTAAGTCCAATTAACCACCAGAAAACTGGAAGGGGAGCTACACCTCAAGTAGTAGAGTGCTAGCCTTGAGCAAAGAAAAGCTCAGGGACAGCCCAGGCCCTGAGTTCAAGGCCCACAACTGAAAACAACAACAAAACCACTGACATCCTCATAATCACACAGTCGAGGGGAGGAGTGGAAGTGCCAAGTCGCTGACATGGACTGATGGTCTTTGGGTCTCCTTATAACCTTTGATTTGTGAGGGAAAGCAATATTGCTCACAGAAAAGAATTGTCTCTTGGGAATATTGCTCCTCTCCTCAATTTTCCACTTCATAACTGGGCCATGTGCCGTCTCTTCTGGAAGGGTTGGTGGTATATATAGCAGGGGGTACACAGAGGCAGTGAGATCATGGGCATGTCCCGCTCCTGGGCATCATCGCTGGTGACCCCGAGGCTCCACTCTGTCCTCCAGCTCCTCCACACAGGCATCATTTTGACACAGTTTGGGAAACCCAGTACCCAAAGATAAAAGGAAATGTGCAAATGAGTATCAGCCATAGGATTCAACTTCAGGAAGGAAGGGATGATTACAAATTACTGACTTGTCTCCTCAAGCCTTCCTACCCCTAGACTAGTACAGGAAGCCATGCTTCACAGCAGAGGAAACTGAGGCTTGAAGGGGTTAAGAAGAACTTGCCAGGGCTGGGGATATAGCCTAGTGGCAAGAGTGCCTGCCTCGGATACACGAGGCCCTAGGTTCGATTCCCCAGCACCACATATGCAGAAAACGGCCAGAAGCGGCGCTGTGGCTCAAGTGGCGGAGTGCTAGCCTTGAGCGGGAAGAAGCCAGGGACAGTGCTCAGGCCCTGAGTCCAAGGCCCAGGACTGGCCAAAAAAAAAAAAAAAAAAAAAGAAGAACTTGCCAGGTTTGCACAGCTGGTCAGTGGCCAACAGGAGTATGGATAGCCACTGCTGACCTCCTCTCTCATGGTCTTGTTCCTCTATCTGCAGAGGCACTACTCAACATGTGCCTTCCCCACTGTGGAGGTCCTCTATCCTAGCCCTGGTCCTGCTAGGTAGCCTCCAACACTGATGTACCCCACATGCACTGGGACCTATCAGGCCAGGCCTAAAAATCTCTCACTGGTAGCTTTAAGGATGTCTGGAGTCTAGCTGTCTTGAGCCATCCCCAAGGGTCTGTAATAGGGAGGTCAGATCTGGCCAGCGCCATCATTGACTGTGGAGGGGCGTCAGGTTGACTCCAGCTCAGATTAGGGCAGAAGCTCCATCTTCACTAAGATCTCCCCCACCCTATCCAGGGAAGCTCCCCTTTATTATGATAAGTTATGTAAATTGATCACCTGAGGCCTGGAAGTTTCATGGGAACCTGTACCCTCCCATGAGGGTCAAATCCATGCGCCAATTCTAAATAGAATGATAGGATGGTTCAAACAGATACTATGCGACATACTGTAACTCTATTGGCCATCTGAGTGCGGCCTAGCATGCTCTATAAGTGCTGTATCCTCACTGGCCACCTGCGTGTGACAAGTTTGACTGTGATGTTTGCCTTATAACCAGTCTGGAAGGCCACACGTGTGCATGGTTCCAGCTCCCGAGTCTGGGTGCACCCAAGGCTGGTCAGTTCGCTTTTTACTTCCCCAATAAATCCATCTTTTTATCATCTTATAGCTGGAGACTATTGGGGGAACCAGAAATCCCCTCCCTTGGGGGGAAAACCCGGTTTCATTGTAGCGAACTCCACTTCAGGTCCTCATTTTGAACATAGCACCCTGGACTTAATACCTGCCACTCTGCCACCTTTGACTTGTTCAATAAAATTGATAGCAAGACATTGGTCTAGACTGACCCTCTGCCCTAGGCCCTGTAAATCAGCCACCAGGCTGAAACTAGCTGCTTATCTGGCCTTCCCAGAAATCGGAGGAGAGAGGGAGGGAAGGAGGAAGGGAGAAAGAGCGAGAGACAGATAGAGAATGAGAATAGGCAAATTCCAATCATAGGTAAATTCCTTATGATAGACAAACCCCCAAGCAAGCCAGTTTTAGACAGCATAAGCAAGTCCTTCTGCTTTATTTAACCTTTCACAAAAGCAACCTGAAGCAATCTGATGCCAACCAATTTGCCTTTTCCTCCTACTGCCTTGTTTCCCTGTTAAAGCTGCACAAAACCCAGTGTGGGCCCTACCTGGTGGGAGATCACCATAGCAGATCAAAGCCAGTCGAATCAGTAGCTGAACTAGTTATTATTTTGTCTTGACCTCCTCCCAGGCCATTTCCTTGGCCACCCTCAGTGTTAAAACCCTCTTTCTAGATGGTCTCTCTCCCAGCAATCACCCACCACCCAGTAGAGTCCTGGGAGCCTGGCTAATGGCTGAAGTGAGCTCTGGGGCTCTGTTCCTCCTTCAGATACACACACACATGTGCATACTCATACACACACGCACATATGCATGCATGCAGTACTCATTTTGTGAGAAGGAATTAAGCTGAGCTGGAGATGAGGTTGTGGAGACTTAGGTGAGAAGCCAAAGGAGTCTTCTTCTAGCCTGAAGAAACCTGGGACGTAAGTTAACTGTTTCTGTGTAGGATGGAGTTACAAGTGTGAGAAAAACAGCTCAGAGTTTTAAATCCAACCCAACACGCCATTTGGCAATGGTAATGGCAGAATGAAGTCATGAGGACTATGGTATAATATTTCCTAAGACTTTTGGGACTTCCTGCTCTGAATGGCTTTTATTCCTAACAACCCCTTTTGTCCACACCGGCGTTGATGCTAATGTAGTGATTCAAGGCAGGATGCCTTACAGAATGGGGCTGGGGGCCCACAAGCCCACATGTGGACTGAGAAGCTAGGAATATCCCAGCTTACCAGCTGTCCTCCTCCAGGGGACCGAGGAGGCTGGAGCCTGGTAACAAAAACTCTTGAAAAAAGCAATGCAGCGAGTGTGGGGCAGGCAAGCTTGCTGGCATGCTGGGCAGCCAAGACTGGTGGGCAATGCATCAGGGGAGGCATCTAGCACCCCCTTCACAGGCCAGGTCCTGAGCTGCGCTTGGTACTACAAGGTGCTGCTCACTAGCACAGCGTCATCCTGGGTTCTTCCAGTGAAGAACAAATGATGGGTGGAGTAGGAACCTTGAATCTGGAGTCAGACAGGGCGAACTGGGGCTTGTGTGTGATGTGGGGGAGCCACGGACCTGACCTTTGACGGCACTAACGCTGGGAAGTGTCAGCCCCAGACACTGCTTAGAGCCAGAGAATTGGAGAATTCAAAGCATACAGGAGTCTCTCAGCCCAGGAGCGCAGGGAATACATGGGTCCTACCCACCTGGTCTCCAGCCCGCTGTTCCCCCTCCAGGAATGGAGAGGCAGAGGCTCTGGGTGGTGACCCTGCTCTCACAGGCTGGGCAGTCACTTCCTACCAGGCTTCACTGCACTTGTTCCAAGGCTGTTTACTTGGCTTTGATGCCAGAGGGAGGAACTGGGTTCTCCCACAGAAGCCAGAAGAGCAAGAAGGCCCAGCCCAGCCCAGGGGAGCCGCAGCACCTCTTACCTGCTCCATGCAGTCTGGGATCTCGGGTGCACACGGCAGGGTCCCCGCACTCTCCACAGACAGGACATCCTTCAGAAGTTCTTCACACCCTGTGAACAGGCAGACAGAAAGATCAGACAGACAGACAGACAGGAGTGAAGGTCAGAGCCTTGCCTGCGGTGCTGTTCTGCTCCAGACCAATGGGCCATGGAGGGAGGCAGGCATCCTCCATCCATGTCTCAGACCTGAGCACTCAATGCCAGAGTGTGTGGAATGCAGCTGGTTTGGGGCAGAGCAGAGGGAGCTGTGAGAGCCTATCACCTGGACATTCTTCCACCAGGACTAACCCAGTAGGAAACACACATCAGATGGTAAGCCAGGAGGACTTCCTGGAGGGAGACAGCAGCTCCCCGCTTGCCCACAGGAACTCTTACACCCATTCCCCAGGCTGAGCACCTTCCACCAAATCCTTCACACTTGAGTCCAGGACAGGGCACCTGCAGGTGGCCTCAGGGTGGCACCAACTTCCGCTTCCTGGTTAAACAGTGGCTCCTCTGCTGGGCTCTGAACAAAGGCCTAACATTATATGTGACAAAGTGGTCTGTAGTGACCCAAAGACTCAAACAAGTCTACCAGAAAACCTTTATTGGGGGCCTCCTGCAATGTTCCCCAACTTCTCAGCTCACTTCCCCTTCTGCAGAATTCCACCCCCCACGACTTGGAGGAACGTGGTGAGCATGCCCCACCCTGGGCTGACCACTAGACAAGAGAGGAGGACTTCCCTTCCTTCACAGGCTGCAGCACGGGCATCCTGTTTCTGTCTCAGGAGTAACTGTTTCCCCCTTGGCAGCCCGGGGAGACCTCAGCAAACCCACCTGGCTGGACTTAAGCAACACGCTTAGTTAGGGTGGCTGTGTTCTCATTCCTGGGGCTCCTCCCAACTCACCTCTGAATTTAGGAAAAGAAAAAGAAACGGGGATTTTTCTCCTGCTCCATTAAAGGAGGAGGAATGAAAGGAAGGAATTAGGAGGGACCATAAAGAGTAAGGAAGAAAATAAATCAGGACCCCCTAGCAGGAGCAGGAGACATGGGGCTCAGCTCTGTCAAGCATGCCCAGATCTGGATTTAAAGCTAAAAATCAGCTAGGTGCTGGTGGCCTATGCCTGTCATCCTAGAGCTACTCAGGAGATCTGCAGATTCAGAGCTAACCCAGGCCCCCCCCCAAAAAAAATTAAAGTCAGTAAGACTCTATCTTCAATTAACCAGTAAAAAGCTGGGCTTGGAGGTGTGACTTGAGTGGTGGAGTGCCAGCTGTGAGTAAGAAAGCTGAGGAAGAGCATGAGGCCGAGTTCACAGGTAGTGGCACAAAACAAAGCAACTGAAAGCTCTGCCTGTGTCCTGGGAAATGCGTTAGGAGTGTGGGTATCCCAAAGGGAGAAGAGAGGATCAGGAGAAAAAAGCAATGGTGGATTTGCTCCAGGGCAGACACTAGAGAGTTCAGGAAGGGCTGTCCCCCACGCCCAGGCACCCCTGACTCAGGCTGGGATCTGAGGCAGAGGCGCAGAGGGACCCATACCCTCACGCTCTGTCCATGCTGTGGATGCCAAGGTTCCTCCCTCAGCCCCATGTGTAGCTGGGACAAAGTCCATTTCCAGGGCCACCATAGGTCTTGGGTCCGGATGGAATCCAGATGGACCCAAATTGTGCCAGTTTCCCAGGTGACCATGACCTGAGGGAGCCCTGAGACTGCCCCTACCCGACAACGCGCACACACATCAGGGCCTCACCTTTCATGGCGAACACCCCTCGGCAAAAGTCCTTGAAGTTGATTCTCCCCAGGTCGTTGGGGTCTAAATACTTCACAAATTTTTCCACCTGTGAGAAGGAAAGAGGAATGGTAGAAGCAATCCAAGGATAACCCCAAAGGTTCAGGGTACTAGGATGGGGAGGCTGGGACTGAGGGGACACAAGCAGGCAGCTGTTGGTTACTTTATCCCTTAGGTCAAGGCAAAGAGAAGAATGCAGACCCCAGTTCCTCAGTGCAGGTTTGCTCGTCAAGCCCCGCCCCCAAGCTGGCAGGCTGAGAGCCAATGCTTTGCTGCCGTGGTGGTTTTTAGCTTCAAGGTTTTGAGATAGGGACTACAGGTGTGTGCCATTGCACACTCAGCTCCTCAATTCTGCTCTCCATATCTATCTATCTATCTATCTATCTATCTATCTATCTATCTATCTATCTATCTATCTATCTATCTATCTGTATATGTATATTTTTGTGCCAGTCCTGGAGCTTAAATTCAGGGTCTGGACACTGTTCCTGAGATCCTTTTGCTTAAGGCTAGCCACAAATCCAAACTTCCAGTTTTTTGTTTTTTTTTTTTGAGTAGGTATTTGGCAATAAGCCAAATGGACTTTCCTGCTCAGGCTGGCTTTGAACCGCAATCCTCAGATCTCAGCCTTTTGAGTAGCTAGGATTACAGGCATGAGCCATCGTTTCAGGTCTCCCTTTGTACCTCTGTGGAGCTTTCCTGCCTCTGACAAGCCTGTCCTGACCCCCACATCCAAGTAGGGCCTACGCTGATGCTACATTGCCTTACAGCACCTTCAACTGTCCTTCAAGTGACGTCTTCACTTTGTGATTATATGTTTAGGTGATAATTTGATGAATTTGTGTTCTTCTTTTACAAAATAAGCTCCCTAAGGGCAAAGACTAGGTCTTTTCTGACCCTACTGTGTAGCTGGTAGCATATCATGATTGGTACATACTAGAAGCCTCGTAAATGCTTGTTGCATAAATGAACATAAATGGCTCCACAAAACAGCCAAGAATTTTTGTTTTGAGACAAAAATCTTACTATGTATGTAGTCCAGGTTGGCCTCAATTTTGTGATCCTCCTGCTTCAGTCTCCCCAGTCCTCTGACAGGCATGTAGCACCACACCCAGCTATCCCATGGGGTCTCATGTTTGTGCCAGGGCAGACGTCAGACCACAGTCATCCTGCCTACTGCATAGCTGGGCTCACAAGTGCTCAACACTAGAACCAGTATATTGACTGAGAAGGGGGTTTTCCGAACTTTTTCACCTTGGGCTAGACTCAAACTGTGATTCTCCCAATCTCTGCCTCCGGAGAGAGGGGAAATCTGGGTCCTCCTGCCTCTCATCTTGAACTTGAGCTTCTTGAGATTTCCTCCTGAAGACTGCTTGTGTGGGGGTGGGGAGGGGTCCATCCTGGGGCTTGAACTTAGGCCTTGGGTGCTGTCCTTGAGCTTTCGTGCTGGAGGCTAGTGTTCTACCACTTGAGCCACAGCTCTACCTCCAAGACTGCTTTGAAACCTGCCTATAATTTAGCAGCAGCCCCTATGCAGCACACCCGCCCGCACTCACTCATTCCTTCATTCATTCACTCATTAATTCTTTCAACAAGGCACCACCGAGCACCTCTTGTGTGCCTGGCACTGTGCTGGGACTGCAGCTGGTAGCTGCTAAGCACACATGGTCATGTGGATATACCCAGCACCCACCACAACCCTCAGTAACCGCCATCAAGCACACACAGCCATGTGGATACACCCAGCACCCACCACAACCCTCAGTAACCGCCATCAAGCACGCACGGTCACGTGGATGCACCCAGCACCCACCACAACCCTCAGTAACCGCCATCACTATGATGCAGCACAGCCACCTCTGTCCAGAATTCTGCCCGGCTGCACCATGGATGATGCAAACAGAGTACTCTGAGAACACAGAGCTCAGTCTACACGTGGGAAAGGGTCCCGTCCTGGCCTTGATCTCCGGCCCTACTCCAGGCAGATCTCCCTCTTTGCCTCCCACTCTCCCTCCCTCCCATGCTGTTGTCACATGCACACAGGCCAGGCAAGGCAGCTGCAGCAAGGGCAGAAGTCCTGGTCATTGCAGCAGCTTGGTATCCTAGGGAATGACTCAGTGGGCTGCAGAAGACAGCCTGACAGAGCCCCCCCACAATCAGCGGTCCCTCCCCAAGCATGCTAGCTGTGTGCCTCTGTTCCAGCCAGCCTGGCTTTTCCATTCTGCTGCTACGGCTGAGGGACAGCAGAAGGCCCATGCATGGCAGGTCCTCTCTAGGACTCCCCCCACCCCCACCCCCTCGGTACCCAGCAGGATGTTGGGGAAGGCTTGAGGAATTCTATTGAAGAGAGGAGGCAGCTTTCTGCCAGCTCCTGGTCACCCAGCACCTCCTCAGCCTTGCAGCTGCCATCCCTCCACACAACCACGCAGCCTCTGACACTGCCAGGCAATGACGTGGCATCTGAGAATAGCAATGCCCAGGTGCCACCTGCAGGGCTGTCACCCACAGCCCCAGCTGGCTGCCGCCTCTTCTCCCTCAGGCTTGTCTTCACTGGCATTATGAGGAGTCTGTGAATGCAGGCACAGGCCCAGGGCACCCTGCACCCCCAGCCTCTTGGCAGTCACCCCTGTTCTCCAAGGTTCTCCAAGGTCAGGACGAGGCAGTAATCATCTCTGATGCAAGCCAAGGGTGGAGTCCACCCAGAGTGCTGAGTGAATGCCAATGAGACCCCATTGCAGATGCACCTGGGAGGTAGCAGGCCACTGGGACCCACAGGCTAGATTCTGTGATCCCTGGGCTCATAACTTCCAGGGACTTGGGACACCACTGGGCCAGGCTGTCTATTCCCAGCCTCTAGGGAAAGCAAGCTCAGAGCAGGCAGGGGATAAGGCTTGTTTGATGACAGGCAGATAAATGGGGGTCCATGGAGTACCCCTTAACTCTGGGTTAGGGCTGTAGTTAGCTGTTGTTGGGGGTCCAGCCTGCTGTCATCTCCCTTTGCTACCACCACTCCCATGGGGCTCATTGAAGAGTGGCAGTCCCAGAGTGGCTAGTGGCCATGAAAAATGCCACATACCCCCTAGGACAGCCCCCTGCAAACTTCCTAGAACAAAGCACACTGGAAGCATCCCTAAGTCCCGCAGCACATGCGCAATGGCTTACTAAGAGATCCCAGCAGCCTGTATTTGCCACAAATTCACACGAATCTGAATGGTAGCTACTAGGCCAACCCATTTTACAGTCCAGGAAACTGAGGCTCAGAGAGGTGAAAACAGTTACAGGACTTTTAGATAGTGGCAGAGGTAACCTTGAACTAGGCCTTGCTGATCCCAGAGAATCATCCCCTGCTCTCTGCGGCCCTTCACTTCCTCATGCAAGGTGAGGGAGCCTCACATGCGCCAGAGCCGGCCTCTCATCTGTAATCTGTTCTGAAAGGTTGGCCCAGCCCCACTGCATTCTATGTATCAAAAGAGCTTTGGGCCAGAAGTGTCTGTCAGTGGACATGTGCAAGGCCCTGGGTTCAATCCTCCTGGTAGCAAAAAAGCAGTTCTTTGCCCTCTGTGGCTGGGACCCCTCCCTTGGGCAGCAGTGCCCTTCTACAGCACACCCTGGAATGCACTCAGCTGACCAGTCCTTCCTTTCCAAGGCAGAAAAGGCAAGTCCAGGGTGGGGCTCATCCCAGGTCACCTGGAGCATAGCAAAGAAAGTCCCACAGGGAACCCAGGCCACAGCCCATAGGTGCAGACACTATGCATGGTCAAGCAGACCCAGGTCGCACCTGGGGCGCCCCTCAGGCTCCCAGGGGAGGAGAGAAGGCAGGGCCTGGCAGAGACTACGGAAACAGTGCCACCGCTGAGGCACACACAGCTGGGCCACTGTGCCTGCTGCCAGGGCAATTGGTTGTTTGCTGGCAGTAAACTATTGATCTTTCTTTTTTGAGGGCTGCCCAATTACCAGGCTTCCCTGTCTATTTCTGTTACCTTTCTCTTTGGGCTGATTTTCCCCTTTCATTCCCCTAGGTCACATCTCCAGCTCAGAGCAGACATGCCATGCTGGGAGTCCCATCACACAGCTGTCTGAGTGACTGCCCGTCAGATCCTCCCGGGGCAGAACATTGCCCTCCCTCGTTCAAGCTCTGCACGCCAGACAGATGCTGGCCAATCTCTCTGCTTTCCTGAGGTCTCAGCCCACTGGACAGGGGAGATAAGCTGGTTTATCTCACTGTGGTGAGGTGCCCTCTGCACCCCACAGTGCTGGATGGATGTTAGCCATTCCCATCAGTAATCAAGGCAAATGCTGAGTTAGTGTAACCGTGCCAGGCACTGTTTTAAGCCTTCTGTGCGTAGGAGTTTATGTATCTCACAACCCCTGGCCAGTGGATTCTATTGTTATTCCCACACATCTCAGGAGACAATCTCAGCCTCCCAGCCAGGCTCAGGCGCTCAAGGCCAAGGGGAAGCAAGTAGGAAAAAGCTGAGAACTCTACCACAGCAGCTATGCAAACTCTGAAAAAAGAAAAACTTTTCTGCCTGGAAAGAGAAACAAGAAAAAGGAAGGAAGCTGGAAATTCCATCAAGTTGTGTTTGGAGTCTTGAGTCTAGCCTTGAGCTGCACATGCCCAGAACTGACCTGAAACACACCCCAAAGGCTTTCAGCACAGAATGGTGGCAGAGCCAGAAGAGCAGGTCCCTAGAGCGTGTATGTGTGGGGTGGCTCTGGATAGAACACTTAAAACCACAGCTCAGAGGGCAGGACAGAATCTGGGGTTCCTGGGAGGGGGGTATGAGGGACAAGGTAACAAACAGTACAAGAAATGTATCCAATGCCTAACGTATGAAACTGTAACCTTTCTGTACATCAGTTTGATAATAAAAATTTGAAAAAAAAAAAAAGAATCTGGGGTTTCCACCTAGTTGGGTTGATTTCCTAGTTAAAATCAACCAATGACATTTCAATTTTAAGAGGGAATTTTAAGAGGACCCAGTCTCATAACGTAACCTCCAAAAAGCCCAAGATGCTACGTAAAATTACTTGACACACAAAGAATCAGGAAAAGCTGACAAGAAGGTAAAAAGAGGAAAGAGAACTCTAGGCAGTCTGACTCCAAGATGGCCCAGAAATTGTCATCCTTAGACAAAGATTTTTTTGTTATTGTTGCTGTGTTGTTTTGGTTTAGGTGCTAAGGACTAAAACCAGGATAGAAAATGATTAAAGTAAAGGTGAATACTCTTGAAATAAATGGAGATGTAGAAATTCTCAGCAGAGGGGCTGGGAATATGGCCTAGTGGTAAAGTGCTGATCTCGTATACATGAAGCCCTGGGTTCGATTCCTCAGCACCACATATATAGAAAAGCCAGAAGTGGCCCTGTGGCTCAAGTGGTAGAGTGCTAGCCTTGAGCAAAAAGAAGCCAGGGACAGTGCTCAGGCCCTGAGTCCACGCCCCAGGACTGGCAGCAAAAACAAAACAAATTACAAAAAAAAATTCTCAGCAGAAAGAAAAGTTGCAAAAAAAAAAAAAAAGACCTGGAATTTTATAACTATCTTGTACTTCAGAACTAAACATAGAAGAAATAAAAATATTCTTTGTATGGGATTAATATCAGGATGGCGATGAAAAGAAAAATGGTAGAATTATAGAAAATACCTAAGATGTGCTAACCGGAACAAGGAAAACAATGAAGGATTGAAGGGTCAGCTTGCTAAGAAGACATAACAGCCTTAAATGTGCATGAATTCATAACACCACTGCAAAACACACACACACACCTAATAGAACTGGCAAAGGAAACAGACAAATTCCCAATTATGGTCAGAGAGTTCAACATTCCTCTCTAGCAGCCAACAGAACCAATTAAAGGGAAAACCACTGAGGATATAAAGGGCCTGGGCAGCGCCACCTACCTACCAGCCTCAGCCACACACCTAGGCTGCTCCACCTGCTAGGAGAATAGGCATTCTTTTCATTTTTTTAAAATTTTCTTCAGTACTGGGGTATGAATTTAGGGGTAGGCTAGCATTATACTATTGGTGCCATGAACCCAAGCCTGATTTTTTTTTTTTTTTTTTTTTGCTGGCCCTGGGGCTTGCACTCAAGGTCTGGGTGCTATCCCTGAGCCTCTTTGTGCTCAAGGCTAGCACTCTACCACTTGAGCCACAGCTCCACTTCTGGCCTTTTCTGAGTACTGGAGACAAGAGTCTCATATATTTTTCTGCCTGGGCTGGCTTTGAGCCATATCCTCAGATCTCAGCCTTCTAAGTAGCTAGGATTACAGGCATGAGCCACCTGCATCTGGCTCAGGCCTGATTTTTATTCTTTCTTTCTTTCCTTTCTTTCTTTCTCTCTTTCTTCCCTCCCTCCCTCCCTCTTTCCTTTCCTTTCTTTTCCTTTCCTTTCCTTTCATTGATTTCAGGGCCCCAAGTTCTCCTTTTGCTTTTTTATTCAAAGTTGGCACTCTATCTCTAGAGCCACACCTCCACTTCTGGCTTTTTGCTAGTTATTGGGAGAAAAAAATCTCATGGACTTTCTTGCCCAGGCTGTTATTAAACCTCAATTCTCACATCTCAGCCTCCTGAGTAACTAATGATTACAGACATGAGCCACTGATTGCCCGTATCTGCTGGTTATTTTCAAGACAGGGTCATGACATTTTTTTCTGAATAGGCTAGCTTCAAATCTTGATCCTTCTACTCTAAGACTCTTTAGCAGCTAGGATTATAGGCGTAAGCTGCTAACACTTAGTGATTTAAAAAATTTTTTTAAGATTAATAAGCTGGTTTAACCTATGCTTCTGAGCAACAATCAGTAGTTTACCTTCTGGAATTTTAATTGTTATAATTAATCAATCATTGGAGCACGGAAAACACCTCCTGGTCACACAGCAGGATACCGAAATAAATTTGTTGTTACCAGTTGGGGGGGGGGGAAGATTAATAAGCTGGGTTGGGAATATGGCCTAGTGGTAGAGTGCTTACCTCGTGAACAAGAAACCCTAGGTTCGACTCCTCAACACCACATATATAGAAAATGGCCAGAAGTGGCGCTGTGGCTCAAGTGGTAGAGTGCTAGCCTTGAGTAAAAAGCCAGGGACAGTGCTCAGGCCCTGAGTTCAAGACCCAGGACTGGCAAAAATAAATAAATAAATAAAACTGATGACTGATAAATCTGTAGACTAATTAGAGAGAGAGAGAGAGAGAGAGAGAGAGAGAGAGAGAGAGAGAGAGAGAGAGAGAGAGAGAGAGAGAAACAGAGACAGAGAGAGAAAGAGAGAGGCGAACACTCGATGAATTCAGGGGACAAAAGCAGAGTTCTCACTGTAGTTCCACAGACTTTAAAACAGTAATAAGGAGTTGATGGTGCAGCCTGGTGGTAGAGCACTTGCTTAGCATGCGTGAGGCCCTGGGTTCCATTCCCCACTCCCTCCTAGGCTGCCTCCCTTTCCAATGCTTGGACATCTGGGTGGCCTTTCTTGCTACCTGGGCAGAAAACCAGCCTGGCTGTACACTTGAAGTCTTCTCCAGCGGCAGGAGGGTTCCAGGCCTGGCGGGGGATAGGTAGGGGTGTAACTGAACCACCCCAGCTTCAGATGGTAGCCCAAATAAAAGGCAGAGGTAAAGGTAAAGAGGGCAGAGGACACGGCTTTGGGACTTGTTGTTGTGGCAAGGCTCAGTTCTAGGCAAGCGCTCCTGTCCAGTCCTGTGCTGCCCTTGTTCTACCAGGAGCTGCTAGCCTGCCTTCCCAGTGGTCTGGGATGGACAACAGGTAGAGTCAGAGCCCTGCTGGGGTGGGGGGCAGTTAGTGGGAGGCCTTGAGCTCAAGGTAACACAGTGGGTACAGAGCAGGAGGAAGCAGGTAGCAGGTGACAGAGGTCTGTTCAGCAGGCTGGAGGTTGTCCTTTATTTTAACAGCAAAAATAAAAGCCACTGTGTGCACACGCCAGGCCCTGCACTGCAAACTGAACCAAGCAAACAACCAAAAGAGCATCTGCCTCCACGGGGCTCTGTCACAGAGCTCATGCTGGGCAGGGGGCTGGGAGCACTTTAGTGAGTCCTCCCAGGCACCCAGGGAACAGCTGGTCCTTCCTTGCTCCTCCCAAGGCAGGCAAGGCGGCAGTTGGGAATCCCAAGGCCCTGGCTCTGCTCCCCCTCCCTGGGGCTCTGTCCTGGCTGAGGCCTCAGCACCCAACACTCCAGCTGTTTGTGTCCCTGATTTTCCAGGCTGCCTCATGTGGGGCACACAATGGGAGTCTGTATTCCAGAGCCCTCAGGACAAAGGGCACAGAAGCCACTGGTCCTCTCCATTAATTCTCAGGGGAGGGCAGGCAGGGGGGCCAGGCACGAGCTTCAGCAAAGCCAAGCACACACAAGGGGTGAGGAAGGGGTTTCCAAAGAGGGTCCTGCCAGTTCCTGTACCCTAGTCAGGTAAAGAGTTGGCCTGTTCTGCTCTCAATCACCCTGCCCCTTGCTTCCCCAGGACCCACTCCCTCCGTGCGGGGGGGGGGGGGGTCACTGGCCCATGTGTCAGCCTATATGCACTCACTGTGTGGCCTTGGACAAGTCATGCTACCTCTGTGGGCCTCAGTTTCCTATGTATAATGTAATTCTGACTAATTATAGGAAGTGTGTCTCTTCCTGCTCTGTCTTGGAAGACCACTGGGAGGGGGCTTCTGAGCCCTGGCACTGCCCTACTTGGATCCTCAGACTGTTTAACCAAAAATGAGGGGGTGCCATATATAGAGGAGATAAATAAATAGAATATGCTAACAAAAAGGGTGGGGTGGAGGTGTGGCTCAAGTGGTAGAGCACCTGTGATTGATCTCAGTATGTGTGGGTTCCTGAGTTTCAAGGTGGAGGGGCCCTGGGGAAGTACCGGTCCTCAAGGAGCCAGTGGGGTAAAAGGTAGGGTCAAGAGGATGAGCAAGTTGTGTACAGACATCCAGATGGGTCAGTCAGCACCCAAACCAAGGCCTCCTGGTCAGTGCCACTTCACTAGGCCACAGTTAGAGACTCCTCCCAGCATGTCGGAATTACCAGCAGCACCTCATTCACAGCCTGAGTCTACCTCATCCACAATCCTCTGGCCACCCACCAGGGCTTTGTTTGGTATCTGAATAGGAGGGAAAGTGACAGAGGCTTGGGTGGTCTCTGAAGTGGGCTGACCTCTGCTTGAATCTGTGTGACTGTCCCTGCCTTCAGCAAATAGTTCCTCAACCCTGTGGGGACACAGACCAGCTTCCAGGAGGACAGATGCCCTGTTGCATTTTGTGAAGTGAGGAAAACTAGTCTGAGGAAGAGCCTAGAAGTGTATAGCTGACCATTCCAAGTGCCACACACCCAGGGACAGCGTGTCACACTTGGTGTGTCTCTGCAGGTGGGCAGAGCTGGGAGCTGGACTGGAGTACCCCATGCTCTTCGCTGGCCAAGGATGAATGATCTGACCTCTGTGAGTACTAGGACGTAGTGTGGTGGCAAGGCCTTGAGACAGCCTGGAAACTGACAGGGCACAGGCCTGGGGGCTGCGCAGCCACCCGCTGCCTCCTCTTCCAAGCTATAAATAGCTGGACTTAAAAAAGTGAATGTGAGCCATTTTTAAACTCCAAAAACTTAAAACAGTAAAGCCCTTTAATACTTTCTAAAAAGAATGTTCCCAGTTCCCCAGGGGAGGTTAAGACAGAACACATGGGAGGGGCTGGGGATATGGCCTAGTGGCAAGAGCGCTTGCCTCGTATACTTGAAGCCCTGGGTTCGATTCCCCAGCACCACATATACAGAAAATGGCCAGAAGTGGCGCTGTGGCTCAAGTGGCAGAGTGCTAGCCTTGAGCAAAAAGAAGCCACGGACAGTGCTCAGGCCCTGAGTCCAAGGCCCAGGACTGGCAAAAAAAAAAAGAACACATGGGAATGCAGTTTCCAAGCAGATGCTACCCCCAAAACCTCACAGTGGGAGCCCAGAGGAGGCAGAGCCAGGGGACTGGGAAGGCCTCATGGGAGGGGCCCCCAGCGGAGGTGACTATGCTGGACCTAAAGAACTGGAGCACTAAGTCCAGCATGGTGGTGCATCCCTGTACATTCCAGCTACTCAGCAGGGAGGGGTGGGGGTGGTGGATCTTGAGTGTGAGGCCTGCAGGGCAAAAAAGTTCACAATGAGGCTCTGGATTCAATCACCAGTATTGGAGGGCGGGGGAGATAAAACAAAGATGGAGCACTAACCGCGTGTTAGTGGGAAACGTTGATTCACAGAGTATAGTAGCACCAGCAGAGGCAAAAGGAGGGAGTGCAGGCCAAGCATGTACTTCCTCTATGGTGAGGGGTGGGTTTTAGTCAGGACTTGAGAAAGCAAGATTTGCATGTAGGCAGGCACCTGAAGCTGGCAGTACAGAGTAGAGGGAGGCAGAGACCCACCATAAGCACCAAAGGTCAGGTAGAGGCAGCCCTGATGACTCAGGAGGAGGGGTAAGGAGCGCTTCAACACTTGCTGAGGGCTTAGGGGTCTGGTGGACAAAGGAGGGGACTGTCCCTGATAGGTGCCCAGGAGGGAGAGCACAAGACCAGGGACCCGAGGGGCATCAGGTGGATTTTCATGGGCTAGGATGGCCCCTTAGGGTCTTTTCCTGACTGCAGATCTAAGTCCCCAAGGCTCTCAGACACAGGCTCCTGTCTGTCCAGGTCAGGTGGCTGCCAGAAATAGGGTTCCTGCTATCTGTTCTGACTAATGACACTGGCCTGTCGCCATGGAGGGCAGTGGCAGCTGACTGCTCTTCACAGTAGCAGAAGCAAGAAACATCTGCAACGCAGGGACAGAGGTGGCCCCAGGCTGAGACCAAGGGGGAGGGAGAAGTGCCTGTGCTCCTGGCTTCAGTAGTAGCCAGGCCACAAGTCTGGACAGTGCCACCTACAGGCAGCCTTTCTTCTCACAGTCACCCAGTCAACAGCAGCTCCGCAGGGTGCACTGGACAGGCTCAGTCCCCAGCGAGGCTGGGTGACTATAGATGGGTGACTAGGCACAGAACAGCAGGGTGCATGACGAGAAAAAGGCACAGCCAGGGAGGCCTAGTCAACCCCATGGGGTGGGGAAGACATGGACAGAAACAGAGTTAGTCTGGGAAACAGCAGGCCTCTCTTTTGAGTGCAGGCTGATTCCCCAGGGCTGGGGTGGGGCCTAAGACTGCCTTTCTCCAGCTCCTGGAGGTGCTGGTGCCCAACCACAGCTGGCCTGTCAGGGGCTGCCCAGAATTCTGAAGCTGGAGTCCAGAAGAGAGTCCAGTCTGTGTGTGCCACTCGGAACTCTGGGATGCTGGGGCAGTAGGAGGATCGGAAGTGGCAAGGCCCTGCCGCTGGGGAGGTTTCCTAGTATTAGAGGCAGAATGAGGCTTTTGCAATGCTCAAAGCACCTGGGCAGGATGGCCACAGGGAAGTGCCTCTGCTCCACAGCTGTTTCTAGTTGCTTAAGGCCAACTCTGTGGCCATCTGTGCCCAGCAAGTGTCAACCTGTCCATCTCATCGCTTTGCTGTTTCTGTCCTGGCTGCCCTGCCTGACAGGCTATAGTCGAGACGCCTGCCTGTGTCTTGCCAGCCCCTTTTCCTTTATATAAAATCCCAACTGTATCAGCCACAAACATAACTTCCTCAGGATTCATCACTTCCTGGGGGACCTTGTGTATAAGATTTGCCAGGGCAGTTGTGCCCAGACGCATCCCCCAGTCTACTTTTTTTTTTACTCTCAAGGGACCCATATAACCACTGTCCCAGCATACCTTACACCTCCCATGTCAGTGTAGACATCTCTGCCCATCCCCCCAAAATTGATTCTTGCACAGCAGAGTGACGATAGCTAACCATCATGCATTACATATTTCAACATTGCTGAAGAGTGGATTCTCAATGTTCTCTCCAAGAAAATAAGTGTGCGAGCTGTTTGATCTGTTCATTAGCCTAATCTGCTCATTCCTTAAGTATGAACATGGGAGCACGACATGTCAATACAATTGACATACCATATATGACAATTCCTGTCAATAAAAATAAAATTTGAGGAGAGATTTCCCTCGGTATGCCTGCCCCCAGTCAGTAGGTCTCTCAGGAATCAGGAAAGAAATCTTGTCTTGTTTATCCTTAAAACCATTAGCCTCAAATATGCCATGGAAAAAGGCCAAGATAGAGAATGAGAATCTCAGTTTGATCTCTGTCCACAGCCCTAGGTATTTATGGCCTTCTGTGCTAGCCATGGTGGTAAAGGCTTAATACATGTTGTTAACTGCACAGCCACTTTACAGATGGGGAGACTGAAGCACTTCTCAGCATCACAAAGGATTAAATTGTGGAGGCAGATCTCAAACCATGTATACGTGACACCAGGCACTAAAACTGGAGTGCTGGGAGGAGTGGAGGGATGGAAATCAGAGAGCAGCAGGCTGTCAGGAGGCTAGCTAGGCCATACGGCTCAATGGCTGGGAGAACCTGCAGCTAAGGCTGAGGACTATGAAGGAACGGGAGAATGTACCAGGATAAAAGGAAGCAGAATCAGCTTTGGGCAGAGGATTACAGAAGGTGGCTGGCAGGAACTGGAGTCTGGGAGACATGCCTCCTTAATCACCATCTGAACAGGAAGTCGTAGAGATGCAGAATTCAGGGCACAGCTCCCTGACAGCTGCCCTCCCCCACACTTCAGGTCCAACTTCCTGTCTTTTTGGCACAGTGCAGAGAAGGCCCAGCCTGCCCAACCTACCCACCCTTCAGATCATAAACCTATTTCTGCTCATCTCAGGCTCAGAAAGCCAGGGAAGCCTCCGTTATGAGCCCCCACATCTGGCCCTGACCTCTAAATGCCTGGGATATCAGCTTTTGCAGGCAGCTAAGAAGCTTTAGAACCAGCCAGGCCTGTGTCTGAACCTCCCAGCTCCTTCATTCTTTGTGGACTTGGGACAAGTCACTGCAGCTTTTGCTGGTGCTGGAAGATGAGAGAGTAAGAAATACAAAGGCAGCCAGTAGATTGTGTGACCAGCTCTGGTTCCTTATCATTCTGGTCCTCTGGGAAACCACAGTGGTGGCAGGAGGAACTCGGCTCCCTCCCAGGGAGCCCTGCCCTTGGAAATCACCAGGAAGAGGAAGGAGTCAAAGGGTGCTTTGAGGGTGAAGGCAGCAGGGACACCATCATGGCATGGTCTACAGGGGGCTTACTGAATGATGCAATGAACTCCGTCAGGGTCTTTCACATGCTTATCTCCAGTCCTCTAAACAGTCGCCCACAGAAAGCTCATCACCATGTTATAGAGAGGCGAACTGAGGTCTGTTCACCATATAAGGCATCTTTAAAATAATCTTAAATTGAGCCAGATGCCAGTAGCTCATGCCTATAATCCTAGCTATTCAGGAGGCTGAGATCTGAGGATCCCAGTTCAAAGCCAGCCTGGTCAGGAAAGCCCATGAGACTCTATTTCTAACCATCAAAAAGCTGGAAGTAGAGCTGTGGCTCAAATGGTACAGCCTTGGGCAAAAAAACTAAAAGATAGTGCCCCCCCCCCCAAAAAAAAGTCTGGCTGTCACTTCTTCCAGGCCAGTTCCACACTTTCCCCCAAACCAATGGCCTGTGTGGGACATGAGAAATCATAAAAATAGTCAATGCCAACAGGGGGTGGGGCAGGCTAGTGCTGGAGTGGTGTTGTCCTTGGGGAGGGAGGGGAGGTCACCATCCGGCCCCTGTACTGGCCTGAGTTCACATTCTCCCTGCCCTTCCTGCACCTTCACCACATGGAGCCACTTGTCACTCCACGGAAATGTCAGTCCCACCCCTGGCTCTGTGCTTGGCCTTGTGAATGGCAGCAATGATGGAAGATCTGGATGGATAGAGGGGAGGCTGGGGGAAAAGTGGGCAAACAGATGAGGGATGATGAGGAGATTGTCAGTGGGCTGCGCAGGTAATAAAGGGATGGATGGGCAGGTAGATGCCTGGATCCTGGGACAACAAGTGGATAAGTGGATGGATGGGGAAAGATTAATGGGGGCACTGATAAAAGGGCAGGTGGACTCTGTGTGTGTGTGTGTGTGTGTGTGTGTGTGTGTGTGTGTGTGTGTGTGTGAATATGTATATCTTTTGGGTCTCAATTTCACAGATGAGTTTATCCCACTCAACAAGACAATGTGCTTTGGCCCTCTGGTTATTTCTTTTTTCCCTTTCTTTCTTTCTTTTTTTTTTTTCCCCCTGGTCCCGGGGCTTAAATTTGGGGCCTGGGGCTTCTGTTCCTGAGCTTCTTTTGCTCAAGACTAGCACTCTTCCACTTGAGCCACAACATCACTTCTGGCTTTTTCTGTTTCCTGAGATAGGGTCTTGCTTTTTTCTCCAGACTGGTCTGGACTGAAATCCTATTTACACTTCCCACTGAAGCTAGGGTGGCAGGTGTGCACCACTGGTACCTAGCCTTTTCTGTTGAGAGGCAGAACAAACTTTTTTGGATTTATTTTGCTTAGGTTGTCCTGGGCCTGTGATCATCTTGATTGCTGACTCCTGTGTTGATTCTCGACCTGGCTTGTTTTTTGAGATGGAGTGTCCATAACTTTTTGCCATAATCTTCCCATTTCTACCTCCCACACAGCTAGGATTACAGACTTTCACCACACCTGGCTTGTGCCCAGTTGTGAAATCAGAACTTCTCCATTACACATACTTCTTTGCTGTAGGCAGAGAGCCCTGATGACTGGGGAAGAAGGGAAGGAGGATCCAAGGGCTGGGGCTGGGGAGGACTGGGCTGGGGAGGACACAGGCCTTGACTCAGCCATTCACCCTAGCCACAGCAGCATGGAGGTTGGGGGAGGCAGCTCAGAGGGGTCACATGCTCCTCTTGCCTCTGTTTTCCCACCCAGTGAACCGCAGCTCGGCTCCAGGTCTCGTACATTCTACTTCCATTTGGCTGTGTTTTCAAATCCAACCATTAGGTCTGGGAATATGGCCTAGTGGTAGAGTGCTTACCTCGTATACATGAAGCTCTGGGTTTGATTCCTCAGTTCCACATACATAGAAAAAGCCAGAAGTGGCGCTGTGGCTCAAGTGGTAGAGTGCTAGCCTTGAGCAAATAGAAGCCAGGGACAATGCTCAGACCCTGAGTCCAAGCCACAGGACTGGCAAAAACAAAACAAAAACAAATCCAACCACTTCTCTACTGTACTACCCTGCTCCAGGCCACCAGCTTCCCCTCATATTTTCTCTGTGTCCTCTCCCTCCCCTCCACCACTCACCAGGGTCCCATTCAAACCAGGAAGACCCACTTCAGTCTCTCCTTTACTCAGAACTCTCTGGGGCTTCCACTCAGAGTAAAAGCCGAAGCCCCTCCCAGAGACGCCACAGAGATGCCTCCCCCACTTCTTCAGACCTCTCCCTTCCCTTACTCCCTACTGTGCCCCTCAATCTGGCCTCTTTGGACATTCCCCCTAGAGGGACCGCTCCACTTAAGATGTCTGTGGCATTATAGGAAAGCTCAGGCTGGTCTCAATTCTTCCTGGATCTCAACACCACCTTATGGTTTTGGTCCTGATGGTCTCCTGTGCCTACTACCCAATCAGAGCGTAAGCTCTGAGTCCTGCTGTTTCTCCATGCCTGGAACAGTATTGGCACATAGAAAGAACATGTGAAGGGTTGGGAATGTGGCTTAGTGGTAGAGTGCTTGCTTTGTATGCATGAAGCTTTGGGTTCGATTCCTCCATACCACATATATAGAAAAAGCCAGAAGTGGTGTGGTGGCTCAAGTGGTAGAACACTAGCCTTTTGAGCAAAAGAAGCTCATGGACCGTGCCCAGGCCCTGAGTTCAAGCCCCAGGACTGGCAAAAAATAAATAAATAAATAAATAAAAAGAAAGAAAAGAATACATGAAGCAAATTGAATATAAAAAATAAAAGATTTTAGCCTAGAGATGTGTTAAGGGTAATAGTAACATTATTTCTATTAAGACTACAGCTGGGGCTGGGGATATAGCCTAGTGGCAAGAGTGCCTGCCTCGGATACACGAGGCCCTAGGTTCGATTCCCCAGCACCACATATACAGAAAAAACGGCCAGAAGCGGCGCTGTGGCTCAAGCGGCAGAGTGCTAGCCTTGAGCGGGAAGAAGCCAGGGACAGTGCTCAGACCCTGAGTCCAAGGCCCAGGACTGGCCAAAAAAAAAAAAAAAAAAAAGACTACAGCTGGGCACAGAAGAAGTTTAAGGCTAGCAAACTGGCAAATATTGAGACCCCCAATCCAATTTCAACCAACAGCTGGATATGGTGGTACACACCTGTCATCCCAGCTAGGCAGGAGGCCATAGATAGGAGGATAGCAGTCTAAGCCAGCCCTGGGTTAAAAAAGCACGCACGAGAGAGAAAGTGAGAATTCCCGGAAAAATAAAGCAAAAAGGACTGGAGCTATGGCTTAAGACATATAGCACCTGTCCCACTCTCTCAAACAAATGTTTGGCCAATATCAAGAGCAGCATAAGCAACATTGGGTCTTGTCTGTGAAGCCTCTGAGCAGAGTTCTCTACGTGGATGAACTCATTCTGCCCTCCGAAGCCCTGTACTGTGTGGACCATCCTCACCCCACCTGATGAAGGATGGCAAGGCCAGGATGTGAGAACAGCAGCACTGGATGAGAAGCTAATGTGGGCTCAAGCAGAGCCCTCACTTTCCACCTCTGTCCTGACCCTGCCGTAGGCAGAGTATTGATACTCGGCATGAGGGCAAGGGGACTCCTCCCCTAATGGTGATCACATCTGTCTTCTATTTGTGGTGTGTGTGTGTGTGTGTGTGTGTGTGTGTGTGTGTGTGTGTGTGTATACGTACGCACATGTATACTGGGGCTTGAAGTCAGGGCCTGACTCACTTGGCCTTTTCACTCACCAATGGCACTCTATTTGAGCCACAGCGCCACTTCAGGCTTTTGGGTGGTTAACTGGAGATAAGAGTCTTACCAACTTTCCTGCCTGGCGTGGCTTCAAACCTCAATCCTCAGATCTCAGTCTCCTGAGTAGCTAGGATTACAGGTGTGAGCCACCTGCACCTGGCTTCTATTTATCTTTTTTCCTAGGTCAATGAGTTAGGGGACTATCATAAAACAATCTAGCCAGGCATTGGTGGCTCACACCTGCAATCCTAGTTACTCAGGAGGTTGAGCTCTGCAGATTGAAGTTCAAAGCCAGCTGGGCAGGAAAGTCTGTGAGACTTTGATCTTTAATTAACCATCAGAAAACCAGAAGTATCCCGGTGGCTCAAAATGGTAGAGCTTTAGCCTTGAGCAAAAGAGCTCAGGGATAGCACCCAGGCTCTGAGTTCATGACCAACAAAAAGCAAAACAAAAACAGAACAACCAATCTGATATGTCTATAACATTATTAATGAAACCTTGACTTCACTTAACTCCCGAGTTCTACCTAACAGCCTCTTCTTGCTCTAGGGCCCCACCTGGGGTCCTGCATTCCACTCAGCCATCAAGTCTCCTTAAGCTGTCTGTACCTGTCTAGGACAGCTTCTCTGGCTCCTTGTTCCAGATGCCCTGGGCCATGAAGGAGGGATGCTAATCAGTGTTTGGTGGACTGCCTCACAGCTGGGGCTTACCTGGTGTCTCATGGCCACTATTGGAAGGCAGGCACTGCACCTCTTATGCAGAGGGGGATGGACTGTGCTTTGCCTCCTCAGAATTATCTATATAAATTACCTGGATTTCTTCTATTGGGGAGATTATTTCCTCATTTATTATTCATTCAGCCAATCACTATGGCCTCGTGGTTACCTACTTTATACTTTGAAACCAACTACATTTTTGTTTCTGCATTGTGCCCAGGTGTCTCTGGATCCCAGGGGACAGCTGGTAAAATGTGGCCCCAATACCTTAAAGAAGGATAACTACCCATCATTGCACAGGTGGGTTGAAAAATTAATGTCCATGTCTGTGTTTTGTGTTTTTTTTTTCAGCCATGGAGCTCGAACTCAGGGCCTGAGTGCTATCCCTGAGATTTCTTGCTAAAGGCTAGGGTTCTACCACTTTAAGCCACAGCTCCACTTCCAGTTTTTAGGTGGTTAATTGGAGATAAGAGTCTCACTTACTCTCACCTTCCTGCCCAGGCTAGCTTCAAACTGTAATCCTCAGAGCTCAGCCTTCAGAGTAGCTAGGCTTATAGGTGTGAGCCACCAGCACCCAGATACCAAGTGGTGAAACAAATGAAAATAGAAACTGCCAGAGTGCACAGCACTGTGCGAGGGAGCCGCACCTGCCGGGACAGGCACTCGGGTTGAGTGCCCCAAGTGTGAAGTTGCTGTGTGGCGCAGATCTGCAACAACAACAACAACAACAATAACAACAACTGCATTCCCCAGTCCTCAGTGTACCCACAGACACGCCCTCCTCCAGCGCTCTGGGCCCTGTCCGTGGTCCTGCTCTGCGTCCTTAATCCTGGATTCCCACACAGAGAGCACCAACGCTGCAGCTACCAGAGGGAGGAAACAGGGAGGAGCTGAGGCTCTCTCAGCTAGTCCAATGGGATGGATGAGTAAGGGTTGAGAGCAAGCTTAGAGTCAAGAAATTTATGACACAGACAGGCCTGATTTCCTCAACAAGCCATGAGCATGACAGAGCTGGGGGAGCAGAGCCAAGGGGAAGAATCATGCCAGAGTCAGAGGGACCCAAGTGCCATCACAACTAGAAGCTCTGCACAGTCTGGAACAGAACGTGGGTTTTAAGAAAAAGTAGACACTTGGGGCCACATCAGGAAAGAGGGTTTGCCTGTTAAATGCAACGAGAAGTCACTGAAGCACAGAGGTGATGATCATTTACTGGAAAAAGAAATTAGGTCACCATCCAGTTGTATGCAGCATGATCTCATTTATCAAGGAAAGCTACATATAAGCACAGAAACAGCTCTGGAAAGATATGAGGAAAAGGTCACACAGGGTATCCCTGGGGGACAGAACATCATAGTTTTATTCTCAAATGACCCTCATTCCAATTTGCTGTGGACCATATAAACTAGCCCTGCAACTACACAGGACTGTGGTCTAATAAGAAAGATATCCTTGGCTGGGCAGAGCTTCCTAAATCAAGATCCCTGCAGTTTTCTGTGGTCAGAAACAGTGTGGCTGAAAAACGCAGGGCCTTGCTGAAAAGCAGCTTCCCCTCCCCCTCCGTGTGACATGGTGAGGGGCTCCTGGTCCCCTGTTACTGCTAGAAAAAGTCACACAGTCAGTCAACAGCAGCTTCTGGGCCCAAAGCCACAGGTTTGGTTCTTGTTGGGGCTGGACAGAAATAGCTTGGGGTTTTGAACAGCAGGTATTTAGCATAGTAGAAGGGAGATGGGGAGAGCCCGTGGGAAGAGCACGGGGCTGTCACAAAGAGAAACTCAGGTGAGTCCTGATGCAGAGAACCATGCTGAGTAATGGACAAACAGGTGTATTCTGGAGTGGTCCCTCGGGAAGGAGGAGGTGCTCATGACAGCGCTGTCCAGCTTGGGGGTAAGGGAGTGAGGCTTGGGGGAAGGTGGATAAGGACTGTGGCCTCCTGCAAGAGGCTGCTGGGAGGCTGGAGGTCATACCCATAGCTGAGGCTCTGCTTCTGGAACCACAGATTTCTAGTCAGAGCTGGGCAGCTTTTCCTCCATGGGGCCTGGCTGGTACCCACCAGCCCACAGGAAGGGCTCATCTGGCCTACAGAGGACAATCAAGGTGGGCCAAGCCATGAGAGGAGGTAGGGGCTGCAGAGAGCTTCCTGGGATAGGGGACCATGCCTTCACATCAGATGCTGCTAGCTTCCTAGTGTCCTGGTGCCTGGGGAGGAATAATTAATTTTCCCCTCACACGTGTCAGGTGACACGGAGGTGACAGGGAGGTACCAACCCATCCAGCCACCACCCAGCAATTCCCATGTTCTAAAATGACAACATGACCTGTCCCGGGCACGTAATGGCACCAAGTGGACCCAGGCTCCCCCGTTCCAGGCCATTCCAGCTTTTAGGGTTCTATCTCCAGGAGGAAGGCCCCAGCCCTGCGGAGGGGGCTCAGCCAGCTGAGGGCCCTCGCCTCCCCAAGTCACGGCCACTAGTCCCCGCGTGACACTGACAAGGGGACACACACCTCCTGAGCCCACCCTTGGGTGGCAGTGACCCTGCCATCCCAGTCCCGCAGCTCTGCCCCCCAAGCGTCCCCAGCACGCGAATCCACGCACTCCCCACGCTGGCTCCGGCTCACCGGGCCCCAGCCAGTCAGGCCTGCCAGGGAGCCCAAAGAGGGGGTGACCAGGCCCCTGGGCGGGGTTCCGGGCTGACCTCAAGCAGACACCGGCACCCGTCCTGTCCCTGCGCTCCGTGCCAAGGCCAGGCCTGGCCGGGGTGTGATGGTCGGGGTCTCCACCGGCTGAGGGCGGGCCGGGGGTACCGAGGCCAGATTTGGACAGCTTCCCCGCCCCCCCCTCCCCGCCCCAACACAGAGTGGGGCTGTGGCCGGCCGGGAAGGAAGGGCGGCGGATGGGCAGAACCGCCCGGGAGGGGCGCGTGACGCTCGCCCTGGGGCTGAGGGGGTGCCGGGCAGGGAACCCCGGTTCTGCGGGGAGGGGAGCCGCGGAGGGGCCGCGGCCGGGGACCGGGCGCGGGGAGGAGGCCCCGCACGGCCGCCTTACCTCCTCGCCCTGGCCGAAGCGCAGTCCGAGCGCGGCGACGCGCTCCACGCGCAGGAAGCCGTCGGGGGTCGCGGCCGCACACCTCGAACACCTCGCGCAGGCGGCGCAGGGAGCGCAGCAGAGCCGCGGGGGCCCCCGCCCAGCCCGCGCCGCCCGCCATCCGGGCCGCCCGCAGCTAGCCTGAGCCCCGCGCCGCGCGCCGCGCCCCGGCACGCCGCCCGCCCCGCGCCGCCAGCGCCATCGCCGCCGCCAGCGCCATCGCGCGCCCCGGCGCCCGCCCGGGTCTGCGGCGCGCAGCCTCCGCCCGCCGGCGGCCGCTCCAGTCAGCCGCGCGCCGCGGCCCCGCGCCGGGGAGGGGAGGAGAGGGGACGGGGGGAGGGGGAGGACGAGGACGAGGAGGGGGAGGGGAGCTCCTCGTGTCAGCCGCGCGCCGCAGCCCCGCGCCGGGGAGGGGGGGGGGGAGAGAGGGAGGGGGGCCAGGGGGACGCGGCAGACAAAAGGAGCGCGTTCAGCCGCGCCTCGGCGGACTCAGTTTCCCTCCCGCGTCACCGCGATCGTCCCTCCCTGTGGAGAACCCCGAGCTTGGATGCCCGCGCCGCCACCGTGTGCGGCGAGGCCCCAGACATTTGGAGCTAGCCCCGCCTAGAATGAGTGGTTTTGATGCCCGGGCCCACCCACCCCGCCGCGCTCAGCGGCTCCCGTCCGTGGGTCCCCCAGGTGTATCCCAGGATCGACCCCTGCCCACCACGCCCTTTGTCAGCCTGCGCGCGGCGTGTGTCCCAGCGCATTCCAACCCTAGCGCGCCTGGGTGACATTCCTGACCTCTGATACTCACTCGGCAAGGTTGGGCCCCTGACCCCAGGCCACACAGCCAGAAGAGCTCAGGAAACCTCCATCTTGCCTCCTGGTCTGAACTCTCACCCTTCATATAAATATCCACCTAGCTTCGCAATTCTCAAGCTGCAGTTTCCATGTCCGCAGCATGCAGGGAGACCCTCCAGGGCAAATCATATCTGAATGGTCTTCTTGTCCTTGACCTGCAGCCACCGGCAGTGCCTGCCAGGAGATGGGCCTGTCCCCACCCACCTTCCAGGACTGAGGCACTCACTATTCGGCACAAGGACCACCAGAAATCACCTCTCTGAGCCTCAGTTTCTACTTGTCTTCCTGTTCAGCCTGGGTTATGTGTCCTGTGCAGGGGCAGCTATGTAGCTTCTGGGGTTGGGGGGGGGGGAGTTGGAATCAGACCTGACCTTTCAGCTGCCCTCCCCTACTTGGAGCCAGGTCAGAGGATAGACTGGTGGGTTTGAGGAATGGAGAGGCCACAGTGAGAAAGCAAGGCAGGGCTGTGCACTGGTGGTTCAGGCCTGTAATCCTAGCTACTTATCAGGAGGCTGACAATTGAGGATCATGGTTCAAAGCCAGCCCAGGTGGTAAAGTCCATAGACTCTTATCCCCAATTAACCAGTAAAAAGCCAGAAATGGTGCTGTAGCTCAAGTGGTAGAGGCAGCAGAAAAGGCTAAAAGGACAGCACCCTGGCTCTGAGTTCAAGCCCCAGTACCAAAACATTCACCAAAGAAAAGCAAGCAAGCTGGGCACTGGTGTCTCACAGCTGTAATCCTATCGACTGAGGCGGGTGAGGTCTGAGGATTGTGATTTGAAGCCAGCCCAGGCAGGAAAGTCATGAGGCTCTTGGGCAAAAGAAAATAGGACTAGCATAGGAAGGGAGGGAGGGAGGGAGGGAGGGAGGGAGGGAGGGAGGGAGGGAGGGAGGGAGGGAGGGAGGGAGGGAGGGGGGAGGGAGAGAGGGAGGGAGGAAGGAAGGAAGGAAGGAAGGAAGGAAGGAAGGAAGGAAAGAAAAAGAACTATGGAGGTGAGGTGAGGTGTGGGAAGAGTGGACTTTCCTATTAGTTGGGAACCCTTGGCATGATATTAACATTGCTGAGCCTCAGCTTCCTCATCTGGACAATGGAGAGTAAGCCTCTTTTACAGTGTCACTGGAAATGATAGGCAACGCATAGGAAGGGCCTGGCTATTGCTAGAAACTAGGAGAAAGGAGAGAATAAGGGGAAGGAGCAGAGGCTGACAGCTGGATGGATATCCAGTAAGGCTCCAGGCAGGAAAGTGGGGAATTGGGGATCCTAATACTTCAAGGTTAGCTTTTGTCCATCTGCCCAATAAGGATGCACAGAAAGGAGGCAGGTGCTGACCCCTAGTGTGAGCTTCAGAAGTGGCCCTCAGAGCTCTCTCCCTAGCAACAAAACCTCCAGAAGCCAGGGCCAGGGAAGCAGGAGCCCTCACCACCCTGAGCCTTTACCACCTTAATTGGTAGAGGTGGGACCCCGACCTGAGCATGAACAGATCGCCAGAAAACACAGCCCGAAGGCCAGGACTGCATTTATACCTCTTCTCCCTACAGGCAGGATCACAACAAATCACAAAGTTCCTTCCTCAGGGAGGCCTCCCTAACTCCTGGTGCTCTTGGCCATCAAACCTTCCCAGGTTTGCTTTGATGCCTCCATCAGTCACCACATGTGGGCTTGGCAACTCGTCTCCCCTCTCCACCATTGTGCTGCTCAGCACAGCATGGGTTTGTCATTTATTCATTATTTCTTTCTTGTTTCTGTGCCAGTCTTGTTGCTTGAACTCAGGGCCTGAGTGCAGTGTCTGAGCTTTTTTTCTTTTTTTCTCCTCCTTAAAGCTAGCACTCTACCACTTGAGCCACAGCTCCGCTTCTGGCTTTTTGCTGGTTAATTGGAGATAAGAGTCTCATGGACTTTTTCTGCCTGGGCTGGCTTCAAATTGTGATTCTCACATCTCAGCCTTCTGAGTAGCTAAGGTTATAGGCATGAGCCATTCTTTTTCTTTTTCCTTTCAATTTCTTTTTATTAAGCGTTGAGTATACTGGAGACAAAGAGAGGAGAGCCGCCACCAGCCCTGTCCCTGCAGAATGAGATAGAGTGCGGTCTGTGTTGAGCTCTGGGATCCCAGAAGGGTCTACAGAACACCCACCCAAAGGATCCTGGAAAAGCCCTTGCATCCTAGGATCCCAAGTCTCTCAATACGTGATCTAAGAGCCCTATGTGCAGGCTCCTGCGGGCTCCTCTGCAGGGCTGGGAAGTGCAGTATAGAGGAGTTGCCCCAGGGAGGCAAGAGGCTCTGCAGACAGAGGTTGAGTGAGAATGTTGGGGCCTCCCCTGCTGTCCTTTGCCTCCTCCAGCAGGCCTCTGCTTTTCCAGGTGATTTCCAAAGCTGCAGTGGGAAACACAGGAAGAAAGAGCAGCCAGGATTCCAGCCCATTTTCCAGCAAGAAGAATACATTTCCTCAGGTATCTTCCTGCTGGCACTGGCTCCAAGGTACGGGTCACCTGCACTGGCTAGCCTGATTCAGCGCCTTCATTCTCTTCTGACTCTCCCTTACTCATCCGAATATTCTAGCTCCTTCCTGTCTCCTGCTCTTCTCCTCCCACGTTCCAGTCCCTTGCCAATTCCCTTCCTTCAGGTGGCACTGCAGGTCGGTGACCTCTCACCTCCGCCTGTCGGTCTTGTAGCTCTCTGCACGGAGGTGAATGGCAGGCTGTGGAACCCGCCTTCCAGGCTGTGGGGAGGGTCGGTGAGCTGGTATATGTAAATATCAGGCCAGTGCCAGCCAGCACCACCTCTTGCCCCTAGTGTCACAGGGGCGTCTGGGAAATAGGTCTGAAGAACTGTAGCGACCATGAGCTCCATCTCTCTTGATCTAGCTGCCACAGCACCCCCTACAGACACAATGAAGCTCCAAGAAGGGGTGCATTAAGGAGGGTAAGTTTTGTTTGGGCCACCACGTTTCTTGTAATTTACAATAACACATCCACTACAGGAAGTGATGGCATGGCATAAGTATGATACGTAAGCTACTGAAGATGACGAAGTCCAGAACAGCTGAGCTGGGCGCCAATGGCTGTGGCTCTTCCAGCCCCAGGACTCTCAGCCAGGTTTCCTGTCTGTCACTGGGGTTGCCTGCCTTGTAGAGGTGCTGCAGGTATTTAGTGAGATAATGCACACAGCATAGCTCACTGGCTGGTGTGGCATGGAGCACACGCTGGCTATTCCGCATGTGAGCAGACAGGCCAGGAGCAGGCTACACCAGGCTGTACTTCTGTACTTGGTTCCATGAGCCTTGATTTGATTGTCCAGGGCATCTGGAAATAGGGCAGAATTCACATCTTCTCAGGCTCACAACCTGTTATTTTTTTTTTTCAGTCCTGAATAATTATCACATTGGAGGGAAGAGTGGTGTGAACTTTTTTTTTCCCCTTTGGCCCTGGGGCTTGAATTCAGGGCCTGGGTACTGTCTGTGAGAATTCAAGGCTCTACCACTTGAACCATAGCTCCACTTCTGGCTTTCTGGTGGTTAATAAGAGATAAGAGTCTCACAGACTTTCCTGCCTGGGCTGCCTTTGAACCACGATCCTTTGATCCCAGCCTCTTGAGTGGCTAAGATTACAGGCGCCTGGCTGAACTTACTTCTTTCCCTGTGTCAGAATTCATCTGAGGGGCAGGGGAGGGGCCTGGGGAGGGTGGAAGGAGGGAGAAGGCCTTACGTATGAAACTGTGACCCCTCTGTACATCACTTTGACAATAAATAAATAAGTTAAAAATTAATACAAGGACAGAAATCCTTACTTAGGAGCTACAATAAAATAAATGAGTATTTATGATAAAAATTTCATCTCAGTTGCAGTGGCACAGCAGAGTTACCACAGCTTGGAGTCGTAGTAGTGCTGGGAGGGGCCCAGAGGCCCTGGCTGGACGGGAGAGGGCTGAGGGGCAGCTTGTCCCTCCACTGTTGCAGGAGCTCATGTCAGGAGGGCGCGATCACCCAAAACCTTCTCTGACCCTCAGAACCAGGGACAGCTGATGGCTAAAATTCCTTCTAGGAGTCTAAGAACCTGCAAAAACCTTATTCTGCCCAACTGTGCTCCAACTCCTATTGGTTGCAGCAATGGCCCCAGGGGACATCTGGGCACAGCAGCATAAACCCGCAGCTTGGGGAAGCAGCCGCCTCTGTGGTGCCACCTGGTGGTAGAGAACTGCAAATTTCCCTGCTTCCTGCTGTCTGCTGCCCCCTTCTGCTTAAAACTCAGAAACCCTCAGGCTGGGACTAAGCAGAAAAGTCCTTGGCAGCCAGAGGCCTTTTTGGTACCACCATCTATCACATGTGGGCATCCATTTATTGAGCACATACTACATCCCAGGCCTCATGTGGCACAGTCTCCAGACTCAACTCATCTTCAGATACCACTTCATCCCCAAAGCCCACTCTGAGAGCCTGGCTGCTATGTCTTTCAGAACTGGGGGTTTGAGAATCATGGTTCAGAGCCAGCTCAAGCAAACATATCTGTGAGACTCTTAGCTCCAATTAACCTGAAAAAAAGCCATAAGGAAAGATATGGTTCAAGCGGTAGGCAGCCAACTACGAGCCATAAAGCCCAGTGAGAGCTTCAGGCCCCAAGTTCAAGCCTCAGTACTGACACAAAAAAGAAAGGGAAAAAAGAAAGATCTTGCCTAAGCCTTCTGAGTGTTAGGGTTATAGGTGTGAGCCACCAGTGCTTTTTGTACTGATACTGGGCCTTGAACTCAGGGCCTGAGTCCTGTCCCTTAGCTTTTTTGTTCATGGCTAGCTCTCTACCACTTGAGCCACAGCTCTACTTCTTTTTTGGGCAGTTAACTGGAGGTAAAAATCTCATGGACTTTCCTGCCAGGGCTGGCTTTGAACCAGAATTCTCAGATCTCAACCTCCTGAGTAGCTAGGATTGTAGGTGTGAGCCACCAGCAACCAGCTCAAGAATACAATCTTTTTTCAAGCCCCAGTCCTGGGGCTTGAACCCAGGGCCCAGGCACTGTCCCTGGCTTCTTTTTGCTCAGGGCTAGTGCTCTATCACTTGAGCCATAGTGTCACTTCTGCCTTTTTCTGTTTATGTGGTGCTGAGGAACCGAACCCAGGGCTGCATGCATGCTAGGCAAGCACTCTATGTTCCCAGGCCAAGAATATAATCTTATTTATTTTTAATTTATTTTTTGGCCAGTCCTGGGGCTTGAACTCAGGGCCTGAGCACTGTCCCTGGCTTCTTTTTTTTTGCCCAAGGTTAGCACTCTGCCACTTGAGCCACAGCGCCACTTCTGGCCATTTTCCCCCTATATATGTGGTGCTGGGGAATTGACCCCAGGGCTTCATGTATATGAGGCAAGCACTCTTGCCACTGGGCCATATCCCCAGCCCAAGAATACAATCTTGAGATGCTTTCTGCTGCTCTTTGCCCTCCTGCGCAGTTTCTCTGCAGCCTATCACCTCCAACACCCATGGGCACTGAAGCCCTACCTGTAACTGCTCTCTGGACACACCTCCACTTCCAACCCCTCCTTGCCTTGGCCGTTTCTAACATCCAACTCCTCAGTCTCCCATCTTGCCAACCCCACTGCACCTCTCCAAGAACCCTATCTATCCCTGCAGACCCTGAGGTCATTGTTCCAGGAGGCTGTTATGAACCTATAGGGCAGAGGCCAAGCTTTATTTTCCCAGGGTCATGTGCATGCCAGGCAAGGTCTAGAGCACCCAGTTACACGGCAGCCCAATAGGAGGTGTTTAGTTTTTGTCTTTTCTGTTTTGGCTCTGGGGATTGGAATCAGGACGTTGTACTTCGTAGGCAAGTGCTTGGCCACTGAGCTACATCCCAGCCCTAGAAGGTGTTTTCATAATTGCATATCACATTATGGAATGTCCACTTGTGATCAGCCAGTGTTAACACTGTCAGGCTGACCTGTGAGGGATTTGAAGCGAGCGTGGTGACAATAACTGTGCTGCTGTGAGGTCCTAATACTTACAGAAACACAACATGGCAAAAGGGCTGCTTTTCACTGGGCAGCTTCGGTATGATGTGATGGCAGGCCTGGGCTCTTAGGAGCATTGCTTGCCCTGGAGAGAATGTGGATGGGCTGTGTTCTGATGCACAGTAAGCCAGGCCAGTGTTACAGATGGGAATGAAGGCAGACCTAGGCATCCTTAGATGCCTGACACGACTGGTATGTGTGGGGTATTATTTTCTGGAAAAAAGAGGAACATTAGGGTTGGAGGTCCTTTTGCCCTTCCCTGGCTCCCCATGGGGACAAATAGGCTGGGCATCTCAGAATAGTCAATGGGCCTGAGGACACCCCAGGAAGCCTGTACAGGCAAATCTAGGGCCAAGGGATCCACCAAAGACACAAGGTCCTAGTGAAGGACCTCACCAAGGAGTGCCCAGGAATGGAGAGGTGTGATCTGGACCACTCCCGAGATATCCCTAACTTTGACTAAGGTGCTGCAGGTCTCAGGGAAAAGAGAACTATCAGCAGCGTTTCAGTTCCAGTTCTGAATTCTAGGGGTTGAAACTGCCTGAGAAGCCTTTTTTCTTGTGCCAGTTATGGAGCTTGAACTTGTGGCCTGGGTGCTATCCCTGAGTTTTCATGTTCAAGATCAGTGCTCTACCACATGAGCCACAGCTCCACTTCTGGCTTTTATTATTCCTTTTGTGGTTAATTATACATGAATCTCATGGGAACTGGGTAATGGTGGCTCAAGCCTGTAATCCTAGCTACTCAGGAGGCTGAGATCCGAGGATCATGGTCAAAGACAGCCCAGGCAGGAAAGTCCATGAGACTCTTAGCTCCAATTAGCCATCAGAAAACTGGAAGTGGAGCTGTGGCTCAAGTGGTGGAGTGTTGGCCTTGAGCTGAAGAGCTCAGGGGCAGTGCCCAGACCTAGAGTTCAAAGCCCCACCATTGACAAAAAGAAAAAAAAGTCTCATGGGCTTTCCTGCCCCACCTAGCTGGCCTCAAACTGCCTCAGATCTCAGCCTTCTGAGTAGCTAGGATTCCAGGCATGAGCCACTGGTCCCTGGCCCTGAGAGCTCTGTACATACACCCCGTCTCTCCCCGAATCCCAACCCAGGAGTTGGGGTGAGCCTGGGATGGCCAGGATGGTGCCTTGCTCTAACCTGCAGGTCTGTTTCACATCTTCTTTAGTCCTTTGTTCAATGTGACACTGGTGACATTGTCACTCTTGTGAGGACAGCTGTGTCCTGCAGAGTAGGTTTTGGAGGATTCCTTCTCCATCATGAGTGGGAGGCCGGTCTGTAGAAAACGTCTCAGGGGTGTGGCTTCCAGTGTTCACACAGTGCCACACAACACAGTGCAGAGGAGAAAACTGAGGCTGTTGAGCCCCCTGCAGACCTAAGCCGGCTTACTGGTGGCCCCAGGTGGGGGTGGGGAGGGGTGGATAGCATGTCTGACAGCTCACTTGCAAATGAGTCAGCTCTACCCCACCAAGCCATAAAAAAGTGTTTTGTGAAAATGAGTTTACTTTTAGTTTAGGGAGGTTCTAGAAATAGAGCTTTCCTATTGGGGGAGGGGAGCCAACAACTCCCATAAAAGAACAGAAATGGTCTTAATGTTCCAGGGAGGAAGAGCTGCGTGTGAAGAAATGAACTCCTCACATTTTAGTGCAGGTTGAATTTACATTTTACTTTAAAAAAAGGGGGTGTGTGGAGGTACATACACGGAAGGAAGAGGGTGGGGGGTGACAATGTGAAGTGGGTCCCAGGACTCTCCCTGCAGTGGCAGTGGCATCTGCCGGTGGCACACCGCTCGCACAGGAACAAGGCTGGAGCTGAGGGCACCCCAGGCATCAGGCCGGATGGAAAGGGGAGTCGCTATCATATACATGGAAGTTTACAATACACAGCATTTGTCTGTAAAGGATGGAACGCAGTCGCAGGAAGAATTAACAATACTAACATGAGAATAATCAAATTTTTGTTTGTTATCCATGTACAGCAACTAACTGCTTTACAAAAAAGCAAAATAATACAATATATCATCACATGTATTTACAGTGTAGTAAATATACTTTTCTGTCAAATTTTACACAAACTATTTACAGGTGAATATACTGCATTAAAAAAAAAACTGTGGCGGACACTAAGTGAACTTTTGTACAAGTCCATTGCATAAGAATAAATCATGCCTCATTATGCCTGGGATAACCGGAGAAACAAAAACAAAATCAAAACTCCCCCACTCCCCCAACAAAGCAAAACAAACCAAACTCCCAAAGAAATGGAAAAACTCCTGAAACCTACTGCGGGCTCACACTGTCCCAGCGAGGACCTGTACCCCCGGGGTGAAGGCTGGCTGCACGGTGGTGTGCAGGGGCCTGGTGCATGACAGGTGACAGAGACAGGATGTGCTCGGGGGCAGCCGGGCAGTGGAGCCCTGGTGCCAGTTACACACAGCACAAATAGGACTGAGTTGCTTTCCTCTTGATAAAATTGGGGGGGGGGGTGCATTTAGAAACCCAAAACAAATGACAGAACTTGCATCAAATTATGCAAATAGGCCACTTGTTCAGAACTTCAGAATTTCTTTTGTTAAGTTACAAGGAAAAGGACTAAGAAAGTATTTTCATTTCTCTGGGGAAGCCTATTGTGAGACATAATCTCATGTTGGTTTTAGTTACTTGGACTTTCCTTCAAAGTTAGAGGTTCTTTACATAAGGTGAACTTTAAATCTTAGTTCTAAGTTTTCAAATTCCCCGGATGGGTTGGCCAAAAGGGTTTTTGCAGTTCAAAGAAGGCTCCATTTTGATTTGTGCAACGCAGATCACTTTCTGAGGTACTTCGAGTGGATTCATCCTATTCATTACGCTAGAGGGAAATAATAAATTTGAGAAACATCATATGTTCGTAAACTTGTTTATGGAAAGATTAGTATTTCTAACAGTAAACCTTTGGAAATTTCTCTATTTGATGGGATAAGCAAAACAGCATAATGCCCACCATTGCATGCACCAAATCAACAGAGAGGAAAAATAGCCCACCAAAATTCTTATAGGCTCCATCTGCCTGCTGTGCCGGGAGCTGGGTGGCACAGGGGCCGCAGCGCCGCAGCTCCGCAGCTCCGCAGCTCGGCCCCGCAGGAGCTGGGCCCTCGGCACTGCATTGCTTTTCTGTGTTTCTAAGCTCAATTCTGATCTTGGCTTCTTTACATCTTAGTTACTCTGTTGTTTTATATATTATACACTAATACAGCCTCTAGATTAGTGAAAAACAAAAGCTTTGTTATCTGTACCTGTTTTCTATATTGTTCAACAAGTCTATGTTAAAATCACTATCAATACTAGGGTTTTATTTTTTAACTTTTTTTTTTTTGGCAAATGGTTCTTTTCCCCAGGACTGTAAACAAATTAAAAAAATTAAATTCTTGTTATTTCTGAATATCAAAAGCAATTTTATTTACATTAACATATTACATTGTTACTGTGTGGATAAGTGTGAAATGTTATATTATTAAAATCAGAACACTTAAATGTACCATTATGTATTGAGTTAGCTGTGGAATTTAATTTACCGAAACCCACTAATGAACTATTACAGGAACTCCTCGTCTCTCCTGGTTTCTTTTCTGCCTCTTTCAAAGCCATGTCTGAACATATAAAGGGAATGCAGGAATGTGAGGATAATACATTTTGTAATAAATACAGTCTAGTCCTACACTGGAGAATCCAGACAGCAGTAGGCTCACTGAAGTGAAATTATTTTGCACTGCAGTTCTACAAATACACTGGGTCCACATTATTCTGGAAGTCCCTAAGCCACGAGAGCTCATCCCATTCAGTGAAGTGCAGCTCTAGAGGCCCCGGGGACGCACCACCGCAGGCTGGTCAGGATTTTCACAGTGATCAAGTGCGATCCTGGCACACAGAGCCCAAGTGCTTTGCTAGAGATTCCTGATTTTTTGGAGGAGAGGAGAAGATCAAAAGATGTTTAAAATACATCTTATCAAAGAAATTTATAATTTACACAACATAGTCTCTTTCTTTGAAAATTATTTAACAAAATAAAAAGTATCAGCTACTTCAAAAGTCACGTACCATTCCTTTTTGCTATAGAGGCTAATGCAAACAAGTATGAAAATTACCTTCTGGGAACAAGTTTCAACACTTTGTTCACTGATTACCCTGCTCAGAACTATTTAGAAAAGAAGAAGAAGCAAAAAATTCATAATTACTATACTTAGTATAGTTTTGGCTTATAAAAAAACAAATTTTTTTTTCCTAGCTACTTAAAGGTTAGAAGATAATCAACTGGAGGGAAAAAAAAACAACCTAGTGTAGATGACTGAGTTTGGATAAGGCCTCAGAATCCATAGTTTTAATTCGGTAATGTTAAGATATATGTGGTCATGCTTATTTTCCTGTATTTATTGCTAATGCTCAAGTGTTAGTATTTCTTAAGAATCTACTACAAAAATCCTAGCTCCCCCCTCCCAATCCCCCCCCCCCAATACCTCGCCTCACTGTAGCTTTATGGCATGAAGTCTCGGAGGCGGACTTCTATGGTTCCCTCAGCTTCAGATGGGAAAAAAGGTCCACAGCTAAAAGTCAGGTTAAATGCACTGGGGTTGTGCTCTTGTTTTTCCATAAACTTTTAGCTTGATGAGTATGGAAACCAGACTAACACTTCACTTTGTGTGACGGATATAGAACACAAAGAAGGCAGCGCCTTGTGCAAAGAGCTATTCCCACTGGCCAGTGGTAGCAGAATCTGGGAGTTCATCCATGGTCTCTCCCAACTGGGATGTTTTCCATTCAGGAAGCCTGACCTGTCAACTTTCTTTGCAGTTGTCTGACCACTTGCTTACATCAGTTAAATGCCAAAAGTAGAAGGAAAAAAAATGAAGGAAAAAGCATTAAATTTAGGCAATGCTTCCAAGAACTGAGCATCTGGCAACGTGGCTGACTGGGTGGGTCATTATAAAACAGAAGTGCAGCACTGCAAGGTGGGGACGGGGCGAGGCGAGGGAGGGGTCACTAGTGAGGAGCCCATGTCAAGACGGTTTGAAAAAGAAAGCAAAGTTCACATCATCTTCTTAATGCTATTACGTTTGAAGCTGCCAGCACTTCTCTGCTTCTGTACTTGGCTTGCGGATCCATGGCGAGTTCGTCCACTGTTACAGTGGCCAGAGGTGGGGGAGAGTTCCACATTCTCCTTGTCAATTCCTGGACAGAAACAGAGTTGCCGGTTACTTCCCCCTTCTGCCATTACGCTCCAGGACTTGAATCTCATTCTTTGTGTATGAGACACAACCTGGTCAAGTGGTTTTGAATATCTCATTTTCATAGTAAACTACTAGAATGGTTATAAAGCCTTTGCCATACAGAAAACCTCACATTTGCTGAGCCAAATGTGCTATCATTGCAGAAAAACGGAAGAAAGGAGTTGCGAGGAAAAGCTAGAGAGGCAGGCAGGCTTGAATAGAGTTAAATGTGAGCAGCCACCAGGGAAGACTAGAGCTCCTTCCTCCAAATCATACCAGAAGTGTCCAGCAGAGGGCGGTTCTAGCTACACATTGGCAAATCTTTTTTTTTTTTTTTTGCCAGTCCTGGGCCTTGGACTCAGGGCCTGAGCACTGTCCCTGGCTTCTTTTTGCTCAAGGCTAGCACTCTGCCACTTGAGCCACAGCGCCACTTCTGGCCATTTTCTGTATATGTGGTGCTGGGGAATTGAACCGAGGGCTTCATGTATACGAGGCAAGCACTCTTGCCACTAGGCCATATCCCAGCCCCTGGCAAATCTTTCATTAAAAAAAAAAAGGCAAAAACACTTTCTATTTTTTGAATCATGTGACTGTTCCAAAGGAGCTCAAACATTACTGAGAAAACAATGAATTGCAAAAGCTATTCCCTAGAATCTGCTTCTTTTCAACTGTGGAAAGTCATTCATTGTACACCTTTCAATGGGAAACATATACTATTTCTCTCATGGAGACTAAACCTCCAACAGCTGGCCTTGCAGTAAATGTTATAAATAATAAAGTAATTACAGAAAGTATCCACAACAAAAAGACTATAAGCCAGACAGGCAAATGAGCAGGAAAAGAGTGGGAGCAGGAAGCAGTGACTGAGGCAGTATTGAGGGTGGCTTCTTGGGTGCTGGTAATACTGGATTTCATGATCTGGGTATTGTAACTTCAAGTTGTATCTGAAAGTTCACTAAGTTTTAACCTTATGACCTTGAACCCCAAATTAGCATGATAACATCATCTCTGGAATAACTACTGTTGGGAGTACACTATATTCTTATTTTGAATAGGCGAATTTCAGGTAATTTTTACTTCATCTTTTTTTATCACTACGGTTTGAATTTTTAGATAATCATTAATATCTTAAAAATTATCAAAACTGAAAGAATGCTCCTAATCTTATTATGCTGAGTGTTTGTGCAGCTCTTTTGATTGCCTGTTTACTCTATGTGATATGTAATTGTCTTACGTCTACCTCCTTCGTGGTACCTTTCTGTCTCTTAACAGAACTACTTTCTACCTTCTCATGTCTACAGTTTGTAGCTCTTGCATACATGATCATAACTTGTGTATTATTTTTTCTATGTCTTCCCTTAAAGGAAAAACACCTAGAAGAGGAACATTTATTACTCATTTTTTGTCTTAAAAATCTAGTTGATCATTTTTATTAGATGACTACTTTATTGGTTGAAATAACTGCTTCTGTTTTAAAATGTGATAGTTGGATCTGTGTAATCCAGAGCATAAAAGTATGAGGCCCCTGACCTCCAAGGGGTTCTAGTATTACAATTTTTTTTTCCAATTTAGCCTCTATCTGAAATGATCATACAGCACATCAGTGTAGTTTACCTGTAATTCTCTTATATGTGCACATGGCCTTTAAGTTCAAACCTGGTATCTTTCCTTAATAGGAATCTATTTCCTGAACCTTATTTCCTAATAGAGGAATATGAAGGCAAAACTAGGACCTTAAGGAGTTCTGTTTTGAAGTAACTTGTAGCTGGCCGGGAGGAGGGAGGCCTGTCTTTGATATAGCCTTGCTATGGCCCTACTACAGATGCGAGGGGAAGCAGTCCTTATATTTCCTTCCATTTGGGGACCAGGGCCTGCTGGGTCATAGTTTTTTTTGTTTGTTTGTTTTTGGCACAGTCCTGGGGCTTGAACTCACAGTTCCTGCTGGCTTTGAACTGCCATTCTCAGATCTCAGCCTCCTGAGTAGGTAGGATAACAAACATGAGCCACTGTATAATATATATTATATAAACTGTATATATAATATATATACACTGTATATATAATATATACAGTATATATATATTATATAAACTGTAGTTATGGATCACTAGGGATGATGTACGTAGTAGTCTTAGCTTCTTTAAGAAGTGCTAAGAATATTCTACTAGTGGCTCATGCCACTAGTAGATTGGAAAATCATTTTTAAAAAGCAATTAAAGTAACATGTTTATGTAATATGGACCACTTTGAAAAGGGAAAATTACATGAAATAGGATGGTTATAATATTTGAATATGGCATTTAAATTTCTAAACCTAATTTTTCTTCCTGGGTAACACTTTTTAAAAAAATAATCCTTTAAAATTTAGTGTAGGGGCTGGGGATATGGCCTAGTGGCAAGAGTGCTTGCCTCGTATACATGAGGCCCTGGGTTCAATTCCCCAGCACCACATATACAGAAAACGGCCAGAGGTGGCACTGTGGCTCAAGTGGCAGAGTGCTAGCCTTGAGCAAAAAGAAGCCAGGGACAGTGCTCAGGCCCTGAGTCCAAGCTCCAGGACTGGCAAAAAAACCCCAATAAAATTTAGTGTAGAAGTATCTCTAGAGCTGGTAAGAGCTCTGAGCCTGCTCACACGGGACTGTGCTGTGCCCATCCTGTACTGGTCAAGCTACGTTTTCAAGTTCTTTTTATCACCCTTGGAGCTCTGGCTCTGAGCTCTCTTAGGTCTCCAAAGCACTAAGGCTCCCTTCTTACCTCCAGTGAACATAAAGTGAAATCCATGAAGTAACAGGTACCCAATTTACTACTCTCAGTTCCCCCACAAGCACAATGAAATTGAATATGGCAGAAGAAGCAAAGTTCTCTATGGTAGTATATTATTAATAGTACAATGTTATAATAACAAGTGGTTTCAGACAAAGACATTCTAAATAAAAGGTGTTATTGGCTAAAGTTGTGAATTGTGTTATGCGGGGACAACAGTAGTTCTGTGTCTCTCCCTTGCTAGAACATGAGTTCTTTGAAAGCAGGTATCAGTTTATTTCAATGGTTAGTGATATACAGCTCCTGTTTGACAAATAATTAAACATTTGAGTTATTGAGAAGCTGAGGAGAAATGGATTAAATAATCTGTCACAAGTTACTCAAGAAAAACAAAAGACTACTAATAATGGAAACTGCATACCGCCTTCCCAGGAGCCCTTGCTGGTTGCCTGACTTCACATCTTAGTTTATTACAAGTGCAATATGGGAGCCTCAGCAGAAAACTCTTCCTGTACATATATGCCAGTATGCTGAGCACCGAAGTGTGAGCCTTGGTTGGTCAGAACTTTTATTTGGCTCTAGATTCTTTGTTCCTTCTTTTTGGGTGATGACTGAACTTAGGAGGGATTGTGCATTTTAAAACTCCTGGCTCTACTGCACTAAGCAACACTGTCAATCCCCTTGGTGTTGGGATGTTTCTGTGTGGGTGGTGATACTGGGAGTGTAAACTCGGGGCCTCTCGGTGTCCAACCTCCTTGCCTCTAGTTCTTAAGCTGGAAATGAAGGAGAATGAGGGCTGTTAGAAAGGTCAGATACAATAATCTGTGCAAATAATTTTTTTTGGCATTTATAAAATAATTACTGTGTAAATTAAAATGATTCTAACAATTCAAAAAAGATTCAATGATATGTTAAAAGGAGTCTCAGGACAAAAAAAGATCTTAAATTTTATGCCAGAATTTGTAAAATTATCAAAACTAATGTAAATAAACACAAAACATAGTAACTCTTCTTAGGGGAAAAAAAAGTTATGTTATGTTATTTATTTATTTTTTTGCCAGTCCTGGGGCTTGGACTCAGGGCCTGAGCACTGTCACTGGCTTCTTTCTGCTCAAGGCTAGCACTCTACCACTTGAGCCACAGCGCCATTTCTGACTTTTTATGCTTCTTTATGTGATGCTGAGAAATCGAACTCAGGTCTTCATGCATGTTAGACAAGCACTCTACTGCTAAGCCACATTCCTAGCCCCTTCATTTTTTTTTTCCTTTTGTTGGTCGGTCATGAGGCTTGAACTTTGGGCCTGGGTATTGTTCCTGAGCTCTTCAGCTCAAGGCTAATGCTCTATCACTTTGAGCCACAACACCACTTCCAGTTTTCTAGTGGTTAATTGGAGATAAGAGTCTCATGGACCCTCCTGTCTGGGATGACTTTGAACCACAATCCTCAGATCTCAGCCTGCGGAGTGGCTACCATTACAGGTGTGAGCCACCTGTGCACTGCTTATAGCTTGTTTTTAATGCTACAGCACATACATTTACAGTGACATGTTAAATATGCACTTAAATTATTTGGTGTTTTGAGCTATATATACAAAATTATAACTATAGGAATTTAAAAATAATTTTAATGAGATTTCAACAATTGCTAACATTTATTTCCTTTTCTGTCCAGGTTTAATTTTTTGTATAATAAATACAGAATAAAAGAAAAGGCATATTTTGTAAATTGGACATATATAGGTGTGTCACATTTTTCCTTCTTAGTCCTTAAGGATAACTGATCACATTCCTTTACTAGAAAATATACATGATGAAACGAACAGCCAGCTTTAATATCTAAGGAAAGTTGGCTTTATTTTGTGGGAAAGCAAGTATTTTTAAAGTTAAATGTTTCTTCAAGCCCCAATATCCTACTTCTTCTTAACTCTCACTTAAATTCGTTGTTAACCTGCTGGGTTAGTAGTGCAGGGCTGGACTGAAGTTTTGATACTTGGGGGAGGCACGAGAATAACAATGGAGACAGGACTCACTGCCCCTGCAGTTTTGTAAGCTCCCCAGGCCCCACAAAGCAGTGGCTCTCCCAAGTTGTGCAGTGCCAGGCTGAGCTTCTGGAAGTGGTCAGTGAAGTCTCATGCTATTTGCCCACGGGTAAGCAGTACTTCGTGCAAGGATGCTGAAAGCAAGGAGTACCTGTATGAGGGAACAGCTGCACGAAAACTGCTGACTTAGAGCAAGGCAGGGGAGCTTCACAGACACAGAATGGAAGAAAAAAACAAAGTGAGTGATGTCCAGAGGCGTCCAACAAAAGGTGAAATAAGACCAGAATAGATCATTGCTATGTTCCCTGGTTTTCAAAGAGGGTCTGATTCAACCTATTTAACTCTCGCCATTAATTTCCTAAACATTATAATCTGTAAATAAGTAATAGAATTTATACTTTTTATACATTCATGTGTTTTTACCATCTGCATTTATTTTGTGGTGCTGGGATTGAACTCAAGGGCCTTGATCATGCTAAGAAAGCATTCTACCACTGAGATATATGCTCAGTCCTTGGTTTTTTGAGATAGCATCTCAGTATGTAGTCCAGGTTAGCTTTAAATTTAATTCTACTGCCTTAATCTCCCAAGTGCAAGGACTACAGGTGTGTACCATCATATCCCCAAGAAATGATTTTTTTTTTTTTTTGGCCAGTCCTGGGCCTTGGACTCAGGGCCTGAGCACTGTCCCTGGCTTCTTCCCGCTCAAGGCTAGCACTCTGCCACTTGAGCCACAGCGCCGCTTCTGGCCGTTTTCTGTATATGTGGTGCTGGGGAATCGAACCTAGGGCCTCGTGTATCCGAGGCAGGCACTCTTGCCACTAGGCTATATCCCCAGCCCCCAAGAAATGATTTTGATGAACTATTCCTGCACACACACAGCTGTCAGCGTTCCTGGTTTTAGGAATGCCTGTGCACCCTTCTCTACATGACGTGTATATCACAGAAGCAAAGGAAGAGAATTACTAACAAGCCTGGACAAATCCAAAAATAAGGTAGAAGTGAATTTAAAATAAAGATCTACTTAGTATGCCTTTGCTTTAAAAAATTCATGCTACAATTAAAAAACACTAGGCTTATTATCCATCTCTCTATATATATTGCAACTCTTACTCTTTTTTGTCGTCTGTGAGGCTTGAACTCAGGGTGGGCACTGTCCCTTAGCTTCTTAAGCTCAAGACTAATGTTCTACCACTTTGAGCCCATAGCTCCACTTCCATTTTTTGAGTGGTTTAGTCTCACGAGGACTTTCCTGCCCAGGCTGACTCTGAACTGTGATCCTCAGATCTCAGTCTCCTGAGTAGCTAGGACTACAGGTGTGAGTCACTAGTACCTGGCTTACTTTTTTTTTTTTTAAGGCAAGTACACATGTAAAATTTTTTTTGCCATAATTTCTACCTAAATGTCTGAACTATCAGAATAATTACAGTACAAGGTAAAACAGTAAAGTATCACTTTCCCACTTTACCATCCTTACTATTCTGAGTCTCCTGTAGGCAGGTATACTGTGCTAGCACTACAGAGCCTCCGTGTGGAGTAAGCAATGAGTATGTGGTTATGACTATGTGCTTACTCTGTACAGAGCATCACAGTGTTACTCTTACATGTAAAGTTAAGGGCTCTAATTTTACAAAATAAGGCTGACAGTTGTGGTTCAAGTAGTAAACTGCCTGCCTAGCAAGTTCAAGATCTTGAGTTCAAACCCTAGTATCATGAGGGTGGAAAATGTCCCAGAGTATCTCAAGTGCCTAACATACACCTACAAAAAAGGTGTTCACGTGTTTATTAAATTAAATTATAGTATAAAAGTATTTGTAGCTGGGCACTAGTGGCTCATGCTTGTAATTCTAGCTACTCAGGAGGTTGAGGTCTGAGGATCACGATTCAAAGCCAGCCTGGGTAAGAAAGGCCGTGACACTCTTATCTCCAATTAACTACCAGAAAACAAGAAGTGGAGCTGTGGCTCAAAGTGCTAGAGCACTAGCCTTGAGCAAAAAAGCTCAGAGACAGCATCCAGGCCCTGAGTTCAAGCCCCATGAATGACTGACAAAAAAAAGTTTTTGGAGACCCCAACAGAGTATAAATTGTATTTTAATCATCTGGACATAGATCTAAGTGATTTCATTTTTCTCTCTTCAGGTCCTGGGGCTTGAACTCAGGGCCTGAGTGTTGTTACTGAGCTTTTTTTGCTCAAGGCTAGAGCACCACCACTTGAGCCATAGTTCTACTTCTAGCTTTTTTTTTGGTGGGGGGGGGCAAGGGGATAGTTAATTGTAGGTAAGTCTTACAGACTTTCCTGCTTGGGCTGGCTTCAAACTATGATCCTCAGATACCAGCCTCCTGAGTAGGATTATAGGTGTGAGCCACAGGTACCCAGATAGAACTTTTTTGTTTTTTCGGCTAGTCTTGGGTTTTGGGACTTAGGGCTTGAGCATTGTCCTTGGCTTCTTTTTGCTTAAGACTAATGCTCTACCTCTTGAGCCATAGCACCACTTCTGGTTTTGTTTATGTGGTGCTGAGGAATCAGATACCAGGGCTTCATGCATGCAAGGCAAGCACTCTATCACTAAACCACATTCCCAGCCTCCAGTTATAAATTCTTCTTTTTTTGCCAGTCTTGGGGCTCAAACTCAGGGCCTGAGCATTGTCCCTGTCTTTTTGCTCAAGGCTAGCATTCTGCCAACTTGAGCCACAGCGTCACTTCTGGCCTTTTCTTTATATGTGGTGCCGAGGAATCGAACCCAGGGCTTCATGTATATGAGGCAAGCATTCTTGACACTAAGCCATATTCCCAGCCCTGTAGTTATAACTTCTTAACAAGTACTAAGTCTATTTCACTCTATCTGTATGTTTTCTTCCAGTGCTAGGGATTGAACTCAGAGCCTGTGCATGCCAGAGAACACCATGTATATATTTATTTGATTGGGATGTAGTATAGGGTTTGAAAGCAGGGCTTCCTGCCTGCTTTCTACATAGGTGCTCTACCACTGAGCTACATCCCCAGACATTTCTAGCACTTGTTATATTTGAGATAGGGTCTTGGGGCTGGGAATATGGCCTAGTGATAAGAGTGCTTGTTTCGTATACATGAAGCCCTTGGTTCGATTCCCCAGCACCACACATATAGAAAACAGCCAGAAGTGGTGCTGTGGCTCAAGTGGCAGAGTGCTAGCCTTGAGCCAAAAGAAGCCAGGGACAGTGCTTGGACCCTGAGTCCAAGCCCCTGGACTGGAAAAAAAAAAAAAAAAAGATAGAGAGATAGGGTCTTGCATTCTTCCTGGGAGCATGCCTGGAAGGTGATCTGCCTGTTTTAAGCATCCCATAATAGACATCACACCTGGTATCTAACAACTCTTACCATGAAGTTATTCCATAAGAGTAAATGACAAGAACACAACAAACAGGTATAAAGAAACCAGAAAAAGCTCTCTTTGTGGAGATGACTCTATAATAATTTATAGATACAAATCAACTTCTTAGGGAAGTTACTGTTGAAAAGATAAACTCTCTTCTCCAAAAGCACATAGTAGGAAGTGGTGCTGTGGCTCAAGTGGTAGAGTGTGAGACTTGAGCAAAAGAAACTCAGGGATAGCACCTAGGCCCTAAATCCAAGTCCCAGGATCAGCACCATAGGGGGAAAAAAAAAGTAACCTTGTAAGAACCTGGCACCTGTAATCCTAGCCACTCAGGAGGAGGCTGAGATCTGAGAAGGGTGGTTCATAGCCAGCCAGGGTAGGAAAATCCCTGGATTCTTATCTTTAATTAACCACCAGAAAACTGGAAGAGGTGCTGTGGCTCAAAGTGGGAGAGAGCTAATTAGCTTTGAGTGAAAAAGCTCAGGGACATTGGCTAGGCCCTGAGTTCAAGCCCCATGACTGGCCAAAGGGGGAAGAAAAAAACACCTTGCAAGAAAAAGACCATACAATTTAGAGGAAGATCTGAACTCTTGATTCTTTTGGAAATAATCAGAGATTTCCAGGGTGTACTAGTTAATTTAGGCAGTCATCTTTGAATAACTACTGGTGGTGACATCACTGGTTTAAAAAGTAACAAAAACTTTACATGCTATCCTGATTTTGGGGTTGTGAACTCAGGTCTTTGTGCTTTCTAGGTAGGCACTCTACCACTTGAGCCACACTCCCAGTTATTTTTAAAAAATATTATTGCCTTTAAGTAGTTGTACAAAAGAGTTATTACTCAACATATAAGTTTATGAATATAATGCATCTTGGTCAATATCATCCCTTTCATTATTCTCTCCCACCAGCCCTTTCAATTAAAAAAAAATTGAGACAGAATCTGGAACTCACAATTCTTCTGCCTCAGACTATAAGCATACATTTTCACACCTAGTCTGTTCTCTGATGATTTTATTTAAAAAAATAATTCTAAGTAACAAGTTATAGGGTTAAGACTGTTCTACCAAAGAAGATAATATGGCTAGTCTTTAATTAACACTGGATAATTTAACCAGTTGGCAGGGGAATTTACTATATTCAACTCTCAACCTGATGTGTCTACTTGTAGGCAAAAATGGACAGCAATATCCATAACAATAAAGTTTGGGTTTAAAAAAGTAAATAAAAGCACCGTTTTAGTAGTTTAAAACTGTATGTTAAAATAACAACAACACCTAAATAGGAGAACCATGTAAACAAAATCTACTAATTATTCTCCCTTGTAATGCTGAGGATAGAACCCAGGGCCTATCATGCTAGGCAGGGATTCTACCATTGAACTCTATCTTTAGTCTATACTAATTTTCATTGTCAAAACTAATAGTTAATATGCAAAAAATAACCAAGAAAATAGTCATCTCTACAGAAGAAACAAACTGATAGATCTAAGCTAAAGCAGACAGAAGTGATGAGACAAAAATAAGAAATAAATGGAGGAGGTAAAGGAAGAAAGAGAAAGAAGATAAATGTGCAGATAGGGAAGACAATAAATGTGGTTGAGGGAGCACTGGCCTTGATTCTACCTAGGAGCTGTGTCATTAAAGCAGTTCACTTAAGGCTTTCTAAAACCCATTCTCACTGCAACCAACACTGTGAGCCTAGAGCTAAATCACTTACACAGTCTCCAAGCTCCAAAATGCAGAGTTTATGGAGAAAGGACTGGAAGATCTAAATTCTGTCCTGGCCCAAACAGCTGATATGTGGTAATGGGACAGTATTGCAGGCAGAACTTCTCAAGGTAGAACTTCTCAAACTCCAATGTGCATAAGAATCACCTAGGGTGCTAAAGTAAAACATCCATTGCAGGCTGGGTGCCACTCTTGGGAGTTTCTTGTGCAGGTTTGGGGTGGCACTCCAGCATTTGCATTTCTAAACTTTTCTCAAAGACTGCTACTGCTACTGGTGGCCTCAGAGCACAACTGGAGATACCCTGTCCTAAAGAGTAGGTGGCAGGACAATGCGCATAGCTATGCAGGGAAGAAGGTAGTCAGACCTCTCACCCTGGGGAAGAAGGAACATCTTCAAAGAGACTGAGAAATAAATGCTGAAGTAAAGCTTAAGAGTTTAATATGATCGTTTTACATAATTAGTTGCACTAGGAATTGAGTATTATATTTGGCAAATTCTGCAGAACCACACATAAATGGGAATGTTCATGTAACACTCTCATAGGAAAATTGGGAAAGGTTTAACATGGCATATTAAAGTGGAGATTCTATTTATAGTTCTTAGACGTCACAAATTAGTGACATAATTTGAGTTTTAAAAGGAAAATCGACATTATCATTTAATAGAGCTATATAAAATATCTAAAAGAAAATTTCCTTGGCTGGGATGTGTGGCTCATGTGGTAGAAGGCTTGTCTACTAGCAGGAGACTCTGGGCTCAAATCCTTGTGGAATGAGTGATTTCATAAGCGACCTTTTCAGATAATAGACTTTTAAACAAATCCTTCTTTGAACCATTTTAGATTACTCTTTCCAGAAGAAAAACGTGACCACTATAGCAGCTTTCTGTAATTGCCCACTGTTATAACAAGAGGCCAACAGTGTCAGCTCTGTGATGAACAGTGTGCGCCTCTGGTTCACCCAGAGCTGGATGAGGCATTCCTACCAACGAGCTCACGGTCATGCAGTCTGTCATTTCTTCTGTTTTATTTACCTCAATTCCCTTGAGCTGCTATCTCTCAGCATGTCAACCTTTAAGTTACATGTCGAATTGGTATACCGGGAGTTAACAGTGACTCTATAGTAAAGACTACTTACAGGCTTTAAGAAGTTATTTTCTGAATTTTGGAGGGATAGTACTAGATTTTGAACTCAGGGCCTTGTGCTTGCCAAGCAAGTATTCTACCACTTGAGCTAAATACCCAGAGTATGATGTTATTATTTGAGAAGACATTTTTGGTCTGGTTGTTCATTTAATCAGATCTTCAAAACAGCCCATGGTTGGTTGAGTGTTACTGTGCTGTTGCTGGTAGCAAAGTGGGAAGTGTATTAGACTTTGTGTATATTTGTTTTAATAAAATATCTCCTTAGTATATACCTTAAGGGGAAAGAAATTGTAGTCCTGCTCACTTCCTCAATAATGTAGCTGAGGTTTTCTTCAAGCTCAAACTCTAAAAACTGATCAATTCTTGGGATACCTTTGTGAACACTATAGATGGTACAACTCAATGAAAAGCCCAAAGCTTTATAGAGTAACAATATTCAAGTCAGTTACAAAGTAAAGAAGAAATGCAAGGTGAACCTTAGGAGGAAAAAGAGCAAATTCTGCTGTAATAAGATCACAAGGAAATCCTTAATATTAGTATCTTAATATTAGTGCTTAAAATCATATCACTAGCCCAATGTACTGACCTGGGGAATGCTGGGAAGTTGCGAGTGAGGTCATGGAATTGGAGAGGTTAAGGTTGGCAGCGATACTAAGCTGGCTCTGCAGTGCAGGAGGGTAAGGAGAGGTGGGGGTCAGGAGGGACTCCTCACTTGTTTCTTCATCAATTCCAGGCAAGTATGTGTCAATCAAGGCATCAAGAAACTTAACAATAAGCTCAGCATAGTCTGGGATTTGTGTTTGCTGTAATAGAAAATAGGAAATTATTTTAGCTTCACTTTAAAAAAAAATCCCCTTTGAAGGAAAAAAAATAATTTTTATTTTGGGTTTGACTATTTTTGTTTGTATTACAGATAATTTAAAAGGGAGTAGATTAATATTTATAGACCACCACAGAACTTACAATTGGGAATATTAAGTAGCTTACACTTAAAGCTTCCAGATGAACCTGGAAGTAAAGAAAGCCACGCACAGACTGAATTTAATACTGGAATGATACCACTATCAAGAATGATGTCTAGCTCATTTCCCACAATGGAGAAAATGAGCATTCTCACTGTAGTACTAATTCCACCAACCAGACATTCTGCAGGGCTCACAGAGTTGCAGCAATCTCAGTGTACTGACTTCCAACTTACTTTCTTTCCCCATTTGGTACTAATAGTGACTCTTAGGAAAAATGACATTTAAGCTAGTGGCTCACACCTGTAATCCTAGCTACTTAGCAGCCTGAGATCTAAGGACTGTAGTTCAATCCTGCCCAGGCAGGAAAGTCTGTGAGACTCTTACATCCAATTAAACACCAGAAAACTGGAAGTGGCATTATGGCTCAAGTGGTAGAACATTTATGAGTTTAAAGATGGTATTTCCTTCAGATGACTATTATGTCTAGCTGTTTATACTCAGTTATTAAAACTGGAACAAGATTTAGCTAATTCCCACTGATTTATCATCTCTGTATCTAAAGCACTAGGAGTCTGCTGGGGTGGGGGAAAAAACACAAGTCTTGCCTTCAAGGAACTTAGATCAATTTGGAGAGAGGCCATACCACAAAAGTCATTTTAAATGTATACATTCGTGTAGAATTACATTAACACAAATCAAAACCACAATGAATAGAGAAATGACAGCTGGATGTGAGAATATTTTCATGACATAGAATTCAATCAGCATTATGTTCCTTTCTAGTCACAAATGTGTATGTTAAGACTACCAAATATGTAATGGTCTGTGGACAGAGAAGTTTTTTGTTTTGTTTTTTTTTTGGCAGTCCTGGGGCTTGGACTCAGGGCCTGAGCACTGTCCCTGGCTTCTTTTTGCTCAAGGCTAGCACTCTACCTCTTGAGCCATAGCGCCACTTCTGGCATTTTCTGTTTATGCGGTGCTGAGGAATCGAACCCTGGGCTTTGTACATGCTAGGCAAGCACTCTACCACTAAGCCACATTCCCAGCCCAGTATTAAAAGTTTTGTCAAGAATAAAAGTGTATTATCTTACCTTTGAAAAGGGTCCTGCAAATCTCCATAAGCCATTAAAACCAAAACCTGTGAGAAATCAAATAAGAAAATTACTCATTCTTACAGCAATGGTAACCGAAGTTAATGTTACCAAAGTTGACATATAAAACCTATGTACATACGAAAACTGTAGAATGAGTGCTATATTTCAATAAAGTCCATCATATTGGACATATAATTAAGGGTGTCAGAAAATGGCACATGAGTTTGCTAAAGCAGAAATGAGCCCATCCCTTGGGAAGCATTCTGTGGTCAGAGTGGCCTTAGGAAGCGCACTGCAGGACATGCATACTGGCCACTTGCTCACCACTGTTGACACTGACTTACTCTGTAGATAAGATGTCTGGTACTGTGGGGGGGATTCCTCATGGTACACCACACTCTGCACAATTCCATGGATTGGATTTAGTAAGTTTGGATCTTGGCACAATGACAACAGGGTGTTGATCTTAGAGTCCAACAAATTATGCCTAAAGAAAAGAAACAAAACAACAAAGGAACAGTTTAGAGGAAAAGGTTTACTAGAAAACTATTTTTCTAAACAATGTGGCAAAACTGGAGATGACTGCTTTTAACTTTTCTAGTGTTGTTTTTTGTCTCCTCAAAATTTTCTATCACAAACATTTGTGTTTGTGTATATGTATGTGTGTTTTTCTGCTTGTGTTTTTAGTCCAATTGTGAAAACAGTTGGCAGTGTCATATGACTATAAATACATAAGATAAACACTTTTTTTTATTTTGCCAGTCCTGGGGCCTTTGACTCAGGGCCTACGCACTGTCCCTGGCTTCTTTTTGCTCAAGGCTAGCACTCTGCCACTTGAGCCACAGCGCCACCTCTGGTTGTTTTCTATATAAGTGGTCCTGGGGAATCGAACCCAGAGATTCATGCATACGAGGCAAACACTCTTGCCACTAGGCCATATTCCCAGCCCCATAAGGTAAATGCTTTCACAAGGCAAGCTTGACTTTTATCTGCAACCTTAGCATGTGTTAAGATCATCTCTATGTGCTATCTGTTGATCTTATACCCCAGGATCCAAAACTAGATCCAATATTAATCAGTGATAATATTAATAAATGAATGTTTAAATATAAATATAGAAAATAACATTATGCGATACCAAATCAGGTTGAATTTTGCTAAGTAAAAGGAAACTTACTTTGGGGGAGGTGGGGTAAAATACACAATCAAAGGAATCTTTTGGTGAGAAAACTTTTTTTTCCTCTCTCTTAGAGGTGTACTATGGTTTAATTCAAGGCTTTACAGTTTTTAGGCAGGCCCTCTACTACTTGAGCCATGCCCCATTCCTTTCATAATTTTATTTACTTTCCCATAAGGTCTTTTATTTTTGCTCAGGGCCAGCCTCTGAGCGATCATTCTACCAATAACCTCCCACATTGCTGGAATTACTGATATGAACCATCAACAGATGTGAACCACCATGCTCAGTTTGTTGGTTGAGGTGGGGGTGGTTCACTAACTTTTTGTCAAGGCCCAGAATATAATCTTTCCAGTCTCTGCCTCCTGAGGAGCTGGGATTACAGGAGTATACCACCATGCCTGGACCAGAAATTATTTCTAATAGGCTATACTTCATTAATTTAAAAAACCTGAGATTTAAACTATATAAAATTCTGAAACTTTAAGTGAGAGTAAATAAAAGAAATAGTAGCATTATATAAACAATATGGGTAAGGAATAGAACAACCAAATTTCTTTAAAGCTGAGCACTTTATTTTGTTTTGTTTTTTTTGCCAGCCCTGGGGCTTGAACTCAGGGCCTAAGCACTGTCCCCTTTTTCTTTTTGCTCAAGGCTAGCACTCTGCCACTTGAGCCACAGCGCCACTTCTGGCTTTTTTGTATATATGTGGTGCTGAGGAATTGAACCAAGGGCTTCATGTATATGAGGCAAGCACTCTTGCCACTAGGCCGTATTCCCAGCCCAAAGCTAAACACTTTTTTTTTTTTTTGCCAGTCCTGGGCCTTGCACTCAGGGACTGAGCACTGTCCCTGGCTTCTTCCCGCTCAAGGCTTAGCACTTTGCCACCTGAGCCACAGCGCCCCTTCTGGCCGTTTTCCGTATATGTGGTACTGGGGAATTGAACCTAGGGCTTCATGTATGGGAGGCAAGCTCTCTTGCCACTAGGCCATATCCCCAGCCCCCCAAAGCTAAACACTTTGAAGATAAAATATTAACAGAGTAAGATTTACTACTCAAACGGGAAATCAATTTTCTATACTCAGTTGTGAACAAACACAAAAGCTCTCCTAGAAACAAAACTAAACTAAGCATGCTGATTTAAGTTATACCAATCTATTATTTTGCTCAAAAAGTCAGAAAAACATACACTGTTTATGAGGATAACCACTTAAACAAATCAACACAAGTTTATAAAAGGTGACTTACCTTATAGCTCAAATTTAGTTTAGCTATCAGTAAACCCACTATGATTTTGTTTTCTTGTTTTGGGCACCAGGGAATCAAACCTGGTATGTAAGTTGGGCATGTAATATCACTGGCTATTACCTCTAGGTCCCCTAAACCTACTATCTCAAAGATAAAAATCTTTATCACATTATCTCACTTACTCCTACTGGGTAAAAATATATTTCCCAAAAAAAATTTTTTTTTTTTTGGTGGTTAGCTGTGGGAGGCTTGAACTCAGGGCCTGAGTGCTGTCCCTGAGCCATTTTGTGCTCAAGGCTAGCACTTGAGCCACAGAGCCACTTCCAGTTTTTGAGTGGTAAACTGGAGTCTCACAAGGACTTTTCTGCCGGGGCTGGCTTCAAACTGTGATCCTCAGATCTCAGTCTCCTTAGTAGCTAGGATTACAGGCCTGAGCAACAGGCGCCTGGCTTCCTAAACCTTTATGTAAACAGATACAAAGGTTAATTACAAATAAAAAAAGAGATACTTACACAACAGGAAAAACTTTAGGGAATACAACACTGGCCTCTGCCAAGTATTCATAGAGAATTCGTTGATCAAATTCATCTGTAGTATATTTTACCAGTGTAGCCTGTCGAGATGCAAAAATAGTAAACATTTCATGGCTGAATTGTTATGCTTTGGTCAAAAGCAAAAGACACATCTTTCTTTCATGTTTGTAATATTTAAGGGCCTCCTAAATACTAAGAGTAGTTTGGAGTAAAAATGTCAGGGAGAAAAAGGAAACAAAAAACTCAGTAAGGAAAGAAAAATTTCTTACTAGAACAGTAAGAAGCAGCGCCTGGATCTTCGGATCCGTAAGAACTTCTTCATCCAAAAGAACATTGGATTCTGACACTGAAACTTTACGTAAGTGTGGGTGCTGTTGTGATGAGGGAATTCTTTGAGTTTCTGCTGTGAGATATAAATTAATATGGTCAGTTATGTTAACAGTATTCCCCAATAACCACTTCATCTGACATGTTGTTAGATATATAATGTTATTTATAAAATTCAAGGTTTTTTTTTCTTGGTAGTACAGGGGATTTGAACTCAGGGTCTTGCACATACTATGCAAACAACTCAATAACTTGAGCCATGCTCTCAGCCTAACAGCTTTTTAGTAGACCCTTAAAATACCAACAGAATCTGTACAATAGTTTTGCTATTTAGAATGTTGTATTATGTATTTGGTTCCTTTTTACAAAAGTTTCAGGATAAATGTCATTTTAAGGACTGTAATATTCATCTTTAAAGAAAAGAGCAAATGTTTCTATATTGCATCCTAAAGATTCTGACACATGGTTGTAAAGTAAATATGGCTATACTGGATGCATCCACCTTATTTTTAATTATCTAGATAGGCTATAAATGTTATTTCTCACCCATTTCATAATCAGTTTCAGCTACTCTCCTCATTTTGGGGGGCGTTGTGATCCCTGATTCCATTTCTTGCCTTTTAGGAGCCTTTGTGTCTGATATCAAGTGATCAAAACTTTTCCTTGTTCCTATAAACAAAATTACAGAATATGGAAGTTCACGAACCACAGTGTCTATGAATAAAGAGTATATTAAAAAGAAAATATATTGACACAAATGTTGAAGTTTTAGGAAAAAAAACAAAGCTCAAACATATCCCTAGGGCTGTTTCTCTCCTGCCTTCTCCATCTTCTAAGGGAGTTTTAGCCTCACAGCTTTCCATTCAGGATAGTGTTCTACCACTTTGAACCACAGTGCCACTTTCAGTTTACAGGTGGATAATTAGAGATGAGTGTCATGGGGACTTCTCTGCTCCAGCTGGCTTTGAACTACGATCCTCAGATCTCAGCCTCCCGAGTAGCTAGTAGATATCTTGCAAGTTCAGATGAAAATGAGATTATATTCACTTCACTGCAGGGAAAGCAAACTCCACCAACAAGTGCAATTACCAGTAACAAATACAGGAGTAGGAATTGTTCAGTAGCAAATAACTATCTGAACAGTCTTTTTAATTTAAAAAATTCTGCTGGTGCCAAGAATTAATCATTAATGTGTGAGGAATTTCCAAGCGTAGACAAGGATTAAAGTTTGAAGTTAATTTGCCAGACTTTGAAAAAGATGTGTGTGCCTGCAAGTACTAAAAGTAGATACACTGGGATATGCTTCAAACAGAAAGTAACATTATCTTACACTTGGATTTGAGTTTATCTAATTATGTATTACACTAATATTTAACTGCTTCTCTTATTGAAAGTAAAAGTATTGAAACTGACTTAGCTGGAATGCACATATTATTGTTATTCTTTACACATTCAAAGGCCTTTTGTTTTCTTTTTAAACTAACCCATGCCTCAGGCCTCCAGCTTAGTTATTTTGGAGATTGAGTCTTGCCGACTTTTTTGCCCAGGCTAGCTTCAAACCCAATCTTCTGGATCTCAGCTTCCTGAGTAGCTAGGATTACAGGCATAAAGCATCTGTTATCTGGTTCCTATAGCAGCTCTAAGAAAAAAAATCTCAAACAATGTTTAAAAAGCTAGATTAAAACCATTATAGAAAAATCTGGCTCCCCCCACCAGCTGACCCTGGCCCAAACAGGGCCAGGCTGGGAAAGGGGAACCCGGCGATCGGCAGACAGGCTGCCGGTAGCGTAGAATTCAGACAGCGGGGCCCCACGGACACTAGGGAGGGTGCGGACCAAGACACACAATGGCAGCGACGAGAAGTTCGGGTCCACATCGGGTTTGGACAGACGGCGGCTGGGGAACCCAGCGCAGCAGAAGGAGGGAACCGGGGAAGCCACCTCGACACTTTGCCAACCCCTGAAGGACCAACGGTTGCATGGGACACACACACAATCCAGGATCAGTGAGTCCCCCATTACTCCCTCACCCAACGGGAGACCAGCTATCAGAGACCCAAGCCCTACAAAGAAGCTAGATCTCCCTCCCTCCCCCCCAAGGGAACAAAGAACCCCCAAATCAGGTGGGAAGCTCCCATCAGGCGCTGGGAAGTCAGTTTAGCAGGGGAAGGGCAGAGCAGCCCCAAGGCCACACAGGTTCCTGAACTGGCAGAACCGGCCCTGCCCGCTTCCCAACAGGGGCCGGGGGACGGCCGGCAGTGCAAGCCCCACCCGAGGTGCCTGGACCTCGCGGACTCTTACAACTAAAATCACAGGCTCTGGTGGGCAATACCAGCACAGCAGGGACACCTGGGCCTGATCACGTCCCCCCCTCGCAGCGGAGGCGACGTCTGAGGGTGCTAACCCACGCCCGGACAGTCGATCCCACTGGGCCCCACACATACCGCCCCCCACAACGGACTCGTGGGAGGGCGCAAACACAACCCAACAACCCGGGGCTCGCTCTGGGAGGCGTACCCCGCTAAAGTGGATGGGGCCACAGCGCCTGTTGTAGCGGGCGCACAGCGCACAGGAGGGCAGGGCCCCCGGCGACAGCACCCGCTCTGGTAGGCGTACCCCGCACTGGTGGGCAGGGCCACAGCGGCAGCACCTGCTCTGGTAGATGCGCCTACACAGGAGGGAGGGCAGAGCTACAAACCAAACCTGAGAAGCCATCCACAGATCTCCAGATGCGCAAATCACAAAGAAACATAACACAGTTCATCAAAGAGCAAGCCAACTCGCCAGCTCCAAAAAGCAGCACGACTGAAGAGGAGATGGAGATTAAAAAAGCAAATGAGGCCATGTTAATAGGAATGATGGAAAGCGTCAGAAATGAAATCAGAAAACAATTCCAGGAGTTTAGAGCGGAAATCTTGAAGGGCACCCAAGAAGCCAAGAAAGAAATGGAAGCAAAAATAGATACAATGCAAGCCTCCTTTAAAGAAAATCTTAGCATCCTGAGAAATGAAATGCATGAAAAAATAGATTTAAAATACAACTCTTTGAAGGAAGAAATTTCCACGATCAGAGCTGATCTGACAACCATAAATAGCTCTCTGACATCCATAAACTCCGCAACTGAAACCATAACACAAAGAGTGGACCATATGGAATCCAGAATATCTCGCCTGGACGATGAAGCAGCCGACAACAACCAGAAAATGACCACACTCCAAGAAACGGTGAAGCTTCAGGGCAGACTAATCCAGGAACTAATGCACAAAGACAAGAGATATAATCTGCGCATAATTGGAATAGAAGAAGGAGCCGAATACCAGAGCAGAGGACTTAAACATGTTCTCAATAAAGTTATTGCAGAAAACTTCCCCAGCTGACTTATCCACACAAACTTACCAAGCACGAAGTGAGTGGAAGAACACCATCCAAGTACTTCAGGCTAACAATTTGCAACCTCGGATCAAATATCCAGCGAAACTGGAGTTCACATTAGAAGGGAAAACCAGATCTTTCCAAACCAAAGAAGAGCTAAAGGAGTATGTGAATAAAAAACCAGCCCTACAGCGAATTCTAAGAGGGGAGCCCCACCCAACAGAGATTGTACAAGACACACAGACAGAATCAGAAAGAAACTACAATAGCCAAAGTCCAACAGAAAGAACAGCTTACTAAAGACAAGAAAACAAAAAGAGGAAAAAACAGCCCAACAAGTTAATGGAAGGAGAAAAAAAACACCCTTATCCTTGATCTCTTTAAATATAAATGGTTTAAACTCTCCGATAAAGAGGAGCAGACTGGCAGAATGGCAGAATGGATTCGCAAACAAAAAGTTGACATCTGCTGTCTACAAGAGACCCACCTTAAAACAAGGGACAAAAACAGGCTCCGAATGAAAGGATGGAGCAAGATCTACCAAGCAAATGCACTTACCAAAATGGCAGGTGTAGCCATCCTGATCTCAGACAAGCTGGACTTTGCATTAAAATCAACTCAAAAAGACAAAGAAGGACACTACATATTAATACAGGGAAAAATCCAGAATCAAGACATCACGGAGATAAATGTATACTCACCGAACAAAAGAGGCCCTACATATGTCAAGCAAATTCTCACAGAATTACAGAACAAGATAGACGCAAACACAATCATAGTAGGTGACCTTAATACGCCACTCTGTCCAAGAGACAGATCCAACACCCAGAGGATTAGCAAGGGAGCTGAGGACCTAAGTAACACCATTTCCCAAATGGATCTGACAGACCTATATAGAATCTTCCACCCTACAGAGACCCAATACACCTTCTTTTCAGCAGCCCATGGATCATATTCCAAAATAGACCACGTCATAGCCCACACAAAGAACATCAGCAAATACAAAAGTATTGATGTCATCCCATGTATTATATTTGATCACAGTGGATTAAAGGTAACCCTCAACAACAAAGGATACCACAGAGGCTATACACACTCTTGGAGGCTAAACCCCACACTGCTATCCAACACTTGGGCCACGACCAAATTAAAGATGAAATCAACGAATTCATAAGCCACAATGACAATGAAAACACATCACAAAGAAACCTATGGGACACAGCTAAGGCAGTACTGAGGGCAAGATCATTGCACTCAGCACTCACATTAAAAGAATGGAAGCAGAGCAGGTGAATAACCTCACGATGAAACTAAAACAACTGGAGAAACAAGAAATGACAGAATCTAAAACGACTAGGAGGGGAGAGATCACAAAGATTAAAGAAGAGATAAATCTGATTGAAAATAGGAAGACCATTCAACAAACAAATAAGACTAAAAGCTGGTTCTTTTTTTTTTTTTTTTGGCCAGTCCTGGGCCTTGGACTCAGGGCCTGAGCACTGTCCCTGGCTTCTTCCCGCTCAAGGCTAGCACTCTGCCACTTGAGCCACAGCGCTGCTTCTGGCTGTTTTTCTGTATATGTGGTGCTGGGGAATCGAACCTAGGGCCTCGTGTATCCGAGGCAGGCACTCTTGCCACTAGGCTATATCCCCAGCCCCTAAAAGCTGGTTCTTTGAGAAAATAAACAAAATTGACAGACCCCTTGCAAGACTTACAAAAAAAAGAAGAGAAGAGACTCATATACATAAAATCAAGGACTCCACCGGAAAAATTACAAGTACACACGATATTCAAACAATCATAAGGAGCTATTTCCAAAACCTCTACTCAGCAAAAAACAGTAATTTTACAGAAATGGATCAATTCTTAGAGAAGTACAAACTGTCCAAACTGAACCAAGAAGAAATAAATCAACTAAATAAACCAATAACTTACAGTGAGATAATCAAGGAGGTAATCAAGGGAGGTAATCAAGGACCTCCCACCAAAGAAAAGCCCAGGCCCAGATGGATTCACCAACGAATTCTACAAAACCTTTAGTGATGAGCTAATACCACTACTCCTCAAACTCTTCCGTGAAATAGAAACAGAGGGAGAAATCCCAAACTCATTCTACGAAGCTAATATCATACTCATTCCCAAACCAGGCAAAGACCCAACAAAAAAAGAGAACTACAGACCAATATCACTAATGAACACAGATGCAAAGCTCCTCAATAAAATATTAGCTAACAGGATCCAGAAACTGATCAAGAAAATCATACATCATGACCAAGTAGGCTTCATCCCATCACAAGGATGGTTCAACATCCGTAAATCAATCAACGTAATTCATCACATAAACAAATCTAAAATTAATAATTACATTGTTATCTCAGTCGATGCCCAAAAAGCCTTTGACAAAATACAACATCCATACCTATTAAAAGCTTTGGAGAGAACCGGAATAGATGGAACAGTCCTCAAAACAATAAAAGCCATATACAACAGACTAACTGCTAATATCATATTAAATGGAGAGAAACTTAAATCATTCCCCCTAAACTCAGGAACAAGACAAGGATGCCCACTCTCCCCACTTCTTTTCAACATAGTGCTGGAATCCCTAGCCATAGCAATAAGGCAAGAGGAGGACATCAAAGTGATCCACATCAGCAAGGAAGAAATCAAGTTATCCCTATTCGCAAACGACATGATCTTATATCTGAAGGACCCAAAAAGCTCAGTACCCAAACTCCTACACCTAATAAACCAATTTGGCAAAGTAGCAGGATACAAAATCAATCCACAAAAGTCAGCAGCTTTTCTGTACACCAGCAATATACAAACAGCAAAGGAAATTATGGAAACAATTCCATTTACAGTAGCCAAAAAAAGAATAAAGTACCTAGGGATCAACTTAACCAAGGACGTGACGGACCTATTTAATGAAAATTATAAAAATGTAATAAGGGAAATCAAAGAAGACACAAGGAGATGGAAAGACCTCCCATGCTCATGGGTAGGCAGAATCAATATAGTGAAAATGGCCATATTGCCCAAATTGTTATACAAATTCAATGCAATACCTATCAAAATCCCAGCCACATTCTTCACTGAAATAGAGAAACCAATCCATAAATTCATATGGAACAGCAAGAAACCTAGAATAGCAAAAGCAATTCTAGGCAAAAAAAGCAGTGCAGGAGGTATCACAATACAAGACTTCAAGCTCTACTACAAGGCCATCATAACAAAAACAGCATGGTATTGGTATAAAAACAGATCGGAAGACCAATGGATTAGAATTGAAGATCCAGAAATAAAACCGCACTCTTACAGCCAACTGATATTCGACAAAGAAGCTAAAGACATACAATGGAATAAACAGAGCCTCTTCAACTACTGGTGCTGGGAGAACTGGGCAGCCATATGCAGAAAACTCAAAGTAGACCCAAGCCTATCACCATGCACCAAGATCAACTCAAAATGGATCAAGGACCTCAATATCAGACCTGAATCCTTGAAACTACTGAAGGACAGAGTAGGAAAGATGCTAGAACTTATAGGCACAGGAAGGAACTTCCTGAATAGAGTCCCAGGGGAACAACAAATAGGGGAAAGACCCGACAAATGGGACTACTACAAATTAAAGTTTCTGCACAGCTAAGGACATAGCCACCAAAATAGAAAGACAGCCAACGATATGGGAAAGGATATTTACCAGCACAGCAATAGACAAAGGCCTGATATCGGTCATCTACAGAGAACTCAAAAAACTAAGCCCCTCCAAGCCCAATAAACCTATTAGGAAATGGGCAAAGGAGCTAAAGAGAGACTTCACAAGAGAAGATATAAAAATGGCAAAGAAACACATGAGGAAATGCTCAACATCCCTGGTAGTAAAGGAAATGCCAATAAAAACAACCCTGAGATACCACCTCACCCCAGTTAGAATGGCCTATACTCTGAACTCAGGCAACAACAAATGCTGGAGGGGGTGCAGGGAAAGAGGAGCCCTTCTCCATTGTTGGTGGGAGTGCAAATTAGTACAACCACTTTGGAAAACAGTATGGAGGTTTTTCAAAAAGCTCAATATAGACCTACCCTATGACCCAGCCATACCACTCCTAGGCATCTATCCTAAACAGCAAAACCCAAGATATCAAAAAGACATTTATACTTCCATGTTTATCATGGCACAATTCACAATAGCTAAAATATGGAAACAACCCAGATGCCCCTCCACAGACCAATGGATCCAAAAAATATGGTACTTATACACAATGGAATACTACATAGCGATTAGGAATGGTGAAATATTGTTATTCGCTGGGAAATGGTCAGAACTCGAACAAATAATGTTGAGCGAGACAAGCCTAGAACACAGAAAACAAAGGGGCATGATCTCCCTGATATATGACTGTTAACAAAGGGAGATGGAGAGACAGTAGAGACCAAGTCTGGGAAACAAAAAACTGCTTGTCAAATAGTATTCCCCACAGGATTGGGGCAGGGACCCAACAGTATGTAACTAAAACCAAACAATTACTCAACATATAAAGGTCAAAAATTGACCTCTCAGGGGAATACAATAGCTCAAAAGCTAGGTATGTACGTTCATATAAGACTACTGTCGACATATTGTCTAATATCGACATTACATTTAAAGCCCTAGGCGAACTTTCTTGGGCGTGGCCATGTGGCTACTGTATATGTTCTTGATACAACTGTATATTGTATATATGTCTAGCTGACCTAGAGAAGAGATAGAAAAACAGGACGTAAGATATCACAAGAAATGTACACACTGCCCTACTATGTAACTGTACCCTTTTTGCACAACACCTTGTCAAAAAAAAAAAAAAAAGAAAAATCTGGCAACTGAATATTGACAAGTCCTACTAACCAATATTCAGAAGAGTCATAAATATCAAAGCCAGAAGGATCAAATCATGCAAATAGAGAAAGCCAGGAGCAGTTACATGATTAGTCTGAAGTGACAAGGTCAGGGATCCTGTAAAATGACAAGACTGACAGCTTGGGCTTCCTAAAGCCAATGTTTTCTATTCTCTGAGAGATCAGGTTACTATTCTGTACATTCTGTACCTTCCTCCCTCTTTGTTTTACTCTTTGCATAATTCCTAGGAGATGGTCTTCTGCTCCTATAGTTCAGCTATCTATAGATAGCCAATTCTTGTTTTCTTTTCTCTTCCTCAGCTCGATTCATCTTGTAACTTCTTTCTAGGATACACACCCTTGTAGATATTTTGAAGAGATCTCAAATATACTATCAACCAATCTAAATTTATGATGTAATGTAAGTATATCATGCTGATTACCATGAATGAGATAATTACTGAGGCAGGGTTTTTTCCTTAGATTTTTGTTCTTTGGCTTTTAACGTATCTATATCATTATACTTAGAGTGAATTTCTCCCCCCCCCCCTTTTCCCCCTCTCCTCATGGCAGTGGGGTTTTGAACTAGAGGAGACCACCTTACTATGCAGATCTTTTACCATGATCCACCCCCAAGCCTTACTTTTCTTTTTAAGGCAGGATCTTACCATGTAGCCTAGGCTGGCCTTGAATTTGAGATCCTCCTGTCTCTGCCTTCAAAATGCTCAGATTACAAATGTGTACTACACATTTCTTGAAGCTTTTTATATAGACACTAAAATAATTGTACATTAATGAAGAAATGTTTTGATATAGGTATACATCCTGTAATGTTTATGTAAACATGTCTCTTCAAACACCTCTCTCTCTCTCTCTCTCTCTCTCTCTTTCTTTCTCTCTCTCTCTCTCTCTCTCGGTCAGTCGTGGGGCTTGAACTGGACATGGGCACTGTCTCTGAGATTTTCAGCTCAAGGCTAGTACTTTGAGCCACAGCACCACTTCCAGTTTTCTAGTGGTTAATCAGAGATAAGAGTCTCATGGATTTTCCTGCCCGCACAGGCTTTGAACAGCCATCCTCAGATCTCAGCCTCCTGAATAGCTATGATTATAGGCATGAGACAGTGGCGCCCTAGCTATTTAACATTTCTTTAGTGTTAAAACATTCCAAATCCTCTCTTCTATATAACGTGTATTATCATTAACTGTACTACTCATCCAGTTGTGCAATAGTTCTTTTTTAAAATTATTAATTTATTGTCAAAGTGATGGACAGAGGGGTTACAGTTTCATATGTAAAGCAGTGAGTACATTTCTTATCAAACTTGTTACCTCCTCCCTCGTTTTCCTCCCACCTTCCCCCGTCCAATACCATCCCCCCGCCAAGTTTTACAGTTGGTTTACAGCATATAGTTTTGTAAGTATTGCTGTTGCATTGGTTTGACCTTTACCCTTTGTCTCTCCATTTTTATGTTCTGCTTCCCTTCCCTAGTTCTGATAAATGTATATACAATACCCAGGGTACCAAAATCAGTTACAGAGACATCAAGAGTAAAACCCTGGGGAATAAAGACAAAAGAAAAAGAAGATGGTGTGCAATAGTTCTTGTTCCTACTTAAAATTAACACTGATCAATCTCTCCTTTCTTCCTACAAATGACTCTCCTAAGTCTTTTTAAGTTTTCAATCCTTGTCTAGCCTTACTTCCTATACCATTCCCCATGGGGCTATGGTCCACTGCTAGGTGCTTTCCTAACTTTTTTATTCATGCTATTCTTCCTATACTGTAAGTTCACCCTTCCTTATCTTATATCTGCCTAGCAAGCACATATTAAGTCTTTTTTTTTTTTTTCCTTTGCCAGTCCTGGGGCTTGAGTTCAGGGCCTGGGATGTGTCCTTGAGCCTCTTTGTGCTCCTGGTTAGGCTCTACCACTTGAGCCACTCTGGCTTTTTTGAGTAGTTTACTGGAGATAAACTCTCATGGACTTTCCTGCCCTAACTGGCTTCAAACTGCGATCCTCAGATCTTAGCCTCCTGAGTAGCTAGGATGACAGGCGTGAGCCACCAGTGCCTGGCCTATATTAAGTCTTTAAGACCAGGTAATCTCCATAGCTTTTCCCTGTTTCCCCAATTCTTTAGTTTCCCCCATCAAAACATAAAACTACTGGCCTCTAACAGCTGATTGTCTTAGCCCTCCCAGGGCTGATAGGCCGGGAACTTGAGTGGGACAATGAGTACAATGTTGCATTTTCTAGTGTTCATTTTCATATCCAATTTCCTTGGCATGAAAACTTGTATTAAGAAACAAAGTAACTAGGAAACTGCTAGAAGATTATTTCTGGTAAAGGATTAAAAGAGAGAATTCAAAAGGTAACAAGGATGGTCATATTTTGCTTTTAGTTTTTTTGACAGGTTATGTTACACTTTGTTGTTTGTTCTCTAATTTCCTGTGAACATAAATACTATGGCAAGATATTTAAGTATGTTGATATGAATAACTGAAATCCACTGGACCATTCACAACTGATTACTGAAATATATAATCTAATACATTCCAGTAACAATAAAAACACTGGCCAATATGACACAAGAATAGTTTTGCATTTCCTCTGGGTGTAAGGTAGTACCAGAGTTTTTTTCAGGAATTACTCTCAGGAAAGAGTCTTAGTATTTTATGTGGATTTCTCATAGACAAATGTTTATGTAACTGTTATCTCAACTTTGAAGGATCATATAAACATATATATACATATATATTATAAAAAATATTTTTTTGGTGGGGGGTGTCAATTCTGGGGCTTGAACTCAGGGCCTGAGTTTCTTTTGCTCAAGGCTAGCACTCTACCACTTGAGCCACATTCTCAGCACATATCTTTTATTCTTCTGTGCTGGTCCTGGGCTTGATCTTGGGGCCTGTGCTCATGTATAGTGCTCTACTTGAGCCACAGCTCCACGAAAAGCTCTGCTTTTTGGTGGTTAATTGGAGATAAGAGTCTCATGGACTTTCCTACCAGGGCTGGCTTTGAACCACGATCCTCAGATCTCAGCTTCCAGCTAGGATTACCCGCATGAGCCACTGAGCCACTAGCAGCTGGCAGGATCACTTTATATTTGAAAAAATACATTATCTGACATTTTTTGGATTTTTTCCAAAGAAATCAGGAAAATTAATATTATTATAGATTCATTCCACATCGATAACCTCTGCTCTCAATATTTTTGAGAAATGTGTCAAGATTTTTCTTTTCTCACAGGTATCTGATAGCTCTACCATTCCCACTGTCTGATGCATACCCAAAGCAGAACAAAAGAAGAGCCACAGTATTTAGGCAAGAAATTTTAAAAATGAGATAAAAACACAACAAAATAAAAATGCTCCAACTGTTTCAAAAGCTCATTTCTTAATTTCAACAAATATTGTTCAACTTATATATTAAACTCTTATAACTGTCTTAAAAATTCTGCTACAAACAGAAAATTTTAGTAATTTCAAACAGTTTCAAATACTTTACTGAATAAGAAAGTATATGTTAATAAACAGTAAGTTTAAGAAATGGGCAACATGAAGATGAACTAACCAAGCAGCTTCTTAGTGTTGGCCTGAGAAGGCTGCCCCATGTCCAAGCTCATGGATTTTCTGGCTCGGGGACTAGTCTGGCCCACTGTTGGATAAGTGGCTGCAAGGTACCCCTCAGAACCTTTCGGAGAGGACCACGGCTGGTTCTCCTTTAGTGTCCTGAGATTTAAACAATTGAGAAGAATTAATAAACATGGAGACAAATACAACCATCATTTGCCTATTCCAAGCAGCTTCCTTATTTCTCAATGACAGCAATCAATTAATTTTAACATAGCACTTCAAAGGGTTTTAGGGTAGAAACATTTTTTCAAGGGTGTGCTAGTCCTGGGGCTTGAACAAAGGACCTGGGCGCTGTCCTTGAGCCTTTTCACTCAAGGCTAGAACTCTGCCATGTGAGCCACAGCTCCACTCCCAGTTTTTCTGGTAGTTAATCGGAGAGAAGTCTCATGGACTTTCCTGCCAGTGCTGGCTGGACTGAGTTTTTTAAAACAAGGATTAAAAACTTGAATCCTTCATTTAAAAAGCAGGAATATCAAACTAAATTCATATTTTATCCTTTCCATAAAAAAGAACATAGCTTAAAGAAATATATGTATGAGAGTGACCAAGGAATAAGATTGAATATAAAGAATACCTAGAATACTAGCATAGTTAAAATTTCTGCAAAAAAATTGTGGAGGGTTTTAAAAAATAATTTTAATTCTGTTATCATTAAGGTATTGTACAGTGGGATTACCATTTCACAATTCAGGTAAAGTGTACATTTCTCTTTTGGACAATGTCACCCCTTCCTCTGCTTTTCCATAGTTTTCCCCTGCTATCCCTGCCCATAAGTGGCATATGTGGAGGTTTTTTGTTTGTTTTTAAATCAAAAAGCAGGATGCAACTTGGGTACTGGTGGCTCATGCCTATAATCCTAGCTACTCAGGAGGCTGAGTATCACAGATATGAGGATCACAGTTTGAAGTCAGCCAGGGCAGGAACACTGGTGAGACTCTTATCTCCTATTAACCACAGAAACAGCCAGAAGTGGAGGTATGACTCAAGTGATAAAGTGCTAGTCTTGAGTAAAAAGAAGCTCAGGGACAGCACCTAGGCCCAGAGGTCAAGCCTTAGGACTGACAAAAAGAAACCAAAAACCAAAACCCAGGATGTAGCCAGGTGCTGGTGTCTTACATCTTTATAATCCAAGCTACTGAGGAAGTTGAGATCCAGAGGATAGAGATTGGAAGGCAGACTGGGAAGAAAAATCCTCAAAACTCCAACTCCAAAAGTAACTAGCAAAAAGCAGGGTTGGAGGCATGGCTGCAGTGGTAGAGCACCACTTAAGTGGTAAAGCTGAGTAAGTGTAAAGTGTTAAGTTCAAAGTCTAGTACCAAAAAAGCAGGCATTAGTATGCTGAATGATATAAACTCTACATATGGAAGATTATTTTTCTATGTTCAACATTGTACCTAAACCTTATATTTTGTTTACTTGAAAAATCCCCAAATGGAAATGGTCAGAACTCGAACAAATAATGTTGAGCGAGACAAGCCTAGAACACAGAAAACAAAGGGGCATGATCTCCCTGATATAGACTGTTAACAAAGGGAGACGGAGAGACAGTAGAGACCAAGTCTGGGAAACCAAAAACTGCTTGTCAAATAGTATTCCCCACAGGATTGGGGCAGGGACCCAACAGTATGTAACTAAAACCAAACAATTACTCAACATATAAAGGTCAAAAATTGACCTCTCAGGGGAATACAATAGCTCAAAAGCTAGGTATGTACGTTCATATAAGACTACTGTCGACATATTGTCTAATATCGACATTACATTTAAAGCCCTAGGCCAACTTTCTTGGGCGTGGCCATGTGGCTACTGTACATATTCTTTTTTTTTTTTTTTTTTTTTGCCAGTCCTGGGGCTTGGACTCAGGGCCTGAGCGCTGTCCCTGGCTTCTTCTTGCTCAAGGCTAGCACTCTGCCACTTGATCCACAGCACCACTTCTGGCCATTTTCTGTATATGTGGTGCTGGGGAATCGAACCTAGGGCCTCATGTATGTGAGGCAAGCACTCTTGCCACTAGGCCATATCCCCAGCCCCTGTACATATTCTTGATACATTGTATATTGTATATATATGTCTACCTGACCTAGAGAAGAGATAGAAAAACAGGACGTAAGATATCACAAGAAATGTACACACTGCCCTACTATGTAACTGTACTCTTTTTGCACAATACCTTGTCAAAAAATTTGTGTTCAATTAATAAATAAATTAAATTTAAAAAAATCCCCAAATGATGTCCTTGTCATAATATTGAAAACTATACTAATCAAAGAGATGTATTAAAGTAGACATAAGACAGACACCAATGCCTCACTCCTGTAATCCTAGCTACTCAGGAGGCTAAAATCTGAGGCTCGTGGGTCAAAGCCAGCCTGGGCAGGAAAGTCCATGAGACTCTTTTTTTTTTTGGCCAGTCCTGGGCCTTGGACTCAGGGCCTAAGCACTGTCCCTGGATTCTTTTTCCTCAAGGCTAGCACTCTACCACTTGAGCCACAGTGCCACTTCTGGCCCTTTTCTATCTATGTGGTACTTGGGAATTGAACTCAGGGCTTCATATATATGAGGCAGGCACTCTTGCCACTAGGCCATATTCCCAGCCCAATGAGACTCTTATCTCCTCCAGAAAATGCTCTTAAAGAATTTTATTGTGGGGCTGGGAATATGGCCTAGTGGCAAGAGTGCTTGCCTCGTATACATGAGGCCCTGGGTTCGATTTCTCAGCACCACATATACAGAAAATGGCCAGAAGTGGCGCTGTGGCTCAACTGGCAGAGTGCTAGCCTTGAGCAAAAAAGAAGCCAGGGACAGTGCTCAGGCCCTGAGTTCACGGCCTAGGACTGGCCAAAAACAAAACAAAACAAAGAATTTTATTGTGGGGCTGGGAATATGGCCTAGTGGCAAGAGTGCTTGCCTTGTATACATGAAGCCCTGGGTTCAATTCCCAAGCACCACATAGATAGAAAAGACCAGAAGTGGCGCTGTGGCTGAAGTGGCAGAGTGCTAGCCTTGAGCAAAAAAGGAATCCAGGGACAGAGCTCAGGCCCTGAGTTCAAGCTCCAAGACTGGCAAAAAAAAAAAAAAAAAAAGAATTTTATTGTGATATGGAAAAAATATAACAATTCATGGGCATGTTTTTACCAATCTGCTTTTGTTTTTCTTTTCCTTTTTTTCCAGTCTTGGGGCTTGAACTCAGGGCCTGAGCACTGTCCCTGGCTTCTTTTTGCTCAAGGCTAGCACTCTACCACTTGAGCCACAGCACCACTTCTGGCTTTTTCTGTTTATGTGCTGCTGAGGAATCGAACCCAGGGCTTCATGCATGCTAGGTAAGCACTCTACCACTAAGCCACGTTCCCAGCCCTTGTTTTGTCTATTGAATGCTCATGCTGGGGCTTGAACTCAGGGTTGAGGCATTGTCCCTTAGCTTTTGTACTCAAGGCTAGTACTCTACCACTTACTACTTGAGCCACAGCTCTACTTCCAACTTTTTTGGTGGTTAATTGGGGCTAAGAGTCTTGTGAACTTTCCTGGGCTGGCTTTGAGTAGCTAAGATTACAGGCATGAGCCATAGGCACTCATTTACCAATCTGTTATAGCTTGTTTTTTTTTTTATCTCCAGGGATGTAATTTTATGTATTTTTTGCTAGTTTTTCTCCCAGGCCATTTTTTTTAAAACAAAATACTTTTCAGATCATCTTCGGTCATTATTTAAGCAGTGAGTCCAACAAACTCAGCACAATTAGATCAGAAGAATGATCATTTCACTATTACTCACACAAAATACTGTACATTTATAAAATGAGGTTTTGTTTTTTGTTTTTCTGGTCCTGGGGCTTGAACTAGGGGCCTGAGTGCTGCCCCTGAACCTCTTTGTGTTCAAGGCTAGCATTCTACCACTTGAGCCACAATGCCACTTCCAGCTTGAGTAGTTTATTGGAGGTAGGTCTCATGGGGACTTTTCTGCCTGGGATGGCTACAAACTATGCTCCTCAGATCTCAGCTTCCTGAGTAGCTAGGATTATAGGTGTGAGCCAGTAGTGCCTGGCTATAAAATGAGTTTTGATTTATACCATCTTCTTAGATTACCTCTAGACCCACTTCTGTGTTATCTTTTAGATTAACTGACAGCTTCTATCAGCTTGGAAATTTGAAACCTGATTCTAATTATGCAATTAGGGAGAACAAGTCCACTAACCTATAACTGGGGTCACCATGATGAAGGGGATATGTATCCATGGGGACATTTTCCATTGAAATATCAGTAAGAAGAAGGGACTTTCGATGTTTGAGGCTGCAGCGACTTCGAACTTCTTCAGACACCGTAAGCAAAGCTAAAAGAGAAAAAGAAGGCAATTTAAAAATTTAGCAAATCATGTATTTTTTACAGCTTCCTAAGGAGAACACTAGTACTAAATGTACCTGTAAGGAGCCCTGGAGTATGTGGCTTAAGGCTATAAATGTTTAAGACAAACTTGCTTAGTTTCAATGTTTGTAGTGTATTTTGGAAGCTTGTAAATGAGCATGCAAGCTTTAATAAGCACTTTTTAAAAAAGTCTTGAGAATGTTGATCTTCAGAAACACAAAAATAGACAGGAGAGGTAGAATGAAGGCCATTAAGAATAATATTTCAGGGGCTAGGGATATGGCCTAGTGGCAAGAGCGCTTGCCTCGTATACTTGAAGTATACTTGGGTTCGATTCCCCAGCACCACATATACAGAAAATGGCCAGAAGTGGGGCTGTGACTCAAGTGGCAGAGTGCTAGCCTTGAGCAAAAAAGAAGCCAGGGACAGTGCTCAGGCCCTGAGTCCAAGGCCCAGGACTGGCCAAAAAAAAAAAAAGAATAATATTTCAGGGTCATATGGTTTAAACAAAAAATTACCATAATAGAAGATTGCTAAACTGAGAATCAGCAACTTCCATCAAACAAGTATATTCAAGAAATGTGTTAGATTCAAGTATTGTGTTGCTGAGCAGACAGTTTAATGGGATGGAATGGAAAGTATTAAAGGCAGCAAGCTACTTGTAAGACTAAGTAGATGGCAAGTGGATGATTTCAAACAGCCCAGCCATTTAAAGGCTTATAAAATTCTGAAGACAACATCAGAGAAGGCTGCTGATGAGATAAGGTTTTTAGATTTTTATGACAGACAAGAGGGAGGCACTGCAGTGTTCTGAATCAAAGATGATACAAGGAACACAGTTCATATTTCAATGCAAATTCTTTCATAAAGAAAACTGGTTTTGGCAAAAATTTTAAATTTTTATTTTACGGATTGATTTTGGCAGCACTAGGATTGAGAATTGGAGGCTTCATGCTTGCCAGCTACTTCCCCTGCCCTTCAAAATTGCAGCAAAGGGGGCTGGGAATATGGCCTAGTGGTAGAGTGCTTGCCTAGCTAGCATGCATGAGGCCCTGGGTTTGATTCCTCAGCACCACATAGAAAAAGCTGCAAGTGGCGCTGTGGCTCAAGTGGTAGAGTGTTAGCTTTGAACTAAAAGAAGCCAGGGACAGTGGCCCTGAGCTCAAGCCCCAGGACTGGCAATAAACAAATAAACAAACAAACAAAAATTGCAGCAAAGGACTGGATTGTGAAGTCTTTACTTTTCAAAGTAGCTAAAGGACCCATATTGGTATGTGTTCCTTTAAGGTGATCTTAAGATATAGAAAGATTTATTTTATGATATTACCTGCTAAATAAGCCACACTTTGTGTATTCACCTCAAATTTGTCACAGTTCCTATGTTTGTTAACCAGAGTTAGTAGTGTATGTAAAATTCGGACTGTTCTTGCAACAATGGCAGGCGAAGGATGTCTGTACCCTACAAAAAAAGAAAAACCAAAAGAAAAAAGAAGTTAGTCTAGGAACAAACATTTGCCTTCTAATTCTATAACAACTATATCTGCAAGAAAAGAAGTATTAAAGGGTCATTTCCTTTCCAAGAATTGCTATTTCTGAAGGTACTTAATTTTAACATTAACTACCAAAAAGTGTAGAACAATATTCTCTGAAACCTTAATTATTTTTCCTCTTAGGGAGAGGGGGAAAAATAGTGTTTCAGATCTTTCATTTGGTAAGACTGCATAGGAAAGCAAACAAAAATCTCCCCCCTAATGTATTGGAATTCTCTTATAATTTCTTTTTTGTTGTGTTTTGGTTTTTGCTAGTCCTGGGGCTGGAACTCAGCCTGAGCGCTGTCCCTGGCTTCTTTTTGTTCAAGGCTAGTACTCTGCCACTTGAGCCACAGCGCCACTTCTGGCCATTTTCTATATATGTGGTGCTGAGGAATGGAACCCAGGGCTTCAAGTATATGAGGCGAGCACTTTACCACTAGGCCATATTCCCAGCCCCTAAAAATTTCTTTTGAAAATAGCTTTCTACAGCTTTGTAAGAGGTTTTTCAATTAAAAAGAAATAAAAAACCATGGTAGCGAATGTCTGTAATCCCAACGCTTGGGAGATCAAGGCAGGAGGATCATGAGTAATACCTGTCTGAACCACATTGGGAGACTATCTCAAAAAAAATCACCAACAAAAATATGTAATGTTTGAAGTCAGCCTGGGCAGGAAAGCATATGTTCTACAAGCCTAAAGAATAGCACTGCAGGGGCTGGGAATATGGCCCAGTGGCAAGGGTGCCTTGTATACATGAAGCCCTGGGTTCGATTCCCCAGCACCACATATATAGAAAATGGCCAGAAGTGGTGCTGTGGCTCAGGTGGCAGAGTGCTAGCCTTGAGCAGAAAGGAAGCCAGGGACAGTGCTGAGGCCCTGAGCCCAAACCCCAGGATTGGCAAAAAAGAAAAGAAAAAAAGAATAGTGCTGCAGGTGCTGGTGGCTTACAGACATAATCCTAGCTATTCAGGATGCTGAGATCTGAGGATTGAGGCTTGAAGCCACCCTAGGCAGAAAAGTTCTCAGAACTCTAATTACCAACAAAAATGTTGGCTGTAGGTATGGCTCAAGTGGTAGAGTTCTAGCTGTGAACAACAACAACAAAAAAGCCAAGAACTAAGCCCTCATTCAAGCTCCAAAACTAGCACAAAAAAGATCTGGACACCAGTGGCCCATGCTGGTAATCCTAGCTATCAAGGAAGATGAGATCTGAGGTTAGAGATGTGAAGTCAGCCTGAGCAAAAAATGAACAAAATGTTGGACTGGCAGAATGGCTAAAGTGGTACAGTACTATCCATCATTAAAAAAGCTAACCAAAGGGGCTGGGGATATAGCCTAGTGGCAAGAGTGCCTGCCTCGGATACACGAGGCCCTAGGTTCGATTCCCCAGCACCACATATACAGAAAACGGCCAGAAGCGGCGCTGTGGCTCAAGTGGCGGAGTGCTAGCCTTGAGCGGGAAGAAGCCAGGGACAGTGCTCAGGCCCTGAGTCCAAGGCCCAGGACTGGCCAAAAAAAAAAAAAAAAGCTAACCAAGAGTGAAAACCGAGTTTGCTAAGTTTGAGTTCAAGCTCTAGTACCAGAACACACACACACATGCACGCACACACACACACACACATATACGCACGCGCGCGCGCGCGCACAAAAATAAAGAATAGGGTTGTTGTTCTTTAAATTTTTATTGTCAAACTGATGTACAGAGAGGTTACAGTTTCATACGTTAGGCATTGGATACATTTCTTGTACTGTTTGTTACTTCCTCCCTCATTCCCCCCAAGAATAGGGTTATTTAAAAGGTAAATCTAATCTTCAATAAGCTCATTTTCGGTGCCAGCCCTGAGGATTGAACCCAGAGATAGGAGCTATTCAGTACTCTACCATTGAAGCCACAGCTCCACTTTTGGCTTTTTGGGTAGTTAAGTGGGACTTTCCTGCCTAGGCTGGCTTTAAACTGTGATCCTCAGATCTCAACCTCCTGAGTAACTAGGATTATATGTGTGAGCCACCAGTGCCTGACTTGAATATGCTTTTTGGGGGGTTTGTTTTGGTCAGCCTTGTGGCTTGAACTCAGTGCCTATGCACTGTCCCTGAACTTTTTTTTCTCAAGGCTAGTGCTCTACCACTTTAAGCCACAGCACCACTTCCAGTTTCTGTCAATTAATTGGAGATAAGAGTCTCATAGACTTTCCGGTCTGGGCTGGCTTCTAACCTCAATCCTCAGATCTCAGCCTCCTGAGTTTCGAGGATTACAGATGCGAGCTACTGGTGCCCAGCTCGATGTGCTTTTAATCGTTAGTGCTATTCATTTACAATAGGGATTTGAATTCTGAAAATAGTCTTTTAGAAATATAGAAAAAGTGCTTTATCAGCCCAACTGCAAACCTTGTTGTAATATTTTATAAATTAATCCTTCAATAGTTTCTGCAGCAATTTCTCAAGAAGGCAACATCAAATGAATGCATTTGCAGTGATGTCTAAAGATATACATATCAGTTAAACACTAAGAGAACCTCTATCACCCTTTAATTAAGCCTAAGAATTAATTAAATTGATACAAAACTGTAGACTTGAGCTCTGGCCCATTACTATATGCAACCCCTGACCTGACTGCTCCATGTTAGTAGACCATGGCTATCTCAAGTTGTGCAGTCAGCAGTGAGTAGTAAAGTCAAGTGTCAGATGTGAATGTGCTCTGAGGAGCAGCTGGAAATGGCTGGCTATGAGCAGTACAGAAATATGGAGTGGTAGGAAACAGAAAGGTAACGTTCTGGAGCATGAAATAATGGCATCAATCTACCATGTACTGAAAACAAGTTCAAGAATATCTAACCAAATCTGAGTTTAATCAATCACTAAAGTAGAAACTTTGTTTTGTGCAGTACTGAGGAGAGACAAATGCTGTAATGGTCTCATTCCCAGTGCTTCTGTGAGCAAATCTGTATAATAGCATTTTCCAATAAAAATTAATGAACATGTAGGTTTGCAGTCTGTCTTTTTTGATAATTAACAAAATGCTTCATTACTCTTACTAATAAAATACCTATTAACATGTTCAATACTTAGGAGTTTCATAAGAACTGTTTCTTTTGCTTTAAGTAAACCTGATTATTTGCTATGAAATCAAGCTCTATTAAGATAAATATTGAATAAAAAACTCAACAAGACAGCCATAGCTTACTGTCTTGTAAAGTAAAACACATAGACTGAATTATTTGAAGTTAATTAATTACTGTGGTAAATTATTGTTTCTAAGAATATCCTCACACAAGGCTTCTCTACTTGTGCACGCACACACAAACACACACACACACACACACACACACACACACATATGCCAGTCCTGGGGCTTGAACTCAGGGCATCAGTGCTGTTCTCGAGCTTTTGTGCTCAAAGATAGCACTCTACCATTTGAGCTACCACTCCTGCTCTGGCTTTTTGCTGGTTAATTGGACATAAGAGTCTTATGGACTTTCCTGCCCAGGCTGGGTTCAAACTGTGATCCTCAGATCCCAGCCTCCTGAGTAGCTAGGATTACAGGTGTGAGCCACTAGTGCCTAGCGCCTCTCTACCTTTTAAGAGGTGTCCAACCAGTGCAAAGTTGAAATTTGAGTTGAAGTTGAGTCCAACAAAATGATCCATTTGCTTGCAGTGCCACTCCAGAGGATTCCGAGTTGCCATGAACACTTCTTCTGGACTCTAGTAAAAACAATCACGAGATGGTTCATGGGTTCCCATAAAAGCTGTTTTTACTGTTTACAATACTGGGATTGAACTCAGAGCCTAAATGCTAGATAGCTCTTTACCACTGGGCTCTATCCCCAACCCACAAGCTATCTTTAGGAGATCACTTAGTACTTAGTTTGGTTTTGGTTTGTCTTGAGCAGTTATGATGAGATAAGTAGTCTTTTCAAATTAAGAAATTATTTTCAACTACAGAAAACCATAGAAGAATATGTAAGGATATACAAATTAATTGGTACAAGAAAACAGATGAACAGTAAGATAATGAAAGGTTAAGAGTTTTAATTTACAATAAACAATTTTTGACTGTTGACTGACATCACAGTGACTTTTTCTCTGATGTAGAGTCTGGCTTGGTTACAAGGCTGGCCTTGGGAACTTTAGCCTGATGATTTTTTTTTTTTTTTTTTGGCCAGTCCTGGGCCTTGGACTCAGGGCCTGAGCACTGTCCCTGGCTTCTTCCCGCTCAAGGCTAGCACTCCGCCACTTGAGCCACAGCGCCGCTTCTGGCCGTTTTTCTGTATATGTGGTGCTGGGGAATCGAACCTAGGGCCTCATGTATCCGAGGCAGGCACTCTTTGCCACTAGGCTATATCCCCAGCCCGATTTTTTTCGTTTTTAATGCCAGTCCTGGGGCTTGATTTCAGGGCATGGGCTCTATTCTTGAGGTATTTTTGCTCAAGGCTAATGCTCTACGACTTGAGGACAGCTATACTTCCAGCTTTTTGGTAGTCAGAGACAAAAATATCGCCAACTTCCTGCCTTGGCAGGGCAGCTTTGAATTGAGATCCTTGGATCTTAGCCTCCTGAGTAGCTAAGATTATAGATAGGTGTGAGCCACTGAAGCCACTTACTCTGGCTGCCTGATGACTTCTAAGAAGCTCTATTAACTCTGATTCATAGTAGCTTGGTGCCTAGGAATCAAGATCAATTCCTTCTATTGGGATGTTCTGGCAATAAAGATGCCAATGCAGCTACTTTTAAGATTTGCAAATTTGCAAATATTTTTTAACATGAAAATGACCTATCATTGTTCTAAGACAACTCCAGCCAAAAGGAAACAATGGTTCTAGTCTCAGACCAGATATATAAACATGAACAAGTTACTTGGCTTTTTTACTCCATTCTGTTGAAAAACAGAGGTCTAAATGATAAATTTCAAAGTACTTTCTACCTTTAATATTTTGTTTCCACACTTCCCAGACCTCCAGCTGTGCTAAGTCTATACTATGTCAGGTATAAACTAAACACTGTTTAGACCAAATTTCTTCATACTTAAAACCATGCTGTTTCTTTCTACCCAGAGCTTAATTTCATTTTAAGCAAGCTTCCTATGTATTAACATTTTCTATAAAAAATTTCTCTTAGATATTCCCATTTTTCTCCAACAACAAAAGGAACATAATTTTTGTACTATTTCATTCCTTCCTCTATGATCTGAACCCAAATCCAACCCCAATCAAAGTTGATAAATGTTAGGGGGTGTGCATGTCTAATAGTATATGTTAACGCTAAAAGAAACAAAAAAATATCTAAAATTAACTCCATGAAAGTTCTCTTTTACATCTCTAATTTCCTTATCTGCTAGTAACTATGCCAGGTTTTCATTAAGTAGCATTATGCAACCAAGTAAATGTCTTCACTTGTGAAATAGGGCTGGAAAGTACTAAATTCTACCTTACTGTTCTGAAAATGACAAGGAATGAACTTGAAGTGCTGGGGACCCAGGAGGGTAGCTAGTTAATACCATTCAGTATTATGTATGCCTCTTCTGTGGACTAGCATTGGGCCCAAACCGTGCATGGTAATTATTATGTAGGAAATGTAAAAATACTGTTCATTTTTTTATGAGCTGGTAAGGAGCTATATTCATAAGAAATTAACAGTACAGCCCGGTGCCAGTGGTTCATCCCTGTAATCCTAGCTACTCAGGAGATTGAGATTTGAGGATCTTGGTTCAAAGCCAGCCTGGGCAGGAAAGTCCGTAAGACTATTATCTTCAATTACTCACAAAAAAAGCTGAAGTGGTGCTCTGGTTCAAGTGGAAGAGTACTAGCCTTGAGCAAAACAAGGAGCCTAGGGACAGTGCCCGGCCAAGAAGAGTTCAAGCCCTGGACCAGTCTCCCTCCCCCCAAATGAAATTAACAATATAAATATTCATATTTAACTTATGCGCCATATTTTAAGGTGTGGCTCAAATGGTAGAGCACCTGCCCAGCAAATGTGAAAAAAGGAAGACAGGGTGGGGTTGCTTACTTTGTCGTTGAATATCCGGAGACTGTCTAAGGTGTGGAGGTTTTGTTCCAAAAGTGCAGTGCCTGCTGAATACAAGTTTACCTCATCCAGCTGCAGCACAGCCACAGCAACCCAAAAGAGGGCTTTGTGCAGAGGAGAGTCCTGGCCAAGCAGACAGGTTCCAGATGAGAGACATGAAACATGAAATGACCTCATTCACACATGCTTCAGCATTAAAGAGAGTGTGTTACCTTAACCAAATTCCCTATGTTTTCACTTTTTTAGTAAAGGTAAATAGTTAAAGGCCTTATTTTTTGTCCTGTGTGTAACTAATGACACTGGTAGCCAGGCTAAGAACCTTACTTAGCACCTGCCTTGCTCTGGGTTCCCAATTTAGTCACCAAACTTTGCTAATTCTTCTAGTCTCTTGTGCATTTGCCACTTCTTTAGCAGCAATGATATGATCCCAAGCTTCTTTTATTCTAAATGTGGACTGGCTTATATATGTATATTTTTTGGTGGCATTTGGGATTGAACCCAGGATCTTGTGTATGTGAGGCAATTTGTTCTACCATGTTAGCTATACTCTATTTACAGACATTCTGCCTGCACTTTCTCTTCACTCCAAACCACTGTGTATTCAACCACTAGAATGATGTTAAGTCTTGCTATTGTCATATTACTTGTCTGCTAGACAGTGGTACATTTCCAAACTCCTTCCTAAAGAAGGTTGATGTTAGACCACACCTGCCTTCAGCACTGCTCCATGGGAAAGCTTTCCATCATTGCCAGACTGCTCTCCTCCTCCTCATATTATCATCCCAGATTTCTTCTCTAGTCCTATTGCTGGACCTTTCACTCCTTTTCTTTTCATCCTTACTACATCCTATCTATGTATAACTTCAACTAAAATTTAACCTCAACATTATGCCACTCTTATCAGTAAAATAACCTCCTGTTGCTTTGAATTAAGCATATATATAGCATATATATATGTATATATATATCATGTAATCCTTATTTTACACAGTGGTATGTGGAAAAACATGGGTTTTAGAGTAAGCACTGGATTAGAATCATGTTTGCTTTTTTAATGTCAGTACTAGGACTCAGAGTCTTGTGCTTTCAATTAAAGCTGGCACTCTCCCATTTAAGTCACTCCAGTTTGGCTTTTTGGTGGCTAATTGGAGATAAGCATCTCATGGCCTTCCCTTCCCAGGCTGACTTTGAACTGCAATCCACAGATCTCAGTATCCTCAGTAGCTACGTTTACAGGTTTCTGAACCATTGGTACCTGGCTAAAATCATGGTTCTTCTTTAAGTATGTGACTAGTCCCTTCCCTCCCTTTTCTTCCTCCCCACCCCCCACAGGACTGAACACAGGGCATAGTGCATGCTAAGCAAGTGTATCCAAACTCTTCTTCTACTTCTCCTGGCTTTACAGTTCTCTACTGTAATGGTCACTAACAAGCGCTTTACTACTGTATTACTTGTCTGTTTCTTAACCCTCATACAACCTCACAATGTAAGTTCACAAGGGCAGGCCATTTTATTGGCTTTGTTTAATATTATGTATATACCTAGCACCTAAGACAGTACCTGGCATATGGGATGCTCAATTAGTACTTCCTAGATGAAAGGATTAAGAATTCATGTCTGTAGCTATAAATATATACGCTTAGATAAATTATATATTTATTCTATACCTTTAGCACTGATGAAACAAAAAAAAATACAAGCACTTGATAATACATTCTCCATACTTATTCTTCCTGTAACACCTTCAAACAATTCAACTTTCTGATAAGAAGTTTCACATTAACAATAGCTTTTTCTTTTGGTCAGTCCTGGGCCTTGGCAAACTCAGGGCCTGAGCACTGTTCCTGGCTTCTTTTTGCTCAAGGCTAGCACTCTGCCACTTGAGCCACAGTGCCACTTCTGGCCATTTTCTGTATACATGGTGCTGGGGAATTGAACCCAAGGCTTCATGTATACGAGGCAAGCACTCTTGCCACTAGGCCATATCCCCAGCCCAACAATAGCTTTTTCTTATAATCAGATCTTTTCTATTTTCTGAATGTCTACAAGAAAAGAACATGTAACACTGACAACCAAAATGAATAAATTTATAGTCATTTCCTCAATAATTACCTTGTTAAGAAGTGGCTGTAATTTGGTTAATGCTATTACTGTAGCTTCTATCAGAACTTGACTGTTGTAAGTATCAGGTCCTTTTAAGCAACTCTCAAGTGCCTTTCAGAAAAACAGAATCATTTATTTTACTTTCATTGAAAACTGAATCTCAAAATCATTTGAGGAACATTTACTTATTTCATAAGGAAGCTTTGAAAACTGATAAAATACTAAGGATATCTGTTTAGCAAAAAAGACAAACTATTTTTTTAAGACATTTTCATTTTTTCTTTTTTTTTTTGTGCTGGTCATGAGGCTTAAACTCAGGGCCTGGGCACTGTCCCTGACCTGTGTTTTGCTCAAGGCTAGTGCTCTACCACTGAGCCACACCTCCACTTCCAGCTTTTTTGGTAAATTGGCAACAAGAGTCTCATGGACATTCTTGCCCAGGATGGCTTTGAACCTCTATCCTCAGATCTCAGCCTCCTGAGTAGCTAGGATTACAGGTGTAAGCCACTAGTGCTCAGCTGAAGACATTTTCTTCAAAGATAGTTTCTTCAACAATTATAGGAAGGCAAATTAAAAAAAAATGTTACATTAGTAAACTCTAAACAACATAGAAAATATTTAATCATTAAAGTTTTATGTGCTTTTTAAAAATGGAAAGTATGCTTTATATCTTGGGAACCATAAATATTTAGGAGAAGGGAGAAGTACCTTGCTAAGAATGCGGATAATCTGCTTTATCTGCCCATGAGACACTCTTTTACTGATACAGCCAAAGACCACAAGAGCTCTTGGTTGCAGGGATGGATTGTATTGGAATGCAAATCTGCAATTAAAAATGCAAAGTGTTTATGAAATGCTTGTGTGCGTATGTATATGTATGTATATACACAAAAACTAAATAGTACATACACACAAACTAAATAATAAATTCCAATATTGATTACATAGGAATAGCTATCATCTCAAGAATAAAGTCTACTTATATCAACATTGTTATTAAGTACTTGTACAGAGGGGTCTCAATTCTAGAAGTGAGATTATGAGTACAATGCATCTTGATCAAAATGCATCTACTTTACAACTTATATTTAATTTGGACATACCTCTGAGCTAGTTCTGTCCACTGATCCAGCCACTTGCATGTTGGAATATCTCTCATACATGCCTGAAAAACAAGATGCTCTCAATATATGTGCATACACACAAATGTTTTTAGAAACACTGAAATAATGTTCATCATAATGCCATTAAATGACATTTATGTTACCAATAACATTCATGGAAATATTTTTAAGTATTATGTAAAAATAGGAGAAAAAAACAGTATTTTTTATGTATTGATTTCAAAGAATGAGTTTTACTTGTTTCTTTTCATTTTGCTTTCCATACCTCCATGATCTCCAACAAAGCTTCCGTGACTGTTTCTAAGGAAGTCAAAGCAAAAGTCTCTCTCTCATAGGATCCAGGAGAGAATGACCTATCACGGTAACTGGAACGGAAGGCAATGACAGCAGCTGACTTAACTTTGCTAATGCCAAACAGCAAATAAAATTTAGGTAAGGAGAACTCTGTAAGACTGAGTCTCAAAACTTGCTTGGTCTCTTCTGTAAAAGAAAAAAAGGACAAGTAAAAATGTTGAAGACAAACAATATTTAAATTCTTTTAAGACATGAATTCTTTTAAAAAGTTGAACTCAGGGGCCTCACAGTTACTTGACTTTCTTGCTCACGAATGGCACATTGCCACTTGAGCCACACTTCTAGGCTGGATTTTTGCTGGTTAACTGTAGATAAGACTCCAAGTTTTCTGCCCAGGCTGGCCTCAGACCATGATTCTCCAGATCTTAGCCTCCTGAATAGCTAGGATTGCAGGTATGAACCACCAGTGCCTAGCAAAAATTTCGTTTTGAAGTGCCATGTTTCATTCAGAAAACCTGAGTATCACATAATTATACAATCAAGCTCCCTAAACCAAATCTTCACACACAGTATGTTAATGCTCACAGCTTTAGCTTCACTTAGCTACAAACTAGTACTGATAATTCAACACTATCAACCTACACCTCATAGTTAGCTTATGTAATAACTACAAAAGTTTATATAACAAATACACAGAAAATATTCAATATAGTTTTGATATGAATGGGAGTATTTTACTTCATCTTCTGATAAAATTTCAAATCATTATTACATGCTTATTAGCACAGCACCCTGGTGTGAGGGCATCATTGTAAACAAGAAATCCACAGCAGCCAGGTGAAGTAAAGGGGAGAAGGAAACTGATGAAATACAAATTCCTCTTCTGTTAACTTACCACTAAAATGAAGCTGTGAACAGGTACACAGAGAGTGAATGATGTTAATAACCAATCCATGTGTGGAAGCTCTAAGGGACAATGGCCCCGTGGCTACTAAGAAAGTAACCACATGGAAGAGGTAGGGGAGATGAGCTGCCACATCAAGGGAATTGTTGAAGGACAGCATCAGCATATAGCGGGCTAAAATTGCAATATCGTCCCACATAAGATGCTGTTCTAAAGTTGGAGTTGGAGATAAGCATGTCTTGTCAATTATCTTACACATTCTTCCAATAACCTGTAAAAGAAAAAAGATGAATTTTTTAAAACATGGGACTAACAGCTTTATCATTAAAAAGCAGTTTAAGCTGAGAGCCAGTAATCTTAATAGCCAGATCTGAGGATTGTGGTTTGAAGCATGCTGGACAGGAATGTCCATGAGACTCTTATCTCCTATTAAGCAGCAAAAAGCTGAAAATAGAGCTGTGGCTTAAGAGGTAGAGTGCATTAGTCCTGAGCAAACAGCTTAAGGACAGTGCCCAAGCCCCAAGTTCAAGCCCTACTACCAGAGCGTGCACACACACAGAGATTAAAATAACTAATTATGAAACAAAACCCAACCCTCCTGAGGTAAAAAGCAGATAAAGCAGATATATAATGCCACGGTGCCCAAGCCCTGAGTTCAAGCCCTACTAACAACCCCCCCCCCCCCCACAGCAAAAAGCAGATTAAGCAGATACATCATGTCACAGTAGAGATGGCGAAGGAAAAGTGATTACCTTACTTGAGACCAGCTTCACATTTCCAGAAGCCAGGGCTACAGCAGTATCTGCCATCACCTCAGCTTTTATTGACCCCAGGCCACCAGTAGCACTTGTTTTGATGAAACTGTCTAGTACAACATCAAGCAGGTCTGTGATCTAGTGGAACAGAGAAAATAACTCATGTTTGCAAACATACTGCCAACTGATTTTTAACTGAAAAATACTCAAAGAGCAGGCCCAATCAACATGAAAATTCCTTTTTATCTAAGATCTCCAAAGTATTATATTTTATTTAAGGACATTTCAGTAAATACAATTTATTATAAAATACACGAGGAAAGATAAGGACGTTCTTTGATTTCTTCATAATATTGATATTCAAAACCTTAAGTGTATATATTTCTATCTTCATTGGAAGTATTTCTGTGCTCTTCTAAGATAGTTAACGGGTGACCAATTTAATTACTTTAAAATACAGGAAATGATATCATAGGGCCATAAAATGATATTGAAGGGTAATATTAGATTAACTTAAGGACTCATTACCATTGTTTAAAGACACTGCTTCCTTAAGTAATTAGTTTGAAGAACTAATAACTATATTTCTTGTCAAGTTAAAAGAATTCATAGCCAATATTTTAATAGTGGCATTCTTGTACTACAACTACAAATGAAAGTAGATGTCCCAAATAACATTAAGAAACCTGTTGAAATCCACAGGGTGTAGAAACTAAAATAGATTGAAATTTTTTTCCCCTTTATTGTCAAAGTAAAGTACAGAGGGGTTACAGTTTCATATGTAAGGCAGTGAGTACATTTCTTGTTCAACTTGTTACCTCCTCCCTCATTTTCCCCCCTAGAATACATTTTAAAGCACTGTTTACTAGCAATGACAACATATTTTCACAATTAAGTTCTATATAATTTTCCATGAAGGAGCGTGCTGAAATAAGTGGCTTTTCTCTGCTCTAAGATATTAGACATTCGCAATTTCCCATCAGTGAGGAGGAGGGTGGGTGTTTATACAGGTTTTAAAGGAGGGAACTGTTTTCTACAGCTATATTAGAGGTACAGTGCTTTGTATCTGGCAAGTATCAACAGAAGATACTGCTTTGTATTCAGCAAGTATCAACATAAGGTAATAGATAAATAGCTGAACAAATTTAATACCTGCCCAAGGCTCCCCCATATTTTTGCTTGAATAGATGGGTACATCTGTTTCTCATTTATGGTCATTGTTATGAGCTTATCAAGAATAGCTGTAACTCTTTGTCGTTTGGCATCATCATTATGCTTACAAAAACGGACCAGATTTGACAGCCATGGGGTCATATATTCCAAACAAAGGTGTTTCAATTCAATACCTGAAAAATATACTCCGTTAGCATAAGTGGTCAATAAGAATCACATAAATAATCACTATAATACAAAGAAATGGGCAGAAGAGGTGGTAAAAAGCAAAGACCATTCCCTAGAATTAAGTCTCAAGAAAAATAGACTTGGAAAATTTATTTTTGAAAGAGGTATATAAGGAGAATAAGCCCTAAAGTAATTTTAAAAGATAGCCTATTTTTGAAAAGCTGTCTGCTTTTTCTCCCTTTAATAGTAGAAAGTTCAGTAAAAGAAAAAAGCATTACTATAAAAATGAGACTGGTATTAATATACTGGCATACCACCTTGTCTCCCTTTAGCCTTTTTTTTTTTTTTTTTTTTTTTGGCCAGTCCTGGGGCTTGGACTCAGGGCTTGAGCACTGTCCCTGGCTTCTTTTTGCTCAAGGCTAGCACTATGCCACTTGAGCCACAGTGCCACTTCTGGCCATTTTCTAATATGTGGTGCTGGGGAATCGAACCCAGGGCCTCATGAATATGAGGCAGGCACTCTAGCCACTAGGCCATATCCCCAGCCCTCCCTTCAGCCTTTCAAAGCTGAAAAGACAATGTACATTTATGTGTGTGTTGATACAAATGTAACGGCCCACCCAAACAAGGATTACAGTATATATGTAGTACATCCTGTTCTTTCATTAAACACTATATTGATTAAATCTGAGATCAATTTACTCACCAAAAATTACCCTCAAAAAGCTGGGTGCCAGTGGCTCATGCCAGTAATCTTATCTGCTACTCAGGAGGCTGAGATCTGAGGATTGTGGTGTGAAGCCAATCTGGGCAGGAAAGTCTGTGATATTCTTATCTCCAATAAACTACTCAGAAAAAGCTAGAAGTGGCGCTGTGGCTCAAGTAGAGCTCTAGCCTTGAGCACAAAGAGGCTTAGGGACAGTACCCAGGCCCTGAATTCAAGCCCCAGGACCAGCAAAAAATAAAATAAAAACTCCCCCAAAACATTAAGAATGTTTTTTGGGGGTCGGTTGTGGGGCTTGAACTTGGGGCCTGAGCACCATCCCTGAGTTCTTTTGGTCAAGGCTAGCAGTCTACCACTTTGAACCTCAGCTCCACTTCCAGTTTTTGAGTAGCAATTGGAGATAAGAGTCTCACAGGACTTTTCTGCCTGGGCTTCCCACCACTTATCCTCAGATCTCAGTCTCCCGAATAGCTAGGATTACACGTGTGAACCACCCACAGTGCTGTAACAGAAATGTACCCACTGCCTTACGTATGAAACTATAACCCCTCTGTACATCATTTTGACAATAAATAATTATTTAAAAAAACTTATTTTGAAAACAAAACAAAACCTCCAGACTTAAGATATAAAACTAGCACAAAAATTCCTATGATACTTTAGGATTTTGATGACAGTTTTACAAATTTCAGCAAAATTTATATGATACAAAATAAAACATTGGTGGTTTTTTGGTTTGTTTGTTTTTTGGGGGGGGGGGTGCCAGTCTTGAAGCTTGAACTCTGGTCCCTGAGCTTCTTTTGCTCAAGGCTAGTAACTCTTTATCACTTGAGCAACAGCGCCACTTCCGGCTTTTTCTCTATATGTGGTACTGAGGAATCTAACCCAGAGAGAGCTTCATGCATGCTAGGAAGGCACTCTACCACTAAGCCACCTTCCCAGCCCCCTGATTTATTTTTTCTATTTTTTAACCACTTGAGCCACACGAACTACCAGTGCCCAGTGTAACTTCCAGCTTGTTTTGATAGTCAAATGGAGGTAAGAGTTTTATGGGCTTTTCTGCCCAAGTTAGCTTTGAACTGTAATCCTCAGATCTCAGTTTCCCAAGTGCTCAGCTCATTTTAAGCACTAAAAAAGTTTTTAAGCAGTTCAGTGGCATTATATACATTCACTTGTTCTTCTAATTTTTTTTTTTTTTTTGCCAGTCCTGGGCCTGTGTTTTCTATATATGTGGTGCTGTGGAATCGAACGCAGGGCTTCATGTATATGAGTCAAGCACTCTTGTCACTAGGCCATATTCCCAGCTCCCTACATTCACTTGTGCAACTATTTGGAACCAAAAACCTTTTCAATGGCTTCATATTATGCTACCATATGGAGACTCAACCATTTAATCAGCTCTCCACGGTTTGATTTTTAGACTGTGTCATTTTTGCCATTATAAGTAATATTGTATTAAGTTCAACACAGGCAAAATAAATCAAAGGCAACAGAGATCAGAATAGTGTTTACTTTTAGTAAAGACACAGTATTGAGTTACAGAAGATCTTTCCGGATGTCTAAGATCTGGGTACTTTATTGGTAACACGATATACTTCAAAAAGTCTAAAAATATCTGATAAATGTATTAACATTACTTCTTTAGGATAAATTCTAAAATGTAGAATTAGGTCAAAAGAGGTGAATAATCAAAATTGATACCCCTGTTCACATTCCCCAAACAATTAGCACTGAATTTAAAAAGTTCTTTTCAGACACCCACTGATGGCTTATGTCTGAAATCTTAGCAACTCAGGAGGCTGAGATCTGAAGATTGCAGTTTGGAGCCAGACTGGGGAGGAAAATTTGAGACTCCTAGGTCTAATTAATGGACAAAAAGACAGAAGTGGAGGTGTGGCTCAAGTGGTACAGTGTAAGATTTGAGTGGAAAAAGCCAAGCAAGAGTATAAGGCCCTGAGTTCAAGCCCTAGTACTGGTGAGCGTGCAAGCGTGCATGCGCGCACACACACACACACACCTTTTCTTTTTAATTTTACTTTTTTTTTGCTAGTCTTGGGGCTTGGACTAAGTCCTAAGTTGGCTTTTATAAATCTCATGAATTTCACATTTTTAAATTTATCTTCATATTGTATAACAATATAAATGTTCACCTCCCAGCTTAGTTCTTGACATTTTTCCCTTCTATTTCTCTCAATTATATATAAAACTTTTTTTTTTTTTGCCAGTTCTGGGCCTTGGACTCAGCCTGAGCACTGTCCCTGGCTTCTTTTTGCTTAAGGCTAGCACTCTACCACTTGAGTCACAGTGCTACCTCTGGCTTTTTCTGAGGAATTGAACCCAGGGCTTCATGTATACGAGGCGGGCACTTTGCCACTAGGCCATATTCCCAGCCCCCAGGCAGTTTTCTTTTTTAAAGAAAGCACTATCTGTGTATTACTCAACTTAGTTAATAGCTCCACTTTTTATATTTAATACTTAAATACAGCTGGAACTTATTTGGTATTTCGTGGCATCAATGTAGATGACGATCTAACTGAATACATCTCTTACTCTCATTACTTAAATGATTCACTCTTTTCCTACCAGCTTGTAGGCTTCATTACCTATCTGTTTCTGTTAAATAAATCTGATTGCTGATTCTTTTTTTTTTGCAGCTCTGAGAACCCAAATTAGTGCTTTGTACTTGCCGTGCAAGTGCCTCTTTCACTGAGCTAAATCCCCAACCCCCTGACTACTGATTCTTAATATTTTAATTATTGTACCATTATAAAGTGTCTGGACATCTTTAATATCAAGTCCATTTTTCTTCCAGTATTATCTTAGCTATTCTTGCACTTTATACAGAATTTGAAATAATTTTGAATTCTATCTCCACTCTTTTAATTATTTAATTTCATGGACGTTTTGATGGGATTGTATTAAATTTGTAATCATCTAGAGGAATAATTTGGGAGGAATTCACAGCAGAACATAATAAGTGTTTCTGTTCACTCAAATCCTTCTTACATTAATATTTATCAATAAAACTTTGTATTTTTCCTGTTTTATCACACTCATACACATTTTTCTTCTCAGGGTTATATCCCTACATCTTTCACTTCATAGAATAAACTTGATGAATTATAAAAAATTTCAATTACTTAACATATAAAAATCAAGAAATACATCTAAATGTATAAAAATGTGTATGGGGCTGGGAATATGGCTTAGTGATAGAGTGATTGCCTTGCATGCATGAAGCCCTGGGTTCGATTCTTCAGAAAAAGCCAGAGGTAGCACTGTGACTCAAGTGGTAGAGTGCTAGCCTTAAGCAAAAAGAAGCCAGGGACAGTGCTCAGGCTGAGTCCAAGGCCCAGAACTGGCAAAAAAAAAAAAAAAAGTATATATAATTGAGAGAAAGAGAGGGGAAAAAATGTCAAGAACTAAGCTGGGAGGTAAACATTTATATTGCTATACAATATGAAGATAAATAAAAAATGTGAAATTCATGAGATTTATAAAAGCCAACTTAGGACTGACTCTGGACTATGTGTCATGTAACTCCATGCCCAATAAAATCACAGCTCAGTTGGGCACCAGTGGCTCATGCCTATAATCCTAGCTACTTAGGAGGCTGTGATCTTAAGATTGGGTTTAAAGCCAGTGCTGGCAGGAAAAGTCCGTCAGACTCTTATTAAGGCCAACTAACCATTGAAAAACAAAAGTGGAGCTGTAGCTCAAGTGGAAGGGTGCTAGAAAAGCTCAGGGATGCATGTAAGTCCTGAGGTTCAACCTCTAGGACCAACACAAAAAAAGGGTGGAGGGGAGGGGAGGGAAGGAGGGAGGGAGGGAGGGAGGGAGGGAGGGAGGGAGGGAGGGAGGGAGGGAGGGAGGAAGGAAGGAAGGAAGGAAGGAAGGAAGGAAGGAAGGAAGGAAGGAAGGAAGGAAGGAAGGAACAAAGGAAGGAAGGAACAAAGGAAGGAAGGAACAAAGGAAGGAAGGAACAAAGGAAGGAAGGAAAAAAGGAAGGAAAAAAGGAAGGAAAGAAGACAGCTCAGTCAGAGCTCCAGAGAAGATAAACACAGTTTCTCTAAAATGAGAGATAATATAGATAGTTATGTGGAATTTTCTGCCAAGATGAAAAATGCCAAAGCTCATCAAACTAAAACACTAAAGAAAAAACTTTAAAGTGGTCCAGAAACATGTGAAATACCAAAATCCTAACCTTGTTTTTATTGCTATAATTTTAGTGGATTTCCCAATGTATACTAACCAGGAATTTCCTTCAGAATTTCTCCAGTTACAGGGTACCGTAGATGAAAAATTATAAAACATACTTAAAAAATGAAAAACAGGTCAGAGACTTCTCTAGTAAACTATGAAACAAAAAATTTCCTATGAATTTTCTTAGAACCATTGTTAGTATTAAAGAAAATTATTGTTACTTACTAGATTTGCTAAATCCAGAAATACACTCTTCCAAAAATTCCAAGGTGAGGTGTGGCTCATTAGCCGCTAGTGTCTTACTAATGGAGACAATAAAGAGGGTGTTGTTGGCAGGGATGCATAAACCTGATGTTTCTAGTAACTGGCCCTCGATTTTTAAATTAAAGGTACAGGTTAAGGCACACAGAAGATTATAGGCAGCTGACCTAGGAGGAAACACAAATGAAGTTGTTTTAAAACTTATTTTTCTTTGTAATTCAAAAAAATTTTCATAGAATAAAACTGTGATTCTAACACCAAGTATGACTGATTAATTTCAAATTTTATGATCAATTAAAAATAAGACGGAAGACAAATCTGAAATAACCTGAGAGGCTCTTGACATAATAGCAGACGAGCAATGTGAGGGTCCTGACAGGTGGCTACAGGCCTTCCTAGAAGACAGTTAGTTTACTGGAACAGAAGATATGAGCAGTTTATGGTCCTAAGGCAGATCATTAGAAAAGATATTTCTTAGAGAAGCCAAAACTCAAACAGGGTTTCATCTCCACTATATCCAGCTAAAATGGAAATCATGAGAAGAGAAATGAGGTCTAGTAAATTAAAGCAATAGGAGCCATCAAGTCAATACCCATACTTCCTATGTGTCCTACAAATTGGAAGTCAAAACTAAAATTAAACAAATTACCCTACTTTTCCTTATATGACCTCATTCCCTCATACACAATCATCAACCAAAAAAAAAAAAAAAGCCTGTTACTGTTAGGTTCCAATAGAACCAAAACTTCACTTCTGAAGGTCTAAAAATATATTTAAGCTACTTAGATAGGAGACAATTTAAAAAAAAAAATCAAGACTTAAATTTTAAATTCTCACTTTGCCCTCCATGCAGTAAAGAGTGACAGCTCAGTAGATTCTAGGTTTTTTGTACCTCTCAAATTTTGTCATGCTGATATACTTATGTAACAACCATATAAGGGAAAAAACTCATGAAAACTTAAGTTTGCCTAAAAGGCCTCTTCTCTAGGATGACAAGTTTCATAAAAAAACTACCAAGCTGCCAGCTTGCTTTATTTAATTAGAAAAGAATACAAATTCACTCAAGGTAATAATTCTAAGAAAGTTGTTGCCATTCTTTAATCAGAAACTTTGAGGGTTGGGCATGGTAGCATACACAACCGTAATTCTACCTTTTGAGAGGCTGAAGCAAGAGGATCACAAATTTGAGGCTAGTCTGAGCTACATAATGAGCCCTTTTTTCAAAAAACCAAACAGTGGCACTCACTAGACACTGTTGAAAATGAACTATACAATTTGTGGGTGTGGATAAGAAGGAAAAGCTGGGAAAGGGTAAAAGAAGGTGTGACACTGTCCAAAAAAATTGTACTAATTACCTGATTTATATAACTGCAAGCCCTTTATACAATCAGCTTCATAAAAAATAAAAAATATGAAATGTTATGAGTGCTGGATATAGTAATTTTAAAAAATCAGGTGCGTGCTTGCGTGCGTGCATGCATGTATTGGTCCTGGGCACTGTTCCTGAGATTTTTGCACAAGATTTTTTACCATTTGAGATGCAGCTCTACTTTCTTTCTTTTTGGTAGTTAATCAGAGATAATAATCTAATGCTTTTTCCTGTCTGGGCTGGCTCTGAACCACGATCTCTCATGTCTCAGCTTCCTGAGTATCTAGGATTACAGGTGTGAGCTACCAGTGCCTGCCTGGGTTTTCAGATTAGGGATGCTCAACAATAAAAATCTTGATAGTTTCAAGGTATTTGTGGCAGAGAAGTATCCTAACCTGAAAAGTAGAGGAAGGAAAATGGAAAGCAGAATGCAAAGAGGGAGGAGGGGGGGGAAAGGGAAAGAGAAAAAAAACTATTAACAAAGCACAAGCTGTTTGCTAGGTACTATACTAAACTACCACATATACCATGTATGGATCAAACAGTAAGGCATTAACATTTGTATCTTACATTTGGTCTTCCTTTGTCAGTGTTAGTATGACTTGAATGCTATAAAATGTAATAGTGATATATTTTTAAACATGTGAAACTCAATTAGAGGACTTGGAGGAGAAACAATGTAGGAATAGACTTTTTTTTTTTTTGGCCAGTCCTGGGCCTTGGACTCAGGGCCTGAGCACTGTCCCTGGCTTCTTTGTGCTCAAGGCTAGCACTCTGCCACTTGAGCCACAGCGCCACTTCTGGTCATTTTCTATATATGTGGTGCTGAGGAATCGAACCCAGGGCCTCATGTATACGAGGCAGGCACTCTTGCCACTAGGCCATATTCCCAGCCCCTAGACTTTTTTTTTTTTTTTAAAGGATATTTTCCTTTAAAAAAAAAATCTGACGTCTGCTTTAAAAGTTTCCTGGAGAAAGAATACATATTGGTTTAGAGTGAATCACTTTATTCAGAATTCCATAGTTCATAGGAATACTCCACAACTTGATGAGGTCTAGTTAACCAACATAGCATATCAGAGAAATTAAAAGAATTAAGAGGCAGTCTTCAAAGCCGATTGAGTGGTCTCATTTTAAACCTGGTAAACTCTTAATAAAGTTGAAGTGAATTTTAAAACAGCCTACCTTAAACTAGGGTCTGAACTGCCTAAGTTAAGCAATGCAATATTGAGCAGTGTCCCAGGCACATCTTTTGGTCGGATCTTGGTGTGCTGGGGGATGGAGTCAGGCTGCGACAGTTCCCAGCGGGTTCGGATGTGAATGATGGACTGGACGATGGCATCACACTCCTGGTGCATGAAGGTGAGTGGCGTGCCCTGGTTTGCAATGGTTAAGGTGAACTGGTTCTCATCCACTAGGCAGATCTCTTCAATTTCTGAGGCATAATAGATATCATTTAGAAAGACTGATTGCCCCAGGACTTTTGTTCTCTCTGCTGAGGTTACTTGAACTGCGGTAGAACCAACCTGGAAAGTGGTGGTGAGGGGGTGGAGTGGAGAAGAATTAAAATTCTATTATGTAGAATCTGAAGAGGCTTCAAAACCCAATCAACCAACCATCCTACCCACATGCTATGTTTGCCATTTAAGGAGCTAGTACCATTACATATTCAAATAGCTTCAATAATTATTGTGACAGAATTTCTAAAAAGAAACTAAAACATAAAAAAATTTAAATTATGCCTTTAAGAGAAGATAAGAATCCTACATAGCAGTACTGATTATATTCTGCAGATTCACCCTCCTCACTCTGCAAAAATCTTGTATGGATCAGGAAAACCCTTACTAGATAATGTCAACTCTCCACACATTCCTACCAGAGGAGTGATATACACCAAATTTGGCCCTCACTGATACTCTTCTGCCTCTAACCCAACCCAGGATATCATTAAGTGTGTACCTCCACCCCTTCTGCTCAACCAGATAGAGATCTTCCTACATCTGCACTTGTCATGTAATAAACAAACTGAGAACACCGAGAGAGGCCAGGATACAATCTGGGTAGAAAGGTAATGAACCATTCACAAAACACAGATTAAGATTTACCTTAATAGACACTTTGGTGTCTTTGTGAGCTAGCTTGAGGGCATTGTGGAATACCTTCAGGTCCTCTTCCAAGGCTAAGGTGGCAGCAGGTAGTTTCTGTTGTTCATGCTCTATGTGCTCAGCAAGTTTCCCAGGACAGTCTATGAAAATGAGTCTTTTGCTGCCTTTGAGGCCAGTCAGCAGCCGTTCATGATACTTGGTATACTCCCTGACCCAGGAGTTACAGTTATAGATATAGACAGCAGAGACATTGTCATATGCAAAGCCAGGAAAAACAACAAACCACTTTGACAGAAAGTCTGTTTTAAAGCGATTGCTGGGTCCAGTATGGGTAAGGTCAACTACGATTTCATATGGCTTTGCATAGTATGGCTTTAAAGTCAGCAAGACGTGGTATATCAACAAATCGCCATTGATTTGGCCAGTTTTGAACCTAAGGAAGATGACCAAAAAATAAAAAAGGACAAAGTGTTAACCAAGTTCTGAATAAACATATAGGATATAAATATATTTTCTGATCAGTTTTCTAGAGAGGACAACAAAACACAATTATTAAAATCCGAATTTATGTTTTATATCAGTTGTTCTCTGGATATTAAAAAATAGGGTTAAAGGAAAAGATACAACCTCCAAATCTCCCAACTTCAAAAAATTGAGCAAAGCAATTTAAAAAACAAAGAAACTGCCCATAAATCAAGAGAAGAGGTAGGTAGCCAGTAGGTGCTGGCTGAATGCATGTGGGCCCATCAAGCTTTTCAGGTAAAGGTTTGGGTGGGAATGACCCACCCGGAGTGAAATGTAATAGGCTTTAGACAATCCATTTACCCTACCTTGGTGAGAGATTGCTTCAGCAAGGAACACATTACTCAAACCAGGATAACCAGGCCAGAGGCCCAATTCAGAGACTAGCTTACATTGTTGGGATTTGAGACTTTTCTTTCCTGATATTAAAAAAAAAAAAGAAAGAAAATACACAGCTCTGAGAATAGCTAACCCATATCTTGGTATAAAAAAAAGGAAAAACTTGCCTAAAAACTAAGATAAGCTGAGAAATGAAGAATCTGAAACGTTGGACATATCATTTAAGTCCCAGATAAAGTCCCTCCTAAGGTCAACATTATCTCTTGACTATTCCAATCATGTAAGCTATTAAATACCAATTTTTGATTAAGCCACATTAGTTCAATTGTTTGTGAAAATGAAAAAAACATTAACCAACATGAGTAGCCTTGTTAAGAAAGCCCTGAAGAATATGGTACTAGCATTTCCAATCTAAATAACATATTAATTTAGGCTAAATGTTTTCTATACTTGATTACTCTGGTGATGGCACTACCAAATTAGTGATGATAAAGATCTTCATGTCAAGAGTTTTTAATCTTGTTGGAAAGGAATAAAACTGTGGCATATCAAATGGTCTTCAAACAAAAAAATACTTGAGACAAAAGAAAAGATACAAAATTGAGCATCTTTCATCGGAAAATCTAAAATTCAAAAATCTCAATCTTTTGAGCACCAATATACCACCACAAGAAGAAAATTCACAACTGACTTCATGTGATTGGTTGTCAAATTTCAGGTACACAAAAAATGATAGTATAGAGGCTGGGACTGTGGCTTAGTGGTAGAGTGCTTGCCTAGCATGCATGAAGCCCTGGGTTCAATTCCTGAGTACCACATAAATGGAAAAAGCTGAAAGTGGTGATGTGGCTCAAGTGCTAGAGTATTAGCCTTGAGCAAAAAGAAGCCAGGGACAGTGCTCAGGCCCTGAGTTCCCAGGACTGGCAAAAAAAAAAAAAGGATAGTATAAACTACCTTTAGGCTATGTGTCAAAGGTCTATATGAAATACAAGTGAATTTTGTGTTTAGCATTATCCACACATCCAAATCTCAAAATACATATGCAAATATTCGAAACTGAAAAAGTCTGAAATTCTAGTTCCAAGCATTTTAGATAAGGGATACTCAACCTGTATAATCTTGTATATATCACTTATCAAAGGAGTTGCAAAGAAAAAAACTGATATTAAGTACAAAAGGGTGAGAGATCAACACAAACTAGGTCAATGTATACATAGAAGATGTATAGAAGATCCATTAACTGCACCAGGGCATATGGAAGATCCAGTGACTACATCCAGTAGAAGGAATTTAGAAGTCAAGAAGAGGAGGAATCATGTAGACCTCATGGGGAAGGGTAAAATGCAAAGAGGCAGATAAGTAAATGTGTTTTGGAAATCAATAGTTTAGCTGGTATGGAAAATTCATGTGAAGCTTTGAGAAACACAGCTGGAAAAATAATGGCCAAGTTATGAAAGAACCACAAATATTCAACTGGGGAGTCTTTTCCTGTAGGCTGAGTATTTTTCAAAAGTATGTTCTTCTGTGAGTTACCAGCATCAGAATCAACTGTAGGGGCTGGGAATATGGCCTAGTGGCAAGAGTGCTTGCCTCCTACACATGAAGCTCTCGGTTCGATTCCCCAGCACCACATATATGGAAAACGGCCAGAAGGGGCGCTGTGGCTCAGGTGGCAGAGTGCTAGCCTTGAGCGGGAAGAAGCCAGGGACAGTGCTCAGGCCCTGAGTCCAAGGCCCAGGACTGGCCAAAAAAAAAAACCAAAAACCCAGAATCAACTGTAGTGCTTGGCAAAAACACAATTATCTGGTCTTTGCTCAGGCCTACTAAATACGAATATATGTAGGGAGCCTGGCATTTTTTGTGTTTTTAAGCAACCTTTTCAATTCATCTGATCTTCATGTACAGACTATTGAAATTAACAGGAAATTATTCAACTTTTTTTTTTTTTGGTTGGTCATGGGGCTTGAACTCTGGGCCTGGGCTGACCCTGAGCTCTTCTGCTCAAGGCTAGTGCTCTACCACATTGAGCCACAACTCCACTGCTGGCTTTTCAGGTAGTTAATTGGAGACAAGAGTCTCATGGACTTTCCTGCTTGGGCTGGCTCTGAATAATGATCCTCAGATCTCGGCTTCCTGAGTAGCTAGGATTACAGGCATGAGCCACCAGTGCCCAGCTCAACTTTTCCTCTTTTAAATTAAGAACTACCTGAAGAAAGTGATATATATATATACATATATATATGATATATGCCCAATATATGAAGGAGATAGAGCAGTAAAAGGGATATTGCAGGAGTCCACGTATAATCCAATAAGGATCTAAAATACTACAGTGACAGTAAAAAGAAGGAAGAAACAAATCTAAGACCATGAAGGAAGAACCAACATGACCCAAAATCTAACCAGGCCTGTCAAACATGAATCTGAAAGTACTTACTATATACCCAAGTTTCTGGGACTACACAGAATGTTGTCACCATTAACAAAAACAAAGAGATGATGAGGGCGGCAGTCACTTTTGGAGAAAAAAATGAAGATCATTTTAGATGTGATTATAGGATATCTGAGGACAGTGTGTATATAACATACTGCATGAAAGTATTTTGTCTCTTTTTTTTTTCTTTTTGCCAGTCCTGGGGCTTGAACTCAGGGCCTGGGCACTGTCCCTGGCTTCTTTTTGCTCAAATCCAGCACTCTACCACTTGAGCTACAATGCCACTTCTGGCCTTTTCCATTTATGTGGTGCTGAGGAGTCAAATGCAGAGTGGCTTCATGCATGCTAGGCAAGCACTCTACCACTAAGCCACATTCCCAGCCCTTGAAATGCCAGTTATACATACAAATCATTATTTCTAGTATATGCCAAGTATCCTAAGGACTCCATATTCACATTTTCATTAAGTCTGTCATATACAAATAAAAATTGCAAGGAAGGTTTTACTGCTAAATTAAAGATGTCATTTTAAAACTGCTATTGAACAATACTAATTTATCATTCAAAAGTGTATAGCAGGCGTAGATAATGAACACAAAGCAAACAGATGTTAAACAGAAAACCCTCCCTCCTCTGGAGGCGGGAACTTGTTCTACAAAGCCTCCTATCATCCTAGCGGCCAGCTAGACAAGTGGGAGTTTTTTCTACAATGACATGTGCTTGAGTTGCAGCAGAAAGGAAATGTGTCATCTGTGGTTTGGTTTTGAAAGTAGAAAGCTTGCTGTACATAATCTTTTTAAATTGCAGATTTGCTTTAAGTTTTGAGGTCTCCAAACATTGCCGGCTTTAAATAAGAAGACAAGAAAAGAAGTGGTTTATTAAAATCACATTACAATCAGATTTGACCAAGCATTTTGTAAGGTAGGTCATAAATTAGACTTTTTTTTACTCTTTTCACTTATAACTTTGTTCAAACTTGTGTTTGAGGAAGTACTTCAAAAGGATGTAAGAATCTCATTAACAAAATAGAATCATATGCTACTTAAGAATGTATGCTGCTTTCTTCTGTCCTGTTACATGAAATTATGTATGCAATATATGCAGTTAGAATGGGAAAGATTCATAATTGTTAGTAAAGAGTTTAATTCAGGATTAGGGAGGATCTGAGATTGGGTTCCACAAGTAAGATTGGGATGTTAATGTTTTAAAAAGCTTAAAAAATATCTTTCATTACTAATGCTTAGTCATTAACACATTTTATTGAAAATGTACAGAGATTTAAAAATACAACAAATTTTAATCACTTTTTGGCAAAATTAGAGGAGAAACAGTCATCAATTCTCAAGCATTTGCAAGGATAAGAGAAAGTGTCACTTTGTCATCTGCTTGTTTATTTGGGCATGATAGTACATCTGGCTGAAGACAATTGACAGGGAGCCTATTATCCATCCATGTAAGCACTCCTAAAATGTGTACAAATGCTATTAACACTGTTAATTAACGTGACAAGAATAACATACTTCAAAATCATTTTAGCATCTAATGCAGAAGTCCAATCTTGAATAAAAGGTTGGAAATCACTAACTCAATTTAAACTTTCTTTTCAGGAAAGAATCAAAAAGTATCCAAAGAGTTCCATCATTCAACTTAAAAATTGAAGCTGAATACGCATAGTAAATTCAGTGTGCTGTACCTTAAGTGATAATAAACAATCCAAAAGATAATCTTGAACCTATAAATTCCTTTTGTGTGTAACTCAACGCATCACACTTGTTATTCTCACTTCATTTCAAAAGTATACAAAATATTATCTAATGACAATGCAGCTATTACTGATTTTAAAAAATATCTTGGTGTTCACCAAAAGCCTGACTAATAGAATCTGTGAGTTAAGAAACACAGAAGCTTAGGTACCATGCTGGAACTGTTGAATCAGAATCTGTATTTGGGGGAAAAAAAGCCTCTTTCATACATGCAAGCTTTAAAAGAATTTCTACAATATATATAGGGTTCTCAACCAGTTCATTATCAAACCTCCAAAAAAATCTAGTTTTGCTTTTAGTTCCCTCAAATAAACACTAAGAACAAAATAGGTTTGCAAAAGCAGCTCAGGACATACAGATATTGTAAAAGAGGTACTAGCTAATGGTGAAAAAATTCCTCCTAGATTATCAGTATCTGGAACAGTCTTGCCAGCTTTCCTTAAATTTCTAAATTTATGGTAAATAAGAACTTGAAGTATAACTTGTTCCCTTTTTGTATAGGCTTCTAGGATGTGCTTAGCCAAAATGGAGTCTCAACTTTCCGTGTTGTTCTTGCTCAAACAATACCCAAGCTGTGTCAATGAATTGTGGTTCTGACTCCTGCTAAATGTCAACTTTCTCAATTTTATGTTCAGACCCTTATAATCTTTTACTTCATTCTAAGTCACCAATATCTTGGTGGCATATATCTTTCCATTTTTATTATATAATCTTTTCTAGACTGTTGGAATTGGATGTAAATGCTAATTACAAAACAACAAAAATATACTTTTTGTTGAAATTTTAGAAGTTCAGAAGAAATTTGTTTTTCTTTACATTGAAAATACAGGCATGTCTTTCCCTTTCAGAAGGTCACAGTAAGTTGAGATAAAATACAGGTGAAAATGGAGAAGCAGCAACATAAAATTGCTTTCACAAATGTAGGAATATATTTCTAAGTACTGCTTTATTCTAAGTTCTAGATAAATGCTCAAGAATGAAAAAAAAACACAAAACTTGAATCTTGAAGTCCATTTTTAATTCTAGTGTCTTACACACTTTCTCCCCTTCAAAAATAAAAAAGCCATTTGTATTTTCCTTTTACATATGAAGCAAAACTTTGCCACATTTTTCTACTACAAAGATTGGTTAATGTGTGAGCTGGAAGGGTAGGAGTTTTAACATGAACAGTCCTTTTTTTTGCTAAAAATATGAGAATCAGTCAAAGTAGAAGTATCTGTCTCAGAGCTGAAGTCTATCATGCTAAGAAGAGAGTAAAGTATGGGAAGTCATGGGATTTAATTTGAAATACAGGTATTTCTAATGCTTAATCTACAACATCTAAACATGTAACAGAATTTGAATGATAACTTATAAATAATTTGAGACTAGGAAGGAAGGAATTCAGTAGCAAATGTTAAGGCATGAGTTTATAGTTCATTTGTAACAACTGCCTCCTAACTACAAATACCAAATCTAGGAGCCATTATTCTTTTGCAATTTAACAACTGATATTGCTGTCCCCACAGATTACCAGAATATTCGTGGATATGGAACAACCAGGACAGTACCTGCATCATGCTTTTCTGATCACAATCATTTTTTCCTTATCAACTGGAACTAAAGTCAACTATACACAGCTGTGGCCTAGCAAGCCTACTGCCTGGGATTCAGCTATTCAAAGCAGCCCAGACACACACCAAAATGGAAACATTAACTCAAACCCTGTCTCTCCTCAAGTAGATTACAAAGATAATTCTACAAATATGCCAGAAATAGCAACCTCTTCTCACATGGTATCTTTACCTCCTAAATCTCAACAGGAGCTCTATACATCTTCTGTTGTCAACAACAGTTTAATAACAGAAAGCTCTGAAAACACAAGCAAAAGTCATGGTGAAATTTTTAAAGAAAATGTCTGTGAAGAAAATAACATGGCTATGCTCATTTGCTTAATTATAATTGCAGTGCTTTTTCTTATCTGTACCTTTCTATTTCTATCAACTGTAGTTCTGGCAAACAAAGTCTCATCTCTCAGACGATCAAAACAAGTAGGCAAGCGCCAGCCTAGAAGCAATGGTGACTTTTTGGCAAGCAGTGGGCTGTGGCCCGTTGAATCAGACACTTGGAAAAGAGCAAAACAGCTTACAGGACCCAACCTCATGATGCAATCTCCTGGACTGCCCACAGCTACCAGGGAAAGCAAGGATGAAGAAGGAACTGAAAAACTTACCAACTAACAAATGCTTTAGGAAAGGAAAATACAAAGTAGCTACGAGAAAGGTTATAGAGGTAAAAAATGCAGTTTGTTTAGTATTTAAGGCTAAAGTGTTGGTCAGAAAATCTAAAACTTGATATCACAGGCCAGGAAGGGAGATATATGCCTGCCTAACTACTTAAACTATGTATTTCTGTTTGACAATATTTTGAAAAGCAAATGAAACAACCATTTGGGGAAGGGCTTAAAGCTAAACCCAGGAAACTGACTACAAGAGACAGCAAGGGATAAATAAATCTTTTCTATTCAGCAGTAATAATTAGATAATTTTTACCTGAATGGAACTGAACTTTAAAAGTTTCAGTATGTCTTTAGAGCCAAGAGTATGCTTTAATATCAAAGAGAAGTAAAATTCCTAATGTGCAGTGCTGAACTATAGAAATTAATGGTAACCTTTTACTGGCTCTAGCATAATTCATACCAGCTCTTGTACCGATGCAGTTAATTTCATGCTATATCCTTTCATTTTTACACATGGTGTACAAAAGAAAGTGCTTTACTACTACAAATATTAAAACAATTTTGTATAATTTAAGATCATTAGAATAAAATTAACCATGTATGTTTGCATTCATTTTATTGTCTTACAACACACTATCAAAATCAGTAAGAAATAAAAGCTACATCAGAAGGCTAAGCATAAGTCTGAAGTATGAGTTAACATGTAAGAATACATGTCTTTTGAAATAAATACTGCTTATTGGAGCATTAGTAACAAGTACCTGCTGGGTGATGCACATCTGTAATTCCTGCACTTCAGAGTCTGAGGCAGGAGGATCACTGAGACATATGGTGAGAATTCTGTCTCAACTGCTGCCAACAAACAAAAATACCAAATGTCTAAGACTGGTTACTATTTGAACTTCAAGGATGCCAAGTGAATTAATAAATAATAATTTTTCTTTTTATTCTCCAATGTGACATCAACAAAGGAAAATAGGGGTATGCATGTGCTTGTGCTTAGGTTTGGAAAACAAGAAAGATTATCCAAGGCAAGTAATTATTTAACCTTTTAAGAAATTGGAATTCAAGCACAATAATGACTTTCATTCAAGTCAAACCTCCACTGAAAGTACATTTAAAAAATTTATTTGGGAGATTTTCAAAATATCTACTGAAATGGACCAAGGGAAAACTAATTAAAAACTAGGCTATATTTTTAAAAAGCTAAGTATGAGCACTTCTATAGTTGAGATGACAAAATCAACGAACAATTTAGAGGATATACTCCCTATGTACTTCATGGGCCTGCCCAATGCGATGTGATTCTTTAGCAAGACACAAAGACAATGCATCTGATTCTAGGTGGGGTTTTCTTGGCAGAAGTATAAAAATCATACAAATTTTGGCATGTTTCTAACATGTTATAGAATTCCACTTAGATGGAGTAGTCACTGTCTATATTAGGTGGGCCACCTTAAATCAATGGCATCTTCATTTAACCCATTTTACACATTGTTATGGTCTCTCATACCTTTATACAAGGTATGGTCCTAGACCAGAGATTTTTTTAGCATCTATCTGAAGAATACAGAGAATATATTTATATACATACTTTTTAAAAATAATGTTTTAAAGTTTTACTATGCAAAATCTGACTTTGGCTTCAACATGGAAGCATGGATGAAGGTGATTTCCTTTACATTTTGTTTTGTCACAATAGCAAAATAAAAATTTTAAATCCTGCATTTAAATGAACAAAATTAAGATGTAAAGTTACATGTAACTTCTTGAACTGTGAACTGACTTCTTTGAACATATTTAAGATACATTGCTGACGATTAAATACAGTACAACTTGATCAGCTTACTTAGAACAGTGTTATGCTGAACAATCCATTAAAATGGTAAAACAGTAAGTAAACTACTATTATGATTTAAAGGGAATTATAATGTATTATTAAAATATACATCAACGTTCTTGCTATTGTTACTATAATGCATTTCTTCCTAATGCTATTATAGTACATGCAGAGAAAATAAATGATATCTTTAAACTCATAAAAAAAAAGCTAAGTATGTAATGAGTATTCACTTTCTAGCCATTTAAAAATTATGTATTTTCCAAGTTGAATACAATTTTGTGCTCCCTTCTTGACTAGTGCTTTTCACTTTTGGCTACAAATCAGAATCACATGAAAGACTAATATTAACAAACAGAACACAAAAACACACCCACCAAGGCCTAATTCTCACACTTTCTGATCCAAATAGTGAGGTAAGTTTCAAGCACTGACAATTTTTACCTAACTGCCTAGATGGTTCTGTTTTTGGCCAACAAATTCACCTTTTACAACAATTTCCATTGTTACATCTTTAAATGAGGTGGGGAAACCCACTAATTTATTTATATTTAAAAATTTATTTATTTATTTATTGCCAGTCCTGGGGCTTGGACTCAAGGCCTGAGCACTGTCCCTGACTTCTTTTTGCTAAAGGCTAGCACTCTACCACTTGAGCCATAGCGTCACTTCTGGCTTCTGTTTATGTGGTGCTGAGGAATTGAACCCAGGGCTTCATGCATGCTAGTCAAGCACTCTATGGCTAAGCTACATGCCCAACCCAACCCACTAATTTGTTACCAATTTATTACCAGCTAGTAAAAAAAAAAAATCCCTAAACAAAAATCGTAACTGTGGGGCTGGGAAAATGGCCTAGTCGTAAAGTGCTCACCTCGTATACATGAAGCCCTCGGTTCGCTTCCTCAGCACCACATATACAGAAAAGGCTGGAAGTGGTGCTGTGGCTCAAGTGGTAGAGTGCTAGTCTTGAGCAAAAAGAAGCCAGGGACAGTGCTCACACCCTGAGTTCAAGCCCCAGGATTGGTAAAAAAAAAAAAAAAAAAACTTCAAAAAAACAAAAATCATAACTGTGAAATTCTAAATGAAGCTAGTAAAGTAAAATGCTAGCAAAGTAAAACATGAAAGAATGCTGATGCTAATCTTGGTAACATGCAGATATCTATTTTGGATTAGGAATGACTCTGGGAAAGGCTCTCACTTTATACAAATTAAAAATATGAGGTGATAACACAAAGCCCTCTTTGACATAAATAGTTGGCAGAGGAAACTAAAGCAAAATAGCATCTTTATAAAAACAAAAAGTTAACTAGGAAACCATTTCCACATTCAATATTTTCTCATCAAACAGAAAGCTCTTATGTACTTCAGAATACTTAAAATTCACTACCACTCACTACCTTGGCTAGTAAATGTCTATCCTCAAGATAATACTAGCAAATAATAATTCATAGCAAACATAAGTGGTTCATAAACTGAGTGCCTGTGTAATTCTAAATCTGAGGATTGAAGCTTGAAGCCAACAGACAAATTTGTGAGACTCTTATCTCCAATTAACCAGCAAAAATCCAAAAGCAGAAGTATTGCTAAAGTAGCAGAATACTAGCCTCAGTATGAAAAAGTCAAGGAAGAGCTTGAGACTGAGTTTAAATTCCAGTACTAGGATACACACAGATGGATAGACAGACACCGACACACCAAGATACACACACACACACACACACACACACACACACTTTCAACACTGATAGGTATTTAAAGATGGCCAGTAAGATACCTCTGACTCAAAATTTGTGGTGTTTTTTTTTTAAACCATACTAATTTTCTACCCCTAGTAATTAGGCTTAACAACTTCATTCAAGGATTTAAAAACTTGTAGCAGCTGGTATGGTGATACATACCTGTAATCTCAACACTTAAGAACCAAGACAAAGGGGGCTAGGGAAATGACCTAGTGGCAAGAGCGCTTGCCTCTTATACTTGAAGCCCTGGGTTCGATTCCCCAGCACCACATATACAGAAAATGGACAGAAGTGGCGCTGTGACTCAAGTGGCAGAGTGCTAGCCTTGAGCAAAGAGAAGCCAGGGATAGTGCTCAAGCCCTGAGTCCAAGGCCCAGGACTGGCAAAAAAAAAAAAAAAAAAGAACCAAGGCAGAGGGACTGGGAGTTCAAGGCCAGCCTATGCTACATATAAGATACTGTCTCAACATCAAACAGGACAAGTGGCATGGCTCAAGGGTATAGTGCCAACTTAGAAAGTATAAAGCTGAGTTCAAAACCCCAGTAGTGACAAACAAATAAACTTGTCAGTCTTTATCTTAGCCTTCTCTTCTTCCCTTCCCTCCCCACTGTTGAATTCAGGGCCTTGAAGCTCACTAGGCAGGAACTCTAAAACTTAAGTCAAGCCTCCATCAAGCTCTTTTTGCACTAGTTATTTTCTTTTATAGAGGGTCTTCTCCTTTTCCCCAGGCCTGTCGGGACCAGCCTGATCATCGTATTTATGCTTTCTGCCTTAGTTGGAAAGACTTGTCTATTGAGATAAGCATCTCTGGAACTTTTACTGCTGAGGTTGAACTGCTGTCCTAATGATCTCTCCACTGTCCACATAGCTGAGATGATAGCTGTGTTTTACTTACTTTGCTTTTTTTGGCCAGTCCTGGTGCTGAACTCAGGGCCTGAGCACTGTCCTGGCTTCTTTTTTTTTTTTTTTGCTCAAGGCTAGCACTCTACTACTTGAGCCACAGCACCACTTCTGACCTTTTCTATATATGTGGTGCTGAGGAATCAAACCTAGGGCTTCATGTAAGCACTCCTGCCACTAGGCCATATTCCCATATTTCTTATTTTAAAAACTACTTAAAGCTAGGGGTTCAGAGTCATGATCCCAAGCACTGCAAAAGAAAAGTATTAGGCAAAAATAATTTAATTACACTGTTACCTGGGCTTTCCCTAAATAATAAACGAGGTAAGAATAGCACTTACTAATTGCCTACCATATGGGAGGCACTCATAAAATAATATTTAATTCTTACAATAACCAAATAAAGAAATTCTTCTTCAGAGGAGGAAATGGTGACTCAGAAGTACAGTGACTTGCCTAAGATCATACAAGTAAACATCATTACTCCTTCCAGAAAGAAATGTCACTATGGGTAATAACCAACTGACGGTTTTCCCCCAGAAAGCATATTTTCTCTTCAGTGTTTCATTCTAAACATTTAAGTGGTATAAATTACATTACTAGAGCATCTCAAAGGTTTATTTATAAACATTAATTCAAAGCACTCAAATCATATAGTTCCAAATTGTGTTTCAAAATGAGCTCTGTTAAAGCAGTGGTACATATCTTAGTCATTTTTGTGGCTTCCTGCTCTTCCTGTAACGCTATTGATAAACTTCCTCTGTTCTACAGAAACCATTTCAGTGTACTAGAGGAGCATGTTAGTCTGATTTGGACCACCCCTTTACCTTTCTTAGCCAAATCACCAACATGACCTATTAGACCAAGAATTAACCATTCTACAAAAGAAGTTAACAGGTAAGAAAAATTTCACACACAGGCAATTTGATTTGATTGTTGCTTTATATAAAAGTTATTTAAAAACCCTAAGTATCACTAGTGTTTTTAATTTAAATTAAATTCTCAATAGTTAAAAAAGTCTCTAACAGGTTTATGAGATTTTGTTGCATAGAATTTTAAAATTTTTCAATGTTTAGCTTGCCTTAGAGAAAGATTTTCAACTAGGTTTTTATAATGTAAATCCTTTGAGGTTTATTCAATTGAAATATTTGTTAACCTTACTTTTGTAACTAAGTAATATATAGTCATGATAGCTAAAGCTAAAGTTTAAAAACCACTAGATTCTGTGAGATATGACTGATTTTACAATATTAAAATTATTAATTATTAAAAAGTTTAGGTGTCAAGATATATCCTGGTGCTGAGTGTAGTAGTATACTTGTTTAGTAGGTATGTGGACCCCCCATCATCACAAAGAAAAAAATCTAACTTGGTTTCTATAAAAACTTTCTTATCCATAATATAATCTAAAGGTGTAAATCCTTTTCATTTTTTAATCTCTTTGTTTCCACAGTAAAAATGTCATCTTGCCTTCACTTAGTTTAAAAAGAAATCAGATGGATACTTAATTATAATGTTTAATTTTTATACAAATAGAATTTTATAATTAATAATGATGACATGAAAATATTCTAATTTGTTTTAAAAGCTTCCTAAGACAAATATGTTAAGATAAAATGGGTAGGGAGGGGGGAATGAAGGAGGAGGTAACAAACAGTACAAGAAATGTACCCAAGGCCTAACATATGAAACTGTAACCTCTTTGTACATCACTTTGACAATAAATAAGAAAAAAAATTAGCTTCAAAATAAAATAAAGATAAAATGGGTATACACATTAACTGTACACACCAGTCACGTATTCTTATCTGATCCTTGAAAAGGACGTAAGATACAAAAAAAAAAGTACAAAACTGTTACTTATACATAAAATGTTTACTCTGTGAGAAAACTGGGCAATTACAAAGTCAATTTGTCATTTCAATAAAAATTGCAAAGAGTTTCCATAGGTCTATGATTTCAAAGAATAATATACTCTATTTCAAAGAATGATATACTATTTTAATACTTCATAGATACTATGATTCTCCTAACATGTCATTCTGGCTTTTTTAACTATTGGAGAAGTTAGAAAATAAACTGAAAAAAAAAAAAGGTTTCTCTAATAGTTTTCTTTTCTTCTTCAGCGCGGGGGAGATGAAGCCAGGGCTTTGCATGATAGGCAAGTGTTCTACTATTAAGCTCCAGCATCAGTGTTAATGCTAGGCCTGGTACTTATGTTATTATGCTTACAAACACATGTCTAGTACATGGGGACTCCTGCTCCACTGCAACTGTGTTTAAAATGCATATTTGTTAAGACCATTTATACTTTCCTCTTCTTCTTAAAAACTGTTAAATATTCCAGAAAATGCAAAAATGCAAAATCAAACTTCAAGGTGCCAGGCTAAAATAATGAGGAAAATATCGCTATGTGAAGGCAGCTAAATTTGGATGTTGCCTGAAGAGATTAAAGGATTTCTAGAAAAGTTCCACAAAGATTATGTCCAGGTTCTTTGGAGTCATTAATTAGCAGATATGCTTCTAGGTAGTGTCAGGGAGGAAGAGAGACCAGTAGGAAGGGGACAGGAGAGAAGAGGGACCCTTGAGGACTCTTACAGAAGCTAGGAGAGCTTAAAATGAAGGCTAAGTGGGTTTGTGTGAGTACTCATCTGCCCAAGGCCTCTATCTTGGACAGACTAGTTCCCTGTACTGTGGATGCAGACCAGCAACAGGAGAAGAACTGTATGCTGGTTCCTCTCATCTACATTTCTCTCTTCAAACGTCACTTTACCCACTTCTATTTTCTACCGGAACTTCCTGCTCTTCCCAGCCATTTGTTAACTTTTCTTCTTTTCAATAGCTTCTATGAACAGATCATTCCCTTTTCCATAAAACTTTGCTTTTTACAAATTTTGTTCCAAAAGTGGTAAACTTAGGTTGGGTGCTAGTGGCTCAGGCCTGTAATCTCAGCCACTCAGAAGGCTGAGACCTGAGGATCACAGTTAGAAGCCAGCCCAGGCAGGAAAGTCCTTGGGAGACTCTTATGTCCAATTAACCACTCAAAAACTGGAAGTGGTGCAGTGGCGCTGTGGCTCAAGTGATGAGTTCTGGCCTTGAGCACAAAATGGCTCAGGGACAGCACTCAGGCCCTGAGTTCAAGTCTCCACAGCTCCAATTAACTCCTTAGAAAAAGCCGGAAGTGAGGCTGCGGCTCAAGTGGTAGGCTCAGGGACAGAGCCCAAAGCCCAGAGCTCAAGCCCCAGGACCGGCCAAAAAAAAAAAAAAAAAAAAAGAAAGAAAAATTTGTTTTGTTTCTATTTTCTGTTTTGGGTTATTTGAATTTCTTCACATTTTTTCTTCTAGATTTTCCTACTCCACATTAAGTTTTTCTAGCTACTACCTGGTTTCCACACAGAAACAGTATGTACTTTAAGTATAAACCATATACTTGACACTACCTTCATTACCTTTAGGAAAAAAAGTTTAACTTTTACATCCCCTACTTCTTCTTCTAAGTCTTTGGTGCTTCTTTTCTGAACCAGTTTGAATTGCTATAGTAGGATTCCAACAGATTCCAGTATCATGATGTAGAAAAACCTAGGAGGGTAAACAGCGTGGGAGACAATGGTGGGATAGTTCGAAAATGGAATCTGTAGTTAATATTGTGCTAACAAGTGAAAAATCTCACAATGAAGGCTTTACTATGTTCTTATTGACATTAAGGATATGAACCCACTAAAACTGATCTTACCAACCAAACTAGGTTTTGAATTAGGTTCCTGTTTTCACCATTTCCCTTATTTCCTTTTCAGCTAACTAAAAAGAGGAACTTTTTTTAACCTTTATTTTAAGCAGTCACAAAAGAGGAAAACATCTTTGGTTGAAGACAATTCATGGCCTATATCTTCTGCTGCTTTGGAAAGCATTTTCTAAAAACATTTTAAAAGAGAAACATTCAAGAATAACATTTTCTAACAAAGCCCTTTTTTGGTAATCTATAAAAATAGTGAATTGGAACTGCATAGATTATTTAGTTCTCATGTCTTTGCCAAAAGTTCCAAATCTGTTCTCCTTTCCAAAAGGGATAAAACATTTTGCAAAGTAGATAAACTGAATTTACTGAGCTGTATTTGGTGTACACTCCTCTAATCTCAGCATTTAGGAACCTGAGGCAGGAAGATCCAGAGTTCAAGGCCAGCTTGGGGTTACACAGTAAAATCCTATCTTAAAAACTAGACAAAACAAAACAACCAGAATTTACTGACTTAGATTTTACTTTTTTTTGGTTTATACTCTGGTAAAAGTGATAAAAGTACTAGCAAAAGGACCTCAAAGGCAGCACCCAGGCCCAAAGTTCAAGCCTCAGGACTGGCGAAAAAAGTGAAAAAGAAAGAAAGAAAATACTGAGTGCCTAATATGGAAGGCAGAGTAATCAAAGTATCAAATAGTGAGGCAGTGTGGAGTAGAGCAATTAGATGCTTTATGGTACAAATCCTTAGGCTGTTGTTAATAGTGATATAACATGGGCTAAATCTCTTATCTCTTGATTTGTATACCACCAAGCCATGCTTCTGAAGCCATTTAAAGGTTAAATGAAATAAAGTACATAAAACACCAGTGTTAGAACAACACTGTGCATGCTTAGACAAGGTTCATTTCTTTTGTCTTCCTTTCTTTTTCTTTTCCTTCCCTAGGTCCTGTCCTTCCTTCAAAATTCTCTTTAATCTTGTCTGAAGGGATGAGAATGATGAAAAGACAATGTGAAAAGCCAAGCAATAAAAAAAATAACAATAAGCAAATACATGTGGGAGTATTTAGGGTGTGATATCACGACGTTCCTCCCCACCTTGTTACTGTCCAGCAAGATGTGGGCAATTGTTCAAACACTCAGAGGCAAAGGTGGAAAGAACACAAATGAGTGATTCTAGGTGAAGAGTATTCAGGAAAGTGAAACTTCCAAGAAACTTAAAAAAAAATCTCACTGGTGGACTAAGCCAGGTGCCAGTGGCTATTCCCTTAGCTACTCAGAAGGCTGAGATCTGATGATCACAGTTCAAGGCTAGCTGGGACGGGAAAGTCCAGGAAACTCTTATTTCTAATTAACAAGCAATAAAGAAGACGTAAAACTGTGGTTAAAGTGACAGAGCACTAGCCTCAACGAAAAAGCTAAAAAGCTAAGGGATAGCATGAAGGCTCTAAGTTCAAGGACCAGTATTGGTGAGTGTTGTATGAACACACACCAAAAAATAGAAAATAAATAAAATGGTAGACTCAGAATTGTTACTCAGGTATGAGAAACAAAGGGGCTAGGAATGTGGCTTAGTGATAGTGTTTGCCTAACATGCATGAAGCCCTGGGTTCGATTCCTCAAAACCACATAAACAGAAAAGGCCAGAAGTGGTGCTTTGGAGCAAAAAGATGTCAGGCACAGTGCTCAGGCCCTGAGGTAAAGCCCCAGGACTGGCAAAAAAAAGGAAGGAAGGAAGGAAGGAGGGAGGGAGGGAGGGAGGGAGGGAGGGAGGGAGGAAGGAAGGAAGGAAGGAAGGAAGGAAGGAAGGAAGGAAGGAAGGAAGGAAACAAAAACTCCTAACCTAAACAATTTGAAAAAAAAATGAAGTTAATTATACAATAAAAACCAGAAAGAAAAGAAAATCAATTATTTAAGAGAATAGAAGTTTGATAATCATAATGATGATTGGGGGGAAAAAAGCAGAGAGATTCAACAAATAATAAGTTCTTTGGGTTGTGGACAATCACCAAAAATTTGGTTTAAAAGAGAATTCAAACAGTCCTGCAAGATAAAAAAAAAAAGTCTACTTTTAAAACCTTTAATTGTGCCTTGGGACAGAACAACACATAACTCTTCCGTAAGTCTACAGATTTAGTTTTAGCTTCTTATCATAGATAACACTAAGGTTTTGTTTTCCTTAATGTTAAGAAATAACTGACAGTTACCGTTGTGTTTGGTAGAGTACAGAATAAGTATATGATGCCGAGCTAAAAGTTGTTTTGGTATATAACTCATCACTTCAAAGTAAGGCAGAAGTGAACAGATTGCATGACTAGTCTCATGGCTTGACAGGCAGTTAGGTAGCAGAAGCAGAACTTAATCCTTCAAAGTTTTAGTATCTGCCACATCCACAAAAAGCCCCATGTACTTCCTTTTCCATGCCTGTATGTTAGTCACAGTTTGATCATTCTTTTGCTTACTTAGTTCTTACAGACCTTTTAAGATTCAGTTCCAGTTTTAAGTCTCTGAGAAACTGACCCTGAAACCCTCCCAGGCTAGCTTAGTTCCACTGTGTACCCCCTGAGTATCTTTGTGAGGAAACTTATCAAATGACTGTAATTATTTCTTCCTGGTTTTTTTTTTGGCCAGTCCTGGGGCTTGGACTCTGGGCCTGAGCACTGTCCCTGGCTTCTTTTTTGCTCAAGGCTAGCACTCTGCCACTTGAGCCACAGCGCCACTTCTGGCCATTTTCTGTATATGTGGTGCTGGGGAATCGAACCCAGGGCTTCAAGTATACGAGGCAAGCGCTCTTGCCACTAGGCCATATCCCCAGCCCTTCTTCCTGGTTTTTCAACCACAAGAATATGAACCATTTGAAGGCAGAAACTATCTTTCATTTTTCATATGCTAAACCTAGACAGAACCTGACAAAAAGCTAGTGGTCACTAATACATGAATAAAAGTAGCAGCAGGTTTACTTGACTAGCCAGGTAAGACTGACTTGACCAGACTCAGAGATCACTCTAAGGTTCTGAGCCTAAGACTTCAAGTTGAACTGACTCTTTGAAAAATATGAGACATAAAAACACAGCACTAGATCCTGAAATCTAGCACAAAAATTACTAGTATAATAAACTGTGTGTAAGAATCTTAGTGGTATAAATAACCAAAATGACAACTTCATGAGAGTTCTGAAGTGAAGATGGAATACATTTTAAACATTTGCTGATGGCGGTACATATACACAAGGAATAATCACCAAGAAGCATACAAATGGAATTAAAGGAGATTTATCTTGCTTATGCAGGAGTTATGGCATAAAGGTCTGAAGAAGACTAAGATGTTTTCTTTCCTTCTTTCCTCCCTCTCCTCCCTTCTCCTCCCCCTCCTCCTCCTCCTCTTCTTTTTTTTCTGACCTCAGACTTGAACTCTGGGCCTGGGCACTGCTCCTGAGCTTTTGTGCTCAAGGCTAGTGCTCTACTACTTGAGCTACAGCTCCATTTTTTGCTTCTTTGGTAGTAGTTTTAGTGGAGATAAGAATGTCACAGACTTTCCTGCCTGGGCTGGCTTCAAATCGTGATCCTCAGATCTTAGCCTCATGAGTAGCTAGCATAGGCTTGAGCCACCAGTGCCCGGTGAAAGAAAATCTTTGAGTCAGAAACAAAGTAGATATGGGTGATAAATGCAGATCTGGGAGCTATGGCATAAAAGTATGAAGAAAAACACCAAGAAATTTTTTGAAACAAAATAAACAAGGGTGATCACTGAATAGCAAATATTATGAAAGGTACAATAGAAAAAGAGGAGTCAGTAGAAGGTCATGAAAGGAAGGCTGTATCACAAAGAGCTAGTCAAATACTAGTGAAGGAATAGACAACTCTTTCCAAAGTGGTGAAGAAAGGGGAAAGAGAACAGTAAGGACAATAGGACTATGGTAGCAGATTATCACTGGTATTCCTCAAGGTAGCAGAATCATTTGTATATATTTGTAGGAACAGAAGGTGAAAAGAACAGCAAGTACCTGGACCCAGCACACTGAACACTTAAGAAGTATGAGCTGAACTGGGCTGAGGATGAGGAGTATTATGTTAAGGAGAGAGGGGCCATAAGGCCAAATACAGACCTTTTCCAAGAATTAGGAGATCACTGCCCAGGAGGGCAGTGAAATGCTACATGATGAGTTGGACTATACAAGAGTTGTTTATAGTAACCTATGGTGGGTCAAGTGTAAATTAGCATAGTAAACACAAATCAGGCACCTACCTGCTTTCTATGCCAGGCATTCTAATGATAGTCAATGTAGGAGAAGGCAGAAAGGAAAAAGAACACATGAAAGTTAAATAATTTTGAAGCATACTGCAAGGATCTATGAAAGCCTCAATGAGAGCTGTTAATAGGGGGATGGAAAGACAGGGAAAGAGAAACAGACTCTGTCTGAGTGGAGGTGGGGGTAGCACAGAAAGGGGGTAAGGATAACAAGGAGGATAAAAGAAGATGAACAGTTTTAATAGATTTTTTTGAAACCATGAAAACTTGTTCAAATTGTTCAAGAAGGGGGAGCAGAAAAGGACAGTGATATAGGGGATGAGATTAATAGCAATATGTTGTAAATATGTGTGAAAATTAATAATGATATTTAACAATGAAGCCCCATTTCAGTATAACTAATATAAATTAACAAAAAAAAGTAAAATGTAACTTGACATCAAATGATATGTCTTTTTCTTTCGTTTGTAAAGCCACTGGTAAGGAAGAAATATTCCAAAATGGATCCCAAGTATCTCATCATAATTTTGTTTTGTGACTACATGAACAATATATTTTTCTCAGAGTCAAAGGCAATAACAGAAAAGGAGCCACAATCTGCTTTAGTTACATCATTAGTGCCATACATCTCAACTAATTCTCAAAACACAACAGGAAATCCTTTGGGTCAGCTAACACAGTTCAACAACATTTCTTCTGGCCAACCAATATCACCTGCCAAAATCAATGCTGAACAACCAACACCGGCTGTTTATGTTTCTTCTGGGAAGCCACCAGCTCGCACTTCTGGACAACCTGCTAACATCATCAGTCTACCAATTCCAACAGTCAACACTTCCTTCCCACAAACAGCACCACCTGTGTTCACCTCTGCTAGACAACTACCACCATCTCCCCACACTTCCACCAAACAATCAATGGATGTCACTCCCCCTCAACAACCACCATTACTTGTTCATAATTCTTCTAAAAAACCAATGCTACCAACTGTTCATAATCTATCCATACAGCCAACATCAACTGTTTACTTAACTAGGACTGTCAATTTACCTAGGAATATACCCGTGTTCACCTCAAAACCTGCCAGTAACGAAAGAATTCCACATAAAACGAATTCTAATGCAATAGCTGCTATATTGATTGGTGTAATTCTGATTTCTATGTTGGTAGCTATACTCATAATTGTCCTATGGAAATGTTTGAGAAAACCAGTATTGAAGGACCAAAACTGGGCAGGCAGATCTCCATTTGCTGATGGAGAAACTCCTGACATATGTATGGATAATATTAGAGAAAATGAAGTATCTACAAAACGCACATCAATTGTTTCACTTATTACCTGGAAGCCAAGCAAAAGCATGTGTATAGAAGATGATTTCGAAGTTAAGTTGTTTGAATCATGTGAAAATATTGGAGATGACAACAGCCTCAAAACAGACAAAATTAAAGAGCCAGGAAATGGCGCATCAGAGGACAGTGCTGATCGGTCAACAATTGGTACTGCAGTTTCTTCTTCAGATGATGCAGATCTGCCTCTTCCACTTCCTTCTCTTGATGTGGAAGGACAAGACAGGAACCAATCAGACAAACCCACAATAACTGCATCTCCTTGTGCAACTGATTCTACTTATCTCCAACCATCTCCAGGAAATCTAAATCAAGCCTATGACGATCATAATTCTGAGATCAAACAACCATTTCCATCACACTGTGACTTACTTAACTTGCCCTTGCCACCAGATTTTACAAAGAGTCAAGATTACAACAATGAGATCCAATGTCAGGAGTTCTCTATTCTTCCTGACTCTGATCAAGATCTTATGGAATCCTTGCCACCCCCACCTGAAGAACTGTTGTAAATACTACAACCTACCTTTTGGCTTATCTTTCATCATTTATGAATCCATCTTTGTGTGATGAACTATATAAAACGAAACTGTAGCTAATTTTGACTTCTACTCAGGAACTACCTGAAATGTGCTCAAAGCTTGTGTGTGTAAGCAGAATGTTCTTCTGTATTACAGCGAGGTGTTTATTAGCTTGGTACCTCTTTTTTTTTTTTTTTTTAACTCAGGACATGGGTGCTATTCCTGAGTGCTTTACCACTTGAGCCACAGCTCTACTTTCAGCTTTTTCTAAGTAGCTTATTGGAGATAAGAATTTCAGGGACTTTCCTGTCCAGGCTGATTTCAAACCACAGTCTTCAGATCTCCATTTCCTCAGTAGCTAGGATTCTAGGCCTGAGCCACTAGCACGTGGCTACAGTACCTATTTGTAAAACAGAGTATATTTTCCATTTGTATATAAGTAAATTGGAAATCAGTAATACATGTACTTAATATTACCAGTAGATTTGATTCCTGTAAAGTGACATATAAACTTACCTTGAATAAATAAAGTTTTATTTTTCTATCTCAAATTTTGACATGGAAAAGATTAAAAGATACACTCTTCAAGTTTTAAACGAACACGTCAATTGTTAAATGTTCCAAATTTATGAGAATATAAAGTTAAAATATATGTTTGAGGAAAGGGAAATTTCCCTTTTTGGTTTCCCTTGTAATAAATAATCAAACAAAATATCAACAGGAAGGTTGAGTTTGGTACAACTATTCTGAAAAAAATATGAGCATTACCATAAAATGTTGACATTGTCCTTTCATGTTGAAGAAGCACTAGATTTAAAATTAGCTTCTTTTATGAGGCAAGCACTCTACCACTAGACTATATTCCCAGCCCCCAAATTAGCTTATTTTAAAAGCTCATTTTTTATATGCTGTAAGTCCCCAAACAAAATGAAGTCTATAAAGAAAGGAAGAGAGGGACTAAGTTTAAGGTTTGGGGTGGGCTTTTGTTGTTGTTGTTTTTTTGGCCATTACTGGGCCTTGGACTCAGGGCCTGAGCACTGTCCCTGGCTTCCTTTTTGCTCAAGGCTAGCACTCTGCCACTTGAGCCACAGCGCCACCTCTGGCCATTTTCTATATATGTGGTGCTGGGGAATCGATCCCAGGGCTTCATGTATGCAAAGCAAACACTCTTGCCACTAGGCCATATTCCCAGCCCTTGTTGTTTGTTTTTAAATGTCAGTACTGAGGCTTAAACTCAAGACCCTCATGCTCTTGCTCAGCTTTATTTGCTCAAGGCTGGCACTCCACTACCTGAGCCACACTTCCATTTTGTCTTTTTTGTTTGTTTTTGGTGTCAATCCAAACTCAGGGCCTGTGTGCTGTCCTTGAGCTGTTTTGTTCAAGGTTAGTACTCTACCACTTGAGCCAGAGCTTCACTTCCAGCTTTTTTTGGTGCTTAATTGGAGATAAGATTCTCATAAACTGTTTTTTTTTTTTTTTTTTCCTTGAGTGGGGAGGTGGGGGGCGGGAAACGGGACCAGTCCTGGGGCTTGAACTCAGTGCCTGGGCACTGTCCCTGAGCTTCTTTTGCTCAAGGTTAGCACTCTACCACTTGAGCCCCAGTGTCTCTTCTGGCTTTTTCTGTTTATGTGGTACTAAGGAATCGAACCCAGGGCTTCATGTATACGAGGCGAGCACTCTACCACTAGGCCATATTCCCAGCCCTCTGGTCATTTTCTATAGATGTGGTGCTGGGGAATCAAACCCAGGGCTTCATGTGTATGAGACAATCACTCTTGCTACTAGGTCAAATTCCCAGCCCTTTAGTTTGTTTTTAAAACATCTTTTTTAAAGGTACAATTTCATCATTAACCCTATTACCTGACAACTGATCAATGTGAAATACCAGAGCAGTGATAAGCCAGACCTGTCAAAGTCTAACTTGTAGAGATGTCAAGGTTTATTTAAAGAATTTCTTCTTGGCCCATCAAGCACATAATTAACCTTGAAGATCTCTCACAGTTCTGGGATTTTTCAAATGAAATAAGCCATGTATATGTAGCTCCATCTATAATCATAGCTAGGAATTTCACATACAATTTTTGTCCTTCAATCTTCAGGCCTCCCTTCCTGACAACACTTTTCGTGCAGAAGTATTTCCCAGAACTTTATAAGCATGATGTTTATCACATTACATTAGTTTTTAACATATTTAAATGTTTCTTTTTTTTTTTTTTGCCAGTCCTGGGGCTTGGAGTCAGGGCCTGAGTACTGTCCCTGGCTTCTTGTTGCTTAAGGATAGTACTCTGCCACTTGAGCCACAGCGCCACTTCCGGCCATTTTCTGTATTTGTGGTGCTGAGGAATCGAACCCAGGGCTTCATATATACGAGGCAAGCACTCTTGCCACTAGGCCATATTCCCAGCCCCACACCTTCAATCATTTTAACCTACCTCATTTCACATATGACTCTTTTCACATTTTTGCTCCTTTCCACCATCTTTTTTCCTGTCCTCTTGAAGGTTGGGTATTAGGAAATACTCTCACACCAGGTGGTAGTTCAGGCCTGGAATCCTAGCTACTCAAGAAGCTATGATTTAAGGATCAAAATTTGAAGCCAGCCTGGGCAGAAAAGTCTGTTAGACTCTATCTCCAATAAACCACCACCACCAACAACAAAAGCTGGAAGTGAAGGTATACAGTGCCAGCCTTGAGAAAAAAGCCAATTAAGAGTATGAAGCCCTGAGTTTAAGCCCTAATATTGAAAAAAAGGGAGTTGGGGAGAATTCAATTACATGATACTTTAAAATTTTTTAAACCACAAAAAAAGAATCAAAAGAGGGCTGGGAATATGGCCTAGTGGCAAGAGAGCTTGCCTCGTATACATGAGGCCCTGGGTTCGATTCCCCAGCACCACATATACAGAAAACGGCCAGAAGTGGCGCTGTGGCTCAAGTGGCAGAGTGCTAGCCTTGAGCAAAAGGAAGCCAGGGACAGTGCTCAGGCCCTGAGTCCAAGGCCCAGGACTGCCCCCCCCCCCAAAAAAAAAAAAGAATCAAAAGATATGTGCAAATCAGGAAAAAAGTAACTGCACTTTTAATCAAGATATCCTTAACAATTAAAATTCTCCCCAAATAGGGGTAGGGGAGATGATGATATATATGATATGGGTAAAACATTTTTTTAAAAAAGTCACTGGGATAATACTTTTTCTTTGAGAATTTCACAGTAAAGTTGGACCAATATGTATGGCCCTAAACTTGAAATGACAATGTCACTACTGTCATTGTATTAAAATTTTATATGTGCAGACAGTCTAAACATGATATAGATCAAACCCAAATTTATTTGAATCCGTCAGTTAATGAAACAATGCATCCTTTCTTCAAATACAAACACCAGGAAGGCTAAAGAGTAACTCTATTTCCATACTGTGTAGTGATGCTTCCTAAACTTAAAGAAACTGAAGTGCTTGTCAGGTGCCGGTGGATCACACCTGTAATCCTAGCTACTGAGGAGGCTGAGATCTGAGAATCTCTGTTCAAAGCCAGCCCAGGCAGGAAAATCTGTGAGACTCTTATCTCCAATAAACTACTCAGAAAAAGCTGGAAATGGCACTGTAGCTCAAGAGGTAAGAGCACTAGCCTTTAACATAGAGAGGATCAGGGAGAGAGCCCCAGGGAGAGAGCCCAGGCTCTGAATTCAAGCCCTAGGACCAGGAAAAAAAAGAAAAAGAAGTTGAAATGTTTGGTAATATTTAGTTATAACCCTTAAAGTACAATAGTATACACAAGAACTGGAAGATCTACAAATATCCAAAACAACCCATTCTCTACACCCTTTTTTTTTGGGGGGGGGGGCAGTCCTGGGCCTTGGACTCAGGGCCTGAGCACTGTCCCTGGCTTCTTCCCGCTCAAGGCTAGCACTCTGCCACCTGAGCCACAGCGCCCCTTCTGGCCGTTTTCCGTATATGTGGTGCTGGGGAATCGAACCGAGAGCTTCATGTGTAGGAGGCAAGCACTCTTGCCACTAGGCCATATTCCCAGTCCCACTACACTCTTAATAATTTTTCTTTTTTTCCTTTTTGTGCCACTCCTTAAGCTTGAACTCAGAGCTTTGAGCTCTCTCAATTTCTTTGTTCATGTCTGGCACTCTCACTTAAGTCAGACCTCCATTTTCAGGGTTTTTTTTTTTTCTGTTTTCTTTGGAGATAAAAGGATCTTGAAGGATGGGTATTAGGAAATACTCTCATGCCTGGTACTTTGGATTGATTTGTCTGCCTGGTCTGGCTTTGAATTGTGATCCAATACTTCTGCCTCCTTAGGAGCTAGAATTATAGGCATGTGCCATTACTGGTGGCTGGATTAACAATATTTATGAATGTACCACTTTTGAACACATTATGATTGATGATTGGTTTCTGAAATCCACAGCCCAGATAAACCCTCAAAATAAAGTGGCAATAAAAGACCTAATCAATAATAAATTTGTAATGTTTCAGATTTATAAAATGTGGATATTTCTGGAAAAACAGTTTTATATAAAATATTAGTTTCATATAAAAATAACTACTAGAGAAGTTTCTTTGTTAGGAAAATAAACTAAGTGGTTTCTACATGTGTTTACATTTGCCTACATGTCTCCGTGGAGGAATGGTTGTTTTCATCACTTCCTTCTATGGTTTTGTCTCTAATTTTTTGTACTAACAAGGCAAATTGGCCATTCTGGAAATTACTTTTGAGTTTTAATAGATCATTTACATTAAGAGTATCATAAATCTGGTCTCATTTGATAAAATTCATGACTATGTCTTTCTTTTACATGTACTTCATACAATTTTAAATTGATAACTTTCTCAAAAAATAAAATATAAAACACTAAAGTCACTTGAAATTGATACTATTATTTCTAAGCTACAAAGATCAAATATATCTGAAGGAAACAGTACTTATATCTAAGAGTAAGTTTCAAACATGTAATCCTATACACATAAAATATAAAACATGATTAATATTGTTATTTTTTGCCAGTCCTGGAAATCTTGAACGCCAGGTCTGGGAGATGTCTCCAAGCTTTTTTGCTCAAGGCTAGCACTCTATCACTTGAGCCACTGCTCCACTTCTGGCTTTTTAGTGGTTAATTGGAGAAAAGAGTTTCACAGACTTTCCTGCCAGGGCTGCCTTTAAATCTCAACCCTCAGATATCAGCCTCTTGAGTAAGTAGGATTACAGGTGCAAGCCACCTATGGCTGGTAAAACATGGTTGTTTTACTACAGGAATTGGTAATGAGAAGCCTATAGTGTTCATTTAAAATGTAGCCTGTTTTGGGCTTAATTTACAGGACTACAAAAAATAAAATCAGTATAGCCTATGTGTAGCCATGGTCAAATGATCTTTTATATCAGGAAAATAAAGACAAAATTATCATAATTATTTCTGTATCTCTTCAAACGAAGAGGAAATATTTAAATGGTTGATAATTTTAAAAAACTGATTAAATGCAATGGTAGCCATGGTGAGGAAAGATATAAAAATCAGATTGTATTTATGACACTCAAAAAGATGGCATAACTGTACTATTTTAGAAAAGAACATTAAAGTATAGGAATTAAAAATAATCAAATTAATGTCTTAGAAATCTATCCATGAAGATCAAATCCATTTTCAGCACATAAAAAAATAGAAGCATTAAATTTAATCACAGATTCTCTTAATGATGAAAATGTTAAAATGTGGTTAAAATGTGAAAGCCAAAGTCTGAAAAATACAGGAAAAATAAAAGCTAGCTTTAATTTTACATGAGGTATTCCATTCTGTAGCAAACCTGAGCTACAGAGGTATACTTAGTCTGTAAATTAAAAAAGAATTATCCATTTTGTTGCGTATGCACCTCTTGCAATAAATTTGAGTCAGCACCAATGACAGCTCTGCAGTCCTCTTATGTGGGGCTGATCAGGTGGTTGCAGAGCTTCAGCTCACAGCAACACAATGCAGCTGAGCAGGCAAGCGCAGCCCACAGCCAGAAGCCGTTCCGATGCCTCAGAACAAGACGACCTTTAAGCCTTAAGTTTTCTGGAGAAAATGAAATGCTGATGCCGAAGACCACACTGTGGTAAGCTCTTATTTAAATTAGCAGGCAGACTTTGAATTTTTTCTTTTTAAAGAAAAAGCCATGTTAGAATTGACTATATATTAAATAGCAAGTGCATGCATCTGAAATTTGCTGCTGTCACTGTTGAATGTTTTTCTTAATGTTCATTTTGCAAACATTCACATTGCTTTGCATTTAAAATTAATACTGAAACATACAGGAAAAAAATCACTTTACAAAATGTAAGGTTAAAGGTATGGTTTCAGTATGGATTTTTCACATGCCTTAAAACGATCTTACAGGAATATATATATCCTAAAAAAGATGAAATTGCAAAGAATAGCTTTATTATCTAAATAGTATCTCATTTTATACTGTATGCTGAGTCTTAGAACACTGCAGAGATTTGGAAAGCAAAACAAAACAAAAACCCAGAAACGACAGCCATTTTTTTCCTGAGTTAAAAAAATTATCAAAAATAGTAATAGCTTAAGAGCACAACTCTTTATCTGTAGATATTTCCATTTTACCATATTAAGGCTATGAGAGATAAATAAGAAAGAATATAATGAAAGAGGAGAAAAATAAAACAGAAAAAAAATGCAGGCAAGAGTAAGGGGAAGAGAGTCAGTCTCTGCCACATAGCCCCAATTGAAGAATCTGATTAGGCATTTGGACTATAAATGAAGGGGAGCTTTGTTAGTTTAATCACTGGAACAATTATAAAAGGACTCAACAACAAGGAGGTTTATTGAAATTTTTGCCTAATGCTAACTGACCCATGCAGATGCCTAATTTGTATTTGCATATTAAAAGAAGGGTATATCTGTTTGTTTCTAGGCTTTGATGGAATATCAGATCTTGAAAATGTCTCCCTGCCTGTTCATCCTTCTGTCTCTTACTCCTGGTATTTTATGCATTTGTCCTCTCCAATGTATATGCACAGAGAGGCATAGGCATGTGGACTGTTCAGGCAGAAACTTGACTACATTACCATCGGGACTGCAAGAGAATATTATACATTTAAACCTGTCCTATAACCACTTTACTGATCTGCATAACCAGTTAACCCAATATACCAATCTGAGGACTCTGGACATTTCAAACAACAGGCTTGAAAGCCTGCCTGCTCAGTTACCTCGGTCTCTTTGGAATATGTCTGCTGCTAACAACAACATTAAACTTCTTGACAAATCTGATACTGCTTATCAGTGGAACCTTAGATATCTGGATGTTTCTAAGAATATGCTGGAAAAGGTTGTCCTGATTAAAAATACCCTAAGAAGTCTTGAGGTTCTTAACCTCAGCAGTAACAAACTTTGGACAGTCCCTACCAACATGCCCTCCAAACTACACATCGTGGACCTGTCTAATAATTCCTTGACACAAATCCTTCCAGGAACATTAATAAACCTGACAAGTCTCACACATCTTTACTTGCACAACAATAAGTTTACATTCATTCCAGATCAATCTTTTGACCAACTCTTGCATTTGCAAGAGATAACTCTTTACAATAACAGGTGGTCATGTGACCATACACAAAATATTACTTACTTACTAAAGTGGATGATGGAAACAAATGCTCATGTGGTAGGAACTCCTTGTTCTAAGCAAATAACATCCTTGAAGGAACATAACATATATCCCACACCTCCTGGATTTACCTCAAGCTTGTTTACTGTAAGTGGAATGCAGACAGTGGACACTATTAACTCTCTGAGTATGGTGACTCAACCCAAAGTGACCAAAATACCCAAACAATATCGAACAAAGGAAACAACATTTGGTGTCACCCTGAGCAAAGACACCACCTTTACTAGCACTGATAAGGCTCTGGTGCCCTATCCAGAAGATACATCCACAGAAACTATCAATCCACATGAAGCAGCAGCTGCAACTCTAACTATTCATCTCCACGATGGGATGGTTACAAACACAAGCCTCACTAGCTCAACAAAATCATCCCCAACACCCATGACCCTAAGTATCACTAGTGGCATGCCAAATAATTTCTCTGAAATGCCTCAACAAAGCACAACCCTTAACTTACGGAGGGAAGAAACAACTGCAAATGTAAAGACTCAATCTTCTGTGGCAAGTGCTTGGAAAGTAAATGCTTCATTTCTCCTAATGCTCAATGCTGTGGTTATGCTGGCTGTCTGAGAGTCTGCATTTTCTGAAACTAATGAAAGCATCCTCCCTGATGTACAGTTGGAAAAATATGCCCCTATCTAACCAGTGATCCAAGCTATATTAAGTATTCAAGAAAGTCAGTCTTACATTTCTGACTCTGATGTAAATGAAGTAACCTGTCTTAAACAAAAGAAGTGCACAGTGTCTTGGTACTTGCTGCTATTTTACTGTCTTAAGTAAAACTAATGAATTTCTTTTTTTAAAAAAATGAAATGCTTTCTTTTTAAGGCTTCAGTTTATTGCATAAATATAAAGCATCTAAACTTTAATATGTATTTTATGTATGTTTACACTGTCAAATATCTGGGAAAAAATAAAAAGTCTATGCTCATAATTGTGTCATTTGGCTTTCTACTCATACTAACCAATTCATTTACCTAGTAGAATTAAGCTGGCCTAATCATTTTTAAGGTGAATGAAATTCTGTGGTATCCTAAAATTTTTCAAGTAAAACTGGGGACTGCTACCCTATGAACGATTATGCCACATCATTATTTTATACACAGCCATACACAGTTTAAATCTAAACAATGTCCTGCTTCTGAGGAACTCTTGGCTACTTTACAGATTATATAATGGACAAAAGCTCTTAAAAAGGCTAGAAGACACTAGACCTTGCATTTTAATAAGGAAAATTTAACTTTGTTTTTATATTTGAGAAATATATTAAAACAAAATAAAGTTTTAGTGTAAGGACTTGCAGGGGAGTAGTTTTAGTGTATATTTCATTTTTCACTTCCTGATGAAAATCTCATTTACAAAATTAAAATCCTATTACCAGTGCAAGAGAGAGAACTTTATCTTTTACCAAATCAGAAATAAAAATGATTCACCAAAATTAAATTTAAAGATAAAATCATGGAGTATAACAAACTTGACCATTCTGAGGGAGTGAGAAGAGGAAAGGAGGAAGGTCACAAGAGATGTAGTTTATTTGGTGCTGCAATCAGATAGTGAACTCCTTAAGCAGACTGAGTTTTAGAACTGGGAATGGGACAGACCTGACACTCCAAAGCAAACCAGAAGAAATAAACTGAGAAATTTCTACAAATATAAAAGTGTATCCCTTTAGCCAAGAATCAATCAGCAAAGCAAGTTCTGAAACAAGGCCAGATTACAAAACACAAGAGAGCATATCTGAAATTTGTAAGCTACACATGAAGCCTTTAATTTGTGAGACATAGGAAGAATCTAATTTCAAGCCTTCCTACAGTTGAAAAAAGAAAGCAACAAAAATTATAATGCCCCTTGCTAACGAGGGTCTTCTTTCCTCGCTTAAGAAAATTCTGTTTCAGAAAGAAAAATAACAGTATTCTTGGGACTGGGAATATGGCCTAGTGGCAAGAGTGTTTGCCTCATATACATGAAGCCCTGGGTTCGATTCCTCAGCACCACATATATAGAAAATAGCCAGAAGTGGCGCTGTGGCTCAAGTGGCAGAGTGCTAGCCTTGAGCAAAAAGAAGCCAGGGACAATGCTCAGGCCCTGAGTTCAAGGCCCAGGACTGGCCAAAAAAAAAAAAAAAAACAGTATTCTTACACCTTTTTTTTTTTTTCCTTCACTTAAGGTAAACCTTAGGGAAAAATAACTCCTCTCTGTACTAATATAGGGGCTCGTATATTTTTCTTCTTAAGCAAACCTAACACGCTCACTATACTAGATAATGTATTGGGGAGTCTCACAAGGAAGAAAAGGAGATACTGGAAATTATTTTAAGATGCTTTACCTCTCCAAATAGGCATGCTGTCCCCTCTTCCTTCCAAACACTGGCCTATTGCTTTCACTATCTATGACAGAGGCTAACTGGCTATACTGCCTATTCTACTACACATTTGTGTCTTGTTTTTACAAAAAGATCCTAGTAGAGTGCCAGGAACAAACACACATAATCTTAACTACTCCAAGAGTCTGAGATCAGAAAATCCTGGCCCCCACACTGGTGGCTCTTGCCTGTAATCCTAGCTACTAAGGACGCTGAGAGATGAGTATCATGGTTCAAAGCCAGCCTGGGCAGAAAAGTTTCTATGAGTCATATCTCAAATTAACCACAAGAAAACCAGAAGTAATGCTGTGGCTCAAAGTGGTAGAACACTAGCCTTTAGCAAAAAGAACTCAGGGACAGTGCCCTAGCCCTGAGTTCAAGACCTACAACCCAAAACAAAAAACAAAAAAATTTTAAAAAAAGATCCTAGTTCAAAGCCAGTCCAGATAGAAAGTCTTCTCAATTCTCAAATTAGCCAGCAAAATAACTAAACCAAAGATATGACTCAAGTGGTAGAGCTCCAGCCCTGAGCAAGCAAGCCAAGCAAAAGTGTGAGGCTGAGAGTTCAAGCCATTGTATTGGCATACAAGAAGAAACAAGAAACAAATAACAGCAACAACAACAAAAATCCTCAAGTAGACTGAATTTCTCAAGAAGTCGGTTCCTTAGTGGCAACCAATAATTCAAAGTTATCACAGAATTTCTGTGGAAAAAAGTAACAAGAATGTAACAGGGGGGCTGGGGATATGGCCTAGTGGCAAGAGTGCTTGCTTCGTATACATGAGGCCCTGGGTTCAATTCCCCAGCACCACATATACAGAAAACGGCCAGAGGTAGCGCTGTGGCTCAAGTGGCAGAGTGCTAGCCTTGAGCAAAAAGAAGCCAGGGACAGTGCTCAGGCCCTGAGTCCAAGCCCCTGGACTGGCCAAAAAAAAAAACAACAAACAAACAAACAAACAAAAAGAATGTAACAGACAGAATGACAGATTGTGTCATTCCTCTGATGTGTCTGCAAAATGCAGAGTAACAATGTGATAAGCTTGCAAATAGAATATAGGTCAACTGTTTGTCCTCTATGTACTTAGGGAAGTATTTTTTAAAATTTAACTCATTTTTTGTTTATATGGTACCAAGGAATTGAACCCAGGACCTCAAGCATTCTACCAATGAGCCACCTCCTAGCCCATTAGAGGAAGTAGTATTATCTTGTCTTAGAGTAATCAAATACTCATCTCTAAGAAATTATATTCTTACTATTAATGAAAATGTTAATATTATTATCAATGAAATAATTATTCTTATTTGCTGTTATGACAGGTAGTGCTTTATCACTGGACTCCATAATATTCCAATATGCATCATTCCTTAAATTTATCAGACATAAATATATGCTTGTGCATGTCAATATATACAATGATTAGTGATGGCTTAACATTTTCCAATGATAATTCAGCATTTATTTCAATAGAAAAACACTTCATAAAATGAAAACCTTCAAAACTTCATAAAACGTATGGATTTTGTGTTAAATGTTTTGTTTAACTAAGCTAATGTGTATTTTCTGATCATATTTAAGATAGACTGGGCTAAGTTAATAAGGTTCAGTAGGTTAGCTGTTCTAAATGAATTTTCAACTTAGGATAATTTCAACTTATAAATGAACATAATCCATTAAGTTGAAGAGTATCCATTTACATATATGCATACATATATAAATATGTACATACATACACATATTATTTATACATCTCTGATATATATATTATCTATCCATCCCTGAGGTTTTGTTCTATTTTACAAGTAATATGCCTCTACCACTTCTCAGATGTGCAACGAACAAGTTGCTCTACTGCTCTCAGTCATTTTCCCATCTATAAAACAGGCTAACAAGCTGGGTGCTAGGGGCTCTTGCCTATAATCCTAGGAGGCTGAGATATGAAGATGGTGGTTCAACACCAGCCTGGACAGGAAAGTCTATGAGACTCTTATTTCCAACTATCTAAAAAAACCAAACCAGAAGTGGAGCTATGGCTCAAATTGTAGAATGTTAGCTTTGAGCAAAAAAGCTAGAGACAGCACCCAGGCCCTGAGTTCAAGCCCAGTGCCAACACATACACAAACACATGCGCGCGCACACACAAGACTAACAGAACAGATAGTTGTGTTTATTTTTAAACCCTGAGGATTAAATGACTAAAGTCACATAAAGCCTTGGCCCACCCATTATCTTCCATACTGATATTATGAAGCAGTAAATTTCTCTCCTAGACACCAAAAATGTTAAATGAGCAAACTCAAAATCTGTTAAAGATTATTCCTTATAAAATATATTTTAGGGGCTGGGAATATGGCCTAGTGGAAAGAGTGCTTGTCTCGTATACATGAAGCCCTGGGTTTAATTCCTCAGCACCACATATACAGAAAATGGCCAGAAGTGGCACTGTGGCTCAAGTGGCAGAGTGCTAGCCTTGAACAAAAAGAAGCTAGGGACAATGCTCAGGCCCTGAGTTCAAGCCCCAAGACTGGCAAAAATAAATAAGTAAAAAAAAAATAAAGTGCCTTCAGGCATCAAAACCTTTAAAAAAAGAAATATTAAAAAGTACATTTTAGGGCTGGGGATATGGCCTAGTGGCAAGAGTGCTTGCCTCGTATACATGAGGCCCTGGGTTCGATTCCCCAGCACCACATATACAGAAAATGGCCAGAAGTGGCGCTGTGGCTCAAGTGGCAGAGTGCTAGCCTTGAGCAAGAAGAAGCCAGGGACAGTGCTCAGGCCCTGAGACCAAGCCCCAGGACTGGCCAAAAAAAAAAAAAAGTACATTTTAGGAACAAAATAAGAAAGAATACGATGTGTAACAAACCACTTGCCACTATCATGTTGGTGAGAAGTAAAGTATTTTTAAATTTTATTTTATTTTTTTTTCTGGTCCTGGACCCTGAATGCAGGGCCTGGGTGCTGTCTCAGCGTTTTTGCTCAAGGCTAGCATTCTACCACTAGAGCTACAGCTTCACTTCCACCTTTTTGGTGGTTAATTGGAGGTAAGAGTCCCATGGACTTGCCTGCCTGAGCTAGCTTTGAACTGCAATCCTCAGATATCTGCCTTCAGAGCAAGCATGAGCCACTGGTGCCTGGCAAAATTAAAAAAATAAAATCTATCATCAATCAATCAATCTATCAATCTATCCACGTACCTACCTACCTACCTATCTTTTGCCAGTCCTGGGGCTTGAACTCAGGGCCTGGGCACTGTCCCTGAGCTTTTTTTTTTTTTTTTTTTTTGCCAGTCCTGGGCCTTGGACTCAGGGCCTGAGCACTGTCCTTGGCTTCTTTTTGCTCAAGGCTAGCACTCTCCCACTTGAGTCACAGCGCCATTTTCTGGCCATTTTCTGTATATGTGGTACTGGGGAATCCAACCCAGGGCTTCAAGTATACGAGGCAAGCGCTCTTGCCACTAGGCCATATCCCCAGCCCCTCCCTGAGCTTTTTTTGTGGAAGGCTAGCCAAAGCACCACTTCGGCCTTTTCTGTTTATGTGGTACTGAGGAATTGAACCCAGGGCTTCATGCATGCTAGGCAAGCACTCTACCACTAAGTCACATTACCAGCCCCAAGATTTTTGTTCCCAAATGGAGAAAAAGTGCATTGGCTATTAGTTATATGGACTGTTGTAGAAATGTGGCCCATTTGAGTACAACTGACACACTACAGGGACATCATGAGATACCCCTGAAGTGGACAAACAACTGCAAATTTCAGTTGCAAAAAGTAAATTATTGATGCCTACCAATGCCAATCTTTTTTTTTCCAGAATAATAACAACTCCAAAACATAAATAACAGATAAAATAGCTGCATGTTGATGGCTGGCCCTCACCTTTGCCCCTGAAAAAACTCACCTTTATCTTAATGTATAAATTGAAAAAATGAATAAATAGAAATCAAAGATGTGACTAGTAAGCTAACAGTGACCTACTTAAGACAGACTGAGTCCTATTCTAGAGTCTAAGCTTTTTCCCATTTAGGTCAAGGTTCTACCATCCAAGTCCTGAGAGAAGAGAGGGATTCAAGAAAAGAAAGCCAGGTGTGGTGGCATATCCCTATAATTCAGTTTGAGTTTTCAGCTAGCCTGAAGGAAGCCAGGCACCAGTGGCTCTAGCCTGTAATCCTACCTACTCAGGAGGCTGAGATCTGAGGGTTGCACAAGCCAGGCCAGCCAGTGACATTCTGTTTGTTTGTTGTTTTTTTTTGCCAGTCCTGGGCCTTGAACTCAGGGCTTGAGCACTGTCCCTGGCTTCTTTTTGCTCAAGGCTAGCACTCTGCCACTTGAGCCACAGCGCCACCTCTGGCCATTTTCTACATATGTGGTGCTGGGGAATCGAACCCAGGGCTTCATGTATATGAGTCAAGCACTCTTGCCACTAGGCCATATTCCCAGCCCCATCCAGTGAGATTCTTATCTCCAATTAACCACCATAAGATGGAAAGTGGTGCTGTGGCTCATGTGCTAGAGTACTAGCCTTGAGCTGAAGAGCTCAGGAACAACACCCAGGCCCAGAGTTCAAGCCCCATGCCCACAAGGGGAATAAAAAAGGAAAGAAGGAAGGAAGAAGGATTTGGCTAGGTCATTACTGCCACTTAAGAAATTTTTAGTCCTTTGGCAGTTATTATGAACCAATTCCAAATAATTATTAATCATTATTAATACTGGTACCTTGTGAACATTTCAGTGTAGGAAACCACTAAAGGGAAGTCAATCAGGAAAGTAAAAAAAATGTTATAAATTTGGTTTTGTTTTTTTGGCCAGTCCTGGGCCTTGGACTCAGGGCCTGAGCACTGTCCCTGGCTTCCTTTTGCTCAAGGCTAGCATTCTGCCACTTGAGCCACAGCGCCACTTCTGGCCATTTTCTGTATATGTGGTGCTGGGGAATCGAACCCAGGGCCTCATGTATACGAGGCAAGCTCTCTTGCCACTAGGCCATATCCCCAGCCCCAAATGTTATGAATTTGTTCAAAGTTACTGATGAACTCTAAGTACAGAAACACACACACACACACACACACACACACACACACATACAACAAGAACAGTAAAATGAATTTGTTATCGTATGATCAAAATAACTCTAAATGTGGGGCTAGGAATGTTGCTTAGCAGTAGAGTGCTTGCCTAGCATGCATGAAACCCTGGGTTCGATTCCTCAGCACTACATACACAGAAAAAGCCAGAAGTGGCACTGTGGGTCCTCTGACTTAAAACAAACCAACCAACAAACAAACAAACAAAAAAACATAGTTAAAAGCATACCTTCCACAGGGTATTTCATGGGGTAGATTAAGTCATACTTATTAGACACTGTAGGTACTAAACATTTTAATTACTGTCTGTTTATAAGAGATTGAGTAATGAAGATTAGAAATGGTGCTAGAGGCATGGCTTGAGATAAAGTACAGCTAAACAAGCAAGCTGAGGATGTATAAGACTGAGTTCAAATCTTAGACAGTACCAGCATGCACCCACAGATACACACACACGCTCCTTTCAAAAACTAGTAATGACTTGTACATAATTTTATTATGGTAAATAACTTCCTATGTATCTTCACTCTTTTTTTTTTTGCCAGTCCTGGGGCTTGAACTCAGGGCTGGGTACTTGTCTCTGAGCTGCTTCTTCTTTTGCTCAAGGCTAGCACTCTGTTTAGAGAACAATGAACAATCAAACTCCGGGCTTCATGCATGCTAGGCAAGCACTCTACCATGAACGAAGTCACATTCTCAACTATGTATCTGCCCTCTTTACCTATGCTTCAGATAACTATGCCATGGAAAATACAATTTAACATAAAAAAATAAAAGTTATCTAAATGTCACATGGGCTGAGTAGGTGCTGGTGGCTCACATCTGTAATCCTAGCTATCCAGGAAGTTGAAGGTTGCAGTTCTAAGCCAGCCAGCCAGCCCAGGCAGGAAAGTCCATGATATTCTTTTTTCCAATTAAATACCAAAAAACTTGAAAGTGGAGCTATAGCCTAAGAATGCTAGCCTTGAGCACAAAAACTCAGGGACAATGCACAGGCCTGAGTTCAAGCCCCAGGATCAGCATTAGGTACACACAGACACACACAGACACACACATCACACAGACATTACAAAGCAAATGATCAATAAACCTGATGAAATACTTCTAGCAGAAAGTGATGTTTTCACTCTGTTACTTTGTTGCACATAGTCACAGTTCAAACAAATTGAACACTTCTGAAGACAGAGGGAGATTAAAAGTCTGTCAAACACTGCCTCAACAGAGAGGGGGGAAAAGACTTAATGGGTTTTCATTGGGAAAGAAAAAAAAAACACATCAGTAAAAGAAAATGAAGATGTCATACACCACAATAACCACTGGCAAAGCCCTATTTGCCAACAAAAGCCTCAGCGACCACGATCACATCTGACACCGTACCTAATAGAAGAGAATTTGGCACATAGCCACAGACACTTACTAGTTCTGTTACTTATGACAATAGATACATAATTGTATTACCTCATATCGGTGACAATCAAAAATGCAAACAACTGTTTAAAAATAATTTAATCTAAAAAAGAAAAAATAACAATTTAATCTAGCCAGGTGCTGGTGGCACACACTGGTAATCCTAGCTACTCAGGAGGCTGAGATCTGATGATCACAGTTTGAAGCCCACCCATGTAGAAAAGTCCCCATGAGATTCTTATCTTCAATTAACCACTCAAAAACTGGAAGTGGGGGCTGGGGATATGGCCTAGTGGCAAGAGAGCTTGCCTCGTATACATGAGGCCCTGGGTTCAATTCCCCAGCACCACATATACAGAAAACGGCCAGAAGTGGCGCTGTGGCTCAAGTGGCAGAGTGCTAGCCTTGAGCAAAAAAAAGGAAGCCAGGGACAGTGCTCAGGCCCTGAGTCCAAGGCCCAGGACTGGCCAAAAACAAAAAACAAAAAAACTGGAAGTGGCACTTTGGCTTAAGTAATAGAGTGGCAGCCTTGAGCACAAAGAAGCTCAGTGACAGCACCCAGGCCCTGAGTTTAAGCCCCACAACTGAACCCCTCCCCCCAAAAAAAATTTATTTATAGGGCCTAATGTTTCTTCATGATATGGCTTTTCTACAAAGATCACATCAAATTTCTTTAAAAAAAATTATTACTTGCTTGTTTATATCATTACCAAGTCTGTAGCATTCTTCTTCAGATGTTACTATATACTATGTTAGCCAGTCTTCATTAAATCTAAATAATAGTTTGGATCATATGGATTTAAGACTAATTTTATAGTGGACATAATTTACAGAGTGCTCATCTGGCATACTGAGTTTTCTGGGTAGCCACTGTGTCTTTGCCACACTCAAGAGTCTTCTTGACAACTGGACTGATGATTCTCTCCACAGCAGAACATACACATATTCTCTTGAAAACAGTCCACAAGAGCATACATTTATTTGGAACCAAGGCCATGAGATTTCTAGAATATAAAGCTCGCATTTAGTCTCTTACTAAAATGACTTTCAATATTCTGCTTTAGCTGAGCAACTGAGCAAGTAGGATAAGCATCCCAACAGACTATTAACTACTATAGAACTGGGTGCTGGTGGCTCATGCCTGGTAATTCTAGCTACTCAGGAAGCTGAGATCTGAGGATCATGGTTCAAAGCCAGCCCTTTCCTTGAGACTCTTATCTCCAGTTAACCACCAGAAAACCAGAAGTACAACTGTGGCTGAAAGTGGTAGAGAACCAGTCTTGAGCAAAAAGAGCTCAGGGATAAGAAATGTTCTCACTGCCTCATATATGAAACTGTAACCCCCTGTAAATTACTTTGACAATTAAAAAAAAAAAAAAAACTCAGTGTCAGTGCTAAGGCCCAGAGTTCAAACCCCATACAGACAAGAAAAAGAAAAAACCTAGTAAAAAATGCTAACAACCAAAGGGTTTATTTGGTAAAATTGAGGTTTTCTTAAGTATGGCTGGGTGGTATATGAAATATACATTTAATGGTTCTATATTCTTTTACTGTTACCATTTGTTTACTAGTTCTATAGTTATGATAATCAATGTAATATCCATGTCTAATATAAATTTTCCTTTAAGAGCATAAGACAACAGTGTAGACCAGAGGTCAGTAAAATGACTCACTGCTAATAACCAGGGAACCAAGGAGGGCTCTTAATGCTTACTGTCTGGTTCTTAAAAAGAAAATAAGGCTGAGAATGTGGCTTAGCAACAGAGTGCTTGCCTAGCACGTACGAAACCCTGGGTTCAATTCCTCAGTACCACATAAACAGAAAAAGCCAGAAGTGGTGCTCAAGTGGTAGAGTGCTAGTCTTGAGCAAAAGAGCCTCAGGGACAGTGCCCAGTCCCTGAGTTCAAGTTCCTGTACTGCCAAAATAAAATTACACTATTTTTTTGAGATAAATTACAACTCATTCATCTAAACAAAGAAGAAGTCCAGTAGCAAACAAACTGGTAGCACACACAAACTGGGAAATAAAGAGATTATGTTAAATTTCTAGTAAATACATGAAGAAATGTTCAACATCCTTAACAATAAAGGAAATGGAAATAAAAAAGACATAGAAAAAATAAATGGTGGGCTGGGGATATGGCCTAGTGGCAAGAGTGCTTGTCTCGTATACATGAGGCCCTGGGTTGAATTCCCCAGCACCACATATATAGAAAATGGCCAGAAGTGGCGCTGTGGCTCAAGTGGCAGAGTGCTAGCCTTGAGCAAAAAGAAGCCAGGGACAGAGCTCAGGCCCTGAGTCCAAGCCCCAGGACTGGCCAAGAAAAAAAAATAATAAAAATAAATAAATGGTATTCCATCTTGCCCCAGTCAGAATGACATGTCAAAAAAACAACAAATGCTGGCAAGATCAATGTGGGGGCTGGAGAAGTCTAACATATTATTGGTCTGGCTACTACGAAAGCCAGTATAGAAATTTCTCTATAGGCTAGGAGCCAGTAGCTCATGCCTGTAATCCTAGCTATTCAGGAGGCTGTGATCTGAGAATGGCAGTTTGAAGACAGACCCAGAAGAAAGTCCAGGAGACTCTTATCTCCAATAAACTACTCAGAAAATGCCAGAAGTAGCATTGTTGCTCAAGTGGTGAAGTGCTAGCCTTGAGCACAAAGAGGCTCAGGGACAGAGCCTAGGCCCTGAGTTCAAGCCCTAGGCACAGCAAAAAACAAAACAAAACAAACAAACCCCATATGATTGTAAAAGGAATACTACTTGGAGGTGGGGGGTGAGGGTCCGGTAGAGGGTAAAGTGGGGAGTTCAGCAGGTAGGAGGAGAGAGAAAAGAAATGGTGTGGAGGGTAAATATTATAGAAGTACATTATATATGTGTATGGAAATAATACAAGAAATCCACTAAAAACTGTTTAAAAGGAGACAGAAGGAGGAAGGATGGCTGAGAGTAATATATAGTATAAATGTGATCAAAGTATATATACACACATATGTACATATAAAATATATTAAATGCATGTTGTAAATATTAATATATAATACATGGTGCTTAAGAAAACTATAAAAGACAATGAGGGTTTGGGAACATGGCCTAGTGGTACAGTGCTTGTCTTCCATACATGAAGTCCTGGGTTCGACTCCTCAGCATCACATATACAGAAAAAGCCAGAAATGGTGCTGTGGCTCAAGAGGTAGAATGCTAGCTAGCCTTGAGCAAAAAGAAGGCAGGGACAGTGCTCAGGCCCTGAGTCCAGGCAAAAAACAAACAAAACAAAAAGACAATGAAATACTCTGTGAAGTAGGAGGGAAGAAGGAGCAATTATCAGGAAACTGATGGTTGCCCAATATAAATCAGAATCTTCACGGTGGGATGCAGCCAGACCACAGAGATATTTTAGGTAAGGAGCCAAGAAAATATGTACTTCGCCTTACTCTCTTTCTGACCTCAGTATTCTGTTTTTATTCCCTATGGTCAACAGTAATTCATAAAAAAGAAAAGCTTAATAGTCAGTAGAAACTATGTTTCACTCAGTCATATGGCACCACCTAACTGCAAGGTTGCAAGGGACAATGACGTTCTCAGAAAGATAAGGAGAAGCACTAATATGCTAAGTCTCATGCATCCCAATGAAAACTGGTATAGCTTATCAAAATCCACCTCATTAACATTTTTCAGTAAAAACATATCTATAATGAGTTTAAGAGATAAAGACTACAAAAATAAAGATCAAAACACTTCACACTGACTAGGTGTGGTGGCACATACCTATAAACCCAGCACCAAAGAAGGCTGAGAGGAGGATGAGACTTCAAGGCCAACCTGGGCTACATAGTAAGATCTTTTCTAAACACACACACTCTCTCTCTCCCCATCATCACTACCACCACCATTACCATCATTACCATCACCATTACCAAAGCAAACAAACAACCCTTCACAACAATTCAAACAGCTTCCAAATAAACTTTCACTGATGAAATCTTAGATTTTCAGAGGTTTTGAATGGCAGAATTATAGCTAAGGGATTATAAATGTATAATCCCTTAGCTATAATGTACAAAACAGACCAGAAAGGGACAAGATTTCAAACTTAGTGTTAGGTGAGAAACACAAAGGCACAATGCCTGTGTGTGTGTGTGTGTGTGCGCGCGCGCGTGTGTGTGTATGAAACAAACTCCAAGATATGTAAACAAGAGATTGATGTTGTTTCTGTTTTCTTTTCTTTCTGTATGGCTTATTGGAGTATCTCTTTGGGAGGGTGAGGGAAGGACAGAACTTGAAGAAAAATGGGTGAAAAAGTACAGCAGTGGAGTCCACTGGACACAGTGTTCAAAGTAAACTATACAACTTGTGGGTGGAGACAGGAGAGAGGAACTGGGAGAGAGTGAGGGAAGGGAAGACACTGTACAAAGGAAAGGAAATACGCTTATTAACTGGCTTATGTAATTGTAATCCCTCTGTATATCATCCTTTTATTTATTTTTTGAATTAAAAACGTTTTTTTTTTTTTTTTTTTGCCAATCCTGGGGCTTGAACTGGGCCTGGGCACTGTCCCTGGCTTCTTTTTGCTCAAGGCTAGCACTCTACCACTTGAGCCACAGTGCCACTTCTGCCTTTTTTATGTATGTAGTGCTGAGGAATCAAAACCAGGGCTTCATGTATATGAGGCGAGCACTACACCACTAGGCCATATTCCCAGCCCCATATATCACCTTTATAACAACAATAAAATAATTTTTAAAAGGTTTCAAACTTAAGTCTATGGCTTGCAAATTTATGCTATAATTCTAGGATGACCAAACATTATTTTAGATATCAATAATGGTACCAGCCCCAAATACGAAGAAATTGGAGGGGTTTCAATGAATTTAAATGTTTGTTGTATATTTTTATATTTACTATGCTAGAATGTAGAGGGAATTAAAAGAATGAAGTGGTACTTGACAAGAAAGCCAGAATATGGTGAAAGAAACATTTAAGATCTATTAACTGGGTGCTGGTGGTTAACGTGTATAATACCTGACAAGAGGCTAAGATCTGAGGATCACAGTTCACAGCTAGCCTGGGCAGGAAAAGTCTGTGAAACTCTTATCTCTAATTACTGCCAAAAAGCCAAAATTGGAGCTGTGGCTCAATTGGTAGAGTGCTAGCCTTGAGCACAGAAGTTCAGAGGTAGTACTCAGGCTCTGAATTCAAGGACTGTCACAAGGAACAAATATATAAGTCTGATAGTAAAAGCTAAACATTGATTAAATACAAAGCCCGAAATGACTGATTCTAAAGTGTAGAATTAGGAAGACTCGGGCTAGGGATATGGCCTAGTGGCAAGAGTGCTTGCCTCATATACATAAAGCTCTCTGTTCAATTCCCCAGAACCACATATACAGAAAATGGCCAGAAGTGGCGCTGTGGCTCAAGTGGCAGAGTGCTAGCCTTGAGCAAAAAAAAGAAGCCAGGGACAGTGCTAAGGCCCTGAGTCCAAGGCCCAGGACTGGCCAAAAAAAGAATTAGGAAGACTCACCTAAGAGATACTGACAAAGGTGGGCTCATGGCTGTAATCCTAGCCACTCAGAAGGCTTAGGTCTGAGGATCATGGTTTAAAGCCAGCATAAGCAGGAAAGCCAACCCTCCACCAAACTACCAAAAAGCCAGAAGTGGAGCTTTGGTCCAAGTGGTAGAGTGCTAGCCTTGAGCTGAAACAAGCTCAGGGACAGTACCCCTCCCCTCAAAAAGGTACTGACATCAGAGTTAAACCTCACTGGGCAAAATATGAACCAAGAAGGAAAGTACTTTGGATGTGAGGACTGCACAAAGACACAATGTAGTTTTTAAATGCCATCTATTGCTGGAAAGTTCAGAATTTTACACTTTACTTCTCATCATTCAAAAGCCAGTGGAGCTTAAGACAACTAAGAAAAGCTTTGGACCAGTGGCTCACACCTGTAATCCCAGCTACTTATTAGAGGGTTGCGATCAAGAAGATCACAGGTTCAGGACTAGCCTGGGTTGGTCCTGATGATTTCTGATGATTTCTAATTAACCAGTAAATGCTGGAGTGGAGGCCCCAAAGAAAATAGCCAAAAACTTAAGACAAGACTACTGCCAGCCATCAACAACTCTAATTGTAACAAGGCTTCACCTTGTCAATCCTGAAACAGCAGAGTATCAGACTGCCACCTGTGACCACCTCTAAATCTGCCAGCGACTTGGGACTGTTCTTTTGTTATTTTATTTAAATGTAATTTTACTGTTATTATTAAGATGTTGTACAGGGGTTACTGTTTCATAAGTCAGGTGATAAGTACAATTCTTTTTGCACAATGTCGCCCCTTCCTTCACTTGGGCTATTTTAACTATACACACCTACTCATTCCTTACACTCAAGTATCCTTATTTAATCTTAGGCAAATATTTCTACTTCTGATGACAGCTAAAGATGGCTAAAAGATGTACTAAAACGCTGTATTCTCATGGCTGCCACGTCTATCTGGCACACAGGCGTGAGTAGCCAGACCTGACATAAGAATTTTCTAGAGTTTGGGCCTGAGGTCTAAAAGACTGGTTTCCCATCATGTTAGAACTCTTGTTACTCTGGTTGCCAAGAGGCTCATCTTGTTTCTAAGATATGAATAACTATAATTAGGTATAACCTCCACTTAGGTGAGGTTATTACATGTACCATACAAATTAAGACTGAGCAATCATTTGTCCTACTATTTAGAAGGAAAAATAGTCTTCACACAAAATGAAACAAGTGGAACATGCACTGACTTGTACTTTCTGCCATTTAGTGATTTCCTCATATGCCAACAACTTGTTCACAACCCTGCTACACTTGAGTGCTGGCAAATGGGATGAAAACGTCAGCAAAATATAGTCCAACTTCCTTGTTTGCTAATTACCGAACAAAAGGATTGAGCAAAACACTAACTTCCTTTAAGCAATTTACTTAATGCCAGGTAGGTGGTTTAATACACTTTGTGTGTGTGTGGGGGGGGGGGGGCCTAGGTGCTGAACCTGAGCTTTTGTGCTCAAGGCTAACAACTCCACCACTTGAGCCACACCTGCACTTCCAGCTTTTTGGTAATAAATTGGAATCTCACAGGCAGGAACCCACACTGGCTTCGAATCATGATCCTCAGATTTTCAGCCTCTTGAGTAGGTAGGATTACAACAGGTGTGAGCCACCAGTGCCTAGCTTAATATACTTTTTTAAAAAGCACAAAACTACCAGCTGGGGGCTTGATTGTAGAGCACCTGACCTGCAAGATCCAATTCCAGTACTATTAAAAAAAAATTCCTTACAAAACCTTGTGAACTCAATGGGAAAATGTTGCTTTCATATATAAATATTTTATTAAGTTGATATGAATACAGCTTCTTTGTTAAAAGGCTACTTTATTCAGCAAATCAATTTCATCCTGGAATGCTATACTCTTGAATTATTTTCAAAACTTCAAAATACTGATGGCTAGAAAACACACTGTAAAAATACATATATAAAAAAGAAAATATTTTACTTCCTTTAAAAGTTTGAAATTTTTACAATCCTGTTATCAATTTTCATGAAAAATGATATATTTTTCTTGTGAGACTGACATAACTTAGTCTGCAAGAGCTACACGTAAAGCTATCAAAGAAAGTTGCTTGTAACTGTAAGCTTCTGAAAGAAAGTACGAAGGCCATACTGTATTATATCAGGGCTGTATTGACATCCAGGACATCCTCCATAAGAGTAACATGTATGTTCAATGTACTTTTCATATAATTCTAAAATAAATTTGCTTTTAATGAACTTGAGAAAAAGTAAAATAACCACAACCCATGGGTAGGTGGGAGAACCTGGGAGAGAGTGTGGGAAGGGGTAACAATATCCAAAAAGAAATGAAATCTTTACCTGACTTATGCAATTGTAACCCCTCTGCAAATAATCTTTGTAATAAAAACTTTTTTAAAAAATACATCTTTGGGCTGGGAATATGGCCTAGTGGTAAAGTGCTTGCCTCATATACATGAAGCCCTGGGTTCAATTCCCCAGCACCACATATACAGAAAATGGCCAGAAGTAGTGCTGTGGCTCAAGTGGTAGAGTGCTAGCCTTGAGCAAAAAGAAGCCAGGATGGTGCTCAGGCCCTGAGTCCAAGCCCCAGGACTGGCAAAATAACTAACTAAATATCTTTAACATACTTAATTTTAAACCATGATAGTCATAGCAGGCAATATAGTCTATTTATTTGGTTAGAGTTACTTCAGTTAAGGGAAAATAATCAATGTAAATACCAGCTAGAAGAAATAACAAAAAGGTATTTGCTGAATTCTTTATATGAGTAGATTTAAGACTTCATTTGAATTCCTAAGTCTCTGCCAAAGTTCCTCTGTATATACCAGTTGTTTGGAAAACATTTGGTCAGATACTTCCAAAGGGAAATAATATGTCAATTTAAGAGCACATGAGGGGGAGGGGTGGAATGAGGGAGGAGGTAACAAACAGTACAAGAAATGTATCCAATGCCTAACGTATGAAACTGTAACCTCTCTGTACATCAGTTTGACAATAAAAATTTAAAAAAAAAAGAGCAAATGACTTCCTCAATAACCGTATTTAAACAGCAGCAGTGAGTGAGAAATTAGATTGCCTATTAGAAGCAGATCCTGCTGGATACTAGATAGGGTAACTTCATTCCTCAAAAGAACCCCCCAAATCAAGGTAATATTAACCTGTAATTTTCTGAATTGCTTATTAGAGACAACTGTAACTTCTTTTACATATTAGAATTTGTACAATTGAGGTTTGAACTTTTTTTTGTTATTGTTATTGGGCTTTTAACTAAGGGTCTGGGAGCTGTCTCTGAGCTTTTTCTCTCAAGGCTAGCATTCTACCACTGGGAGCCACAGCACCAATTCCAATTTTCTAATGGTTAACTAGAGATAAGAGTTTCATGGACTTTCCTGATTGAGTTGGCTTTGAACCGCGATCTTCTGATCTCAGTGCTGAAAGTTAGGTTTACAGGTGTGAGCCACTGTCGCCTAGCTGATGTTTAAACTTTAAGTTAAAAATTTTACAGTAGATAGGTAATTCTAGCACCAGAATTATCAAGCAGGAGTTCAAGGATAGCCTAGGATATATAATGAGACTCTGTCTTAATTTTTTAAGCTGTACTTAGGCATAACAATATTTCATCATGTCCAGCACAAACTAACTTTGGTGTGGCACACTATTGGTCAGATTTGAATATAGGTTTAGAGAAAGCTTGTCTTACTTTAAAAGATAATTCACTATTAAACTTTTGGCACAAGACTATGTCTTTATAGTCTACATCTACTGAAAAACAATAAAATAAGATTCAGACTTCTCTGCCTTTTTTGCTAGTTAAATGGGGATAAGAGTCTCCTGGGCTGGTTTAAAACTGGGATCCTCAGATCTCAGTCTCCTGAGCAGCTAAAATTACCGATGTGAGCCACTAGTGCCCAGATTAAATCATGACCCTCTGCAAATGGTGGGGGGGGGGGGGGGGGCGCCCAGGTTCAGAGCCTAGATGTGGTTTCCAACACACAGAATACTGCATGACTAAGTGAACACATGGGGAGGGGAAATCCACTGCCACTTAAAAATCTATTCCCTTCTTAGCCAGGTGGCTTACGCATGAAATCCTAGCTACTCAGGAAGATGAGATCAGAGGATCACAATTCAAAGTCAGCCTGGAAAGATAAGTATGTGAGACTCTTGTCTCCAATAAATTACTTTGAAAAGGCCAGAAGTGGTGTGCAGTGGCTCAAGTGGTAGAGCACTAGCCTTGAGCACAAAGAGGCTTAGTGACAGCGCCCTGGCTCTGATTCCAATATCCAGGATTGGGGGTAAAAAAATCAATTCCCTTCTCTAGCACATTTCTGTGCAATTAAAGAGTCCAGTGAACAATTAAAATTCAGGTCAGTACACAGCAACAATGGGGCCTCTGATGTTAGGTCAGCTTTCGTCACTCTAATATACTCATTAAACAGGTTCATCAATTTAGTGCAGGACATAGAACAGGAGTAAAAATAAACAAATCTGTTTAATTACCATTGCCCTAAGAGCCTCAGCAGAGATCTGTTCCTTGTCTAGAAGCTACTACTTCAATGTCAGTACATGCTGGACTATTTCTGAGACTGTGTTTTTCTCTTTTTTTTTTTTGGCCGTCCTGGGCCTTGGACTCAGGGCCTGAACACCATCCCTGGCTTCTTCCCGCTCAAGGCTAGCACTCTGCCACCTGAGCCACAGAGCCCCTTCTGGCCATTTTCCATATATGTGGTGCTGGGGAATCGAACCGAGAGCTTCATATGTAGGAGGCAAGCACTCTTGCCACGGCCATATTCCCAGCCCGAGACTGTGTTTTTCTTCTGGTTGTGAAATATAGATATTGTGCAAGTATCAATTTATTACTAATTAATATGGCTTTTAAAAAAGATTCAGACTTGGCAAAGTGCTTATATCTCTTATTTGTAATCCCAGTTCAAAGCCAGTCTGGGCAGACAAATCTGAGAAATTCTTACCATCAGTTAACTAGCACAAAGTTGGAAGTAGAGCTGTGGCTCAAGCAGTAGAGTACCTGTGAGCCTTGAGTGGAAAAAACCAACCAAGAGTGCAAACAATAAAACAAACAAGTTCTGATTATTTTTAGATATGCATCTTCAGGCAAATATAGTTCTTGGATAAGTCTATTTACATAATAAAGGAGTTTATTTTAATCAATTCTAATTTCCTTCTATCTTAAAAACTATAAAACCTAAAATTCTGGATGCTTTTTGGTTTAACAGGGAGGATGAAGAAAATCTCAGCATTGGGGGAAATAATTTATTTTAGCTTCTTTCATTTGCTTTAGCTTCTTTCATTTTTTGGTATAAATATTTACAAGCAATATCCTCATTTGTGACCTGAACTTAAACATTAAATTGGTTTTCTTTGTTTGTTTTTGCCAGTCCTGGGCCTTGGACTCAGGGCCTGACCATTGTCCCTGGCTTCTCTTTTGCTCAAGGCTAGCACTCTGCCACTTGAGCCACAGCGCCACTTCTGGCCGTTTCTATGTATGTGGTGCTGGGTAATCAAACGCAAGGCTGCCACTAGGCCATATTCCCAGCCCTAAACATTAAATTGTTAAGATAAAAGCCACAAGTAATCTAGAGAAAAATGTTTCATTCCAGATGTTGCTTTATTCTCCCAACCAGTCTCTCATTCTTTGCCCCAATCCTATTCTATCCAATGACCTCAACCACACATAGTATACAGCTGCCTAATGTTTAATTTTTCTTTCTTTAAAAAATAGAAATACATAATTAAGCTCATTTTTAGTCTTTGGATTGCTTATGCCTTAGCTTGGGAAACTCAGATGGAAAAATAATCCTGTTGACCCAGGTGTCAGGAGGTTAAGGTATGAGGGCAGTCAAAGAATAGTCTTAAAGACTCTCTCCAATGGCTCAAGTAGTAGAATGCCAACTACAAATGAAATAAATTGAGTTGAAGCTCAGTACTGACACGAAAAAAGAGGAAAAAAAGGAATCTTTTGTCAGATATTAAGGAAGAAAACTTGTCATTTGTTCACTAATAAACAATGAAAAGGCACATTTATGTAACACAAATACAATGAAGGATACAGTCTTGCCCATTTATGATCCAAGTATTCAACTAAATTTATCCCAATTATTTTAAGGCAGAGGAAAATGATGTTCAAGCAATCACTTACCATCAGCCTGGTTCTCCTGTTTGTTCACATTTTGGAAACAATTTCAACACCAACGCTACAGACCTCAAATGCTACAGAAGTCTCAAGTCCCAGGATGAGCCCTACTTCCCCTACAAGTCTAAATCTCAGCTCAAGTCCGAATCCAAGGATAAGCCTAAATGATGTGACCAATTCAAATCCGAGAGAGAGCCTCAGTCCTAGGATAAATCTGACTCTCAAGACCACTGTAAATTCCCAGATGACTCTGAGTTCCAAGTTGACCCAGATTTCCAATATAACAGATAATACTGTCATCTATATGACTATAAAGACTGTGAAAAATGGTAGTATGATACTCAATTCAATGTTCAACATTCACTTCTTTTTCTATGTAATGATTTTGCAGTTTTATTTGTACTCAGGCTGAAGTAAACTTCAATTACCTGAATGGTCATTTCAGTTCCTTATTGCCTATTGGATGACAACAGATAATAAACTTTCAATTTACTACTTATCAATATCCAACTGTGATTGGGTTGTGTGCAAATTTTAAATGTGTAAGTTTAAATATTACCTTCACGTGCTAGTCTCTTTTCTTATTAAAAAATCGCACTATTCTATTAAATACCAAAATAAGCAAAATGTCATATTTGTCCTTTAAATGTTTGCAAAACTGAATTAAAACTGGCCTTTTTATACTGGAGGCATGAAAGAAATTGATACAGGTATTTAATCAAGGGGATGGGGTAGTAAATGAGGTAACGAGTGGATACGGGAAAGTTGTTTTGTTTTGTTTTGACTTTTTGCCAGTCCTGGGGCTTGGACTCAGGGCCTGAGCACTGTCCCTGGCTTCTTCTTGCTCAAGGCTGGCACTGTGCCACTTGAGCCACAGCGCCACTTCTGGCTGTTTTCTGTATATGTGGTGCTGGGGAATCGAACCTAGGGCCTCATGTATACAAGGCAAGCACTCTTGCCACTAGGCCATATCCCCAGCCCCTGTATTTTTTTTAACTAAGCAGACCAATGGCCCTTTACAAAATAACATACTCATTTGTATGATCATATTTCATGAATGTGTAATTGTAATTTGTCATTCTAGTGAGAAAGAGGCCAACTCTGCTAACATCTGTGTTACAGAATACTGTTGCTCCAATAATAAGGTTATCTTTCAAAAAAGTTATTATTAAGTAGTTGAATAAAGGGGTTACAATTCCATAATTCAGGTTATGAGTAAATGCTTCTTGACAATGTCACTGCTTCCTTCATTCAAGATTATCTTGAATAAATTCTTCACTTGTGTTTCAAAATATTATTTGTAAATCAAATGATTGTAATTCACTTTCCCTATAGTAATGTGCTCCTAACTGTTGTTGAAATTCTATGGCTAAGGCTGTCTACAAAAGTTGATTTAGCAAAAAACTTAGTATATTGATTATAATAGCTATTATGTTATTTATAGTGCACAGTTAGGGGATTGGAGTTAGGTTCTGAGTGCTAATCTGATTTTATTTTATTCTGTTGGTTTATATTCCTTTTTGGTGATAGTAGGGGTTGAATTCAGAGCCTTGAGGTTGTTAGGCAGACAGTCTACCACTTTGCCATACCCACAAGACCTTTTTGCATTACTCATGTTTATTTTGTGAAATTTATACCTGGGCTGGCCTGAACCACAATCATCCTATTTATGCTTTTCTTTTAACTAGGATAACAGATGCACACCAACATGCCTAAACAATGGCTGAGATAGTCTCTTAAACTTTTTGCCCAAGCTGGCTTCAAACCTCAGTCCTCCCAATTTCTACCTCTCAGTGGTGATTACAAGTACGATCACTGTGCCTGGTCTAATTCTGATTCTTACTAGTTGTGCTACTAAATATATGACCCAGCAGGAAAAACTAACTATAAATGAATCATTTGAGATGTCTATTAGATAAGTTAGCCCTTGCACCTAGATTTTAATGTGGCAGCTCAGAGTGAAAGCTGGGATTAAAGTGCTAAGACTGCAAACTTGATCTACTGACAAAATTGGGAAAGTCAAAATATCTGACAATATTATAAGACGATTAAGGGTGGAATACAAGTACAGTTCATCTCAAGAGCAAAAGAAAGGGCAAATTATCCTAAGACAAATTAGAAACAGCGACTGAGGTCTTGGTGAGAGGACTTTCATAGGATGGTAAGACGTTACACAAAGTAATAAAGTAGGGCAAAGATAAAAGCAATGTTCTAAAAACATTGATTCTTTAATCATTGATTCTCTAATCCCTTAGTGCTTTGGATATCTGAATTATCCAATTTTAAAAGATTTTCTTCTTTCTCCTTTGTTTTTTACCTCCCGCATTGCTACTTCTCAATCTCAATTTATTGTCTACAAATGTTCAAGTTTTTACCACCCAGAGCCATTAAATCTACAGATACAATTTCTATTAAATTTAGGGTGTTTGGAACAATCAAGTCTTATACTTAATGAAGGGCATAATTAACACCAAACTTAGTCACTAAGATACATTCCAAAGTGAGTGGTCTCACATTATATCACACTGTCCCAAAAGTTCAACTTGTGAATTATTGTCAACTTATGAATTTATGTCAAGTAAGAAGTAAAACTGATCAAATCACATCACAGAATAGTTAATAAAAGGCAAGCAGAGCCACCAGGCACAGTCATCACAAACCTATAATCAGAGCATTGGGAGGATGATCAGGAGGATAGAATTTATGGCCATCTAGGCTATATACCAAGCTCAAGGCCAGCCTAGAGTACAAGGGAGACCTTGTCTCAAAAAAAAAAAAAAATCAAAACAAGGGCTGGGAATTTAAGTCAGTCATAAAGTACTTGCCTGAGTATGATCCAGAGCACTTCTCTTTTCTCCCATCCCCCCAAAAGTCAGGCAGAAGTATTCAAGAAAGAAAAGACATGTAGCAAGCATACCATTACAAACATCACTATGATCATGAAGGAATAGCTTATGGAGGTGTTCTAGGAACTAATCATATAGGCGATCTTTTCAAGGCTGTTACTTGGACCATCTACCATCTTCAAAGTCTTACAGTGTTCACTGCAAGTTCTCAGAAATAGGTTCATAAAGTTTTATTTCTTCTTAAGAATGAAGAAAAGTTCCTGGTGATCATGTTGTTGTAGGTACTACTAAACCATAATATATGTTAAAATAAAGACTGGTTTAATTAATTCATTGCAGGCAAGTAGGAAAGACAAATACACAATGAATGATCTGAAAATCAATTCCTAATATACTCAACAACATTTAAAGACAGATGGCTCATTACCTAGCTATGCTCTCAGGTAAACCTATGCTGTCTTTAAGTCCTGTTAATCCAAAGGAGAGAAATCAAAGCTGCCATTTCTCTACATTGGTTGTCATTTTCAAAACTTGGTTAAGAGAGACTAAAACATATTGTTTCTTACCTTCGTGCAACATAATAAAAAATAGGATTCCCTGCTTTGGAAGTGCCAGCTTGGTAGAAAATACTTAGTGTTTTCAAAGCCTTGAACTCTTCTTTTTCATGTACTTGATGTCTAAAGGAAAAGAGAGACTTAGAAGCTTATATGCTACAGTGAGCACAAAAATATAACTAAAGCAAAGGTAAAATATATTATAAAAGCAACAGGCTTTCTGAAGGGAAGGAAATTTGCCAATAAAAATGTCTTTGAATCATGAAAGCACTTTCAATAAATATACTAAGAAAAAGGAGATATTAATACCACAGGATTATTTTTACTCATGGTATTTTTCCAGATAAAAGTTCTTTTGATTTTACCTAGAATTTCTACATGTCTCATGTTATATTTGCTTAAGCCATCATTTTGTTGATATCAGAGCAATATTTGTTTAATATTATAGGAATAATAATAATAAAAGGAACTTCCTTGTCCAAGGATGGCTTTGAACTGTCCTTAGATCTCAGCCTCTTGAATAGCTAGGATTACAGGTGAGAGCCACTGGCATCTGGCTTTTTATTTCCCCTCAAGAAAAATAGGTTTCCAGGAATTATCAGTAGGAATTCAGTAGATAACCATATTAACATCTAATATATGACATATCTTATATGTTGTCCTTATACTGTTTACATATACCATACATAGGAGACCACACAGTCTCCAAATACATACAAGACTGCCTTGTAAAAGAAGGCAAAAAGTATGTAAGAAACAGGTTTCTTAGAAAAATGGAAGGCAGGGGCTGGGGATATAGCCTAGTGGCAAGAGTGCCTGCCTCGGATACACGAGGCCCTAGGTTCGATTCCCCAGCACCACATATACAGAAAACGGCCAGAAGCGGTGCTGTGGCTCAAGTGGCAGAGTGCTAGCCTTGAGCGGGAAGAAGCCAGGGACAGTGCTCAGGCCCTGAGTCCAAGGCCCAGGACTGGCCAAAAAAAAAAAAAAAAGAAAAAAGAAAAATGGAAGGCAGGTATGCCCTGAAAATACTGAATAAAAAAGTTTTATATTTTGCCAGGTGCCAGTGGCTCACGCTTGTGATTCTAATTACTCAGGAGGTTGAGATCTGAGGATTATAGTTCCAAGCCAGCCCAGGCAGGGAAGTCTAGGAGACCCTTATCTTCAACATACTACTCAGAAAAGGTCAGAAGTGGCCCTGTGACTCTAGTTGTAGAGCATTAGCCTTGAGCAACAACTCAGGAACAAGACTTTGGCCCTGAGTTCAAGCCCCAGGACCAGATTCCCCTCCCACCCCTCCCCACCCCCCAAAAAAAGGTTTACATTTTTCTACTGTGTAATTCTCATTTAATTAATCTGAATCTTTTCTGTGGAAAATATTCCTTAACTACAGAGGAATAAACATCGGTAATTAAGCAAACTCTAACACAGCTAAAACTAAAAATTAAGTCAAAAGTGGAGGTGTGTAGTGCAAGCAGTAAGTATCAGCCTTGAGCAAAAAAACAAGGGAGAGCCAAGTGCCCTGAGTTCAAGTCCCAGTACTGGCACACACATATGTAGTGTGCACATATACAAGCTGAAAAGGATATTACATATCCACATGTTATTTTTGTTTAAGTTTTAGCAAAGATTTATTTAGTATAACAAGATTAAAGTAGGGAGAGAGAAACATTTCCTGCTTCTCATACAGGAAATGAGAGTTAAAAGTCTCCCTATATGTTCTTTTATGTATTAATATATTTTAATAATATTAATGAACCCAAATCCTGTATACAAAAATAACCCATATGTAATATAAATTACATATAATATTACATATTAATAACAGACACAGTGCAAGGCATATTACAAGCAAACTTGCAATGTGAACCAATTTCTTTTAGTTGGCAGTACTTGGGTCTAAACTCAAGACCTTGTGCTTACTTGGCAGAAACCACCTGAGTTACTGACATTCCTAGTGAACCTTCTAACTATCCACTTCTCCAGTAAAGGCTGCTAACTGTTATTGCTTCTGGAATATGATATAAATGAAACACTCAACCTCAAGCCACTATGGAACACTTACTAAGTGAAGTACTATGAAAGGAACTTTAAAATGTAAAGGAGTTAGGAATAAGGTAGACTTCACTGGCAGAGCACTTGCGCAGCATGTGTAAGACCTTGGGTTTGAGCCCCATATGACAAGAAAACCAAAAGCTTCCCCCACCAAAAAAAGACTAAAGGATTAAACAAACTACCTTCAGTGTAACATCAAGATGTCTAGCAGTAAGAATTGTTTAGTTCACAAACCAAATCCTTCCAAGTGAAATTTCAAAACAAATGCCCACAAAAGTGTTATGGCAATATTGCAGTATACTCTATTTTCTCTTAATCTAAAACAAGTTAAAATCATTAACTTTCATAAGAATTCTCAAGAATGGTCTAATACTGCAGCAGACAGAGTCTAGCACTTAAAACCAAAAGACCCATGAGTCAGGTGTGTGATCTTAGCCAACTCAGTTATTCATACTGAGTTGCATTTTCCTTAACTATAATATGAAACTAATATTGTCTGCATGCTTTTATGAAGTATTAAATGCAAAAACATACCAAAGCAAGATAACAAGCTATTATTTAGCCAAACCCTATTATTTTTATAAGACAAGATGTATAATAAAGCATTATATACATTTCATATTTAGGATAAGAGAAAAAAGATAGACCACAAAACACATTCACACTATTGCTAGGTACATTTTTCTGGATAATCTTCTATCAAAAAATGCAAGCATATTTATTAGGCAGCCTGGTAGTAAACTTTGTTAATCAAAAAGAAGCAATATTACTTCAAAGTTGTGCTTTACCTAGTCATAAATTCTTCAAACTTTGAACTGGTAAGGTTAAGGCTGGACCAATGTGTATCTGCCACAGGCTTATGCTCTGGAGGACCCAGGTATGCAAGAAGTGTTGCCATCTTATCAAAAGGTCGTCTTCCAACAGCTTTATGATCCCTAGATAGAGCAAACTACTTAGAAAGTAGTAGATCACATTGAACAGTACAACATATATCTTTAGATTGTTATTTGTTGCTTTTACTTTTACTGGTGGTGCTTTTTATTTGCAAACAGCTCCAAAAAGATCTCAAAGATGCATGGGTGTGGTAGTGGTGCCTGCTGGCAATATCAGTTTCTTAAGAGATAAAGACAGAGAGCACTATGTGCAAAAAGTTTGGGTCAGGACATTCTCCCACCCAGTCTCAACAGGTAAGCTAGATATGGTACGTGTCCCGAATCCCAACTACATGAGAGGTACAGGTAGGAGGATAAAAAGTGTGAAACTCTATCCAAAAACAGTAACAAAAAACAAAGAAGAAGGGGTAGGTGAGTGTTTTGGCCCAACAACAGAGCATTAGCCTACCAAGAACAAAGATCCTAGTTTAACTCCTATATCATTCCCCACCATCGAAAGACTTCAGGGACCGTAAGTATATGCTAAAACATGTTTAATAATATGCCCATTAACTGCCCGATACAATTCCTATTTGATTCAAATTTAAGTATTTTGTAGAACTCACAACCATTATCTAATCAATCAGAATTTAAAATTAACATTCTCATCTACTTTCTCTCAGGATAAGAACAACCACTCTTAGGAAATCGGTGTTTAGGAAATGGACATGTTTATCCAGAAGAATTTGATGAATCTGAATTTTCTTTTCAATCAAGGGTCTTGATACATAGCCCAGGCTGATATTGTCTCAGCCTCCCAAGTACTGGGGTATAGGCATGCACCATTACCCCCAGCTCAGAAATCTGAGTCTTCAGTAACTATTGAATGTGTAAAACTAGGTAACAATAATGAGATACTATTTTATAAGCATAATTATGCCAAATAATGTCAACTTTGGTGAGGATGTATACAAAGACATAACTGTCCAAGTGTAAAATTAGCACACATACTAATAAGCTAAACAAATCTCAAACAGAATGTTGCACAAAGAGGCCATATCATTGCTATAATTTCTTTTCTCTTTTCTTTTTGTGCCAGTCGTTTCAGCTTTTTGGGGTGGTTAACTAGAGATGAGAGTTTCACAGACTTTCCAGCCCAAACTGGCTTTGAAATGTAATCCTCTTATCACAGCCTCCTGAGTATATAGGATTACAAGTGTGAGCTCAATTACTTGTATAATATTTTAAAACATGCAAAACAATTATAAAGAACTAAATTCTTTAGTTATATACATGTGCTTGCCTATCATGCATGAAGCCCTGGGTTTCAGTCCTCAACACCACATAAACAGAAAAGGCCGAAAGTGGCGCTGTGGCTCAAGTGGTAGAGTGCTAGCCTTGAGCAAAAGAAGCCAGGGACAGTGCCCAGGCCCTGAGTGACTGGAAAAAAAACAAACAACAACAACAAACAAAAACAGGTATCATACCCACCAGCTTTAAAAAGTAGGTATGTTTACAGAAAGAAGCACAGAAATGGTATTGTTGAAAACAAGCCTTTGCATACATACATATATCATTTTCCCCTCTCAAAACATAAACTGTTATAAAAACCTGAAGTACTATAGAAAAATATGTAATGTTAGCTGGGCTCCACAAGGTTCATCCTATAATTATAGCTTCTCAGGAGGTTAGATGTGGGGATTGTAGTTTGAAGCCAGCCTGGTCAGAAAGGTCTATGAGATTTTTCAATTAGTTAAGCAAAAAGGTCAAACCCCAGAGTGACAGCTATGAGCATGAAAGCCAATCAAATGTGATATCCTAAATTTAAGCCTTGGTACTGGCAAAAGAAGAAAAATAATGTTAAAGCTAGGTGACAGACACGAATCTGTTATAGTACTGCCTGTACTTTTTGGAAGCATGTGAATAAAAAGCATCTTCCATTTCTATTTTAGGAGCATGCATCAGTAATGTCCATGTCTATCTACTTCAATCCATTTACAATTCATAAAGGAATAAAATTCCTATTGCCTAACTGCTTGGCCTTAGCTCCATGGTTTCCTACAAATGAGCAAATCTTTTATATTGGCATTTACAAATGACCTGGATTCAACTTACTTTTGAAAAGGAACTCCTTATACTTAGGAGTTTGAATCCTTTATAAACATATATACACTAAAAAGGACACCGAGTAATTTATAATACAAAGAACTTTGACTAAAAACAAATAATAATTCCCAAATAATTCAATTATTGGGTATTTTCTGTACAAAGCTTTATCTCCTTCCTTCCTCCCTTGTCTTCTCTCTCCTCTCCCCTCTCCCCTCCCCCCTCCCTCCTCTCCTTCTCTCCACCTCTTCCCCCCCCCCCCCACTCTGTTTATATCAGAGCTTGAATTCAGGGCCTTAAACTTGCTAGGCAAGCACTCTAGCACTTGAGGCCACACCTCCTCCCCTTTTTGCTTTACTTATTTTTCAGATAGAGTCCCAAATTTCTACCCTGGCTGACCTTGGACCACAAAACTACCTATGCCTCCCAAGGAGCCGATCAAAGTTAGTTCAAGGTCATGTCTCAAAAACAGAGGTGAGAGGATCTCAGCTTAAGGCTAGCACCAAGGCAAAGTTAGTGTATGGCCCTATCTGAAAAGCAAACTAAAAACAAAAGGGTAAAGCACTTGCCCAGCAAGCATAAGGCCCTGAGTCTAATCCCTAGTATTATATCTGAAAAAAAAAAGGTAGCATATATAGGTTTAAAAATTTTTTTTCATATAACTTAACTGTTGGACTTACTTTTAAAATCCAACTAGGCACTGATGGCTCACACCTGTAAACCTAGCTACTCAGGAGGCTGAAATCTGAGGACTGTAGTTTGGAGCTAGTCCCGAAGTACAGTCTATGAGACTCTATGCCCATTAAAATACATGCACACACACAAAAAGCCAGAAATGAAGCTATAGCTCAAGTGGTAGAGCATTAGTCGTGAGCAAAAGAAGCTCAAGAACAACACCCAGGCCCTGAATTCAAATACCAGGCCCAGAAACAAAAGAGAAGTCCACATGTCTTTTTCCAAATGCTAGCTCTTACTGCAAATAGATACAAAGCAGTTACTTAAACTGAGCGTTTGGTTTCCCCATGACTGAGAAATCATACCTGTTGCTGGAAAGGTATTGACCAATTTTTTCTTGGTTGTTCCAAAGCAGACGATGTAAAGCAAGCACATTGCCATCACTGATGAAGGAAAGACTATGGTTTACTGCATCACTTGTGGGACAATCTGATGCCATATCAAGGAAAAACCTTTAAAAGGAAAAGTGACACTAAATATACTCAGACCTATGTGTGTATTAAATTGATACAAAGAATAAAATATTATTTGTAAAGTTACTGAGATTACAAACACAAAGAGCTTGATCACATAGTGACTGTCCTTACACCAAGCAAGAAGAACAAGGAGAAACTTCATTTTACATTATGGTACCAGGCTTCAACTTCAGAATAGGCTGTTAAGTCAGAGAACTACAAAATGAGATGGATGAGATTTAGAAAGAAGCAAGTATTTCATAGATGAAGAAAGGGAGCTACGGATCAAATTAAAGACCACCCTGCCCCCAGCAATGTCACAAAGCCTGTCTGTCTGAGCCAGGACCAGAACCTTGGTTCTTTTAACTATGAGAAGTAATGGGGCTGGGAATATGGCCTAGTGGCAAGAGTGCTTGCTTCGTAACTATGGGAAGTCCATCTGTTAGAATTTGAATCCTCTGCTGCTATGCACTCTGTCCAGTACTGCTTGTTGTTCAGCAATATAACTCCTAAGCTCTAATGTCCTGAGCAGAAAGGTAAAAACTAGTGTGATAATGAACTGGAATTCAGAATTGTACAAAGGCAATTTAGCTTTAAAGAATGCTTAGATTTACATTGCTGAAGTAGAATTCTAGCATTAATTTACATCAACAAAGCATGTTTTTCATCAATTACCTAATTTGTTTCTCTTAAAAAGACTCAGTAAAATACAGTATTATCCCCAGTTTACCAGTAAGTCAACTCAGAAATAAAGTGAAGAAATTGGTTAAGTTATGAAAATCTAAAAGGATAAAGCCTCAGCACTCACTTGTTAATAAACAAAATCTTATGTTTCTTTACATTATTTGGCTTAAACAGCAACTTTTTAATTTAAATACAACTCCAAACCAAGTGTCAAAAATATGCTAACACCAAAAATTCTAATAACATACTATTATGTATAATCCTTACTAATTTGGATTGCTTTTAATAAAAGGAATCTTTCTTACTCCCATATTATAGCAAACTCAAGTCCTTTATTTTAGATATATCAAAAATCTCTCTTGGGGGCTCTCTTGGGTGGGGGGGGAATATGACCTAATGGTGAAGTGCTCTCCTCGTATACATGAAGCCCTCAGTTCCATTCCTCAGTACCACATATATAGAAAAAGCCGGAAGTGGTGCTGTGGCTCAAGGGGTAGAGTGCTAGCCTTGAGCAAAAAGAAGCAAGGGACAGTGCTCAGGCCTTGAATTCCAGCCCCAGGATTGGCAAAACAAAACAAAACAAAAAAAAAAAACCCAAAATCTTTCTTGGTTTTCAATTAAAGAAACTATAAACAAATTATAAAGGATATGAATACACTTCATGACTTTCTTTTCATAATAAAAATAAGACAAAATACATTCTTAGAAAGGGAAGAAAAAAATGACAGAAAAACTTAATGCAGACCAGGTACATGGATGTCATTAAGTGAACCTGACTTAACTAAAACAGAGCAACTAACTTAAGATCTGGCTGCTTACCTTCGTGCCAAATCAAAGTTGCTTTTCACAAAATCATTAAAAGGCCGCATATGTTCTTCTTTAGTGAAGAGAACATGATTGGCAATACTCTGAAGTATCTAAACAAACAGTCACAAATAATTGGAATATTTATTATATGAAATTGATATATTAACATCATTTTAAAAGCATGAATGATACAAGTTCTACTGGCAGTTAAAATCTATTATTCTATTAGTCTAGGTATTATTTCTATTCTTTTCACATATTATATATACATATACATATTGTATAAACACACAATATATATTTCAATACGTAAATGCATTCTAAATAAGAGATACTATAATCAATATTTTGGTCTCCATTTAAAAATTCTAGAATTACACAGAAACCATATTTAGAAGACATTTGTTAATATATTTTTCTATGACAGAAGGACTCATGAGGAACTTATCTGATGACTTCCTGAGATATAGAAATTAAAATAAAACCATAATTGAAAAATAAATGACATTTCAAAAGGAAATTCAAAACAAAGTACTGTGAAGTATATGAAACTGAAAATTTAGTCAGAAAGGAAATTCAAGGTAAACAGATTATCAAAATAATTCACCTTTGACATCAGCTTCAAGCCCCTTTCAATTCTAGGTGGTGGTTTTTTATCTAAAATCCCTGCTTCATATGGTGAGACAATGGCAGGATTGATAAATCTGAGGAACATGGCACTTCCTACTGCACCGATGCTGTTCTGAGGGAAACGTTGGCTAACCACCTAAAAACAAGGAGTTCAGAATTGAGTATTAGCCTGAATTAAAATAAAGAAATGGAACCAAAGAGCTCAAAGGTCAAACTTGGCTCCAAAATTTAATCCTCACAGTGATACTTTCCTGTTTTTTTCTGCTCCAAACATTAGAAAACAAAGTTTATCCTTAACTATACAATCTTACATCATTTTCAAGCACAATGAACTCATCATAAGTAGAAGAAAAAACTCCTTGAGACCTGAAAAAAAGATCTTATTTTATCATTAGTGTGTATTTCACAAGTCAGATGAATAATAAAAATAGATTCAATTTCACACAAAGATTAGTGTGTTTTTAATAAGACAACATATTTTATAAGATGAATAAATGTTGAAGTGTGCTCAAGCTTTATAAGGTGAAGCTAAGTTTCCAATAGCACATACCCTAAGTATTTCACACGTAGCAGTAAACATTTACATTTTGTTGTTTACCATGTACACATCATTAAAAAAAAAAAAAAAACCTTGCCATACATACCTTTTTCCCCCTGATTGCTACTAGAGAAGATTTCTGACTTCCAAGTAATATTACTACTGCCAGTTCCTTCCTTCAAGAGCATGCTTTCTAATATAAGCACCTTCCTATTAGTGAAACCACTGGAAAAATGCACATTCTTAGAGAGCTAAAAGAAAAAGAGGATCTCCCAAAACAGAATGCCTGTGTCTACCTCAATCTACAATTCTGCCAAATAAAACAAAATCAAGGAATCAGGAAATAGCTGGCCATGCTGAAAAGGAACATGACCCTGTCACTTAAAATAGAATGATACAGGGAGTGACACAAGCTTATAATCCCAGTTCCTGGGAAGTAGAGGCAGAAAAATTTCAAATTTGAGACCAGCCTAGACCCAATCTTCCCTCCAAAAAAAAATCCTCTTTCAGGCAACATTAAAAGTGTACTATTGGATTGGATAAAGTGAATTAATTCTCATCTCTACCCAGAGCCCCTGATTTTCAGCCAATATATTAAAATAACATTATTCTGGAATTTCATCTTTTTATATATACTACACACATTTTTAAAACTTGATATGACTGTTGTTTAAAGCAGCTAGTAACTACAATGGTAAAACACTCAATATTCTGGGACTTCAGATAAATCTTTGTTTCTAAGGACACTGGAAAGGGGTGGGATGAGAAAATGAGATTTTCGGTGCTGACTCTACTATTATGACTCTCCTCTTCTTCACTAGACCTCAATAAAGTATTACTTTTTGTCATGAATTCATACACCACACTGACTCTGTGTATGTGTGCGTGTATGCGTGTGCGCGCCAGTCCTGGGGCTTGAACTCAAAGTCTAGGTGCTATCCCTGAGTTTTGCTCAAAGCTAGTGTTCTATCACTTGAGCCACAGATCTACTTTTGGCTTTTTTAGTAGTTAGCTGGCAATAAGAGTCTCAAGGACTTTTCTGCCCTTAGCTGGCTTCAAACTGCAATCCTCAGATCTCAGCCTCCTGAGTAGCCAGGATTATGGAAATGAGCCGCTCACACCCAGCTGCACTGATTCTTTTTTTTGTTGTTTTGTTTTTTTCATTTCCTTTTTTTACTAGTCCTGGAGCTTGAAGCACTGATTCATTTTGAATGTGTACTTGTGAATTTCCTTTAATTTCACGATTGTCTATCACAGCTGCTAAGAAATTAGTAAAAACAAGGTGATTTCTCTTAAGCTTAAGAAAGTTTTTTAAGAGGTGACCAGTGAGATATGTTCATATTAGATATTTTCATATTAAGTTCTTTGGGTGATTATTGCACAGAAAACACTGAAATAAGGGGAAATTGAAGGAGGTGGCCAAATATGGTTAACAGGATGGCTTTAAAACCTAAATACTCTTAAGTTTTGGCTGAAATGTAGTTTTAGCTAGAGAATTAGGAAGAAAAGTCAAGTTTTTACTATCCAATTACAGTATTTAACTTTCTAAGGACTAGAAACCTCTTTGATTGAAAACTAGAAAAATAAATGTATGTGCCCACAAAATTCATCATATCATTTTAGAATATTCAGAGATAATCACTAATAACCAAGTAATTCTGATAGAACTCCCCAACAGTTGTTTTTTCTTTAATTAAAAATGAAACCTAGGGCTGGGGATATAGCCTAGTGGCAAGAGTGTCTGCCTCGGATACACGAGGCCCTAGGTTCAATTCCCCAGCACCACATATACAGAAAACGGCCAGAAGCGGCGCTGTGGCTCAAGTGGCAGAGTGCTAGCCTTGAGCGGGAAGAAGCCAGGGACAGTGCTCAGGCCCTGAGTCCAAGGCCCAGGACTGGCCAAAAAAAAAAAAAAAAAAAAAAAAGAAAAAGAAACCTACAAGACCTAAAAACGTTTAAGGAGTGAGTTAGCAAGAGGTAAACGATCAAAAACTGCATTTTGGGGGAGAGAGTGGATGCATATGTTTAGGGCACTGATCCCAGGGCTTTACACAAACTAATCATGGAACCCATACCCTTCCCAGCCCCCCAAACTGCTTACATTCAATTTTATGTAGATTGTTTAAAAATAATTAGTACAATATATTACTAATTAGCCCAATAAAATTTGAAATTATTTTAAAATGTTTTTAAGAAAGATTTTTAATAGCTAGCTTTTCAAAGAACTAGTTGGTTTATAAAATTCTTACCTTTGGAGAAAATGTCTTATAAAAGTCAATAATGTATATACAGAGAACTTATAAAAAATTTTTGAAGTAACTACGTATTGGCTTTCAGTAGGATAAAGATATTATAAAGTATGACTTACACTGATGCTTGATTTATATAAAATAGTACTGAGCTTGAACTCTTAAGGGAAGTTAGAATGAATCACTTCCCAAAGAATATCATAAAGTTGATGAAAAGTTAAGTATCACCATCTTCCACATGTCAAAAAATAACTCATGAACACCTCAAGAACACACTGTTTCACATATCACATAAATATGTACCTCCCTGATGGTATATTTTAATGGCTAAAACTTGATTAAAAAATACAATCAATAGGGGCTGGGAATATGGCCTAATGGCAAGAGTGCTTGCCTCCTACATGAAGCCCTGGGTTCAATTCCCCAGTACCACATATATATAAAACGGCCTTGAGTGGCGCTGTGGCTCAAGTGGCAGAGTGCTAGCCTTGAGCAAAAAGAAGCCAGGGACAGTGCTCAGGCCTTGAGTCCAAGCCCCTGGACTGGCAAAAAAAAAGTAATTGAAAAAAATACTATCAATATTAACAGAAATGCTGTATACCAAGTTCAGGAGTCATTTAAAAAGAAGACTATCTTTTTCTTTCACCATTAATTAACATCAATGTAATTTTACCTCACAAATATACTTGAGTTTTTTGCTCATTTTTTTATTCTATAAAAAACTAATTGAACTCAAAAAATACCTTCTACATATAAGGTCAAAACTGGGTCAGTCCATGTGTTAAAACCAGTTACCAGCCAATGTCTCAATGGTAAAGACTGAATTCAATAACACAAATAAATATTTATAAACTGTATAATTAGTAAGAAGATCACTACCCACACATAGTTAAACAGAAAACTTCCACAGTAAATCAATTATACTTTACATGTTGTTGAAGTATAATGAACAGAATTATTTGTAATTTGACTGCATAACTAAACATCACAAGTTAGAACCATTTCTATTTCACATATTCCAAAGAAAATCAACTTGCTCTTGAAAAGATTAGATTTTGTTAAGAAAACAACTCTAAAAATTGACATTTTAAGTTTATAATGACTGTACTCTAGAACATACTCAAATTACCAATTAGATTCCTCTTATTTCTCATATCACTCGAGAAACACATCCCCAAACTTAAAGTTACACTGAAAATTACAAAAGAAAAAAACTGAAAATAACTATTAGAAACAAAAAAACATTCCAGGGAACAATTTTAGACAAAAATCTTAATAAATAAAGCAATGTTAGGGAGGCTAAGAAACATGCTCAGGAGAAACACAAAAAGGCAGAATTTTAATTCATGTGATATACTACATAATGGCATTAGTATAACACAAAACAGGAGTGTTAGAAACAGCAAATTAATTTCAACAGTGATAGTGTGTATTATATTAAATCCACATATGCTTAGAAGTAAAAGGCTGAAGCATTAGAAGGAAATGTTTTCAAGCATGAAGGCTATTCAATTCAATCCACTTGTTCATAAGTGACCAAATTTACTTAATATGTTCAAAAGATAGCTCTGCATTTAAATTTTCTATGTGGGCCCCGGGCACTGGTGGTTCATGTATATAATCCTAGCTACTCATAAGGCTGAGATCTGAGGCGGCTTGTAGTTCCAAGCCAGCTCAGGCATGAAAGTCCATGAGACTGTCACCTCCAATTGACCACCAGAAAACCAGAAGTAGAACTGTGGCTCAAAGTGGTAGAGCGCTAGCCCTGAGTACAAAAGCTAAGGTACAGCTCCCAGACCCTGAGTTCAAGCCTCAATGACTGACAATGAATAAATGAATGAATGAATGAACTATGAGAAGCTTCACTGTATATAAAACTAAGACAAAAGTGAAAGAACATGTCCAATAAACAATGTATTTTAAATTACTCCTTTTAAAGAAAACTACCTACCTGATTTCTAAGTTTTCTTTTCATATTTTTCTACAATCATTTGAATTGTATGAATAAATATGAGATCAACTTGGTAAGGATGAATCAAAGTGATAGGTAACAGTGTATTTTAAACGAATGTGCATTATAATTTGGAAAAATTCCATCTATTGAGAGTATATAATTGTGACTATCAGAATTTTCTACCTATCAAATTAGGCTGAATTCACAGTCACAGGAATATATTTTTATCAATGTTTGCAAAATAAGGCATTTCTAATCTTCCTTTCACCACAATAAATTTAATATTGATTTTTACTGAGGTAAAAGGTTTACTATTAAAACTTTTATAATCTATAACACAAGTATCTAAAATCTAGCTAGGACTGTCTAGATAAAAACATAGGATTAAAATTTATGAAATTTAGCAAGTTTCAGATTCAATTTAGAATGTGCCTTTTTGCCAGAGCTCTTGACTAGCATGTGTAAAACCCCTGCATGAAGTCTTTGGTACAGAAAAAATAAAAAGTAGTCACTTTCCCATATATGCATCTAACAATTAGGAAAAATCTTTCACTTCTCTAAAAGACTCACATGACCTGCAAATAAGAAGCAAGAATGAAGACAGCATTTCCTGAGGCCTTGAAATTAAGTTTCTTTTGCATTCATATATAATTTTTTAAAATAATAAAGTTAGACCAAGGATATTCAATGGAACAAATGCCCACAAAATACCTTTGGGACAAATCAAACCAAAGGAACACAGAGAATGTTTCAATGTAACTTAATTCCAGGGTTAATTGAAATGAAAGCTATTTTGTGCCAGAATTAGTAGAATGATTTTACAGTGAAGGTCAAATAGGCTGAAGTGAAGATGTTCTTAACAAACAGCAAAAGATTTTTGGTTTTGCTTTGAAAGAAACAGCTAATAAAAAGTTCTCCAAACTTACTGATTTTTTGTTTTCCTTTTTTTCTTTTACTGTAGCTTTATTCAGTAGGGAGTGGCAAGTTGCCTACAGAACAGAGATGAGCACAAACAAGTCACAGCACCAACTACATACAGCAACGAAAACAATGTTGGCTTGTACATAAATTATACAATAAAATGTAACACAAATGGAATTAACAAAAATCAGAAATCAACTGAATTTGAGGGATGAATTTTAATTCCAAGTTTTAAGTTTTATTACATTTTAAAGCCAAGCACTCAATAAGTAGCAAGAATTGTTGAGACTCAATCATGTCTACTATTTCTGGCTATGAATCACAGAAAAGCTTTTCCCAAGTAAATTTGAAGATATGGAATATTCATATTTTAGTCAATTCCTATCTTTTAATAAATTTTACATGAAATGTTCATTAAGAGTAGATCACATACAAAGACCATTTTGTGTCTACATAGTTTTTCCCTGATATGTAAAAGATACTTCTCTGTGTATCCTTCAATTGACTTTAAGTTATTTACCAGTATCTGGCATTTAATTAAGATCCTACTTTCTAAAATAAAAATGAAATTGCTAAATACAGTAGATAAAGTCAATTTAGAGATTCAAAACTAAAATTTTCTTTCTCTACAAGAGATTACTCTTAACATTTCACATATTTTACAATGTTGCCGACGTTAGAAGCTCTGCAATACTGGGTAGAAGAATGTTATCAGCTCAACTAGAAAAAAAGCATTAATTAATGTTAAAGTTAGGAAACTGCAAAGATAATTACAGAGAAAAAACACAAGATTGCTTAAAACATAAGCCTTTTTACTTAGTAAAAACTATCAGAATATATCTCCCCCACCTCAAAAAACCACTCATCATAACCTACAGAGATGTATTAATTTAATATCTCAAAGTTCCTTATGAGTTACAAAAAATTAAAGACCTTTAACTGAACTATACCAGACAGAATGTTTGTGCGCGTGCGCATCGTCCTGAGACTTGAATTCAGGTCCTGAGCACTATGCTGTAGCTTTTTGGCTCAAGGCTAGCACTCTACCCATTGAGTCACAGCTTCGTTTTGGGCTTTTTTGGTGCTTGATTGGAGCCAAGAGTCAATGATTTTCCTGCCTGGGTTAGCTTTGAACCATGATCCTCAGATCTCAGCCTCCTGAGTAGCTAGTAGCATGAGTTACTTGTGCAGAGCCAGAATGCTACTGAACTATTTTAAAAATCAAACAAGAGGACTGGGAATGTGGCTCAGTGGTAGAGTGCTTGCATAGCACGCATGAAGCCCTGGGTTTGATTCCTCAGCACCATATAAACAGAAAAGGCAGGAAGTGGTGCTGCGGCTCAAGAGGTAGAGTGCTAGCTTTGAGCAAAAAGAAGCCAGGGACAATGCTCAGGCCATGAGTCCCGACTCCTAAGCCCCAAGACTACAAAAACAAACAAACAAACAAAAAACAAGAATCATTTAATCTACATACATATGGCATTGTATTCTAAGAATTAAAGGCATCCAACACCATAACCCATAATAACTTGAGCTTAAAGTTAGTTTAACATCCATCCATGTTGTTATTGTGAAACCTAAGTATTAAACACCACTCTAGGCACTGGGAAGAAGATAACGGATTCAAATTTTAGTAACCATGCAAATATGGCATTTTACATATTTTTTCAATTACAGTGTACAACCATAATTTATAGCCTTACAATTCTGTGTATACCACATCAGTTTGAAGGAAACAGATTTACTGGGAAATAATGATATTCAGACTCTTGTCTCAAATTTCTCTCACCATTACCATAAAAGAATATCCATTCCAGAAATATTTTTTCTTTATTCCAAACTACTATGAGTGAACACAAATACATGTAAAGATAACCTAATAAATCTAACACACAGTCACACGATTATTCCTGTAAGACTTAAGACAGTCACTAAGTAAAGAAGGCATACAACACAACAAGTTAAACATGACACAAAAAGATGTAGAGGTCAAAACAGGAACTTAAGTAAAAAGAGCTAAAGTTCAGCCAAGTTGATTACCTAATAATAAACTCATTTAGTTTGTTATTACAACCAAAAATTAAGAGCCATATTTAATAAAGGGCGGAGGATTATTGTCCCTCCCAATAGAACATGAAAGTACAAAGGTACCATTATGTTATTGCTATGTCAAAAGGGCGGGTAAATGCCAAACACAGAAGATAAAACAAAAGAGCAAACCAAAGGAATAAGTAACTTTGGAAGGAGACTCATTTAAAAAAAAATTTAGATCAACATTTCCCCCTTTTTCTTTTGTTGGAAAAATGATACCTTTGCTCCACAGTAGTCTATCCTCCACTTGTGTTAAGTTTACCCAATACTTTAAAGCAATACAACGATACCATTAAATGAAGTATTTAAAGAGAATAATTTCCTGTGCAATTTAAATATGATAATTCAAGTCTTAAGGCAATAGAGGCTATTTCGTTATGAAGTACTCTAGAAGCACAACATAACAAGTATTATTTAGTAAGCTACTAGTCATCAAGTATTTTCACTATTTGTCACTCCTCTACTTACTGTGAAAACAAGAATTTTTGCTTAATTTGGTAAGAAAGAATAGGGAAATTTACTCCTTCATTAAATATTTCCTAAGTACTTACTAAGCGTGAAGACTTGTTCCCTTTACACGATCAGTATCATGGTCTCCAATTGGTGTCCAATTTGATACTTCATTTAGGATGACAACCACATGAAGATTTTCTATACAAATCTACTAGGGCCCATATAATCAGGTAATCACAGTCCCCATTTAACCAACTAAAATCCAAGCCACTATGTTACAGATTTATTTCTTCTTTGAAAGCAGTTACAAAAGGCTAACCAAAGAACAGACGCAATTTTTAATACATGCTATTTTTTGTCTGCCTAACCTCATAATTAAAAAACAACAACTTAGATTTAAAGAGAAATATAAATAAGGATTGAACGTAAAAGAACATATTCACTGCATTAAGTTTCATATTATGACTAAACCATCCTCTAGCCTCAGATTTAACTAGGTAAATAAATTATTTGGGGTTTACTCAGCTTCCTAGAGCTTTTTGAAAAGGCAACAAAGTCATGATTAAATTATGAGACTCAATGCTAACTATCCTTATCATATATGTATACTGTAAAACGTTTTCTTTTTATAGCTATAGCAGATATATCTTTTAAAATAGCAGTAGAGAAAAATTCACACAGCGCAATCTCAAACAGCTTTTTAAAATGGTGATTGAACTGTCTCTTAGCAACTGAAACTGTGCTAAAAAAAAAAAAGGATGGGGATGACTTTGCAGAAAGACAGACAAGGCATGGGTTTTGCTAATCTTGTAAGTTCTTTCCCTACCCCCTCCCTCCCTCATTCCAAACACCAGACCAAATAGTGTTTCTTCTTTCTTGGAAATCTAATGTGGATATGTAGACCCTCCTGCATAAGCAATTCACTAACACAGCAGACACCATTAAAGAATACAAACCTAATTCCCTCAGTAAGAAGGAAAGGACTGTAGACCCATTAACTCAGGAGCATGATTTCCAGTGATAGTCATAGAAAGTCTAATGACTTAGTCTAGACCAGAATGTAACCTATCAGCAGCAATCTACATAAAATAAACACAACAACCAGTTTGTCTTAAGAAACATGACACAATATTTTAATTAAAAACCCAGAATTACAGATCAAATAATTTACAATTCAAAGGCAAGTTACCCTGTGTCATGTGTGAAACACTCTAATTCATGTAAAAGAGAACAATAAAAAATCCTTTAATAGTCTCATTTCAGCTATATCCATCATATTCAGTAATGAATTTTGAGCATGCTGTGAGTACAAATTTAGTATTCAAGTGTTCTCTGAAAGTAATTTAAATGCCTCTAAAGAAAAACTGAACTTTCAATGCCAAGTGTAATAATAATTCTTAATTTATTATTCATCCAATTGACTCAGAATGAGAGTCTACCACCTACTATCTATCAACAGCTAAATCTTTTTTGTTAAGGTTCTCTTTCAATTTAGCTTTAGATTCATAATGGCAGACCCTAACTTAAGCATACCTGATATAAACAGTGGCACACACTTCTGAGCTGAGGGGGAAATTCTGAGGAGGAGCTGATGATGGCATGAAAGAACTTTTCAGTCATCTGCAGGAGGTTCCGCTGGTTTTCCTCCAGGCTCTCTGAAGGTTCTAACCTACAGCGACAAGGAATGGTAAGTGCAAACCATTTCTATTTGAAACAAAATCACTTCTGAAAAGAGACTCTCAGATATGTCATGACCAATATGTGTATTTTTTTTATCCTGGTTTGAGCAAACAACTTCTCTGAGCCTTAGTTTTTATCACTAACACAGGAATAACACTTACTTTCGGTGATTTAAATTTTATCCAATGGCAATCAAATCCATGAAGCTTTACTCACTAACTGAATTAATTTAAACTTTCAAAATACATTCTTTCTAAGCCCAGAATAGTAGGTTACATTTGTAATTCCAGCACTCAGGATGCTCAGGCAGCAGGGTCATAAGTTTGAGGCCAGCCTGTATATAGAATAAGGCCCTGTCAGGTCTGATATTTCTTCAGATAGAAAAAGAAAAACAGAAAAGCAGAGACAAACAGGATGAATATATCATAGCTGATGTTTGTTGAGAAGTCAGAGAAAGAAAATGGAGGGGCTGGGAATATGGCCTAGTGGCAAGAGTGCTTGCCTCGTATACATGAGGCCGTTGGTTCAATTCCTCAGCACCACATATACAGAAAATGGCCAGAAGTGGCACTGTGGCTCAAGTGGCAGAGTGCTAGCCTTGAGCAAAAAAGAAGCCAGGGACAGAGCTCAGGCCCTGAGTTCACGGCCTAGGACTGTCCCCAAAAAAAAAAAAAAGAGAAAGGAAATGGACTTGGAAGGTGTAGAAAACTGAAGAGAGGACTGGGTATATGAAGAACTGTGATGATGCTTCTAGAGTAATTAGTATCTGAGAGAAGACCTAACAGTTTTTTTGTTGTTGTTGTTGTTGTTTTTCCCAGTCCTGGGGCTTGGACTCAGGGCCTGAGCACTGTCCCTGGCTTCTTTTTGCTCAAGGATAGCACTCTGCCACTTGAGCCACAGCGCCATTTCTGGCCTTTTCTATATATGTGGTACAGAGGAATCAAACCCAGGGCTTCATGTATAGGAGTCAAGCACTTTAGCCACCAGGCCATATTCCCAACCCCAGGACCTAACAGTTTTGGAGTAAAAAGTTTAACACTTTTTTTTTTTTTTTTTTACCAGATTCAGAGATTCCTAGAAACCTTGGCAATTCTCATCTTTGTGGGAAGTTTTTCTGAGTTGGTTTGGCAGCAGGAACCCTGTGGTCTGGCTCAGGGTTCTATTGACTCCCAAAGGTTCACAGGAACTTGTCAGCTATTCTACTCATTCCAATCTTTGAAGCTCCATATTCAATTGTTTGTGTGTTCATGTGTATAAGTCAGTTTGGATTTCAGGGAATCAGGCTTTTTTTTCTATTGTTTTCTATTTCATTCTCTCTTTTTAAAAATCTTTTCCATCTGTATGTAGTATGTTTATGTTTACCATTTCTAACTTTTTAAAGTGAGTTGGGAGTTCAGATTAATTTTATATCTTTTTTAATATATACATTTAATATGATAAATTCCTCTTCAAATACTGATTTCACTAAATTCTATAAATTTGGGAAATATGTAGATTCATTTTCATTCAGTTTTTCTTTTTTGTCCTTGAGTTTCAATTTGTGAAGTTTCTACTAACACATCTTCAAGTTTACTGATTCTTTCCTCAGTTGTGTCCAATGAGCACTCTTTCTCTCTGTTACACTGTCCTTAATTCCTAATATTATAAAAATTTCTATTTAGGGTTTTGATCTCTCTGCTTATACAACCCTCCTGTTTGTACATGTTGTCTTTCTTGTTCCATTACAGTTCTTAGCATATGAACCTGTTATTTTAAAATTTCAATGTGATAATTCCAAAATCTCTGCCACATTCAAGTCTGGTCTGATGCCCACTCAGTCCCTTCAGACTGAGATGTGCACCTGCCTTCATGCTCTGGTACTGCTGAAAGCTAGGACGATGCACTACAAGCAGGAACTGAGGTTTAAAAAAAAAAAGCCTTTAATATGAGGTTTTGTTTTAATCAGCCTAGGAGTTAGGCTGCCTTTAATGTTTACTGCAGCTGAAGGGTGTCCCATTTCCTCTAGTATCCTGGTTTTTTTGTCTCTCTTGTTACCTGTCAATTGCCCTGGAAACATTTGTTTTTTTGAGGGGTAGGTACCGAGTTTAGAACTCAGGACCTCTTGATTGCTCTTTACTACTTGAGCTACACCCCCCCCAGCCCTGTTTCTCTTCAAGTTTTTTCCCAAGCCAGTCTTGAACTATTATCTTCTATCTCCTGAATAGTTAAGATATAGGTCATACTTGACTTCCTTGGATAATTCTTTTTATTTTTTCTGAATAATTACTTATTTATTATCAAAGTGATATACAGAGGGGTTACAGTTTCATAATAAGGCAGTGGATACATTTCTTGTACAATTTGTTCCCTTCTCCCTCATTTCCCCCCTTCCTCTTTCCCTCTCCCCCCATGAGTTGTTCAGTTGGTTTACACCAAATGGTTTTGTAATTATTGCTTTTGGAGTCATGTGTTTTTTTATCCTTTGTCTCTCGATTTTGATATTCCCTTCCCTTTCCCTAGTTCTAATACCAGTATATACAGTATCCAGGGTACTCAGATGAGATACAGTGATAGCTTGGGGACAACCATAGGCAGGGGATACAAGAGGATCATCAACAACAACAACAAAAAGCTACGGTTTCACATGGCATGTTGAAAGTAATTACAACAGTGATATAACATTTGTTTCTATAAAATGGAGTTCATTTCACTTAGCATCATCTTATGTGTTCATAAGGGCATAGCTATTAGGCTCTTGTGATCCTCTGCTGTGACCAGCCTAAACCTGTACTAATTATTCCCTACAAGGGAAAACATCCAGTCCATGTTTCTTTGGGTCTGGCTCATTTCACTTAGTATATTTTTTTCAAAGTCCTTCCATTTCATTACAAATGGGACAATGCATTCTTTCTGATAGTGGCATAAAATTCCATTGTGTATATGTACCACATTTTCCTGATCTACTGTCTACTGAGGGGCATCTGGGTTGGTCCCATATTTTAGCAATGACAAATTGTGTTGCGATGAACATTGTTGTGCTGGTGGCTTTAGTGTGTTCTTGTTCGTAGTCTTTTGAGTGGATGCCCAAAAGTGGGGCTGCTGGGTCCTAAGGGAGCTATATGTTTAGCTTTCTGAGGAATCTCCATACTGTTTTCCAGAGTAGTTGAACAAGTTTACATTCCCACCAACAATGTAGCAGGATTCCCTTTTGGCCACACCCCCTCCATCACTTGTTATTGTTAGTTTTCCTGATAATGGACATTCTTACTGGGGTGAGGTGTAATCTACCAAGCTGTTTTTATTACTATAGCTTTGTAATACAGCTTGAAGTTTGGTATTGTAATTCCTCCAGCACTGTTCTTTCTACTGAGGATTGTTTTTGCTATTCGGGATCTTTTATTGTTCCATATGAATTTCTGGATTGCTTCCTCTATTTCATTAAAAAATGGTGTTGGGATATTAATGGGTATTGCATTGAATTTGTAAATAGCCTTTGACAATACTGCCATTCACAAGAACAGGCCTGAGGACTAATGGAACAGAATTGAAGACCCAGAAATGAACCCGCAGAACTATGCCTACTTAATCTTTGATAAAGGAGCTAAATAGGATGGAAGAAAGATAGCCTCTTTAACAAATGGTGCTGGATAATTCTTTTTAAAAGAAGACTTAATAGCATATATTAATTGTGTATGAGGGGAATTTCATTGTGATAATTTAATTCATATATACAACGTACCCCAACAAAAATCACTCTTTCTCTCCCTCTCCTTCATCCCCTAACCCCTCTTTTTAAAAGTCTTAACAGGTTTCATTGCTCTATTTTCACATATGCATATAAAGCCCTTTAATCAGATTTGCCCTCAGTTACCCTCTCAATTAGCCCTCCATACTTCTGATGGCATTAGTCCTACCGCAGAGCCTGTTTTACTTTCTTCTCATTGATTTTTCATTTTTTAGAGTATACTAATTGTACAAAGGGCACCACTGTATTTCATAAGAGCATGTATTATAATTTAGTCAGGTGAACCTTCTCTATTTTCTCCCTTTACTAGTTCTCTTCACCTTTCAAAGAGTTTCTTTATGCCCTCTGAAAATACACTGTCAACTTAAAAAGTTTGTGTTGCAGCTCTCTCAGTTACAATTCAGTCAATAGACTAGATGCTTGTGGATGTGAGGACCACGTATTGGTGGGGCGGGGGGGGGGAGGATCACTGTATAATCTCATTACATCTCTGTTTTGCTGGATCAAAGTCTGAGTTGTAGCCTTAAGAAAAACTTCTTAGCTCCGACCTAATCTATTATTTGTCTGTCTGTTTTTTGCTGGTACTAGGGCTTGAATTCGGGGCCTGGATTCTGTCCCTTTGCTTTTTTGCTCAAGGCTAGCACTCTACCACATGAGCCACAGCTTCACTTCAGCCTTTGGTAGTTAACTGGACATAAGAATCTCAGACTTCAAACCAAGATCCTCATATCTCAGCCTTCTGAGTAGTTCGGATAACATTTATGAGCTACTAGCACCCAGCCCTTCTTCTACTCTGTGAGACACGAAGGCTACAGATGGCAGACTTGGCTAAGTGCTCATCTTCTAGGTCAGGTAAGGTTCTGTAAAAAGTTGTTGTCTCTTGAGGAAATACATTTGTTCAGGATAAGAGAACTCTATAGGTATATTTTTATTTTTCTGGTGCTGATCCTGGGTCTTGAATTCAGGGCTGTGGTACTATCCCTGTGCTTTATGCACTCAAGGCTAGTGCTCAACCACTTGAGCCACAGCTCTATTTCTGGCTTTTTTGGAGTGGTTATTTAGAGATAAGAGACTCACAGACTTTCCTGCCCAGGCTGGTTTTGAATCATGATCCTTAGTCACAGCCTCCTGGGTAGTGAGGATTAGAGATACGAGCTATCAGCACCCAGCTACAGGCATATTTTAAAATGATTACTTTTCCCTGTTCAAGACTCAAAAAAATACCTTGATTTTTGTGTTACTGGAATTTGAACTCAGGGCCTGCTACTTGCTATGTGAGTTACAGCTGAGCCACACCTGAGTCTCATGGACTGCTTGCCCAGGACTAGCTTAAAACCTCGATCCTCGAATCTCAGCCTTCTGAGTGGCTAGAACTACAGGCCTGAACCACCAGCACCCAAGTTTGTTGTTTTGCCAGTCCTGGGCCTTGGATTCAGGGCTTAAGCACTGTCCCTGGCTTCCCTTTGATCAAGGCTAGAACTCTGCCACTTGAGCCACAGCACCACTTCTGGCCATTTTCTGTATATGTGGTGCTGGGGAATCGAACCCAGGGCTTCATCTATATGAGGCAAGCACTCTCGCCACTAGGCCATATTCCCAGCCCCCACCCAGGTTTGTTTTATTTTTATTTTTTTATGATGCTGGGGATGGAACCCAGAGCCTCGCACATGTTAGGCAAGCACAGTACCTCTTGCTTGCTATCTTGGTATTGAACTCCAGCAGAGATGAGTGATACTAGACATCTCTAATCCCCCCAAAAATCCCACATGTAAGACCACTTGACAACATATAACATGTAGTAGAATGTTTGCCTAGTTAGTAGTGCCTAAGTGCAAACCCCAATATTACCATAAAAAGGAAGAGAGCATCATCAAAAGAAGAGCTGAGTGTGGTGATATATTCCTATATTCCCAGGCAAAAGCAGAAGAGTGGGAAGTTCCAGGCAAGCCTGGACGGACTACTAGAAAGGCACTGTCCCAAGAGGTTTAAAAACAAAAAAAAACCAAGAGGAGAAATTATGAAGACCTTGGCTCCTACAGTGGTAGTGAAATGACAGAGCAGTTTAACAAAAGATGAAGACTAACCTGGTAGGATCCACTTCAAAGCTAACATGTTGCCAATCAGAGGATGTGATAACAATTCTTAATAAAGGATCCAGGAGTTTTTGCAGATAAGTAGCACCATATACCTAAAGAAATGTACAATTAGGAATTTACTATGCTAGTTCCATACACATTGCATTAAAAAAAGGCTACCTGCATGTACATTCTGTACATATAATTATTGACTGATAAATTTTAGCACACACACAAAATCAATGACACAAACCTTAAAACAAAATGTCATTATTTTACTGGCCAAGCTGTTGCCTCGGAAAAGAGTCTGCATAGAGTCTGCCAATTCTACTTCCTTAGAAAACATGTTCCAGAGCAGTTGGTAGAGTAAATGTCGAGAATCAAATAGAGTAACTAGAACTCGAGCTAGTTCATCCTGAAAACAAAACAAAATGGTGTTAGTGTGAACAATTTTACTGTTTTATTTCTGTTTTCTGTGTGTGGAAGGGCGGGGGGGAGTGCTGATTAATTGGAGATGGAACCTCTGACTTTGCTACTTTGACTGACTTTTAATTTCAATCTTCAGATCTCAACCTTTTGAGTAGCTAGAATTACAGGTGTGAGCCACGGGCTCTTGTTTTCTTAATCAGGAATTTGAAGATTGATCAAAAGCCAAATCTTAAATTCACAGCCACCTGCTAAATCAAGGTAAATGGCATTCTCTTAGAATAGGTGACTATTTACATACATTTCCAATAGTTGTTATTTTAAGGATAAGGGATAAGAAGTAAGAGAGCCAAAGCTTTACAAAAGACAGACTCCAGGATTCAACTTAAGTAATATCACAAAATGAAAGAATAGACACAAAGAATAATATTCATAATTTGCTTAAGAAAAATCACTGAGCAGAAATAAGCCTGGTGACAAATACACTTTTCTCATACTGCCGAGGGAACTCAGTCAGTACAGAACACACCCTAGGCATAAAACAATAAAACTGGAAAAACTGCAAAGTTTTTAAGAAATCAGGAAGAAAAGTACCTGGCCTTAGCATCAAATAAATGTACAAAGTTGAAAGGGTAGGCATGAAGGCTGAAATTTCCATCTATTACTGACAAGATAACCACTATACATGTTTATATGTTTTTGGTACACTCAGAAGGATCTGAGAGAAAACTGGTTAGTCATAAGCTAGGAAGAAATCTACAGAGAACAGAGATAACCATAAAAAGATGTCTCAACTCTAAAGTGGTAACAATAACTAGGATTGTATCCATAGCCACTCGTGGCCTGATCTCAGGATTACAATAACCTGATTTCAATAAAGAAAAAAATTATTAATCCTAACTACAAATAATCTAGAAATCAGAGAGCTATAAGGATCCAATATTCTAACCCATTGCTTACATAATTTATATTTTACAAAATATAAAACCTCTAATCTCACCAGGTGCCAGTGGCTCATGCCTATAATCCTAGCAACTCTTGAGGCTGAGATCTGAGGATCACAGTTCAAAACCAGCCTGGGCAGAAGATGAGACTCCTTTCTCCAATTAACCACCAGAAAACTGGAAGTGGCACTGTAGCTCAAGTGGTAGAGCACTAACCTTGAGCAGAAGAGCTCAGGGACAGTGCCCAGGCTCTAAGTTCAAGCCCATAACCAACCGGGGAGGGGGGGGGGGACCTCTACTCTTAATTATGAAATTCAGTAAAATTATAATAGTTTAACTACAAAATAGAAGCCATTGGGCTACGGGAATAGCTCAATAGTAGTAGGCTTGCCCTGAAAGCAAAAAGCTATGGATTCAATCATGAACACTGGGGAAAAAAGGGGGGGGGGGAGCATTTTTAGATTGTGCTACATGTTCTTCTGCTTTTAATTCCTCCCCCCAAAATTCTAAAAACCTTAGGCAACTGTTTACAAAGCACAATTCGAAATTAAAATGCAATTTTATAATTTATTCTCCTTTAAAATATAGCTGTAAAAGAGGTGGCCTAATATAACATTGTTCTCAAAACAGTGATTTAAAGGAATGCAGATGTAACTCTGGCAGAATCTTTACCTAGCATGCATCAAGCTTTGAGTTCAAAATAAAAAAGTCATTAGGGCCAGGATTTGGCCTGGGGCCAGGAGTTTGGCCTAGTGGTAGAATGCTTGCCTAGCATGCACAAAGCCCTGGGTTCGATTCTGAAGTCCTGGGTTCAATTCCTCTGTACCAGATACACAGAAAAAGCACTGAGTGCTTTGACCAAAAAGAGCTCAAGGACAGTGCCTAGGCCCTGAGTTCAAGCCCCAGGACTAGGAGGAAAAAAAAGTCATTAAAGGGCTGGGAATATGGCCTAGTGGTAAAGTGCTTGCCTCGTATACGTGAAGCCCTGGGTTCGATTCCCCAGCACCACATACATAAAAAAATGGCCAGAAGTGGCACTGTGGCTCAAGTGGCAGAATGCTGTCCTTGAGCAAGAAGAAGTCAGGGACAGTGCTCAGGCCCTGAGTCCAAGGTCCAGGACTGGCCAAAAAAAAAAAAAAAAAAAAAAAAAAAAGAAAGAAAGAAAAGTCATTAAAGCAATATAATCCTAGCACTGGAGAAGCAGAGACAGGACTATAAGTATGGGGCCAGACAGGAGACTCTACCTCAAAAATAATAATTTTCTTAAAGTCATTTAATATCAGCCAGGCACCAGGGGCTCACGTCTGTAAACCTAGCTACTCAGGTAGCTGACATCTGAGGATCCCAGTTCGAAGCCAGACTGGGCAGGGAAATCTATGAGACTCTTATTTCCAAATGGAGCTGTGACTCAAGTGGTAGAGTTCTAGCCTTGAGCAAAAAAGCAAAAGGAGAGTGCTTAGGCCCTGAGTTCATTCCCCAGAACCTGCACCAAAAAAAAAAAAAAAAAAAAAAAGAAAGAAAGAAAGAAAGAAAGAGTGCCATTTAATATATAACACAAAAATGATTCACTATGAAAAGTAAAGTAAGTTAGAGCTTCTTAAGACTTCATTGATTTAGCTTTTGTTCTTGGGTTTTTTGTTATTTGTTTTTTTTTGCCAGTCCTGGGGCTTGGACTCAGGGCCTGAGCACTGTCCCTGGCTTCTTTTTTTTGCTCAAGGCTAGCACTCTGCCACTTGAGACACAGCGCCACTTCTGGCCATTTTCTGTATATGTGGTGCTGGGGAATTGAACCCAGGGCCTCATGTATACGAGGCAAGCACTCTTGCCACTAGGCCATATTCCCAGCCCCGGTTTTAGGTTTTTTTGTGTGTGTGAATCATGCTGGGCAAACCTGCCACTGAGCTACAACCCTATCCCTTGACTCTTCTTTATTGAGAAAATTACTGAGTAATTTTAGTGTTAATTAGATGTAGATGTTCAGAAAATAATTCACAATAGTATTCTTTTTTAAGACATATGAAGATTTGTGCACTAATTTTAGACTTCAAGAAGAGCCAACATTTCAGGACATTGCTAGTCAAGGGTTATACATTTTCAGATATACAAGATAAGTTGCTATGCAATATTGCTTTCATCAAAACTATATTGTACATATAAAGTCTGTTAGAGATCATGGTAAAATTTCTTACTAAAATCAAATTAAATCAAAATAATCAAAACAAGCATTTAGACAGCAGTAGCAGCACTCTAAAACAAATATAACACATTTAAGAAATACAAAGTCAGTCACCGTGGCTTAAGTTTGGTAAACAACAAGTAAAATGGCATTAGATAAAGATGTGTCTGGGCATAGCCTTGTAGGACAGGGTAGAGCTTGAATTTTACTTTAAGCATGAAAACTAAGGTCCTATAACTTTTAAGGAAACAAATTCACAGGCAATGAGAGGTTACCATGTTAGCTAGAAGTTACTATTATTGAAGTTATTTCTTGTAGGATAAACTAAATAGCTTTTTAGCAAGGAAAGGAACAGAAATTTTCAGAAATATTATTAAGAATGATGTAGAGGGCTGGGGATATAGCCTAATGGCAAGAGTGCCTGCCTCGGATACACGAGGCCCTAGGTTCGATTCCCCAGCACCACATATACAGAAAACGGCCAGAAGCGGCGCTGTGGCTCAAGTGGCAGAGTGCTAGCCTTGAGCGGGAAGAAGCCAGGGACAGTGCTCAGGCCCTGAGTCCAAGGCCCACGACTGGCCAAAAAAAAAAAAAAAAGAATGATGTAGAGTTTCGGGAAAATGTTTTCATTAAATTAAGAGAAAGGCCAAATAGAAATGTCTTCAATATATGAAATAAACTATCACAATTCAAATGCATACAGAATGCTTAAAGTACAACTTAACTTGCTTAAATCATTTTTAATAAATAGCAAACTGAAGGTAACAGGCACAAACTGTAGCTTCAGTTCTAGCATTACTAACAACTAACCAAAGGTTAATCTTTACCTTATCTAATATATAAAGATAGTGAAGCAGATTAGTATTTTTAAATTTTCTTTTGTGTTTAAACAGAATTTTTCAGTGAGGTAGAATAAGATGCAACATTATTAAGAGCTAGAGGAGTCAATTATTTCCTCACAGCTGAAAACTGACAGACTTTGTGAAGTTTCTGCTAACTTTAAACTTTATGAATTCACTGAAATGTGTCTTAGCCATTTGTTATATGCCAAATACTCTTCCCTACTTTCACAATAAACTTACCCACTGAGAATAAGGGACCACATTGGCCAGAGCCATAGCTATAGGGAGCTCTCCTTGATCTCCCATCATTGTGACCAATTCCACAAGTCTCTCAAACCGATCCGCCAACACTGTTTCTGCAAGGGTGTCAAATTCTGTTCCTTGTTGAAGGATTTTTGTGAGAACTTCCATAAATGTAGCTCTTGTCTGGAGATCCTTGTGATAACCTAAACCTGATATGAACAAATAGGTGGAATTTTATTAAAATGGCCTTGCTTCAGCAAGCAATAACTACTTATTACTTCTCTCTTTTTATGTGGTTGTTCTTTTGTTTTGTTTCACAGATTGATTTTGGTGGAGGAACTAGGGCTTAACTCAGAGCCTCATATGTTCATTTGGATTTTTTTTTTTTTTTTTTTTTGCCAGTCCTGGGGCCTGAGCACTACCCCTGGCTCCTCTCAATGCTAGCACTTTACCACTTGAGCCACAGTGCCACCTCTGGCTTTTGCTATGTATGTGGTGCTGAGGAATTAAACCCAGGCTTCATGCATGCTAGCCAAACACTCTACCACAAGGCCACATTCCTGGCCCTCACCTGGGTTTTTCATTCGGGGTTGATGCTCTAACCCTGGAGCCACAACTCTACTTCTGGCTTTTTTTTTTTTTTTTTTTTGGCCAGTCCTGGGCCTTGGACTCAGGGCCTGAGCACCATCCCTGGCTTCTTCCCGCTCGAGGCTAGCACTCTGCTACCTGAGCCACAGCGCCCCTTCTGGCCGTTTTCCATATATGTGGTGCTGGGGAATGGAACCGAGAGCTTCATGTGTAGGAGGCAAGCACTCTTGCCACTAGGCCATATTCCCAGCCCCTACTTCTGGCTTTGACTGGTTAATTGGAGATAAAAGTCTCACAGACATTCCTGACAGGGATGGCTTCAAGCCTCAATCCTCAAATCTCAGCCTCCTGAGTACCACCAATGCCCAGCCCAGCTCTACTACTCATATTGTCTTATGGCACACCTCTCTAGACTTTATATTTCTACATGAACCTTCCATATGATCTTACCTATGGAGTGCATGAGTCCACTGTCCACATTAGCATTGAGTAAATTTGACATTGCAAGGACTGTACAATGCCTTAGGGATGCCAGTCTCCGAGACATACCACGTTTCCTGCCACCTGTTTGTGCATTTTCATCTTCAACTTCACTGCAGTCATTCAAAAGGTTCATAAATAATGTGAAGTACCTGAGAAATACAAAGGCTGACCTTACACAGTGAAGGTCATGTCAATCAGAAAGCTAATGGGATATTCTGAAATAATCACATAAGCATTATATGAGTGACCAAGGGTATTTGCTTATCTCTAGTCTTGGGATAATATGAAGCCACACTGATGAATATTTTATCTTGACAAAACACAGTATCATCTCAACAATACAAAATAGATGCAACATTTCCGGGTTAATATGTTGTTTCTAAGATATAATAAGTAATGGCTGGGGATATAGCCTAGTGGCAAGAGTGCCTGCCTCGGATACACGAGGCCCTAGGTTCGATTCCCTAGCACCACATATACAGAAAACGGCCAGAAGCGGCGCTGTGGCTCAAGTGGCAGAGTGCTAGCCTTGAGCAGGAAGAAGCCAGGGACAGTGCTCAGGCCCTGAGTCCAAGGCCCACGACTGGCCAAAAAAAAAAAGATATAATAAGTAAGAAGAGTGATCAAAATAGTTTATAGAGAATGGTATTTTAAAGGCCTTAACAAAGCAATCTGGGTTATATTACAAGTAAAATTTCATTGTTCACATTGTTTTCCTTAAAAACCACAGCATACTTGTTTTCCTATCCCAGGCCTACCATCTTCAGTATGGCTAAGTAGGATATAATTTTTAAGATAACAGCCAATTGCCATAATTCTAAAGCAATTAGACCCATTTTTTAAAAACATAATCATTTGTTACTTTGGTTACACTTGCTTTGTGGAAAGGGTGAAAGGGCTTTATTTGTTTTTTGCTTTGTAGTTTTGGTAGCTGAAATTTACTTAAGAAATAACTGTGATTTGGCTTCCATTAATTCCACACCATCTCCTTCCTCGGGTTGCAGCGGAAGACCAGCGAGGAGTGAAACTACTGCTTCCATGCTTGCTTGGTCCAAATCTCTGAACAATAATAACAAAGAAACTCAATATTTCAGGTCTTTCATCCCACCTTCCCCTCAAATAAATCTCTTACTAAGAGGCACAAACTTTAGACATTATCTACTTCATTAAACAAATGATTAGTACAATCTAAGTAATTTGAATAAATATTCAGTGTTCAGAACAAAAAAAAATTCAAATTGGAGAGAATGTAATATAACTATCTGCAAACAAATCTTGGCATAATGATGACCTTTAATCAGAAGTACAGAGATGGAGATGTAAGCTCAGTGAAACGTGGGGCCTGCTTATTATCATTTATGAGCCTTGAGTTCAATCTACAGCACCACCCAACTAAGAAATTAAATAAATAAAAGTATGTGCTGTCAAACTAGGCCAACCAACAAAAAAAAGGCAAATGATTTATTACATGATTCACAATACTTAACCATTTTCTAGTATTGACACATTAAGACTTACTCTTAGGGAAGACTCAATAACTTTGATCTATCTAAATCACAAAGTAAATACTTTATGCCTTATATATCTTCTTTCCAGATACTGTCAGCTATTCTTCCTAAGTTGACAACAGTAACTTTCCAAATGTAACATTCACACATTTGCTTTAATTAAGACTTTCAGTTTTGAGTTTTTTTAAGTAATAATAAAGATTAATATATCTATATATTTCAAATGCAAAAGCTTGGCACTAAAAAGTAACTTAAATACAACCATGTCTATAATAGCTATAAGAAAGTAGCTTTAAAGCCTTAGAATAAAGCCTGTCAATACTTGAAAGTCATTCTCTTTTGTTACCTTGTAAGACATTTTACATCATCATCTGCTGCTTGGTTTGAGGTCCCCATGACCCAGTCTGTCAGATATTCTACCATCTTATTCCTACAGGATAGTGAAAACAAAGAAAATAGCACACACTTAAAAAAAAAAATCACATGCACGTACCATTTTACATATGGGCAGGGACAAGAAGGAAAAAGTGGGGGAAAAGCAAAGGAAGGGGTAATACTGTCCAAGCATTGTAGTCATTACCTGACTTATGGAATTGTAACCCCTTAATAATAACAACTTAAAAAAAATTTTAAGCTGGGCACCAATGACGCATGCCTATAATCCTAGCTATTCTAGAGGGTTGCGGTTCATGGGTAGCCTGGGCAAAAGGTTTGTGAAACCTCCATCTCAAAAATATGCTGGAGCTGGTAATCAAGCCCATAAAATCCCAGCTACAGCAGGAAGCAAATAATGGGAAGATGGTGAGCCAGGTCAGCCTGGGTAAAAAGAAACCCTAACTCAAAAATAACCAAAGCAAAAAAAGATGGAGGTATGCTTCAAGTTGGGAGATAAACTACCTAGCAAGCATAAAACCCTGAGTTCAAACCTCATTGAACATTTAGTTCAAACTAAATGTACATATGTATGTATGTACGCATGCACGTACATAGGCACATTTATGGGATCTGTTCATGTACCCTGGGCTATCCAGGAACTAGGTTGCTCAAGCTGATCTAAAACTCTTGATCCTCATGCAAATGCTGGAACTACAGGCATGTACCACCATACCCATCAAGATTTTTTTTCTTTTTTTGGGGGGTGGGGGTCTTTCATGCGGCTTGAACTCTGGGCCAGGGCACTGTCCCTGAGCTCTTCAGCTTAAGGCTAGCACTACCACTTTGAGCCACAGTGTCACTTCTGGTGGTTAGTTGGAGATAAGAGTCTCATGTACTTTCCTGCCCAGACTGGCTTTGAACCACAATCCTTAGATCTCTACCTTTTGAGTAGCTAGGATAACAGGCATGAGCCATCAGTGCCCGGCCCCTTCAAGATTTTATGTGTATGCTGGTCCTAGGTCTTGAACTCCCCAGGACTTGGGTTGTCTCCTTGAGCTTTTATTTCCTCTAGGCTAACATTCTACCACTCCAGCCACAGATCCACTTCCGGCTTTTTGGTAGTTTTTAAATAGGAGTCTCTAAGGCTTTTCTGCTTGGGCTGGCTCTGAAATTCGATCCTTGGATCTCAGCTTCCTGAATAGCAAGGATTACAGGTTTAAGCCAATAGCACCAGGCCCTATCAAGATTTTGTTGGTATTGTTGTTGTTGGTTGTTGGTTGTGGGGCTGGGACCTTGAGCTTTTTTGCTCTCTACCACTTTGAGCCACAGCACCACTTCCAGTTTTCTGGTGGCTAATTAGAAATAAGTCTCATGGACTTCCTTGCCTGGGCTGACTTTGAACCACAATTCTCAGATCTGAGCCTCTTGTGTTCCTGGCTGTATCAAGATTTTTCAATAGTGCAAATTGTTAGCCAAATAACCTAGGTATCAAGACAACTTTATAAAAGGGATATCACTGTAAAAGTGCATAAACAACACAGCATACATCAGCACTAGAATCAAATTCTTAGTGCAAGTATGGCACAATTTTAGAAAAAAGGAGGGTTTTCGTAAGTGCAAACTTTTGGGAAATTTGAGAAGATACTCAGAAAAGAAAAAACAAGACAAAAAATGTTCCTTCTCTGCTAGATAACCACACACCTACTATTTTTCTATATGCCATTTAACATAATATTTAGAAGGGCCTTTTAGAACTTTTGTTCTTTTAGAACTCACCTAAATTTCATCTCTTGACAAAATGAGAGATCATCCCTCCTTGCCATCATTACTTCAACTAATTGACACAGTTTCGTTTTTATCTGAATTGCATGAACCATGTTCCCAAGCACACGAACGTATCTATTTTAAGCATAAAACAAATGAAAAAAATTATCAGATACAGACAAAAGAAGATGTATTCTAAATTCTTTAATCTCTAAGTAAAATGACTAAATGTCACTTTAGACATAACTGAGTCAAATCTTATTTAAAAGAGACCACATATAACTTATGGTTATTTGATTATCACATCCTATAAATACAATTACTGATAGCGGTATATCAATATCTAAGAGGCTTTTCTAACCTATTGAAATGTTTCCAGTCCACTCCAGTAACAGAATGCTTACCTGACCAGATTTAACATCATTGTTTCAATGCTAGCTTGTCCCAAATGTTCAGAGCTGCCTTCAGTATGATTATCTAGTAAGTTCTTCATTATAGCTATGGTTTGCTCTACAAATTGAGTATTGGTATCAGTCAATAAAACCTACACAAAGAACAAAATATATTAGTGATCTTCCATCATTGCTCAGAATTCATGGTAGAGAGATGAAACTGGCCTAAATATCATACATAGGCAGAAATACACATGCACATGCATACACTTCCCCCCACATACATACACTGGCATATACTCAGATATACACAGGCACTCTTATCCATACCAAGACATTCAGATCACCAGGTACACTCACATGTCAGAGTTACATAAAAAAAAAAATCTGATCCATACATTAAATGACTCTTCTTTATGTATCTTTTTACTATTTTTTAAATGATAGGGAAATATTCATGCCAGTAATTAATTTAAATAACCTGAAAGAAAAAGGCTTCATTACTTAAAAAATGCTATCCTTTTCATAAGAAGGGTGAAATATAAGGCAGAGAACACTTTACCTGTCCTTGGGAATCAAAAAATTTGCTGATGGTATTCTTCAGTTTGTTAAACAGCATTGGATAGAGAGCAGGACTCAATTCTAGACCCACGAGATCCTTAACATTGGTCCGTATTTGAAGTCCCACCTTCTCATGGTTACACACCATTAAAGACAACAGCCGGTCCATAAATTTGCTGACAGGTGTATCTGTGTTTCCATCTGAGGACATCACTGAAATCATGGACCCTTTACGTTCACTGACGGGGCCCATGGGTGGGCTATAAGTTGCCAGACCACAGTTACTTCTCTGCTGTAGGCATACTCCCCCAAGGGCACAAAGGAAGCCAGTCATGTTGATCCATTCCTGTAGGGAATCTGTATCAGACAAATCTATGGATCCTCCTCCACTCACATGAGACATCCGTCTCTTAACAATGGTCTTGTGAAGGCTTTCAGCAGCCTAAACACAAAATTTTTGTGGGAAGCACAAATTCAAGATAAGTTGGACAAAACCTGACAAATTACTCTTGATCAATTATTCTAGTACAAAAACACAGTTTTTTTTACATTTTCAAAAGAAAAATTTCAAATTACTATATACATTTTAAGGAATCCTTGACGTATTTTGTCACACTAGATTAATAAAATCAATTCAGAGTAACATCAAGTCTTTATAAAAGCTTTGATTTACATGAATGAACATTGAAAACATTATTTTATGTGAAAAAGACCATAGCAATTTACAATTCTATTTATAGGAAATGGCTAGATAGTCAAGAGAGACAGACTCTAAGACTAGTGTTTTCCCGGGGATGGAGGGTAGGGTCAGAGATAGGAAAATGGGGGGTGAGGGTGGACAACAGAAATAACTAGAAGACATGGATTTGGGGATTTTCTTCAAGAGGACAAAATTGATAATTACATAATTCCTTGAATACATTAAAAAGGCATGCAATTATACACTTCAGAGACTTGTATAGCATATGAACGGCATATCAAATTACATAGTTACTCATCCCCCGAAAGTTTTCATTCTAAAGTTATATATTCTCTTTGAAAAACATTAGATACACAATTTTACTTTATAAAAACACAATGTTTTTCATGTTCTAATTACCATGATACAAAGAAAGCAATGGGGCTGGGTGCTGGTGGCTCACACCTGTGATCCTAACTACTCAGGAAGCTAAGATCTTTGGACTGTAGATGGAAGCCAGCCTCAGCAGGAAAGACAATGAAATTCTTATCTTCAATAAACTACTCAGAAAAGGCCAGAAGTGGCCGCTGTGGCTCAAGAGGTAGACTGCTAGCCTTGAACATGAAGAGGCTCAAGGAGGAGCTGGGAATATGGCCTAGTGGTAGAGTGCTGGCCTCATGTACATGAAGCCCTGGGTTCGATTCCTCAGCACCACATATGTAGAAAAGGCCAGAAATGGCGCTGTGACTCAAGTGGTAGAGGGCTAGCCGTTAGCAAAAAGAAGCCAGGGACAGTGCTCAGGCCCTGAGTCCAGTCCCCAGGACTGGCAAAAAGGCTCAAAAACAGCGCCCAGGCCAAGGACCAGCGAACAAAAAGACAAAAAGGAGGAAAGGGAGGGAGGGAGGGAGGGAGGGAGGGAGGGAGGGAGGGAGGGAGGGAGGGAGGGAGGGAGGGAGGGAGGGAAAGAAAGAAGGGGAAAACAACCAGTTTCTTTTCAAACACATAGGTATGCAAATAAAAAACATAAAAATATCAATGAGGTAATAAATGATAATATAATTGATAATAGTTGACGAACTACATATGTGATAATGGTTGAACAAAATGTTCAAACTTTTAAATTTCATTTAATATATGAGGCTTTCAATCTCCTGCCTACTAGATTCCTTAATTAGAATATCTAACAAAATAGCAAAATGAATTGTTTCAATTTTAATTCATTTTTCTCTATTTCTGTTACTTTTCTAAAAATTCTGTAAAATATCTTGGTGAAGAGAAAAAGAGCATGAAAGAGGGCAAAGGAGTAGAGCACAGTAGTGGCACATGTCTATAATCTCAGTAACTCAGGAGACATGGGTGGGAGAACTATCATTTAAGACCACCTCTTCCCCCAAGAAATATTATCTGAAATATAGCTAAAGTAAAAAGGATTGAAGACATGGCTCAAGGAGTAGGACTAGCTACCAGCACAAGGTCCAGAGTTCAAATTCTAGTACGACCAAAATGAAGAGAGTAAAGGAATTAATGTTCTCTAGAAGTATTATCCAGTATTTCTAGAAGATGAAATCATTCAACATAGTAACTAATAACTAACATAGGATCTAAGTGTAAACTATGGCTACTGGATAACTGAGAAACTCACTTTAACTATATTTAATTTTAATTAATTAAAACTAGTCTTAAGACAAGTATATATTTAGTATGTTAAGAGTGATTTACACAAAGAAGACACAGGAGATGGAAAGACCTCCCATGCTCATGGGTAGGCAGAATCAATATAGTGAAAATGGCCATATTGCCCAAATTGTTATACAAATTCAATGCAATACCTATCAAAATCCCAGCCACATTTTTCACTGAAATAGAGAAACCAATCCATAAATTCATATGGAGCAGCAAAAAAACCTAGAATAGCCAAAGCAATTCTAGGCAAAAAAAGCAGTGTAGGAGGTATCACAATACCAGACTTCAAGCTCTACTACAAGGCCATCATAACAAAAACAGCATGGTATTGGCATAAAAACAGATCGGAAGACCAACGGATTAGAATTGAAGACCCAGAAATAAAACCGCACTCTTACAGCCAACTGATATTCGACAAAGGAGCTAAAGACATACAATGGAATAAACATAGCCTCTTCAACTACTGGTACTGGGAGAACTGGGCAGCCATATGCAGAAAACTGAAAGTAGATCCAAGCCTATCACCATGCACCAAGATCAACTCAAAATGGATCAAGGACCTCAATATCAGACCTGAATCCTTGAAACTACTGAAGGACAGAGTAGGAAAGACGCTAGAACTTACAGGCACAGGAAGGAACTTCCTGAATAGAGTCCCAGGCGCACAACAAATAGGGGAAAGACTCGACAAATGGGACTACTACAAATTAAAAAGTTTCTGCACAGCTAAGGACATAGCCACCAAAATAGAAAGACAGCCAACGATATGGGAAAGGATATTTACCAGCACAGCAATAGACAAAGGCCTGACATCTGTCATCTACAGAGAACTCAAAAAACTAAGCCCCTCCAAGCCCAATAAACCTATTAGGAAATGGGCAAAGGAGCTAAAGAGAGACTTCACAAGAGAAGATATAAAAATGGCAAAGAAACACATGAGGAAATGCTCAACATCTCTAGTAGTAAAGGAAATGCAAATAAAAACAACCCTGAGATACCACCTCACCCCAGTTAGAATGGCCTATACTCTGAACTCAGGCAACAACAAATGCTGGAGGGGGTGCGGGGAAAGAGGAACCCTTCTCCATTGTTGGTAGGAGTGCAAATTAGTACAACCACTTTGGAGAACAGTATGGAGGTTTCTCAAAAAGCTCAATATAAACCTACCCTATGACCCAGCCATACCACTCCTAGGCATCTATCCTAAACAGCAAAACCCAAGATATCAAAAAGACATTTATTTGTACCTCCATGTTTATTGCGGCACAATTCACAATAGCCAAATATGGAAACAACCCAGATGCCCCTCCACAGACCAATGGATCCAAAAAATATGGTACTTATACACAATGGAATACTACATAGCGATTAGGAATGGTGAAATATTGTTATTCGCAGGGAAATGGTCAGAACTCGAACAAATAATGTTGAGCGAGACAAGCCTAGAACACAGAAAACAAAGGGGCATGATCTCCCTGATATATGACTGTTAACAAAGGGAGACGGAGAGACAGTAGAGACCAAGTCTGTGAAACCAAAAACTGCTTGTCAAATAGTATTCCCCACAGGATTGGGGCAGCGACCCAACAGTATGTAACTAAAACCAAACAATTACTCAACATATAAAGGTCAAAAATTGACCTCTCAGGGGAATACAATAGCTCAAAAGCTAGGTATGTACGTTCATATAAGACTACTGTCGACATATTGTCTAATAGCGACATTACATTTAAAGCCCTAGGCGAACTTTCTTGGGTGTGGCCACGTGGCTACTGTATATGTTTGCAATACATTGTATATTGTATATATGTCTAGCTGACCTAGAGAAGATATAGAAAAACAGGGCGTAAGATATCACAAGAAATGTATACACTGCCCTACTATGTAACTGTACCCTTTTTGCACAACACCTTGTCAAAAAATTTGTGTTCAATTAATAAACAAATAAATTTTAAACAAAGTGATTTACAAAAGACTACTTCAGTGAAATGAGGCAGCAATTAGTAGACAAAAATCAGCTTTACAAACTCACCTGGCCATCCTCCATTTTGGCTTTCGGATAATTAAGAATTAGTTTTGTAGCTTGCTCCCATTTTGCATGTGTATCTTCCCAAGCCTAAAATGAAGGCAACTGTCACTTGAAAACAAATTTAAGCCAGAAGCTAAAAAACAAATCATCAACTTGCTAAATTTCAAGTTCAGTATCGCACATGTAATATACAGATATCTCAGATTTACTTCAAATGCTATTCCTGATCACACAGCTAGTGAGAGGCTTCTAAAACTGAGAATAAGATCTGGAATGAATACTCTTGTTGCTAAGGGCCTACCTCAGTGTTTCCTGCAGTAGGGTACTCAATGCGCCTTAGCAGAGCCATTACTCTTTTCTGAAGTGCTGCTCTTCCTAAGCAAAAACAAGGACAGATCAAATTAGAGCATTAAGATCCTTGCTTCTCAACAGAGAACCTGGCAAGCCTTACCCAAAAGGAACAATAAACAGAATGGAATGAATGCTTCAAATGACAAAACTGAACACTTCTCTTGACTAACCTCATAGGATAGATATTTATCTCAAACTAGACAATGTCCACAGCATACAACAACCATTCTCCCACCTAAGATTTACTCAAAATACATACCAATGTCATTGAAATTCAGGAAGCATAATTTAGATAATCTGACAGTAATCTACACTGCCAACAATTTACCAAATGTATAGCACATAAAAAATTAAGTAGAAGAATAATTTTACTTCAAATGCTATCAATTTTCATCCTACTTTGTTCAGCAAAGGATTAAGTAAATCATTTGCACTATCGCTATAAATTTATAATTTACAAAGTGTGTTTACAAATATAAATTTTTTTCACACGGATGTCATGTAACTCAAATAAGGATGAATTTATTTTTTTAAATCATGCACATTTACCTGTTGACATCATGTTGCTGACAGATGCAAATTCCATGAATGTGTTATAGTTGGGCAAGAAATTGTGCACTGACACTTCATCTACCCCACACCGAATATCCGCTTCCTCACAGAGGTGGCGGAAACAGGACATGGCAACCAGAACAGCTTCAGTGTCAGGGCTCCATAGAAACATGTACAGGGCCACTTCTAGCTTGGTTTGGGCTTGTCGGCATATCGGTGGGGTTCCACTGCACCCTGTTGTACTATCCTGGGAGTCAGAAATGAGAGGCAACTTAAGTGATTTCATTCACAAAAGGTGACAAAGCAATAAACTATACAGCATAAATACCAGAAGACAAAACTCACAAGAACTTTGCTCTTCAATTGTAAGATTTTGTTTGCCCCAAACATATTTTAGCCAGGCACTAGTGTCTCACATTTGTAATCCTAATCAAGAGGCTGAGATCTGAGAATTAAGACTCAAGGCCAGCCAGGGCAGGAAAGTCCTGAGTCTCTTACCTTCATTTAACCACTAAAAAGCCAAAGTAGAGCTGTGGCTCAAGTGGTAGAATGGAAGCCTTAAGCTAAAAACTGAGGCTCAAACCCCAAGACTAGCAAACACACACAAAAATTTATTCTATCCAGGTGCTAATGGCTCACACTCATATTCCTAACTACTCAAAAGGCTGAGATCTGAGGATCATGGTTCAAAGCCAGCTGGGGAAGGAAACTCCATGAGTCTCTTGTCACAATAACTACCACAAAAGCTAGAAGAGAACTGTGGTAGAATGCTAGCCTTGAACACAAAAGCTCAGAGCTCAGGGACAGCACTCAGCAGATCTTGAGTCCAAGCTCCAGGACTGGGACAAAACTTTTTTTTTTTTAATCTAAATGAGATTGCTTAAACCAACATAACATAACCCTGCTGTTCATTAAATTTTAAGTCAAATAGGAAAAATCCTAGTCTAGATTTTAGAAAGGCAAATTATATCTAGCAAAAACAGAAATCTATTGCAGCAAAAAATGTACTACATTTCTCAAGTCAAATAGAAATGACGAAGGAAGAAGATGTATTTACTAGGAGGAGGAATAAAATAAATACATTGCAGCACTAGTTGAAATAAGGGTACAAATAAAAACTATTATATTAGAAGATGCACTCGATTCTGAATTATACATTTCCCAAACATGAAATGGAAAAACTCATTTACAAACAAATGCAAGTTTTTATGTGAAGTACATAAAATTACTATACAGCCTAGGCTTTTAACCTTGAGTAGAAAACCACTTTAAAAATTAAGAATAGAGGGGCTGGGGATATGGCCTAGTGGCAAGAGTGCTTGCCTTGTATACATGAGGCCCTGGGTTCATTCCCCAGCACCACATATACAGAAAACCGCCAGAAGTGGCGCTGAGCCTCAAGTGGTAGAGCGCTAGCCTTGAGCAAAAAGAAGCCAGGGACAGTGCTCAGGCCCTGAGTCCAAGCCCCAGGACTGGCCAAAAAAAATTAAAAAATATTAATAACAAAAATTAAGAATAGAAAAAAAATTATGTCTGGAAAATAATCTCTTCTATTGTAATTTGGTACTTCTACTCATACTATGATTTAAATTTAAAAGAAATTATGTACAGAAATAAAAAGTGGAATTGAAGGACCACTCATCCACAACATTAAGTAAAAACAAATCTTTGTGTTGTGTACTGGTCCTGGGGCTTGAGCTCAATGCCTGGACATTGTCCCTGAGCTGGCATAAAGCACATTACCAATGTAATTAAAGTCTAATGAGTCTTTAACTACTATGATACATTACCTAGTTGATATTTACCAAGTCCACTGAGACAGACAGACAGAGAACAGATGATACAGGAAAAATAAAGAAGAGGCTGTTTACCATGGAAGAATTTCCTTTTCCCTTCCGCAGAGATGCTCCAGGAGTATAGGTACGCAGTAATTCTTCATGATCCATGGACATCTGAGTGGCATTTCCACTAGCAGGACCATCACATCCTACTCCATAAAGGAAGACAAAGTGACAGGAACTTCTATCTGCCTGCTAGAAAAAGAAAAGAATAAATTCTACTGAAACAGTGATAACCAAGGGGTGGGGGGGAGGTAGAAGTAAATACTTTATCTGAGTTGTCTTTATGTTTAGAACTACCAAGAAATCAAAAACAAATTAAGAAAAGACAGTGACAAAGGATTTAAAAGAGCACAATAACAAAAAACTCCTATTTGCATTTCTTGGAGTTCATTTCAATAAATGTCATTTTATATGCTCATATACACATAACTACTGGAGTCTTTATGATCCTCTCGTAAGAATATCTTCCTTTGGCCTCACCGTGTGAATGTTTAGAGTTTTGTTCAATTTATCATGTCTGTTTTTGATTTCTGTATGAACAAGATTTTGATTTATGTATGTTCTTGATTTGTCTTGTATGTAAGTTTATCTGTTTTGGGGAAGGTAAGGGAGAGTACAGAAATGGTGGGACAAAGGGTGAACAAATGCAGCAGTGATACTCACTAGACGCTATATTGAAAATGAACTATACAACTTGTGGGGTAGGGGTCAAGGAGGGGAAAACTGGGAGAAAACGAGGGAAGAGATGACACGGTTCAAAAAAAATGTATTCCTTACCTGACTTATGCAACTGTAACCCTTCTGTACATCACCTTTACAATAAAAATTCATTAAATAGAAAAAAAAACTACCGAGAACCTCTCCTATCAACCTCGATGCCATACCTTAAGAAACATTTAGAAAAAAACATTTAGAAAAAAAGACATTGTTTGTTCAATGTTTCTCAGACTTGTCTGTTTTCTATTCTCCATCTTAGCAAAAACAATAAATTCTGGAAATGAAAATCAAGTCTGGCACAAACCCAAGTAAAATAGCAATACTATAAATTTACTGTATGAAAGCTATAATGTATTCTCAGCCAATTACAAGTGAGCAATTTTTTTTTTTTTTTTTTTAGCTGAAAGATGTTATCCTGTGCTCTTGTCAGGGTATCTGGAAGCTGAGTCTTTTGAGATAAATTTACATGCCAACTATGTCTCAGGTGAGACCAGATTACGGTAGGTTCATAGATAAGAGCACAAAATTCTGCAGTCTAATCTCTTTCCTATCTTTGGGATAAACTCAAGCTCCCCTAAATTAACACACATGTGAATGAACTCCACTCACAATAACATTTTTCTGAACAGAAAAGTTAACAATATGCATAGTACTAAAAAGTGAATGAATCTGGTATTTAAGACTTCTCACGCCTGTGGTTCTAGAATTAAATGAAAGTGCATATCAAGTATCCTAATATATAACTTACTAGAAAAATTTAAAAACTGATCACAGAAACTGTATGTTAAAAGAAATGTAAGGAAAAAAAGAAATGTAAGGCTCATTCCTATTCCCTACACCTTCATATTTCAATAGTTCAGGATAACAATTTCATTCCAACCAAATTAACATGATTTCTGATCTTTTTAAAAGATGAGCCTTTTATGGAAGCAATAAACACAGACTTAAGATAAAAAAAAAAAAAAACACACACTCTTGGGCTGGGGACATAGCCTAGTGGCAAGAGTGCCTGCCTCGGATACACGAGGCCCTAGGTTCGATTCCCCAGCACCACATATACAGAAAATGGCCAGAAGCGGCGCTGTGGCTCAAGTGGCAGAGTGCTAGCCTTGAGCGGGAAGAAGCCAGGGACAGTGCTCAGGCCCTGAGTCCAAGACCCAGGACTGGCCAAAAAAAAACAAAAAAAACTCTTCCTTGAGCTGGCACTGGAGGCTTACACCTATAATCCTACCTATTCAGGAGGTTGAGATCTGAAGATCAAGGTTCAAAGCCAGCCTGGGCAGTAAAGTCCATGAGACTCTCAGCTCCAATTGACCACCAGAAAACCAGAAGTGGAGCTGTGGCTCAAAGTGGAAGAGCACTAGACGTAAGCTGAATTGCTCAGGAACAGTGCGCAAGCCCCGAGTTCATGACCGACCAAAAAAAAAACAAAACAAAACACAAACCCAACTCTTCCTTTCAGCTTTTTGATACATATTTCTGAGATGATCTGGCCATGTACAGATTTGAGATAAAAACAGAATGTACTTCGCAGCCTACTGTGGTTATAATAGGCTCCATCCCTCCTAGATCTCCAGAGTCCTGTTTAAGCCAACCAGAATTCATCATTATCAGAGTTTTAAGGCCAAAGCATCATAATAATTGTTTCAATGTCATTTATTTTCATTTAAACAGTATACAGGGGGAGCTGAATACAACTTAATTTGACTTATAAACATTTTCTTTGCTACTCCAAATACTCAATTTAAAACTTTTCATTGTGCTTACCTTATTTTTTATTCCTTTACTATAAAGGTGACATACAGAGCAGTTATAGTTATGTAAGTAATATAAAGAGTATATTTCTTGGGGTTGGGGATATGGCCTAGTGGCAAGAGTGCCTGCCTCATATACATGAGGCCCTGGGTTCGATTCCCCAGCACCACATATATAGAAAATGGCCAGAAGTGGCGCTGTGGCTCAAGTGGCAGAGTGCTAGCCTTGAGCAAAAAGAAGCCAGGGACAGTGCTCAGGCCCTGAGTCCAAGCCCCAGGACTGGCCAAAAAAAAAAAAAAAGAGTATATTTCTTTTTGAACAATGTCACCCATTCCCTCACTCTCTCCCAGTTTTGCCCTCTAATCCTCATCCATATATTACTCACTGCTGCATTTGCTTACCTTATGCCCCACCATCTCTGTGACCCTCTTATCCTCCCAAAGACAAACAAATAACAAGACAAAAAGAAAAGGAAAGAAAAACAGCAAAGAGGAAAAAAACTCTTGTTTCCATTTCCTGGAGTTGATTTCAATAAATATTATTTTATGTGATCAGATACACATAGCTATTAAGCCTTTGTGATCTTCTCCTAAGAATATTCTCTTTTGGTCTCATTTGGTGAATGCCTAGAGACCTGTATAATTTATCATGTCCTAGTGTATTTTTTTCCTGTGGTATATGTGCACAATGGAATTCTACCACCCATCAGAAAGAATGATATTGTACCATTCATAAGGAAATGGAAAGACTTGGAAAAAATTATATTACGCCAAGTAAGCCAGACCCAAAGAAATGTAAGTTGCATGGTTTCTCTTATTTGTAGTAACTAGAATGTACCTATAAATCTACAAGTAAACACACTAGATGGTAAAAGAAAAAAAAGCATACCTTGTTTTTAAGAAGAAATTTATTCCTGCAGATCAAAATTTCCCGTAACCACTTGAGAATTTCTGTGCTACTAAGCATTTGATGGCTAGTTAATTTCTTGCAGATATAAAATAGCATTTGTGAACTGCAATAGCAAAGTTCATTGTTACTAGAATTATCAATAAAGAGCTCAACAGACTTAATCATACATAAAAATGGTATGCTGTCACTATTGATATAAATTTAGAGAAACTTAAGTTTCCATTGTAGGGTTTGCTTTAGAGAAATGGTTATCCATGTGTTAACAATACTATAATCAAAGGAAATAACTGTACAGGCTATATTTATTTTGCTTTGTTTTGTTTTTTTGCCAGTCCTGGGGCTTGAACTCAGGGCCTGATCACTGTCCCTGGCTTCTCTTTTTGCTGAAGGCTAGCACTCTACCACTTGAGCAACAGTGCCACTTCTGGCTTTTTCTATATGCAGTGCTGAGGAATCGAACCCAGAGCTTCATGTATACGAGGCTAGGACTTTACCACAGGCCATATTCCCAGCCCCTGTATAGGCTATATTTAAAAGCACTTATAAACCCCCTACTCCCCAAATATTATCTATAAATTCCATTCTTGCAGCAAGTATATGAAGATATCTTTATCTTCTTATAATAAATATGTGCACAGCAGAGACTATATATAAATTTAGTACTCTAGGGAAGGAATCTGTAAACTACTACCTGGGCCAAACACAGCCCACCATTAGGATACGTGTGTGCTAATACTGAGGCTTGAACTCAGAACCTCAAGCTATGTTCTTGCTTGTTCTGCTGGTGCTCTACCACTTGAGCCACACCACCAGCCCCTACCATTAGCTTTTGTAAATAAAGTTTTAGTCTAATACAGATACACCATGAATTCACATTTGCCTATGGCTGCTTTCTTGCCATCAACAAGCAGAAGTGAATAATTTTGATAGAGACTAGATAACCCATGAAGCCTAACATTTCTCCTATTTGCCCTGTAAAAAAGAAAGCTTGCTTCCCTTATTCTAGTAGTACACTGTAACCATAGTACACATGAGATAGGCACAGGTGGCTGCAACACTTAATGTGGCTTTTCTAAACTGTGATACACTTTACGTGTGAAAAACACAACAAATTATGAAGACTATAAGAAAACAAGAACACAAAATACCTCATGTTATATATGTAGAATATCTATACTTATATACATGCTGGGTTAAATAAAACATATTATTAAAATTAACCTTATCTACTTCATTTTACCTCATAATGTAGTATATAGAAAATTTTAAATTACATTTGTGATTCACATTATTATTAAAGAATCCTCTGTAGTTTAGAATGTAACTCAGCTGCCAAGTTACTTAGTACTACATCCATTTCTGTAAGATAATGGCAAAACATGGGGCATTTATATCTTCCTCAACATGTACCTTTATGCTCACTAAATAATGTATTCATCAAAAGCACTGCCTTTTTTTTTTCTTCAGTGCCTGCAATCAAAACCAGGACTTTATGAATGCTTGACAGGTGTTCTATCACTGACCTCCACATCTAGCATGAAAATTTCAAAGTTAAAAACAACTGATAACTATAGCAGGGCACTAATGGCTCATGTCTGTTATCTTAGTCATGTCTGTTATCTTAGTTACTCAGGAAGAATGAGACCTCAGGATTATGGTCCAAAGCCAGCCCTGATTGTGAGATTCCTATCTCCAATTAACCAACAAAAAGCAAGTAGAGCTATGACTCAAGTAGTAGAGTGCTACCCTTGAGCAAAAAAAGGCCAGGGACAGCTGCACCTAGACACTGAGTTCAAGCTCCAGGACTGGCACACATACACACAAACAAGTTATAAAATGTTAACATGATAGTCTTGTAACTATAAAAATCTATTTAAAATATAACTCTAAGCCAGGCACTAATGCTCATGCCTATAAGCCTACCTACTTAGGAGGCTGAGATCTGAAAATCACAGTTAAAAGAGCTGGGGTAAGAAAGTCTGTGAGACTTTTACCTCCAATAAATTAGCAAAAAAAAAAACAAAAAAAAAACCACCAAGGTAACAGAGTGATAGCCTTGAGCAAAAGACATCACCCAGACCCAGAGTTCAAGCTCCAGAAATGGCACTAAAAAAAAGGAAAGATGTGTGTATATACATATGTATGCATACATGTGTGTATATGTGTGTATATACATACATCAAGTATAGCTGCATAGAAACAGGAAATACAAGATAATATGCCAAACAATAGTACTTATGGCTGGGTGATACAATTTAGCACTTCTAAATTTTATTTTCTACATTGCTGTAATATTGTTTTTATAGTGAAAACATAAAAGGTATTCTAAAATATTCTCAAAAATAAAATACAAAATTATAAAACTCTACAGTTGTAAATACAGTTTTATGATAATAAATACTATAAATTTAACATTTAAGGAAAAGAACTGAGTTTTAAAATTAAAAGAATATATACCTAATCTCCCAAAATGTTTCTACAGGCGCATCAGGATTCCATAAATCAATGCTGTCTAATTGATGAAGAACCAGCAAAGCCTAAATCATAAAAAGAGAACAGGAACTTGAAGGGTGGTTGTTTCTTTTTTTTTTGGGGGGGGGGGACATGTGAGTACTTATTTTCCAAATGGTAACACATTTATTCATGTGATTGTAGCCTTGACACACAGTAAAAACAAAACCTGAGAATAACCCTGGAAAACAAATCTCTAGGGACTAACATACATAGACTGTTATCCCTTTGTCCTATATCATTCTTACGGTAATGACATGCGTGTGTAAAGTTAAATGACTAAATTCAGTGAAATATATTAAGGACTATCTTAATAGTTTCATCCCCAAATAAGAAGGGAGGTCTCTCCAAAATACAGCAAAATAAATGAGTGGAAATTAACTATCTTGGCACAGTATTTTGTGATAAAAAATTATTTTTCAAAATTGAAAATGGCAAGCAAAACTAACTGTGCATCTCTTACATACAACAGGAATCAGATAACTCAACTATATATATTTATATATGTAATTCATATCTATCTATAAATACAGATATATAGATGGATATAGATATAGATAACTATGCATGTAAATAATTACTACATAAATTAAAACCATTAGCCAGACACCAGTAGCTCACATCTATAATCCTACTCAGGAAGCTGACATCTGAGGATTGTGGTTGGAAGCCAGGCAGGAAAAAAAGTCCATGAGACTCTTATCTCCAATTAACCACCAAAAAGCCAGAAGTGGGGCTGTGGCTCAAGTGGTAGAACACTAGCCTTGAGCAAAAAAGCTCAGGGTCAATACCCAGTCCCTGCATTCATGCTCAGGACCAACACACACACACACACATACACATACACACACACACACACAATCAAATGCATGAATTGCAAATAGCTGTGCAATGGCACAACCTGCTTTATACTAGGAAAAGTGTCCAACTTGGACCACTTTGTAACTTTAATAAATTATATAAAGGTATTTATCATTTCAAAATAATTAGTCAGAATGGTAATAATTATTTAAGATATGTATTACTTTCAGATATATAGTGAAGACTGCAATTTGTGTTAGAATTTATAAGTTAAATTATTTATAGTTCTCACGCCAAGAAAAAAAGTACAAATTAATTTGCTACTGTATATATATATGTGTGTATATATATAAATAATGTGAACTAGCCTTTTCCTTCTCATGTCTTTCTCCTTTTTAATTTTCCACACTTTCACATGTCACAAGGCAAGGAAACATTTTGAGCAATGTGCACTACACTTGGTGATTACATCATTGTGCCAACATCAAAGAATGAAGACATAAACCCTGAGAGCTCTGATGTTATTAGGTGATACAATCTTATGGGATAACAGTTATACAATGACTACAGATTTTAACAAAGCTACAAACATACAATAATCAGCTGGGTACTGGTGGCTCACACCTGTAATCCAAGCTACTCGAGAAGCTGAGATATAAGGATCACAGTCTCACGCCAGCTTGGGCAGGAAAGTCTGTGAGACTCTTATCTCCAATAAACTACTTAGAAAAAGCCAGAAGTAGCACTGTAGGGCTCAAATGGTAGAATGCTAACCTTGAGCAAAAGAAGCTCAGGGATAGCGCTTGGGCCCTGAGTTCAAGTCCCAGGACCAGCACCACAAAAAGAAAAAAAAATAGTATATTCTTTTGACATTTCATAAATATTTTATCTATTGTTGAATGATTGGTCCACATAGGTACTTTTGTTTTTTGGAGGTAGGGTCTCACTATAAAGCTCATCCTGGTCTTAAACTAGTCTTGAACTCTTTTTTTTTAATATTCTAAACATTCTGTTTTATTCTTTGTTTTACTGTACCATTAATGGCATTCTACCGAAACAATCAGAAAAACAAAAAGCAAACTCTATTCTTTGTTAACAACTTCATTATTCACTACCAATTTGGATCACTTTCTTTTTTTGACAAACAATATACAAATGAAAACAGTTGAAAAAATATGTCAACAGTGATTTTTCTTTTATGAAATATCTGCTGAAAATGAAATGTACTGAAGGGAAGCAATTATGAGAACACTAAATGAAACATTAAAGCAAGCATATTAATGAAACAGTAATTTTCAATGATGTCTGTACATTGCATACATATATGAGCTCCAAATATACCCATATACATACATGTATTTTTAACACATCTTACCATAATATGGGTTATAAAATCTATCAAATGCTGAGACCAATTTACTGGCACATTTTAGTTAGCAATGGATTTTCTTTTGCAAAGTATCAACTGGTATAAAACAAATGGAATAAACGAAGCAAATTTGAGAGGATGCAGTCCTAAACATTGTACTAGAAAAAAGGAAATGATTTAGTTCAAGCATATTATGGTCTGGCCAGTATCTTGAACTCTTTTAATCCTCCTATGTGCTGGGATTACAGATGTGACACCTTGCCTGGTTTTAATGGATGTTTAACAGCTCACTCAGCTGAAATACATCTCTTTGTCACTAAAATATTAACCCATTCACTTACTAGTGAATGAAGTTTCTCTAACATTCTATTATAATTTTATCAATGTAAGTACTGTACAATAAATAAACTTTTATAAAATGCAGTCTGTTTTGCTTGCCCCTCCTTCCAACTTTAAATAATTTTTCTTTCACAAAAAATGTGACAATTGAGCATTTACATTATATAGTTTTAGCTTTTTTTTCTTTTTTTTTTTTTTTTTTTGCCAGTCCTGGGGCTTGGACTCAGGGCCTGAGCACTGTCCCTGGCTGCTTCTTGCTCAAGGCTAGCACTCTGCCACTTGAGCCACAGCGCCACTTCTGGCCATTTTCTGTATATGTGGTGCTGGGGAATTGAACCCAGGGCCTCATGTATACGAGGCTCTTGCCACTAGGCCATATCCCCAGCCCCAGTTTTAGCATTTTGATTGCATCTATAAGGTTAAAAAAAAAAACCCACAAGAATAGTTATTTGAGCAATACAACTAAAATATTAAAATAGCTACCATCAAGCATTGTCAAATGGCCTTGCAAAAAGAAATGCAAGCAATGTACCAATTTATAGAACCAATGGCATTGTACACAAATGTAGGTAGTGAGTATACAATGAATGCTAGAATGTGTGTGTGTGTGTGTGTGTGTGTGTGTGTGTGTGTGTGTGTGTGTGTGTGCGTGCTGGTTCTAAGGCTTGAACTCAGGGCCTGGATATTGTCCCTTAGCTTTTTTATTCAAGACTGGAACTATACCACTTGATCCACAACTCCACATTTGGCTTTTTGTTGGTTAACTGGAGATATGATTCTCAAAAACTTTTCTGCTTAAGCTGGCTTCAAACCACCAATCTCAGATCTCAGCTTCCACAGTAGCTAGGATTACAAGTATGAGTCACTGATGCCCAGCTAGCTAACTGACATATTTTTGCAAACATTTCAAACACATATTCTTAACTGTACAGTTCATACATAGCAAATCTTAAGATTATACATTAATGAATTTTCACTAGTCTATGTACTCCATAATAACCCACATCAATGTTAACTATACCCATAAGTTTTTGTTGCTGCACCTCCCAGTCAACTCTTTACAAGAGGAACTACTATTCTGTCCTCCATCATCACAATTCCTTTACATAAAAGAAACCAGACAACATGGTGTGTGTGCAGGTGTATGTGTGTGTGTATGTGTGTGGCAATTTTCACTCAATATTATGTAAGATTTCATCCATTCAAGCATTTTATCAGTAACTCATTCTTTTGTTGTTGTTTTTTCTACCAGTAATTCACTCTTACTCAATTGAATGAATATAACCAAAATTACCTTTTCTCCATTTGTTCATTCTATCAGATTTTGAGAAGATATATTCAAGGAGGTATAATCTACTCAAGGAGAAGAGAAAAGTTGGAGGGGAGAAAGGGAGGAAACAGTCACACATTTCCCTTCAAGAGTCTAGAGTTAATTCCTGCTTACCTCCATTGCTTCCTGAGCAACCTCTGGCATGTGTGATTGAGGGACCAGCTGTACAAGCCCTGTAATTAATTCTGCTGTACTGCCTTGAGTTTCAGGACCCTGTTTTCTTGGATTCTACAAAAGAAAAACAAACCTCAATTTAAAAAAAAATCAACTTACAAAATTATGAAGAAGAAAAATAGAGACTGATTCCTAACCACTACTAAGTTTCTTTTAGGGAGTAATGAAAATACTTTAAAATTAGTTATAGTAGTTCTAGAATTTTGTAAATATACTAGAAGCCATTGGATTACATACTTTAAAAGGATGATTTCAGCCAGATTCGGTGGCACACACCTGTAAGTCCAAAGACTTCAGAGGCAGAAATAGGATTGTGATTTGGCCCAATCTTGGCTAAAAGTCCATAAGACTTTATTTTTAAAAAATAAGACAGAAGCAGGTGCCAGGTGATTCAAACCTAGCTACTGAGTAAGCTCAAATTGGAAGGTCAAAGTCCAAAGCCAGCCCAGGCAGAGAATTTTATAAGACTCCTATCTCCAATTAGACAGCAAGAAGATGAAAATGGAGGCATGGGACAAGTGGTAGAGTGCTAGCCTTGAGTGAAAAAACTAAGAGACAGTGTCAAGGCCCTGAGCTCAAGCCTTAGTACTAGAGGAAAAAAATTCAAATTTTTAAATTAGAGTCTCTTAATCTGCATCCATATTTTCTCTTTAATATAAGCAATGTCCAGGAAGGCTACTAATTAAAAGAAAACAAAAGTAGATTCAACTTTTGAATTAAGAAATTACATCAAGGCTATATGTTCAGGTTAGTGCTGTAGTGCAAGCCTAGCATGCATAATGCCCTATAAAAAGTATCAATAAAAAGTGCTATAAATGGGCTGGGGATATATATGGCCTAGTGGCAAAAGTGCTTGTCTCGTATACATGAAGCCCTGGGTTCAATTCCCCAGCACCACATATACAGAAAATGGCCAGAAGTGGTGCTGTGGCTCAAGTGGCAGAGTGCTAGCCTTGAGCAAAAAGAAGCCAGGGACAGTGCTCAGGCCCTGAGTCCAAGGCCCAGGACTGGCCAAAAAAAAAAAAAAAAAGTGATATAAAAAGTATCAATAACATTAGGAGTCTTTTTTTTTTTTTGAGGCAGAGTCTCATTATGTAATTCTGGGTGACAGTGAAATTGATATTGTCTTGCCTAAGTCTTTGAGTCTGAGTACAGGCATGCACCACTATACCAAGTAAATAAGTTTTTTCAGTAACATCCTACTGGCTAAACAAGATAATTCTAGTTTGGACCTTACTAGTTTTGAATATTATACATGATTGTTATCAAAGGATCAGAACATACATACTGGATGAGAATTGCACAATTATTCTATATAGCCCTTTGCCTAGTGTAAAATGGGGAAAAAATATGGTTGATTTAAGTGAGACTTACTTAACTTTTACCTGCATATTGTTTTGTTAATTACAGATAGATTTTTAGTATAAGCCTTCATCCCAGTATATCTATTATTCAAAACTATTAGCCTATATTCTAACATGTAATATTCATTCATTCCTAACCCAATAGAATCTGCCAAGTATCTAACAATTAAAATTATGACTTCTATCTTCCAGGGGTATGTAAAGGAAAACAAATATCAATAAAATAAAGTATAAAACTGCAAATAAAATAAGATGTTCCTATGAAAGCCTTTATGAGGAAAACATGGTCCAATCTGGGAGGTTTCCTACAGGTAGTGATAACACCTCAGACTCTGCAGAAATTACTCTGTGATGAGGAGAGGAGAGCAGATTCTAGGCAAATACCAAGGAAGATATGAGGGAGTATGATTAAGAGGGACTGAAAGAAGGGTCATTATGACCAGAGTACAGAAGGCAAAAATGAAATGCTCTGTTTGGAAGAAATAATAGGTAACTGAAAGGCTCTGTATGACCTTGTACTTCTATCTGGGGTTTCATCTGTATCCCAAAAGCAGTATCTAATTCTAACGCAAACTTAATTTTAAGTTGGAAAAGAGACGTGATAGGATTTGTCTTTTAAATGAAGAAATGCGGCTGGGAATATGGCCTAGTGGCAAGAGTACTTGCCTCCTACACATGAAGCTCTCAGGTTCGATTCCCCAGCACCACATATATGGAAAACGGCCAGAAGGGGCGCTGTGGCTCAGGTGGCAGAGTGCTAGCCTTGAGCGGGAAGAAGCCAGGGATGGTGCTCAGGCCCTGAGTCCACGGCCCAGGACTGGCCAAAAAAAAAGAAGAAATGCAAGAGAGGCTAGGAATATGCTGTAGTGGTAAAGTGCTTGCTTCGCAAACACAAAGCCCTGGGTTCGATTCCTCAGCACCACACATATATTAAAAAAAAAAAAAAGCCAAAAGTGGTGCTGTGGCTCAAGGGGTAGAGTGCTAGCCTTGAGCAGAAAAGAAGCTAGGGACAGTGCTCAGGCCCTGAGTTCATGGCCCAGAACTGGCAAAAAAAAAAAAAAGAAAAGAAAAGAAATTCAAGAAAGAATGAACATTTAAAAAAATAAAGAGTCTTGACATTTTTTTTTTTTTTTTGGCCAGTCCTGGGCCTTGGACTCCGGGCCTGAGCACTGTCCCTGGCTTCTTCCCGCTCAAGGCTAGCACTCTGCCACTTGAGCCACAGCGCCGCTTCTGGCCGTTTTCTGTATATGTGGTGCTGGGGAATCGAACCTAGGGCCTCGTGTATCCGAGGCAGGCACTCTTGCCACTAGGCTATATCCCCAGCCCGAGTCTTGACATTTTTAAAGTGTGATAGATCAGAACAGAAAGAACATAAAACCACGTTCCTTTAAGAAATATCATGATTGAGATCATTTAATATCCATTTCTATATTCTTATTAACTAAGATTTAGAATTTTGATGTTTCAAATATAAAAATAATAAAATATTTCCAAGAAATCTTTCAGTATTTTATTTACTTGAGCTTTCAAAATCATTTAACCACTAGATGGCAGCAAAGAAAAGAACCCCACAAGGTGGGGTCTAGTTCACTAGTAAAGCATGGGTTGGATCCCAGTAACACAAAAACAAACCAAGCAAGCAAACAAATTACAAAGCTAGAGATGGAGTTCAGTAGTACAGAATACCTGCCTTAGCAAGCACAAGGTCCTGAGTTCATCCCTCAGTGCTGAAAATAATTTTTAAAAACAACAATAACAGTAATACAAATAATCATGACCTTTGGATTGGAAAATAGTGCATTTTTTCTAACAATAATATATTCAACATAAAAGACATTTATATCATGATTTATATTATGAATGTGAATTATAGCCCCCCAAAAGTGCTGATTCCAGCATTATGTGGCAGGCATGGTAAACCAGCAGTAACAAAGACATGAAGAAACAAGGCATTTCATTACTTTTTGAGTCTCACTGACAGATATAATAGGATTTCCAAACCAAAGATGTATTTATTCTGAGAGGCTCTTCAATTTGAATGAGATCAGCATAAAGTTCAAAATCTCATAGGTCTACTTTGGGAGAGAGAGAAGGATGCTCCACGGGAAATTTTGGAGATCCTTTGTTTTCTCCTTTCCTGTTTTCAGAAATATTACTCAAGGGCTGGGGATATAGCCTAGTGGCAAGAGTGCCTGCCTCGGATACACGAGGCCCTAGGTTCGATTCCCCAGCACCACATATACAGAAAACGGCCAGAAGCGGCGCTGTGGCTCAAGTGGCAGAGTGCTAGCCTTGAGCGGGAAGAAGCCAGGGACAGTGCTCAGGCCCTGAGTCCAAGGCCCAGGACTGGCCAAAAAAAAAAAGAAATATTACTCAAATGCATACATATTTTAAAATTCAGGAAGCAAGTGGGGACTAATATGGTGGCTTACACCTGGAGTACCAGAACTAAGGCAGGAAAGATTACAAGTATAAATATCAAGCTTAAAAAAATTTTAATAGGGTTGGGAATATGGCTTAGTGGTAGAGTGCTTGCCTTGCATGCATGAAGGCCTTGGGTTCGATTCCTCAGCACCACATAAACAGAAAAAGACAAAAGTGGCACTGTGGCTCAAGTGGTAAAGGAAGCCAGGGACAGTGTCCAGGCATTGAGTTCAAGCCCCAGGACTGGTTAAAAAAATAAATTACATTTAAGGCTTTTAAGCAATAGGAATGCTTACTTGATCTTATTAGTCGTAATAACAGCTAACATTTATTTAATTCTTTTTATGCTCCAGGACTGTTCCTAAAAGCCTTACATGTACTATTTCAATTTTCTTAACTATCTGAGGTAGAAACTATTATTATCCCACTATTTCAAATGAGAAAGCTCAGGCAGAGAGAAGTAAATTACATAGCTAGTAATTATTCTGTCTCCAGAGCCCACGTTTTTAATCACTTTATGTAACTATCACTCATTTACAGCAATTACATTATTAGTCCCTAATTATTCTGTGTACCAGAGTGAAGTTCTCAAGAATCTACTGTCACCTAAGGCAATAAAAACAGTTATGACAACAAATGAGTACTAACCACACCCGTTTTCACTTCCTTCTTCAAATACATTATTTGTAGGTAGAGTCACTGATAAATAGAAGCCAATGAGAAAAATAAAGAGGAATAAAGAGGTATATTGTTTGGCAAGAGCAAATGCAGATTAAAAGAACAGGCAGTATAAATGTAAATGAAGGAACACTGTGATATATGGCTCCTTCCTTATTTCCACCCCATCTCAGGACTAGGCATATATGAAACATAATCTACTATAGCAAATTCAGGACAAATGGTGTCAAGAAAGTAGCTAGGTGATTAGGAAAATGAAGAAGAAAAGTCAGGAAATTTGACCTAATTTCATTAGCATCATCTATAAGTTAGTGTTCTTCAGAAAAGATCAGTAAGATCATGGCATTTCAGTTTTATCAGAAACAGGTCATTAATCATTTCAAAACATTTCACAAAAAATACTTACACAAAGCAAAAGCTTTGGATCTGCATGAATTAGTTTCACCATGGACAAGAGAAGAAATTTATAGTTTCTTGTCTCAAGGTCTGTAGGTTTTTCTTTGAATTTAAGGCTTGTAACTTTTTCTTTAAATGTAAGACTCTAAAAACAAAACAAAAACATGGTGTCACTTTGAAAGAATCAGATACCAGACTGCATAGCAATAAAACGTTTAAAAATAATTATAAAAAGGCACTGAAATGTAAACATTTATACCACCAAATATGTGGTATTAGCAGAAGAATCATGAAGTAAAAGCTATATTTTTAAATGTTGTTTTATACCTTTTGTGCTATTCTTAATACAATCACTCTAATAAGACTAATAAAAATCAAGTTAAAATGTTAAAGACTTATTTCATGCTGGCTCCCATATAAAAAAGAATTCTAAAATGTAAAAATATATTTGGTCTATATTATTCACAAATACCCACACCAAGAAACTCATTTAACAAACACTCATCCCACACACATATATATACACAAATATTTCATAGACACTATAATATTGTCAATTTTAAGATGCATCATTACTTGCTACATCAAAAGAAATGCAAAGTCATAAAAAGTAGGACACTTTCAACTTCAGAGAAAAGTAAAACTGCTCTTTACAACTAATGAAATATGCTATATAGCCAATCTTTGTATTTAACAGTTTCAATCATAAATTTTACTTTTTCCTTTGACAGCATTCTCTCTCTAGTTAGAGTACACATATATTGTCTGGAGAATACTCATGGAACAGGATTCTTTGAGGAAAATGTCTTTCAATTACAGAGATACTATGGTAAACTAAATTAACTATAGATATCATTAAATAAAAAAAAAAAAACTCCACAGGCTGGGAATGTGGCTTAGCGGTAGAGTGCTTGCCTAGCATGCATGAAGGCCTGGGTTTGATTCCTCAGCACCATATAAACAGAAAAGACCAGAAGTGGTACTGTGGCTCAAGAGGTAGAGTGCTAGCCTTGAGCAAAAAGAAGCCCAGAACAGCGCTCAAGGCCTGAGTTCCAAGCCCTCAGAACTAGCCAAAAACAAAAAAACTCCAGTAAGATTCTGGTGGCTCATACCAGTTATCCTAGTTACTAAGGAGGCTGAGAATCACAGTTTGAAGTCAGCCCCAGCAGGACAGTTCATGAGACTTTTTTTTTTTTTTTTTTTTTTTTTTTTTTTTTTTTTTTTTTGGCCAGTCCTGGGGACTGGACTCAGGGCCTGAGCACTGTCCCTGGCTTCTTTTTGCTCAAGGCTAGCACTCTGCCACTTGAGCCACAGCACCCCTTCTGGCCATTTTCTGTATATGTGGTGCTGGGGAATCGAACCCAGGGCCTCATGTATATGAGGCAGGCACTCTTGCCACTAGGCCATATCCCCAGCCCTCATGAGACTTTTTATCTCCAGTTAACCACCAAAAAAATCAGAAAAAAGAAAAACAGCACAGGTGTGAGTGCGCTAGACTTGAGCACAAAAGCTCTGAGACAGCACCCAGATGCCTTTATGCATGCAAGTATACATGCAGAAATATGGACTGTAGACTTTGAATATATCCAACCATAATAAAATATGTCCAACTAAACAGTCTGTTATCTTTCAAAGCTAAAAAATAGATATAAATATCCATCCTACAATATATGGCAACTCTCTTTAATGTTTAAAAGTTTGTTTTTAAGTTTGTTATTAAGCCCAAGGACTCTGAAGATTTTGGTTGGGAGTGCGGAGAATAAGAGTTATTTAGGGCACAGATACACTGAAGAAATGTCACTACAAAACTGAAAAACCAAAATTCTCTTGCGCACATGTTTGTGTGTGCTGGTCCTGGGGCTTGAACTAAGGACTTAAACGCTGTCCCTGAGTTTTTGTTTTTGCCAGTTCTGGAACTTGAACTGAGGGCCTGGGCACTGTCTCTGAGCTTCTTTGGCTCAAGGCTAGCATTCTATCACTTGAGCCAAAGTGTCACTTCCAGCTTTTTCTGTTTATGTGGCACTGAGGAATAGAACCCAGGACTTCATGCATACTAGGCAAGAACTCTACCACTAAGCTACATTCCCAGCTCCTGAGTTTTTCCATTTGTTTGTTCATTTGTTGCCCAAGGACAGCCCTCTACCACGTGAGCAACAGCTTCACTTCCAGTTTTTTATCAAAAACTTTCCTGTCCAAGCTGGCTTCAAACCGTAATCCTCAGATCTCAGCCTCCTGAGTAGCTAGGAATACAAGGCATGAGCCACCCACATCAGGCACAAATATTATTTTACATTTAAAATAAATACATTTTTACCTTTTTAAAACATTACTTTATTATTATCATAAAGGTAATGTACAGAGGGGTTACAATTACATAGTGAGGTAATGAGTCTATTTCCTTTCACACAGTATCTCCTGTTGCCTCACTCTCTCCTAGTCCTTCCCTCCCGTTTCCACTGTTTTTTTTTGTGTTTTTTTTTTTTTTTTTTTTGCCAGTCCTGGGCCTTGGACTCAGGGTCTGAGCACTGTCCCTGGCTTCTTTTTGCTCAAGGCTAGCACTCTGCCACTTGAGCCACAGCGCCACTTCTGGCCATTTTCTGTATATGTGGTGCTGGGGAATCGAACCCAGGGCTTCATAGGAGGCAAGTGCTCTTGCCAATAGGCCATATCCCCAGCCCGGAGATGGAAGTCTTATTGTAATTTTCATTTGCATTTCCTTCCAGCTAAGAATGTTGGACATTTCTTTTATTTATTAGCCATGTATATTTCTAAGACATATGTTTCATTTGTATTTCTGTGAAAAATGATATTGAGACTTTTGGTGGATATTGAATAGAGAATTTTTTATGATACTGATCTTGCCAATCTAAGAGTATGAAAATTCTTTACATCTCTGATTTCTTTCTCCGAAGTTTTATAGTTTTCACTTTATCTTTTACTTCCTTAGTTAATACCTAGGTCTTTGTGGCTATTGTAAAAGAGTATTTTCCTGACTCCATTATCATCTTGTTTATTGTTGGTGTATAGAAAAGCCACTGACTTTTGAATATCTTGTTACATTTTCAAAGGTATTTATTAAATCTGTAAGTGGTTTGGTGGAGTCTATAGGGTCTCTGTAAGTACAGAATTGTAATCTCTGCAAGTATTTGGCTTTTTTCCTTGTTTGAATCCTTTATTTCATTCTTCTGCCTTATTGCTCTGGCTAGTGTGGGACACACCTGGATCAGAAAGAGGAAGTCAACTAGCTGGCCCCGCCTGTTTCTCAGTCCTGGGGCCACATGTGGCTAAGATGGCGCCTGAGATGAACCCACAGGCGGTTCTGTGGTCTGTGACGAAAAATCTGGACGCCTCTAGGACTGGTCCCCGGCTCTTCTGCCCTTAGGGGCAGCTCGTGCCTCCCCTTACAGTCCCTAGATAGGTGCACGCACACCCCCACCCTTACTGCCGATATTTGATCTGATTGGCTCCTGTGTCTTATATTAGTTACATGTGTTCCCCCCCAATAAACGAGATCTTGCATCCACTTGACTCCCAGGCGCGTCTGATTGTCCTCCGGTGAGAGAGGGCTGGGGTACAGGTGGTCTGTCGACCCTTTCCTTTCTTGGCTCCTTCCCTGTCTCTCCCGCAGGTCAGGGGAGCACTGGGGAGGGGGGGGGAACCCAACAGCTAGAAATTCTAGTATCATAAGGATAGGGGGAATGAGCACCCCTAACCTTACAGGAAATGATTTCAGTTTTCTCTAATGATGTTGGCTGTATGTTTACTAAGTTCAAGTACATTTTTTTCTATTCCTAGTTTGTTCAGAGATTTTATCATATATATCATTACTCTTTCAAGCTTTTTTGGTCTATTTGCTTGAAATGTCTTTTTTCCCTCATTTTGCCTTAAGCTTTTATCTATCTTTATGATTATAATGTGTTTCTTGTAATCAACTATTGGACAGGCCTTGTTTTTTGTCATTAAGTATTTTTTTTTACGGTTTAAGCCTTTTGATACTAATATCCAACATTAATCTTGAAAAGTGTGCTGTATTTCCTATCATTTTTCATGATACTTCCTTCTTTCCTATTTGACTAGTACTATTTATTCTTTCCTCTATTTTCCTATATTTATTGCCCAGTTTTGTTGATAGGGTTCTTTTAAATATCTATTGTATTACTTGTTGTCTAGTAGTCATAAGAAGTGGAGCTGCAGCTCAAATAGTAGAGCACTGAACTTGAGCACAGAAGTTCAGAGATAGCACCCAGACCCTGAGTTCAACCCCACAACCAACAATAGCAACAACAAAAAACCAACAACAAAAACATGTTTAGTAGTCGTAAGTTCCTTTAGTTTGTATCCTGTAAAGTGCTTTGGTTTCATTTTATTTACTTATTTATTTATTTTTGTCTGTCATAGGCTTGAACTCAGGGCAATGGGTACTATCTCTGAGCTCTTGTGCTCAAAGCTATTGCTCTACCACTTTGAGACACAACTCTATTTCCAGTTGTTTTTTAGTTTTTGTGTTGTTGATCAGCAATAAGTAAAATGAACTTTCCTGCTAGGCTAGCTTTGAACCTTGATCTTTAGATCTCAGCCTCCTGAGTAGCTAGAATTACAGGAATGAGTCACTAGCACCTGGCTCTTGTAACGTTTTTATACCTCTACCAACTGTTACAAATAGCCTTGCTGTATAAACCAATCTAGATTGGCAAATGTTACTTCGTAGGGTATGAATTATTTCCTTCCATGCCCTCCTTGCATTTAGTCTGTGTGCTGGGAAATCTACTGTTATTTTAATGAAACTTCCTTTCTTAATTTCTCCCTTTTCTAACTTTAATATGCTTTTGTTTTTGTTTTTCCCAGTCCTGGGGCTTGAACTCTGGACCTGAAATCTGAGCTTCTTTTGCTCAAGGCTACCTACTCTACCACTTGAGTCACAGCTCCGCTTTTGACTTTTTCTGTGTATGTGGTACTGAAGAATTGAACCCAGGGCTTCATGCATGCTAGGCAAGCACTCTACCACTAAGACACATTCCCAGCCCCTCGCTAGGCTTTTATTTATTTGGTATATTTAGTGCTAATATATATCTAAGGGTGTTTCTCCTTTTATCTTGCCTGTTTGGTATTCTATATACCTCATTCACATGGATGACCTTTCTTTGAGACTGGGAAATTTTTCGATTATTTTACTATCGCTATTATTTCAGTATCTTTAGTTTGTAGTCCGGCTACTTTTATAACTATGATTCATAAGTTTCATCATTTCACAGAGTCAAAAGGTCTTATAAATTCTGTTTGTATCTTGTTTCTTTCAGTGTCTTAACTGTTTGATCTAATGCCTCTGCTTTATCTTCAACCTCCTCAGAAAGGCTTTTGAGTTTTTAATATTTGGGCCACTGTGCTCTTCAGTTTTGGTCTTTCAATTTATTTCTGTATCCTTAATTCATTTCTTTCCTCATATCTTGTATACTTAGTTGCTTGAGTCATCTTTGAATTAGTTCAGATGTTTAAATATAAACTCCATTATTTCATTGACCATTCTTTTGGTTTTTTTGGCCAGTTAGTTGTGAGGCTTGAACTCTGGGGCCTGGGCACTGTCCCTGAGCTCTTCAGCTCAAGGCTAGCGCTCTATCACTTAAGCCACAGCAGCACTTCTGGTTTTTCTGGTCGTTAATTGGAGAGTATCACAGACTTTTCTGCATGGGCTGGCTTTGAACCACAATCCTCAGATTTCAGCCTCCTGAGTAGCTAGGATTACAGTCATGAGATACTGGCGCCTGGCTTCAATGACAATTTTGTCACTGATTTATTGAGCTCATTGTTTGTACTTTCTTCTTCTTTGCTATTGATCTCTTACTGTGGATTTATTTGATCACTTTTGAAGGAAATATGTGACCTTGTTTAAATTTTTTTTCCCTGGAATTTACATATCTGGCACCAAGATTTGGGAGAGTTTTCAATCTCACATGGCATTTAAGTTGGTGGTTTCTTACAGATTACCTAAGACTGGATAATGGCTGAGTTGTGATGCATTTCCCAGTGAGAGGTGAGTTTCAGTTGTCAAATAATTGATTTTGGTGCTCAAGATAATATGTGCTGAACTCTTCTCCAGTCAGGCAGAGTGAGGAAGCTCGGGCTGCAAATGCTACAGTAATTTATAAACCACAACCTAATGTTTATTGCAATCTCTAATTAAGACTAGTCACTGGGGGCTGGGGATATGGCCTAGTGGCAAGAGTGCTTGCCTCGTATACACGAGGCCCTGAGTTCGATTCCCCAGCACCACATATACAGAAAATGGCCAGAAGTGGCGCTGTGGTTTAAGGGGCAGAGTGCTAGCCTTGAGCAAGAAGAAGCCAGGGACAGTGCTCAGGTCCTGAGTTCAAGCCCCAAGACTGGCCAAAAAAAAAAAAAAAGACTAGTCACTTACTATACTACTCCAATATATTTTTGTATGTATTTTTAAAATTTGTTATTGTTATTATAAAAGTGACATACAGAGGGGTTATAGTTACATAAGTCAGGTAAAAAGTACATTTCTTTTTGAACAATGTTATCCCATCTCTTGCTTTCTCCCAGTTTTTCCCTCCCATTCCCACCTACAAGTTAGATAGTTCATTTTCCAAATAGTGCCTAGTGAGTACCACTGCTGCATTTGTTTACCCTTTGTCCCTCCATTTCTATGCATCTTTTTACCCTACAGAAAACACCCCCAAAGACCTATAAATGAACAAACAAGACAAAAAGAAATAAAACAAAAAACAGCAACAAAGAAAGAACCTCATTTCCATTTCCTGGAGCTCAATTTGATAAGTATTATTTTGTATGATCAAAGTGCTCCAGTATCTGTAAGAAGCAAAGATGTGTCTTTGTGGCTTAGGTAACCAGGGAATAATACAAAAAAGACAGTGGGAGTAACATTAAGAATTCTAAGCATTTTGTTATATAGAGAAAGAAGGCATGAGGGTTAAGCCTAATAGAAAAAACTAAGGAGAAATAGAGTGAAGGAGTACCAAAGCGGTGCTAATTTTGTGTTGACAAGGAAGTAAACTGAAGAAAATTGGCAATCACACATAAAGTAACAGTAGCAACAAAAAAATGCAAAAACTATAAACAAATAAACAAAAGAAAAAAATGAAATTCAAGCAATCTAATCACAAAGCAAGAGTGTAACAAGGAAAAATTAGAGATAAAGGAACAGGAAGGTAAAAGGAAATATAAGCAAAAGAACTCCTATAGAACAGACAGTAAAATGAGAAAGGAGTATAAAAAGAGGATGAAAATATGATTTAAAATTAAATATTGAAAGGCACCTATTGTGATTCAGGTATAATGGCACTGGGAGGAAAAGAGGGAGAGTTAAGCAGAACTGCAAAGTAAACAAAGGTGTAAGTGGGCTATATTAAAAAGCAAAACTAAAAAGTAAATGGCCTATATATATATTAGATACACAAAAAAATCCACATAGTAAAATACAAAATAAAACACTAAAACAGAAAAAACAGACTTACACATAACATAATAATGGCTTTCCATTTTGCTTATGTGTACTACCATATACCTCTCTGAAAGGCACAAGAGGCTACGGAGATCATGAGATTCAGATCTCAGTAGGAGAGCTGTCTTTTAGCAGTCAGCATATAGAGAGAGGGAACAGGCCCTAGATAGTGAGTACTCTATAGACCACAGGCCCACAATTCATTCTTCTGCCTTCAGTTGATTCAATACTCTCCTGGCCAAAAGGGGGGTAAGCAATAGACAGTAGTCATGCCCATGCCTTCAGAGTCCAAGTTGTCTCTAATGACACCTACACACAAATGTGACTGGTTTTGGCATCTTAGCTGCCTTTCCTGGCAGATTCTTGTGGCTGGATGACCCAGAAGTCCGTAAAACCTCAACGGTTTCTACTTCCAAACCTCCCAGTTATGTCTCAATCTCAGAACTTGGCTGACTGCAAACAGCCTGTGTGTGCGCACGTGCATATGTACGTACATACATACGTACGTACCTACCTACCTACCTACATACATAAAATATGATAGCCCAGGTTGCTAGTGTAGAGAGGTAAGCCTTCCCACAAAATGCTGCCTCGTTACCACTCTACGAGTTATGGGGGAATGAAATGCTGTCCATTCTGATGCTGGCTTGTCATACTTAGGAAATCACTGGCCTGACAAATCTCCTGCACTGGGGTTTGACACCTGCAGGAGGTATGAATAAGCTAGCCATGGTGGCTAACACCTATAATCCTTGCTTACTCAGGAGGCTGGGATCAGAGGGTCTTGGTTTAGAGCCAGCCCAGAGAAATAAATTCTCATGACTCTTTAGTTAACTAGCCAAAAACAAAACAAAACAAAACAAAACAAAACAGAAAACAAAACAAAACCAGCCAGAACTGGAGATGTGGCTCAAGTGGTAGAGCCCAAAATTCAAGCCTCAGTATCAACACACACACACACACACACACCCTATTAGAATATTTAATTTAAGAAGTTTGGGGCTGCATTGTAATCATAAACTGATATGTTGAATTGAAACCCCTTTGTGTAACTATGTAAAGACTTCTTAAATTAAATTTAAATAATCAAACTTCAATTGTTCCTATCATTGCTCAAACTTTGCTAAATGTCCATATTCACTAAAGTATGAAATATTTTTATTTTAAATTAAAATTAAAAATTTTTATTTATGATTTCCTATATGGCATTTTAAGCATCCAATAAGGCATTGCCCTCTAAGTTGCAAATCAGCTTCCTTTATCTTCTAATTGTGAAAAGCTAATAAAAATATTTTGATATAAAAAAGAAACTAACAACATAGAAGGGGGAAATATTATTCATGAAGATTTTGATGGCATTTTATGATAAATTTTCTGTAAGAAAAGTAAGTCCAACTAACTAACAGTGGAAAACAAACGTTAGTATTTTCTGACAATGAAATACTATAACATAGCATAATATTTACAAGAAAGGAAGAACCTATTTGATGCTATGAAATAATGAAGTCAGCAGGATTGAGATAAAGACACTAAAAACACAACAGAAAGGTGGTGAGATTCAATTTCCTCGTTTCTTACCGGTGCCATTCGTATTGCTGGGTGTGCCCCACAAGCCTGCACTGCTTTATGAAGTGTTTCACCAAACATATTTCGAAGTTCAACTGAGTGGCAATATACAGCATCAATCTTGGGCCACCAATCCAATGCAGACTGAAAACAAAGACCATAAGGAAAAAAGTACAAAATAACATGAGTTGTATGCTCTATTATCACTGTAGTGTTAAGTTCTATTCTTCTATCAGAAACATTTTATAAGACCATGCAAACACACATGATTTTCAGTCTTGATACGGTGTCTTTAATTCAAACATTAACCCATTCATATTTTAAAATAGGACTGGAAACATGGCTCAAGTGATGGGAGGCCTGCCTAGCAAGCACACAGCTCTGATTTCAAATACAATACTGAATAACAGAAAAAAAAAAAAAAAGAAGAGGAAGAAAGAAAGAAAAGTAAAATACAATTAGTATGTACAAATGAGATTCTTTTCTCTTGGACAATCTACTGAATTTGAAAGCCAAGTCTCTGGAAAAAAATCTTTAGCCAATATTTCTGTTTTTTTCTTTTTCTATTTCAAGTTAAATTTTCTACCCATATCAGAAACACATGCACAATATATAGGTGTTTGTTTTTTTTTCATTTTCAGGCAAAAATGCTATCACCAAGTGAGATCAAGTGGTCAATGCTTGTAATCCTAGCTTCTCAGACAAATGATATCTGAAGATCACACTTTGAAGCCAGCCTGGGCAGGAAAGTACATGAGATACTCATCTCCAATAAACCACCAAAAAGCAAGAATAGAGCTGTGGCAAGTGACAGAGCACTAGCCTTGAACAAAAAATACAAGGGATAGCACCTAGGCCCTAAGCCTGCAGACCAGCACACATATAAACATACATACTTACACATCACACACACACATACAATGTTATAATCAACAATCAAATCTTTATAAGCAATCACTAGTTCAACACAATATTGAAAGAATACAGTGTTGCTTAAATGCCTGCTAACAATAATGATAATTAGAATATAAATTGATATGCAATGATGGCACAGTACAAGAAAAGACACCATAAACAAAAACAAACTGATCTTCATTAAGTATTTTTAGGTTATCAATGTTTTGTTTGTTTGCTTGCTTGTTTATGGTGTCAGGGATCAAACCCAAGGCCTTGAACATGCTAAACAAATACTCTATCACTGGGCTATAACCCAGCTCCCATAATTAAGGAATTATTTTGCATAAATACTTCTCTTTCTATGTAACCTATCTCACTTAAATGCCTACATATAAATGCCTATTTCATTTAGAAGCTTGTCTTTTTTATTTTGAAAAGAATTAGTGCAATATAAAAATGACCAAAAAAAATCACTAAATTATAACCATTTCTCTATCAGGTCATAGAAACTGTAATCCTAATTGCTCAGGAAGAGTTCTGAGGACTGCTATTACATGCCAGCCCAGACAGAAAGTCCATAAGACTCTTATCTCCAATTATCCAGTAAAATGCCAGAAGTGGAGTTGTGGAACAAGGTTCTCATCAGCATTGAGTGGGAAAAGCCAAGTGAGAGCCCTAGACCATGAGTTCAAGCCCCAGTACCAATGTACGTACACACACACACACACACACACACACACACACAGCTTCAGAGCCTTTTCCCAGATTCTTTCCTATTCAAAATTAAGCTAGTATCAACATTTAATTTCTCACTCATAATTCTAAGAATATTTTAATAGTAACAAGTTACATTAACATTAATCAAAACAATGGGATATAAACTATTTACAGGAGACTCAAATATAAGTCAGGCTTGGAGAATCAATGTTTAAGGCTAAGATCTGTCATTGCAACAAAACTCAAACAATGGACTATTTCAGATCTAAACACAATACTTATGAATTGCATGTAAGTATGTTTCACAGAAGCAAAATAAAACTGCAAACACAATTACTACTTCTACATAAACCTTCAAAAACACATCAGTAAAACTTGTACTTGAGAATGTGATTAATTTAAAAAATGGTGTGAACTGTTTAAGATCCCTGGAAAAGGAGAACTCATCAGCTGTATTTACCAAGAGTCATTTAAAAAGAAACCTTATAGCATAAATGAATTTGATTTCATTGAGTCCAAGTATCTTGGGAAAATTTATATGAATTCCAGACTTTAAACTATTTCCCTAATAAACTATCTTTAGTAAGACTCTGTCGGTTCCATATCTACTTTTATAAATCACCCTTTAAAGTCAGAAAGTAGTATCTACTGGACTTAAACCCAAGGAAAGTGGGGACGACATTTTTCAAGAAACAATTAACTGAAGGAGGAAGATACAGCTCAATGATAAAGCATTTGCCTAATACGTACAAGACCTTGGATTCAATCCCCAGAACCACAAAAAGAGAGAATATAAATAAGAATTAATTGACCAAACAGTCTATAATGACAAACTATCACTATCTAAAGTATAACTTTAAAAAAAATACTTTGACGTACTATTTTTTTTACTTTCAAGCTATTTTACTCAAAGGTTACTGATGCTTAAGATTTAAAAATTATATTCAATAGTTTCTCTATAAAAAAAAAAAACTGATGTCCAAAGTGACATGATCTGGGTACAGACACACTCTACCTTCACACATGCAGTACTCATTGGAGTACAGAGGATGCACACCACTGTCACCAAGTACAATGAGGCATGCATGAAGGACCACTCCAGGCATGCTTAAAACCCAGAAAGGAGCAGCTTAGCCACTTACAGCAGTGCCAAGTCCATGCTTGAAAGTGCTCTATATATTCAATTGTAGACAAAAATATTTCACAATTAAAGTAACTAGCCACAGAGTATTCAAAGAGTATATACTTGGGTTTACTAAACACAAATTTAAAGAATTTATGTAACGTTAGTTATCCACCCTGAATTAATGTTTTTTAGTATTATGAGTCAAGGGGGGAAAAGTAGCATTTTCTTTCTAAATAACATATAAATCTGGTGGTGGGGAGGGGTCTTTTTCTCTTCAAAGCCTTGAAAGTAAAACTTGAAGAGAAAATATCTTAGCTCATTTTATTAGCAAAAGTACAGTGATTTTTTTAAGTTCTCAATACAAGCATATCTTATCTAAAATTAAACTTCCTTTTTTTGGATCAAAGAGTATTCGATGTAACCTCTAACTATGATTTAACTTGTTATATTCAAATAAGAGAGGTATCATTCCTTCAGGCATTTAGTTGTTCTTAATTTGAGAGATGAAACACAAATGGCAATTGATGAAATAAGGACCAAATGTTCTGCAACACACAAGGCAGTTCTGCATAACAAAGAATTACCTTCCCAAAATGCTACTAATAATCCACCAAGAAAACTATGTCACCAGTTTTATCAACAGTTATTTTTCCCTATAGGAACGTCTAAAAGAGAATGTGGGTGGCATTAGGTTTCAATCAATACATTTAAGGCACATGGGGGGAGGGGGTATTTTCACTTAAACTAGAGTCTTAAACAATTTAATTCCAAATAGGATAAATATACTAAGTAATCAATGACCAAAACCTTATAAGAAGAATACAGGAACAGTTGAATAACTTGACACATAAATGTAAATTATCAAGTAAAACTATTTTTTAAAAAAACAGCACTAAAGAATCTTCAAATCACAGTTGTTTATAACTAGATGAATAGAATTTTTTAAATCCACAGTCCATATTTCTTGCTACTTAATATGCCTATCTTTTAAAGAATTTATTGTCTGATACAATTTTGCCTCCTATTTTGAAGTGTTAAAATTTTATTTTAAGAAAAACTAAAAGAGAGGTACCAAAACACTATCATAAATGGTCTTCACCATTTTATAAATGTGCTATGTTGTTCTCATATAGCAAGGTGATAAGTCAGAATTTATCACATGTTGGGATTGGGATAAAAAAGTGTTCAAATAACACATGAAGTGAGTCTTCTCAAGAGCTATATATTGAAATAAAATTATTTAGGTTTATTCTTTCCAAAACACCCTAATAATGCTTTCTCAATAAACATCATTAGGTTAAGATGGAACATAAAAAATACTATTTTATATCCCTTACTAAATACAATATCATTAGAGATATCATCCAACATCATACCATCTAAGTTCAGAATCTTCCTGAAAACCAAGAGCATCATTCTTCAAAAGTAAAAAGATAAATATATTTCAATTCAAAGTCGAAATAAAATTTTATTTTCCAGTAAATTATCAATACCTTTTGGACTTACATTGGTGATGATACGATGGAGTGAATTTACCAACACATAGTGAAATGTAGAAGGTGAATTCTGAGCCAAGCAGATCTATAGAAATAAGGGAAAAAAATCATTTCTATGAGGAAAATATTCAACAATACAAATGAAAGGCAATTGCAGAAAGATTTTTTAAAACTGAACAAAAATTTTAAGGTCTTGAAATTAAAATTAACACATGCAATTAAGAAATACTAATAAAGGTCTACCTAGTCATCTTTCCAGTATGTTTATAACACAGGTAGATGAAAACCAATTATCTTACCTTGAAGTGCTGGTTGTTGTGAGGACTTATACGAAAGCAAGAAACAAGGCAATCAATCATTAGATCCACATCTGCAGGCTGACTGCCTCTTGAGAATGGTTTACTTGGATTAAAAAGCAGGTTCTACAAAAATCCCAGTAGAAAACAAAAGCTTTTAAGTAGTCATACACTACTTTCTTACCTGAATGAAACAGCATTATCCACACAAATGTGTGCTCTTCTGCTAGCAAAAAGTACAAAAATTAATATTATGGTTCCTCAATCTGATACAAGACTTTATTACACCACATGTTATTCCTTTCAGGCCACAGTTTCTGTAATATTTTAAACCAAGTCTATAAATTTATACTTTCTTAAGAAAACTAGCGAATATTGTATTGTTGTCCATCCATATTTGCACTTTAGGCTAAAGGATATATTAACAACAAAAGCATGTCCTAAAAAAAAAGAGTGCAAGATGACTCAGAACTTTAGAAATAGCAATTATCTTTGGCACAACAATTATACTAAAGTTTATTCTTTCTCCAATTTTCTTATTGTTTGTAGTAAAGAAAATAAGGATGTTACCTTAAGATCAACCACCATGGATTGAACTAGTAGAAAAATGACAGAGTTGTCTTCCCAATTGATATAAGTACTTGCTTTACACAATTTGACACAAGCAATGGCAGCACTTTCTGTCAGTTGCCTGCTTCCTCCATGGCCAGCAAGTGCTTTTCGTAGACTGTCCAGAAACAACTTCTGCAGAATTCAAATATAGTAAATAAGATGATACATGAAGCTAATTCTATTTCAAATTTACCTAATAAAGTAGCAAATTATTTCTAAAATTCAAACCATAATGAATACAAACATATTTTGTTTTTCAATTTTGTGATTTAAGTAGTTGTGAAATCATTCTCAAAAAAAAAATTTTTTTTTTTGGCCAGTCCTGGGCCTTGGGACTCAGGGCCTGAGCATTGTCCCTGGCTTCTTCCCGCTCAAGGCTAGCACTCTGCCACCTGAGCCACAGCGCCCCTTCTGGCCGTTTTCCATATATGTGGTGCTGGGGAATCGCACCACTAGGCCATATTCCCAGCCCCTTCAAAAAAAATTTTTTTAAACTGACTATTTGCATGTCAAATTATTACCCAAAAAAGTAAGGAACATTCCTTCCCAAACATTTGAGCTCAGAATTGAGCTCAGTTGATATCTTGATATTACACTTTATTTATTTGTTTATTTTGTGCCAGTACTAAGGCCTCATGCTTAGTTTAGCTCAAGGCTGGTGCTCTATCATTTAAGTGACACTTCCACTTCTGACATTTTGCTGGTTAACTGTAAAAAAAAAAAAAAAAAAAAAAAATCTCACAGACTCTGTCCCAACTAGATTCTTAGATCTCAGTTTCCTAATTAGCTAAGATTACAGGCATGAGCCACCAGCGCCCAAAATTGTTATTACTTTCAATATCTAAGTATTATATGATCATGATTATAGTACATTTCAAACTGTTCTTTCTTTTTGAAGAAAACATTAGAATATATTTAAACTTTCCAAAATAAGAATATGTCTGGTGCTGTTATATTGTTCTAAATTTTGTTCCTCAAAAAAAATTGTCATTCTTATGATCCTAATTCTTCTTTACAATCACTAATTTCCTCTTTTGGCTTTTTTCCTAAATGAAAACTTTCTATCTCTACCAACATATATTCTCAAAAGTAACAAGTCAAAAGCTAAACTCACCGAACCCCAGCAGAATACATTCTTCTGGAGTATATATGGAACATTTTCCAAGAGACCCTATGTTAGGTCACCAAACAAGCCTCAATATAAATGTATTAAGACCAAAAGTATAAACAAAACAACCTGTTATAGCTAATATATTCAGCAAAGATAAAGAACACAAAATCAATACCCAAAAAAATCAGTTGGATTTATTATCAAGAACTAAAAATTTGCAAAAGAAAAAATATTTAACTCCACTTACAATAGCATCAAAAATAATAAAATACTTAGGAATTAATCAAGGAGGTGGGATGTTCTTAATGAAAACTAAAAAATATTGCTGAAAAGCACTTAGCAAAACACAAGAGATGGAAAAGCATCTTCTATGCATAGATTCTTAGGAAAATAATACCTCTCAAAGCAATCAGCAGACTAAATGTAATCCAAAAATAGAAAAACTTATCCATAGGGACATCAAATAGCCAAAACAATTGTTTGGTTGGTTTTGTTTTTTTTGCCAGTCCTGGGGCTTGAACTCAGGGCGTGAGCACTGTCCCTGGCTTCTTTTTGCTCAAGGCTAGCACTCTGCCACTTGAGCCACAGAACCACTTCTGGCTTTTTCTATATATATGTGGTGCTGAGGAATCATGTATATGAGGGCTTCATGTATATGAGGATGAGCACTTTACCACTAGGCCATATTCCCAGCCCCAGCAAAACAATCTTGAAAAGAAAATAAAGTTGGAGAACTCACAGTAATTGAAAACAATGTGATATTAGCACAAGAACAGAAATACAGACCAATGGAAAAGAAAAAGTTTGGAAAGAAACTCTACACCTATAACCAACAACTTTCCACAAAGGTGCATCCAAAAAAAAGAAAGAAGTTTGGGGCTGGGAATGTAGCTTAGTGGTAGAGTGCTTGCCTAGCATGCATGAAGCCCTGGGTTTGATTCCTCAATACCACATAAACAGAAAAAGCTAGAAGTGGCGCTGTGGTTCAAAGTGGTAGAGTGCTAGCCTTGAGTGCTAGCTTAGGGTCAATGCCTAGCCCTTCAGTTCAAGCCCCAGGAACAGGGGGTGGGGGAGGGAAATAAAAGTTTGACCCTTGACTTTCATCATATACAAAAATGAAGCCAAAATGAACCAAAGGCCTAAACTTAGCAGCTAAAACTATAAAAAAAAAATGTAAAGATCTTTCTAACACTGAATTTGGAAATCACTTCCTGCATATACAGAGAGAGAGAGAGAGAGAGAGAGAGAGAGAGAGAGAGAGAGAGAACGCTTGAGCAGGTCCTTTAACCTAGGTACTAAGGAGTTTGAGATCTGAGGATCGTGGTTCAAAGCCAGCCCAGACCTGGACTTTCAGTGGTAGAGCACTAGCCTTGAGCACAAAGAGGCTCAAGGACAGTGCCCAGACCCACACAGTTCAAGGCCCACAAATGACCAAAAAAGGGGCAGGGGGGTTGGTAGAGACAGGGAAAGAAAGAAAAAATAAGTAAATAATGGATAAATTGGGCATCAAAATGGAAAAATCCCCTGCATAGATCCAAATGAGCAGTATTTGGCTACTATTGCCTCCATTTGTAATAATATTGTGTTCTGATCATGGTCCAAAGCTCTAAAGTGCTATCTGGTATGTCCTTGCTTCCATGAATTTCATGCCATTCAAACATGACAGATTTAACAAAATATTAGTTTAAGTCTTGCTTGCCTCCACTCCGTCATCTGTGTATGAAACCAATGGTTGTGGGTTTTGGTGGGGTGGGAGAGGGAAGAATCCTGGCTTTTGAAAAACAAGTTTTTAGCTAATGTGCATAAAGACTGAGTACTGGGACTGAAAGCAACCACCAGTTTTACTCTGAATAGGAAGAATCCAGTAAGATAAAAGTGGTCAGATTCTGAAGAAGTGCATGCAAGAAAGCCCAGGAATTTACACAGAAGAAAACACAGCAGAAGAAAAATGGCAAAAGAGTCCTGAGCTGGTACCTGGCTCACCCAGCTATAAGAGAGGATTCAAAAAATTGCAATACCAGATAAACCCAGATGGTCCCACCAAATTCACTGTGGGAAAAACTAAACACAATTCATACACCTTTCTAACAGCTCAGGGACCTGGGAGGCAGGGATTTATGTGCTAGAAGAAGCTTGACTACAGAAACCCTAAAACATTCTGTGCCTCTCATACCCCCTGAAAGTGACAGTCACTATCTTGAGAAAGTTTCTCTGGGAACCCAGGGTCAAGAAGCAATCACAGATAAGAACCCACAAGACACTTGGCCTAGGAAACTGGGTATAAAAGAGTTACAATTTGTGTCAGGAGATGTCAAAGTAAACAGAAAAAAAAAAATTAAGCTGCAGGAAGCCAGGAAACCAGAGGTTGCAAAAGCTAGCTGGCTGCACCAGAGACAAAGGATTGGGAATTCCTGTTGGGAGAGCAGAGAAACTTGGGTGACAGATTTTAAGTCCCAACTGGAAAGAACTGTGGTTTCCAGAAACACTATAGAATAAGCAACCAAGCTAGAGCAGCAAGAAAAAAAAAAAAAGTGTGGCACAGCCTGCTATTGGATAAGACAGCTAGGCCACACCTGCTAGGAGAGCAGCCTTGGGAACCCTGGCTATGCCAAACAATAAAGGTATCAGCAATCAAACTAAACTCCCAAGGCTTCCCCTTTAAGGTCTTCTGAGGAAAACAGAGACCTCACACACAGGCTTAAAGCAAACTCTTGCATCCTGCACACAAATCTATAAATATAAATACACAGACATATAGAAACAATAAAAAATTATTTTATAGGGCTGGGAATATGGCCTAGTGGTAGAGTGCTTGCCTCATATACATTAAGCCCTGGGTTTAATTCCTCAGCACCACATGTATAGAAAAAAGCCAGAAGTGGCGCTGTGGCTCAAATGGTAGAATGCTAGCCTTGAGCAAAAAAGCAGCCAGGGACAGTGCTCAAGCCCTGATTTCAAGTCCCAGGACTGGCAAAAAAAAATTTAAATAAAAAAAATTTTAAATTATTGTATATAAGCCTGTCTTCTTGTTTTAGTTCAATTGTGTTTATGTTTAACTGAAAGGCTTATCTTTATCGTAAATCAGATAAATGCAATTTACTTTTTTTTTTTTTTTTTTTTTTTTGGCCAGTCCTGGGGCTTGGACTCAGGGCCTGAGCACTGCCCCTGGCTTCTTTTTGCTCAAGGCTAGCACTCTACCACTTGAACCACAGCGCTACTTCTGGCCGTTTTCTATATATGTGGTGCTGGGAAATTGAACCCAGGGCTTCATGTATATGAAGCAAGCACTCTTGCCACTAGGCCATATTCCCAGCCTGCAATTTACTTTTTAACTTCTATGTCCTAGCACAGACCTGTTATTCCCTCACATTTAGTTTTGTATTTTGCTTAATTCCAACATCTGTCTTTCCATATTCTCATCACAGCTTCATCCCCTGTCCACAGCTCCTCTCCATTTATAGCCTCTTTATATCTACAAATGTATCTCTTCTCTAACTCATACTCTCTCCTCTTGCTCCCCACCCAACTTAACTCTTCATCATTACCTAACTCATACCTAGTAATTACTGAATATCATTTTTTGCTGTTTTCTTTGTTTGCCTGTCTTTATCCTTTTCATTTTTACTCTTTTCTTCTTCTTGAGCATTCATCTCTTAACCCCCTCCCCAACTGCCTAAACCAACACATTAGATTTTTTTTCTCACCCCCACCTTCCAATTAGTTCCTCCACAAAGCTTAACTCCCAGACTTTCCCATATAATCAAATATATGGTATTTATCCAGTAAGATTACCCCTTTCAGCTGGGCACTGGTGGCTCATGCCTGTAGTCTAGCTACTCAGGAAGCTGAGATCTGAGGATTGTGGTTCAAAGCTACCCTGGACAGGAAAGCCTTTGATACTGTTACCTCCAATTAACCATCTAATCTAGAAGAGGAACTATGGCTCCAAGTAGAGGGCTAGCCTTGAACAAAAAAAAAAAGCTCAAGGACAGAGCCCAGGCCCCGAGTTCAGCCCAAGACCAAAAGAAAAAGACCATCCCTTTCTAATCTCCTTCCTATTACTACCCTGATTAAGGAACATCTTCTTAGAGCACAAAGATACACCTTGGATCCTATAGCCAGCTAAAAAGATCAAAGCAGAACAGGTGACTGGTATTCCTTCATTAGAACTTACACAAGACAGTAGATAATCACCTCAATATCTTGTGAAACCAAGCTTCCTCACCCTGAATGGAGTAGAGTACCATATACAGTGTCTCAAGCACTGAAATCAACTATTTGTCAATAAAGAACCACTCTGCCAATCCATAAACCACCACCCAGACATCAACTTAACATAATGAAGCTGCAAGAAACCACCAGCGGAAAGTATACAGAAGAATGAAATCCCAACAAACCCTGTATCCAGATGTGTAATCCTAGCAAAAGATCACAAAACTCATGATTAAACAAGGTAACATATCTCTCTCAAAAAACAATAATGCAAGCGAGGGAAGGGATGACACTCTCCAAAAAGAAGTATTCTTCACCTGACTTATGTAACTATAACCTCTCCATAATAACAATTTAAAAATTTTAAAAATAATGCCACAATTAAGAATATAAGTGAGTCAGGTACCAATGGCTCAGACTTCTAAGATACTCAGGAGTCTAAGATATGAGGATTGTGGTTCAAAACCAACCCAGGAAGTAAAGACTAGGGGATTCATTTCCAATTATCCAACAAAAAGCTGAAGATAGAATGAGCTGTGGTCCAAGGGGTAGAGCACTAGCCTTGAGTGGAAAAAGCAAAAGGACAGCACTCAGACTCCGAGTTCAAGCCCCAGTACTAGCACAAAAAACAAAAAGTTAGAATGAAGAGGAAGAACAACCAATGAGCTCAATAAAACAACAATAAAAAAAATGATTTATAGAGAAACAGATGTTTAAAAATCTGGATGAATTCAAAGAGGATTCAAACAAACAGAAATTGAACAAAAAAAAAACAACAGAAACCAAATAAACAAGAAAATAAGAACAAACTAAAACAGGCAATGTAAAATGTGAGAAATTCAATGAAGGTTAACTTTGAAAAAAAAAAAAAACCAACTAATCAAAATCCTACAAGCAAAGAGCTCAACCGCCCAAATAAAAAACTCACACCTGTAATCCTAGCTACTTAGAAGTTTGAGATCTGAAGACTGCAGTTTGAAAGTAGTCAGGGCACTGTGGCTCAAGTGGTAGAGCGGTAACCTTGAGCGCAAAGAGGCTCAGAGACAGCACCCAGGCCCTGAGTTCAAGCCCCAGGACAAACAAAAACACAACTGAGGCATAGGAGCTAAGAATACAACTTAATGGTAGAGCACTTGACTAGCATGAGTGAAGGACCTAGCTTCCATCCTCAGCACGAGAATGAATGAACAAATGAAACAAAGTTGGGACACAGACCTAAAAGGAATACCACAAGATCCCAGATTCTCAAGGACTTTACTGATTCACACTTCAATGCCTAAATTCTCTATCAATAATTTCTTTTTTTTTTTCTCAAGCAAAAAGATGGTTTTATTGGGGAAGCAAAAAGCGAACTGACCAGCCAGGGACGCAGCACAGACTCGGGAGCTGAAACTATGCCAGTGAAAAGCAGACTGACCAGCCAGGGACACAGGGCAGACTCGGGAGCTGCCACCCTGACTCTACTAATAATTTCTATAAAGTAGTAAGTCTCTATCTGTGGTCAGCAGATATAGGAGCCCATGTCATTTAGTCACATATTTCTCCCCAAGTAGCAAAAGGAAGAAAAAAAAAAAAAAACATAGCCCAACAACTTCATACTTGTAGTAGAGCTGACTCTATCTTGATTATGGAAACATGGTAGGAAATGTTGCGGGGGGCGGGGGGGGATAACTGACTCCATTTTGATTATTAGGTCAACCTGGCCCCAAAATTCTGCTTCTGTAAATGGCTTGCTTAACTTATTTGCGCCATCCCATGTGAACTTCCTACACCTGTGCTATGCTTGCTTTGTTGCCAGCTCTACCCCCTGCGTCAAGCCCTACATCTGTGCTACACTTTTACCTTTATAAACCACAATTTGAGGACTGCTCAGGGTCACGGTGTTAGCTCCAGAGTCTGCACTGTGTCCCTGGCTGGTCAGCCCACTTTTCACTGTTGCAGTTTCAGCTTCTGAGTCTGTGCTGCGTCCCTGGCTGGTCAGTTCACTTTATGTTTCCCCAATAAATCCATCTTTTTGCTTGAGACTGTCTTATGAGTGGTGGACTCTTGGAGGGACTGGGAATCCCCTCCCTCTAACCTCGTAACATTTCTTACCCTGTAACAATACTGAACTTCAAATAAAATAAGATACTCAGCTTTTATTTCTCTTAAAATTTCCAGTTGAACTGAGGGAAAGCAAAGGAAGGAGTGACATTGTCCAAAAAGAAATGTACTCAATACCTGCCTTATGAAATAGTTACTCCTTTGTAACACTTTAATAATAACAATTTTTTCTAATTTCCAGTTGTTGGAAGTGCCAATCTCAATAGATAAATGCCCATTTCAAATCTGTGAAAGAACAATCTAAAATGCCCAAAGTGATTTATTAGATCATTTCAGAAGCACCACATTAATACATGCTTCAGTACACACATACACATTAAAAAGGTAATAGTCTAGTAGGGTCCACACCTGGAATGAAATGATTATCAGAGAAACTATTAAGTAACATTTTAGTCTTCTGATTAAAAAAAAAATAAGAGGGCTGGGAATATGGCCTAGTGGCAAGAGTGCTTGCCTCGTATACATGAGGCCCTAGGTTCAATTCCCCAGCACCACATATACAGAAAACAGCCAGAAGTGGCGCTGTGGCTCAAGTGGCAGAGTGCTAGCCTTGAGCAAAAAGAAGCCAGGAACAGTGCTCAGGCCCTGAGTCCAAGGCCCCGGACTGGCCAAAAATAAATAAATAAGAAATTGTTTAGACTACTTGATCACTGAATCATATATATGTGTACCTCTTCCAAATAAAATTATAGATATGCCTCTACAAAAGCCAGCAAACAGACACCTATAATGATTATAATTAAAATTGTACCCTGAGATAATCTGCTTAAAGAACAATCAGCTCAGTCAAATTTTGGTGGTTCAAGCCTATATAATCCTAGCTACTCAGAAGGCAAAGATCAGGAAGATATCAATTAGGAGCCAGCGTAAGCAAAAGTTTATGTGACCTATCTCAACCAATAGCCAGGCATGGTGTCATGCACCAGGAGAGCCACACTACATGGAAAGCTGAGATCAAGAAAATCTCAGTTTCAGGCTAGATCAGGCAACAAAGTTGCCCTACTTCAACAGAAAAGGCTGGGTGTGCTACTGAATACCTCTCATTTCAGCTACATGGGAAGCATAAATATGAGAATGGTGGTCCAGGTTAGTTCAGGCAAAAGATGAGACTCTATCTCAAAAACAACGAGAGCAAAAAGGACTGGAAACATGCGGCTCTAGCAATACAAGCACCTGCCTAGCTAGTGCAACTCCCTGACTTCAAAAATCCAATGAAATATACACACGGGCTGGGAATGTGGCTTAGTGGTAGAGTGCTCGCCTTACATGCATGAAGCCCTAGGTTCGATTCCTCAGCACTACATAAACAGAAAAGGCTGGAAGTGGAGCTGTAGCTCAAGTGGTGGAGTGCTAGCCTTGAGCAAAAAGGAAGCCAGAGACAGTGCTCAGGCCCTCAGTCCAAGCCCCAGGACTGGCCAAAAAAAAAAAAAATTGGGCTGGGGATATGGCCTAGTGGCAAGAGTGCTTGCCCCGTATACATGAGGCCCTGGGTTCAATTCCCCAGCACCACATATGACTCAAGTGGCAGAGTGCTAACCTTGAGCAAAAAAAAGCCAGGGACAGTGCTCAGGCCCTGAGTCCAAGTCCCAGGACTGGCAAAAAAAAAGAAATATACAATTTTTTTAAAGCCTAAAGAAATACATACCTTGAGTAAAAACAAAGTGCTTCAGATCTGCATATAATGGAAATTAATTTTGCCCTCCTCACCTTATTCATATTGTTTTCATCAACCACATCCTTGGATATATCCTGGATTATTTCGGGACACAAAATAAGGAGAATGATTTGTAGTGGCCAAACTGCTGCTTTACGTTTGGTGCTCTCAGCAAAACCATCCACCAAGTCAAACAGCTTTTCTGCACACTCTATATAAAAAATACAAATATTAAATGACAGTATTAGATAAGAAGGAAAAAAATTCTTGCCTTCAAATTAAAAGCCAATACTATTCAAAATCCCAAAGGCCACGATTTTAAGAGATAAACTTGGATAGTTAAACAACTAAATAAACTTATCCAGAAAGTAGACAAGTAATGTCACATTCTATATGTTAGAAGAGCTATCTTGATCAATTCTGAAAAAGTACCCATCTTAAAATTCTAATCTTTTATTTTATATCAATGTGGTAGGCCCTACACAAAGTGCAATAAAGCAACAAGGACAGTACATCTTCCCAAGGAGAATTATTCAAATTCCCCAGGAGTCTGTATTTTCTGCTATGCAGCTATCAAGAATTCTTATTTTAGACACACCTCTCTAAATACAAAGTAAAGCCTACGAACACGAACACACACACACACACAATGGTGCTTTTATGAAACGGGGACAAAATCTAGTCACAACTTTAAAGATTACAGCTTCATTTCAAACTTCCTTGTTTGCTCAAAGGAAGAAAAGGGAAAGAACTAGAGATAATTCAGAAACATGAGAAAAATAATTTATTATTTGGTTTCAGTTAATAATATAAGATGAAGCTCTTCACAAAAAAACACATTTGAAAATGAACCATTTTTTGCCTCAAAAGAGACCCTCCATCCCCACCAAAAAAATTAATCTTATCCTTACCAGCCATATCAGTCTGTGGAATCTGGTAGAGCTTTGTAAATTCATCTGGATAATTTTCTACCCAGTTCCAAAAGGCCTACAAATAATAAAGCATGTTTTTATATGAAAGCCATGAACTTATAGTAAATGTCTCATATTTCTAATTTTCTTAATAAAATTATAATTCATTCTTTCTAAAAATTAACATGAAACTGTAACTTTTCCTGAAGTTTTAAATTCAAATACAAAAGATAGCAAAATTAATAACTAAGAGCATAATTTTAATATAGAGGCTGAAGCTTACCTTTTCCAGGCTGTTTATAACAGCTAACTGTGCAACCTTCTTTAGGGCTTTAAATTTAAACGCTGTTTCTGAGGTAGGGAAAAACAAAAGAAACTTTTTTATTTACCTCCAAATTATTTAACTAGCACAAATTCAGTTCAGAGTTATTAGCAAAATAACATTTACCTGCTATTTTCAGTCATTATTTATAAGCAATATAAAGATAAAGATAATAAACATAAACCCCAAATTCATAAATTAAGATCAATAAAGACAAAAATCAACAAACAAATACACCTTGAATTTCCAAAGTTGAGTCTTTCCTTCATTTTTATTTACTTTTCAAAAAAGTGTAAAATGCATGGTCATTGTGAAATTGTTTTAACTGCCTAAGCCTTAAACTTAGATTCATTCACAATTCTACTTTATAGAAACGTTCACAGCCACACCTATAACCCTAGCTACTCAGGAGGCTGAGATCTGAGGATTGAAGTTCAAAGACAGCCTGGGCAGGAAAGTTCATGAAACTCTAATCTCCAATTAACCACCAGAAAACTGGAAGTGCTGCTGTGGCTCAAGTGGTAGAGTGCTAGGCTTGAGCTGAAGAGCTCAGGGACAGTGCCCAGGCCCAGAATTCAAGCCCCATGACCACCACCACCACCACCAACAACAACAACAAAAATCACAGTTAAAGATTTGGTGGGTTTTCTTTCATTATTTTTCCTATGTATATACAAGAAATATATAACATTTTGGCCTTACTAAGCTCTCTTTTTTTGGCAATACAAGGGCTTGAACTTGTAGTTTTGCACATGCCAGACAAGAGCTCTAATACTTGAGCCATGTCCCTAGCCCACCAAACCTATTCTATACACTTTACAAAATATTCTCACTATTTTATATCATTAAAAATTCCTGCCAGGGGGACTAGGAATATGGCCTAGTGGCAAGAGTGCTTGCCTCATATATATGAAGAAGCCCTGTGTTTGAATCCTCAGCACCACATATATAGAAAATGCCAGAAGTGGCGCTGTGGCTCAAGTGGTAGAGTGCTAGTCTTGAGCTGAAGAGCTCAGGCAGTGCCCAGGCCCAGAGTTCAAGCTCCACAACCAACAACAACAAAAAATCCTGGGCTGGAAGTGGTTACTGTATATGATTTTGGTACACTGGGTATTGGTACTGTATATTATTTTGGTACACTGAGTATTGTATATATGCCTACCTGATCTAGGGAAGGGAAAGAAAAACGAGGGTGTAAGATATCACAAGATATGTATTCATTGCCCTATTATGTAACTGTACCCCTTTTGCACAATACCTTGTCAACAAAATTTAATTAATTAAAAAAAAATCCTGGGCGAGGAATATGGCCTAGTGGCAAAAGGGCTTGCCTTGTATACATGAAGCCCTGGATTCGAATCCTCAGCACAACATATATAGAAAAGGTTAGAAGTGGCGCTGTGGCTCAAGTGGCAGAGTGCTAGCCTTGAGCAAAAAGAAGCCAGGGACAGAGCTCAGGTCCTGAGTTCAGGCCCCAGGACTGGGAAAAAAAAAAAAATTCTGAAAATTTAACTGTATATCCAATAATAACTATCAGTTGAGCAATTACATCAATGCCAGATATTTTCAGTATATTTGATTTTCAAAATCCTAATGCCTTCAAACTATAGGTACGTAAAAAAAATGTTTCTACAGTTAACATCTAATCAATTATATGATTGCATTGAGCTTCAAAGTCATTTTAGTATGCTCTTATGATTCTAGGAATATTTAAAACACTGAATTAAGTTCAAATTGCTGGGGGGGGGGGGTCTTTTCTTTTCTTTTTTGCCAGTCCTGGGCCTGAGCACTGTCCCTAGCTTCTTTTTGCTCAAGGCTAGCACTCTGCCACTTGAGCCACAGCGCCACTCCTGGCCATTTTCTGTACATGTGGTGCTGGGGAATTGAACCCAGGGCTTCATGTATGGGAGGCAAGCACTCTTGCCACTAGGCCCTATCCCCAGCTCTCAAATTATTGATTTTTAATTATGTTTCGATTATATGTTTCCAAAATTTCATTATTACCACCACTAATGAATACTTTTACCCAAAACTTTTCCACATTAATAATTATTTCTTTAAGATACGCAACTGTCTAGAAGTAAAGTATCTAGGCAATAATATAAATAGTTTTTAAAGCCCTTAATAAAATTTGCCAAGTTGCTATTGAGGAAGGTTGAATCAAATGCTACTCTACCCAGCTTCATGTGAAAGCACTTCTATTAATATCCTTACATCATTAAACCATCTATTTTTTGTTAATTTGTTAAAAAAAAATAGTAGACTGGCCAGGTGCTAGTGACTCATATCTGTAATACTAGCTACTCAGGAGGCAGAGATCTGAGGATTGCAGTTCAAAGCCAGCCAGGGCAGGAAAGAGCTCAGTGAAAGAGCTGAGGGACAGCATGCAGACCCTGAGTTCAAGTCCCATGACCAACAAAAAAATTAATAGTAGGCTGTACTTTAATACAAGATTAACTGTATATCCATATAAATCCATTGGGTATTATAGTTTCATCTTCTATAAAGATACTGGCCTACATCTAGAAAGAAATCTGTATCTGTAAAAGATGCTTCTATAAACTATTTTACCCTAACATTCCTCCTATGGACTTTTTCCTTTCCCTTTCTCCCCCTTCCTTTCCCTCTTCTTTTTTTTTTTTTTTTTTTTTTTTTTTTGTGTGTGTGTGTGTGTGTGTGTGTGTGTGTGTGTGTGTGTGTGTGTTGGTATGAGGGCTTGAGCTCAGTCTTGAACTGTTGCTCAGCTTTTTCTACTCAGGCTGGTGTTCTATCACTTGAGCCATGCCTCCAGTTCCAGCTTTTTGCTGGTTAAATGGAGAAAAGTCTCTTGGATTTGTCAGCCTATTTTCAGACTGAGATGGTGAGATCTCAGCATAACTAGGAGTAACTAGGATTATAGGCACAAGCCAAGGGTGGCTAGCTCCTCCTAGGCATACCAGTTTTCATTACATATATACAAAATTTCTCTAAAACAGAAATGAGTCTCCAAAGATTCACCTAAAGAATCTTCTGTAGTTTTTTTTTTCTTAGTTGAAAAAAGTGACTATTAAATGTACCTTTGAAATGAGGGAGAACCATTCTCCCTCCATTTTCAAACAATATTATACTTCTTCCCGTAGTCTTTTCACCATCCTACCTTCAACTTCAGCTTAATAGTATTTTAAATATTTTATACAAAGTATATTTAGTCTCAATACCAATGTACGTTAACTTTCACTACTTCCACTCCTCAAATTTCTTGCTGGAAATCCTACGAACACCTCAAACTCAGTAACTTCAAAATTTAGTTCTTTTTCCTAGCCATTCCCCTTTTCTTCCTTCAACCCTCCTTTCCCTTTCCTGCTCCAATAAGCTTGCTCTGAGTGACATCTCTCTAACCTCATGTATGTAACTAATTGCCAAATGCTATACATTGTACTCAAATGCTATGTATTCCACTTCCTATATTCCTTCTACTCTCATTATAACTTGCTCACATTACTATGTGTTCAAATCTAAGTTCATTTAATAAAACCTCCTACCAAGTCATCCCACAAACTTCAGGCAAAATAGTGTCTACAGTAAAATAGTGATGAAAGTATCACCCATTTTAAAGCATTTCTATAACTTCCCATGATCACTTGCATAAAGTCTTATAACATATAAACTCAACAGTTTAGCAGTCAAGCATTTTGGTTCTAGAGATGGCCAGATGAGAAATTAATCTTTACCTTAAATTTTTTAGCTCTGTGACCCAGTTTCTCCATGTCTAAATGATGATACTACTTTGTATGCAATATCATTTTGTTTGTTTGTTTGTTTGCCAGTCCTGAGGCTTGTACTCAGGACCTAGGCTCTGTCCCTGAGCTTATTTGCTCAAGGCTAGTACTCTACCACTTGAACCACAGCTCTATTTCTGACTTTTCGGTGGTTAATTAGAGATAAAGAATCATATAGACCTTCCTGGCCCAGGTGGCTTTGAGCCACGATCCTCAGATCTCAGCCTTCTGAGGAGCTAGAATTACAGGTGTGAGCCACCAGAACCTGGCTGCAATCCTTCTATTGCATCCCTGTGTTACTGTAAGGATTAATAAGAAAATGCATAAGGAAACCTCACAGCACAATTCTTGGCAATAAAATGCAACAACGATTACCATATTTTTATTAATGTAATGTAACCTACTCTACTACCTTCAAATCTTGTTCTTTACATCTTCCACACTCAACAAAAACATACTTTATCTCTCACTTTATCCTTACTCTGAGTTTACCAGTATTCTGAAAATAATTTTATAATATATTTGTCTTAAACTAAGCTATGAGTTCCTTAGAGGAAGACTCAATATTTTATAATCTTCGTAATTCCAACAATTAAAATAGTGTATTGCACACTTTGAATAAATAAATACACAATTACGATTGTGTATTTCTTTAATAAAACTTCTTTTCAAATGGTATTTCTACATGTTTGGGTCAGTGACTATACATTATGTATCTAAAACCAAACAATTACTAAACAAACATAAAAAGGTCTAGGATAGACCTATCAGAGGATGACAATAGCTCAACAGCTATGTACATATGATTATATAAGATGAGGCTAAGCAAAATGAACTCCAAGAGAAGGAAACAGGAGGATTTTATTGTTGTCGTTATGTTTAATGTACTAGGTGAACTTCCTTTTTGGCATACCCATGTGGTTACTGCATATGATTTTGGTACACTGGATACTGTATATATGCTTTACGTATATATGCTATACCTGAACTAGGGAAGGGAAAGAAAACTGAGGGAAGGTGTAACAAATATGACAAGAAATGTACTCACTACCTAATTATGTAACTGTACCCACTCTGTACATCATCTTGTCAATAAAATTTAATAAAAATTAAAAAGTTTGTGTATTTCTCATCAAATTCTTGTTGAAGTAAGCTTAAAATACATTTTATATTATAGGAAGTTTCCATTCCTTTTACGATAGTACTTAGCCTATTTAATAGTGACTTTATATATATGTATTAGTGTATATTCTAAATTTACATTCATGAAGGGAGTTGAATTCCATAGAGAAAAGTCTCAAGCCAATTTATTGAGATAGCATCTATCTCTTACTTGGGCATAGAGAATCATAACAATTATCACAGGATTGAATATTTTTAAGAAAATTGTTATAAATAAATATTTATTCATGGATAGTTTAGACTAGATCTCCAAAATATTACAGGACAACTATGGACATCATAAAACTTCATTTAGTCCTCTGAACAAGTAATGAAACTTTTTATCAAAATGAATACCAAGAAATGAAAACATTTTTATGGGGGAAGAGGGTACTGAGGGGGGCACTAGAATGGAGGAAGGAAGGGTAAGCAAAAGCAGTCATTATAGCCAATGTACATTATGTAAAAATGGAACTATATAAACAAGGCAGAGATAAGAGGAGGAAAATGGAGGAGAACGACGTGGAAAGGGTAATGTTGATCAAGAACTCATAACCAGACTTATGGAGTCGTAACCTCTTTGTAAAATGACTTAATAAAATAAAATAAAAAAATTTTAAGTGCCAGGTGCTGGTAGCTCACACCTGTAATCCCAAGTACTCAGGAAGCTGATATCTGAGAACTGAGGGTTCAAAGCCCACTCAGGCAGGAAAGTCCAAGAGACTCTTACCTCCAATTAACCACCAAAGAGCCAGAAGTGGAGCTGTCGCTCAAGTGAAAGAATGCTTGAGCAAAAAAGCTTAGGTACAAGCTCTCAGTCTATTAGTTCAAGCCCCAGGACAGCACATGCATGTGCACACATACATACACATACACACACATACACACACACACACACACACACACCCCACAAAAAAAAATAAGTATCCTCCCTCCCTTCTTTTATTCTTTCTTTCCCTCCCTCCCTCGGTCGTTTCCTTTCATTTTTCATTCACTCATTAAATTCATTTGAGGTGGTACTGGGCATGCACTCTAGCAATGAGCTATATCCTAGCCCTTAATTTAATTTATAGAAAAGAATTCTAGCCAGGCACTAATGGCTCCCATCTGTAATCCTAGCTACTCAGGAGGCTGAGATCTGAGGATCACAGTTCAAAGCCAGCCCAGGCAGAAAAGTCCCCATGAGACTCTTATCTCTAACCACTAAAAAACAGGAAGTGGTGAGCGCGAGCCTTGAACACAAACAGGCTCAGGGACAGTGTCCCGGCCCTGCGTTCAAGCTCCATAACTGACCCAAAAAAAAGGAAGAAGAAAGAAGACGGAGGAAGAGGAGGAGGAGATTTCTAATTTTACCATTTGGTTACCTTAACTGCCCAAGGTTTAATTACAGATATTAATTTTTTTTTTGCCAGTCCTGGGCATTGAACTCAGGTCCTGAGCACTGTCCCTAGCTTCTTTTTGCTCAAGGCTAGCACTTGGACACTTGAGCCACAGTGCCACTTCTGGCTTTTTCTATATATGTGGTGCTGAGGAATTGAACCCAGGGCTTCATGCATAAGAGACAAGCACTCTTGCCAGTAGGCCATATTCCCAGCCCCAGATATTAAATTTTTTTTTCAGTTTTAGTTAGTAGTGTGCTTGCCTTGCATGCAAAAGGCACTGGGTTTAAGCCCCAGTATCAAAATCAATAAAATATGAACTAAATAGCAGTATACTATAAACTAACTTTGTCCACAGAGTCACAGATTACCATAACAGCTAGAGTGTATCATTTTCCCCTTCACTAAAATCATTGAAAACTAATTAAATTGTTGCTTAACTTTACAATGGTTGAAATGACCTAAAATAGTAAGTTGGGATTTTGGTAGTACCTGAGATCAAACCCAAGGGCTTCATTCATGTGAGGCCAGAGGTCTATTACAGATCGACATCTTAGCCCACAGATCATAAATCTAACAAACAGTATAGATGGAACGATCATATATTTTTATTGTGGCTTGTTGATGTTGTTTTGCTCATAGTGAAATACTGTGTTTAAGGTAAATGTTAAGAAAACTAAAATGTTTCGAACACTCCACTGACAACACTAATATACTTCCCCAGATTCCTTAAAAGGAACGCCTGCTTTTAAGCTCAACAGCTATTGTCAGACTGCTTTCCAAAAGAGACTGCAAGCATTCATATGACACTAGCAGTAGTAACAGTGCTTGTCTCTCTGTACCCCTTACTAACACTAACACCCCTTACTAACTCATTCTTCTTGATAGGTTAAAAACAAAATTCTTGTGGGTTTTCTTGTTCTATCAAGCAGAGTACTGTCATGTATGTCAGGCTAGCCTTGAAGAACTGGCTATCCTGCTTTAGCGGCCTGAGAACTGAGAGCACCGCTTCAGTTTAACCTTACATTCTATAATTAATACTATTGTTAAATAACTGGATTTTTCCCTTCCTCCTTTTTTGCTGCCACTTCATCTACTCAATAATCTATTGCTAACAATCTCCTCTAGGGAGGCCTTCAGGTTGTTTTTATTTATGAGTGTCTTTCATATACTCAAGGTGTTTTGCAATATTCTCTCCACATGTTACATAAGTCCAAGTAGAAACTATCTATACACCTGTATTAATCCTCTTAAACTGAAGTTTATTTTAATGGGTACATTAAAAAAAGGGGGGGGGGGGGGCTGGGGATATGGCCTAGTGGCAAAGAGTGCTTGCCTCATATACATGAAGCCCTGGGTTCAATTCCCCAGCACCACATATACAGAAAATGACCAGGAGTGGCGCTGTGGCTCAAATGGCACACTGCTAGCCTTGGGCAAAAAGAAACCAGGGACAGTGCTCAGGCCCTGAGTCCAAGCACCAGGACTGGCAAAAAATGATGATAATAATAATAATAATAAAACACATTTTTAAAAAAAGCTGGGAGCCAGTGGCTCACACCTGTAATCCTAGCTACTCAAGAGGCTGAGATCTGAGGACCGCAGTCGAAGCCAGCCCAGGCAGGAAAGTCTGTGAGACTCTTATCTCCAATGAACTACTTAGAAAAGGCCAGAAGTGGCATTGTGGCTCAAATAGTATAGTGACAGCCTTGAGCACAAGAAGCTCAAGAAAAGAGACCAGACCGAGAGTTAAAGCCCCAGTACCAGCCTCCTTCCAAAAAACTGTCTGGAAGAGGAAAATGGAGGAGAACGAAGGAAACGGGTGACACATCAACAAGGACTGTATTCATAACCTGACTTATGAAACTGTAGCTCTTTTGTACAATTACTTAATAATTTAAAAAATTTTAAAAACACTACTTGATAATGCCTTAGCCAAGATACAAAGTAAAACAAAAGTATGAGCCGGGCACCAGTGGCTCATGCCTGTAAACCTAGCTACTCAGGAGGCTGAGATCTGAGGAGTGAAGTTCAAAGCCAGCCTGGGTAGGAAAGTACATGAGACTCTTATCTCCAATTAACCACCAGAAAACTGAAAGTAGTGCTATGGCTCAAAGTGATAGAGCACTAGCCTTGAGCTCAAGAGCTGAGGGACAGCACCCAAGCCCTGAGTTCAAGCCCCAGGACTGGCCAAAAAAAAAAAAAAAAAAAAAAAGTGGTTCAAGAGGTAAAGAGTGAGCCAAGGACAAGCCAAAAAAAAAGAGCTTGCCAAGTAAGCAAGCCAAACAAGTATAAGGCCCTACTTTATAAGCCCTGGTATAGCCCTCACCCCACTCAAAAAAAAAAAAATATATATATATATATATAGGCTCTTCCTGGCACCAGTGGCTCTCCCTGTAGTCAAGAGAATTACACAGGCCAGCTGGAGCAGAAAAGTCCAAATACTCTATTTCTAAAATAACCAGCAAGGAAGCAGGTTGGAAGTATGACAAGATGTAAGAACACAAGCTGAATAAGCAAGCCAAACAAGTTCAAGAACCTGAGTTCAAACCTTAGTACTGCAAGGGGGAGGGGGTAAAAAGGAAGAATTATAGCTGAGGAAGTCTGGGAAACACATTTGGGGGTAAAATTAAATCTGTGCTAACTTTAAAAATAAAAACTTTAAATTGTAGCAGAAAAACATGGATTGCATTGCCATGATCTAAGATATTCACTTTTTTCTCTTTTATTTTTAAAGATTCAGAAATTAGTGAAGCATATACATTACTGAACATCCCATAAAAAGATTTGCAGAACAAAATCCTCTCTGATGTTCTAGCTGGATACAATCAGTACATTCATACTACTGTTTCTGTTGTTATTTGGCTATGTTTGTTTCTGTGGAACTAAGGTTTGGGCTGGAGATCTCTCATTTGCTAGGCAGGCCTTATACTATGGAAACACACCTCTAATGCTTTTTTGTGCTCATGTTTGAGATAGGGTCTTACTTTCTACTCTTCAACACACTCAAATCTTGATCCACATGTTTTAGGCTTCTAAAACAGGTGTGACCCACAAAGAACAAGACTGGGTAAAATGGGTTTCAATTTTTTTTCTGCCCTTTTTTGGGCTGGCTTCAAACTATAATACATCCAACCTCAGCCTCCAAACACCTAGGATAAGAGGCAACAGCTACTAGCATGCAGGTCATAATACTGATTTTTGACCCACAGTGATTATATACAGTTATAATTACCCTTCAAAAGTCGTTTCAGTTTTGCACAATCCACATTAATATACTGCAACAATTCTATATCATGGACATCAACATTGTCTTCTGAACAAACAGTCAATTCCTGTAACCTGAAAAGTAAAAAACAAAATACTTCTTCATTGATTTAAGTCTTAGGATATTCCACAACTCTGACAATTCTTTTTTTTTATTTTAATTTTAATTTATTTATTTTAATTTTAATTAATTTATTTATTATTGCTAGTTCTGGGACTTGAACTCAGGCCCTGAGTACTGTCCCTGGCTTCTTTTTGCTCAAGGCTAGCACTCTACCACTTGAGCCACAGCACCACTTCTGGCTTTTTCTATATATGTGGTGCTGAGGAATAGAACCCAGGGCTTCATTTATACGAGGGCAAGCACTCTACCACTAGGCCATATTCCCAGCCCCCAATTCTGACAATTCTTAACTGCAATGAAAAGTTTATAAAAGTACAGACACATACGAAAATAAATGGTTGTTTCTTATAAAGGCCTAAAGGATATAACTAATTCAAAGGACATGATTTAAAAATAACATTTGTAAGGGTAAGATGTCTCAATTTATTCCTCACAATTACCCAGGGCACTTTGGTAAAATTACTTCATTCCAAGATGAAGGCAGAAGTTCAAAATGAGCCTAGGTTACCTTGAGCTTGAAAACAAGGCAATAGGAACTGCCATAGTCACATAAAAAATGATAAGGGTATGCACTTAAATGTACTCCCAACTGTCAAAAAGTGGGAGAGTCAGATGCCAGTGGCTCACACCTGTAATCCTAACTACTCAGGAGGCTGAGATCCGAAGATCGCAGTTCAAAGTCTGCCTGGGCAGAAAAGTCCATGAGACTCTTATCTCCAATCAAACACCAGAAAATTGGAACTGGCACTGTGGCTCAAGTGGTAGAGCACTAGCCTTGAGCTGAAGAACTCAGGAACAGCATCTAGGCCCAAGAGCTCAAGAAAGTAGGTAAATTTGAACATCACAAGAATTATATCTATAAGAACTAAAAAACAGGGGCTGGGGATATGGCCTAGTGGCAAGAGCGCTTGCCTCGTATACAAGAGGCCCTGGGTTCAATTCCCCAGCACCACATATACAGAAAACGGCCAGAGGTGGCGCTGTGGCTCAGTGGCAGAGTGTTAGCCTTGAGCAAAAAGAAGCCAGGGACAGTGCTCAGGCCCTGAGTCCAGTCCCCAGGACTGGCAAAAAAAAAGAACTAAAAAACATACAGTAACTAAGAATCCATGTAGTAACACTGAAAAACAGAAGCTCTGGGTAATCTTTCACAGTTGTTATGATAACAATTCATACGAAAAATGAGTCAAGCCTCATTCATTCTCCACATATTCATTATAATAATGTAAACAACAAAGGAAAAATCTTATTCAAGAACCATAATTTAACATACAAGGCCCTGGATTTCATCCCCAGCATTGTAAATCGTTAAAACACAAACACAAACACACACACACACACAATTTAAATGGACAATTTAGCACTTTGCTGTCCTCAATAAGATAAAAGGCAAAATAAAATAAAATAAAATAAAAGACAAAAATATAAAACTCAATCTTAGGGGCTGGGAATATGGCCTAGTGGTAGAGTGCTTGCCTTGTGTACATGAAGCCTGGGTTCAATTCCTCAGCACCACATATACAGGAAAAGCCGGAAGTGGTGCTGTGGCTCAAGTGGCAGAGTGCTAGCCTTGAGCAAAAAGAAGCCAGGGACAGTGCTCAGGCCCTGAGTCCAAGCCCCAGGACTGGCAAAAGAAAAATCAATCTTAGGGCTAGGGATGTAATTCAGTAGTAAAGCACATGTGAAATGACCTAGGTTTGATCCAGAAATTCGGAAAGACAGATGGGTACATCCTAATCTAAAAAACAGGGGCTGGGGATTTAGCTCAGCAGAACAGTGCCTGCCTGGCAAGCGTAAGGCCCCAAGTTTGGTCCTCAGCTCAGGGAAAAAAAAGAAAATAAAACTATAAAAAACAAACATTAAGTAAAACATGTGACAGAGAATGGTGAAGCTGAAAGCTTTTTCATATTAATTCATTATATATGAAAAATACAATCAATTTACAGAAATAATTGTCATTCAAGTCACTCAAATATTTTTAGTATCTAATGCTACACCAGAAATAGTCACACGAGGACTCCCCTCAATTAAAATAGTATAATTGTCTTCTAAGTAAGTAGTCCTCTAAAAGCATCAACTCTCATTTCTGACACTTGAAAGACATGAAAAGGCAAATGGAGTTGTCTGAAACACATACTCTCATTTCTAAACAGTCTGTCCCCTAAAGCCAATGAAACTTTGGACGCTTAACTCCTATTCTGCTAACAGTAGACTAGATTCAGGAAATAAAAAGAATTCCAGTGAACAAAACTTTTGGTATCTCTAGTTGCTGGTGGCTCACCTACAATCCTAGCTACTCAGGAGACTGAGATCTGAGGATCACAGTTTGATGCCAATCAGGACAGGAAAGTCTATGAGACCCATCACCAATTAACCACTGAGAATAAAACAGCACAGTATAAACTGTTTGTAATAAATGTGATTCTTATAAACACCTAAAACACAGTCTACTTTATAGAGTATTCTACTTTGTAATCACTTCCTTGTACTTCAACAATGCTTAAGGATTTTTCTTGTTTTAGTAATTTAGCATCCTCTAATAAGATCTTAATAATGTCACAGCTGTGAGATTAAAATTCTCAGCTACTCTTACCAACTATCCACCTGACTGAGCAATTTAAAGGAATGTGTCAAAAATACAAAATCAAGGGCTGGGGATAGGGCCTAGTGGCAAGAGTGCTTGCCTCGTATACACGAAGGCCTGGGTTCAATTCCCCAGCACCACAAAATAAAGAAAACGGCCAGAAGTGACGCTGTGGCTCAAGTGGCAGAGCAAAAAAAGAAGCCAGGGACAGTGCTCAGGCCCTGAATCCAAGCCCCAGGACTGGACAAAAAAAACAAGGATAGGGGAGATGATGAAGTATAGAATGTACAAGACTCCAGGTTCATTCCAGCACTGCAAAAAGAAGAAAACATTCATGCATAGAATTTAAAAGAACTCAGGTGGGTATACAGCTCAGTGGTAGAGCATGTTCATGAAAGCCCCAAATTCAATCCTTAGTACTAAAGGGGGAAAAAAGAAAAAAGAAAGAGGCCTGGCTGTGGAAGACTTCTTTTCCTAAAATTTAGACCTTCAAGTTTATAACACTATTCATCAATATCATATTAAATAATGGAAATTTCAAAGACCTTAATGTATAAAATTTCTATTAAAATCCAGGTGAGGGAGGCTGGGAATGTAGCTAAGTGGTAGAGTGCTTGCCTAGCATGCATGAGCCCTGGGCTCAATTCCTCCGTACATAAACAGAAAAAGCCAGAAGTGCACTGTGGCTCAAGTGGTAGAGTGCTAGCCTTGAGCACTAAGAGGCTCAGGAACAGTACCCAGGCCCTGAGTTCAAGCCCCAGAACTGACAAAATAAAGAATAAAAATGTAGTTAGGTCATTTGTTTAACTTTTTATTTTTATATAGACAAAAGAAATTTCTATTATTTTACTAATCTTATGTCATTTACACACTAACCTGGTAGAAATGCGACTGAAGACTGCATTGAAGTTGTTGCAGCTGAGAGAAAATAAAACCCCAGAGGCAGAATTCCGAAGTTCAGCTGCATGCTGGTTTCCTTCTCGACAGGTGTGAAGAAAATGGCAGATTTCTGGCAGCAACTGCTTGACCAACATGGTTTCATCTAATCTCATTGTGTCTTTTGGTTGCTAAAAAAGAAATCATTTCATAATTCTAAAACTTGTTTTACCTGTGAACGTTTGCTATTACTAATATTTTCAAGCATACAGAGGAGCTGAAATAGAATAATGAACACCTATATGGCTATCACCTACATCCAACAATTATTAACATTTCATCATATTTGCTAAATCTATCTATAGATGGTCTAATAAAGGTAGTTTCATCTTTCATCCTGTAACTATAATTCAAGTCCAGCCCCCACCTCATCCTTAGTATCTACCCAAGTTCTGCTTCCTTGCTTTTTTAATGAGACCTTTCCTTTCTGAAAATCTCCAATATGTTGTGAGTTCTAAATAAATTGTATTCTTATTCACTGATGAGTACATTATGTCATTTGTCTCAACATCTAATTATATCCTGCAGATTGACACATACTATTGAGGTTGTTTTTTTTTTTTTTTTTAATTTTATTTATTTATTTTGCCAGTCCTGGGCCTTGGACTCAAGGCCTGAGTACTGTCCCTGGCTTCTTTTTGCTCAAGGCTAGCACTCTGCCACTTGAGCCACAGCACCACTTCTGGACGTTTTCTATATATGTGGTGCTGGGGAATCGAACCCAGGGCTTCATGTATACAAGGCGAGTACTCTTGCCACTATGCCATATTCCCAGCCCCACTATTGAGGTTTTTTTTTTTAACTAATTCTAGCTACTATACTCTCTGTAGGCAGAAATTTAAGCCTAATGGTGGGATCTGATTAATGTCAAATGTTTTAAGTAATTCAGTATAGTCCCAAGTGGCCTCTTGTTCATGATAACAAGTTTCATGTCACCAACTTTGGTGTTTTGTTGGGTTTTTTGGGGGGTAGGGGGATTGTACCAGTCTTGAGGCTTGAACTCAGAGCCTAGGTGCTGTCCCTGAGATATTTTTTCTCAAGGCTAGCACTTGAGCCACAGTGCCACTTCTGACTTTTTCTGAGTATTACTGAAGATGAGAGTCTCACAGACTTTCCTGTCCAGGCTGGCTTCAAACCGTAATCCTTAGATCTCAGCCTCCGGAGTATCTATGTTTACAGGCGTGAGCCACCAACACTCACCCAGGGTTGATTTTGATCTCTACTTTGTTTATTTTGTAAATAACAAGCCTCCAAATAAGTATTCCTTAAGAGAAGCTGTTTCATATTACTATTTCATCTAGCTATCATGATTTTGATATCCATATATGGATTAACAATTTTGATAATATTGAGCAGATTGGCAAAGCACAAAATATTTTGTATAATTGTGTTTTACATCCTATTCTGTAACTGCAATCCAAGTGCTTTCCTATATAAATACACAGAAATACAAAAAGAGTATATGGATATTTCTCAAAAACCTGTCATGTGGGGCTGGGAATATGACCTTGTGGCAAGAGTGCTTGCCTCAAATACATGAAGCCCTGGGTACAATTTCTCAGCACCACTTATATAGAAAAGGCCAGAAGTGGGGCTGGGGATATGGCCTAGTGGCAAGAGTGCTCGCCTCGTATACATGAGGCCCTGGGTTCGATTCCCCAGCACCACATATACAGAAAACGGCCAGAAGTGGCGCTGTGGCTCAGGTGGCAGAGTGCTAGCCTTGAGCAAAAAGAAGCCAGGGACAGTGCTCAGGCCCTGAGTCCAGGCCCCAGGACTGGCCAAAAAAAAAAAAGAAAAGGCCAGAAGTAGTGCTGTGGCTCAAGTGGCAGAGTGCTAGCCTTGAGCAAAAAAAGCCAGGGACAGTGTTCAGGCCCTGAGTTCAAGCCCCAGGATTGGGAAGAAAAAAATGTCATGTTTGTTAGGATTTCTCATTTCTTACAGGTTAACCAAACAAATCAGATATTGAAACTAACCCAAATAAGTAAATAAAAAAAATCAAGCAATTATTTAGTTTTGGTTTTTTTTTTGGCCAGTCCTGGGCCTTGGACTCAGGGCCTGAGCACTGTCCCTGGCTTCTTCCCACTCAAGGCTAGCACTCTGCCACTTGAGCCACAGCGCCGCTTCTGGCCGTTTTCTGTATATGTGGTGCTGGGGAATCGAACCTAGGGCCTCGTGTATCCGAGGCAGGCACTCTTGCCACTAGGCTATGTCCCCAGCCCAATTATTTAGTATTTTTAATAGTAATGGTATAAAGTAGCTTTCCTCTGACTAAAAAGTTTTAATCATGATATTGATAAGTACTCTACTTAGCTATGATACACTATGATAAACGCATACACTATGTTCTTAAATCTCTAATTTCATCTAAATATGAGATTCAAACATTAACAAAACACAAGTTACTGTTAGGTTAGAAAAGAAAAGTGGGGGCTGGGAATATGGCCTAGTGGTAGAGTGCTTGCCTCCCATACATGAAGCCCTGGATTTGACTCCTCAGCACCACATATATAGAAAAAGCCAGAAGTGGCGCTGTGGATCAAGTGATAGAGTGCTAGCCCTGAGCAAAAAGAAGCCAGGAGCAGTGTTCAGGCCCTGAGTCCAAGCCCCAGGACTAGCAAAAAATAAAAAGGAAGAAAAGTATAAAATTAATTAAATGAAAATCAAAAGAAAGCCATAAAATCATAGAAGAAAGCCTATCAACTGTTCCATAATATGAATATTACTTTTAAATTATAATATTGAAAAAAAATTTAAGTGATACAGGTCTATGGATAGCTCAGTGGAAGAGTGTTTGCTGAGTATTATGTATAACCCTGGGCATAATCCTTAGCTGAACTTAAAAGTTAAGACATTTCCAATAGTAAAACTCAACAGTGATACAGACACACACACAGTACAAGTTATACAAGACCACTTATTAGCATTACCATTCAATTATATCCAAAGAATATTACATCAGACAAGGGTCAATATCAATAATTATCTGCCCATATGCAGCTACCATTTCTTCTAAACTACCAGTGTATATGCTGTAGAAACTGAAAAAGTAATAAACCAGCATACCTCTATTTAATCCTGGGTATGGATGATATACTGGTAATTCCAAAATAATGAGTGCCGTAAAGAATTGTTTCAAAGGTGTAAAACTGTCCACCTTCCAATACCAATGCTTTTATTCTTTCACTCCATTTCACAAGTGAACAGTAGAAGATTGTAAATTAACAGAAGAAACCAAGCTAAAACAATTAGCTCATCCTCAATTTAAGTGTTCCATATAAACACTGTTCCACAATTTTGGAACATAGCCAAGCTCAGTAAGAGTTTAAGAGAATATGCTTAGTTTTCCTGGCTTGACAATTAAGACATTTGCACGAATATAATTACTTTCTTTTTGGCCACACAACCAATCAGCCCTCACACATTAGCATCTCTTAACACCTCTTTGGTTCAAGGTTTACTAAAGAGATCTGAAACATGTGAGGAATACAAAGGCATTAAAATGCCTATATGCCTCTGATCATATAAAATAATATTTATCAAAATGAACTCCAGAAAGTGGAAATAAGAGGGACACAGAAATGGAGGGACCAAGAGTGAACAAATGCAGCAGTGGCACTCACTAGACACTGCCGAAAATGAACTGTACAACTTGTGGGTAGAGATGGGAGGGGAAAAATCTGGGAGAATATGAGGGAAGAAGTGACATTGTTCAAAATGAAACGTACTCTTTACCTGGCTTATGTAACTGTAATCCCTCTGCACATCACCCTTGCAATAACAAGTAAAAACTAAAAATTATTTTAAAAATCTTCAATATATACAAGAAAAGTAATTCTAAGTAAAAACAAACTTCTGCATTTTGTGCCAAATGAAGACAGAACCTAATTCCAATATATGCAGAATAGACCCAATAGAGGTATTTAATTCATATATTTATATAAACTATCAATGTTCTGTAAGAAGTGAAGTTACTGAAGATTAGAAATATTTTTGCTTTGTACAACCGAAGCCTTTATGAAAAAGTTCAATTTAACTCACCATAGAAAAACACTGAGGGGCTGGGGATATAGCCTAGTGGCAAGAGTGCCTGCCTCGGATACACGAGGCCCTGGGTTCGATTCCCCAGCACCACATATACAGAAAACGGCCAGAAGCGGCGCTGTGGCTCAAGTGGCAGAGTGCTAGCCTTGAGTGGGAAGAAGCCAGGGACAGTGCTCAGGCCCTGAGTCCAAGGCCCAGGACTGGCCCAAAAAAAAAAAAAAAGAAAAGAAAAACACTGAGTTCTTAGAAGAAACCTGGAAAAACACTATTTGGTACTCAACTACTCCACATACCTGTTATATTGTTCATATTTACACAAAATCAATGTTCAAGTCCTATTTAGTCCCAATAGTATAAGTTTAATTTTCAAGGAACTTTTTATAAAAAGCTGAATAATAGTATGCTAAAAATCATATTTATACAGAAACAAAAATAAAATTATTCTTAGTCTTCTTCCATAATTCTGCAATGCCACAGGCTTAACAAAAATATGAGAAGTTAATTAAAACTAAAAGTGATTAAATCACAAAAATATTTTCTAAGCCAAACAGGACTGCCTCTCCTCTAGAATCCTGGCTACTAAGGAAGTTGAGATCTGAGGATCATGGGTCAGAGACAGCCCAGACAGAGGAAATAGACAAATTATCAAAACTTTTATCTCCAATTAACCAGCAAAATGCTGGAAGTTGGGGCATGGCTCCAGTAGTACCACGCTTAAACAAAAAAGCCAGCCAGGCACAGGTGGCTCATGCCTCTAATCCTAACTACTCTGGAAACAGATCTGAGGATCGCAGTTTGAAGCCAGCCTGGGCAGACTCCATGAAACTCATTTCCGATTGAAATAGAACTATGGCTCAAATGGTAGAACGCTAGCCTTGAGCAAAAAGTCTAGGGACAGCATCCAGGCCCTGAGTTCAAACCCCAAAAGGAAAAAAAAAAAAAAAAAAAAAGCAAGAGAAAACACATGGCCCTGATCTCAAGCCCCAGTGTCAGAATAAAAAAAAAAATAGGATTTACTTACCCCAGCAAGACATTTTTCCAGTGTATCCAATATAATTAACTGAGAGAGATACAAATTTTTTTCAGCAGCTTCTCCAAATATCCTCTACAAAAAGATAGTCAGAACACAAAACTTGGTTATCACTCTCTATACATTCAGCAAATATCTGAAAAGTGAGGCACTAAAAAACAAGGAAAATCAATAACCTTCCACTTTATTATCTAGATTATACTATATCTAAACCTACTATTTTTTATTTTACCTTAATCCTCACAAAATAAATTACGAAAAAAAAATGGAATCATTCATTATAATCTGCCACTCATTATCTCTATAATAACAAAATATATTGCTTTGGTTTATGTTTCAAAAATACCTATGATTTAAAGATTTTAACATTCTCATTATGCAAAACTGAAGCCTTTTTTTCTTTTTCAGTCCTGGGGCTTGAACTCAGGGCCTGAGCACTGTCTCTGGCTTCGTTTTGCTCACAGCTGGCACTCTGCCACTTGAGCCACAGCACCACTTCTGGTCTTTTCTCTATTTGTGGCGCTGAGAAATCAAACCCAGGGCTTCGTGTATATGAGGCAAGCACTCTTGCCACTAGGCCATATTCCCAGTCCCGAAGCCTTAATTCTTACAAAGACAAAATTGTACTATACCAATCAGTGTATTTTTTTAAGCATTTACTACCCAATGTATGACACTCTATCCACTTACTACCAAAAGACAATGGTTTCCACAATCTAATTTATTCAATAAGCACTAAATAAATGCCAGGCCAAAACATATGTTTTTCTTTTGAAGAAGGCCTCAAATATAAAAATATTTCACTATATCTAGAAACATGGCTACATATTTATATGTGTAAAATCCTACTCATAGGCATGACTCTGAGAGTTCACACTTGTAATCCTAGCTACTTAGAAATGAGGCTAAAGTCTAAGAATCATGGTTTGAAGCTAGCCTGGGTAGGAAGGGAAAAAAAGTCATGGAAACAATGGAATGGGAAACTGTACCATGAATAAGAGAGGCTTCTAAGGGGAAGAATATAAAACTGAAAGGAAAGTTTACAGTTACACTTAGTCTCATTCATAAAATAGGATAAAATCATTCCACCTAAAATCCATAGGAAATTATTTCCTGTATTTCAAAATATAATGCTCTCATACTTCTAAAACAAAATAAAGCAAATAAACAAAAAAAAAAGCAGTAATCCAAATACTCACCATGGTGTTAACATTCTTTAAGATAGTAGTGAGACCACTTATAACCAAGGAAAACTTGTATTTGGAAATATTGATTAGACATTCCTTATTGTGCTCAGTGCTGACTTTGGTATGTGTGTTCTGTTGTCCTGTTTTTATTGGGAGCTGAGAGGAAAAAAAAGTTAAGAGTTTACCTTTTCAAATTACTAAAGACAATTTAATTTACTGAAAGTCATGTCATCTTAGGAAAGCTATCAACCACAGTAACTTTTGTTTCTCAAGCTCCAATGTTCAACATAATAGCACTTTTCAAATTTTGCAGTTTTCCTACTATAATTCATAAATATCTACAAAATTAAATATTTAGCCAGCCAGATGCCAGTGGCTCATGTCTGTAATCCTTGCTACTCAAGAGGCAAAGATCTGAGGATTGTGATTCAAAGCCAGCCCAGGCAGGAAATGTCTATGAGAATCTTAACTCCAATTAACTACCAAAAACCTGGAAATGGAGCTGTGGCTCAAGTGGTAGAACACTAATCTTGAGCTCAGAAACAGCATCCAGGCTCATGAGAAAATGATAACTTACAGAAACAGAGCTAAGTCAGTTGTGCAGAGGAAAGCAGGGAGGTTAAGACTGACTCAAGTAAGATAACCACTTTCAGCTACTCAATGAGGGAGCACCAGAACAACTGATACACTTCACAGGAAAATATATCCTGGGGGAGAAATCACAGAATGGGTTAAGAAGTCATACTGCCTAGAAATTCATTTCTTAGGGGAAAAAAAAAAGAATTCATCTGTACTCTGTTCAAATATAGTACTCTATTTTTTAATTAACACACACACACACACAGAGCTGGGAATATGGCCTAGTGGTAGAGTGCTTGCCCTATATACATGAAGCCCTGGGTTCGATCCCTCAGCACCACATATACAGAAAAGGCCAGAAGTGGCACTTTGGCTCAAGTGGAAGAGTGCTAGCCTTGAGCAAAAAGAAGCCAGGGACAGTGCTCAAGCCTTGAGTCCAAGGCCAGGACTGGCAAAAAAAAAAAAAAAGCATCACACACATATTTACTGTTAGTATTAGATCTTGCTAGTGTTAACAGAGAACTCTAGTAAGTTTCCTGTGAAATCCTACCAACCAACTTACCTAAGTTCAACTTTCACCATTTGAAAATTGTCCTAGTATAAAGGTAGAAAGAACAAGTGGTATAGCCAAGTTTGCTACAACAATAATAGGTAATTAAACAGTAAAGAAACACTAAATAAAAGGGGAGCATTTTTAGGGTATAGAGAAGATAGAACAGAAGCTATATATTACATAATGTTATAGGGGGATTTTGGAAAACAGCTACAATACAGCTCATGAAACTACCCAAGTCTTCCCCAAAGAAAGAAGAGAAACCAGACTAGTAAAACCACAAACTGACAGACATCTCCATGAAAATGAGGGGGCAAGGCTTCCCCACAAAGCTTCTAAAACACACATATAAGAACCACTTAAAGTTAGAAAGGTGATGAGGTGTAAGTACAAAGAAGAAACAAGTCTTAAGAACAAGAGGGGGAGCTGGGAATGTGGCTTAATTCCACATAAAAATAATCAATTAAACCAGGAACTGGTAGCTCATGCCTGTAGTCCTAGCTACTCAGGAGGCTGAGATCTAAGATCTTCACTCAAAGCTAGTCTTGGCAAGAAAGTCTGCGAGACTCTTATCTTCAATTAACTTTCAAAAAAGAGCTGGGAGTTTTGGATCAAATGATATAGCTCAAAAACATCACCCAGGCCCTAAGTTCAAGGCCAGAGCTGGCAACCCCCCCCCCTACAAAAGGGAACAATCAATTAAAAAAATATTATCAAGGCTGGGAATGTGGCTTAGTGGTAGAGTGCTTGCATAGCATACATGAAGCCCTGGGTTCGATTACTCAGCACCACATAAACAGAAAAAGCCAGAAATGGTGCTGTGGCTCAAGAGGTAGAGTGCTAGCTTTGAGCAAAAGAAGTTCAGGGTCAGTGCCCAGACCCTCAGGTTCAAGCCCAGGACTGGCAAAAACAAAAACAAACAATTATCAAGCAGGGCACTTATAATTCTACCTACTCAGGAGGCTGAGGTCTGAAGATCATGGTTCAAAGCCAATCAAAACAAAAAAGTCGGGGCTGGGGATATAGCCTAGCGGCAAGAGTGCCTGCCTCGGATACACGAGGCCCTAGGTTCGATTCCCCAGCACCACATATACAGAAAACGGCCAGAAGCGGCGCTGTGGCTCAAGTGGCAGAGTGCTAGCCTTGAGCGGGAAGAAGCCAGGGACAGTGCTCAGGCCCTGAGTCCAAGGCCCAGGACTGGCAAAAAAAAAAAAAGTCTATCAGACTCTCATCTCCAGTTAAGCAGCAAAAAGCTGGAAGTGTAGCTGTGGTTCAAGTGGTAGCATGCTAGCCTTGAGCAAAAAAGCTCAAGGGACAGTACTGAGTTCAAGCTCTGGGACCAGCACAAATACAAATACATGTATATGTATGTATAAGTACACATACATATGTATATGTGTGTATATATATAAAATAAAATCCTGCATAAAGATTTTATAAGAATGAAAGAATGAAGTGGGACATGGTTGCATGTACCTGTATCCTATAAGACTTTTTAAGCCAACTTTAAGTTCAAGGCCAGCCTGGGCTATGTAGCAAGACCTTCTCTCAAAAAAATGAAACAAGGGACTGAGAATGTGGCTTAGTGGTAGAGTGCTTGTCTAGCATGCATCAGACCCTGGGTTTGATTCTTTGGTGCCAAATAAACAAAAAAATTAACAAAATTAATAAAATGAAAACAAAAAAAATAAAACAAGGGCTTGTGGCCCTGCACCTGTAATCCTAGCTACTCAGGAGGCTGAAATCTGAGGATCATGGTTCAAAGCTAGCCCAGGCAGGAAAATCTGTGAGAAGTACTCTACTACCTGTACCATTCCCCCAGGCTCTTTTGCTCTGGTTATTTTTTAGATAAGGTTTTATACTTTTGCCTGGATTGGCCTTGGATGATGACCTACCTTGCCTCTACCTTCTGAGAAGCTAGAATTACAGGTGTCAACCACACACTCTGATACGTTGTAGAAGACAAAGTCTCATTAACTTTTTTTAAAATTAAATTTTATTAACAAGGTGTTGTGCAAAGGGGGTACAGTTACATAATAAGGCAGTAAATACATTTCCTGTAATATCTTACACCCTCATTTTTCTTTCCCTTCCCTAGATCTGGTAGGCATATATATAGTATCCCATGTACCAAAATCATATACAGTAATCATTACCTTTTGTTTGTTTACCCTGGGCTGACTATGGTCCTCTTTATCTCACAAGAAGCTATGATTACTGACATAAGCCACTGTGCTCAGCCCTGCCTTGTGACTATTGAGGGGAAAAAAGGAGGTATAATTTCACACCAAATGCTGGGCAAGAGGGAAATAGGAGAGTTTACTAGCATATCTCAGTACTGGTCATAAAAGAAAACCAATATATAATATCCTACTCTCCCCAAGTGAAAGAAACAAGGATAATATATTACATAAAGATAGCAATGTAATGGTCATCAACAGAGCAAAACTACAAATTACAAATCAAGGGCAGTTAGACATGCCTGTAATCCTAGTGTCTAAGGAGGCTGAGGTGAATGAGCACTAAAACCCAGGTGTTTAACACCAGACTAAGCAATAGAGTCTGACTTTAAAGAAAAAAAATGGGGGGGGGAGAATGGCCTAGTGGTAGAGTGCTTGCCTTGTATACATGAACCCCTGGGTTTGATTCCTCAGCACCACATATATACAAAAAGCCAGAGGTGCTGGGGATTTAAGCTCAGAGGAACAGGGCCTGCCTGGCGAGCACAAGGCCCCAAGTTCGGTCCTCAGCTCTGGAAAACAAACTATAAAAAAAAAAAAAAATCAAGGGGGCTGGGAATATGGCCTAGTGACAAGAGTGCTTGCCTCATATACAGGAAGCCCTGGGTTCGATTCCTCAGCACCACATATATAGAAAATGGCCAGAAGTGGCGCTGTGACTCAAGTGGCAGAGTGCTAGCCTTGAGCAAAAAGAAGCCAGGGACAGTGCTCAAGCCCTGAGTTCAAGCCCAGGACTGGCAAAAAAAAAAAAAAAAATCAAGGACAGAAAAAGCCAGAGGTGGTGCTGTGGCTCAAGTGGTAGAGTGCTAGCCTTGAGCAAAGGGATGAGTTCAAGCCCCAGGACTGGCAAAAAAAAAAAAAAAAAATGGAGAAAGAGGGGCTGGGAGTGTGATCTAGTGGTAGAGTGCTTACCTAGCATGTATGGAGCCCTGGGTTCCATTCCTCATATACACAACTCATAAACAGAAAGAAAAAAAAAAGATTGTGGTGACATATGGTGTGTCAACTTCACTAAGTTGAGACCAAATTTCTCAGAATCTCATTCACTGTTTAAGACTGATAGTGTTGGCCTAAAGTAAATTTACTTAGATTTGTAAGGTGGAAGTGGAGCAGCATCTATTATTTTTCTCTGGGAGGCTTCATGGTCAGATACAATGAGACAGATGTAGAGGTTGCAGAGGTGCCCTGAGAACTCCAATTCTATTTCTCTATTGTTGTATGTCAAGCTGTTTCTTCAGATTAGTGCCTACCTTGCTGAACAACAGTGGCTAAATTCCCTCACCAGATACTAAGTTGCAAACTTACAGAAATGGTAACTATCAATTGCAGGAAATTTCTATAGGACTCTCAAGCTCTTCCCTTCACCATCTCACTTCAGTGGCTTGATCTTCTTGGCTTCCCAGATTGCCTTACATGTTCCAATTTATCAGCTCATTGCCACTGATTCTGGAGATCTAGTTAATGACTTCTCAAGTCCTCCAGCTACTCCTTCCACATCTAGTCTTCCCAAAGTTATATACATACTGTTTAATACTGTAAATTCCTTATTCTATTACACAGTTTGCTTCTCTGAACTCTAGTTGACAAACAAACCTTTGTTAATAAATATTCAAATATATGCTGAGACAGCAAATAACATACCACACAATGACACTTTAAAAAAAAACATATAAATGCAACTTGAAAGACACGAATTCATGAATAAGAAATGAATTTATGGAGGCTAGGAATGTGGCTTAGTGCTTGCCTAGCATGCAGGAAGCCCTGGGTTCCATTCCTAAGCACCACATAAACAGAAAGGCCAGAAGTGGTACTGTGACTCAATAAGCAGAGTGCTAGTAGCCTTGAGCATAAAGAAGCTGAGGATAGTGCTCAGGCCCTGAGTCCAAGCCCCAGGACTGGCAGAGAGGCAGAGAGACAGACAGAGAGAAATGAATTTACGGACCTATAGAATAGTCCCTAATCTTCCTGGTCTTTGCCTCCTGAATGGCTGGGATTATACACATGAGCCATCAGTGCCTGGTCCAGTCTCCTTTTTCTATAACAGCTTATTCTCATAGAACTGAGATCCCAAAGAATTGCATTTTTATCCCTTCTAAGAGCAGCATCCCCAGAGATCCAACTGGCTCTTGTTTGATTTCACCTCTTAAAAATCCCAACACTACCATCCTTAGGATCAACATTCCAACACCATGAAACTTAAGGAAACACCCTCAAAACACATCGATATGAACAGACATTTAGTATGATAAAACTATTTCAAGTCAGTGACAAAAGAAAAGATTAGTCCATATACTGACGTCAGATCAACTGGCTACTGAAGTGCCAGACTTTGAAGTCAAGCCCCATTTTACCACGTGAACCCCATTTTACCACGTGAACCCCATTTTAGAATCGAACCCTGAGCCAATCAGATTTGTACCTGTGTCCTAATCTTGCTTGCTTGAACACCTGATTCTCGTAACCTTGTTCTTTGCCTTTATAAGCCCTGTGTAATCACAGCTCAGGGCTCCCTCCTAACCTCCGCTGTGTCGGTGGGTAGGACAAGGCCCGAATCGCAGCTCGCTTAAAGCCTTGCCTTGCTTTTGCATTTCGGAATGTCTGAGTCTCGGTGGTCTTCTTGGTGGTGGTTTCGCGACTTGGCACAACAGCTATCTGTTCTTTTTTTTTTTTTTTTTGGGGGGGGGGGGGTGTTGGTCCAAGACCAGGGCTCGAAATCAGTACCTGACATTTTTGTTCACTGGCTCTCTACCAACTGAGCCATGGCTAAAACCCCTATCCCTCTAAAAATAACAACTCAAACCAAATTTGAAAATGGGTAGGTGATTCAAAACCTACTATAAGTAAAAAGTAATTAGGTGATTAGGACAAACACTAAAGACTTCATTTCACAATCCTGGATAGAGAAAGACCTTCCTAAGAAAGATGAAAGGCTTCCACAAAAAAAAAGTCACTGATCTATTTACCTACAAAAAGTGCAAATACGGGGGCTGGGAATATGGCCTAGTAGCAAGAGTGCTTGCCGCATATACATGAAGCCCTGGGTTCGATTCCTCAGCACCACATATATAGAAAAAGCCGAAAGTGGCGCTGTGGCTCAAGTGGTAGAGTGCTAGCCTTGAGCAAGAAAAAGAAGCCATGGACAGTGTTCCCGCCCTGAGTTCAAGCCCCAGGACTGGCAAAAAATAAAGTTAAAATAAAATAAAAAGTGTAAATACTACAATAAGACACTGTTGACAAGAAACAAGTATCAGCAGAAACTATAAGAATGTGCAAAAAAGGTGTAACAAAAGGTATAAGTAAGTGTGTGAAAGGGTTTATATAGCTAATAAGTTGTTTTATAAGACTTAGTGGGAAAACCACTGAAGGATTCGAAATCAATCCAAATAAAATTATGTAGTCAGGATGTACGTAGTGCTCAAAACGCTAATAATTTTAAAAGTGTAAAATAACTAGGCATCAATGGATAATGCCTATAATAATAGCTACTTAGAAGGCTGAGATCTGAAAATCATGGCTTGAAGTCAACCCAGGCAGAAAAGTCCTTGAAACTCTTATCTCCAAAAAAGCTGGAAGTAGAGCTGCAGCTCAAGTAGTACAGCACTAGCCTTGAGCAAAAAAGCTCAGGGACAGATCCCAGGCTCTGAGTTCAAGCACCAAAAGGAAAAAAAAAAAGTGTACAACAGAGCCAGATAATGATGGCTCATATCTGTAATTCTAGCTACAGAAGAAGCTGAGATTTAAAGACTGCAATTCAAAGCGAGCCTAGGCAGAAAACTTCCTGAGACTTTCATCTCCAGAGAAATGGAACTGGGGCTCAAGTGATAGAGAGCCAACCTTAAGCAAAAAAGCCAACTGAGAATGAAAGGCCAAGGAAGGAAGGGTACCAAAAAACATATAAAACAGGAGAGCACACATATACAAAGTCCTAATTCAATTCCCAGCATCACTGAAAGTGGAGGGGAAAAAAGTCCAAAGTAAAACTAAATCATTTTTTCACCAAAAAATAAAGTATAATTACAGAATATATAAGAAAATAATTATGTGGCAAAAAAAGAAAAAGAAAGAAAGAAAATACCCCAAACCTCTTAAATATGACCTTAACTTTTAAATTTATTTTATTCATTTATTTTATTTATGTTATTGTTCCCCTTTTATTTTATTTTATTTTATTTTTTTGCCAGTCCTGGGCCTTGAACTCAGGGCCTGAGAACTGTCCCTGGTTTCCTTTTTGCTCAAGGTTAGCACTCTGCCACTTAAGCCACAGCGCCACTTCTGGACGTTTCCTATATATGTAGTGCTGGGGAATCGAACCCATGTATATGAGGCAAGCACTCTTGCCACTAAGCCATATTCCCAGCCCTGTTTTTTTTTTTCTTTTACTTTTATAAATTTTTCTGTTTTGTTGTTTTCTGTTTTGGCAATACTGGGAATTGAACTCAGACCTTAAGAACTCAAGCTGGGCATCAATGGCTCATGTCTATAATCCTAGCTACTCAGGAGGCTGAGATATGAGGATGGCAGTTCAAAGTCAGCACAGGCAGGAAAGTCTGTGAGACTTTTATCTCCAATAAACTACTCAGAAAAAGCCATAAGTGGTACTGTACCTCAAGTGATAGAGTGCTAGCCTTGAGCAAAAGAAGCTCAGGGACAGAACTCAGGCCCTGTGGTTCAAGCCCCAGGACCAGCAAAAAAAAAACTATCATTCTCACCACACTGCCAGCCTATGAGTTTCTTTGCAATGGACATCTGTAACTTTAAGTTGTATTGTATATTACAGACATCTTTAGATATAATGGAAGAGCTATAAAGAGTCTAAGTTGCTTGAGAAAATCACCACCTTCTAATTATGATTTCCATTAACAAACAATTAGCTACTTAAGATATAAAATTTCAACAAGATTTAGCAAAAAAGCAGCCTAACAGTAAGCAAAGCACTCTAAACAACAGACAATGTGTTTTTTTGTTTCACTCAAATTCTTCAAAAGGTCACTGGCTGAAACTTTTGCTTTTGTGTACATTCTAACTAATTTCCAAACAGCATGTCAAACTATGACTAGGGTTGAGGATTTCACTAAAATTTATGCAACGTAGATGAGAGAAGAAAAAGAAAAGAAAAAAGAAATGATACTGAGGGAAAAGCACTTAACACATCAGCTCTAAAACCAGGTTAGCACAAATCAACAAAATGTACCAAATATGAAAAATGATTATATGAAGACATGTCCCAAAGTCGATTTTGTGCCAGTTCATAACATATAGTAGCACTTTATGTATCACCTAATGAATTTTAAAACTTTTTAAATTCTATTTTCATGCAAATGTCATGTAAAATATATAATTCATAATCAAATCTATGATCATAAAAACATTATTCCTTTGACGAGGCTAAAGGTATGTTAACTGTAAATTAAGCCAGGAGCAAATAGCACAGGATATGATTAACCTAAGAGCATGTGCTAAGCTGGTGCTTTACCACTTGAGCTATGCCTCCAGCTCTGGGGTTTTGCTGATTCATTAGAGATAAGAGTCTTGCAGATTTGTCTGCCCTGGCTGGCTTTGAACCATGATGCTCAGATCTATCTCCTGAGCTACTGGGCATGACCTTGAGCTGAACAATTTGCCAAGAAGTAAATTCCACCCTTACTTTACCCTAACTACTCCCTGCTTTTCAATTTTTTCCTTGTGATTCTCAATCTACAGTTTACCCAAGTTTTCCCACATACAGAATCATAGATTCATAAAGAAAGAAGTGTTGGACTGTGCTGGTCTGCACAGAGAATGAAGATGTCTCAACACAAAGTTTGAGCAAAGTAAGGAGAATATACATATGGGAAAAACAGTACTAGTTGAGGAGTCTAAGCCTGAACAGGATAAGGAAGATGTACATGCTGGGCAAAAGAGGTAAAGAAGAGGCGTCAAAGCCCAGGCAGGGAGAGGCATGTGTAACTGATACAACTTTCTAGGGTTCCTCAAGTTTAAGATAAAAGCACTAAGAATCTCATGACCACGACATTATTATTTTGTAGATAACTGAGAAATGTAAAAGGGACAAAGAAGAGCCCAGTGCCCATGATTCACTCTTATAACAATAGCTAGTATCTGAGTAGTAGCTGAGTATCTGAGGATCAAGATTCAAAGCCAGGGGCTGGGAATATGGCCTAGTGGCAAGAGTGCTTGGCTCTTATACATTGAAGCCCTGGGTTCGATTCCTCAGCACCACATATATAGAAAAAGCCAGAAGTGGCACTGTGGCTTAAGTGGCAAAGTGCTAGCCTTGAGCAAAAAGAAGCCAGGGACAGTGCTCAGGCCCTGAGTTCAAGCCCCAGGATTGGCAAAAAAAAAAATTTAAAATTCAAAGCCAGTCCAAGGAAAATAAATCCAGTCTATACAATGGCTGTCACTGAGCAGCACCTCCTGGTGTTCACACCTCTCATACTGAACCAGTGTTGGTCACTGTAATTACTAGAATTTGGTACAAGTCAAGATGTCTCTCTCCTAAGTGAATTTTTTGTCACAGCTATAAAAGATGCAGGCTGCCAGACACAGGTAGTTCGTGCCTGTAATCCAAACTACTCAAGAGGATCAAGGATCACAGTTTGAAGCCAGCCCAGGCAGGAAAGTTCCAAGAGACTCTTATCTCCAATTAATCACTAAAAAACTGAAAGTGGAGCTGTGCCTCAAAGTGGAAGAGCACTAGCCTTGGGTAAAATACTCAGGGACAGCACCCAGGCCCTGAGTTCAAGCCCCAGGACTGAACACGAACACACACACACACACACACACACACACACACACACACACACACACACACAGATGGAGGCTTTCATCTTGAACTAGCTGGTTCTCTCTTTCTCAGACTACTTGCTCTATAGGAAACCAATAGCCATGTCAAAAGATCACATAAGAAGCCTATCGACATAGCAAGAACGCAAGTCCTAACAGTAATCAGGTAAGGGAACTTTGTCATCCAATCTCCTCCACAAGTAAACATTTGGGTGACTGTGGCTCTAGTCAACAACCTGACCCAATCTCAGGAGCTCCTGCACCAGAGGCACACATCTAGGCCATCCACATGCCTGACCCATGGAAACTGTGAGATAATAAATGTCTGTTATTTGCAGCTGCTAAACATTCAGGTAATTTGTTTTGCAGAAAAAACTACTACACTGAGAGTGTAGGTGCTGAATCATTACAGAGCACAAATTACACATACTCAAGAAAAGTAAGGGGGCTGGGGATATAGCCTAGTGGCAAGAGTGCCTGCCTCGGATACACGAGGCCCTAGGTTCGATTCCCCAGCACCACATATACAGAAAACGGCCAGAAGCGGCGCTGTGGCTCAAGTGGCGGAGTGCTAGCCTTGAGTGGGAAGAAGCCAGGGACAGTGCTCAGGCCCGGAGTCCAAGGCCCAGGACTGGCCAAAAAAAAAAAGAAAAGTAAGGCTTTGCTAAGCCCAGAGACAAGAGGCACCTGTTTTCTCTCCTGCAGAAGCTAAATCTAAAATACAGTGGGACATGATAAATGATTGGTGTCTCTTAGGCATTCACACACGGTGAAAACACAGGAGAATATTCTTAGGAGAGGAAACCAAAGGCATAATACCTATGTGCCTCTGATCACATAAAGTAATTATTGACCTAAATAAATTTTGGGAAATTGAAACCGTTTCTTTCCTTTGTGTCTTATTTGTTCATTTTCTTTGAGGGGGAGGTAGTAGGGGTATAGAAATAGAGGTGATAAAGGGTGAACAAATCCAGAAATGGCACTCACTAGATACTATGTTGAAAATGAACCACACAACTATTGGGCAAGAACAGAAAGGAAAAACTGGGAGACAGCAAAGGAAAGAGTAACATTGTCCAAAAAGAAATGTACTCATAGCCCTGGACCAGTGGCTCATACCTGTAATCCTAGCTGCACAGGAGGCTAAGAGCTGAGGAGCACAGTTCAAAGCTAGCCTGGGCAGGAAACTCTGTGATTCTTATCTCCAATTAACCCCTAGAAAACCAGAAGTGGTACTCTGGCTCAATGTGGTAGCATGCTAGTCTTGTGAAAATAAACTCAGGTACAGTGCTTTAGGCCACAGGTTCAAGCCCTACAACCAACCAAAAAACAAACAAAATCCTACTTATTATCTGATTTACAAAATGGTAACCCTTCCATACTTTACTTAATAACACATAACAACAATTTTTTTTTAATTTAATGAGGCTGGGAATGTGGCTTAATGGCAGAGTGCTTGCCTAGCATGCATGAAGCCCTGGGTTCGATTACTCAGCACCACATATATAGAAAAGGCCAGAAGTGGCGCTGTGGCTCAAGTGGTAGAGCACTAACAGTGTTGAGCCAAAGAAGCTCAGGGACAGTGCCCAGGCCCTGAGTTCAAATCCCAGAACTGGCAAAAAAAAATTAAGCTGAAAGTAGAGGTATGGCTCAAATGGTAGAACATCAATCTTAAGCAAAAAAGTCAAGCAAGGACACAAGGCCCTGAGTTCAAGCCCTCATGCATGCATGCACGCATGCACGCGCACACACACACATACGCACACACATATGCACACACTAATGTATATATAATTAACTATTATCTTCATGTTGTACATTAAATCCCTAGATGTATTTATCCTACATATTTGTTACTTTGTATTCCTTGAACCATACTCCTCACTTTTTCCTCAACCTCTTTTTGCAGGTTATTATTCTTACTTGCTTATATAGCTGACCTTTTTTTATTTCTAAAGATTCTACATGTGAGATTATAAAGTATTTTTTTTCCTGTGCCTGATTTATTTCAATTGACATAATGTCCTATAGATCCATTCAGACTGTAGAAAATGGCAGGATCACCTTTTTGGTTTTGGTGGGGTTTTTGTTGTTGTTGTTTTTTAATAAAGCCTTTTGGGGCTAGGAATATAGCTTAGTAGTAGAGAGCTTGCCTTGCATGCATGAAGCCCTGGGTTGATTGATTCCTCAGCCACCACATACACAGAAAAAGTCAGAAGTGGCGCTGAGGCTCAAGTGGTAGAGTGCTGGCCTTGAGCAAAGGAAGCTAGGGACAGTGCTCAGGCCCTGACTCCAAGCCCGAGGACTGGCAATAAATAATAATAATAATAATTATTATTATTATTATTATTACTAATAATAAAGCCTTTTTTTCCACACATACAATTTTTGTGGGGTCAGTCATGGGACTTGAACTAAGGCCTGGATGCTGTCTCTGAGCTTTTACACTCAAGGCTAGTGCTCTACCACTTTGAGCCATAGTGCCACTTCTAGTTTTCTGGTAGTTAATGGAAGAGTCTCACAGTTTCCTATCCAGGCTGTATGGGAACCATGATCCTCAGACCTCAGCCTCCTGAGTAGCTAGGATTACAAGCACAAGCCACCAGCACCTGGCTAGAGTATTTTTATTATTTTTCTAAGACAGACAATCTTGATAGATTGCAAAGGATGGTCTCAAACTCCTGGGGATCAGGCAGTCCTCCTGTTTCAGTCACCCAAGCAATTGGGACTACATGGAATGCACACGGCTTCCTTCTATTTAGAAAATAACATTCCATACTATGTATGTAGCACATTTTATGCATTTGTCCACTGAGGAACACAGGCTGTTTCCATGTTCTGTCTTTTGTGAATGATGCTATAAAGAAGACATAAGTATAAATATCTTTACAAGATGGTCATTTCATTTCCTTCATATCCAGAAGAGGCACTGTCCTAGCAATACTTCTCAGATACCAAAACTTTTTGAGGGATGGATTGATTGATTGATTGATTGATTTACAGTCCTGGAGCTTGAACTCAGGGCCTGAGTGCTGTCCCTGGCTTCTTTTTGCTCAAGGCTAGCACTCTGCCACTTGAGCTACAGTGCCCCTTCTGGCCTTTTCTATCTATGTGGTGCTGAGGAATCAAACCCAGGGCTTCATGTACACAAAGCAAGCACTAGGCCATATTCGCAGCCCTCATGAGGGATTTGTGTTAGGAAGAAATGATTCTATGCTTTGGATACAGTTGAAAAAACTTTTTATGGGGAAAGGCAGCCTGAAGTCAGGGCCTCATCCTCTCTTCCCTTGGCTTTTTCCACTCAAGGCTGGCACCCTACCTCTGGAGCCACACTTCCACTTACAGATTTTTGCTGGTTTATTGGAGCAAATTCTCATGGACTTTTCTGGCTGAGCTGCCTTTGAACTACAATCTTCAAATCTTAGCCTCCTGAGTAGCTAGGGCTACAGTTGTGAGCCACTAGCACCTGGGTGGGGGGAGGGTCTTTTTGTCTTCATAATTTAACTACCTGACCATCAAATATAATTTATCTAAATAACTAATATAATAACTAATGTAATAACAAATATAATTTCTATAAATAACTACTAGTTAGCACTAAGCACATTTATCTTACCCAGTCCCAAAATTATTATCTTGATCAATCCCTTTGTCTAATTCTCTACCACTCTCATTTCATTCTACCAATGTTCCTACTCATACTTCCAGAGTTGCAATCCCAGACCCATGGGGCCCTCTATACCATGTTATGTGGGCTTTCTTGACTTCCCCAATATGGTTTCTTTTTTGATTGAACAAAAAACTGGGATTTAGTGTCTTATATTTATAAGGCAAGAGCTCTATCAGTTGAGTCATACCCCCAGCCCTTTTTATATGGTTCTTTAACAACTATAATTAACCAGATGATGAGTTGTTTAATATTCACTACTAGAATAAAAGCTCTATGAGAGTAGAAATGTTAACTTTTTTATAACCTGTTTTATCTCAAGGTTAAGGATTTTTTAAGGCAATTAATAAATGGTTGCTATGCCAGGTACAGTGACTAAAGCCTGTAATTATAGCTACTTGAGAGCACACCACCCCCAAGCACAATGGTAGAGTGTAGTGGTGTGTGCTTAGCATCCTCATGACACAAGGAAGCACAAGTAGGGCCAGCCCAGGCATAAACCACAAATCTACCTCAAAATAATCAATGCAAAAGGGAGCTAGAAGTGTGGTTCAAGTGATAAAAGTGCCTTCCTAGTATGAGACTCTGAAGTTCAAGACCTAGATCCACAAATAAATAAATAATTGCTGAACAAAAGAATAAACTAGTATGTTGCCTTTCCTGTCTTCTTTAACTACCTATTCATTAGCGAGAACAACAGGTAGTACCTGTTAGTCTACCATCTACAGTCCAAACAGCTTTACAATTTCAGGGGGGAAAAAAACAAATCAACTATTTCTTTTGCCTTTATAACTTGAACCTTAATATTTCCAGAATAATCCTATTACTTCCTTAACCATAAACCACCAGACTCCCTTTCCTCGATCCCCAAACCAGACATACCTATTCCCAGGCAACCAACCAGGCAATCTTTTCTCTGGAGAAACTGGACGCTCATAAAAGACCTCCATTTAGAGCACCTCCAGCCAAAGAGTTAGTTTCCTACCAACTTACCCTACAAGAAGACTACACATAAGAGCTTCCTGTTATCTCACATTTAAGGATAGATTCTTTTAAATTTGTCAGATACCAGTTTTGTTGTGGTACAATTAAAAAATTTTTAAGCTGGAAATGAGGCAAAAGAAAAAGAAAAAACAGGCACAAACTTCCAAGAATCTTTTCTCACTGGAGTAACACAGCATGTGCTAGATTATTCCAGCAGTAGGTTGTAAAAAAAATAAAAAGTTAAATATTTCTACCAAGTAAGTTCATTAGATATTTAATGATTAGGTTTTTTTGTTGTTGTTGTTTTGTTTTTTGGCCAGTCCTGGGGCTTGGACTCAGGGCCTGAGCATTGTCCCTGGCTTCTTCTTGCTCAAGGCTAGCACTCTGCCACTTGAGCCACAGCGCAACTTCTGGCCATTTTCTGTATATGTGGTGCTGGGGAATCGAACCCAGGGCCTCATGTATACGAGGCAAGCACTCTTGCCACTAGGCCATATCCCCAGCCCTAATGATTTTTATTTGAAGAATCCTCTACCTAAAACATACCAAAATTTCAGACACACAGATGGAAAACATATTCAACATAAATCCCATGGCATGCATTTTTAAGCATCACGAGCCATTCTTACTGGGAAATGGTAGAAATCCCCTTAAAATCCTAGTTTCTAGACACCAGTCAAGGACCTTTACAAGCATATCATTTTTGTTTTCCTCCTTTTTTCTTTTCTTTCTTTCTTTTTTTGGTTTTTGTTTGTTTTTTGGGTTTTTTTTTTTTTTTTGAAGTTAAGGTCTCACTGTGTAGCCAAGCTGGCCTAAAATTGACATCTTCCTTCCTCAGCCTCCCATGTTCTATAATTATAGGCATACAACACCATGCCTATCTCTAAAAGATACCTTCCTCTGAAGACTACAGAGCTATGTTAATTCTGCCCAAAAATTAAAAAAAGAAAAAACTAAAGTAATAAAGATGAAGTCAAGACCATAGCAAGAAAAACGAACAAAAAAGACATATACTATGATAAAACAAAAATCACTAGACATAGTGGTTCATATCTGTAATCTCAGCTACTACAATGTACTGGTAGGGAGGATCAGTTTGTGGCCAGCCCAAGCAAAAAGTTGAGACCCCATTTCAACCATTCCTAGACAGGATGCACCTGTCACCCTAACTATCACATAAACACATACTCATTGATATTACAAAACATAAATTTTTGTCTCAAGGAATCAAACCTAGGCTCTCAAAACCATGCTAGGGGAAAGCTATGTGGAAGCCTTGGTTCCCAATGAAGGAATGATTCCACCAGAATCTAATGCAATATATAAGTTGAATCTTCTTTGTGATCACTGCCTAATACTAATGAGTATTTCTCAACTTCAGCACTATTAATACTTTGGACTAGATACTTCTTTGCTGCTAGGGGCTATCCCATGCCATTTCAGATGCTTAGAAACAGCCTTAACTCAAGCCACTGAATGCCAGTAGCCCCACTGTCTCAAAGCTGTTATAATTAAAAGTGTCTCCAGACATTGTCATATGTTCCCTAAGAGGTAAAATTCCTCCTAGTTGAGAATCACAGCACTACATTAACTGTCAAAAAAGGGGATCCCTTAGACAGCATAACTCATCCAATTACCAAGGAGATACTGGACTGCTGCATTTGGAACCTTCATACATCTCTATAAAATGTCTTTAAATTCACATTTAGGAACAAAAGTTAATGGACAGTTACAGCCACACAAGCACATACAATGAAGAACCACTGAGAATTTGTATCCTCCATTAATGAAGATCTGCATTACTCCACCAACTGAGGCCCAAGATAATCAGATGTAACTGAATCTGAAGCATCAGATAGTGTGACTATAAAATGAAATGGATACTTATCTATGAATACTGGGACTTGTTCTACAAAGAATATCACCACCTTTTAAGCAAATCATTGAAGCATGTTTCTTCTTCTATAGAAGATGTAAACATGTACAAAAGCATGCATGACTGCTAAGTAGTCCAAGGAGTGCATAGTGACAATTGCAAAATTGCTCTCATCTTCAATCCCATTCTTCTATTTTCTGATGGAACTACTACACAAATTACATTCATGTTTTGCTAGGTAACTCTATTTGTTAGTTGCCAAAGGGACACTAGAAAGATACTAGAAGCCTGAGAGAATGAAGGATTTGAATATCTCTATTTGTTTCTTGATCTTAACAGCAGCATATCAAATCAACTTTTCTAGAAAGCCTAGTTTCTAGTGGTTAAGAAGATAACTAGAGGGCTGGGGATATAGCCTAGTGGCAAGAGTGCCTGCCTCGGATACACGAGGCCCTAGGTTCGATTCCCCAGCACCACATATACAGAAAAAACGGCCAGAAGCGGCGCTGTGGCTCACGTGGCAGAGTGCTAGCCTTGAGCGGGAAGAAGCCAGGGACAGTGCTCAGGCCCTGAGCCCAAGGCCCAGGACTGGCCAAAAAAAAAAAAAGAAGATAACTAGACTAGCAAATACTTTTACTTATCTTCCATGGAGCAACATCAAAATTACCTAGTCATGGGCTGGGAATATGGCCTAGTGGCAAGAGTGCTTGCCTCGTATATATGAAGCCCTGGGTTTGATTCCCCAGCACCACATATATAGAAAATGGCCAGAAGTGGCGCTGTGGCTCAAGTGGCAGAGTGCTAGCCTTGAGCAAAAAGATGCCAGTGCTCAGGCCCTGAGTACAAGGCCCAGGACTGGCAAAAAAAAAAAAAAAAAAAAAAAAAAATCAAAAAAATCTAGTCATGCTAGGCCTTGGTGGCTCATATCTGTAATCTTAACTACTCAGGTAGCTGATATCTGAGAATAGAGGTTCAAAGCCAGCCTGGACAGGAAAATCTGGGAGATTCTTATCTCCAATTAACCACTAAAAAGCCAGAAGTAGAGAAGTGGCTCAAGCAGTAGAGCACTAGTCTTAAGCACAAAAGCTCAGAAACAGCACGCAAGTCCTGAGTTCAAACTCCAGGACCACCACGCACACACACACAATAAAAATCTATGGTCTAAACCAAGCATGGTGGTATATAAACCTGCAATCCCAGCAGGGGAGGCCAAAGACAGAAAGATTACAAGTACAGCTATATAGTGAGAATTTGCCTTTTTTTTTTTTTTTTTGCCAATCCTGAGGATTGACCTCTGGGGCTGGCCACTGTCTCTGCACATCTTTTTATTCACCACTTTGAGCCAGAGTGCTACTTCTGGCTTTTTCTGGTGGTTATTGGAGCTAAGAGTCTCAAAGCCTTTCCTGCCCGATTGGCTTCAGACCATAATCCTTAGCTCAGTATCCTGAGTAAGCTAGGATTACAAGCATGAGCCACTGGCACCTGGCAAGCCTTTTTTTTAAAAAAATTAAAAAGTTTATCTGAAAGCAAGAACAATAAACAAAAGTGAGTATGTCTCTCTTTTACCAATAAATGTCTCCATTTTACCACTAATCAGAAACTAAAAATCTTTAAAAAAATTGTTAAAATGATAATCCTCCCAAAATTGATCTATTCACATAACTGCTATAAAAACAGGTTTTATATAGAAATTAACAAGTTGATCCTAAACCATATGTGCATATATAAAAAGCTAGTCTACTCCAAACTATTTTGAGAAAGAACAAAATTACAGGACTTATACTATAATACTCAAGACTGTGGTTATTGGCATAACAGGCACAAACACAAGTACAAAAATTAACTAAAAATAAGATCCTCATATGAAGGTTAAAAACATAATTTTCTGTGAGAAAATGTTGTGATCATTTATTAGACAAAGGTCTAATTATATAGTTTATGATATATATATACTTCATGATATGATATGATATATACTATATTATATACCAATATCATAATCCCATTTGGTAAACTAGACTTCAGAACCACTGCTTTCAAAAGACATTCAGCCAGGCACCGGCCTGAGCCTGTAATCCTAGCTACTCAGGAGGCTGAGATCTGAAGACTACTGTTCAAAACCAGCCTGGGCAGGAAAGGCCATAAGACTCTTATCTCCAATTAATCATGAAAAAGGCAGAAAGTAGTGCTATGGCTCAAGTGGTAGAGTGCTAGCCTTGAGGAAAAGATGCCCAGGGAAAGCACCCAGGCCAGAGTTCAAGCCACAGGATTGGCAAAAAAAAAATAAAATCAAGACTTTCAGAAAAAAAGACAAGATTAAAACTAGGAGAGAATACTTGCAAACATGTATCTGATAAGGAACTTGTATTCAGCATATTTTGCAAATTCTCAAAACTTACAAAAACCCAATTTTTAAAACCTGGGCAAAAGATTTGAACATTTCAACCAGAGAAAGCATTAAGATGGGAAACACACAAATGAAAAAAGTTTAATATCATTAGTCACTTGAGAAACACATATCAAAAATTTCAATTAAGATATTACTTCTCATCAGCAAGAATGACCATAATCAATTTTTAAAAAAAAAGTTTTGGCAAGGATGTAAAACACCTGGAACTCTCATGTACTGCTGTAAAATGAGACAATTGCTTCGGAAACAGCTTGACAACTATTTAAAATTTAAATATAGATTTGGTACATGACCCAGCCATTACACTCCTGTTTGTTTACTCAAGAGAAGAAAATGTCATGTCCATACAAAGTCATGGACATGAATCTTCCATAGAACTATATTTGTAAGGCTAAAAAGTTTGAGTTTTCTCCACTGTTCATAAACAGGTGAATGGATAAACAATGAGATAAAAAAAACAGTGCAGTGGGACATAGCAAAAATGCCTTCTGGGCCTTGCCACCATATCCTCAGTCTGAGGGATTATATCCCAGGCTGGGCTCAAACTTGCTATGTTGCTCAGGCTTGTTTTAAACCCATGATTGATTCTCCTGCTCGGATTACAGTGTGTATCACGATGACCAGCATGAATTTTTCATTGCAAGGAAAAGCTGGCCACACAACATGAACTCATCAATCACTGGAGGACCACCAATCACTTCAGTACTGAAGTAGGATATCCATGGAGTAGTGGAGGGCTGCCCCAAAATTCAGACTTTGGATATACTGGACATCATTTAGATGTGGCTGCTTTAAACTGACTGATCAGCTAACAGACTGAATTCTTCCTAGGATTGTGTTTCTGAATCTTCTGAGCTTACCCACCAAAGTGTGTGGAACATGTGCTGCGATTAGCTTTCACTGAAATGTATAAAGAAGAAGTCTCTCCAATGCTCAGATTCCCTTTAGTCTAGGGAATACTTGCTATGCACGGCCTAAACATGCTGCATGCAGCATGGCCAATATTCATGGAGAGGAGCCCTGGCCCCAGAGTGACTGGAGGAGCAGATTATATCAAGGTCATTATGAACCTCAGAAGCTCCCTGAGCAGAATACAGTCAGCATATATGGTCAGAATAATAGAGCTAATTCTGCATGGAGTGAAGACCTGAAGACATTGGACATGGGCATATAAGTGTGCTTCTTGGTGCTACTTCCTGAAAGGCAGCTGGAAATATGGTGGAAACTCTAGTGACCACAGTTGTATGATGGATGCCAGGAAAGTTGACTTGTAAAACTGTCCACCTAGCTGGGTGCCAGTGGCTCACACCTATAATCCTATCTACTTAGAGACTGAGGTCTGAGGATCACAGCTCAAAGCCATGCCGGGGCAAGAAAGTCCATGAGATTCTTATCTCCAACTAACCACCAGAAAAACCAGAAGTGGCATTGTGGCTCAAAGTGGTAGAGCACTAGCCTTGGGCAAAAAGAAACAGGGACAGCACCCAGGCCCAGAGTTCAAGCCCCATAACCTACAAAAACAAAACAACAACAACAACAAAAAAAAAACATATCCAACAAGAGAAGGTCCCATCCTTCCCCCAAACTGGACAGGGTTGTATGGATGAGGGGCTGCAAGACAGCTCTCCTGTGACTCCACCCATTGTGTCTGGATCACAATATTCTGGCCATGCCCCTATTTTTCATGTTTCTCTCTGACCAATGGGATAAAATAATTGTAGCCATGCTCACATTCCATGCTGCCAAGTAGCACTGGTAGCCCCTCTAGTGGCTTACACCACTACCAGCAGTTGAGGGAGAAAGAGGTGCTAAGTGGTGAGAAAAATCAAGGTGATTGTGGAGATACAATAGGAAGTAGACATGGTTGGTGCAAGAATAGAGGTGATTTGTACTGGGAACATGGCCTAGTGGTGAAGTGCTCGCCTCGTATACATGAAGCCCTGGGTTTGATTTCCTCAGCACCACATATATAGAAAATGGCCAGAAGTGGTGCTGTGGCTCAAGTAGCAGAGTGCTAGCCTTGAGCAAAAAGAAGCCAGGGACAGTGCTCACACCCTGAGTTCAAGCCCCAGGACTGACAACAAAAACAAAAACAAACAAAAAGAATAGAGGTGATTTTAGAGAGCTTGGCAATGTGCCTCCCCTCACCTTCCCCATCCTTGCACTGAGATGTCTGAGCAAACAAGACAGAAAAAATTAGCTACAAGAAAGAAACTACTGCAAGAATACCAGCAGAAGAACTGTCCTGATGGACCTGCAGAATCCAAGAAAAAGAAGAAAACTAAAAAGGGAGGTAACCCCATGACAAACACCACTGGGGACTGTAATTCAACTGAAGGTTTGGCAAAAGATCACGCTGACCCTGAGCATTCCCTGCCTCTGGGCACAGTCAGAGATGCCAAGGTCAAGAGTGTCACAGGTCCCAATAACACTGAGGATCCACAAAGGTGCTACCCTGGCTTGCCCTGGACTCCAACAGAATACAAAACCAGCAGCTCTGGAGTGAGATCAAACAACTGAAGCAGGGAAAGACTTGCAGGATCAACAGGAGAAAGAGAATGAGAAGGTGGCTTATGTGCAGGAAGCACTGAAAAGAGAGCTGGAGCTCCAAAAGCTATCAATACAGATGTTGGTTTCAAAAAAATTCGATTTACAATCTGCCCTGGCCCACATGCAGCAAGTGGCCAATAAAAGAGAACTGGAGCACAAAGGTCATGACAGCTGCCTGCAGGCCCCACAACAGCGCAGCACAGAGCAGAGCTAGAGATGACACTATCTGCAGCCTCCACCATGCAGAATGAGACAGACCAGAACAACCTAGAGCTCATTAAAGACCTGCATAACATGTAGCTGCAGCTCCAGGAAAAGACCAGAAGCTATGATGAGCTGGAGGAAAAGAACACCAAGCTGCAGGAAAGGCCAGAAGTGCTCCTGACACAAAAGACTGACATGAAGATCAAAATTCACCAGTTTTATCAAGCACTAGTGGAGAGGGCAGAGTTGAAAAGACAACTAGACAAGAAAGCTGGTGACAACATTAAAGTTGGAGAGAGACAACTTTGCGGAGGACATGAGGGTGGAGAGTACTAAGTGGAAGCAATTCCAGCAGCTCTTGGAGCAGATGAGCAAACTGAAAGAAGAGAGAGAGCAAGGGGTAAGGCAGGTGTTGGACACAGAGACCAACCTAGTGGGAGTGAGAAAGCATCTGGCAGAGATGCCACCCTGCAGCCCCCTGCAGAACCATGAGACTGAGCAGCAGCCCTAAGCCCAAGCCTACCAGATTCAGAAGGGGCTCAAAGAATCTGCAGGAGGGGCTGGGAATGTGGCCTAGTGGTAAAGTGTTCACCTCATATACATGAAGCCCTGGGTTTGATTCCTCAGCACCATACGTATAGACAAAGCTAGAAGTGGTGTTGTGGCTCAAGTGGTAGAGTGCTAGCCTTGAGCAAAAAGAAGCCAGGGACAGTGCTCAGGCCCTGAGTGCAAGCCCCAGGACTGGCAAAAAAAAAAAAAAAAAAAAACCTGCAGGAGCAAGTTCACATCCAGATACAAAAAAACAAGAGTCTGGCTGTGGGTACTGGAGAAGAAGGCAGAGGAATGGGTTTAGCATGACAAGGAGTGACACAAGATCCTTGAAATGATGGAGAGGGACACAAGACCAGGAGATGAACATTCATGCAAAACCAAGAGCTGAAAAATCAGCTGGCCCAGTTGCAGGATGCCTTCCACAGGCTGAGCAATGAGAAGGAGCTTGCCAGCACCCTGGACAAAGAGCAGCAGGTGAAGAAACATCTGCAGGAGAAGTTGGCTATCAAACAGAGAAGTTAGAAGAATGGAAAGAAAAAAATGTCTGAGTTAAAGAGCCAAGCAGCTCAGAATCTACAGGAGCAGCATGACCAGTTCCTGGCCCAGCTTTGGGAGCTCAGGGCCACCTGTGACCAGCTCAGGGCCTCCAATCAGCAGCTGACCTCAGAGAAGGAGGCCCTGCAATAGCACCTGCTAAAGCAGAGCCAGTGCTGGAGCAGCAGGATCAGGAGCAGGTGCAGACCAAGTTGGGGGACTAGACAGTGCCTCAAAAGTTATAGGACACACTGAAGTGCCTAGGAGCAACAAGACATGAAAATGAGCAGCCACGGGCCCAGCTGAGCTTCCTGGCTTTCCCTAGGGAAGATGAAGGAGTGAGCAAAGAAGAGAAGGTCGAGGAAGCCACTCCTCCTCATGTGGCTGCCCCAGAGAATGTAGACAACCCACAAACTAGGTGGGAATTTTACCTTGTAGTACTATCAATGGCTGAGTAAAAAAAAAAAAAGGTAATTACTATCTAAAGACCCAGCAGCCACCACACAGAGCATTAGGCCATTGTCCTCTTGCATGTACTTTGGGACATGGCAGGCTGAGGGACATTCTCTCCAGCCTTGTTATAACGGATGTAATGGGACACAGACTCCTGGAAGCTGGCCCAAACTCTAGGGACATCTAACAGTCCATTGGTTGCCAGGGTAGGGACCCAAACAATGGTTATTACAAAGAGTAAATTTTTTACAAAGTAAGATGGGGAGAGGGATAGCACAGTTTTTTTCTGTTGTTGTTTTTTTTTTGCCAGTCCTGGGCCTTGGACTCAGGGCCTGAGCACTGTGCCTGGCTTCTTTTTGCTCAAGGCTAGCACTCTGCCACTTGAGCCACAGCGCCACTTCTGGCCATTTTCTATATATGTGGTGCTGGGGAATTGAACCTAGGGCTTCATGTAAACCAGGCAAGCACTCTTGACCACTAGGCCATATTCCCAGCCCAATGGCACAGTTTTCTACTAGCATATTATATTAGTGATGTTATTTTATAAATTATTCCCATATTAGCAGATTCATTATGTTCTGATATACTCTTATGCTAATTTATGGAATTTTCACAATTCTTTAGATTTAAGAAAAAATTTATATTATTTTCTCAAATGAATTATTTCATTATTTAACATTATGTATCAGTGCATTCATGCATTTTTAAAAATCGTATTATCAGCAACACTGAATTTTGTCTTTTAATATACTACAATGGTAGTACACTGAGGTGGAAAACAACATAAATTGTGTAAAAGAACAAAAGGTTAGGGCTGGGGATATGGCCTACTGGCAAGAGTGCTTGCCTCGTATACATGAAGCCCTGGGTTCCATTCCCCAGCACCACATATATATAGAAAACGGCCAGAAGTGGTGCTGTGGCTCAAGTGGCAGAGTGCTAGCGTTGAGCAAAAAATAAAGAAGCCAGGGACAGTGCTCAGGCCCTGAGTCCAAGCCCCAGGACTGGCCAAAGAAAAAAAAAGAACAAAAGGTTATTAACCTGACAGCTTGAAAAAAAAAATAATACTAATAGAACAAATCAAAGTATCTAGTAGTGTAAAAACATACACCAAAGAACCACAGAGATGTAATGGCAAATAATATGCAATTATAGAATACCTATATAATGAGATATCAAAGCATCTCAATTTTTCACTTATAAATTGTTAAAGTGATAAATGTGATATTGTTCATTTAATCAAATAAGATATTAAAATTCAAAAAAAACCCACAAAGAAACAGTGCAATGATGGCCTAGCAATAGGATGGTGGGAAGGAGGCACAGATTCTAAGATTAATGGAGAAAATATTTATTTTCTTTTTTTTTTTTTTTTTTTTTTGCCCGTCCTAGGCCTTGGACTCAAGGCTTGAGCACGGTCCCTGGCTTCTTTTTGCTCAAGGCTAGCACTCTGCCACTTGAGCCGCAGTGCCACTTCTGGCCGTTTTCTGTATATGTGGTGCTGGGGAATTGAACCCAGGGCTTCATGAATACACGGCAAGCACTCTTGCCACTAGGCCAAATTTCCAGCCCTGGAGAAAATATTTGTACACAGTGTATGTTCATTATCTTCATTATTGGTGATAACATCATAAGACGTAAGACATGAAATGTACATTTTAAATATGTGCAGATAGGCCGGGTACTTGTGGCTCATGCCTGCAATCGTAGCTACTCAGGAGGCTGAGATCTGAGGATCACAGTTCAAAGCCAGAGTATGCAGTAAAGTTCATGAGACTCTTATTTCCAAGTAATCATCAGAAAACCAGAAGTGGTACTGTGGCTCAAAGTGGTAGAGCACTAGCCTTGTGAGCAACTAGCCTTGACAGTGCCCAAGCACTGAGTTCAAGGCTCACAACCAACAAAAAAAAAAGTGCAGATAACTTTGAACTCAGGGCTTTGTGTTTGGCTATGCAGGTACTCTACCACTAAGCCAAACCTCCAGCCTTTTTCATTGCTCCTTTTTTTATGAATCTTACTTTTTGCCTAGGCTGACCTAGACCAACATCATCCTGTTTCATGCTTATTGAGGTAGCTGGGATGACAGGCACATGCCACCAGGCTACCTTCTTCTTTTAAGATGCAGTCTCAAGCTTGTGGTTCATGCCTGTAATCCTACCTACCCGGGAGGCGGAGATCTGACTATGGCAGTATGAAGACAATCCAGGCAAGAAAGTCCATGAGACTCTTATCTCCAATCATCCACCAGAAAACCAGAAGGGTGCTGTAGCTCAAAGTGGTAGAACACTAGCCTTGAATGAAAAGCTCAGGGACAGAACCCAGGCCCCAAGTTCAAGTCCCACAACTGACCAAAAATAAAAAAATAAAAAGATATATTCTTGTGGACTTTTCTGCCCAGATTGTGCTGAACCATGATCCTCTTTTTTTTTTTTTTTTGGCCAGTCCTGGGCCTTGGACTCAGGGCCTGAGCACTGTCCCTGGCTTCTTCCCGCTCAAGGCTAGAACTCTGCCACTTGAGCCACAGCGCCGCTTCTGGCCATTTTCTGTATATGTGGTGCTGGGGAATCGAACCTAGGGCCTCGTGTATCCGAGGCAGGCACTCTTGCCACTAGGCTATATCCCCAGCCCTTTTTTTTTTTTTTTTTTTTTTTTTTGGCCAGTCCTGGGCCTTGGGCTCAAGGCCTGAGCACGGTCCCTGGCTTCTTCCTGCTCAAGGCTAGCACTCTGCCACCTGAGCCACAGTGCCCCTTCTGGCCGTTTTCCATATAAGTGGTGCTGGGGAATCGAACCAAGAGCTTCACGTGTAGGAGGCAAGCACTCTTGCCACTAGGCCATATTCCCAGCCCCAACCATGATCCTCTTAATCTCAGCTGAAACGAGATACACGCTACTGTGCCCAGCTATTGATTGATCCACACATGGGTTTCAAATGTGTGCCTGGGGTGGCCTGGAACTATGATACTCAAAATCGCCTCCCAAGTAGCCACAGTTTCAGGCATGAGCCTGCAGTGCCAGTCATGCACAACTTATTGTATGTTAGTTTTACCTTTAAATAAACTATAGAAATTCTATCATGCACAAATAGTAAAAAGCAAGAAAGATTCTTAAAACTACCAAAAAAAAGCCATATATCTTTATACATAAAATTAAGTGTTCTTCATAATTTCCTACAGTTTATTTCCATTTGAGATACTTTCTTCTGTCTAAAGAACTTCATTTAATAATCTTACAGATGTGCTCACTTCGGCAGCTCAGAACCATACAGAGTTTAGCATGGCCCCTGCAAAGATGACAGGCAAATTCGTGAAGCTTTCTATATTTTAAAAATAGTAATAGTAATAACCTTATAGTATAGGTCTGATAAATCCTCTCAGCTTTTAAGAAAGGCCTATTTCACCTTCATATTTGCAGGATACATCTGCCAGAAATAGAATTCTAGCTTTGCAATTTTGAATTTTTTTTCCTTGACACTGTAAAAATGTCCGTCATTTTCTAGGTTCTACTGTTGTACTGAAAAAAATCAGCCATCAATCAGTTTTATTATTGGCTCCTTTGAAAGGTAATATTTTGTTCTTTTCTTTCTGGCTGTTTCTAGGAGTGAGTTTCTCTTTGTCTCCAGTTTTCAACAGTTCAATTAAGATATGCCCAAGTATAGGGCTGGGAATATGGCCTAGTGGCAAGAGTGCTTGCCTTGTGTACATGAAGCCCTGGGTTCAATTCCCCAGCACCACATATATAGAAAACGGCCAGAAGTGACACTGTGGCTCAAGTGGTAGAGTGCTAGCCTTGAGCAAAAAGAAGCCAGGGACAGTGCTTAAAGTCCTTGTCTGTCAACTTTTCTTAAGAGCACATCCATAGTTACTTTTTCTTCTTGAATATGGATCACACTTTTCTATTTATCATGTCTCTAGAAATTATTATATTCTGGTCTTTTTTTTTCCTTTTTTTTTTTTGTGGGTTGTTGGGTTTGAACTCTGGGCCTGGGAGTTGTCCCTGAGCATTTGTGCTCAAGGCTAGGACCAGACTGGTTTCTGGTTTTCTGGTGGTAAATTGGAGGTAAGAGTCTCACAGACTTTCCTGCCCGAACTGGCTTTCAACCATGATCCTCAGATCTCAGCCTCCTAAGTAGCTAGAATTACAAGTGTGAGCCACTAGAGCCATTTCATTAAATTCTGAATGTTGCAAATAAAAGAAATTTAGAAACTTCAAAATGTATTTTCCCAGTAGTGAGAGTTTTCTACTTCCTCAATTAAGCAAAAGAGATGAGAAAGGTTGATCATCATAACCCAATCAGGAATTAAACTAGGCCAGGGCACTATGCTGCAATTTCAGCAGACTCAGTTCATCTCTGGCTCATGTTTTTTCTTAGTATCAAGAATCAGACTATATTGGCTAGGGATATAGCCTAGTGGCAAGAGTGCCTGCCTCGGATACACGAGGCCCTAGGTTCGATTCCCCAGCACCACATATACAGAAAACGGCCAGAAGCGGCGCTGTGGCTCAAGTGGCAGAGTGCTAGCCTTGAGCGGGAAGAAGCCAGGGACAGTGCTCAGGCCCTGAGTCCAAGGCCCAGGACTGGCCAAAAAAAAAAAAAAAAAAAAAGAATCAGACTATAAGTGTCTCTTCTGCCTCTGAAATTTTAATTAATTTATCTTCACTGGTTCTACAACATTCCAATATGTTTTAAAATGCTGATTATTAAAGTGGACATGATTTTTTTTCCTTCTCTTGTTGAGGTGATATAGATGATTGATGATTGTGCCATAACCTATTAAGTACTACCCAGAAGCTAAATCTCCCTGGTTTACCAATCTCTAAAGCTCTGGTTTACAAATCCAGATTTACATAAAAAAATGACCTGGAGATCTGGGCACCAGTGGCTCACACTGGTAATCAGATAGTTAGGAAGGGAGAAATTGTGGTTAAAGTCTGGATAGAAAAGTTCACAAAACTTTCAAACAAGACCTGGGCACAGTAGCACACATAGCTACAGTGGTAAGCTGTAAGCAGATCAAGCCCAAGTGCATACCCAGGCAGAAAGAAATACACTATCTCAAAAAATAACAAGCATGGGCTGAGAATATGGCCTAGTGGTAAAGTGCCTGCCTCGTATACATGAAGCCCTGGGTTCGATTCCTCAGCACCACATATATAGAAAAAGCCAGAAGTGGCACTGTGGCTCAAGTGGCAGAGTGCTAGCCTTGAGCAAAAAGAAGCCAGGGACAGTGCTCAGGCCCTGAGTCCAAGGGGAGGGAGGGAGGGAGGGAGGGAGGGAGGGAGGGAGGGAACAAGCATAGCCAGAAACTAGTGGCTCACACCTACAACACTAGCTACTCAAGAAACTAAGATCTGAGATGAAAGCCAGACCAGGCAGGAAGTGCATAAGATTCTCCAGTTAACCACCAGAAAACTGGAAGTGGCACTGTGGCTCAAGTGGTAGAGCACTAGCCTTGAGCTGAAGAATTCAGGGACAGTGCTTAGGCCCAGAGTTCAAGACTCACAACTAACAAAAAACGAAAAGAAAATAAATCTACACATTGAACAACAGCCTTCGTAGTAAAACTTTTTTTTTTTTCTTTTTGTCATGGAGGTTGAATTTGAGGCCTGAGTGCTGTCCCTGACCTCTTTTTACTCAAGGCTAGTGTGCTACTACCTTTAGCCACAGCACCACTTCTGGTTTTCTGGGGGCAAATTGGGGTAAAAGTTTCACGGCCTTTCCTGCTCAGGTAGGCTTTGAACTATGATCCTCAGATCTCAGCCTCTTAAGTAGCTAGGATTACAGGCATGAACTACTGGCACCGGCAAACCATAGTATCTTTAAAAAACAAAAAACCACTAATGTGCTCCCACCAGTGGCTCTTCCTCTTTCCTCTCCAACAAAGCTCAGAACGTACAAGTACTATTTAAGAAAAAACTATATTCAATTTAAGTACAGATGGCTGACATCTATAAACCTAGCCCCTAAGGAGGCTGATAGCTGAGGATCTCAGTTCAAAGCCAGCCAAGACAGAAAAAAATCTCAGATTCATCTTTCTAATGCACCACCAAAAAGCCAGAACTGGAGGCACGGCTTCAGTAGTAGAGTGCCAGACACAAGCAAAAAGGCCAAGTAAGAGCACAAGAACCTGAGCACAAGCCCTAGTACTGGTGTGCTCGGGGGGGAGGGAGGGAGGGAGGACATTACTAGTACACTTAAAACAATCAAAATTTCAAAATAACTAGGTGTTTTAAGGCTAAAATGCTAATATATCTATTAAAGCTTTGAAAATATAGTTAGGCCAGCTGAGCACCAGTGGCTCATACCTGTAGTTGTCACTACTCAGGAGGCTGAGATCTGAGGATCACAGTTCAAAGCCAGTCTGGGCAAGCAAGTCCATGAGAATCTAACCACCAAAAAAGCCAAAAGTGGAATGGCAGTGTCCTAGCCTGAGCAAAAGAAAACTAAGGGAACATCAACCAGGCCCTGAGTTCAGGCTCCAGGATACTGTATCTTGACAGGTAGGTAGGCAGGTAGGTAAGTAGATCAATAAAGAGTGCTATCTAAGATAGACAAATATATGTGTATATATATGCATATATGTATGTGTGTGTGTGTGTGTGTATATATATATATATATATATATATATATATATGAAAAAGATAAGGTACAGCACCCGGGAACCTGAGTTCAAGCCCCAAAACCAAAAAGAAAAAAAAAAAAAAAAACAGAATCCACCGTGCATACCACCAAAACTCTCACAAATATTTTAGTGGAGCTCAGAAACCTATACTTTGAATAAGAGCCTTGGGGCTGGGAATATGGCCTAGTGGCAAGAGTGCTTGCCTTGTATACATGAAGCCCTGAGTTCGATTCCTCAGCACCACATACACAGAAAACAGCCAGAAGTGGCGCTGTGGCTCAAGTGGCAGAGTGCTAGCCTTGAGCAAAAAGAAGCCAGGGACAGTGTTCAGGCCCTGAGTCCAAGGCCCAGGACTGACAAAAAAAAAAAAAAAAGAATAAGAGCCTTAAGTGATTTGGTATATCTATCTATAGAGATATGTATACACTAAGAAAATGAGGAAGAGTTTTAGCGTGGCAGTGCACACCTCTAATTCCAAGTAAAGAGGCTACAATCAGGACTGAGGCTCCAAGATAGCACAGGAAAAAAGTTAGGGAAAACTAACAGAAAAGCTGAGTGTGTGGTACATTTCTGTTATCCTAGTTACAGTGGAATGTGTAAATAGTAAGATCAAGGACCAGGCCACCCAGGAAAAAATTAGACCAAATACCAGAGCAGCCAGGCACCAGGGGCTCTGCCTATAATCCTACCCACTCAAGAGGCTGAGATCTAAGTCAACTGCTCAAAGCCAGCCCAGGCAAGGAGATCCAAGAAACTCTTTTCTCCAATTAGCCACCAAAAAACTGAAAGTAGAGCTGTGGCTCAAATGGTAAAATGCTACCCTTGAGTACAAAAAAAAACCTCAGGGACAATGCCTGGGTGCTGAGTTCAAGCCCTATGACTGGTACACACACACACACACACACACAAACACACACACACACACACACAGCGCAAAAGGGACTAGTGTCCTGGCTCAAGCAGTAGAATACCTGCCTAGGAAGCATTGAAACCCTAAATTCAAATCCCAGAAAAGTGAAAAGAAAAACATTGAGGAAGTGTCTGGGAGTGTATATGTATCAGTGATAGAGCTATTACCTAGCATGCAAGAGTTGTACGATCTGTAACACCAAGAACAACAACAACAACAACAAAAAGCAGAAAGGGATTAGAAGGGAAGGGAAGGACAAGGAAGGGGAAGTGAAGGTCAAGAATAGATAATCAAAGAAAAAAACTATTCAATTTATATTCTAACAGAAACAAGATGATCTTCAAATATGAGAGGACACTGCTAAACGTTATCAGAACACTTGGATAAAGTATAATTCAGTGGGGCTGGGAATATGGCCTAGTGGCAAGAGTGCTCGCCTTGTTTACATGAAGCCCTGGGTTCCGTTCCCCAGCACCACATATATAGATAACGGCCAGGAGTGGCGCTGTGGCTCAAGTGGCAGAGTGCTAGTCTTGAGCAAAAAGAAGCCAGAGACGGTGCTCAGGCCGAGTCCAAACCCAGGACTGGCAAAAAACAAAACCAAAAAAAAGTAGAGCTGTGGCTCAAGTGGTTGAGCACCAGCCCTGAGCAAAAAAAAAAAAAAAAACTAAGAACAGAGACCAGGCAAGTTCAAGACACAGTACTGACACCAAAAGAAAAAGAAAAAAAATCACTTGAATTTAACTCTATAGAAGGAAACTTTTAATGATGGACGTGCTATCAGTACACTCTGAGAAATTATAAAGAACACATTGCAGACTGGCAACAAGAAAAGGCTTCAAAACACAGGGGTGATTTCAGTATTGTGGATTAATTTATGTCAACTTCCAGATAATTCTAAGACTTTGTTTGTTTGTTTGCCAGTCCTGGGGCTTGGCCTCAGGGCCTGAGCACTGTCCCTGGCTTCTTTTTGCTCAAGGCTAGCACTCTGCCACTTGAGCCACAGCGCCACTTCTGGCCATTTTCTATATATGTGGTGCTGGGGAATTGAACCCAGGTCTTCATGTATACGAGGCAAGCACTCTACCACTAGGCTATATCCCCAGCCCCAATTCTAAGACTTTTATACAGATTACTTCTGAGAACTTATACAGGATAACAGACTTTATTACTCATAATAAAATCTTACCTGTGTAAAGCACTTCTGAAGTTTATAACTACCTCATATCTTTTATTCTCAGAGTCCTGTGGAAAAGGACAGGTCTGCCTAGTACCTGCATACTATTCAACATAGTAGGAATTTAGGGCTTAAAGAGTTTCACTTTCACATATTATAACTCACTCAGTAGAAAATTAGGACTCAAGTCAAATCTTGTGATTCCTAATTGACTTTTGTTTTGATATCATACAGCTCTTAAAGTCAGCATGAATTAAGACTAAGTGATGCTGAAATGATACATGGGATTGCTTCAACATAATGGAGAGGAGAGATAGCAAGCAGGCAATGGGTAGGAATACAGATGAAATATAACCAGGCAGAAGCCAGGTAATAGAAACATAGGTTTAAAATCCCCCTTATATTTTTATGTTTGAAATTCTTAAAGTAAGACAACATAGACACAAACATGCCAATTTTATTTTTCTAAATAAAAAAGGTATTTAGAGAGAGGGTCTGTCTATATAACCCAAGCTCACCTTGAACTAGTGATCCTCTAACATTTTGTATAGGGTTTACTGTACTGGTAAATAGATGAATATCAATAAACAGTGTTGGGGGCTGGGGATATGGCCTAGTGGCAAGAGTGCTTGCCTCGTATACATGAGGCCCTGGGTTCAATTCCCCAGCACCACATATACAGAAAACGGCCAGAGGTGGCGCTGTGGCTCAAGTGGCAGAGTGTTAAGCGCCTTGAGCAAAAAGAAGCCAGGGACAGCACTCAGACCCTGAGTCTAAGTCCCAGGACTGGCAAAAATAAATAAATAAATAACAGTGTTGGGCTGAGCACCAGGGGCTCAGGCCTATAACCCTAGCTAGCTACTCAGGAGGCTGGGATCTGAGGATCACAATTGAAAGCCAGCCTGGACAGGAAAAGTCCATGAGACTTATCTCTAATTAACCAGCAAAAAGTCAAAAGTAGACTAGTGCTTCAAATTGTAAAGCACAGCTCAGGGACAGCACCCAAGCACCAAGTTCAAGCCCCAAGACTGGCACCAAAAACAGTGTTAACTCAAGCTCATTTCACTGTTTTTATTTTGTCTGTACCGTCAGTTTTTTTTGCTTACCTTTGAGATATAATATCATTTTTTTACCTGTAATGTTCGCCAGAAAGGAAACCACCACATGGTTCAGGCAGAAAGGAGTTTATTGGGGGAAAGCAAACTGCCAGCCCACACAAGATGGAGGTGTGGGGAGACAGAGGGGAAGGAAGGAGGGAAAAAGAGAGAAAAGAGCAAAAGAGAAAAGGAAAGAGAGAAGGGACCTTGTTAGGCCAGATTATATAGAAAAAGGTGGGAGATATGGCCAGGTGGATTGGATCTGACCTCAGAGAAGGGGGAGGTAACTGCCTCCAGGTGTGCCAGTTGCCTAGGTAACTCAGGTACTGGCAGCAGACTTAAACAGGTTGGGGGGCATCTGCATGGAGCCCTCCTGGGGGTGGGCCTTACATTACCGGAGCAGGCCTGGAGCAAAATTCTATTTACATTATTCCCAATAGATGGCATGACCAGCGTGTACACCAAGCCCAGCTTTGTTCATTAAGATGGATCTTCGAAACTTTTTCACCTAGGCTAGCCTAGAACCTCCACCTCCCAAGTAACTGAGCCACCAATACCCAGCTCCAAGGGTTTTTTTTCCCTTTTTCTTCCTTTTCAGGTGCTGCAATCAAACTCAAGACCTTACCCATGCTAGCAAGCAGTCTATCACTGAGCTACATTCACAACCATAGGCTTTTTGACATAAGGTCTTAGCTCAGACTGGCTTTGAACTCTCTATGTACCCTCATCCCTAAGAAAATGAGAATACTCTAAAAGATATTAGATGAAACAACCCAATGCTTTTACAAATTCAAGTCAATCTCCTGCAAAGAAATAGCTTAAAATTCGCACATATTCTACTCCAGTATTGATTCTAACCCTTTTATCAGTTTAGTTGACCATAGATCTTCTCTTCTACTTCTGTTCAACATTCTCCTCCTTATACTTCCCTCCCATATATTATATTACATACACACACACACACACACACACACACACACACACACACACATCTTCCAATGAAAAATAGTACAAAGCTTAAGGACTACATTTGCAAATACACCACAAGTCTTTTAAAGGTATATTATAATGGGACAATATAGCCTGTATAGAACCCCAGAACATCAAATTTGAAAGTTAAAAACAAAATGCCCCTGATAGTATGTAGGAACAGAGATGTAAAAATAAAACATTATTATAACTTACTCCAATATTTTAATCACTGAATTTTCACTTAAGTTCTCCACATAAAGCATACTTTTTCTTTTTGTTTTTTTGTTTGTTTTTGCCAGCCCTGGGGCTTAGAACTCAGGGCCTGAGCACTGTCCCTGGCTTCTTTTTGCTCAAGGGTAGTACTCAACTACTTTGAGCTACAGCGCCACTTCTGGCTTTTTCTGTTTATGTGGTGCTGAGGAATTGAACCCAGGGCTTCATGCATGCTAGGCAAGCACTCTACTGCTAAGCCACATTCCCAGCCCAAGTATACTTTTTCAAAAAGAAGGCTTAAGAATCGAATTCCTTATTGGCCAAAATGTCAAGTAGCTAGGCAGCTCTCAGGATCTGAGGATCGTGGTTCAAAGCCAATACAGGCAGATAAATTCTCAAGATACTTATCTCTAATTAACTAGTAAAATGCCAGAACTGGAGGTTTTTGTTTGTTTGTTTGTTTTTTGCCAGTCCTGGGCCTTGGACTCAGGGCCTGAGCACTGTCCCTGGCTTCTTTTTGCTCAAGGCTAGCACTCTGCCACTTGAGCCGCAGCGCCGCTTCTGGCCATTTTCTATATATGTGGTGCTGGGGAATCGAACCGAGGGCTTCATGTATACGAGGCAAGTGCTCTTGCCACTAGGCCATATCCCCAGCCCCCAGGACTGGTGATTTGACTAAAGTGACAGTGCACCAGCCAGAGACTGAAAAAATGAAACCAGAGATACAGAGTTCAAGCTCCACTGGTATACATACACACACAAAGGTGAGGGAAGGGAGTAAGTAATGACTCAAGTGGTAGAGTAGTTCCCTAGCAAACTCAAGGCCCTGAGTTCAAACCCTAGGACTACCAAGAAAATAAAAGATGTAAAATATTAGAATATTCAAAATAAAATGCAACTGGTCAAATGCTGTCCCAATTCACATAGTAATCTTAAGATATTTTACTGTATTTTCTAAGCTTGAAAGACCGTATTATTTGTACGCCATAAATTAATAAAGCAGGAAAACAGGTCAGTTATGGACATACATGGTAAGTTATAAAAGGATGCTAAGCAGTACCCTAAGAATCTGTGAATGAAAGTTAAAGAAAGGTATCTCAGGATCCAAGAGCAGAATCCTTTGGAGTAATGAATCAAAATAAATCTTTCGTCCCTTAAAAAAAAAAGAAAGTTAAAGGAAGGTATAAAGAGGAACTATTCTCTTTTTATGTTTTGTTTTTTGCCACTCCTGGGGCTTGAACTCAGGGCCTGAGCACTGCCCCCGGCTTCTTTTTGCTCAAGGCTAGTACTCAAGCATTTGAGACACCTCGCCACTTCCAGCTTTTTTCTATATATGTGCTGCTGAGGAATCGAACCCAGGGCTTCATGTATACGAGGTGAGCACTTTTACCAGTAGGCCATATTCCCAGACCCACTATTCTCTTTTTTTTTTTTTTTTTTTTTTGCCAGTCCTGGGCCTTGGACTCAGGGCCTGAGCACTGTCCCTGGCTTCTTCCCGCTCAAGGCTAGCACTCTGCCACCTGAACCACAGAGCCGCTTCTGGCCGTTTTCTGTATATGTGGTGCCAGGGAATCGAACCTAGGGCCTCGTGTATCCGAGGCAGGCACTCTTGCCACTAGGCTATATCCCCAGCCCCCCACTATTCTCTTTTTTAAAATGACATATATAGTGACTTTTTACTTATAACTAATTTTTATCAATATGTTCATTATCCAAAGTAAAGTATATATAAGGACAAAAAAAAGAGAAAGATATAGTATATTAACTAAGGTACATACCAGGGAATATTTAGAAATTAGCTGCTCTCCTTTACTTAGTAAAAACACAATAATACGTTTTTTAAAAATGTGCAAGCCTGGAGCTGGGGATATGGCCTAGTGGCAAGAGTGCTTGCCTCGTATACATGAGGCCCTGGGTTTGATTCCCCAGCACCACATATACAGAAAATGGCCAGAAGTGGTGCTGTGGCTCAAGTGGCAGAGTGCTAGCCTTAGGCAAAAAGAAGCCAGGCACAGTGCTCAGGCCCTGAGTCCAAGCCCCAGGACTGGCCAAAAAAAAAAGAAGTTAGTACTGTTCAATTTAAAAAGACTTAATGGAAAAAAATTAACTAGCTCAACATTTAAGGATGTACAGAAATTAGAAAAACAGGAATGAAAGCATTCAGACACACCCCCCCCATTTAAACAAAGATGGAAATACAGGAATAAACACAATAAATACAAAAGAGACAATGTCAACCTGCCTGGAAAATAGGTGCTTCAAAGGTATAATTGCAAGTACTTTGGTAAATTAAGTGGGGTCAGCTCCCAATAGACTGTCGGATCACATCGTGATGTTGTTAACATATTAAAGTCATTGATATTTCAACCTGAAAGAACCTTAAAGATTTTCAAGTCTATTATTTTTCAACTGATGAAGAAATCTAAGACCTGCAAGACAGCTAATGGCTGGCCTAAGAACAGAGGCCAGAGGCAAGACAAAACTCAAACTCTTGTTTGGGAACCCCAGTTCAGTGACAGGCAAACATAGTATGACAAAGAAAGCACAGCTGTTCAAGGACTAATGAGAATATCAATATATAAGGATTGGGAAATTACATACAATAAAGTGTCTTAGGACTGGCTGAACTGTTTTCTAGGGACAGTTGGGTGTCCCCATGACATTATGAATGAGCAAAGATGACTGTGTTTTACCAGAAGGGGTTATTTTAAAGAAAGAATCCAGAAAAGAGAATGCAAAAACTAGTGTTGAGACTTATAAAGGAAAGAGGTAGATGAACAGTGGAGGCAGCAAGTATCTGGTGAGAAAAGGAAGGAAAAGATTGGGTCACAGAGAGAAAACTACAACACCTAGTAAATGTTTTTGATTTCCACCAGAAAGGAAATCTAAGTTTGAAGGTAAAAAGAAGAAGCCCACAGAAAGACTAGATCCTAGATAAGGCAGGGGAAGCAGGGGAGTGTCAAAAACTACCAAGGATAAACTGAAAGATTACTTTTAAAAGATCAATTCCAAGCTGGCACTGGTAACTCATGCTGGTAATCCCAGCTACTCAAAAAGGCTGAGTTCTGAGGGTAGTGGTTCAAAACCAGCCTAGGCAGAAAAGTTCATGAGACTCATCTCCAATTAAAAATCCAAAAAAGCCAGAAAAGGAGCTGTGGCTGAAGTAGTATAGCACTAGCCTTGGGCACAATTGCCCAGGGAAAGCAGGCAGTCTCTGAGTTCAAGCCTCAGGATAGGCAACCAAAAGAACAAGGAAAAGAGCAATTCTAAGCTAGGCACCCATAGCTCACACCTGTGATTACAGCTACTCAGAAGGCTGAGAATTGAGGATCATGGTTTGAAGACAGTCCAGGCAGCAAAGTTCATGAGACATGTCTCCAATTAACCACCAAAAAGAGCTTGAAGTGGAGCTGTGGCTCAAATGGTGGAGCACTAAGCTTGAGCACAAAAGTTTAGGGACGCCACTCAGGCCCACAGTTTGAGCCCCAAGACCAGAGCACATATCAATTCCAGAATAAAGAATAAGAATTATTTTTCACCCATAATAATATATTCCTGGGGCTGGGAATATGGCCTAGTGGCAAGAGTGCTTGCCTTGTATACATGAAGCTCTGGGTTCTATTCCTCAGCACCACATATATAGAAAACAGCCAGAAGTGGTGCTGTGGCTCAAGTGGCAGAGTGCTAGCCTTGAGCAAAAAGAAGCCAGAGACAGTGCTCAGGCCCTGAGTTCAAGGCCCAGGACTGGCGCATATATATACATATATATATACACATATACATATGCATATACATATACATATATATGTGTGTGTGTCCCTTACTTAGAAGAGTACTCATTTTCATTTTATTAAATTGGAAACCATATATAAGAAGGGTAGATTTTTTAAATCCAAAATAGTTTCAAACATTTACAAATCTATCCAGCCAATTAGCATGTGGTTTGTAACATCAAAGGCACTTACCTAATAACTATTCTTACACTGTGAACTTTACATCACATATTCAAAGGACTTTCTAGTTATCCAACATGCTATTATTCAATTTAAAAATCAGTTTATTCTATTAAAAAAACCAACTCAACAAAAATGTCTAGTAGCTCACACCTGTAATCCTACAAAATCAAGAGGATAAGCTCTGAGGGTCATGGAAAGTCCATGAGACTCTTATCTCCAATAAACTACTCAGAAAAAGCCAGAAGCAACACTGTGGCTCAAGTGGTAGAGCATTAGCCTTGAGCAAAAGAAGCTCAGGGACAGAGCCCAGGCCCAGAGTTCGAGCCCCAGAACCAGCACCAAAAAAAGTTTTGGCTTTTACCCCCCCAACGACCTATAAACACACACAAACACACATACATATGTACACATGTATGTGCATGTGTATATGTATAAATTTTTGGCTCACTTACCTAAATACAGAAAATAGTGCTTAAATAAACTTTTGTGTATGTGTGTGCTAGTCCTGGGGCTCAAACTAAGGGCCTGGGCTCTGTCTCAGCTTTTGTGCTCAAGGCTAATGCTCTACCACTTGATCCACATCTCCACTCCTGACTTATTTGTGACTACTTGGAGATGACAGTCTCCCAGACTTTCCTTCCCAGGCTGGCTTTGAACTGTGACCCTCAGATCTCAGCCTGAGTAGCTAGGATTATAGGCAGGAGACACTAGCACCTGGCAAAATGAACACTTTTACATATCATTTGGGGGTAACTTTTTTTATTTTTTCAAACAACTTTATATATCTTTATTTTTCCCTTACTCCCTTTCAGAAATAAAGCTCTAAAGGAACAATGAGGCACACAGAACTATACAAGAAGATTCTAATGACCCACAACTTAAAGCTACACACCTTAAATTGGCCAGTTTCAGTTCAGAAACTTACAATTCAGTACCACAAAATAAAATAAAGACAGAAAATGTAACTAATATACTCAGCTTGCTAGATGTTCACCTTCGCAACTGCCAGCTCCCTAATAGAGGAAGTGATTACCTCTAAACAGGTAACTAAAATAACTAAGCCATCAATATTAGAACTAAATGTATTATCAGCAGATAACAAGAATTTTATTTTTTTTTTTTTTTTGCCAGTCCTGGGCCTTGGACTCAGGGCCTGAGCACTGTCCCTGGCTTCTTTTTGCTCAAGGCTAGCACTCTGCCACTCCTGGCCGTTTTCTGTGTATGTGGTGCTGGGGAATTGAACCCAGGGCTTCATGTATAGGAGGCAAGCACTCTTGCCACTAGGCCATATTCCCAGCCCCGAGATAACAAGAATTTTATCTCCACACTGGGAAGCAAGGATTTAAGCTTAAAATGTAAAAGTGGGCCAGAAATGGTGCTGTGGCTCAAGTGGCAGAGTGCTGGCCTTGGGCAAAAAAAGCTCAGTGATAATGCTCAGGCCCTGAGTTCAAGCCCCAGGACTGGCAAAAAAAAAATTTAAAAAGTAAAAGTGAACAAAAAAAAATAACTTCTTTAAGTCAAGGTGGAAGCTGGAGGCTTGGCTTAGCTGTAGAGCACCAGCCTAGTAATAAGCTCAAGTCCCTCGATAGGTTCAAACCCTAGTACTACTAAGGAAATATATAAATAAATAAGTCAAGGTAGAAATAATACCATTTCTTTTAACTGGATCTACTGCATCAGCTATACCAAGTTTCCGAGCAAAATCCATTAGAGTTCAAAATGTCTATAATCAGCAGTAGCTAATAATTCACTTTTGCTTCAATTGCAAATATAAGAAGTATAACCCAAACATTAGTTTGATTATAAACAAAGTTGTCATTTCCCTGGGGACTGAAGTGGTCTTAGCTGAAAAAAAAAGAGAAGTTTATCTCCCCTTGGACTCAGTGAAACAAGTAACAGACAACATGAAAATTTTATTCTCTTTTGTTGTTTTGGTTTTTGTTTTTGTTTTTTGCCAGTCCTGGCTGTTGGACTCCACCTCTGAGCACTGTCCCTGGCTTCTTTTTGCTCAAGGCTAGCTCTCTGCCACTTGAGCCACAGTGCCTCTTTTGGCCTTTTCTATATATGTGGTGCTGAGGAATCGAACCCAGGGCTTCATGTATACGAGGCAAGCACTCTTGCCCCTAGGCCATATTCCCAGCCCATCATAAAAATTTTGAAACATTTCAAAATCATGAAATAGCCCAGAGCTGGTGGCTCATACCTGAAATCCTAGCTACTCAGAAGGCTGAGATTTGAGGATTGCAGGTCAGAGCCAAGCCCAGGCAAGAAAGTCAGTGAGACTCTTATCTACAGTAAATTAGGCAGAAAATGCCAGAAATGGCGCTGTGGCTCAAGTACAGTGCTAGCCTTAGCACAAAGAAGCTCTGGAACAGCGCCCAGGCCCTGAGTTCAAGCCCCAGGACCTAAAAAAATTTAAGAAAAAAAAAAAAAGGTCATGAAATAATGAAGAGTCTTATACAAATATCTCTCAGTATATGCAGTTTTCTTACCCCTAATTAAAAAAAAAAAAGGCAAACTAGCCAGGTGCTAGTAGCTCACAACTGTAATCTTAACTATTCAGGAAGCAAAGATCTGGAGATCATGGTTTGACACCAGCTCAGGCAGGAAAATCTGTAAAACTCTTATCTCCAGTTAACCACCAGGAAACTCAAAGTGGAACTCTGGCTCAAGTGGAAAAGTGCAAGCCTTGGGGCTGGGGATATGGCCTAGAGGCAAGAGTGCCTGCCTCATATACATGAGGCCCTGGGTTCATTCCCCAGCACCACATATACAGAAAACGGCCAGAAGTGGCGCTGTGGCTCAAGTGGCAGAGTGCTAGCCTTGAGCGGGAAGAAGCCAGGGACAGTGCTCAGGCCCTGAGTCCCAAGCCCCAGGACTGGCCAAAAAAAAAAAAAAAAAAGTGCAAGCCTTGAGCAAAAACATTCAGGGCCAGCACCCAGGCCCCAAGTTCAAGCCTCAGGACTGGCACCAAAATATATATATATTTTTTTTAAATCTCTCCTAACTATAGAATGTATTATTCAAGCAAAGTCTATGGGATACTCAGAATAGCATTCCCCTGATTGCCCAACACCCAATACTTCTCATACTGAGGCTCTTGTTATTAGTTCTATTATGTCATTTAATCTCTTTGTCTCCGTTTCTTACTAAAAAGAGACATCTCAGCCAGACGCTGAGATGCCAAAAAAGAAATGGAGCTGTGGCTCAAGTGGCTAGCCTTGAGCAAAAGCAGCTCAGGGACAGCTCCCCCAGGCCCTGAGTTCAAGCCCCAGAATGGGCCAAATAAATACTAGAAAGAGGCATCTCCAACCTGAAGATGAACTCTAATTGAATTAAACATGTGTTACTTTTATCAATAAACATGTTATATTTCTAGCATCTCATATTAAACTTTGAAAACCATATATTTAGCCAGGGGCTTCTAGCCCAACGATGGTGGCTCAGGCCTATAATCCTAGCTACTCAGGAGGCTGAGATCTGAGGATCATTGTTCAAAGCCAGTCCAGGCAGGAAAGTCCATGAGACTCTTATCTCCAATTAACCACCAGAAAACAGGAAGTGTTGCTGTGGTTCAAGTGGTAGAGTCCTAGCCTTGGGCTGAAGTGTTCAGGGACAGCACCCAGACCCAGAGTTCAAGCCCTACGACTGACAAAAATAAATAATTAAAATCCTATATTTCACAGCTCTAAAGTCAGTGAATTACATAAGAGGAAAAACATGAGGAATAATTTGTCTATGTATCTTCCTCTCAATTGTAACACAAGAAATACAGGAAAATGGTATTTTCAAAACTTACATCTTTAACTTTTAGCAGATAGTAGGGGGTGAGTTTGATAGAATATATATATATTATATATATATATATATATATATAAAATGCCTAAGGTCTAGCCGGTTGCTGATGACTCACACCTATAATCCTAGCTACTAAAGAGGCTAAGATTTGAGGATGGCAGTTTGAAGCCATACCAAGCAGGAAAGCCCATGAAATTCTTACCTCCAATTAACCATCAAAAAGACAAAGAAGAGCTATGGTTCAATGGTAGAAGACCAGCACTGGGTGAAAAGCTAAAGGATAGCGCCCAAGTCCTGAGTCCAAGCCTCAGTACCAGCACACACTGGCTGAAATGTCCTGAAGTATGTCCTTCTATTACTGGATGTATAATCAAAGTCATCCCTCTTTTGAAATTTAGAGATCATTTTCTTTTATGACAAATAAGCCTAAAGATCAACAGGTGAAGAAGAAATTTAACTTGGAATTGTTTTAAAATTTTTTAAAAACTGGGAACATCATAAAGTGAATCCTTCTAAATCCCGCATTTAGATTATGTTGTGCAGTTCAGCTTTGGAGTTCTCTACTATGCCTTTTAAAATCTTTTAATGATTATGCAGAGAAAATATTTTATCAAGTTTTAAATCTAATGCTCGATCAATAACACAATCTATTTTATCAGTAATATTTTACTTCATCAGATGGATTATCAGTATTTGATTCAGATGCCTTTTGATTAGAAACAGAAAGATGAATGAACTAACTCCCTTAAATCTCTAACAGTTTTGTAATTCTATCTATGTAGCTTCTTTTCAATCCCCTTTGCCTATTCCGAAATTATCTTTCAGATGGGTCAAAAGGACTATGAGTACTGTAAGGAACAGGGGCCAAATAAAAGAAACTCCTTCCATCTCTCTGCTCCCATAATCAGTTTTAAAGTATACACAGTAAACAAAAGAGACTGACTTAATCCTACACAATTCTTCAGCACAGAAGGCCTGTGGTAGAACTACTGCAAAAAGGAAAAAAGAAAAATAAATCCCTTTAAACCAGCCCCAACTACCTATACCTGTGCAAAGTTAAACTAAGTCTCACTGACAAAAAAGCTACATGTGCATTCAATACATTCTCTCTGGATCTGCCCCAGGATTCAGTGTGTGAAATTCAGGGGATAAAAAGTCAAGTCCCTAAGCTATGAAACTTTTTCTTCCATCACAAATATTTACAATGAAAGTTCTCTGGTCACAAGAAGAGAGAGTCAAACACAACAAACCACTAGCCAAACTGTCAGCTCCAAGACCACATCCCAGCTGTTTGCTCTCTCTTGTCAGTGGCTCAACTTTCCTTTCATCCTTCTCCCCGAGATTCTCACTCAAGAAAGCAATACTCAGACCTGGTAAGAAAGGGAGGAGGAGGTTGCAATTATCAAGGAAGAAAAAAAATGGGAAGGGGATGTTTCAGAACCCTATTTCCTCGGCAAACAGCAATAAAAATGAGGCAGTCGTGTGGTTAGGGTCTGAAGGGACTCCGGTGTGGAACAATCAAGATATACACTGGGCACTTAGAGCTCTTGGAACAGACTGAAACCTTGAAACAAGAAAGTCGGAAAACCCTGCTTTCTTCTTCTCTTCCCCCTACAAGAGGGGAAGCTAAAGACACGGGGGGGAGGGGCGGGGGTGTTAACATTCTGCTACCGGGGGGGCACACGAGACAGGCCTTCGGGTTTCCCTTTGAGTTACTCACCCCCAGTTAGAAGTGTCTAAGAGAGAAGAAATTTAAGGAGACCTTAAAGATGGTCCACCTCCGTCCAAAAAAAAAAAAAGGGGGGGCAGAATGATTAAATCCAGATGGAGCACCCCTGAGAGCGCCCCCAGGTCACTCATCCCCCATTAGCGAGCGGAAGAGCTGGGATAAAAGGGATGGAGGGTTGGGAGGGCAGGTCAGGGGAAAGGCCCCACCCCCCACCCCCCGATTTCGGAGGGAAGAGAAGCCCCAGTACGCCGCCGTCCCCTCCGGCCCCGCACCTCCCCCCTCGGCCGCCCCTGACGGATCCTCCCCTCCCGGCCACCCCGAGCCTCCGGAGCCCCGGGGCCGCCTCCGGGGAGGCCGCTCCTCCGCCTCCTCCTCCCCCACCCACCCACCGCGCCCCACCCCCACCCCACCCTACTCCCACCACCCGCCCGGCCCGTTACCTGCTCGTCGAAGCGGCTAACCACGGCCTGGACCCATTCCACCGGCCTGTGCGCGGCCATGTCCTCCCCGCGGCCGGGGGGGAGCGGCGGAGGGACCAGTCGGCCGGCGCCCAGGGCCGGGAAGCGAGCAGGGAGCGGGGGCTGAGGTGAGGGAAGAGGCGAGGAGAGGGTCTGAGGAGGGCAAAGCTCCCGACGTTCCCACGGGGCTGGGGATGGGGGCCCTGCGCCGAGCCGGGAGGGGAAGGGGGGAAGGGGGCGTTGGCGAGAAGACAGGGGGGAAGGGGGCAGGGGAAGGGGGACCTGGGGAGGGGAGGGGGCCTCTTGGTCGCTCTCCCCACTAGCGCCGTCTCCCCTCAGCCATCACAGTCCGAGACGCCGCCATGACACCCCACCGGAAGTGGGATCCTTTCCACAGCCCGGGGAGAGAGGGAGAGCGAGCGAGCTCGAGATTGAGAGCGCGGCTGGGAAAGGGGAGGGGGAAGCGGGAGGGAAGGGGCCTTCCGCGCATGCGCCCGCGCCGGCTGGTTTCATTAATGAAAAAGCGAGTCCTCCTGGAGGTGACGTCACCGAGCTCCTCCAGGCCCCGGGGCGCGCGTGCCTCCACGGCGCAGCCCGCGGGGCTCACCCGCCGGGCCGGAGCGCTGGGCTGCGGCTTCTTCTACCACCGGCGCTGACCCCAGAGCCTCGCCTTGCCTCCTACCACCGCCTCGGGCTACCCTTCCCCCTCCCCCCCCCCCCACCCCCCCCCCCCCGCCTGCCTCTGGGGTTGGATCGCTCCAGAGGGGTGGAAGTCACGGCGTCCTGGGGCTAGCGGATCTCTGTTGTTGATCTCTCTCGAGGAAGGCTATGTTCAGCCCCACCGTTGCAGCTTTTACCCCCATAATAAATAATAAGGCCTACAGCCCTCGGATTTTCAGGTCTTTCGTAGCTTCCATAGACTACTGAGAATCGGAAAAGGAAAGCCAAGAGGGGTTCTGTGTTTTGTAAGTTAAACTTAAAGTCCCAAAATCGAGCCTGGTACCGATCAGTCACACCGGAATCCCAGCCCTTACTTCCTCTGCTAAATTCATAGCCATCTCACTTAATAAAACTTTTACACATCTGATAATAGGAAGATTCAAGTTTCACCATCCTCAAAAGGCCTTTAAAGGCAGGGCCTAGCCTACCTGAATTCAACACCATTCATCATTCGATTTAACCAGCCCGTCCAATAAGCACAGTTAACCATCACCTAATGGATGGATTGATGAAGTTCCTTGACAAGCCCACGGTCGGTCACAGTTTGGTGGGCGGCAGGGTAAGGATGCAAACTCCAGTGGTTTGACTCCAAAGGCAATACCATGTTAACATTGCACCCAGTAGTTGAAAGGGCTATTTCCTGTGGAATTGCCTATGCAGTTTTCCATGAAGAGGATTCTGATCAAAACAAGGGAGTCTTATATTCTGACATTGGACTTTGGAATGAGTTACATTAAAATTTATCTTCCTCACTGCATTTTATTTAGGCTGATGTTAAAGTGTTTACATATTCTGAGTACATACTAATGTAATCAACCAGCAAGGCCACACAGAAAAATACTAACTGGGTGATAAGATGAAGCAAAGCCACAGTGTTCTTTTTACCACAGAAAATCTACAAAGCCTATAGCCCATGTTCAGAGAGAGAGAAAGAGAGAGATCCAGCAGAGAAGTTTGGTGATTATCTAAGATACAGATTAAATGTTTCATTTCACTAGGGCCAAGGGTTAGAGTTTAGATATTTCTTAGGTCCCTTGAAGGATGTGATATGGATATTGAATAATTTCTTGTAGATGATGTCAGAAATGAAAACAATGCTGAAGATAAATGGTTGACTTTTTTAAAATCCCTCTGTGCTTTCTCCCACCATCTAGAACCATTGAAAATAAATTAAACACCTACAAATCCAGATCCAGAGCTGCCTTCTCTTTTTCCCATACTGCCTCTCTTAAGTCCCTCATGACCTCCTCGTGGCCCTGGCTTTTGCCTAACTATTCCCCTCATTTCCTTTGGCTTTATTTATTTATTTATTTATTTTGCCAGTCCTGGGCTTGGACTCAGGGCCTGAGCACTGTCCCTGGCTTCTTTTTGCCCAAGGCTAGCACTCTACCACTTGAGCCACAGTGCCACCTCTGGCCATTTTCTATATATGTGGTGCTGGGGAATCAAACCCAGGGCTTCATGTATACAAGGCAAGCACTCTTGCCACTAGGCCATATCCCCAGCCCCCTCATTTCCTTTGATTCATTGGACATGACTATCCAAGGCTTCCTCACTTCCAGTGGCATTCTTCTGCCAATGTCTTTCTGTCTTCTTACCTTTATCAGGCTTTTGCCATAATTTCCCATTCCTAACTGGAGTAAAACTCCCAAACATCAGGTATTCCCCTTTTGCTCCCAAATTCCAGGCATCAGGGTCATTAATTCATCCTAATCTATATTTGCTGTCTTGTCTCCTCTGCTAAGTAAAGCTTCTCATTACAGGTGGAAGTCTAGCCTTCATCCCAGCCTCCTCCAATGAAATCAGTTCTGTTGAACCAATGCCTATTATATGTGACATACTTTGTTAGGCAGTACATGGGCTTAACTAAGTTATTATAGGAATTCTAAACCAAAATACCAAAGAAGGTAGTTCATAAACTGGTAAACTAGGAAAAAACATATGCACACTATTTAAAAGGGTAGCTGCCACTCAGCTCCCATGAATTACTGCCTTGCAGAAATGTTGACCTAAACTTGCCTGATCGTCCTATTACTCAAGAGAAGCTGGAGATCCAAACTACTGTTTAAACACTTCCAGTTTTTTAAGTTATAGCAGCCAATTCACATTTTTTAAATGTTGCGTGGCCAAACATAATACTATGCTTGAATTTAGCTCATAAAAACCAATTTGACTAGCTGTAGTTTAGTGGGAAGACATACTTTTGAGTAGAATAGAATTCGGTTTATATCCCCAACATCCTCTGTTATACTGTCCAGCATGAGTACTAAGGAATATGTAGGTGTTTGTTATAGATTTAAGTGCATCTCTCTTATTTTCTTTTGGTCAGGCAAAAATCTCTGCCAGTTTGGTTCTATCATGTCCCCATCTCCATTGGCATACCACCCCAGCCTACCAGATACACATGGTACTTCAAGACTAGGATGCTTGTTATCTATCCCACCTGCTGAGATGTAAGTGGCCAGCAGCTTTCTGCTGAATCCCTCTCCAGGAGCTGCCCTCAACTAAACAGAGCCACCTCACCTCTCGCCATGTCACATGACACCCAATGAGTCTCCACAGACTAAAAGATGCAGGCCTGAGGTGAAACCATTTTGAAAGGCTGTCTTTGCTCCAGGGATCAGGTCTCAAGGAATGTATTAGCTAAGGATTTGGCTGTGAGTGTGTTTAGTCCACCTCTTTCTCCTTAAACCTTCCTTCCTCCACTATTACATGATGTGGACCCTCGGGGCACTAAGTCTCAAGAGACAAGTTTGACCCTTGGAGCTAAATTACCCTCTGGCCAGGTAAAGACCTGATTGGTCCCTGCATCCTATAAAACATTGGGTAATAGTAAAAGGATGGGACCTGTGGAAGAATGCATCATTTTGTGCAATCTAGCAGACAATTTAAAAATATCCATAGGGATAATGATAACTTAAAATAATGGATACCAGATTTCGTGGGGACTGCCTGTAATCCCCACACTCAGCAGGCTAAGGCAGGAGAATCAAAAGTTTAAAGTCAGCACAGACCCTATCTCAAAAAGAAGAAAAAAAAAAGATAAAATAAAATGGAATCAGATTGCTATTGATGCAGTAAACCTATGCCTTAGAGGAAGCGTTGAAAGATTTAAAGTGATTGATTGTCAGTCAAAGGCTAAAGATAAATGCCAGAGTGCTTCCTTAGCTGTATATTAGGAAAAACAAGGAGAAAAGCTGAGAATCAAGATTCTAGAAGTTTACTAGGCTGCGGACAAGGTCATAGTTGGGAAAATTTGAGATCTCTGACACCTGTGATAGCATTTGGGTCCATGTACCTTATCATCTAAGCCTGGTGAAAATGGCTCACACCTGTAATCCTAGCACCACAGGAGGCTGAGATCAGAAAATTGTAATTAAAAATCCATCCAGAGAAGTATCCTAGCCTTATATATAGGCAAGTGTCACCATCTCTCTCTCACTTGAAAATCAGTAAGTATATTTACCTAGCAATGGTCTTAACCAAGATCTCCCTAACTGGCAAGGTGATATACATCCTCTTTGGGAATCTACCTATACCTTTCCACCAGTCTATTAAACCAATAACTAAGGACAAGGCACTGTACACAACATAACTCCACCAAGGAAATATGAGACCTGCTATTGGAGGTAAGAGTTTCATGGGCTTTCCTGCCTGGGCTGGCTTTGAACCTCTATCCTCAGATATCAGCCTCCACAGTAGCTAGACTAGGCACGAGCCACCGGCACCCACCCGTGCACAGCACATTGACTCTTTTGTGTGTGTGTGTGTGTGTGTGTGTGTGTGTGTGTGTGTGTGTGTGTGTGCTAGTCCTGGGGCTTGAACTTAGGGCCTGGACACTGTCCCTGAGCCTCTCTGTGCTCAAAGCTTGCACTCTACCACTTGAACCACAGCACCACTTTGTGGTGCCTTAGCCTTGAGCAAAAGGAAGCCAGGGACAGTGCTCAGGCACTGAGTTCAAGCCCCCAAGACTGGCAAAAAAAAAAAAAAAAAAAAAAAAAAAACAGGGACAGAGCCCAGGCCCTGAGTTTAAGCACCACAGCTAACAAAAAATAAATAAGCACATTCCTGTACTAGAGTATCTACATCCTGGCAGTGACCCCCCCCCCCCCCCCGGAAATAGTGCTAACAGTTAGGATCCCCCTAGGAAACTTGGAGAAAGCAACAGCCTAAGCTAGAAATGTAGCTCAGTTGTAGAATGCTTGCTTAGCATGTACAACAACCTAGATTTGGTCAGTGCCACAAAGAAAGAAAACAAAGGAAATGGGAAAAAATAGCTTACAATAGGCAAAATAGAACTGAACTGTATGGAAAACACTAGAAGAAAGGAGAAAAGGACTCTGAGGAGACTGGTATGGTGGTGCATGCCTGTAGTCCAGGTTCTTGTGAGGCTGAGATAGGAAGTTCCACAGTTCTATGTTATGTAACAATACTCTGTCTAAGAAGAACAAAATGCACAAAGACTCAAAGAAGTAGGCAGCTAGACTGGATATACTATGTAGGTCCCACAAAACAATAAGAACTGCACTAATGAGGAAGACAGCCTGCACCACTGAGAAGCTCATGCTGGTTTCCCCTCTGTGGACCATAGCTAATAGTAGATGTTACAGTTAGCCTGCCTCATAGCAGGAGGCCTGATGGATTTTGGAGAAGCAGAAGCCAATCAGATGAAGTGACATCGATGAGATGGCAGCCAGGGGCAGGGAGTCATGAGGTTGACCCATAGAAAGTTATGCAGGAGTTAATGGGATAGTAGAAGAAACATAGGTAGCCAACAAAGGTTCCAAGGATAGGCAGGGAAACAGCTGAGAGAAGCTGCCCCAATGAAAGGTCACAATTTCCTGCCCTATTTCTGGACCAGAGCCAACTTCCAGAACCCAGGGACTAAGAAAGACTGGATTCCCAGCAAGCTCTAATATAATGATTTCTCTTGTCCTTCCTGAATGTATAATTAGAATGAATATATTTAGTAGTCACAGAGCTACCACATTAGTTCCTTGGCCTGTGAATTAAGAACTTCCCTAGTGGGCTGGGAATATGGCCTAGTGGTAAAGTGCTTGCCTCATATCCATGAAGCCCTGGGTTCGATTCCTGAGCACCACATATATAGAAAAAGCCAGAAGTGGCTCTGTGGCTCAAGTGGTAGAGTGCTAGCCTTGAGCAAAAAAGAAGCCAGGGACAGTGCTCAGGCCCTGAGCTCAAGCCCCAGGACTGTCAACAAAACAAAACAAGACAAAAAAAGAACTGCCCTAGTATAGAAGACCAAGTGGAAGCCTTAGAAATTGTGCATTCCTCCCAACCAAGAGTCTACAGCCAACTAAGTGCTGTTTGCTTATACCTGTAATCCTAGCCACTCAGGAGGCTGAGATCTGAGGATGTCAGGTTCAAAGCCAGCCCACAGAGGAAAGTTAATGAGACTCATGTCTAATTAACCAGCAAAAAGCCAGAACTGAAACTAAGGCTCAAGTTCTGGGACAGTATCCAAGCCCCAAGATTGACCAAAAAAAAAAAGTCTATATTTTTTAAGTTGGCCTCCAAGTCCAGGATGTCAGGGCTTACACACACAGGCTGGTACAGCTTCTGTTGCCATCAAATGTCCCACCTGCCAGAAACAGGATGCAGTTTTTGCCATTTGCTTGTTTTGACTTTGTTTTAGGGTTTGTGTTGCATTTGTTTGTTTGCATGTTTGTGATTGAAACAGGTCTCAGTATATAGTCCAAGCTTGGATTCTCAAGCCTTGGATTCTCAAATCTTCCTGTTTCAGCCCCTCCTAAATGCTAGTATTACAGATGTGTACCACACATCTGGCTGTCATTTGCTTTCCATCCTTTCTGCTGAGAACACAAATTGAAAGACTAGCTGAAGCAGCCATTTTGCAAAAGATGGAAGCTACGCCTCAAACAGTCACAGTAACCCTGACCTGCCAGTGCCTGGCCTTGCTTTTATAGAAGGAAAGTAAACCTCCCATTTCATTAAGCAGGTGCATCAGGTTTCAGTTCTGTATAGCTGGACAAATCCTAACTGGTAGCAGTGGATACTAAGAAATGCAGAAACAGGGGCTTCAAACAGCTGTTGAATAAAAGCCTGGGGGAATGAATGAGAGGTGCTTTTCAGGAGAGTTGTGGTATTTTGCAATTTGGAAAGTATAAGGAGTAAGTAATTAAATGTTTTTGTGTGTGGTAGTACTGGGACTTGAACTCAGGACCTAGACACTGTGCCTTAGCTTTTTCACTCAAGGCTAGTACTATACCACTTGAGCCTTCTGTCTTTTTACTGGTTAATTGGAGCTAAGAGTCTCATGGATGTACCTACCAGGACTGGTTTCCAATTGTGATCCTCAGATCTCAGCTTCCTGAGTAACTAGAAGTACAGGCATGAGCCATGGCGCTCAGCTTTTACTTTCATTTTTGGTTGCTAGATTTTTTGTTTTGTTTTGTTATGCTGGGTTTTTTTTTTTCATTTCTTTATTATCAAAGTGGTGTATAGAGGGGTTACAGTTTCACACATAAAGCAGTGAGTACATTTCTTGTTTTGTTTTGTTTTTTTGGCCAGTCCTGGGGCTTAGACTCAGGGCCTGAGCACTGTCCCTGGCTTCTTTTTGCTCAAGGCTAGCACTCTGCCACTTGAGCCACAGCGCCACTTCTGGCCATTTTCTGTATATGTGGTGCTGGGGAATTGAACCCAGGGCCTCATGAATACGAGGCAGGCACTCTAGCCACTAGGCCATATCCCCAGCCCCGTGAGTACATTTCTTATCCAACTTGTTACCTCCTCCCTCATTTTCCCTCACATCCCCCCTCCCCATCATGCTGGTTTTTTTGTAATTGTGTTTGAGTGTGTGTGTGTGTGCGTGCATGCCTGTATGTATTTGGTTATTGAAACTTCGTGCATGCTAAGCATATACTGAGCTACACCCCCAAGCTCAGTGGTGAGGTTATTTCTATGAATGCTATCCTATCCCTAAAGCCAGCCCAGTGAGACCTAGGACTTATTTGGGTCTTTTATCATAAAAATCAGTACTTAAGGGGCTGGGAATGTGGCTTAGTAGTAGAGTGCATGCCTAGCATGCATGAAGCCCTGGATTCAATTCCTTAGTACCACAAACACAGAAAAAGCCAGAAGTGGCAATGTGGCTCAAGTGGTAGAGTGCCAGCTTTGAGGAAAAGAAGCTCAAGGACAGTGCCCAGGCCCAGAGTTCAAGACCAAGGACTGGCGCGCGCATGCGCGCGCACACACACACACACACACACACACACACACACACACACACACACACAAAAAGAGAGAGAGAAAGAAAAGAAAATCAGTACTTAGGTAAATAACATGAGTAGTAAGGGCATCACCAGGACTATTGTAACAAATCACTGTGAGAGAAACCAATACTGAGCAGAGAGGGAGAGGCAGATCATGCCTTCCCGCTCATCTGAGTTTCAGATTGTTCTTCCTCTGCCTGTCCTCTAAAGCCCACTTTGTCATCCCACTCCAGCCCTCACCTCCTGACCTTCAAGCATGCACAGTCATCTTGTCATCTCAGCTATGCTAAGCCTCTAGCTCTAGCAAAACCAAACCACAGGAGAACTGTAATAATTTTGTTTTGATTGATTAATCAGAGGGGAGCAGCTGGAAACAATTAGTTACAGGCTAATTGTTACCAACTGCCTAGATAAAAGCGGCCTCTATGCGAGCTCATCCTATGTAATATTCTGGTCTAGCCATTGCCACAGAGAGTTATAAACAACCAAAGGAAAAAGTTTTCTTCAACAGGAGTCTAGGTTAGGTTTGGGGGAAAAAAAATCACTTTATCTTCAATCAAGGAGTCAATCGCCCAAGTTTTCCATTCAGAGAACTCTTCTGTCCATTTATTTCTTCCTTCCATGAAGACCTTTTGCAGCTAAGTGTTGCATGGGACCTGCCAGAGTTGGACCTTTTTGTTCTTCAAGAATTGAGGCTAAATAAAATTTAAAAATTAAAATAAAAATAAAAAAAGGAATTGAGGCTAACCTAGCATAGTGGCTTATGACTAGAATCCCAGCTACTCTGGAGGCAAAGATCAGGAGGGTCACTGCTTGAACCTAGACCAAGCAAAATGTTAATAAAATCCCCAATTCAACTAACAAGCCCGATATGGTGGTATGTGTTTGTCATCCCAGCTCTGTGGGAAGTGTAAGTTAAAGGATCACAGTCCAGGCTAGCCCTGGCCAAAAAAAAAAAAAAAAATGGAAGACCTTTCCAAAATAATAATAACTAGCCAGGCACCAATGGCTCACACTTGTAATCCTAGCTACTCAAGAGGCTGAGGTCTGGGGATTATGATTCAAAGCCAACTCAGGCAGGCAAGCAGTGCCCAGGCCCAGATTTCAAGCCACCCCTTCTCTCTCTCTCTCTCTCTCTCTCTCTCTCTCTCTCTCTCTCTCTCTCTCTCTCTCACACACACACACACACACACACACACACACAAACTCACAATGAAATTCCTTTGCACAAGGAATACATAATGATAAGAAGCATTTTTATATGGGTGGGAAGAAAGGAAAAACAAATGAATGGGTGGGATCTTTGCAGCTCACACATATAATTGCAGCTACTTGGGAGGTGAAGATCAGAAGAATTGCAGTTTGAGGCCAAAAGTTAGTGAGATATTATGTAACTAATTCCAGCTATGTGAGGTCATGAATAGGAACATCACAGTCTGAGGCCAACTTCAAGCAAAATCAATACCCTATCCAAATAATAATAATAACTAAAGCAAAAAACAAAAGGGAGGACTTGGAGTATGGTTCAGGAGGTAGAGTGTTTGCCTAGCACCTGCCAACTTAAGTAGTACCAAAAAAGAAAAGTAGAGTCAGGCTCCAGTAGCTCATGCCTGTAATCCTAACTACTTAGGAGGCTGAAATCTGAGGATCACAGTTCAAAGCCGATCCAGGCAGGAAAGTCTGTGAGACTCTTCTCCAATTAACTACTAGAAAACTGGAAGTGGCTCTGTAGCTCAAATGGCAAAGTGCTAACCTTGAGCTGAAAAGCCCAGGCCCAGAGTTCAAGCCCTAGGAGTGACAAAAATAAAAAAAGAAGAAGAAAAAAGATGATGATGAGATGAAGGCTGGGAATGTGGCTTGGTGGTAGAGTGCTTGCCTCACATGCATGAAGCCCTGGGTTCAATTCCTCAGTACCACATAAGCAGAAAAAGCCAGAAGTAGTGCTGTGACTTGAATGGTAGAGCTCTAGCCTTGAGCAAAAGAAGCTCAGGGACAGTGCCCAGGCCTTGAGTTCAAGCCCCAGGACTGGCAAAAAAAAAAAAAAAAGATAAAAGATGATGAGTGTCTGTGAATGTAGCTGTATGGTGCAGTGTTTACCTAGCATGCAAAAGGCTCTGGGCTCAAAATCAAAAAAAAAAAAAAAAAAAAAAAAAAAAAAAAGGAGCTGGCTTCACAAGGACAGGGCCAATGAATATTTGGGTGAAAAACAAATGTAAAAAATACCAGCCTGGGCTGGGGAGGTGGCTTAGTGGCAGAGTACTTGCCTAGCATGCATGAAGCCCTAGGTTCAATTCCTTAGTACCACATAAACAGAAAAAGCCAAAAGTAGCACTGTGGCTCAAGTGGTAGAGTGAAGCTCAGAGGCAGTGCCCAGGCCCTGAGTTAAAAAAAAAAAAACCTGTCCTAGTGGCTTATGCCTGCAATCCTAGCTACTTAGGAGGTAGAAATAGCATGTGGAGTGTGGGAGGGTGCCAGTTAGAGGTCAGCCAGAACATACAAGTTCATGAGACTCCATCTTAACCACAGATAGGAGGATTGCATCCCAGGCCTTCCCAGGGAATAATGTGAGACCCTATTTCAAAATACCCAAGGAAAAAAGAGTTTCACGCAGGGCCCTAATGGTAGAGCACCTACATAGCAGTTCAAGGACCTGAATTCAATCACTAGTACTGACAAAAGAAAAAGAAGAAAAAGAAAAGGAGAACATGGCTCTTGAGTGACCAGATCACACTGGCTGAAGTACAGGCCTGCTCTGCAGAGCAGTGAAAATAGCACCCCAATGGGGGCAATTTGGACAAAGATCTGGCTGAGGAACTCGAACTCACTGCTTATTGTCCTATGGACAAAAGTAATGGTTACCCAGGTTGAAACCCACAGCTGTGTCAGTCTTTAGATCTCAGTGAAGAATATATTTTTTAAACCATCTGTAGGAGTTAAAAAGATACAGGTTTGGCTTCGGCTCCTAGTTTCTGATTCCAAGTGTATGAATGATTGTGTGCAAGTTAAATTCTTGGTTTCAGCATCAGAAGCCACCTGCAGTTTACCTAAACAGAAAGGGAGTGTGTAGGAAGAATGTTAGTGGGTCACAGCATGAGTGGGGAGGCTGAGTTACCAGTCAGTCCCAGAAAGCAGACAAGAACCAATGGAAGTGAGTCAGCAGGAAAGCCAGCCAGAGGTGACATTGGGACATTAGCCACAACCACAGCTGTGAGCTTCCTCCCAGGGCTCCTGGGTCTTCCCATAATCATCCTCCCCATGAGCATCATCCTGGCTAGAGCACAGCATGCACTGAGACAGGAGGGGAACAGAGAGGTCTGGACCCTTTGTCAGCTTCCACAGGCAGGGGCATCTCCCAGCAAGACCTCCCCAAGTGGAATTGCCACTAAATAGAAAGGAGAATTGGGTAGCTGTATAGCTCTCACCCTACCCAACTTTCCTTCCAGTGACTATTGTCAAAATACAAAAAAATTTGCACAACACCTTGTCAAAAAATTTGTATTCAATAAATAAATAAATAAATACAAAAAATAATAACTGAAATGTATTAAAGAAATGATCAAAGTTAGATGAGTCCTGATGAGGATCAGAAAGAACTGCGAAACCATCCCAGCCTTCATAAGCCCCTTTTCTTTTTCTTTTTTTTTTTTTTTTTTTTTTGGCCAGTCCTGGGCCTCGGACTCAGGGCCTGAGCACTGTCCCTGGCTTCTTTTTTTTTTACTCAAGGCTGCAGCACTCTGCCACTTGAGCCAGAGCGCCCCTTCTGGTCGTTTTCTATATATGTGGTGCTGGGGAATTGAACCCAGGGCCTCATGTATAGGAGGCAAGCACTTTTGCCACTAGGCCATATCCCCAGCCCCCATAAGTCCCTTTTCTAGGTGCTGCTAAGTACTGTGCTGGGTATTTAGGAGCTGCAGAACAACAGCACTTATTACTCTTGTGTTTTGGAAGTCAGGAGACAGAGATTTGGGAGGGAGAGGTTCACAGGGCTAGATCAGAACCAATATTTGAACCTTAAACTCTCTTATTTAACATACTCTTATGCAAATACTTCAGTAATTAGGAATAATGTGCTTGATTGATAACTGTGAGGCTATTTTTTTTTTGCCAGTCCTGGGGCTTGAACTCAGGGCCTGAGCACTGTCCTTGGCTTCTTTTTGCTCAAGGCTAGCACTCTACCACTTGAGCCACAGTGCCACTTCCGGCTTTTTCTATATATGTGATGCTGAGGAATTGAACCCATATGCGAGGCAAGCACTCTACTGCTAGGCTATATTCCCAGCCCCTGTGAGGCTAAATTTTTTACTTGCTGGAAATCAGCTAATTTTTATACAATCAATAATGTGTCATACAAAAAATACAGGCACTGGGGAGACTAAAGTAGAAAGATGTGAGTTTGAAGGCACTCTGAGGTACCTACTTCTATTTATTTGTGTGTGTGTGTGTGTGTGTGTGTGTGTGTGTGTGTGTGTGTGTGTGTGTTGTTTTGGGGGGTTTTGTTTCTTGGTGCTGGAGGTGGAACCCAGGGGTCTCATTCATGCTAAATATGTGATCTACCCCAGAACTTCACTTTTTTGTGTTGTATGTGTGTGCCAGTCATGGAGCTTGAACTCAGGGGCTGGGCACTGTTCCTGAGCTTCTTTTGCTCAAGGCTTAACACTCTACCACTTGAGTCATAACTCCACTTCCTTTTTGGTAAGAGTCTCACAGACTGCCCAGGCTACCCAGGCTGGTATGTGCACAGGTGTGTGAGCGTGGATGTGCATGTGGGGGTACAAGCTTAGTTGTATATGTGTCAGGAAACAAAGAACAAATTGAGATATTGCTTCCTACAGATGTTTAAACTCTGTTAAAGGCAATTGTTACCAATTAACCCCTAAGAGGAAGGAAAATGTTAGGTCTGCCCAGAACAAACAACCAGGCAGACCTAACAGAAAATAGAAACCCTTCAAAGAAATGAAAGGGCAAAATAAAGATTGGGCATGCTTAACTCTTAAAGGAGGAATAGAATTGTAAATAAAATGCTAGATTGAGCATTAAATAATTCAGGATGCTAAGAAAGAATAGACCTAGATTTGCTACCTTACACTGAAAATAGCATTGACTATTCCTTTTCATCTTTAAAGCTTAATTGTTTAAGCCTTTTTCTTGGTTAGGTTTCCGAGAAGGAAGCCTAAAATGAAGACACATATGCAAGTGATTTGCTAAGAAAAAACTCCTAAAAGAAATCAATGAAGGAGTAGAGCAAAGAGGAAGGAGGAGAGCTTAGCCCAGCTGAGATTCTCGGTTTGGCTCTGCTAGGGGCTAAAGGGAAAGATACTTACCTTGGAAAAAAAATCACACCTAAACCTGTTTCAGCCTAAGGCAAGGGAACTTCTCACCTTTGTCACTCGCCCAAGGCCAAGCCAGGAAGATAAAAAGTACTAGGTACTTCAGCCTTTAAGAGGAAACTCACTCCAGCAGCCCCAGGGCGAGTCACAAGTAGACTCACAGGTAGTGGAGTTTGTAAACAAAACGATTTAAAAAAAGATATGAAGAAAGCTGTACAAAGCACCACCCTCTCTAACAGTACTTATGTGGCTTGAGCAAATGACATAAGAACCATTTGCAAGTCCCAAAGTAGGTCTGTGGACTGAAGGTATGGCTCAAGTGGTAGATCACTGGCAAACCTGAGGCTCTGAGTTCAATCCCCAGTACTACTGCCCACCCCCACCCAAAAAAAGAATGAAGGAAAATTTGGAATTTTAGGCCTCTCTCAAAGATGGATCCTTTAGGATGATTGTTACCTTTTGGTAATTCCTTTCAGAAATCATCAGGGGCTGACCACTGGAATTAAACAATTTGGGATTTTGTATATGAGATGTAACTTACATTAGCCAAAGACCCTTTAGCAGGTTACTTAATTTCTTTTCTTCCTTTCTTTCTTTCCTTCCTTCTTTCTTTCCCTATCTCTCTTTCTTTCTTTCTTTCCTTGTTTCTTTCCTTCCTTCCTTCCTTCTTTCCTTCCTTGCACTGTCACTGAGCGTTTTTTGCTCCAGGCTAGTGCTCTACCACGTTGAGCCACAGCACCACTTCCTGTTTTCTGCTGGTTAATTGAAGATAAGTCTCCTGGACTTGGGTGCCCAAACTGGCTTCCAACTGTGATCCTCAGATCTCAGCCTCCTGAGTAGCTAGGAGTAGCTAGCCACCCACAGGTAACTAAATTTCTTAATGCCTTGGTTTCCTCACGAGTGTAGAAGAGATAATGATAGCATCTACCTCTTAAGGACTCACTGAGTTGTAACCCATAAGGCACTTAGAATGATGTTTGGAGATGAGATAAGCTTACTGTTTAGTGAGTGTATAGGAAAATAAGGCTATTCCCCCTCCAGGGTTACTAGTAGAGAAAATAAATATTGGAAGTCCCAAAAGCATTTGTCTCTTTTACCACCACCACCCCCCCCACACCAAGCTGAGATCTGAGGATCAAGATTCAAAGCCAGCCCTGGCAGGAAAATCTGTGAGGCTCATTTCCAATTAACCACCAGAAAGCCAGAACTGGTGCTATGGCTCTTATGGTAAAGCACTAGCCTTGAACAAAAGTCAAGGCCCAGGTTCTGAGTTCAGGCCCCCTGATGAACAATAACAAAAAATATACCAGGACATGATAAATAATAATAAACAACAAAAATACACGAGGACTCTAGGCATTCACACTCAGTGAGACCAAAGGAGGACTCTTAGAGGAGGAACATAAAATCACAATGCTTCTGTGCCTCTGATCCTACAGAATAATATTTATCGAAATGGGACTGGGAAGGTGGCTTAGTGGTAGAGTGCTTGCCTTGCATACATGAAGCCCTGAGTTTGATCCCTTGGCACCACATAAACAAAAAAGGCCAGGAGTGGTGCTGTGGCTCAAGTGGCAGAGTGCTAACCTTGAGCAAAAAGAAGCCAGGGACAGTGCTCAGGCCCTGAGTTGAAGCTCTAGGACTGGCAAACAAAACAAAACCAGAATAATATTTACCAAAATGAATTCCAGGAAATGGAAACAAGGAATTTTTTGGTCTTGTTTTTTCATTTTTATGTCTTTTGGAGGTAAGGGGCACAGAAATGCAGGGACAAAGAGTGAACAAATACAGCTGTGGTACTCACTAGACACTGTGTCAAAAATGAACTGTACAACTTGTGGGCAAGAATGCAAGGAAAAACTGGGAAAGAGCGAGGGATGTTGTCCAGAAGAAATGTACTTATTGCTGGGTGCCAGTGGCTCATGCCTATAATACTAACTACTCAGGAAGCTGAGATCTGAAGATCAAGGTTCAAAGCCAGCCCTGGCAGGAAAGTCCTTGAGACTCTTATCTCCAATTAACCACCAGAAAACCAGAACTGGCACTGTGGCTCAAAGTGTTAGAGCACTAGCTGTGAGCAAAAAGAGCTCAGGGACAGTGTCCAGGCCCTGAGTTCAAGCCCCACGGTCAACAACAACAAAAGAATCAGACTGTGTGTAAAAAAGAAAATACTCTAGCATAAAGGAAGCCAGCTATTGTGTTCAGACCAAATACCAAGAGGTCCAGAGATCTGCCAGGCCCTCATTCAACAGGATGATACAAGTTTAGAATGAAATTAAAGCATGACTACAGTAGAGTTGGCTTTTAGTTTTTAATTTAGAAACAAGAGGTGGGAGGATGCTGCAGTGATCAGATGCTTCTTTCAAAGTGTTCCCCATTCTATAATTTAGTGGGTATCTCTCACTGGAATGTTAGGATTTATAACCACGAAGTCTTTTCTGTGCTTCTTTAACATATGCAATATGCACTTTGGGAGTGTGGCAGTGAATCCAGGTGGGAAAATAATTCTCACTGTGAAATGTTAATTGTTCATGCTCTAGGCCTTCAGGCTGCAAATGCAGCAGGGGCATTGTGCAACAGGACTCGCCCTATCTTGTCTGGCTGGCTCTGTCTTTACAAATGAAGAAAGAGAAGAAAAATCATTTAAGTCTTGCCTAGAGTTAAGGTTAGCTGTTGAATGTATTCTTCCCCTTTGATAGAACCTCCTGTAGAAACTCCTGTTTTTTTTTTTTTGTTGTTGTTTGTTTGTTTTGTTTTTGTTGCCAGTCCTGGGGCTTGAACTCAAGGCGTGAGCACCTGTCCCTGGCTTCTTTTTGCTCAAGGCTAGCACTCTACCACTTGAGCCACAGCGCTACTTCTGGCTTTTTCTATATATGTGGTGCTGAGGAATTGAACCCAGGGCTTCATGTATACAAGGCGAGCACTTTACAACTAGGCCATATTCCCAGCCCCATAGAAACTGCATCCTCTGGATGCAGAAATTTAATCCTTTTTTCCAGTCTCTTCTAAGGTAAAATTTTCAACTGACTTTTTTCCATTTGATGTCTGTCCATCCTCTTATGAGCTGGTCACCTTAGATGTGACACAAAAGTAATACAAGCCAGCACTGGTCACATGGACCCTCTCCTTTGAATTCCACATCCAGAATATCTTCATTCTTTTTCTGGTCTCAATGTTGGCAGGAGTCTTCTAGCAACTTAGAAAACACAGATGAGCTAGTCAAGCTGACCCTCACATAAGCTTGTAATCATTGCCATTCAAGAGGCAGTGGCAAAGCACTTTCCTAGCAAGTGCGATGTCCTGGGTTCGATCCCTAGTACCAAAAGAAAAAGAGGCTGAGAGGCTCATACCTGTAATCCTAGCTACTCAGGAGGCTGACATCTGAGCATCATGGTTCAAAGCCAGCCCAGGCAGGAACGTCCCCATGAGACTCTTTTTTTGTTTTGTTTTGTTTTTTCTTTTTTTGGTACTGGGGATGGAACCCAGGATGTTGTGCTTGCTAGGCAAGTGCTTTGCCACTGAGCTACATCCCAGTCCCCCATGAGACTCTTATCTCCAATAGACTACTCAAGAAAGCCAGAAGTGGGTCTGGAAATGTGGCTTAGTGGTAGAGTGCTTGCCTAGTATGCATGAAGCCCTGAGTTTGATTCTTTAGTACCAAATACACAGAAAAAGCTAAGAGTGGCACTGTGGCTCAAGTGGTAGAGTGCTAGTCTTCAGCAAAGGAAGCTCAGGGACAGTGCCCAAGCCCTGAGTTCAAGCCTCAGGAATGGCAAAAAAAAAAAAAAAGCCAAAACTTACATTACAGACAGCTCAGTTTGAATCCTGGCTGTACCTGCTGTGAAACTTGATACAAGTTAATTCACTTCTTTTGTTTCCATACCCTCACAACTTCAGGACATAAATCATACCTTGAGGATTAAGTAAGACAATGTACATAGGTATTAAGATAGGAAGCACTCATAATTGTTAACTATTACTCTCATTTTATCTCTCATGATTACCACCATTCTGTCATGAAAGTTACTAAGTACCACTAGGAATGACCACTGAGGCAGACAGATCTACACAACATCTACTCTAACCCTTTCTGAACTCCCCATGCTTGAACTCTCACAGCCAGGCATCTACATGTGAGCCAAATTCCTCCATAGACTTCAGGATGGGGAATGGGATTTAAGTTCAGCCATACGTGGGTAGATCTGTCATTCTGTAATCATCCTGGTGAATGAGCTTTGCTATAACTTGCAGCATCCAGCCTCTGAATACAGATAGAGCAACAGCAGAGGGATTTCCATGAGAATGTTTCTAAGCATTTCTCCTGGGATTGTTTCTTCCTATGTGGTATCTAGCCTGTTTCCCAGTGCTACTGAAAATCTTGTGAACTATCTAATACTCTGCTGTAATTCCCTTCTGTGAAAATTAGCTCCAGTTAGCTGGGTGCTGATGGCTTACACCTGTAATCCTAGCTATTCAGGAGGCTGAGATCTGAGGATCACCATTCAAAGCTGGCTGAGGCAGGAAAATCCATGAGACTCTTATCTCCACCAGAAAAACAGAAGTGGAGCTATGGCTCAAAGTAGTAGAGTGCTATCCTTGAGTGAAAGAGCTCAGGGACAGCACCCAAGTCCTGCGTTCATGTCCCATGACTGAAAAAAAATTTAAAATAAAGAAGAAGAATCTGCAGTGAGTTTTGTTGTCTACAACTAAGAATGTAATAACTACCAAAATGATCAATATAGTAATTATTAGTATAATTCTTATTATAGTAAAAATGTTGTTATTAAGCATATTCAAGCTATTAAGGGATAGAATAAAGCATTACAAAAACTTTGTCCTGTGGGCTAGGAACGTGGCATAGTGGTAGAGTGCTTGCCTACCTTGCATGAAGTCCTAGGTTCAATTCCTTAGTACCACAAGCACAGAAAAAGCCAGAAGTGGGCTGTGATGGAGTACTAGCCTTGAGCAAAAGTAACACTAATGTCCCCATGCCTTAGAGGCCCCATGGTATGTAGAGGAAATTTTCAGGGCAATAGCTAAAAAGCTCCCCAAGAATGGGCCTCAGAATGCAGATGGTGCTCCAGGCAGTGCTCCAGGAGTGGACCTCCAGGAGAACAACCCAGCTAGCAGGAGCCAGTACTGCACCCACTGAGCCCCCCTTGCCTATCACTGCCCCCACTCCTCCACTCGAATGACCCCACTGGAATCCATTCCAATCAATGGCACTTAACAACCACTCAGGCTGGAGGAAGGGGAGGAGTCCATCATATCTCTGAATAACTTTGACCCTAGACAGGAGGGTGTTATTCCACCTGCACTTTTCTGTACACATACTAATTGAATTTTTTTTTTTTTTTTGCCATTCCTGGGGCTTGAACTCAGGGTCTGCACTCTGTCCCTGGCTTCTTTTTGCTCAAGACTAGCACTCTGCCACTTGAGCCACAGCACCACTTCTGGCCTTTTCTATATATGTTGTGCTGAGGAATCAAACCCAGGGCTTCATGTATACAAGGTGATCACTCTTGCCACTAGGCCATATTCCCAACCTAAGTCACTTTTTAAATATATATGATCTTCTGTTCTTCCCACTTCCCCCTTTTCTACTGCTCTCCTCTCCTTTGCTGGTTGTAGCCATGTGCTCCAGTACCCACCTTGTCTGTGGGGCTGGGGGGAGGGGGGGGGTTAAGCAGTTAACCCTTTGTTTCCCTCTTGTTGGAGAGGGAAACTCCACAAGGGCACCCACATCCTTACCTTGTTGGGAGTAATCTTGGTCCAGAGCAGTGGGCAGACCCTGGACTGGGGAAGGGACAAGCAGCTCTTCCCACAGCTGGCTGTCATCAGGCTGCAACCCCCTCCCCATCCAACTCCCAGCTGGGAGAGAAACTGCAGCATTATGGAGGCATCTTTATAACAGCCACACCCACATTGCCCCTGACCCCTCCACCTCTGGCTCTGAGCCCTGTTCTCACCAAATCACTATGATGAGTATTTGGGGTGAAGAGGCAAGGGAGCGGGAGAGGGAGGGGATGGAACCAACTTTTTCTGCATTTTGTGTTGTATGTTTTCTTCAACATGTAACCAACCAGTCAGTATCTTGTCAATATAGTCAGCCGATCGATCCATGTAAAAAAATACTACATAAATAGAAACTTTTTCTTTTTTAAGACTTAATTTTCTTTGGCAGCAGAAAGCCTTTGGTGAGGTACTGGCAGAATGAACTGATTACACTTGAAGGGTTACACAAAAGAATCCTCACTTGGATCTTTCTGGAGGATGACAGGTGAGCCTATCTGGCCTAGTGTTCTTTACAAATTGGGTGTGAATGGTGTGCTGGAAAACCAAGCCATACTTGGCTGGGTATGTTGTATTTAATCATTAATGTACTTATGAATTGGAAGGTACCCAGAGGCGTGCTCAGTTACAATGGGGAGACAGTCTTGAAAGAGGTAACTAAGGAGAGTTGAGGTCTATATCCAGATAGAGTTTGAATTAATGAAAAAAGAATGTGCGAGGCCCAGGGCTGGTGGCTCACCTCTGTAATCCTAGCTACTCAGTGTAAGGTTCCCCAGAAAAGAAATCTGCCTCATACTTCAGGCAGAAAGGAGTTTATTAGGGGGAGAGCAAACTACCAGCCCACACAAGATGGAGGTATGGGAAGACAAAAGGAAAGGAAGAAGAGAAAAAGAGGGAAAAGAGTGGAAAAGAGCACGAGAGGGTAAGAGATAAAAGGAAAGAGAGTGGGGACTGGTGTTGAGCTGGATTATATAGGGAAAGGTGGGAGATATGGCCAGGTGGATTGGATGTGACTTCAGAGAAGAGGGAGGTACTGCCTCCACGTGTGCCAGTTACCTAGGTGATGCAAATACTGGGTGTAGACTTAAACAGATGGGGGCATCTGCACGGAGCTCTCCCAGGGGTGGACCTTACACTCAGAAGGCTGCGATCTGAGGATCACGGTTCAAAGCCAGCCCTAGCAGTAAAGTCCATGAGACTCTTATCTCCAATTAACCACCAGAAAACCAGAAGTGGCACTGTGATTCAAGTGGTAGAGCACTAACCTTGAGCTGAAGAGCTCAGGGACAGTGCCCAGGCCCAGAGTTAAAGCCCCACCACCCACCAAAAAAAAAAAAAAAAAAAGAAGAGAGAGAGAGAGAGAGATTTAGGGAAAGAACACAAAAGTGCAATGCCTATGTGCCTCTCATCATGTAAAAATATTTATTGAAATTTTTTTTTTTTTTTTTTGGCCAGTCCTGGGCCTTGGACTCAGGGCCTGAGCACTGTCCCTGGCTTCTTCCCGCTCAAGGCTAGCACTCTGCCACTTGAGCCACAGCGCCGCTTCTGGCCGTTTTCTGTATATGTGGTGCTGGGGAATCGAACCTAGGGCCTCGTGTATCCGAGGCAGGCACTCTTGCCACTAGGCTATATCCCCAGCCCCTATTTATTGAAATTTTAAAAGAATGTGTGAGGGCCACATGCTTGGGTTAAGTATGATTTCTTATTTTTTTGTCAGTTGTGGGGCTTGAACTCAGGACCTGGGCACTGTCCCTGTGCTCAAGGCTAGCACTCTACCACTTTGAGCCACAGCTACGTTTCTGCTTTTCTGGAGGTTAGTTGCAGGTAAGAGTCTCACAGATTTTCCTTCTTGGGCTGGCTTTGAACCTTGATCCTCAGATCTCAGTCTGCTGAATAGCTAGGATTACAGGTGTAAGCCCCTAGCACCCAGCTTTGGCTTCATTTTTAGTGAGTGGTATTCTTATGGTTTGGGTGGTACTGCTGGTAGTTTTTTTTTTGTTGTTGTTGTTTTTTTTGCCAGTCCTGGGGCTTGGACTCAGGGCCTGAGCACTGTCCCTGGCCTCTTTTTGCTCAAGGCTAGCACTCTGCCACTTGAGCCACAGCGCCACTTCTGGCCATTTTCTGTATATGTGGTGCTGGGGAATTGAACCCAGGGCCTCATGTATATGAGGCAAGCACTCTTGCCACTAGGCCATATCCCCAGCCCCCTGCTGGTAGTTTTTAATGTCACATTCTTTCTCCCTGCAAAATCCTCTTATGAGGCCCCATTGACAACTCTCTTGTCATTTGAGGTGGGGGGAGCAGTATTGGTGTTTGAACTCAAGGCCTCTGACTTGTCAAGCAAGCTTGAGCCACAGTACTTGAGCCATATCCCAGTACTTTGGGCTTTTAGTTATTTTGGAGATGATGCCTTGTGTTTAAATGTAGGCTGGTCTGGACAATAATCTTCCTAATTCTGCTAGCCACATAGCATATATGATGGGTACACATTACTACTACACCCAACTATGTTTTGTTTTGTGTTTTTTTTTTGGGGTGGGGGTTGGTCATGGGGTTTGAACTCTAGGCCTGGGCACTGTCCCGAAGCTCTTCATCTCAAGGCTAATGCTCTACCACTTGAGCTACAGCACCACTTACGGTTTTCTGGTGGTTAATTGGAGATAGTCTCATAGACTTTCCTTCCCGGGCTGGCTTTGAACCATGATCATTAGATCTTAGACTCCTAGTAGCTAGGATTACAGGCAAGAGCCACTGGTACCCAGCTACAGCCAGCTATTTATTGAGATGAGAATTTTGTTAATCCTTGTCCCAGACTGGCCTTGAACTTCTATCTTCACCTCTCCCTCCCAAGTAACTGGCATTATAGACTTGAGCCACTGGCATGCTTCTCATTTTCATACTTAGTCTCTCTCTCTCTCTCTCTCTCTCTCTCTCTCTCTCTCTCTCTCTCTCTCTCTCTCTTTTCACCATAGATTCTTCTGAAAAAATGTAATTGACCATGTCAAAGCAGATTGGGAAACTTTCTATAGTAGAGTACCAGCTTAACACATGCAAGGCCCTGAATTCAAGCCCCAGAATATCTAGAAAAAATAAATAAATTTGTTACCCTTATTTTCCTAGGTCTGAGGCCTGAGCTCAGGGACTGGGCACTGTCCCTGAGCTCTTTTTTTGCTCAAGGCTAGCACTCTACCTCTTGAGCCACAGTGCCACTTCAGGCTTTTTTTCTGCTTATGTGGTGCTGAGGAACTGAACCCAGAGCTTCATGCATGCTAAGCAAGCACTCTACCACTAAGCCACATTCCCAGCCCTAAATTTATTATTGTTTATTTCAACAGACAGAAACTCCAATATATCCGGGCACCAGTATCACCCTGTAATTCTTGCTACTTTGAGGCTGAGATCTAAGGATCAAAGTTCAAAGCCAGCCCAGGCAGGAAAGTCTGTGAGACTCATATCTCTAATTAACCACCAGAAACGTGGAAGTGGTGCTGTGGCTCAAAGTGGTAGAGCGCTAGCCTTGAGCTAAAGAGCTTAGGGACATTGCCCAGGCCCAGAGTTCAAGCCCTATGACCAACATAAACAAGCAAAAAAAGAACTCCAATATCAATTTCTCTGGTATTTAGCTAACTTCTTTCAGGATTGGTTTCTCTTGGAAACTTTAAGGAAGTATCTTTTTTTTTTTTTTTTAACTTTTTTCAGCTTCTCAAAGTTGGCTATGGTGTTTACATTATGGCCTGTGCCTCAAATCACTCTAGCTATTTGTTTTCATGATCATATCCTCTTCTTCTGACTGATCTTTTCATCTTTCTTTTTTTGTTTTGTTGTTCCTGGGGATTGAACCTAGAGCCTAGTGCTTGCTATGCAAGCGCTTAATCCATTGTCATGCCTTCAGCTCTATTTTGCTTTGTTGCTTTCAAGGTAGGGTTTCACTTTTTTCCCAGGCCAATGTAGGCTGCAGTCCTTCTACTATGCTTCCTTATATTCCTGGGGATGGCAGGTGCTACGCACAAAACCCAGCCTTGTGCTTCCTCTGTAGCTTGGATGACAAATGAACACTACTATACCCAATCATTGGTCGAGATGGAATCTTAAAAACTTTTGCCCATGTTGGCCTTAAACCAGGATCTCCAACCTCTGCCTTCTAAATAGGTAAGATTATAGGCTTAAACCATCATAGCCAGCTTTCTATTCCCCATGTAATGATCTTGCGCACCTCCTGCCCCCCAATCTTGGGGTTTGAACTCAGGGCCTGGGTACTGTCCCTGAGCTTCTCTTTTGGCTCAAGGCTAACACTTTACCACTTGAGCCACAGCACCACTTCCAGCTTTTTCTGTTTATGTGGTACTTTGGAATTGAACCCAGAGCTTCATGCATGCTAGGCAAGCACTCTACCACTAAGCCACATTCCCAGCCCCTATAATGACCCTTATAACTATATTGAACCCATTTATAAAATTTAGGAAGTCTCTTCATCATCACCAGATCCTTATTTTAAACATATCTTCAAAGTGTGATTTTTGCCTACTAGGGATTAGAGTCTATTTGACTTATCACAGGTAGCAAGAAACTGACTTCTGATTTTCTCAGTCAACTTCCTACAAAATTATATGGAGAAAAGGGCTTGGGAGTGTGGCTCAGTGGTAGAGTGCTTGCCTAGCCTACATGAAACTCTGGATTTGGTTCCTCAGTCCACATACACAAAAAAAGCCAGAAGTAGTCCTGTGGCTCAAGTGGTAAAGTGCTAGCCTTGAGCAAAAAAGAAGCCAGGGACAGTGCTGAGTCCCTGAGTTCAAGCCCCAGGACTAGCCTCCCCCCCCCCCCACACACAAAAGAATTATATAGAGAAGAAAGCACAGGAAATCAAGAAAACCTACAGGTGTTTGGGATACAACTAAAATACTTATTAATCTGGGTCCTCTCAGCATCAGGCATCTTTTGCTAAAAGCTCTAGACTTGTGAGACAGATAAAGTGACACTCTCTGTAGGACACTGGACAGAGGTTAAGAACTGTTAGACATTGTTAAATGCTGTTTAGCACTGTCATATATGTTGAAAATATTAATTTGGTATTGAGCTGTCTTTAAGACTATTGGGTGCTTGCATTACCCTATGCAATTTATCTGTAAATGAGAGGAACCACATGGATCAGGCTATTCTGACTTTGATTAGCAGCGAATAGATCTTACCCTATGCCTGGAAGCCTACAGTTGGGAATACTGTCAGCCCTTCCCTTATGCCAAGCACTCACCCCTTCTTTGGAAACCAGCTGGACTGCTTTCATGGCAGCCTGGCAGGTCAGAGTAATTTATGATCACACTGAGAACTCTCCAGCTACAACTGAAGCCACGACTTATGCTCCTGGAGACCTTGTTCCAGTCACAACCACTCCAGACAACTTGTACCAGCTTTGGAAGACAGCATCCCAGGTAAGACAAGCTTGAGTAAACTTTAGATAATCCTATTCTCACTCATGATAGGAGGGAGAGCCCCTCCTTATAACTCAGCAATAAGTCTGTGATTGGTGGAACTAGAAACTGTTGCTGTGATTGGAACAAACGCAGCCCTTCACTTGCACCACGTCCATGCCATGCCACCTCCTCCTGGCTATATAATCAGGCTGTACAGCGCCCCCCCCCCCCCCCTTTTTTTTAGCCTACTGGGAGATACCTCTTATACTGCCCTCTGGTGTTGCAATGCTGAGACCTTAATAGCCTTCTGAATAGTTTTCTCTTTGTCTACTTTTTTTTTTTTTTGGTGCATGTGTGGTGCTAGGATTTGAACTCAGGGCTTCATGCTTGCTAGACCTGCTCATTGGTAACTGCAGGTGTTACTATTGATTATAGTACAAGTCTGTCATCATGACTCTGTTTCTGCTTCCTCGTTTTGCTGATATTTTCACTGTCTCTAGCAGTCAAACCAAATCATCCTGGCACTATCCTTAAGAGATGACCCTTTTACATAAGAACATCTCATTGGCTGCTGTCTAGCCTAATGATGGCAGCCTTTGTATCAACCATCAGTGCTTATGCCAATCAGTTCTAACCAGGAAAGCTGGACCACAGGACACAAAACGTGGCCACCAATACATAGGAACCACAGGCCTTTTTCTCCCAAAGGGGTAAACCATTTAGAGATTTTTACACGTACCTCTCCAGAAACAATGGAATTTGCATTTTGAATTTCTATTTATTTATTTATTTATTTAGGTCAGTTGTGGGGCTTGAACTCAGGGCCTGAGCACTGTCCTTGAGCCTCTTTGTGCTCAAAGTTAGCTCTTTACCACATTGAGCCACAGTACCACTTCTGGCTTTTGAGTGGTTAATTAGGGATAGGAGTCTCACAGGGACTTTTCTGCCCCAGCTGGCTTAGAACTGTGACCCTCAGATCTCAGCCTCCTGAGTAGCTAAGGTTACAGGTATGAGCCACCAATCCTTGGCTTGAAATTTTTAAATATAATTTAGAGAGGGGTTACCATTTCACAAGTGAGGTAATGTCACCCCTTGCTTTACTTTCTCCCAGTTCCCTGTCCCATCCCTACCCACAAGTTATATAGTTAATTTTCCACTATTTTTAGTCTATACTGAATAAGTATTATTGCATTTGTTCACCTTTCCTCCCTCTATTTCTGCGGCCCTCTCTTTACTCCCCCCCCCCCAAGAAAAAAGGAAAATAAAAACCCAAAGCAGAAACAAATAACAACAAAAAGTTTCCATTTCCTGAAATTCATTTTGATATGAATCTTGAATTTTTTAAACTGGTACATTAAAAAGTGCTTCTTAACTGGGCACTGGTGGCTCACCTCCTAGCTACTCAGGAGGCTGAGATCTGAGGATCACAGCTCAAAGCCAGCTTGGGCAGGAAAGTACATGAAACTCTTATCTCCATTTAACTGTCAGAAAACTGGAAATGGCACTGTAGCTCAAAGTGGTAGAGTGCTGGCATTGAGCAAAAAGAGCTCAGAGACAGTGCCCAGGTCCCAAGTTCAAGCCCCAGTACTGATGAGAAAAATAAACAGAGAAATTATTAGATGTCCCCAAATAAACAGTGCTTTGGTAAAGAAACTATAGACTTTTCAGAGTGACCTGTAGTCTAATCATAGACTCTAATTTCAGGAAAAGATATGCAGATCATCAAAGGAGGTAGGTCTTCACATTCAAAGAGCTTTGTGCTAATTTATGTAACAAAGCAACATACTAGAATTCCCAAACCTTGAGTCATCCCTGAAAAATCTCCCTTATAGCTTTCAGGACACTCCGTTTAATTTAGAAACCATTTTATAAATGTTTACTTTTTCTGAGAGAGAGATAGGAAGATCAGGAAAGGAGAGAAAGCAACCTGCAGAATACCTAGACTCAAACTGACTTCTCTTTAATGACAGGCAAAAAGCCTGTTGCACAGAATATTTCTGGATCCTGTCAGATAATCATAGGTATAGCCACTGGATTAGTCATATCATGAATTTCATAATCACCATGTAATTGACATAGACCTTGAAATGGTCCTTTCTCCATAGAAGCTGGATTATTGATGTAATTAAGTGAACTGTCACTCGGGGGGAAAACAGAGGTAGCTTTTCACTTGGCTGGCCTTGGCTGAGTAAGGAACTTTTGAAGGGCCAGTGCTCTTCCTCAAGCAGATTGTCTTTACGAATATGCAAAAGTTCTCCAAGCAGGAGCTCAGAGCTAAAGTAAAAGAGAAAGTATTTACTGTTCAGGCCGAGAAGTCACTAACTGATGGTGCTGTTCCACTGCAAAAACACAGAAAATTAAGTCTTTGAGCATCTTGAAGGTATCTCTTCTATCTTGGAGTCTGAATCCAGTTTGGCAAGCTACCTGTGATGCAACCTTTGACATATTGGACCTACATGTATTCAAAGAGAATGCTGTGATGATTCAAAGCCGGCAAAATGCACATAGCAGTTGGCACAAGCTCACTAAGCCTTACTCACTTGGTTGCTCATTGTTCATTCTCATGACCCAAGTCTTCAAGCCCTATCCAAAGCAGTGTCATACTCAAAAGTCTCCTCCAACCACCAAGCTAGCTCTCCCTTCTGGGAAACTCTGTTTTAGAACCACCCGGGGCTTAATTGGTTTCTTCAACCACCCAGTGACACTTTTCTAATGCCTAAACCTAAAGTTAGTGGCTGCTTTAAAACACCACATTAGCCTTTGCTTTGTTTTGTGGTGCTGGGGATGGAACCTGGGACCTCTTAATATGCCAGGCCAGTGCTATACCACTGAGCTACATTTCCCCTCAGTCTTTTTTTTTAATTTGTTTATTAATTGAACACAAATTTTTTGACAAGGTGTTGTGCAAAAAGGGTACAGTTACATAGTAGGGCAGTGTGTACATTTCTTGTGATATCTTACGTCCTGTTTTTCTGTCTCTTCTCTAGGTCAGGTATCCCCTCAGTCTTTACATTTGGTTTTGACAGCATCTTCTCCCACCTGTGTTTTAAGTAACATTCTATAATTTCAGAGCCTCCTTCTATCTTTCCCTCCAACTTTTCATTTCTTCTATTCTGTTTTCCTAATTGTGTCTTTCTCCAAAGATCAATTTGAAATTAGAGAGGAAATTACCATCAAAGTTAGAAAATATAAAATGAGGGATCAGGGAGCATTTCAAGTGTTAGATTGTCTCCTTAGCAAGTGCAAGGACCTAAGTTCAAACTCAAGAAGAGGAAGAGGAGGAGAAGAAGAAGAAGAAAATCTGCTGGGCATTGCATTTATAATCCTAAACTACTCAGGAGCTGAGATCTCAGGATGTGGTTTGAAGCAGCCAGGCAGGAAAGTCTGTGAAACCCTTATCTCTAATTAACTAGCAAAAAGCTGTTAAGTGAAGCTGTGGCTCCAGTAGTAGAGTGCTAGCCTTGAGGAAAAAAAAAAAAAAAGCTAAGAGACAGCACCTAGGCCCTGAGTTCAAGCCCCAGGAACAGCAAAAATTAATTGGTTAATTAATTTTTTAAACCCCTATAGCTATGGCTTCCTAGATCAGGGAGTGTCCTCATAGAGCTCCAATTTTCTCCCCCAGGGTACATATCATAATTTGTCATTGCATGACTAATTAGATAATTCTTTATGACTATCTCTCTTTCTCACTGTAGAGGAAGTTCCAAGCCTCCAAACAGGACATCCTATCTGAGTGATTTTGTTGCTGTTGGTGATAATGGTAATGAGTGATCAAAACTAAGGCCTCAAGCTGGTGCCTGTGACTCACACCTGTAGTCCTAGCAACTCAGGAGGCTGAGTTGAAGATCTGAGGATCGCAGATTGAAGCCAGTCCTGACAGACAAATCCCAGAGACATTTTTCTCCAAAAAAACAAAACAAAACAAAAAAAACAACAACAGCAAAAAGCCAGGATTGGAGGCATATCTCAAGTGATAAAGCAACAACCATGAGCAAAAATGCTGAGCTAGAGGGTAAGGCCCTGTGTTCAAGCCTAGTACTGACACACAAAAAGAATACAACTTATACTTGTTGCAGGAGAACCTATGTATGCCTCAGGTTCCAGATTTGGATGCTTCTCCCTAGGATGTCATGCAGCTTTACCTTAAAGACTTCTCTAGACTCTAGGATAGACTTTGGGAGTAATATTCCTTTAGACACAATACAGTATGCCATTTACTGCATTGCCTCAAGGAGCATACAATGTCTGGTTGCTCCATGTGTAGGTGTTTGGTCAAGATTTTTGTATCAATATGTACATTGGATTCTGAAGGGACCATTCTATTGACTCCACTATCAATGCAGAGGGAACTACAGACTGCACATTTTCTATGAGGTAACTATCAACTCCAGTTTGTATTTGCTATACCAGAACACTTAGTGCTGGTAAGGTATGAGGAAAAGGCTATGTAGATCATGGTTCTGGAGGCTGGAATATCTTAAGCGTGCCATGCCAGCACTCTGGTGTGGGACCCCTGGCTGGGTTACAACATGGTAGAGACATAGAGAGAGAAACAGATGTTTACAGAAGTAGCACTTATATGAGACTTTAATTTCTCCTTCCTTCCTTCCTTCCTTCCTTCCTTCCTTCCTTCCTTCCTTCCTTCCTTCCTTCCTTCCTTCCTTCCTTCCTTCCTTCCCTCCTTCCTTCCTTCCTTGTCCTGGGGCTTGAACTCAGGGCCTGAGCTTCTTCTTCTTTTTTTTTTTTTGTTCAAGGCTGGCACTCTACCATTTGAGTCATAGATCCACTTCTGGATTTTTCTGTTTATGTGGTACTGAGGAATTGAATCCAAGGCTACATGCTTGCTAGGCAAGCACTCTATCACTAATCCACATTCCCAGCCATTGAATTGCTCCTTTGATGAGGCCCAATCTTAAAGTCCCTATCATTTCTCATTATCTCCACACTGGGGACCAAGTTTCTAGCACAAGAACCCCTGGGAGACTAACAGGCTAACTTTAAGGGCATTAAGGCTCGGAAACCAAGAGTCAAAAGAATAAATATAGCATTCATAGGTAACTTGAAGTCCCTCACTTCCCATTAGGTTCCAGCAGATGGCCGTGCACTTAAGCTTGCACTAATGACTTTCCCAGAGCTGTGGATAAGCATGCTCTGAGTGAATCTCTCTCTCTCTCTCTCTCTCTCTCTCTCTCTCTCTCTCTCTCTCTCTCTCTCTCTCTCTCTCTCTCTCTCACACACACACACACACACACACACACACACACAGACATCTGACAAAACTCATCTTTGGACTAAAACAAAACCTTGTTAAACAGAGCATTTGCTAGCCATGGGCTTTTGTGACTTAAGTAAATGTCTTCTAAAAAATAGCACCTGGAAAATTCTTGAACATGTATCATGTATGTTGATTCAATTTGGTCTCTGTGAATCCAACTGTTATACTTCCAGAAACATAGGATACAATTAAAGACAGTTGTCACAACAATCAGCTAACATGATGAATGGTCAAAACAAACATGCATGCACTGAGATGTAGATGCAAAACCTCTAGACTGAATTGAGCCTTATGGACACACTCCACACAAAGGACCTGGCACTTCTTATGTACCCATGACAGCCTACTGCGATGTCCTCCATTCCTGCTTTTTTGCTTTGCTAAGTAAACTTGCTATAAACATTTGCCCAATTAGACTCAGCCTTAATTCTTTTTCCTTCCTTTCTTTCTTTCCCTTTTGCAATACTAAGGTTTAAACTCAAGCTCTTGTGCTTACTCATCTTCTTGTCAGTCATGGAGCTTGAACTTGGGGCCTGGGCATTGCCCCTGAGCCCTTTTACTCAAATAACACTCTACCACTTGAGACAGTGCCACTTCTAGCTTTTCTGTTTATGTGGTACTGAGGAATGGAACCCAGGGTCTCACGTATGCAAGGCAAGCACTCTACCACTAAGCCACATTCCCAGCCCTGTCCCTGAGCTTTTCAACCAAGGCTAGTGCTCTACCACTTTAAACCACAGCACCACTTCCTGTTTTCTGGTGGTTAATTGGAGATAAGAGCCTCACAGACTTTCCTGCTTGGGCTAGCTTCAAATCATGATCATCAATCTCAGCCTGCTGAGCAGGTAGGAGTACAGGCTAAGCCACCAGTGCCTGGCATAACAGAAATTATTTAAACAGAAAGATCCCTGGAGACAAGTCAGAATGGTGCCTTCTCCTCTCTGTCAGCACCAGATTATTGAGAAAAGGCCCTGGCAGAATGGTCTAGAAACAGGCTCTCCATCATAGAAAGTGTCCCTGACCTTTCGAGTGTTGGAATACAAATTCTACAAAAATATGTGGAAAAAATAGTGGAGAGCTGGGACAGTGATTCATATCTGTGAATCCATTTACTTGGAATGTGCAGATAGGGGGATCAAAGTTCAAGGGCAGTCTAAGCAAAGACACTCTACCTCAATGATCAAGCTGGATATGGTGCTCACACCTGTAATCCCAGCTTCAGAGGAAGCAGAGATAGTAGGATTAAAGTCCAAGGCTCACCTTGGGCAAAAGCACAAGACCCTGCCTGAAAAATAACTAAAGTAAAAAGTGGCTGGGAACATGGTTAAAATAGTAGGACACTTGCCTATAAACTCAAGTCCCTGAGTTCCAACCCCAGAACTGCTAAATAAACAAATAAATAAATAAAACTTCTTTTCTTTAGAAACTGCCTAGCCTCAAGTATTCTTATATAGCAACTGCTTATTGCTACCAAATTCTACAGAGGATTGCGGTGGCTGAGATATGGAACTCTGGTATGTAAGCATGAGAAAGAAGCTGTCTGGCTAGATGTAGGGCACTGAGCAGTTTGAAGAATTGGGATTTCTTATGTACTGGAATGTTTCTGTGGCCAAGATTTTAAGAGAGAAATATGCATACCCTCTTCCACAGCTCTAGAAGTTTCAGGGGATCTCCCAGGACAGTGTCAGCCAGTTGCCCAAAGTCTGAGCAATCACAGGAATTCCAGAGGAGCTGCCTCTTCAAGAATTTCTTCTTCACATCCTGACATGATTGTAATGCAGTGTCAGGTTCCTGATTTCATATATATATATATATATATATATATATATATATATATGCTTTTTCTATCTGGGTATACATTACCCATACATATTACATCAATGAGAGCAGGGCCACTACTGGAGCCGTGCAGCTATACACAGCACCCCTGAGCAGAATGGGCTTTAGAGTCAAAAAGACCTGAGCCTAAAAATCTCACTTCTGCTATTTATTCTTAGTAAGAATCATGAGCACATTGACCTTTCTAAATCTCACTTTTCTTAGTTTGTGAAATTGGGATAATTATAGTAGCTACTTCTTAGGACTGTGAGGATTAAAATAAAATAATATAAATGAAGAGAGTCTTAGCCCAGAGCTTGGCACTTGAAGATGCTTAACGATAGCCACTGTAATTATTGTTTTCCATGGTCGACTTTTACTCCATCTTTAAGATCAAGTTCCCTTTACTCAGAAGCCTCAGTTAATTCCTTTCCAGGCAGAGTCAGAAGCCTGCTGGGCTTCTCTTGTACTCTCAGCTGTGACCTTTTCGGTTCCTACAACAATGTTGGTGCACAATAGGTGCTCAATAAGTGCTGGTTGAGTGAGAGAATGAATGAAAGAATGAATGGCTACATATTGCCTTTCTGCCTTCAGTGGGACCAAAGTAAGCTTGCTCTTCATGTTTTCTGGTAGAAAAGGGTGGGGTGGGGATGGAGATGCAGAGAAATGGGACAGGAAATAGGAACTAGAAGTGTGCTGAAGGCAGTGTGGCAGGCAGCTTCTTCTTGCAGTCATTATTTGGGTGGAAGGAAAACAGGGTAACCTTGTCTGCGCTGGGTTGGAGGAGATAAATGAGCCAAGTGTTCCACCTAGACAATGGCTGATTCTCCCTGCTGGGGAGGGGAGAGCCCTGGGGAAACAAACATCCTCATCCAATTTCCTTCCCTCAGTTCTCAACCCTTGCAAAACCAAGAAGCCCACACTCCTCAGGCTGGCCTGGCCAGCCGTGGCCTAAGCTTCCTAGAAGGTGCCTTCAGCCAGGAGGGGCGGGGGATGGGGGGTGGGGAGGGACAATGGGAAGGGAGGGCTGGGGAGGGGAGGAGAAGGGAAGGGAGGAGCCCGGCTGTCATCTTGGGAGATCTCTGAAGGAGGCCTGAGCAGCAAGGAGTCTGAGTCACCCCTAGCCACAGTGGCCTTAGAAGAACAGAAGATTTCTATTTCCAGGGTGTGTTTTGAAGTAGGTTTTGGGGGAACACACTTGGATAGCATGTGGACCCTGTCAGCCAGAAGCTGAGTTTAACAGTCAGTTGGGATCAAATTATTGAACTCAAAACACCTATGAAAAAAGGTTGTAAAAAACACAAACAAAACAACACAACAGCAGAAACACAAAGCTTGGGGAGACTGGTCCAAACAGGCATGTGTGAAAAAGTGACTTCGCTGTCCAGACGCCTGTAGGCTGGGCTGAGTCAGCTTGAGGATGTGGGTGCCAACAACCTCAGACAGGCTTAGACCAAATGAGGCTTCCAGAAAAAGAAAGGTGATGGGTTGGTGCTACTTTGCACTAGTCAGAGTTTACTGCAGGAGAGTTGGCTCAGTCTGCATGTCCATCAAGTAGCAGGGAAAAGTGTGTTCTGAGGACAGGTGCCAAGTTGAGGGGTTGGGGAGACCATGAGGAGCCTGGAAAGTTCGGAGAATCCAGGCCTGGTGGCTCATGTCTATAATAATCTTAGCTACTCAGAAGGCTGAGATCGGGACTGGGGATATGGCCTAGTGGCAAGAGTGCCTGCCTCATATACATGAGGCCCTGGGTTCGAGTCCCCAGCACCACATATACAGAAAATGGCCAGAAGTGGCACTGTGGCTCAAGTGGCAGAGTGCTAGCCTTGAGCAAAGAGAAGCCCGGGACAGTGCTCAGGCCCTGAGTCCAAGCCCCAGGACTGGCCAAAAAAAAAAAAAAAAGAAGAACAGAAGGCTGAGATCTGAGGACTGAGGCTTGAAGCCAGCCTTGGAGGTAAAGTCTGTGATACTGTACTCTTATCTGTGATTAACCAGCAAGAAACCAAAAGTGGAGCTGTGGTTCCAATGGAGGAATACCATCTTTGAGCAAAAAAGCTCAGGGACAGCACCCAAGTCCTGCATTCAAGCCCCAGGGCCAGCACAAAGAAGAAAAGGCTGGATTGGGGCTGATAGAATTCAATATGGTGCATTCACATGGCCATACATCTCCATAGAGTATTGAAATGATCCAACAACATGGCTGCTAGGTTCCTCCAGAGAAAGTGGTCCATGAAAGAGAGGAAGAACATTGCAGTGCCTTTTATGACTTAGTCTTACACGTTGTTTCTGTGTTGTTTCTGTAATCTTCCAGTAGCAGAAGAGCTGCTGCTAGGCCTGAATTGTGCTCCACCATGCCCATTTAAAGTAAAAATTTTAATGAAGTATAACATACAGAAAGGCACACATATCTTAAGTACACAACACAATGAATTATGGCTAAGTGAATGACTTCATACCATCACCCAGATGAAAAGCTGCATGTTATAGTACCCCGGGATGCCCCTAGTTTCCCCCACCTTGGTAATTAGGGAATATCTTTGATTGTTTTGAACTTTATGCAAATGGAGTATGAGTGAGACATAAAAGGACAGTCCATACTTGAATAAAATAATAACAGGTCCTTGATGATGTGGATATGCCACTAATTGAGGGGTGTGGTTCAAAGTCTCCCAAGATCCTATAAGACAAACTAAAGAAATATGAAGACCCCAGTGGGCCTATCTTACCCAGACTGGGCATGTCTGAATTCCAGTGGATACTATGTAGTGTCTCCTGTTTTCTTCAACTAACCTTCTCCAGCTCCAAACAGAACCAGATTTTAGGCAGGCACTGGTGGCTCACTCCTGTAATCCTAGCTATTCAGGAGGCTGAATAGCCTCCTGAAAGCCAGACTGAGCAAGAAAAGTTTGTGAGACTCTTATTTCCTATTGACTACAAAAAAGTCAGAAGTGGAGCTGTGGCTCAAGTGGTAGAACAATAGCCTTGAACAGAAGCTAAGAGTGCCCAGGCCGTGAGTTCAAGCCTCAGTACAGGTACACACGTGTGCACACATGTGCATGCACACACACACATACATACATACAGAATCAAATCTCTTCAATACTTAAAGCCCAGTAAGTATCACTTACAGTACCAGAAGTGGCACTGTGGCTCAAGTGGTAAAGCACTGCCTTGGGCCAAAGAAGCTCAGGGACAGCACCTGAGTTCAGGACTGGCACAAATAAAAATAAAATAAGTAAATAAAGAAAATGGGGTGGGGCTGGGAATATGGCCTAATGGCAAGAGCGCTTGCCTCGTATACATGAAGCCCTGGGTTCGATTCCCCAGCACCACATATATAGAAAATGGCCAGGTGTGGCACTGTGGCTCAAGTGGCAGAGTGCTGGCCTTGAGCAAAAGGAAGCCTGGGACAGTGCTCTGGCACTGAGTTTAAGGCCCAGGACTGGCCACAAAAAAAAAAAAAAAAAGAAAAGAAAAAATGGGGTGACTAGTGAAAAGAGCTTGTCAATTGGGAAGTATCATGGAAACAAAATCCATCATGATTATTGGAATTTTCCAAGCAATGCTGACTTAGGTTTTAAAAAAGAGCAACCTTTTTTTAATCATGTGAAATATTTAATAATATGTAAGAAGCATTTTGATTTGTGGGGAAAGATGTGCCCCAAATGGAGTTCTTAAGTGCTGTGGTTTATGTCTATTACTTGTTTATTTATGGGTTAAACTTCAGATTATGTGTAATAAACTGTCTATGGTACAACACTATTGATTTCCCTGCATTAGACACTGAATTAAGTGTGCATTATTCTGGGGCTGGTCACCATTGAGGATGCTTAAAAAGTTTTGAGGGAGAAGAAATGAAGACCATTAAGACTCTTGAGATCCTGTTCAGTTGATCCCTGTCACCCTGGGGATGAGTCACTACAGTTTGGCCGCCTGGACATCCTTGTGTTAATGCTTCAGATGGTTCTTAATGGCTGTGTGGCACCATCACTTACTTGACAAATAAACATCTGTCTCCCCCACCTTGTCTGGGGCACATCTAGACAGGTGCACCTTTGAGTATTCCATCTCAAATGCAAAATTCCATGGCGAGTCTTTTTTTTTTTTGCCAATCCTGGGGGTTGAACTCAGGGCCTGAGCACTGTCCTTGGCTTCTTTTTGCTCAAAGCTAGCACTCTACCTCTGGAGCTACAGTGCCACTTCCGGCTTTTTCTATTTATGAGATACTGAGGAATCAAACCCAGGGCTTCATGCATGCTAGGCAAACACTGTACCACTAAGCCACATTCCCAGCCCAGTAAGCCATTTTTGTTTTGTGTGTTCATTTGCTCATTCATTCATTCATTCATTCATTTGACTACCATTGAGCCAATGGTTATCCTTACTATCTAATAACAGACATATTGTCTCTGTGATAGGTACTTCAAATGATTACTGTTTATTTGTCCTGAAATAATATTATATTATGCTGGGAATATGGCCTAGTGGTAGAGTGCTTTCCTTGTATACATGAAGCCCTGGGTTCTATTCTTCAGCACCACATATATAGAAAAAGCCAGAAGGGACGCTGTGGCTTAAGTGGTAGAGTGCTAGTCTTGAGCAAAAAGAAGCCAGGGACAGTGCTCAGGCCTTGAGTTCAACCCCCAGGACTGGTAAAAAAAAAAAAAAAAGAGTACTATATTGTAGGGAAAAATAAAGAGGTAGAATCTTGAACTAAGATTTCTGAGACCAATAACTCCTAGGTGGGTAGCCTTGATCTATTTATTTATTTATTTAGTGTGCTGGTCCTGGGGCTTGAACTCAGAGCCTTGTGCTCTTCTTCACTCAAGGCTAGAACTCTATCTATCACTGGATCTGTGTCTCTACTCCTGGCATTTTTGCTGGTTAATTGGAAATGAAAGTCTCTCAGATTTGTCTACCAGGCTGACTTTGAATTTAGTCCTTATTTTTCAAAATTAATTGAACCAAGTGCTAGCGGCTCATGCCTCTAATCTTAGCTACTCAGGAGGCTGAGGTCTGAAGATCACGGTTGAAAGCCAGCCCAGGCAGAAAAGTCTCTGTGAGATTCCTCCTCCTGCCCCCAAGAGACTCTTATCTCCAATAACCATCCAAAATCTGGAAGTGGCACTGTGGCTCAAAGTAACAGAGCTCTAGCTTTGAGCAAAAAGAGCTCAGGGATAGTCCCCAGGGATAGTCCCCCCTGAAAAGAAAAATTTGAGTATTTGTAAATGGTCAGGGTGGCTTTTTATTTAAGAAATGTTTGCTTGAAGAGAATGTTGTAGTGAATGCTGAGTTTAGTATGGAGATGTCTTAAATCAGTGTAGCCAATTAATGTTCAGAATTTCCTGGGTTTGGATAATTTGTTTTAGTTTTCAAATTTAACATGTAACCAGGCTGTTCTTGCACTTGGTTTACGTTAATTCTGCAGGTGGTCTGTAGCATTCTGGGCTTTCACATCTCGCTGTCTCTGCGTGGATGCTGCCTTGACGGATACCTCATTGATCACTGCTCTTTCTGTCACTCCTGTGCTGTCCCCCAGGATGCACGTGACAGGCCCCTGGAGCCACTCCACAGTCCAACCCTGAAAACCAGGAATTCTCCCTCCCCTCTGAGTTGGTAACACTTGTTTAGCAGCAAGTCATGTCCTGACATGGTGTGTTTTCCTACAGAAATATTAGTGCTTTAAATTACAAAATACTGACCTACATAGACCTTTATGGGAGGCTGTGTATACTAGCACATCTTTTCTTCCTTCCTTCCCTTCTTTTCTTCCTTCCTTCCTTCCTTCCCTTCCTCCCTCCCTCCCTCCTTCCTTCCTTCCTTCCTTCCTTCCTTCCTTCCTTCCTTCCTTCCTTCCTTCCTTCCTTCCTTCCTTCCTCCCCCCTCCCTTCCCCTTTCCCTCCCTCCCTTTCTCCCTTTCTCATACTGGAGTTGAAACTCAGGGCTTCACCCTTGCTAGGCAGACACTGTACACTTGAGCTACACCTCTAGTCCCCTTTTGCGTTTAGGTTATTTTTTCAAATAAAGCCTTACTTTTTGTCTGTGTTGGCTTCAAACCTCAGTCTTTCTATGCCACCCAAGTAGTTGGAATTACATGTGTACATCACTATGCCAGCCCCACATTAGTCTCCTTAAACCTCCCAGATGCTCATTCCCAAAGCCCATCTATCATCAAGGGTTTTGCACAAAGGCTTGCTGGTCTCTGTGTCTACCTTGGAGCTCCTGAATAAATCCAAGTCCTCCCCATCACTTTTTTTTTTTTTTTTTTTTTGCCAGTCCTGGGCCTTCGACTCAGGGCCTGAGCACTGTCCCTGGCTTCTTTTTGCTCAAGGCTAACATTCTGTCACTTGAGCCACAGTGTGACTTCTGGCCATTTTCTATATATGTGGTGCTGGGGAATCGAACTCAGGGCTTCATGTATATGAGGCAAGCACTCTTGCCACTAGGCCATATTCCCAGCGCCCCCGCCCCCCTCCAATCACACTTGATTTTGTGCTTTTCCTGTTTCTCCTCTGAGTTCTATGTGAATTTGTCTTTACTAATCGTTTGGCACTGGTAGCTCCCTTCTCCAAGATCATTCTGGAACTCAGAGTGAACCCTCCTTCGGACATGTTGCTCTTCAGTTTGGCAGGCTAATGACCGGAAGCGCAGTTCTGCTCTCCGGAGCCCTCAGCTGTGAGAAGCAGGCACTCTGCTGGCAGGGGCTTTCCAGAAAGGGAGGGACATATTGGGAAAGCTGACAAAGTGAAGGGAGTCTCCAGAAGAAGGTGCTCTCCTGAGACCTCAGAGGGCGAAAGGGAGAGGAGTCTTCCCTTCTTGCCTTCCTTTTCTCTCTCCAAGAGTTTCCTTTTCTCCTACTGCAAGGCGAGGTTTTAAAAAAAATGTCTGGCAGACTAGGCGCTGGTAGCTCACACGTGTAATCCTAGCTAATCATGGGCCCGAGATCAGAGGACAGAGGGTTTGAAGCCAACCCAGGCAAGAAACTCTGAGAAACTCTTATCTCAAGTTAGCTAGCAGGGAAAGCAAGCAAACAAACAAACAGAAGTTCATGTATGAGTCGAGTGACAGAATGCCATTCTTGAGTGAAAAAACCAAACAAGAGCTTGAGTCTCTGAGTTCAAACCCTAGTACCACCTCGTGCACACACGTGTACGTTTGCATGCACATGCACATGTGCACACACACACACAGCTTTTTTTTTTGTACTGGTACTGGGGTCTGAGCTCAAGACTTCATGCTTGCTTGGCTTACTGCTAGGCAAGGCATTCTACCACATAAGCCCCACCCTGAGCCTACTGGAACTCCAGTAACCCCAAATTCATGTCTTTAGAGAACTTTCTTTTTCAGCTTCATGGAAGCATTTCTGGGAAAGACTTCCTGGCTGGCTAAGGTCTCATTCTCAGAGCTGGATGAGGCCAATTGTCAAGAGGGATAGGGAGCAGATTAGATAATAACATCCATGCTCCAGGGTGGTCCTCTATTTCTGCCCTACAGAATCTTTTTCCCTCTGTTTGCTCCTCCAGGAGTGAAGCCCCTGTTGGATAGGAGGATGGGTGGATGGATGTGACACCTAGTACAATTGTCTGCTCAGAGGGAAAGTCCTGCTGGTGCAGGTGTCCTGCTTGAGTGTCTGCCTGCCCTACTCCTCCACAGGGAAGATGAGGATTTTGTTTCAAATGGTGGGGATTCCATTAAATGTAGAAAGTAGGTGGAGTCTCTTTGGGGGCTTCCTACTTCCTCTATCCACTTCCTCCTTCCTGAGAGTATCCTAGCTTGTATCAAGGTTCCTGCTTGCCCCTCATAGTCCATGTGCTTCAAGATCTAACTTCATTTCCAGTGCTAGGGGTTGGTTTGATTGGCTCAAGAGAATTGAAACCTTGCCGCCATTAGCTGGTTCAGGAACCCAAACCTAAGTTAGCCAATTAACACATGGCATTTCCCTAGATGCCAGGATACTTCACAAAAGAGTTGGTAACCAGTTAGAGCCAATGAAGTATGAGAAGTTTATTGGAAGTTTCTAGAAATGTTATAGCCAAATGCTCAAGAGAAAACTGCCAGGAGAGGTTTTCTGTCTGCCTCTCTGGATGTTATCAAAACAGGCCTGGAATTGTGATAGCCATCTTGTTGCTCCCTCTTTTTTTTCACTATTTAGGAATATCTAGCCCGTGGGATATAATGCCTGTGTGTGTGTGCATGCATGTGTGTGTGCATGTATGCATGTGTGCATGCGCACGTGTACATATGCATTGTCCCTAAGTCTTGAACTTAGAACCTGGGTGCTATCCCTGAATCCCTGAGATTTTTGTTCAAGGCTAGCCCTCTACCATTTAAGCCACAGCTTCACTTCTGGATTTTTTGGTGGTTAATTGGACTTGCCTGCCTGCCTGCCTGCCTGCCCTGGTTTTGAACCTGGATCCTCAGACCTTAGCCTCCTGAGTAGTTAGGGTTACAGGCATGAGATACCAGTGCCGGGCCATAACTTTGCCATTTTATCCCTAAACCCTTAGACACCACGCAACTCAGATAAGGATACTAAATTTCATGACCACTTATCTGTAAGGTCATGTAAATCTTCCCAGTTATTTTACTGACATACATTTCTTTTTATTCTTTGTATATGGGGAGGTGGGGCTACATGCATGCCAGTCCTGGGGCTTAAACTCAGGGCCTAGACATTGTCCTTGAGCTTTTGTTCAAGGCTAGTGCCCTACCACTTGTTTTTGGTAATTAATTGGAGAGAAGGATCTCATGGATTTCTTGCCTGAATTGGCTTCAAACCACAATCTTCAGATCTCAGCCTCCTGAGTAGCTAGGATTACAAGCTTGAGCCACTTGTACCTGATCTGAGGTGCACTTCTGATGGCTAATTTTCTGTGAACTTACCTAAGCCATGGTATCAGATGTTTCTATGAAGATAAGTTTTCTGCTACTTGATCCATGCTTCTAGCCCTTTTTTGCATTGGTTATTCTTAGATTGGGTCTTATTTTATGCCTGGGCTAGCCTGAAAAACTGGCCCTCCTACTTGTGTTTTCCATGTAACTAAGGATGACAAATGAACACACCACTACTTCTAGCCATTAGTTGAGATTGGCTGGCCTCAAACCAAGATCCTCCAGATATCCTCCTCCTAAATAGCTAAGATAACAGGTATAATCCAAATATGACTTCATATTTCTGTAGTTACTCAGTTTCCTCATCTGGATACAGCCTCCAGGGAGAGACCTGGGACTCCTGGCTGAAGAAGTGGCAGAAACTTCTAGAAGTCTCTCCCTTAGGTTCCATGGGCCTTCATAAGAACATGAACAGAGTTCATTATTAAATTTACTGGCTTGGAGCATGGGTTCAATGTCTAGCAAGCAGGAATCTCTGAGTTCCAACTCTAACTCCAGCACTTCCAAGAAAAAAAAAGAGGAAGGAAGGAAGCAAGCAAAGAACTCTTTTAACCTAGTAGTTTTCTTTCCTGTTGTTAGTTGAAATTTCCTCTGGGAATAAAAACTAACCCTAACAAATCATAATCACAAAGAGAAATATGCTACTGAAGAAAAGCTTCTGTAGACTAGAGACAAAGCTCAAGGATAGAGCACCTGCCCAGCAAGTGTGAGGCGCTGGGTTCAGACACCAGTACCTTGAAAGAGAAGGAAGAAGAAGAGAAGAGGCCAGGCACCTATAATCCTAGCTACTCAGGAGGCTCAGATCTGAGGATTGTGGTTTGAAACAAGCCTGGGCAGGAAAGTTCATGAGACTCTTAGCTCCAGAAACCCAGAAGTGGCACTGTGGCTCAAAGTGGTACAGTGCTAGCCTTGAGCAAAAAAGCTCAGGGACAGTGCTCAGGCCCTGAGTTCAAGCCCCACAATCGACAAAGGAATAAAAGTCAATTCTCTCACTATATAATTTTGGGTGAGGATGGGAGGGAAAAACCGGAAGAGAGCGGGCTGGAAATATGGCCTAGTGGTAAGAGTGCTTGCCTCATATACATGAAGCCCAGGGTTCGATTCCCCAGCACCACATATATAGAAAACGGCCAGAAGTGGTGTTGTGGCTCAAGTGGCAGAGTGCTAGCCTTGAGCAAAAAGAAGCCAGGGACAGTGCTCAGGCCCTGAGTCCAAGGCCCAGGACTGGCAAAAAAAAACACAACAAAAAACGGAAGAGAGCAAGGGAAGGGGTCACATTTATCATCAGCACTGCAATCAACAAACAACAAACCAACAAATGAGGAAATAAATATACATCCCCAGACCTTCCTCGTCTTTAAAACACAGGATTTAGATGAGATGTTCTGAAAACCAACTTGAAATTCTTTGCTGACTTTGAAGAATGGGGCTATGCAATCTCAAATGTGTCCAGCAGAGGTCAGGATAAGTCCCTAAAAGCTCAGGTCAACTTTCAGCCCAATTCCTCGGCAATTTTCCACATTACTTAACTGACTTTTAAAGGTTGGACCTAGTATAAAGACAGGTATTTTTCTTTATTGTTTCTTTTTTCCATTTTTCAGCCTTTCTAGGAATCTTAAATTCAAGGCCTTAGGTTTGCTATGCAAGTGCTCTGCCATTGAGCCACACCTTTCCAATGCCTTTTGCTTTTATAGTCTGCTGGTTAGAAGTAAAAAATAATGGTAACACTTTCACTTGAACATTGAAGTAATCATTGCACCTTGCTAGAGATAAAATCCTTAATTTGTTTATATAAAAAATAAACTCAGGGAATGTGGTTTAGTGGTAGAGTGTTTGCCTAGCATGCATGAAGCTCTGGGTTCGATTCCTCAGCACTACATACAGAGAAAAAGCCCGAAGTGGTGTTATGGCTCAAGTGATAGAGTGTTAGCCTTGAACAAAAGGAAACCAGGGACAGTGCTCAGGCCCTGAGTCCCAAGCCCCAGGACTGACAAATAATAATAATAACTCAGGGGTATGGTAGCTAACACCTGTAATTGTAGTTACTTAGGAGACAGAGATCTAGAGGATCATGGTTGAAAGCCAGCTCAAGCACAAAAGTTTACAAGACTCCATTTCAAGCAGTAAAAAGCTGGAGTGTCAGGGTTTGGAATGTGGTTTAGCAGTACAGTGCTTGCCTTGCGTGGATGAAGCCCTGGGTTCGATTCCTGAGTACCACATAAGCCAAAAAAGCCAGAAGTGGAGCTTGGCTCAAGTGGTAGAGTGGGTAGCCTTGAGCAAAAGAAGGTCAGGGACAGTGTTCGGGCCAAGTTCAAGCCCCAGGACTGGCAAAAAGAAAAAAAAAAAAGCTACAGTGTGCACCTGTCATGTCATGTCATGTCACTATGCAAGAAGTGTAACCAGGAGCATCACAGCCCAGCCCTGCCAGTTGGAAAGTGGAGATGCACAGCACCTGAAATTTAAGGTATTATCTTCTTTATTTGCCTCCTGTTTGTTTTGTTTTGTTGCCAGTCCTGGGGCGTGGACTCAGGGCCTAAGCACTGTCCCTGGCTTCTTTTTGCTCAAGGCTAGCACTCTACCTCTTGAGCCACAGCGCCACTTCCGGCTTTTTTCTCTATATGTGGTGCTGAGGAATCAAACCCAGGGCTTCATGTATACGAGGCCATATTCCCAGCCCCTCGTCTCCTGTTTGAAAAGGGCCCTAATTTGAAAAATGGCAGAAGGTGTGGCTCAAGAGGTAGCATGCCTGCCTAACAAGCACAGGCCCTGAGTTCAAAACCCAGTATAGCCAAAAACAAAACAAAACAAAAACCAGAAACAAATAAAAGCTTCCTAAGAGAGCTCGGAGTTCCCTGGGAAAGGTTTCAACACTAGGTACTGGCCACAGAGCTTTGGAGGAAAGACAGGGAACACTTTGAGCAATAGGAGGAAAGGGAGTGTAATTGGTGATTACAAGTATGTGATGTCATCAGAATTTAAAATGGGGCGGGGGGAGTACTGGGGCTTGAACTCAGGGCCTTGTGCTCTTGCTTCACTTTTTTGCTCAAGGCTGGTGCCCTCCTAGTTGATCCATAATGCCTCTTCTAGCTTTTTGGTCTGGACTTGGCTTTGAACTGTGTCCTTAGATCTTTGCCTCTTGAATAGCTAGGATTGTAGACATGAACCACCAGTGATCAGCTTAAGACAATCTGAAATACCAAAAACAGGAGGGGCTGGAGATGGAGCTCAGTGATAGTGCGATTGATGCTTGCCTTGCTTGTTAGACACCCCGGACTCAATCTTTAGGATATGCCCAGAAACCACAGTTCCTATCCCTGTCTTCTGGCCTCTGCCCATCTGCCACTTTATACATTCCTCCTTTTCTTCCTAGTCTGGTTGTTCTAGATCTGTCCCTCACCACCACTCAAATGGAAGCCATTTGTTAATTCATGGCTGCATCACTTAGTTCATCCAATGGCAATAGAATTGGCGAGTCTAGACTGGGATGAAGGGAGAGTCATCTCTGTTAGCATTTCCCTAGCCTCAGGTCCTCAGCTCCTCCCACTAGCCCCCAGATCCACCCAAGATCCACTAATGAGCCACTCCTACTCACTATAAGCTTATAGATGCGCCCCCACCCCCCATAAGCTCTGCCTTTTGGCAATATGACTCCGCCCTCGGCTGATGATACCTGAGGGGCAGGTGGAGCACCTCCCACCTTAGTTGCTTGAAGGTATAAAGACCCCCAGCCAGAGAGAGAAGCTGCCACCTGGATAAGGCAGATGCCATGTAGCTCCCTCTCCCGTGGGAACCATGGCCCCACTAATAAACCTCCTTATGAACCTTCTTCTCCTGCCAGTGATTATCTCCGCATGGTCCTCTGGGATGGCCGATACCTATGCTTTCAATCTCTGTTAGTTTTTTTTAAGTAGGTAGCTGGTAAAGGAGAATGCCACGCGGTATTCAGGCAGGAGAGAAAGTTAATTACTGAACTGCTGGCCTGTGGCCAAGATGATCCATGGCTAGAGAGAAGGGAGAGAAGGGGTAACCCCCACCTAGCCCTGCCTTATGTAGGGCAGGGGCAGAGGGTGTGGCCAGGTGGATTAGGATGTGATTTTAGGGAAAGGGGAGGTAACTGCCTCCAGGTCTGCTGGTTACCCAGGTAACTGGGTGGAGACTTAATGAGGTAGGGGGCATCTTCTTGGAGCCTTCCAGGGGCGGACCTTACAAACTCCACCTGAGAGAGGCTCAGTTCTAGAAGTTCATCCCAATCTCCAGAAATGGCACTCACCCTGCCTCCTCCCAGTTCATTCCACTGTTTATCAGAGGGGCTGGGGATCTGGCTCCGTGAAAAGAGCGCCTGCCTGGTGAGTGCAAGGCCCTGAGTTCGGTCCTCAGCTCTGGAAAAAAAAAACACAAAACTATAAAAGACAAACAAAAACAAACCCAAAACTATAAAAGTCCACTATTTATCAGAGACTGGCTAGCCCCTTTGTCCTGGCCCTGCTTTGGACCTACTTTGCTCTTTGTGTTTTGGGGTGGTGTCCTGAAGGAATATGGGAGTTGGGGATAGGCAGGGGGGTGGCAAGTACTCTCTAGCTTTATCTCAGAAATCATACCCTCTTCAAACTTACTGGAGCTGGAGTAAACTTCCTTTCAGGCTGACCAGCTCAGACATTTCTGCCTCCCTCCACCCTGTCCCTTTCCACTCCTACTTCCTTCCATCTTAGGGTCCCTCCTTGATGGCTCCGCAGAAGAGCCACAGCATCTCCCCACCCATCTCAGCATCTTAGTCTTGGTTTACTTCTCCAAGTGTTTATGCTCAGGTCTGGTGTTTTGCCTTTCTCCCCTAGGTGGGGCCAGCCAGCCTGGGCAAACAGCCTCCAGGTCTTCAAATGAAATTTTGTTGGATGGGGGATATGTGTGCAGCTTGGTGGCAGGATATATATTCTTCTCTGCATGAAAAGATCCTGGGTTTGATCTAAAACACAGAGACAGACAGACAGACAGACAGACAGACAGACACACACACACACACACACACACACACACACACACACTCCCTATTGGATAGCCATGTGCTGGTGGCTCATGCATGCCTGTAATTCTAGCTAGTCCTTTGGCTGAGATCTGAGGATAGCAGTTCAAAGCTAGCGTGTAGGCAGCAAAGTCTGTGAGACTTTTACTGCTAATTAACTGCCAAAAAGTTGGAAGTGAAGCTGTGGCTTAAGTAGTAGAGTGACAAGCTTGAGTGAAAAAACTAGGGAATAGCACCCAGGCCCTGAGTTCAAGCCTCAGTACCAGCAGCCTCTTCCCTGCCCACCCACCCCCATTTTTCAAAACCAAAATAAAAAGACCAATCTGGGTGCCAGTGGCTTACATCTATAATCCTAGTTACTCAATAGGCTGAGATCTGAGGATTGAAGTTTGAAGCAAGCCTGGCCAGGAAAGTCTATAAGGTTCTTATCTCCAATTAACCCCTAGAAAACCAGAAATGGCTCAAAGTAGTATAGAGCACTAGCCTTAAGGAAAAAAAGGTCAGAGACAGTGCCCAGGCCCTGAGTTCAAGCCCCAACAACAACAAAAGACCAACACAACTTGACCATTGGAAGTTGCTCACTTGTTTTCTTTTTCTATTTTTGGCAGCCATGGGGCTTGAACTCAGGGCCTGAGCACTGTCTGTGAGCCTCTTTGTGCTCAAGGCTAGCACTTTACCACTTGAGCCACAGGGCCACTTCCAGTTTTTCAGTGGTTAATTGGAGCTAAGAGTCTCATGGGGACTTTTCTTCTCAGGCTGGCTTTGAACCACGATCCTCAAATCTTAGCCTCCTGAGTAGCTAGGATTACAGGCGTGAGTCACTAGCACCCGGCTATGTTCTGTTTTCATCCGTCCAATCTAGCTACAAAACTAGAGCCAACCTAGAGTGCCAGAGGTGAACTCTTAGTTAGAATTTACATCTGACTCAAGAGAAGTGAGGGGGGTGTGGAGCAACCCTATGATGCTGCTGGAGATGGCAACTGTCCCCATCCATCCCTGAGAGCAGACAGGTGTACAGCCTTGTCCCTATCCCCACACCCCAGGATCCAAGCTTTCATCCTGGGACTTCGAAATGGAAAGTGGAGGTGTAGGGAGAGAGGAATCCCAAGGGTGAATGCAAATGGAGGATGAGTGAGGGTAGGGAAGCTCTGAGGGGTGGGTAAGAGAAGGTGACCTTACCTTCAGACTTCCTCCCAGTTCTTTCCAGCTTTGGAGCAAAGACCAAGGCCCCAGCAGGCAGAACTTCAGGAATAGCCCATGACCTCAGCCACACCCAGGAGGAGCTCAGATGACTCCAGTTTGTGTTTTTCCAGTTTGTGTTTGCACCTGGCAGAGAGAACTGGTCCACTTTCATTCCTGGGGCACCATCCCATAATCTAGCAGTTCCCTTACTGTGTTTTTTCTGACTCTGTAGCCTAGCAGGGGAAGGGAGGCCAGCTTGTGGCATTAACCAGAGCCACATCTTCCCAACCTGCCAGACCAAAAGCAACACTTGGGAGTTCTAAGAAGGTAAGGACGGGAGACATTTCTAAAATGTTCCAGGTGAATCAATCCTTGCGTAGTTGATGGAAATCAAGCTCATTATCCATCCTGTCTGTCAGCCCTGACATGGTGCACATGCCCACTCTGCACTTGCAGTGGTTCACTTGACTCAAAAGGCATTTCATCACCCTTGTCTGTTTCAGGGGGCTCTGATGGCTGGGCTGTCTGCCTAGGAAATCTTGTCCATCACCTCTATGCACACAGTTAGGGGCGTGCTTGTCTGCCCCCCCCCCCCGCCCCCTCGCAATCTCCGTGCATGCCTCCTTTCACTGCAGGTTGGCTGACTCTTGCAGCCTTTTCCCTTGCTTTCCTCCCCTCTTTTGCAGCAGAGTTTATGCAGGGGTTCTAGGACACCTTCCAGCCAATGCTAAACAAATGGAGTGTATTGGGGATTTCTGGAAAGCCTTAGCCACTCCTGGCCTTCCCCTTTGACAGTGCAGACAGTTCCCCTAGTATAATAGCCAGAACTGCCTGCTATCCTGACACTTGAGGAAATGGCCCAAGGAAAGGGAATCCCTCTCCCTCTTCCCCATGATGGAGGCTGGAGGTCACTAGGGGCAACACTTATTCCCAGAGGCTCCAGAGGAGATGGCAATAACAAGCAAGACTTTAGTTCCGTCACCAGATTGTCGCTCAAGATGTTTCCAGGAACCATGATCTGCAGATCTCAGCTTTGCAAGGTTCTCTGGAAAGGAAATCTGCCACGTGGGTCAAGCCGAGAAGAGTTTATTGGAGGGAGAGCAAACTGCTAGCCCACACAAGATGGAGGCACAGGGAGACAGAGGGGAAGGAAGAAGAACAAAGGAAAGAGAGAAAGGAAGCAAGAGACAGTAAGACAGAAAAGGAAATAGAGCAAAAAGGAAAGAGAGTGTGGACTTGTATTGAGCCAGAAAGGTGGGCGGTATGGCCAGGATGTGACCTCAGAGAAGGAGGAGGTAACTACCTCTGTAATATGGAGGTCAGATCTGGCCAGTGCCATCATGGGCTGTTGAGGAGTGTCAGACTGACTCCATATCAGATTAGTTAAAGAGCGCAGAAGCTGACTCCATCTTCACTAAGATCTCCCCTGCCCTATCCAGGGAAGTTCCTCTTTGCTGTGGTAAGATTGTGTAAACTGCTTGACCCACTGAGTAGTAGAACATTCAAGGTTAAGCCTGTGCCCTCCCATGAGTAGGTGTATCTGCCTGCATCATGTGAGCCCTGCCAAATCCGTGTGCCAAGTCTAACTAGAATGATAGGTTGGTTCAAACAGTTGCTATGAAGCAGATTGTAACCTCATTGGCCATCTGCGTGTGACCTGGCATGCTCTGTAAGTGTTGTAACCTCATTGGTCACCTGCGTGTGGGAAGCTTGACCATGTGGTATTTGCCTTTATAACCTAACCCTGGCCTAGGGTGCGTGGTCCCAGCTCCTGAGTCTGGGCTATGGCCCTGGCTGGATAGCCTGCTTTTTATGGTCGAGATTTCAGCTCCCGAGTCTTCTGAGTTGTGACCCTGGCCGGTCAGTTTACTTTTTTTTTTTTTTTTTTTGGCCAGTCCTGGGACCTGGGCTCAGGGCCTGAGCACTGTCCCTGGCTTCTTTTTGCTCAAGGCTAGCACTCTGCCACTTGAGCCACAGCACCCCTTCTGGCCATTTTTTGTATATGTGGTGCTGGGGAATTGAACCCAGGGCCTCATGTATACGAGGCAAGCACTCTTGCCACTAGGCCATATCCCCAGCCCCGGTCAGTTTACTTTTTACTTCCCCACTAAATCCATCTTTTTGCTTGAGACTGTCTCTGAATGGTGAACTCTTAGAGGGATGGAGGATTCCCACCCCCCGACCCCATTACATTGTGGTCCCCTCCCTTGGTGTGCCAGTTACCTAGATAACACAGGTACTGGGAGCAGACTTAAATAGGTGGGGGACATCTGCTTGGAGCCCTCCTGGGGGTGGACCTTACATTCCAGCCTTTTAATAATTATGAAAAAGGGCACCAACTCTCTCTGGCTACTTCCTGCTGGCAAGGGGCATCAACATTAGGGGCAAAAGTTGGAGATGTGGCCCCTCTGGGAGGAGACAGAAAGCAGCAGCTGTTCTTTTGTGGTAGATGCCAGTCCTTTAGTGAAACCTGGAAGAAGTCTCATGAGGCAGGGGCTGTAACTTATTAGGAATCAACCACAAATATTGTCAGTTATTTCCCTAAAACTTTCTCCTTTGGCTTATGGAGTAGAATAAACCCAGATTGGCTAGCCTTCAAGAGGGAACCTGGCGGGGGGGTGGGGGGGGGGAGGACGCGGGCAGGAACCCAGCCTGTGTCACACTTTTGAGGGCACAAGCCAAAAGGTTGAGCCACTGAAACTGACTTTCTAGTCTATGAGGCATTTTGACTTTATGGAGTAATCTGGTGAAGACATTGGGAGTCCAATAAGGATGTGTGTGGGGGGGTCTATAAGGATGTAGATGGGGTCTGTAAGGATGTAGTCAGGGGTTCTCAAGGACATAGAGGGGGTCTGCAAGGACGCAGAGTCAAATTCTCAATTCAAGCATCCCTGAAATGAGAACAGACTGGCCAAAAAGGCATAAGGGGCCCCTCTGGTGTGGTCAGACAGAGAACCTGTAGACAGGAGTCACTCACTGAGGTGCCAGACTTTGAAGTCAGGCCCCACCACGTGAACCCCATTTTAGTATCGAACCCTGAGCCAATCAGATTTGTACCTGTGTTCTAATCTTGCTTGCACAGCTGATTGTTGTAACCTTGTTCTTTGCCTTTATAAGCCCTGTGTAATCACAGCTCGGGGCTCCCTCCTAACCTCCGCTGTGTCGGTGGGTAGGACGAGGCCTGAGTTGGCAGCTCGTTAAATAAGGCCTTGCCTTGCCTTGCTTTTGCATTTCTGAGTGTCTGAATCTTGGTGGTCTTCTTGGGGGTGGTCTTGCAACATGGCACAACATTTGGGGTTTCGTCCGGGATAGCCCCAGAGACCCCGAGATCCCAGACTCCGAAGGTAAGAAAACAGCGCTGTTCATTTGTCTTGTCCTGTAATTTGTCTGTTTTGCTTTTGCTTATACTTGTAGGGCGCGAGTCAGTTTGGTTTTTGGCCGGAACTGACCAGGAGGGCCTCCTAAACGAGACTCAACCCGCCCACCTTGTACTTGGGTCTGCTCCTTCTGCTTATCTGGCAGGAGGTTGTGGACCAACTTGGGTCCACTCCTCCTGTACCCTGGCAGGAGGTTGTGGGCCAACTTGGGAGATCTCCAGCGCGTAACTCGGGTCCACTCCTTCTGCACCCTTGCAGGAGGTTGTGGGCCAACTCGGGTCCACTCCTTCTTGCAGGAGGTTGTGGGCCAACTCGGGTCCATTCCTTCTGCACCCTTGTAGGAGGTTGTGGGCCAGCTTGGGAGATCTCCAACTCGTAGCTTTTCTTAGGCCTGTGTGTTTTCCTCCTTTTGTATTAATTGTTTTGTTTTTGTAGCCTTTTGGAAGAAATTTGGAAGTAAAATTGTCCTAAATAATTATTGCAAAGTGAGAAAAGGAGAATTATGGCTACCAAAATGTTTAATTGCCATTCCAGCTTCTTTGTAGGTTTTTTTGTAACAGTTTCCAGCAGGCCCACAGAGAAGCACAGGTGATTCCTACAAGTTTGTCAAGATCTAATACTGACCCTTAATAAGTTCCAGGTAAGAGAGCATGCTTAAAAACTACTTCTGTGTGGACCACCTTGTTGCTTATAATTGGAGTAAAGTGGCCCCTTATAAGACTCATTGATCTGAATCTGTGGTTCGAAGCCAGCCCGGGCAAAGAAAGGTCCCTGTGAGAGACTTGTCTCTAATCAGCCAGCAGAGTGCTGGGAACGGAGTGGTGTGGAGCTCAAAAGTGGTACGGTGCTAGTCTAGAGCTGGAGAGCTGAGGGACAGCACTCAGGCCCTGAGTCCAAGTCGAAAGTCACTCCTCCTGGGACAAAAGTGATGGAGCATCCAGAGGCAGTAAGCCACTGCTTGGATGGCAGAGATGATGTCAGATCCTAGAGTCACTACTGTTGGCCTTTCAAAAGTTAAAGCCGGGAAGTCCTAGAAGAATAGTTCATAAGCATGCCTTTCCAATGCCCATGTCTGTCTACTGGGCAGGAATTTGCCAGTCATCTGTGATAGTGGTTAGTAAGGGGAAGTTTGTCAAATGAGAGGATAGATTAAAATCTCACCCCCCCCCCCCCGCATTTACTCAAAAACTCTGACTGGCAGTAAGAATTTTAAGCTGATAACATCTGTTTAGGAAAGAAAGCTTGTAGACCTGAGATTGTGTCCTTATTGAGATCTGTTAAAGGCCTGCAAAAGTATATTGTTAAAAATTGCAAGACCTGTCAGCTTGCCAATGCCCCCAATCAACAGATTACTAAAGGAGCTCGCCTCTGTGGGAATAGGCCAGGTGTGTATTGGGAAGTAGATTTCACGGAAATTACAAATATTTGCTAGTTTTTGTAGACACCTTTTCAGGATGGGTTGAAGTCTATCCAACAAAGCATGAGACTGCGAATGTAGTGGCTAAGAAGATCCTGAAAGAAATCCTACCCAGGTATGGCTTCCCATCCACCATTGGGTCAGACAATGGGCAGGCTTTCGTCTCAAAAGTAAGTCAGGGAATAGCCGCAGCACTGGGGACGGATTGGAAATTGCATTGTGCTCATAGACCCCAGAGTTCAGGACAGGTAGAGAGAATGAATCGGACTCTAAAAGAGACCTTAACTAAATTGGCCTTAGAGACTGGCACAGACTGGGTGTCACTCCTTCCTTTTGCTCTGCTTAGAGTAAGAAATTCTCCCTATCAGCTTGGCTTTACTCCTTTTGAAATAATGTACGGGTACCCCCCACCCATTATCCCTAGCCTTCAGACTGAATTGCTTGCTGATTTGGATAATGCTGAATTTTTGTGTAAACTCGATTATTTGCAGCTCGTGTACAAGAATGTGACCCCAACTTAAGGCATTATATGATTCTGCTTCTGTCCCTACCCCCCATTTATTCAGACCAGGGGACTGAAATCCTAAGAACCACGGTGGAAGGAACCCTAGACGGCATCGCCACTTGGGTTCATTGCTTCCATGCCAGGCCAGCTGACCCCTTTGCCCTGGATGACAACTACCGTGATGGAACATGGGAGGTCTCCAAGCACCCAGCTGGGCCGCTTCGCCTTCGCCTCAAGAAAAGAAAGTTAGACTGAATATTGTTATAATTTCTTTTTGCCTTTCCTTACTACCCTGGCTGGTGTTAATGTTATTTTGGCAGCTCACTCCAAAGTGAGGTGAATCCTGCAGTCCCTTGGTAAAGTAGACTAGGGTTATAGGTTCCTGGCTGGGTGAGGTCAACGCCCCTGAGTCAGCCTGAAGAAGTTACAGAAGATGGATGATCTTCACCCATCAGCCCCCCTTTAAAACCGAGGGACCAGAGTTATTTTCGGATACTACTTTTGGCCCTACTGGCCCATGCCTTACCTCTATATCATCCCCTAGACATGCAAGCCATTGAAATGGACAGAATGGAGCCATGATTGGCTCCCAAGGTACCAAAAAGAAAAAGGGGGAAATGAGGTGCCAGACTTTGAAGTCAGGCCCCACCACGTGAACCCCATTTTAGTATCGAACCCTGAGCCAATCAGATTTGTACCTGTGTTCTAATCTTGCTTGCACAGCTGATTGTTGTAACCTTGTTCTTTGCCTTTATAAGCCCTGTGTAATCACAGCTCGGGGCTCCCTCCTAACCTCCGCTGTGTCGGTGGGTAGGACGAGGCCCGAGTTGGCAGCTCGTTAAATAAGGCCTTGCCTTGCCTTGCTTTTGCATTTCGGAGTGTCTGAATCTCGGTGGTCTTCTTGGGGGTGGTCTTGCAACATGGCACAACATCACCAGACCTAGAGAGGAGATGGTGTGGTGGATGCGTAGCCAGCAATGGTAAAGGCGAGAAGTCCGAGGTGAGTTTGCTCCAGCTTTTAGCATTTTGGTTCAAGAAGGGGCAGTCAAGGAGGCAGATTAATCCTCAGAGAGAGAAGCGGGGGGGGGGGGGGGGGGGGGGAGGGGGGAATCCAGTGACTCCTGACTGTCCTTCCCCAACCCTACCCCAGTCACAGCACCAGATGTAAAGTTTGCAGGAAAGAAAACCCTCTGCAAGGAGCCCTCCAGAGGGCGGACCTTAAAAGCTTGAGTAGCTAGGATTACAGGCATGAGCCACCAGCACACAGAAACACTGTAGGGTTTTTTGTTTTATTTTTTGTGTATTTTTGGTGTAGAGGGTGTGTGCAGGTGTCCCTGCTGGTCCTGAAACTTGAACTCAGGACCTGGGTCTTGTCCCCGCCCTGAGCTTTTGTGCTCAAGGCTTATGCTCTAGCACTGAGCCACAGCTCAATTTCCAGACTTTCCTGCTTGACTTGGGTTTAAATCACAATCCACAGATCTCAGTCACCCGAAAAGCTAGGATTATAGGCATAAGCCACCACAGCCCAGGTCCCAGATTTTTTCCTTCTTTCTTCCTTTTTTTTAAGCAGATTTTAGATACTCTTTCCATATCTCCAAGTCATTTAATTTAACATTTAAAAGGAGGCATAGTGGGAGGGGAGCTTCTCTGCTTTTTTAGTTCTGTTAGGCCGCCAGAGGGCTCACAGGTGCAGAGAATAAACTGCCAGATGTCAGGCCACTGGAGGGCTCACAGGTACCAAGAATAAACCACCACGTGTCAGGCTTCTGGAGGGATTACAGGTGCTGGGAATAAACCACCTTCCTATTGGGAAGTACCATGCATTCTGCCTAGAAGCACAACCCTGAGACCAACTGGAACCACCCAGACTTGCCAAACAAGCCATGTGCCAACTACCATCGCTGACCAAACCACCTTTTGCCCCTGCCATATAAACCCTGCCTGAGCCAGGCCCAGGCTCAAACTCTCTAATCCCAACTAGAGTGTCGGCCTGGGAGCATACGGAAACATACCCCAATAAACTCTCTTTCTTTTTTTTTTTTTGGCCAGTCCTGGGGCCTGGACTCAGGGCCTGAGAACTGTCCCTGGCTTCTTTTTGCTCAAGGCTAGCACTCTGCCACTTGAGCCACAGTGCCACTTCTGGCCATTTTCTGTATATGTGGTGCTGGGGAATTGAACCCAGGGCCTCATGTATAAGAGGCAAGCACTCTTGCCACTAGGCCATATCCCCAGCCCTAAACTCTCTTTCAATCACCTCTACTTCTCTCTGCGTGTGCTCTATCCTTGCCCAGAACCTTTCAAGTTCACGTTCTTGTTTTAACTTCTGTGGCTGGCCCTTTGACATTTGCTAGAAATTCCACTGCCTCCTCATCTATCTTTTCTGTATCACAGTGTCCTACTGAACTATTATCACCATCAAGGTTAAACTCAAAAGATTTACAAGAGGACTGAGTTCCTAAAGTGTCTTCATCTCTAAGAATCTGACCACACCCCAAGCCCCTGCAGTAACATCACTCAAAAGGACATCTAGGTCAATGACTGGTCTCATGAACCTTGCCTACGAGGTAGCTGCTTATCTACCTCCACATCACTCTACTGTGGAGTGGAGGAGATTGCTTATTTGCACAGTTGCTAAGTCTACTCACCAACCTAAAATCCTTTCCCTGGTTCTGAGTTGTGTCTGGGATCAAGTCCAATATTCAAGTCTCTAGTATGATGCAGGAGCCCTAAGTGACCTGCCTGGCTCTCAGCTTCACCTCCACCACCACTCACAAGAGCCATACTCTCACCTCCCACCTTCATTCATTGTGTTCACTCTCTGTGAGTGGGATACACTTTGCTCACATCCTCTCCCTTAGGAAAGTCCCACACATCTGCTAGAAATTTCCTCTTCTGGGAGTCCCTCTTAGGTTGGAGACAAGCTGAGTTGACATCCCCTAACTATTAGAAATTGTAATTTTTTATTTTATTTTTTTCTTATTTACTGTCAAAGTGATGTACAGAGGTTAGTTTCATACGTTAGGCATTGGATATATTTCTTGTACTGTTTGTTACCTCCTCCCTCATTCCCTCCTCCTCCCTGTAATTTTTTTTTAAAAGCCTGATTATTCTTCCTTTTCTGTTTTGTCTTGAAATGAAGTGTGAGCATGGGACCCTAATTTGCTTTAGGAAAAGGATGCTGTTTTTATCAGTTGCTGTTCTCATGGTCGTAATATGGAGGTCAGATCTGGCCAGCGCCATCATTGGCTGTTGAGGGGTGTCAGATTGACTCTATCTCAGATTAGTTAAAGAGAGCAGAAGCTGACTCCACCTTCACTAAGATCTCCCCTGCCCTATCCAGGGAAGTTCCCCTTTGCTGTGGTAAGATTGTGTAAACTGCTTGGCCACCTGAGTAGTGGAACATTCAAGGTTAAACTTCTGCCCTCCTCTGAGTAGGCGTATCCACCTGCATCATGTGAGCCCCACCAAATCCATGTGCCAATGATAGAATGATAGGTTGGTTCAAACAGTTGCTATGAGGCAGATTGTAACCTCATTGGCCACCTGTGTGTGACCTGGCATGCTCTGTAAGTGTTGTAACCTCATTGGCCACCTGCGTGTGGCAAGCTTGACCATGTGGTATTTGCCTTTATAACCTGACCCTGAGCATGGCCCTGGGGTGCATGGTCCCAGCTCCTGAGTCTGGGCTGCGGCCCTGGCCTGCCAGCCTGCTTTTTATGGTCGAGGTTCCAGCTCCTGAGTCTGGGCCGTGAACCTGGTGGGTCAGTATACTTTTTACTTCCCCACCAAATTCATCTTTTTGCTTGAGACTGTCTCTGAATGGTGGACTCTTGGAGGGATGGGGGAATCCCCCCCCCCCTCAGATCCCATTACATTGTGGTCCCCTCCCTTGGGGGACCCCATTACCCACAAGGAGCTACATTCCAGCTGGAGACATCTATTTTCTTTCTTTTTTTTTTTTTGGCCAGTCCTGGACCTTGGACTCAAGGCCTGAGCACTGTCCCTGGCTTCCTTTTGCTCAAGGCTAGCACTCTGCCAGTTGAGCCACAGCGCCACTTCTGGCCGTTTTCTGTATAGTGGTGCTGGGGAATCGAACCCAGGGCCTCATGTATATGAGGCAAGCTCTCTTGCCACTAGGCCATATCCCCAGCCCGACATCTATTTTCTTTCTTTTTTTTTTTTTTGCCAGTCGTGGGGCTTGGACTCAGGGCCTGAGCACTGTCCTTGGCTTCTTTGTGCTCAAGGCTAGCACTCTGCCACTTGAGCCACAGCGCCACTTCTGCCTGTTTTCTGTATATGTGGTGCTGGGGAATACTCTTCCACTTTGAGCCACAGTGCCACTTCCTGTTTTCTGGTGGTCAATTGGATAAGTATCTTAGGGACTTTCCTGCCAGGCTGGCTTTGAACTGCAATCTCAGTCTCCTGGGTAGCTAGGATTATAGGCGTGAGCCATTGGCACCCAGTGAGACATCTATTTTATTTTTTTTAATGCTATACATTTTTTATTCAAACAGTGACATCCAGATGGGATGGAGGGCAGAGGGGAAATGCATGTCATATACATATATATTTAGTAGTAAAAGAAAGCATTGAACTAAGGCATCAACCAGACACATTTCTAACCTGACACAAGTTACTGATGGAATAGCCCTTAGGATAAACAGTGCAATTGGCCTTATTTTGACCTGAGTTAGCTGGAGCTTTTAGCAGTGGGGTAGTTGGAGTTCTGTCATGCAAATGGCTTCTTTTTTAAAAAAAATTATTAATTAAAGAAAAGTTTTTTTTTTTGACAAGGTGTTGTGCAAAAAGGGTACAGTTACATAGTAGGGCAGTGTGTACATTACTTGAGATATTTTACATCCTGTTTTTCTTTCCCTTCCCTAGGTCGGTAGACATATATACAATATACAATGTACCAAGAACATATACAATAGCCACGTGGCCTACGCTGAAGGGCTTCGCCTAGGGCTTTAAATGTAATGTCGATAATAGAAAATATGTCGACAATAGTCTTATATGAACATACATACATAGCTTTTGAGATATTGTGATCCGCTGAGAGGTCAATTTTTGACCTTTATATGTTGAGTAGTTGTTTGGTTTTAGTTACATAGTTTAGGGTCGCTGACCCAAACCTGTGGGAAATACCATTTTGTTGGACTCTCTACTTCCCCTCCGCTTGGGGGGGAAGGGGCTTGTCCGCCCCTTCCTGGGTGGTCCTTTATCGATTTCATGTGGGAGCGATGGCCACATGTAGCCCTCGGTAGCGTGTGGTCACAGGGTACCCCAAACCCGCCAAGGAAGACACGGATGCGTGGGCCCCTGGAGAAAAACCTCTAGGGCTTCTGTTTATTCAAATGAGGAGCCCCCCAGATATACCCCCGAGGGCAGGCACAAGAGAGGGATTGCAGATTGGTCACAGAGGGCTGTGATGTCAGGGGACCTCCTTTGGGGGCGGAGGCCCAGCCCCCCAAGGATGGGCCCCTGGGGTACCCCTCCATTATACACGTGCTCGCCCCAGGAGCAGGGCTTCTCTTCCTGTTAAAGGCAGGAAGGGGAGGGGCAGGCCAAGGTCAGCTGTGGCCCCTTAAAGGCACAGCTGACCCCAACACCATTTGACAAGAAGTTTTTGGTTTCACAGACCTACTGTCTCCCCCTCCCCCCACCTTCACAGTCATATATCAGGGAGATCATGCCCCTTTGTTTTCTGTGTTCTAGGCTTGTCTCTCTCAACATTATTTGTTCAAGTTCTGACCATTTCCCTGCAAATGCCAATATTTCACCATTTCTAATCGCTATGTAGTATTCCATTGTGTATAGGTACCATATTTTTTGGATCCATTCATCTATGGAGGGGCATCTGGGTTGTTTCCATATTTTGGCTATTGTGAATTGTGCAGTGATAAACATGAAAGTGCAGATGTCTTTTTGATATCTTGGGACCTGTTGTTCAGGATAGATGCCTAGGAGTGGTATGGCTGGGTCATAGGGTAGGTCTATGTTGAGCTTTTTGAGAAACCTCCATACTGTTCTCCAAAGTGGTTGTACTAATTTGCACTCCTACCAACAATGGAGGAGGGTTCCTCTTTCCCCACACCCCCTCCAGCATTTGCTGTTGCTTGAGTTCAGAGTATAGGCCATTCTAACTGGAGTGAGGTGGTATCTCAGGGTTGTTTTTATTTGCATTTCCTTTACTGCCAGGGATGTTGAACATTTCTTCATATGTTTCTTTGCCATTTTTATCTCTTCTCTTGTGAAGTCTCTCTTTAGCTCCTTTGCCCATTTCCTAATTGGTTTACTGGAGGGTTTAATTGGAGGGGCTTAGTTTTTTGAGTTCTCTGTAGATGACCGATATCAGGCCTTTGTCTGTTGCTGTGCTGGTAAAGATCCTTTCCCATATGGTTGGCTGTCTTTCTAGTTTGGTGGCTGTGTCCTTAGCTGTGCAGAAACTTTTTAATTTGTAGTAGTCCCATTTGTCGAGTCTCTCCCCTATTTGTTGTGCCCCTGGGACTCTATTCAGGAAGTTTCTTCCTGTGCCTATAAGTTCCAGTGTCTTTCCTACTCTATCCTTCAGTAGTTTCAAGGATTCAGGCCTTATATTGAGGTCGTTGATCCATTTTGAGTTGATTTTGGTGCATGGTGATAGGCTTGGGTCTACTTTGAGTTTTCTGCATATGGCTGCCCAGTTCTCCCAGCACCAGTAGTTGAAGAGGCTCTGTTTATTCTATTGTATGTCTTTAGCTCCTTTGTCGAATATCAGCTGACTGTAAGAGTGTGGTTTTATTTCTGGTTCTTCAATTCGATTCTACTGGTCTTCAGGTCTGTTTTTATACCAATACCAGGCTGTTTTTGTTATGGAGACATCTATTTTCTTATTTCCTCATTACACAGTTTAAAAATAAATATTAGCTATATATGTTGGGTCACATCTGTACCCCCTGAAAGAATCCATCCCAGGCATCCCAGTGGACCATGTGGAGATATCATGGACAGAAGGTTTATAAGGAGGTTTATTAGTGGGGCCATATATCCCAAAGGAGAGGGGGAAAAATGGCATCTGCACCTTAATCCAGGTGGTAGCTTGTGTGACTCCCGGCCTAGAAGGGAAGCAGGTAGGTCTGAGTGGTGAGTGGGAGTGGCCCATTATAGTTCTAGGGCAGGGTGTTTAGGTATGGGTGGAACTGGGGGCTAGTGGGAGGAGCTGAGGACCTGAGGTGGAGGAAATACTAACACCGCCCCCCCCCCCCACATCTCCATGGGAGGAATTTAAAACTAGCCTAGGCAACATAGCAAGATCCCATTTTAACCAACCAATCAATCAATCCCTAAAGTGTTATATTGATAGTAAGATGTTTAAAATGTATAATAAAGAACATGTGGCCTTCTTACTCCTGGACCAACTGTTGTCAGTTTCTTAAGTGGTTCTTTTAGAAATATTCTACCTATATACAGGTGAGAGAGGTTAGAGTTAGGGTGGGTGAAATGCACTTCGGACATGGCCTCTGCTCCTGAGAAATGCACACCTGTCTTGGGAGGGTAAGTAAGCACTAGTCCATGAGCTAACAGCATTGACCCTGAGTGTGGTCACTGACTCAAGGCCATGTGAGGAAGTGGAGGTATGGCTCAAGTAGTAGACTGTCAGCCTTGAGTGGAAAAAGCCAAGCAAAAGCATGAAGTCCTAAATTTAAGCCCCAGCACTGGCACCAAAATGAAATTTTAAAAAAATCTCCAATTAACTAGCAAAATGCTGGAAGTAAGTGGTAGAGCACTAGCCTTGAGCCAAAAAGCTAAGGAACAATGCCCAGGCCCTGCTTTCAAGCCCTACTATCCATCAAGCCTTTCATTCACCATAAAGAAAGAGCATATGGATCATAAGTAGAATGAAGAGATAATTTCAAACCCCAGTCCCCCTGGATAGCTTGAACATATATACTTCAATGCTCTATTGCAGATTTCAGGTTCCTGGGCTTTTAAAGACAGGTCTTATCTGAATCCGGGTTTGGAAATGAGGACTGATAGTATAATGAAAATAAAACTCTATCAAGCTTTCTTGCTTGAACTATAGTTGCCCCAGCTTATTACAGGAAAGACAAATAAAGCACTCCACTAAAGCACTGAAGCAAAGAGAGGAAACTTGGCTGTGAGAGCAGAGCTGATGTTGAAACTGTGGCACTTTCCTATCTAGCACCTCCACCTAAAGCATGTGACAAATGAGACTGAGGGAGAAGTAAAAGGGGACCTTCCTAAAGGGTATGTGTGTGTCTGCATGCATGCACACACTGGTCTTAGATCTTGAACTCAGGGCCTGCAAACTGTCCCTTAGCTTTTTCACTCAAGGTAGATGTTCTACCACTTGAACCACAACTCTACATCTAGCTTTTTGTTGTTGAAAAATTGATTCCTGCCTTATTCCCCCAGGTCAAGCAAGACACCAAAAGCACATCAACAGCCTTGACCACATGCCTGTTCACAGGCAGGTTATTCTAATCTGGGCCTGGCCAAGCCCTTGGTCCCCAGGGGACAATAGCCCCTCACCCCAGGTGGAGCATTCCACTGTGGGCCTGGCCAAGGACATCACCCTGGGCCCCCAAGAGATCATAACCCATTTTCTGTTTTCTGCTTCCTTGTTAAGCCCTGTATAAGCCCACCCCCAAATCCAGTTCCAGGCACAACCTCCAATCCGGAGGGAAGGACTGTGCCCCTCCCTGTTCCTCAATAAACAGTCCTTGTCTGTTGACAATCAAGTCCAATCTATTCCTTTTCCATTCTCCTGCATTTCCTAACAGTTGTTGTTAATTGGAGACAAGAGTCTCATGGAGTTTCTTCCCCAGTCTCCTGAAAATCTAAGATTAAAAGAGTGAGCCACTGGTGCCAGTAACTGGGTTGGTTTTGATGAGAGAAAGACTAAAGTATATGCTCTCTGCCTGCATTGTGACCGTGTCTCCACTTCCAACCCACAGAAGTGGACTATGAATTCAACAGAGGTATCCACAGGTAAATGGGCAGCTCAGAACCATCACAAGACCCAAGACCTAGGTTCAGAGTGACACAGGCAGCAATAATGTCCCCTTTGCAACCATGACTTCAGTGGACTGGCTGTGCCACAGCCAGCTGTCCTGCCCCTCTGCTGTGGCAGGAATTCAGATCTGTTGCATTTCTACCATCAGCAGGAGACAGCCCCTTTGTCCCAACCCAAGGCTGACACAGGCTGCAAAAAATGGAACCCTTCGAGTTTTTCTAGTAGAAGGTATGTACCTCCTTCCCATAAAACCATAAAGTGGGGCTGGGGATATGGCCTAGTGGCAAGAATGCTTGCCTTGTATACATGAGGCCCTGGGTTAAATTCCCCAGCACCACATATACAGAAAATGGCCCGAAGTGGCGCTGTGGCTCAAGTGGCAGAGTGCTAGCCTTGAGCAAAAAAAAAGAAGCCAGGGACAGTGCTCAAGCCCTGAGTCCAAGCCCCAGGACTGGCCAAAAAACAAACAAACACACACACACACACACACACACACACACACACACACAAAACAAACCATAAAGTGAGTCAGGTGCCTAAGGCTTCCACCTGTAATCCTGAAGCTGGAGATAGGGAAATTACATTATTTTCAGCAAATGTCAAATGGACAGATTTTAAGGTAAAAATCAGGAAGTAACTTAAAAGCAGATAAGTTCCTCTTCCAACTAAGTTACAAGATTAGAAGATATGGGTGGTATTATTTAAATATCCCTTTCTTTTATGAAACAATAAGAACTCTTCGGATGAGTAAAGACAGAAAAAAAAAAATAGATGGTCTTATCTGGCAGAAGGAAGTCCTGTAGGTTACCTGGGTTGAGATGGGCTGCACTCATCGGACCCAGCCAGAACCACTATCTGAGGTTTCAGAATCATTCAATGACCTGACAGCTGGATTATGGAGACATAGGGGTAGTAATGGTACTGGGACTTGAACTCAGGGCCTCAGTGCTATCCGTGAGCCTTTTTACTCAAGGCTAATGCTCTACCACTTCTGGATTTTTGTGGTTAATTAGAGATAACATTCTCATGGGCTTTCCTGCTCAGGCTGGCTTGGAACCCCAACCTTCAGATCTCAGCCTTTAGGCATGAGCTACTGTCCAAATTTCCCTGACAAAAAAGTCCTGAGATTCCATCTCCAATTAACTGGCAAAAAGCTGGGCTGGAGTCATGTCTTAATTGGTAGAATGCCAGCCATAAGAAAGCAAGCTGGTAAAGAACAAAATGAAGGAAAGAAGGAAAGGAGGGAGGGAGGGGGAAAGAGGAGAGGGGAGAGAGAAAGAGGGAGAGGGAGAGAAAGGGAAAAGGAAGTTTGAGTGCTAGCCACCCAAATAAAAAACATAAATGTGTGCCATCTGTTGGTATTAGGCATACAGCTAGGTCCTGGCTATGGACAGAGAGGAGACCCTTTGGCAGGGATATAGATGGGGCAGGCATCCGGTACCAAACCATTCATGCATTTGACTCGGCTATGCAAAGTGGCTCTCACTGACTCCACCCACAGGGGAAGAGTTGCCAAACAGAAAAATCACATGCTTGGGTAAATTGCAACACAGGAAGAGAAATTGAGAAATCAAGTCTAAATATGTTCAATGAAGAAGGGAAGGCCATTCTGACTGGGCTAAGATAGATCTGGGTAGACAGAGGAGAGAGGCTCCCTGGTGGTCAGTACCTGCATCTCTGGGACAGACCCTCAATGCAGAGACAGGGAAATACAAGCTTGCTAGTGCAGAGGTTGAGAGATTCATCCTTTAGGGTGTGTGTGTGTGTGTGTGTGTGTGTGTGTGTGTGTGTGTGTGTGTGTGTGTGTGTGTGTGTGTGTGTGTGTGTGTGTGTGTGTGTGTGTGTGTGTGTGTGTGTGTGTGTGTGTGTGTGTGTGTGTGTGTGTGTGTGTGTGTGTGTGTGTGTGTGTGTGTGTGTGTGTGTGTGTGTGTGTGTGTGTGTGTGTGTGTGTGTGTGTGTGTGTGTGTGTGTGTGTGTGTGTGTGTGTGTGTGTGTGTGTGTGTGTGTGTGTGTGTGTGTGTGTGTGTGTGTGTGTGTGTGTCAGTCCTGAAGCTTGAACTCAGGGACTCTTACTCTTGCTGAAGGCTACCACTTGTGCTAAAGTGCCACTTCTGGCCTTTTCTGAGTAGTTTGTTGGAGAAAAGAGTCTCACTGCCTGTTCTTGCTCAGGCTGGCTTTGAACTCTGTTTGGGTTTTTTTTTGCCAGTCCTGGGGCTTGGACTCAGGGCCTGAGCACTGTCTCTGGCTTCTTTTTGCTCACGGCTAGCACTCTGCCACTTGAGCCACAGCGCCACTTCTGGCCATTTTCTCTATATGTGGTGCTGGGGAATTGAACCCAGGGCTTCATGTATATGAGGCAAGCACTCTTGCCACAAGGCCATATTCCCAGCCCCATACCAGCACTCTCTTGACCTCTCTCTCCTCTCCAGGGTCACCTGGAAGGAGAAAGTATCCTGCCTGGAAGAACAGCTAAGCCTGGTCTTGTCCACCTTCAGCTTTCCCTTGGGTGGGTCTTTTGCCAGCTTGGAGCCAGCTTAGTGGGGAAGCCCTGGAGTTCTCACCTTTTTTTTTTTTTTTGTGGGGCAAAAAGTAGAACCCAGAGTACCCAGCATGCTAAGCAAGGACTCTACCACTGAGCTACATCCCAGCCCTAGTACTGGGGATGGTGTTAGCAAGTTGATTGTTGCCTACATCCCTAAGTCACACCCTCACTCTTGGCTTAGACAAGTAAGGCAGTGATTTCATCCCACTCTGTTATCCTCACTTACATCTCTCTTACAACAGTTGAGGAAACTGGGTGCCAGTGGCTCATGCCTATAATTTTAGCTACTTAAGGGCTGGGAATATGGCCTATGGTTGAGTGCTTGCCTCACATACAAGAAGCCCTGGGTTCAATTCCTCACCACCACATACACAGAAAAAGCCAGAAATGGCACTGTGGCTCAAGTGGTAGAGTGCTAGCCTTGAGCAAAAAGAAGCCAGGGACAGTGCTCAGGCCCTGAGTCTAAGCCCCAGGACTGGGGAAAAAAAAAAAAAAGACCTACTTAAGATCTGAGGATCAGTTTAAAACCAGCCCAGGCAGACAAATGCACTAATTAATCCAATTAACCAGCAAAAAGCCAGAACTGATTCAGGCACTGGTGGCTCATGCCTATAATTCTAGCTACTCAAGAGGCTGGGATCTGAGGATCACAGTTCAAAGCCAATCCAGGCAGGAAAGTCCATGAGACTCTTAACTCCAATAAATTACCAAAAAGCTAGAAGTAGAGCAGTGGCTCAAGTGATAAAGCACTAGTCTTAAGCAAAAGACACTCAGAGACAGTGGCCAGGCCCTGAGTTCAAGCCTTAGGATCATCACACACACACACACACACACACGAAATAGAGCAGTGGCTCAAATGGTAGGACACTGTCCTTGAGCAAAAAAGTCAAGGGAGAGCACAAGGCCCTGAGTTCCAACTCCAGTACCAGCACATGCACACTTACACACTTACACACACAAAGACAAAAAGGAGTTGAGGGAAAGGGACAATTTTTACTACCTTAGGAACTTTAAGCAGATTACTTAGCCTCTTTGAACTTGAATTCCATCCTTTGTAAAACAGAAATAGTAAGTAAAGGTCATCCTTGCACTTCACAGTTGATTAGTGGATTAAGTGATAAGAACCTGAAACTGGAGGGCAGAGTCCTGCTCAGTCCCTGCTCTAGGGATTGCATGCCTGCTCTGTCCCCACTTGGGACTCCTCAGGTCCCATCAGTGTCTGGGGAAGTGCTTTGCTATTTTTAGCCCAACCAGTCACTTCCTGGAACAGAAATGAGAGGCTTTCCCCCTAAGGAAAAGGCTTCAGGGAGCTTCCCGGAGGGGTCTGTGCGGCTGCTTCTCTGCTTCTTCCACCCTGGTGCTGCTTGCCAGGCCAGCTCTGGCTCTTTGCCCTGCCTGACACTGACCTAGTTGGCAAGAATGGTGGAGAAATGTCAGGCCAGGGCCTGGCACATCCTAGGGGTAGAGTCACAGAAAAAAAATACAAATTTGCTGGGAGCATGGATTCTAAAATAGATGAAAAGAAACAGGAGCACTGTCTGCTGTGGAAACAGGAAGAGCACTAGGGCTGTTGGGAGTTGATCCATTATTTTACAAAACAAATTTATTATATACAATTCACATGTCATATCATTCACTGGTTTAAACTTACTAAGTCCAGGGACTAGGGGTGCAGTTCAACAGGAGAGCATGTGCTTAAAAGGCACAAGGCTCTAGGTTTGACCTCCAGCAGCAAAAAATAAATCTCCTTGGCTTATTTTGAAGTCTTCTTTGGAGAGAAGGAAACAGAACTAAAGAGCACACCACAGGAAAATGGAGTCTACAGGTGCTAGCAGAGAAAAGGCTTAGGGAACAATCACAATGCCCTGGATATACCATGGCCCCAGAAAGGATCAGTTCCTTTTTTCTCAATTCATCCTGAAAAATGTTTAATGAAAGGTGTGTGCGTGTGTGCAAGCGCGTGTGTGTGGTGTGATAATGGGTTTTGAACTCAAGGCTTCGTGTTTGTTAGACAAGCAGTCTGTCTACCACTTGAGTCAAGTCCCTAGCCTTTGTTTCTGTTTTGTTTTGAGAAAGAGTCTCAATATGTAGCCCAAATATCATACTAAACGGGAGAACACTAAAAGCATTTCCCCTAAAATCAAGAACAAGACAAGGAGGCCTACTCTCTCTGCTTCTATAATGCTGGAATCCCTAGCCACAGCAATAAAGCAAGAAAAGGACATTAAAGGGATCCACATAGGAAAAAAAGAAATCAAACTATCCCTGTTCACAGACGACATGATCTTATACCTGAAGGACCCAAAAAAACTCAGCTCCCAAGCTCCTACATCTAATAAACATTTTGGCAAAGTAGCAGGATACAAAATCAATCCACAAAAATCAGCAGCCTTCTTGTATACCAGCAATATACAAGCAGAAAAGGAAATTATGGGAACAAAATTTCATTAGATATTTCATTTGCAATATCTAAACAAAGAATAAAATACCTAGAGATTAAACTAACCAAAGATGTAAAAAAAATCTATTTAATGAAAGCTATAAAAACCTAAAAAGAGAAATCAAGGAAATGGAAAGACCTCCCATGCTCATGGGTAGACAGAATCAATATAGTGAAAATGGCCATATTGCTAAAAATGTTATACAAATTCAACACAATCCCCATCAAAGTCCCAGCTACATTCTTCACTGAAATAGAGAAAACAACTCAAAAATTCATATGGAGCAACAAAAGACCTAGAATAGCCAAAGCAATTCTAGGCAAAGAAGCAACACAGGAGGTATCACAATGCCAGACTTCAAAATTTATTACAGAGTTATCATAACAAAAACTGCCTGATATTGGCACAAAAACAGACCCAAAGATCAATGGAATAGTTAGAAGACTTGGAAATAAATCTGCATAATTACAGTCACTTGATATTTGACAAAGGAGCCAAAGACATACAATGGAAAAAATATAGCCTCTTTAACTATTGATGCTGGGAAAACTGGGCAGTCACATGTAGAAAACTCAAAGTGGACCCTAGCCTATCACCATGCACCAAGATCAACTCAAAATGGATTAAATACCTCAACATCAGACCTGAAACCCTGAAACTACTGAAGGACAGAGTAGGAGGGACACTAGAACTTATAGGCACAGGTAGGAACTTCCTGAATAGAGTCCCAGGGGCACAATGAATAGGGGAAAGACTTGACAAATGGGACTACTACAAGATAAAAAGTTTCTGCACAGCTAAAGATATAGCCACTAATCTAGAAAGACAGCCAACCATATGGGAAAAGATCTTCACCAGCACAGCAATAGACAAAGACTTAATATCCGTAATCTACCGAGAACTCAAGAAACGAACCCCCTCAAAACCCAGTAAACCAATTATTAAATGGGCAAAGGAGCTAAAGAGAGACTTCACAGGAGAAGAAATAAAGATGGCAAAGAAACATATGAGGAAACATTCAACATCCCTGGCAGTAAAGGAAATGCAAATAAAAACAACCCTGAGATACCACCTCACCCCAGTTAGAATGGCCCATACTCTGAACTCAGGTAAGAACAAATGCTGGAGAGGATGTGGAGAAAGAGGAACCCTTCTGCACTGCTGGTGGGAGTATAAACCAGTACAACCACTCTGGAGAATAGTATGGAGGTTCCTCAAAAAACTCAGCATAGACATACCCTATGACCCAGCCATACTACTCCTAGGCATCTATCCAGAACAACAGGACCCAGGATACCACAAGGACATCTGCACATCCATGTTTATCGATGTACAATTCACAATAGCCAAGATATGGAAACAACCCAGATGCCCCACTACATATGAATGGATCCAAAATATGTGGTACCTGTACACAATGGAATTCTACACAGTGATTATAAATGATAAAATAATGGCATTTGCAGGGAAATGGACAGATCTTGAACAAATAATGTTGAGCGAGACAAGCCTAGAACACAGAGAACAAAGGCAAATGGTCTCCCTGATATGTGGATGTTGGGGGGAGGGGATTCAAAAGCAGAGAATGTGTCTGTAAAATAACAAACATCTTTTCAAATGGTATTTCTACATGTTTGGGACAGTGACTTTATACCGTCTCTAAAACCAAACAATTACTAAATAAACATAAAAGTGTCTAAGATAATCCTAGCAGAGGATTGCAATAGCTCAACAGCTATGTACATATGAGCATATAAGATGAAGCTAAACAAAATGGACTCCAAGATATGGAAACAAGAGGATTTTGTTGTTGTTGTTATTTTAATGTACTATGTGAATTTCCTATGGCTTATCCCCTGCTGTTCCTGTATATGATTCTAGTACACTGGGTATTGCATATATGTTTATCTAAATTAGGGAAGGGAATGGGAACATCAGAATGGTGAGACAAATAATAAAGGGTGAACCAATGCAATAGCAATACTCATAAGACAATATGTTGGAAAGGAACTGTACAACTAGCAGAGGAGGGTGGGAAGGTGAGAGAAAAATGAGGAGGGAGTGTAACAAGTATGACAAGAAATGTACTCACTACCTTATTATGTAACTGTAACCCCTCTGTACATCACCTTGACAATAAAATTAAGTTTAAAAAATATGTAGCCCAGGATGGTCTCAATTTGAGCTTTTCCTCTGTTCTGAGATTACATGTGTAACTGCCATGCCTGGCTCAAGTAGACATTTAAAGGTGGAGGCCTGAGAATGTGGCTTAGTGGTAGAGTGATTGCCTAGCATAGTGATTGCCTTGGGTTCAATTCTAGTACCACACAAACAGAAAAAGCCAGAAGTGGCACTGTGGCTCAAGTGGTAGAGTGCTAGCCTTGAACAAAAGAAGCTCAAGGACAGTGCCTAAGCCCTGAATTCAAGTCCCAGGACTGGCAAAAAATAAAGAAATAAATGGGTTTGAATGAATTAGTAAGTTCCCATAGGGCAGTCTGATTCCAACCCTTGCTCCCGGCCCCTTTTTTTTTCTTTTTCCTTTTTTATCTACCAGTCCAAGAGCTTGAACTCAGGGCCTGGGCACTGTCCCTGAGCTTCTTTTGCTCAAGTCTAGCACTCTACCATTTGAGTTAAAGCACCACTTCCAGCCTTTTCTGTTTGTGTGATACTGAGGAATTGAAACTAAGGCTTCATGCATACTAAGCAAGCACTCTACCACTAAGCCACATTCCCAGTCCCTTTTTCTGTTTTTAGTATTGAATATTGAACCTAGGGCTTCACATATGCTAGGCTAGCAAGGGTAGATTGTTATACCACCCCTCCCTCCCCCAGGCCCAGTTCACTTTTAGGTTCAGAGTGGATGTGCTGAGCCTTGGGACCAGGAGTAGGATAACATTTGCCCCCAGCTGCAGGCTTTTTCCTCATGGCCCACACAGGGCTCATATACATGGGCTGTGTATGATTCTGGGTCCTGGGGAAGGGTAAGCAGAAATGATCAGGTATCAGGGAGGAGGGGCTGGGAAGAGTGTTAAAAAGAGGACTGATGAGACATGCACTGGCTCACATTCATAATCCAAGCTACTCATGAGGCTGCAGTCTGAGAATTGAGGTTCAAACCTAGCATGGGCAGGAAAGTCTGTGAGACTTCTTACCTCCAATTAGCCACCAAAAAGCAGGAAGTGGATGTATGGTTCAAGTGGTGGAGCACCGACCTTAAGCAAACAAACCCAGCAAGAGCATGAGGCCCTGAGTTCAAACCCCAGTACCAGCACTGAAAGAAAGGGGGCAGGGAGGGAGGATTGGTGAGAGTGGGAGAAAAGACCAGGACAGTTCCTTTGTTTGCTGTCCATCTCTGTTTGTCCACCTTACTTGGTATCTACAGATTTGTAATGAATAACAAAGTGGATGACGTCAAAAGTGAAACTTTGGTGTAAAAGAGGTACTCTTCTTCAGTCCCTAAGTGCCAAAACCCATCCCATTGCCCCTGAACCCTTGTCCTCTGGGAAGCTGGAGGGATGCCAATTGAAGTTTTCCTAGAAGCCCCAGGCAAACTGCCAGACAGTTGTGAGATTCATCTCTTTTGTCCTTTCTGGGTTTAGTTTGCTGCTCCATTCCTGTGTGAATGAAAGCCACTGAAAGCCTAGTTCAAAATGGCCCTTACCTGTATTCCTATCTACCAGAAAGCTGAGATCAGGAGGATCATGATCTGAGGCCAGTGCAGGCACACTATTTTCAAGACTCCATCTCAATGAATAAAACTCTGGGCATAGGCCAGGCACTGGTGGCTCAAGCCTATAAGCCTAACTAATCAGGAGGTTGAATTCTAAGGATCCTGGTTTGAAGACAGCCTGGACAGGAAAGTCCACGAGACTCCTGTCTTCAATTAACCACCAGAAAACTGAAGTGGCACCATGGCTCAAAGTGATAGAGCACTAGCCTTCCTCGGGCTAGCTTTGAAGCTGGATCCTCAGATCTCACCCTCCACAGTAGTAGCTAGGATTGCAGGTGTGAGCCACCAGCACCCAATACAATACTTGTATTACAAGTATTTGGTTCCTTTGGGTTAGGAAGTGAGAGTGAAGGGAACTCTGATGGTATATTGTGTAGATCCTTTCTCCAGCTGTACTCCCAACTATTATGGATAGCTGGCTCCAATCTAAAGAGCTTGTCCATAAATTAAAAAAGAAAGCAAAAGGAAGATGTTATTGGTACTTTTTTTTTTTTTTTTTTTTTTGGCCAGTCCTGGGGCTTGGACTCCGGGCCTGAGCACTGTCCCTGGCTTCTTCCCGCTCAAGGCTAGCACTCTGCCACTTGAGCCACAGCGCCGCTTCTGGCCGTTTTCTGTATATGTGGTGCTGGCGAATCGAACCTAGGGCCTCGTGTATCCGAGGCAGGCACTCTTGCCACTAGGCTATATCCCCAGCCCCTATTGGTACTTTTAGATAAGACAATGATAGAACTTTCATAAATTTCAAGCAGTCATTTGATGCACAGCCAGCTGGGCTTGTTCTGGCTGAAGCACATCTTGCCTGCATGGTGCCTGTTGTTTCTTTGCTCCTGAGCTTATTTTGTTTATTAAACTGGTGTTCTCAGGGGATGTGTGGGTTGGTGAGAACAAAAAGCACAAGGTGCCCTTACAAACATCCCCTGTTCTTTTGACCTTTAAGGGGTCCACTAGGAAATTGAAGAGCTTGCTCTGCTTCCGGAGTGCACCACACCAAAAAGAATTTTTAGCTAGGTGTTATTTTGGGAAAGTGTTCAGATTCCTCTAAATTGATTTCTCTCTCCAGCACCAATGCAAGAGTTTATGGAGCTTCCACTTGTTTAGCAAAAATGCCTTACGCTACACAGCCTTCTAACTACTAGGATTGAACCCAGGGCCTTGTGCCTGGTAGGCAAGCACACTACCACTGTACTACATCCTCATTTCTAAAGAAGCTTTCTTTTTTTTAAATTTAATTTATTTATTAATTGAACACATTTTTTGACAAGGTGTTGTGCAAAAAGGGTACAGTTACATAGTAGGGCAGTGTGTACATTTCTTGTGATATTAAAGAAGCTTTCTTTTTTTTTTTTTTTTTTTTTTTTTTGGCCAGTCGTGGGCCTTGGACTCAGGGCCTGAGCACTGTCCCTGGCTTCTTCCCGCTCAAGGCTAGCACTCTGCCACTTGAGCCACAGCGCCGCTTCTGGCCGTTTTCTGTATATGTGGTGCTGGGGAATCGAACCTAGGGCCTCGTGTATCCGAGGCAGGCACTCTTGCCACTAGGCTATATCCCCAGCCCTAAAGAAGCTTTCTTAATATCTCCCTTTATGGTCTTCTCTAACACTTTTCCTTAATTCTGTATGTTTTGCTCCTTGACTTGTCTATAGTACACAATTTCTTTTTTTTCATGTGTGTGTGTTAGTACTGAGACTTGATTTCAAGACCTTGTTACCTTCACTTGGCTTTTCCATTCACAGCTGGCATTTTACCACTTGAGAAATACCTTTTGTTCAGCCTTTTCGAACATTTCTGCTAAGCTGGGTTTACATTGAACCAAGACCCTCAGATCTTAGTCTGATTTTAGCCCTCACTAGTTAGTGTTATGGGGCTCAAGGGAGGAGATTCCACATTCTTCCAAGAGTCCACTACTCAGAGACAGTCTCAAGCAAAAAGATGGATTTATTGGGGAAGCAAAAAGGGAACTGACCAGCTAGGGACACAGTGCAGACTTGGGAGCTAACACCGTGACCCGAGCAGTCCTCAAATTGGGTTTTATAAAGGTAAAAATGTAGCATAGATGTAGGGGCTTGATGCAGGGGGTAGAACAAGCAACAAACAAGTTAAACAAGCCATTTACAAGAGCAGAATTTTGGGGTCAAGTTGACCTAATCTACTGCCCCCAACATTTCCTACCATGTTTCCCTAATCAAGATGCAATCAGCTGTACTCCCTACAAGAGTTAGGATGACAGATGTGAGCCACAGGCACAAAGCTTAGCACAGAATACTTACTGCTCTACTTAAGTTGCTCAGCTGACACTGGAATTATGAGTCCTGATCATCCAACTGATGAATAACAGGGTCTAGGATATAGATCCAAGCTACCTCTATTAAAAGCCCATCCAAAGAACAGGGTTCCCCTGGGATTTCTGACATAGCTGGTCTACATGAATCCAAAATAAAATCTCTGAAGTCATATGCTCCCATAATCTATTACATAATCTATCTACAATGTTCTTTAGTTGTTGTTGTTGCCAGTCCTGGGGCTTGAACTCAGGTCCTGAGCACTGTCCCTGGCTTCTTTTTGCTCAAGGCTAGCACTCTGCCACTTGAGCCACAGTGCCACTTCTGGCTGTTTTCTATATATGTGGTGCTGAGGAATTGAACCTAGGGCTTCATGTGTATGAGGCAAGCATTCTTGCCACTAGGCTATATTCCCAGCCCCTACAATGTACTTTTTTACTTAAAAAATTGTGCCCAGGGCTGGGGATATAGCCTAGTGGCAAGAGTGCTTGCCCCATATACATGAGGCCCTGGGTTCAATTCCTTAGTACCACATAAACAGAAAAAGCCAAAAGTGGCTCTGTGACTCAAGTGGTAGAGTGCTAGCCTTGAGCAAAAGAAGCTCAGGGACAGTGCCGAGGCCCTGAGTTCAAGCCTCAGGACTGGCAAAACAAAACAGAACAAAACAAAAAGGGCCTCAGACTTTTTTTCCTGGACTGGCTTTGACCCACAATCTTCAGATGTCAGCCTCTTGACAGATTTAAGCCACCACAGCCTGGCAAGACACTTTATTTTAACAAGGGAGTTGGGAAGAGAGGGGGAGAAACAGACTAAAACAAAAGAACATTTTGGGCTGGGAATATGGCCTAGTGGTAGAGTGCTTGCCTCCCATACATGAAGCCCTGGGTTCAATTCCTCAGCACCACATATACAGAAAAAGGCAGCAGTGCTGTAGCTCAAGTAGTAGAGTGCTAGCCTTGAGCAAAAAGAAACTCAGGGACAGTTCTCAGACCCTGAGTTCAAACCCCAGGACTGGCAAAAAAAAAAAAAGAAAACATTTTATTTTGCCATGCTTTCAATCATTAGTTTATTAATAATTAAACAGGATCAATTTGAATAGTGTCAATGTGTTACTTCCTTTAAAAATTAACACCCCAGGGCTGGGAATATGGCCTAGTGGTAAAGTGCTCACCTTGTATACATGAAGCCCTGGGTTTGATTCCTCAGCACCACATATATAGAAAAAGCTGGAAGTGGCGCTGTGGCTCAAGTGGCAAAGTGCTAGCCTTGAGCAAAAAAGAAGCCAGGGACAGTGCTCAGGCCCTGAGTTCAAGCCCCAGGACTGTCAACAAAAACAAAACCAAACAAACAAAAAATTAACATCCCAAAGAGGGAAACAGAATAAAGCTAATTTTCTGTCCATACAAAACACTGTGTTACAGTAGTATTCACTGTGATTTCTTTAGCAACATCATCCAATCAGTTGTGCAGCTTCCTCTTTATGGAGCTACTATATGAAGAGCACTTGGTTAAATATTGTTCAACTTTTGTTCTTCCTTATCAGTATTTCTCAAACTTCTCTGATGGGTAATCACCTGATAACACATGATCACCTTTGCCACCCTGCATCTGGTGCCCAGTAAGGCAGAGAGCTCCCTAGAATGCCCAGCCTCCATCAGCTCTGGTTAAGCCTTGTGTTCTTAGCTTTTCTAGGCTTCCCAGAAAGGGGTGCAAAACAAGGCAGTGCAGGTGGATGAGCCAGGACAAAGCAGGCTTTAATGCCAGATGCTTTAAAGTGCAGGGAAGTGCTTTAGAGTGCAAGGAGAATTGTTAAGTGAGAGACTCACTTGTTCAGTTGACCCTTTTGTTAGATCCTTCCCCTCTGATGGCATGAAGGCAACTCTACTTTTGCTTTCTGAGGCCTTCTTCTCTTGCTCTCTTCGTGTTCCTACTTGTGGTGCTGGAGGTATAAATGAGAATAATAAGGCATAGTATTCAAAACATTTGTACATGCTGACCAGGAAGCATTTTACAATATTATGACTCTTCAATAATATTTGTATGTGTATGAAATGTAATTGTGCTTATTTGCAAAGGCTACTGCATAGGTGCTGAATTCCACAAATTCATTTTCCCTCTTCTTTAAGGTGCTGGGCCTTAAACCAAAGGCCTCATGCTATGCAAATTTCTGAGCAACATCTGTAGCCTAGTGAAAATTTTGTAGGTATGTGCCAGCATTAGAGTTTGAACTCAGGGCCACTTGGCTTTTTTCCCCCTGTTCAAAGGCTGGCCTTCTATCCCTTGAGCCACAGCTCTACTTTCTGCTTTTTGATAGTTTATTGGAGCTAAGAGTCTCACAGACTTTTCTGTCTAGGCTGGCTTTGAACATCACTCCTCAGCCTCCCTAGTAACTAGGATTACAGGCATGAACTAGCCCTGCTAGTGCAAACATTTTAATTTTTTTTGCCAGTACTTTGACTTGAACTTGGGGCCTGGGCCCTGTCCCTGAGCTTTGTTGGCTCAAGGCTACCACTATACTGGAGCCACACCAACACTTCCAGCTTTTTCTGTTTATGTGGTACTGAGGAATTGAACCCAGGGCTTCATGCATGCTAGGTGAGCACTAAGCCACATTCCCAGCTCCAAACATTTTAAAATAAAAACAGCTAACTAGATTTAGTTACATTAACAAAACACAAGATATTGTTAGTTTAAAAAAGTAAAGTAGGGGCTGGGAATGTGGCTTAGTGCTTGCCTAGCATGCATGAATCCCTTGGTTGGATTCCTCAGCACCACATAAACAGAAAAGGCTAGCAGTGGCATTATGGCTCAAGCGGTAGTGTGCTAGCCTTGAGCAGAAAGAAGCCAGGGACAGTGCTCAGGCCCTGACTCCAAGCCCCAGAACTGGGAAGAAGAAGGAGGAGGGAAGGAGGAGGAGGAGGAGGAGGAGGAGGAGGAGGAGGAGGAGGAGGAGGAGGAGGAGGAGGAGGAGGCGGCCTTGGACTCAGGGCCTGAGCACTGTCCCTGGCTTCTTCCCGCTCAAGGCTAGCACTCTGCCACTTGAGCCACAGCGCCACTTCTGGCCGTTTTCTGTATATGTGGTGCTGGGGAATCGAACCTAGGGCCTCGGGTATACCGAGGCAGGCACTCTTGCCACTAGGCTATATCCCCAGCCCCGTCTTATCCTTTTTAAATGTGTGATTTTTATTTTCCAGCCCTGGGGCTTGCATTCAAGGCCTAGTCACTGTCCCTGAGCTTCTCTTGCTCAAAGCTAGCACTCTGCCACTTGAGACACAGCACCACTTCTGGCTTTTTCTGTTATGTGGTACTGAGAAATCAAACCCAGGGTTTCATGCATGCTAGGCAAGCACTCTACACTAAGCCACATTCCCAGCCCCATGATATGAAATTTTTCTAGTTACTTTTCAAAGTTCTCAAGTGGTAGTTGCAGTTGTACTATGGCTGTGTGTGTGTGTGTGTGTGTGTGTGTGTATGTGTGTGTGTGTGTGTACCATGAGCCATGGCTGCCCAGCTTTACTACAACTGTTGAAATGGAAATTTTAGCCAGCCACTAGTGGCCATCATCCTAGCTACTCGGGAGATTGAAATCTGAAGATCACAGTTGAAGGACAACATGAGCAGGAAAGTCTGTGAGACTCTTAGCTCCAATTAACCACCAAAAAGCCTGAAGTGGAGTGGTGGGTAGAGAGCTAGCTTTGAGCAAAAAACTTAGGGATGGTATCTAGGGCCTGAGTTCAAGCGCCAGTACTGGCACCAAAACAAAAACAAAAACACCAAAGAAGGGGAGGGAATTTGGCTGAGGTTTAGCTCAGTGCAAAAGCCCTCATGTAGCACATGTTAGACCTTGGGTAGGATCTCTTTCACCAGAAAATAAATAAAATAAATCAATAAAAGCAAGCCTTATGAAAGGTTCTGACTCATTGTTTACTTCCCTCAGTTACATTTCAGACTCACTTAAGTCCTTCCAATTTTTTTTGGTCAGTTGTAGGGCTTGAACTCTGGGTACTGTCCCTGAGCTCTTCAGCTCAAGGCTAGTACTCTACCACTTGAGCCACAGCTCCACTTCCCATTTTCTGTTGGTTAATTGGACATAAGAGTCTCACAGACTTTCCTGCCTGGGATGGCTTTGAACCATGATCCTCAGCTCTCAGCCTCCTGAGAAGCTGGGATTACAGGCATGAGCCACCAGTGCCCAACTAGTCCTTTCAAATTTTAAGCATTTTCTTTGTCAAATTGTTTTTTACCATGCTTATCCTCCCCCTCAATCAACCATCCATCAAGTAGAAGGAACATGTTTACCTGCTGAGTGCTGCTGACTAATGCAGCTGATCCTAGCTGCTCAGGAAGCTGAGATATGAGGATTGTGATATGTAGATATATGATTATTGTGGTTTAAAGCCAACTTGGGTAGGAAATTCTGTGAGACTCTTATCTCCAGTTCACCAGCAAAAAGTCAGAAATAGAGGTGTGGCTCAAGTGGTAGAGTGCCAGCCTTGAGCAAAAAAAGCCAAGCAAGATTCAAGCCCAAATGTTGTCACAAAATGAATAGATTAATAATAAATAAATATGGATGGGTTAAATAGTGTTCTGACATGGGACCTAGACTTACTAGAATGGTTATAAAAACAGATCGGGGCTGGGGATATAGCCTAGTGGCAAGAGTGCCTGCCTCGGATACACGAGGCCCTAGGTTCGATTCCCCAGCACCACATATACAGAAAACGGCCAGAAGCGGCGCTGTGGCTCAAATGGCGGAGTGCTAGCCTTGAGCAAAAAGAAGCCAGGGACAGTGCTCAGGCCCTGAGTCCAAGGCCCAGGACTGGCAAAAAAAAAAAAAAAAAAAAAAAACAGATGACTAGCTGGGCAATGGTGGTTCATTACTACAATCCTAGATACTCAGGAGGCTGGGATCTGAAGATTGTAGCTCAAAGCCAGTCCAGGCAGGAAAGTCTGTGAGACTCTTAACTGCAATTAACCACCAGAAAAGTGGCTCTGTGGCTCAAAGTGGTAGAGTGCTTGTCTTGAGCAAAAAGTTAGGAACAGTGCCAGGCCACAAGTTCAAGCCCCACAACTGACCAAAACTAAAAACAACAGCAACAACAAAAACAGATTTCTGATCTGCACTCCAGACATACTGAACCACAAGATCTGGGGATCCAGAATATGGTTTTAGAGCACACAGAGAGTCAGTTCTGTGTTTGGGAGTCAGTGTGAGCTTCTACCAAGATAAGATCTTACCCTAAATAGGCCCTCTTGACCCACAAGTCTGATCACCTGATTTTATCACCCTCCCGTCTCAATTCCACCTGCAATCTGAGGATCAGTCATAACCTTAGACAGAAGAGAACATCCTGGCATTTAAGAGCCATTAATCCTGTTTCCTTTCAAACAACTATATCCTTCCCTTTGCCTTCACCTAATTGTCTCTCTAGGTTAGCTGAGCACAAGTCTTGACGCCTAGCCTTTGTGGCATCCTTGTTGTCTGCATGGCTGGATGTCTGAAAACCTTGAATATCAAGCAGGTGGCCCAATTTCCTGGACATTCTGTGGTGTCCCATCCAAGGGTCCTGTGGTTTTGTATTATCTGTCTTCTGGAAGACATTGCCAACTGTTAGCCTTCTCTACTTGTGGTTGAATTTGGATCTTCTCCCTCCTCCCTGCACAGCCAATTCTAACTATAGTATTTTTTGTATGTACATGCTTTCAGACTCAGCTTCCATTCTGCTGCCTAAGTCTTGCAGTTGCTATAACAACCTACAATGATAGCTTTTGCTTGGGCTTATTTTCTCTTGCTTGCTAGGCTGGCACTTTATACATGAACCACATACCCCAGCCCTCTTTCCTTTCATTGTTTGGAAGTTCTAGCAGTGGAGTGAGGGTAGCTGGTAGGATATGCTTGATAGAAGAATGGTCTTTCTGTATTGGAGGTCGTTGTCCTCTTTGACCCAGCACTCAGCTTTGGGAGGGATAGACAAGGAAGGAGACACCTACCTAGCCAGCCAGATCAACCAAAGCAACCAACCCTAGTGATCAATGAGGTGACAGATGTCTCAGCTAGATTGCCTTCACATCCTCGTTAGTTCTCCTCCCTCCCTCCCTCCTTCCCTTTCTTTCTTTCTTTCTTTCTTTCCCAGTCCTGGGGGTTGAACTTAGGGCCTGAGCACTGTCCCTGACCTTCTTTTGCTCAAGGCTAGCACTCTATCACTTGAGCCACAGAGCCACTTCTGCCTTTTTCTGTTTATGTGGTACTGAGGAATGGAACCCAGGGCTTCATGCATGCAAGGCAAGCACTCCACTGCTAGGCCATATTCCTGGCCCTCCTCTGCTTTTTAAATAAGGTTACAGGGTGGGGTTCAAACCTAGTAGCTGGGATTGTAGGCATAAACTACTACATCTGGCCCTTATTGTCTATTTAGATCTCAGTCTTAAATAGTAGACATCAAAGGGAGAGTGTGCATCAGCTAGAAAAAGGAGAAACATAAAGGGGAAAGAATTGGTGGGGGTGGGGGGTGTTGTACATGGTACAGTTGTGTCATGTTGGGCAGAAACTTGACTTCATTGCAGTCAAGGGGATTAAGTATAATTAACATTTGGACACTACATGGAGAAGTGGTGGATTGTGGAAGTTTCACAATGTAATGTGTCCTGTTAGCAAGCTGCATGCACTTTCCCAGAGTCCTTCCTGTAGGTTTCTGGCTAGAGTGGGCCATAAGAGACATCTTATACAGATTTGAGGAGCTGGAATGAAGCCACAGATTCTTTACCTGCTGGCTGACCTCAAGACAGGGAGAAACGTTAGGGCTGGAAACCACTCCATATTTCCTTAAACCTTCCTAGCTTTTCAACTCTCAGCTTAGGTGCCACCTTGGTGTAGGATAACCATACCTAGAAGGACCCCTTGTGGGCTTCAGCTTCTGTTTGTCCTCCTCTAGTTTTTGTTTTTGTTTTTCTTTTTTGCAAGTACTGGCGCTTGAACTCAGGTCCTTGTGCTCTTGCTCAGCTTTTTCACTCAAGGCTGTCACTCTACAACTTGAACCTCAGCTCCACATCTGGCTTTTTGCTAGCTACTTGGACATAAGAATGTAATGGACTTTCCTACCCAAGCTCGTTCTAATACATCCTCAGGTCTTAGCCTTCTGTGTAGCTAGGATTATAGACATGAGCCACTAGCACCAGATAAATCATGATACTTTTTTTCTCTCTCTAATTAATCACCAAAAGCTGGAAGTGAAGCTGTGGCTCAAGTGGTAGAGTGCCAGTCTTGAGCAAAAACACTAAGGTAGTAACAACAAAATTATTATTACTGCCAGTTGTGGGGCTTGAGCTCAGGGCCTGAGCACTGTCCCTGGCTTCTTTTTGCTCAAGGCTAGCACTCTACCACTTGAGCCACACTGCCACTTCTGGCTTTTTCTGTATATGTGGTGCTGAGGAATTGAACCCAGGGCTTCATGCATGCTAGGCAAGTGCTCTAACACTAGGCCACATTCCCAGCCAATAAAATTATTTTTTAAGCTAAGGGAACTGTGCTCAAGCTCTGAGTTTAAGCCCTAGTACCAGCACACACACACACACACACACACACACACACACACACACACAGCCAGAAGTGGAAGTGTGGCTCAAGTGGTAAAGTACTACTTTGAAGGAAAAAGCCAAGCCAGAGTACAGGCCCTGAGTTTAAGCCCTAGTACCAGCACACACACACACACACACACACACACACACACACACACACTAAAAATGTTTTTAAAAATAAAAGGAAAAACCAGAGATAAATATCTGAATCGGTAAATTTAACAAATTGAGTGCTTGCCTCTGAGTGGTAGGAAGAGGTAATGGGGTGGAAATAGAAGGCATCAAAAAGTTGTTGCTTGGGGGCTGGGAATGTGGCTTAGTAGTACAGTGCTTGCCTTGCATACGTGAGACCCTGGGTTTGATTCCTCAGTACCACATAAACAGAAAAGCTGGAAGTGGCACACTGTGGTTCAAGTGGTAGAGTGCTAGCCTTGAGCAAAAAGCTCAGGGACAGTGCCCAGGCCCAGAGTTCAAGCTCCAGGACTGGCAAAACAACAACAATAACAAAAGGCTATTACTTTTCTTATTTGCTTGTTGTTTTAAATATCCCTAAGCTAATTGCCTGGAAATATATTGACAAAAAATAAACTTTGTCTGCATACCCCAGCCCACAAGACTATATCTGAAAAGGAAACTTAAAAGCAAAATGAGGCTGAGGCATGACTCAAGGGGCAGAGAGCTTGCAAGGCAAGTGCAGGGTCTGTAGTTCAATCCCCAGTACTGACAAAAAATAGAAATGAATAGACTTTAGATCCTCTCCCCAAAAAAGATTTTAATGAAAAGCAAAACCCGGTCATGTATTTGAAACAGGACAGGGTGAAGGGAAATAGGAAAGGTTGGAGTTGAACCATAGGCTTCAAGTACTACTAGAGAGATTCCAGGATACAGCAGGATACAAACTGAAGGAAGGCCAAGTAAGGGTAGGAGTAAGATTGAAAAGGACAAAAAAAGCTGGGCACCAGTGGCTCACATCTGTAATCCTAGCTACTCAGGAGGCTGAGATCTGAGAATTGCAGTTAGAAGCCAGTCAGGGTAGAAAAGTCCCTGTGAGACTCATCTCCAATTAGCTACTCAAAACCAGAAGTTGTATGGGGCTGGGGATATGGCCTAGTGGCAAGAGTGCCTGCCTCATATACATGGGGCCCTGGGTTCGATTCCCCAGCACCACATATACAGAAAATGGCCAGAAGTGGAGCTGTGGCTCAAGTGGCAGAGTGCTAGCCTTGAGCAAAAAGAAGCCAGGGACAGCGCTCAGGCCCTGAGTCCAAGCCCCAGGACTGACCAAAAAAACAACAACAACAACCAAAAAAAACACACCAGAAGTTGTGCTGTGGCTCAAGTGGTAGAGTACTAGTCTTGAGCCACAAAGAGGCTCAGAGACAGCACCCAGGACCTGAGTTCAATCCCCACAACAGACAAAAGAAAGAAAGGAAAGGACAAAAGAATGATCTTTCCTCCTCTCTTTAAGTCATTTGTTACTAAAAGAAGATCTGGCAACATAGTCTCAATTTCTTCTCTTTCCAAATTTCTACTTTCTCTTATCTCTAGTTTACTAAATGTAACCACATTTAAGAAGTTATTCAAATAAGATGATACATTGAAGCAACTCCTTTCACAGATCTGTTTCATAGACTCTAGAGATCTTGAGTTTCAGAATGTCTAGCAATGGCCATAAAAAAATAATTTTCCCTTAAGAAAAACATTGAATTCCTTACATGGCTTGATTATAATCTAGCTTTGGTCATTCCTTTTATGATTCAATCATTTGGATTTCAGCTCTTTGCCAATTCCTCTACAGCCCCACTTGAACTTTCCCTTACTTTGTGATTATTTACCACATTTTATAAAGGGAAACAACACTTAGAAAAGTCAGTGGTAAGGGCTGGGAATATGGCAAGAGTGCTTGCTCGTATATATGAAGCCCTGGGTTTGATTCCTCAGCACCACCTATATAGAAAATGGCCAGAAGTGGTGCTGTGGCTCAAATGGCAGAGTGCTAGCCTTGAGCAAAAAGAAGCCAGGGACAGTGCTCAGGCCCTGAGTCCAAGGCCCAGGACGGACAAAAATAAATAAATAAATAAAAATAAAGAAAGAAAGAAAGAATGGTCAATGGTAATTTAAATAAAGGTTAAGGGGAGAAAAGCTTAGTAATATCACCCAAAAAAGTTAATGAATGAAGGGCTGGAGGCATGGCCCAGGTGATAGAGCATCTGCCTAGCAAGCATATGGCCCTGAGTTCAAATCCCAATACCTCAAAAAAAAAAGTAGATGAATCAAAGTTTTAAGAAAAGGAAAGAAAGAAAAGATTAAGAAAAAATATAACATGACAATTTAAGGAACAATTGTTGAGAAATGGCTCTATTTTGTTGTTTTTTTTTTTGTTTTTTTTTTGTTTTTTTTTTTTTTGGCCAGTCATGGGCCTTGGACTCAGAGCCTGAGCACTGTCCCCGGCTTCTTCCCGCTCAAGGCTAGCACTCTGCCACTTGAGCCACAGCGCCGCTTCTGGCCGTTTTCTGTATATGTGGTGCTGGGGAATCGAACCTAGGGCCTCGTGTATATGAGGCAGGCACTCTTGCCACTAGGCTATATCCCCAGCCCGAAATGGCTCTATTTTGGCAAAAGAAAAATTATATGTCTAGCAGACTTAATCATCTTACTTCAAAGTATTAAACTCACTTATATCTTTTTTTTTGTTTTGTTTTTTCTGGTTTTTTTGGCCAGTCCTGGGCCTTGGACTCAGGGCCTGAGCACTGTCCCTGGCTTCCTTTTTGCTCAAGGCTAACACTCTGCCACTTGAGCCACAGCACCACTTCTGGCTGTTTTCTGTATATGTGGTGCTGGGGAATCGAACCCAGGGCCTCATGTATACGAGGCAAGCTCTCTTGCCACTAGGCCATATCCCCAGACCTATATCTTTTTTTGTGTGTGTGTGTGCTGGTCCTAGGGTTTGACCTGGGCAATGTCCCTGAGATTTTTTCCCCCTCAAGGTTAGCACTCTATTACTTGAACCACAGTTCCATTTCTTGTTTCCCCCCCCCCCCCCCAGTTATTGGAAATAAATCTCACAGACTTTACTGTCCAAGCCAGCTTTACACTGCAACCCTCAGATCTCAGATTACAGGTGAGAGCCACCAGAACTGGCATTTGTATCCAGTGGTGGGGATGGAGCCCAGGCTCTTCCACATGCTGTGTCTCTACCATAGAACTACAATCCCAGAACCCATGTACATACATTTTAAAGCTGGCTGCTTCTCTATTATTTGTAGCTCATTCCTCAGACCATTTGGTAATTTAGGCTGAATAAATTTCAAGTAAATCCAATATGCTATGGGCTAAATGAAAAGTGTTATACTGCTAAATTGCCTTTGGATCTTTAGACTTTATTTTTCCTACTAGAGACATAAAGGAATTTCCTTTTTTTTTTTTTTTTTTTTTTGCCAGTCCTGGGGCTTGAGCTCAGGGCCTGGGCACTATCCCTGAGCTTCTTTTGCTCAATGAGCCACAGTGCCATTTCTGGCTTTTTCTGTGTATGTGGTACTGAGGAATCAAACCTAGGGCTTCATGCATGCTAGCCAAGCACTCTACCACTAAGCCACATTCCCAGCCCTGTTTTGTTGTTGTGGTTGTTTTGTTTTATTTTGGTCAGTTGTGGGGCTTGAACTGTGGGCTGCTTTGGGTGCTGTCTCTGGGCTCTTCAGCTTAAGGCTAGTGCTCTACCACTTTGAGCCATAGTGCCACTTATGATTTTCTGGTAGTTGGAAATAAGCATCTCATGGACTTTCCTGCCTGGGCTACCTTTGAACCAAGATCTTCAGATCTCAGCCTCCTGAGTAGCTAGGCTTACATGCATGAGACACCAGCACCTGGCTTTCTTTTTAAAACCAGTTGTGGGTGCTGTTCCTGAGCTGTTTTTGTGCTCAACCACTTGAGCCACAGCTCTACATATGGCTTTTTGTAGTTAATTGGAGTTAAGAGTCTAATGAACTTTCCTGCTTGAGTTGGCTTTAAACTGCGATCCTTAGATCTCAGCCTGAGTTGCTAGGTGCCACTTGTACCCGGTTTCCCAGCTTTTTAATTGTCATTTACTATCTACAATTTTTGAACTTTTTGATTTGCATTTCTTTTATGGCCAGTAATTTTTGAACTTTTTGACTAAAAAAAAGACCATTATTAGGATTTTCTTTGGTGAGAAATAGGCCATGTTGAGGGTAAAGTGGATGGTAGATGAATTATCCAGAATCATGACTACAATCAGACAAGCCCTTGGGAAATGCAGGGATTTGTTACTTGTTGGCTTCTCATGGGATAATGGGTCCAATTTCTCACACTTTGTCCTTGCTCTAATGTAACAGGATGATGCAATATAGAATGATTGCCGAATGCATGGCACCCATGAGGGGCCATCAGGAGGCCTACTGCCTGAATCCACTAGTGAACCCCAGGCAAAGGGTCAGTCTCCTGGTGTTCATGAAGTCCTTGAGCCAGGGAGTAAAAAAGAGTGATTTGAGTGCTGGGTCTGCTTCTTTCTAGACATGTGAGAATTTGCCAGAATTACTTAACCTCTTTGAAACTATTTCCTTACCTATGGGATGAAGACGAGTTTGCTGGGAGGATTAAAGATGCTAAATTGGTAAAGGGCTGGGGTGTATGGAAGGGGTAGCCTGCCCACTTCCTTGGTTCTTTGTGAGAAACTGAAGAATTGCAAAATCCTCACATCCCAAGTCCCATCAGGGAAGGGAGGAGGCCAAATCCTTATCAGGAATTTCAGCTCCTAGTTTATTTGCCTTGGCCTTTACACTTAGGTCCTGGGCTAGGATCACTCTCCACACCTCTCTGGAATTCAGTGCAGTCCTCAGTGAGATGAAGAAATAGCAATTCAATGCCCTGAAGACATCAGTTTAGATAAGAGCTAATAAATGTTTATAAAACATGCCAGGCTAGGCTACCCAAGGAGGATAGAGGAGAGCTAAGTCAGATTTAAGTAAATACTACCATTCAATCTAGAACAGTCTCTCCCAAATGTGAGGTATGAATTGTTGGTGGAACACAAAGTAATTTTAAGTTGAACACAGCTTCAGTATAAAATGACATTATCACATCCAGAAAATGATTTCTTTTTTGATTATCTTTTCAGTTTCTCCTCTAAGTTTCTAGCACTTGCTAATTCCTTTATTTAAATAAAAGTTTAGGTGGCTAGAAGTGTGGCTCAAGTGATAGAATACCCACCTGACAAGCTAAGAAAGCTTGGGAGCTGAGTTCTGGGTTCAAACTACCAGAGAGGGGGAGAGGCTCCAGGTACTGATGGGTGGTGCTTATAATCCTAGCTGGTTGAGTCTAAAAATGACAACTATCAGGCCAGAGCTGAGCACAATGGCATGTCCCCATTATTTTAGTTATAATGGGAAGCCTTAAAGTAAGGCAGATACCAGCCCAAGTGCATGTCTGGAGCTAGACTCTAGCTTAAAATTAACCAGCACAAAACAGGGCTGAAAGTGTGTCTTAGAGATAAAAGCTCCAGAATTCAAGTCCCAGTACCACCATAAGTAAATAAATAAATGTAAATATAATAGAGAGTAGGACCCGGTTGGGGATGTAGTTTAGGGGTAGAACCCTTGCCTAAGCAGGCTTGAAATGCTGGAGGCCCTAGGATCAATCCCCAGCACTGAAAAAATATATAGATACTAGTAATAATAATAGCAATAATAAAATAAAAAGGAAATGGATCAGTTGAGAAGTCACATCCTTTATTTTCTTTCTTTCTGGTCATGGGGCTTGAACTCTGGGCCTGGATGCTGTCCCTGAGCTCTTCAGCTCAAGGCTAGTGCTCTACCACTGTGAGCCACAGTGCCACTTCCAGTTTTCTTGTGGTTAATTGGACATTAGAGTCTCACAGCCTTTTCTGCCTGGGCTGGTTTTGAACTGTGATCCTCAGATATCACCTCCTGAGTAGCTAGGATTATAGGTGTAAGCCACTGGTGCCCAACTCTCTAATTGAGATATTTAACAATGAAGATGCTTTACCTCCCTTCTTTGTTTCCTTCTTCCCTTCTTTCCTTTCCTTTCCTTCCTTCTTTGTGTGTGTGTATTGGTGATGGGAACTATGCCTTTAACCCCAGTGATATTTTTGTGGGAACCAAAGCTGAAAGGAGATCTTTAATTTACATCTAATTTTGACCCTGATGTGAAACTTGGCACATAGTAAATATATAAAACACATGAATAAATAACACATGATTTTTTTTGTGAAGTCAAACAGAATCAGACTTCATCAAGGAAGAACCTAACTTAAAGATGATTAAGCACCTACTGCTTGACAGTCATATTGGCCAGGCATTATGCATTATTTTTATTGTCAAGGTGATGTACAGAGAGGTTACAGCTACATATGTAAGGCAGTGAGTACATTTCTTGTCAAACTTGTTACCTCCTCCCTCATTTTTCTCCCTTCTCTCCTTGCCAATATGCTTTTATTTTTAAAAATTACATTAGTTATATAGCATTTCATCATTACATTTTCCTCTAATTTATACTGTGTTACATATTTACACCTGTATTCCAATCAATATCACCTCTGTATCACATTCTCCTCCTAGCATTCTTTTATTATTATTATTATTTCTTCCTTTCTTTGCCAGTTCTAGGGCTTGAACTCAGGGCTTGGGCACTGTCCCTGAGCTTCTTTTGCTCAAGGCTAGCACTCTACCAATTGAGCCACAGAGCTACCTCCAGCTTTTTCTGTTTATGTAGTACCAGGGCTTCATGCATGCTAGGCAAGCATTTTACCACTAAGCCACATTCCCAGCCCCCTGGCATTTTTTTTTTTTTTTGACAGTTGTGGGGCTTAAACTCAAGACCTGGGCACTGTCCCTGAGCTTTATCACTCAAGGCTAGTGCTCTACTATTTTGAGTCACAGTGCTACTTCCAATTTTCTGGGTTAATTGGAGAGAAGAGTCTCAGGGACTTTCCTCTCAGATCTCAGCCTCCTGAGTAGCTAGCATTACAGACATAAGGCACTAGCACCTGGCTCATTTTCTTTTTTGTCTTCCATTTAGATGAAGATTGAAAAGACATGACCACTGTCTAGTTGTTGTTTTTTTTATTGTGTGTGTGTGTGTGTGTGTGTGTGTGTGTGTGTGTGTGTGTGTGCATGCACATGTGGGTGGTCCTGGGGCTCAAACTCAGGACCTGGGCACTGTTCCTGAATTTCTTTTGTTCAAAGCTAGTGCTCTACCATTTGAGCCAAAGCTTCGCTTTTTTTTTTTTTAAGTTTATTGGAGATAAGAGTATCACAGACTTTCCTGACTGGGCTGGCTTTGAACCATAATCCTCAGATCTCAGCCTCCTGAGTAGCTAGGATTACAGGTATGAACCCCTGGAGCCCAGCATGATGTCTGTCTTCCATAAACTTGTATCCATTTTGAGAGAGAGATGATGTGTACACCAAATTCAGTGCAGAGGAAAAACTACCAGATATTTTCTTTTCTGGAGACAATGTAATACAAATCAGGCTACTCTCAATCTGAAGATCCTGCTACATCAGCTTCCTGAGGGTTTCTTTTTGTTGTGGTTATTTGTTTGTTTTTGTTTTTGCCAGTCCTGGGGCTTGAACTCAAGGCCTGGGCACTGTCCCTGAATTTCTGTTGCTCAAGTCTAGCACTCTACCATTTGAGCCACTTATGAGCACCACTTCTGGCTTTTTCTGTGTATGTGGTACTGAGGAATCAAATCCAGGGCTTCATGCATGCTAGGCAAGCACTCTACTGCTAAGCCACATTCCCAGCCCAGCTTCCTGAGTTTCTATAAGAAAAACTGTCAGCTATCCTCCTTTTTTCACTATGTTTATGTGAATGTGAGGGAGTCATCTGCACAAGAGGACAGCAGTTTCACATCTGTAAAAGAGCCTGTTTTGTTGGCTTAAGCCTGTAATGCTAGCTAATCAGGAGACAGAGAGCAGGAAGATGGAGGTTCAGAAGGGCCACCCTGGGGGAAAAGTTAGTGAGATCCTCTCCAGATCTCAAACCATAAAGTAGGATGTGGTGGTATGCACCTATCATCCCAATTATAGTAGAAGCTGTAAGTAGGAGGATCCTTATTTGAAAAACAATGAAAGCACAAAAGGGTATGTGGGGGGGGGTCATGGGTCAAGTAGTAGAGTACCTAACTAGCAAGCACTCTACCTAGCAAGCAGAGGACCCTGGGTTCAAACTCCAGCAACACAGGAAGGAGAGCAGGAAGAAGAGGAGGAGGAGACAAATCAATCACAAAAAAGGAACTCCTAAGTGCCCCATTTATTTTGCCATGTGAAACTAACAAGCAAGGTCACACAATTAGTTTTTATAGGCTTACATCCATTATGGCCTCAAGTCAGATAAATCCTTGATTTTCAAGCAGTTGAAAAAGGATTCTTTCCTTACCTTATCTCTATCCAATGGTTACAGGGCAGAAAAATTCAGAAAAACAAAAATGTAAAAGTCTTATCAGAGGAAGAGGGAAATGGTTGATACCAGGAAAATCACCAACATAGCGTGGAATATTCCAGTCTACCAAGATTCCTCCTGAAAGTAGAGAACTAAGCTAAAGGCAGCTGGTGAGCAATTGTACAGTTTGAGGGAATGGAGAAGACAGAGATAGAGCTGTGTTAACTCACCAGCAGACAGAGGAAATCCTACCAAACACATGACTCCAGCTTACTCATTTGGATATAATTTCCTGTAAGCTGCCAAGAGCAGGCTGCCTAGACAGAAATGCAGAAACATCTAGAAGCCCTCCATGGTACACTGTGAGCCCTTTTGGGTAGATTTGTAAATGAAGATCAAATTATATGTTTCTGAGGACCTAGGACCTAATTCTCATGTTCTGTTCCTTCAAAACTATTGAAATATTACATACACAAAAAAATCGAAATCAGGATAAAATGTAAAAAAAAAAAAAAAAGGAAGATGGGATAAGACTGGGAATGTGGCTTCGTGGTACAGTGCTTGCCTAGCATGCATGAAGCCCTGGGTTTGGTTTCTCAGTACCACATACACAGAAAAGCTAGAAGTGGCATTGTGGCTCAAATGGTAGAGTGCTAGCCTTGAGCAAAAGAAGCTCAGGGACAATGCCCAGGCCCCGAGTTCAAGCCCCAGAACTAGCCAAAAAAAAAAAAATAATAATAATAATAAAGAAAAGAAAAAGGTGGGATAAAATATGGCACTTGCACTGCTGCTAGTTGATTCCCAGCAACTCTACCAAGGCCAACAGAATTTTCCTGTGGGTGGGGTTGGGACAGATGAGGGAGAATGATAGAAGGGGCGACATTGATCAATAAACTGACAGGTTGAATTTAAACCCCTTGGCACAACTACTTGAAGATAATAAAATAGCCAGGCACAGTGGCCCATACCTGTAATCCTAGCTACTCAAGAGGCTAAGACGTGAGGGTCTTGGTTTGAATCCAGCCTTGGTAGGAAAGTACATGAGACTTTCATCTCAATTAAGCACCAAAGCAAACAAGATGTGGAGCTGTGGCTCAAGAGGTAGAGCATTAGCCTTGAGCAAATAAGCTCTCTGTCTCTCTGTGTCTGTTTTTCTGTCTGCCTCTGTCTCTCTCTTACACACACACACACACACACACACACACACACCTCCATAATCTTTAAATCTAAAATCTCAGACTTATCATCACAAGTCTCCTAATTTGAAACTTTAGAGCCAGAGTTTAGACCCTGGATAATTTTAGATGAAATCTTAGGTTTAGCCTGGAGGAGCTATTGTAACAACAGAAGAGGTCCAAAAAGCAAAAAACAAAAACAAGACTCAACTACACCTGCTTCTCAGCCCGTTAACCTTGTTTGTCTTGGGCAGTACAGACTCAAAACTGGCAATATTTTTCATCTTTTGAGATTCAACAAGTATAGGGAACAACAATAAAATATTTGTCATTATATTTGTTTGGTGTGTGTCTGTGTGTTGTTGTTGATGATGGTGGTTAGTAGGGCACCAAACCCCTGTTGTACAATTCATTAATATTTTCCTCTTATTTGTGGTAGGTTGCTGCTTTAAGTAAACATCACCTCCCTTCAGTTAAGGGAGATGATAATCAATGCCTTCTCTCATCAAGATGTAGGTTCAGAAACAAGGTCCTGTAGGATTCCTTCCCCATATACAACTTATTTAGTGCTTTATCTGAAACTTCAGAGAACTAGATTGTTGCCCTTTGGGCTTCAGAGAATTATATTACTTGTTAGGTTTGGATGAAGTGTTGTCTTTGGAGATCTTTCAAGACGAGCTATGCAGCCTCTCCAGTGAGCTACCTGCCCCAAATTTGAAAATTCCAGCTTTATAAACTCTCCTTTGGAATGAGGAGTAGAATCCCCACGAAGGCTATTAAAAAGCCAAACACCTTATCTGCAAATGAGAACCTATCAGGTCAGTGACAGGCATGGACACAACAGCTCTGATGAGTGAGGAGGCCTAGGCGTCCTGTAGAGCAGGTCTTGATCTGACCTTGGGATCCGCACACCACCAGCTCTGACCAGGCCTGGTTGCAGGGACCAGTCAGGACAAGAGCAGCCCAGGGAGGTGCCTCCGCGGGGTATGATCATTCCAGATCATCTCTGCCCTTCCAAGATCCAGCTGGTCCTGGACGCGTGGTGCCCAAGGATACTAACTCTCATCATCCCATCTCTCTCATCCTTGTGATCTCCAGCTCCCCAGCACACGGTGGCTAGAGAAGTGGCCAGGTCGAGTTCAAAATCGCAAATCTTTTCTTCTTCCTTTTCGGTTCAGTTAGTTTAAATCCCACGCACACTTTAAACTGTGGTCTAATCTGTATTATGCAATTCCCAGCCGGTCCTTTACACGGACCCGTCGACTTGCGAAGGGCTGGTTGAGCGTACTCAGCCAGGCTGGAGGTCGCTCCTCAGCCGTCGAACGGCTCCTCCCGCCCCAAGCGCTTCCATCTCCGCCAACGCCCCCTGCTTTGGGCAAAGCCCGCACGTCCCGTGCGTCCAGGGGCGGGGCCACAGGCCCTGACGTCGCCGGCCACGCCCCCAGCTCTCAGCTATCCTTCGCGCCACCCGCCATCTTGTCTCAGTGTCTCGCTGGCTGTCGGCGGTGTTGGAGCGTTGTTCTGGTCCTTGGGCGGGACGCCGCGAACCCCGGTCTTTTGTCTGGGTTTGGCTCTCTGGTTCGGTCCGTGACCTTCCGGAGCTTTCCCGGGGCATCCAGCAGAAGCCGAAAGGGCCGCCCCACCCCTCCCCTCCGTCCCCGAGTCCCGGAGGGCTCGAGCTCGGGTCACGCCCCTCAGCGCCCGCCTTTCCCCTTCTCAGTCGTTGCGTCCTCGTCGCGTCTCCGGAATCAGACGGTGCCCCATAGATGGCCAGCTTTCCCTCGAGGGTCAACGAGAAAGATATCGGTGAGGAGAATGGGGCGGCGGGAGGGCGCGCGGGGGGGGGTCCCCGGAGGCGGCGTGGTGTTGGGAGGAAGCGTCCCAGAGTTGGGGGCCTCGCGGTGGGCCTCAGCTAAGCCGGGGACGGGACCCGCGTGGAAGCAGTCGCGTGTGCGGCGCGCTGGGCGCCCGGGGAGCGTCGTGCGGGACCTGGGCGCGTGCGGACCAAGGTGGCCCACCCAGACCCAGCCTCGCTCCCCTCCCCACCCCACCCTTCGGCCCCCCGGGGTTTTCCACCGTGACCGGCGCACGTCCTTTATCGTGGGGTTTCCTGGAGCTCCTTTCTCGGGGTTTGGGGGTTGGATGTCCCCGCAGGGTTGGTTACTCACCCAGGTTCACTGACCTGCCTTAGGGACGGGACGTTTTTAAGTTTATGATGGAGGGGCGGGGGAGGGGGCGGTAGTAGGCATGTGTTCTGATCTGCAATTCGAAGCCTAGGCTTCTCCTTTATGTCAACCTCTTCTCGAGAGCGCCTGGAAAACTCAGTATTTGGACAACGACAAAAAGATAATGACCTTAAGAGAAAGCCAGAGGTTTTTAGCATGATCTTTGCAATACGTATGGGAGGAGCGGGTGGTTGGGTGGAGTGGTAGAAGGCCCTAGTACCAAAGAGCGAAGTCTGGAAAGAGTTTCTCTTAACCCGTCTGGTGGCCAGCCCTGCCACGCACCACGCCCAAAGAAAGGGTGGGCGATGGAGGTTCCAGGTTATTATGGTCCAGATCTGCCCAGGGACTCTGTTTAAAACACCTTACAGTAATTGTAATTAAGTCCTCCAAAACTTTGTTGGTGCAGTGCTTTGACATGCTTGGTTTACGCTGATGTCACTAGACTGGGTTAAGTAAAAGTTGGCAGAGGACACTGAGCAGGGAGTCTTGCCTTCAAGTCAGTGTTTGCTTCTTTCGCCAAATACATGAAGCTGGTGTTTTTATTTATTTATTTATATTTTTTGGCCAGTCCTGGGCCGTGAACTCAGGGCCTGAGCACACTGTCCCTGGCTTCTTTTTTGCTCAAGGCTAGCACTCTGCCACTTGAGCCACAGCGCCACTTCTGGCCATTTTCTGTATATGTGGTGCTGAGGAATCGAACCCAGGGCCTCACCTATACGAGGCAAGCACTCTTGCCACTAGGCCATATTCCCAGCCCGGACCTGGTGTTTTTAGAAGTTGACAAAATGACTTGTCTTGTAGGCAGGTAAATTTCCAAATCCAAGGAATAGCTATTATAGCATTTTATAGCATTTATAGACTTTTGTTCCTTTAAAGATAAGTTTGAATGTATGATTATTTACTTCATTGTTATTATAGAGGTGATATATAGAGGGATTACAATTACATGAGTCAGGTAATGAATACATTTCCTTTCATACAGTGTCTTCTTCTCTCCCAGTCCCTCCCTCCTGTCTCCACCCATGAGTTGTGTAGTTCACTTTCATCAATGTCCAGTGAGCTCCACTGCTGCACTTTCTTATCCTTTTTCCTTGGAGTTCTGTGCCCTCCCACCGACCTTCTCAAAGATATACACATGAATACACCATACATAAGGTAAAGAAGACAATCATTAAAAATTGGTTTCAGTACGTATATTTTATATAAATAGGAAGAGGCACTTTGGCATTACACCTTTGTGTTTCCTAAGAATATCCTCTTTTGGTCTTACTGTGTATGTATCTAGAATCCTGTATAATTCTTAATATCCCACTGCATTGTATATCAGAGAGAACTGAGCCCTTTGGGTTGCTGTTTGTCTGAGCTTGGCTTACCTCACTTAAGATGATTTGTTCTAGTTCCATACATTTCCTTGCAAATGACATTGTTTTATTCTTTCTAATGGCTATGTAAAATTCCATTTTTTGGATCCACTCATCTATTGGAGCATTTGGGCTGTTTTCATATTTTATTTATTTATTTTTTGCCAGTCCTGGGGCTTGGACTCAGGGCCTGAGCATTGTTTCTGGCTTCTTTTTTGCTCAAGGCTAGCACTTTACCACTTGAACCACAGCACCAGCTCCGGCCTTTTCTGATTATGATACTGAGGAATTGAACCCAGGGCTTCATGCATGCTAGGCAAGCACTCTGCCTCTAAGCCTTAAAGTTCAAATGCATATTAATCCCATGAAGTTTGAAATTTCTCCTTGACTACTTATGGTAAATCTGCCTTTCATTTGTTTTGTACTTTCATTGTGATAAACCCATCTTTTTTATGGGGTGATAGAGCTTCTTAGCATACCTGCCTAAGGTAAACCATCCACCAAGCATAATTTTAAAAAGATAAAACTTTTTTTTGCATTTGATGTCCTTTACTTCCTGGGTATAGTATAAGGCAAAAGATTACTAGTTGAGGCCAAATATCTGTACCTTTGGCCTTTTCTAAGCTTTTTTAACCCCAGTGTTTTGTTTCTTTGTTTTTGAAGTACCATTTGGACACAAAGTTAAACATTTGTTACTTTGTGAAACTGTATCTATGAGTAAGGACTTTTTCCCTTTTTCTCAGCATTAATTATAGCCTTGCAGAATTTGGCTTCCCAAGTACTTACTGAAGTAGAGTCTAGATTCCATGTATGAGTAAATAATTCTTTATAAAAAGATTTAACTGCCTTGAACTACTACACTCTTTCACAAAGCACTGACACAGTTCCTACCTTTCTGGTTATGTATGAAGTTGTGTGAAAGAATGTGAAGGAGCTGGATTTGGTTTGGTTCATTGGTGACTCATGCCTTAACTATGGAGCTGATACTGTCATGGGATCCATTTCCCAAGGCAGGAGGCCTTTCACTTACACAAGTCATTAAATCACTCCCCCTCTTGCTTTTTTTTCCTGAACTTCAAAAGATTGTATAAGGGAGTTATGATTTAATATGCTTATTTAAGTGTCCATTGTGGAGCTTAGGCTGGTGCTCTACCACTGCCTGAGCCATGCCTCCAACCCACTTGTGTTTGTGGCAGTGAGGAATCGAACCCAGGCTTCATGCATGCTAGGCAAGCACTCTACCACTAAGCCAGGTGTGAGAAATTTAGTATGTTTTTTTCCTCTTTGGCTAACTAGACTAGATAGGGGCTTTGTCTTTTAAAGATAATGTTTTCTTCCAACTTACCCCCCTCCCCCCAGTTAATTGTTGAAACTTGCATCTCTTATCTCTCTTTGCTTTTTTTTCTCCTTAAGGTGTGGACTGGTTAGGTCTACCAGAAAGCTCAGTTTGGCCAGGCTCTGGGGGCTCACAATCATAATCCTACCTTCTCAGGAGGCTGAGACCTTTGGATAATGGTTTAAAGCCAACCTAGGCAAGAAAGTCTGAGACTCATTATCCAATTAACCACCAAAAAAAAGCAGAAGTGGCACTATGGCTCAAAGTGGTAATAGTGTTAGCCCTGAGCAAAAAAAGCTCAGGCTCTGAGTTAAAACCCCACAATAGGAAACAAAAAAAGAAATCCTGGTATGAAGAAAAGAAAAATTTATAGAAAGGCTGCAAATTCAGAGGGTCTGGTATTAGAAAGAGCCCTTGTAGCTGGGTGCCCGGTGGCTGATGGCCTATATAATTCTGCAAGTGGAGCTGTGGCTCAAGTGGTAGAGTTCTAGCCTTGAGCACAAAGGCTCAGGAACCCCAGGCCCTGAGTTCGGTTTGCAGGACCAGCACAAAAAAAAAAAAAAAAAGTTCTAGTGAAATAACCATGTATAAGACTGAGCTTGGAAAAGTATAAAGAAACCTGGAACAGCATACTCTTTCTGAAGTCATTTGTGTATTTAAAAATTATCCTGCAATCATATGTTTCACTAGTTTGTGAATTCTATCTTGAGAAAATCATGTGACTGATAGTAAAATTAATGTTGTTGATAAATATGGAGGAGTACCAACCACTTTGATGAAAGCCATTACTAAGTGAAATTTATCCAGGAAAGTATGATGAAATTAAGCTGGGAGTAGACTTCTGTGATCTGATGAGTGACTAGAAATAGTTTAGCCTGCCCCCCCCCCCCAAAAAAAAAAATCGGTTGCTGATATCATGGTTGCCTTCTATATATGTATGTGTGATATAAAACAGGATTATTAGGTTTATTCTCTCATTGGAATCAGGACTGAGGGGGTGGGAGGAAGTTTTTATGTCATTAAAAAGTAATTTGATAATTATGTCTGTACAAAAATAGTTTTTACTTAGGAATGTCATAGAGAACTAGGTATCAGAGTTTTTGTATCTTTTTCAGAGCTATACTCATCTGTTAGTATGTTGAAAATAGAGCAAGAAACATAATTAAATCATTTAAGAACGGAATGTGTACATGAGCTGTGGCCAGTAAATACTGAGCACCTGTCATGGCATTTGGTATACTAGCTATGGATGGAATATACATTCTGGCTGCAGTTGCTACTGAGAGTACATTCTGGAAGTGTGTGTGTGTGTGTGAACATGTTTTTTTTTCAGAAACAGATTCTTGCTCTAACGAGTGTATTCTGGCCTTAACTCCCCATCCTCCTGCCTCCCCATCACATGTGGTTTTCTTGAAACTTCCTTTAAAAATAAACTCCAAAAACCATGCATAGGAAAATCTGTGTGTGTGCGTGTGTGCACGCGCGCCAGTCCTGGGACTTGAACTGAGGGCCTAGGCACTGTCCTTGAGCTAGTGCTCTACCACTTAAGCCATAGCTTTACTTCTGGCTTTTTTAGTAGCTAATTGGAGATACTATGAATTTTCTTACCCAGACTAGCTTTGAACCTTGATCCTCAGATGTCAGCCTCTTGAGTAGCTAGGATTATAGGTGTGAGCCACCAGTCCCTGGCTAGGAAAATATCTTAACCAATACATGAAAATAGTTACATTAAGAGGACTTTCATACTGAATACTTTCACTAGAGGTGAGCAACCTTTTTTTCTACCAAGGACTATTTGGATATTTATGACATTCTCAGGTCATGCAAAATTATGATCACAGGCAGACAGGCCTATATTCAGACAAGAAGCATGAATAGTACCAAATGGATTTCCTGAGGGCCTTATGTAGCTCCACCCCCAGCCAGATCTGCCCACCTACTCACACTCCAAAAGAAAAAGTGAAGACTTAGAGGCATAGCTCAGGTAGTAGAGGCACAAAGCCCTGAGTTTAATCCTTAGTACTGCCAAAGCAGAAGTGAAGAGTCTCAGATCTGAGGATTGAAGGCAACCTAGGCAGACATTCATGAGAGCCACTGAAAAGCTGGAACCAGAAGCATGGCTCAAGTGGTAGAGTGCCAGTCTTGAATAGAAAAACCAAGTGAGAGAGTAGCGCCTTGAGTTCAAGCTCTGGTACCAGCACAATGAAAAGAAAGAAGAAAAAAGAAAACCAGTGAATCATGAAGTAATATGGAATCAGTCTCATTCTTTGTTGTTATATATGACATTGTTTGTTTTTTCCTTTTAGTGAGATTGCGTACCATAGGTGAACTTTTAGCTCCAGCAGCTCCTTTTGACAAGAAATGTGGTCGTGAAAATTGGACTGTTGCTTTTGCTCCAGATGGCTCATACTTTGCATGGTCACAAGGCTATCGTACAGTAAAGCTTGTTCCCTGGTCCCAGTGCCTTAAGAACTTGTAAGTCTGTCTATAATTGTCCAGCTTTTGTTGTCTAGTAGACCTTCATAGTTATATTCATGTAGGTCTAAAATGTGTGGGGAAACGGATTGTGGTAATTGGTGTTTGGGTGTTTCATTGTTGCCTTTGTGTGTGTATACCAGTTCAGGAACTTGAACTCAAGTTCTACACACTGTTTCTTAGCTTTTTTGCTTAAGGCTGGCACTCTGCTACTTGAGATATAAGCTCTTATTCTGTTTTTTAGTGGTTAATGGAGATGAGAGGCTCACAGACTTTCCTGCCTGAGCTGGCTTTGAACCATGATCCTCAGCTCTCAGCCTCCCTAGAGTAGGATTACAGGCTTGAGCCACCAGTGCGTGGTGTGACAGATAGTACGCACATGTGTGTGTCTGCCAGCCTGGAGTTGGGGCTTGAACTCAGAGCTTTGGTGCTTGCTGTCCTTGAGTGAGGGTGGGTTGGTTGGTCCTTGTTTTGTTTTTTTGCCAGTCCTGAGGCTTGAACTTGGGCCTGGGCACTGCTTTTGCTCAAGACCAGTACTCTATCACTTGAGCCACAGCGCCACTTGTGGACTTTTCTGTTTATGTGGTGCTGAGGAATTGAACCCAGGGCTCCATGTTAGGCAAGCACTCTACCACTAAGCCACATTCCCAGCCCCCCTGAGGTTTTTGTTTTTTCCTCGAGGCTAGCACCCTACCTCTTGAGCCAGAGCTCCACTTCTGACTTTTTGGTGGTTAATTGGAGGTAAGAATCTCAGGGCCAGTTCTGAACAGAGGTTTTCAAAATCTCAACTTCCTGTGTATCTAGGACTACAGGCGTGAGCCACAGATGACTGACTTGGCTCTATTGTTTTGATGATGGTGATGATGATATACCGAGGAGTTTATCATTGCATAAGTCAGTTAATGAGTACAATTTTTCTTGGACAATAAAAGTTAATTTTCTGACATTATTGGAGGTTTTTAATTATTAAATTTTATCTTAACTACTGAGAATTTGTATTACTCACCTAAATTTATTTAGTACTTTCTGCCTAGTTCAAATTGCAGCTTTCCCTTCTGTCTGTACTGTTTCTTTATTCAGAATCATTAAAATTGTGTTGACGTTATTTTAACAAACACAGTATCTACAAGAATATGGAAGAAAATTCACTTTTAATCATTTTCCCTTTAGTCTCTTGCATGGCACCAAGAATGTTACTAACTCAAGCAGTTTAAGATTGTCAAGACAAAACAGTGATGGTGGTCAGAAAAATAAGCCTCGTGAACATACTATAGACTGTGGAGACATAGTTTGGAGTCTTGCTTTTGGGTCTTCAGTTCCAGAAAAACAGAGTCGCTGTGTAAATATAGAATGGCATCGATTTCGGTTTGGACAAGATCAGCTTCTCCTAGCCACAGGATTGAACAATGGCCGAATCAAAATCTGGGATGTATATACAGGTATGGACTTAATTTTTAAAGCAAACTGATTTTTTTTTAATGAAACCTGTTCATAGGCACTAAAGTGAGTTGAGATCTTTAATGCATTGAAAAGCAATCATTGGAATTATGAGTATATATCTTATAGCCTTAATACTATCTTTAGCTCACATACACTTTAATTTTAGAAAAGCTATATAAAGTTCACAGTACTTTTAATATGAGGACATGTCTAGGTAGTATTTTAGTTAATGATTATGTGTTATAAACTGGTAGTTTAGTTTATGACTCATAGCCTCTTACATACTTTTTCAATGATAGCTTGGAGGCTTTTGAGGTAAATCGGTTTGTTTTTAAACAATCATTAATCTTAAGATGGTTTTAGTGACTAACATCTAACTAGGTAAGTTGAAAAGTTAATTTGTTGGGCAATTCCATTTTAAAAAAATTTTTTTAAGTGGATGAATGTTTGATCCTTGGGCAGGAGGAAGATCTCAAGGGCAACGGATAAAGCTCATTGACAGTACTTGCCTACTGTGGCTGGGAATGTAGCTTAGTGGTAGTGTGCTTGCCTTTTTCTGTTTATGTGGTACTGTGGAGTCAAACCCAGGCCTGAGTGCTGTTGTGAGCTCTTTTGCTCAAGGCTAGTGCTTTAGCACTTTGAGCCAGATCTTCACATTCTCCACTTCCAGTTTCCTGGTGGTTAATTTGAGATAAGAGTCTCACAGACTTTCTTGCCTGGGCTGGCTTTGAGTTATGATCCTCAGATCTCAGCCTCCTGAGTGTAGCTAGGATTACAGGGTGATCCACCAGCGCCCATCTTTGAACAAAACTCTTAACAGTAAGAGATGAATATATATATTTTAAATTATGAGATAATCTGTATCTCTGGGGTTTGACAGTCCACGAGTAATTCAAGGCCAAGGAAATTTTTTTGACATTTAAAAAAAATTATATGGTAAAAGATGTAGAAAAAGTAGGTAACAGAGCTGGGAATGTGGCTTAGCAATAGAGTGCTTGCCTAGTATGCATTAAGCCTTTGGGCACCACTTAAGCAGAAAAATGCTGGAGGTGGCACTGTGAATCAAGAGGTAGAGTGCTAGCCTTGAGCAAAAACAAAACAAAACAAACGGGGGAGGAGGTAACAAGTTAGGTAAGAAATGTGCTCAGTGCCTTACATATGAAACTGTAACCCCTCTGTACATCACTTTGACAATAAAGAAATTGGGGGGGGGGAAGCCAGGGACAGTGCTCAGGCCCTGAGATCAAGCCCCAGGACTGGCCAAAAAACAAGGCGCAATTTTGCTTTTCCTAAGTCATTTTTGGTTAAAATTATTATATATTAATGTTGTCCTCCTCCATATTTTCCCATTTTTAGGAAAACTCCTCCTTAATTTGGTGGATCATACTGAAGTGGTCAGAGACTTAACTTTTGCTCCAGATGGAAGCTTGATTCTAGTATCAGCTTCAAGAGACAAAACTCTCCGAGTTTGGGACCTGAAAGATGATGGTATGTCTTTATTCTGAACTGTGAAAAGGGATTTGCCTCTTAATATTACTACTGAAAAGTATGGAGATTCAATTTTAAAATGACTTGTAGCCTGGATGTGATGCTAGTGATTCCAGTCTTAAGGAGAATGTGGCAAGAGAGTCACAAGTTCAAGGCCAGCTTGGGCTACATATACTTACTTTATCTCAAAAAACAAAAATAGAGCCAGGAGCCGGTGGCTCATGCCTGTAATCCTAGCTACTCTGGAGGCTGAGATCTGAGGGTCAGGGTTCAGTGCCAGTCCATAAACATAAATGTAGTCAGAATAGAAGCTAGGAAGTAACTGAATGAACAGTCTATTATTAAGAAATTAACCATACAGATTTGTATCTTATTTGTGAACAAATTCCAGTTCTCTTTTAGGGTTGTACATAACTCATCTCTGTTAGTGTTAGTTTATTTCACTTTATCTTAAGGAGAGTTATTAATTTCCTTGGTGATAAGTTTAAGTACATGTTGAAGCAACAAATTTAGTAAACTAATAAAATTTGTACTAGTATTTGCATATCAGAATTTAAGTAAATTCGAATAAGCATTGGCTAAACTAGGTGAAGTGGCTCATGCTTGCAATTGTAGCTACTCAGGAGGCTGAGATTTAAGGATTCCAGTTCAGTGTCAGCCTGGCCAGAAAAGTCTGAGATTCCATCTCCCAATTAAGCTACAAAAACCCAGGCTGGAGGTATGGGTCAGTCTGTAGAGCAGGAGTTGGAAGCAAGCAAGACCCTGAGTTCAAGCATCTATGCCAACACACACACCAAAAAAATATATCAGAAGGGTGAGAAAATAGTTTGAAGATTTTTAGGCCTTTCATACTAGGGATTAATCTCGACCTCACTCATGCTAGGCAAGTACTCCTCTATTTGAGATATAGTCTCTACATCCAACTGTGGGATGTTCAAATTGGTTTATTTTTTTTTCCCCCCATCTTCCAGTTCCTTTGTTGTTGGGTATTTTGGGGGTGGGGTGGGGAGTGGTCAGTCATGGGGCTTGAACTCTGGGCCTGGGCGCTGTCCCTGAGCTCTTCAGCTCAAGGCTAGCCCTCTACCACTTGAGCCACAGTGCCACTTTTGTGGGTTTTTTTGTGGTTAATTGGAGATAGTCTCACAGAGTTTCCTGCCTGGGTTGGGTTTGAACCGTGATCCTCAGAACTCAGTCTCCTGAGTAGCTACGCATAGCTCCTGAGAAGCAGGACCCAGCATCAATCAGTTCCTTGTTTGTAGAATAAGAAAACTGAACTAAATTATTTCTTGAGGAGCCACAGGCATTTGATAAAGGGAAAGATGTTAAATAGTTGGTTATATTTGTACAGTATGCTGTCTCTGCCAGAGTAGTACAACATAAATAAATGGGCTTGGCTGTGTTTTATAGTAAAATTTTATTTACAAAAATAAGTGTCTAGAGGGCTGGTAATGTGGCTTAGTGGTAGAGCGAATGCTTGTCTAGCATGCATGAAGCCCTGGGTTCAATTCTTCATACCACATAAACAGAAAAGGCAGGAAGTGGTGCTGTGGCTGAAGTTGTAGAGTGCTAGCCTTGAGAAAATAAGCTCAGGGACAGTGCCAGGCCCTGAGCTCAAAAGCCTCAGGACTGGCAATATTATATTAATAATAAGCTCGAGCGAGGTGCTGGTCACTCATGCCTGTAATCCCAGTGTCTCAGGAGGCTGAGATCTGAAGATCACGGTTCAAAGGTAGTCGGGGTAGGAAAGTCCTTGAGACTGTATCTCTATGAGCCTTGCTTAAGGTCAGCACCTAAGCCCTGAGTTCAAGCCCTAAGGACAGTCACAAAAAAAGAAAAAGAAAAAAACCTGGTATATATTGCCAACTTTGTTACAGATACAATGTTTTTTAGCTCTAAGATCCTGTTTTACTGCTGTTTTTAAAGGTTTGTCATTTAAAATGCATCTAAAGTTGACTCAGTACTCCTTTTCTCTTAGGAAACATGATGAAAGTGTTGAGGGGACATCAGAACTGGGTGTGCAGCTGTGCATTTTCTCCTGACTCTTCTATGCTGTGTTCAGTGGGAGCCAGTAAAGCAGTATGTGTCAAAGTTCTTGTACATTTGTTGTGGATTGCATTATAATAATGTGTGTATAATCATTTTAAATCTTAAGTTACTAGTCTGCTCGGTGTCATGAATATCTTAAATTTTTATTTCATGGTAGGGTATAATTTGCATGTAGGAAATTAAATGTAGTTGTTGATACGTGAGAAGTTAAATTACTTGTAAAGATAATATTTGTAAATTGAGGGATATGTCAAGTTTACTTTTTGTAAGATCTAGAAAGTCTTATGTGTGTTGTACAAGAGATCTAGTGAATATGTTAAGATATTCCTTTGTTAATTTTCTTCTTGGGTTTTTGGGTATTTTTTAAATCCAGTTTGCTGCTTTTGAATTTTGATTCCTAGCTTCTCCTGATCATTTAGCTGAAAAGACATAAAAACATAATGAAAGTAGCATTCATATATGTTCTAGAGTAATGTTATATGAAATTTGGTATTGTCTGTTTTCTATAGCATACCTAGACACTTGAAAGTGGCTCTTAAGAGGGTTATGCTTACAATGTACTGTTATAGTTGTTTTCTAGCTTTTAGTGTTGACTAAAGAATCTTAGTAGTTTCATGTTTTTATGGTCCAAATACATATGGTGATCACCATATACTTTGAGTTAATGGGGAGGGGGCGGAGGCTAGTTTAAATGCATTTTGTTGTAAATGTTGGAACTTTAGAACAGAATAATCAGTTTATTTAAAAATTATAAGAAGAACAAAGCTAGATGTTGACATTGTTATTTTAGGCTGTGTGTTTTCCATATGCTTCTTGCTTTCCCTGTCACAGGTGGTGGCAGCAATATTGGTGTGATTGAGGTTATGCTGGCACCACTCGCACACAGGCGCACAATGGTGTTAGCTGGGCAGAAAGAGTGGCATCTCTGGCTACCGGGCTGGGGGCGACCTTTACCATAGGATGAAGTAACCTTGCATTCGGCTGCAAGGTGTACTGTACGTACACAGGTGCTGGTCGATGTCCACTTTCTGCTTTTCTTTCTTTCTTTTTTTTTCTTTTTAAAAATAGTTTCCCCCATAGTAAAATCATTGACTCCAAGTAAATTGATATTCCAGTGGATGGAATTGAGAGTCTGACAAGTGAAAGAAACCACTTTAGTCTAAAGTTACTGGTTTTCAGATGGTTTCTCTGTGCTATTTTTTTTTTTTTTTAGTTCTTTAAGATGCTAGAAATACCTTAAATCTGCTTCAATTTAAAGTTTATACTTGTTTTCCTTTGGAAATGTTTTGTCTGTGCAGAAAAAAATAGCAAAAAGGATTGTTTACTCCGAGAGGAGTAATTTTCCTATTATGATTGTTCTAAATCTCCAAGTTTACATTTAATAACCAGCCTGAAGCTACTTAGAGCTATTCTGCACAGTCTGACTACTGATGTTTCGATTCTGAAACTGTATATGAACATATTAAGTAATTTAACTGTTTTGTATTGAAATGGACTAATGATTGTAGTCAGTTTGGGGAAAAGTGGTAAATTTCTTTGTTCACAGAAATGTAATTATATTAATAAAATAGCGTTTTCATATTATAATGTGGCTTAACGTCCTTATTTGCCAAAGTAATTTCATTTGGCTGTGAAAATTCTCTTTGCTTGCAGTATCTGTTTCTCTTCCTAGGCTCACGTTGGTGATCCAAGCGTATTGTAAACAAGTGATTATCTCAAAGGAGATGCCAATGGAGTAACAATTTGTTAACCTTACATTTTCTGTCTGTATATATATTTTTTTAATTTGGTAGTTGCTGGAAAAAAGAGAAAGGGGTTTGTAGTACTTAACCCTATTTATTTCTGTATTTCTTAGTTAATTCGTTTTTGAATAAATGGATTTCAGTATAACTTTGTGGTTAAATTGCATTGCCTTTACATTTAGGCCTTTTAAAATTAACATTTAACAGAAACATTTTTGAAGTAGAATTTGCATGTCTGCTTTAATTAACTTAAAGACTGATTTAATCTATGACACTGAGCATATTTTTTAAATTACTCATAATTTACAGTGTTTAATTTAAACAACTCATAATTTGTTTAATTTAATTTAATCTTAATTATCAATGTAGTTTAAATGTACCATTTGATCCTCTGTGAGTCTGAATAAAGCTATAACATTTACCTTTTTATTGCAGGTTTTCCTTTGGAATATGGATAAATATACCATGATACGAAAACTAGAAGGACATCACCATGATGTGGTAGCTTGTGACTTTTCTCCTGATGGAGCATTACTGGCTACTGCATCTTATGATACTCGCGTTTATATCTGGGACCCACATAACGGGGACATTCTGATGGAACTTGGGTGGGTATAGCATGAATTATTTTATCTGAACTATCACTGGATTCACTACATAGCCTTTAAGAATCACATGAGGGCTGGGGATATAGCCTAGTGGCAAGAGTGCCTGCCTCGGATACAGGAGGCCCTAGGTTCGATTCCCCAGCACCACATATACAGAAAACGGCCAGAAGCGGCGCTGTGGCTCAAGTGGCAGAGTGCTAGCCTTGAGCGGGAAGAAGCCAGGGACAGTGCTCAGGCCCTGAGTCCAAGGCCCAAGACTGGCCAAAAAAAAAAAGAATCACATGAAACCTAGAATTATACTTGATCATAATTAAACATCTGTTAATTAAGTTAATGTAAAGCTTTAGATATAAATTCTAAAGATTAAATTTGGCTCTCATGATACAGGTCCATCCCTTCAGGTATATGGGGGTGGGGTGGGGAGTGCTGTCCCTGAGTGCTTTCTTTTGCTTGAAGCTAGTACTCTGTCACTTTGGGCCACAGTGCCACCTCTGGTTTTGTTTGGGGTTTTTTTTGTCTTGTTAATTTATTTTATGTTTTTTTGTTTGTTTGTTTGTTTTTGCCAGTCCTGGGGCTTGGACTCAGGGCCTGAGCACTGTCCCTGGCTTCTTTCACCACTTTTTGCTTTTTCCATTTATGTGGTGCTGAGGAATTGAACCCAGGGCTTCAGGCATGCAAACAAGCACTCTACCACTGAGCCATATTTCCATCCTCCACCTCCAGTGTTCTGGTGGTTAATTGGAGATAAGAGTATCATGGACTTTCTTGCCCAGGATGGCTTTGAACCACAATCCTTAGATCTCAGCCTCCTGAGTAGCTAGGATTACAAGCATGAACCACCGCCATTAGCTGGCTGGACTTAATCTTAATAGTTCTTTCCAAGTATTGACATTTAACTTGGTTTGTTAGCTCTACTCAGTCTTCTCAATTGTATTAAGGCCATTAATCTCATTCAAAGTCAGATGTACTTTGTACCTGGGTTATTTTCCTTCTTAAAGTGATGTTAAAACCTGGATTTGACTTCAGGCACCTGTTTCCCCCACCTACTCCAATATTTGCTGGAGGAGCAAATGACCGCTGGGTACGATCTGTATCTTTTAGTCATGATGGACTTCATATTGCAAGCCTTGCTGATGACAAGTAAGTGCATGAATTACTTCTTGACTTTCTTATTACTCTGTGAAAGTGTATGTGCTGGTTGTAAGGCTTGAACTCAGGGCCTGGGTGCTATCTAGGAACTTTTTTTGCTGACTCACAGCTCTACTTCTAGCTTTCCTGCCAGACCTAGCTTTGAACTGTAGTCCTCAGATGTCAGCCTCCTGAGTAGCATGAGCCACCAGTGCCTAGCATTTATTATTATCTTCAAGATCGTATTTCATCTTTAATGAAAAAACTCAAATCATAAAACTTTTGTAGCTAGAATTGTTTATTTGCTTGTTTTCTGTGTAGCCTAGGCTGCTCTTACATTTAATATAGAAAACTGTTCAGGTTTAAATGTGTCTTCGTCTAGACAAGACCTTGGGAGATGATGGTGTGACTAGGAGAGAGCAAAACAGATTCTCCTTGTATTTTAAATGTAAGAAGTTAATGAATGCGTATAGTTGTGAACATTACTAAAGGCTGGACCCTGAAAAGGAAGGACAGTCATGTCTTTGGAGTTAATCAAAATTACCAACTGATATCAATCAGGTTACTATAATTGCCTGTCGGAGTGATATGTATTTTTTTCCCTCAAAAGTTGTCATTTCTTGCTTTAGAAAGTTTTGTTTTACTGCTACTCATTAAATTACTTCCTTTCCAGAATGGTGAGGTTCTGGAGGATTGGTGAGGATTGTCCAGTGCATGTTGCATCTTTGAGCAATGGTCTTTGCTGTGCCTTTTCTACTGATGGCAGTGTTTTAGCTGCTGGGTAAATATGTTTATCTTTTTTCTTCAAGGATCAAGTTAAGGTGGCTTACAGGCAAGGGAGCTAGTAGTTTGTCAGTAAATCTAGTGTAAGTGCTTTTATGCTTTAAAATATAAGTCTGTTACTGCCTGTCATAGAATGCATCATTGTAATGCATCATTGGATAGTTCCTTTTAGAGTGAAGGTGGAGTTTTTGATTCTAACATATACCCTCTGATATGCTTTCTTTAACTATGGATATATTGGAATGCATGGATTTGTGTGACTGAGCTTGTGGATTTTTTTTTTCCTTCTGTTTAGAACACAAGATGGAAGTGTGTATTTTTGGGCTACTCCAAAGCAAGTCCCTAGCCTTCAGCATTTGTGTCGCATGTCCATCCGCAGAGTGATGCCCACTCAAGAAGTCCAGGAGCTGCCAATTCCTTCCAAAGTTTTGGAGTATCTCTCCTATCGTATTTAAAAGACAGCCTTCCCTACTTGTAGGGACTGACAGAATACATTTTACACAAACCTCAAGCTTTACTTACTTCTGTGTCTGGTATTAAAAGTTTAAAAGATTTATTTAATTTGATACATTCTTCTGCATTTTCATTAGTTGAACTTTTAAAAAATGTTATTTATAGACCATAGAAATATTTCTGGACATATCAAATGTAATTTTTAAGACTGTGAAAACATACACATATATGTATATACTTAGACACAAGCTGCTATGTGTTGAATAGATCCTTTTGCTTTTTTGAGTTCTGACCTGTATATATTGCTTCAGTGGAGCCACGATATGCTGTCTTTTTAAAATTTGGACACTGAGATGATAATATCGACTTAATAAAAAGCTGAATGACTTCATATAAAATGAATTGGGGGGGTCAAACTGGCAATTGGGACACAGTTATTATATATGGGGAAAGGACTTTGTTTCCTTTAGGAATAGTGTGTCACAGTAGAATTCAGATGCATTTCCCCCCCTTTTTTATGCTAGGATATACTAGAGAAAGGGTATCTTTTCCCCCCACCCTGTCCCCAGTACTGTGGGCTTTAATCTTAGAAAGCAGCTTACTTACCCTCCTTACCCCTTATAAAGTATTACACTTTTTTTTTTTTTGTCAATTTGAAGAATATGCCTACTGTATTACTGCTAAATACTTTGTTTATATTAAGGGACAATTATTTTAAGAACATCGTCTCTTTTGTTATAACACTCAGAAAATGATATTGGTAACTGGCCAAAGAGAAGCAATATCAATATTTGCAATAGTGATACTTGCCTTCTGTTATTTATCATATCTGCAGATATTAAGAATGTATACATTATGTAAAATGCTTGATTACATATTTGGGGTTTTTTATTAAAGATTTGTAAACACCACCATATTGTGCGTTTTTAAAAAAATTGTAAAGGTGATATACAGAGGGATTACAGTTATATGAGTCAGATAATGAGTGCCCTTCCCTTGCCTTCCCCTCCCCTCCCTTCCCCTTTCCTCCCCTCCCCTCCCCTCCCCTGTTTGTTGCTGAGATAAAGTTGGATTCAGCTGGTTTACACTGCACTCAGGGTAGCAAGTCCTAAAAAGGGATTTGTCCCTTATCATTCTCACTTTGAGCTACCCCACTTCTGGCTTTATGGTGGTTAATTGGATATTGGAGTTTCACAGACTTTCCTGACCAGGCTGGATTTGAACCACGATCCTCAGATCTCAGCCTCCTGAGTAGCTAGGATTACAGGTGTGAGCCATGGGCACCCAGCTAGGCAGCTTCTTAGATGAGGCAGAGAACTCAGGACTCAGCAAAGAAAGGATAAGGATAAGATGTAAAGCATGAAGTTAAAACACTAGAATCCAGATGTTGAGCCTAACTTCTGTATTCATTAGAATGAAGATTTATGAAAGCACTTTTTTCCTTTTCAGAGCTGCAGACTTGAGCTCAGGGCTCAGGCAAGTACTTTTCCACTGACTGAGCTACATCTCTAACCCTGTAAGAGCATTTATCCAAGTTGTTCTCACTAGGTTCTGGCCTTTTATTTTTGGTGAAATCCTAGTAAGGTTTATGGCTCAAGTGTAGTCTGAGCAACTGTTGAAGAAAAAGCAAGGAAAAGCCTACTGTGTTGTGGACATGAATGCTGGTCACCATTTGCTACCCATATAATAGGGGATGGGTTCTTGAAAGTGCAGCCTCAGTGGGCTAACACTCATAAAAGGACCACCCAGAGAGCTCTGCACACTTCAAGAATACAGTGAGAAAGTGGCAGCCTGGTTGACAGAAGAGGGCCCTCACCAGAACAACCCAGGCTTGCTGATCTCAGACTTCCATCCTCCAGAGCAGAAATCTCATTTATAAACTGGTTTACAATACTTAAGACTGACACTAGGACCAACAGGAATGCCTCCTTAAAATGAGTGAAGTTGGGTGTAAGTTCTACTAAAAGTACGGCTCAGAGATACATTTGTGTTTATTCCCCCTCTGGGCTCTCCACCTCTGAAATCCTTTACCTTTGGTATGAGTTTACGGCCCATTACCTAAGTGGTCTCTTCCTACCCCACCCCCACCTCAAATTCCACCAGACAGTTTCCATGCCTTTCCTTGTACTGTTGATGCAGTTAATCATTCTTCAGTTTGATGCCTTTTTTTTTGGTCTGGACCTGGGCACTGTCCCTGAGCTCTTCAGCTCAAGGCTAGCACTCTACCACTTGAGCTACAGTGCCACTTTCAGTGTTGTGATTGGAGATAAGAGTTTCACAGAGTTTCCTACCCCGACTGGCCTTGAACCTCAAAGCTCAGATCTCAGCCTCCTCAGTAGCTAGGATTACAGGCGAGAGCTACCCCGGCTTGATACCTCTTTGAAAAGGCAAATTCTTTACACTGGAGGGGATCCACAGGCTCTCTTGACTGGACTGTTGCTGACTGGTATTTGGTTGCCAGCCCCTGGCCTGCAGGTGAGCAGATACCACTGAGGAATTTTTGCTTGTGCTGGGTGAGTGGAGAGAAGTTTCCCCAGGTGGAGTCACAGGGCTCCCTCTGGCTCAGGTAGGAGGGTGTGGATATAGCAAGTTGGCTGGGATCCTGGACATTGCCGAGATGTGGGCTGAGGTTGCAGTCCCAGGAAGGACCTGGGTGATTGCTAGCTTGGCTGCTTAATGGCTTGTAACATAAGGAGCTTTGGTCCAAAATGCTGTCATAATGTCTCCTCCAAGTTGGGTGTTTAGGTTTTACTTCATGCACAGCGTTAGGCCATGGCAGGCACTTGACATTAGTCATTCCATTTGTGGAACTCTGACCATATGCTCAGTGCTGTCCCTGCTGCTTTTTAAATGCATGGTGAAGTAGCACATGGCACTTTGTAGCTTGGGCAATTCAGTAGGTGAACCAGGTATTAGATAATAATCTCAGTATGAGATGATAATCTCCAGGCAGATAGTAGGCTCTTCAGGGCCCTGGTTCCTCTCATTTTAGCCATAGGGCACTGGAGATGAAGGAGGAAGCACTTGGACAACCTCAGACTTCTAAATGAGTCCCTGCTAGTCTTTGCCAATGCCCTGGGGCCAGCCATGCTGTCAGGCTAATTCTACCCTAACACACCCTTCTCACTGAATCATGGAGGAAAAAAAAACAACTCACAGGAGTGATTCCAAATATAATTTGATCATTGGAAAACAGACAAAGTGACTATTGTGCCCTGTTCTCTGCCCACTGCCTGGGAAAATTGCACTGCAAGTTAGTCTTCCTCCACTCTGTTCTTAAACAAATCGTGGTAGTTGCCCTTGCGACAAGTCCAACTTAAACCAGCTATAGCAGGATGTAGCAGAGCAGTCTCTGGAGGTGTGACAAGTCAGCTGAGGCTTTGTAGCTGAGGTTGAAGATCAACTGGAGGTTGGGTCACCAGCCAATGGAGTGCCTTCATCCAGCTGTGAGGACAAGATTGGTCTCACTGGGGCTGACTTGGCCACATTACCAACCAGGATGGCTGGCACTGGGTCAAAGTTCTAGAGGCTGACAAAACTGGACGTTAGTGGCTGTAGCAGGGTAAAGCTCAAGTCATTCTTGCCATATTCACTGATTAAAGTTACATTTTAATCTCAGTAGCATGAACATCTCTGAAACTGGGATATGTTTTGGGTTTGTTGTTTTTTTTTGGCCAGTACTAGGGCTTGGACTCAGGGCCTGAGCACTGTCCCTGGCTTCCTTTTGCTCAAGGCTAGCACTCTGCCACTTGAGCCACAGCGCCACTTCTGGCCATTTTCTATATATGTGGTGCTGGGGAATTGAACCCAGGGTCTCTTGTATACGAGGCAAGCACTCTTGCCACTAGGCCATATCCCCAGCCCCTGGGATATGTTTTTATAGTGAAGATTTAGAAACCTTTTGAGGGTCAGTACTGGGGATTGAGGTAAAGGCCTCATGCTTGTTAGGCTGGTGAGATATCACTAAGCCACACCTCCATGCCTTAAAAAAACTTCAGTGGTGTTTGCTAAGTGGTACATTATAATGGTACTAATGAACTAGAGATATCAGCAAATTTGCCTATAATTAAAGGGTCAGTGGATATCACATTTAATATCCAAAGTAAAAGAAGCCAAAGTAAGCATTGATAACCAAGCAGAATATATTAAAACTGAGCCACAAGCCAGATGCCAGTGGCTCACACCTGTAATCATAGCTAGCTACTCAGGAGGCTAAGATCTGAGGATCATAGTTTGAAGCCAGCCCAGGTAGGAAAGTTAGTAAGCCTTTTTTCTCTGACCACATGGCCCTGGACACTGTCCTTGAGCTTTTGTGCTCAAGGCTAGTGCTCTACCATTTCTGGCTTTTTGCTGCCTTTGTTGGAGATGAGTTTCACAGGCTTTCCTGCCCAGACTGGCTTCCTCAGATCTCAACCTCTTGAATAGCTAGGATTGCAGGTATGAGCTACATGTGGCTGTGGTTGGCTGCCCTGGATTTTTTGCCTACACCCCCCCACACACACACACATGCTGGGCCTTTTTTTTCCCCCTCATCCTTCTTACCTTCCTTCTCATCTTTCCTTTCCTGGTTGCACAGCACTTGCACATTGTCAGACCATGCTGGAAGCTAGGACCCCAAGACAATATTCAGCCTGCAAGGAATTCAAATTTAGGGGGCTGACATTACAGTCCTGCACCCCACTGAACACTGAAGGAAAGAAAACCTTGAATAAGGTGCTGAGCTTAGTGCCTTTGTCCTTGACTTTAAAGTGGAGTAATAAGTTGTTGGGAGGGTGGAAGAATTCATAATCATCCTGAAGCCTTTATCTCCTTTACACCTAACATACATTGTAATGATTTATGCAGCAGACTTGTGATCAGACCCTGAAGCTTGTGACTAGACCCTAAAGCGAGACCTAAAGAAAGGGACCTTTTTCCATCTCATTACTCAAGGTAAATAGTGACCTGCAGTACATAACACAATGTGCCAGAAGTTGCTCCGTGACTGCTCACTAGATTGGCTGGACAGCTGTGTTAATGGATAGTGTTAGGCTAGGTGAAGTGGCTCACCTGTAATCACAGGTACTCAGGAAGCAGAGATAGGAGGATCAAAGTTGTGGGCCTACCTAGGCAAAATGTAAGGCATAATAAGCTGTGTATGTGGCACCCACCTGTCGTCTCAGCTACAGGGAAGGTGGAGAGCAGAGGATCATGGTCCAGGCTGGCCTGGGCATAAGTTAAAGATTGTTAGAAAATAAGGAAAGCAGAAAGAACTGAGGGTATGGCTCAAGTACCTGCCTGGAAAGCCTAAGGCCCTGGGTTAAAACCTTAGTACTGCTGGGAACTGGTGGTTCACATCTGTAATTCTAGCTACTCACGAAAGCTAAGATCTGAGGATTGCGGTTCAAAGCCAGACCAGGCAGGAAAGTCTCCAATGAACTACCAAAAAGCCAGAAATGGTAATGGTTCTGTGGCTCAATAGGGTAGACCACTAGGCCCTGAGTTCAGGCCCCATGACCAGCACCAAAAACAAGAACAACAACAACAAAAAAGTTTTGGTTCTGTGGTGTCAAATGTCCAGACAGAAGTCTTTGATGAGCCTGGCGGCACGAGGAGAAACAAGGCCAGGTGTCAAGGAGGCGCTGACTGGAGACTGCACATTGGCTCAGCTAAGCAAGGCATCTCAAAGTAGCTTGCCCTGCAACTGCCAGCCCTGGCTACAAACTTTGAAAGGGCCCAGTGGAAGCATGAGTGTGTTCTTTGGATGCAGGACCCCGCTTTGAGGAAGTTTGTTCTGTTTCTGCAGTGCCCCAAAGTGTGTACCTGACAATCACAGCCCGGAAACCTCCCATTGTCCAGGCAGCCCGAGGGCAGTTCACCACAGAGGTGGGCTGCTAGGAGCTTTTACAAAGAAAGAAATAGCAGAGCACTGGTGGAGGCTCATGCCTGTAATCCTAGCTACTCAGGAAGCCGAGATCTGAGGACTGTGGTTCAAAGCCAGTTGGGGCAGGAAAGTCATGAGACTCTTATCTCCAATTAACCACCAGAAAACCAGAAATGGTGCTATGGCTTCAGTGGTAGAGCACTAGCCTTAAGCTGAAGAGCTCAGGGACAGCACCCAGGCCCAGAGTTGAAGCCCCACAACCTACAAAAAGAGAACTGATACAATTTCCCTATCTCCTCAATCTAGGCTGCTTCAACACCTTTGGACCAGATGACAAAAAATATCCTCCTTATTAGAAAAAGTGAGGCTTTGAGGATAGATCCTCGGACAGTTTTAGAGCAGAGGCAGAAGCTGAGAGGAGACAGGCACAGCTGGCAGGTGGCCGTTGCAGGCTGGCAAGGAACCCTGACCTTGGGCACAAGATAGCACAATGTAGGGGTAGGGAGAGGGCTGACAGAGTGAAGACCACATGTAGGGAGCCCATCACAGATCTGACACAGGACTAGATTACCAGCAATCCTCCTCCTTTCACCATTCTCCCATTCTCCCTTGCCTCCCGTCCTGACCAAGCACCTTGCATGGTCAGCACTTGTCCTAAGAATGCCTGGTTACTTAACGATGGTGAGTTTCTATGAAAAACAAGATGTTAGACCCAGCAGGACCAGGCCAGTTCAAACCAACATAGTTTCTGTTCTGACCGATGGTTGTCCTGTTTCATTACTGAGACTGAATGAAGGGACATAGCTCTTCCCAGGATACTGGAGCTGAACTTAACTTTTTTCTTTTTTTTGGCCAGTCTTGGGGCTTGAACTCAGGGCCTGAGCACTGTCCCTGAGCTGCTTTTGCTCAAGGCTAGCACTCTACCACTTGAGTCTCAGTGCCCCTTCCAGCCTTTTCTGTTTATGTGGTAAGCACTCTACGACTAAGCCACATTCATAGCCCCAGAGTTAAGCACTTTTAAGCACTGATGAACACTGTTAAAGTTATTGAGAATGAGAGTTAAGCCTTTCATAAGGTGGGCTTTTTGTTTGTTTATTTGGTGGTGGTGGTGGTGGTGTGATGGTCATGGGGCTTGAACTCAGAGCCTGAGCACTGTCCCTGAGGTTTTTCACTCAAGGTTAGTGCTCTACCACTTTGAGCCACAGCACCACTTCTAAATTACTGGTAGTTAATTGAAGATAAGAGTCTCATGGACTTTCCTGCCCCAGCTGGCTTTGAACTGCAATCCTCAGATCTCAGCCTCCTGAGTAGCTAGGATTACAGGCATGAGCCACCAGTGCCCAGCTCTCCATAAGGTTTTTATTCTGCAGACACCCTTTATTGTTCTGTGAATGAGTGATGCTATCAAGATAGGCCATTCCACAGACCCTTCACTGATGCCTGGCAACTCTGGGCTAGGAACTGTCCAGAGAAAACTGCCTTGCTGCTGCAAGGCACATTGTAAATAGGGCTGGGAAAGACACAACCCTGGCATTAGGGGGCTTTACTCCAGCTACAGCCTGCACCGGTGTTGGATATCTTTAGGTAAAACACAACTAGATGAACTCTCAATGACTTTTCCTGCAGCTACTTGATAGCCCCTGGCTCTGGCTCTTCTGGACTTAGCAGAAGCTATCTTGGATCAAGTCTGAAGGAGGAACGACATTCTCCTAGTGACTTGGTGAAAAGCTTGTGGTTGGCAGATGGAGGGATGCACCTGTGTAGGGCTGTGATTGACCTTGATAAAACTGGAAGTTATGATTGGTGTGAGTTACAATGACCACATTTGCACACCACACATCCCCCCCGTGTCTAGCCAGGCCAGACAGCTGGTTAGTGTTCCCCACCCCCAGAGAAGTGTTTTTAGGTTTGTTAGAAGAAAACAAAATCCCCACAGAACAGATTGAACTTCAACTTCGTGTGAGCTCAGCCCTACAAATGGAAGCTGCACATTATCATGGAAGCCTTGTCTAGCCAGGTCAGTCTTTCCACAGTTGTGGCCTCTGTTGATCAGTTCACTTTTTTCTTTTCTTTTTTTTTTTTTTTGGCCAGTCCTGGGCCTTGGACTCAGGGCCTGAGCACTGTCCCTGGCTTCTTCCCGCTCAAGGCTAGCACTCTGCCACTTGAGCCACAGCGCCGCTTCTGGCCGTTTTCTGTGTATGTGGTGCTGGGGAATCGAACCTAGGGCCTCGTGTATCTGAGGCAGGCACTCTTGCCACTAGACTATATCCCCAGCCCCGATCAGTTCACTTTTTGAGCCAGCTGGGTGACACCCTCCTGTGCGACATCAAGCCTGACAAAAGGCTTCTTCCAAGTGGCTTTCCCTTGCTACATGTGGTGCTTGTCCTAGGAAGGGAGAGTTGGGAAGATAACAGGAAGTGGTGACCACAGTGGCTGTTACAGCAGCATTGCATGGAAATGACAAGACATGGAAGAGGAGATGAAGTTCTGTGGAAATTGCCAGTCCCTGTCACTGAAGGACTTTAGGAGACCTGCCAAAGCCTGAGAGCAGAGGATGCTGACACCCACAGCTGGGGAGCCAAGGGTTCTCAATACCTGGAGCTTGCAAGCCACACCACCCGCCATTGCCTGCTACCGCCCATGCTAGCTTCTGTGACAAGCCACAAGGGAAGCGCCCCTGAGAGCCAAGGCCAGAGCAGAGCTTCTGACCTTACAATTGCAAAGGTCCAGCCAGCTTCCAGAGGTTGAAGCTGTAACTTCCTAGTTCTCAAGACCTGTCATTGGAAGCCTCTGGGTCTGTTAGTCCAGCTTATGAGCCCTTGGCACTGAGGGCTAGGTACTGCCAACTCAGGAAGCTACCCTCTACCTATTTGAGACTTGCATCAACATCAAGTTGCATCAACATCGACTTGCATAAAGAAAAAGTACCCCAGGCAGCTGATTGCTAACATGGCCATCCCGCTGTAATATATCTCCAGAGTAAATTTCCTACCCACCTTTGCCAAGACAGCTTACAATTTCCATGACATTCCCCCAGGACTGGCCAAACACTGTCCTTAAACAGAATTCTTGGAGACATAAAGGTACATTCCTGGAAAAATCCTAAATATTTTTCTAATTTGTAAATCCATCTGACCCTTCCCATCCTAAGAAAGCATAGAATCTCACTTCTTTTAGCATGCATGCCAATCCGGGGCTTGAACCCAGGGCCCTGGCACCTGTCCCTGAACTATTTATTCATTCATTTTTGCCAGCCCTGGGGCTTGGACTCAGTGCCTGGGCACTGTCCCTAAGCTTCTTTTTGCTCAAGGCTAGCATTCTACCTCTTGAGCCACAGTGCTACTTCTAGCGTTTTCTGTTTATGTGGTGCTGAGGAATTGATCCCAGGGCTTTGTGCATGCTAGGCAAGCACTCTACCACTAAGCCACATTCCCAGCCCCAACCCTGAGCTTTTTTATTTTTTTTGGCCAGTCCTGGGCCTTGGACTCAGGGCCTGAGCACTGTCCCTGGCTTCTTCCCGCTCAAGGCTAGCACTCTGCCACTTGAGCCACAGCGCCGCTTCTGGCCGTTTTTTCTGTATATGTGGTGCTGGGGAATCGAACCTAGGGCCTCGTGTATCCGAGGCAGGCACTCTTGCCACTAGGCTATATCCCCAGCCCAACCCTGAGCTTTTTTGCTCAAGGCTAGTGCTCTACCACTTGAGTCACAGCTCCACTCCCAGGTTTTTGGTGAGTCATTGGAGATAAGCATCTCAGAGACTTTCTTGCCTATGCTGGCTTTGAACTGTCTATGATCTCAAATCTTTGCCTTCTGATGCTTATGTGCTTTTAACCAAGAAATTCATTAATAAAGTACCTCTAAATCCTTGGCTACTGTTTCCCTTGCCTCAGTTTCCTTGATCTGCCCTGCCCATGCTCACCTGTGTGGGGGGAACCAGGCAGGCACTGATGTGAGGTCTTGGTTCCTGCCCTTCACTGGCCACTGAAGAGGTTCTGTCTCTTAGCTCCAATATGCTTCCTCTGGTGTGATTATTGATGCTGCTACGGAGTGTTAAAGAATTGAGATTTGGGGGCTGAGAATGTGGCTTAGTGGTAGAGTGCTTGCCTTGCATGCACGAAGCTCTGGGTTCGAATCCTCAGCATCACATAAACAGAAAAAGAAGTGGCACTGAGGCTGAAATGGTATAGTGCTAGCCTTAAGCAAAAAAAAAGAAGCCAGGGACAGTGCTCAGGCCCTGAGTCCAAGCCCCAGGACTGGCAAAAAAAAAAAAAAAAAAAAAAAGAATTGAGATTAGTCTCAGCAGCTGAGCAACAACTCCAATGCCAGCATGAGGTACTTCGAATTTCAGCCGCCCAAGTGGGCGGCTGAATTGGAGACATATCAGAGAGACTAGTGACTTGGGAGCCTGCCCAGGCAAGCCCAGTCCCGGGTTTGTAAATGACACATTCTGAACTCACATGACCCTGGCTCTGAGTGTTCACATGAACCTGGCTGTCAGCATGTCTCCTCACCTGCCCAGTGCCTGGCCCAGTGCCTGGCACTTAGTATGGATTCCTTGGGCATTTGTTACATGAGTGATCCAGTTTGTAAATCAAGGTACCCTTCATACTGACAGCCTGCCATTGGCCTGTGCTGTGAACAAACAAACTAGGCCACATGTTTGACCCAGATTTCCCTGCACATCCTGCCAAGCCCCAGGAGAAGCAGCTAGTCCAGAGGCCAGATCAGGGTGACTCAGGCGCTTCTCTGCAGCACCTTGGAGCTCAGCCCTGTCTGGATGTGTCTGGGGTACAGAGAAAAAAAGGGCCTTTGTAGGGTGACCCAAGCTAGCATCTTGAGGCAGCACTGCCCCCCACTGGCCAAGAGCTAGCTTAGAAAGCCAGTCCAGAACTGGCACCCCAACTTTCAACCTACAGCTAGCTAGCTATATGACTTAAAGCATTAGCTATCTGGTGCCCAGGGTCCTGCCTGGGAAACAAGAATTTCCACTTTCTGCAGGGACCAGAGCATTCTGCCTGGGTGATTACCTGACAGAGGGTAGACTGGTCCCTCTAGCCTGCTCCCAGACCCTGCCATCCCCTCAAAAGCATGAAAGGATAAATGTAGGCTTCCCAGAGCCCTGCTCCCCACCCTAGTCCTGCAGCCTTGGCTATGGGAAGCTTGTTTTACCCTTCTGCTTCAGCAGCCTCAAGGCCATGTGTGTTGCCTTTAAAGATAGATGCTGGGGCTGGAATATGACCTAGTTGTAGAGTGTTTGCCTTGCATACAGGAAGCCCTGGGTTTGATTCCTTAGCACCAAGTATATAGAAGAAGCCAGAAGTGGTGCTATGGCTTAAGTGGTAGAGTGCTAGCCTTGAGCAAAAGGGACAGTGCTCAGGTTCTGAGTTCAAGCCCCAAAACTGGCAAAAAAAAAAAATACAAAGCGGGCGCAGATGGCTCACGCCTGTAATCCTAGTTACTCAGGAGGCTGAGGTCTGAGGATCAGCCTGGGCAAGAAAGTCTATGAGACTCTTATCGCCAATTAACTACCAGAAAGCCAGAAGTGGTGCTGTGGCTCAAAGTGGTAGAGTGCGAACCTTGAGCTGAAGGTGAAGAGCTCAGGGACAGTGCCCAGGCCCAGAGTTCAAGCCCATGACCACTAACCACCAACCACAAAAAATAGATGCTGGGCGCCCATGGCTCACTCCTATAATCCTAGCTTTTCAGGATGTTGAGATCTGAGGATTACAGTTCAAACCTAGCCTGGGCAGGAAAGTCTGTGAGACTCTTATCTCCAATTAACCACCTGAAAACTGAAGTGGCACTGTGGGTCAAAGTGAGAGAGCACTAACGAAGTGAAAGCGCTCAGGGACAGCACCCAGGCCCTGAGGTCAAGCCCTACAACCGACAAAAACAAATGATATCCATCTTTCATCTATGAGCTGCTTAATATTTTCTGCTGCTTTTCTGGCTTCTAGTTTTCTCTTACTGATTTATAGAAGCCCTTAAAATCTCATGTGTGTTACATATACATTTCTTTTTTTTTTTTTTTTGTCAGTCCTGGGCCTTGGACTCAGGGCCTGAGCACTGTCCCTGGCTTCTTTTTGCTCAAGGCTAGCACTCTGCTACTTGAGCCACAGTGTCACTTCTGGCCATTTCCTATATATGTGGTGCTAGGGAATCGAACCCAGGGCTTCATGTATACGTGGCAAGTACTCTTGCCACTAGGCCATGTTCCCAGCCCTATACATTTCTTTTTGCATGTATGCTGGTACTAGTAGGGCTTGAACTAAGGGCCTCCTCAAGGTTGGGACCTTACCACTTGAACCACACTTCCATTTTTTATTTTTTGCTTTTTGGGGTGTATGTGAGTGTGTGTGCATGTGTGTGGGTGTGGGTGGGTGGGTGCTGGTCCACAGGCTTGAACTCAAGGCCTGAGCACTGTCCTTAGCATTTTTGCTCAAGGCTAGTGTTCCACAATTAGAGCTGCACTTCTATGTCTTTTCTTGTTGCTTAATTGGAGATAAGGGTGTCTTGGATTTATCTACCCAGGCTGACTTCAACCTGTAAACTTCTGTCCTCAGGTCTTAGCCTCCTGAGTAGCTAGGATTATAGGTGTGCTAGGATTGCAGTGTGAGCCACTAATGCCTGGCCTCTCTTAGCTTTCAGCTTACGGACTGCTTTCATGTGTGTATCAGACAGTCCTCCACTTTCCTTCTAGATCTCCATTCTTTCTTTTTCTTTTCTCTACCTCCTCTTTTTGCCTTTCTCTCTCCCCTCCTTTCCCCTCTTCCTCCTTCATTTAACACTTAAACACATCTGGAGTTGATTTTGATATAAGGTGTGAAGTAAAGACCTGAACCCTGTGTTTCATTCCCCAAATGCGATCTTCCCTCAGCATCCTAGAGTGGTGGGTTCCGGAATCCGGGTGGCCACCAGAATCAGAAGACAGCTCAAGTCCCTCCTAGAATTTTTCTTTTCTTTTCTTTTCTTTTTTTTTTTTTTTGCCAGTCCTGGGGCTTGGACTCAGGGCCTGAGCACTGTCCCTGGCTTCTTTTTGCTAAGGGCTAGCATTCTGCCACTTGAGCCACAGCGCCCCTTCTGTTTATTTATTTGTTTGTTTGTTTGTTTGTTTGTGCCAGTCCTGGGGCTTGGACTCAGGGCCTGAGCACTGTCCCTGGCTTCTTTTTGTTCCAGGCTAGCACTCTGCCACTTGAGCCACAGCGCCACTTCTGGCCATTTTCTGTATATGTGGTGCTGGGGAATTGAACCCAGGGCCTCATGTATATGAGGCAGGCACTCTTGCCACTAGGTCATATCCCCAGCCACCCCTTCTGTTTTTTTTTCCATATATGTAGTTCTGAGGAATCGACCCCAGGGCTTCATGTATACAAGGTGAGCACTCTGCCACTAGGCCCTATTCCCAGCCCCCTTCTAGATTTTTTTTTTAGTGCTTGTATAGAAGCTAGTCATGCCCGCCTGGTCCTTTAACTCATCTCTAGAGTTACAACACCCGGCACAATGGAAATGCCGAGTAAGGTGTTGTTACACTGCATTGTACGGAGACAAAAGTTCTATTTGTTCTGTGTGGAATGGGAGTGTGGGGGGATGCTTCCTGTCCATGGAACATGATGGTAGGGATGATTCACTACCCTGTTATTCATTCATTGGTTTGAAATAGCTAGTGCCTTTGATGATAGTCTAAATGCTTGTGCCTGTTTGGGGCCAGGCTCATTCCCTCATTCACCCAGTCAAGGATATGGCGTTCTTATTGTGTGTGTGGTGCTGGGAACAGAACGGAGTCCTCTACGCACTAGACAAGCACTCGCTGGAGCCCAGTCCTGACCTTTATTCACATTCAGAAAAGCAGTTTGAAGTGTCTTATCTGAGAACTGGGTGGGTAGTAGTTCATTTAAAAGTGGAGCTGTGGCTCAAGTGGTAGAGTGCCAGCTTTGAGCAAAACAAACAAACAAAACATAACCCTAAGAGAGTGCCTAGACCCTGAGTTAAAGCGACAGTATGGACATACACACACAGACACAGAAACAGACATAGACACACATACACACAGAAACACACACACACACACACACACACACACACACACACACACACACACAGAGTCTAGCCACAGAAGAAAGTACTGAAAAATGTCAGCCATCACTCCATAAACAGAATGTGTTGGATTCTTATTTTTGTTCTGTGACATGGGGACTAAAATGTCCCCATTTGAAGAGTTGGCATGACTTGTACCAGGTACAAAGCACAGGCCCAGGCCAGAATGGGGACTAGTGTTGGACTGACCTTGTTGTCAGGACAGAGTGACCCAGGAAGATGGGGCTGGGAGGCCTTTTCAGATCTCCACACTGCTTCCTCTTGAGTGGTGTGACCCCAGGCGGGTCACAGCCCTTCTGCCTGGGTTTCAATATCCTCAAAAGGTGTAGTTACATTTCCAGAATCGCTAAATGTCATACTGGCAGCACAGGTCTAGGGAGAACCTCTTTCCTGGGACAGACACACACATCTCATATACATACCAAATATACACCATATACATACCAAACATACACCCCACACCTATACCATACCATGTACACCCACACCATCTGCCACACACATACCACATGCACACACAGACCATGTATATACTACATACATTCCTATACACAAGCCGTCCATCTGCACAGCATATGCACATGTGCGTACATGCTCACACGTGCTTAGCAGAGAGGAAGCATCTGCCTATCCGCCCAGGATGCAGTGAGTCAGCTCCATGCCAGGAGCCTCAGGCCCAGGCTCTGCTGGCCTTGAAAAAATCAGCTCAGGGGCTGGGGATATGGCCTAGTGGCAAGAGTGCTTGCCTCGTATACATGAGGCCCTGGGTTCAATTCCCCAGTACCACATATACAGAAAATGGCCAGAGGTGGCGCTGTGGCTCAAGTGGCAGAGTGCTAGCCTTGAGCAAAAAGAAGCCAGGGACAGTGCTCAGGCCCTGAGTCCAAGCCCAGGACTGGCCAAAAAAAAAAAAAAAGAAAGAAAAGAAAAATCAGCCCAGAGAACAGCAGGCCTAGAAAACAGTTCCTGCTTTTTCCCACATGTGAGTGCCATTTCTTTTTAGGTCCCTCCCGCCTCTCCTTTGCAGCTGCATTGCCAAGCTCGGGTCAGGCCATCTTTCTTTGATGAGGGCTGGGCTGAGGGTCCCCGGACTCTGATCTCCAGATCAGCGTCCCCTTCCTCTCCCATCACCAGGATCAGTACCTGCAGGAAGCCCACCTGCCTGGAGGAAGCAGTCAACAGCCCTGCAGAGTTGTTTTTTTTACAAGGTCCCTAAATGTGGCCCCATCCCTTCTGAGGAAGCCAAAGCTGGAAGCAAGTGGCAGACAGATATGGTCGGGGCGGAGGCATGGAGGAGTGGAAGGAGACGGAGGGATGCAGCACAGCCCTCCGCTCGCATCTGGGCCTCACAGGAAGGCTGCACAGTGTGCCAGTTCTCAGTGCCAGATACCCACTGGCCATATGTGGGGCACTGCCTGCAGCGCTAAGAGGCGGTCCTGGCAGGGGCCGCCTGCCCGCTAGCCCTGCCTCCTGTCTCTGAGCACGTATGCCAGACGGAACCCAGGGGGCGGTCCCTTCCTTCTTTTCCCCTTTCCTGGCCTCTGTTCTCCACGGCTTGGCTCTTGGCAAAGGCTTGGGGATCTTCCCCTCTTTACTGTTGCCAGCCCTGACTGAAGCTGTGGGAAAGGTGAGAACATGGGGGTAACTGGGCATTCCCAAGTGTCCCAGGGTACTATCCAACCAGGCACATTGAACCCTTCTAATCATCCAGTTATTCCTGCTTTGCAGGTGTGGAGACTAAGGCTTAGTAAGGACATGTAACTAGCAAGTATCCTTCCTATGCATGCATGTGGAACACTTTGTAAAATGGTTGTAGACTAGGTCAGTACACTAAGTCCAAACTTTCTTTCACTCTTTCTTCTCTCTCTCTCTCTCTCCCTCCCTTCTTTTCACCCTCCCTCCCTCCCTTCTTTTTTCTGTTTTGTGCCAATACTAGGGCTTGAACTTGGGGCCTAGAACCTGTCCCGTGGCTTTTTTGATCAAGGCACTCTACCACTTGAGCCACTTTTTGGTGGCTAATTGGAGATAAGAGTCTCATTGACTTTCCTTACCAGGCTGGCTTTAAACTTTGATCCTTGCATCTCAGCCTCCTGAGTAGCTAGAATTATAGGCATGAGCCAATATCACCCATCTATAGTACTCTTCATTCAAACACAGTCCCACACGGACAACCCACATGTGTGTTTCTACTCTGATTGGAGGGGCTGGGAAGAGGGCCTCATCCTTCTCACCTCTGCTGTGCATGGCCTGATGCACACTTGTGAACGCCAGGCCCCAGAGGAACACAGAGAGCCCTCTGGCTGCTCAGCCAACCTCTCAGTAGACTGTGACATTCCTTGGTGCCCTGGCCAGTTGGCACTTACAATAGAAACTTCTGGTCTGGCTCCTCCCTGGAGGTGGCTGGGCTGGCCTGATGGGCACCATCCCAAGGCCAGCTTCACTGGAAGCCTTTGGAGATCAGCTCACTGCCCCGCCTAAGCCCTTTCACCATCCAACTCAGTCAGCCAGGGCTGCACGGAGCCAAGGACTTTGAGCAAATGCATGGATCCTGCTTTAGAGATGGTGAAACAGAGTGGAGGTTTGTTCCAGAGACTGTTTTCTTTTTGGCAATCATCTTAATTATTGAAGCTGCTGTCATCTTGTCCCTTTTTGAATCATAAAACTAATGTGTCAAGAAGGGCTGGGAATATGGCCTAGTGGTAAAGTGCTTGCTTCATATACATGAAGCCCTGGGTTCAATTCCTCAGTACCACATATATAGAAAAAGCCGGAAGTGGCGCTGTGGCTCAAGTGGTAGAATGCTAGCCTTGAGCATAAAGAAGCCAGGGAAAGTGCTGAGGCCCTGAGTTCAAGCCCCAGGACTGGCAAAAAAACAAAACAAACAAATGTGTAAAGAAATGCTAACAGGAAGACTGGGAAAATTACTTAGTGGTAGAGTGCTTGCCTAGCATGCATGAACCCTGGGTTCAATCCCTCAGTTCCATATAATCAGAAAAGCCAGAAGTGGCACTGTGGCTTAAGTGGTAGAGTGCTAGCCTTGAGCAAAAGAAGCAAAGGGACAGTGCCCAGGTTCTGAGTCCAAGCCTTAGGACTGTCAAGAAAAGAAAGACAGAAAGACAGAAAGACAGAAAGAAAGAAAGGAAGAAAGGAAGAAGAAGAAGAAAGAAAGAAAGAAAGAAAGAAAGAAAGAAAGAAAGAAAGAAAGAAAGAAAGAAAGAAAGAAAGGAAGGAAGGAAGGAAGGAAGGAAAGAAGAAGGAAATGCTAACAGGAGCTGGGTGTCAGTGTCTCACACCTGTAATCCTAGCTACTTGGGAGGCTGAGATCTGAGGATCACACTTTGAAGCCAGCCTGGGCAGAAAAAGTCCATGAGACCCTCATCTCTAACTGTCCAGCAAAAAAAAATAAAATTGGAAATGGAAGAATGAGAGTGCTAGCCTTGAGCAAAAAAGCTAAGGGACTAGCCCTCAGTTTAAGCCCTAGTACCCCTCCCACCCCAAAAAAAGAACCAAGGCCTTGAGTTGAAGCCCCAGTAGCAGTGAGCACATGCGCTCATGTGCACGCACATATGCATGCACACGCGTGCGCACACACACACACACAGAGGGACTATGGGTATATTCAGCAGTAGTCCACCTGGCCTAGCATGTGGGAAGTTTCAGGTTCAATCAACACTCAGGAAACAAATGCAAAACAAAATAAAACAATAATGCTAAGGACCCTTGAGTCCAGTGGCTTCCTTGCACCCCTGGACTCACTGTAGAAACATAGGGGAACACCTACTGAATGCTGCACAGTTCATGTCTCTGTGCCTTTCCAGCCCTGGGAAAGTGCAGCAGGCTTGGGCTGGCACGGGCCATTTCCTTGTGCAGCTGCTCTCTGGTTTCCTTTCCCATGGCCTGCTTTTGCAGGGGCAGGTTCAGTGGGTCAGAAACCTTGCCCACCCATCCTGGAGCCCATGAGGGCCTCCAAAGGCCTCTGCTGCAGTTCTTCTCCCTACCTGGCCAACCGACCTTTAAACCCTCCCATTCACCCCTTCCCAGGACTCTGCCATTGGGTGTTATTTCACTGAGAAACTTCTCTGAGTTCCAGCTTCCCGGCCTTTCTGGGCCTTCTCCAAAGGAAATTCTTTTGGTCTCAAATTTCATTTCTGTTGTTTGCAGTTAAAGACCCCTGACCAACCCTTTGGGTTCCAACTGTTACTTGAATCACACCTCATGTGACTGAACAATTCTGTGCCAAGCATTCTGGGCTAGGTGCTGGGGGTACAGTCATCTAGGGGAAGAAAGACAAGCAAAGAATAGCGTGAGAGATCTGTGGAAGCTCGGGGAACTATAGAGAGAGAAGTCAGCTCTGCTGGAGAAGCTCTACAGTGGGAATGAAAATACTTCTCAGAGCTGTCACTCTGTGTGTTGTATGTCTCTCTGTGTGTTGTGTAAGCAATAGCTACATGCCACAGCACAGAGGTCAGGAGTTGTAAAAGACCACTGGGATCTTGGATAATGAATGCCCTTAACTTCCAGTACTGGGGAAACTTCTAGTACTGGGGATTGAACTCAGGGCCTAGTACTTGCTAGATGTTCTGCCACATGAGCCTCTGGTCTAGCCTCATTTATTTTTTGGCCTTCATTATTTTCAAGGTAGGACTTTGCAGAAGTAGAGGTCTGGCTCAAGTGGTAGAGCACCAGCTGTTGAGTAAAATATCCCGGTGAGAGCTGGAGGCTCCAGAATCAATAAATGCATGTGCAAGACCTTGCTTTAAGTCCTGGTGAGCTAGCCTGGCCTGTGATCCTTCTACTATGGCTTTGCTTGTCACACTGGGGATGACTGACACACCACTGCACCCAGTCATTGTGCTTTCCCTGTAGCTGGGATAACAGGCCAATGCCAGCCCTGTAAACTTTTTGCCAGGGCTGGCTTGGAAAAAGTAGCTAAGATTACTGGCTAGAAATGTATCATGGAGGTGATGCTTGAAGGGGGTAGGAGTTAGCTAGGCGGGGCACAGTGGCTCACGCCTGTAATCCTAGCTGACCCAGGCAGAAAAAAGTCTGTGAGATTCTTACATCCAAATACCACCCCAAAGTCGGAAGTGGAGGTGTGGCTTAAGTAATAGAGCACCATCTTAGGGCAAAAAAAGGCAAGAGAGAACACTGGAGGCCCTGGGTTCAAGCCCCTACACCCCTCCCCCCAGATGGCTGGTAGAAGTCAGCTAAGTGGAGCAAGCAGAGGAAAGGAAACTGCTTCAAACATGGAGCTAGAACCAGCGACATTCAAGTAGTTGCAAGGCAAGCACTCTTAACCACTAGGCTATATTCCCAGCCCTCAAGTAGTTGCATCGGGCTGGCTCACATGTGGAGGGGTGGAGAGGGTGGGAAGTAGGGGGAGAGGTAAGGTTGGGGCAGCCACCAAACAAACAAGGCCAGTCATAGGCCAGAGCAGCAGCTGGACTGCATCTGGGGCAGAGCTCCCGACCCCAGCCACGCCACCCCACCCCACCCCCGCTAGTTTATTAAAATGCAAGCACTGGGGGCCCCAGCTAGGGCCTACCACATCTCCAGATGGGCCCAGGGATGAGGCTTTCAACAGACTCAGGGATCACGCGGGTGCACCGCTGCAGGGCAGTGGAAAGCTGGCCTGGGTAATGGTCCCGGGCTTGCTTTGGCTCACACACACTCCCCCGCCCCCAGCTGCCCCCTCCTCACTCCAGCTCCAGCTCCACACCGCCCCACCCCACCCCACCCCCCTAGCCAGATCCGGCCTCCGCGGTGCCCGCCCAGCGCCCCGCCTGCTCCTCTCGGTGGGGTCCGGGGTCGCGGGGCGCGCGGAGAGGCCCGGCAGCTGCAGCCAGATCCACATTCCTTTCACTTCCTGCCATTGTCCCCGGTTCCGGTGGCCGCGTCCCCGACCCCGGACCCCCGGCCCGGGTGGGTGGTGACTCATTTCCTTTTTCCCCGGTGACGTCATCCCCCCCGCGTGGCAGGGGCTCCAGATCTGTGCGCGTCCTGGCCGGCAGGAGGCGCCAGAGTCCCCAGCGTGGCCGGGGCTCCAGGCCTGTGCGCGTCCTGGCCGGCAGGAGGCGCCCGAGTCCGCAATGCCGCTGGCAGCCCCGCGCCCCGCCCCGCCGCTGCGGGAGAAGCGGAGGGGCTGAGGCCGCGCCGCCCACCCTGCGAGCCGGGGCTGGAATCCAGGTCTTTGTGCAGCACCCACAGTTTTCCCTCAGCCCCTCGGGTGTTGATTTCGTTGTGCACCGGCCTGCCCTGTCCTCTCATGGTGTCCCCAACACCACTTGCAGGATGTAGGTCCAGATTTCGGGCATTTGTGGCTCCTGGAAGAAGTGGAGGGCGCGGTCATGGGTCCAGGGCTCAGCGGCCGAGGCTTGGCAGGAGGGGCTTCCCGTCCCTTGCCTGGCCCTCTGCCTTCCCTCCTGGGTTCCAGGGAGCCAGAGGACTGCATTCTAGTCAAGAAATTTCTAGTTTCCTGAGACTTAGTCTCAAAGGAGCCTGGTCCTTTTTTTTTTTTTTTTCTTTTTTTTTTTTTTGTGCCAGTAATGGGGCTTGAACTTAGGTCCTGAGTGTTGTCCCTTAGCTTTTCCCCTTCAGGACTAGAAGGCTGGCTTTGACCTTTCATTCTCAGAGCTTAGCCTCCAGAGTAGCGAGGTGTGAGCCACCTGGCTTTTAAAGGGTTTAGAATAGGGCCTGGCATGAGGCGCATGCCCCATAAAGTTAATAACTAGTTACTACATAACAAGATGTATAGATGGATGTAAACCCATGGAAATAAATTCATAAATAGACATGTAATGATAGCTGTTTGGTGGAGCTTGCCTCTTCCTGTTCTTCCCTAACCTTCTCTGTCAGCCTCTTCTTCACCTCCCAGTCCCAGACTCAACTTCTTCCCGCCACACAGCTGAGTTCAAGCTGTGGAGAGTATCAAAATGGTTCTTGCCCACAAAGAAGCAGAAGATCCACATATCATTGGAATCTCCTGTGTGACAGTATCTCTCCACATTTACTTATATCAACTCCCATTTTTGTCCTCGCAACAGCCCCAGAAGGGGTAGTAAAGATAAAGATTCGTCACTGGATTTCACAAAAGAGAAGTGGAGGGGCCATGGAAAGTGCTGGGGTTTCCCCACCTAAGTCCCAAACAGCCAGCCATGAGCCACAAGAGCACATTCTTTTTTTTTTTTTTTTTTGGCCAGTCCTGGGCCTTGGACTCAGGGCCTGAGCACTGTCCCTGGCTTCTTCCCGCTCAAGGCTAGCACTCTGCCACTTGAGCCACAGCGCCGCTTCTGGCCGTTTTCTGTATATGTGGTGCTGGGGAATCGAACCTAGGGCCTCGTGTATCCGAGGCAGGCACTCTTGCCACTAGGCTATATCCCCAGCCCACAAGGGCACATTCTAACAGTAATCCTCCTTATTGCATGGCCTCTGAGCACCAAAGGCTTGTACAGCTTGTCTAGTGCTGCAACCCCACAGGTGGCCTCAGTTTCTCTTTCTGACAGCTGAGGGGTCTGGCCCAGGGCCACATTGCCAGCAGGTACTGAATGGACTTTCAGCTGGGAAACTCCAAAGCTGTGGTGTTTGTTCTCTGGTGCACTTCTCTGGGGAGCCAAGCTGGTTTCTCTCCAGGATGGTGCTCAGGCCAGACTCGGCAGTTAGGGACTGAGCATCCCCAAGACACCCCACCATGAACGCTACCACTGTGCAGGGCTGAGCCCTATAGAGGTTTTTTTTTCCTTTCTTTAGTATTAAGATTTAAAACCCGGGCCTCATGCTTGCTATGTAAGAACTCTTACCCCTTACACACACACACACACACACACACAGCACTGCGGCTGGGCTTTGGTGTTGCACAATTGGTGTGTATACCATATGATGCTCTTCCCTTTACACTGGAAGCAGAAGCTTTGTGTAGGTGAGGCAGGCATTTGGGCAGCAAGGATAGATTGGAGGTAGGTAAGGACAAGGACAAGCAGGAACTCTCAAGGGCAGACTGAGACCGTGAGTCTTGTGACCTCTGACCTAGCCAGTGCTGGGGGAAGGGGGGCTGGCATGCTTTGTTCACATGCTAAATGTTCACCTGGAGGACCAAGAGGAGGCCGAGCAGCTGCAGGCTCCGCAGCACAGAGGTAGCCCACAGGTAGGTATCAAGTGTAAGTTACAAAAGTGCCTGTCCCAGGCTCCTTAGCACTACAAGAGGAACATCTGTATTATTCATCTACTAATCTATAACAACACCACAATATAGTGGATTAAAGCAACATTGATTTATTTATGATCTCACATAATTTCTGTGGCTCAGGAATCTGGATTAGCTGAGAGTCGTGGTTTTGATCCACGCACTCTCCTGGGGTTACAGTCAAGTCTGTACACCAGATCTGCATTCAGTTGAGGACTGGCTGACTCAGCTCCCATAACTTCTTTTGTGATCTGGCCTTGGTCATCACAAACCAACATTTCTGCAGTTGCTTATTTCCTCCACAGCTCATGCCTAATCTGTGTGGCGAGGCTGTGCAAGGCGTGCCCATCTTGGAGGCAGAACTGCCCTGAGAGGCTTCAGGATGCTGCTGGAGTCCAGAGGGCCCAGCAAACTTTACCAGATTGTCCTGTCTTCCCAACCAGCCCAGCACTTCAAGGTCTTGGTCAGGCTGCTGGGCCCTGGCTTCTTCCCACAGTGAGAGGTTCCTGACCAGGTTCACCCTTGAGGATATAGAGGTGTTGAGAGACTCACTGAAGAAGACTCGACTCCAGCTTCGCTGGCCCTCAGCCTTTCCCTCTGTAAAATGAGGATGATCACCATAAAATCATCTCAGGATATTGTTATGGGGCTGACACGGGCTCTGGTGCAGACTGGGTGCCTCGTTCTGTATGTGCCACTGTCTTCTTGTGTTGGTCATGGGACAACTACACATCCAAGACTTTTGGCCATCTGGGATTTTCCAGACTCTTGATCAAGATCTGTGAGGATGGCTGGTATTTTTCCATGGTGAAGGACTCAAGATCCCTACCAGTCAAGAGAAAGCAGCAAAAGGCTCCAGGGGCGGCTTGTCACTGAGAGACACTGTTGGAGACGAAGAAAACTTAAAGGAAGTGTCACCTTATGTGACCAAAGTCCTTCAGCAACAACTTGTCACACACATGCAAATGATAGAAATCAATTCTGCACATCTGGAGACACCCTGGAGATAATAAACACATCCAGAGGCTGCAAGCCTCTAGGCCGAGGGCTAGATGGCCCCTATGGACCACATTGTCCTGGTTGGCCTGCACCATGTCTGAAAACAAGAGAATCTGAATGTCCCTTGACAGTTTGGGAGAGCTCAAGATCCACATCCCTGAGGCTCTCTACTGCCTCACCCCCAGCCAGATCCACTTTGTTTGCCTGGAAACACCAAGCAGGCCACTTACTTCCATATTTCACAAGGGGAAACTTCAAGAAGTAGTCTCTTTGAGAAAGCATCTCAGCTTCTTGCTACCATGATTGCTCTAGATTCCTATCTAGCCAACACAATTAAGAACAGATGAATCTACTATCTAAAACCATGAGGCTGGGCTGGGAATATGGCCTAGTGGTAAAAGTGCTTGTCTCATATACATGAATCCCTGGGTTCAATTCCTCAGTACCACATATATAGAAAAAGCCAGAGGTGGCGCTGTGGCTCAAGTGGCAGAGTGCTAGCCTTGAGCAAAAAGAGGCCAGGGACAGTGCTCAGGCCCTGAGTTCAAGTCCCATTACTGGCAAAAACAAAACAAACAAACAAAAAAATAAAACCATGAGGCTATCCCCAGCCCCCTTCACTCGGGTTCTTCATTTGCCTCTTTATTGGGCAAACCCACCGTCTGATTCTTTCCACTTGGTTGGAAGAGTAGGGGAAGGTGTTGGCTGGCTGGTCCCTCTGTCGGGAGCATTCTCTCTCCATAGCCTCCCTGATCAAACCCTGACTCTGCATTGCCTCCTTGGAGAAGCATCCTCAAACTGGACGCTGCCCCAGCCTGGCCTAGACAGCCTAATCTCCCAGCGGCTCCCCGATGGATGCCTTTCATGGCCGCCTTTGGACTGATTGATCTATGGGTCTGCTTCTTTGCTCTGTGAGCTTCTTGAGGTCAGGACCTGTGCATTATTTATCTTTGTGCGCCTAGGGCTTGGCTGCTATGGGTACTCAGTAAGGGTGCCTAAAAGTGTGAAGAAGAGAAGGAAGAAGAAAGAAAGGAAGGAGGAAGGGAAAGAGGGAAGTAATAAAAGGAGGAAGAGGGAGGAAGGGGTTCATTCATGAATTTGCTCTTTGCCTTCTATTCAGGAATCTATCACTTTAAGCACCCACCCCTGTGTTAGGAGTGTGTCAACCCCCACACAAGAGGAACCCTGGGCTGGGCCAGCAGAACATGAGACTCATCTTGACCCCACCCCTGACCGCAGCCAGTTCTGCTTGTGTGTATGTATGTATGAATTCTACTAAGAGAATACACTCCCCAATTCATACAGTTTGATGAGTTTCAAAGTGGACACACTTTTTTTTTTTTTTTTTTTGCCAGTCCTGGGCCTTGAACTCTAGGGCCTGAGCACTGTCCCTGGCTTCCTTTTGCTCAAGGCTAGCACTCTGCCACTTGAGCCACAGCACCACTTCTGGCCATTTTTTGTATATGTGGTGCTGGGGAATTGAACCCAGGGCCTCATGTATATGAGGCAAGCTCTCTTGCCACTAGGCCGTATCCCCAGCCCCAGACACACTTCTTAAGTGGTGCCTGATGAAGAGAGAGGTAGGGTGGCAGACTTGAGTGAAAAAGCTCGGGAACAGCACCTAGGCCCTGAGTTCAAGCCCCAGGACCAGAACAAAAAGGAAGAAGAAATAATCAGAGGAAGAAAGAAAGAAGGAAGGGAAGGAGGGAAGGAGGGAAGTAGGAAGGAAGGAAGGGAGGGAGGGAGGGAGGGAGGGAGGGAAACAAGGAAAGGAGGAAATAAGGGATGGAGGGAGGAAAAAATTGTGTTTTTCAGAAGTGGGTATAATAATTTCAGTCCACCAGCAGGGAGTGAGTTCTGTTGCTCTTTTTGCTCACGGTGCTAGGCATAGTCTCACCACTACTCTTGTTATTTTTGTCTAGTTGTTCTAGTGAGTTGCTACCTTTCTGACTAGATGCTCCAGCACGCTCTGTTTCACGTAGATCCTTGAGTCCCGCGTCTCCGGTCGTCACCTCTTCTCCTGTGGTCTGCCTCTGCATTCCTGTGGAGACTTCTTGGCTGTGAGCACAGATGCCCTTCCATAAGATGCCCTGACCTCAAATAGCCCCCACAGAGCCTGGACCACCGGGGATGGATGAGGACGGGGAAGAGGAAACACGTGAGAGCTGCTCTCCCAAACCCACACTGTGGCCACATACACTTAGGTAGCCAAGTGTGGACCTCGGCTTATCAGACTCAAAACATTAGGTGGGATTGAAAAGTAACCACAAAAGCCTGCCTTAGCCATGAATTTCTTACATGTGGTTTAGACAAAGTAGATAAACAAAACAAAAACAAAAAATTTAAATGCCCCTCATGTACTTCCCAGATCAGTGGGGGCTCGCCCCAGAGCCCACATTATCGCCCATTGTGTTTAAATCATTTCGAACTGATGAATGTTTCCCTGCCCCTTTTTATTTTGGTCAGTCATGGGGCTTGAACTCAGGGCCTGGGTGCTGTCCCTGAGCTCATTTGCTGAAGGCTAGCGCTCTACTACTTTGAGCCACAGCCCCACTTCCGGTTTTCTGGTGATTAATTGGAGGTAAGAGTTCACAGATTTTCCTACCCAGGCTGGCTTTGAACCATGATCCTCAGGTGTCAGGCTCCTGAGTAGCTAGAATTACAGGCGTGAGCCACCAGTACCTGGTGTGTGTGTGTGTCCTTGGGCTTAAACTCAGGGCCTTAGCATTTTTGCTCAAGGTTAATACTTTACTGCTTGAACCACACTTTTGTCCTTTTTTAAAATTTTTAATTGGAAATAAGAGTGTCTCAAAGACTTTCCTGCCCAGGCTGGCTTTGAACCACCGGTTTTGCTTCTTATGAAGCAAATGGTGTTCAAAGAGCAAAGCAAAAAACTAATGTGTTTAACTGAAGTGATAAAGTATCAATTTGAGATTTGATGAGAGGTGACATGTTTCCATTGGGTTGAGCGGCATTATGGGAAAAATGCATCAAGCACTTACAGGACAGCACTGAACTCTCTAATGAGCATGCGTTGTTTTTCCTCCATGCCATCTTCTTGAGACTATATACTCGCCTACACTGAAGATCTACTCTAAATACAAGCACAAAAACTGTAAAACCCTTAGAAGAAAATGTCAGTGAGATCTTCATGACCTTAGGTTTGGCAAGATTCTTTGCTAAGACATCAACCAAAAGAAAAAGTGGATAGATGAGCCTAGCTCCAGATGAAAGACTTTGTGCTTCAAAGGCCACGTACCAAGTGGCACTGTGGCTCAAGTGGTAGAGCGCTAGCCTTAAGCTGAAGAGCTCAGGGACAGTGCCCAGGCCCAGAGTTCAAGCCCCACAGCTGACAAATAAAAAAAGATGACCAAAGGCCACGTACCTTAGAAACCCAACCCAGCCAGTCTGCCCACTGTGAACCCAGGCCTGAGGGGCTGAGCTAGAGCTCTAGGACGGAAGTGACAATGGAAAGGTTACTCTAGCTCCCCAACCTCCCTTCCCCAACCCCCCCCCCGAGCTTTCTCAGTGAATAGCCATGTAGTTCTGCCAGCTCCCCTGGGCTCCTCTCCTCCTTCTTTCCCAACCTCTATAGGATCACTATTTTGCCTTCCACACAACCTTGGAACAAACCCATTTCTCTCCTTCAGGTTGCTAGTTCTTAGGTTCAACTACTAGAACTTCATGAGGGCAGTGTCTATGTGCTGTTTGTTTTCATCCTGCCCAGGATGGCTTTGAACTCAGATCTCAGCCTCCTGAGTAGCTAGGATGACAGGTGTGAGCCGCCAGCAACTGTCTCTCTCTCTCTCTCTCTCTCTGTGTGTGTGTGTGTGTGTGTGTGTGTGTGTGTAGACAGACAGAGACAGAGACAGAGAGATGGTCTTTCTACTTAGCCCAGGCTGGCCTTAAACTTGTGATCTTCCTACCTCATCTTCCTGATTGGAATTACAAGAGTGTACCACCATATTCAGCTTGCGGGGCTATATAGTCTTAACCTATATTTATTAAACATTTATACACTTTTGGAGTATTACTAAACCATATTCATTTATTCATTCACTCATTCCACGCACATCTGAGCCCCATGATGTTAGAAACACATGTACATAAAGACACAAAGTGGGAGGAGGGAGGGGGAATGAGGGACGAGGTAACAAACAGTACAAGAAATGTATCCAATGCCTAACATATGAAACTGTAACCTTTCTGTACATCAGTTGATAATAAAAATTTGAAAAAAAAGAAGACACAAAGCTCACAATAACCTAATGATCTACACTCTCCCACCAAAATGAATGTAATTAATGAGACTTAATTGGAATATGTTTTTGTCAGTTGTGAGGGCTTGAATTCAGGGCACTGTCCCTGATCCTCTTTGTGCTCAAGGCTAGCACTTTATCACTTGAGCCACAGCTCCACTTCCGGTCTTTGAGTGGTTAACTAGAGATTAATGGGGCTGGCTTTGACCCATGATCCTCAGATCTTGGCCTTCTGAGTAGCTAGGATTACAGGTGTGAGCCACCAGAGCCTGGCTTCTGTCTTAAGTCTTTTTGTTTGGTTTTGTTTTTGTTGCCAGTCCTGGGGCTTGAACTCAGGGCCTGAGCACTGTCCCTGGCTTCTTTTTGCTCAAGGCTAGCACTCTACCACTTGAGCCACAGCGCCACTTCCAGCTTTTTCTATATATGTGGTGCTGAGGAATTGAACTCAGGGCTTCATGTATACGAGGCGAGCACTTTACCACTAGGCCATATTCCGAGCCCCTGTCTTAAGTCTTAATGTGGGCCTCTCCCCACTGGTGTCAGACAGAGGCTCAGACAAAGGACAGAGTTGAGCTCTTTCACTGTGAGAAATGTCATCTATCTACCCTTCCTCCCTCTTCCCCTCCCACTCTTCCACCCTCCCTCCTTCCCTCTCTCTCCCTCTTTTCCTCCCTCTCTCCTTTCCTCTCTCCCTGTCTCTCTTTCTCCGTTCCCTCCCTCCCTTCCTTTCCTTCCATCCTTTTACCAGTCCTGGGCCTCAGGGCCCAGAAACTCACACAAGGCTGGCTGGCATTTTCCCCTTTGAGCCACAGCTCCACTTCCAGCTTTTTGGTGGTTAATTGGAGATAAGAGTCTCACAGACTTCTGCTCAGGTTGGCTTCAAACTGTGATGTCAGGTCTAAGCCTCCCGAGTAGCTAGAATTATAGGCATGAGCCATTGGCACTTGGCTTTTCCATTCCTTTCTTTTCATTTTTTCCCTCATATTTTTAAGTACCTCCTTTGATTTCTTTGACGTTTATGTTCTTTAGAAATGTATTATTTATCATCCAAATATTTTTGGATGTTATCACTCTTTTTCTGTTATTGAATTCCAGTTTAATTCCACTGTGGTCTGAGAACATAGTTGTAAAGGAATGATGGGATTTTATCCTGCTCTGTTGTGGGGGCTCTGGTTTCTGTTATATTCCTCCAAAGCATGTTGACTTGTGTTGTTGCTGTTGTTTTATTGGGTAATTAACTCCACACTCGACTCTTGGGTAACTGCCCAAATCTCATTTCAGTTCCCTGTTCTCTGCAGAAGTATTTTCCATGCATAAGAAGTTCAAGGATTGGCTAGAAATTTAGACAGAGCTTATGATCAGGATCTAGAGCTCTCTTCTCTGCATCTCTTTACAGGGTTTCTTACCATCTGAAATTGCTCTAAGTTTTGTCCTTTTTCCCCCTTTTCTTTTCTTTTTTTTAGGCCTGAAACAAAAACATGAACTCAGCACCAGATGCTTTTGTTCATTGGCTAGCGTTCTACCAACTGTGCCAATCCCTGTCCTATCTTTTTTTTTTTTTTTTGGTTGGTCATGGGTTTGAACTCAGGGCCTAGGCACTGTCCCTGAACTTTTTGGCTCTGCCACTTTGATCCACAGCACCACTTCCAGTTTTCTGGTGGTTAATTGGCGATAAGAGTCTCATGGACTTTCCAGCCCCGGCTGGCTTCAAACTGAGATCCTTGTATCTCAGTCTCTTCTAAGCCAGAAAGACAGCAAGTTTTTCTTTTCTTTTCTTTTTTTTGCCAGTCCTAGGGCTTGAACTCATGGCCTAAGCACTGTCCCTGGCTTCTTTTTGCCCAAGGCTAGCACTTTACCACTTGAGCCACAGCACCACTTCCAGCTTTTTCTATATATGTGATACAGAGGAATTGAACCCAGGGCTTCATGTATACGAGGCAAGTACTTTACCACTAGGCCATATTCTCAGCCCCAGACTGCAAGTTTTATATCTGTGCTGTTGTGGACTGTAGCCCACCCTCAAAGATCAAAGTCATAAAAAAAAAAAAAGGCTCACCACATACCATTTCCTTTCTTTAAGTATTGATGCCCATGCAGAGTTCAATTGACTTCATTTTTTTTAGTTCCTCTCTCCCTCCTTTGTCTTCTTCCTTCCTTCCTCCATGCCTCTTTCCCTTTCCTCTTTCTCTTTCTTTCTCCTTCCCACTCCGTCCCTCCCTTCTCTTCTTCCAATAATCTTTCCTTTTTTAAAAAAAAAATAGTTTTGTCAAGCATCATCTAAAGGAAGGCTATAGGACCTTACTTGTTATACTGGAAAAGAAACCTCTGAAAGAAAGCTGGGCACTGGTGGCTCACACTTGTAATCCCAGCTACTTGGGAGACTGATAGCTAAGGATTGCAGTTCTAAGCCAGCCCAGGCAGGAAAGTCTATGAGGTGCTTATCTCCAATGAACCACCAAAAAGCTGGAGGTGGAGCTGTGGCTCAAGTGGTAAAGTGCCAAGCCTTGAGAGAACAAGCTAAGGGACATTATCCAGGGGAGGGGGGGAGGAAGAGAGGGAGGGAGGGAGGGAGGGAGGGGGGAGGAGGAGGAGGAGGAGGAGGAGGAGGAGGAGGAGGAGGAGGAGGAGGAGGAGGAGGAGGAGGAGGAGGAGAAGGAGAAGAAGGCTGCCCAACTAGTTGACAGGAGAGCTGTCCTTCAACCTCAGGCCTAACAAACTCCCAGCAGGTGCGGACCCTCACATTGCTCTGTCTTCCTCTCTCCTGCCCACCAGCATCTCAGAACTTCTGGTTCAGGCAACAATGATGCGAGACCCTCCAGTGGGCTCTATTGCCTTTTGTACATTTTCTGTGAAGAGACTGTGTTTGACGTGTATTGGCTTTGAAGATAGAGCTATCTGGATTCAAATCCTGCCCATGACCTATGTGTGATCTAGAACCAAGTCACTCCAGTCTCAAGCGTCAAATGGGCAAAGCAAGAGGGTTGACCTCAAAAGGCTGTGGTGAGATTAGATGAGATATAGCCATAAGGCTGGGGAGGAGAGTGGGAAGTCTGGACTGGAACAAGTAGTCAGTCAGTGAGATCTGGGGGTTTTCTGATCTAAAAGGAGGGTAGAGGAGGGGCCTGAGCCCAGGCACTGCTGGAGGCGATGGTGCCTGAGGAGCTCAGCCTTTTTTTTCTTTCTTTCTTTCTTTCTTTTTTTTGCCAGTCTGGGGCTTGGACTCAGGGCCTGAGCACTGTCCCTGGCTTCTCTTTGCTCAAGGCTAGCACTCTGCCACTTGAGCCACAGCGCCACTTCTGGCCATTTTCTGTATATGTGGTGCTGGGGAATCGAACCCAGGGTTTTTTGCATGCTAGGCGAGCTCTCTTGCCACTAGGCCATATTCCCAGCCCAAGACCTGTCTTTGATCTTTAAAAAAAAAATCCTCTGAGTTTTTTGCTGTTGTTGTTTGTCCTGGGCCTTGAATTCAGGGCCTAAGCACTGTCCCTGGCTTCTTTTTGCTCAAGGGTAGCACTCTACCATTTGAGCCACAGCGTCACTTCTGGCTTTTTCTAAATATGTGATGCTGAGGAATTGAACCCTGGGCTTCATGTATACAAGGCAAGCACTCTTTCTTCTAGGCCATATTCCCAGGCCCAGGATCTCAGCCTTGAAAGGCAGCTTCTTCCTTCACCTCAACCTGAGTGGAACAAGAGCCATGGGTGGTGAGGGCAGACCCATGTTTTATAGACTGCAGACCTGTGGCTCCCACTTAGGGTCAGTCCCCACTGGGTCGGGGCGGGGGGTGGTATAGTGTCAAGCCAGCTCCCAACTCTGTTTCCTCCAACAGCTGTATGTATATATGTGAATTTAGTGTCTGTGTGTCTGTGTATGTCTATGTGTGCACGCTGGTACTGGGGCTTGAACTCAGGGCCTGGATGCTGTCCCTGAGCTTTTTCTTCTTTCAAGGCTGGTGCTCTACCACTTGAGCCACACCTCCACTCCTGGCTTTTTTGCTGGTTAATTGGAGATAAGAGGCTCAAAACTTTCCTGCCCCAGGCTGGCTTCAAACCATGATCCCCAGATTGCAGCCTCCTGAGCAGCTGATTGCAGGTGTGAGCCACCAACACCGGGCCAGCAACTGTAGTTTTTTTTCTGTCAGTCCCAGGACACATGAGACTGATGAGCCCCTGCTGGTGCAGGCTGGGCACTTCTGTAGTATTCACAATGCTATATTGTGATGGACCTGCTTTAGGTCTCTCCAGGAGGCTGGACGCCTTCTGAAAGGGACACAAAGGGAGGCGGGAAGTCACTGAAGGAGAAGTAAAGGAAGGGGAAGGGGGCTGGTGTGTGGGAAGGGGGAGGAGGAAGATCCTGAGTGGCCAATTCTGGACTTGGCAGGACTGCTTCTGGTTTGGGCTGGATGTGGCCAGCAGCCAGCAGCCAGCACAGCAACTGCCAACCCCTTTTGACGAGCTGGCACCACACTGGGACAGAAAGAGAAAGCAGGGAAGGGTGTGGAGTGGGTAACTTTCAACCTGCTCATTCCCACCAGGGAAAGGTCGGTGCATTGGCCTTGTACCTCTTTACCCATGAGTCTAGTTTTTCAGGATATGCTGCCTAGATCCTTAGGGACTTTTTTTTTTAAAGGATGGAGGGTAAATCAGGATCCCACATACACCAGCTTGCAGAGCTGGGATGTTCTGGCATCCCAAGCAGTGGTTTTACTTAGTGTGGAGGTGAGAGGGAGGTGGCCCAGAGAGTACTGGGGTTTGAACTCATGGCCTCTCACTCTCCCTTAGCTTTTTTTTTTTTTTTTGTTTTGTTTTTTTTTTTTGGCCAGTCCTGGGGCTTGGACTCAGGGCCTGAGCACTGTCCCTGGCTTCCTTTTGCTCAAGGCTAGCACTCTGCCACTTGAGCCACAGCGCCACTTCTGGCCGTTTTCTGTATATGTGGTGCTGGGGAATCGAACCCAGGGCCTCATGTATACGAGGCAAGCTCTCTTGCCACTAGGCCATATCCCCAGCCCCCCCTTAGCTTTTTTTTGCTCAAGGCTAGTGCTCTACCATTTGAACCACAGCTTCACTTTCAGCTTTTAGCTAGTTGATTGGAGGTAAGAGTCTCATAGACTTTCCTGCCCAGGCTGGTTTGAATCAAGATCCTCAGAGCTCAGCTTCCTGAGTAGCTAGCATTCTAGATGTGAACTATTGGGGACTGAACTTTGGGCCACACTCCCAGTCTCTCAATCTTATTTCTCTGCCCACACTGCAGGCTGTTCCTCAAGCCAAGCCATTTCTTCATTCTTGAGCATTGTAAGCTGTGTTCTGCTTCCCTAGGAGATACCAGCCAAGCTAGATCCCACCCTTTCTACAAGGATCACCAAGAAGCATCAGGAATATCTGGCCTGTAATTGGAAGTACAGTTGACACCCACCCCTCTCTTCCCAAATCACATAGTCTACCTACTCTGTGAGTAATGAGGACCACTGTCTATTCTAGCCCTCAGCTTGGGCCAAGTGGCTCTCTTAGCTTCCCAGACACAAGGGGGCGCTGTGACCAGCATTCCTCAGGCTCAGGTAGGCAGAAGCTCCTGCTCTGTTCATCAAGCTCCTCAGGGACTTTAGGGCTCCCCTATGGAGCCACAAACTGGGTCAGCATGGGGAGTCATGGATTTTTTCCTGCAGTCTGGGGCTCAGTGTTTGGAGAGAGGATTGGGGAAGCTGGATGTTAGGCACATGTCTGTGTTGGGGGTGGAGTGGGACACTTTTTCAGTCCTGCACCTTAGGGTACACCTTTTCAGCATACATTAGTTCTGGCATCCAACTTCAGCACTGCAAAGCAAATGACAAACAAAACCCTCAGGCTTCCTGTCCTGACAGTGGCCCTGTCCTGGGGTATTGTCTGTATTTGACAGGGGAATAAATGGACACTCAGAGAGGTTAAGCAACTTGCCCAAGTCACCTAACTAGGGAGTAACAGCCCTGGAATTCTGGTACTAGAGCCCACAACCCTCCCCCATCCCCTTGCTCCTGCTTCCCATCTCACCAAGGTTCTGGACTTTGTTCCTCATCTCCTTCTCTTTCCCCACAGTAATAGGCAAGGTCCCCTTCCTTCTTCATGCTAGACAGGCTTGGAAATGGAAGCTCAGCTCCTGGAGTCTCTAAAGCAGCCTGGGGAACCCATGGTCCAGGTGACTCCCAATTAGGGTGAATCTTGTAGCCTGAGCTATAGCGATGCTACACAATGGCCAGATAGAGGCAGACATGGAGAATGCAAGCAGGAGACTGTCTGGAAGAAGAAATATTCTGATGGGTGCCAGGGACCAGGGACCATTCAGCCCTAGCCACAGGTGGCTTTAAGCCAGGCTTATAAATAGCTGGGAATATAAATGTTAAGAAGCAAGAGTAGAATTCAGCTTGATCTTAGTCTGGGAAATATGGAGTGGGAGTAGAGAGCTGTCAGCTAGTCAAGAATCAGGCTCAGGTTTTTTGTTTGTTTGTTTTGTGTCCGTAGTAGGGCTTGAACTCAGGGCCTGGGTGCTGCTCATGAGATTTTTTGCTCAAGGTTAACATTCTACCACTTGAGCTACAGCTCCACTTTTCCAGCTTTTTATTGGTTGATTGGTCATAAGAGTCTTATGGGCTTTCCTGCAAGGGCTGGCTTCACACTGCAATCTTGAGCTCTCAGCCTCCTGACTAGGTAAGATTATACACTCAAGCCACCAGAGTCCAGCATGTTCAGGCTTTGCTCGAAAGGTCTATCTCCTTTAGTAGCAGCTGGGAGAGAGATGTGGGTTGTAAGCTACCCCGGGGTAGAAGATGCCCTGAGCATCGGGACCTGGGATTCACAAGCACCTTGTTCTTGGTGACATAGGTCCTACATTTCATCCTTGCTGACCAGGGTCATGATGCCCAGAGGCCTCTGCCAGAGGAAAAGAAACTCTCTGCCTCCAGCCCTTCCTTGGTGTTGGGCATTGAGTACATTATGATGCCCTGGACGAAACTAGTGCATTAAAACTACCACTGGGGCAACGTGTGGGTGTGGTCTCAGCATGTGTGAGGCCCTGGATTTATCTCCAGAAATGCAAAAATAAAACAAAAATATTTTAAAGGCAACCACTCCCTAAATGGCTCACACGTCAGAAAGTGCGTCCAGCCCTTTATGTCTGTTTGCTGTGTGATATTAGCATGGTGGTAGCTGCCATTTCTTGTGCATTTTATATGCTCCAGTCATTGGGTTAGGTGCTACAGATCAGCATCACCAGCCTGCCATCTGTCATCGCTATCAACCTCCATGGTTGACATTTACAACCGATTTCCACATTGTCTAGTTTCACTTACTTTTTATATTCATAATGTGAGGAATATAATTTTTTTGTTGGTCATGGGGCTTAAATTCAGGGCCTGGGCACTGTCCCTGAGCTTTTGCTCAAGGCTAGCACTCTACCACTTGAGCCTCAGTGCCACTTCTGGCTTTTTCTGTGTATGTGGTACTGAGGAATTGAACCCAGGACTTCGTGCATGGTAGGCAAGCATTCCACCACTAGGCCACATTCCCAGCCCTGTCCCTGAGCTCTTTTTTTTTTTTTTTTGCCAGTCCTGGGCTTGAAATTAGGGCCTGAGCACTGTGCCTGGCTTCTTTTTGCTCAAGGCTAGCACTCTACCTCTTGAGCCACAGTGCCACTTCTGGCTTTTTCTGTATATGTGGTGCTGAGGAATCATGCATGGTAGGCAAACACTCTACCACTAGGCCACATTCCCAGCCCTCCCTGAGCTTTTTTGCTCAAAGCTAGCACTCAACCACTTTGAGCCACAGCACTACTTATGGTTATGGTGAGATTTGTGAGATAAGTCTCACAAATTTTCCTGCAGGCCGACTTTGAGCCACGAGATCCTCAGATTTCAGCCTCCTGAGTAGCTAGGGTTTACAGGCATGAGCCACTGGCACCCAGCTGGGGAAAATCATTTTTATCCCTATTTTGCACATGAGGAAACTGAGACACAAAAGATGAAAAGACTTGTCCAAAGTCACATGACTTATAAGTGGCAGGTAGGAGATTTGAACTCAGGTCTCTGACTCTTCTCAATACATGTTCCTTTCCAAGGGAGCTAGGTCTGAGAAATGAGTGAATGAAGGAACAAACAAACATGAGGAAAAGAAATACATGCTTGTAGCCAGGTGCCAGTGGCTCATGCCTGTAACCCCAGTTACTCAGGAGGATGAGAAATGAGGATCGTAGTTCAAAGCCAGCCTGGGCAGGAAAGTCCGTGAAACTCTTATCTCCTATTAATCACCAGAAAACTGGAAATGGTGCTGTGGCTCAAGTGGTAGAGCATGAGCCTTGAGCTGAAGAGCTCAGGGACAGTGCCCAGGCCCAGAGTTCAAGCCCCACGACCGACCCGAGAGAAGGAGAGAGAGAGAAATAGAGAGAGAGAGAGACACAGAGAGAGAGAGAGAGAGAGAGAAAGAGAGAGCGGGAGGGAGAGAGAGAGAGAGAGAGAGAGAGAGAGAGAGAGAGAGAGAGAGAGAGAGAGAGAGGAGAGAGAGAAAAGAAAGACCTGTCTAAAGTGAAGAGTGGAATTTTCAAGTCCTGAGACAATTAAGTGAGCTATTCAAGGTCACAGTCCCAGGCATCAGGGAAGTGAGTAAGAATCTAGCTCTGGCTTTGGTTGGGGCTTCCCTTTCTACTTGGAGCCAGCACAGCCCTTTGCTGGCAAGCTCTTCACCCTTACTCATTCCTAGGATGGTGGTAGACTTGGATTTCCATCCCTACCCATCTCCCACTCCTCAGGGAGCTAGGAGGGAGGCACTGGTCTGGTCCTAGACTCTCTCCAGGAAAACAGTCAATGGTCAGAGAGTGACCAGTTATGGAACAGTCATTCTCACTAGAGGGACAGCTGGAGGGATCTCAAATTTTCTGTTGGGTGGGGAGATGTCCCTTGGGGCCCCAAGGTTTCCTGGGACCCCTGCCAGTGAGGGTCAGTCCGATGGTGTAGTGTGGGGTCAGCATTGTGGCCTCAGGGTCTCTGCTTTGATTTCCCTCCTCTATGAAAGTGATTGGGGCTGTTGCCCCAGATCCTCACTGCTTCCTGGGCTTTCTTTTCCCCTTAAGCTTGCCAGGAATAATGGGCAATGCCCCAGCCCTGCTCCTGTTGGGTGGATGTGGAGGGCAGGGCCAGGGGGCCTCCTGCCAGTTTCCTTGAAGGGCGGGAAATGAGTTGGCATGGAAATTAGAGTGTGCTGTTAATCCAAGCATGAGTAAGGCTGAAATTAGTGCCAAAAGTTTCTGCTCAAAGCAATAAGGGAATTTGCGAGAGAAATCCTACCCTAAAAGCAGGGGAGGCAGAGGGGCTCTGACATGTACTGTCTCCTGCTGATCAGGGGTCCCTGGTGGCAGGTGACAGCTGACCAAAGGAAAGGGCAGCATGGGTGGATCCACAGGACTAAGAAGGGCAAGAAGGGGGGGTGGGGGCTGGGAATGTGGATTAGTGGTAGAGTGCTTGCCTAGCACACATGAAGCTCTGGGTTCGATTCCTCAGCACCACATAAACAGAAAAGGCCAGAAGTAGTGCTGTGGCTCAAGGGGTAGAGTGCTAGCCTTGAGCCAAAAGAAGCCAGGGACAGTGCTCAAGCCCTGAGTCAAACCCCAAGACTAGCCAAAAAAAAAAAAAAAAAAAAAAAGGGGGACAGGAAGGATTCAAAGGCCATGAAGTAGCCTCTTGTGCTGATCTGTGCTTCAACCTATTATGAAAAGCCCCTACCTCCCCCAACAGCCACTCTCTCCTTCCCCCTAATAACAGGGCCTCTTGTTGGGAGAAGGCAGCTGGACACTGTTATGTTTCATCTTCCCCTGTACATAGGAATGACCAAGGAGATGTACATGGAAATATCTGAGCAGGGCCTCTGGAATGTTCTTAAAGGGCCTGGCCTTTAACTCTTTTCTCTTCTTTCTGCCTGGAATGTGTGGGCTTGGGGATCAGAAACTAAGAGAATCCCAAAGAACTTAGTTCTGATTCTGAACCAACACTTGACATGCCAACATCTGGAATTCTGCAGCCTATTGTGGGAGAAGAAGGGAAGAGCCTCTCCAAACCTCCTAGGTCCAGGAAGCTCCCTAAGGAATCCAGGAGACCACCCACCAGCCAAGAGCTGTCCAGTTCTTGTGGGGGAGGGGCGGGGGGGGAGTTACTGGGATTTGAACTCATGGCCCAGGTGATGTCCCTTAGCTTTACTCTCAAGGCTAGCACTCTACTACTTGAGCCACAGCTCCACTTCTGGCTTTTTAGTGGTTAATTGGAAGCTCAAGGACTTTCCTGCTCACACTGGCTTTGAACTGTGATCTTCAAATCCCAGCCTCCCCAGTAGTTAGGATAACAGGCCTGAGCCCAACACCAGTGAGATGGCCAGCGATTTCGCAGGCCTAGCTAGGTGGATGACATCCAAGCACTAGTGTACTCATCTGCAAAGGAGATTCACCTGACGCTGTGTGAGGTCGAAGGAGATGCTGCCGGAGCCTGCTGAGTGCCTTGCCTGTCACTCTGTGAGATCACCATAAATGCTCTATTAATAATGACTTGGGAATCCTTACACTCAAGATTGGCTCCAAAGAAATCATGGCCTCAGGGTGGCCCAGATGGGCAGGGAGATCTTTGGCAGCCTGGCTACCAGATGGTGTCTGACCTGGCCTTTCCCTGTCCTGAGGAAACATGCAATTTAAAGTTCTTGTTGCTATCTTCACATATTGGGAGGGGCCTGTGCTGGCCATGCCCCCTCCAGGCTGGCTTGAGTCTGACCTGATTGATTGGGGGTGAGCTCTAATTACAGCCAGTGGAGGCAGTGGAGACAGAGCAAGCAAGGCCACAGTACCCAGGGCATCCTCTGAATCAGCCCAGGGTTCTGGCTGACTCTGAACTCAGCCTGCCCAGGCTGGTCCAAGACCTCTTGCTATCTAACTGGAGTCCAATCCCATAGGCCACAGCTGCTAGAATCCAAGTCTGTGAATCCTGTGCTGAAGCTCTGACCTGCCATGCTAGAGTTTAAGCCCTGGTCTGGCAGTGGCCCTTAATAAGCTGTATGAAGATACAGGGACTGCCCAAGTTCCTCTGGGAGTAATTGGACTAAAGACAGAACACTGCATGGTAAGAAGCTATTACTAGAAATACTGCCTCTTGAGACAGACTAGGGCAACATTAAGAGTTGTCCTCTCTAAAATACATTATGCATATCAGAAATTCCATGGTGAAATCCTTTGCTGCAATTAATGCATGCACACACAATAAAATGAATGTCAGGAAAATAGCAATCTCTGTTGGGGGAGGGTATAAGCAAGAGGAGGGAGGGCTGGCTAGGAGAGTGATGAACATAGATGAAGCCTCTTGGGGTGTTTTTGAGAAGTGGGGAAGGGGCTGGGGGGTGAGGTTGATCAGGATACATTGTATGCATATAAAGATATGTCACATTGACCTTCTCCTTGCACTGGCTAATGTATGTTAATTAGAAAAAGAGTTGAAAGGGACTGTGAGTAATAAAACAAAACAACAAAAAAAGGAATGTTGCCCTTGGAGCTCAATGGTGCATTTCAGTGTTAGTACTTCCCAGCAAGTCAGTCCTGTGCTCCTGCCTCCTGTAAGTCCTCTTGACTCACCCAATGAATTCCTGTGTTTGTGAGAGTAGATTCTGTGTTGGTTCTCAGCACTAGTCCTCTGTCCACTTACAGCTGGAGAATCATGAAAGGCCTTTCCCTGCCTGCCCCACTCCCTCATTGTGTAGCATTGTGACCAGTGGGCCACAATCCTACCTCTGCCTCCCACATACCTGGGATTTCATCATACCTGGCTTGATTTGGGTTTTTCTGAGATAGGGTCTTGCTATATGTAGCCCAGGTGGCTTTGAACTCAAAATCCTTCTGCCTCAGCCTCTCAAGTGCTAGGACTTACAGCACTGTACCCTGCTAGCTTAGTATTTTTTAAACTACAAATTCTGACCCACTAATGAGGAATAAAAGCAGTTTAGTTTGTTAGGATCATGTGAATTTTCTAACTGGACTGGTAACTTTTAGGGGGCATCGCACACAAAAGAATACTATTTAACACATTGCGTGCTCACACTCGTGCTAGTACTAGGGCTTAAACTCAGGACCTCACATTCTCACATTCTGCTGAAGGCTGATGCTTTACTACCTGAGCCATAGTGCCATTTCTGGCTTTTTCTGGTTAACTAGAGATAAGAGTCTCATAACAGGGCTGGGAATATGGCCTAGTGGCAAGAGTGCTCGCCACCTATACATGAAGCCCTGGGTTCGATTCCTCAGCACCACATATATAGAAAATGACCAGAAGTGGCGCTGTGGCTCAAGTGGCAGAGTGCTAGCCTTGAGCAAAAAGTAGCCAGGGACAGTGCTCAGGCTCTGAGTTCAAGGCCCAGGACTGGCTGCCCCCCCCAAAAAAAAAATTAAAAAGAGTCTCATAAGCTGCCTTTTTTTTTTTTTCTTGCCCAGGTTGGCTTTGAACATGATCCTTGGAGCTCAGCCTTCCGAGTAGTTAGGATTACAGGCATGAGCCACCAGTGTACCGCTTGGTGTACAAACTTTTAATTTTATGTGTTGATGGAATACTGGGTCATAACATAAGATATATTTCTGGTGTGAGTGAGAATATTTGAATATTTCTGTTCTGTAGTATGGATCTCCCCCAACTAAGAATAGTTTTACAAAGATACTGTAACACTAGACATGAAATCCATCATCTTAGGTGTGTATCAACAGATGAATGGGTAAAAGAAATGATGTGTGTATGGTTACACAGAATGGAATATTATTCATCCACAGAGAAAAATGAAATCTTGTCCTCTTCAGCAAAATGAATGGTGATGGAAGCCATTTTCATGTGAAATGAAATAAGCCAGACATAGAAAGATGAGCACTACAGGTTCTTTCTCATATACGGATATTAAAAAAAATAGTTGAGGGCTGGGACTATGGCCTAGTGGTAGAGTGCATCCCTTGCATACACGAGGCTCTGGGTTCGAGTCCTCAGCACCACGTATATATAGAAAAAGCCCTAAGTGGCGCTGTGGCTCAAGAGGTAGAGTGCTAGCCTTGAGCAAAAAGAAGCCAGGGACAGACAGTGCTTAGGCTCAGCCCTGGACTGGCAAAAAAAAAAATAGTTGAACCATATGTATAATGAATACATGTTAATCTAAAATTAAAAGAAAGCCCTTGTTCTAACCCCATGGTGATCAATTCACAGTCTTTAAAGGTTAAAGCAGCAAATACATGCTCCAGCTATGTCCTGGCAAGGTAGATCTTCCTAGCTCCTGGATTTCTCAGAGTTCAAGGTATCTCTCACAGGACAGTTCCTCCAGAGACAACAGCAGGAAGGAGGCTAGAACCTTCTACATGGCCCTTCTGTGAACTGAGATTCTCTAAATTGGTGACTTTTTTTCAGCCAAGCCATTGTTTTCCTCAGACTAATTTTTAAGATTTGCCCCAAAACAAAAACAAAAGCAAAAGCATAATAGTTGTGGGAGAATGGAAGAGAAGGTTTGGGAAGGAGTTACAGGATACTGGATGATGGTTGTATAACTATGAATATGCTAAAAATCCTTCAATCATACACCTTAAATCTGTACATCAGGTGGTATATAAACTCTATCTCAGTAAAGCTGTTTACTGCTCAAAACCAAAAAGCCTATTTTACCAAGAAGAAGCTTTGGACAGGTGTTATAATGACATTAGCTTTGGGAAACACTGGACCATCTGGCGCCCCCTGGTGGCTTGGAGGACAATCTTTGCTTATGGATATTGAAGGCTTTCCTCCATTGAAGTCAAGCTGGTTTTCTTCACCAAGAAAGCCAAGGTCAGAGCAAATGCCCTGGAGTAACATTTCCTTCCAACAGATGCAGGGACAGAGCCAGGGCTGGGTACGTATGTGGCACCTTCTAGCCTTCATTTACCTATGCACGTTGCAGACCCCAAGTGGGTGGCTGAGCAGAGCTCCTGAGACATGGACCCTGAAGACACTCTTTCAGTGCTTGCTTCCAGCCTCACCTAGAACTCAGCACCTGGTGCTGGCCCATCCTGTAGGTACCCTCTGTCATGGCCTAGACAGCCTGTCAGAAATAGTGCAGTCTGGGACACCAGTTGGAAAGGCAGATGGGGAAATGTGGAGCTTTGGGGAGGAGCAAACATAGCTCTGTTCCTGGTCCTGCTGCCTTTTTGGGACCTTGGTGCAGTGTTCAGTCCTTCTGGGCCCAAACGTCTCATTTTGAAAAGGTGGAACAGAGTCTCTCTGCTCTTTCCCCCTTCAAGGCTTCAGGAGTCATCTAAGCTACAGATCATCAAGGCTGGAGGGGACCTGGGTGGTATAGTCTGTTCACCCTTCTCCCACTCAAGTGATCTGCTTGAAGCCTCCCATTGCCAGGCAGATCACTACTTCTCATTTCACAGCGAGCCAGTGATAGCTGTGGCTGTCAGCAAGCCCTTCCTTGTCTTGGATTGACTTCTTTTATTTTTATTTTGTCAATTGTGGAGCTTGAACTCAGGGCCTGGGTGCTGTCCCTAAGCTCTTTTGCTCAAGGCTAGTGCTCTACCACTTGAGTGTGCTATTTCTTGTTTTCTAGTGGTTAAGCCACTAGTGTCCAGCTTGGATTGACTTCTATGAGCCCCTCTAATTAGTTGTATCTTCCCTTGGAATGCCATCAAGGCTGCTGGGGTGCTCCGCAGGGTACTTCACAGGGCTTTCGTTTCTCTGGGGGCCTCTGGTCACTTTATGTTCAGAGTGAGCCTTATACATTCCTGCCTTGTTTAGGCCTTCTCTGCACTATCCTGGCCCTCAGCCTTCCTAGGAATGACCGGGCCTCCCATCTCCTCTTACATCGGCTGTTGTATGACATCTCAGGCATATAAGCTTTCCCATAAGGGGCTCACAACACCCACCAAGCTGCCCGGAATTCAGGTAGCACCTTGACCTGACACAGGCCTCCAAGAAAGCCTGAGCAGGGCAGCCATGCCCACAACAGGACCAGGCAGGACAAAGGGCTTTGGAGAAGCTATCTTTTATGAATGCCCACCTGTCTTTGGTCATGGAGAGAGAAATCCCCTGCCATCTGGGCATATCCTCTTTCTTAGGTGACTTGCTGTACCCATGTGGTTCTTGCTCTAGTCCCCGATGGTCGTGAAGTCCCGAGATGGCTTTCTTCTTTTCTCCTTTCAGGTCCTTTCCCTTTCTTCCAGCCTCCAGGCTTGGACTGAGAAGTTGGGCACTGTCACCTGCATGCTTTTCTGTCTGCCCCCACTCTGCCCTCCGTACCTGGCCGTATCAAGGGCTCAGCCTGCCTTGGTCCCCGCACAGGCTGGCTGGAAGCAGCCTGTCCTGCACATGGCTGCTGTCTTGGTGAGTCACTGCACATGGTGTGTTTATTAGGATGTCGGGAGCTCATTTGCCAACTTTGGAACCACGGGAGCAGGCTAAGTTTAGAACAAGCCAGGATCGTGAGCACGAGGACACTCTGTTCCTTCTCCTTTCAGCAAAACACAAGATTGGAGCGTTCTTTTCATCTCCCTGTTCCCTGACAAGTCCTCGGCTTGGTTTACCACCAGATCTGCCCCTTCCCAACAGGCCTCTGTAATTAAGGGGAGGACACCCCCAATCACACGAAGGCTGGAAAGCCCCAGCTCACTAGGATGTTTTCAGGAATAACAAAGACTTTTGAGAAAAACAGGATACTTTAAGTCTTACCACATGTGTGCTTGTGATTGTTGGGGTGCCTGAGGACTTCATGGGGTACATGAAGAACTTCCCTCAAGTCCTTGTGTGAAAGTGCTTTTCTGTGGTAAAAGTGTCCATAGCTTTTTCTTTCTTTCTTTTTTCTTCCAAGCTGAGGATGCAACTCAGGGCCTTTTACTTGCCTGGCAAGTGCTCTTCCACTGAGCTAAATCCTTAACCCCTTTTCTTTTCTTTTTTTGTTTTTGTTTTTAATGCCAGTACTGGGGCTTGAACTCCAGGCCTTCTGTTCTTGCTTAGCTTTTTCATGCTGACACTCTCTCTACCAGTTGAGCCACAGTTCTATTTCTTGCTTTTTGGTGGTTAATTGGAGATAAGAGTCTCAGGGAGGGCTGGGATTATGGCCTAGTGGTAAAGTGTTCGCCCTGGGTTCGATTCCTCAGCACCACATATATAGAAAAAGCCAGAAGTGGCGCTGTGGCTCAAGTGACAGAGTGCTAGCCTTGAGCAAAAAGAAGCCAGGGACAGTGCTCAGGCCCTGAGTTCAAGCCCTAGGACTGGCAAAAAAACAAAACAAAAATAATTAAGACTCTCAGGGACTTTTTTCTTTTCCAGGATAGCTTTGAACCTTGATCCTCAGCTCTCAGCCTCCTGAGTAGCTAGGATTACAGGCATGAGCCACTGGCGCCAGGCTAAAATGCCCACGGCTTTTTATCAAACTCCTAGAAGGGGCTCTTGGTTCATCCTGAAAATGGTCACTCTCAGATTTAGACAGAGATGCTCACCTCCTACCTGAGGGGCACAGTCTTCCGTAGCCTGCAGGCTTCCGGGATCACCAACTGGATGGAACCCCCTGGGGATTTGCAAAGGGAAGGAAGTTCCCAGAACCTGGGACAGTTCCCAGAACCTGCAGACAGTGCACAGCTGGAAGGAGACTCCCAGGTACTGTGGGGGGGAGGCCTGGAGCGATCCCTGTGCCTAGAGGGAAGTGAAGTCATCCATGGAACTGGGGGACAAGGGCAGCTGAGCCAGAAGGGTGAGTCAGGATAAGGGAAGTGAGTTCAGCTGGCATGTGCTCCCGGCGAATGCTGATACTGAATGGTTCTGACGTCAGTGTTTAAAAAGTTGAAGGGTGGGGGACCCTCCCTCCCCTTTATAAGTACCATGTGCAATGGTTAGCTCTTTCCAATCAGTGAAGCTCCTCCCTGCCCCTTGGCCCACAACTCTGGACTCCCAAGTCTAGAAAACACATGGGCCTCAGCGAGAGATTGATATGGATGAGCGTGGACGAGCTCATGTGTAACTGGGAAGTTAAGTCTGTTGTTGGAGAAAACGGTGATGTGGCCAGATGCTAGTAGCTCATGCCTGTAATCCTAGCTACTCACAAGGCTGAGATCTGAGGATTGAGCCAGCCTGGGCATAAAAGCCCCTGAAACTCTTACCTCTGATTAACAACCCAAAAGCCAGAAGTGGAGAGCTATGGCTCAAGTGGTAGAATGCCAATCTTGAGCGAAAAAGCTTAGAGACAGTGCTCAGGCCCTAAGTTCAAGCCCTAGTACTGGCACAAAAACCACAACAAAGCAAAGCAGTGAAGTGTTCAGGAGTCAAATGCCTACCTGTGACCTTTAGTATAACACCTCTTCTTCCTCCCCCTACAATGCTGAGATGAGTTATGGGCACCCTGCTTTAAGTTTGCAGGCTGGGACCTTGGGGGAGGGTAGAGTCTACTTTCTTGGTTATTGACAGCAGCCCCCAAGCCAACACTTCCGCCTTTCTCACAATGCACAGTGCAGCCATTAACTGACAAGGGCTGTCTGCATGAGGAGCATTTGGAATCAAAAGACTTGGCTAGGGCTGGGAATGTGGCTTAGCGGTAGAGTGCTTGCCTAGCATGCATGACACCCTGAGTTCGATTCCTGGGTACTGCATAAATAGAAAAAGCCAGAAGTGGTGCTGTGGCTCAAGTGGTAGAGTGTTAGCTTTGAGAAAAGAAAATCAAGGACAGTGCCCAGGCCCTGAGTTCAAGTTCCAGGACTGGCAAAAAAATAAAGTAAAAAAGACTTGGCTAAAGTTTGAGAAAGGCTATTTATTTGTTCTGTGGCTTCTAAACTACTAAGAACTTAATTTTTCCATTTAAAAATAAAAGTGGGCCAAGCATCAGTGACTCATACCTGTAATCCGAGCTACTGTGGAGACTGAGACCTGGATCATAACAGTTTGCTAGACTCCATCTCCAAAATAACTAGCAAAAAGCAAGGCTGGAGGCTTGGCTCAAGTGGTAGAATATCAGTCAAGCAAGCAAGAGGCCTTGAGTTCACACCCCAGTACCACAAACAAAACAACAATTTTTTTTAAGTAAGAGCAAGAGTTGAGATAGTTCCCATAGGTCTGTGCTAGAATGGGGCAGAAGGTGGGTGGTTCTTTGTGACCCTGCTATGGTTTGAATGTTTGTGTCCCCCTCTTCCAATTTCATGTGGAAACTTAGATCCTATTACAAGGCTTTGTCAACAACCTTCTAAAAGGGCTGGAGGGGACCTCAGTGGGTGCCTTTTGCCCTTCTGCCTTCCACCCTGTTAAAGACATAACATACATCCTTCTGCCCACACATGATGCAGGAAGAAGATCCTTACCAGATGCTAAATGCCAGTGCCTTGATCTTAAGCTTGTCAGCCTTCAGAATGCTGTGAAGGGGCTAGGAATATGGCCTAGTGGCAAGAATGCTTGTCTCGCATACACGAAGCCCTAGGTTCGATTCCTCAGTACTACGTATATAGAAAAGGCCAGAAGTGGCGCTATGGCTCAAGTTGGCAGAGTGCTAGCCTTGAGGAAAGAGAAGCCAGGAATAGTACTCAGGCCCTGAGTTCAAGCCCCAGGACTGGCAAAAAAAAAAAAAAAAAGAACCAGAATAGTGTGAAAATAAATTTCCTTCTTTACTTCCTCCCTCCCTTTCTTCCTTCCTTCCTCCCTCCCTTCCTTCCTTCTCTTTCTCTCTCCTTCTCTTTTCCTCCCTCCCTCCCTCCCTCCCTCCCTCCCTCCCTCCCTCCCTCCCTCCCTCCCTCCCTCCCTCCCTCCCTCCCTCCCTTCCTTTCCTCCTGGTACAGGGAATTATACTCAAGGTCTTATACTTGCTCCAGCCTCTTGTGCATTGGTTATCTATGAGCTAGGACCAGCCTGGACTGTGATGCTTCCTTAGGATAATAGGCATACGCCATACCTAGCCATTGGTAGAGTCCTGTGAACTTAGTTGCCCACACTGGTCTTGGACTGAGATTCTCCCAATCTCTGACTCCCAAAAGGCTAAAATTACAGGCTTGAGCCACCCCACCTGGCTTAATTTCTGTTTTTTGTTTTTTTTGTTTTTTTTTTGGCCAGTCCGGGGCTTGGACTCAGGGCCTGAGCCTGTCCCTGGCTTCCTTTTGCTCAAGGCTAGCACTCTGCCACTTGAGCCACAGCGCCACTTCCGGCCATTTTCTGTATATGTGGTGCTGGGGAATCGAACCCAGGGCCTCATGTATACGAGGCAAGCTCTCTTGCCATTAGGCCATATCCCCAGCCCCTTAATTTCTGTTCTTTACAGCATAGAGGAATTAAGATAAGCCCCTAGCAGGAATCCTGTTTCCTATGACTTGTAGAGGCTGCCATTATTGTCTTGAGGTGCAAGGCAGTGCAGTAGGCTTGTTAGCCAACTCCTCCTCCTCCAAAACTACGAGCTGCCCTTTGTAGCCACAAACTGATTGAACATAGCACCACTTTCTGGCTTTTGGGTGGTTAATTGGAGTTTCACAGACTTTCCTTCCCAGGGCTGGCTTCAAACTGTAATCCTCAGATCTCACCCACTTGAGTAGCCAGGATTACAGACATGAGCCACCAGCACCCAGCACTTAGTGATCCTAATTACTCCACATGCCCTGCTACCTTAGGTGAGTGATTCTTACATCCTATTATACACACGAGGAAGCTGAGGACCGTCGAGGCTGAGGAGGCTTTCTAGCACTTTCGACTCTCACATAGAGGACTTAGCATTCTCTCTTCCACTTTGCCTTCCCTGCAGCTTGTTTGCCTGTGCTCCATGCCACTTGCTGCTGATTCAATCACATCAGTGTGTGGACCTGGTCTTCCTTCTAGAAGAACTTGAAAGCAAGAAAAACAAAAAAGCTGCACATGGGGCATTTCCCACTGCACATCTTCCAAAAATAACCTAAAATTCCTCTGAAACAAAGAGCTTTTCAGGCCCAAGGCAAGGATTTGCTTTATCACATAAAATCTGATACAAAACCATTTCAGCAAAGCAAGACCATTTGTGCTTCCCTGTGTACAATGTACAATGTGCAACCCTATGTACAATAGTACTGAAGAGCCCCCACACCCTTTGCACATGACCATCCATTTACTCATGTGGTGCCTTCTGACCAAGTGGGCTCCCCCTCATGTGGATCTTTCCGGCTGGCGGGGTGGACCAAATACACTTGCTTGTCCTTCTATAGCCCTGACCAAACATCAACTTCGGACATTTCCTGGAATCAACTGTAAGTCCATATGTCCATATTCTAGACTACAAGTCCTGTGTCCAGGTCCTTTTATCTTTCACTCCAGTGTTAAATCCCCATCACAACATCTGTCCAATTTGCCCTCTGTTTAGCATGCAAAAGATGAGTCACACAGGTGCCAGAAATATGGAGACAATAGCTGAGCCAGTTTAGGAGAACCCCATAGATGGATAGGCACTCAAGAAAGGATCTATATATAGTCATGAGACAAATTTACAAACTTGTGTGTTGGGGTGTGTGTGTGTGTATGTGTATGTATGTGTTCATGCGCACCTGTACTGGAGTGTGAACTCAAGATCTTGCACTCTCACTTGTATTTTTCCCTCAAGGCTAGTACTCTACCACTTGAGCCACACTCCACTTTCAGCTTTTTGCTAGTTAATTGGAGATAAGAGTCTCTTGGGGGCTGGGAATATGGCCTAGTGGCAAGCCCATACATGAAGCCTTGGGTTCGATTCCCCAGCACCACATATACAGAAAAAGCCAGAAGGGGCTCTGTGGCTCAAGTGGCAGAGTGCTAGCCTTGAGCAAAGAGAAGCCAGGGACAGTGCTCAGGCCCTGAGTTCAAGCCCCAGGACTGGCCAAAAATAAAAAAGTAAAAAAAAGAATTAAAAAAAAGTCTCTTGGATGTGTCTGGCTGTATGGCATAGAATCAGATCTCAGCCTCCTGAGCATCTAGGATTACAGGTATGAACCACTAGCTTCCAGCTAGGAGAAATGTTCATGAGGCTTCTTGTTCAGCCTGAGATATGGTGCCTCAGTTTCCTCATCTGTAAAAAAAAAAAAGCGGGGGGTAGGGGGGGATAAAATAGAAAGTAAACAGAGAAACTGCTTTGCAGAGACAGTGCAAGAATGAAATGAATTAGTCCAGGAAAGCTTTTAGAGCGGTACAGTGCCTGGCATGTTTCACACACAATGTGTGTTTTCAACCATCATAATCATTGTCATTATCCTGATTGTAATGATGGTGTTCTACCTCCCTATAGGGCTTCAAGGAGCTAGGCTGCACTATCAGGGACTGACCACAGGGGGTGCACATCCTGGCACCTTGTCTTCCAGATGAGGCAGAGGTAAAGTGAGAGGGACATCCTGAGATGACAGCTGATGCTGGGAGGAGCTGAGTGGTAGGGGGAAGTTGGGTGGATAGAGACAGTGTCACCAGAATGGAGAATTGTAGTTAGGATACCAGAGGCCACTGGCTGTGGTGCCTACGACCTTAGCCAGCCATAGGCCAATCTTCCTTGGCTCTTCTTCCATACTTGGATTCATGGGAAGCTCTTTCTTTTTCTTTTTGCCAGTCCTGGGGCTTGAACTCTGGGGCTTGGGCATTGTCTCTGAGCTTCTTTTGCTCAAGGCTAGCACTCTACCACTTGAACCACTTCTGGCTTTTTCTGTTTATGTGGTACTGAGGAATCAAACCCAGGGCTTCATGCATGCTAGACAAGTACTCTACCACTAAGCCACATTCCCAGCAGGCTTTTAGTTTTTCAGTGGCTTGGTAACCCTTGAATAGTGATCTTTCCTTACTCGATGATGGGATTATTTTCTTAAAATATATTACCAAGAAATTCAATGACTCAGTCAGAGGTTAAGTGCTTTTTGAACAAACAAATTACTTTCTAAGGTTTATTAATAATAGTATGAAGTAGACAGCTATGATATTTCTTTTTGTCTCTCTTGAATCCCCTCATTTGAGAAACTATTATTTTTCAGTCCTTTGGCCCCTGGTGTGCTATGTCCACAGCTGCTTACCCCCTAGTCTAGGTACCCTGCCCAGGAGTGGGTTCTCCACCCCAGTTGACATTTTGAGAACTTCAAATCCTCGAGGAAGCAATTACTCTAGAATAGACATGAGACCCAAGTAGAGCCAGGTAGAATCCTTTGGGGAGTATCCAAAGTTTCATTTACTTGATTTGCTAAGGACTGATCCCAGGTTCTTGTGTGTGCTGGCTAAGTATTCTACCATCAAGCTATATTCTTAATCCTTCAAAAGATTTGTTTTTTTTTTTTTTTTTTTTTTGGGGGGGCCAGTCCTGGGGCTTGGACTCAGGGCCTGAGCACTGTCCCTGGCTTCTTCCCGCTCAAGGCTAGCACTCTGCCACTTGAGCCACAGCGCCACTTCTGGCCATTTTCTGTATATGTGTTGCTGGGGAATCGAACCTAGGGCCTGGTGTATACGAGGCAAGCACTCTTGCCACTAGGCCATATCCCCAGCCCCCCTTCAAAAGATTTGTTTGGGGAGGTGGTACTGGGGCTTGAACTCAGGGCCTAGGTGTGGTCTCTGAGCTTTTGTGCTCAAGGCTACCACTCTACCACTTGAGCCACATCTCTATTTCTGGAGTTTTGGTAGTTAATTGGAGATAAGAGTCTCATGGACTTTGCTGTCCAGGCTGACTTTGAACTGCAATCCTCAGATCTCAGCCTCCTGAGTAGCTGGGATTATAGGCATGAGCCACTGGTGCCTGGATCACAAGATTAAAAACGTATTTATAGAAATGTTGCAAGCATGGGCTGGGAATGTGGCTTAGCAGAAAAGTGCTTGCCTAGCATGCATGAAACTCTGGGTTCAATTCTTCAGCACAACATAAACAGAAAAAGCCGGAAGTGGTGCTATGACTCAAGTGATAGAGTGCTAGCCTTGAGCAAAAAGAAGCCAACAACAGTGCTCAGGCCCTGAGTCCAAGCCTCAGGACTGGCAAAAGAAAAAAACAAAGAAAGAAAGGAAGAAAAGAAAAGTTGCAAGCACAGTACAAAGACATTTTTTTTTCTCCCTGAACTTTCTGCAAATGTGTTAGCTGACATGTTTCCCATCTTCTCTAAATACACTTCAGCATCGATTTCCTACTACCAAGGACGTTCTATCCTTGGCAAATGTCCACACCAGGAAGTGGATCTGCCTGCTGCATTAGGACATGGGAGTGAGTCCTCAGATCTCACTCAAGTCTCCCCAACTGTCCTGGTAAGATTTCCTTGTGTAAGGTTCGCCGGAAAGGAAACCTGTCACATGGTTCAGGTAGAAAGGAGTTTATTGAGGGGAGAGCAAACTGCTGGCCCATATGCACAAGATGGAGGTATGGGGAGACAGAGGGGAAGGAAGAAGAGAAAAAGAGAAAGAGAGCAAGAAAGAGTAAGAGAGAAAAGGAAAAAGAGAAAAGGAGCAAGAGAGAGTAAGAGAGAAAAGGGAAAGAGAGAAAAGGAAAGGGAGCGGAGACTTGTACTGAGCCAGATTATATAGGGAAAGGCAGGAGATATGGCCTGGTGGGTTGGATGTTAGCTCAGAGAAGGGGGAAGTAACTGCCTTCAGGTATACCAGTTACCTAGGTAATTCAGGTACTGGGCAAAGACTTAAACAGGTGGTGGTGGTGGGGCATCTGCATGAAGGTGGGGAAAAGGGGGGACCTTACACCTTGATGTTTTTCTTTTCTTTTTTTTTTTTTTTTTTGCCAGTCCTGGGCCTTGGACTCAGGGCCTGAGCACTGTCCCTGGCTTCTTCCCGCTCAAGGCTAGCACTCTGCCGCTTGAGCCACAGCGCCGCTTCTGGCCGTTTTCTGTATATGTGGTGCTGGGGAATCGAACCTAGGGCCTCGTGTATCCGAGGCAGGCACTCTTGCCACTAGGCCATATCCCCAGCCCACCTTGATGTTTTTCTGACAGTGTTTGAAACTATGACTTCACCATTCCCCGGGTCCCTCCAGTTACCTGTTGCTCCACAGAGACCTTTCTTGCTTGGCTGCTACTTTCTCCTGAAGTGAGGCTGCTTTCATCTGAAGCCTGAGAGAAGGAGGCCAAGTGGTGGAGAGCCTTCCAGTCCTCCGTGGTCTGTCCCGGGCACGGACACTGGCTGTCACTGAAGCCCAGCAGGAGCCTGGATTGGGGTGGTTAGCCTGCATTCCTGCAGTTTGAGCAGGAGGAGGGAACTGTGAGACTGTAGACTCAGATCTGGAAGGTAGTAATGCCCACCTTAGGTAACCCTTGGTCCTGCTTCCAATCTATCCCCTCTGCTCTTACATTTGCCCTTTTCTAGGCGCTGGTTGGCTGGTCCCCAAGAAACAAAACTCTTCCCTTTCTATGACAATATGAGAAAATCCAGGTGTCTGCAACACCTGGGTCAAAGCCTGAGATCCTTCTAGAATGTCCTGGGGGACTCTACCAGATAGTTCACCCTACCTTTGACTGTATGTGGAAGTTTTCCAGTCCCAATAGGAGATGGAGAGGCATCATCATCCTATGACTGTAGACCTGACCTCTTGGGGACTTTCCCCACAAGAAGCCCCTCCCACCATACACACTGTCCATGCCACGCCCACAGGCTCACACACATATTCAAACGCTTGTCCCAAGATCTAGTTTTTTGTGGTGCTAGGATGGAACTCAAGGCCTCCTGATGTTAGGCAAGTGCTCTACCACTGAACTACATCTTCAGCCCAGGATAGGTGATTTTCAGAACTGTATAGTGCATATCTCTCTACCTAGGAGAAAGAAATAAATCTTGTACCTAAAGAAAATACAGCCAGGTGCTGGTGGCTCACACCTGTAATCCTAGCTACTCAGGAGGCTGAGATCTGAGGACCACGGTTCAAAGGCAGTTGGGCAGGAAAGTCTATGAGACTCTTATCTCCAATTAAACACCAGAAAATCAGAAGTGGAGCTGTGCTTCAAAGTGGTAGAGTGCTAGCTTTGAGCAAAAGAGCTCAGGCACAGTGCATATGCCCTGAGTTCAAGTCCAAAGACCAGCATATATGCCAAAATTAATTGATTAATTTAGTTAAATAAAAAATCCTCTCTCTCAACACATCTAGTATTTCTCTAAGAATGTTTCCAATGTCTCAGATGAATGTTTAGCCTAGAAGTGAAGTTAAATGGCCTGGGCCTCCTCTCCCTCTCCCCTCTTGCCTGTCTAGGGACTCATCAAGTAGAAAGCTGTCCTTAGCCAGCTCTGCCTGAGTGACACTGAGGGGGAAAGAGGAAGCCTCTCTCTCCAGGGATCCTCCCCAGGGCACAGGGGGAGTCGTCTCATTGCTGTCCTTGTTACACCTGCTGAAACCTAGGCTCTGAAGAATGATGGGGAGGACTCTCGGGTACAAATGGAAGCCCTAGACTGAAGCTAGATGCCAACTCCAGAGGCTCAAATGTAGGAACCTGGGGTGACATAGTTGGTGACAAGTTAAGCTGGGAGCTCCACTTGGGGATGGCAGGCCCCAGAGCCTTAAGCTGCTGCTTAGACCAGTGTCTACACACTGCCTCAGATCTGGAGGATGCTCATCTACTGGCCCATGTGCCCTTACAGTAGCTTCTTGTCTAGCCTAAGTCTCTATGTCCCTATCACCTTGTTTTCCTTTGCTTTCTGTAAAAGCACTCCTCTGGCAAAATCAGGCCTTCCTCACCATCCCTCCCTTAGCTTTTCTTTTCTTCACACAAGAAAGCTTATCCACAAGGCCAGGAGTTTTAGCTGAAACCTTCCTTCTAAGCCTTGCCCCTCCTGGGGATTGTTTGTGGATCAACAGTCACAGCACTAAACATCTTTGGTCCTCTAATTATTTCAGTCTAATTAAGTCCTAGAATTCTGCCTGATCTTTCCATGTCTCCCAGTGGGGCACTTCCTGTGCAACCATGGCGAGAACATACATTCTCAAGCATGGAAGATGGGCATTGAACTCAGCCTCTGCCACTCACCAACTCTGGGGCACTGTGCGAGTCTCTGGGTCTCTCTGAGAATCACTTTTCTGTCTAAGTCTTTCCTCACTGGATTCTCTGAGTATGTGGGTGGGGCATGGGGAGGGGGTTGGAATTGGGGCTTGAACTCAGGGCCCAGATGCTGTCTCTTGGCTTTTTCACTCAAGGCTAGCCTTCTACCACTTAAGCCATAATTCAATTTCTGGCTTTTTGTGGTTTCTAGGAGACAAAAATCTCACTTACTTTCTTGCCTGGGCTGACTTGGAACCACAATTCTTAGATCTCAGCCTCCTGAGTAGCTAGCTATGATTACACTTGTGAATCAGCAGGGCTGGGCCTCAGATCTTTTTAGACTGGAATGATCTCTTTATATTTATTTCACTGGAAGAGTTCCCATTTCTCTGCAGTTTCCCAGGAACAAGCAGTCTTTGCTGTCATTTTGCAAACTAGTACAAGCCTCTGCAGATGGCAGGCCTGGGATCAGAGCAGTACATATGGATACAGAGTCACATGGCAGGCTCAGAGGTGGTTGACAAGATGGTTCCCAAATTGAGTTGATAGACTCTGCTTTCCCTTCTCTCCCTGGTCCTCTGGGTCACTTCCTTCCCTGTCTTCCCTGGCTTCTAGGACAATTCCAGTTCTTACTGAGTTCATCCCCCCCCCCCCCCACTATTTTCTCCACCCAGTTATGCCTGCTTTTCTCCATCTCATACCTGCAAGGGAATGTGGTAGCTTCTGGATCTGAGAAATCAAGGGTAGAACAGCCATGACTAGATCCTGAGCACTTCAGAGTGGTCTCTTCCTTGTGCCACCTTTCTGTTTTCCTCTCTCACTCTGAGTCACAGTCTCTCTCCCCTGTGCTTCGGTCATCATGTGGTAAGAAACTTGCATGGTATCCATTCTGTTTCCGGGTCATTCACAGGAAAAGACTGTCCCTCCCAATAGACTCAGTACAAAATACCAAGGAAGGACTCTGATTGGCCTGCCTGGTCATGTGACCATTCTCGATCCAATAGCTGCAAATGTGGCTTGGGAGTTTTTTTTTGTTTTTGTTTTTTGTTTTTTGTTTTTTGTTTTTGCCAGTCCTGGGCCTTGAACTCAGGGCCTGAGCACTGTCCCTGGCTTCTTCCAGCTCAAGGCTAGCACTCTGCCACCTGAGCCACAGCGCCCCTTCTGGCCGCTTTCCATATATGTGGTGCTGGGGAATAGAACCGAGAGCTGTGTAGGAGGCAAGCACTCTTGCCGCTAGGCCATATTCCCAGCCGGGCTTGGGAGTTTTTAACAGTGACATGCATTTACTTTGGAGCTAGGGTTAGAGGAAGCCCATAACCACACAGAACTTTCTTTACCCCGGGACGAAGGCTTTATTTTCAGGGCACTGGTCGCTCATGCCTGTATTCCAGATCTCAGGATTGCCATTCAAAGCCAGCCCAGGCAGGAAAGACCAAGAGACTCTCATCTCCAATTAACCTTCCCCAAATCAGAAGTGGCTCTGTGGCTTAAAGTGGTAGAGTGCTAGCCTTGAGTGGAAAAAGCTCAGGGGACAGCACCCTGAGTTCAAGCCTTATGATTGACAAAAATAAAAAGAAGCTGTACTTCCAGAAACAGGGACAGTGATGGGAGAGACAAAAGCACCAGATGTAGCTTGACTCAAGAAACTCAGGATTGTGCTCACAGTTGCTGGCAGGAGGTCTGCCTCATGCTATCAAGTGGATGTGGGTACAAACTGCAGTCTTGTTGCTTATTAAGCTGTGGGGTAGAAATCAAATTGCTTAACCTGTTGAAGCTCTATTTCCTCATCTGTGAAATTGAGATCACAGTTTCTTCTTTACAGACTTTCTGTGGGAATTAAACAGGCCACCAAGCCCCATGCTACTGATCGATCTCCTTGCCTCAGCTTCTGAGTCTGTGCGCCAGAACTTGCTCCATATCTTCCTGCCCTGGAGCCCCTACCCTCCTCCTGGTGCTGAACTCACAGGGGCTGGCATTGATGGAGTAGCAGAAGGTCTCACCAAAAGATGATACATGTGGCTTTTGTTTGTTTGTTTTTTCCATCTTGAAAAATGTGCTGTTTTTACACTGTCACAGAACAAATAGAACCTTGACATATGGGTCTCTATTTATGTGCCTGATTTAAATAATCATGTTTCATGTCCCATCATTTCGTTACAAATGTGATTTTTCTTAATGCCTCTCCTTCCTTCTCTCTCTCCCTCCCTCCCTCTCTCCCTCTGCCCCTCCCTTTCTTCTTATCTTTTTTTCTTTTGCCAGTCCTGGAGCTTGAACTCAGGGCCTGAGCACTGTCCCTGAGCTGCTTTTGTTCAAGGCTAGCACTCTACCACTTAAGCTACAGTGCCACTTCTGGCCTTTTCTGTTTACATGGTGCTGAGGAGTCGAATCTAGGTCTTCATGCATGCTAGGCAAGCACTCTACTGCTAAGCTACATTTCCAGCCCCTCTTCTTTCTAGTTTTCCACCATCTTCAGCTTTCAGCCTTCTGAGCAGCTAAGATTATAGGAGTGAGCCACTAATGCCTAGCTTGCTTGTCTCAACACCATTTTGTCCTGAAGAGTCCCCATACTTCCCAGGAGAGGCTGCTCTGCCAGTGAGGAATGATTTGAGAGGAACTCGGAGAACACTTGCTCTCTGGGAGGCATTGCAGACTGTTTTCTTTGGAGACAGTATCTGCCTTGTTGATGAGTTACTGACAAGAGAGCTCACTACCTGCCAGGCCTAGGCCAGGTACTTGGAACACAAGATGAAAGAGGCCGAGTCCCTGTCCTCAATGTGCTCACAGTTGAGAGAGGAGTCTTGGAGGGAAATGGTCAAACAAATATTACTGTGATAAGTTCTGTGTAAGTATAACAGCTTAGAGAAGCAGGGGAAAGTTTCAGGAGGTGTCCTCTGTCTGATAAGCTATAGGAATTAACCAGCGGAGACGTGGTTAATTCCTACCTTCCAGTGAGTGTAACTTGCTGGTTCTACTGTGTGCTGGGGGAACTGAAGGGGTTATGGAGACTCCTGGCCTGTGGCCTGGAGCCTCTCAAGTGGGAGGACGCTTAGTGGGTCAGGGGCAGCAAGGTCTGTGATAGAGGCACCTGACCTCTTTGTTCTGGGCCTTCCTCTCCCTCCTGAATGGTCCCTGAAGCCCTGGCATCACTGGCCACCATCCTCCCTGCCCTGGGTAGTGTGCCCAGGAGAGACACAGTAAGATGGTGGTAAGGCAGCACACTTAAAGCTGCTGATGTCATCTAGCCTGGGTAGTCTCAAAGGAAGCATGCAAATGATGTTTAAAGGTGTGTGGGAGGAGCTGGGAATATGGCCTAGTGGCAAGAGTGTTTGCCTCATAAAGGTGTGTGTGTGTGTATGTGTCAGGGGGCTTGAACTCAGGGCCCAGGCACTGTCCCTGAGCTTTTTCAGTCAAGGTTGGTGCTGTACCACTTGAGCCACAGCTCCACTTCTGGCTTTTTGCTGGTTTGTTGGAAATAAGATTCTCACAGACTTACCTTCCTGGGCTGGCTTCAAATTGTGATCCTCAGCTCTCAACCTCCTGAGTAGCGAGGATCACAGGTGTGAGCTTTTCTAAAGACTCACTGTGGTAGGTGCCCCCTGTCCACTTTGGCCCAGGGCCTCACTCCCTGGCTGCAGGTTGACGCTCATAGGTGAAGTTCACTGTAGGGAACATCCTGCTAAAAGGAGCCAATGGGACAGAGGGTGGGTGCGTGTGGTGAGAGGGAGCAGCTGGCATGCATTGCCAGTGGAGCAGTGATAAAGGCCTGGCTTGCTGACCACTGGTTTCAATGCAGCTAGGAGGGCTGTCTGCTTTGCTGAATGCTGGGTGGGATGGGCTGAACTTTTCTCTTTCCATGCAGCCCTGTTTCTAGCCACCCAAGAAACATCCCCACCCAGTGACAGCTCCCTTGACCCTCCAGGCCAGGGGAGATTCCATTATTCTGTGCTCATGTCTCCTGGAAGGTTTATGAGCATGGATGTTGTCTGGTCAGTGTCATCCTCCTCCACGCACTGCCATGGCCCGGAGCACGAGCACCATCGCTCCTTGGATTCCCCCTTGCATTCCGCCACGCTCACACACGGTTTTGAAATATTCCTTAGATGAACCAACAACTTTATTAACCATCTAGTCGCATCCCTCAGAGGACTGTCGACTTTACTTTGGGCTACAGAACATCCCTTTCATTTTCTCAATAAATATTTACAAAGAAAAAACGATCCCTACCTCTCCACATCAAAACAAGTCCAGATGGTTTCAAGATGTTTATATGGAAGAACACAAAACAAGTGAAGTTGTAAGTGAGGGGGGGAGGGGAGACAAACAAGGTTTAGAAAATCGTTTTGGCATTTGATAAGGGCCAGGGGAACACTACCATGTATGATCATGTAATATTTCAAACCTCAGTAAGACAAAAAAAAAAAAAAGATTAAAAAAAAGGAAAATCCCTACCATCCGAAAAGTGAAAACACTTATAGAAAATGTTCAAATAATATGAAAGCCTTTGTTTTCATAATGCGTGTGTGATATGGTGCATTAGTGTAAGTACAATAAACACATAGCCAGATGACGAGCCAGGGAATGTGGGCACCTCTTAATGTCCTTTCATTTATTTCTTCTTCTTTTTTTTTTTTTTTTGTCGGTTTTGGGGTTTGAATTCTGGGCCCGGGTTCTGTCCCTGAGCTCTCCAGCTCAAGGCCAGTGCTCTACCACTTGAGCCGCAGTGCAACTTCTGGTTTTCTGGTAGTTAATTGGAGATAAGAGTCTCAGACTTTCCTGTCCAAGCTAGCTTTGAACTTAGATCCTCAGATCTCAGCCTCCTAAGTAGCTAGGATTTTAGGCGTGAGCCAACATCACCTGGCTGTCCTTTCATTTTTATTTTATTTTGTCAGTCCTGGAGCTTAAACTCAGGGCCTGAGCATTGTCCCTGGCTTCTTTTTGTTCAAGGCTAGCAGTCTACCACTTGAGCCACAGCACCACTTCTGGCTTTTTTCTATATACGTGGTGCTGAGGAATAGATCCCAGGGCTTGTGAGGCAAGCACTCTACCACTAGGCCATATTCCCAGCCCCTGTCCTTTCATTTTGATTTTGATTTTTTTTTTTTTTTGCCTCTTTTCTGGTACTGTGGCTCAAACCCAGAACGTTGCACTTACTAGGCAAGTGCTTTGCCACTGAGCTACATCCCAGCCCTTGATTTGGGTTTTTGATCTCATTAGGTAGCCCAGGCTGGCCTCACACTTATGCTTCTGCTTCTTCTAACTTCCCCAGTACTGGGATTACAGGCATGCATTACCACACCCGGAAAGCTCTTACTTTTATGTCATGCATTTCCATAGTGTTTGACTTCATGGTAATGAGTTATGGCTACTTTTGCAATCCAAGAGAGAGAACACCATGTGCAAAGGTCTGAAGCAATAGGCTGGAGTCACTGGAAGGGAAAGCAGGGAGAGATGAGGTTGTAGAGGAAGGCACCACGGGTGGCCCGAGTGGAAATGTGGCATTCATTCTGCACAGTATGTTTTCTTCCTTACTGGCAGCTCGTCTGGGCCTCTGTTGCTGTCTCTTCCCTTGACCCCCTTTCCCACTCTGGACTTTTTGTAGCTCAGTCCTACTTCCTCCTCTCTTCTCCAGCCACACCCTCTCCCCAGCTCCAAGGGGGTGGGGGGTTGCCCATGGCCTCAGCATGGAGCTGCCTCCTAGGTACATCCACCTAGAGGCTTCCTTCTTAGTCCCATCACCATGGCTACAATAAAGTACTCCCGTGGCCAGGTAATTGATACAGAATAGAAGTTTATTTGGCTTCCAGTTCTAGAGGCTAGGAAGCCCAAGAGTATGATGCTTGGTGCCTGGCAGAGGTTTAGTCCTCTGCATCGTAACAGAGCAGCGGCCACCACAGGGCCACATGTTCATTCACTGAATGTTATTTTTAGGAGGGTAGAGTCCATCGCTATTCCTTCAACACAGTGGCCCCAATATTCCTGCTGAACTGGGATCCACTAAGTACTTAATATGCACTTGTAGAGTGAATGAGAGAGGGGATGAATAAATGAGTGGTTGAATGAATGAATAAGTGAGGATGGGTAAATGAATGAGTGGATGGATGAATGAATGGATAGATGAATGTGTGAGTGAGTGGATGGGTGGAAGAATGAATGGATGGATAGACAGATGAATGAGTGAATGAGTGGGTGAATGAAAGGCAGGCCTCTCTAGAGACTGGGCAATGTTATCCTGACCTGATCCAGGAGACAATTGTTCCAAGCTAAGGCATTGGCCATGACTCTCTTAAGGAACTCTGAATCCTGCTGAGGATGTCAACTACAGAGCCAACCAGTATCTCTGCTAGAAAAGGGTTTTTAGTCACCTGTGGGTGGCCTGTTCGTTTGTTCTTAGATAATGTCTCTAGGACTTTAGAGTCTCCCAAAGCTGGTGCAGGAACATTCCATTCTTCCTCCTGAACAGCCCTGCCCTCCATAGAATGGCTTTTGCTGTTGTCCTTTAAAATCCAGGCTCCTGTCTGGGTCCTTAGAGTTCCTGTAGTCCAGTCTGGGTGATGCCTGATAATCTACATTCTTAAATTTCAAAGTTGTGCTTGCTAACACTCAAATAAACAAACAGAATGAAAAATTGAGGTCACCCTGACCACTGCTCCCCCACCCTACAGCAAACATTCTAATTCATTTTTATTGGCTATTTCAATTTTTCTGTCCATGTCTTTAAGTAGCACGTTTGCGTGATTAGATGGGATTTTCAGTCTGGGGAGTGTTTAATGACTTCACATTGTGCACAGTGAGGATTTAGCCTTCTTTCCTCTTCTGAGCCTCCTAGCTCATTATATTCTAATTTGGTACAGAGCAGCATTCACTATTTATCCTGTTAGGACTAAGGAAAGCATTAAACTATGCTCATTTTTCTTGTACCATTTGTTTTCTCAGGAGTTGTTTATTATCAGCTTTGCTAACTCCGTTATTACTGACCTATCAGCATCTAGCTTTCAAGTACTGCTACAGAGTTAAAAAAAGAACATCCTTTTAATATATTTTGAATGGATCTGGGGGAAGGAGTGACTTTAAATGGAAATGCTTTCTCCCAGTTTTTAGCTTGCATACTTTCTTAATGGTGTTTTTAGAAGAACAAAAGTTTTGAATTTTGAAGAAGCCCAGTTCATCAATTTTGTTTTGCATCCATCTATAAAATTTTCTTGTATATACTTACAGTTGGAAATTCTAGCTGCCAGGACTTGCTAAGGATTGGATGTATGTGTCAGTGGAAAAATAATTAAGAACATTTCCCACGTTTTTGAAAAAGCATATGCAAGGCCTGTCTTGCCTTTATAATGAACAGGACAAGACCCCAAGACATTAAATTAGGGGGTGTGGGGGTAAGTCTTAAATGCACTGAGTTTGAATTTTTCTGTTAGAAATACAGCAGCAGCTGGGTTGCTAGTTAGTGGCTTATGCCTGTAATACTGGTTATTCAGGAGGCTGAGATCTGAGTATCATGGCTTGAAGCCAGCCCAGGCAGATAAATTCTCCAGATTCTTTTTTTTTTTTTTTTTTTTTGCCAGTCCTGGGGCTTGGACTCAGGGCCTGAGCACTGTCCCTGGCTTCTTTTTGCTCAAGGCTAGCACTCTGCCACTTGAGCCACAGCGCCACTTCTGGCCATTTTCTGTATATGTGGTGCTGGGGAATTGAACCCAGGGGCTCATGTATACAAGGCAAGCACTCTTGCCACTAGGCCATATCCCCAGCCCCAAATTCTCCAGATTCTTATCTCCGGTTAGCAACCAAAAAGCTGGAAGTGGCAGTGTGGCTCCAGTTTACCACTGGAGAGCCAGCCTTGAATGGAAAAGCAGAGAGAGAGAGAGAGAGAGAGAGAGAGAGAGAGAGAGAGAGAGAGAGAGACTTCTTGGATAAACAAGGAACAGACCCATAAATCCATGGACTAATGGGCTTGACAAACAGTGATGAAGCTCTGAAGGGAACAAAGAACAGGACCATCTGACACAGGGCAAGAGCTGAGGGATGGCTGCTTGGGAGAGTGTGGCCAGGGATGGCCTCTCTGGGGCGGTGATATTTGATCTGGGAGCTGAAGGAGGAGATAGCAATGTACTTATTGTTGAGGTCAACCTGAGAAAGAACCCAAAGAACACAGTCCCCAGGGGTCACTGGCTGCTGGAGCAAGCCGATTTAGAAGAAGAGGTAGCAGCAAGGAGCAACAAGAAGTGGCCAGAGAGGACAGATGACAAGCAGAGGCAGTAGGCTCAGCAGAGAAGGCCAGAGAGTTGTTTCAAGGAGAGGCTGACCCTTAGATTTGGAAGGAGGCCACTGTGACTTTGAAAAGAGGATTCCATCGTGAAGTCGTCTGGCTGAACGATGGAGAAAGAACTAGAGGAGCAGGCTGGGACTTCTGGGTGAAAAATGGACTGGGTGGGGAGAGGCTGAGTGCTGATGGCTCTTCTGAGGTTTGCTATAAAGGAAGCAGAAATGCAGGGCAGAAGCTGGAGGGGATTTGGAGTCAAGAAAAAAGTTTGCTGGCCAATCACCTGCCCAGGATGGCTGCCAAGCTCAGTCTGTACCCCCCTCGGAGCCTGGGAGAGTGGTCCTTGGAGTCTGCATCCCAGATGCTCTTTCTGGGACCTTTCAAGATGGGATCCTCTGAGGGAGAGAAGGCGGCACAGCTGAATGTAGAAACAGGAGGCCGTGTTTATTTCCTTCCTTAGCTTCAGTGCTGGGGGTACTCTTGTCTTCACTTCTCTCTGAGCTGCCCTGCAACCCGCTTCCATTACCCTTAGGACATTTCTCCCTACCCCTCTGGCCTTTTCAACACCCCAGGGTTTCCACTTTTACTGCAGCTTGTCTCTGGGGCCCAGCATCTTTATTTCTTCCTCAGCTTTTTATGTATGTATGTATGTATGTATGTATGTATGTATGTATGTATGTATTTTGCCAGTCAGGGCCTGAGCACTATCCCTGGCTTCTTTTTGCTCAAGGCTAGCACTCTGCCACTTGAGCCATAGCACCACTTCTGGCCATTTTCTATATATGTGGTGCTGGGAAATCGAACCCAGGGCTTCATATATACGAGGCAAGCACTCTTACCACTAGGTCATATTCCCAGCCCTCTTCCTCAGCTTTGTAATTATGTGTTGTTTTTTTTCTACAGTCCTGAGGCTTGAACTCAGGGCCTAAGCAATGTCCCTGGCTTCTTTTTGCTCAAGGCTAGCACTCTACCACTTGAGCCACAGCGCCACTTCTGGCCTTTTCTGTTTATGTGGTGCTGAGGAATCAAACTCAGGGTTTTCTGTATATGAGGCGAGCACTCTATCACTAAGCCACATTCCCAGCCCTTTTTTTTTTTTTTTTTGAGACAGGTTGTTGTGTTATGTGGTTCAGGCTTGCTTCACACTATGCCCCCTACCCCCTTGCCTTCTACCTTAGCCTCTGAAAGTGTGTGCCATGATGCTCAGCTACTAACTTCAGTGTTTGCACATATTATTTTGTTTGTTTTGTGATATTGGGACTTCCTTCCTTCCTTCTCTCCCTCTTTTCCTTTCTTTTTTCTCCCTCCCTCTTCCCTCCCTCCTTTTCTTCTTTTCTCCCTCTCTCCCTCCTCCCTTCCCTTCCTTTCTTTTTTCCCCTATTTTTCTTCATGAAGGGGATACTACAATATGTTTGCATGCACATGAAAACAGCAAGGCAGAGAGAGAATACTGACTTAGAGACAATCCTGATACATGCTGGATGGAAGCTTGAAACCTGCTGGAGAGGATAGAACCTGGAGCCTGAGCTAAGATTCTTTGGCCTTGGTCTTGAATAGAATGCCTCCTCTATGGCTCCAGAAGGAGAGCCAGGACTCCTGGGACAGGGGCAGGGGATTTGTGGAGTCTGATCTGTTGGTTTGGGGGTTTTCAATGGAAGATGAGCCAGGATAATTGGCTGAGGCGTGTGGAGAACTTGCCATGCTGGAGAACAGGAAAGTGAACTTTCTAGGAAAGGCTGGTAGCTCTGCCAGGCCGGAGTGAGGAGTGCCAATTTGAGGTCTGTGGTCACGAATTTAAAGGGCAAGCAATGGCAGGACTGTGTGTTTTTCTCCAGCATCACACAGCTGCCAGGGCACAGACCTGGAGAAGGTGGAGGGCTGGGTTTTACCAAGGTTGGGAATTGACAAGGTTCATAAGGTGAAACCGAGGGGGCAGGTCTCGGTACAGGGTAGGGAGGGACAGAAACTCAGGAAGGAGTGAGGTGATGAAAGATGAAAGTCAGTGAAGTGAAGTGCTCAAGGGGCTGAAACTTACAATCTTAGCTACTCAGGAGGCTGAGATATGAGGATGGTGGTTCAAAGCCAGCCTAGACAGAAACCTCCGTGAGCCTCTTATCTCCAATTAACCAATAGAAAGCCAGAAGTGGAGGTGTGACTCAAATGGTAGAACACCAGCCTTGACTTAAAAAGCCAAGTAAGAGCAAGACTCTCAGTTCAAGCTCCAATATCTGCATGAAAAACAAACAAAAAGCAAAAAAAAAAAAACCCCAAACCAAAAAACCCTCCCCCCAGCGTGATATGAAAGTCTAAAGTGCCTTTCAAAATGGTTGAGTAAAGACAGAGAAACTCAATAGGGCAAAGGGATTCCTAACCTTGTCTATAGCCCTGGAGTTCATGGATAGCCTGAAGGGGTGCCTTAAAGCTACAGATGTTCTATCATCATTATGAATATTTATGCATTATCATTATTTTCTCAATGAGATGCTTGTTATTTCACCAAATTCTTTTTTTTTTTTTGGCCAGTCCTGGGTCTTGGACTCAGGGCCTGAGCACTGTCCCTGGCTTCTTTTTGCTCAAGGCTAGCACTCTGCCACTTGAGCCACAGCGCCACTTCCGGCCATTTTCTGTATATGTGGTGCTGGGGAATTGAACCTAGGACCTCATGTATACGAGGCAAGCGCTCTTGCCACTAGGCCATATCCCCAGCTCCTCACCAAATTCTTAAATCAAGGCCTTGACTAGAAACAGCCTTGGTTGTCAGCCAGCCTCAAGGGATAGAAACTGGTGTAGGCTTTAGCTCTGGAATTCACACCTAAGGCTGAGATTCACAGGGAGTCCTTGGGGTTTTGTCCCTGGGGAGCTACATGGGACAGGCCTGGGGACACAGCTTAGGTCTCCCGAGAACCACCCAGCATGATCTTCTGACATTCTAGGAAGTAATGTGCAGTCAGGCAGGTTTCCATACTCACTGCTCTGCCTCTGTGAGTTCAACCAACCTCAGATCAAAGGCAGCTGAAAAAAATTGCTTTGGTCAAGTGCCTGAGGCTCACATCTATAATCCTTAGGATGGAGGTTCAAGTTAGCCCGGGCAAGCTAGTCTGTGAGACTTTTATCTCCAATTAAACAACAAAAAGATGGAAGTGGAGCTATGGCTCAAGTGGTAGAGTGCCAGCCTTTGGGACAGGGCTAGGCCCCAAGTCCAAGCCTTAATATGGGAACAAAAACAAGAACAAAAAAGTGAATCAGACATTTGGAACAGCCTAAGGAAACTACTTAGTGCTTACCAAATAAAAATGTTGTGCTCTTATTTTATGAGCACCGTTCTGCGTAATTATCTGTTTAACCTCCCAACATGTTTCTGTCTTGTGAATGGGAAGCAACAGTTGAGATTAGCAGAACACCTAACTAAGACCTGTTCAAGGTCAAACAGCAACTCAGCAATGCATAAATTCCTTCAGGGTAAGGTGTGTGTGTGTGTGTGTGTATGTGTGTGTGTGTGTGTGTGTGTGTATTTGTGTATGTTGGGACTGGGGTTTGAATTCAGAACCTCAAGGTCTCTCATGCTTTTTTTCAGTCAAGGTTGGTGCTCTACCACTTGAGCCATACCTCCAGTTCTGACTTTTTGCAGGTTAGTTGGAGAGGTAAGAGTTGCTCAGGTTTGGCTGCCTGAGCTAGTTTTAAATTCGTATCTTCAGATCTCAGCCTCCTGAGTAGCTAGGATTACAGGCTTGAGACACTAGTGGCCTGGCAAGGGTAAGGATTTCTGGGTTGTCAACTGCTACTTTCTCCCAGCTCTGGGAGAAACTGGGCCTGCTACATAAGTGACACTGAGTGATTACTTACTGACTGCTAAAAGGCCAGAGCTGGGATTACTTACAGATCCTGGTGTTCTCCACTTTGAAGTTGTGGCTGTGTAAACGGTGTGGCTCACTGGATCCTGCAATCCAGTCAAGAAGGCCAAGTCTAGCTGAGCTGAGCAGGCAGGAAAGCCATGGCTACCGAATGTTCTGTCTAGGCAGAAAGGAAGCTTCACAGAACAGGGAGCGGCTGGCTGCACGGAACCTGGTGGGAGAGGGACCTAGGCACTGGAGTCAGCCCATGCTCCCATGCTGGAGTCAGCATGGCATAGGTAGGTGTAGATGCTCCTTTTCATATCAAGCGGCCCAAGAGATTATGTTACTGGCTACACAGACCTGTGTCACAGACGCAGACACAGATACACACACACACACACACACACACACACACACACTTCTTACCCATAGGGAGTTTGTATTCTTGTGAAAGAGGAGATGAGAAGGTGGAATGAACTGTACACCAAGTGTTAAGCCTGATGTGGCCCAGCAGAAAGACAACTCATAAATAGGCACTGCCCAGAGATCTCTTGCAAGCTGGGAGTTACAGTGAGTTTGTTGCTGAAGTCTGGCAGCTGAGGCTGCTAGACAGTGGAGGTCTGAACCATGCAGAGGCATGGGTGAGCCCTTGAGACAATTCTGTGGCCCACTGACCTTCTTCTGCAAAGCATGGTCCCTATTGTAGCAGCATGGACATCACTTGTCATCCCCTTAGAACTTGCTAGAAATGCAAATTATCAGGGCCTATCCCCAGACCTGTGGAATAGAAATTAACATGCCACCAAGTGATTCTGATCTGTCTTCAAGTTTGAGAACCATAGGGTTAGGGTAACAGTGAGGGTTGGGAATTTTCAGAAATACAGTAAAAGGGGTTATATACAGTAAAAGGGGGTTGTTATATACATCAGGTGATGATTGGATCAGTGATTATTATTATTAATTTATTTTGTGCTGATGCTGAGGCTTGAACTTAAGGCTTGGGAGCTGTCCTTGAGCTCCGCCCCCCCCTCCCCACTCCCTAGCTTTTTGCCTATTAATTGAAGATTAGAGTTTCACAGACTTTCCTGCCTAGGCTGTCTTCAAACCTTGATCCGCAGATCTCAGCCTCCTGAGTAGCTAGGATTACAGGCATGAGCCACTTATGCTCAGAAAATTCCTGAGACGTTTATCAAAAAGCTGGAAGTAGAGGTATGGTTCAAGTGGTAGAGAACCAGCCTTGAGTGGAAAAACCAGGGAAGAATATAACTGGCCTGGATTTAAGTCCCCTCCACCCCACAAAAGGTATCCTAGGTTGTGGTTTAGAGCTAATATTTAACTTATTTTAAAATGTTGAAATGGCCGGGTGCTGGTGGTTTATGCCTGTAATCCTAGCTACCCAGGAGGCTAAGATCTGAGGTTCAAAGCCAGCCAGGTCAGGAAAGTCCCTGTAAGATTCTTCTCTCCTATTAACCAGGAACAAACCCCAGAAGTGGCATTATGCCTCAAAGTGGTAAAGTGCTAGCCTTGAGCAAAAGAGCTAAAGGGACAGCACCCAGAGCCTGAGTTCAAGCCTCACAGCGAAAAAAAAAAAAAAAAAAAAGCGACAAAATACTATTAAGGGTAGGGGGGTGTTATAAACCACCTTCCAGTACTGAGTATTTTGATGTCTGAAGCTCAAGCAAGAATATAATGCTTGAAGAAGAGGGTTTGTAGAGACCTCCCCCTGAGAGACACAAAGGATGGACTCTGTTCTGGAGTGAACATGTACTTTCTTATTTCAGGTTCATTCATGTCTTAGCTAGGTGTCCCTGAAGTGGACACAGGCTGTGCCATTGTGCTAGAAACAGTTTTTTTTATGTTGTTATTAAACTATCATATGTGACTTCTTTATTATTATCTTTTTTGTTAGACCTTTTAAGGTCTTTTAAGTCTGTGTGTCTGCCGATGTACAATGCCTTTGCTGCTATATATCAAAATCAAAAGAACCATGTCAATATATTTCATTGTGTAAGTAGAAAATTACTTCATTTCATATTAGACATAATGACCACTGCAAGTTGAAATGAACCATCCATTGACATTCCTAATGTGATAGCAGAAAAATAATGGTACTTGGGGCTGGGAATGTGGCTTAGTGGTAGAGTGCTTGCCTAGCATGCTTGAAGCCCAGGGTTTGATTCCTCAGCACCACATACACAGAAAAAGCCAGAAGTGCTGTGACTCAAGTGGTAGAATGCTAGCCTTGAGCAAAAAGAAGCCAGTGCTCAGGCCCTGAGTCCAAGCCTCAGGACTGGCAATAAAGAAAGAAAGATGGTATTTGATGCCATCAACAGTTTCATAAAACTCCGCAGTGTAAAAAGATTGAGAAGGTGGGTGCTGGTGGCTCACACCTATAATACTAATTGACTCAGGAGGCTAAGGATCCCAGTTTGGAGTAAGCCTGAGGATCTTACCTCCAATTAAGCAGCAAAAGTGGAGATGTGTCTCAAGTAGTAGAGTACCTGCCTTGAGTGTAAAAAGCTAAGCAAGAGATTGAGGTCCTGAGTTCAAGCTCCAGTACTAGCATGTGCACATGCACGTGCACACACACATGTGCACGCACACATACACACACACTTAGACATGAAACTGCATTGTACATAGTCTTTTTTTTTTTTTTGGCCAGTCCTGGGCCTTGGACTCAGGGCCTGAGCACTGTCCCTGGCTTCTTTTTGCTCAAGGTTAGCACTCTACCTCTTGAGTCACAACACCACTTCTGGATTTTTTCTCTATATGTGGTGCTGAGGAATTGAACAGAGGGCTTCACGTATACAAGGAGAGCACTTTACCACTAGGCCATATTCCCAGCCCAGTTGTCTTTTTTTTGTATATAGTTTTAATGCATTGTATTGACCACCAGTTCTTCGAGGTAAGATTATGCATTCAGACCTTTAAGCATTAATCATAAATAACTTGTAAAAAAGAAAAGAATAAATTGGGCACCAGCTAGATTATACCTGTAATCTGTAATCTATCTACTCAGCAGGCTGAGATGTGAGGATTGTGGTTCTAAGATGGCCCAGTAGGAAAGTCTGCAAGACTCTTGTTTCCAATAAACTACTCAGGAAAAGCTGGAAGTGGTGTTGTGGCTCAAATGGTAGAGTGCTAAGCTTGAACACAAAGAGGCTCAGGGACAGTGCCTAAATCCTGAGTTCAAGCCCCAGGACAGGCAAAAAGAAAAGAATATAATGCTTGGATTTCACACCCTGTGCTAAAGACAAATAACAAAAAGGAACCCCCCCCCCAAATCTATGTAGCTATTCATAAGCTCCTTACATTGTGTCCAGCCCATGGCACAGGACCTGACTAAAGAGCTCATGCGATGCACTGCACAACTTTGTGGACCCCTTACTGTCCACCCAACACTTCTGTGGAAAGGGTGCAGAGGTAATCTAGTTGGTGACTTTGTAGTCTATGAGCTCAAAAGGAAAATTCGGTAGGGAGAAAGTCCTTGGGGTTAGCAGATGTTGGACATATAAGAGAGTCTGTAAGAAAACTGTAAGCCCTAAGAAGTATGTAAGAAGACTTTTGATCAGAAACATGGTTTTTAGCTTTGCCAGCTAACAGAACACATGAGGGGGCCTGATGTAAGAGGAAGTTAACACTTGGGGTGTAACAACGGCGGGAGGGGGGGGGAATCCCCGCCCCACAGTCACCATTGCCACGCCCCACTGCAGAGCGTAAAAGGGGATCCCACTCCCATCATGAAAGGACCGGAACCGCTAACCACCCCCCCCCCCCCCAACTGCAGGCCGCTGTGGGATATAAGAGATATAAGAGGGTGGGATTTCCGGAAAGGAGAGGGGAGGCGCGGAGAGCAAGGCACGAGGAGGTGCCTCTTGGAGCTGCGCAGTGCCTGGGTTTCCTTCAGGCTTGAGGGGAGCCCGGGCCTCCAGACAGAGGAGGCCCGAGCTCCGGGCCTGTGGTGCGGAAAGGCCCGAAGTTGGGCCTTCGGACAAGAGAGGCCCGAGACCCTGGGCCTGAGGATAGAGTCCCGGCCTGCAGAGAATGGAGGCTGGAGCAGCTTAACGGGACGGAGAGGAGAGGCCTGCAGAAGCCAGGGCCTGCTGGAAGCCAGAGGCCAGAGGAGAGCAGACTGAGAGTGGGGCGGAGCCGAGCTGGTCGGAGGAGGGGAGCGGAGCTTGAGGCCTGTTGAGGAGTCTGGAGCCTGGTGCTTGTCGAAGGAGCGGAGACGGAGCTGATGCGGAGTGAAGTGGAGACCGAGCGGGGAGCGGAAGCCCGCAGAGAGCAGAGGCCCATGGAGAGCCAGGTGGAGAGCAGAGGGCCTCAGAGAGGGGAGAAGCCTATGGAGAACAGAGGCCTGTAGGGAACAAGAGGCCTGTGGAAAGAAAGGAAAGAAACTCGCCCCCAGAGGCGGCAACTGTTCCTAGCTCTGGGGTAGCCTAGGGCAAGGCAGTTGCAAACTGACTGAAAAACTTGTCTCCTTTAACAGTGCTTGGTGGATTTTTCTCGCTCCCCACAATACAACAGGGGTGGGTTTGAATGCTGCTGGGTTAGAAGGCACAACTGCAGGCTTGTGGTATTGCTGCCATACCCACTGACTGCTTGGGTTCAGGGCCTAATTTAGGAGACGGGAGATTAGAAGGGAACACTTGCATATATTGATTCTGTGACTACATGCACCAGTAATCAGTCTAGGTGATGTAGATAAACACATCCGGATAGCAAGCTTTGAGTGGGGTGAGAGGAGACTCCCATTCAGAGGACAACCATTTGCCCAAGGTAACACTCCAGGAAGGGGCAGTGGTGGAGTCAGAATTTGCATTCAGGCTTGTTGTTGAGCTTGCTTGGCCCTCTACCATTTGAACCACGCCTCCAGCTCGGCATTTTGCTGGAAAAAATTTCTTTAAGACCCTTCCTAGGACACGGCAGCCCCTAAATCCACGAATGTAAGTAACCTTCCAGGATCTGCATTTTCCAGGGCTCAGTGCCCCGCCCCATCCGGGGGTCGCGGGAAGGCCGGGGGCCTGTGGGGGATGGGGAGTGGGAGTGGAGGCACGCAGGCGTCTCCCCACCGGGCGACAGAGCCGGCGCCAGGCAGCCCGGCCCGCCCTGCAGGTGCCCCGCAGGGGACCGAGGCCGGGAGCGCGGGCGGGGCCCCGAGGGCGCGGGCCGAGCGGCAGGTGCGCTGCGTGGACTACAAGTCCCAGCATGCCTCGCGCCCCCGCTCCGGTCCCGGCAGCCGCTTAAAGGCTCGGGGAGCCGCAGCCGTCGGGTCCGCCGCGGCTTTCGCTTTGCCGCCGCTACTGGGCGGCGGGAACAGCGGATTCGGCAGCCGACTCCGGGGCGCATCCCGGCTTCAGCACCGTTTAGGGGCCCACCTCCTCCAGCCCCTTTCGGGCTCGGGGTGTGTGTGTGTGTGTGGTGTGAGGGGCTTCCCTGCCGAGGCGCCCGCGTCCCCCCGGGCTCCCCGCCGCGGCCCCCTGCGGCCCCGATGCCGAGGCATGGATAGAGCGGCTCTGCGCGCGGCAGCGATGGGGGAGAAGAAGGAGGGCGGCGGCGGGGGCGCCGCGGCCGGCCGGGCGCTGCAGCAGTGCGGGCAGCTCCAAAAGCTCATCGACATCTCCATCGGCAGCCTGCGCGGGCTGCGCACCAAATGCGCCGTGTCCAACGACCTCACCCAGCAGGAGATTCGCACCCTGGAGGTGAGGGGCCGCGCGCGCCGGGGCCCGGGACCCCGCTGGGCCTGGGGAACCCCCCCGACCCCTTCCCCCGTCCCCCGGCGCTTTCCTTCCTGAGGCGCATCCTGGAGCCCGGGGCTCCTTCCTGGAAGCGGTTGCCCTTTCCTCTGCTAGCCGGTGCGGCGGCGCGGCGACTCGAGACTAGCGCTCACCTTGGGCGGGATTTGGGGGGCAGGAAGGCCCGGGGTCCCCTGTGAGGGGCGGACACTGCACCCCCCACCCCCGCCCCAGCAACCCTATCTCCTCTCGCACACCTTGTCTCATTTCCAGGGTCAGTGGGACTCGTGGCCCCACGGAATTACGCGCTGGACTTTTCCCCGAGGGCTGGAGCCCTGTGGCCTGGGCTGCCGGGGTGTCAGTGAATGAGAATCCGCAGGCTTCCCCTCACGCCGCCCCGCTGCTTTCCGTCGTGTTCCCCGGTCCTTTCTTCTCTCCAGGTCTCCTCTGCTGCTTTTCAAAAAAAAAAAAAAAAAGTGTTTGCTGAAATTGCATTTTTGCTCCTCAGGCATAGGGTGCTGGGTCCTTTCGCGGTGCCACAACCGGTTCACTGCTCAAAATGTAATTACCCACCGACTCTCCCCAAACCATTGGGTGCTTTGGCTTCCGAAAGATTGTGCTGGTGGAAAAGAACCTTTGGTGGGAAGAAGACACTGCTTCGGGGGTTCTGGTGGAGACAGCCTGGAGGGTAAAAGAGAAACAAGATATGCAGCCCTCCTCCTCTCGAAAATTATAGTTGGGAAGGGCAGTTCATAAGAAAGACCTAGAAGAATCAGGCAGAAGGCATGTTGGGGGGTCTCAGAACCCAATGAGGGGAACTAGTGCATTCCCAACTTGATTTATTCCTGTCCAAGGATTGGGAGGCCTCTGAAATTTTGGGGACCAGTTAATAACTGCTCTGTCCTGAAGAAGAGCCTCTCTCAATCGCCTCACTTTAGCTGCATCTGGGCCCCTGTGAGACTGGAGATGTTTTGTTTTATTAGATCTTCAGTCCACACACCCCCTTCTCTCCCATTGCTAATTGCCTTTGCCAGCTGTCATAGGGCCAGCCAGTGATGGCAGTAATTATTATAAGATCATTCCTCCCTTCTTGCACACTGCAAGTCTGAATCCTTGGTTTGATCCAAAATGCTCAGGGTGACTGTCCTTGGTTTTATTTTCTTAAAAGCTACAAAAGCCAGAGAGAGTGAAAGAATTCAACCAATGCTGACTGTTACTGCTTTTTCTTGCAGTTACTATAGCAAATGACTGACCAGGGCTTTGCTTAAAAAAATACATCAATAGAGCCCCCTCCACCCCTGCCTTCCTGGGGGGCCTTTCAGGCATGTGGATTTCTTGAACACAGCTGAGCGTGTTTGCCCAGCAAAGTTCAGTTTTAAAGGTGGCACAATAGGGGGCCTGTGTGACTTAGTTCCGGGAGGGAGGGCTCCTTGTCTGGCACTGTGTGTCTGGTTGGACTGCTGTGTTGTTGGGCTGAGAGGATGTTCTCTGTGTTGGTCTCTGTGGATCATCCCTGTGCCCCTCTACAGGGCTCCTGGCTCCCAGTGTGGATGTAGGGGAATGAATGATTTGCTTTCATCCTCTGCAGATGGCTCTTTGTCCTCCTGGTTCCCTTCTAGAGTTCCAGATTTCCAGAGTCGGACATTTTGACAAAGGTGGGGCATCATGACACCTCAGTGTCTAGCTGTTTAGGCCTCTGAGCTGGTTGCCCAGTGACCTCCCTGCTGAGTGTGTTTGGATAGTCATCCTGGTGATTAGCAGCAAGAATGAGATCAATGCCTGCTCCTTGTTCTTTACAACTCTGCTGTGGGTTCAGGGTCACCCTGCTCCCTGAAAAGACAGGAATTTAGACTGTTGGAGCTGGTTCTCTAGGGCTGCAGCTGTGTACTTTAAGGAAATCGCTTCATCCTGGAGGCCTCAGTCTCAAAACAAGGAGGTTGGAGGGGTTCTCTGAGGGCTCTTCAGCATTGCATTTGGTGGATTAGTGGAGGACACTGAGTTAAGTTAAATCAAACATTTGTGTGAGCTGTTGTGCATATCCCTGTTTAAGAACAGTTTCAGAAATTCCTGTTTTACTGGACTGATAATGTATGAGATAAATTTATTGCTACAAGAGTCTCAGTAGTGTGAGCACTGTGGCAAACAGCAAGTCCATAGCTTTGAAAATAGCCCCTGATTCTTTCTGGATGACCTTGGGTCAGTCCCAGGCCTTCTCTTAAGCTTCCCTGTCTGAAAAATGAAGATGGACAGAATTACCCCAGCAGTGCTTCACTGAGCCTGTCAGTACGCTTGTAAACCTCTCTAGTGAGAGCTCCGTGGCATTCATGCCCAGGGTGCCTTTAGGAGAAGGGACTAATGCAGCTGGCTATGATTTTCTAGAGGTGATGACACAGGCCAGGAAGCTATCCCAACAGCATGTGGAGAGGCCAGTTGGGCCAGTGTCAGTGTCCACTCGGCCTCCTTTCCTGTTCTACAGGCTCTTCTTGAATACCAAGCTGGCCCCCAGTGGCTGTGCTTGCAATATTGGATTGCTGGTTTTGGAAGAAGGGTCTGGCCAGAAGGTTGGGCTTCTGTAACTATATGAGACTTCTGGAATATATCAGAACCTTAGGGAGCCCAGCCCATTCTTTTCCTTAGATGAGCACGTGGTGGGAGCAGCAGCATGGGAAATGTCCCTGGAAGACTGTGACTGGTGGTAGGCTGCTGCTTTTCAAGATCCAAACTTGTGACATAGGCATCCAAGTCCTAGACTGCCCAGTGACAGCTTTGCTGTGTGGAGTGGACTTTGTGAGGTCTCATGTTTTGTTTCTTACCTGCCTGGCAGTATGCTGGCCTCCTCACAGTCTCCTAGGGTTTCCTTGAGACCCAATGACATTCATTATGTTTTCTGGGTGTATACCGGGGCTTGAACTCAGGGCCTTGTACTCTCCCTTAGCTTTTCAACTCTACTACTTGAGCCACACTTTCACTTTTGGGTTTTTGCTTGCTAATTGGAGATGAGATTCTCAGGGGAGGGGCTGGGAATATGGCCTAGTGGCAAGAGTGCTTGCCTCCTATACATGAAGCCCTGGGTACGATTCCCCAGCACCACATATATAGAAAACGGCCAGAAGTGGCGCTGTGGCTCAAGTGGCAGAGTGCTAGCCTTGAGCAAGAGAAGCCAGGGACAGTGCTCAGGCACTGAGTCCAAGGCCCAGGACTGGCAAAAACAACAACAACAACAAAAAGATTCTCAGGGGACCCTTCTGCCTAGACTGCCTTTGACCTAAGATTCTCAGATCTCAACCTTTTGAGTAGCTGGTATTATAGGCATGAGCTACCAGTACCTGGCCACAGAATTATTTTTGTTCTCAGAATGGAAAGGAAGGGAGATAGCCAAAATCTCCATAGAGGGAAGTTGCGGGGCTTCTTCACATGGCAGACCAGGTACACTGTCTCCGTTGATCCTCCTGGGCTTGAAGAATTCTACCAGACAGGTGAGAGTGTTCTTTGTGTCCAGCTGTGTTCCACCTGGCCTAAGCCAGTTCATCCCTTCATCATCTGTGGGTCCCAACTCTGTCCGGTGCTGGGGAGACATGTGTGCCAAAGCTGATGCTCAGTTCTTCATAGGGAGCATTTGGGGGTACTTTATTACCTGCTCTTTCCAGCTCAACAGCACCTTTGAGAAACAGGCTCTGTCCCATTCAGACTCCCTACCGTGGGCCTAGGAAGGTCCCTCAACGGCTTTGCTTATGAGGCCTTGCTGGGAGAGGTGACATTGGATAGCTATAGTAGATACAGTCTGCCCTTGATCCCTTCTTTAAGACGTGGCCTTGGAGTCTGTGGTACCTGTGGAGGCCCTGCTACTCCTGGGATGGTGGGGGTGGGGAGACAGAGCCTCATTGGAGCCCTATTATGTGAGGTAGGTCCTGAGCTCTCCCTGGACCCCAGAAGCATCTGTTTGGAACTGCCAGAAGAGCCCTTAGGTCAGGTCCCTAGGGCATTGGGGTCAGGCTTTTACTCACTACTGAGGTGTATATGGCTGACTTGGTTGTCCTTCTTTGGGCTTGCCAAAGGAATGTGTTCTGCTTTGGGAATCTATGGAGTTGTTGGCCAGTCCAACTTCCTGGTCCCATGGGAAATGGTCTTAGAGTCTTAGTAGCTTCTCCCGAGTCACACATCTTGGCAGGACTGAGACCTAAAATTGGTTTTCCTTTCTGGTCACTTAAGGGTGGCATTTCTCTGCCTCAGTTTTAACCCTCTGATTGAGCGATTCAGTCATTCCTAAAGGGATGCAAAGTGAGGCCCTGTCCTTTTGGTACCCACTTTAACCTTGGCAACATTTTCCTTTGGACAGCCCAATTTCCTGAGTGTCACTCAGAGGCCTGTGGTTTCTAGAGGCTGGGAACCAGGCAAGGGCTGGGGTTGGAGATAGGCCTCTTCCTATCCGCAGCCCAGGATGGGGCGGTGCTTCGAGTCTAGGTTTGCTGCCTAGGGACAGTGACTGAGATACTGCCTTACCTCCAGGGCTATTTCTACACCCAGACACTTGGGGTTGGCTCGGAATCCTGGAAAAGGGCATTCTGCGTCGCAAGTCTTCCAGTCCTGCCCTGATGGCTGCAGTCTGGAGAGAGATCATGCAAAGGTGGCTTGTGGTGACAGTGTTTATGGTGATGTGGGGAGGTAGCAAGGTCTGGCTGAGTCTTTCTAAAGCTGTGTTTTGAAGATGGATGTCCTTTGAAATAGGATGGCTGAAGTTCTCAGCCATCCCTTTTTTGTGCCAGTACTGAGGCTTGAACTCAGGGGTCTGTGTGCTGTCCCTTAGCTTTTTCTACTTAAGGTTGTTGTTCTGATACTTGAGCCATAGTTCCATTTCCAGCTTTTTGCTGCTTAATTGGAGATAAAGTCTTAAGGACTTTCCTGCCTGTGTTGGCTTTGGACTGATCCTCAGATCTCAGCCTCCTGAGAAGCTAGGATTATAGGTGTGAGCCATTGGGCCAGCTGAAGTCCCTTTTTACATTCAATTCAAAGGGAAGCTGCATAGGTGTGTCTGGAGTTGTGGAGTGGCAGAGAGAGAGAGAGAGAGAGAGAGAGAGAGAGAGAGAGAGAGAGAGCGCGCATCCACACAGAGTAAACATTCTTGGTCATGCTCCTTGTGAAGCTCTCACAAGCTTCTTGGCACATTTTGCCTCATTGAACACTTACAATTGCCCTGGTTCTATCTCCATTTTGAAAAGGAGGAAATTGCACCTTAGAGGGACGGGGAGAGACCGTTATCAAGTCAGTTGACTGGTCTGGAAGAACCTGGTCAAGGTCACCATTTCTGACACCAAGGAAATGACCAGTAACAAAACAAGCTGGCCTGGGGATGTGTGGTAGCTCAATTCCAGATGACTGGGCTCACCAGAGGCCACCTCATGCTGCACAGGCTGTGTGTGAGTTTGGGTGTGGGGCTGCTTCCCTTCTGTATGGCCCAGCACATCCTCAAATACTGGGCAGTAAGCAAGTGGTGATGCAACCGGCCCTGGGCTGGTTTCATTCTGAGAAACGAGAAGCTGCCTAGAGATCAACTTACTCATAATTTTTTTAATGGCCACCTGCCTTATTCTTTCTAAACAGTTCTTCAGATTAGGAATCTGTTTTTTTAACTTGCCACATTAACTGAAATGCTTAAATGCATACTGATGACATGTTCACTTTTATAAAGGAAACTGTCAGGTTGGCTAACAACAAAAATCACCCATACACCACCTCTTAAGAGGTAGTTCCTGTGAACATTGTGCTGAATAGTCTTCCAGTCTTTTTATCTCTGAATTTAAATAGAAATGTTTGTGTGTATGTGCTTTTGTGCATGTTTGCATAATATACCCCTCCCCTTCCCTGCAGGAATTCCAGGATTTAGGAAATTATATGTTAATTCTTTTGCCACTGCATGTTTTTCTCTCTCTATCTCTGTGCTGTTACTGGGGCTTGAATTCAGAGCCTTGTGCTGTACCTTAATGTCTTGCTGAAGGGTTGTTTTGTAACACTTGAGCCACAACTCCAATTCTGGCATTTTGCTGGTTAATTGGAGATGAGACTTTCCTGCCTGGGCTGGCTTCAGTCCATGATCTTCAGATTTCAGCTTCCTGAGTAGCTAGGTGTAAGCTGCTTGTGCCTAGCTTGCTACTGCATGTTGAAGTCCAGGGACTTAAACAACAGACAGGATGGGTCTATCTATGGCTGATGCTCTCGGATATGTGTCAGAAAATGTGAGTCATAGTTTCTTCTTTTTTTAAAATCTGTTCTGGGACTTGAACTCAGGGCTCATGCACTGTCCCTGAGCTTTTTTGCTCAAGGATGGCCCTCTACCACTTGAGTCATAGCTTTCTGGCTTTTTGGGTAGTTAATTGGAGGTAAGAGTCTTGTTGAGTCCTACCCTGGCTGGCTTTGAAAGATGATCCTCAGTTCTCAGCCTCCTAAGTAGATAGGATTAGAGGTGTGAGCTACCAGAGCCCAGCTTGGTGGTAGTTTTGTATTTGTTTGTATCTGAGGTCTGCGTGATACATTACACATTGTGGGTTCAGTTTTGTGGCTGCTTGCAATGCAGGGATTTCCTGAGACTATTCCTGGATACAAGAGAGCAGAGGGAGGACTGGACTCAGGAGCTCACTGTGTCTAGAGACTGGTCACCTTTGGGTAGTACATAGTCAGATGGTAAAGTCTTTGGTCACGTGAGGCTCCTGACAGGCCCTTAACTACAGCCTGGGTTTTGTCACCATCAGCAAATACTATTCTGGATGCTGGCTTTGGGGTTGGTTTATTGGAGTTGTGGGTTCCTAAGAGCTACAGAAAGTGGATTTTCTTCAGCTGTTCAGTCACCTCATCTTGTAGGTTAGGAGACTGCAGACTTGAGGGGGAAGTGACTTTCCAGGAACCCCTGTTGGGCAAAATTAACCCAGTGATTAATAGAGAGTTCTGGGCTTAGAATCAGATATGGTGACCCACTTACTCTCACTTGAGTGTGCTCCCATGATAGCTCATTATTATTATTATTATTATTGTTATTATTATTGTGCCAGTTCCGGTGCTTGAACTCAGGGGCTAGGCACTGTTCTTTAGCTTTTTTTGCTCAAGACTAATGCTCTACTACTTGAGCTACAGCTCTACTTCTAGCTTTTTGGTGGTTAATTCAAGATAAGAATCTCATAGACTTTCTTGCCTGGGCTGGTTTCAAACCAAGACCCTCAGATCTCAGCCTCCTGAGTAGCTAAGATTATAGGTGTGAGCCATGGTGGTGGGCTTCTATGATAATACCGTGAACCTGGTCTGCTGATGAAGATTGGGGAGCTGGTAGAGCAGCAGCTTGCCAGTGCCATCCCCTGTGATGGTGAGGTCTCCACCTCAGGAATGTTTCAAGAAGAAGCTGGTAGGTTTGCCTTCCCTGTTCAATCCAGTGTCTCATGGACCTTGAGGTTTGGGCAGATTCTTGGAGCACTGTCTGGAGTGTCCTGTGGTATGCTGGGCTCAACAGGAATGGACTGTCTTGGCTCTGACCCTGTATGCTTTCAAGGGTTTCTCATCCTTCCACTGTGAGGTCCCTGCTAAGGGACTCCTCTAAGGCCTGGTGTTTGTCTTACGGCTGTAGATTTTGATTGCTAGATCTCATCCATTGCTCGTTTTGCAGTCAAGATTCTGTTACAGGGCTGGGAATATGGCCTAGTGGCAACAGTGCTTGCCTCGTATACATGAAGTCCTGGGTTTGATTCCCCAGTACTACATATATAGAAAACAGCCAGAAGTGGCACTGTGGCTCAAGTGGCAGAGCCTTGAGCAAAAAGAAGCCAGGGACAGTGCTCAGGCCCTGAGTCCAAGCCCCAGGACTGGCAAAAAAAAAAAAAAAAAAAAAAGGATTCTATTACAGATTCTTTCCAGATGCTTCCAGAGTGTGTTTCCATCTTGTCTTTGTGTCCATCTTGACCTTTTCTCTTCCATCTTGACCCAAGTGGAGCTGCAGAGGACTGTTTTGGGAATAACTGTTGAGGTAAAATGATTTATTCATAGGTGCTATTGTTTCTCATTTGTATTGAGAAAAGTTTCAGTCTATACTGCCAGTGTCCCCTCTGATCACACCTATGCAGTTTTAAAATTGTTACTGTAAAGGTGATGTACAGAGGGGTTACAGTTACATAAGTCAGGTAAAGAGTGTTTCTTTTTGGACAATGTTACCCTCACCTGGCTGTCCCATTTTTTCTCCCTCTCAGCAAACCTATGCATTTTAACATCTGCATTTTCTGGTGTTCTGGCATTGAAGGGCAGCAGTTGTTTTAACTGGAAAGATTGCCTTTCCAAGTAGTATTTGCTTTCTGTTTTACTCCCCCTTGTATTTTCTACCCTCAGAATAATTATGAAAATGAACTTATTCTTGTTTTTAAAATGCTTTAAAAAAAAGAGTATAAAATATGTAGCCTGTGGAGTGGTCACCTGTGCTTAGGAGAATAATTTTGCATAGCATAGATGGCAGACTTGTATTTTCAAAATTGATTTTGAAGGTTTTGCTTTCAGATTTGATGAGATCAGCTGTTTATAGGGGAATGAGGCCTTCCCCCACCCCCCCCCCCCCCCCAACACACACACAGAACCTCCAGGCTTTGAGTTCTGGCTTGGCCAGGATTTAGTTTTTTTGTGTATGTCTGTTACTACTGCAGCTTGAACTCAGAATTTGGGTACTGTCCTTTATCTTTTTCCATTTAAGACTGGTGCTCTGCTACTTGAGCCACCGCTCCACTTCCAGCTTTTTGGTGGTTAATTGGAGACAAGAGTCTCACAGACATTTCTGCCTGGGTTGGCTTGGAACTGTGATTCTCAAATCTCAGCCTTCTGAGTAGCATGAATTGCAAGCATGAGCCACTGATGTCTGGCTCAGGATTTAGTTTTGTACACAGTTTTGCCGGTAAGAAAGAAAAGTTACAGGTAATTAACAAAAAAACAACAACAACAAACAACAGCCTGAGTGTTCTCCCTTAGTAGTTACTAGCTTGACCTCTGCTTCAGTAAGCCTAGGGTTCTTGAAGAAGCTTGCTGTAGTCTTTCTCATATTGTGTTCTGCAGGATGCTTCTCTTGTGAAAGAGGGCTTTAAATACTCAAGGGTATTTTGTATCAGCCATCTCCCTCTTGGAGAGGCTAGAGAATGAGGATTTGTATGTTAATGGCTCTGAGAAGTCCTGCAGCAGGGTTCCCAAACTTACCCATCTAGGAGTTCTCATTTGCCCCCTCCCCTCCCTCACAGCTCCCAACTGGACATTGGGAAACTGCCTTAGCCCTGAGCCAGGAAAGAGACCAGATGCTGTAAGTTCGTTTCAGTGGCCTCCCCCTTTCCCCCCTTCGGCTTGCTAGCTAAGCAGGTACCCTGCTTTTTTTTTTTGACATCACTAGCAGGATTGGGTAGAGGGAGCAGAGGCCAGTTTCCCTGGACTTGCTGTAGCAGAAGTTGCCTTTTGTTGGGGGAGGTGCTAGCCAAAGGAAGCCAGAGGTCTCAGGAGATTCTGCCCTTGCATTTGAAAACTTGGTCACTTAATTCTTTGTAGCAGAGAGAGGAAAATCCGCTCCAAGAGGTCTGTCTGCCTTGCCCAGTGCCTCAATCCTTCTCCTGGCCTGCGTATACTCACTGATGCCCAGGGCCTGCTGCCCTTGGGGTCCACCCTGAACCTTAGGATTTCTTGGTGGGCAGAAAACAGGAGAAATGGAGATGGCAGTAGGTGCCTTTGAGCCCGGGCTGAAGGGGAGGGGCAGGACTGGGCTGCCCCATTCCTTCCCCACGGAGGAATGCTTTTTAAAACAAAAAAGGAAATGCTGGCCAGGAGGGAGAGGAAAGGAAGCAGCTTCCTGTTGCTGGTGGTGGCTTTTTGGGGAGGCGGAGCTCTTTCTGGCCCCTAGCAGAGGCTGGCGGGCCATCCTGGGGCACTACCTCTTGAAGTGTCAGAATTACTTGCTGTTTCTACCTGCTTTCATCTTCCTCCATCACTGAGTCAAATGGATGTGTGGTTTCCAAATGACCGTCTCTACCTGTTACAAAATGGATGTGTCACAATAGTTGACATTTACTGTGAGCTCACCCCATCCTGGCCCCTTGCTAGCAGCAGTTTCTGTGGTATATCTTTCTCCTAACTAACCTGGAGAAGAAGGCCCACTCCTTATGCCCTTTTACAGAAGAAGAAACTGAGGGGCAGAGAGCTTAATAAGTGGCTTAGAGTCACCAAGCTAAGGGGAGACTGAGCTTCTTCTTGAGCCTGGGTAATTACTTCCTCATACAGTCTAACTTGAATCTGCAAACTCCTGTCTGCTTCATCTGGGAAAGAAACCTACCTGTTAATGTGGCATATATATATATATATATATATATATATATATATATATATATATATAATTTTATTTTTGTGTTGGTCGTGTGGCTTGAACCAGGGCCTGGGGTGCTGTCCCTTAGCTTTTTTGTTAAAGGCTGGCACTCTTACTATTTGAGGCACACCTTCACTTCCAGCTTTTTGGTAGTTAATGGGAGATAAGAGTGTCATGGACTTTTATTTTTTTTTAATGGGGGCTGGCTTTGAACCTTGATCCTTAGATGTTAGCCTCTTAAGTAGCTAGGATTACAGGTGTGAGCCACCAATGTTTAGCTAATGAGGATACACACACACACACATACATACATATATACACTTTCATATTAAAGACCCTAGTGGTTTATGAGATCCAGAGGGCAATCCCAAAGCTTAGGTCTGGCCTTGTTGGTGATTCTTAGGTGAAAATATTGAGTTTGAGGTGTGTGTGTGTGTGCACGCACGCGTGTGCATGCGCGCTGTCCTGGGGTGGGCTTCAACCCAGGACCTGTGTTCAAGGCTAATTGTCTATCACTGAGCAGAAGCTCCACTTCTGGCCTTCTTGGTGGGTAATTGGAGATAGATGAGTCTCAAGGGCTTTTTAGCCCATGCTGGCTTTGAACTGTGATCCTCAGATCTGAGCCTCCTGAGTAGCTGGGATTACATGTAGGTGTGAGCCATCTCAGCCTTTTCTGAGATAAGGTCTTTCTATGTAGTCCAGGTTGGCCTCAAATTCCTGTTAGGATTACAGGTGAACATGATTGTGCCTAGCTGCATTTGCCTTTAATGTTACTATAGGAATGTTGAAACCTACACAGAAGGAGAGAAGATGGTATGGGAGCACCCTCCCCTCATATGATGCCCTAGCATCCACTGAAACCAGCTGTGGCTCTTGGCCATCCCTAGAATTCACACCCTGAGGAGGCTCAGTGTAAGAATGGTGGGTGGCCTTGGGCAGTTGGTCTCAGGGAAACAGAGGGCACTGGGGAAGCTTTCTAGTCCAGTCCTCTGCCTCCAGGCAGAGCCCTATCTGTCTCAGCAGGCTGGGAAGATTCTCTCCTTTCTTATGAAAAGATGGATTTATCCTGTCTAGGTTCTCCCAAAGCTTGCCCTGGACTTCTCTGTTCTGTCATCCCACACACTACTCACCATCCTGTTACCTAACCCTGTCAACTGCTGCACCCAAGCTTGCTTTCAGTGGTGATTACTCTCCTTATTCCTCTCCCCAGTTCTTTGGCCCCAATGAGACCCAGCTGGCAGTCTGTAAGGAGGGAAGGTATGAGTCACAGTGTCACAGTGCGTGTGATCTACCTTGATGTCCAGTCCAGTCCATTCTTCATGGTTCTAGCATGTTGTGTGTGTGTGTGTGTGTGTGTGTGTGTGTGTGTGTGTGTACCCATGCACACACATGCTGGTACAGGGCTTGATCTTAGGGTCTTGCATTCTGTCTTGGATTTTTCTGCTAGAGGCCTGCTACCCTACCACTTCAGCCATAGCTCCAGTCCAGCTCTTTTGCTAGCTAATTGGAAATAAAATCTCACAGCCTTTTCTGCCTGGGCTGGCTTTGAACCACAATCTTAGGCAGGATTATAGATATGAACACTGGCATCTGAGTAGCATCCTTTCTGTACTTCTTTATCCACAGCATGAGGTTGGTATACTTCAGCCAACTTTTTTTTTTTTTTTTGCCAGTCCTGGGCCTTGGACTCAGGGCCTGAGCACTATCCCTGGCTTCTTTTTGCTCAAGGCTAGCACTCTGCCACTTGAGCCACAGCACCACTTCTGGCCTTTTTCTATATATGTGGTGCTGGGGAATTGAACCCAGGGCTTCATGTATACAAGTCAAGCACTCTTGCCACTAGGCCATGTTCCCAGCCCCTCAGCCTACATTTTTTTTGCGTGCCACTAGTGTTTGCTCACTGGTGTAGGCCGAAGAAATGTCTTTGAGTAGCAGGCAAACCTTCTCCTCTGTTCATCTCTGCAGAGATGATCCAGCACCTGGAAGGGGCTTCCTTGCCCTGCATAGATTGGTTCGGAGCTTCCTGAAGACTGTTTTGCTGACTGTTCTCGTGTTGCTTTTCTCTGTGGCCTGTTGTGACCTCAACAAAACAATTTGCTTTTGGTTGTCCTTTTGCTTGTGTTGGGTTTTTGCTGTTTTCTCTTGTACTGTTTCTCAAGTGCTGTGTCATGTTTGCTGGCTGTTTTAAGATCTCTAGATTTGGCCTCCTCAGCATAATCATGGATGTCATTATGGGAAAGACCACCAGAGGAGAGGTGTGCAGGAAGGGTGCAGGGTGTGCATGGGCTTTGGGTGCACAGGGCACACTTACTTTCTGACTCTTTCTTGTAGCTGTATGGCCTTAGGCAAGTTCCTTAGCTTGATGAATCTCAGTTCAAAAAAAAGGGAAATCAAGGTTTTAGTTTGGATGTTTGTGAAGTTACTAATGTATACAAGGTATGCTACTGGATAGTGCCAGTGCCTGGTACTTAACAAAGTTGATCTTTTTTTTTTTTTTGGTGCTTGTCCTGGAGCTTGGACTGAGGGCCTGGTGCTGTCCCTGAGCTTTTCAGCTCAAGGCTAGCTCTTTACATTTGAGCCACAGCTCTACTTCTGGCTTTTTTTTTTTTTTTTTTGTATTTAGTGGAGATAAGAGTCTCACAAATTGTCTTTTTTTCAAAATTATAAGTCCTAAGATCATTTATTATAGTCAACTTGTTTTAAGGTATCACCCTTCATAAATAATGCTATCAACACCTGATTTCCATGTGAAGACTTTGTACTAAGTTGTTAACTTTGTATGTTCTGCTGACTGATTTTTCTTTAAAATATCATATTTTCTTCCCCCGTGGTACTGAGTGTGTTGCCGTGATACACTGATTATCCTGAGCTATGATTGAGTAGCTCAGTTCTTATGTTTTTATATTATGTAACAGTTTTGTGATGCTTTTGTGCATTTTCTTCTCTTTTGGTTTTTGAAATGTCATAAATAAATTTTTTCACTGTGCACCTAAAAAAAAAAAAAAGGGTCTCACAGACTTTCCTGCCCACGCTGGCTTTGAACCAAGATCCTCAGAGTTTAGCCCTCTGAGTAGCTAGCATTACAGGTGTGAGCCAGCTTTCCCTGAGCTTTTTTTGCTTAAGGCTAGTGCTGTACCACTTAAGCTACAGCTCTACTTTTGGCTTTTTCTGGTAGGTTATTTATAGACTTTTGTGTCCGGGCTGGCTTTGAACCATGATCCTCAGACCGCAGCCTCCTGAGTAGCTAGGATTATAGGCACGAGCCACCAGTGGCTGGCTTAAGGAATTTAATTAATTTATTTTTCTTTAAGTTTTGAGATGTCTCCCTCTGTAGTCCAGGCTGGTTGAGAATTCATCATTCTCCTGCCTCTGCTTCTGCCTCTGCCTCTGCCTCTCAAATTCTGGGACTGCAGGTGTGTACCATCATGTCAACTGCAATATTAAAAAAAACAAACTTCATGTAGTATTATTTTAAATATTCTGTGTTTCTCTGTGTTCTTCCTTTTTGTGACATTTCATCCAGTAGATATGCTGTTATTTGCCAGAGCATTTCCCCTGTTTTTGGACATTTTGGTTGTTTCCAGATTTCTGCTATTATAAACAATGTGACTTGGATCGTTTTTATATGGGTGCCTCTTTATTTTTGTTCCTATTCTGGATTCATTTCCTTGGGATAATTCCCAGGAATTCCACTCCTGAAATGAACATGGATTTTTTTTTCCCCCTTCTGTGGTAGGAGTTGATGCTGTTCTCTTATGCTTTTTGAATGATGGTGATCTTAATTTAAGTAGCTAATATTTTTGTTAACCTTTTTGGCTTTTGTGTCTTCCTTTTCACCCCTCTCTTATTTTCTCTACCTTGCGTTTGCTATTTCTTCTCCTGTCCATTCATTCAGCAACTATTTATTGAGTGTCTGCGGTATGCTGGGCTCTGTCTTAGGCAAGGAGATGTCAGGGCAGAGTGTTCCTTTAGTGGAAAGAAAAAGATGAGAAACCAAGAGACCAAAGTGGTACCAGGCAAAGTGAACTGAAAATGATGATGTGGAGGAGGTTTCTGCTTTAGCCTGGGGGGTGGGAAAAGGATACCCAGGGTGGACGCTTGAGTGAAGTTCAAGCAAGGAGAAGGCCCTGCAGCCTTGAACATGGTTCTAGGGAGAGGGACTGGCAGGTCTAAGAACAGTTTGTTTCTAGGGCAGAAACAAGCTTGAGCTTGGTACATTTAAGAGCCTGAAAGGTACCTGGGAAGCTGGAGGGAGGGTGCTGCTTTCCCCCCTCACCCCTCAATGTGTTGGTTACTGTCACTGGTTTGTGACCTAAGTGTTCTTGAGAAGTATATTGTTCTCTGGCAAGTCAGCATGGCGGGGGAGTGTGTGGATGGGTAAACACATACAAGGTGCTGCTGCTAAGGTGTGAATGAAGTTGAGGCTCCTCAGGCCGCACGCCTGGCTGATGGCTGACTCATCTCTGCACAGAGGTGTGAAGGGACTTGGGAAATGCGCTCAGTGCTGCCAGCCTTCACTTTTGTGACTGGGGCAGTTCTCTGAGGTAAGTTCTGGCAATTGCAGCCAAACTGGGGGAGCCCTGGGCCTTTGCCCAGGAGGGGCCTGGGAACTGGGGTTACTAGCTGCTGAGATGAGGTCTAAGTTTCTGGTATCCACTTTTGGAAACATGCCCAAGATATAGGCGTGGGAAACCCCCTTCTTCCTGGGCTGTTTGGTGCTGTAGCTTGTGTTGAGACTGTAGACCTGGGTACCTTTTGTTTCTCCTGCCTTTCTTCTCTTAGGGTAGGCTAAAGGATGTAGAAGTATCTGAGTAGAGGCTCCAAGATCCTTCTGAGACAGAATGTATCGCTGGTGAGGTGTGGGCCTCACAGCAGTCCCAGGAAATAGCTCTGATGGAAGATGTTGGCCACCATTTCGTTTGGAGGAGACCAAATGGCTCATAAGCTACAAGGCAGTCTGATGCCATGGAGGGAGAGGCTAGTTTGGGCCAGAATTGACCAGCTCCTTGGATTCTTTGTGTGTGAGCTTGTTTCTGAATGAAAAAGGAAGTCTAGATCCTGAGAAAAGAGTCATAGGCTCCCTGTCCCTTCCTCCTATAGCTAGAGCTAACCCGAGACTGAGCTATGCAATGTAACCTAGCAAGCTTTTTACCATAGCTATCCGTTAACTCCTCAGTGATGATTGCTTTATGGGTCCACTTTGCATAGAAGGAAATGAGGCCTCGAGTCATCCAGTAACTGGTAGAGCTGGTGTTCAAATCTAGAATTGTGTGAATTCCCATTGGTGTTTATTACATTGCAGCCCTCATAGGTCCACTTGTCCCTGGCTCTTGTCTGGAGCAGAAATAGGTCAGAAAAGGATTTGGTAGTCAGGCTTTTGGGTGAAATAATTGGTGGGTAAAGGATTTGAAAAATAGTTTCTCCTTTTTCTTCCACTTAAAGGAAAGTACCTCAGAGTTGACACAGGATGAAGTAGCAGAGTGTTGGAACTTGAGATGGCAGGAAAGAGGCAGAGCTAAGAGTGGCTGGCCCCTGGTGGAGAAGAAAGCTGGGGAGATGGGTTATGTGGGGAGCAGGCTTGGGGCTGGGGTGGGGCTGAGGGCTTGGAGGCTGTCATCTGGATCCACAGGAGGGACTGTTCTCATCTGTCTTGCTTCTACTCTGAGGCACTCTGGATAGAACAGCAGCATAGGTGGTCATACTTGGTGTTGTACTGTAAATGTTGGTGGCCAGTTTTAGGAAAAAGAAGATGACAGTCCTTGGGGAGATTCCCCTCTGTGGCCTTGACTCACTCTGGCCAAGGGGATGGAACAGATCAAGGAAGAATCCATCAGCGAATGGAAACTTGTCATTTTAGGGGACAGGAAACCTTTTCTCTGTGGTTGGCTGGTGGTTTGTGGGGAGAGGTGAACATTTGAGACAAAGCATTGGGCCACTTCTGCAACTGCATCTTTGACAATTTTGAGAGCATTAGAAAGTAGTTTAAAAAGAAAGAAAAGAAATCTGTCATGTACTTGTAGGTGGCTCAGTGGGCCATATGACCCTGTGGCTGATGGAAACTTGTTCACTTGTAAATGGCCTTCCTGCTGTGTGTGTGTGTGTGTCTGTGTCTGTGTCTGTGTGTCTGTGCCCCTGGCACTCTACCACTTGAACCATACCTCCACTCCTGACTTTTACTGGTTAATAGGCATTAAGAGTCTCATAGACAATGACCCACGGTAGCAGGCTGGTTTTGAACCATAGTCCTCAGATCTCAGGATTATAGGTAAGAGCCTTCCTGCCTTTGACCCCTCTGCTAGAGTTGGATTCTGATTGCTCTCAGAAGACTTGGGTGGCCTCAAGTGACCAGACCTTGTCTTTGGGCATCTCATAGCTTAAACTAAACTTCCTCTCTGGCTCTGTTTGCCTTAAGCAATTTCCTGGTCTGGCAGGGTTTGTTTTCTTAGCACCTGGCTTGTCAAAAGCCCACTTCCACACTTGATACAACAAACTAGCCCCTGGCACTCTGTGGCTATTAAAACAGACTTTTTTTTTTTTTTGCCAGTAGGCTTGAACTCAGGGCCTGGGCACTGTCCCTGAGCTTCTTTTCAAGGCTAGCATTCTACCACTTGAACCACAGCATACTTCCGGCTTTTTCTGTTTATGTGGTGCTGAGGAATCGAACCCAGGGCTTCATGCATGCTAGGCAAGCACTCTACCACTAAGCCACATTCCCAGCCCCCCTCCCCCTTCCCCTTTTTTGAGGCAGTATTAGTATTTGAATTTAGGGCCTTGTGCTTGCTAGGCAGGTGCTCTAGCACTTGAGCCACACTACAGCCATTATGTTTGGGCTCTGAAAGAGCTTCCCCTTTCCTTGAAGTGGGCAGATGGAAGTGCCTACTACCTGTTTCCATTGTCTCTGCCTCCTCCCTCCATTCTCTGATGGCAGGATGGGCACTTGACCTTGTCCTGGAAAGTATTGCTGGTCCATGGGTCTCTTGTATCTTTGATATAGAGCTAGGAGGATGAACAGCAGCCTGGGTTCAAACTTGACTCCTTGGATATCTATGAATCTTTGGACAAGTTGCTTAACATGTCTGGGCAATAGTTTCCTTGTCTGTAAAATGGTGGATTATAATAGGGTTGTTGTTCATACATAGCAAGCGAGCGGAGCCGTGTGAAATACAATGCCTGGCATGGAATAAGAATTTTTTTTTTTACATTATGATGTTGTTATTTATTTTCCCAATAAGTATTTAATTAGCATCCACTCTGGGACAGAGTATGATTTGAGTCTGGCTGGGGTAACAGTGAATACATTGGATGAAGATGAAGGCTTTGTAGAACTTACTTTAGTGTTGGGAGGAGATGGTAACAATAAGTAAATAAGTAAAGCATGTTGTCCGTTCAGTGCAGCAGCTGGAGGAACATAGAACAGAGCTGGCTGGGCTGACGGGAGAGGCCCAAAGATCCTGCAGTAACTGGCTTGACTCAAAGAGTGAGGTGCCAACTGTCAGGGGCCCATCTGCACTCTCAGGTCCCTGAGCCTGGGAGACAGGAAGGGAGGAGCAGTGGAAATGGAGCAGTAATGAGAAAAGAAGGTTCTGAGCCTGTGTGGGCTTTTCCATAGGCCCTGCTTCTGTCCTATAGGATCCAAAAAGGATTTAGAAACTTGGCTAACTTTTGTGTTTGCTTGTTTGTTTGGTGCCAGTCCTGGGGCTTGAATTCAGGACCTGGGCGCTATCCCTGAGCTTCTGTGCTCAAGGCTAGCACTTGAACCACAACTCTGCTTTGGGTTTTTTATGGTTAATTGGATATAAGAGTCTCACAGACTTTCTTGCCCAAGTGGGCTTCAAACTACCCCCCCACCCCAGATCTCAGCCTCCTGAGTAGCTAGGATCACAGGTGGTAGGCCCAGCAACATTTCCTTACAAAAAAGCAGGAATTTCAAGGCTGAGACATTAATCTACTATGAAAAGCTCTGTTTTTGAGTTACACAAAGTGAATTTCTAGCCTTGTAAGCAGGTGGCAGAGCTGTGGCCTAGGCAAGCTGTGGCTCTGCCACCCACCAAAGGTGTCACAAGGGCGAGTCACAGTTACTCATTCCACAAACAGTATTGTGCACCCAGTGTAGCAGATCCCACCAGTGTCTTCCAGGTGGTTCTTCCCTTAGTGGTAACTGGACATGTCCTTTGACTCTGTCTAGGATTACAGGCAACAGGAGGCTGAGACCTGAGGGTTGAGGTTCAAAGACACCCTGGCCAGGAAATTTTGTGAGGCATTTATGTCCAGTTAACCACCAAAAACCCAAAAGTGGAGGTGTTGTGCAAGCAGTAGATCTCCAGCCTTGAGCAAAAAAGCTAAGGGACATTGCACAGGCCCTGAGTTTAAGCCCTTGTATTGGTGCTTGCGCACATGCGCACACATGCAAACACACACACACACATACATACACACAGGAAAAGAAAAGCAGAATGGAGAGGGTATTTGAATAAAACTTAACAGACAAAAAAAAAAAAAGCCCACAAGGTAGTTGTCCAGGGCCAGGGGATGGTTAACATGCCTAAGCCCAGCAGGCTATGGATGGGTTATTATGTACACTAATGCTAATTAGGAAGGCAGAGGAAGAACCTGACCAAGTTCATGACATTGCACTAAGTGAAAAGAAATACAGAGAAGGCAAAGTTGCTTGCATTCAACATTTACATTTTGATGGGAACACTAGAAATGAAATGAGTTGGGAAGAGTCTGCTTTCCTTCTGGAAAAATTCCTTTGTTTTTACTGCAATTTCATTCCTTCACTTATTGGACATAATGAATATGTGACTGTCATCTGTCAGACTTCAGGCTTTCGGCTGGTGCAGTATACAACCCTACCTTTTGGGAATGAATGGGGACTTGTCCTGCAGAGTGTCCTTTGGGTTCTGGAATCTGGGGGAAAAACAGGGAAGTTTCTAGAGGTGCTGCTTTTTGTGCTGTTTCTAGCAATCATTTGGATGGGAGCCAGGCATCTGGGTTCCGAGACAGTTTTCCAGGTCTTCTCTGACCTGAGCACTCCGAGTTAACCATCAGTGAGCCAGGACTCAGCCTTCCCTGCCCATTTGAATGTGGGCCACGGGAAGGACTGTGGCTCTGGGCTCTGGCTTGTAAGTGCAAGAACACAAGGATAAACATCACTTATGCTGCTGTGTCAGGAAGCCTGTGGTTGGCTGGCCACTGTGGTTCTTACTGTCCACATTCAAGAAAAGTCCCCTTGTGTTTGAGTGATGATGGTGGTGCTGAGGGTATTGGTGACGATACCTGGCATTTAGTGACTATTCTCTGTGTGCCCAGCTCTGGGATAGATAACATTGTGTTATATCCACCTTTGATCATCTAGATAGTACAGGAGGGAACTGGGCTCCAGAGAGGTCCGGCAGCCTCTGGTGATGTGATGCACTGGCCCCAATGCCAGATTGAGATTCAAATCAAGGTCTTGTCACCACATGCTGGGCCATGGTCAAGTGCAAGTTGAAACTGGCAAACTGCAGCCCTGGTACCCATCCCTCTGTCCATTCCCAGCTCCCCCAACAATGCCATCACAGCTGCTTCTGAGGCTTTAGCAACAGCCTCCTGCTCTCCACAGAGGGCTACTAAAGCCCTTTAGCTGTAAGGGAGGGGCTACTCCTCTTTTAGGGATGAAGACTATGTCACGACTTTCTCTTTTTTTGAAACAAGTTTTCCAGTTGAGGCTCAGCCTGACTTTGAATTCACCATCCTCTCACCTCAGCCTCTCACGTACCATATCATAGGCGCATTCACTACTGCATGTGACACGTGGCATGATCTTTTTATCTAGAACTTTCAGGGCCTGAGGAGCGTTGATTGTAATTGTGGGACATTCCTTAAAAAATTACATGAATCAACACAAAAGACCATGTAGGGGCTGGGAATGTGGCTTAGTGATACAGTGCTTGTCTAGCATGCATGAAGCCCTGGGTTTGATTCCTCAGTACCACATAAATAGAAAAAGCTGGAAGTGGTACTGTGGCTCAAGTGGTAGAGTGCTAGCCTTGAACAAAGGAAGCTCAGGGACAGAGCCCAGGCCCTGAGTTCAACCCCCAGGACCTGCCCTGCCCCTCCCACAAAAAAGGCCATCTAGTGAAAGGCTAGGAGTGTGGTATCTAGGGTAGAGAGAGGGCCTATGTTCTAGTCATACCTGTGTCTTGACTCTTGCCAATCTGCTCAAGTTATTTTCCTTTTCTAGCATCAGTTTCCTCCAGTATAAAATAGGGGCAATCATATATCTGCTGTTTAGGCTGCTGTGAGGATTAAACCAGAGAAGCACTGGATAAACAAGTGATGTGTGTGTGTGTGTGTGTGTGTGTGTGTGTGTGTGTGTGTATGTCTGTTTGTTTTTGTCCTTGTATTGGTCCTAGGACTTGAACTCAGGGCCAGAGTGATCTCTTTTAGCCTTTTTTTTTGGTTCAAGGCTTGTACTCTACTACTTGAGTCATAGCTCCATGTCTGGGTTTTTTTTTTGGTAGTTTACTGGAGATAAGAGTCTTACAGATTTTTTTCCTGCTTGGACTGGCCTTGAACTTTGGGCCTCAAATCTCAGCCTCTTGAGTAGCTAGGATTACAGGTGTGAGCCACTTGTGCCTGGTAAGTGACTTGTTTTTGTTATAATTTTGCATGAGGTTAAATGGAGTGGAACTTCAAGGGAGAGTTCTCAGCTTTCTCCAGCTTCAGAATCTAGACCTGCTTCCACTGACTTCCCTTCCCCTTCTCTATCCCCACCCAGAGTGCTGTTGGTAGGGTACGATGGGGGTTTGTCGCCTAGGAAAATTGGATATATTTAGCCGAGTATGGTAATACACATCTTTAATCTCAGTACTGGTTAGACCAAGCCAGTAGGATCTGCAATTCAAGGCCAACCTGGGCTACATTATGAGACACTATTTCAAAAAGCCAAGACTGGAGATATAATTCAGTGATAGAACACTTGCCTAGTATGCACAAGGCCCTGGGTTTGATCTTTAGCATCACAGACAGACACAACACACACACGCACGCACACACACACAAACGCATGCATGCTTACACGCACTCAGGCTGATGTACTCAGAGGCAAGAAAGTGTCAGATCCTGGCCCAGTTTTAGCTCTGTTATGCTGTGACCTGGGCAGATCCCCTCACCTTTGGGTGGCCCCTTTTGTAATCTGAGAAATGAGCTGATGGTCTTTGCTAGGGATCAGGGGAACAGGGTCAGTGCTGCAAAGCGAAGGGCATGTCACAGGCCCTTGTGGATGTCCTTCCTCACCCTGCAGGACGAGGGCTATTCTAGCCAGTGCCAATCTCCCAGTCCTGAATAAAGAGATGAGAGCTGGGGGTATGGCTGCTTTTCCTTTGGCAGCAGTGTCTCTCATCTTACCTGTCATATGTTCAGTGTGAGGCTGGTAGGGAAAGTCCCTCCTAGCACAGTGAGCCATACTGCTTTCCCTGCTCACTCTAGGCCCCCTTTCCCCTTCAAGCACTGGGACTGTGGTTGATGCTTCCAGGCCTCTGCCCAGGATTCCTCTTGCTTGGCCTCCATGGGTTGGATGAGCTCTGGTCAGGAGGAGGAAGGGTTCAGGAGGGATGAGACCTGCAGGTTCAGGAGGGAATTGTAGCCAGAGTTCCAGATGGTTGGGAGGAGGCTGTCCCCAAGGCCTTAGGGGTAAGGGAGGAGAATGCTGACTAATAGAGGGATGCCACACCACATGGGCCTGAGGGATGCCCTGTGCTGCTGGGGACATTGGGCTTAGATGATATTCACTGCTCTGTGTGTGTGTGTGTGTGTGTGTGTGTGTGTGTGTGTGTGTCTGCCAGCCAGCCTGCCTGCGTTTGCCTGCATGTGAATGTGACTAGAAGCAGATAGAAATTCTTGATGAAGTTCAGGAAATGATTAAAGATAGAGGATCCTTTAAAATAGAAGTCAGGTCATGTGTGTCCTCAGCTGAGAACTGAGACACCCACTACAGCACCCATTCCACATGGAAGAAAAGAAGCCAGAGTCATTGTCTGTCTTCCCATTGCTCATTCTGTCCTGGTCCCACTGGCCTCCTCTCCGAAGTCTCTGCTCCCAGGTGTGCTCCTGGCTTCCCATTCCCGTGAATCTGTCCTGCTTCCCAACTTCCTTTCTCCCAGTCACACCATGCCACGCATGGTGCAGGGTTTACTTACTCATTGCCTGCCTGCCTTACTAGGATGAGACATCCATGGTGTGGGGGCCTTCTTTTATTCATGAGTATTTTCCAATTGAAACAGAGAAAACTTGGTGTCCATTGCCTGGATGAAAGACAAAGAACAGAGCTACAAATTGCCTTGGACTTGTGCAGTTTAGTTCTCAGCAGGAGTCATCAGTTTGGGAAAGTTAGAGTCACTGAAATACCATTTTGTGTGTGTGTGTGTTCACTTGTGTGTTCATTATTTTGTGTTACACTCTGATGTCAGTTTACAAAAAAATCCCTCCCTCTTTCCCTTCTCTCTCGTCTCTCTCTCTCTCTCTCTCTCTCTCTCTCTCTCTCTCTCGTACTAGGACTTGGGGCCTGTGCTCTCACTTGGCTTTTTGTTCAACATTGGCATTTTGCCACTTAAGTCATAGCTTCCCTTCTGGCCTTTTGCTGGTTAATTGTAGATAAAATTCTCATGGGCTTTTCTGCCTGGGCTGGTTTTGAACTGCAGTCCTCAGATTTCAGCCTCCTGAGTAGCTAGGATTATGGATATGAGCCACCAGTGCCCAGCAAAAACTACTTAAAAATTATTGATGCATATACATTGTTCAGTAAGAGGTTTCACTATGACATTTCCATACATTCATTGTAAATAATGTACTTGGATCTTACTACCACAAAATTCCATTTCACTCAGTATTTAGCATGTCTTTATCTGCTGTTACTATTGTTAAACATACCATAGGTATTTACAAATTAGATATTCAGTTTTATTTAAAAGTAAGTATTTTTTTTCTCACTTAAACTGATAATTTGGGCTGGGAATGTGTGTTAGTGGTAGAGTGCTTGCCTAGCATGCATGAAGCCCTGGGTTTGATTCCTCAGTACCACATAAACAGAAAAAGCTGGAAGTGGCACTGTGGCTCAAGAGGTAGAGTGCTAGCCTTGAGCAAAAAGAAGCCAGGGACAGAGCCCAGGCCCTGAGTTGAAGCTCCAAGACTGGTAAAAAACCAAATAAACAAAAGAAAGGAAACAGATAATTGTACTGTGGATTCTTTAATGCACATCTCTTGAGTTTTTCGGCTTTGCTTACTGTGTTCATTTGTCTCTTGGATCACTAGTTTGGGAGGCTGTGGATCTGGGTCTGCCATGAGTTGATTTGCAGTTTCCTTAAGCCTGATTTCTTTGTACAAAACTAATTGGGGGAATAATACTGTTTTCTTATGTCTCTCAGCTAAATTAAGAGAAAAAAATATTAAGTTCATAGCACATGTGTACCCTCTGTTGGCTATAAGGCATGCCAAGTGCTGTCTCTAAGCTCTCACTGTGGCCCTGGGTCATGGGTCAGCCTTGTGGTGTCCTGTCATGTGAGTGCTTAGAGCCTTTGGAGCCCCATCCTGCTTGCTTAGTCCCTGGTGATTGACAGTGGTTGTTCCTGGGTATGCAGCATCTGCACAGTCACCTCCCATCCATAGTTGCCCCTCTGTACTGGGGTTCCATTTGGTACAATTGATTGTTAGAGTCTGAGTGTGGTGACTTTGGGCTCTGGAGTTGGAATCCTGAATTCTACTGGGCCAGTGGGTATGACTCATTGGATGCCTATGTTAAATCTCAGTTTTCTCATCCATTAAAGGGGGTGAATAATTTCTCTCAGAATGGATTTGAGGGTTAAATGGGCTGGCATGCACACTCTTAGTAAAAAGCCTAAGTATTCTTAATGATGAAGAGCTACTGTGCTGTGGGGGTAAAAAAAAAAAAAAGTCTCCTGAGAGCTGAAAGGAAACGACAGAAGCTTGGGAAGCTGTAAAACTAATTTGCAAGTAAAAAGGATCTAGAATTAATTGAGTTAATGCCATTTGGCTCTAAAAATACTGGATGAGATTCCAGGAGAAGGGGGAGGAGGGGGGACTTGTGGTGTTCTTGGTAATGCTTCTAAGTATGCACAGCCAACAGGTAGGAAGACATCTTGCATGGGGTGGAGCCTGCCATCAGTCCCTCTGGGATTTCACCAGCAGCAGGACTTGGTGTGGAAGCCATAGTCAAAGCCAGAGTTTCTGTCCTTCTAGAATAGCAGAGAGAAGCCCCTCTTTTGGAGTGTCTGGGACAGAATACTGCTGGCTTCCTCTCCTTACTGAGTGCCACAGACTCAAGGAACTGTTATTGAGGTTTATGAGAGGGAAGTGGTCAAGCTGTGTGGCCCACACTAGCCTTGAACTGGTGATCCTTGTGCCTCTTGGATGTTGGAAGGCTTGAGGCAAACTCAATAGTCACATGAGGCACCGAGGATGTTTGTGAAGGACTAACTAGGATTTAAAGAGAGTTTGAGCTGGGCACTGGTGGCTCACATCTGTAAAGCATGAGCCTGGGCAGAGAAGTCCATGAAACTCCTCTCCAATTAACTAGCAAAAAGCTGAAAGTGGAGGTGTGCCTTAAGTGGTAGAGTACCAGCCTTGAATGAAAAAGCAAGTGAAAACATCAGATCTGGAGTTCAAACCTCAGTAGCAGGGAAAAGAAAAAGACCTCAAGGATGTTCAGTGCTGCATGATTTATGATGAAGAATTACATCTAGATATCTAATATCTTAATGTCTTACCTTGAGATATCACATGAATAAAACTAGAGCACATCTGGAATGGTGGCCTTAAAAAACACCAAAGACAGTAGGATGCTGGTGGCTCACACTTGTAAATCCTTGCTATTCAGAAGGCAGAGATCTGGAGTATCAAGGTTCAAAGCCAATTTAGGCAGAAAAGTCTACAGGACTTCATCTCCAATTAACCAGCAAAAAACTGAGCTGGAGGTATGGCCTAAGTGGTAGTGTACCAGCCAGGCATATGAAGCATACTAGGGTATGGGAAACCCACCAAAAGCTTTTTGCAATAGGCTGGTTCAGTAGAAAATGAACAGGAAGCTGGCTGCTGGTGGCTCAAGAGGCTGAGATCTGAGGATCATGGTTCAAAGCCAGCCCAGGTAGGAAAGTCTGTGAGACTTTTACCTCCAATTAAACACCAGAAAACTGGAAGTGGCACTGTGGCTCAAAGTGGTAGAACACTAGCCTTGAGCAAAAGAACTTAGGAACAGCACCCAGGCCCTGAGTTTCAGCCTCATGCCTGACAAAACAAAACAACCCCCCCCCCCGCAAAAAAAGAAAAGTCACCAAACAGTATGACTCCACTTAATTTCTAAAAATGAACCAAATGGAGGAAAAGAGGACACATGTGTAGATGTTAAAAGCAGAAGGTCTGTTGCTGAAGAATAATATAATTTACCTACTCTCTTCTTGACAGTGCTGAGGTTTGAACACAGGGCTCAGGTAGGTAGGTGCTCTACTACTTGAGCCATCTCTCCAGCCCTTTCAGTCAGAGTGTATGGGCTTTTGCCTGGATCAGTCTCACACCACGATCTTCCCTCTTTTGTCTCCTGAATAGTTGGGATTACAGGCATGGACTACCATGCCTGTCTTTCTTGGTGGTTTTCCTAATTTTTCTTTATTAAATCTATTTATCTCATGTATCAGGAAAAAAATCATGCTATATTTATATAAAGTATTTTAGATTAATTTCCTGTACTTTAATATGATGAACATTTAATTCTGTCCCCACTATTTCATTGCCTTGACCTTGTCCCCAGCTTAATATGAGCATTTGTTGCTCATGAGATATGGTTTGAGTCTGTATCAGATTGAGATTTACTTTTTCATTTTCATTTTTGTTGGTCTTGGGGCTTGAACTCTCTGGGCTTGGGCACTGTCCTTATGCTCTTCAGCTCAAGGCTAGCACTCTACCACTTGAGCCACTTCTGGTTTTCTGGTGGTTTATTGGAGATAAGAGTCTCATGAACTTTCCTGCCTGGGCTGGCCTTGAACTGCGACCCTTAGTTCTCGGCCTCTGGAGTAGCTAGGATTACAGGCATAAGCCACCGATGCCAGGCTCGGATTGAGATTTGTAGTTGGCATAAGTGTCTCACTTGTAATCCTAGTTTAGCTACTTGGGAAGCTAAAATCTGGAGGATTACAGTTTAAGGCCATCTTGGGCAAAAATCATGAGAGACCACCTCTCTAGGAGCTGGGCACAGTAGCATGCTTGTCATACTAGATATGACAGAAAGCCTAAAATAGTCAAATTATGGATTAGCCATGTTCCTGGACAGGAAGTGAGACCCTGGCTCAGAACAAGCACACTAAAGGGAGGGAGATATGGCTCAGTATTAGAATGCCTGCCTAGCAAGTGTGAAGCCCTGAATTCAAACACCAGTACCAAAAAAAAAGTGTGTGTGCACGTGTGTATTATAGATATGTGAGACTAGGAGGTTGGGAATGATGAGGAAGAAGTGGGAAATCCACATAGCAATTTGTTGACAGTTTTTTTTTGAAGTGAAATTATGTGTTCTTAAAAATAATCTAAAACCAGAAAAAAGAACGTTGGATCCTATCAGCTCAGTTGTGAGTGACATGAAAATAACAAAGTGTTCTTCCTCTGTGACTTACGTGTAATTTCTTTCTGAGATCCTTGGACTGATTTTCTGTTCTTGCTGAGGTTTTTCTTGGGGGTGGGTGGGGGAAACCTATTTGCCCATGCTGTGATATGTACTGTGGAACCCCTCAGAAGCCTAATTCCTATCTCCATCTGTGTGAGTGTTAGCTGCTGACAGCTGTAGCTGAATCCTCCCCAGATTAGCTTCAGCTGATGGGAGCACTCTCTCTCAGGGGAAACCTCACCCATCCAGAGTAAGGGCACAGTGGCTGCTCCCCTACCTCCACACAGACAACTGCGGAAGGCCATGCTAACTTCAGAGGGCCCCATGGAATTGGCTACTACAGCCTCTGTTGAACTGAGTTGTAGTCTACCTGCCCCTCAGCTCTATTGCTAGGGAAACCTACCTCAGACCCTGGTTTGAGGTAAGTTGTGGAGGAGAGAGTGGATCCCCTCTCCCAGCTCCCGTGTTTCTGCCATCATTAGAAAGAGAAGTTGTTATGCTGGGGTATGGTTCCTCACACCAGGAATCCCAGAAATTCAGGAGTTGCTGGACAGTTTGAGACCAGCCTGGGCAAAACTCAGACAGACAGTTAATGAGATTCCATCTGAACAAACAAACTGGGCGTGGTAGTTCATGTTTGTAAGCCCAGCTACAGAAAGGAGGCATAGGTTGGAAGATCACAGTCCAAGGCTGGTCCTGGGCAAGAGCTTGAGACGCTATCTAAAATATAACCTGAAGCAAATGAGCAGGGAGTGTGGCTCAAGTTGTAGAGTGCCTGCCTAGTATGAGCAAGACCTTGGGTTCAACATCTCCCCCGAAAAGGAAAAGAAAGATGGAAGATTGCTGTCTGAAGTATCCTTGTCCTCAGCCCTTTCAGAGCACACGGCATAGATTCTGTGGTCATCAAGGAACACAGAAAGCGGTGGATTTGTAGGGGCTAGAAAATCAGCTCGTTTCTCTACCTGTGGCCTGTCCCTCTGTCTGTCTCCTGTACCCAGTTATAATAGTTGTGCCAGGGCACTGGCCCCATAACTCTGGAACAGGCTTTCCAACTACAAGCTCTTCCCTCCAAGAGTTTGTGTATCAATCCTTGATCCAGGAGCAACCACATGCATGTCCTGAGGTCAACACTCTGAAGTGTTGACTGTCCGGGCTGGCTATATCCCTCTAACTCTCAGAATAGCACCAAAGAAGGTGGCTGTTGTTGAATTATGGTGAGATAGAGGATGGTTGCTGCCTTGGGCTTTGGTGGGCTGGAGTCATGCCTCTTCCATGTGGCACAGTACCTGTCCCTGAGCCTTCTGTCTATGCCTCTGTCTCACCCCTGGAATCTTCATCCCAGCCACATTGAGCTGGGCCTTCCTGTTTCACGCCTTTAGGCCTCCTCTTGGCAGGGCCTGGATTCTTCCTGTCTCACTGGATAACCCTATCATCTGTTTCCTTTCTCCTTCCTGTCTTGTCTTTCCCCAGCAAGGCGTGTGCTTGACTGGGACTTGGAGCATCTTATTTATTTATTTATTTTTTTGAGACTTCCTCTGTCTTTGTTCCTTTGTGGCCCCTTGCCTAAGAATTCGGGAAACTTCTTTCCCTGCCTTTTGCTCACTGCATCAGATAGTGCCTTTCCTAGCAGACCACGGCCTTCAGATTTGCTCTTGCACATCTCTGGATGAAGAAATTTCTATCCCGTGCACTCAAACACAGGCATTTACATGTATAAGTGAAATCACATACCGTGTGTGCTGTGTAGTACATCACAATAGCATACCTCCAACAACAGGAAAGTTTTGTTGGCTTCCTGCAGCCCCTCTTGCATCAAGAACCTGGGTGGGTGTTGGAGATTGGGTCTTTACCATAGCCTCTGTGCAAGGCCACCTTTGCTTTACCATGAGGGGTTGGTCTTGTAGGCTGTTGGTGTGGCTCAAGTTGTAGAATGGTTGCCTAACAATCACAAGGTTCTGAGTTGAAACCCCAGAACTGCGTGGTGGGGGGACAACGTTAGTCTGGGGTGACAGCTACATTCACTGGGAAGCAGAGACTTCAGAGAAGTACCCCTGTTCTTGGTTAGATCCTGATGTACAGCTCCTGCCCAGCGGCATTGGTGGAGGCCCTTTTGAGTGGGAGAGGGCTGCTATACAGAGGAAGATGGACAGGGACGCCTGGCAGGAGCTGGCGCTTGATTGAATTTCAGCCCTTCCCAGTCAAAACAGCATAGAGGATATGCCAGGTATGGTGTGGGCATCCATTGTATGCCTAGGGAATGAATGGTTCCTCATTTACAAAGTACATCTTAAAACTGCTGGGCACTGGTGGCTCATGCCTATAAAGGAGGCTGAGATTTGAGGCTCTTGGTTCAAAGCCTACCTGGGCAGGAAAGTCTATTTCTTTCCAATTAACCACCAAAAAAGGCAGAAGTGGAGCTGTGGCTTAAGTGGTAGATTGCTAGCCTTGAGCAAAAGAGCTTTAGGGGGCTGGGAATATGGCCTAGTGGCAAGAGTGCTTGCCTCATATACGTGAAGCCCTAGGTTCAATTCCTCAGCACTGCATATATAGAAAACGGCCAGAAGTGGCGCTGTGGCTCAAGTGGCAGAGTGCTGGCCTTGAGCAAAAGGAAGCCAGGGGCAGTGCTCAGGCCCTGAGTTCAAGCCCCAGGACTGGCTTTAAAAAAACAAAAATCAAACAACAATGAAGCACTTCTTGAGAAGGTTATGTGAACAGGTCCCTTTAACAATGCTCCCCTTGCTATGGAATCTGGGATGGAATGTAGCCCCCATTTTACAGGTGAGGAGATGCTCCAAAGATGGTTCATGGCCCATCCTGTCCTATCCATGTCCCTAACTTGGCAGTACTGCTCCTCCCTGCAGGAGGGTCCATTGTGTTCTTGGGCCAGCAGGGAGGCTGGCTCTGGTGAGTGCGTGCACCTGGAGTGGTGTGCTGACTAGAAGACTACTGCGTGGAGGGAGGTTTTTTTCTCTCTGAAAACTGCAGCCTGGACTACTGTGTACCTGGCTGACATGCTTGGAGAGTTTCTTTTCTGGGGTTCAGATGGATGAATTTTGGGGTCTAGGAGTCTGGAATAACAAGCTAGGCTGGTCCCCTGCAGACAGTGGCTTTAGGGGAAGCCCCACCACCCATAGGTGTGAATATACAGGCAGGGTCGTGTCTTGTAGGTGAGGAATGGGCTTTGGGGCCAGACAGGCTTCATTCAGTTTGCCAGTTTCCGGCTCTGAGAACTCCACAGGTTACTTAAGTGCAAAGCCTTGATTTTTCTCTTCAGTGAAAGGGGATGATAACATGCTCTCCCCAGGACCCCTGGAAGGATTGAGGTGGGTGGGTGGGAGCAGGGGTGTGTGCTCTTTTTGAGAGCTTGCTCTCAGTTCTCAGTATGCTTGGACTGGCACCTCCCCCGCCATGCTTGCCTACTCATGTGGTAGGGTAGTGTTGGTTGAAAAGAATATTTATACTCAGGTTTGTCAAATAGGAAATTGTTTCTGACCACCCATATATGGAGCAGGCACAGTAGGTTCTTAGTGCCCCTCCTCCCATCCCATCCCTGGCTCTGAGGGTTTATGATCCTGCTTCCCAGCACTTCCCCCTCCCCCGTTCCCCTCCCCCCCCCCCCCCCCCCCGCAGGATTTTCCTCAGTGGGAACACATGGGCAAGGGCAGTATGAAATGAGGGTGCCTTGGTTCCCAGGGTCTTCCCCCCACTGGCTTAGGTCTGTCTGTACCTAGTTGCTGGCATGAATTAAGGCATTGGGCCAAGTGCTATTGCCCCATAATGTGGGCATAAAGAGGTCAGCATGTGGAACCCCCCCAGTGGGTTTGCTGGGCTGCTCATGGCTGGGAGGATCTAGGCTGAAATCACAGGAATGGCCATGCCCCCAGGGTCTGAATGGGAGATGGGAGCCATCCCCCATCTGTGTGCACACTGGCTGAGGAAGCAGCCCCTGTGTTTCCAGAGCTGGGTGCTGTAACCTTGACTGTCCTCTGACTCTACCCTGTGACCTGTGGGCCCCTCTCCCAATTTTGCCAGCTCCCCTCATGATTATAGTCAGGGAAGGGAGAGTTTGGCTGGGCCAGGCAGATGGTCCTCAGTGGAGGGACAGAGGAGGGAGAGAACATGGGCCTACCTGTACACTGGAGACTTAGCTTTCCTACCTACATGTGCTGCTCACATGCTGTGTGACTTGCACAGGACACAGCATCTTTGAGCTGTGGCTTCTTTAGCTATGAAATGGTGAAATTGATTCCCCTGGTACTTTCCCAGTCTATGATGCTGAAACATTGCAGAATTGTCAGCTACTATTCAGTGTTTTGTTAGAAAGGCAATCCATGCATGTGGTTTCAAAACAAACAGTAAAAAGTTATAAAAGGATATAGAATAAAAGAAGGAAGTTCCTTTGTACCTCATCCCATTACCCCCCCCGCATTATGTACACACATGTTCCTGCTTTTAAATCTCAAAGTGTGAAATATTACACATTCAAAACCATGTACCGCTAATCCCAACACTTGGGAGGCTGACATGTGAGGATCCTGAGTTCAAGGTCAGACTGGGTTACACAGTGAGACCCTGTATAGAACAAATTAGTATATATAAGCCAGGAAAGGCACCTTAGCACAGGAATTTGGGCCAGTCTGGCTGACATGGGAGACTCTCATAAAGAAAGAAGCATGTGTTCAATTTAAAGAATGACACACAAAACACTTGTGTATATACTGCTCTAATGAAACAAAAATTCCCTGGAGCTGGGCACCAGTGGCTCACGCCTGTAATCCTAGCTATTCAGGAGGCTAAGATCTGAGGATCATGGTTCAAAGCTCAGAGAGGAAAGTCCATGAGACTCTAATCTCCAATTAACCACCAGAAAACTGGAAGTGGCGCTGTGGCTCAAAGTAGTAGAGCACTAGCCTTGAGCTGAAAAGTTCAGGGATAGTGCCCAGGCCCCAGAGTTCAAGACCGGAAAACAACCACCACCACCACCACCACCACAAAACACCTCCCTGGAGCCCTTCTGCATGTCACTTGCTATTTATGCTCTTGGGCTGTGTTTTTCCTCTTTTTTTTTGTATTAGTCTTGGGGCTTGAACTCATGGCCTCAGCACAATCCCTTAGCTTTTTTACCCAAGGCTGGTGGTTTACCACTTGAGACACAGCTCTACTTTCCTCTTTTTTTGCTGGTTAATTGGAGATAAGAGTTTTAAGGACTTTTCCTGCCAAGGCTGGCTTTGAAACATGATCATCAAATATCATCCTCCTGATTATAGGCATGAGCTACCAGCACCCAGTATGTCTGATCTTTTTAATAACCACATAACATTTTATCTCTATGGATGGGCAATTCTTTTTGTTTTTGCCAGTCTTGGGGCTTGGCTTTAGGACCAGAGCACTGTCCCTAGCTTCTTTTTTGCTCAAGGCTAGCACTTTACCTCTTGAGCCACAACACCACTTTTGGCTTTTTCTATTTATGTGGTGCTGAGGAATTGAACCTAGGGCTTCAAGCATGCTAGGCAAGCACTCTACCACTAAGCCACATTCCCAGCCCCTGAATGGGCAGTTCTTAAAGTAGTACTTAATTTTTTTTTATTTTTCAGCCTGTCCCTCTTGATGGGTGTTTAGAGTGTTACCAGTCTCTTGCTGTTGCCAAGAATGCTGCAATAATCTTTCTGGCTTCCAGGAACTGACATTAATCAAACTTGCTGTAAGAAGCCTTATTACATCAGCCTCTGGATCTGCCAGTTGTTTCTAGAACTCTCGTGGTTCTGGTCTACCATGTGGATGTCCCCTGCCACTCTGGGTTCCTTGGGCAGGCAGCGTTTCCTATCTGATGACACACCTAATTCTAAAGCTCTTGGGATCTAGGCTTGGGGTGCTATGGGGTTCCCAGCAGGACCCCTGGTTTGGCATTCTCTACAAGTGCTATGCAGGGTGTGGAGCCCTGACAGGAACTAGAGGTATGCTATGCTCCAAGAAGAAAAGCTCCTGTTCTTTTCATTATGCAACATTCTTGTGAGGGTTTGTGTTTGCCCTTCTGCTTTAATCTTTATTTTTTTGGAGTTAGGGAGGGGAGGAGAATGAAACTATTTTAAAACCAAACCATGAGGAAAATATATTACAGCCTTGACACAGCAAAAAGGCTATATTATCATTTCAAGTAATAATTTTGTACAAGAGACAACATGGTCCTTACTCAAAAGATAAGGTGCCATGCTGAGCCAAGAACATAGCAAGCTACAATGACCCCCCAGGCAAAAATGGCATTTGGTAAGGGGGGGGGGGGCTCTTTTCCTCTGAAGGAGACACAGCTTGGTACTCTACTACTGAGCTACACTTCCAGCTCTGTTTTCTGCTAAGTTTTTTTTGGGGGGAGGGGTTTAAACTTGGGGTTTCACACTTGCTAGGCAGGTACCTTATTGCTGAGTCACACCTCCAGCTCTGGTGGTTTTTGGTAGTTTTTTGGTGCCATTACTGGGACTTAAATTCAAGCCCTTGTGTTCCCAGTGAAAGCTGATCCTGTATAATTTGAACCAAACCTCCACTTTTGGCTTTTTGCTGGTTAATTAGAGATAAAAGTCTCACAGAGTTTTCTACCAGGGCTGGCTCAACCATGATCCTCTCAGATCTCAGCTTCTTGAGTAGCTAACATCATAGGTGTGATCTACCAGCACCTGGCATTCTAGTTATTTTTAAGAAAGGGCCTTGCTTAGACCATGATCTGCCTATTTTAGGCTTTACACAGTTGTAGGCACATATCATTATGTTCAGCTTCTTTTGTGGAGATGGCATCTTGTGGACTTTTCTGCCTGAGCTGGCCTGGACCTGGGATTCTCTGGATTTCAGCCTCCTATGTAGCTTAGGACAACACTTTTAATGCCACTGCACCCAGCTGTAGGTTGAGAAGTGGTTCTCATCACTTATCTGTCTGAGCTGGTCTTGAACTCTGATTCTTCTGTCCTCAGCTAAGTAGTTAGGATTATATGTGTGAGCCACCAGCACCTAGGTCTATATTGCTTACCTTTCATCTTCTTCTACCCCAGAGGCTCTGTTCATTCAGAAGGGCTCACTATGAAATGCTGGGTTTAGGTTTTTATTCCATTCTGTTCAATAAAATCCAGGATTTTCCAAGTTTAGTACTAAACATGTCTTTTAAAGTAGGTAGCAGTTTCTGTATTAGTGTTTCTTTTTGGGTACTGATGTGTATATGTCCACACACACATAGTCAAACCCCCTTTCTTTTAAGAGGAAAGTATCACTGCAAGATCCTACTATGCATGCTAGGCGCCTGTAATCCTAGCTACTCAGGAGGCTGAGATCTGAGGATCACAGTTCAAAGCCAGCCTGGGTAGGAAAATCTATAAGACTCTTAACTCCAATTAATCACCGGAAAACTGGAAATGGCGTTGTGGCTCGAGTGGTAGAGAGCTAGCCTCCAGCTGAAGAGCTCAGGGACAGCACTCAGGCCCAGAGTTCAAGCCCTATGACCGGCCAGAAAAAGATCCTCCTGTGCTGAGAGCCAGTGAAGGAAACTCTGCTTCCCACACTCAAGCCCAACATGTGTGTTTTCATTGGTCTCCAGGCTAGAAGATCCAATGTCAGACTTTTAAGAAAGGCACATTCATATCTTGGTGTCCAGAAATGTATATATGCCATGAACTTTTGAAAGTTCTTATCCAAAGTATTCTCTCTCCCAATTCCACATCTTCATCTACTTCCTGCTGTTGTATGTAAAACAAAATCAAGCACCAATAAAGAGCCAGAAACTTTATTTCCCCATCTAAGTTAATTACTGATCTGCTTGATTTTGCAACTTTACAACTTGTGGAAATGGTATGGAAGATACTTTGGTAAGCAGAAGATTGGCAACTAACAGATGCACCTCTTTTCAGACTGAACTGTACTGGAGGAACCTGCCAACCTGTTATTTCCTCTGTAAGTAAGACATAGTAAGGATAATGAATCTAGTATCTTGGAGGGCCCTGATTTGGTACAAGGGAGATCTTTACTGAGAGGATGTGCACTTGCCACATGAAAATTTAGGTCCAAAACACTCTTCCTGTGTTGTCTTTGATCCAGGTTTTTTTTTTTCTATTTCACTTAATAAGATCAAAATGTAGAGGAATCATTGTCCAAAGGCAAGAGAAACATGACTTAAAACTTGTTGCTGTCTGTAGTCTCTTCCTTCATAAACTTTGCTTAAAAGAGTAAAAATTCCCATTCTGGCAAAGATGTTTATTTCCCAGTGGATAAAGGAGAGAGACCCCTTTATCTTCTTGGTTGCAATTATGTGTTTGTGACCACAGACTGTGACCACCCACTCGCCATACACCTGTCCAGCTGTTGGTTTATCTGAAGATTTTTATTTCCCATATCCATCCAGTCTTTGGCTTTGTTGTTGCAATGCGTGGTACACTGGGCAAGGTGTTTTGGAATTTTTCCAGCTCACTAGTTACCAAGGTCTGGGCTTGAACTACATGTGCATGCTAGTGCTCAAGGCATCAGTGCTGCGTGGATGCCTGGTTGCAGACAGTGCAACACAAGGCCTGCATCTTCCAAATGTTCCCACTTTGTACCCTTTACTCCACTGTGTGTGTAGGAGGGTAGTTGTGGGGACATAGCCAGGGCACTGTGTTTTTGAGGTAAATCTTTTCATTTGCCCTTTTCTGCTTTATCTACCTTTTTCTTTTTTTCTGTGCCTGTACTGGGGCTTGAACTCATGACCTGAGCACTGTCACTTAGCTTTTTCACGCAAAGGTGGGTACTCTACCACTTGAGCTACTTCAGGATGTTTTTTTGTGTGTGTGGTTAGAGATAAAAAAAAAAAAAAGTCTCATTGACTTTCCTGCCCCAGCTGGCTTTGAACCATGATCCTCAGATCTCACTTTCCTGAGCTAGGAATACAAGTATGAGCTACCAGTGCCCCACTTCCTCTTTTTTTTATGTCTCATATGCTTCTCCTCTTCCTTCTTCATCTGCTCCGTAAACTACATATCTGCTCACCTTGCTAATTCTCCCACCCATATGTACAAAACTTGGATCTTCTTTCCTTTCTCTCAAGTCTGAATGTTCAAGATGCTTAGCACAACCCCCATAAGTGGGGTTGTGGCTCCTTTTGCCACTTGTGTCTCCTGTTCAGCTGATCATTTGTTGTGGTCTTTTTCTCCTTCCTCTTTCCTCCTTCCTTCCTTGTTCTGGATGTCAGGCTGGGGAGTGGGAAGGACAGATCTGTCTGGGAGGAGGATGTGAAGGGTCAGCAGTAGCAATCATGTCTTTGGAGTCTATATGCTAAATAAATAAGGAAATCAGAAAAAATTTTTAAAAAATTAAAGGGAGGGGACTAAAATCAGTATAACTGTCCTTGTGCAGCATTAAGAGCATAGTAGCTTTTTTTCTTCTTTTTTTTGGTGCCAGTCCTGTGGCTTTAACTTGCCTGGGTGTCAGCCCTGAGCTTTTTAAATTCAAGGCTAGGGCTCTACTTCTGGCTTTTTTGGTGGTTAGCTGGAGATAAGCGTCTCACTGACTGGGCTTCAAACTGTGATCCTCAGATCTCAGCCTTCTGAGAAGCTAGGATTAAAAGTATGAGTCACTAGCTCCCAGCCTTGTTAGCCATTTTTAACATCTTTTAGGTGGTTTGTTTATGTTCTCTGAAAAAAGACCATAGCAGAATATCTCATGTATCATGGAAAATAAAGTTTTATTCAAAGTGACTGGAAAGTTTTATATAAAAGTAAAAATAATTTTTTTCTTTCTCATTGTTAAAAACACAATACAGGTGAAAGGAGCTTTAGGGTTTATTCAGTGCATTATGGGCTTTTTTTTTTTTTTTTGCAGTACTAGCGTTTGAACTCAGATCTTTGTACTTACAAGAACTCTACCCCATTTAAGCCTTTAACTCAGTTCTTTTCCTTTTCAGATAGGGTCTTACAATTTTGCCTGGACTAACTTTGGACAGAGAGCCTCCTGTCTACACCTCCCAACTGGCTTTGATCACAGATGTGTACCACCCTGCCTGGCACATTCTTTTCTTTTTTTTTTTTTTTTTGGTCAGTCATGGGACTTGAACTCAGGGCATAGGTGCTGTCCCTGAGCTTTTTCACTCAAGGCTAGTAGTGGTCTACCACTTTGAGCTACAGTACCACTTCCAGTTTTATGTTGATTAATTGGAGATAAGAGTCTCATAGAGTTTTCTGCTCAAGCTGGCTTTGAACTGTAATCCTCAGATCTCAGTCTCCTGGGTAGCTAGGATGATAGGTGTGAGTCACAAACATTATAGGTGTGGCTCACAAATGTTCTTGCTGGAGCAATCCCCCTTTCTTTTCCAAGTGATGTTTCATGTGCACTGCTAGCTAGGGTGGGTAGGTGGGCAGCAGAGGCCCATGGGGCTTTCTGCAGCCATTCCCTGATTCAGGGAGCAGCTTGCTACTGTCACATGTGGAGGGCATGTGCCAACTGTTACTAACTTTATGGATTGATTTGAGACTTTATTGAAAATGCATACTCTTAGGATTCAGCAATCTAGCTTGTGTGGCGGTGACACCTATAGCTTGCACGTGCGCAGGCTGTGCATTGATTCATTGTACACAAGGTTAGAGATGCCTATCCAGGCATGCCTATCGTTCCCCTATCCAGGAATAGGGGAAAGGCCGACTCAATCTTGTAATACTGTACAACTATAAAACGAATGAGGTAGCCCTGTGGACTGATTCTTTTCCTTTTTCTCTTCCCCTTTCCCTTCTCTTTCTCCTTTCCTGCCTCCGCCCCTACCCCCCCACCCCCCACCCCAGTATTGGGGATTGAATCCACATCTCTGTGCATGCCAAGCTGGTGCTGTTACCACTTTTTCCCTAATCCTATTTCAGATTTTGTTTTGAGACAAGATCTTGCAGTGTAGCCCAGACTGGCCTCAAACTCAAGATCCTTCTGCCTTAGCCTCCTCCCAGGTAGCTGGGACTACAGATGTGTGTCACTGTGCTGAGCCCTATCCTACCTTTACAAAGTGTCTGTGTATGTTTCTACACATAGGTAGGTCTCTATGTTCACCCACAGATTTTATATACAGATATACGAGGCACTCATGCTTATGAGTGCAGGAACTGATTGGGAAGGATTTAATCCAAACTGCCAACAGTACTTTGAGGGGATGGGGAGGCTAGCATTTCCTCCCCTGCCCATAAAAGGTTAGTATTTGGGGGAATTTTTTATCATTGGTGTTTTCCTCCGACTAAAAAAGAAAGGGAAATAAAAGTATGTCTGTCATGTTGGTCCCACGAGGACAGTGGGTTTGCCTGGGTGGTGTAGGCCTTTGCCAGAAGAGCCGCTGTTGAGGGGCAGAGCCAAGGGACTCTGCTGTTGGTAAAGCCAGCCTGCCTGCTGAACGGGGCCCCTTGCTCCTTCCTGGCTTTGCCCCTGGCAGGCTGTGCTGTGGGCTGCGTTCCTGCTGCATTCTGCTTGCCATCTGTTGAGGAAGCAGTTGTTAGGCTGTGTGTGTGCCTCCCTCCCATGTCTAATTTAGCAGGGCACCTTCCTCTCAATAGGCCTCCACCCAGACTATGGGATCACCCCTTAATTATTTATAGGGGTCAGCCACCTGATGGAACTCCTTTGCTGGAGACAGACGGTACTGACAAGCAGATTAGTTGCACGTCAGAAGGAGGGAGGAGAGTAGGAGGGTGCTAGCAACAGCGACGAGTGGGTGGCTTCAAAATAGAAATGCATGAAGCATCTAGGAAGGTAATTTTAAACAAGGATCATCTAGAGGCTATGGTTCAGGGTGAGCCAAGCTAAAGACAGCAGCTCGCAACCCTGCTCTCCTGGCAGACTTGGGAGGGAAGTGCCTGCTCTGCTCATCTTTATATTTCTCTGAAATTGCTCAAAGTGATCTGTTGGTTCCCAGTGCTGTATTTCCTCAGGGATGATCTGTTGACAAGGTCTCCAGAGCCACAGAACTGAGACCAGTTCTGTGTGGCCTGCTATGTCACCTTGGACAAGCCACTTTCCTTCCCAGTGGTTGTCTTCCTGATATTTCTAAATCACAGGATTGAGAAAGGCAAATCCTAGGGCCTCTCTTAGTCCTAGAACATTTTGAGTAGTTTGCACACCATATTCTGTTTGCAGGTAGAGAGCCATAAGCTCATCAAATCCCCAGACTTTGAGACACTGTGTCTTCATGTGGCCAGCAGGCAGCCCTAGGTGTGAATTCTGGTCTGTGGATCATTTGCATTGAGATTTTGATTTGTTTTAATGGGGAGGAGGCAAGACACATTTCCAGCCACTGCACCTTACCTGCATCCTAGAGTTAAGGTTACTTCCTTGCAGCCTGATGAGGAATTGTGAAAAGATGGCTGTATTCCTGACACATGGTAGGTGCCCATGCAGTGGTATTTGGCATTTAGAACTTGGCATTTGAAACTCTGTTTTTTTTCTTAGCTGGAAAATGTATCACATGGGAGGAAAATGCAGGCAATTGCAAATTATGTTTTATAGTATAGATACCACTTCATAGGAAGCTCTGTGCTGGGATTTACCAACCTTTCCCTTCCTCATTTGGATTCTGATGAATGCTCACTGCACAGTGGACCATGTGTGACACATGTGACACACTCCTCCTTTATAACTGAAGAAATTAAGGCTTGGTGGGCTGAAATGATGCACCCAAGATCACCCAGTCAATAAATGGTAACGCTGGGATTGGGCCCACAGGGTCCCCATTCTTGAATTCTTAGACAGGAAGGATGTCAGGGGGCTGTGAGGAGCTCCAAGTCTGAGACTATAGCTGTGAAGTGCTTGAAATCACTGCATTAAATTCTGTAAATCCATTCAGTTTTCCCAGAGACATTAGTGATCATCTCCATATAGTGTTTATGGCTGTCTGCCCCTGTGTGGTGGTAGAGTTCCACCTTCCTGGGCCACAGGGGCCAGCTGATGATTCCGTGTTCTGTCTTGTTTATTCCAAGTGACCTTGAATTACCTAAAACCCAGGGAAATGTGTTCTTAATTTGCCCTCTTAATGATGCTGGTTTTCCCCTTCTGACTTGGATTTAAAATAACCCTTCCTTCTGTGTTGTCATGCACTTAAAAAGCAGCATCATAAAAAATCCCAACCCTAAACTCTCTAATTATGGGGTATGGTGAGAGGGAAAGGCACTGGGTAAGAAATAATGGGTTCCTCACAGTGGAGTTGTACTGGTTGGTTGTATTCAGTAGCAAAGAGTTTTTGCCTGCTACTGGGAAGTTAAAAAGCATACCCCCTTCCCTTCCAAGTCAAGAGATTTTGTTGTCGATTTTACTGTCTTTAAGGCACTGAAGTCTCCTGTTGTGTAGCATGACAGGATGGGCTTTCACCCCATTTTCTGTGTGGTAAGAGAAAACCCTGGGGATCTGAGGCCATTTGATGTGTGTCTACCACTTGTTGGGGTAGCTGCTGTCATTGTGGGGTTTTGGTGGCCACCCCCATTGGAGCAAAGGTCTGGATGTGTTTGGGGCTCTGTTAACTAGAAACTGGGCTCTTTTCAGAAGCAAGTGGGATGCCCCCCCCCCTTTCTCTCTTGCTGATACTGGGGCTTGGACTCAGGGGCCTGGGCACTATCCTATACTTTTTCACTCTAGATTGGCACTAAAGCTACACCTCTACTTCCAGCCTTTATGCTAGTTAACTGGAGATAAGACTTTCACAGACTTTCTGTCCAGATGGCTTTGAACCGAGATCTTTACGTTAGCCTCCTGAGTAGCTAGGATTATAGGCATGAGCCATTGGTGCCCAGCAAAATGAGTTTATAAAGACCCTAAAACAAAGAAGTGAACTTGGAGGATGAAGATACTGTGAGGTTCTGTGCAGGGAGCATGTGGGCCACAGTGCTCTGGATGAGAGAAGGGTGGAAAGAGGGTGATCTGGCAGTCTTAAGCAGGTGAGCTCTCTGAGCTTATGAAGGGAGGCAGGGAGGGAACATCAGATGGCAGTAACTGGGAAGCTTGTAGTCTGTCCTAGCCTCTAAAAACATGAAAGGGCCCCAGTACCCAGAGTCACATACCTGGTCACTTCCTTAAATACACCCAAGGATTCAGCCTGCTCTGCTTGACTCTAGCAGAGTTAATGTTTGCTTAGAGACCAGTTGAAGGACTGATACTGGCAATCTGGTAACAAGAATGAACAAGTCTTTTAATTTACATTGAAAAGCAATAAAGAATAGGAAGGAGACTTCTGGCATTTGTGCTGTTTAAAAAAAAAATCTTGGTGGAGCTGTTCCCTGATTGGATTGGCAGCCCCATCTGTGCTGATGTCCTGATAGCAAAGCATTCTCTGAGTGCCATTGGGTGGTGTCCTTTCCAAGTTCTCCAGGAAGCTGGTTTTGGACCCTGGCCGCTGACTCAGTGTGGCCTGCTAGGTGGCTGATTCCCTGTGTCAGGAGGCGGCCCTGGCAGTGTCTGTAGGCCCACACCATGAGCAGGTGCCTCAGGTGATCCTGTCCCCACTGCTTAGCAGCCCTGGAGATGGCAAAAGGGGTCCTGGTGGGCATAGCTGGTAAGCAAAGTGGTGGGGGAGTAGGGAGGGGAAGGAAGGAGGACTGGTTGGTAGTGGGTGGAGTCCCAGGTGTGCTGAGAGGTCAGGATTTCTGCCTGGAGCTGGAGGCTTTTACCTATTGAACTGGAAAAAAAATTTGAAAAATTATGTTTGGTTTTGAAGATGGCATCTGCTGGAAGCTTGGTTTTATCTGGATGGGAACTGTGGGCTTGCACAAAGAATGTGCGCTTTAGCACTGGGTACGTATGTGGTGTATTCAGTAACTGTCTCTTTCTTGTTCCCAAGTAAGTTCTCTAATACTGATCTTACTTGCCTGACCTTGTCTACATGTCTTGGTTGACAAAAAAGCCTGATAGGTGTGTGTGTGTGTGTGTGTGTGTGTGTGTGTGTGTGTGTGTGTGTTGTATGAGACTCTACTTGAGATTTAGAGCTATGAATTTTTAGCAACTTGAGAAAAGTTTGAGGGGATGAGGGGCAGTGGGCAAACTGGAGCAGAGTCCAGGGTAGGGGCCTGGTGCCTGCGCTGATGATAATGCCTTGGGCCTAGTGCCTAGGTTTCCCCGGGGCACAGCCTCTTCACCACCTCCAAGGGTACAGGTGAGCCACTAGAGGGAGGCTTGGCGGTCATTTCCAATGCTCCCTCCAGCTCTAGTGTTGCTGGTGACACTGGTCCTACCTGGTGACATGTAACTGCCAAGTGGATATTTTAATGACTGGGAGTTCTCATAGGGCTACCAATCTGTCAGTCACACAGACCTGAGGAACATGAGCTGATGGAGGATCCACAATAGGCTGTTTTCTTGGAACTGTCTTTATTACTGCTTAGCTTGGAATTCATGGTGTAATATTTGCTTGTAATGGCTAACAAAATTTTGTTTTCTCACCTTTGCCTCCCGGGATCCTAAGGGAACAGTGCTCCTCACCCACTCATGGAGTGTCATTGTCCCCAAACCTCTTTTATGGTTGGACAAATAGTGAATGCTTATGGAACCTTCTGAACTCTCCCCCCAGCCCCAGGCTCTGGTTTATTGGGACCTCATGGGCCAGTGGGCAGACTTTGCCTTTTTGAATCCCCTTTGGCCAAACTCCTAGGACTTGCCTAGCTTTGCTGTAATCATTGCAGCATGAACAAGGCTTATTTTAGGGGCCTAGATTGTATGTGAGTGTTTTATGGATGTTTGAGGTGGGTGTCTCATCTCCAGCCACCCAAATATGACTAGAAAGGGTCAGCTATGATGTTGCTCTTGTTTGTTTTCAACTTTGTTTAATCAGATGGCCCAAGAGAGGGGCAGAAGAGATGTTTCTAGTTTGTGAAAGCCCACCTACCCCTGAAATTAGAATCCCTGAAACTTAGGAGTTGAAAAACGAATAATCTGTTGCCCTCTTTCTTCTGCTTTGCCCTGCCTGTGACAGAATCTGCCTAACTTTGCAGCTTGTTTCAGCCAGATTTCCTGGTCATCTCTCCTCATCCTACCTTGCACCTTGACACAGGGGAGACCCCTGAGTGGCCCAGTGCCTGCCAAGCTGGGCCTTCAGCTCCCAGTGCCCACTTTGGAATGTGGGGAACTGTCAAGGGCCATAGTCACCAGCATGTGAGGCCTGAGAACCTTAGGTTTGTGATGGAACCTTGAGCCCTTCCTGTCATTTCAGGTAGGGCCATGGAACTCTGGATTTCCAGCCCCCAGCCACACTTGGTGCCATTTTCTCCTATCATATCTTCAGATAGAAAGTGGTAGCTATCTTGGAGGAGTGATGCTGCATGCTCAAGGATTTGCTAGCAAAGTGAGTATGGACAAGAGGGTTAGAACTCCACCTGCAGCCAGACTGATCTTAGCGGTCAGCTTTGTCAATCACACAAAAAGTTTTAGAGGCTCCATGTTTCTCTTCCATCTTTGTATAAACAGGGATTGTTAGATTACAGCTGCTCTGGAATAGTAAGTGGGCTTTTTTTCTCTCCCTGTTGGGACTGGGGAACTGCTGAGCCATTCTTTGTGGGGTTTGTCCCCTTTGCATTCCCATGTCTGCGACTTGTCAGCACTACTGTCCTTCCTTGCACACTTAGCTTAGCATACAACAAGGTGGTACCCAGACATTTTAAGATCATACCTGGAGGTGGTATTGATTACCGTAAGTCTCACGGTGAAAAAGCCACCTTTTTACAGTCCCCTCTAGTCCTTGAAGGGGCTCTGGGAGAAAATGAATGCAACTTCCTTTTACAAAAAGTTAGGAGTGGGACTTGGGGAAAACAGGCCTTGAAATCTCAGCACACTGCAGGCAACAGGGCCCAAGAGACTTAATAATGTTGTTGGTTTTGGTTATACTTCATTTTATGGGGATTGTTGCTGTGTGGCCTGGGTACCCTTGCCTCCTTTATTTATGCCAAGGATGGAAAGTTTCTTTATTGAAAAGTAAATAGATATAAGGGAAACAATGAAATAAGTAATTAAATCCATGTCCTATGCCAGAAGTGGCAAAACCCTGCTTGGACATAGCAACATGCCTGCCACAAGAAGGTGGTATTGATGGGAAGTGACTGAATAATCAGCTCAAGAGGGAAAGATAACTTTCTGGAAAGCCGGGCAGAATCAATGCACAAGACCGTCAGGGTAGCAGTTTCTTTCTGGGATGGGCAGGCAGGTTTGTACAGGTCTTGCCACAAAGATGGGAGTGTATGCGTGAGTGTCTTTTTTTTCCTTCATCAGTCATCATGCTTGGCTCTCTTGACCAGCTGACTCTCCTTATATACAACTTGATCTGACAGTTCAGAGCAGTCCAGGATTTTACTCCTGGGGGAAAAAAAAATCCCAGTTGTCCAAACCTTTTTTCTTGTTTGTAGTTAGCCTAAGGGTTCTCAAATCTTGGACATTATCAAGATCACCCAGGGGGCCTGGACATGACAGAGGCCTTGTATACTTAGTTGCTTTCCAGGCCATCTCTACAGACCCCCAGTATTTAAGATCAGGGCCTAGGTTAGGATCTCCTTCTGACTAGCTTCCAGTTAGGGGTCACCTGGAGACACCCCTAAAGGTATAGAACCTGAACTTCAACTGAAGGAAGCCATTCTGAAGCTGGGATGAGGCTGGAGGCCTCGGGTTGATTTTTTTTTTTGGTGGAGTGGGGAGGAGATGATACTGGATATTGAACTCAGGGCTTCATACTTGAACACATGAACTACATTTCATTCCATTTTGCTTTTAGTTTTTCAGAGAGGGTCTCATGCTAACTTTTCCCAGGCTGATCTCAAATCATGATCCTCTTACCTCTATTTTCCAAAGTAGCTGGGATTACAAGTATGAACTACCTTGTTTGTCCCCTAGTTTAAAAAAAAAATGCTCCCTAGGTGATTCAGGCATGTGGGCAGGTGGAGACTTGCTTTTCTGTAGAAACTATTAGGGAAACCAGTGTAATATCATGGGGGAATATTATCTTGGAGGTGTTTAAAGAAAAGAGTGTGGGTGCAGAAGATTCCACAGAGCTTAATTTAGGCTTTGGAGGACTTCTGCGGGAAAATGGAGTTGGAAGGCAAGAAAGCTACGGCGAGTGGGAGAGTGGCCCCAGCCACTGCTGTAGAATAGCAGAGCAGGTCAACAGCTTCAAGAGGGCTCTCGAGGATTTATTCAGGGCAGGAGTAGTGTGGGCGATGAGCCTGCCAATTTGGTAATGTGGGAAGCAGAGGAAAGCAGGGGCTATCTGCTTCCCTGTTAGGCTCCTGGGCAGCAGCATAGCCCAGCCAGGAGTGAGAGGGAACTGAGGCAGGGAGAGGGGCATAGACAGTTAGGAAACATAGCTGCTTTCATAAGGTCCTCACTCTCGCTCCAGGACTTACTTCCTTGGAGACTTGAGAATCTTCTCATTGCCATCTTGGGGTTTTTGTAAGTCACTTTAAAGCACTGGAAAGGTGGATCAAGGCTCTAGGAAGGTGGAGTGGGCAAAGGAAGGGAAAGAAAAGTGAATTTCAGAAACGTAATCTGGGCTCAATTTCTAAGAAATTTCTGGAAAGCACATTATGCATCTGCCCTGTCAGCATGTGTGGAACTTAGTCTGGGTCAAGGTGTTGGTGACCTTCTTTTTTAGAACAAGGTGTGCCAGGCTAGCCATGCTTGATCTGGTAGGTAGCAGATGGCAAGAATGTTACCTGATGGGAACCTCTACCTGGGTACCCCAAAAACCTAAGGCTGCTGGCAGAATGCCAGCAAAGCACTTGCCATGTCTTTTACGTGGAGTTTGGTCTGGGTCTGGCTCAGCTACTTTACTTGACACTTTCTCCTTTTCATGCTATGCCCAGCAAATCCACGATGGGTACAGTGTTACCAGGAGCAGGCCATACTTAGTGTAACTCCAAGATGCACAATTCCCACCTAAGGGTATGCTGATTGTATAGGAATGATAATGGCTGCCACATTCAGCCCTTCCTTGATCAAACATTATGCTAAGATTACACGGTGTGAACTGTGCGTGCAGAGCTAAGGGCAAAGGCTGTGGAGATTTTAAGAATGATTGCTAATGTTTATTGAACTCATCTCATTATGCTAAGCTCTCTTCTCACATTGCCATATGTACTCCTCCCTGAGACCCCATAGGGTGGCCACATTTAGACTTGATGTGGAAGGCCAGACATTGACCAAGGTTGTAAATGAAGTCATTGTCATCCTTGGGAGTTAAAATCCTTGAAGCACTCCTCAATACTTTGTGTACATTGGCACTATCTTCATAATAACTGTGGGAGATTTGGGGGTTATTATTCTCGAGGTAGGGGAATTGAGCATCAAGTGGGCCACTGTTGCTGAGCATGAAGTTTTCATGCCAGTGACAACAGTGGGCCATGAAGGCTTGGTGAAGCTTTTTATCTCCATGCCTCTCTGCTGGACAGGTGCCTTAATGCAAAGCTCAGCTTTACGTCTGGCTCTGACCCAGCAGCAAGGCAGAAAACTTGCTATAGACTCAGAGCTAGGAAATACCAGAGCTTGGAAGCCAGGTCTCTAAAGCAGGGCAGAAAAGATATCCTATACTTGTTTGCTAGTCAAACTGTTGTGGCTGGAACCATCCAGGGCTTGTATTTGGAAGTGGTCTCTTGGAGATGAGAGGCATGTCCCCCAGTGGGTGGTGGGAGGGTGAACTCCAGGACCCCAGTATGCCCTCTACTGATTCTCAGAGCCTGTGACCCAAGTAGGGTGTCTGTAAAAACTTAGCAATGTCTTAATATCGGGCATTCTGCCTGTGATTCTCTTCCATTTCCCTTTGTTAATTGAAAATTGACTCCATAAGCTGGCCCCACCCAGCCTGGGTGAAAAGGCTAGGGTGTGGATGCTAGGAGAAGTGGTGGTGGGGGGGGCCCAGCCATGTGCAACTCTACAAGCGGTCATTGTAGGCTTGTGGGTGACCGAGTGCCTTGTCAGGAGTCTTTCTCAGGCAGACGCTCGTTTGTCATCTCTTTATGCTTGCCCACACTTGAATGTCAGCACATTCTCTGACCTACCTCCACCGGCTGGCATAATCATGGCCCAGATGTTGTTTGACTTTAGTTATTGGGGATTGGGGTGCAGATGCAAGAATTCTGTACCAGCTTTCCAGCCTTGGATTCTTGCCTGGCAAGTATGGCCCTGGGCCAAATAGGTGGCTCCTTTGGCTCTGAAAAAAGAAATCTATGCCTATTCCCATCGCTTCTCTCAGATGGTAGTGCTTGCAACAGGGCTAGTAGTAATTGTGACACAGTGAGTCTTCCTTGTGTACAGCCTCTGGCCCTCACACTCACCCCACGTGCCAGCTCTGTGCTGTTTCATTCTCACCATCCCATGATGTGAGTACTCTTTACTTCCTTTACATTGTAAAGGACAAGACATCTTCTAACGTGGTTCTGAGTGAAATCTTGAGAGAAGAGGACATTATTATAGTCTATGCTCTTCAAGAGAGATAATACTTTTTGGGGGATGGGGGAGGGACTAGGGTTTGAACTCAGAGTGTTGAGTTTTCTAGGCAAGTACTGTTCTACTGAGCCACTCTGCCAACATTTTTTGCTTTAGTTGTATTTATTTCAGGTAGTACCTTGCATTTTTGCCTGGGCTGGCCTGGGTTCTGATCTTCATCATACTTAGGTCTCCTTCATAGCTGTGATCACAGGTGCATCCTCATACCTGGCTTGTTGGTTGAGAAGAGGTCTTGCCAACTTTTTGCCTAGGCTGGCTTCAAACCTCTATCTTCTAGATCTCTGCCTGTGAGTAGCTGGGATTATGTGAATGATCAGTGCCTGGTTTGAGATTATACTTCTTGTAAGTCTAAAGCAGAGTTTCTTAAATAGGGTATTGTATTTTTTGTCCTCCAGAGGACACTTATGATGATATATGGAGACATTTTGGTTGTCACAATTTGGGGGGTTGGGATGAGAGCTTGCTGCGGGCATCTTATAGCTGTAGATTAGGTCAGTTCTTACAGTGCCTCCTGCATTGAAGAATTACCCATCTCTAAATGTTCATAGTACCATGTTGCATGAGGTGTAGTGACATAGGCCTGTAATTCCAAGAAATGCAAGAAGGGTTATTGCCAATTCAAGATCAGCCTTGGCTATATAGGGAGACCCCTTTTCAAAGACAGACAAAAGGAATAACAAACTATAATCAATCTTTCATGAAGTTTGATATTAACATCTGCCTAAATGCAGCCTGTGGTTACTGGTACAGTTTAGCAGTTTACAGTTTTCTGGTTCTCTGTATTTTACACTGAGAATTTGGTGGGATAGCACTATTGTAACCTCTTCAAGTTAGCTGTGGGTGTGTGACTTCCATTGGCCAATGAGCTGTGAGCTCATTGTATGGAGGGAAGCCTTTAAGAGCTGTGATTTGGGGCCTGGGATATGGCTTAGTGGTAAAGTGCTCGCCTCATATACATGAAGCCCTATTCCTCAGCACCACATATATAGAAAAAGCTAGAAGTGGTGCTGTGGCTCAAGTGGTAGAATGCTAGCCTTGAGCAAAAAGAAGCCAGGGACAGTGCTCAGGCCCTGAATCAAGCCCCAGGACTGCCCCCCCCAAAAAAAAGAGAGAGAGAGAGAGCTATGATTTGTAATTTCCTTCCCTTTGTGCTTCCAGTAGATGACTTCATCAGCATAGTCTAAGAAGATTGGGGTGGAGCTTCCAATTAACTCACAGTATGGATGGGATATTAAACTACTGAGACCTAGAGTTTGTGATTGTGGTAAAACCCATCTGATTCTGACTGACTAACTAGAACAGAAATGACAAGTTGGGCTTTGGAAGTAGGCAGTGGGCTGGCTAGATGCTATGGGTACCAGTGGCCAGTACTTATGGATTGCTTGTTTACCCAAGTGAAAATATTCTGCTTGCACCTGTGGGAAGTTCAGAAGTTGGCAGGTTGCTTTTTAGAAGAAGAAAACAACAACAAAAACAAACAAACAAACAAACAAAAAACAGAAGAGAGTTTAGCAGATCAGACAGGCCTGACTGGATTTCTCTGAGATCTAGAGGTTGAATGATTTACTCAGCTATCTGTGGGTATCCTACTGGAATATAGCAGCTTCACCTACACTGCAGCTCTGCCAGGCTAAGCCACCACCAGCCAACCAGACTTACTCCCTTCACAGAAGGCTTTTCAATCAGTGTTGAGGGTAAAGTCCATCTTTACCTCCCAAGGCCTCTGTGGCCATGATAATGTTTGTTCAGCGAGTGGGAGGTGGAGGAAAAGGTGGGTAGAAAGTGAGCTGTGGGGTAAGCTAGGGGAAGAGAGGACTTGGGGTGCTGACGGGAACAGCAAAGTCAGCTTGAGAAGTGAGTATGGAGTGGGAATGGAGGAGAGAAGAGCTGGGTGCTTTTACTTTCTTCTAAGTTTCAGACCTGCAGCACCCTACTTCCAAGGACCCTCAGCACTCTCTGGGAGTCCTTCCACCCTATCCTGAGCAGCCTGTGCCCTGGGAGGGGAATGCTGAAGGCTCTGGATTCTACTCATCTCTTTGTGACCCAGGGCCATTGCTTAGTGCCAAGGGCAGGCTCCAGTAGGCCTGCGTCAGAGTTAGAATTGTTCTTGGCAGTGCAGAACAAAGTCAACTTGACTCATGCTCCTGTGCCTTCAGTTTTTCCATCTGTAAAAGGGGTACAGTAAGGGAAGTTTTACCTACCTGCCTGCCATTAAGGTCAGTTTGTGGGAGTTACATCCTGTGAGCCCTACCAGGGGAAAGGAAAGGCGGGGGGAGGAGGAGAAAGTGAAAGTAAGGGAGAGAGGGAGAGAGAACACACTTATTTCGAGCCATTTAATTCAGGTCTTTAAGGACCTCCTGCCTGGAGGTGGGGTGTGTGTGTGTGTATGTGTTCATACACACGTACCAGCACAGGGTCTGGGTACTGTCCCTTAGCTTTTTTTGGGGGGGGGGGCAGTCCTGGGCCTTGGACTCAGGGCCCTGAGCACTGTCCCTGGCTTCCTTTTGCTCAAGGCTAGCACCCTGCCACTTGAGCCACAACGCCACTTCTGGCCGTTTTCTGTATATGTGGTGCTGGGGAATGGAACCCAGGGCCTCATGTATACGAGGCAAGCTCTCTTGCCACTAGGCCATATCCCTAGCCCTGTCCCTTAGCTTTTTCACTCAAGGCTGACACTGTATCGCTTGAGCCATAGTTCTACTTCCAGCTTTCTGATGATTGATCGGGAGATAGAGTCTCATGGACTTTCCTGCCCAGGCTGGCTTTGAACCACAATTCTCAGATCTCAGCCTTCTGAGTAGCCAGGATTACTGTTACAGGCATGAGGTACTGGTGCCTAGCTCTGGAGGTAGATTGGGATGGGAGCCTGGGACGACAGCTCTAGTAGCAAGCACCTGTCCCTTGGTGGGCAGGGAAGTGCTAAGAACACAGGGCAGCAGGTTTGTCCCTTTGGTCCTCTGGGAGCTGATGAGGAGAGGGGTCTGTCCTCTCACATCCCTGTTCTAGATGCTTCTAGCCTCAGAGGTCCACCTTCACTGGTCGGGGCCTGGACAGTGCTCCCACATGTTCAGTCTGCAGCTGCCACTAGTGCCTTCATGCACCTGTGTGCTTCCTGCAGCCTGCCTCTCCCCTGCTGCTGTCCTCATTAATCTGGGAGGGATTGGCTCTACATCCAAGAAAGTGCCAGCTGTCTCCTCATCAGCAAGGTGACTCACTAGGGTGCAGGCCCCAGAGATTTTATTACCTTTGTCAGAGAGGCAATATGGCCAAAATCTTGAGGCCTCTGCTCTGGAGCCGGAATACCTGGGTTTGAATTCAAGCCTGCCACTCCCTGACTATGCTATCTGAGCAAATGATTAATCTCCCTGTGACTCAGTTGCCTCTTCAGTAAAGTGGGCCTTCTAATAGAACCTGCTTGAAAGGGTCTCTGTGTGGCTAAATGAGTTTGTGTGTTCAGTACAAATGCTGTGTAGTAGCAGATGTTGGAAGGTATTAGCTGGTCACACTTCTGTTTGTTTCTCTTAGTCTGTGTTAGGTATTGGTATCAACCGTGTCTGTACCTGTTCTTTGATGTAAATGGTTTCAATCTTTTTTGTTTGCCAATCCTGGGCTTCAACTCAGGGCCTGGGTGCTGTCCCTGAGCTTCTTCTGTTCAAAGCTAGCACTCTACCACTTGAGCCACAGTGCTGCTTCCAGCCTTTTCTGAGTAGTTTATTGGAGATGAGAGTCTCACAGACTTTCTTGCCTGGGCTGGGTTCAATCTGCAGTCCTCATATCTCAGCTTCCTGAGTAGCTAGGATTACAGGCGTGAGCCACTGTCACCCAGTGGTTTTCAATCTTACTTGAAGTGCTCTACCAGCATGATTGAAAGTTGTACTCTAGACTTCAGGGATGACCAGGGTGGCCATATGTGCTGTTGGTGTTTTGCTGCCTCTCTTGTTTTCTCTTCTTGCAAAAAAGGATGCATTGCAGGTGGGCACTGGTGACCCACACCTATAATCTTAGCCACTCAGGAGGCTGAGATCTGAGGGTCTAGGTTCAAAGTCAGCCAGGGAAGGGAAGTCCATAGTCTCTAGTTAATCACCAAAAATTTGAAAGTGGACGTGTGACTCAGTGGTGGAGTGTCTGCCTTGAGGGAAAAAGCTAAGGGACAGCACTCAGACCCTGAGTTCACGCCCTTACACCAGCAAAAAAAGAAGAAAAAATCACATTGCATAAACTGCATAATACTGTGGAGGGCAAGTGGCTCATGACCCCCACCTGCCCAAACTATATCCTTTCTCCATGCTTCCTTGCTGGCCCTCTGTGTACACAGGCACACCTGGTAGTGGATATTGTGAGAGCAAAAACACTTTTAGCCCCCACAGTCAAAGACAGTAGTGAAGTAATTAGCTTCATTCAGTGTGACCTTGGTTCCTTGTTGTCTGGGCCATTTGGGGCAAATTTACAGAGCCTAGTTCTCTCTGTCTTTCATAGTAGGGGAACAATACTCAATCATTAAAGGAGGTAGGATAAGTAAAATTTTTACCTTAGTATGTCAGGTTGAACAAAGCATGCCTTTTTGGTGATACTGGGCATTGAACTTAGCCTCCAGCTACTCTTCCACTTGAGCCATGCCCCTAGCCCTTTTGTTTTTTAGTTTATTTTTTCAAATAGAGGGAGGGTCTTGCACTTTTGCCCAAGGTATCCTTTGAGCATGATTCTCCTACCTGTGCCTCCCAAATAGCTAGGGTTACAGGCATACTCCATCACACCTGGCCCTAACAAAACACACTTTGTATTTGTTGTGCATGCTTATTGTAGCATCTGAAATGGTTGCTTGAGACTCTGCTGTCTGGATGTGTACAGTTGAATTTCTCTAACCCGTGTTCTGGTTAGCATTTTGGTAATGTTCACCTCCCCTTTGGAGCTTCTCTGTGGAGGGAGCAATCTGCAGGTTGATACTGCCTTCAGTCACCTCCCCACCCCCATTTGTCCAGCAAAGAGGTGGTACTGAGGCCCATTCAGGGCCACACTGCCACCATCACTCCACCCACACCCCAACCCCTTTGCTTCCTCATTCTCTTCTCTGGTCTGGGTACTGGTTCTGCTCTCTGGGGACCATGTTTTTGGCTCTGTGGATTATCTTGGAAACCCCCTAGCCCTACCAAGCTGGGGAAGCTGGGGTGGGGGTGGGATGGGGTGGGGGTGGGGTAGCTTTTTCATGGCCAGACAAACAGGTATTTCCTGCTGGCCCCCAACTGTCAGAGAGCTCTGCCCCTTTGGGAATTCGGGAGAGAGAAGCCCCCATCATGCTCACTTCACACTTGCAAATACTCAGAATTTCGAGCCAGTAAAACTCAGACCATAATTGGGAAGTTGATTCTGCCATTTCTAGTATGGTAGCCATTAGCTGGAGGTGGCCATCCAGCAGTATGTTCTGCCATCTGGCTGTCCAAGTGAGGATGGGTTCTGTGAAGATGCATGCTATAGCTGGGTACTGGTGGCTCATACCTGTAATCCAGCTACTCAGGCGGCTGAGATCTGAAGATCATGGTTTGAAACCAACCCAGGCAGAAAAGTCCCCATGAAACTCTTATCTCTAATTAACCACTCAAAAACCAGTAGTGGAGCTGTGGCTTAAAGTGAGAGAGTGCTAGCCTTAAGCAAAAAAAGAGATGAGGGACAGAGCTCCAGGTCCTGAGTTCAAGCCCCATGACCAACAACAACAAAACAGGGGAAAATGCATGGGTGTTAGAAGACATTGCAAACAAGTGTGTTAATTAATTTTTTAATATTGATTTTGCATATTTTGCTTTGGATTATGTGTTGAAATTGTATTTTTAGAGTGCTTGGTTAAATAAATCATTAAGATTAATGTTATCTATTTCATTTGACTTAGAATCTGCTATCAAACATAAAACTGCATAGGGACTCCCTTATGCTTTTGTTGTCTCTAGAGTGTGTGGACAGGCAGGCAGCTGCTGTCCCGATAGACAGCTTATGTGGCTCAGAGAGGGGAGAAATGAAACTCATTGGGGCATCTCCAGATACTTTGTGCTCCAGTCTCTGCTGCTCTCTGCTGCAGATCTCTCCTTGATCTGTCTGGGTTAAGAATGACTGGGTATCCATGGGCACAGAGACAGCAGTATCTGTCACCTTGGTAATGCCTGTGGGGTGTTGAAGCAGGAATTCTCTTGGGGTAGAATGGCTGCTTGAGGGTGTGGACTTTAGTGACAAGGACATGAACTCAAGGGGATCATACTGGATGGAGAAGTCATGAGCCCTGTCTGTGGGCAGGTGGAATAATGGCTGCTATCATTGGACACCTGTGGCCTGCCAAGCCCTGTCCTGGACATTGCATCATTCTATCCCACTGAATCTTCCCACCTGGCTGGGAGGTGCCATGGTGCCTGTTTTCCAGATGGGAATTGTTGAGGCCCAAGGAATCACATATTGGTCTGGGGTCTTGCCCTTTATAGTAGGTTGGCAGGAACCTAGAGGGGACAGGAGTTTTCCTATCCTCATCTGAATGAAGGCCATGTTCTTGGCTCTATACCACTTTTTCTCTTGGCTCAGTTCCTCTTTCCCTTCAGTGTTCCAGTCCCTGTCAGTGTTCCAGTATAAGCAAGGGAGGCTGTACACCTGCTCCTATGGCTAGATTAAGGCAGAGTCAGACCCTGCCTTAGACTAAGGACCCTGTCCAACAGAGAGGACTGGCATGCATTGCCTTAGGCCTTTTTCATGTGTAACGAGGTTCTGGCCTGGGTTTTGAGCAGACTTGCAGGGAAGCAAGTATCTACCAGCCAGTCCTGAGCCCCTTTGGGTCCTCTGCATAGTGAGTGGCATCCCATGCCTTTTCCTGCTTCCTGGGCAGGAAAAATATGTGATAAATATGTGCCCTGAAATAGTCTGTATCATAGGAGGAGGAGCAAATCCAGTGTGGCCACACCCCTTAGGCAATTTGTCTCCCAGGTAGTAGAGGCAATCATAGGCTCCTAGTTTCAGGGACTGAGAACAGTACCTGAAGTGCCCACCTTTAGGGAAATTAGGCAATACCTGTCTATATGGAAATCTCCCTGGGTTGATTGCGCACAGCTCATGGCACCCTGCCCAAGAGAACCTTTGCAGCAGGACCCCAGGAGGCTGCCAAGTCCATCTGGTGAGTTTATGGAAGGTGGGGCCACCCTCCACCATGATTTCCTGTCATGGTCCCCTCAGTCATCTGGGCAAGTTCTTCCATTTTCAGGGAGGGCTTGGTGACTAGGAAGGCATCCAATGTGAGCAGCCGTCTTGCAAAGTTCTGTGGACAGTGTGAGATATGATAGAGTTGGAGAGATTGGAAATGTGATTGATTTACAAAGCAAGCATGCCCTCCCCATGTGGCCTTGGTACGATGGTTTTGATGGGGACAGATGGGCTTGGTGTGTCTGTGGCAAGTGCTCTGTTCTTATTGCCCTGAAAGCTAGGTGGTGGTGTGAGCTGCTTAGCTGAAGGCTGTTGAGAGAATGCTTGTCAGTTCTTCTTTAGAAGTGAACAGATAGATACCCATTCCCCGCTCCCTTGCCTATGTTGAGAGTCTTCTTGTCCTCAGGTCTACAGGGGCTGCCTCCCAGGCAGTCTCCTAGCCAGTATCCCCAGCATTCATAGCTGCTCCGCCCTAGTGCAGTACATATCATACAGAGAGAGGGTCACAGAGTATCTTCAGGTCCTTGCATGCTCATGACCATTGTCCTTTTCCAGGATGGCATCTCTAGGTGGTGTGTGCATTCCTGTCCACACACAGCCTGTGGATAAACCTAGAAGTGCTAACAAATAATAAAAGAAACCCACCCTTGACGTAAGTTTCCTTTGCTGTTTGCTCTGACTCAGAGAGAAAGTGGGACAGTGAAGAGGGGTCTCCTGGGTAGAGATGTTAGTACATTTTGCTTTTGCAGAGGGTTGACTGAGAAGAGGTGGCCCAAGAAATGTGTTAGGTAGCTGTGCGGTGACATAGGAAGCTCGCTGTCCTGTCCCATCTCTGTCTCTCAGAGCCAGGAAGGACCTCATCTCCCCTCCCTCCCCTTCTTTCTCTAGGTCTCAGCACTCTGGATGGGAAAGGCAGCCTGCCTATGGAAGAGAAGAAGAGAGAAAGGGAGGGAGGGAAGGAGCGGCTGGGTACTCATGGCTGCTTGAGCTCTGCTAGGCTTAAGCTAGGAAGCCTCTGTGAGCACTTGAGGCCTAGACTCAAGAAAGAGCTGTGAGATACCACTCTGAGGTGCCAAGTTTCCTGCAGGACGCAGGGTGGGGTAGCATTAGAATGGAGGCCCCTGGGCCAGCAGAGCTTGACTGTAGCTCTGGAAATACCTTTTAGAGTTCCCTAAGTTTCTAACCATCTCTTACCTAGTTTCAGAGCAGCTTGGGAAAGGCAGGAGTTCTGAGGAAAATGTGGCAGTGCCCACATGAGTTTGGGCACCTAGCACTGACTTTCATGTGTTCCTTTCCCTTTCCTACAACCCTATTGCTGTGGTCACAGCCAGTGCCCAGGTTTGTTTGCCCAGTGGATGCCACCAAACATGCCAGTTCTTTTTGTTGTTGTTGGTGGTGGTTGTGGGGCTTGAACTCTGGGCTAGGACACTGTTCCTGAGCTCTTCAGCTCAAGGCTAGTGCTCTACCACTTTGAGCGACAGTGTCACTTCTGGTTTTCTGGTGGTTAATTGGAGATAAGAGTGTTATGGACTTTCCTGCCTGGGCTAGCTTTGAACCATGATCCTCAGATCTCAGCCTCTTGGGTAGCTAGGATTACAGGTGTGAGCCACCGGCACCTGGCCAAACATGGCAGTTCTTTACACTGATTTTTTATGTCAGGTAAAGATAAACTTAGGCAGCAAACAAATGCTTACATGTCAACTGCTACCCAGGTGAGAACATACTCATTTTTGAGACACCAGGGGACGCAGAACCCACCATAAAAATCTAACATAGCTTTGTACCATTGTTCGTGATCTTAACTGTTACATTAGTGAGGCCCCCCTCCCCCCCTACTCTTTGTGGCCTCTCTAAGGTCCTGACTGCTGCTAGGTGTGGTCTTTACTGTGCTGACCCCTGTGGTGATTTGCGGTGTGCTTTGGGGCTTCTCCTGTCTTAGTTACTCATCACTGAGCTGTGGAGGAAGCCATCCCTTCCCCAGGGACACGTGTAATTCCTGCTTGGGAGACAGGCTAATTACCCAGGGGAGGGTGGCTGGCTGTACCTTGCCAGGCTCTGACTATGCACATACATATGTAAGCGACAAAGCTGTCTGGCCCTGGAGGGGACCTATGGTGGCGGCTTAAGGTCCAGTTGAGTTAAGATGTATTGAGGTATCACAATAGACTGGGTTTGTAGTTAGCTGTTCTTTCTTTATTAAAATTATTTTTTCAAGGATTCAAAGACACACAAACATAAGTTCACATTGGGGAAAATGACCATAGAGAGAGTATCCTTGTAACCACTGCCCAGGTCAAGAACTGGCATTTTGCCAGCATCCACAACTCTCCCCGGTCTCATCCTTCCCTGACCACAGTGTTCAGTTTCTGCAGGTGAAGCACATGAGTGATGTGAAGCCAGGGGTGAGGCTGGGGAGGAGGGTGCAGAGGTAGTGTGAGGGCATTGCCAGCCCAAACTCATTCCACAGTGGACCTAAGCGCTCATTCTTTTAAGCATCAGTGTCCTGTGGGCCTTGGTCAGGAAGGCCCTGGCCTTGGCTGAGTCTCTTGGCCACTGCTTGCTGTGTAGCTAAGCTCTTAATGGCTTTTCATAATCAAGGCAGAAAGGTCCCATTGTGGCATGAACGCCTTTGCCATAAAGCACTTTTTGTTTCCTAGCAAAATTCCAAGTTGCAGAAGCAAGTCAGCTTAGGAAAGACACAATACCAGTAAATGGCCATGAGCCACATGCATTTGCCCAGCCAGGCCTCCACTAAGTAATGGTTAGCCAGCCTGCCTTTTATCAGGCACCCCAGTGGCACAAAGACCCTTTGCAGAGGAGCTGAGTGGGATATTAGGTAGATTTCTCATTCTGGAATTACAATCTGATATTAATATGTCAGGATTCCTTTGGCTCCCTGTGTCAGAAACTGAAATAATACTGGCTTAAACAAGGTGTTCTTTTCCTTAGGAAACAAGAAGTACAAAGGTGGGGAGTCCTAAGTCCTCTCATCCTCAGCACACAGTCCCATATTCTCAAGATTGCTACTGTATCCCTGGGCTTCACATCTGAATCCCAGATAGGATGTTGGCTTTTGCCAACTGCCTATTATCTGTTGTAATTAGGAAAACTAACTTCCCGGAAGCCACCATACATACTATTTTCCTCACATCACATTGGCTAGAACTGGGTCATGTAGAAACCACTGGTTGTAAGAGAGTCTGGTAGCTCAGTGCACTGTTACTCAAACAAGATCAGGACTCTCCCAGAGTTAAGGAAGCAGGGAAGGTAGATAAGAGAAAGTCACTATCAGCAGGTACCCACATCTACTGGGTAACCTTGGTAAGGAAACAAGTTGTTTCACATGCAATTAAATTTCCTTGGCAACTAACAGTTATGCCTGTAAGCACCAAAATTTATTTTAATCATTTTATGCCCTCTTTCTCACCCTCCTCATCCCCCCACTTCCCTTTTATAGTGGAGTTTGAACTCAGGGTTTCTTACTTGAGGGGTAGGTATTATGCCATGTGAGCCAGGCTCCTAGACCTTTTTTGTTTGGGTTATTTTTTGGATTGGGTCTCATATTTTTGCTTAGAGCTCACATGTGTGTACCACCATGATCAGCTGAAAGATGGGATCTTGCTAACCTTTTGTTGGGGCTGTCCTTTAGTCTTGATTCTTCCAATCTCCTTGGTTGTTTTTGTTTGTTTTTTTATTTTTGGTATAGGGAATCAAACCCAGGGCATTGCACTTGCTAAGCAAGCACTTTACCACTGAGCCACATCCCAGCTCCTTGTTTTTGTTTTTTTTTTTCTTTAAAAGCTTTCATTCTAGAATCTAGGGATGAGAAGAAGCAGGAAACCAAACATGCAAAGCTGGGGTGAAAGCAGGAAAAAGTCTTCTCTGTGCTAGGAGCAGACTTCAAGAGTGGCCTGTTTCATTACTCTAAGCTAAGAGAATGAATATACATCTCACATATTTATATATAGCAGTTGGCAATCATATCCCCTAATTGTGGTTTTACCTGGCTTAGTGTTACTCAAAACTTGTCCCTGCTTGCCTCACCTGTGTCTGGTGTATAACACCGATTTTGTAAGCACCATATTGAGAGAACCTGGTTCTAGCTAATCCCAGACGTATCATATACAGGCAGTCGCTAAGGGGGACAATTAGAAAAAGATCTCTGTGTGACTTGGGGCAAGTTACCTAATCTCTCTGTCTGTTTCCTCATCTGTAATAACTATTGCCTTGAGGTTGTGTGTAAAAAGCACAAGAGAAGGAGTTAAATGGAATGCCTGGCACACAGCAGATACTGTCAGAGCTCCTGTTATTGTCAGGATCATTGATGGCATTGGTCTGTTTGGGATTGAGCTGCCTTGGGAAGATGTGTGGAAAGATTCCCCTCTGAGCCATATTACCTGATAACAGACAAATCTGTTACTGGGACAGCACCAGGGAACCAGGAACATGTCCTAATGTGCCTGTCCCCTTTCTGTGATGGTGGAAAGTAGAATACCTCCACCACAGTCTTTTCCTTCTACAATGTTTATATATCATTATACAGCTTACTAAGTTTATGGTGGACAATTTGAAACACAGAAACATAAAAGAAGGGTTTGGAATGTGTGATTCAAGTGGTAGAGTATCTGTCTCACATGTACAAGGCCCTGAAATAAAAAATATGCAAAAGACAATTTAAAAACCACTCTGAAAACAATATATGCATGCAGAGAGAAGTGGGGAGAGGCCATGAATACACTTGCAAGGGTGGGGCTGGCCTGTCCTTTCTGCTTTTGTAACCTTTCATTTTCTCTGAGTACTAGGTCACATGTAGGTGATATGGGTTGTGTAGTGTTTGATTGGATGGATTTCGACCCACCATTAGAAGAGGCCACAGAATTACAGAAGTCCCAGGACCCCTCTAGCTGCTCTGTCTAGCCAGGGGCCTGCATGAGTTGCCTGTTGATCCCATGCTCTAACAGTGGGTGCTATGGGTTCTGTGGGAGGGGGAGGGATCCAGTAATCTCAGGTGAGATGTTCTTAATGCAGAAATTAGTGGGACAGGAACTAGGTCTTGAGGCGCTTCTAGTCTCAGACAGCATGGCATTCTCAATGAGGGAAAGCCTCTTTATTTTTTCTTGTTAGGTTGGTGCTCTTAGCACTGATCCATACCGTCAGCTCTTGTTTCCACTGATTCCCTCCCTCCCTCCCTCCCTCCCTCCCACTCTCCTTCCTTTCCTCTCCCCTCTCTCTTTTTTCTTTTCTTTTTTTCTTCTTTCTTTCATCCTGCTTCCTGCATAGGCCCATGACTGGGCTCAATCCACTTACATTAGGCTTCCCAATGTGACTAGAACAACAGGAGTGTCTTGCAGTGTCTAACTATGGATTGAGATGAGGGGGGGCGGTGGTGTTTCCTCACAAACTTTTCTGGCCTTGAAACACAATTGTCCCAGTCTCAGTGTCCCAAGTAGCTAGGATTACAAGCATGAGTCCTTGGCACCCTGGCTGTAAGTGAAAGCTTTTAAGAAATCATTTCATCTGGGTATGGTGACACACACCTGTGGTCTTCGCTACTCAAAGGCTGAGGCAGGATGATTTCTTGAGCCTAAACCCTGATGCCAGTCTGGCCATCATAGTGAAACCTTGCCTTCCTGCCCCCTGAATGGGGTTGGGGGGGGGGATTCCCTTACTGTAGTAAGTTTTTAAGCATGCTTGGATTAAAATCTGTCCTGGCCCAAAGGGAACCTGGAGGGGGGGGGGCGTTGGATCAGCACAATCTGTGGAGGAGGCTGTGCTAGGTGGAGGAGGTGTGAAGCAGTGGGTAGATGAGGTTAGCACTACACCTTTGCATTTCCCAAGCCATATAAAACTGGGTGGGGCCAGCCACATTTGTGAAATCTGGCATGAATTTTAATTATTTTTAAAGTGAAAGGAGAAGGTAAGAGGTAGGTCCTTGTTTCAAAAGCGCACAGGGGTGTTGTTGTTGTTGTTGTTGTTGTTGTTTTCCTGGCAAAGTGTACACGTCCTCCCAGATTGTCTTAGAGTTAGTTGCTCTAACTGACTGATGTTGGCAGTCTGTTCACTCCTGTGTGCCTAGGTGCCGTGCTGGGGAACCCGAGCCCACCCTTGCTAGGTGAATCCTTAGCTTTTTGCTGACAGGTTGTTTGCTGGCAGATGTGAGAATAAGCTCTCTGTGGACAGGAGGGGTGGCCTGCCCTGTGATGATCAGAGGGGCAGAGAAGGCCCTAAGTTACCTACCAGCCCCTCTGCTCCAATAAGACGTCCTGTCATCTGGGTGCCAGGGGACCATGCCTGCAATTCTAGCTACTCAGGAGGCTGAGCTCTGAGGATCGTTGTTTGAAGACAGCCTGGGCAGAAAAGTCTGTGAGATTCTTTATCTCTAACCACCAAAAAAAAAAAAAAATATATATATATATATATACATATATATATATATATATATAAAATCTGGAAGTGGAGGGGTGGCTCAAGTGGTAGAACGCCAGCCTTGAGTGAAAAAGCCATAGGAGACTGCTCAGGACCTGAGTTCAAGCTCCAGTACTGGCACCAAAACAAAACAACCTACCAAAACAAAAGTCCTGCCTTTAGCGTGCTGGGGAGATTGCACCTGGCTCAGTTGGGCTGCTGTGAATGGAAGATTGGAACAGAGATCTCTGACTTTATGGGTGCTGACATCTGTCCCTCCTGGCTTGGCTTAGTGGCAGCATATGTGTATGTTAACCCTCATACTGGCGTGCTCCAGAGATGAGGCCATGACCCACATTGGGATGATTGGTGCAGGGCTACATGGTCTAGAAGTGACAGGATGACACTTAGACCCCATGCCATGGGCTACAGGTTTCACTTCTGGCCTTGCTGTGGTGATTCAGGCCCTACCTAAGACTCCCCAAATGATGGCCTGTACTTATCAGCAGTACCACCTTCCTTGCATCCATGTGGTGTTTGAGGAAATTGAGGCTCCTTCAAGCCCCACGGTTTGGTGATTCTGTGGTGTAGCAACAAGTTCCTCTTTGACTTGGCTATGGCAAATCAGAATTGGGATATGGAAAACACAGAACTGTGGTGGCCAGTGTTCCACACTGAAAGGCCTAGCTGCCAGCCACCTCTCTGAATTCCCTCTCCCAGCAGCCTTGCCTTGAATGATTCTCAGTTCCCCATGGGGCCGTACAATGTGAGACATTAGCTCTTCCAGGGAGGGGAGATTCTATGAAGCTGATATCAAATAGAAGCATGGGCCTAGCTTTGTGATATACTAAACTCCCAGCTTGGCCAACAGGGAGACCAAGAGTCCAGCATCAGAGAAAAGACCAAAGCCTAGACTTTGAATTGAGGGTCTTCCCCCTAAGAGCTATGTACTTTGTCAGCCTGTCCTTTGGCCAGGCTTCAGTTTCCCCATGTGGGAAAGAGATACTGACATTGGGCCTCAAGAGGTTGCTGTCATGGCATCAGTCAGAGAACATTGCAGGTGGGAACAGGGAAGAAACCCACATTTGACTCCAGAGTCTTTGTAGCTGCTTTTTATTTCACCCTTGCATGTCTGTGAGGCAGGGTACATGGTCCCCATTTTCCAGATGTACAGCCAAGTTTCTCAGGTTCAAAAATTTGTCCAAGTTCATATAGCAAGTAGAGCATGACTGCTAAATTTTCTCCAGCATGCCATCCTACAGAAGGGCCTCCCATAAACCATAGAAAAGGAATTTAGGTCACATTCAGGGGTGCATTCCAAGGTCCAAGTAGTGCCTGTCTCCTCTTACATGCCAGATGGCAGCGGAACACAGCAGGTTGCCATCCTCCGTAAGTGGTCCATGTGCCTGCAGAGGGGGAGGAAACTTAAGAAAGCAGAGAACCCTCTGAATCTGTGGTCATCAGAATGATCAGAAAAGCAATGCTTACTATTTTAAAAGGGCTTAGAACCCTACTTAACACAAAGTAAATGCTGTGCTCCTTGGAGCATTGGTTAGAGAAAAATGAAATAAATAAATAAAATGCTAATGACGCTGCTGGCTCCAGAGCCTCCTGTTTTCTGCTGGCTTCTCCTTACCCAGCAAGAGCCACAGTGTGTCTTTGTTCTTCTGCCCCTTTGTCTGAAAGAGGCCTCAGGCTCTGCCTGGGCACGGAGGCCAGGCCTTGTTCTGGGCCCTGTTGCTCTCTTTTCCTGAGGGAACAGCCCCTGTCTAGTGCATATGACCCTGTGCTTACCAGTTTCTCCTAATGAACACATGTACTCTGCCTCCAGAGGGTGCACCTGGCTGGTGGGGCCCAGGTAGCTGTAGGGTGAGCTTCTGAGATGGTGTGATTTCCTGTTTGCCTGGGCTCTTTCTGAAGTCATTAGTCCCTGTGAAGTGGAATAGTGGATACCAGCCACCCTTAAGCTGGGTAGAGGGGCTATCTGTTCCAGGCCTCTGCGTTGGAGGTGTATGCAGATGGCAAAGACATGACAGGAATAGTTGAGACAATCAGGTCTGGGAATATGGTCTTATCTAAAACACAAGCCCCATTGGAGTTGTTCCAGCCCTTCTTCCCCAGGACCATGATGCCTATCTAGCTGGCTTTTGTAGTGAGTACATCCAGTGTCCATGTCACAGTTGTTATCTGGCTTGGGAATAAACAAGTGGACCCTTGTCCATGTCCCGAGACTTTGCTTTATTGGAAGACACACATCTGAGAAGACATGTGCCTTTCTAGTGGGCTGTGAGCTCTGGGGAGAAGAGATGGCTTTTTGGAGAGTTGGGCACCTTCATACTGTCTTCATGTTGGTACTTGTGAGCCAAGCTTGATTTGAGAGTGGTGCTGCAGAGGACTAATTTTCTCCCCAAATGCTGTTGGTTGGGGTGAGGGAAGATCTTGTCTCCATGTTTCAAGGAGTCACTGAGCGTGGCAATAGATTGATTGATTGCCTTTTGTCTATGTAAAAGTAGAAGCACCAGCCATCAAATCTTTTTTTTCCAGGAAACCAATGATGAAGAGCTAGAGAAGGATATATCCTTTAAAAACTCTTTTTGAAATCAACCACATGACAGTTCCATTTACATGTCATTGGCCAGGCTTTGTTGCCGTTATGTTCTATACCAAACTGCAAGGGAGAGTGGATATGGGGCACCTGAACGTTAGCCTTATATTAGGAATAAAGAAGGACGGAAATTGGGAGCTAAGTGAATGATGTTTGGCTCAGACCTGTTGCATTTGGTGGCTGACCTTGCACTTGGGAGTTGGAGAGATGGAAGTGGAACTGGTGAGAGGGAAGGGGCATCAGCCTGGAGGTAGGTGGTGGTGTCTTGGGGAGTAGGCTGGTGAGCAGCTGAGAGGTGGAAGGGGAACTGGGAAGCCAGGGCAGGTGTGCCGGCGGTGGAGAAAGCAGCCACTAGGCTAGGCGCCTCAGCGAGATCAAATGTGGGACCTAAGAAGCCAGCTCAGGTTCCCGCTAGAGATGGGAGGATGTAGCTTTAAGTTCCTTTGGCACATGTGACCTTGGCAGCTAGAGGGACTTGGCTGTTTGGAATTGAAAGGAAGGAGAAGGGAGAAGATTGTGAATCTGAGGTGTCCCAGAAGGCTCATATGTTAAGGCTTTGAGGCGTGATTGGATCCTGAGGGATCTGATGTCATCGGCAGGTCACTGTGTGGATGGCTTCCGAATTATTTGACAACATCACTGGGAGGTGATGGAAGCGGAAGGTGAGGGCCTGGCTGGGTGGCGCATCTTTTCCTCATCCCTCCCCTGCTCTGTCTTGCTGCACTGTCATGAGAGGAACATCTCTGCCTACCACACCCCGTGTACCCTGCTCTGCATCATGCTCAGCACTGCACTCTGCCTTGCAGGCCCCAGCCGGGGAACCGCCCCTGGCTTGAACCCTCTGAACTTGTGATCCAGAAGGAGGAAATCTTGTCTCCTTTCAAGTTCTGTTAGGGTCAAAGCCTGACTCAGTGTAGACCTGAGGCTGCAGGTCATAGATTTCTTCAGACCCTTCAGAGGAGAGATTGGGAAGGGGAAGAAAATGGAGATGTTCAGGCCTGTCACTTCTGGGTCTGTGGAGGAGGTTGGGAAGGGTAGATGCAGAGAGGCTGGCAGGCTCTGGGAAAGGCAGGTATTAGCTCTGAGCCCACAGGGAAGTGTAAAACCCTAGATATGGAAGGATCGATCCCCTTACCTAATACCCAGAATTCTCCAAGTACAATGGTAGCAGCTAAGAAACTAGGTCCTCAGACCTTTGGTGCTAGGGATGGCCAGAGTACTTCTTCCACCTGTGCAAGTGTTCTCTGACTTGTTATCACTTTCCTCTTTGGGGCACAGTCCAGTGGCATGAGAAGCCCAGGAGCATTTGTGGCACAAGTCTACAATCCTAGCTACATAAGGCCACAGGCTGATGTCAGGAAAAGGTAAGGAATGAGGGTGGGGTTCAAGGATGTTGAATTGTATTGGCATACTCTGTCCTAAATGTCAGAAAAAACAGTCCATTTTAGAACAATTCCATTATAGAACTGTTCCTTGGCAATGGTGAAGAGACACAAAGCCCCTGGGCCCCGAAGTCATAAACCTCAGAGCATTTCCCTCCATTGAAAGTCAGTTCATTCCAGTCACATGGAACTGGTGCTCAGTCCCCCAGGTCAGCCCCTAAATATACTAATTAACTATGAAACTGCTTGTTACTTGAGACAGGTGGGCTGGGTTCAGATCCCATCTCTGCCTTTTACCAGCCTTGTACTCCAGGGGTGGGGTGGGGGGGGTAGTGTACAGTCAGGCAGTTGTACACCATGCTCTATGCAAAGCTGCACTGTGTCTGTGCAAGGGAGAGGGATCCTACCTTCCCACATCCACAAAGGCACCGTATATGCTGCGTCTTGCTATGACTTGCCCTCTCTGTGCCTCAGTTTCTTCTTCTGGGAGGATGAATGCACTCTAGGCTGTAGGTGTAGTGCTTAGAACAGTGTCTGGCCCTAGGGAAGAATTAACCATTGTGATTCTATAGATAGCAGGGGTGAGCTGAACCTTTTTGTCTTTTTCTCCAGCCTGGCATTAGAATGAGTGCCACTCCCCATGGCTTTCAGCTCAGAATGCTGGGCTCTTTCTTCTTAGGACCTTCTTTTGAGACATCCAGCTTTTCCAAGGTGTGGCCAACGACTCATAGGAGAGCACAGCTCAGTGTGCTCTGTGTGACCTCTTCCGAGGGACAGCAGGAAGAGGCTGGGGCAAGCGACACTCCCAAGTTAGCTGGCAAGGCTTTGCTGTCCAAAAATTTGCCTAAATCCTCTTCCCAGATGTTTGCCTGGAGAAATACAGGCAGGCTCCGGGAAGGGCTGGAGCACCTCACCTTCACCCCGAGTTATCCATAAGAACATCTGGTGGTACACCCCTGTAATGCCAGCAATATAGGTGGCATAAGTAGGTTTGTACTAAGGCCAGCCCTGAGAACCCATATAAGACGCTACCTGAAAAAATAACAAAAGCAAAAAAGTCAGGAGGTGTGGCTCAAGTGGTAGAGCACCTGCCTACAAGTATGAGGCCCTGAGTTTATTAAACCCTAGTATTACTGAAAAACACTGAGATGACTAAATGCTTTATTCTGATGATCACTATCTTTAAAATTATTCTGATGATCACTATCTTTAAAAGTGGTAAATGTTGATATTTCCTTGAAATTAGAATGAATACATTTCATAGTTCAATGGGACAATGTCTACATAATGTTGCTTTGTTTTCTCAGAATACTGTCCTTACTAGTAGAGCATTTTGTAAGCACCCTGCCTCAGTGGGCTTCCTGGGGATGGGTCTCCCCCACACTGGTCAGGAGCTTTCCAAAGAGCTGATGGGCCCTTGGGAGGAGTATGCAGGGGCTTTGTGTCAGCACATCTGCTCTTCCAAGGAGGCGAAAACTCAAAGGCATTCAAAATTCTGCTCAACAGGGGTGGGGATATGGCCTAGTGGCAAGAGTGCTTGCCTTGTATACATGAGGCCCTGGGTTCGATTCCCCAGCACCACATATACAGAAAACGGCCAGAAGTGGCGCTGTGGCTCAAGTGGCAGAGTGCCAGCCTTGAGCAAGAAGAAGCCAGGGACAGCGCTCAGGCCCTGAGTCCAAGGCCCAGGACTGGCCAAAAAAAAAAAAAAAAAAAAATCTGCTCAACAGAGCTACAAAACAGCCAAACCTAACTCTGAAAGTTGTTTCTTTCTCCTCCATTCCACAGATCTGCGCATCTTCTTTTCTGTCTGGTATTTTCTAAGCCTAGGATTTTCTGTCTCTTTCCATGGAAACCTCACTTAGTACTCTTTCAGTCTGAGTGACATTATTATACAATTTTTACATGTTCTTGGTAGAAAGTACAAAAAAGTAATAACAGCTGATACGATTTCTCCACTGCAGTGTTTCTATGTTGAGATCAAATATAAATTGACCTTGAAGCTGGAAAAAGAAATACAGAACTAATGCTTTAAGTGTAAAAGAAAAAGATTATATTGTAAATGTGGTTTTCTTAGTTGTTAATGCCACACACGGGTCACAGGGTTTCATGTTACTACTTTATGTCAGGACTTGCCCTCCCTTACCTCTTTCTTAGTTTCTGTCACATGGCTGGCTGTTTAAAGTTGCATTTCTGTGAATCATCAAGTGCCCTGGCTTAGTTGGTTAGTTAGTCTTTTAAAATGAATTCCTAGAAATAGACCCCAAGTACCACAATGGAACTTCTCCGCTCCCCTACTGGGGCACTGTCCTGCTACAGCTGGCCCATATCTGGAGCCATTTGAAGCCACTCTGCAATGTCCCTAGCAACATCCATCCGCTGGTTTTCACTTTGTGAATTTCTGTATCATAAGGTGGCCAAGTTGGTTTGGTCTCTCACTCTCTGTTCTTTGAGATGACAGTGTCCATTGATTTCTTGGTCTTTGAACCAGGTGTTCTGGATTCCCCCTGAACCTTTTCCTGACTCTTGGTTTTTCTCTGAAGCTGTTTTCATTCTCACCTCTGTATTTCTATAACAGTGTGTAACCCTGAGGTACTCCATATTCTTGAATAGATAGATGTATAGATGGACAGACACATACTGTTCTTAAAAAAAACAAAAAAAAACCCAAATAGTATGTCCCCCTCTCCCTTCAGCAAAATGAATGGATGCCTCTTGCTCTTCTCTCCCTTTTGAACCAGAGAGGTCTTGTGGCACCTGTAGATCCAGCAGAGCAGGGGAGTGACCTGCAGAGCCAGCTAGCCTTGGTGGGAAAGTGGCACGGCTTCCCTTCAAACAGGACATCATTGGTGACTGGCCCACTTCCTGCCCTGCCGAGAGTACATCACTGCCTCTTTGACAAGTTGAAATGCATTATTGCCAGTAACAGCCTCATAAAATCAGTACATGTAATTACAGCACATTCGGAACCCAGGAAAGCAGAAAGAAATGATTACCTACAACCTCCCACTTGGCTCACGCAGCTGACACTGCTTTCAGACGCGTTTCCTAGGTGAGCATTGAGTTTTTTCCTACATAGTTGTAGCCATCTGGCACGTAGCATTCTTGTCCTGTCTTTCTCACTCAATAGATCAAGACAAAACATCTTCCTGTGTTTTTGTAAACCCTTTGAATGGTTTTGCAATCATTTATTGAGCAGGTTTACTATAACCTGCTTAATGGTGCTTCTATTGTTGGGTCCTTAGGTCATTAATTTGTGTCATGCTGGAAAATGCCTCAGTGGGGGCCCAGTCTATGCATCCTGTTTGCTCCCTGCTTATTCCCCTCTCTTCAGGCCAGTGCCCTCTTTGCCTCTGGCTTTGTTTCTCAGTGTTTGTGTGGCAACACACTGAGAAATGGCTTCCCTTTTCAGGAAAAAACTCAAGTTCTCAGAGCCCCAAGGAGACCACACACTGAGTACAAGCCCCATGTGGTCAGGGCTAGGGTGCTGCATGCCAGCCCCAGCTCCTCTTGCAGGCCAGGAGAGGCCACGCCTTTGGCTGTGTGCCTGGCCAAGCCTCTCTCCCAACATACAGCCGGGAGAATAGTGGCTCCAGGTCCCTGTGGGGCTGGCAGTGAACACCCGTGTCCATTTTCTGCTGGATCCATGTCTGCCCCTTCATGGAATTCTGCAGGCAAGTCTTGAAGGGGGCCTTCCTATGCGAGTTGCTGGACAGGAGTTTCCCTGGACTCGCTGCTGTCCCACTCCTCTGAGGCTGAGCTGGGGGAGCTGCATACCCATCAGCTGATACCAGTGACCCTTCCAAGGAGTTGTCCTCCAGAGGCCACGCTGGCCTTGTGGAGTCACATAACTGTAACTTGATCTCTTTGTCTGACTTGGCACCTCCATTTGGGAATAGGAGTCGGGAAGTGAGTTAGCACTTGCATACGCCTTAAAACAGTCCTTGGTTTGCTAAATAAAAAGCCATCAGGCCAGCTTATCTGCTGGCTCAGACAGTGAGTCCAACTTAGGTTTTTTGCTGTCCTGTAGGGGGAGCAGGGTGAGGGGTGGGGATTAGGTAAAGAGCTTGAGGTACTGGGACCTGTCCTGTCACCGCCTTATGATTTCTGTGTGACTTTTAAGTCAAAGCTGCCTTTCCAGGGCCTGTTTCTTATTGCCTGTTGCCTACTTGATATGGTTTGTTGTTTGTTTAAGACAGTAACCCAGGCTGGTCTTGAACTCTTTGTTGTTGCTGTTGCTCATGGAGCTTGAACTTACCAGTTGCCTGGGCACTGTCTCTGAGCTGTTTTACTCAAGGGTAGTGCTCTGCTACTTTGAGCTATAGCTCTGCTTCCAGTTTTCTGGTGGTTAATTGGAAATAAGAGTCTCACAGACTTTCTTTTAGCCAGTCCTGGGGCTTGAACTCAGGGCCTCAGCACTGCCCCTGAGCTTCTTTTGCTCAATGCTAGTGCTCCACCACTTGAGCCAAAGTGCCTCTTCTGGCCTTTTCTGTGTATGTGGTACTGAGGAACCGAATCCAGGGCTTCATGCATGCTAGGCAAGCACTACCACTAAGCCACATTCCCAGATCTCTCACAGACTTAATTGCTAAGGCTGGCTTTGAACTGTGATCATCAGATTTCAGCCTCCTGAATAGCTAAGGTTACAGGCCTGAGCTACCAGTGCCTGGCTTGCCTTGAACTCTTGAGTGCTGAGATTATAGGCATGTACTACCATATTTAGTTTGTGAGATGATCTTGGAAGGTCATTTTCACTTTCAGACATTGTAGGGATTAAGGATTTAAAGTCTTTCAGATGACCCGTCTGGCCAGTAGCTCTTGCTAGTTGATGTGCTTGGTTGGGACTAACTGCACAGAGTGAAGGACAGGACACACAGAGCCCTTTGGGGTCTGCCTGGCTTGCTCTCAGAGCAGGTTAGCTGCCTGCCAGCTGGAGTGTTAATTAGAGTTCTGGATCTGGGTCACTTGGGAACAGGCCACGGGAATGTGAAGTGTGTGCTGGCCTGTCTGGTCAGTGTGGCCTGTGTTTGGGCTGCACTGGCCGGGAGTGGACTCTTACTGCTTGCTCACGCTGAGTTCTATGCACAAGTGATATCCAGTGTCAGGCAAGAGTGCATATGTGTATCATACCTCTTTCCTTCCAAACTTATGTCAGAAGGCTAAATACGTGAAGTCCTTGCAATTGGGGGGAGCTAGCAGTAGGCCTTTCCTTGCTCAGGTTCTGTCTGCTGATGGACAGGAAGCAAGAAGATGTGGCTTGCCAGGGTCCTGTGTCCTCAACAAGGGTATTGATACTGATGGAGTCTCTCCTAGGTTCTGCCAGCTTCCCAAGCCTTCTGGAAAGTTCTGGCCACCTTCTGGTTGGGTATCTTACAGGTGGGCACACCTGGGTTTGTGGTGGTGGTAGGGTGTCATGACAGGAAAACATTTCCATTTGAGTCAAGGGTTTGAGTCTGGATGGCTAGAAGGTCAAAGCCAGTATCAAGCTAGTAGGGATGCACAAGGCTTAAGCATGTGCTGGAGTCACTTGCCTCTGGTGTTGAGTTGGCTCCCTGGCCCGGTGCCCAGTGGGTGTCCCAAACCCCAGCCATTTGGGGAGGCCTGTGGTTAAGATCTTGCATTCAGCCACCAAGCCCTTTGGGAGCTGCATTCTTTGGGTCTGCCTGTCCATTCTTTATCCCCCTGTGAAGTGGGGTCAGTGGCAGGGCATCTTCCCCCAGCTTTGTTGGTGTTCTGGGGTGAATGAGTTTATGGGAAGCAGTTAAAGCAGTGCCTTGTCAGTGTGATTGCCTGTCTTCAGTGAACATGGTGAGTTAGGTTTCCTGGGAGGCTGGCAGCCCACCACGTCCTTCTTTAGAAATGGATCAACTCTTAGCCATAGCTTGTCCAGAGTGACAGTTCTGTATGTACGTGTAAGAGTGTGTGTCTCTTTGAGTTGTGTCACTCAGGTCTTTGCCTTGAGAGGAGTTTCTGCCCCTGCCTGAGGCCAGGTACTCCTTGGCCTGTTTCCTTAGGTTACTTGTGTCTCATCTGGCGGCCAGCTGGCCTGGTTTGTGTTGTTCTTCTACTCAGGCCATGTTCTGGACTGTTGGAAACAGTCTGGCTTGGCCATTGACCTGCTCTCAACCTTCCAGGACTAAAGTGAGGCCCAGGCAGGAAAGCCATCCTCCAGATGTTTGCAGTCTATCTCTACCCAGCCTCCCTAGCCTTTGCCCCATATGAGGGAAAGCACGAGTGTAGCTTGGGATTTGCCGTGTAAATGTATTTACTCAGGAATGTGTTTAAGAATCTCAAAGCAAGAATCAAGTCATATCCAATTATCTTCAAAGGGGCCTAGATTTTGGAATTTTCTTGATTTAGATGGCTGACAGTGAGTGTTAACAGAACAATCTACCCAGTCTCTACCGCTAAGCACTTTGTTTCCCCTTTCTTTCATTGTGCAGATGAGGAAACTGAGGCATAGAGGTAGGAGTAGCTTATTACTCCAAGTCCAGGCAGAATGGCAGAGTGGGGATGCGAACCTGGATCTGCTGGACTCTCAGCCAAGCTCCTGGCTGTCCCTCACTGTAGGCCTCTGGCCGGTACCTCAGGATCACTTCACAGTGCCCTTCTGAGGTTACCCTGTGTCAGCTGAGGTACTGAAGGCTCAGGCAGAGTGCTTCCTTCTTTTGATCATGATTGTTAGAGAGTGGCTTCACTTATTTTCCCTTCCCAGAGCTCACATTGCTTCTACCTTGCTGCAGTTCTACTCTTGGGCTATAGTAGGTTGATTGGTTTGGGTTTCTGGAGACAAGATCTAGGTATGTAGCCCAGGCTGGCCTTGAACTCACTCTGTAATCCTGAATGCTGACATTACAGGCCTCTGCCATCGTGGCTTTAGGTATGTTTCTTTTTCATGCCCTCTAAATCCTGTAATACCATACCTTACCTTGTGTTGCTCAGATAGATAAAGTGCACCCAAGGAGGAAAGTATCCAAGATTTTATACTGGGGATTTTATTTACTTATTTTGCCAGTCCTGGGGCTTGAACTCAGGGCCTGAGAACTGTTCCTGGCTTCTTTTTGCTCAAGGCTACCACTCTACCACTTGAGCTACAGTGCCACTTCCGGCTTTTTCTGTATATGTGGTGCTGACGAATCGAACCTAGGGCTTCATGTATGCTAGGCAAGCACTCTACCACTAGGCCACTGGAGATTTTATAATGGAGAAGATTTTATCATGGAGTAGCTAGTTGGATGGACTTTGCAGACTCTTCTGAAGAGACAAGATGTCTTTGTCAGGTAACCTCCAGCCTTTGTTCCTTGTAATGATGGTATATGGGACTTGGTGTTGTCATCTATGATGTTAGAATCCTCTTTGCCTTTGAAAGGGGTATGTGTCGCTATCTGACTGCCCTAGAGCTGCAAGGAAGAGTTGGAGATGGCACTATCAAAGCAGATGGCCCTGTGAATGCAGATTGAATGCCACAATGAAGTGACATGTATAGCCTTGAACATGTTACCCATCTCTGAGCCTTGGTTTCTCATTTCATGGAGATGATGTTAGTCCTAATACATTTAGGGTTATGACCTAATGAGGTACTGTCATCCCAAAGTACTCCATGATCCCTTAAAAGTTGTGACTTGGTGTGAAGTATGTCTATAAACATGTCTATAAACATTATCACATATTGTGTGCTTAATGGCTTGTGTCACTAATAGATCACTTTGGTTGTTGGCTTGTATCTGGTGATGCTTGGGCCTCAGAATATATAGCGGATGGTAAGCGGGATTGGGCGCTGATCTTGTGGGTGCTCTACCTTGTGGGTAGAGCATCTTTTCCCATAGCAGGGAGCTTGCATACAGGCCCTCAGATCAATTGTCAAAAGACTGTACATTCAGATACTTGCCATTTGAAGTCATCCCTAGTTACCTGGTCTCAAAGGCATGAGCTTCCTATAATGAAGGCTACAGAGATAGAGACTATTTACAAGGTGTCTATATTATACCAGTTGAAAAGCTGGAAGTGGAGCTATGGCTCAAGTGATAGAGCACTAGCCAGTGAAAAAGCTAAGGAACAGCATCCAGGCCCTAAGCACCAGTGTGTGCGCACGTGCGCGCGCACACACACACAAATTGTGCATGGGGATAGGGGTTGGTAAACCCACTTTTATACCTCCTCCATAGGCAACTGTGAACAACTAACAGACTATCTATGAGCCATTATTCCACTTGTGTAAATGACAAAAAAAGATAGCTACTCAAAAGGCTGAGATCTGAGGATCCTGGTTTGAAGCCAGCCCAGGCAGGAAATCTATGAAACTCCATCTCTAGTTAGTCAGCAAAGAAGTTAGCTATAGGTGTGGTTCAAGTAGCAAAGCACCATCCATGAGCAAGCAATCAGAGAACAGTGAGGTATTGAGTTCAAGCAGCAGTACACACATACTGGCTAGTGCTCTTATCACTTGAGCCATAGCTCCACTTCCAGCTTTTCAACTGGAGCTAAGACTCTTACAGATTTTCCTGAGTGCCAAGGCTTGGCTTTGATTTGTAATCTTCAAATCTCAGCCTCCTGAGTAGCTAGGATTATAGGTGTGAACCACCAGCACTGGCTTCCATGACTTTCACAATTCAGGTGGGGAAACTTTTGTTTCCTTTTCTCTAAGAATGGAGAGGAGATGGACAGTCCAGCCTGGCAGGTTGGCTGGGGTGGCCTAGATGGGGACTGACTGCTTTCGGCAGATGGAATTGTAGGGAAGAGTTGGAGGTGGCACTGTTGGAGCAGCTACTTTTGCTGTTGATAACTGGAGCATCACCTAGGCTGATTGCTGCCTATAGAATGTGTGCTGCTACGTTCGACAAAGTTCCAGCAAATCAGACAACTACTGGACTCTGTGTAGTTGATTGGTTTGCTGAAGAAACTCAGCACTTCAGCTTCCTGCATTCCAGGGTGCTGGGATGCCAGAAATTCCCCAACGAGCAAGAAGTGAAGTCTTGTCTTTATAGTAAAAGTGCTAATAAAATCTCTCTTGAATCTGCTCCTTCCTTTCCACCTACACTACCACTAACTAAATTACTTTTTGTTCTAATCATTTGCTGAATCGAGATGGCTTCTTAATTGATTTCTTGTTCCTGATTGCTCCACACCCACTTCAATCTGCCTTGTGCATGGTTTCCAGAATAATTGTTCAAAAATGCAGATCTGATCACATTTCCTCCCATGCTTCCCTCTTCATGCCTACAAGATTGAATGCTGATATGTGGCCTTTCAGGATGCTCTAGAATGTTCTAGAATTTTTCCTGTGTGAGCTGGTTCTGGCTCCTGACTGTCTTTGTTCTTCCTCTCATTCCAGTCCTCTTTACTCTCTAGGTGATGCTGCTTGCTATTCCTTTTTTTAAAAAAAGAAAAAATTCTTTTATGGTTCTAGTCTTTGTTCATACTGTGCCCCAGACCTTAGAAGCCCCATTTTTTCCTCTGTGTATGACACCTTGTATCCCACCCACTTTTTAAAGGTCATTTCCTCTCTAATACTTTCTCACTTCACCCCACAGGGTTAGGCCAGTTTCCTGGAGATCCCATAGTGTACATAGATCTCCGCCTTGGAGCTTGGGTAGTACACTCCATATAGTATAAATTGTCCTGGTGATACTGGGTTTTGAACTCAGAGCCTCACACTTGCTAATCAGATGCTACCACTGGAACCATATCTTCAGCCTCAGGAAAACAAGTCTTAAGGATAGGTAGGAGATTGGGCCCACTGGTAGTAATTCATCTTGGCCATTAGGTGTGGCCTTCCCCCCCGCGCGCCTCTGCATGGTGGTTCACTTCCAGGTCCTTTCCATTGTGCAAAGTTCTGATTCTTCAGGTTTCCCTGTTGTAATTGAGAGATCAAGGAGTAAAGTGGCTGGGTCTGTGGCTGTGTCCTGTAGGCCAAGTGAACCTCAGACAGGCACATCGAGTGTTTGAAGTAGAGGGCACAGGCTTCAGTGGTATATCTGGCCACATGTGTGGCCCCCTGACATCTGGGTCAGTCTTCCCCTCTGTTTTCCTGCAAAAGTCCTGAGCACAGATGCCACTGAACTTAGGATATTTCAAGGGTGGAGAGACCTGCTCTCTAGTTCTTTGCCTCCCTTCTCAGTCGGGCACATCTGTGGACACATCTGTCCCCTCAACCTGTGCAAGTTAGTTCCTCAGACTGAGGGAGCAGGTTGCTTATGGCTCACACAGGGCCTGGTACTAGGAGGATGGTTCTTTGTGGAATAACTGGGTGGTAGGTAGACATGCCTCTCCCCTGGTCCTTCACAGTCAGTTCAGGGATGTTAGGGGGGAGGCGGTCATCTTGCTTTCTCAGGATTTAGTTCAGTTTGTTCAAGGACTGCAGACAGTGAGAAATGTGGGCTGGGGGCTGCAGTATTGAAGCCAACTTTAGAAGTCATTTACTTCTCAAGATACAGGTTGCTTTTCATACACTACAGCATATTTGGCATTCCCTTGACTTCTCAGGGAGAAGCGGTCAGGCAACACCTGTATTTTGGACAGGGTCTTACTATGTAGCCCAGGTTGGCCTTGAGCTTGTGATTCTACTGTCTCAGCTTCCTGAGTGCTGGGATTATAGGTGAGTCCCACCATGACCGGCAAATGCCTGTCTCTTGAAAATCCTATTGAGGCTCCCGGCCTCCGTGAGTATGAGATGAGTCTGCTGGTGTTGCTGAGGAAAATTAAGGCCTCCTCTGTGTGCCCTACTCTGCTCACATTCTGAGTTTCTCAAGAAGCTTCTGGAGCCTCTTAATCTACATATCAACCACCAGTCTCCTTTCCCTGACTGCTGTACTTAGTCTCGGCCCATGGACTGTTATGAGGACACCAGTTCACCAAGAAGCTAGCTGATTTGTCAGTGCTTCTGAACAGGGTCTCCTGCCTCTACCCACCACCATGCTAGCTTTGGTGGGCACTCCTACCCATCCACAAGGCCAGAAAAGGATATGTTTTTTTTTTTTCTTAGCATGGGATTGACCTTCCCATCTGTAGCCCGTCTCCAGGTCCTAGAGCTTGGCCCTGGAGTCGAGGGCAGGGCGGGAAGCCCTGTTCCCAGCTGTGGCCACTCTCACCCTTGGCCTCCTTGGGAATGTCTCTACTTGCGGTCTGGGGCAGACTTGTTTGTTTGTATTTGAAGTTCCCCGACTCTAAGTTTGACGTCAAGGCAGGATAGCTGGTGGGAGGCTGGGCAGGGAGGTTGTCTCTGCACAAATGCACACGTCTGGCAGCGTCCCCAGAAGAGCCCATAAGGATGAGCTAGGCTCATCCTGTTGTGAAATGCCCCTGCTGGGGATCAGGTGTCCTCTGCTTTCTCCTCTCCTTGCCCCACTGTCCTTGGTGCTCTCTTAGTCTGTGCCTTGCTTGTTAATGTCAGCCATTCTGGGGGACCCTTGGGTGCTTGGCAGTGCTCAGAGTGCAGGGCTGCCTCTGGATCAAGCACTGTGGTCAGCCTGCGCCTGTGCGTGGAGCTTCCAGAGCACTCCTCACATTCCCAGAAGTCATTTTGCAACATGGGCTATGGCAGCCACGCCAGGCAGCTTAGCTGACCCGGTTGGCAGGAAGTTCTTGGAAGCACACTCCAGCTTTGGGGAGGATGTGAGGGAACATTCTGAGGCCCAGGCAGGGCAGCCCTGGGTGGGGAACGGGTGGCAATTTCAGGTCCCATGAAGGGAAGACTGGATGAAGTCTAGAGGTTTTGGAGGTGGACTTGGCACTAGTGAGGATTGCTATGAGCATCCACTTAAGATGTGGTACTAAGCCAAGTGCCAGAGGCTCATGCCTATTATCCTTGCTATGCAGGAGGCTGAGATCTGAGAGTTCAGGTTTGAAGCCAGCCTGAGCAAAACGTTTGTGAGACTCTGATCTCCAATTAGCCACCAAAAAGCCAGAAGTGGAGCTGTGGCTTAAGTGGTAGAACACTAGCCGAGAGTGAAAAAGCTCAGGGACAGCATTCAATCCCTAAGTTCAAGCCTACTACTTGCATTCACACAATGTGGTACTGTCTACGTGGGAAGGAGGAAGCAGGGCTTCTGGTGAGCTAGCAGTTAGTCCAGAATCCAAACCTGCTAGTTAAAAGATTGAATTTAACCAAAACAGGAGTAGTTGAGTGGGATGGTCACCTTGTATGCAAAGCATGCTGAGACCTTGAAGGAAGTGGCTAGTTTTAATGAATCCAGTGCTGGTTGAGAGAGGGGCAGGAATAGGGTATAACCCAAGGGTTACAAATCAGGACCAGAGGTGGTGGGCCAGTTGGAAGCCCAGGCTGAGCTGTAGCTCAGTGATAAAGCACTTGCCTGGCATGTACAAGGCCCTGGACTTGATCCCCAGCAATGCAAGTAGAAAGCCTGGCTCCCCCAGGATTTAGTTGCCTGAAGTGACAGAGCATTGTTAGGTTTGTGTTGCAGCTCTCTTACCTAATGGCAAACTGCTTGTATGGGCAGGACAAATGAGAAGAGCTGAGGGAAGTAGGTAGCAGGAGTCATTTTGGGAGGTGGTATGGTGCACAGGGACAGAGTATTGGACCGAATCTTCTTATCCTTGTAATTCAAATATGTTGTAAAGCTTTTGGTGCCTTGGTGTTCTTATTAGTCAGAAGGGAATAATAAAGTACTGTTATGTATAGCATCAGTTTAACACATGGAGTTGCACGTGTGAGTAAGTGACAAGCAGCAGCTTGTCGTGCTAGAATGGACTCAGAATTGCACACACTGCTGCTTAGAGGGTCCCTTAGCCAGTGAGGGAACCAAGCTGGCTGCCCAACACCCAGATTTCAACATAGCTTTGCTTTTCTCTACTTAGTACTGAGTACATAGTTCTTTCTGTTAAAAGTTTGTAAGAGTCTGCGATACTTCTGGGTATACATGACTGCATTTTGTGGGGGAAAGGACAACTTTGGGGTTGTGTGAAAACTGGGTTATGTGATGACAAAGATCTATTCCATTTCCTGCTCCCTGGAATTGTCATTGAGAATCTACTGTCATTGGAGGAAATGGTTAATTCTTCTGAGTTGATGATCTTCCTAATCAAGGGAGCTGCCTCTCAACATGAGAATCTGGAGTTGATCTCAGCCTGTGCCTGGGATCCATCTGCCCATTTGTACCTAACATCTGTCACCAGGGATGAAACTGCTTGTTCTTCTTTTGAGACATAATGAATGGCATCATGGAGACGATTCTGTCTAAGATGACCACTGTCTGAGTCAAGATTAGGTTCACAGCATTTGGCCACTTGCCTGGGCCAGATCATGAACTTGAGTCCCCCTACAGAAATGATCTCTGCAGCCTAGACACTGTAGATTCAGGGTAGAGCTTATTTTGCTTGCTCAGTCAGCTGTCTAAGAAAATATATTTTCTGCAAGGTGTGAGAAAGCCCAGGTTACCGAGGGAGGTATGATTTAGATAACACACACACCAAAGATCAGTGTGCATCTCCTTGCTGATGTGTTCCCGTGGTTGAGCAGGAGTTCTACTCAGGGGATCATAGCCGTTGACAAAGCACTGGAGGACAAAGCTGGGGTCTGCAGAGGGCAGCAGTGCTGTGGGGTGTGTATGTGCTCTCCATTTGCAGTTGGGAAGCTAAGAGGAAATAAACTAGTTCTGTCCCTCCCTCCACTCCCATGGCAGACCTTAGGTCTACCTGGTTACCAACCCAGTTCCTTGGATGGGGTGGGGGTAGTGGTAAGGATAGTTCACAAATGGCCCAACTAGACAGATCAGATGCTGATGGTAAACAAGAAGCTTGGGCACATTGTGCCTGTGGGTAGTATGTTTGCCCACCATTACCACTGTGCCACCCTGCTATCCTGTGACAGAGGCTGGTCCCAGACCAGCCATCCTGCCGTAGCCCTTGGGAATACTAGTGCTCTACCACTTTGAGCAACAGCTCCACTTCTGGTTTTTGAGTGGTTAATTGGGGATAAGAGTTTCACAGGGACTCTTCTGTCTAGGCTGGCCTTAACTGCAGTCCTCAGAGCTCAGCCTCCTGAGCAGCTAGGATTACAGGTGTGAACCACTGGCACCTGGCCCTGCATTACTTTTCCCTTTGGAAAGTGGGGCAGCCTCTGCACTGGGGTGTGCCCTGCAGCCTCCATACAGGCTTAGCCTCAGAGGCATAGTTTTCTGAGGCATGTTCCCCTAGCTTGGGTGAACCTAGCCTTCCAGGTCACTGTGATCCTGGGGTAACTTGTCACATCCATGAGGCCATCCTGGGGGCTAAACTCAGGATCTACAACACCAACTGTGGGGAGGTAGGTGTGGACTCTGAAAAAGTTAGGATGACAGGGAAAGAGGGTTTCTCAGGAGATGCTACATTCTGTGTACCTGGGGTCCGTGAGCAGATAAGATGTATTGCTGGGGATCCCAGAGTTTCAGGAGCTGCTTCCTTTCCCAGCAGGAGTTTCTTCCTCTCAGTGGCAAGTGGTTCCAGTGTCTGCCCTGCAGAACATCTGCTTTGCCAGGCCCACACTCCTCAGGGATATTTCACAAGCCTCACCTTCACTGAAGCAACTCCTGGCAGCTTCTGTTTGGGAAGTTCCTCTTCAGATCATGCTTGGAGCAAATAGGGTGGCAGGTGGCCCTTGAGGTTGATAGGTGTGCAGGTGGTCATCAAAGCAAGCAGTGTTCCCAGAGTTGATGCCACTCCACTCCACTCAGGTTGCTTATTGCTGATGGTGAAAATAAGAGCATCAAGGAGAGGAAGGGCTCAGGCTATGCCAAGTGAGCCAGGGTGAACCAGGTTGTAGCCTTCCTGCTTTTAGAACAAATATATCTGATGTGCACATTCCAGCATCAGCCCTCAAGGCCAGTGTCAGACTTCAGAGTCTTCTTTAGTCTCATATCAAAAGATGGGTATGATTCTACCCACATTGTCCCTCCTGCCCAGGAGATAATAAGAGAGGACTTAAAGACAGATTGATATGGATATCACGTACTGCAACCACCACAGAGCAGGCATTTTGCTGAACATTTTCATCTATACTTTTTTATGTAAATCTTTGCACTGGCCTTTCAAGTGGATCAATCTTAATTTGCAGATGAGTCCTATTTTACGAGACCTAGCTGGATCTGGTGGGGGTAATCCCAGCACTTGGGAAACCAAAGCAGGAGGATCATGGCATTGAGTCTAGATCATTCTACATAGTGAGAGCCTATCTTAAATCCCCTTCTATTCCCACCCCATCCCCCACCAAAGAAACTAAGTCTGACACTTGAAATTTCTTTGCTGTGTTCACTCACATGGGGCTTATGCAGCCAGGGGCTTTGAAATTGCCCTGTAGTCTTGAGAGCAAGAGTTCTTTCTCATGGATCTGTGCAGCTGAGGTAACCAGAAATAGTGTCATAGGGCCCCATAGGCTTTTCTGGCTTTTTCCAAGAACTTTTTTGTCTATAGCAGCTCACATGGCCCTGACCTCTGAAATGTCATTATTGTTCAAAGTGGTGAGGACTAAGCTGAGCTAAGCAATTTCTCCATCTTCGACCTTGAATGTCAGCTGGGACCAAGTGCCTAGGTGTAGCCCAAGACTCTTAGTGAGTGTGTGCTGTGTACTGGGTATCTGGCCGCACCCAGTTGTCTGTGGGCTGGCTTGAAACTCTTCTGTTCTCTGGAAACCAGGCTGGGTATAGGGCAGGGCTGGGAGACAAGCTGAAGGGAAAGAACAATGAGTTGGGGGGGAGACCTCTACCAGCATACTAATGATGCCCCCTAGTGCTGCTGGCACTTCATCACTGGAACCTCAGGTGCTTTTCTATTCCGGAAAATTTGTATCTTGTGGTTTTTGTGGTGAAGAGAAAAGAATGCTGCCAATGAAAGGACCCTTGGCAGGCCCCTAAGCTGAGCTGGCAGGCCCTGCTGTGGTTTGTCTGGGAAAGTGGCCCTTTGGTGCTTCTGAGATTGCCACAACTTTCTGAGAAGTGAGAGTGGCTCCATGTTGCTGTGATGAGAGGCTGTATGTACTGTATGTGCTGTATGTGCCGTACTTTGTGCCCCACAGCAGAGCCCAGATCTGCAGAGAGCAGTCACAGCACACCAGGCGTCGCTATTCCTCTCACTCGTTTTCTAGGTGCAGTGGTCAGTCACTTCAGGTTCTGAGTATTCTGCCTGTCCTTGGGTCTGCTTTTGGGGTGTCTTAGCAGAGATCCCCAACAACCTTTTCGAAAGGTAGGTTAGGGCTATAGCTCAGTGGTTGTGTGTAGCATGCTTGAAGTCCTCGTTTAATTCCCAAGGACTGAAAAAAGTGGACAAACAATAGTGATAACAAACCCCACACCTTTACTGGGGAATTTGTTCCTGGTTCTGTGGGGGTGGGGGTGGAAGGAGGGACATTAGCTGACTGCTCCCAGGGCTTCAAGGCTCTGATGCTCTCATTTGGCTTTTACCACTCAAAGCTACTGGTTCTACTACTTGAGCGTGTCACACCTCTTTCACTTCTGGGCTTTTGTACCTGTGTGCCAGTCCTGGGGCTTGAACTCAGGGCCTGGGTAGTGTCTCTGGGTGCCCTTTCCTTTTTCTTTTTCCTTTCCTTAATATTCTCTCTCTCTCTCTCTCTCTCTCTCTCTCTCCTCTCTCTCTCTCTCTCTCTCTCTCTCTCTCTCTCTCTCTCTCTCTCTCTCTCTCTCTCTCTCGGCTAGAGCTCTACTACTTGCACCATGGTTCCACTTCTGGCTTTTTTCTATTTTTGGGGGTGGGGAGAACAGCCTTATGGACTGGCTTCCCAGATCCCCAGATCTCAGCTTCCTGAATAGCTGGGATTACAGATATGTGTCACCAGCTTAAGAGTCCTCATGGACTTTCTTTCCCAGGCTGGCTTCGAACTGTTGACCTCAGATCTCAGCTTCCTGAGTAGCTAGGATTATAAGCATGAGCCACCAGTGCCCAGCTTGTCCCAGTTTTTGAGATTCTTAAACTTCTGACTTAACACTTGCCCAGTTGGTGTTTTGTTTTCCAAGCCATTCTGATAAGCACATGTGTCTGACTAGGCTCCCAAAAGTTTCTGTGTTCCCTTTTCCATTCACTTCACCAGGGTTTTAAAATCACAGACAGCAAGCCAAAGCACTGTGCAGGCTCCTGAGGTTCTAGTGATGATCAAGAGTGCAGACCTAGCCCCTAGCCTCCCAGATTCCACAGTCTTTAAAGAGGAAAGAAGACACTTGAGAAATTAGATCTGTGATCCATTTCAGGGAAATTCCTGGAGGAAAGAGTTTCTAAGCCAAGCCTCGGCTGGGTTCCCTAGGAAGAGCCTACCTGGCACAAGGTAGGGGCTAAAAAGGGCCAAACAGGTTAGAGAGGCTGAACTGCTAACTCCAGCTGAGACTAGACTAGGTAGCCATGGCCAAAGAAAGCCCCATGTGGCATGGATGTGCCGTGAACTGCTCGTAGAGCTTTGCCCTGTGCTGGTGATGGATGGTTGTTACTACTGTTTCTGTTAGTGCCAGGCCAGCCTCTTTGGTTACTGTGGTTTTGAGTTTGCGCAACTGTTTGATTCATAGGCCTGCCTTTGGTCAGCCCTCTGAATTTGTGGCGTGGGATCAGTTTGGAAAAGGGGAGGACTGGCTGCTTTCTTCCTCCTCAGCCACGTGCGCAGGCAGGTTGGGACAGATATGAGTAGAGTGGACATTGGCTGGCTCTGATACAGAACATGGAAACCTAGCATGTCTTTTGGGGGGTTTCCATATCTTCAGTATGAACTGGTCACTTGTTTTGCAGATGAGTGAACTGAAACTCAAAAAATAAATTAACTCCCTGGATAACAAACAGCCAGTAACTGGCAGATTTGGATCTGCTCATCTCAGAAGTATGTGTTCTGACCCATTCCTGCGAGAGCCAGCTTTGAGGGTGTTAGCTTGAGTTGTAAGGCTGCTGTGGGTCCAGGCTGTTAGTGTCACAAGAGGAGAGCAGAGATCCTCATTTAGGGGGTGGGGGAAGCCTTGATGAAGAGATGGCCCACTGGGCATCAAGGACAATTTGAGCTGAGGACGAGTATAGGGGTAGAAAACTAGGCCTGTAGCTGAGGAATAGCTGCTGGGGGTGGCTGAGGGGTATGTGTCTCCAGAGCTGGATGGGGCAGAAAGGGGATGGAATGGAGGTGAGCCTGGAATGAGGTGGGGCCCTGATTTTAGAATTTGTCTAAGGGAGGGATATGGATCTAAGACGGAATGAGGGACCAGAGTGCCCTACCTAGAGCACTGGATGAAGGCGACATTTATGTCTGCACATTAAACCTTCATGCCCTCAAGCTCTTCCCAGAGCCTTAGGTTTCCTAATGGACACCAAATTAACTTCTTACACATAAGAAGTTGTGAGCCTCTGTGGAAGGCAGAAATGCCCCAGGTTTGCCTGTGGGCTGGCACCAGAGCTGAAGACCAGAACTGCACCTGACTGGGATTGTTTTGATTCAGTGTCCCCACATGCTAACAAACTGTTGGCAGTCTGCAGTAGCAGAATTCACAGCTTGGGACCTTCACAGAGACGGCCAGTGACCCCTAGTGGGCTGAGTATTGATAAGACCAGACTACTTTTTTTTTTTGAGACAGGGTCTTACTATGTAGCCCAGGCTGGCCTCCATCTTTAGATCCTCCTGCCTCAGCCTGCTGGGATTACAGGTATGCATTACTAGATCTAACTGGCAACTTACTTTTTGAGGGAAATTTCAGGTAGTAGTGTGTTAACTTTTTGTCATTACAGGTCTCATTTCCCATTCATGTCCACCCTTAACACATGAGTTCTTTCCCTGGGGTCTATGGATAGAATGAAGAGGGTCAGTGAATTTGGTTTTTAAAAAAGGATACACTTTTAGTGTTCATTAAATTTTAATTAATGAGATGAATGTAATACGTTCTTCAGCCTAGCAGAGGTAATAAGGTACATTTGGCAAACACTGGTGACTTGGGGGCTGGTGGGAGCCCCGCAGATCTTTTCATACCACTAGACAATTCTGGAGCTCTCTGAACAAGCAGTTTATGCCTGCCACAACTGCAAAGCTAGAGCACTTAGGCTTGTTGCTAATGTTATTTAACACTTCAGTAGAGATTTAACACAATAACCCTATCAATCTATCATAAGGAATATATATATATTTTTGCCAGTCCTGGGGCTTGAACTCAGGGCCTGAGCACTGTCCCTGGTTTCTTTTGCTCAAGGCTAGCATTCTACCACTTGGGCCACAGTGCTACTTCCAGCCTTTTCTGTGTATGTGGTGCTGAGGAATCGAACCCAGGGCTTCATGTATACAAGACGAGCACTTTACCACTAGGCCATATTCCCAGCCCCCATAAGGAATATTTTGATGAGCATATTTAGTATACAGTAGACTATCCGCAGGGATGTGGTCCCAAGGCGACCACTGTGAAGGAGAAACTGTGAGTGCTCTGGACACGCAGGGTTCCATACTGCAGATGTTTAACTCATGTTTTCCATAATATCACCTAAAAACTTGCAGATATTCAACAAATTTAATTTTTTCACTTCAACACTTCAAAGCACACTCATTTTTGCCTTGCTTTTTGGACAGCATTTGCTGTTTTTGCTTGTTTGTTTTGTTTTGGTTGCTAGTCCTGGGGCTTCAACTCAGGGCCTGAGCACTGTCCCTGGCTTATTTTTGCTCAAGGCTAGCACTCTACCTCTTGAGCCACAGAGCCACTTCCGGCTTTTTCTGTTTATGTGGTGCTGAGGACTGGAACCCCGGGGTTCGTGCATGCTAGGCAAGCTCTCTACCTCTAAGCCACATTCTCAGCCCCCATTTGCTGTTTGGGGAAGGCAAATGTTCATACAATTAAGGCCAGAGAAACATGCAGGGAGTCAGATGAATGAAACATATTTGACATTAACACAGAACAGACTGAGAGTGCACTGTAGTATCATGTACATGTGAGAATTAAACTTTGGAAATTTCTTTTGATTTAAAATTTTTTAAGTATCTTTTGACCTCATTTTGTCAAAACCATGTCAAATAAGTCTGTGAATGAGGCAGGCTTTTTGAAACTGATTTTCTTTACAATCATAAATATTTTATAAATGTAAAAGTATTGTGCTTTGAAAGAGAGTGTGAACCTCCTCAGACCACCAAAGAGGCCATTGACTAATGGTTGTAAGTTTCTATCCTAATTGGAAATTGGGGGGCCTTTCTAAATACTTGCAATTTAAAATCATTTGTTACAGCCAGGCACCAGTGGATATGCCTGTAATCTTATCTATTCAGGAGGCTAAGATCTGAGGATTGAGTTTCGAAGCCAGCCTGGGCAGGAAAGTCTGTGAGACTTTTATCTTCAATTAACCACCAAAAAGCCTAACATGTTGCTGTGGCTCAAATGGTAAAGCATGAGCCTTGAGAAAAACAACAATAGCAGCAACAACAAAAAAATGGCTCAAGGAGAGCGCGTAGGCCCTAAGTTTAAGCCTTAGTACTGGCAGGTGCACGCACGTGCATGCACAAGCACGCACACGTGCGTGCACACACACAAATTGCTATTATTATTAATTTTTAAGTTTGTAAGAGAACTGTATTTGAGATCTTTCCAGATAGAAGGTGAAGTAATGAATTAACGAGGCACAAAACTCTAGAGGGGCAGCTGGACAGGACCTGAGAGTCTCAGAGCAATGGATTCCCAGACCCTGAGGATGTTGCTTGCCTTGTAGTTACACTGGAAGTTACCATGCTGGAGGCCACTAGAGTCTTGTTGCTGTCTCAGGCACACTCAGAGCCTCCGGACCCTGCAGAGCAGTCTGCCGGGGTCCCAGCTGGCTTTGGTGAGGCACGTGTTGCCGGAGGAGTCTCTACCTGCCCCTCTTTTTAACCTGTTCCTGGCTGTGTTCTCTTTGGATGTTTTGCCCCACCTGCATGTTTCTCAGTCCTGATCAGAACCCATAAAGCTTTGTCTGAGTTTGACCTAGGTCAGGCTGTCCTTGTTCTAATGTAATCTTACTTGAGTCTTCTCAAAGTCTGGGCAGGCTTCCCTTGGAAAGACTCGTGTGTCTGGAATTTGCTTAGGTGTTAGGATGTGCACCTCTAAAAGCCCATTTGAGAATGGGAGTTCAGGGCCACCCCCACTGAGCTGTCACAGCTACCACGTCTGGTGCTGTCTGCTGCCAGTGAGCTGAGAGCTTGTCTGTCTTAACCTTTCTGAGAGGGAGTGAGAGTTTCCATTATTATCCTCATTTTGTAAGGGAGGAAACAGGTTTTCTTGGGAGTTGGAGGAGGGTCAAGTAACTTGTCCAAGGCCACAGAACCAGAGTAGCTTGGTGGATCCTAAGCCAGCCTGTCTGATCTAGGAGGTTTATGGCATCCTCCTAGCCTCCCAAGGCCCCAAGTTATCAATGACAACTTCCAGTCCATCCTTTTCCTGGCACTGCCCTTTCCACTTGTGGCCTTACTGCTTTGGGAATGGTGGCAAGGGGACCCTGAAATGTGCTCAGACCGCCACATGCTTGAACCACCAGTCAGTTTGGCTTCTTCTGTCTTGGATTTTTTGCAGGCAAAGCTGGTACGGTATATCTGTAAGCAGCGGCAGTGCAAACTGAGCGTGGCCCCCAGTGACAGGACTGCGGAGCTCAACAGCTACCCACGATTCAGCGACTGGCTCTACACCTTCAACGTGAGGCCCGAGGTGGTGCAGGTACGTGAGAGACTCAAGCTAAAGACAGAGGGGGAGGGGCCAGATGAGAACCACACACAAACCTCAGAGCTAGCTGCAGGTGGCTAAGACTCTGGGTGGTATGCTGTACCAGAAGGGAACATGGTGGTGGGGTGGGAGGACCCGGTGAATGTGGTTGGTGCTATTGTTTTTATAAACTGCGCAGTCTGAGGATTCAGGTCATTTATTTGCTCCTCCTAATGACAACAACTACCTTTCTTGGAAGCCTCAGCTGTGTGGCAGTCTCTGTGCTAAACACTGAAAACGTAAGTCTCATTTCACAGAATCCTTGAAGGAAGTGATTGTCATTATGCTTGAGGAAATTCAAGCTACAGAATGATTAAGTAATTTGTTTAAAATCACAACTAGGATTTGTAGAGTTTCTGACTGCTTTGGCATATTGTCTTCTTCCAGCCATCCAATTTACCCACCCCAGCCCAACAATTAACAAAAGCAGTAACCAAGGAGACCAGGTCAAGGGGACTGGAGGGTGCATGTGGACATAAAGTAGCACATGGTGTGGTTCACACAGTCATGGACCTGTACAATCTCCTGCATATTCTGACACATAGAAGATTGGCCCTGGCCACTCTGTAACAAGTAACAAATTCCATGTATATAAGAATCTAGGAAAATAGAAAGATAAGAAAATCACATGTGTTCCTGCCACTCAGAGAAAGTCTTTGATCATGGAGATCTTGGTATTTCCTTCTTGTTCCTCCCCTAACACAGAAGCATTCATGAGATTTGCAGTGGGCAAGGTCTGTGCTGTCCATGTACTTACGTAACAAGCATGTGGGACCTGGCTGGTCCAGGGGAGCTGTGCTGTAATTTCAGAGTATATTAGGAGATGGGCTATGGCCTGAAGACTGGACACAGAAAGAAAAAAAGACTGAACCATAGTCTCAGGATAACTTTTTCTTTTGCCAGTCATGGGGCTTGAACTCAGGGCCTACACACTATCCCTGGCTTCTTTTTGCTCAAGACTAGCACTTTACCACTTGAGCCACAGCACCACTTCTGGCCTTTTCTGTGTATGTGGTGCTGAGGAATCAAACCCAGGGCATCATGCATGCTAGGCAAGCACTCTACCACTAAGCCACATTCCCAGCCCCTCAGGATAACCTTTTACATTAAGCTTTTAATATTTTAATTTGGGCCATATGTTATTAAAATTAAATTTCAGATGGGCTGTGACTCAAGTGGTAGAGTGCTTATCTAGAAAGGTCAAGGCCTTGAGTTCAAACTCTATCACTGCTTCCCCCCCCCACCCCCCCAAACCTTAAAAATGTGACTCTCCAGGGGCTGGGGATATGGCTTAGTGGTAAAGTGCTTGCTTCATATACATGAAGCCCTAGGTTCAATTCCTCAGCACCACATATATAGAAAAGGCTGGAAGTGGCGCTATGGCTCAAGTGGGTAGAGTGCTAGCCTTGAGCAAAAAGAAACCAGGGACAGTGCTCAGGCCCAGAGTTCAAGTCCCAGGACTGGCAAAAAACAAAAATGTGACTCTTCAAAAATTAAAATGTAAGTGTGTGGCTTGTGTTATATTTCTTTTGGCATGATTGGTTGAAACATTTTGAATAACCAACATACTTTTCCTTTGTTTTCACAATTTCATGTTACATTGATACATTTATTAGGCCCAGGCAGGGGTTAGTTCCAGCTGTTGATTAGTAGATATAATAGTGGTCATGAAGCTATTTGTAGACATAAGTTTTCCCTAGGAGAGATTCCCGCATGGGAAGTGACAACAACTTCAAAGGTTCTCATCATGGAGGGAGAAGTCATTATGAGCCCCACAGGAATGTTCAGCAGTGAGAAGCCCTTGGAACTGTTCCAGGCTCTGGTGACCTTCAATGGCACACGGTCACTGACTCTTACACTGAAAGGGTAGGCTGAAGTAAAGGTTGAAGGAAACTTGTTTGTGAGACACTTAATTCCTCGAGCTTAGCAGTTGGACAGATACCCACACACAATGTAGATAATGAGCTACAATCTCCATCCATCTCCCCACCCACCTTCCTGCCTGACAGTTTTCTGCTGTACAGGAAGGAGGACTGAATGTGTGATAGACACAGATAGAAAGCCAGGGGCTTGTACACTGAAGAATCAAATGGCTTTTCTAGTCCCCTAGTTGAGGCTCACCATGCTCCTCTCAACACAATCTCAGGGACAGATGTGGCCATCTCCACACCTACTTGGGGACACTGTGGCCTGATAACAGCTCTTGTGAAAGCGACCAATCTTCTGGACTCTTAAATTCAAGCCTTCTTTCTTGTCCTAAGATATGAGGTCTTTGGCTGATGCCCTTGCTCCCCAAGGGACTTCTTTCTCTCCAGACATTTGAATGATGTAGGAGACTCAAGCTCATCCATGTTCATCTGAGAGGGGGCCTGGTTTTCCCAAGGCAGAAGCCGGTACCTTGGAGTCCAGCTGCAGGTGCTGTTATGGCCTCTGGTGAACTTTGTAGTGGCAGCCAGGACAGAGGTCTCCCAGCTGGACCCAGAGGTGTAGCAGACACCGGAGTCAGGAGCCATGTGTGGTTAGGCTGCACTAGGTGGTCGGTCAGTGAGCAGCCAGCTAGGATCTAGGGATCAGGGAGGCAGAGGCAATACAACCCTAAAGCTAGTTGGAGGTTGGGAACTGGGGTGCTCACTGGGATGCAGAGCCCTGTGGGAATGGAGGGTCACAGTGAGACAGCAGCAGTTCTGGCTATCCTGTGAGCACTACATTTGGAAATTGTGAGGCAGCTCACCAGCTAACCTGTCTGGGGCAGGGCTTTTGTTTGCTTCCCTTTGTACACAGATGGCCCATCTGCCCATCGCAGGATCAAGTTGTATTTTCACCATCAGATTGCTCAAACTAGGAGCTGGCCCTGATCACTCTCCCGATCTCACCCAGGACAGGTTATAGACTTACCCACCCCTCCCTACTCCCACTCCTGGGCCATCTGCAGCAGCCCCTCAGTAGGCTCCCCGTTTAACCATTTACTCCTTCATCCCATTTCCCACCTGGAATGACTCAAGAGATGCCTCAGAAGCTTTAGCCTCTGCCTGCCTCTCTTCCACCTCACCCCACCCAGCTCCTTTCTTCTGCTCACATGTCCTCTGACCTTTGCACTTGCTCCTCTCCTCCCTGGAGTGCTCCATGACTCATCTGCCACTGGAAGTTCACTGGACTACTTCCCTAGATGGTCTTTGCAGCTGATGGGATCTAAAGATGACCCACCCTTTAGTCTCTAGCAGTGCACTGCAGTATATTTGGTCATCAACCCTGATGGAATTGTCTAGCACACTTGTGTATTGTTTGTGTACTTGTGTATGGGTTTCCCACTGGAAAACCAGCTCTATGTGGTATCTTGGCAGCTCTGACTTACTTGCCACAAAATCCTCATTGAATATTAGGCCTGATATGACATAGATTAGCTAGATATACAATTAAGTAAGTTTTAAAAATGTAGTTGGAGCCAGGCGCTGGTTACTCACTCCTGTAATCCTAGCTACACAGGATGCTGAGATCTGAGGATCGTGGTTGGGAGCCAGCCCGGGCAGAAAAGTCCTGAGACTCTTTCTATCCAATAAGCTACTCAGAAAAAGGCAGTGGTGCTGTGGCTCAAGTGATAGAGCACTAGCCTTGAGCTCAAAGAGGTTCAGGGACAGTGCCCAGGCCCTGAGTTCAAGCCCCAGGACTGGCAAAAAAAAAAAAAAAATGTAGTTGGAGATAGCACACATCTGAAATCTCGGCACTAAGGAGGCAGAGGGAGTTGGATTGTGAGCAGATTGTGAGCCAGCCTGGACTACATACTGAGACACTATCTAAAAAAACCAAGGGCTGAGGCGTAATTCACTAGTAGAACTTAGCATTCTCAAGGCCCTGTATTTAACCCCCCAGCACTGTGAAATAAAGAATGAACGAATGAATGAATGAAGTAGAAAACATAGAAAGAGTGTATTTCACCATAATATGACAGGTATCCTCAGGAACAAGCATTTGGTTCTAAGTGAGTGGTGACATAAGTGATGCTTAGCTCTGGCTCTCAGTCTAAATCCTGCAAGAGAGACCAATACAGAAATCATAGCCCCAAAAAGCCACCTTTCTAGCCTTGTCCAGTTCCCATGAGTCACCTTCAGAAAGAGCCCTGGCAGAGGTGGTTGGTTTTTCAGGGGAGATGGCCTCCTCAAGGAAAGCTGAGTGGATTGTAGGTTGGAGGGGCCAGGGCTCCAAAGAGTCCTTCCAGCACCGCCCCTGATTAGCAGCACTCTCCTTCATTCAAGAGTCTTGGGAATGTTACTACTGTTTGGCTGTTAGGCTGCTCCAATGGCCACCTTGGGGTCATAGGCCCCTGACAATCCATAGCTGGAAGCTGACACGTGACCACATCTGGAATGTAGTAGTGCTTCTAATGCACGGTGCAGCTGCCCAATAGAATTCTGCAGTGGTAGAGCTTTTCACTGCCCCCTTTGAATGTGATTACACTTGAAATGACAAGAACCTGAAGTTTGCCTCCTGTTTTGTTGTTAATGAGTTACAAATTATGAAGACATTAATTGTCACTATACTGAGCAATACTGCTAGTAGCTGTGTGGGCAGTGCCCTGTGCTGAGAGATTGACCCCAGACATACACCCTGACCTGGGAGCCCCAGGCTTGGGTGAGATACAGATTGAAAAATGGCACTAGGTGCTATGACAGAAGCCAGCCTGGGATGTGGGAGGGTCAGTGGGTCACCCTGAGAAAACTGACACAGGGGTGGCATCCTCAAGGACTAAGAGTAGACAGGGAAGAGTACTCAGACTAAGGAAGTATCTGCGGAGACCTTGAGTTTAGAAAGTTGGCACTGCCCTCACTAGAGCACCAAAGAAGAGTCTGGGAGGAGACTAGCTGTCCAATGGCTTGTTCAAGGGAACTCCATGCATAGAGTACAGGGGTGGCTTTCATACCTGAAATATGTATGAGAGAGAAATATTGGAGGTTTTTTCCCCCCGTTATTGGGCTTTTTCACTCAAGGCTGGCACTCATACCACTTAAGTCACACCTCCACTTCTGGCTTTTTGCTGGTTGATAGGAGATAAGAGTCCTAATAAACGTTTTTGTTCAGGTTGGCTTTGAGCCTTGATCCTCAGACCTCAGCTTCATGAGTAAAGATTACAGGTGTGAGCTACCAACAGCTGGCGGGAGTTATTTTAAGGAAAATAAAATGCCTATTGGTGAGAAGGCAGAGTTGGCCTTGGAGTTGGGTCGGAGGCATGAGGATGCAGAGGGCTACTCCCCACGGGAAGGCAAGCCCCACTTCCTACTTCAGGCATTATGATAGTTTTCATGTTCCACATGTTAAGTCTAAACATCCCAGCTTCATCTTCTGCCTATAGCTGGGGAAATGATTTCAGAGCCATTTTTCCCCCCTTCAGTCATTTCCCTGTTGGAAGTTGTTAAAGGAAATGGTGAGTGCTAGCTGGAATCCATTCTAGCAGGCTGAGCCAGCTGCTGCAAAACCTGGAGAACCCATAGGTCCTTGGCTACACTTTAGCTTAGGGTAGCTTCTGAGCTGAAGATGCGTGTAGATCTGATTAGGGGCTTTGTGTTATGGGCCTGACAGCCAAGTCTCATTTTCTTCTCTCTTCTGTTTTCCAAGTGTCTGAGATGAGAAGAGCTACCACCTTCTTCTTGGCTTCTGATTGTCTGGGAGTGGCCATGGTTCTTTTTGGCCCCAAAGTAGAAGCCTACTGCTGGAGGAGCTATAAGATTTAAACCAGGCGCTGGTGGCTCACACCTGTAATCCTAGCTACTCAGGAGGCTGAGCTCTGAGGATTGCAGTTCGAAGGTAACCCAGGCAGAAAACTCCATGAGACTCTCTCTCCAATTAACTACTGAGGAAAAGCTGGTAGTGGTTCCATGGCTCAAGTGGTTGAGTGCTAGCCTTGAACCAAAGAAGCTCAGGGATAGTGGCCCAGGCCCTGAGTTCAAGCTCCAAGACCGGCACCAAAAGAAAAAAGAAGAAGAAAAAAAAGAAAAGATCTAAATCAGGAAAGGATGCTAGTATTTGGCTCTTGGACACATGAATCTGTAGCCCTCCTTCTGAGCCTTTCTCTCCTATCACTTCCTCTTGTTCTCCCTGTCCCCCTTCCCTCTCAGAGCCAGGGGCCCTGGCTACTCTTACAGCATTGCTTGCTGACTGGCAACTCCTAGCTCACACCTTCATAGTCTCCTGGAGGGATCTGGCAGGCCCTTGTATGTGTCATCTGTAGTTTCCTGTGGTAAGAGAAAGTGTGATCAATTGACTGGGTGCTGGATCTCAAGACCAGTTCAGTTCTCTGTGCCAGAGTCCCTCCTTTCTCACTTAAGATGGGGAACCAGAACCTAAGCAGTGAGCTGGCATACACCTTTCACCCAGCCTAGAGCTAAAGCTGGAACGTGGAAAGAAGGGGGCACATGGCAAGGCTAGCATTTTATGTATGTCATCCTATTCAATGCTTATGTGGGGGAGAGGGGAGGGGAAACTCACAATTCTATTTTATATTTAACAAACTGAAGCTCAGAGAAGTGGCCTGAGTGGTCAGCATCACAAGCAAGCTTAAGGACAGAATTCAAACTCAGGTCATGTAATTAATGTAAAGCCAGGCACCCTCAGCTCCGACCACACACGTAGTTTTGTAGTTTTATCATAGGATGCTTTACCTGAACAGCCCACTTGGGGTCTACTAAATAAGTGATGTAACTTAAGTGCCAGAAGTCAGGCCCCACTTTACCACGCGAACCCCACTTTACCACGTGAACCTGAAAATAAGCAGGCCCTGTGAGCAAACCCAGGACAAGCTTATTAGGGCCCAGCCGGTCGAGAACTCTAACGACTGGGAATGCTTAACTCTAACCGCCCCTAGAATACCTCGAGCCCTGAGCCAATCAGATTTGTACCGTAATCTTGCTTGCTTAAACATCTGATTGCTGTAACTTTGTCATTTGCCTTTATAAGCTCTGTATAATCGCAGCTCGAGGCTCCCTCCTAACCTTCACTGTGTCAGTGGGTAGGACGAGGCCCGAGTTGCAGCCCACTTGAATAAAGTCTTGCCTTGCTATTGCATTTCGGAATGTCTGAGTCTTGGTGGTCTTCTTGGTGGTCGTTTCACGACTTGGCATAACATAAGTAGCTTTCTTAAACTGTTTTTTTGTTTTGTTTTGTTTTTTTGTCATTGGTGGTGGTGGTGGTAGTAGTTGTGGGGCTTAAACTCAGGGCTTGGGCACTGTCCCTGAACTCTTTTGCTCAAAACTAGTGCTCTACTACTTTGAACCACAATACCACTTCCAGTTTTCTAGTGGTTAATTGAAGATAAGGGTTTCACAGATTTTCTTGCCTTGGCTGGCTTTGAACTGTGATCCTCAGATCTCAACTTCCTGAGTAAATAACTAGGATTATAGGCCCGAGGCAACAGTACCTGACTTGCCTTTCATTTCTATTTCTTTGTCCCTCCCTTTCATCTTTCTTCTCTCCTTCTTCCCATCTATTCACTGTGTCTCCATTGACCCCCTTGTGCCAGGTAACCAGAGTAAGTATTACAGGGGCTAATGAGCAAACTTGTCTTATCTGGAGGCTTACAGGTGGTGGGATGAACTTGTCTGCAGATAGCCACAGTGCAATCAGTTGACAGCTGTGGGAGAGGGAGAAATGCAGGGATGTAGTTTCAGGGCCAAGGGCCTAGGTCTGTGTTCCCATCTGCCTCTTTCAGTTACTGCAGTGAGTATGGTTAGCACTATTGCATGCCAGGTAACTTCTAGACACTGAGCTCCTGTCCTCATAGAATATATGGATATTACTTGATCCAACTGAATTAATTCCTGATCCCAAGTCAAAGTACCTCCTTCTATGCTTGTGTGTGGGGGGGGAGGGGCACCACTGGTCCTTTGCAGTCTGAAAAGTCATGGACATGAGTGTTCTGTGTAGCCCTATGCTGCTTGGCACATGGAGACTTGGCTTTGGTCACATGATCATGCTATAACCACTCACTAGGCTAGGAGATAGAGAACTGGCTCAAAGAGCTTTGCCTCTGGACAGGAACTTCCTTCATATGGGGAAGGTCACCTGGTGGCCTCAGGTAGCTGCCATGCCTTCATTTCCCATCATTCAGCAGAACTTGGGTCTGGGACAGGGCTCATGGCCTATGGCTCAAAGATGAATGCAGAGATCATCTTTCTAGAATACAGTAGGTGAGCTGAGTTTTTTGTTTTGTTTTGCTTTTTGCCAGTCCTGGGGCTTGAACTCTGGGCCTGGGCACTATCCCTGGGTCTCTTTGTGTTCAAGGCTAGCTCTCTACCACTTGAGCCACAGTATCATTTCTGGCCTTTTCTGAGTCGTTTATTGGCAATAAGACTCTCACTGACTTTTCTACCCAGCCTGGATTTGAACCGCAGTCCTCAGATCTCAGCCTACTGGGGTAGCTAGGATTATAGGCATGAGACTCTGGCACCCAGTTGAGATTTTGTTTTTAATAGTGTTTCTCATGGAAAAAAATTATATTATAAAATACAGAACAAATAAAACTCAAGAGATCTGGTTGGTTTTTTGTTTTGTTTTTAGGATTTTCTTAATGTCTCTAAAATATGAAAAAATATAGAAAATTACTGTTTATTGATGTTCATATCATAATTTTACTATTCAGAGGGAAAAAAAAAACACTTTTATGTGGCACATTTCCTACTAGGCAGCCATTTTTTTTTCTTCTTCAGTACTGAGGTTTAAACTCAAGGCCTCATACTAACTTGGTGGCACTGTGCTACTTGAGCCATACTCCCAGCTCCTTTGTGCTTTGCTTATTTTTTCCAGCTCACCTGTCATACTTTTTGCTTGAGCTGGTCTCAGTCCATGATCCTTTGATACACCTCCTATATAGTTGGGATTACAGGTGTAGGTCACCACACTAGCCAGGCAGCCTTCCCTTCCCTTCCCTTCCCTTCCCTTCCCTTCCCTTCCCTTCCCTTCCCTTCCCTTCCCTTCCCTTCCTTCCCTTCCCTTCCCTTCCCTTCCCTTCCCTTCCCTTCCCTTCCCTTCCCCTCCCCTCCCCTCCCCTCCCCTCCCCTCCCCTCCCCTCCCCCTCCCCTCCCCTCCCCTCCCCTCCCCTCCCCTCCCCTCCCCTCCCCTCCCCTCCCCTCCCCTCCCCTCCCCCTCCCCTCCCCTCCCCTCCCCTCCTCCCCTCCCCCTCCCCTCCCCTCCCCTCCCCTCCCCTCCCCTCCCCTCTTCCTTTTTACTTCCTTTTCTCTTCTTCCTTTCCTCTTCTTCCTTTTACTTCCCTTCCTCCTGTCCTTCTACCTCTTGAGCCACACTCTAATCCCTTTTGCATATTGGTTTTTCAGATAGGGTCTCACTTACCTATGCCTAGACTGGCCTCAAGTTCTCTATCTTCCTGTGTTTGCCTTTTGAGTAGCTGGGACTACAGGTGTGTACTACCATGCCTGCTTCATGTGAATTTAGTGAGTCTTCTGTTGTTGTTAGGATGGATTTATGTGCTATACCTGAGATGTCTCATGTCTCATTCAGTTCTTCCAGTATCCTTATGAGCAGACAATGCTGTTATCTTTGTATACCATAGAGATATAGAAATGAAGTGACATGTCACTTAGAAGTCATGAGTGGTGGAGCCAGAATTTGTATCCTAGAAGTCTGGATGCAGAGCTGGGACACAAAAATTTCCTTTTCCTCCTCTGCCCACCCCCCTTTTTTCTCTTACTGATATTCTCATACACTTCTTAGGGATAGGTCCACATTAGACAATCCCTCTGTAATGCCCCAAATCTTACCTTATTTTTGTTTACTCTAAAAATGATAGATGTTTTAAAGTAGCCTTTTCTAAATCTAATTACAAATGTTCATTGTAGGAAAACTCAAAGTGATAGTAAAGCTTGGAAAGGAGAATGAAACCCCTACATAACTGTGCCGGGCACTGTTAGCCAGCATCTGACTGCTGTCCTTGGTCTTCCTCATAGATAAGGGAGGGTTACAGTTTGGTGGCGGGGGGGAGACCCTGGGAGCAGGTTAACAGCTGTGCATGCTCTTTTGCAGCTGTCTCGTGTGCCATTCACGGCTTGCTGCACTTCTCAGGGCTCTTCTGTGAGTTTTTAAAGCACCAGGCCCTAAATGCATGACAGGCTGTAGGTAGAGTTCACATGAAGGGCAGGGGTTCCCCACATGACTCATTAGGCGCTGGGAGATGACAGTGTCTTGTGTTAACACAGATCCTGGCTTTTGGAGTAAGGCAACAAGCAAGGCAGCCCTTTGCATCTGTGGCCTGGCATCCCAGATCCCCAATCCCCCGCCACCCGCTGGGTGCCTCTCACCCAGCACCTGCTCTGGGAGCTATGTGCTGACTCTCCAGCTTCCAGGCACAGACTATTTTTGGCTCTAGTGACTGTTCACTACGGCCATGAAAACAGAAACCCCTCTCCCTGCCTCACTCTTCCCCGGGACTCTGCACCGTGGGCGGGGGCTGCCGAGAGCCCTGCGCTTGGGTCCTGCACCATGCATTGCCTGTGGAGCTGGGTGACAGCCAAGGCTTCGAGGGACACAGGGTCCCCACGACCCATCTTGTCAAGAGGGGCCCAAGGCCTATGCCAACACCCACTGGAGGAGGTAGGCGCCCTCAGGGGTCTGGGCTCAGAGGACTCGCTTAGATACCCCAGAACGGGCACACCACACCCCTCCCACTTTGCTAACCAGCTCTAAAGCGTGTCTGGAGGAATCTGCATGCTAGGGGACTTTGATTGCTTCTGACATAGTGGCTGGGGAGCAGCTCCCATCCTTCTGGTAAATGGCTGGGGCCTTTTCTAGTTATAAAAGGACATACACTTTAGTCTTGGGCCTGCCACATTTACAGGGAGTCCCCAAGCTTGGAAGCTGTGGCTGGGTGGGCTGAGCCGGCCCTGCCCCTCAGTCTTCTGGTCGGCCAGAGAAGTCACATCAAATAGACTGTGAGTACCAACTTGGGAGCATGCAGGAGTCCATCCAGCCTTGTCACCTCACTTGCCATATCTTAAGGTGAGCGCCTTAATGTCTTTCAACTTGAATTTCCTTAGAGCTGAAGGTAGGTGCCCAGGCCACTCTCTATGTGGCAGTAATATTCACAGCTATGTGTTTGTGTGCATGTATGTGTGCGTGTGCGTGTGATGGTTTTTGTTTATCTTAGGGCTTGAACTCAGGGTCTCACACTCTCCCTTAGGTTTAACACTCAAGACCCACACTCTACTGTTTAAGCCACAGCCTCCACTTCTGGCTTTTTGGTGGTTAATTGGAGATGAAGTCTGCCCAGACTGGCTTTGAGCCTTGATCCCCAGCTCTCAGCTTCCTGAGTAGCTAGGATTATAGTAATGAGCCACCAGCATCTAGCTCTATAGCTATTGTTTTATCATTGCTGAATATATCAGTGAGCTATAGTGGCATGGAACTTGGGCTTTGTTTGAAGTATAGTTACTGATGGCGGGGGGGGGGCGGGTGTGCATCTTCCTTTTCCAAAGAAAAGTGCTTTGTCATCAAAGGGGATGTAGACAGAATGCACAAGAACCCAGGGTTGAGGATTTCTACCTGCCCACCATTTTCAAAGCCACCAGCATGTTAGAGACTTGCCAGGCTCTGTCACAGGAGAGTTAATTGCCCTGGATTGCTTCGGCCCTGCGCCCGTGAGGCAGGCATGTCTTAGCATTCAGGCAGCTACCTGTGGAGATGATTCCCAGGGCAGATGTCAGGGGAATTTCCCCTCAGCTCCCTTCTTGGCCTAACTCAGAACACCTGGAAGGAGTGGGCCCTTTAACTTTGGGTAGGTAAGCCTGGTGTGGAAACTGTGGACCTACTCAGTATCTTGGCGTTGGTTCCTGGCAAGGATGTAGAAAATGGGCCCTAATCCTGCTGCTATTTTGGGGGACACAGGCTGGTCCTCTCCCTTCTCTGGGCATTATTTTTCACCTCTGTAAAATGAGCAATGGACTCAATTGTCTCAAAGGCCCCTTTGAAGTCTGTCTCTGACGTTGGTAGGCAAAGGGTTTCTTCATGATCTCTTGGGTTTCCATTGGCTTCTTTGGTGCCCTTAGAACCCAGTAGCTATGGCAATGGCCTGTTGGCTTGGGCCCTGGCCATCTACTCAGTTGGGCTCCCATAACTTTGGAGCCTCTTGCTGCCATAGGGCAGTTGTTTTCAGCATCCTGGAAAACTACAGGGGCTATCTACCCCCAGGATCTCCTGGGAGATCTCACATGGACTCTATAACAATACAGCCTTGCTCATAGGCAGAGAGCCTGGTTCTCAGGTCTCTAGCTCTGAGCTCATTTTCATGCCCTACCTGGATGATAGCTGAAACTCTGCTGATGACAAACGTCACTCTGAAGAGGGGGCATAGCTCTCTGGTGGAGGCTCTGTGGCTTATCCCTGGCCAGTCATGGCTGCGACCTACCTGCCACTCTGGGCATGCTGTACTGGCTGGACTCAGAATTCTCACCCTTTAAGTCTGAAAGAGGCAGAAGTAGGTAGGACAAATGGAGAATTGGAAGGGGAGGAGGATACTGGGGACCTGCAAGCAATAAAGATGACTGAGAGACAGGTGCCAGTGGCTCACACCTGTAATCTGTAATCTTAGCTCTGGAGGCTGGGATCTGAGGACTGTAGTTTGAGGCCAGCCTGGGCAAGAAAGTCTGTGAGACTCTTATCTCCAATTAACCAATAAAAAGCTGAAGTGGAGCTATGGCTAAAGTGGTAGAATGCTAGCCTTGAGCAAAAAAGCTCAGGGACCCCAGGCCCAGGACTGGCATGAAGGGAGGAAGGGAGGGAGGGAGGAAATGAGGGAAGGAGGAAGGAAGGACAGACACAGCTTCTTATTTCTGTCAGGGCTTTAATTAACCTTCAGGAGAGTTGCCTTGTGCCATCTGTGTCTAGGATTGTAATACCTATTTTGCTGGAACAATTTCAGTTCTGCTGTCATTACTCCGCTGTCCTTACTCCGCTGTCCTTCATGGAAAAGGGTCTTGGGCTGTGGTTTGGGGTGGGATAGAATATTCTTATCATCTTTCTCTCACTCACTGTGATCTGCTGACCTTCCTTATGCATCAACAGAGGACACCAGACAGGGCTGCAGATCTGGGGGGCTGCAACCTGGGGCAGTGGGTTGGATGTTTCTGGTGCCTGGGAGGCCTTCTAGCCACATTCTACTTTGTCCCCCACCTTGCTTTCTGGCTTCTCCTTGCCTTTGAGCCTGACTTACTCAGCTCTACATGACCCTGTTTGGGGCAGGGTGGGACTTTCCCACTTGCTGGTTTCCCAGAAGCAAAGGGTCACCCAAGGGTTTATAATGCTCTTTGGCTGCTGACTATCTTGCCCTGTCCCCATTCTTCCTTTTGATTAGCCTCTCATTTCTTTTGAGACAGGATCTAGCTAGGTACCCCTGGCTGGCTTTGAACTTGTGATCCTCCCAGCTTCCCTAAGCCTCTCAAATACTATTTTTAATTTCACTGTTGCAATCCACAAACATCCTGAAGTGGGAAAGTGACCTAGAGAGCCACCCCTCCCCCCCTCTATTTTAGGGGAAGTGTGGTCTCAGGGGAGCACTAGCCTCTGGGGTATGTTTGTGTTCCTCTCATGCTGGACCTATCTACCATTTTTTAAATGATAGCAAGAGAAGTGGTTTTAGAGATGGGTGCTGATGACACAGAAGATGACGGATGATGTAGGCTGCCTGGATGGCAGATGGGGGCCTGGCCAGAATAGTGTCTTGGGTGTTCCTTCTTGGAAATGCTGTACTGGGCATGAAGGAGGTGGGAGTGGGAAAGCTAAGAAGCCCGGGGCCATCAGGAAATGGAGCCCAACATGGTTGGCGTGTGTCTGTTGAGTGGTCCAGTGATCCTGTAGATCAAAGGACCAAAGAACTATGGTTTTTATCTAGATGGCCAGTGTTTTTCTGTAAACCAAGAATGGTCTATAAAGAAGAATATTTTGTGAAATGAAAGTGATATGAACTGCAAGCTTGAGCATCCCTAATTAGGTGTTATGGGAACACAGCCACCGTTGGTTTGCATATTGTCTTTGGCTATTTGGGTGCAGAATGGAAAGTAGAAGGGTCCTTTTTTGCGCTCTTTAATTCATCCGCAGCTAAGAAGATCCTGGGTTTGGGTAAAGCCATGCAGAAACTCCCTCAGGTCTGAGAGCCTAGGGGTCTGGTGCTAGGCAGGGGACCTTGCACACCATTCAGAGCACCTATTCTGTTGGCACATGTGCTCTAAGACTTGAGGACTGAGCAGAAACCTGAAGCATGCATGGGTCTTGGTCTTCCCTCACCCTGGCTGGGACTATAGCATGTTTGTGTATATGTGGCCTACACCCTGGCATTGGGACTCCTGGCGTGTCCACGGCCCTCCTCACTGGCCCACATTAAGTGTGGGTGGCCCTTGTGTTAGCCAGCCCAAGTTTCTAAATATAGACTCAGACTGCCCCGTGGCTGCTCGTAAGTCCCAGAGTACCATCTGATACCCAGCAGGGACCGTGGCACCAGCTACTGCCAGTGACTTGGGGGAGATGGGCTAAAAGAACAGAGAGCAGTCATCCCTATTATGAACAAATGAAGCAGCTGGGGTGACTTGGGTGTTCAGTGGGTCTGGCTTCCTCATTATTATCAAAGAATAACCTGATGTCTCTCACTGGAAAATAGTCACAGTTGGAAGGAAAGTGCCTTGCTGGTTGCACATTTTCCTAGAAGCTGGAGTGGACAGTAATTCTCCAGGAAGCTCATCTTTTCCCCAGCCCTCCAGTGTATAGCAGAGGGAGGGGCTTTACCCTTGGCTTTGAGACAACCTAGCATCTTCTGTAGGCATGCACACAGGCGAGCTCCCCTCCTGGGTCATTGGGCTCTCAGATCTGAGGGAGTTTCTGAATGCATTGCTTTACCTGTGAACTCACTTCTGCTGGAGGTGGTTAGAGATTACCCAGATGAGTTGGGTTTGAAATTATTAAGACTTGGCTGTGCCTGGGCGAGTGGAGGGGGACATGTACATCTGTGTGTAAGGTTTGGCGGGTTCTGAGTTCCTGTGGGGCCTGGATGAGTCATGATATCAGGTGCTATCAGGGCCACTCCTAGAGTCCACATGGTTCCTGGGCCTCCTAGGCACTTCTTTTAGCCGGGGACCCTGGATCCTAGGGGATGCCCTGATTCAAGCATGGCTGCCTCATCACTTTCACCTCATGGTTCTTTGTTTTTTTTTTGCCATCCCTGGGGCTTGGACTCAGGGCCTGAGCACTGTCCCTGGCTTCTTTTTGCTCAAGGCTATAGTACTCTACCACTTGAGCCACAGTGCCACTTGTGGCTTTTTCTGTATACGTGGTGCTGAGGATTCGAACCCAGGGCTTCATATATGTGAGGCAAGCACTCTACCACTAGGCTATATTCCCAGCCCCCTCGTTCATTTTGGGACTTAAGTCTGTCATGGGAGTCAGAAAGCTGAGCACTTCATGTCCAGAATTCATGGCTCTCTGAATGGCCTGGTCACCCCAAGTACTCACTGATGGATGATGGCACTCCCCATTTGCCTTTCACGACAAAGCTTTAGAGCATTCCATTTCTTCTTACAAGGTCTCCCATCTTTCAGGATCTTCATCCTGGCTCTGTGTAACCATGGGTGGGATTTATTTTCTCTTCACCAATTTGAATGAGTTAACTCTATGTATAAAGCAACCACACAAAAATAAAATCTCAGATTTCATTACCTGAAGATCTGGTTCCCTGCCACGCCTCCCCTGCCCCCCCTAGCACTGCGTGAGGACTGAGGGGAGTGAGCATTGCCCTCTTGCTGCTGTCCACAGTAGAAGCACCTGTCTCTCCATAAAAAGATACTCAGGTACCTGGTCCCTGCCAGTCCCATTGCTTCCAAGGCCTGCCCAAGGTTTGCATGTGTGGCATCATTGTTCTCCCAGCTTGGGGACTGTGGATAGATGACTATCACACACCTTCCATGGGGACTGGATGGTCCTTGCCCCAAGACTCCAGCTTTGCAGACATGGGATTAGTCAGTGGAGCAGTCACAGAAAAGATGGTAATAATCTTTTGGGCAAAGCACTCTGATTTCACCGACATTTGAATGTGTTATTTACACAGTGATATACTGAGAGGTTGAGCCTGTCCTGGAGAGGCCAGGCAGCTCTAGCTTCAGGATGGTCCCAGGATGACTCTCTTGCCTAGTACCCTGCCTGCCCTCTGTTTTTGTACATATGTGTATATTTGTGTGTGTGCACAAGTGTGCCTGTTGTGTGTGCCTGCCCTGGGGTTTGAACTTAGGACCTGTGCACTGTCACTGAACTTTTTTTTTTTCTTTTTCTCAAAGCGAGCACTCTACTACATGAGCCACCGCTTCACTTCTAGTATTTTCCCCTCCTTTTTTGGTAGTTAACTGGAGATAAGAGTCTCACAGACTTTCCTGCCAGAGCTAGCTTTGAACCTCTATATTCAGATCTCAGTCTTCTGAGTAGTTAGGATTTACAGAGGTGCGACCTACCAGCACCTGGCTAGTTCAGTTTTGATTCTTGAGCCTAAGAGGTTTATGGCATTGTAAGTGGGCTGACAGTGAAGTTACTCTGTGTGTGTGTGTGTGTGTGTGTGTGTGTGTGTGTGTGTGTCGCTCGTCACACTCTCTGTGATTACTGATTATTCACTGCAGTGACCCCTTCCTCCATGCACAGACTGGGACGCCAGCCCTGGAGGCCAGGGACAGCATCCTCTGTGCTTCGTGTCTATGCCGGGCATGGGTGTACCTCCTTGACAAAGGGAAAGAGTCCAGCTTAGAGGTCTGTTAAGCCCAGTTTACATGTTCATTCTTTGTATTCCTTTTTACTACTACATAACAAACGTAAAGCATCACTCATAGCTCTGTTGGTGGGAGGTGGGTGGAGGATTCAGTTCTTGCATGCACCCCATCCCCTTCCTTGTTTAGGATCTTTCAAGGCCAAATAAGGGGAAGAATGTACTTCAGCCTCATTTAGGTTGTGGGCAGCATCCTGATCCTTTATGGCTGTAGGAGTGAAAGGTGAATTTGCTTAAAACAAGACGAGTAGATGATGCATGAACTTTCGCACAGGTGCAACCATGTGGTGCTTACCAGCCCCAAACGGCTGACCTCACACATCCCTTTTTCTGTAGGGGAGAGGGGGAATGGGGAGTTCAGATACTTGAGAGGCCCTTGGCAATGCTTAGGGGAACGAGTGGTCCCAGAGATAAATTGGAATTCAAATGAGCTCAAGAGTCTAATGTCCTCTTGTAGTGGGCAAGCTTGCTGAGAGCCCCAGTTCCAAGCTAGGCACCTGGGATTCCAGGTGGGGCAGAGCAGGGGTTGTGTCAGCAGCAGGCGGCTCTTCATGCAGCCGATTCCAAAGCGAGAACCTCTCCCAGCTGTTGGGTGGGAGAAACCAGGCCAGGTGAGAGGGACTTAGATTCTGAACTTGCTTTAAGACCTCTTTAATTTCCTTTAGGTCAAATTGCCCAGTATGCCAAAACATACCCTATGTAGAGGGAGGAAGAGGGTCATTCTCTAAGCGCTAACATGACTGTAGATCTGAGGTCCCGTTTTCTTGCTGGTATGTTTGGAATCCCTGACTTCCCACTACCAATTGGAGGAAATGCTTGGCTTTGAAAGGCCTCTGATGATTACTTTTAGCCATGTGGACTATTTTCCTTTTGCCACATAATATAATCACGAAAGACACCAGGGGACAACAATCAAGGCCACCTTAACACTCTGTCAGCTCCTCTCTCCTTTGTACCTGGATGATCTCCTCTGTGAAGAACCTCTCTGAGCCTCTCTTTTCAGGTGTCATATGGGCCCAATGATCTGTCCTGACTCCATTTAAATAGGAATCAGAGAGAGTACCTCTGTTGGGCTTGGCGAGGGTGTTCTTTCTCTCTCTCTCTCTCTCTCTCTCTCTCTCTCTCTCTCTCTCTCTCTCCTCTCTCTCTCTCTCTCTCTCTCTCTCTCTTTCTCTCTCTCTCTCATGCCAGTTTTATTTGAAATCTACAAAGTTGTAAAAACCTAGCTTTAAAGTACTTAGCATTCCAAAAAGTTGTCATGACTCCTAACTTTTCTCTACCAAGAAATAAAAAGAAACTAGAGAGGTCATATGTCCTGTTCATACCTCTCTGGTGTTTTCTTCTTCCTCCCATCCTGAATGAAGAGGGTCTCTCCACTTCAGCTGCTGTCTTTGGGAGCACTGGGGGTTGGGATGTGAATGTCCTGTGTCCTCAGACAAGTGGTGGCTTCTGGTCGGAGGCCAGCCCAGCCTGCAGCTGGCCCCTGCCACTCAGCACAGAGAGGCTGGCCAGCCAGCCAGAGGCCGCAGTGGGTGCTGGGACCCGGTAGCAGCTCACCCTGCTTCTTGTCTTCCCTCTGTTCCCCTAAGGAGATCCCCCGAAATTTCACACTGGACGTTCTGCTGGAGATGGACGAAGCCAAGGCAAAGGAGACACTGCGGCGCTGGGGGGCCAGTGCAGAGGAGTGTAGCCGCCTGCAGCAAGCCCTCACGTGCCTGCGGAAGGTGACAGGCCTGGGTATGTAGGACCTTCCCCTGAGCCGGGCCTTATCCTCACCTGTCTTTCCAGGCCTGACATATGCTCTGGGAGGTGGGCAGTGGAACAGGACGAGTCTGGCTCTGGGTTTCTGGGGACAGCTGGTAAAGGTTAACATGGCTCGGGAAGTGTGTTTTGGGCCCTGGCTGAGGGACATCTCCCAGAATCCTCAGGGCTCCCATGTACATTGACCTGGCCAGTCTGATGGGAAGCTTTAGCCATTGTGAAGAATCCCCAGCAGGACCTTTTATGATTTTCCTGCAGCAGGAAGGGGTGTGTGTGTGTGTGTGTGTGTGTGTGTGTGTGTGTGTGTGTGTTGTGTGTTGTGTGTTGTGTGCTGGATCTGGGCCCTCTACCAGCTTCCTGCATTCCATTCTCCCCACACTCCAGCCCTCCCCCCTCCTGCTACCGTCCCCACCCCAGGAGCAGGCTGGGCTCTGTGCTCACAAGGCACGTGCTAGTGTTGGCTTAGCTTGAGCCAAGCATGATTAGAAAAATTATGCGGATTTTCAGCTGAGTGAGCACACTTCCATCCCAGACAGACTGTAGTTCTGGCATCACGATGGCTCCTTGGGAATTATTCACAAGCTCTGTAAATCTTACCATGGAAGTAGCTCCAAATGCCTGGCTTACCGCTCCTTCTCCCACTCAGATATGACATTTAAATAAGTCTAATGAATGGAATTAGGCCCCTGATAAATTATCTGAGCTCCCTATTACCTCCAGCTGCCTGAGGCTTAAGGAAAGCACCAAGGCTTATGTTCTGCTCAACACGGCCCCCCCCCCCAAGAGGATTAGATTTTAATTTTCCACTGTATGAAGCCATCTACACATGGAACTCAGTGTAGAAAGTTCCACTCTGTTCAGAAAATCTTGCCACTCAGGCTTCTTGGCAGATCCTGGAGTTAAGTATGACAGAGGCATGATCAGCCACATTGTACAGGGCGGATTTGAGCCCAGAGAGGGCAAGGGGTGTGGCCAGGGACACAGCAGTTAGTAGCAGAGCCAGGATCACCATCAGACTCATACTCCAACGTTGGTTGAATTGTTTCCCTACAGTGAAAAGTTGGACTTAACTTCCCAAGCTGGCATCTCTGAGGGTCACTCTACAACCCTCCCTCTATTATAGCTGGGTGTTAAAGAATTGTAGAGGAGCCAGCTGGCAAGTGATGGTAATTCACCGAACTTACAAAGGCCTCTGCCTTTCCATCCCAGGTGCCAAGATAGGGAAATCACTAACTTATTAAGCATGGCTGTGTGCCAGGCATTTGGCACACCCTTTGGCGGAAGCCTTGGAAGAGATGGTGTATAGCTCAAAGTGCCTGAGCATTGGCAGTGTTGAGTGAGCTGTCTGAGTCCCCACACCTGGCACAGGGCACAGCCAGTTTCTTCTGGTTTCAAAGAAACCAGACATTTCCACTGTGCCCAGGAGGAAGTCCTGGGAAAGGGACTTTTTCCAGGTTCCTTCTCTTTCATTCAATCTCAACCTGAGGAACCTAAATGGAGCTTGGAGACACTGGGCCCCATCGCAGTGTACAATGAAGGCCTTGGTTCTGCCTAGCTGTGGATGTACTTCAGTAGTGCCTGCTAGAGACTGCAATGTTCCCTCTATAGGATCATGCCTTCAGAGCATTTTTATTGCCCCCAACAGAGCATGGTGAGCGTGGCCCTGTGGCAGATAAGCTGTGGATCCGACCTCTGTATGACTGACCAGTTAGGACCCATGGGAACACGGTGCCTCAGGTTTTTCATCTGTACAATGGGACCAATAGCAGCCCCTCTGTCATAGGGTTGTTGTGAAGATGCAATGAGTTAAGGTCACATGCTTAGATGTTCTAAAAAAGAACAAATCTCAGGCCCGAGGAGAGATGGAAAATGTTGAAATTACTTTCCTTGTGGCCTCTGGGTTTTAAGAAAGATCACTGAAAGATAGCCATCTGTGCTGGTGCGCAGAGAGTGATTCCTACTGATACTCCTAATCCTGCATCTGAAGCAGACATCACTAATCAATCCATGAACTCCTCTACTAGTCAGTCTATGCAAGTGGCCCCTGATACTGCCTGTACGTCAAGTCCCATTTACCATCCCTGAGCTGACCCTAAGCAAAGATAATTAAAATAGGCAATTTGGAGAATTCAGTACTTTCTTCTTTTGGTGGCAAACTTGTCCCCAGGTTCATGGGACTTGTTCTTTTCCCATAAGGAACAATTGTACACCCAATGCCCCCCCATAGACTAGTATATAAGCTGAAGGTTATTCAGGGCTATTGTTCTAAGTAGCCAGCAGCATGAGGACACAAGGGCTGTCTCGGCTATCCAGTTAACTTGAGAACATAACTTCTCTACGCAGAAGTGGGAAGAGAGGTGTTTGCAGTGGGGTGGAATGCACAACGAAACCTTAATGAATTGAGAAGGCTGACATCCCCTTGCAGCACCTTGTCAGCTAGGTTCAGCCACCTCTGATGACAGAGAGCTCATTATCTCAAAAGCTGTTCCACTGTATTAAAATCAGTGGAAGAGGGGCTGGGGATATGGCCTAGTGGCAAGAGTGCTTACCTGGTATACATGAGGCCCTGGGTTCAATTCCCCAGCACCACATATACAGAAAATGGCCAGAAGTGGCGCTGTGGCTCAAGTGGCAGAGTGCTAGCCTTGAGCAAAAAGAAGCCAGGGACAGTGGTCAGGCCCTGAGTCCAAGGCCCAGGACTGGCCAAAAAAAAAAAAAAAAAAAAAAAAATCAGTGGAAGAGAAGCATAGTGTTGTGACTGAGGTCCAGGAGTTCAGTGCCCATCCTTGTGGCATCTCTGAATCACACGGACCTCACTGGGACACTTGGGAGAAGAGAAGCATGTGTGGGAGACCAGACATACACAGCAACTAGCAAAAGGGCTCATGGGGAAGGCCATTTTATCTTGAGTCAGTCTCCCTTCCTGTCCTTGCTACCTACCAATGAGGTTAAGAGAAATGGCTCCTCCTCCTTCCCATAGCTCCCGAAGTCTTCTGCCCATCCTCCACCCTCCAGCATCTCCCATCCTTCAAACCTGTAGGCTCGCAAGACACCTGAGGCCCTTCCTAGACTGACCCAGCTGGCCTGACCGTCTTCATTTGCCTCTCCCCCACTTGTCCTAACCCAGGAGCACTGGACTCTGCAGTCCTCAGAAGGTGCCAGCGCTCCCTTGCTGGTAGTGGCTCCACCTCCCCTGCAGAGTCTCCATGTCCCTTTCTGTTCAGACCCACAGCAGGCTGTGTTGCGTGTCCATCTCTCTACTGGACTCTTGAGACACAGAGCCCGTGCCTCCTACCTTTATACCCTGCAGAAGCTTCAATAACTGGACCAGCCAGGCCATGGATTCAAACCCTTCAAAGCCTTGAGGTCTCAGCAGCCTAGGACAAAGGGTCATGCTGAGGTCAGATGAAGGTCACTCCTCCTTCAGAAGGGAGTGGCTGTGGACCCCATTTTCTGTTGATGTTTAAATTTTCTTTCTTTGTTGTTTATTTTTATGCCAGCATTGGGGCTTGAACCCAGAGCCTAGGTGCTGCCCCTCTGCTTTTTTACTCAAGGCTGGTGCTATGTCACTTAAGCCATAGCCCCCTCCACTTATTTTTGTTTCTTTGAGACAGGGTCTCACTATGTAGTCCAGGCAGGCTGTCCTTGAACTGTCAATCCTCCTTCCTCACCTTCCTCCCTATCCCCTCCTTACGCTGGGATTGTAGGCATAAACCACCATGCTTGGCTATTTGGATTTTCTTAAAAATGAGGTCTTTCCTTCCTTGTCACACTCTAGTTTCCCTTTCCTAGCCTAAGATCAGTTACCACACCACTTTGGGGCCTTCCTGGGCCCCCTTTCACCCTCCACAGTGGAGGTGGTCACTGTGCTGACGGGCCTCATGTCACTTGGGTGCTATGGGCAGTGCTGGGGTGTGTGAAAGACGTGGGCAGGCCAGGTAAGACCAGGAGGCAGAGCTGTCCACTGGGAAAGGTGGTCACCATGGACAGTGCTGACCGCCCTGGACAGTTGGGGCCTCAGAGAGTCGTCCCAGTGCCAGTCCTGTCTCACCCTTTGGCCCACAGGAGGGGAGCACAAGGAGGATGCAGGCTGGAGCTCCTTGGATGCTCGGCGTGGAAGTGGCTCGGGGCCATCTGTGGACACCCTGTCCCCTGCCTGCCTGCCCTGGCCCCCAGGGAGTGCCCAGCTGGGCAGAACGAGCAACAGCACTCAGGGCCCCCGCTCCATCTCCGTCTCTGCTCTGCCAGCCTCTGACTCCCCAGCCCCGGGCCTCAGTGAGGGCTTCTCAGACACCTGTATCCCTCTGCACGCCAGTGGCCGGCTGACGCCCCGGGCCCTGCACAGCTTCATCACGCCCCCCACCACACCCCAGCTGCGACGGCATGCCAAGCTGAAGCCACCCCGGACGCCCCCGCCACCCAGCCGCAAGGTCTTCCAGCTGCTGCCCGGCTTCCCCACGCTCACCCGCAGCAAGTCCCATGAGTCCCAGCTTGGGAACCGCATTGACGAGGTCTCCCCGGTGAGGTGAGTTTGCACTGCAGCTTTCTGCTCCTTAAGGCACAGAAAAAAAGAAAGAAAAGTGGGGTTGGGGATTTAGCTCAGTGGAAGAGCACTTGCCTAGCAAGTGCAAGGCTCTGAGTTCGATCCTCAGCTCTGTAAAATAAAAAGAAAGAAAAATCAACCCATATAGGAAATGTAAAAGGTACCTCCACCTCTCAGTCCCACACAAATGAACAATGCAGGCTGAATCCCACATAGGGCCTTTTTATTTTTTTTTATTTTTTTTTGCCAGTCCTGGGCCTTGGACTCAGGGCCTGAGCACTGTCCCTGGCTTCTTTTTTGCTCAAGGCTAGCACTCTGCCACGTGAGTCACAGCGCCACTTCTGGCCATTTTCTGTATATGTGGTGCTGGGGAATCGAACCCATGGCTTCATGTATACGAGGCAAGCACTCTTGCCACTAGGCTATATCCCCAGCCCCCACATAGGGCCTTTTGGTACATGTGAAACAACGCTATTTGTCAGTCAGGGTAGGTTGGGTTAGGCTGCAGTGACAAACAGCTCCCAGTATCTGGGGCTTCAAACAACAAAGGTTTGTTTGTCACAGGCTGGTAGAGCAACTACTACCTGCAGCTCAAAATCTCACGGTCTCAGCCTTCTGACTCCTAGGATTATAGATCTGTGCCACCATGCCAGTCTCTTCCTTATTTCCAGACTAGGAATAATCTGGAAAAGGAGAAGTTAGTTGTTTTTGTTGTTGTTGTTGTTGTTTTGTTTTGTTTTTTGCTGACACACAGTATGTAATTAAGCCTATATGGACCCATTGGGGAGAAACCATAAATGCTCAGGATTTAGTTCAACACAACTGAAGATAATAGTCACCACAGGACAGACTGAGTTCTTATATCAACACACAGGAACTTTTTTATAACTGTTTGAAGAAGTATGTGTAGCAAATCTGTAAATAAGGCAAGTGAATAAGGCAGGTGTGCTATATATCGTTGCTGAACATCTTCAGACTTTTTTCCTTTGCCTCCCTCCTTCCCTCTCTCCTTCTTTCCTTCCCCCCCCCCATTTTTTTCTGTGTAGCCCAGATTGGCCTCGAACTCAAGATCCCATTGTCTCAGCCTTCTAGGATTATAGGTGTGCACCATGCCAGTCTCTTGTTCTTATTTCTTAAACAGTACAGTTTAACAACTACTTATATCACATTTTTTTGAGTAAATTACAATCACATGGTACAAAATGCTAGTATCATGGCCCATGTGTCCTGTCTCTGTGGAGATAGACAGGAGAAAGTAGTCCTCCACCATTTTTTTTTTTTTTGCCAGTCCTGGGCCTTGGACTCAGGGCCTGAGCACTGTCCCTGGCTTCTTCCTGCTCAAGGCTAGCACTCTGCCACTTGAGCCACAGCGCCGCTTCTGGCCGTTTTCTGTATATGTGGTGCTGGGGAATCGAACCTAGGGCCTCGTGTATCCGAGGCAGGCACTCTTACCACTAGGCTATATCCCCAGGCCCAATCCTCCACCATTTTTACTCAGTCTCCTGGCTCCCTTTCAGCAGCCAAATGGTGTGTCATTTCTGTGTGTATACTCCTGTAGCAATTCAAACACTCATTTTTGAAAACCTCTTTCATATAATTTAATTTACAGTTTATTTAACTTGTCTTCTAATGGACATATATGTTATCATGGGGTTTTTGTTGTTGTTGATACAAAGCTTGTCCCTGTCACATGGATCATGGACAGATCAGGACAGAAAGGAAGCTATTTTCTTTGAGTGCCTTTTACCTTGCACCCCTGAGGATTGGCATGCCTGGCTTCCTTCCCTGGCAGGAGTCCTTGTCCAGAGGGTTCCTTGGGCCCTGACATCTTGTTTGCTGGACTCACTTGCTCCGATGCAGGTGGGCCTTAGATCCTGGGGTTCTGAGTCTGTCCCTCCCCTCTCCCCCACCAGCACTGACATAAGTGACTCTAGCTCCTTCATTTCTGGAGATAACAGCAGCCCCAGAGGAACTATCCTCACTTGGTCCTTCTTGAAGTTCACCCTTGAGCTCTGCATAGCTTGTCTCTTCCCTCTTGGCCCAGCTATAACCTCTCCAGGGTCTCCTGCCTAGACCCTGGGCAGGGCTCCCCCACTTATGGGTCACATGACCTAGGAAGACTCCATGAGCCTCCATTTTCTCAGCTGTGAAATGAGGTGAATTCTGCCATGCTGGCAAGGTTTAAGTAAACTCTTCTGTTAGAGTGTACATTGCAGGTTCTTGTTTAGATATCCCACAGGTATTGCTGGGGTTCCCACAGTTACCCAGCCGGTCCCAAATCAGGCCTCTGATCCTTGTCTCAGCCCCTGACCTTTTCCCTCCCCAGGGTAATGGTCTAGGAACAGGCTGAGCCAGTGTGGTGACATAATCCCTCTCTCTCTCCTTTTGTCTCCTCCAGGTTTGGTAAGAGTGATTCATTTTCGTCCCCTTTGCTGCCGGAAGTCACATATGTGTTGCTGTCCCCATCGGGGGTGGATTTCTTTGACCTTCTCTTAGCTCACTTGGCCTTTCCATAGTCCAAAAGCAGAGGGCTAGTAAGCACTGCAGGAAATAGCTCTGATACTGGTCGCCTTGAAGTGACAGGTGGCCTCAGCCCAGCACATGGCTCCTGTCTGAGAAGTAAAGACCAGATGGGCCCTGTCTCCACCTTGCCATCATGCAATGCCCTCAGGGCTCCCCTGGTACAACAGTGCTCCCCGAGGGAGGTGCCATCTGTCTTGTTGGGGCCCTCAGAGCCCTGGTGGGGGTTCCCAGACCTCTGTCTCCTCATTGTGATACAGTCCTGGTGATGACTCTGAATCAGAGGGTGCATATCCCCCTGGATGGGAAGGAGGGATCCCCTTTCCCACCACTTGAATTTCCAGGCTGCAAAGAGGTTCTCCTACCACTCTGATGGGCTTTTCATGACTAAAAGCAGCAGGAGACTGCTGGCACTAACATCTGAGTAGAAGCCAGGGATGCCTCAGTTTCTCTAAGTGAGGGCCAAGCCTTGCTGCTGAACAGAATGAAGGGGTTATGGGTAGGATCATGGGAGGAGGAGGGGGTTTTACAGCATTGGTCCCGGAGGGAGCTGCTGCAGGTACCCATGGAAGGATGGGGAAAAGAGGAGCCTTGAGCTGGACACTGGAGGCTCATGCCCATAATCCCAGAAACTCAGGAGGCTGAGATCTGAGGATTGCAGTTCAAAGCCAGCCTGGACAGAAAAGTCCCTAAAGCTCTTTTTTTTTTTTTTTTGCCAACAAAAGGGGTTTGAACTCAGGGCCTGGGCCTGGGCACTGTCCCTGAACTGATTTTGCTCAAGGCTAGTACTCTACCATTTGAGCCACAGTGCAACTCTTGGCCTTTTTTGTTTATGTGGTGCTGAGGAATTGAACCCAGGGCTTTATGCATGCTAGGCAAGCACTCTATCACTAAGCCACATTCCCAGCCCCCCCTGAGACTCTTATTTCCACCACCAGAAAACCCTAAATGAAGTTGTGACTCAGGGACAACACTCAGGCCCTGAGTTTGAGCCCCATGATGAACAAAAAAGGCGGGAGGGGGCTGATAGAGCATTTCCTCCTTAGGACAGCCCTGATGACCCTGTCATTCTGCAGTTGTTATCTACCTAGGGACCACAGTGAGGCAATTGGGACTTCAGGGCCTATACTCTACCTATACCAAAGAGTGGGGTGCTCTTTGTTATTTATCCAGCCCCTATACCTGTGGCTGATGTTATAAATCAGAGGGTATGCTCTGAGCTAAATGGCTGACCTCTCATCTTCCCAGTGTCTTTTTGGTGGCTCACGCCACTAAGTATGCTTTAATGACCTTGGATTCTAGCTAGAGTGGCCCTCAGGAGGAAGTTAAGAGTGTCTTCCCTATCACAATTATGCCAGAGAACTGCAGGTGATGGATGACTAGGCTTCAGGTGGTCTATGTTCAGCTGCTTGTCCCTGTACAACCTGCCCAAGTCTGCTCTTAAGGAAGCCCTCCAGGGAAGCAAAGGTCCATGGCCCTTCTCAGCAAAGCAAGAACATGCCAGAGACATCTCCAAAGGCTCTGGCTACTGGGTGCCAGGTGGGGCTGGCCCTGTGGGAGTTTCACCCAGTCCTCACCTCCTTCAAGACTAGCAAGGGTGGCTCGTGGAGGAATGTCCTCAATGTCTGCTGGCTGGAAGAGCATGAGCTGAGCTGTATGGTTAGGTTAGCCCTGTGTCCTTTACCACCATCAAGCTTCCACCCACTTAAGGAGTAAACAGAATTAAACCCTGGAAGCTGCATAACCTGTATGTTCATGAGAGAAAGAGGATGCAGGAATTTCTCTTGCCTTTGCATTTTCTACCTCCCAAGCCTGCTGTCTACTGAAGCAGAAATCTGCATGAATGTGGCATAGGCCACTGTAAGGTGGCTACCCGATCCACTGCTCTGGCTGGCCTGTCCCTGTTTCATACACATTGGTTTGTCTTTGTAGCATGAGAGGTATTGCCCCATTCCCATTATGGCCTGTGATCCTTGAACTAAAAGTCACAGGCACACACCATCTCGGGCAGAGCTTCCTCAGTTTACCCAACCTGGCTTCTGCCTCTGCAGATCTCCAACATGGATCCCCACAGATGGTACGAAGGGACATTGGACTCTCAGTGACACACAGGTAGGTCCAAGTGGGGAAGGGCTACAGAGATAGCCTGAGTCCCACAGAGTGCCAAGATTCCCTGTTCAGCCCAGCTGGTTGAGGCACATGTTGAGGTCACACTGCCAGTGAGACAGCCTGAGTCCAGAGGCTTCCCAGGGACATCTGCCTGGAGCCTTGGCAGGTCTAAGATCTGGTACCAAGACTCAGGGAGGTGGGTCTGCCATACACCCATGCAGAGGAGGGCTGGATTAGGCCCTCTACTATGTTCTCTGAGTCGACCTCCAAAAATCCTAGACCTGCCTAATTCCTGGAGGATGGTCTTAATGACAAGGGAGCTAAAGTTCGTGAACACATTAAAATTGTTCCACCATTGTGATTCATATTCATGAATAAAGCTCCAGGGCTTTATTTTTCTGGAGGATGCTACCAGCTTAAACCTCATTCTTTCTTCTAGACCCCATCAGTCCTATCTCCATTTTGGTTTTAATAGATTTTAGATTAAAAATACATCCATATACTCAATAGTCAGGAGGCTTGAAGGGGTTGAAAGGCTCTCCATTCCCACTCCTTGCCATCAACAAATCTCAAGCATTTCCTAGGTATCCTTCAAGAGATATTTTAGACAATCAGATCATAATTTCACCCATACACTGTATATGCTTATAAACTGGTTTATACTTTGCTTTGAGATTGCATGATTTATACAGGACGAAATATGCGTAGGAATTTATATATGTATCTGTATATCCAGATGAAAATACAAAGACATTGCAGTACCCAGGAAGTTCGTTGTCTGGCTCTGTCACTGCTCTGCAGTTCTGACTGAAGTCTGTCACCATAGATTAGTCCTTCCTGTGCCTGATCATATAATGGCTCACTTGGGTCACTTGGCAGTGTGATTTGGAGGTCATTTATTTGCGCCTGGAAGGAATTTATTTATTTTACTCTTCAAGCCTTTGTAGGGGCGGACTGTACTCCAGTGGGTCACCTGCTGATGGACACATGGGTTATACTTCCATATACATGCTGCAGGGGCACCTTTGCCCAAGGGACACCCAGGGGATATGGGGAAGGGGAAGGTCAGTTCTTGCCTTGCCAGTCCTGGTGATTGGATTGCTTATAGCTGGGAAATCTGAATCCCCAGGGAAGCTAGGAGCAGGGGCCCCTGGGGCTCGGCTCTTGGAACTCTGGATGAGCACTAAAATAGTCCCTTCAGTGCTCAGGCCCTGAGTCCAAGGCCCAGGACTGGCCAAAAAATAATAATAATAATGATAAAATAAAATAGTCCCTTCAGCAGCCAGGCCCTGATCTCCATGCGTGTGTCCAACTCTTCAGGTTCTCCACCAAGTCCTGGCTGTCACAGGTGTGCCATGTGTGCCAGAAGAGCATGATGTTTGGAGTGAAGTGCAAGCATTGCAGGTGACGATCGTGTATGGGAGGGATCCACAGCCCTGGTCCTTTATTTGTGGCCTTAGATTACATCAGAGCTCAGGAAAGTTCTCCTAGCTCTGTGGTTCGTAATCCCATCCGGCACACCAAAGGTGATGGGCCTTCTTTAGAGGAGACTGAAGTGAGGCACTCTGGGAAGAAGGTGGGGTTGTAGGAGGGTCTTGAAGAATGACAGATAGTTTACTAAGATAGTAGACCCAGAGAGAAAGAATTGAAAGGCAGGTTAGGAAGGGGGGGAAGGGCTGTTCTGAGAGCTGTAAAATGTTCTGAAGTTTAGCTTTATGTTTTAGCACACACGACATGAAAACAGACAGCTAATGGTAAAAATGGGGAGAGTGAGGAGGGAAGGTAGAGTCCGTCCACCCCCTGCTCTATTGTGGTTTCTGGTGGGAAAGGACAGGACAGGGAGCAGTATGAGAGGTGGGGGGGGGGGTCTGTCTCTGCTCTCCGGTGTCCTGCCCTCATGGAGGGTGGACTAGAGTCTCACTTTGCAGCTCACCTTGCCCCTACCTAGCTGTGTGACTTGAGGCAAGGTGCTTGACCTTTCTGGACTTTATTTTTGTCATTTATACATCTGAGAAGATTATTCCATCAGGACTGCTCTAAGCATCCAAGCTAGTGGATGTGACAGCTCTTTTGCATATGTGTGTGTGTGTGCTGATACTGAGGCTTGAACTCGAGGCCTCATACTCTCACTTACCTTCACTCAAAGCTGATCACTAAGCCACAGTTCTGCTGCTGGTTAATTGGTGATAACAGCCTCATAGATTTGTCTGCTTTGAACCAGGATCCTCAGATCTCAGCCTCTAGAGTAGCTAGGATTACAAGTGTGAGCCACCTGTACCTGGCTGCAGAGCCTCGGTCTTTCATGAATGCAGGGGTTCCCTTAGGGCCCCCAGGATCCTTTAATGTTGCAGACATTGTTCTTCTAATTGTTTTATAAGTTCACATTTTTCTTGAACTATCTGAGTGCAGTGGGTCCCCCAGCCTTAGAAAGAAGGGGTGGATGAGTGAGGAGCAGTGAACGATGGCAGCTCCAGTGCAGCCTGCTGTGCCAGGAGGACTTGGTGGACTCTCGTGCACTTCAGAGCTAATGTTGATTGAGATGGTGGTGGAAACTGAGGCAGTCACAGATAAACATTACACAGAACTGGGGGCTGCTGATAGAACCCTCCAATCCCTGACTTTGCCTTTTTTTCCCCCTACCAGATTTAAATGTCACAACAAGTGCACAAAGGAAGCACCGGCCTGTAGAATATCCTTCCTTCCATGTGAGTGCTGCCCTCCTGCCCTCCCCATCCCAGGATCTGCATCCATCTTAGTCTCTGTTCCTGCTAACGGCCCCCTCCCCCTCCAAACAGTAGCAAGGCTCCGGAGGACGGAATCTGTCCCCTCGGATATCAACAACCCGGTGGACAGAGCAGCGGAACCCCATTTTGGAACCCTCCCCAAGGCACTGACAAAGAAGGTACATACTCCCTGGTCTATGCATCTGTCGAGAACAGCCACCTGTATTCCCCTGGGATCTCTTCCTGGAGAACCCCTCTCCTGGGGTATGGCAGAGATGTAGGGCCTGGTGCTGCACACCAACACTGGGGCTCTGGTGGCCCTGGGGTCCTGCCTGAGCTGTCGTAGATGTCATGTCTCTCTCAGGCTGTATGTAGGCAACTATGGTTCTCATTGTCTGAGCCAGCATCTCCCCTTCCATCAGTGTTTTCATTGAACCTACACATACTATTAGTACCTCGCTTGGACCCCTGGGGAGATGGAGCCTAGGGTCCCTCGAGAGCTTGCTTCTTATAGGTGGTGCCTGCTGCTGTGTCCTCATGTGATGGAATGGACTGGGCCTACAAGCTCCCTTGGCCTTCTTTACAATTCCCTGGGGCCCTGCCCACATGACCCAGGCACCTCCTCAAAGTCCCCTACTTAATTCCAGCGAGGGAGGGTCAGAATTTCAAAGACAAACTTGAAGGGAACCCAGGCATTCAGATTCTAGCTGATGTCCAGCCCTGGGTGAGTCATGTGCTATCCCCTTTCCTGCCTCTGTGTCCTCAAGTGAGCCACTTGCCCTCTCTGGGCCTCAGCTGCCTCTGTGAAGTGGGGATAACCATTCTAAGGTAATGCACTTACTCGTAGAGCCAGGTATCCTTCCATCACCTGTTACCTCTTCAGCCATTCACAGGAAATTCCTCAGGAATACCAATACTCCCTAGGGCCAGTAACTTCGTTACCAGTCTTTGCTCCTGCCCAGGCACCCCCTGGGCACTGACTCGTCCTTGTGTACCCCCACACTCACCCCATACCCCGGCATATTTGCTCTTCCTCTCTACCTTGCTCACACCTACCAGGCCCTTGGGCATGTCAGTCTGGAGGTGCCAGTGATCTTGGCACCGAAGGCAGAGGCCCAGCATTGTCATCCCAGTGTTGTTTTTGTGGTTTAACTGGGATCTGAGTCCTCAGTACTTTGGGGACGAGGCCTATAAGGACCCCCCACATCTTCCTCCTCATTGTCTCCATACTTCTAGTAAAATGCTTGGTGCATAGCAGATGCTGTGTAAACACTTGTGTGATAGTAGATCTGTGCTCATTGAAATAATTCTCTGTTGTCCAGCTCCAAAGCGAGCGGGTGCTGCATGGGAGAGCTAGTCATTAGCAAACCACTCGAGGCATCTAGTTGACAGCTGTTGGCTGAGAAAGAACTGCTGGGAGCTGTGGGAGGATAAAGAGGAGGAAAGGCTTGCCTTGGGAGGAAAGCCTCAACTGAAAGAAGGTGGACAGGTGTTCTGTAGGGGAGGGGCTTTGATTCCCACTTCCCTCACATGAAGGCCCGGAGGGTTAAGAGCTAGAGGGCAGGACCCTGAGAGCCTAGGAGGGTGCCTGCTGGGCGCATGGCTCAGCCCTACCCACCCTGACATCTCTGGTCCTACAGGAGCATCCTCCAGCCATGAATCACCTGGACTCCAGCAGCAACCCATCCTCTACCACGTCCTCTACACCTTCTTCACCAGCGCCTTTCCCAACCTCATCAAACCCATCCAGTGCCACCACTCCCCCCAACCCTTCACCTGGCCAGCGGGACAGCAGGTTCAACTTCCCAGGTACTCACCTCTGGGCTTTTCTGGTTCTCAGGGACGTGCTCAGATCTCCAACTCCCAGCAGGCCCAGCAGATTCAGAGTCAGATGCTGCTGCTACTGAGAGCTGATGTGTAGGCAGCACAGTGGGAAGTTGCTGCTGCCTCTGTATCAGTTTTGTAGATGGGGACACTGAGGTTCAGCGAGAGGAAGTGACTTGCCATGAATTGTTAAGCACACAAAGCCAGGCCTGAACCCAAGTCCAGCTGACACAGCGTGGGTTTTGGCATAATCCTCAGGCTGCTCTCCTGTGCTGGGGTGGCTTCTGCCGAGCACACTCACTCAGAGCTGGATTCTGAGCTCCCGACTAGGGAGAGGACATCCTGGTCCTGCCACCTCCCCTCTCTGATTGGGCTAGCTACTTAAGTAAAACGTCTCATTTCTGTCTGTTAAACAAAGAATATATGGAGCTGGAATGAGGTGTCCCCCTGTACAGATGAGGGCAGTGCTGGCAGAGCATGCCTGAACCAGGCCTCTCCTGTCCTCAGCTCCTGCCTGGCTCAACCTCTCCAGGGAGCGGAGGCAAACTCACAGGCTCAGGCAGGATTGAGCTGATGCCTTAGCCTCCTGGCAGCTCCTTGCTGTCCCTCTCAGTCTTGCCTTACTTCAGTTTACAGTCCTGGAGGGGAAGGAGAGGGATGGCTGATACCTGTTTGCTATGGGCCCAGCCACAGGCCCTCTGCTACCTGTGGGATCCAGGTTTGTGCCCACCACTAGCCCCTGGAGCTAAGCCAGAGAGGACAAAGAGAAGCTGTCCCTGTGCTGCGGACATGCAGCCACTGGCAGGCCAGGTAGCCTCTGGGCCCATCTCTCCCGGTGCCAGGGGACTTGTTTTGGGGTGGTGACAGACTGGGGCTTTGCGGGACTGTTTGTCTTTTGCTTGCTCTTTGGTCTTGACGGGCATGTGGTTGATCTCCTGACATGAACTAAGGCCTTAAGCACACCCACGCTCCCCCTCCTCTTGAGTGATGGCCCACTTGATTAACCTCCTTCTGTTCTGTGCTGTCATTCTTCTTGGAAGCTGACCCCTTTTACTAAGCCATTTTGGGCCTTTCTAAAAGGAAGGCTTGTTTGAAAAACAATAGCCAGAAAAAAAATGCTTTTTACTGATGCCCCACGAGGGGACTTGGCCCTCACTAACCCTGCTATGAGGCTTCTCTCTCCACAATCTTAGGAGATGAATCAGGCCAGCCTCTCTGGGGCATCACATGTAACCTTCAAGAGCAAACTAGGAGAGTATCTATACTCCCCCATTTTCAGTGAAGTACCTGGAGAGGTTATCTTCCCAAGAGCCCAGAGCCTTGTAAGTTGCGGAATTGAGGTTAGAATATTCAATGTCAGGTAGGGATGGTGGTGAGTGCCTCTAGTCTAAGCTACTCAAGAGTTGCTACTCAAGAGTTGGGAGTTGGGAGTTGGGAGTTGCTTGTGCCCATGGGTTTGAGACTAGTTTATGCAACATAGAGAAGGCTCATCTCAAAACCACTCTGTCACATGGTAGACAGGGTGGTTTTGTGTGTGCAGGAAATGGGTAGGTTTCTGTGGAGGTACTCTAGGGCTCAGGTAGGTTAGAGGGGAGAAGGCTGTTATATACACACTGTTAAACCTTTTCTTATTATTATCTCTTAGTTATACAAAGGGGTTTCAAATCCGTTTGTAAGTACAGTGCATCCTTTTGTTGTGTGCGCCAATACTTGAACGTGGGCCTAGGTATTGTCCCTTAGCTTTTTTGTTCAAGATTGACACTCTGTTACTTGAACCACAGCTCCATTTCTCACTTTTTCCCCCTGGCTTATTGGAGATAAGATTCTCAAACTTCTCAGCTCAGGCTGGCTTCAAACCAGGATCCTCAGATTTCTGCCTCCTGAGTAGTTAGGATTATAGGTATGAGTTAGTAGCACCTTTCTTTAAGTACAATGATAAACTTTTTTTTTTTTTTTGCCAGTCCTGGGGCTTGAGATAGTGCTCAGGGCCTGAGCACTATCCTTAGCTTCTTTTTGCTCCAGGCTAGCACTCTACCCCTTGAGCCACAGCACCACTTCCCGCTTTTTCTGTGTATGTGGTGCTGAGGAATCGAACCTGGGACTTCATGCATGCTAGGCAAGTACACTACCGCTAAGCTACATTCCCAGTCCCTTGATAAACTTTTTCAGAACCGGTTTTTCTGCCTCATTGTGTCTTGCTCCCCTGGCTCATGTACATTTTTTTAAAGCAGAAGTGACTGAAGCTTTCCCAGAGCTGTGCACTGCCCAGGGCTCTACAGCAAGGGAGCCATCAAAATGGGCCTAGAACTCCCCTTTCTCTCAGCTACCCTTTCACTCCTGAGGTTCCTGCCAGCACACATCTTCTGCAGCTCTCTTCCTCCTTTCTGCCTAGCTTTGTCCTTTCTACACCCACCAGGGGTGGGCCAAGTAGAGCAGGTCCCCTTTGCCCAGTAACCAAGCCTACCATCCTCCCTCCTCCCTGGCTGCATTGCATTGTGTGTGTGACTCACCTCCTCTTCTGTTTAAAGCTGCCTACTTCATTCATCATAGACAGCAGTTTATATTTCCAGGTGAGTCTTCTGCATGATTCCACTGACTGCCCACCTGGGTGCTTGTGTCCACCACGGATGGGAGCAGGGCAGGGGTCTCCCTGGAGGTGGGGCCCAAGGTGGGCAGTGTCTTGCTGGGAGGGACCACAGAAAACTGGCCTTGTGTGTAGAGACTTAGGCCACTTGCTCTAGGTCACACTGCCAGGAAGTGGCAGAAACAGAAGTAGAGCCTGCTTTGCAGAATGAGGGAAGAGGGCTCTGTGCTGACACCTCATGAGCAGTGAGTGTCCTCCCTACATGAGGACAGTTGGAAGTCTGACAGCAGGCTTTGCCTTTATGAGCCTTACAGCACAGTGCCACCTGCTGGCCATCACTGTCACTGTCTCTATTGCGGAAAGTTTTGAAAACTTCCAGTAGACAATTTCAGATTTCCTTCCACAAAAAATCTTTTTTCCCTCCTTTGTGTTTGGCCAAGTTAGGTACCAACATTTGATTCTGACTATATTCTTTCCCCCAGGAAGTTTGTAAGATTAGTGCTTTTTTCCTCTGGCAGAAAGTAATGCATATGATTGTTATGACCATAGCTAATTGTTTTTTCCCCCTTCTGGCTTGTACTGTCTTGAAGTTACAGTATTTGGTTTTTCCTGGCTTTTCTGTTTCCCAGTTCTGGAATTGACTTTCTAACTCAGCTCCATCAGGAAATTAAGGGAACATTTACAGATGTGTATAGGACGCAGTAGCCAGGGACCTAGGATTTGGCCCACACAAACCCTGGGAGCTGCCTCTGTGGTTCATGTCTGCTTTCACTGTGACTCCCAAGAGTACTGGGTACTATCTCTAGCACTTGTACAGGGGAAAACATGGCTCTCTCTGAAGATAGAGTGGGGGAGAGGTTATTAAACACACATGGACAGAGTTTGGAGAAGAATGCAGAATATGCTCTGAACATCTAAGGACAGGTATGAAGCTTCCCAGATGTTTTACTCTCCCTCCCTCCTGGGTACCGTGTCTCCCTGACTCCTGCTCCTATGTGCCTTCTGTAGAAACTGAGCAATGGCAGTAGGTGGAAATGCCAGGCCACCCTGCAGTCTGTGAGATCATCTGTGGTGATTGGGGAGGCTTTAGCTGAGGATTCTAAGGCCTGGGGTCCCCTGAAACCACACAAAATGTCAGGCATATGTGTGCCTTACTCCGATAAGAAGGCCCACAGCTTGTATCAGCTTCTCCGCAGAGCTCTGCCAGGTCCCAAGGTGTGTGTGTGTGTGTGTGTGTGTGTGTGTGTGTGTGTGTGTGTGTGTGTGTGTGTGTGTGTGTTAACTTCTCATTTTATTGACCATCAGACAGAGCCAAGTGGAGGGCAATCTGATGGCAGCCTGAGGTAGGGAGACAGAAGAAAGGATGCTGATAGCCTGACCTGCTGCCACTTCTAGTCTCTCCTACTGAAGCAGAGGAGGGAGGAGCCTGTGACAGTCCTGGCCAGCCCTGAGCCACCCGTCTCCTAGTAGCACTTGGGCTCCTAACAGGGCCTCCAATTGACCATCCTGTTCCTGTGACCCTGGGGCTTTGGCTTGGGTCCTCCACAGCCACCCATTGTGGGACCTTCTAATATGCGGACTAGGAATTTTATCTTTTTCCCAGAACTATACCACCATGCCCTCCAATCCCAGAAGCTGAAGGGTGGATTCTCTGCATGCAAATGCCCAGCAGCTGCACTAGGTGTCGCTAGAAAGCATAGGAATTGTATCTTCAGGGAAGGCCTGTCCCTGCATAGGTGGCTGTGGCCCAGCTTGCTTTTGCCATTTGCTCGAAGGGGGCCATTTGACCACAGAGCAGTGGCAGTCACTGAAGGGTGGAAGTTCAGCCCTGGATCAGGACATGTATATGTGCACTCAAGACCGAGGAGGCCGAATCATGTCAGGCTGAGGGACAAGTACAAGCTGCTCCAGGTGGCAGTGGCCCGGAGAGCAATGGCAGCTGCTTGGGGGAGAGGAGACTTCCTTGGTGTACTGGGCTCCCGGCTGGCATTTTTGGGTGCAGAAAAGCAACCTTATACTTTGTTTTTGTCGTTTCTTTCCTCCAGACATTTCAGCCTTTCCACAAGCAGCCCCTCTCTCCAGCACAGCTGACACTACCCGGTATGTACCCCAGTGCTAACTTGGAATTCCCCTCCCTTCAGTGTCACCCTAATCCCCTTCACACCTCCCAACCCCACCCCTAAATCTCTGGCCTTTGGGGTTTGAGTGTCACCCTGTACCTGGCATAGCTCATGCCTTTCATCCTATTTATTGGTGAGGCCAGTCCGGGGGGGGGGGGGGGCGGTGTGTGTGTGTGTGTGTGTGTGTGTGTGTGTTCATTAACTCATCCAGAGTATTTATTACCCTCCTAATAGTGCAGTGAAGCAGGCTTGTTATCCAGTAAGGTGGACACAGGCAGAGTTGTGTTTTTTTTTTTTTTAAAGTCCCCTGCTAGCACTGGTGGCTCATACCTGTAATCCTAGCTATACAAGAGGCAAGAGGCTGAGAGCTGAGAATGATAGTTCAATACCAGCCTGGGCAGGGAAGTGAGACTCTTATCTCCAGTTAACCAGCAAGAAGCTGAAAGTAGAGCAGTGGCTCAAGTGGTAGAAAGCTAGCCTTGAGCAAAAAATTTAAAGGCCCTGAGTTCAAGCAAACCCCAGTACCAACACACACACACACATGCACACACACACTAATAATAATAATAATAAATAAAACTTAAAAGAGCCCTGTTAAAATGGCCAGAAGTGGTGCTGTGGCTCAAGTGGCAGAGTGCTAGCCTTGAGCAAAAAGAAGCCAGGGACAGTGCTCAGGCCGAGTCCAAGGCCCAGGACTGGCAAAAAACAAAAAACAAAAAACAAAAAAAAAAAGAGCCCTGTTTTGGGAGCATGTTCTCTTAACTCAGGCTGGGCTGAGCTTTCATGCCGCCGGTCTCACAAGACAACAGAATGTGTCATCCTTAATGGGCTTCTGGCTCAGAGAGGTTAAAAACTACAAGGTCACCCAGGGAAGAAGTAACAAAGCCAATCTCAAGGGCAAGGCTGTCGGACCCCAAGACCCATGTGCTGTGAACCCTGTAAGTGCAGTGTCGGATTTAAATGGGGCCCTGGTAATTACTCCCTCCCCCCCTCACCTCCCACACCACTTGTAGTCAGCCTGGAGGGACAGTTGAGGCTGGACAAGGGGCAGGCCTGGTCCTCAGCCTCCTGCCTGTGACTACAGCATCCACACTTGCCTTGCCCACAGCCAGGCGTGTCATGGTAAAGATCTAGTGATGGCCTTATGTCTCAAACCTCATCGGGGGAGGCCCCTGCCCAGCCCAGGGTCCTCTTAACAAAGCCTGTTTTACTCCTAGGCTTGAGGAGCCACCCAAAGCAGATGGATTGGAGGTACGTGAAGTGGAGGTGAGTGTGGGTGGTATGTGCACCCATGGGCAGCCTCCTGTCCCCCTGGGTGGGCAGAGGGGCACAGCAGGGAGGAACGGAGACTAACTGAAGTATAAGCTCTTACTTCTCCCGGCCTGGGGTCCAGGGTCTTAGCCTAGGGACTGGTTCAGTCAGCCTGTGGTAGAGTCAGATGTGTCTCTGTGTTGTCAGAGCTGGCCAGGTGATTCTGATTGGAACCAAGGTCAACAGCCACTGTCTTGATCCTTAAAGCTGAGAACTGAGTCCAGGTCCCTGCAGTGCAGCAGGGATTGGAGAACATGGCTCTTGCCAAGGGAAGAGGCAGAAACTGTGTTTAAATAGAAGAATACCACAGGATAGACAGTTAAATCCTCCCACATCCAGGGTGTTGATGCTCTTTCCGAAGCAACTAGCTTTTGCTCTTCAGTCCATCTTAGGTCTGGCAGTGTTAGTAAGAGGCAGTATTAGTAAGTCACAGGGCCTCAGTGTCCCACATTTTATGAACGAAGATACTGAGGTCCAGGGATGCTGGGTGAGCAGCCTGCTGTCCACAGAAAGCCAGTGCAGAGCTGCAGGTAGCCTGTAGCAGCCCCTCTCCTCCCTCCTCTGTCGAGCCATCCACCCTATTCTCCTTTCAGGCTGAGGAGCCAGAAGCTGGCAAGTCAGAAGCAGAAGATGATGAGGATGAATTAGATGACCTTCCTAGCTCCCGACGACCCTGGCGGGGTCCCATCTCTCGCAAGGCCAGTCAGACCAGCGTGTATCTGCAGGAGTGGGACATCCCTTTTGAGCAGGTGGAGCTGGGCGAGCCCATCGGGCAGGGTCGCTGGGGCCGAGTGCACCGGGGCCGCTGGCATGGTGAGGTGGCCATTCGCCTGTTGGAGATGGATGGCCACAACCAGGATCACCTGAAGCTGTTCAAGAAGGAGGTGATGAACTACCGGCAGACGCGGCATGAGAACGTGGTGCTCTTCATGGGTGCCTGCATGAACCCACCCCAGCTGGCCATCATCACCAGGTAAGCTGCGCTGGCTGGACATGACGGGGGTGGGGGGGTGGGGAGAGTGGAGCAGCTTGCCTTTTCCTCCCTTGTGGTTCTGTGGCCACTTTGGAAGGAATTAAAGGATTTTCAAGAAAGATACAAAGAAGGAAACCAAAAAAATGGAATATAGTTTCCCCCACTCACAATGTCACTGACATTGAAAAACAGATAAAGGCAGGAATAGTATTGCATACCTGTAATCACAGCTATTTAGTGGCTGAGGCAAGAGAGTCACAACCAATAGCCTCACTTGCCTGGTTCTCATTCTCTGAGACACCAAGACTCTAGAGACTTTTCCTAAAAAAGTCTGCCTTCCTGAGTGACATTGTCCAAAAAGAAATGTACTCCTTACCTGACTTCTGTAACTAGCCCCTCTGTGCATCACCTTTATAATAAGTTGAAAAAAAAAAAAAAAAAGAAAAAGCCGGGCCCTGGTGTCTCATGCCTGTAATCCTAGCTACTCATGAGGCTGAGATCTGGGGATTGTGGTTCAAAGCCAGCCCAGGCAGGAAAGTCTGTGAAACTCATCTCCAATTAACCACCAGAAAATCAGAAGTGGTACTGTGTCTCAAAGTGGTAGAGTGCTAGCCTTGAGCAAAATAGCTCAGGGACAGTGCCCAAGCCCCAGGTTCAAGCCCCATGACCAAAACGTTAAAAAGGTCTTCTTTCCCTAAGCTACTGACAGTTTCTTCTGGATGAGGGGGTGAACTGCACACTGTCTGGGTCTTTCCTTATTCTGGGCTTTAGGATGTGATGCTAGTGGACACCCCAGAGCACAAGCTCCTTTTCTAATGATCACTTTTATACTGACAGCCATCCTGCTGCCTTTCCCTTCTCAGTGAGAACAAGCAGGTCCTGAGCGCGCGCGTGTGTGTGTGTGTGTGTGTGTGTGTGTGTGTCCTTTGGACCAAGAGCGTGTGTGTGTGTGTGTGTGTGTGTGTGTGTGTGTGTGTGTGTGTCCGTCCTTTGGACCAAGCCCCAGCTAGAATGAGTGTTGAGCTTGGTTAAAGAACACATATTCTAGCCAAGTTGGTGGTACATGCCTATAATCTCAGCTACTTGAGATGTGGAGATCCAGAAGGATGTGGGTTGGAAGCCATCCTGAGCAAAAATTAGTGAGACCTCATCTCAGTCAACAAGCCAGTCATAGTTGTTTAGCTAGCTCCCAGCTATGGGGAAGGTATAGATAGGAGGATTGTGGTCTAGGCCCGCACCCCTTCCCTCAGAAAAATTCTTTAGACCCTATCTGAAAAACAACTAACACAAGAACTGGAATTGTAGCTCAAATGGTAGAGTGCTTGCCTAGCTTATGCAGGGACTTGGGTTTAAACTTCCAAATACATATACACACAAAAAACAGGCAAGGACAGTCATGTACCAGTGGCTCACATCTGTCATCCTGCTTACTCAGGAGGCTGAGATTTGAGGATCATCGTTCAAAGCCAACTCAGACAAGAAAGTCCGTGAGACTCTTATCTCCAACTAACCACCCCAAAAAACAAAAATGGAACTGTGGCTCAAAGTAGTAGAGCACTAGCCTTGAGCACAAATGCTCAAGGACAGTGTTTAGACCCTAAGTTCAAGCCCCCGGACTAATACCAGAAAACAAAAATTTTAAAAAGGCAGGAACAGCTTCCTTATTGGCTACACAGGAGTGGGGTCAGGTTGCACCTGCCCAGACCTCTTGACTGTACCCCACCACTCTTCACAGCTTCTGCAAAGGGCGGACATTACACTCCTTTGTAAGGGACCCCAAGACATCTCTGGACATAAACAAGACAAGGCAGATCGCTCAGGAGATCATCAAGGTAAGAGCATGTCCTGCAGGAGGGCAGTTTCCTTCTTGCTCACATGGAGTTCTTGCTCCTGCCATGTCCTCCCCTGTCATCTTGGCTTTGTGGCTGTTCTCTCTCCTAACTCAGCTCCTCAGGGTGGGACCCCGTCCCGTGGGACCCCGTCCCCTTCCCTCTCTCCACTCAGACCCAGAGCTGTCCACCGGGTCAGCATTGATAAAACTGAATTCCTTGAAGAGGAGCTCCGCAGGCTTTAAAGACAGTATGTTGCCTGGTCACGGCAACCTTGGGCAGGTTGTTGTAGCCTCTCTGGAAATGGAGATAGTGTTAGAACCTCCCTGGCTGGCTCAGTGCTGAGACAAAATGCAGTTACCCTGGGAGCACTTGGCACCCACCAGCCTGTGAGGGATTGTTAGGAGCCATAATGGGAGAGGGGAAGCTGTTTACACAAAAGACCATGCTGCCTTCAAGCCAAAGCCAAGTTACATGAAGGCAGGTCCTTGGGTGCAGCAACTCAGGCAGTTTCCTGTCATCACTTCAGACAGCAATTAAAGAAGAGCAAAACAAAAGCTCATGTGTTGATTTAAAACAACAAACAGACCCAAGTAAAAACTAGGACCTGCATTAGCCTTGAGCAAAAAAGTTCAGGGACAGCGCCCAGGTCCTATATTCAAGCCCTGGAACCAACACATGTACACACACACACACACACACACACACACACACACACACACACGCATTCCTCTTCTTTCTTTTCTTCTTTTTACTTGCCTGTATTAAAAAGCCATCTCCAACCAACTCCCTCACATTTTTTCCACTATTGTCCCTTTCTTCCTTTTTCTCTTCCCTACTAACCTTTCTTCATCCTTAGTCTTTCTTCCTTCCCTTTCCTCTACTGTCTGTTTGATATATGTGTTGTCTTTAGGAAGGAAATGGGCCAGGCACTGTTGGCTCCTGCCTGTAATCCTAACTACCTAGAGGACTGCCACTGAAGGGATCACACTGTGAGGCCAGTGTCTATGTGGTTTGTGCCTGTCATCCCAGCTGGGGGATGGGCGTGCAGTGACAGGGCCACAGTGGCATACCTGTCATCCTAGTACCTAGGAAGCCTAACAAAGGTGATCATGCCCTGGCATTGAGCGAGACCCTATCTCAAAAATAACCAACACAGGGTTATGGGAGGGCTCTGGCCTGGGATATGGGCTCGTGTCGTGTTCTGTGGCTGGCGCCGGTGCCACCCTGGAGCCCAGACTAAGATGGTGGAGGGGGTAGGACTTTTTCTTAAGCCAAGGTAGACTGAGGCAGGAGGTGAGAAGAAGGCGGTGAGGCGGCTCTGGATGTGGAGGTGCCTGGGCCCAGGGTCAGGCTAGGGTTGGGCCGCCGAGGCGCCGTGGTGGCCGAAGAGCACAAACTGCTTCGCCCGGGCGCAGGAGGACGAATAGCGGCAGCAGAACTAGGCACTGCTCACCTACGTGGCCGTGGCTGCTGTGGGCATGCTGGAGGCCTCCTACGCCGCCGCGCCGCTCTTTTGGCTCTACTGCCAGACCACAGGACTTGGTGGATCAGCAGTAGCAGGGCATGCATCAGACCAGATTGAAAACATGGTGCCTGTTAAGGACCAGATCATTAAGGTGACCTTCAATGCAGATGTGCATGTCAGTCTCCAATGGAACTTCACACCTCAGTAAACAGAAATATATGTGGTACCAGGAGAGACTGCACTAGCATTTTATAGAGCTAAGAATCCTACTGACAAACCAATAATTGGAATTTCTACATACAATGTTCTACCGTTTGAAGCTGGGCAGTATTTCAATAAAATCCAGTGCTTCTGTTTTGAAGAACAAAGGCTTAATCCCCAAGAGGAAGTAGACATGCCAGTGTTTTTTTACATTGATCCAGAATTTGCTGAAGACCCAAGAATGGTGAATGTAGATATCATCACCTTTTCTTATACTTTTTTTGAAGCAAAGGAAGGGCAAAAATTGCCACTTCCAGGCTATAATTGAAGTAGCAACCAAGACCTGCTTCAAATTTGTGATTTTTGAAAAATCACGTATCCTGCCTTCTCTGAAGAGAAATATTCTACAATCATGTAAATTGAAGCTTCTATTTTTAAATGGTTCTGATTTTCTTTTTCCCTAACCCATCCCACTTAAAACCAACAAGTTCAGCTTGTACCATAAGAAACCTACATGCTATAAAGAATATATGACTTTAATAATACTGACAGTATTAAAAGGGACTGCTTTATACCACATATATATGTATGTATGTATGAGTTTGATAGTCCAGCTTAATTTTATAGTTGCCTTTTCTATTAGTAACCCTTCATACTTCTAGCAGTGAATCTGAAAAACTTTTATTAAAGAATTTATGCTCCAGATTGGTTAAGCTAGAGGCCAGAACTTCTGGCTGCATTTATTGCTATCTCCAAAATATTTTGCTGCTCATTTCCTTCACTGTGAACACTCACTATTTTAAATACTCCAAGTGAAGAGAGAGGAATCACTGAGGACTCATAGGTTTTGTTTTTTTTTTTTAAATTATTTGGAAATTATGGTGGTATTATTGATAAAATGCAGGAATTACATATGAGGTTGTGTTAGCATTTACCTTCCTATTTCCAACTCTTAATACTAAAACACAAGGGTGGGATTGTGAACATGTGTCGATGTAAAAGTGCTTTTGAAAATGAAACTGTGAAACAAAGATTATTAAATTATTTTAATAGTAAAAAAAATAACCAACACAAATCAGGGCTAGAGGCATGGCTCAGCAAGCCCAGGGACAGTTCGAACACCAGTACTGCCCACCCCCACCCACCCCCCCAAAAAAGGGAAAAGATAATCACAATGATATTTGTGTACAAACTAATATGTCCTCATCATGGTTCCCTGTGGCTAAGCTGATGACTTAAACCAATGAGGATCAGTCTGGGATACCCCCTCCTGCCTTTCCTGTGGTCTGTCACTTTTCAGGATGGCCAGTGGGAGCTACCAATGGATCCATTTTCCCAGCAAACTTGCAAAGTCCCCCCTCCCCATGTCTGCCCACTGAGTTGTGATGAGTGACCCATCTGGTCGAAAGATAACAGGGCCCAGGAGGAACATGACTGGGGGATTTCTGCCAGGCTGGAAGCCACCTCTCTGCTGGCTTATCTCACTGACAACCCCAGCCAGTATAGCTAATCTTTACACACTCCTGGATCTCCCTGCTCCCCTGGGCACCTGGCCACACTTCCTGCCTTATTTAAGGTGACTGTGCCTACATAGTGGCATGGAAAGAGCTATAAGGTATACAAGAACTGCTGTGTGGCTTGGACCAGTGATTTCCCCCTCCCGAGCCTCCTTGCCTCCATCTGTGAAGGAGGATGTGTGTTTTATAAGATGGTGAGGATGCAGTGAGCCTGGTGCCTGGCTAGGAGAGAAACTCAAGTGATCACCACTCATGTTTACCCTGCCCTGATTCAAGACTCCCATCTTCCAGGGCATGGGCTACCTTCACGCCAAGGGCATCGTGCACAAAGACCTGAAGTCCAAGAACGTCTTCTACGACAATGGCAAGGTGGTCATCACAGACTTCGGGCTGTTTGGGATCTCGGGTGTGTTCCGAGAGGAGCGGTAAGTTGGTCTTAAATTGTGGATGGGACAGGAGGAGTGGGGTTGCTGGGTGGGCCCAGGCTCAAGGCTCTGTCACTGTGCCACTGAGGAGTCTGCATCCCATCTAGCCTAGCTGCTCCATCCATTTAGGTGGGGGCCTAGGGTCATGTCTCCACAGTGAGAAAGAATGCAAAGTTTAATTCCATGTGATATTGAAGTCACTTAGGAGGTGAGGAAGCCCTGGAAGGGCGACAGCCAGGCCAGGAAGCCACCAGACCATTTGACTTCCTGAACAGACTGGTCACTTGTTCAGAATAAGAGCTCAGCTCCCTGTGTAGCTCACTGCATACCATCCTCAGGCTTCTTCCTAACTGAGCTCCTTGCTGTTCTCTGAGATGGTTCCCAGAAGTGGAAGTACCCATCAGATCAGCATGATGCACTTGGGCACTTGTTCTGCACTATATGGGGACAGTTTTTGCTGGCCAAGGGATGGATGTGTGCCTGGCAGGCCTCTGTCGCCTGCTGAAGACCTGTTCTGGTCCTGGCCTCTAGGCGAGAGAATCAACTGAAGCTGTCCCATGACTGGCTGTGCTACCTGGCCCCTGAAATTGTGCGAGAGATGACCCCCGGGAAAGATGAGGACCAGCTGCCATTTTCCAAAGCTGCTGACATCTATGCATTTGGGTGAGTGGCCTCCTCATACTCAGAGACCAAAATGTGGCCCAAAAAGGTCCCTGGTGACCATTGGGGCAGGGAACCCAACCTTTGGAATGGAAACACATTTGGTTCTGAGCTGTGGCTCTGCTACTTGTTGGCTGAGTGACCATGTCCTGACCCTCTGCCTCCGAGCTCTAACATGAGAAGAACAGTAGTGCCTCCTACAGGGTAGTTACACAGGCCTTAGACCTTAACTATCTTGGTCTCCATAGGACTGTTTGGTATGAGCTACAAGCAAGGGATTGGCCCTTTAAACACCAACCTGCAGAGGCCTTAATCTGGCAGATCGGGAGCGGAGAAGGAGTGAAGCGAGTCCTGGCCTCTGTCAGCCTGGGGAAGGAAGTCAGCGTGAGTAGCCACCTGCTCTGGGGATGGAAAGAGGTATTAGTGGGCTGGGGCCTGTGACCCAGCTGTCTGGGAAAGGACCCCCCCCACGCCCACCCCAAAAGTCTCTATTACTTGAAGGTATCAACTTACAGATCAAAAACATACTGCTGGGCTGGGAATGTGGCTTAGTGGTAGAGTGCTTGACTAGCATACATGAAACTCTGGGTTCGATTCCTCAGTACCACATAAACAGAAAAGGCCAGAAGTGGTGCTGTGGCTCAAGTGGTAGACCGCTAGCCATGAGCACAGAGAGGCTCAAGGACAGAGCCCAGGCCCTGAGTGTAAGCCCCAGGACCAGCAAAATTAATTTAAAAAAAGAAAAAAACATACTGCTGAGTGCCAGTGGCTCATGCACGTAATCCAAGTTACTCAGGAAGATGAGATGTGGATGATCATGATTCAAAGCCAGCCCAGGCAGGAAAGTGCATGAGCCTCCATCTCCAAAATAATCACCAGCAGGCCAGCTGGAGGCATAGTTCAGATAGTAGAGCACCAGCCAAGCAAGCCAAGTAAGTGCAGGGCTCTGAGTTCAAACCCCAGTACTGTCAAACAAACAAACAGTTACTGAAATTGAAGAAACCCAGGGAATAATGAAGAAGAAAATGAAAACTGTCCACTGTCACCTCATGGTTAACTCCTGTCTGAATTTTCTTGTAGTTTTTGTTTTAAGATAATAATTTAAATTGACTTCTAGAATAAAAAAGATGTCTTAGGTATTATTTACATAAAAGTTTATAGTTGTTTGTTTTCTCTCATGGATATTCCCATTCAATAGACTTTGGTCCTTCTCACTGAGCCTCCACATCTTTTACTTTCTTTCACATGTTCTGTCCGAGCTACCAAGTCTAACACCTGGGGAATTTTCTTGGTTTTATCTCCAAGCATGTCTTATATTTTGGTTTAGAAATTATATTTGTAATGTCAAGCTCTGTGTGTTTGTGTGTATGTGTGTATGTGTGTATGCGTGCGCACCATTACTAGGACTTGAACCCAGTTACTTGAGTTATGAGTGTGAGCCAGCAGCAAGTAGCTTAGTAATTTCTTTCCCTCCCTCCCTCCCTCCCTCCCTCCCTCCCTCCCTCCCTCCCTCCCTCCCTTCCTCCCTCCCTTCCCCAGTCCTGGGCTTGAATTCAGAGCCTATGCATGCTCCCTGAGCTTCTTTTTGCTCAAAGCTAGCTCTCTACCACTTGAGCCATAGCACCACTTCCAGCTTTTTCTGAGTAGTTTGTTAGAGGTAAGAGTCTCACAGACATTTCCGCTCAGGCTGGCATTGAATCATGATCCTCAGAGTTCAGCCTCCTGAGTAGCTAGCATTACGGGTGTGAGCCGTTAGTACCTGGCTGGTGATTATTTTTTAATTGTACCATGGTCTTATTTTTATGATAATGTAGCCATTTCACACACCCATGCTTTTCAAAGACTAGGCTTTGATCTGCTCACCTTTGGTCTCACTCTGGTTTGGCTATTACAACAGGCAAGCACACCGTCCAATTGTATTTAGCAACAAGAACCTTTGATACTCCTCTCAGTGGGCTGGTGCTCTCAGCTGGTCCTGTGTGCAAGCCTGACTCACACACAGCCAGTTCTCCTGAATGGCAGGGTCCCAGAGCATGTTAGGATAGGCAGCAAAACACCACTGTAAGAGGAGCTCCACTCTGGAGAGTGAGTGGGACATCTGTTCTGGTCTCAGCTGCTGCCTCTGTATCTAGCCCTCCCTTCAGCCTCCATTTCTGACAACACTGAGGCTCCTCCACTCTGTAGTAGCCTCAAGTCCACATCTTCTGAGCATCTAGCATTTCACCAGTAAACACTGTGCCTTCCCAAACCATCTGTCCTCTTTTCCGATCCTCTTTTCTGTTCACGTTGGTTGCTATTACTTGGGGAGGAAGGTCTAGGGAGAAGAGCAGACAGGCTCATGCAGTTCATCCACGGAAGCCTGGAAGTTCTTACTGTAGTTATTTCTCAGCATTTCCTGTCCTCAGGGGGGCCACCGGTCAGGGCCCTTGAGGACAGGGAAGGGACTCTTTGTGAGTGCCCCAGCACCCACTGATGGCAGCTCCATTTTCAGGAGATCCTGTCTGCCTGCTGGGCTTTTGACCTGCAGGAGAGACCCAGCTTCAGCCTGCTGATGGACATGCTGGAGAAGCTGCCCAAGCTAAACCGGCGGCTATCCCACCCGGGGCACTTTTGGAAGTCAGCTGAGTAAGTACCCCTCAGTGAACCAGACATGCCATCAAGGTCCTGGGGTCTTGTTAGTTCTTAGAGGACACCACCCTCTGTTACATCCATGCCAGACTTGGATCTGAAGGGCACAGAGGAATGCCGGGTTCCATCCAGTGTGTGGGGCTCCCCATGACAGGTGTGCACCTCCAGTTTGCTCTGTGAACATCTGTCTGTCACTGTTACCAGACTAGTACAGATTCTGGTCCCAGGCTGGGCTGAATCAAGAGGCCAAAGTCACCTAGATACTGAGACCCCTCACAGCAGGCTCTACTACTAAAGTACCACTAAAGATGGGACTGAGACAGAGTGCCATTGAGCGCACAAAGAGCTAGCCACCTGTACAAGACCATCTCACAACCTATGGTGCCTAGATGCCACAGCCCTTCCCCTCTTCTAATTATGACCCTTTGCACCAAACAACAGGGCTGTCTCCCCTCTCTATCTCATTCCTTTTCTCCTTTGTTTCTCTTACCACCTCTCCAAGAATACTCTGAACTCAAGGGAAGAAAAAAAAAGCCAGATGTCACTGGCTCATGCTCATAATATTAGCCACTCAAGAGGCTAAGATCTGGATGATTACAGTTTGAAACCAGCCCAGGCAGAAAAGTTCTTGAGAATCATCTCCAAAATGAGCCAGCAAAGTGCTGGTCTGGTGGCATAGTTCAAGTGGTAGACACTGGCAGAAAACAAACAAACTTATTTGAAATGGCCAGATCCTCTTTTAGCTTGCAAACATGTTGGCTTGCATACTTTGCCAAGTCCTTTCTCACCAGCAGGAGTCCCCCTGCAGTCAAATTACAAGGAGGAGAATTCACCAGAGAACACAGCCTGTTGTGGGAAATCAGAGAGACAGGCATGTGGGTTAGTGAAAGCTCTATCTTATGATGTAACATGAGGTTCAGGATCTGTTAGATTCTAGTACAGGTTGAGTACCCTTCACCTGTAATGCTGTACATACCTGCTACACACCTGAAGATACCCAGATGATGGCCACACTGGGCCCTCACTGGAAAGGACTTTACTGTTTAGCTGGGATCAAGATGAGCAGACAGGGGCTGGGGATATGGCCTAGTGGCAAGAGTGCCTGCCTCGGATACACGAGGCCCTAGGTTCGATTCCCCAGCACCACATATACAGAAAACGGCCAGAAGTGGCGCTGTGGCTCAAGTGGCAGAGTGCTAGCCTTGAGCGGGAAGAAGCCAGGGACAGTGCTCAGGCCCTGAGTCCAAGGCCCAGGACTGGCGCAAAAAAAAAAAAAAAGATGAGCAGACACACCAAGGCAAAGCTGCCACACATCAAGGCCCTGTCTCATCCTCTCTGTAGCCCAGTACTGAACACAGTGCCAAAAGAGAGTACTTGACCAATAAATATGTAAATGAATGAACCAGTGATTAAACCCCAGGCCCGGTAGAAGTTCTAACAGGGCTTTTCTGTCCACATGGGGGACTGGGGAAAGGTCTCTAGGAGCTGCTGGTCACCGGGGCTGGGTGAGCAGGAGACATCCCTGCAGGCGTGGAGTATAGGGTTCTCTGGAAATGTCAGGAATGGAAGTCCAGGCTGACTCTGGTCTGCTCCTGCAGACCCCAGAAGACTGTGCAGCCTGGGCCCTGGCTTCGTTTTCCACAGGAGAGAGGGCTGCCCCAGCTGGGTGCTGGCCTAAAAGGATGACTCTTATATTCCCCCAAAACCAGACAGCCACAGTGGCTGGGCCAAGATGGAAACTGAGTCATAAATGGGGCTGGGATAGACCTCAAGTCACCAGGGTAGGGATAGCACACCTGAATCAGCCTGGGACCAAACTTCCTGTTCATTTCACTTTTCTGCACACTTGGCTTCTAATTCTCATTTTCTCTTTTCTTTCCCACTGATCTTGTTGCTTTTTTTATTTTATTTTTTGGGGGGTGGTAACAATACTCTGTCCTGTCCTGTCATCTCTCCTCCACCTGCTTGTTGGGTACCTGCTGCCATCAATCACCTGCTGGGTTGATGGGCTGGACCGAACTCTTCCACTCCTGGCGAAATGGTCACGGGCACTTACAGTCGCTGGCGGAGCCGCTACTACGGGAAAGGACGTTACGGTCACCCTGACTTTAAGAACTCCTGTCCGGTTCTGGAGGAATAGTGTGTTTCTGTCGTTTCCCTCATGCCCTGCCTGTGTATGGCTGTCCCACTGCAAACCTGCTTCCTGCTATTTCTGCATCCCAGCTTCTCACAACCATGGTTTCCTTCCCCTAATCCGATGTGCACCAAACCTGAGGCCAAACTTGCCACCCCAGCCAGCGGGTAACAGAGACTACAGCATGGGGCAGGTCTCTGCACCACGAGTGGACACATGGCTAGTCCCAGCATAGGACAGAACTTGGATCATTGATCCAAGTCAGAGCTCAAAAGAAGAGAATTGAGGGAGCAGAAGCAATGAATTCTGAGAAGTCCATTTGGGGAGTCCAGGCTGAGGGGCCATGGGAGGCATGGAGGCTTCTAGAGAAATGGCCCCTGGCTGTGCCTTGTGGACACCTGAAAGGTTCCTTGTGTCCAGCTCCCTGCCAGGCTTCCCTTACTGACCCCCTAGGGGGTAGAGATGGAGGTGTCCCTGTCTTTGCTGAAAAGACGATTCCCTACCTGGTTGCTGTGACCAGGCCTCAAGGCCCCAACTCCCTGTGGGCTCCAGTTCTAATATGTTCTTCCCTCTTCTCTGTCCTCTCTAGGTTGTAGGCCTGGTTGCCTTGCATGCAGCGGGGGCTGTCTTCCTCCTAATCAACAACAGCTCTGCGACTTCTGCTAACACACAAAATGCCAAGCAGGCACTAACCCAGGGGATGCCAACTCTGCTGCTCCAATCTCTCTCCAGTCTTCTTATGCTCTGTTTGTCGCACGGCCCCTCCCTCTCCACATGTGCCTGCGTCACTGCCAGTGGAGGATCATATTAATTGGTACCCGCGAGGTGGAACAGCCTGCAGCCACCTTCCCAGATGGGTCTTTCCCTCTTATCCTTCTGACAGCTGCTCTTGCTTTGATGTGGTGGTCCAGTCACCCTACTAACCTCTTTGAGCCTCCACTGAGTGTTCTGGGAGGGAAAGGGGTGGCATCTAACTCTGGGATCTTACCCCACGGGGAGTGGAATGGTTCCAGATCTGCCCTGTCTGGAGCCCTGTTGCTGTCTCCTGAAGATCTAGAGCAGTAGACACAAAATGTCCTGTTGCTGTGAAAAACACCAGCTCAGCTGGGCACTGGTGGCTCACACCTGTAATTCTAGTTACTCAGCAGGCTGAGATCTGAGGATTATGGTTCAGAGCCAGCCCGGGCAGGAAATTCCATGAGACTTCTCTCCAATACATTACTCAGAAAAAGCCAGAAGTGGCCCTGTGGCTCAAATGGTAGAGCGCTATCCTTGAGCAAAAAGAAGCTCAAGGACAGTGCCTACACGCTGAGTTCAAGCCCCAAGACTGGCAAAATAACAATAATAATAATAATAATAATAATAAAAAGGAAAATGCCACCTCAAAAAGGGCTGTGTCCTTAAGAGCACACTCAGAAAGACTGTCCTCCAGCAGAGCAGCGCCTGGCTCCAGACAGCCACCAGGTTGCTCCCTTCACATCTGCCTGGGGTTCCACAAACCCCATAGAGCTCAGCCATCGGGCTCTGGGAATCTTCCCTTTAACCTTAGTCCCAGTGGAGCTCATGTTTTAGCGCCATACCCTTTCTAGAAGGAGCAGGTGAGGTCATCACTCCTGGTGCTGGGGCTCAGCTTTCTCTCCCAGTCTTCCATGGAGCAGAGGTGGTCTGGGCAGCCAGCGAAGCAGAGGTGATGTGCCACAACACTGCCCTCCCCGAGGAGGGGAGCATGGTGGAGGCCCGGGGTCAGGGTGACCAGCAGCTCTGTCAAAGCTGCAGGCTGGGTATCATACACCTGATGGAGTCAGAGCCTCTGCTGAGCTTCTGGAACTAGCCCATTCCTTAGCCTGTGCCACCCCAACCATGGTCAAGACTAGCGGGGCCATAACCCATGTTTCTGTTCCTCTCCACAGCATGAACAGCAGTAAAGGGGTTCCCCGCTTTGAAAGGTTCGGCCTGGGCACCCTGGAGTCCAGTAATGCAAAGATGTAGCCGCTGGGCCCCTTGTGCTGCCCACTCCTTTCTTTTCCTCACTGTGTTTCTAAAACACACAAGCTACCACCATGACAAAACATAAAAATACTAAAAGCCACTCTGTCAGCCCAGCACTGCATACCAGGACAGGAGACTCCATTCAGGCTGTTCCTTACCAAGATACATGGGGCCTGGAGACAGAGCCCTGCCTGCCATTAAAGATGGCCCCACACCAACCAGCCCTGTCTCGACCGACAGCCAATGTTTACATGAGCATTTCTGCTGAGCAAACTCATCGTTTTACAATAGGTAATAATAAACAATGTGTGCCTACGTGCACTGGCAGCAAGGGATGGCAGACCATCCCCATCTGAAGGACCTTGTCACAGAGAGGGCCTCAGGCTGGGCCCGAAGGAAGAAGAGCATTGTGACTGTGGCTGCTCCGGGCTGCAGAGCTGGGGACATGAAGTCTGACCTGGCCTGGGGAAGCCCCCTCTGTGGGACTCTCCCCACGCAGTTCCCTTCTTCTCTCCCAGAGGAGACCCTGGCTAGCAAGAGCTGGAACACAGAGGGCAGGAGTTCCTAGAAGGCTGGATTCACCTTCTGACCCCTGGATCACAGATCCAGGATGCCCTTGCTGGAAAAGTAAACCCAGAATTCAAGTGATGCCTGAAGGCTCCCAGCCAGGGTTTCTACCGCAAGGCAGAGACATTTGTGGAGTGCTCTCTCATGAAGCCCCAGTCACCAAAGCAGTGGGACTCAGGGCTTCCTCCCAGGGCCTGGCCCAAGCTGAGCACTAGCCATGTAGCTGCACACACACTGAGATGAGAACGGAGAAGATGGCACAAAGAAACAGAAGTAGGCAGCCAGCAGGTACCTGAGCTCCCGCCAAGCGTCTCAGTGACTTTAGAACCACATTGTTAGCCATGCTATAATGTTCTAGAACTACTCACCTCTTCTCACTCACCTTAACCCATCTCTGCTGCTTTATCTGAGCTCCGATACAGGCACCCTTTCATCCAGACCCTCCTAGCAAGCCACCACTCTGCACAGCCTCCGTAGCAGCCTGTGTCCATGCAAAGCAGCAGGAGGCTGGACTTGAGAGCCAGCTGAATGTTGGCCTCCGCACCCCCACTAGAAACTGCTGCCCGCAGGCTAGAGTTCCGAAGGGCAGAGGGCCTTAGGTGGAGATGAGGTTCAGTGGGCTCCACAGCACTAAAGGAGAAAAGTGATGGGGGGGAGGGGCGGAGATGTGATTGGAGTCAGGCCCACAGGTTTGGGGCTCAGATGGGGGGGGAGGGGAGCAGGGACCATGAGGCTCCAGCCTCTTTTAGTCCCTAGAAAAGCCCTGGTTTTCAGAGCCTTCCCCACCAGCTGGGGTCCAGATATTACTTAGTCCTCGGTTGAGAGAGCCTGTGGAGTTGCCTTTGCGTGCATGCTCATGTGCTTGCGCATACACACATACACACAGCCTTGGAGAGCGCAGCTTACACAGTGCTGCCTGTGCCCAGGGACGGTGGTATCTTCTCCCTGATCTTCACCCTGGTAGGTGTGGGAGGAAGAAGGAGGCACTGCAAGCCAGTGGCCTATTGTTGGGCCTCATCCTTTTGGCTCCTCGTCAGCCCTTGCTGTGACCTCCTACCCCCATACCAAACTTCGTGTGGCTGCCACATGCCTGAGCTTCCTCAAGGTCCCAGTGCAGCCAGCCGTTTTGTTGTGACCTTGGCCCCTAGGGCTAGATAGCAGCTGAGCAAGTCAAGGGAACTCAGTTCCTCCCTGATCCTAGGCTAGAGTGGGGTCACAGAGGGGCTACAGGAAGCGAGTCCAGATCTAGCTTTGCATGGCGGTGGTCACAGCCAGCTCCAGCTGAGCCTCTGCAGTGTATGTGGTCTTGTGCACGTGTTGGGATCCAGAGATAGGGGTGGTCACAGTTCCACACTCAGGAGCTGCCTTTCTTTCTAAGGGCCTAGTGTCTGCCAGAAACCTAGGAGCCACTTGGCCCCCAGTTTGGAACTGAGGTGCTAGGGACCCCTCCTCCCAGGCCTAGGCAACATCTCTAGCTGTCTCCACAACCTCTGCTCTGCCTGTTGTTTAAGGAAGTCCCCCACAATGCTCCCTTGTCCCTTTTTTATTTAAGCAACTGTGAATTGAGGTGCAGAAGGTGTGCTGGGCCTTCGGTGTGCTTTCCTTGCCCACCTCAGAAACACGCGAAGGACAACAGATACTGTGAATTCAGTCCCCGTGGCCCATGGTGAAGGGGATGGGGAAGGTGGGGGTGGGGGTTGTGGAATGGTGAAGCGGGTGGTCCCTCCAGGGTAGGAGTAGAGCCCAAGCTTTGGTCCTTCCAGCCTCCCCTCCAAGACTTCCACCAGAGCTGCAGCCCCCCAGGTTTCTCTGATTGCTGTCTTGAATCCTCACTGGGTTCTTCATGAACCGTGTGTAGCAGAGTGGAACTCTTCACATCTCCACTTCCCTCTCTGCTGCCCCGTGGTATTTTTTCTCGAGGTCCCATGGGGAGTGGTGAGCCCTTCAAGCCAGTGTTGCTCTGTGGTGATGAGGTGGGGTGGAGAGCCGTGGGGAGCCTGCACTGTGCTGTGTAGCATCAGCCAGGATGTCACCAGGTGCGTTGCGTTTCTAGCGTCTTCTGTGGCCACCAGGCACACATTTGCTTTTTGAATGTGATGTAAAATTTGTACAGTAAAAGTTTTTATATTTTCTACCCATTGTGTTTGTCTTCCAGAAATGCTTTAATTTAAATTAAAATGGTTAGTATTAACAAGTGTGCCATATTGTTTTTTTTTTATTATTGTTGTTTGTTCCTGGTTTTGTTCTATCACTGGTAAAGAAATATGCCATCTGTGCTCAGTAAGGCCATGAGGTACGAATTGGGATGACTTAGTTGGAAAGATAGGCAAAGAGGTAAAGTCTTTTACCCAAGATCACACAGCTATGGGCAGCCAGTCCAGGTCTAAGCTGGGACCAATCTCCCTCTCACAAATTGAGGCTCCCACTGGTGCAACATTCATTGGGCTCCTGGTGTGTTCAAAACAGAATACTGAGATTTACACCTGTAATCCCAGCACTGGAGGTGAGGCAGAAGATGAAGATTTCCAGACCACCTTGGGTTACAGAGTGAGTTTGTCGCAAACAGACACACATAAATGGGCCATTTTCCCAGTATTGATCATATAGGAGACAACAAATTTGTATCAACATACTTTAAAAGATAACATATAAAATATTCTGTCTGTAATGGATAAAGAAATCAATAACAAGATGAGAAATACACAAATTTGTGGAAGTTGAAGAATATAACCATTGCGTCAAAGAGGAAATCAAGCTAGAAAATACTTGGAGATAAAGGAAAAACAAGGGGGTCTGGGAGTATGGCCTAGTGGCAAGAGTGCTTGCCTCATATACATGAAGCTCTGGGTTCAATTCCTCAGCATCACATATATAGAAAAAGGTCAGAAGAGGCGCTGTGGCTCAAGAGGTAGAGTGCTAGCCTTGAGCAAAAAAGAAGCCAGGGACAGTGCTCAGGCCCTGAGTTGAACCTGGCAAAAAATAATAAAGCCTTTTAGCCATTACCAGTGAGTCACACCTGTAATCCTAGCTACTCAGAGGCTAAGATCTGAGGATTGTGGTTCAAAGCCAGCCCAGGCAGGAAAAGTCTGAGACACCTCCAATAAACCACTCAGAAAACCGGAAGTCGCTCTGTGGCCCAAGTGGTAAAATGCTGGCCTTGAGCTCAGGAACCGTGCCCAGGCCCAGATTTCAAGCCCTACGACCAATCAGAACAACAGCAAAGTACAAAATTCATGATATCCAACAAAGCAGTGCTAAGGGGAAATTTCATACCTATAAATATTTGCAATGAAAAACAAGATCTCAGTCTTGCTTTAAAAAGAAATGAATAAAATGCTAGCAGAAGAAAAGATAAGATTTTAAAAATAAAATGAAATGGAAAATTGGTAGGAAAAAATCTTTGGAAAAGTCATTGAGCCAGGTGCTAATGGCTCATGCCTATAATCGTAGCTACTCAGGAAGCTGAGAGCTGAAGGCCATGATTTGAAACTAGCCCAGGCAGGAAAGTCCCCGTGACACTCTTTATCTCCAATTAACCACTCAAAGACCAGAAGTGAAGCTGTGGCTCAAGTGGTAGAGTACTAACTAGCCTTGAGCACAAAGAGGCTCAAGGACAGCGGTTCATGACCAACCACAACAAAAATCACTGAAATTGTTTACCTAGCTGGACTAAAAAAAAGACTGAAATTACTAAAATCAGAAATGAGAGTAGAAACATTGTTACCAACTCTACAGAAATACAAACGTTCATAACTGTAGACAATCGTATGTCAACTGATGAGATAAATTGGGTAAATTCCTAGAATACAACTTAGCCAAACTAAGTCACAGAAGTGTACTATACACAGACATAGACTAGTAACTGTTATGCCAAGTCGTGAGAAGACCACAAAGAAGGCCACCAAGACTCAGACGTTCCGAAATGCAAAAGCAAGGCTTTATTCAGGCGAGCTGCAACTCAGGCCTCGTCCTACCCACCGATATAGCGGAGGTTAGGAGGAAGCCCCGAGATGCGATTGCACAGGGCTTATAAAGGCAAAAAACAAAGTTACAGCCATCAGGTGTTCAAGTAAGGCATAAAACAAAAGTTACAGTAATCAGGTGTTAAAGCAAGCAAGATTAGGACACAGGTACAAGTCTGATTGGCTCAGGGCTGGAGGCATTTGGGGGGCGGTTAGAGTTCTTGACTGGCTGGGCCCTAATAAGCTTGTCCTAGGTTTCCTCACAGGGCCTGCTTATCTCAGGTTCGCATGGTAAAGTGGGGCCTGACTTCAAAATGGCTTTAATCTGGCTCTTCATTTTCCCCCTTTTCTCTTTGGTACCTTGGGAGCCAATCATGGCTCCCTTCTGTCCATTCCAATGGCTTGCATGTCTAGAGGATGATATAGAGATAAAGCATGGGCCAATAGGGCCCAAAGTAGTAACCAAAAACAACTCAGGTCCCTTGGTTTTAAAGGGGGGTTGATGGGTGAAGATCATCCATCTTCTGTAGCTTCTTCAGGCTGACTGAGGGACGTTGACCTTACCTAGCCAGGAACCTATAACCTTAGTCTACTTTGCCAAGGGACTACAGGATTACTTCAAACTGGAAATTAACTTTCAGCTATACAGACTTACCATTAGCTGTATACTGTTTAAGATCCAAATGTCAGCAAAAAAATAATACATAAACTTCTCAGCTGTGCTCTAAGGGTTGGGTGGCTATGCCCGTTTTCCTGAGCAAGCCCAAAACTACCAATGCCTTCTTGCATGGGACTTTACAGGACTCCTGCTAGTTGCTAACATAAGGGGGTCACCCCACTTTGGAGTGAGCTGCCAAAATAACATCAACATTAGCCAGGGTAGCAAGGAAAGAAGGCAAAAAGAAAATTATAACAATATTCAGTCTAACTTTTCTTGAGGTGAAGGCGAAGTGGCTGAGTCGGGTGCTTGGACACCTCCCATGTTCCACCACGGTAGTCTTCATCCAGGGCAAAGGGATCAGCTGGCCTGGCGTGGGAGCAATGGACCCAAGTGGCGATGCCATCTACCTTGAGGGCGGTGAGAGTAGTCAGTAGCACCACATAGGGTCCCTTCCACCGTGGTTCTAAGGATTTGGGGTTATGCCTCTGGACGAACACCCAGACCCCTGGTCTGAATAAATGGGGGGTAGGGACAGAAGTGGAATCATATAATGCCTTAGGTTGGGGCCACATACTCTTGTGCGCGAGCTGCAAATAATCAAGTTTACACAAAAATTCAATATCATCCAAATCAGCAAGCAATTCAGTCTGAAGGCTAGGAATAATGGGCGGGGGGTACCCATACATTATTTCAAAAGGAGTAAAGCCAAGTTGATAGGGAGAATTTCTTACTCTAAGCAGAGCAAAAGGAAGGAGTGACACCCAGTCTGCGCCAGTCTCTAAGGCTGATTTAGTTAAGGCCTCTTTTAGAGTCTGATTCATTCTCTCTACCTGTCCTGAACTCTGGGGTCTATAAGCACAATGCAATTTCCAATCCATCCCCAGTGCAGCAGCTATTCCCCAACTTACTTTTGAGACGAAGGCCAGTCCATTGTTCGACCCAGTGGTGAATGGGAAGCCATACCTGGGTAGGATTTCTTCCAGGATCTTCTTAGCCACTGTAGAGAGCTGTGAGCAGCTGCGCCCTGAAATGGCGCCGGCTTCCGCCCTCCGCCCTCCCGACGGCGAGTGCTCTCTGTGATAAACAACTCCTAATATGGTTAAAGCTTGGACTCTGGCTTGCTTCCGCGTACCTGGACCTATCGGTAATCCCCACGTAGCTTACCGGGATTGGCTACCCAGTTTGCACTTAAGGCCAAGTGGGAAGCCCCCGGGGGGGGGGGGAAGCCCCCGGGAAAGGAAGAGGGAGAAAAGACTGTTTCAAGGTTCTGGAATAAACTGCTTAGAGAAGAATCCGGCATTGTGTCTTCCTTGCTGGTCGAGGCGGACGCGACAAGTGGTGGCCCGTACGGGGACCCATTTACGAGGATTCAGAACTCTCTGCAGTCAGGGTGGTGCACCGGTAAGTCCCCCAAGGATAAGGGTGGGGATCCGCGACAAGAGCGGGAAAAGAAAATAGGCTCCTCACTGTAGATAAAGGAGGAGCAGGAACCCTCGGGTGGAGGGACAAAGGTATTAAAAGAAATAAACTGAAGCGAAAGTAAAAGTGTGTAATTATGGGCGCTTCCTCTTCGCACCCAATTTTTTTGGCTCTTAACGAGCTGTTGCACTCGAAGGAGTTAAAGATAGAGAAGTGTTGTCTGGTCTTTGTGCCTGTGATTATTTTTGTGTGTTTCTTTCTTGAAATCATTTGTTAAAGGTTTTTGTCTTAAAATGTACGGCCGATGCTTATTCTGCGCGCTTTAAGATCTTTTGAAATTGTATGTGTGTGTGCATGTGTGAGTGTGAACATGTTCAAGACTGCAGTATGATGCAAAACTAAGTTTAAATTCAAAGGTCTTCATGCCATGCAGTAACTGGGAGTGAAAAAAAAAAAAAAGAAAAAAAGAGGCTCTTTTGAAACAAGCAGTCTGTAGGCAAAGGGCGGCACCTGGTTTCAGAATGTCTGTGAGCTAGTTTTTCCAATGCAGATAAAAGCTAAAGTGCTGGGTTAGTAAAAAGGCTTTGGAAATCAAGAATACATTTCTAGATAAGAAATTTGGAAGTAAAATTGTCCTAAATAATTATTGCAAAGTGAGAAAAGGAGAATTATGGTTACCAAAATGTTTAATTGCCATTCCAGCTTCTTTGTAGGTTTTTTTGTAAGTTTCCAGCAGGCCCACAGAGAAGCACAGGTGATTCCTACAAGTTTGTCGAGATCTAATACTGACCCTTAATAAGTTCCAGGTAAGAGAGCATGCTTAAAAACTACTTCTGTGTGGACCACCTTGTTGCTTATAATTGGAGTAAAGTGGCCCCTTATAAGACTCACCAGTCACAGGTGGACCTTGTACAGGAACAGCTTGATAGGCTTTGGCAGCTTGCTCAGCTTGGCTGCCAGTGGAAGTATGCTGGACTTTGTGTAACAAGTATACAATATGAAAATTATACCCGTGCGGCAAATTTATCTAAACAATTGTCTAGTTATCTTTTAGGAAATTGGACAGGAGGGTTTGATGTGCTGATGGAGCAGCTGAGGATTGCCATTACCACCGTGAACTCGACCCGTGTGGATGCCGGATTGGCGGACGGGTTGTCTTCCTGGATCTCAAACGCCATGAACCACCTAAAGGAGTGGGCAGGGTTGGGGCCCTAATAGGCCTTCTGGCTATGGTCATCCTGGTGTGCCTGTGGTGTATTTGCCGAATTAGAGGTTTTCAGCGTCGCAGTGCAGCCATGATAGTTCAAGCTTTCACTGCCATTGAGGCCGGACAGTTCTCCCATGCGTGGCTTGCCACACTTAAGAAATAGCGCAGGATGCGAGGCTAGCGCACTGCACTTGGGAGACGCATCCCGGCGCGAGCCCCAAGAAGAGCATGTTAGATTGCATGTGGGTTGATGCCCTAGGCCCCACCTCTGTAAAAAAGGCATCGGACGGGTCTGGCAGTCCTTGGGAAGGCGCCACCTAAGTGAAGGCCAGTACAATGTCCCTCAAATAACATTCACAGAGATCTGACCTCTACTCTTGCCTGCCGCTCAGAAAATAAAAAGGGGGGAACTGTAGAGAGCTGTGAGCAGCTGCGCCCTGAAATGGCGCCGGCTTCCGCCCTCCGCCCTCCCGACGGCGAGTGCTCTCTGTGATAAACAACTCCTAATATGGTTAAAGCTTGGACTCTGGCTTGCTTCCGCGTACCTGGACCTATTGGTAATCCCCACGTAGCTTACCGGGATTGGCTACCCAGTTTGCACTTAAGGCCAAGTGGGAAGCCCCCGGGGGGGGGGGGAAGCCCCCGGGAAAGGAAGAGGGAGAAAAGACTGTTTCAAGGTTCTGGAATAAACTGCTTAGAGAAGAATCCGGCATTGTGTCTTCCTTGCTGGTCGAGGCGGACGCGACAAGCCACTACATTTGTGGTCTCATGCTTTGTTGGATAAGCTTCAACCCATCCTGAAACAGTGTCTACAAAAACTAGCAAATATTTGTATCCAAATTTTCCAGGTTTAATTTCTGTGAAATCTACTTCCCAATACACACCTGGCCTATCCCCATGGAGGCGAGCTCCTTTAGTAACTTGTTGATTGGGGGCATTGGTAAGCTGACAGGCCTTGCAATTTTTAACAATATCTTCAATAAGTTGATCTCCTTGTCTAATTTTCACTTTGGAGTGTCGGAGCAAGTCCTGCATTCTTCGGGTTCCCATGTGAGAAGCTCGGTGGATTCTCTTAAGGATCCCTTTACCCAGCCCTTGTGGCAAGATAAATTTCCCTTCACAAGTTTTCCACCAGTCATTGTTTCCTTCTCTGTCTGGGGTTTTGTGGGCCATAGGAATTTTCTTTATCCACTCCAAGTCTTCTTGGGAATACTGGGGCATAGGAGGCAAAGCTCCTGGCCCTGGGTCTACTAGAGTCAATACTTCTGCTCTGGGCTGGAGGGCTGCTTCCTTGGCTGCCTGGTCAGCCAGATTATTCCCTCTAGTCACCGAATCAATTCCCTTTTGATGACCCGGACAGTGCATAATGGCAATCTTTGCTGGTTCCCATAGGGCTCGGATGAGGCTTAAAATCTTCTGCTTATTTCTAATGGCCTTTCCTTCGGCTGTCAGTAGCCCCCTCTCTTGGTAGATGGCTCCATGGATGTGTATGGTGACAAAAGCGTACCGGCTGTCCGTATAGATATTTAGTCTCTTTCCTTTTCCCATCTGTAAGGCTTTTGTTAGTACCACTAGTTCTGCTCTTTGTGCAGATGTTCCCTGGGGGAGTGCTTTCACCCACATCATCTCAATGTCTGTGGTGACTGCCGCACCCGCATACCTTTTTCCATCCCGAATGAAGCTGCTGCCATTGGTGAACCAGGTGTGCTCGGCATGCGATAGCTGCGAATCCAGCAAGTCTGGGCAGAGGCTATGTGCTTGGGCCAGGATCTGCTCACAATCATGCAGAGGCGATTCCAGATCCGGATCTGGCAGCAGAGTTGCTGGGTTTAATGCTGTAGGTACGCAGAAGCTGATACATGCCCAGTTAAGTAACAAGTTCTGGTAATGGACCATGCAGGCATTGCTCATCCACCAGTCGGGCGGTTGTTTTAGCACCCCCTCTAGAGCGTGTGGAGTGGCCACAGTCAGGTTCTGTCCCAGAGTCAACTTATCTGCATCTTTTACCAAGAGGGCTACTGCAGCTGTTATTCTTAAGCATGGAGGCCACCCAGCGGTGACAGGATCCAATTTCTTTGACAAGTAGGCGACTGGCCATCTCCAAGGTCCAATTGGTTGGGTGAGCAACCCTTTTGCTATTCCTTTATTTTCAGCCACGAACAAGGTGAATGGTTTATTCACATCAGGTAGGCCTAAGGCAGGGGCTTCCAGAAGGCTTTTCTTGATTGCCTCAAAGGCTTTTTGCATTTGCTCAGTCCAATGACATTCTGGGAGGTTTTTGGTGGCTTCATATAGAAGCTTGGCCATCTCAGCGAACCCAGGTATCCACAGCCAGCAAAAGCCTGCTGTTCCCAGGAACTCCCTGATTTGTCTGGCTGACTTAGGCACAGGGATTTTTAGCACAGCCTCTTTACGTGCATCTGACAGCCAATGCTTGCCCTCTTAATATGAAGCCCAGATAGGTGACTTCAGGTTTACAAATTTGTGCCTTTTAACATTCTAGTTTGTAAAAGCTCTTTCCTGACTGGCTGGGTAACTGATTTCTGATGACCTAAAAAAATGCCTACATTACCTTTGCAGGCCTTTACCAGATCGCAATAAGGACACAATCTCAGGTCTACAAGCTTTCTTTCCTGAACAGGTGTACCGGCTTAAAATTCTCACTGCCAGTCAGGGCTTTGAGTAGATACAGGGGGTTGGGATTTTAAACTATCCTCTCATTTGACAAACTTACCCTTACTACCCACTAGTAAGTACCCACTAGTAAGCTAGCAAGTTCCTGCCCAGTAGACAGACATGGGCATTAGAAAGGCATGCTTACGAACTATTCTTCTAGGACTTCCCGGCTTTAATTTATTTTTTGGCCAGTCCTGGGCCTTGGACTCAGGGCCTGAGCACCGTCCCTGGCTTCTTCCCGCACAAGGCTAGCACTCTGCCACCTGAGCCACAGCGCCCCTTCTGGCCGTTTTCCATATATGTGGTGCTGGGGAATCTAACCGAGAGCTTCATGTGTAGGAGGCAAGCACTCTTGCCACTAGGCCATATTCCCAGCCCACCGGCTTTGATTAATTTTTGAAAGGCCAAACAGGAGTGACTCTAGGATCTGACACCATCTCTGCCATCCAAGCAGTGGCTTACTGCCTCTGGATGCTCCATCACTTTTGTCCCAGGACTTTCCCTGGATTTGGACTCAGGGCCTAAGTGCTGTCCCTCAGCTCTCCAGCTCAAGACTAGCACCCTACCACTTTTGAGCTCCACACCACTCCGTTCCCAGCACTCTGCTGGCTGATTACAGACAAGTCTCTCACAGGGACCTTTCTTTGCCCGGGCTGGCTTTGAACCGAGCCTCAAAGCAACTCACGACTCTGTTCCCAGCACTCTGCTGGCTGATTAGAGATGAAGACTCTCACAGGGACCTTTCTTTCCCTGGGCTGGCTTCGAATTGCAGATTTTAGATCAATGAGTCTTACAAGAGGCCACTTTACTCCAATTATAAGCAACAAGGTGGGCCACACAGAAGTAGTTTTTAAGCATGCTCTCTTACCTGGAACTTATTAAGGGCCAATGTTGCATCTTGACAAACTTGTAGGAATCACCTGTCCTTCTCTGTGGGCCTGCTGGAAACTGTTAGAAAAAACCCACAAAGAAACTGGAATGGCAAACACTCATTTTGGTAGCCATAATTCTTTTCTCACTTTGCAATAATCATTTAGGACAATTTTACTTCCAAATTTCTTATCTAGAAATGTATTCTTGATTTCCAAAGCCTTTTTACTAACCTCTGCTTTAACACTAACACTTTGGCTTTTATCTGCATTGGAAAAACTCTGAAGCTTACAGGCATTCTGAAACCAGGTGCCACCCTTTGCCTCCAGGCTACTTTTTTTTTTTTTTTTTTTTTTTTTTTGGCCAGTCCTGGGCCTTGGACTCAGGGCCTGACCACTGTCCCTGGCTTCTTTTTGCTCAAGGCTAGCACTCTGCCACTTGAGCCACAGCGCCACTTCTGGCCATTTTCTGTATATGTGGTACTGGGGAATTGAACCCAGGGCCTCATGTATACGAGGCAAGCACTCTTGCCACTAGGCCATATCCCCAGCCCCCAGGCTATTTGTTTTAAAAGAGCCTTTTTTTCTTTTTTCTTTTTCTTCGGTCCCAGTTACTGCATGGCATGAAGACCTTTGAACTCAAATGACAATTTTTCCTTAATGCAAGAATTACAATTACAGAATTAGAAATACTTATCCATTCAGCTTTCCAATAAATTAGTGAGAAATGTTGGCCCATTTTGCTATTTCTTCCTACATACATAGAGTTAATGAGTTTACTCCTATCCCCATTAGTTTAATATATGTCCTTTAAAATCTAAATTACAAAAATAGCACAAGAATCGGATCACATCAGATAAACTTTTCAACCCTTTAAAAAACTTTTCCATGGGCTGGGGATATAGCCTAGTGGCAAGAGTGCCTGCCTCGGATACACGAGGCCCTAGGTTCGATTCCCCAGCACCACATATACAGAAAACGGCCAGAAGCGGCGCTGTGGCTCAAGTGGCAGAGTGCTAGCCTTGAGCGGGAAGAAGCCAGGGACAGTGCTCAGGCCCTGAGTCCAAGGCCCAGGACTGGTCAAAAAAAAAAACAAAAAAAAAACTTTTCCAATTCTTAGTACCTCTCAAGGGGCAGTTTTAGAAATTCCAGTCAAATCATTCATTTTTACCACAAGGTTTCCTGTTGGGGTCAGCTGCACCTTTAAGGGGCCACAGCTGACCTCGGCCTGTCCCTCCCCTTCTTGTCTTTAACAGGAAGAGAAGCCCCTGTCCTTGGGGCTAGCACGGGTGCTATGGTGGAGGGATACCCCAGGGGCCCATCCATAGGGGGCTGGACTTCTGCCAACAAAGGAAGTCTCCTGACATTATTTGAGGGACAGCTCCTTGGGACCAATCAGGGGCCCCTCTCTTGTGCCCACCTTTGGGGTATATCTGGGAGGCTCCTCATTTGAATAAACAGAAGCCCTAGAGGTTTTCTCCAGGGGCCCACACATCCGTGTCGTTCTTGGCGGTTTGGGGGCACCCTGCAACCACACGCCACCGAGGCTACCTGTGGCCATCGCTCCCGCATGAGCGATAATGGACCACCCAGGAAGGGGAGGACAAGCCCCTCCCCCCCCCCCCCCCCCCGCAATGGAGGGGAAGTAGAGAGAGAGAGACGAGGCTACCTGTGGCCATCGCTCCCACGTGAGAGGGATAGAGGACCACCCAGGAAGGGGCAGACAAGCCCCTTCCCCCCCCCCAAGCGAGGGGAAGTCGAGAGAGAGAGAGAGCCCACAGTTTCCAATGTTCACCTGAAAACAAAGATGAAAGAAATCCCTCTATCGGCTCCATCCTGACTCCATAGGGCTTGATGAATTCGCGTCAGCTTGCCCTTTGTTAAATCAAGTCTTAATTAAGATACCCACTTTTTTTTTTTTGCCAGTCCTGGGCCTTGAACTCAGGGCCTGAGCACTGTCCCTAGCTTCTTTTTGCTCAAGGCTAGCACTCTGCCACTTGAGCCACAGTGTCACTTCTGGCCATTTTCTGTATATGTGGTGCTGGGCAATCGAACCCAGGGCCTCATGTATACAAAGCAAGCACTCTTGCCAGTAGGCCATATCCCCAGCCCCCCACTTTTTTTTTGACTGCTAATTAAAGAACCCTGAGAAACCCTTTTTTAACTCTAGTTCCTGTTTTTTGTAAAAACAATGCACTAATCTTTTAAAACATTTGGTAATGCCCGAACTTGATGACCATTTGAATTTAAACTTGAACTCTCAATTTTACACCATACTAACAGTCTTGAACATGTTCACACTCACACATGCACACACACATATTCAAAAGATCTTAAAGCACGCAAAATAAACATCGGCTGTACATTTTCCAGTGGCAAGAGATTTTTGCCAATCTTACTCCTGCAACACGCAAATTTTAAGACAAAACTTTTAACAAATCATTTTAGCATTCTCCAGCCTCATTTTCCAGGGCTTGATAGTCTTAGTAAAACATTTTAGTCTTAGTAAAACATTTTAGCACACCAAATAATTTTCAGCTTTAGAAGGCTGGGTGGGGGTCCCCAGAGTTCTTTTTGTGGACACTCACACTGATTGTGAACCATCGCCTGTACATCTTTCCAATGAGCTATGCAGGTTTGACACAAAAGAGACTGTCAGAATCACAAACAACACAGATGACAGCCCTGCATGGTGGGGTCACTCCTCGCCACCTGCGGGTGACTTGGGCTGGCCCCATGTTCACCCCTGGGTGGCTGCGGGGCTGACGCGTCCGTGTCCTGGGCTGCCGGCACCGGCGAGTTGACTGGGCGGGACCCTCCAGAGTGGAGGGCACAGCTGAAACATTCTCCTTGGAGTCCTCCTCTTGTAGAGAGGGTGGGGAGTGTGGATGGGGAAACATTTCCTCCTCCGTGCTTCCTCCCTGGAGGACAGGTGGGTACAATTTCTTCTCTTCCTTCTTGGTTTCTCTTTTGTCTGGATGGCCCAAATGAGGGGTGTAGATTAGGCGTATCTTACCTATGTCAAAGCTCCCCTCGGGTGGCCAATTAGCTCCCTCAAAGGTGGGCTATTCTGACTTGCACAGGGTGATCCACTTTTCCTTCTTAAGGGCCACACCTTGGTTCTGAGCTATCTCCTTAACCTCCCTCCAGTGAGCTAGGATCAAGTCTAGGGGGCTAGATGGAGGTCCCCAAGATAGAATATTACCCATAGCTCTGATCAGATATTCAGTCCAAAAGGCTACAAAAAAACCAAAACAATACAAAAGGAGGAAAACACACAGGCCTGAGAACAAGAAAAGCTACGAGTTGGAGATCTCCCAAGTTGGCCCACAACCTCCTGCAAGGGTGCAGAAGGAGTGGACCCAAGTTCAAGGCGGGGTTCCAGGGATCCCCCTTCAAGGGTGGAGAGTCTGGGGCATCCCCCAGTCTCCCCGGGATTGCCAAGTAAGTGCGTCTGCTTCGACAACCCATTCAAGAAATACGAGTCAAAACGGCCATCCTCAAAAAGGAAGCAAAGCAGACAAACACAAATGACAGGACAAGACAAATGAACAGCGCTGTTTTCTTACCTTCGGAGTCTGGGGTCTCTGGGGTCTCTGGGGCTATCCCGTACAAGCCCCCAACTGTTATGCCAAGTTGCGAGAAGACCACCAAGAGGCCACCGAGACTCAGATGTTCCGAAATGCAAAAGCAAGGCTTTATTCAGGCGAGCTGCAACTCAGGCCTCGTCCTACCCACTGACACAATGGAGGTTAGGAGGGAGCCCCGAGCTGCGATTGCACAGGGCTTATAAAGGCAAAAAACAAAGTTACAGCCATCAGGTGTTCAAGTAAGGCATAAAACAAAAGTTACAGTAATCAGGTGTTCAAGCAAGCAAGATTAGGACACGGGTACAAAATCTGATTGGCTCAGGGCTGGAGGCATTTTGGGGGTGGTTAGAGTTCTTGACCGGCTGGGCCCTAATAAGCTTGTCCTGGGTTTGCTCACAGGGCCTGCTTATCTCAGGTTCGCGTGGTAAAGTGGGGCCTGACTTCAAAATGGCTTTAGTCTGGCTCTTCAGTAACGAAGTGAAGTCAGTAGTCAAAACTCTCCAAAATTTCTGGACCAAATGGCTTACTTGTGATTTTTACCAGTCATTTAAAGAACTAATGCTAATGATCTTTAAGCTTTCTTTAAAAAGTTAAGATGGGGGGCTGGGAATATGTCCTAGTGGTAGAGTGCTCGCCTCGCATACATGAAGCCCTGGGTTCTATTCCTCAGCACCACATATATAGAAAAGGCCAGAAGTGGCACTGTGGTTCAAATGGTAGAGTGCTGGCCTTGAGCAAAAAGAAGCCAGAACAGTGCTTGGGCCCTGAATTTAAGCCCTAGAACTAGCCAAAAACAAACAAACAAAAAAAAAGGTTAAGACAGAGGAAACAAGAGGGAAAAACTTACCAACTCAGTCTGTAAGGCCATATAAAGCCCATGCCAAAACAACAACAATAAAACACTACAAGCTTATATACCTTATGAAGACCGATAAAATTCTCAAAATATCCAAACTTAGAATATTAAAAACTTATTTACCGTGTCCAGGTAGGATCTATTACTGCAATGTAGGGATAGTTTGCTATCTGAAAACTCTCCCCTTTATTTGGATTTGGTTTTTGGTTTTGGTTTTTGTCAGTCATGGGGCTTGAACTCAGGGCCAGTGCGTTATCCCTATGCTTTTTTGCTCAAGGCTAGCAATCTACCATTTTGAGCCATAGCACTACTTCTGGTATTCTGGTGCAGATAAGAGTCTCATGGAGGGCTGGGGATATGGCCTAGTGGCAAGAATGCTTGTCTCCTATACATGAGGCCCTGGGTTCAATTCCCCAGCACCACATATGTAGAAAATGGCCGGAAGTGGTGCTGTGGCTCAAGTGGCAGAGTGCTAGCCTTGAGCAAAAAGAAGCCAGGGACAGTGCTCAGGCCCTGAGTCCAAGCCCCAGGACTGGCCAAGAAAAAAAAAAAAAAGAGTCTCATGGACTTTCCTTCTGGGGCTGGCTTTGATCCACAGTCCTCAGATCTCAGCCTCCTGGACAGCTAGGATTAAAGGCGTGAGCCATTGGCACCTGGCTTGGAAACGGAGTAATATACCACTTTAACAAAATGAAGAAAAAAGAAACCTTGATGCAGAAAATCTTGGCAAAATTCACCTTCTCGTGATAAAAACACAAGCTAGAAACAGAAGGAAATTACTATATATGAGAAACCCACAGAAACCATGAGGCTTGATGGTGGAAGACTGGGAACTCTTCCTTGCTATTAGAAATATGACAAAACTTAGTTTGAACGTACCTATTAGGTTTAAGCCCAGAAATCCCAGCCAGAGCACTTAGGCAAGAAAAGGGACAGACATCCAAGTTACAAAGGAAGAAGTAAAACTAATTCTTTTCACAGATGGAATGATCATAGAGAACACTAAAAGGAAACAATTCCACTTAGTTATTTTAAGTAAAATAGGTGATAAATTACACAAAGACACTATAAATCAGTGGCCCAGGCCCTGTGCCTTCATTCCTAGAGGAAAGCAACACGCTTTGAGCTACCAAAAGAACATTTTACAGGGGAGTCTGGGTGTCAAAACAAGAGCCAGGCCCGTGGCCCTTTTCCCTCAACGCCTCTTGCTTGGGGGATCCCAAGCAGGTCACTGTCTTCTATAGGTGGAAATGACATTTTTCTCATACCATTTTCTTGAGCTGGAATGATTGTTGCTTGGTCGGAGTAAGAGCCAGTGTTGCCAGACTTTCCTTTTTGCTAGTTCTGTAGAAAACCCTACTTCTTTCACCTTGCTCTTCTCAGATCTCTGCATACAAAAGAGATTGGGCTCCTTGTGCCTTCCCTTTAGTCCTGCCACATTCCCGCTACCTGTCTCCCTGCAAGCACAGAATACCACAGTGCTCCAAAGTGAAACCAGCAGACTAATTCTGGCAGAGACTCACCTATACTTCCTGCAACAGATGTTGGGTTAATGAAGGGGGGCCCACCCCAGGGAAGCATTGTGGTCGGGGGAGACTCTGGTTTGCAGCACTGACTTCAGCATTGGAAGTCTGGGCTGAGTCCAACTATATGTCTGTATGACCTTGGTCCAGTTGCTTCACCCATCTATACCTTCCTATCTTCCCATTCTAGAATGGGCATGATTACCTGGACCTACTTCATAAAGATGACAGGATTAAATGTAAGGCACCCGGAGCAATGCCTAGCACATAGTGAATGTTCTACAAATACCTTAATCATCACTGTGTGCTCTATGCTCATTGTATTCCAGCTCTCCACCTGTCTTGCCCTTTGATACCTGAGCTCTGGCCCACTTTCTCCTGCCAGAGCTGTAGATTTGCAAGCCAAATACATGCTGTCAGTGTTTCAAGCTCCCAAGTTTTAGGTTGATATTTATGTAGCAGTAGATCATCGAAATGGCAGCCTGATAAGTCAGTCCAGGGAGGAGCAGCCAGCAGCTCAACAGCTGGTATCCAGCTGCTCAATTTTCCTCTTGTTTTTCCAAGGTCTAAAGAGAGGGTGCTGGTGGGGGGTGGAGGTCAGGGTGGGGGGTGGAGAGGATCCACACACAAGAGCCAGGCTGTCCTGGTTCTTTGGGTTCCAAACATTGGGGCTTTGATTCTTAGATTTGTTCATTATTTTGTCTCACTGGACTGTTGAGAGCTTTGTCAAACATTTTTTAAAAAAACAAAACACAAAAACCCTCACTGGGCACTGGTGGCTCACACCTGTAATCCTACTCAGGAGCTGAGATCTGAGGATGGCATTTCAAAGCCATCTCAGGCAGAAACGTCCATGAGATTCCTTATCTCCAATTAAACACCAAAAGAAAAAAAAAGTGGAACTGTGTAGCTCAAGAGGTAGAGTGCCAGCCTTGAGTATAAAAGCTAAGGGACAGTGCCCGGGCCCTGAGTTCAAGACCCAGAACTGGCATTTAAAAAAAAAATCACAGTGTTTACTGGAGCACAGCACACAATCTGGCATCAGGCAAACCCCAGTTCCTTTCTCCTGTGGAGTGTTACAGTACACAAAGATGGTCTGTTCCCTGAAAGCTTGGTGGAAGGAATGACTATGGAAGAGCATTGGCTGTGTGGCCAGTAACAAGGAGCACACAGGGCAGACATCACTAGGTGCAGGGCATCAGTCTGGTTCCTGGAGTTGGATTGAAATTGAGGCAAGTTGGGTTTTTTCTCTGTTTGTTTTTTTTTTTTGGCCAGTCCTGGGGCTTGGACTCAGGGTCTGAGCACTGTCCCTGGCTTCTTTTTGCTCAAGACTAGCACTCTGCCACTTGAGCCACAGCGCCACTTCTGGCCGTTTTCTTTATATGTGGTGCTGGGGAATTGAACCCAGGGCTTCATGTATGTGAGGCAAGCATTCTTGCCACTAGGCCATATTCCCAGCCCGTTGGATTGAAATTGAACCCAGAGAAGCTCATGGCCAAGCTCACAAAGGCCTAGTTTAGGGCCTTCAAGACAAGAGTACTGTGCTCACTCGCTTTCAGGACCCTGCCAGTCCTAGGTCTTGAGCTTTGTCCCTGAGTGTTCTCTCTGTCTCTGTCTGTCTCTCTCTTTCTGTGTCTCTGTGTCTCTGTCTCTCTCTGTCTCTCTGTCTCTGTCTGCCTGTCTCTCTGTCTCTGTCTGTCTGTCTGTCTGTCTGTCTCTCTCTCTCTCTCTCTCTCTCTCTCTCTCTCTCTCGATTAGTGTTCTACCACTGGCCACAGTTCAACTTCCAACTTTTTGATAGTTAATTGGGGATAAGAATCTCATGGACTTTCCTGCCCCTGCTAGCTTTGAACCGTGATCCACAGATCTCAACTTCCTGAGTAGCTAAGATTATAGGTGTGAGCCACTGGCACCCAGCTTGGCTCTCAGGCTTTTGAGAGTGAAGACTTTTTTAGTTGAACTGATTAATTCTCCTGTCACCTTCCTCTCCAATGTTCCCTCTTAAGTCACATGATTTTTAAAGGCCATGGTGGGAATTTGGGGGAATGTGGCTAATGCAGAGCTGTGTCAGGGATATATTAGTGTAGCAGAACACATGCATGAAGCTCAGCTACTTCCATGATGGATTCAGTTATCTCCAGCTGTGCTGGCATCCTGACACAATGGTGCAGGGGTGGACCATGAAGGATGTTCCATAGTCTCTCTGGAAAATAGATCACATCTTCACCAAACAGTATGCAGCTTGTGGAGAAGGGAAGTGTTATAGCACTAGGCAATTCATGAATAGAAAGGTATCATTTTCTGGATTTTAAGGTATTTGGCACCTGGATTTATAGTTCAGTGTCAGATCACTTGGCTAGCATGCCTGAAGCCCTGGATTCAATCCCCAGCACAATCAATTAATTAAAATGTAAACTATGATTTAAAAGAGCTATGTGGGAGAATTTGTTAAGTGCTTTTTTTTAAAAAAAAATATATAATCTGAGCTGGGTACTAGAGGCTTATGTCTGTAAGCCTACCTAGATCAAGAAGCTGAGATCCAGAAGATCGTAATTCAAAGCCAGCCTGGGGAGAGAACGACTAAACTTTAGCTCCAAAACTATCAGCAAAAAGCTGTGTTGGAGGCATGGCTCAAGTGGTAAGGAACCAGTCATGCAAGCAAGCTGAGCAAAGGTGAAGACTTGAGTTTAAACAACTTCCTCAGGCTTCTCTGGGGACTGTTAAAGACTACCAAAACATCTTAAATTATACAATAACCTTGTACTGTTACTTTTTGTTTTTCAGTAATTAGCAGTGTGAGCGAGCACTTGTGTTCATGCATTCTGGGGCTTGAAACTCAGGGACTTGAGCTCAATCCCAGCTCTTTTGCTCACGGGTGGCACTCTACCACTTGAGCCATACCTCTGGCTCCAAATTTTTGCTGGTTAATTGTAGGTAACAGTCTGTTAGCTGATTCTGCCCAGGCTGGCTTCAGCTTCTCCAGTGGCTGGGATTACAGGTGTGAGCCACCAGCACCTGGATACAACAACCTTGAGAAATGGCCTCTTTTTGTGCTTCAACATCTCCAGCTGAAAACTAGAATGAGAGAGATTTGCTAAAATATTTCTGTCAATTACCTGTTACATTTTAAATTTTCTTCCTTCCTTGTACACCAGCACCACTATTTACTTAATTTGTTTCCTTAAACTAATATGTTTAAAAATGTATTACATGCTTTGGACTAAGCCTGGGTCCCTGATCTAACAACTCTTTAGATATTGTATTTTCAACTCTTGGTGGGTTTGTTGTGGGGTTTTTTTGGGGGGGGTTGTTTTTTGTTTGTTTTTCTTCTTTATTGTCAAAGTATGATACAGAGGGGTTGCAGATTCGTATGAAAGGCAGTGAGTACATTTCTTGTTATATTTGTTACCTCCTCCTTCCCCCCTTCCCCTCTCCCCTCAAGAGTTGTACAGTTGGTTTACACCATATGGTTTTGTAAGTGTTGCTTTTTGAATGGTTTGTCTTTTTGTTCTTTGTCCCTTGATTTTTGTATTCCCTCTCCCTTCTGCAGTTCTATTACCCGTATAAACAGTATCCAGGGTACTTGGATGTAATACAGGGTACAGCCACAGGAAGGGCCTACAAGAGAAACAAAACTAGACAAACCACTCAGTCAAACAAACAGACAAGGAAAAAGAATAAAAGTAGTACGAGTTCACATGGCATGTTGAGAATAATTACAACAGTGGTATAACTCTTGTTTCTGTAATGTGGTGTTCCTTTCACTTGGCATCTTCTTATGTGGTCATATGGGTATAGCTATTGGGGTATTTTGGTCTTCTACCATGGTGCTAGTCTTTGGTACTGTCCCTGAGTTGTTTTTTTCCCCCCTCAAGGTCAGTGCTCTACCACATGAGCCACAGCTCTACTTCTGGCTTTTTTTTTTTTTTTTGGCCGGGGGTTGGGGGGGGAGTTAATGAGAGGTAAGAGTCTTAGGGACTTTCCTGCCTAGGCTGGCTTCAAACCATGATCCTCATATCTCAGCCTCCTGAGTAGCTAGGATTATATAGGTATGAGCTACTAGCACCTGGCAAGGTACATCTATCTGTCTACCTATCTGTTTCTCTCTCTCTCTCTCTATATATATATATATATATAAAATATGTGTGTGTGTGTCACACACACACACACACACACATTTTTTGTTGTTTTTTGCCTGTCCCGGAGCTTGAACTTCAGGACCTGGGCTCTGTCCCTGAGAAGCTCTGAGTGCAAGGCTAGCACCTTACCACTTGAGCCACAGTGCCACTTCTGGCTTTTTCTGAGTTGGAGATAAGAGTTTCATGGCTGGGAATGTGGCTTAGTGGTAGAGTGTTTGCCTAGCATGCATGAAGCCCTGGGTTTGATTCCTCAGCACCACATAAACAGAAAAAGCCAGAAGTGGCACTGTGGTTCAAGTGGTAGAGTGCTAGCCTTGAGCAAAAGAAGCTCAAGGACAGTACCCAGGCCCTAAGTTCAAGCCCCAGGATGTGTGAGAAAGAGAATATATATATATATATATAATATTATATAATATATATAATATTTTAACTCTTCACCACTTCCTTCTTTCCTCTTCTGTCTCTACATCTCCCTTCTCTTCTTTAGACCTATGTAATAGATTGGAATAACTTCCTCAATGGTTTTGTTGCCTTCCACCTATTGCATTTTTGGAAGTTGGAGACTGAGAAAAGTCCCAGTGGTCTTGTAAATTATCTAACCTGACATGGTTTTGTATTTCACAAAGATCCCATCTTGAGACTGTCTTGGGTCTTTATATAGATTATGTCTGCCTCGCCCCAAATTAGGACTCAACTGTCCTGCCTTCCTCAAGGCAGAACTGGAGAGGTGTCCCTTTTGCCTATTTTCACAGAAACAAAAATACTTAAGCCATTTGACCCGAAGAGCTCCAGGAGGTCTGCCTCAGACATCACTGGGCTTCGTCACCACCCTGTGTTTTCTGTTGGGTCCTCAGGACCACTGGTGCACAAAGGAACCGGCTGTTGAAGGGAATGGACAATGAAAATCGGTTACACGTGCTTAGAAATGGTGGCCAGGCAATCTGGGTGTTTGCTAGGGCTGGGTTTCATCAGCCCACCTGTTATCTTACAGGAGTTAATATTGTACCACAACCTTATCAGCCCTGTTGCATTTCCTTACCACAAGAGGCCAGGCCAGTTACTACTCCCATCTTTTGTGTTGGGGGCAGGAGGTGGCGGGGGGCGGGGCAGTCGGTTGTGAGGCTTGAACTCAGGGCCCAGGTGCTGTCCCTGAGCAATTTTGCTCAAGGCTAGTGTCCTACCGCTTTGAACCACAGCTCCACTTCCGGTTTTTGAGTGGTTAACTGAAGAGTCTCAAAGGGACTTTTCTGCCCAGGCTGGCTTCGAACTGTGATCCTCAGAGTAGCTCAGATTACAGGTGTGAGCCACTAGGTACTCAGTGCAACTCTGCCCATCTTTGTCCCCATGTCACAACCCAGGTTCAGAGCTGAGGTCCAAACTCCAGGAGACTCACGTTCGATCTGGCTACTCACCCCTATAGGCCAAACAAAGAAACATGGTGAAGGGCAGATAAAGGTTCATTACACGGCAGCCATGGAAAGCCAACGTGACTGTTAGGGGGTTCAAGGGAGGAGATCCCACATCCCTCCAAGAGTCCACTACTCAGAGACAGTCTCAAGCAAAACGACGGGTTTATTGGGGAAACAAAAGGCCAACTGACCAGCCAGGGATGCAGCACAGACTCGGGAGCTGAACTGCAACCCCCAACAGTCCCTGAGCTGGGGTTTATAAAGGTAAAAGTGTAGCACAGATGTAGGGGGTTGATGCAAGGGGTAGAGCAACCAACAAACAAGTTAAGTGAGCCATTTACAGCAGCAGAATTTTGCAGTCAGGTTGACCTAATAATTAATTTCATTTTAACAATTGTTACCACGTTTCCCTAATCAAGATGGAGTCAGCTCTACTCCCCCCAACATTTCCTACCATGTTTCCCTAATCAAGATGGAGCTAGCTCTACTTCCTACAACAATGACCATGCATCTTCAGTTGTCTTCAGGGATACAGGCACTTGCCTTCGTTTAAATAGGGAGGGAACTGGGGGAAGGGGGAGAAAGGCATTCGTGGTTAGAAGTCCCAAGTGGCCTAGCTGACCACGATCCCCTTGTCTGGGGGGAGGGTGGGGGCCCAGGGCTGGGGCCTGGAAATATCACATCCCATCTGGAGGGGAACAGAAAGAAGTCACTCAGTTCTGCCGGGCTCGAGGTAAAACTGCCTGCAAGAAAGAGAACAGACCAAAGCAGTGTTGCCTTCAGAAGATGATAGAAAGCCTTGGCTGTCTGAGGGGCGCGTTGCCTTTGGTCGCAAGATGTTGCTCCATAAATCCTGTCCTCCTGAGCCCAGGATGATTGAGAAGTGACAGCTCGGACAGCCCAGGAGTGACTGGGGTCCCAGATTTTAATGTTAGTCTGTTTATTTTGTTTTGTTGTTTGTTTTTTTTTGGCCAGTCCTGGGCCTTGGACTCAGGGCCTGAGCACTGTCCCTGGCTTCTTTTTGCTCAAGGCTAGCACTCTGCCACTTGAGCCACAGCGCCCCCTCTGGCCATTTTCTGTATATGTGGTGCTGGGGAATCGAACCCAGGGCCTCATGTATATGAGGCAGGCACTCTTGCCACTAGGCCATATTCCCAGCCCAATGTTAGTCTGTTTAAAGCTGCCCTTTAGACTCCTGGTGCTCCAGAGAACATTCCAACTCCTTTGCCTAGAACTCAAGGGCCACCCACTACAGGGTGGCGGGGGTGGGGGGTGGGGAAGGGGGTTGCCTGCTTCTCTCCCCCAAATGTACCTTAGGGCCTCCTCTACTTCTGCTTTGCAGTTCCAAGCAGCTGCCTGCTCTCCCTGGACACATACACACACATCATGCACACACGTGCATACTCACACGTGAACACTCATGCTCACATACACACAGCTGCCTGCTTTTCTCACTTCAGCCCATGGTGGGCACCGTCTGCTCTCAGCCAAGGCCTCTGAGGAATCCACGCGGGCTCACCGTGGTAAGGGGAGGAAAACCACAGACATGAGTTATGGAGTACTGACTGCCAGGCTCTAAGTTTCTAACAAGCATGAGCTTGCTTAATCCCCATGTCTGCCTTATAAAGAAGGCCTGCCACTAGCTCCATTTAACTGATGAGGAAACTGAGGCTTGGAGAATAGAAGTAACTTGTCTGGCTTCCCCCAGCTGCTATGATCACCCCTTTCCTCACAGTCTGCTTCGTTCACAGCATGTAATAATTGGCATGTCATAACTTGCATAACCACCAGCCCTCCTCACGTTTAGGCCTGACCCTCAGGAGAGAAACGACAAGGTTCTCCCGCTCTATAGTTTTGAGAACCAAGCACCACAGGCACTCAGCAGATGCTATCCCCCGACGCCATCCACCCCTCCTCTTTCTCTTTCTCCCCTCTTGTGCCCTGGGTTTTTTGTTTAAAGCTAGAGTTCTACCACGTGGGCCACAGGTCCACTTCTGGCTTCTTTGGTGGTTAACTGGAGGTAAGAATCTCACAGGTTTTCCTGCCTGGGCTGGCTTTTTTTTTTTTTTTTTTTTTTTGGCCATTCCTGGGCCTTGGACTCAGGGCCTGAGCACTGTCCCTGGCTTCTTCCCGCTCAAGGCTAGCACTCTGCCACCTGAGCCACAGTGCCCCTTCTGGCCGTTTTCCATATATGTGGTGCTGGGGAATCGAACCTAGAGCTTCATGTGTAGGAGGCAAGCGCTCTTGCCACTAGGCCATATTCCCAGCCCCTGGGCTGGCTTTGAAACACAATCCTCCCATTTTAGCCTCCTGAGTAGCTAGGATTACAGGTGTGGCCACCCCTGGAGCTCAGGTACTGCCTGAAAATCTTGAAACTATGTGAGATGTTCATTAAAAACACACACTTCCAAGTTTTCAACTGGGGAAAACACACACATACAATCGTGGGAGTGTCCTTGTGCTCCAAGTTTGCCTTCTCCACAGCTGGCATGTTTGCTTAGGGCTCATTAGACAGTCATTAGGGTGCTGGCGCCTGCTGACACCACCCCTCCCTATTCCCAGAAACCAGCTGAAAGTCTGGACAGGGTTCCAGAGCTCTCAGAACACTGTCACCCCCCTTCAGACTGGGGCTTGTGGGCAGGAGTTCTTTGGGAGGGAAAGGCCTGGGGGGGGGGGGTGTGTCTAGCTGAGGACTACCTGCTATGTTGAGCCCTGACCTTCCATTGTCCCCCCTCTGCCTCAGGAAAGGGGTCAGCCAAGCCTTTTTCCTTCTCCGCCCCACCCCCACCCCCAGTTTCCATTCCTGTAGGCGAGGCTGGCTCAGCAGCAGCGGGCTGAGTAGGGCAGGCTGGGTATACTGCTGGTGGCTCAGCCTCTGGCCCTTCTCAAGTCACACCCTGAAAGTCTGTCTGCTCTTCAGATTTCCCTGTACATAACCCTAGTTTGAGGCCACAGGAACAGAGAATAGAGGCCACAGAATAGAGGAAGAAGTGTTGAGGCTGGGAGGGGGAGTTGGGGAGAGGTCCAGACAGGACCATGGGAAGATTTTGCTGTTATGAGAAGCGCTCTCCACGCCCTTCTGTGACAGTACCCGGGAGGTGGGGTCAGCTGGACCCTGAGTGCCCATCCACGCTGCAAAGGGCAATTCTGGAGTTCCTCTTCCTCCTCTTCTTCCTCATAACAAAAAAATTAAAATGTGTGGATGATATGCTTGTTGAAATATAAAGTACAACCAGGCACTGGTGGCTCACACCTGTAATCCTAGCTACTCAGGAGGCTGAGTTCTGAGGATTGAGTGTTGAAGCCAGCCCAGGCAGGAAAGTCTGTGAGACTCTTAACTCCAATTAATCACACAAAAAAACCAAAAGTGGCGCTGTGGCTCAAGTGGTAGAGTGCTAGCCTTGAAGAAAAGGAGCCCAGGGACAGCATCCAGGCCCTGAGTTCAAGCCCCAGGACTGGCAAAAGAAAAGAGAGAAATAGAAACAACAGCAAAGATAACAGTGTCCACATAATGTTTTTATCATCATGTGCAAGGCTGGCACTCTACCACTGGAGCCACAAGTCACTTCCGGCTTTTTCTGTTTACATGGTACTGAGGAATCGAACCTAGGGCTTCATGTATGCTAGGCAAGCACTCTACCACTAAGCCACATTCCCAGCCTACGCTTGAATTTTTATATACATGACTTTGTTTTCCTTTTTTGGCATACTGGAGTGTGAAGTCAGGGCTTAGTATGTGTTCTACAGCTCAAGCCATACCTTCAGCTATTTTTTTTTCCTTTTTTGAGATAGTCTTGTTTTTTTGCCCAAGGCCAGATCAGGATCTTTCTATTTGTGCTTTCTGAAGTAGCTAAGATGATGGGTGTGCATCTCCACACCTAGGTTTTTCTGTTGAGATGGTTCAAAGCCAACCTGGACAGGGAAGTCCATGAGACTCTTATCTCCAATTAACTATTAGAAAACTGGAAGTGGCTCTGTGGGTCAAGTGGTAGGGGGATAGCCTTGAGCTGAAGAGCTCAAGGACAGTACCAAGGCCCAGAGTTCAAGCCCCACAACCCACCAAAAAAAAAATATATCTGGAAAGCTAGGTGCTGATGGCTCATACCTGTAATCCTAGATACTCAGAAAGCTGAGATCTGAGAATCAAGGTTTGAAATCAGCCAGGGACAGAAGTCAGTGAGACTCTTTATCTCCAATGAACCAGCAAAATGCTGGAAGTAGAACTGAGATTCAAGTAGTAGGGTGCCAGCCTTGCATGAGGCCCTGAGTTCAAGTCCTAGTACCAATACAAAACAAACAACAACCACAATAACTAGCTGGCCCTCGAGTAGATTGTTACCTGAATGGAGGCGGCCTTGATGCCGGGGGAGAAGATACCTTCCTATTGCCCGAGTAGTCTTGCAAGAACTATCCCTGGGGGCTTCCTCCCAGGAGGGTGTGTTGCTGAGAGCCCCATGGCCTCTTTTCTCCCTGGTGAAATGGCTTCCTGTGTTCACATCCAAGGCACAGGTCTGGTAAAGGTCCTTCTTTCCTGGAACTCTTAGCTGCACTGTGTCCCTTAGCTGATCTGGGTTCTGGGAATGCTTTTCTTGTAATGATATTTTACTGAGATATTGAGCCTTGTACAATGTAAAGATCCTAGTTTTCTATGTGAGTTTTCACCTTTATAAATGCCTGAGGGACCATCTCCCAGATCAAGACCCAGATCATTTGCAGGTTCCAGAAGCTTCCTTCCTGACCCTGAGACCCTGACTGAGTGCCCAAGCATAACCTTTGACCTACTGTCGGGCTTGATGTACACACAGCTGTTGCAACCTGGCTTGCTGTGTGTGGATGCAGCCATTCTTTCCTCTTTTCTCCACTTGGTGACCACGGGCTTGTCTCCAGTGTGGGGCTGTTGCCAGCAAAGTTGTTCTCAGCATCTGTACACATTTTTCCTTCTCTTGGGGAAATGTTTACATGCGAAATTTCTATTCCTTGTATAAAAAATATTATTACAAAGGAAAAACTATTTGGCAAATAAAATATCATAATGGAGATTCAAATCTTCTATGAATTGATCTCCTTTATTTCTTCTCCTTATCTCCCTTTTTCCTTCCTTCCTTCCTTCCTTCCTTCCTTCCTTCCTTCTCCTCCCCCCTCCCTCCCTCCCTCCCTCCCTCCCTCCCTCCCTCCCTCCCTTCGTGTGTGTGTGTGTGTGTGTGTGTGTGTGTGTGTATACTTTAAACTCAAGGCTTGGGTATATCCCTTAGCTTTTTGACTCAAGGATGGTACTCTACCACTTTGAGCCATAACTACACTTTTGGCTTTTTGCTGGTTAATTGGAGATAAGAGTCTCACACACTTTTCTGCTGGGACTGACTTCAAAGCTGAATCCTCAGATCTCAGCTCCTAAGTAGCTAGGACTACAGGAATCATCCACCAGTGCCTGCTTCTCCTTGGCTTTTCCTGAGCAGTGGTGATTGGACTCTCTCTCCATCCACACACTCTCCTGAGCTGTGTTCTACACCTGTGCAGTGAATGGGAGCTCCAGCTGTCCCATATCCTACCTGCTGGCCCTTGCTTATAGAAGATGAGCTGTGACAAAATTGCCCCTGACCGCCCCAGTGTGGGAAAGGCTGGCTGCTCCTGAAATCCAGTCAAACTGCAGTTGATCCAGGAACACCATGGAGATGAGGAAGATACATGCTCTCTCTCTATCAGGGCATCTTGGAGAAGTGAAGTCTGAACACAGGACAAAAGGTGCAAACACCTGACCTCAGGGCACCCATCACGCCCTCCGTACCTGCACCACGATCTTATTCTATTTCCTGCTGCTTGAACAGAATACAGTTTTGGGGCTGGGGATATGGCCTAGTGGCAAGAGTGCCTGCCTTGTATACATGAGGCCCTGGGTTTGATTCCCCAGCACCACATATACAGAAAATGGCCAGAAGTGGTCCTGTGGCTCAAGTGGCAGAGTGCTAGCCTTGAGCGAGAAGAAGCCAGGGACAGTGCTCAGGCCCTGAGTCCAAGCCCCAGGACTGGCCAAAAAACAAACAAACAAACAAAAAAACCAGAATACAGTTTTGGAGACTAGGAAGACCAATTGCAAGGTGCAGGCATCTCCGAGGGCCTTTGAACTCCACTGACCCATGGAAGAAGGTGGAAGGGAAGGGAAGAGAATCATTTATTTCATTTATTCTCTCTCATATATTTCCACATTACCTGGAATGTTCTATTGTGTCCACAGCTTCTCCTCTCCCCAGGCTAAAGCCCAGGAGAAGCAGGCACTGGTGGCTGATTCCTGTTGTCCTAGCTACTTAGGAGCTGAGCTCTGAGGATTCTGCTTTGAAGTCAGTCCCAGCAGAAAAGTGTGTGAGACTCTTATCTCCAATTAACCAGCAAAAAGCCAAAAGTGGAGTTATTCAAGTGGTAGAATACCATCTTTGAGTCAAAAAGCTAAAGGATAGTGTCCAGGCCTTGAGCTTAAACCCCAGTACCAGCATGCACACGCATACACACACACACACACACACACACAACACACACACACACACACACAAAGGAAGGAAAAGGAGATAAGAAAGGGAGAAGAAATAAAAGAGATCAGTTTATAAACAGAAGATTTGAATCCCCATTATGATATTTTATTTGCCAAGCAGTTCTTCCTTCATAATTACATTTTTACAAAAGGAATAGACGTTTGAAAGGGAGAAATAGTTTCAGGCTGCCAATAATGAGCTGTGCCATTCAGGGTGTGTCCCCAGGACTCTGATTCTCAGTTTCCCTGCATGTATAAAGGGCTAAATCAGGCCTTCATCACTGCTACCTTTACACAGGCTATATTCCCGGCCCATGTGTTTCTGGACACTGTGGGTGAATATGCTTAGGGAACAGCCACTTGTGGCCATTGTCATTTTGCATCTTCTGTCCCCGAGGAGAGCCTGGGAGGAGAGGGAAGATGTCAGGTTGGCAGCGACCACTCCTCTCCCACAGTCCCCGTGAGCCCCTCCCTCAAGCTCCTATAACCCTTTCTCCTTTCCCAGACTCACTTCCTGGGGCTCCTGACTCCTCCCCTTTTGAACTGCTGCCCCATTGCTTTAGTTTCTGTTTCCTCCTCAAGCCTTTCCCAGTGGAGCCCAGAACTGCCTGGGGCCTTGTGAGAGGTGGTGGAGACATGGCTTTCTGCAGCACCCAGGGTCCCTACCTGAGCCCGGTGAGTTCTAGGGTGAAGTCATGGGGCTGGTCTGGGCCTGAGCTGGCTGCCACAGCTGGGTGGAAGCAACTCTGGGGAAGAAGTTCCGGGGCTCCCAGAAAACAGTGACTGAGTGGCCAACGGCAGCAGTGGGGCATCACACAAAGACAGAAGAAGGGACGAAGGGCCACCCCGGTCCCTCCTAACCATCCTGGCACAGCCTGCACCAGGCCTGCTTCTCTGTGCCTGTTGGGACTGAGGGCCCTTCATCTCCATGCTTCATGCATTTGACCAACACTTACTCCTCTGGGTGCTGTTCTCCCTCCCGGTGACCCAGGAGGCAGTAACCCTTTGTGGCACCTAGAAGGTCTAGATGTCTTGTGTGACGGGGATGTGAGCAGGTTTCTAGGAGGCTAACAGCTTGCACAGTACTTAAGATGCTTGTGTTGGAGATGGCCTCCTCAGGTTCAGACCTTACTAGTTGGGTGACTTGGTGCAAAGTCCTTCTAGAGACCATCTAAGCCTCCATTTCCACATCTGTAAAATGGGACAGGTGCTCAGGCCTGCCACGCAAGGCTGGGTAAAGATTACGCCAGGTACCATTGTGCTTTGGGAGTAGCAAGTATCACTGGGAGAATGGGCACAGCACGGATACCCCATGAGATGTCTCCACCAGGAAGTCTAAGCAGGACAAGGGTATGTCCAGAGGGGCTGTTGAGGGGCAATGCTGGAAGTGAGAGGGGCACTCTTCCAGCAGACTGGAGTGCAAAGCCTGCTTGCTTCATCTAGTTTTTATTTTGTCAGTTGTGGGACTTGAACTCAGGGCCTAGGCTCTAGCCCTGAACTTTTTTGCTCAAAGCTAGCACTCTACCAATGTGAACCGCAGTGCCACTTCCAGTTTTCTGGTAGCTAAGTGGAGAAGAGAGTTTCATGAACTTTCTGCCCAGACTAGCTTCGAACTGTGATCCTCAGATCTTGGCCTCCTGAGTAGCTAGGATTACAGGCATGAGGCACTGGTGCTTGGCTTCTCCATATGTTTTTGTTCCTCTGTGGGTGGTCTTGCTTCCTGTAGGTGGAATTGGGCGGGGGGGGGGGGGGGGGGGAGAGCAGAAAGCAGAGTGTTGAGGCCGAAAGCTAAGGTCTCACCTTAGAGATCCCCAAACACAACAGAGGCTAGTCTAGGCTTGGCCAATGTTGCCAGTGCACCTCAGTCCCCTCTGGTCCCCCCTCCCAAGGTGGGACTTGCGTGGAGGGGTCTGGGAAAAGCTGGAAGGGGCTGGAGAGCACTTCTATGGGGGCTGTGTGACAAGTGAACCCCTTTGGGTTTGCCATCAAGCAGGGGAAATCATATAAGCTCTGCCATTTGGTCATTCTGATGACTGCTTTGGGGGTTGGATATAAAAGCCAACTTATGGGCAAGAGGGTTAAAACAGGCCTTGGGGTACAGACAAGAGAGACCCTGAATACCTCCCTCCACCCATGCAAATACTGGGAGCAGTGTTCATGCAGCCTGAGTTGCTCGGTGATCCACCGTTCTTCTGTGGTCAGAGCCACACTTCCTCTGAACGCCGAGTCTTCAAGAAGCTCATGTGAACTCCGTTCCATTGAGAAATCACACCCACTGTCACATGCTATGGGGCGGCTTGGGGACCCTGCTCCCATCTTCTAGCCAGTTGTCTTCTGAGGACCAGGAAGGAAGCAGGACCCAGTTGGGGTGGGCCCCGCTGTGGGAACCAGGAGTAAGGATGTTCTGTGCTCATAAGGATAGACAGCATGGGTGACTTTTGGGGTTCAAATCGAGGCTCCATCGATGACTAATTGTTTGGCTTTGAACAAGTTACTGAACATTTCTAGGCTCCTTTCCTTATCTGTAGAAGTTGCATCCACCATAGCAAAGGTGGTTACCATGATTTAGGGAAATAACCCAGACACAACGATTGTCAGCAGGGCCGCAGAACTTCTGGGGGCAGGCAGCCTGTGGGGGCCGACCGCTGTCCCCACAGAGGGTGCGGGGGCTTGGTGCCCTCTAGTGACACTAGCAGAGAACACATTTCAGCTCCATGAAGACTGAGTCATCCTGATGGGAACAGCTGCCTGATCAGGGCCAAGTTTATTTGGTGCAATAAACAGTGGTGTGTCCGCTAAAAAAATTATGTTAATTCAGAGTGTGGTCTTACGCAAGTCATCGCCCTCCCCACCCCAACGGAACTGGGAAAGGAAGTTTACTTCTTCAGAGGGGCACACCACGAGCCCCAAGTCTGGCAGAGCAAGCAGGTTGCTCTCTTCTTATCCCTAATGCAGCCGGCCCTGCACAATCTGCTCACAATTGGCTAGTGCGAAGAGTGTGGGATGTATCCAACATCCAGTTTTAAATACTTAGTTATTAAGTGACCATTAAAAAAGACTTTGAGATAAGATGAAGAGTACTGGAGCAATCTTGAAACGTTCTCACACCATTCTCGCACTACTTTCTTGAACGATCTCAGGTATGTCTTAATTCTTGTATTTTGGAACAACCAGTTAATACAAAATCTTACATTTCAAAAATCCTTCCTTGCCGGGCACCCGTGGCTCATGCTTGTAATCCTAGCTACTCAGGAGGCTGAGATTTGAAGATCACGGTTCAAAGTCAGCCCGGGAAGAAAAGTCCTGTGAGACTCTTATCTCCAATTAACACCACTCAAAAACTTAAAGTGGGGCTGTGGCTCAAATGGTAGAGTGCTAGTCTTGAGTACAAAGAGGCTCAGGGATAGTACCCAAGCCCAGAGTTCAAGCCCTACAATCAGAAAAAATAATTCTTTTTCCCAAAGCATTTCCTCTTTCACTTTCCTTACTTAGCAGAATAGTCAACAAAAGCCAAGCCACCAGGCCAAATAGGAACTTTTTTTTCTGTTTGCCTGTCCTGGACTCAGTCCTGTTTGGACTCAGGACTTGAAGAGTCTCACAAGGACTTTTCTGCCCAGGCTGGCTTCGAACCATAAGATATGAGCCACCAGCACCTGGTTGTACATTTCATTTTTAAGCAAAGTACAACAAAAATCTCCAGCATACACACTTCCTGTTTTTCATACCTTCTGTCTTTCTTTCCTTGACTGTTGGGTTGTGTAGAATTTCAAGTTTCCCTATCCCAAAACATCCTGAGTTCAGAAGATCCTGAAATAATTCCAGTCACAGAAGAAGAAGAGAATGACCACAGAACCTCAAAATTCTTATAGAAATAAATGACTTGTCTCAACCATAACGAAAAACAAGATTCAATTGTGCGCTATTAAATGAGACTTAGCAGATATCCAACCTAAAAGGCCTCTAAGCCAGGTACCACCTGTAATCACACCTGTAATAATAGCTACTCAGAAGGCTGAGATCTGAGGACCAAGACTTGAAGCCAGTCTGGGCAGCAGAATCCATGAGTCTCTTATCTCTAACTTATAACCAAAGAGTCAAAAGTAAAGCTGTGGTTCAAACAGTAGAGCACAAACCTTGGGTGATAAGGCTAAAGGACAATGCCTAGGCCCTGAGTTCAAGCCCTAGTACCATCATGCACACAAAAAAAGCTTCTCAAGGACATTCAGGCTGAGATATAAAGGTCATTCAGCGGTGCCTGCCTCCCAGTGACCCAAGGTTCCTTCAAGGAGGCTGGTGAAGATTTGCTGTGCAGGCTTCCTGTGGAGCCTGGGATGGAAGGAAGTACCTCACTGGGGCTCTGGGGGCTGCTGAAGCATCAAAGGAAGGAATCAGAGCAGGGTTGAGGGGAAGCAGGAGTGAAGGGCAGTGATTGCCCAAACTGCAGAGGGCCTCTGCCCTTCTTCAGGTGTCTGGGAGGGCAAAGGTCACTGTCAACCTTGTCATATGATGGGGAGGGGTGGGGGTAACTTCCTCCTGGCCCTCTCTGGAGCATGGAAGACTTGCTCTCTGGAGCAGATTAGTGGGTCCTCTGGTCCTTGAGCCTCTTGAGTCTCCAGCCAGGATGCTGGGGTCTTTGGGGACAGTGTGGCCTGAGGTCCAGCAGCACTCACCAAGACCAACATCTGAGGCAGCACCAGTCGCCTAACATCCTCACATCTTCTCCCCACAGGTCGTCCCCTTCTCCACATTAATCCAAGGCGGTCTCCAGGAGGGACTTCAGATCACCATCCAGGGCACCGTCCTTCACTCTGGTACAAGCAGGTATATGGATGGCGCAGCCCTTGGCAACCACGGGGCTGGTGGGTGTGCGGGCAGGCCCCTGCCCAGGCCTCCTGGCACCACCACATCCAGAGGCGTCATCAGCATAGACTCCAGGGGGAAAGGGGCCTGCCTGGCACTCCTTGCACGCTAGGGACCCCACAGTCTACAGAGGGAAGCAGCTGGTTTCTGGGCTCATCACTGGCCTGGTGACTCCTTGCAAAAACAGAACTCCATTGACTTCCCATAAGAGTTTTTGTCCTGCAGACACAAAAACATTTAAAGTTCCCAATGGAAAGAAATGTGCTTAGCCTGGAGCCCGTGGCTCACTCCTATAATTGTAGCTACTCAGGAGGCTAAGATCTGAGGATCACAGCTCAAAGCCAGCCTGGGCAGGAAAGTCCATGAGACTCTGACCTCCAATTAACCACCAGAAAACCAGAAGTGGTGCAGTGGCTCAAAGTGGTAGAGCACTAGTCTTGAGCTGAAGAGCTCATGGACAATGTCCTAGGGCTTGAACTCAGGGCCTGGGTGCTGTGAGCATCAGATCTCAGCCCTCTGAGTAGGTAGGATTACAGGTGTGAGCTCCTGTGCTCCGGTTCTGTCTCTCCCTAAACAGTGCCTTTGTACATTCCCAGCAGCTATTCGGGCTCTTTAAATTGGTTCTTGTCTTTCACAATTGAGCAGCACTGGCTGACTTCCAACTATACATGCTGTAGGGGGCATTCACTTGATGCTAAAGGCTGTCCCTTCTAGGCATGCTTAATGACTTTCATCTGTGTGTGTGTGCGTGTGTGTGTACAAGCGCATGCACTTGTACGTGCACACGTGTGCACGTGTGTGCTCATATGTGCATGTGATGATTCTGGGGCTGATTGTGACTCAGGACCTGAGTGCTGTCCCATAATGTTTCCACTCTTGTGCTACATTGTGGCACTCCACCTTTTTCTGATTAACTGGAGGTAAGAGTCTCTCCAGTTTGTCTACCAGGGCTAGTTTCAAACCTCTACCCTCAGATCTCAGTCTCCTGAGTACCCGTTTGTAATTCATTTCCAAAAATGATGTCTCTTGTTGCTAATGTCAGTGATTATCTACTTACTTTCTAACAAAGTTACACGGGAAGGGCAAATATAATAATTGCGTGGAAAGGGCAAACATAATAATTGCACAAAAACCCATGAAACTCAAATTAGATAAGAAAGGAAAACAGAAACACCAGGCCCTCCTGTTCTGTCTGGCTATCAACTGTGTGACAGGGGAAGGATTTCTCTCTGCCTAGGTTTGTGGTGAACCTGCAGACTGGCTTCAGTGAAAATGACATCGCCTTCCACTTCAACCCCCGCTTTGAAGATGGAGGGTATGTGGTTTGTAACACAAAGCAGAAAGGATGCTGGGGGCCTGAGGAGAGGAAGATGCAAATGCCCTTCCAGAAGGGGGTGCCCTTCGAGCTCTGCTTCCTGGTGCAGAGATCTGATTTCAAGGTGAGCAGGAACCTGTCTCCCTGCCTGGTCCTTGGGCAGGTTTGGCCAACAACCTATCAATAATCACAGTCATTGAGATCAGGCCTGAACAACACCGTGGCAGACAACATGACTGTGGGTGTTATGGCATCACGGACACACTCATCAGAGTGAGAGGCTCTGGTCTACATTTCTGGAAGCAAAGTCCAGAAGCTCAGCGGTGCTCCCCACCCTCACTTGGGGGATCCTCCGCCAGAATGTACTCTCTTTTGGCAGGTGACAGTGAACAAGAACTTCTTTCTCCACTACATGCACCGCGTCCCCTTCCACCTTGTGGACACTCTCTCCGTCACTGGCTCCTTGATGCTTTCCTACATCAACTTCCAGGTCAGCAGGAACACCTGGCATCTGGCCCCATGGCTGGGGCGAGGGCCTAGAAGGGCTATACTGAGGTCCTGTAGGTAACAGCCTATTTCGGGAAAGGGGGGACTCTTGGGGACATGCCAGTTCCCCTGTTTTGGTGTCAGTCTGTCTGTTCTGTCATTCTGCAGAATATCTCCTCTGGCTCTCAGACCTGAGGCCACGCCTCTCTCAGTGCCATTAGAAGGTCAGGTGGCTCCAGAAAGCCATGCCTGGGAAGTGAAGGGAGCCAGCTAGAATTCCACCTTCACTGTCCTTATCTGCAATCCTAGGCTGGTGACTCCAGCTCTTCTGGAGGCCCTGGTGTCCCCATCTGTACATTGGGTCTGCTCATTGCCCCTGGGTGGTTGTGGGCTCCAGGGTCTGTTCCCCCCTCTCTGTATTTTCTTTCTGCTGGTCCTAGGCCTTGAACTCTAGGCCTGGGTGCTGTCCCTGAGCTCTTTTGCTCAAGGCTAATATTCTACCACTTTGAGCCATAGCACCACTTGTGGTTTTCTGGTGGTTCATTGGAGAAATAAGTCTATGGACTTCCCTGCTGGGACTGACTTTGAACTGTGATCCTCAGATCTCAGCCTCCTGAGTAGCTAGGATGTACAAGTGCAAGCCACTGGTGCCTGGCTTCTCTTTGTGTTTTGTTTTTATTTTTTTTCTGACCCTGGGGCTTGAACTCAGGGCCTGGGCTGTGTCCCTCAACCTCTTTGTGCTCAATGCTAGTGCTCTACCACTTGAGCCACAGCATCATTTCTCGCTTTCTCTGAGTAGTTTGTTAGAGATAAGAGTCTCATTGATTTTCCTGCCAAGCTGTGATCATTAGCTCTCATCCTCCTGAATAGCTAGGATTACAGGCATGAGCCACTAGTGCTTGGCTCTCTCTGTATTTGTAATGTATGTGCACTGGGCACTGGTGGCTCACGCCTGTAATCCTAGCTACTCAGGAGACTGAGATCCAAGGATCGTGGTTTGAAGCCAGTTGGTCAGAAAAGTCTGTAAGACTCTTACCTTCGATTAGCCAGAAAACAAACAAACAACAAAATAAAAACCAACAACAACAACAACAAAAAACAAATGGAGCTGGGGATCAAGTGGAAGGGCACCAGCCTTGAGTGAAAGAGCCAAGGGAGAGGATCCAGACTCTGAGTTCAAGGCCCACTACTGATACAAAATCATAAAGTATAAATGTCTGTGAAGCCAGGAGATAAGATCGTGTGAGCTGGGCCCACTAGAGGTTTGGCCTCTGCTCACTTTCCTACCTTCCCCACTCTGTTCCCCTCAGTGAGAGGAAGCAGGGAGGTGGAGGGAGACTGGCAGCCTGCCTATGGCCTAAGCCTCTTCTAGCAGCGCCCTTCTCCATGCAGACCCAGCCTCTTCCCTGCCCGCTGCTGCCCGGTTTCCTGCCCGCTTCGCTCCTCGGCTCCGTGGAAGCTGCTCTTCACCCTGTGCTGCTTTTGTTTTAACAGAACTTTTCTGCAACCCCCGTCCAGCCTTTCTTCTCCATGACGCACTTCTCCCAGCCTGTCCGTTTCCCACGGAAGCCCAAGGGGCACAAACCAAAAGTGAGTTAAACACGGAGCCTCTAGGCCTAGCAGTTAATAGTTAATCTGTCCAGCCTCAGATCAGCCAAGGCCTGCCGACTCCATCACACACTCCCAAAGTCCCCCATCTGCATCCACCAGGCAACTAGAGCTAGCCTACCCATTACCACTTCGTGTCAGTACTGGAGCTTGAACTCAAGGCCTTGTGCTCTTGATTTTTTCCATGAATGTTGGTACTCTCCCACTTGAGCCACAGCTCCGCTTCTGGCTTTTTGTTGGTTGACTGGAGATAGGGATCTCACACATTTTTTCTGCCCAGGCTGGCTTCCAACTGTGACCCTCAGATCTCAGCCTCCTGGGTGTGAGCCACTAGCGCCTATGTCAACCCCATTCTTAAAGCCCCCCCCCCCCCCCACAGTGCTCTGTCATCTCTCCCTTCCCAAAGCCCCTGCCTTGGTTCAGGCCACTGTGACTTCTCACCCAGGTCCTCCCACCGCCTTGCCTCCCATCCACCAGCACATCCCATCTCCTTGTCTTCCTGCAGAAAACTCTTTAAAGCCTCCAATCTCTTTTGTGTGAGTGTGCCTGTGTACTGGTCCTGGGGCTTGAACTCAGGACTAGCACTCCACCATGTGGGCCACAGCTCCACTTTTGGCATTTTTGGTAATTTGTTGGAGATGCAGAGATTCACAAACTTTCCAGCCTAGACTGACTTTGAACCAAGATTCTCAGACCTCAGCTTCCTGAGTAGCTAGGATTACAAGCACTAGCCACCAGTGTCTGACCCCCAACCCCCTTTAAATACAGCTCAGGTTCCCCCAGAAAGCACCCCCCTCACTCCCTTCTTCCGGCTTCACTAACGTTCTTAAAGCCCACACAGTCTCCATTGCTCACTCACAGAGCTGTCGCACCCTGGTCCCCAGGGCTCCAGGCACCTTTGGCCCACATTGCCCTGGCAAACTAATCATTGACTGCAATCCTCTGCTTAAGTGCCACCCCTGTGAGGCGGTTTCTCAGCCAGGAAGGTTGCTCTTCCCTCCACGCCCCGTGACTTTGTACTTACCTGTGTGATGCCACTCATTATATCCTGTTATCACCCTGTTTCTGGGTCTCTCCTCATTACTCCATCCCTGCCTTCTGTCCCCATGAGCACCTGGAAGGCTACCAGTCCCTGCCTGGCATGCTTCAGGGACTCAATAAATTAATGTGGAGTGAGGTTGGCACAAACAGAAAGAATAGGAAGCAGATCAGAGCAAGAGAGTCTGCTGGATGAGGCAGGATCCAGGACAGGAAGTCCAGCAGCCCCACTTTCTGTGACCACTCAATAAGTGGGGGCTGGGGCCGGGGACTCTGTCCACCCCGTCGTCCCATGGCTCATGGTGGCACAGGCGGGTCACCTGCCTCCCACCACACTGATGTCAGGACACTTGCAGAACAGTCTAACCATGGCCCTGGCCTGGAAGGATGTAGGATGTGGTAGATACAATCAGAAAGAACAGGGTACCAGGGCTGGGGGTGTGGCTTTGGGGCCGAGTGCTTGCTTAGACCGGGGTTCCATTGGGATGTTCCCTCCCTTGCTCTATGGGCCAGCCTGGGCAAGTTGCTCAGGCTTCCAGAGCCTCACTGGGGCAGCAGGAACTGAGGATGCTCCTGGGTTAGAAAGCATGAATCTCAGCTTGGGCACTCAACAGGACCTTGTCAGGTGGGTTTGGGGAGGCTTTTCTAAACTGTAGTTCTCTGTCGGAGACTGGTGGTTCATGCCTATAACCCTAGCTGCTTAGGAAGTTGAGGTCTGAAGGTTGCAGTTCAAAGCCAGCCCCGGCAGGAAAGTAGCAGGACTCTTAACCACCAAAAAGCCAGAAGTGAAGCTGTGGTTTAAGAAGTCAAGTGCTAGCCTTGAGAAGAAAAAGCTCAGGGCTCTGAGTTCAAACTCCAGGATCAGCGTGCACACACACAAAAGCTAGTTGTCACCTGGTGGGTGAAACAGGATGCTGAAAGCAGAGCTCTTGCTTCTGAGGGCCCAGGAACATGAAATCAGAGCAGAGGCCTTGGTGAGCCCCCTTCCCAGCCCTGTTACCCTGTGCATGTCAGGGCGAAAATCTGCCTGGCTGCAGGTTCAGGAAAGGTTTCTTGGGGACAGCAAGGAGGCAGCTGTGTAGGGGCAGGGGGAGAGGGAATTTGAGACCATAAATGAGCCCCATATGGAGTTGGGCTCTCCTCCAGGTGTAGCTCCTAACCAAAATTTCATTTCCTTCACCCCTTTTCAGCCTCCAGGCATGTGGCCTGCCCAGCAGGCTCCCATTGTAAGTCCCTTTTTATCTTCTTGTGGGTTAAAGGGAGAAGGCAGGGCCAGGTGTGTGGTCTCTCCCATAGGAGGGTGGGCAGCCAGGGCCAGCCCCTGGGCCATCTGCCTGGCCTCAGGGAGGCAGGGAGTGGGGACTGGGGCAGGATGGGCTGGCCTTGGTGAAATGGGAACCAATCTAAATGGCTTTGCTTGCTCAAGCTCCTCCCATTCTGCGGCCAAGTCCCAGAACATGAGGGTCCCACCTTCAACTCTCCACTTGCGAAATGAGCTTACCTGGGGAAAAATTTCTGAGAAGAAAGATGGAGCAGAGGCTGTCACTACAACCCTCTTTCTTCTGAGGAACATTGCCTCTCCCTCATCCCCTCGATTGAAGAAAAGGCCTCTGTACCCACACACCTTGGGGAGGGGGGGACGGGTGGCCTGGGGATCTATTGGAAGATGGACAAGTCTTCTCAAGGATGCATGTCCCATGGCGCCCTCTGGTGGGCAGTGGTGGTCCTCACATTGGTGAGAGCTGGTTAAGACCTCGTTTCTTTCTTCCAGGCTCAAACGGTCATCCATACGGTGCACAGCACTCCGGGGCAGATGTTCCCAGTAAGTCTAAAGTTTTCTGGTTCACTCATAACCCTTCTGGAAAAAAAATCAGAAAGAAGAATAAAAGTTCCCAGAGTTGGAACCACAGTGGTTTAGCCAAGGATACAGTTGGGGCTGGGCTGTCTGCTAAGTGTGTAACTCTCCTTGGGAGGGCAGAGATTCGGAGACAGTCATGAAAGAAGCAGGGCCCCTGGGGACACACAGGGGTCCTGGTCCTTCTATTACTAAAAGGGGACAGAAGAGTTGTGGCCTCAGAGATGGACAGGAAGTTTTTTAGCCCTGCAGTGTCACTGTTGGTTGCAGGTTTAACCCTCTTGCCAGCAGCACAGGTAGGTGGCAGGCCTGGAGTTAGCAGAGCTGCCTTCTGAGGGACTGAGAGTCAGCGGGCATAGAAAGTTCAAGAAAGGCAGAGGTGATCGCTGGGTGCTAGTGGCTCATGGCTGTAATCCGAGCTACCCAGGAAGCTGAGATCTGAGGATTGTGGTCAAAGCCAGCTTGGTCAGGACAGTCTGTAAGACTCTTTTAACTCCAAGTAACCAGCAAAAAGCCAGAAGTGGATGGGTGGCTCAAGTGATAGAGCTCCAGCTTGAGTGAAAAAGCCAAGAGAAAGTTCAAGGCCCTGAATTCAAGCCCCAGCAGTACTGGCACCAAAAAAAAAAAAAAAAAAAAAAAAAAAAAAAGCAGAGATTACAAGGAAGGGGAATGGGAGAATACAAGCAAGGATTGAACCCTCACTGCTCTAATCTATATTGGAGGGATCCCTCTAAAATGTATGGCTATGTGTATATGGGGGGGGGGGAGTGTGCACATACACACACATAGAGACACACACGTGCGCGAATTCCCCGGTCTCTTCAACAGAATCCTGGAATTCCACCCATGGTGTACCCCAGCCCAGCCTATGTAAGTGATTTCTTGCGGGAGGGCTGGGATTGCTGCTTGTTTGGGGCAGGATATGAGGCCAAGGGCAGCTTGAGGGTGAACCGCTGACATGCAGAATTGAAAGCCATGCTGTTGAGATGAATTTTTATAAGTATCCATATAAATTAGCAGTCTGTTGAAAGGAGTTTTCAGCTTTAAAAAGATCCCTTTGGTGAGAGCAAATTATATGGCCTTCCCTATTTACTTCAGAGAAGGCTTTGGCACCCCAAGAATGGCTTTGTCACTGAATGCCAAGACACCATGTGCTCCTCTTGGCAAATGGGCTGCTCACAACAGGGGCTTCAGGCTCAGCTGACAGGCCAAGTCCCTGGATGTCCATTGATATAGAATTCCCCTGTGGCTATCTATCCCCGGCTGACCCGTCCCACCCCCCCTCTTTCCAACAGCCAATGCCGTTCTTCACCACCATCCCGGGGGGGCTGTACCCATCCAAGTCCATCATTGTGTCAGGCACTGTCCCACCCAATGCTAAAAGGTAAGACACTCCTCCGGAGCCCTCAGGGAGGTGGGAGACCCTGACGGTTCCTCAGGCTGTCCCCTGGCTCTGAGCAGGCTGGGGTGGTGGGGAGGCACTGGGCTCCACGCTCAGAGGACAGGGGTCATGTGATCTACCCACCCCAGGTTCCACATTAACCTGCGCGCTGGGAGTGACATCGCCTTCCACCTGAATCCCCGTTTCGATGAGAATGTTGTGGTCCGCAATACGCAGGTCAGGGGCTCCTGGGGCTCTGAGGAGCGAAGCCTGCCCCGGAAAATGCCCTTCAGCCGTGGCCAGAGCTTCTTGGTAAGGTGCCACCACTTAAGCTGAGAGAGGCCAGAGGGTGCAAGAGGAGGAGGCGGTGGAGGAGGTCTGGAGGTGCCTTGCGTGGGATAGGGGCTGAGGCCTCAGGCAATGAGAGCTGGCTCTCAAAGAAGACAGAATGTGGGCAGGGAATATGGCCTAGTGGTAGAGTGTTTGCCTTGCATACAGGAAGCCTTGGATTCAATTCCCCAGCACCACATATATACAAAAAGCCAAAAGTGCTGTGGCTCAAGTGGTAGAGTGCTAGCTTTGAGCAAAAAGAAGCCAGGGACAGTGCTCAGGCCCTGAGACCAAGCCCCAGGACTGGCAAAAACAAAACCACAACTCCCCCCCCCCCAAAAAAAAAAAGCCAGTGCTAGATTCTGCCCCAGAACAAGCAGGGTATGGTTGTGATTCAAGCTACATGGGAGATGTAGATAGAAGGATTGTGACTGGTCACCAGCACCTAGAAAAAACACAAGATCCTACCTGGGAGATAACTAAAGCAAATAAAGATGGGGGGACTAGAAACATGGGTCAGTGGTAGAGCACCTGCCTGGCAATCACAAGGCCCTCAGTTCAAACCTCAGTACTGCAAAATAAAACAAAACAAAACAAACCCAAACTACATGCCAGGTGCTGATGGCTCATACCTGCAACCTGCAATCCTAGCTACTCAGGAGGCTGAGATCTGAGGCTCAAGCTACAAAGGCAGCCCAGGCAGAAAAGTCAGTGAGATTCTCACCTCCAACCAGCAAAAAAGCTGGAAAGGGAGGTGTGGCTCACGGGGGAGAGCAGAAGTCACGAGCAAAAATGTTCAGGGATTGCAAAAATGTTCAGGACCTGAGCTCAAGCCCTAGTGTATTTAGTACACAGGCACAAATACACCCTAAGTGATTATACTGTTCAGTCATGGTTGGAGATATGGGCTGAGAGAGGAGCTTGGATTTTGAAATCTTGGGAAGCCATTGGGGTGTTTCGATAACTTTGCTTTACAGATAGCTGTGTGACCTTGGGTCAGTCACTTCACTATTCTGTCTGCTTATCTGCAAAGTGAAGCTGTTGATCAGCTAGATCTCAGAGGTGCAAGAATGGGCAACCTTAAGGCAGTGCCCAGCACACAGAATGCGACCCAAACGTTAGCCATGTGTGCCCTGCATGCCCCATGGACATTGCGTTGGGGTGGAAAACATGAGCTAGAAGGTTGCTGCTGTGGGAGACTAGGCGTGAAGCAACTGGAGATGCAGAGGTCCTGCGCTCAGGGTCCAGCAGGAGAGTGAGGCTGGGACTGGGGGCGTGGCCTGGGGAGCAGTAGGCCAATGGGAGGCCTCAGGGTCCAGAGGGAGAGTGAGGCTGGGACTGGGGGCGTGGCCTGGGGAGCAGTAGGCCAGTGGGAGGCCTCAGGGTCCAGAGGGAGAGTGAGGCTGGGACTGGGGGCGTGGCCTGGGGAGCAGTAGGCTAATGGGAGGCCTCAGGAGGTGGAAAAGCAGGGAAGGCTTGCACAGCAATTGGCTCCTGAAGGGAAGTCCATAGTTAGATATGGACCGTGGGAAGAGCATATGCTAAGGTACTGAGCACTGGCCATTCGAGTGGCCAGATTCAGGTGTAGGGCTTGTTTCTGTTTGAGGAAGGAGAGAAGGCCGGAGACACACCCATATTTAGGGAGACTTTTCAAAGTGTGCAAATGGCCTGGCTTCTCTGCCTAGGTGTGGATCATGTGTGAAGGCCACTGCCTCAAAGTAGCCATGGATGGACAACACCTGTTTGAGTATGCACACCGCTTGAAGAACCTGCCGGCCATTAACAGCCTGGAAGTGGCGGGTGACGTCCAGCTTACCCATGTGCAGACATAGATGGTCCCTGACCCTGGGTGGAGGGGTGGGGCATGTTGTCTGGGTCTCCGGGTCACGTCCCTCCTGCTCTGGCACCAAGGGCAGCGGCACTGCCAGGTGTGGAACAGGAGAGCTTCTTCCCTCTTCACTCCCCTCCACACAGGGGAGGCCCCAGCCTCCAAGCTCCAAGCCTCCTGAGCTTCCATTCAACTCCACTTCGGGGCTGGAGGCATGGTTCACAGGTAGAGTGCTTGTCTAGCAAGTGTCCGGCTCTGAGTTCAAACCCTGAAACTGTCTAAAAAAGAACAACTCTAACTCATGCCCCAAACCATCAGCTATCATGGGTGGGTTGGCCTCTGGGACCCTCCCCTTTCTCTGCTTTAGCCCTTCTCCCTAGCCTTGTACCCTGCTCCCACCCTTCACCCCCTCCAAGAAGCCTACCCACGGCTGACCAGAGCTTCCTCCAGCGTCCTTATGATAGAGAAATAAATGTGCTGGTTACGCTCACGCAGGATGACTGATTTGCTACACGTGGCCCATGATATTTTGGAGTCTGGAATTGGGGGTTTCTGCTGAGGGGGTGGGGAGGAGACAGCATGGGACTCTTTTGGGTGGGGTCCTTCACAAACCCCACAAGGTGCTGGGGAATATGGACTGAGAGCCAGGAGCTGGTGGCTCATGCCTGTAAATCCTAGCTACTCAGGAAGCTAAGATGTGAGAATTGTAGTTTGAAGCCAGCCCGGGCAGGAAAGTCCCTGAAGTGATCTCCAATTAACCAGCAAAACTTGTGAGATAGAGCTATGACTCAAGTAGTAGAGCACCAGCCTTGAGTGACAAAGCTAAGAGATAATGCCTAGGCTCTGAGTTCAAGTCCCAGGACCAGCACAAAAAGAAAAGAAAATGGGCTTGGATCCATCTTCTTGGGCAAAGCTCTCTCACTTAGGAATCTTGGCAGCTGGATAAACCCAGGAATCAGCTCTGTGCTAACATGGATGGGGAGATGGGCAGGGATATAGCAGTCATGGCATGGCCAGGAGGCCAGAAGCCAGTCTTAGAAGCTTGTGCCTAGGCAAGAGAGGGACACACCCATGCCCCCTCTCCCATGCCACAAAAAACCCTGTGGTGTTTCCTGGGAGCCAAATCAACACCAACCTTCAAGGCTGCTTTCCCTACAAATGCCCTTCTCCCACTCATACACATAACATACAAGATGGTTAAAATAAAATGTATTTCATATAAATATTTCCATCAAGGAATCAGTCATACAAGGAAGGCACAAGAGGACATTGGGAGCAGACAGAAGTGTTTGGTTTTTAAATACAGAGGCATAAATAACTGTACATAGGGTAAGTTAAATAGAGACTGGTATCACAGCGCCTCCTCCTGGCCACTCGGAGTTCTGCATTCAAAGAAGACCTCATCTCATCCATTTGCCAGGCCTGGTGGTTCAGATTTCTCCTCCAAGGGGCCTCCAAGGGGCTGGAGAGGCCCTATGACCCTCCATTACCCGGGAAGGGTGGGCTGGAGGGGGAGACGTGGCTCCAAGAGCTCCAGAATGATGCTTCGCTGTGGGCTATTAGAGTCTCACACCACTGGGCTGCCTGGATGCCCTCTCCTTCACTTCATAGGGAAAGATAGCACTAAAAATATCTTCATGATAGCGTTTCTGGCTCTGTAAAGAGAACCGTAGGCAAAGTGTCAGCGTGGGGGACCGGCTGTCTCTCACTTACCACATCCAGCTGTCCTAGGTCTCCTATCACATGGGCACAGTGAGCCCTTTGCCTACCTAACTCTCATGCTGAGATTATTTGGTTTATACTTTAACCCAGTTTAACCAACTTAAACTGGTGTGGTAGTGCCACCTGGTGGTTACTTTAAGTTCTGCAATCAGAAATCATCCACTGGTGTCTGTCTGCTCTGGCTAAGACTACCTCAACACCTCGAGGGTGGGTAGGTGACACACAGACGATGGATGGATGGATGGAAGGATAGATGGATGTTCTGTTTTCTACCAGTACTCATCCCACAAGATGCTCCATCAAATGTGAGCTCTGAGATCTATATGTGTGGGAAGGGAAATGCTGACCTCCTGCCCCAGTCTTGAGGTATCATGACACACAGTAGTATGTAAAGCCTCTGAGAAGTCTTTGTAGTAACTTGTTGGCTTTTATTTAATACAGTGTGCTTTCAATGATCTGGCCTTATTACTTTTTTTTTTTTGAGACAGTGTCTTGACTGTCTTAAACCAGGGAAACAGTGCTGGGCTGTCACATCCGTAAATGTGGGTCCCCCCAGAGCCCTTTCTTTCAGCAATAGGGGTGACAGTGGAGCTTCTTTAACACAGCCCTTGAAACACATGCCACATAAAAATCTACAGCAAGCATTGGGCCCAGGACCAGCCTTGTCACTGTCATTAAAGTGGCATCCTTCCTGCTGGGAGTGAAGAGCCTTCCTGTTCCTGAGTTCACAAACCCTGGCACACAGACACTTTCTGCAGGGGGTGGAGGAGGCCCAGGAAGCCTGCCATTCCCATTCCACAGCTGGAGAAATGGAAATGCTGACCTGATTTCCCAAAGCTAGCTAGCAGCCAGATCCAGATAGATAAGACATCTAATGACCCATCCAGCTACTTCTGGGTTTCTTTGGGGGTCCAATAGTGTTCTGTGATGCTACTGGTTCTGATCCTTCCCCACCCCCCACCCACCTCCCCGAACTGACTCCCATGGCCTGTGCCTTAGCCTGTACCTCCACCAACCCCACCCCAGCTCCCATACCTTGAGCTGGAAGAAATAGTCCTCAACCTGCTCATCGTTCAAGCTCAAGCTGGTCGCCACCAGCTGCTTCAGCACCTGGGCCACATCCCGGGCCATGCGCACGTCCCCACACACATAGAGGTGGCCTGTTTCCTCGTGCAGCACGCGGAGCACCTCGCTGGCCAGCTGCTGCCGCAGGATGTCTTGAACGTAGACCTGAAACCAGAGGAGACAGGGAGTAGAGGAGGAAGGCTTGTGACCAGGCCTCCTGGTCACAGGCAAGGGAGGAGGGAGACAGGGCCCACATGTTTTTTTTTTTTTTTTCTGAATTCACACTCAAAGAGACATCAGCGAGGCCAATTCCCCTGCGCAGGGCTCCAAGGCTTGCCTCCAGGAAAGGGGGGCCCCAGGTGCAGATGGCCATGCATCCCAGCTGCAATTCAGGCAATGGGTACAGGTTCCCAGGCTCCCCAGTTGTGTAGAAAATCCAAGGGATTCTGCTTTCTTTCCAGCCCTGGGGCAGTGGTCAGCCCGCAGGGACTGGGTCACTAGCACCAAGCTGAGAACCTATCTCCCCAGGCTCCTGAGGCAAAGTGACTTCAGGCACCATAGCCCAGCTGAGGTCTGTGATGGAGTAGTGGCCACCTTCTCACCTTTCTGGGCTTGAGCATAGAGCCAGCTGGAGCCATGTTTCTCCAGGAAGCCATGTACCCCAGAGGGCTGTGGGGGGCCCTAGGCAGGCTGAGCTGTGTGACCCTGAGTTACTTCTTAACCTCTCTGGGCTGGCCTCTTCTCTATAAGTAGAAGCTATAATGCTCTTCACAGCTTCATTTCAGAGTGAAGTAAACGAAGGCATAGCTGGGTGAGGGGGTTGGGGGAACCCGGGTGTAGCCACATTTACCTTGGGCTTGCCAGGCAGCCGGGAATAGGCTATGTGTAGCTCATGTAGCACCCTCTTCTGGGCCATCTCCAACATCTCCTCCCAGTAGAGGAGGTCCTCATCAGGGTGACGGCACCCAAACACCAGGGTCATGCGTCCCACCTGGATTCCTGCAAGATCCAGCAGATTGCAGTTACAATGGTGGGCCACCAGAGGGCGAGCCACAGCCCAAAGCCGGCCTCCAATTTGAATTTGCAAGTATCCTGTCTGTGGATGCCCATTTTACAAATGAGAGAACTAGGAAACTAGTCCAGAGTCTCACAGAGTTTCCTGCCCAGGCTGGCTTTGAACTGTGATCCTCAGATCTCAGCCTGCCGAGTAGCTAGGATTACAGGCCCTATGCTCTCTTCTTTTTCTTTTTTGTGTCAGTGATGGGGCTGGAATTCAGGGCCTGGGCACTGTCCCTGAGCTTTTTTGCTCAAGGCTATCTCTCTACCACTTGGAGCTACTGTGCCACTTCCGATTTTATAGAGTCTCACAGACTTTTTTTGGTTGGGTTGGCTTTGAACTAGATCCCTCAGCCTCTTGAGTAGCTAGGACTACAGTCAAGAGCAACCAGCACCCAGCTGCCCTACACTATTTCAATTTAATTAATTTAAAAAAATTTGCAGCATGAGGCATGCAAATCAGAAGGTAATGGAGACAATCATTAAGTTCCTCATTCAATGTCGATCCTAACCCAATGCATTATTCTTTTTGTGTGTTAATTTTATTTTTTCCCCTCTTAAAACACAATAGTCATGGGTTACAGTGTGATAACTGGGTACACATGTACTGTGTGTGTCATGAGACAATCAGGGCAATGAGCACTTTCCCGTCCTTATTTCCAGCCATACCTTTGTGCTCTGAGTCATGGAGCCGCTGCTGCCAAAAACTTCGGAAGGGAGCAATGCCTGTGCCAGGCCCAATGAGGATGCAAGGATGGGAGGGGTCCTCGGGGAGCTGGAAGTTGCTGGCACTGAGAGGGGACAGAGGAGGGGGCTGAAGATACTCTGGGCAGATGCTCTCCCAGGATGAGGGCTGTGTGCAGGGTGGGGTAGGTGCAGGTTGGTTGGAGGCAGGTGGAGAGAACAAGCGTCTAGATGATCCCGATCCTTGGGGGCTGACTTTGGTGCTGTCTGGCACATCTCCCCAGCTGGGGGTCTTTTATAAAGAGGTCAACTGCATTGCAGCCAGAGTGCCCCTAAGCCTTCCTGATGGACCCAGCACCCTAGAAGTCCCTTAGTCCCAGATCTCTTCCTTGCATCCCAGAAGCCCCCAGGGCCCAGAGCCCCTGACACTCACCTCCGCACAAAGCAGGGTACTGGGTCCTGCGGCTGCAGGCTGCTGAACCAAGTGCTGCACACGCCGTGGTGCAGGGGGCCTTGGCCATCTGTAAGGGACAATACAGAAATGAAGGTCACCCCGGCCAGGTGCCCATCACACACCTCACTCCCATGCACCCTGGCATGGCCTGCCTGGACATTAGGGGCTGGGTGTGGGGCTCTGTCCCCAGCAGCTAAGAGCTGCCCTCGACCAGCTGGGAAGGCAGCAGGGGCCTTGGGTGCAAGCTTCCCCTTGAGCCAGTGCAACCGCCAAGTGTCAGAGAGGAAGAGGGACACAGCAGCGTCCCAGGGGCGAGCGGAAGCAGGCTGACCACTAGGGTTCCTTGACTTACACTAGCATTTTTTCCCAAGTCCCTTCAGAGCCCTCCCAGTCACCCCCACCCCAGCACCATGGCCAGCTTCAGGAAGGGTCCTTGTGAGGGAGATCTTGCTGGTAGGAGCCCGGGTGAGGGGAGCCATGCAGCCCCTCAAAGCTCTGTCTGGCTCTCAACTCCATCATGGTGGCCTGGCATTTAAAGGAGGCCTCTATGTGACTGGAGAAGCCCTTGGCATGTCTACGGGCATCTGCCGGTGACGCTTGCCGGTCCTCTCCTGGCTGAGGACTGAGCCTTGCCATGGTGTGGCAGTTCTCCAGCAGAGCAAACACGGGCTCCACCAAGGTTTCAGAAGCCATGTCACTCTTCCTGGCAGAGGACAAAGGGCTTTGACATGTGGCCAGCTCCAGCCTAGTGAACCCAGACAAGTCCTAGTGGTGGAGGTTAGGGCAGGAAGACAAGCTCATCCAATGGAAGAATAGGTCTTACATGTATGCCCTGGTCAGCCGAACTGTTATCCTCTGGTTTATGCTTCCTTTGTAGCTAGGGTGACAAGCATTGCCACCGTACCCAGCCTTTTATTGGCTGAGATGGGATCTCACAACCCTTCTTTTTGCCCAGGCTGTCTCCCATCTGTGATTCTCCTGACCTCAGCCTCCCAAGTGGGTAGGATTACAGGTGTGAACCACCACACCACACTGTAATGTCAATTTCCATGCTTCTTTCTCCCACAGCCCTCCGATGAAGGCAGAGGCATATCTGCCATGCCTCCACACCCCCAGAGTGCCCACTCAGCCATCACAGAGTGAATTCGGTGAGTGAATGAATGATCAAAGGAGAATCATCCCTGAATTTCAGGCTGACCTATGGAGTCCTTGGGTCTCTCCCAAGTGCTGGTGCTTTCTACGCTTGTCCTGGCTGTCATTGGGCAGTAGAATGGTGGAGAACTTGAACTCCTCTGTTAAATGGCCTGGGTTTAAATCTCAGCTCTCCACTTACTAACCCTGTCACTTCGAATAAGTGGCTTAATCTCTCTGAGCCACTTTTTCCTCCAATAAAATGCTCACGGTCCCTATCTCCTCTGGCCACCAAGGGTTTGTGTACAAGGGAGTTAGTTTAGTGCCAACTTCTCCACAGCTCCCAGTTTTTCATTTACAACTCTGGGCGGTCAGATGTTGAACTGATGAGGAAACCAAAGCACAGAGACATCCAACAGCTGGCCCCGAAGAAGCAGAGCCACACTGCTCCAGAGCCTGTGTCCTGCCTCACCTTGGGTGCGGAAGGCGATCACAGCCACGGTGAGGTGGATCTCTGTGGGGGTGCGGTCCTGGGAGGAGCTGATGGAGTAGAAGCGGGGCTTCAGGATGGGGAGCTGGGACAGCAGGAAGGTGGCAGGCACCCTCAGGGATGGGAACTCCTCCAGAACCTCCAGGAACGTGGGGCTGTTAGTGAACTTCCACTTGTTGTACTCTGAGGGCTGAAAGCCAAGAGCAGTGTGAGGACTCAGTGCCTGCCCCATATCTGAAGGGCTGAGGGAGCGGGCAGATGAAGCTGTCACAAGGGACTCATGCCCTCCCGTGCCAGCTGCTGTCCAGGGTGCTGAAGCTCAAAGCCGGAGGGGCAATGGAGTAATTCAGCTCAGCCAGGAGCCTGGGACATCTGTATGCTTAGCTTCCCACTATTGGTAACTTGTAGGTAGGACTTCAGCTATTACCATCAAATCTGTAGCAATGTTTTGAAACCAGTCAGATCTGGGTTCAAATCTTGACTAGACATCCTCCCTAAGCATGGAATTTTATCCTAATTACTTAACTCTTGGAAACGGGGGTGGGGGTGGGGGACTGGGGCTAGTCTTGCTCCCTCCATGGGGATGTCCTAAGAATTAAATGAGAAAATGTGCACCAAGATATTACAGTGCAATCACAGAAAAATGGTGGCCGCATGGTTGGGATAGAGTTTATTGGCAATAATAACGATGGTGTCAATAGTGCCTTTTGCAAAGATGTGGGTTCAGGGGGTTTCCCAGGGGTTAATGCATCATGTCACTCACCTATGAACTCAGCCACCATTACTCCCACCTCCCCACCCACCCAACCACTCATCCATCCTCCAATTCTTTTTTCTTTGCAGGACTGGGGATTGAACCCAGAGCCTTACATTCTACCACTTGAGACACCCCCAGCTCCCCTCTTTGATATTTTTGTGTGTGCTAATGCTGGGGCTTCAACTCAGGGCCCAGACACTAGCTCTATGATTTTTCACTCAAGATTGACACTCTACCACTTGAGCCATAGCTCCACTTCTGGGTCTCTGCTGGTTAATTGGAGATAAGAGTATCACAGACTTCCCTGCCAAGGCTGGATGTGAACCATAATCCTCAGATCACAGTCTCTAGCCTCTAGAATAGCTAGGAGAACCAGATCTCCAATACACCTTGCGTTCCAGGTTTGGGGAAGACAAAGACAGAGGCAAGAAATAGTTTACTCAGCACAATGATGTCCTAAAGATGGGACAGAACCTAATGCCTCGGACCAAGTCCCACTGTGGGGTACGAGGCTGGATCCCCCCAGCTTGGTGTCCAGTTCTCTCCCCTCCAGGAACTGCCCCTGCCTCCCAGGCTAGGCCTCCCCTCACCTGGCACAGGGCCTCCAGCCCCTGTCGGTCTGCCTCCTCTGTGGCGAGCCGGGCCAGCTTTTGGAGCTGCAGCGGGGTGGGTGGGGTGGTGATGTCCAGGAAGTGTGTGAGGGCCTGGCGGAGTGAGCAGGGTGGCAGCCTCGAGTCCCTCACCCAGTAGCTGCCTGCACAGGGGAGGGAGGAGTTGAATGGAACAGAGGCTGCGCTTGAGCTTCCTGTAAGGTGACTGGAGGCCCCGCCATCCTCCAGCTACAGGGAGAGAAGACTTGGAAGTTCTGACTCCAGGGGAGGGAAGTAGAGTCAAAGTCGTAACTGCCAAAGAAGCTGAACCCCCTCCCCCTCCAGGGGCATCAAAATCCCAACACACTCCCTATATCCCTCTTTGGCTCAGACTTATTATCCATTAGCGAGATACTCAGGAGTGATCGATAGACAAATTCAAAGTGACTAAGCCCATTGGAGACTGAGGCACTACTCCATGCTGCTGTTCCCCAAGAAACTGGGGGAGCAGCGCAGCCCAGAGTGAGTGGCAGGTTCCCAGAAGTCACAAGAGGCAGGCAGCAGGTGGGACAGTCAGAGCAGGGGACTTGGGGCAGTAGACCTGGAGTCAAATTCAGCCCCCTGCCCCCAGCCGGGTAGCTGAACTCTATAGCCTGGGGCCCCTTTCCTGAGACATGGATGTGACAGCCATATCTGTGTTGCCAGGCTGTGTGGGCACAGGAAAGGGTTTGCACAGTGCTGGGCACCCTGCTGAATAAGTACGACACGAAGATGTTATGTCATTTCATATGGACCCAAGGCCTGACGGGCTACACCCTCTAATCATAAGCACAGCTCAGACTCCAGTTTCCTGGAGCTCTCACCTCCCCTGAACGAGGGGAGCATTGCTGGGCTTTGCTGCTCTGACCCCTACTTCCTTATTTGGGCTTTTTTGGCGAAGTGGTAATTGAGGAGGAATAAAGGCCAGAGAGCTAGCCGCAGGGGCTGGGGCAGGGGCAGCGGGCCCAGGGCGGGTGGGAGGCGATGGGATGCCAGGCTTCCCCTCCCCCAGCCAGCCAGCTCTCGGGCTCACCGCTCTGGTCCAGGGCCTCCAGGCACACGGTCTGGTGGGGCGCGGGGCTGTCCACCACTCGCTCCAAGATGCCTTGGACCAGGGATGCCTGGTTGCTGGGAAAAACCCCGAGGTGTTCGCCGGGCAGGTAGCTCAGGCCCTGGCCATCCTCACAGGAAAGCTCCACCAAGAGGGTGGAGCGGCTGTGGAGAGAGAGAGGAGCCCTATGACCTCCACCACTCCCTCAAGGTTTCCAGGGGGCGGCGGGGTTGGTAGGTCAGCTTTCTCAGAGAATGTACCCATCTGGTGCCTCCAGCCTGGGTCAGCAGCCCGGGCTCGGGGTATGACATTGCTCAGGTGGGGACCCCTGCCGCTCCCCCTTGAGAAGGTGGACCCCACTCCTCGCCAGAAGCCTTCTGTGCCCCAAGGACTTGCCCAGAGACTCTGGCTAAAGAAAGCATCATGGCTGGATACTGGTGGCTCATGCCTGTAATCCCAGCCACTCAGGAGGTTGAGTTCAGAAGGATCACAGCTCCAGGCCAACATAGGTAAAAAGTGTTTGAAACTCCCATCTCAACCAATAGTTCAGTGTATTGGTACGTGCCTGTTATCTCAGCTACAGAGGCAAGTTTAACATAGAAAGACTGCAGTCCAGGCTGGCCAGGGGATGGTGGGGGAAAGCAGACTTTTTAAAAAAATTGTTTTTAAAAAATCAGAAATGTCAGGTGCTGGTGTCTCACACCTGTAATCCTAGCTACTCAGGAGGCTGAGCTCTGAGGATCGAGGTTTGAAGCCAGGCTCAGGCAGGAAAGGTCATGAGAATCACGATCTGTGGCTCAAGTGGTAGAGTAAAAACGGTAAGAGAGGGCACCGTGGCACTGGGTTCAAGCCCAGTAGAGGTGCACATACACAAAAATAACCAGAGCAAAAAAGGACTGGAGGCATGGCTCAAGTGGTAGAGCGCCTACCTAGCAAGTACAAAACCCTGAGTTCACATTCCAGTACAGCCAAAATAAACAAATGAGTAAATAAATAAATAAACCAGAACCAGAAGAAAACTTTTAACAGGTTCTGTGTGTGTGTGTGCGTGTTTTCTCATCCTGGGGCTTAAACTCAGAACCCAGGCACTGTCCCTGAGCATTTTTGTTCCAGGATAGCACCCTTCCACTTGACCTACAGCTCCATTTCTGGCTTTTTTGATGGTTAATTTGGGATAAGAGTCTCATGGACTTTCCTGCCTGGGATGGCTTCAAGCTGTGATCTTCAGATCTCAACCTTCTGGGTAGCTAGGATTACAGGTGTGAGCCACCGGGACCCAGCTACCAGTTCTATTTTGTATCAGAAGAAAGCCAGTTTTCTTGATGAGTATAGGGTGGGAGGAGAAAGCCCAGATAAACAAAACCTATGCATCGTCCATCCACCATTTGTCTACCGGCAAGGACATTTCCTTCTCTGGCAAAACTTTCTATAAAGCTTTGAAGACTCAAACAGCTTTCTCTCTCTTAGCTTCTCCTTTTAGTAGGAGTTTGATGAGAAAGGATCCAGTGTCACAGATTCACAGTTGCCACACTGAGCACTGGCCTTATGCAAGGCTCAGGCAGCCATAGGTCTGAGGGTTGGTCACGCTAATGTCTTGCCTTTGTCCTTCACTCATTCAAACAAGATCTGGTACCATCAAGGCCTGCGCTCTGCCTCACCTGCACTTGGGACTCAGTAGATTCTTCTGAGATTTGAGCTTCAGGATGAACACATCCTTGGTGTGTATGTGGCCAAGGGCTGTGGAGAGAAGAGACAGGGACATGAGGAGTGGGCTCTTGCACATGGTGGGGAGTCCTCCCACATCTCAGTTAATTGTTTCTGGAGATAAGAGGCTCATGGACTTTCCTGCGATCCTCAGATCTCAGCCTCCTGAATAGCTAGAATTGCAGGTGTGAGCCACCAGCTCTTGGCTTGGCCTAGGTTTTTGTTTTCTTTGGCTTCTTCCTTTATACCATCTTTGTACTTCCCTCCCTCCCTTCCTATCTTTCTTCCTATTTTTGTAGTTGGATTTTAAATCACAGCCCCATGCTTGCTAGGCAGGCACTCTCTTATTGGAGCCTTTCCTTCAACTCCCTGCCCCTTTTGCTTTAGTTATTTTTCAGGCAGAATCTTAAACATCTTTGCCTGGGCTAACCTTGATCTGTGATCCTCCTGATCTTTGCTTCTTGAATAGCTGAGATTACAGGTGTGAGCCACTAGGCCTGCCTGGCCTTTCCCACTGTTTCTGAATCACCAGACCCTGGATCTGACAGAGGGTGGCTGAGCAGCTAGGAGGGGTTAAGAAAACAGGGTAGTCCTGCGGCTGGGGGATCCAGGACAGCAGGAGAATCTGGGGGTATCTTAGAATGTGCAGGACTTGTGCACCCAGGGTACTGTATAGCATGCAGCTGAGGCAGAACCTAGTCACCAGCTCAGCCTGGCATCACCCCTGGGAAGCTTCTGGCTCTGCCTCACACAGCTGCCCTCGGCTCCCAACATGGCCACATGCTACAACTTGCCCCATGGACCTTTTTCAAAGGCTGAGTGTTGGGGCTCACTTGGGTCCCATGGACAAAGAGCCTGGCATGATGCCTGGCACACACTTGACCCTCTACAATGCTGGCTGTCCTCCCAGGGTCTCCTTGTGATGCAGCCTCTTCAGAGCCTTGTAGCCAACAGGCTTTCCTTTGCCGTGGACTCAGGGCTCAGGGGACCCCTGCCTCTGGCAGGGAGGGCAAACAGGCCCTGTGTGGGGCACATATGGGTACCTCTGCAGAGGTCGAAAGGCTGCGAGTTCTGCACAAGCCGGTGGCTCTGCGGCGTCCAGATCATGTTGGAAGTGTAGAGTTTGGGGATCTGAATGTGATGTTTATTTGGGATGGCAAATGCTTCACAGGCCACCTGGAAGAGGGAACAGATTAGCATGCATGGTCCACCATGACCACCTCCCCTGGGCTACCAATTTTGGAGTCGTCACCCTGGGCCAGACAGAAATTCAGAGCTTCATGGAATATCACTGGAGGGAGGAGGGGAGGAGGCTAGTACTGGTGCTTAGCTTTTTAGCTCAAGGTTGGCACTCTACCACCTGAGCCACAACTCCACTTTCAACTTTTTGGCAGCTGATACTACTATGACTGATAATAATAGTCTCAGACTTTTCTGACCAGGCTGGCACTGAACTTTAATCCTCAGACCTCAGCCTTCCGAGCAGCTAGGATTACAGGCATGAACCACGAGCACCTGGTGCTTCATCAAATATCTAATCATACCCCTCTGATGGGTACTAAGAGAACTCCAGGAAGAGCCTGGACCTGATCCCCAGCCGTCATTGCTATGACTAGCTCTCCAGAGACACAGAGCTGGACCTGAAAAGCTTAACTGTGGGAAAGGGCCTCGAGCTCAGCCATCTTCTTCTACCTGGAGGAGCATGTGCCGAGTAGAGCTCTTCAGGGAAGTAGGTGCGGAGCAGGCTGGACCTGAGCCCTGAAGCCTGTCACTCTGGCTTATACCTGGGGTTCTACCTGAAGGGCACTGGAACACCCTGCACAGAGATTCTTGGGCATGGACGCATGGCATCCTGTCTGTGCGGTGAGGGGCTCTGGCTAGAACTGACCTTGAAGGCTTGCAGGGCCCAGCTGCGGAAGGCATCATCTTGCCCACTGAGCTCATCCCCTTCCCCCGTCGGGGTGAGCTGAGAGGCCCCCAGGTAGGAGAGCTTCTGGTCGATGTCATGGGCAAAGGCACAGAAGCAAGGGTACATGCTGGAGCCAAGACCAAACACAGCATACCTGCAGAGGATGACGCAAGCATGAAGACTCCTGTAGCACACAGTGCCATGTGGTCATCGCATGCACACAGCACCTCGAACCAAGGGATTCTGGGCCCTCCTCCGCTGACCACACCCCCTCTGCTTCCCCTTGGCGCAGGCCCTCAATACCAACCCTTGTGACCCACGCACATGTGGGCTGCAGACCTTGGTTTCCCACGTGGAAGACAAGCCTAGGCCAGGGCTCTCCCAATGCCAGAGGAGCTCTGAGGAGACCCTGTTTGCGTACCAGGTTCCCAGGGCCTGATCCCAAACCCTGGAGACAGCATTCAGCCAAGTGAGACAGCCTTACCTAAGTGTATTGGACAGCGCTTTCAGTGTGAAGAGGGATTTCTTCAGTGCCTAGAAGGGGAGGAACCACTGAGTACTTGGGCCAGGATTCAGAAAAGCACTGCTCACTTCAGCACTGGCCACACTTAGCACAAGATACCAGATCCTGAGAATCATAGTTCAAAGCCAGCCAGGACAGGAAAAGCTGTGAGACTCTCATCTACAATTAGCCATCAGAAAACCAGAAGTGGTGCTGTGGCTCAAAGTGCTAGAGTACTAGCCTTAAGCGAAAAAGCTCAAGATCAATGTCCAGGCCCTGAGTTCAAGTACCAGGACTAATTAAAAAAAAAAAAAAAGGTCAACAACAGAGGCTGGCTGTTGGGTGGGGAAACCAGCCCAGGGCCCAGGTGACAAATTCAGCTTGTCTCTCATCCTAGCTGGCCATCAGCAATGCATGGGGGGCTCATTTCCTTACCATGGACCCCAAACAACCTGCCTATCTTGTACCTGACTCTGGCAGAGCAGGGTCTGTCTGTCTTATGGCATGGCAGCTCCAGGGGGTCCTCTAAGACCATGTGAGTCTCTCAATTTGTTTGGAACATGGCAAGAGTAACAATTAGCCCCATATTCTCTAACATAAGCCCTACTTTCCAGGAAACAAAGATAATCTTGCATGGTCTGTGACCCAGCAGAGGCAGCACTGAGTCCTATGGTGGGAAACAACTCCCTTTATTGCCATTTATCTTTTTATCTTTAAAAAAATTTTTTTGCCATTTATCTTTTTTGTTTATCTATGTATTTATTTTTTGTGCCAGTCCTGGGGCTTGAACTCAAGGCCTGGGTGCTGTCCTTGAGCTTCTTTGGCTCAAGGCTAGCACTCTACCACTTGAGCCATAGTGCCACCTCTGGCCTTTTCTGGGTAGTTCAGAGTCTTGTGGACTTTCCTGCCTGGGCTGGTTTCAAGCCGCGATCCTCAGATCTCAGCCTTCTGAGTAGCTAAGATTACAGGTGTAAGCCACTAGCACCCGGCTACCATTTATCTTTATTCTCCTTCCTGTTACCTTTCGACTCACTATAGAAACAGTGCTACCAGAGCCTTAACCCTTCTGTTGGTTTTTTTTTTGTGCTGGTACTTGGACTTGAACTCAGGACCAGGGCACTGTCCTTTAGTTTTTGTGCTCAAGGCTAGTACCCTACCACTTGAGCCACAGCCCCAACTCTGGCTCCTTTGGTGGTTAATTGGAGGTAAGAGTCTTATGAACTTTCCTGTCTGGTTGGCTTTGAATTGTCATCCTCAGATCTCAGCCTCTTGAATAGCCAGGGTTATGAGCATGAGCCACAGGCTCCTGGCTTATGATTTTTTTAAAAGATTTTTCTTTAAAGAGTCAATTCACAAAATCTATTAAAAAGTATGTTGTAGGTGAATTGACAGGTGAATGAGCCAGGGTCACCTGAGCCCTCCTCCCGACACCCTCTTCACCCCTATCTTCCTTGTGCCTCCCAGCTCCTCCTCACTGCCCCTCACATGACCAGGGCCTTCAGCCACCTACCTGTCCATTGCTGGGGGAGTCTCCATTCCCAAACGTGCTGGTCACCACTAGCAGAAGCCGCTCCTCCTCCAGGTGGCTCAGGCTGTACTCGTCCATGCAGACAACCTGGATGGCACCGCAGTGGACATCAGCCCTCAGCCCTCAGCTCCCTGGCGCAGTCTCCATGGTCTCCCCACAAGCCCACCTAACTGAAGAGGTACCTTGGGGTTGAAGGCACAGCTGAACAAGGTCCCCAGGTCCCGAGCAAATGATTCTGATCTTCCTGTCTCGGTTGCATAGAGGATTGTGACTTGGACTCGGGCTGCCATCATCTTGTGGATTAGCACGGCAGCAAAGAGCACAGCTCTGTGGGGACAGAGAGATGGATGCTTTGTTGGAGTCAGCTTCCAGAAGAGACTCACGACCCAGGAGAGCAGAGCAGACTATGGAAGCCTGGTGAGCAATCCACGCTTGTCACTAGATGTCAGCCATGACTGGTGGTCTTTTATTCCCTTGCTCTTTTTCTTTTCTGTGTGTGTGTGTGTGTGTGTGTGTGTGTGTGTGTGTGTGTGTGTGTGCGTGCTCACCAGTCCTAGGGCTTGAACTCAGGGCCTGAGCACTGTCCCTGAGCTTTGGTTCTCAAGTCTGCCACTCTACCACTTGAGCCACAGCACCACTTCCAGTTTTCTGATGGTTAGTTGGAAATAAGAGTATGAACTTTCCTGCCCTGGCTGGCTTTGAACTGAGATCCTCAGAGCTCAGCTCCCTGCGTAGCTAGGATTACAGGTGTGAGTCACCAGTGCCTGGCTGTCCTGAGGACTGGAGCTGGAGACAGCAATCTTGACCACTCCCACTTACTTCCCCAGGACTTTGAATCGGATTTCTCTTCTCCTGGGCCTCTGCTTCCCATCTTGCCAAACATGGGTCTTCCAAGCCTCTACCTGCCAAAAGGGAGAGGTGATGGTAGGTCTAGGTCTGGGGTTGTGGCTGGGCTGGGGCCAGGGGATCTTCCACACCATGATGAGATGGGGAAGGACATAGCATCTCTCCCACCCAGCATGGGGCCCCACATGCACAGGGCTACTACTGTCTGGAGGGGGAGGCCGGTGTCTGATCACTCGCTAAGCAACCTTGCAGGCGCTCCAAACCAGGATACCTTCAGAAGGACCAGGAGGTGCTTGACGGGTATAAAGGCATCTTGGGCAAAGCACACGTACACCGGCTCCACACCCGAGTGCCGGGGGGGGGGGGGGGACGAGGGCAGTCCCCTTCCCTCACCTGGTAGTAGTAGAATGGGGACAGGACGTAGTTCAGCATCTCCTGGTGAAACACAGGTGTGATGCTCCCGGATGTTGGTGGGACCAGCCAAATCCAGTCGGCCGGGCAGCCACCACGCAGCCGGTACTCGTTCTGCATGTGCTTCATGAAGGACTCGGCGGCCGAGTGGTGATCCATGATGGTCACTTTGTGCTTCTGTGGTGGAAGATGAGGGGGGGTGGGGGGGAGTGAAGGTGAGGGGGTGCAGAAGGGAGGGCCGCAGGGGTGCATGGGGAAGCCCAGCAATGTGTGAACCAGGACAGCCCCTCCTCCTGGAAGCTCCTCCTCACAGCTGCAGATGAGTGACCCCCATGGAAGGCACTTCTGGAGTCTCTAAAGAGGCCCTGTAGCAAAGGCAAATTACCTGTATCCTAAAATGAGAGACTGTGTCCCAGCCACTGAGCCACCGAGGAGGACTCAGCTGCCTCCCCCATGAGCCCCCTCACTTCCCTACACTCCATACCCCCTGCCCGCCTTCTCCTGCAGCCGCCTTCTGCAGCCCGTTTCCACCAAGGAAAAGGAATCCTGTCTTATGACCGCTATCCAGAGCCTCCACTCTTTCAACCTCTTTGCTGACGCAAGTAAGGGTGATGACCTGCTTCCTGCTGGCACTGAGGATTATATCCATATAAAAATTCAACAGAGAAATGGCAGGAAGACCCTTATACTGTCCAAGGGATCACTGATGATCACAATAAAAAGACACGAGTTTAAGAAGAAATTTGCCTGCAATGGTACTGCAATTGAGCATCCAGAATATACAGAGTGACCAATGCAAGATCATATGCCAGTTCCTGGTTGAGATCGGACTGGCTAAGGACAATCAACTGAAGGTTCATGGGTTTTAAGTGCTTGTAGTTCACTGAAATTTAAGTGAGGATTTCACTGCAATAAGTAGAATTTCCCTTCTGTCCCTTGTCACAAGTTTAAAAACCTCACAGCTTGTAAAATACAACCATTTAGGGTCTGCTTTGGGGTCTGTAACTCCTTCATGCAATAAACTGAAAAGAGCCACGCTGTCTAGCCTTGAAGTCCCTCATTTAAATCGAGGTCAAGCAGTAGGCACCTGGCAGTGTCCAGCCTGCAACAAAGCAACAATGTGAAGTTTCAGTTAAGCCCAGAGCCCTGGATCACAGGCGGTGATGTCTGGCCAGAAGCTCTCTCTGCGGCTTCCTCTGCCCTAAAAGAATGTCCTATTTTAACCACCCATGGTAATCCAGGGAGAATGGGGTAAGGCGGCAAGCAACAGCAGCTGTGCCACTCGGGAAGGCTTGGGTTGACCAGACATAGCCTAGATAGGGGGTGTCAAAAAAAAAAAAAGATACGAGACCAGCCTAATAAGGGTTAAACATTTGACAAGGGTACAAGCATCAGACTAGAGTCATCTGTCATGTAGCTAGCTGTAGAGTTTGTAACTTAAGTAAGGCTTTCCAGTGCCATGTGAAGTAACAGACTGGTTTTTGGTTTTCTCCCAGTTTTAATGTTCTGTAATGTATTTAAACCCTTTTTTCAATAAAATAAAATTTGTTTTCAGAAAAAAAAACTTAGAGGCTGCAGGCACCCAGCTCAACTGGGACTAATCCAAGACAAGCAGCCGCAATCACCAATGTCTGGAGCCACCATTTCAAATGAGAGACATTTGTTTCATAGAATGGTCCAAACTGTCTCCTCTCACTAGCCATGTGACCTTCCTAATTTCCCTCCTCTGTAAAAAAGGGATAACGGTTCCTACATCATGAAGTGGTTGAGAGGCTGCAATGAGATGATACACACACACACACACACACACACACACACACACACACACACACACACACACACTATGGACTAGGGATTGAACTCAGGGCCTTTGCTTGCTAAGTAGGCATTCTGCTTGATCCACATGCTGCCCTCCTGCTCCTTTTTGCTTTAGTTAGTTTTTTCTGACATTTTCAGCTGGGGCTTAGTGTGGTCTGTGATCCTGCTACTTAGGCCTCTAACATAGATTCGATGAAAGTCATGTACCATCATGAGCATCTTGTTGGTTGAAATGGGGGCTTGGTAACTTTTTCTCCAGGGCTAGCCTTGAACCAAGATCTTCTCAATCTCTGCCTCCCAAGTAGCTAGGATTATGGATATGAACCACTACACCTGTCTCACATCTCTTGATATTTTTATACCTAGAGGCTTCTCACCTGACAAGAGGGCTCTATCCTGGTAAATCACCACAAGCTGAAATGTATCTTGAGTTTTCCAGGTGCTGGCTAATGGTTCACACCTATAATCACAGCTACTGAGGAGGCTGATGTCTGAGGATTGTGGTTCAAAGCCAACCTAGGCAGAGAAGTCTTCGAAGTTCCCATCTCTAATTAACCAGCAAAAAACTAAACTGGAGCTCAAGTGGTCAAGCACCAGCCAAGCAAGCAAGCCAAGTGTGTGTGAGGCCCTTGAGTCCGAACCTGGCACTAGCAGAAAGAAGGAAAAAAAGAAAGGCATCATGAGTCAAAATTGAGTGGATTCCCTCTCACTTCCTAAGCATCCAAGACCAAAATCCAAAATTCCAAGTACTATTGCTACAGAACTGACATTGTGCATCCTTCTCAAGACAATATTCCCATGTTAGCTGCCTCCATGGCAACTCCTGAGGGCCAGACCAGCACTCAGGAGACAGCTGTGAGAACCAGAATAAACAACACGAAAGCCAAAGCTGGCCGAGTGAGCTTCCATGGGCCTGTACAGCTGAGCATGCTTCACGAATTAGCATTTAAATCTTACAGTAGTGGGGAGAGGAGCTCAATGATGAATGACTGTGAGCCACCATCACTCTGGACTTGAAGCCCTGTGTCCTGAAGGCCATCCTTGAAGAAGAGGATGAGGAAGTTGTGGAGACTCTCATGCCCCCCCCTGGAGCAATGGTCAGGAGACTAAGCTGAGGCTCCGCAGGTTTTCTGGGGGCACAATGGCATCCTGCTAGCATCGGAGTGGGCGTGGGGAGTCCCTGGGAGTCAGGATGTATGGTCTGTGGCCAGCCCTTCCTGAGCAGGGCCAGCCCCAGGGGAGCACTTCCTGTTCCATCTTAGCTCAGGGCCCATAGTACATCTAGCAGAATGGATGTACATAGTAGCTATCCTGGCCATGGGGGCCAAGGTGTATTTTGTTTACCTTCTACCTTCATGGCTAAATCTAGTATCTGGCACATGGTGAATGCTCGAAAAAACTAGAATGGATGAATGAATGAATGGTGACTCCATGCCGGCTTTATAGAGTTCTCCTCAGCTTCTAAATACTGTCACACTTCCCAGGCACCCAGCCTGCTGTAGGTGGCTACAAGAGGTATGCTACCGGGCGCCAGTGGTTCACACCTGTAATCCTAGTGCTCAGGCTGAGATCTGAAGAACATAGTTCAAAGCCAGTCCAGGCAGGAAAAGTCTGTGAGACTCTTATCTGCAACTAATCACCCAATAGCCAGAAGTGGAGCTGTGGCTCAAGTGGAAGAGTGCTGGAGAAAACAGGCTGAGAGCCTGGAGCTGGTGGCTCATGCCTGCAATCCTATAATCCTAGCTACTCAGGAGGCTGAGATGTGAGAATCGCACTTCAAAGCCAGCCCAGTCAGGAAAGCCTGGGAGATTCTTTTTTTTTTTTTTTTTTTTTGGCCAGTCCTGGGCCTTGGACTCAGGGCCTGAGCACCGTCCCTGGCTTCTTCCCGCTCAAGGCAGCACTCTGCCACCTGAGCCACAGCGCCCCTTCTGGCCGTTTTCCATATATGTGGTGCTGGGGAATCGAACCGAGAGCTTCATGTGTAGGAGGTAAGCACTGTTGCCACTAGGCCATATTCCCAGCCCCAGCCTGGGAGATTCTTATCTCCAATTAACCACCAGAAAATGTAGGTGTCACTGTGGCTCAAAGTGGCATAGCACTAGCCTTGAGCAATAATTGCTCAGGGACAGATAGCACCCAGGCCCCAAGTACAAGCCCCTCGATCACCACCACCACCAACAAAAAGACTCACAAAACACCCAAGCTACCTGGAAGCTATGGAGCACCGCGACGTTCACCTCTGTGACGACCTGGTCTTTCCAGAGGGAGGCCACAGCGTGCATTTCCAAGCCCATCCTTCTGCCCACTTCCTGTAGAGTGAATTGGGGTGAGGCAGTCCTAGGGACACCCCTTCTCCCAGGCCCACCTCACCACCTGTCCCAGCTGGGTGGCCCGTGTCACCTCTAGGAGGTTGTAGCGCTGACTGTCACAGAGGTCCCGGACTGCGATCTCTGTGCTCATGTACCAGCCGTTGAAGGGGCACCCGGGGAACTCAAGGCCACCCGCCTCTAGCAGCATGTTGGCCACAGCAGGCAAGGCGTACCACTTCAGGTCCAGCTCCTGGAACCACTCGTACCTGGCAAGGAGGCAGGGAAGCTGTGGCTGGGGCTTCTGAGCATCAGGTGTGTACTCTGTGTTCCAGTTCTATGCTGGCTGGGGCTGAGGCTGTGTCCTGCCCAGGAGCCACCGTGAGCATGAGAGGCTTTGAGCTTCTCTAAGTCTCAAATATCCCATCATCCAAACAGGTACCAGGCCACAGACAATGGCTCACACCTGTAACCCTAGCCTCTGAGATCTGGAGGATCACGGTTCAAAGCCAGCCCAGGCAGAAAAGTTCCCTAAACTCCATTACCAAAATAACCAGCAAAAAAGCAGAGCTGGAGGCATGGCTCAAGTGGTAGAGCACAAGCATAACAAGCAAGCCCAGAGGGTCCCAGGACCTGACTTCAAATCCTACTACTAAACAAGCAAAAATAAAACCAAGTATTGGCAACCAATTCATGAGATTATTATATGATAATATTACTTCTTTGTATATTTGATTATTCTTCACACAAACATCTATAACTGCACATCTGCTATGTGTCAGGTACCCTGCTAAGGGCTAGAGTGCAAGATTCTGTTTTCAAGGAGCTTAGAGCCTAGCACCTAGGCTCTGGACTCTAAAGTAGCAAACAAGTGTATCCATAAGAAAAGAAGAAAGAAAGAAAGAAAGAAAGAAAGAAAGAAAGAAAGAAAGAAAGAAAGAAAGAAAGAAAGAAAGAAAGAAAGCCAAGAGCTGGTGGCGCACACCTATAATCCTAGCGACTCAGGAAGCTTAGATCTGAGGATTGCGGTTCAAAGCCAGCCTAGGCAGGAAAGTCCATGAAACTCTTATCTCCAATTACCCACCAGAAAACCAGAAGCAGAGTTGTGGCTCAAAATGGTAGAGCACTAGCCTTGAACAAAAAGAGCTCAGGGCAGCCCAGGCACTGAGTTCAAGCCCCCCCCCCACCAAAAAAAAAAAGGAAAAGAAAAAGAAACAAAACAAGATGATGTGTTAGACTCTAGATGGCAAGAGGGATCTTCTCAAAGGTGTGACAGAGCAGGGAAGACCTAAGAAATGGGCCTTACCAGGTAGAGAGACTAGCAGGTACAAAAGCTCTGAAGTAGGTCTGAGATTAGTATATTCAAAGGATAAGAACCCAGCCCACACACCTCAAGTACAGATATACCAGCAGTGTTTACAATTGCCAGAAGTGCCAAGAGCAAGAGCTGAGTTGGCTGAGGCCTCCATTTACTTCTAGAGCCCTCTCCTTCCCCTAGTCTACACAGGGACAGCTAAAGGAGGGACCAAGAGACCTGGCCTGCTTAACCAGAAAGCCCAGAGGGTTCATCTCCTAAGATGGTTGCTTCATGACCCTGGGGTCCCATCCATCCAAGCCTCCTCTTCCCCTCAACTCGCCCTCAACCTCCAAAGTTCCAGGCCAGCGAGAAGTGCAGAATCACAATAGCATGGCAGGGTAGCAATGCTGACTCTGTGGGTGCCGCCAGGCTTTCGGCCTGGTGCAGGGAGAGGCTGGAGGGTAGGGGGTGACCCCCAGGCAAGCAGGAGACAGGCATGTGCAGGCAGGAGACAGGGTTTGCATCCAGGTAACCTCAGCCACTTACTTGGGGTGTTCCACAGGTACCTCGAGCACCAGGTCAGGAGGGATTTCAAAGAACTCAGGGTCCCGGCCATCAGCCTGCAGGACCAGAGGCAGCACGTCGAAGCGGCCATAACGGGGCTTCCAGCCCAGATCAATGCACAGCTAGGAGCAAGACAGGCTGTGAGTCCACAGACCCTGACTGGGTGCCTGGCCCACTCTGGGCTCCCCACCCTCCGGGTCCGGGGGAGGCTGGGTGAATACCTGGGTGAACTCCAGGTTGGCAGGGTCCCCTCTGATGCCGCCATTGGGCAGGTGGTAGCCTGCGTACCGGATCAGCTGGGAATTCCACACGCGAAAGTCATGCTTCCCATCGCTCCGCTGGGGGAACACAGTGATGGCCGACCTTCCACAGGGCAGGGACCCGGACTCTGTTTACCATGTGGCCCTGGGGAAAGGGCAGCTTCCTGCCTCCCCTCCCCTCTTCCCCCTCTGCAGCCCTTAGAATGGAGCTGACCAGAAGCAATCTCTGCTCTCCCACAAGCTTCTTTACGATCAGCTAGGGGGTCTCCCCTCTAGGAGATGGGGTGAGGGCCCCCCATCCCTGGTGTTCACACTCCCTGTTTCCCTGCCAGCAAAGTTAGGAGGATGCTTGTCTAGCTCATCTAGGGCAGACCACAGGTTTACAGAAGGCTGGGGCCACCTGCTCAGGTTTTAGTGACCTCTGCATCCCACTCCCGGCCCTTGGGCCCCAAGCCTAGTCCACAGTCACCATTAGGTGGGCACTGTTTGCTGAACCTGAAAACCGGTGACTGATAGAGCTGTGGGGCCCCAGTGGGGATGGGGTGGGGAGGATGACACAGTGACAATGACAAGCAAGGGCTCTCCTGCCTCTAAGGAAAACAGATCCCTAACCCCAATCAATGAAGAGATCCCTTTTTTCCCCTGGGCTGGTTCTGGGACTTGAACTCAGGGCCTGGGCACTGTCCTTGAGCTTTTTGTACTCAAGTCTAGCGCTCTACCACTTGATCCACAGCTCCACTTCTGTGGGGTTTTTTTAGTAGTTAATTAGAGATAAGAGTCTCATGGACTTTCCTGCCCAGGCTAGCTTTGCACTGTGACCTTCAGATCTCAGCCTATTGATTGGCTATGATTATAAAGGTGAACCTCTGGTGGTGCCCGGCCTAAGTGCATATTTTGGCTAAGATTCTAGGAGCAGGCTGGGCCCATGGCATCCCTGGAAAAGGAACCCCTACCTGATGTTGCCGCTATTGCTGGCATAGCGTAGGTGTCTGCAGATGTGTTCGAACATCTCCTGGGCCGTGGTACAGCTCCGGGCATCGAAGACCTGCACACAGTCCACCCAGTCAGCCTATCAAGGACTGGGTCACAGAGGCCCCTGGGGCCAGTGGGAAGCCTGCATACCAACACCCGGCAAATACACATTCTTCCCTCTGCATCCACAGCACCAGGCTCAGCCCTTGCCCCCCCCCAACAGTGGTCTGCTGTCCTTAGGGAGCACAAGGAATCCCACTTGGAACACCCCCCCTCACCCACCCACCCCCCATTGCAAGCCCCAAGTCCCAGCAACCTCTGATTTGTTTTGTTGATGCTAGGGGCTTGAACTCAGGACATCGTGCTTGCTAGGCAAGTTGGGGCTTTACCACTTGAACCATATCACCAACCCTTTTTGCTTTTGTTATTTTTTTGCCACTCCTAGGGCTTGAACTCAGGGCCTGGGCACTGTCCCTGAGCTTCTTTGGCTCAAAGCTAGCTCTTACTACTTGAGCTACAGCACCATTTCCGGCTTTTTCTGTTTATGTGGTACTGAGGAATGGAACCCAGGGCTTCATGCATGCTAGGCAAGCACTCTGCCAGTAAGCCACATTCCCAGCCCCTGCTTTTATAGTGTTTTTTGTTGTTGTTTTTTTCCAGAGCTGAGGAACAAACTTGGGGCCTTGCGCTCACCAGGCAGGTACTCTTTGGCTGAGCTAAAACTACAGCCCCCAGCCCTGCTTTTGTTATTTTTCTAGATAGGGTCTTATTTTTACACCTAGGCCCAGCTTTCTACCACGATCCTCCCACCTTCACCAACTACCACCATGTCTGGCTTCTTTGTTGAAATCAGAGTCTCACTGTTTCTTCACTAACTGTTTGTTTGTTTTGCCCAAGTGGGCCTCAAACTTCTATGGTTCCCATCTTTTCCTCCTGTCTAGCCTGGATTCTAGTTTTATCATGAGCCATTGAACCCGGTCCCTTTCAATGCACTCAGCCTGGTTCCTTTGCCATGTGAGCAGGTTTCACACAGCCCAGGTTGGTTTCCTTGGTGTTTCCATCCACTTCTCTTTCCAAATGTTTTAGATATGTTCCAAGAACAAATGAATCTCCAACAAAATGATGGCCTAGAGGACCAGGATAAAGAACTACGATGTTCTCTAGGAGTCAAGAGTTCAAACACTGGCTGGACACTAGTGGCTCACGCCTGTAATCGTAGCTACTCAGGGGGGCTGAGATCTGAGGATCGCCTGTTCAAAGCCAGCCCACCAGGGCAGGAAAGGCTGTGACACTCTTATCTGCAAATAACTACCAGAAAACCAGAAGTGGTGCTATGGCTCAAAGTGGTAGAATGATAGCCTTGAACAAATGAGCTCAGGGACAGTATCCAGGCCCTGAGTTCAAGTCCTAGGACTGACCAAAAAAAGTTTCAACCCTGGAGGTCAGAGGCCTGTGTTGTGTTACCAAAGCCTCAGTAGTAACACAAACATGCTCGATGCTTGGCTTTATGGGAATGTTTGGTCTACTACAGTTATCACCAGAGAGAAAGGTCAGTTAGAGACCCTGACATAGGATCCTAGGCCTCCAGAGGGGGGAGCCCCTCGCCCTCCATCTCCATCTCCTCCTCACAATCTGCACAGCCCAGGGCACCATGTGTTCAGCTACTCAGGCTCACTCCATCTCCTGCTGGGGTTCACCGAGGCACACCTGCAGGTTGGACCACTGGATCCTGCCAATGCAGCGGGGGGCGTTGCGCCAGGCGAGCTTGGTGGCAAAGATGAGCTCATCTCCTGTCAGCTGGTAGGTTCCTGTTGTTTCGATCTCCTTCGCGACTGCCTCCACCCTGGCCAGATGTTCCTCTATTTTTGCTCTGCGGCACAGGAAGACATCAGGAAGAGCAACAATGAGAGACACACACCGGCGTGAATTCAATCCACAGAAGCAGGAACTGAAATCGGATAGCAGAAGGGTAAGCGGTCCCTCTGGGAGACTGTTCCCTTCCAGGGATGGCTTGAAGGCTTGGGCTTTGCTTACAAGAACCCCACACCTAATACACTGCTGTGACCTTCTGGAAGTTCACAGAGGATCGATGAGCCCACATTTTCCTTTTGCTATTTTTTTTTTTTTTTGCAGTCCTGGGGCTTGAACTCAGGGCCTGAGCACTGTCCTTGAGCTTTTTTTGCTCAAGGCTAGCACTCTGCCACTTGAGCCCCAGTGCCACTTCTGGCTTTTTCTGTGTATGTAGTACAGAGGAATTGAACCCAGGGCTTCATGCATTCTAGGCAAGCACTCTACCACTAGGCCAAACTTCCGGCCCCCACATTTTCCTTTTTGAACACTGGATCCTGAAAATGATGTAGCAGCTCCCAAGCTGAGTAGAAGCCTTGTCCCTTCTGCTTGCTTTTTCTTGAATTATTCATCTCAGCAAGGACGCTGTCCTTCTCAGACACTTGTAAGACTCAAGTCTTGCAGTGGCCTCCTAGGAGACTCTTCTCTCCAATGAACCACCAAAAGGCCGGAAGTAGAGCTGTGGCTCAAGTGGCAGAGTGCAAGGCTTGAGCAAGAAGCCAAGTAAGAGCTCAAGTCCCTGAGTTCAAACCCCAATACTGGCACAAAAACAAAACAAGCAAAAGAGGAAGATAGTTCTGTGCTTGTTGTATAATCAAGGGTCTCAGAGCCCTAGGGTTTAAGTACCAGGCTCAGAAAAACAACCGCAATGGCAAAAAGAAAAATCAGGACTTGGATCCAGGTCACACTTCAGCCAAACCCAGGCTCTTCACTTGCCTGGGGGGAACTTCAACCTTCCACCCTAGGGGACCAGAAGCCCTGAGGAGCTCCTTATGAGCCTCCTTAGTCCTGGATACCTTTGGGTGTCATGACTGGGCCTTCAGGGTCAGCCCAGGGAATCGCTGTGCTCAGGGATTCAAGCAGGCTTCAAAATTAACCCAAAGAGAGGGGGCTCAGTCAGAAAAGGCTTGAGCATGCGTGTATGCGTGCACATACACCGCCCCCCCCCCAACCTTGAAATTCCCAATCAGCACTGCCAAAGGTTTTAGAGATGGCAACAACAAAACTATTTAAAGAATGCACTGATTAAGGACAGTGGAGGACTAAGAACCAAATACCAGAGGTCTCCCTTGATTTCTGACACCAGCACAAAGACAAAACACTGGGTGATCTGTATTCTCAAGGACATCCTGCCTTGGGGAACTGCTAGGTAAGGTCAGGGCCGCTGTCACCAAAGCTTCTAGAAACTTCCCCCATGCCACACGGCACCAACAGATCAGTAGAGACCACTCTAACACTGAAGCCTCCATATACAGGACTGAAAACACATTGGTGAACACGTAAGGAAGATTAATTTTTTGTGGTGTTTGTAGCAGTATTAAGGTTTGAACTCAAGGCCATGTGTTCTGGCTTAGCTTTTACCACTCAAGGGTGGTCCTCTACCACTTGAGCCACAGCTTCACTTCGGGATTTTTGCTGGTAAATTAGAGATAAAGCTCTCATAGACTTTCCTGCCTGCACTGGCTTCAAACCTTGATTCTCAGACCTCAGCCTCCTGAGTAGCTGGGATTACAGGTGTGAGTTATCAGCACCTAGCTAGGAAGATTACTTGTTTATCTTTTAGAGTTTGCTAGTTTATTATATTTTAAGGCACTCAAAAATGCCTGGTCTCTGTTAGCTCTCAAGAAAAAGAGCAAGCTTCACAATATACTCTTTCTTTTCTCTCTTTCTTTTTTACTTTTTCTTTCATGTGTATGTGTGTGTGCTGGTTCTGGGGCTTGAACTCAGGGCCCAGTCACTACCCCTGAGCTTCTTTTGCTCATGGCTAGCACTCTACCACTAGAGTCACAGCTCTACTTCTGGCTTTTTTTTTTTTTTTTTGTAGTGTATTGGAGATAAGAGTCTCATGGAAGTGGCATTGTGACTCAAACTGATAGAGCACTATCCTTGAACAAAAAAGCTCAGGGATGGTGCACAAGCCCTGAGTTCAAGCCCCACAAACCAACAAAAGAAAAAAAAAGTCAGGATCTTTCCTGCTCAGGCTGGCTTAGAACCATGATCCTCAGATCTCAGCCTCCTGAGTAGCTAGGATTACAGGTGTGAGCCACCAGCACCTGGCTTTTCTTCCTTTTTTGGGGGGGGGGGTCTAAGACCAGCACTTGAACTCAGTACCTGTGGCTTTCACCCATTGCCTAGCGCTCTACCAAGTGAGGCATGCCTCCAACCCCAACATACTGTAAGTCTTCATACAAAGATGGCCCAACCCACTCTGCTGGCCCTCATTGTAGAGGTGGGCTGCCCCTCATCAGACACCCTCCTAGGTCCTCTAAGATGGGGGGGGGCATTGTGTGTGCTAGTGGCTAAATGGGCCTTCCCTCTGGGAGAACAGCCGCCGAGTGTACTCCCTGGGCTTCCTATCTCATGTGATTGTCTTCTAATGCCAGCCAGACCCGCCAGATCCCAGACAGCCAGGAGCCCCCAGGACCAAGGAGCAATAGGTTGGGCGCTGCCACTACAGCAAGGGCTGTACTGGTGTCACCCCCCCCCCCCCCCGGGCTCAACTCCCAGCCCCAGCCCTGGGACTTCGGAATGTGTGCCTTCCAGCAAGTTCCCTGTCCTCCATGGAGACTATTTTCCTTATCTGAAGGGTAAGGATGACATGACAGCACCCTTCCCACCAGAGAGACCAGGGCTGTCACAAGCACAAAGCAGGCAGAGCCTTGACAGGTCTGTACCCAATGGTGCATTACAACTGGTAGGGGTGCTGGGTGCTGGATGGCTCATGCCTGTAATCCTAGCCACTCAGGAGGCTAAGATCTGAGGATCCTAGTTCAAAGCCAGCCTGGGTAGGAAAGGCCATGAAATTCTTATCTCCAATTAACTACCTAAACACTGGAAGTGGCACTGTGGCTCAAAGTGGGAGAGCACTAACTTTGAGCAAAAGAGCTCTGCGACAGCACCCATACCTGAGTTCAAGACTCATGACCAGAAAAGAAAAGAATGGCTAGGGATGTGGCTTGTGTTTGTTTTCTGGTTTTACTGGGGTCTGAGCTTGTAGCCTTGTGCTTGCTAGGCAGGAGCTCTACCCTTGGAGCCCAGCTTGGGAGGGAAGGGAGCAGAAGAGCTCGATGCCCCCCCACCCCCCCAACCCCAGAGACTGTGCCACCCTTGGCCCAGGGGGTTGAGGCACTAGTGTTGTGCAAGCCCCCAGGAGATTATCTGTGCCTGAAAGATGGGGGCCTCCTGGGGAAGACTCCAGGATCCGCCCAGCTTCAGAGGTTAAGAGGATGGGATGTCCCCAGCAGCCACTCTTTGTCCCTCTGTGGCTCATGCCACACAGCAAGGCACCCTTTGAAGCCACCCACCCCTCCCACACACTAGCTCCAGCTTAAGAGCTGCAAATCCACTGCCTCAGACCTTCTTTCTCACAGTCTCTCCCCGCGTTTGGATAACATAGTGTTCTAAAAAGATAACCACCAGGCACGGTGGTACACACCTCTAATCCCAGCACTTGGGAGGCTGAGGCAGGAGGATCATGAACTTGAGGCCAGGCTAGGCTTCTCAAAAAAAAAAAAAAAAAGAGGAAATATATAATAACAGCTACCATCTAAATTAACAGGCCAAGCATCATTCTTAGCTCTTTTGACACGTGAACTCATTTAACTCTTATAAAAATTCCTACAAGACAGGTTTACTAACCATCATTATTTTCAGGCAGGAAAATTGAGACACAGAGAGACTAACTCGCCTAGGGGTCACTCAGATGGTAACAGAACCTAGCAAGGATTTGAACCTGGGTAGGCTGGTGGCTAAACCCCAGCTCAACCACAATGCTATACAACCTCCCTCTAGGTGTTTGAAAACTGCGCTTGTTGAATAACACTGGCCAGCAGCAATGAACAACCTCTGTCATCTGGTGCCTGACACCAGGTTGGTACCTACTTGGTGCTTCATGTGTTCATCAAATGAATAACTGATCAGGGCTAAAGAAGCAAAGGACTCCTGACATGGCTTCCACAGAAGCCACCGGGAAGGAAGAAAATGAAGCGAACCCCAGGAATGAGGCGCCCTACCCCATTCAAGGCTAAGGAGCACAAGCCTGCCCTCTCCCAGTCAAGCGACTGGGGTTCTAGCTGGTATTGGGGGACCTCAGGTGTGCTTCGAGATGCACCAGCTGGTCTCAAAGGTCCTTTCAAACACCTTATAATGAAACAGTCTGTTTCAATTCACAACTGAGGGTCTCCTGGGTTGGGCACTGGTTCTGAATTTACACAATCCTCACACCTATGTTAGGAGCCAAGTTCCATCATCCCCATTCTATAGAGAGGAAAGTTGAGGCTCTGAGAGGGTAAGTGGATTTCCCAAGGAATCAGCTGTGGCTAATGTGGAGCTAGGATTCAAACCTAATTACACTTCACCCAGTCTTTGTTTTGTTTTGTTTTGTTTTGCAGGTCCTGGGGGTTGAACTCAGGGTCTAGGTGCTGTCTCTGCGCTTCTTTTGGTCAAGGTTAGTCTTCTACCACTTGAGCTACAATTCTACTTCCTGCTATTTGGTAGTTTATTGACCGTAAGAGTCTCACAGACTTTCCTGCCCGGGCTGGCTTTGAACTGTAATCCTCAGATCTCAGCTCCCTGAACAGCTTGGATGACAGCATGAGCCACTGGCGTTCAGCTTCTGCCCACATTGTTTTAAGCACTATAGCAATGTCCAAAACCTCATCTCTCAATGACAAGAGCTTACTTACTCTCTTGGTCCCCGGGGGCAGTGGTGAGACTGTAGGAAGGCAGGGGGTGGGAGGTGAGGGCAGAGAATGTCTGCTAAAGACAGAAGCGCCCGGCAGGAGAAAGGAGTGAAGAAGCCAGCCTTACTCTTTGAAGGATTCATAGTATTGATTGACAAATTCGATAGCTTGAGGTAGCAGTTCATCTGGAGAGGTAGGCGTGTCCCTGGGTCCTCTAGTCAAACTTTTGGGGTTCATTATGGACCCCAGGCAAGATTTGGATCTGCAAGTGAAATCCTGGAAAGAGAGAGGCAAGTGGTGAGGGTGGGGTATTGGACCTCTTGGCTGTTCTCCACCAGACTGGCTCCCCTGGCTGCCTCCCTCCTCTCTGGCAGCTCCAGCTCCCCGAACCTCCTCCACTTTGGGACACCTCCTCCTCGGAGCCCCCTGGGCCTTCTGCCTGCTCAGATCTTCTTTCTTGACTAAGCCTCAGTGGATGTGAGTTGGGATTGTCCTGTCTTGGCCTCTGTCTTCCTCTTCAGCTAGCCTCAGCCCCAAATCAATGAGCTCTTGAGAATACCTCATTTTTTTCATTTCGTTTCTTTTTTTTTCTTATTTAAAGTGGTGCACATGAGTCCTGTGGGAACCAGACTCTGATGTCAGACAAAACAAACTGAGAGGGGAGGCCACCAGCCACAAAGTCATAGGATAACATAGAGGGGGAAAAAACACCCAAAGTTTATCCATTGTGGTTTCTAAGGAGTAGAGGAAATCAATCTGCCTTCATGGTCTGAAATTTTCCATTCTTTCCACTTCATAGACATAGCATGTGTCTTAAGCTCAGAATAAAGAATTTAAAAGGCCAGAAGGACCCTTAGAGGACTTTTACTCCAGCCACTCACTGTGGGCTTAGAATTTCCCTCTTAAATAGCTCTTGAATCTTTCCAGAGAGAGGGAGCTCACTACCAACTCCTTTAGTTCTGTTCACCTTTGGGCAATTCTGTTAGAAAACTATCTTTGAAGGTCGGGTGCCGTGGATCATGCCTGTAGTCTTAGCTACTGAGGAGGTAGAGATTGGAAAGATTATGGTTGAGACCCCTATCTCAGTCACTAAGCCAGTGGCATGCACCAGTCATACCAGCTATTTTTTTTTTTTTTTTTTTTGGCCAGTCCTGGGGCTTGGACTCAGGGCCTGAGCACTGTCCCTGGCTTCTTTTTGCTCAAGGCTAGCACTCTGCCACTTGAGCCACAGCGCCACTTCTGGCCATTTTCTGTATATGTGGTGCTGGGGAATTGAACCCAGGGCCTCATGTATAGGAGGCAAGCACTCTTGCCACTAGGCCATATCCCCAGCCCCCATACCAGCTATTTTGTAAGAGGCATAAATAGGAAGATTGGGGCATGGCTAGACAAAACATGAGATCCTATTTGAAAAATAACTGAGCCACACTGAGACACAGCTCAGGAAGTAGAGCACAGCAAGTGCAAAGCCCTGAGTTCAAGCCTCAGTACAATCAAGAATGGAAGAAAAGGGCTGGGAATATGGCCTAGTAGCAAGAGTGCTTGACTCATATACATGAAGCCCTGGGTTCGATTCCCCAGCACCACATATATAGAAAACGGCCAGAAGTGGCGCTGTGGCTCAAGTGGCAGAGTGCTAGCCTTGCGCAAAAAGAAGCCAGGGACAGTGCTCAGGCCCTGAGTCCAAGGCCCAGGACTGGCAAAAAAAAAAAAAAAAAAAATGGAAGAAAGATATTTTGCTGACATTTATATAAGAAAAATAGTGTTTGTGTGTTTGTGTGTTTGTGTGTGTGTGTGTGTGTGTTGGCACACAGGGAGGGCCTCACACTGTCCCTTCACTTTTTCCATTCAAGGCTGTTGCTCTACCACTTGAGCCACAGCTCCACTTCTGGCTTTTTTGGTAGTTAATTGGAGGTAAGAGTCTCTAGACATCTCTGCTCAAACTGGCTCCAATCTATAATCGCCAGATCTCAGCTTCCTGAGGTAGCCAAGATTAGGCGCGTGAGCCCCTGGTACCTGGCCCAATGTGGTTTTTAATGGTTGATTTGAAACAGGGAGCTGGCACCTTTTGCTTCCTATGGTACTGTGTGAGAAGTCTCTGTTCCCAGCACCCTTTCCATGCAGATGAGTGCCAGCTGTCCGGGGAACCTGTGTTGGACCCACAAAGCTGCCATGGCTCCACTGGCTTGAGACATTGGGGTTCTGGGGAGGCCCGGCTTTCTTTCTCACCGACTTGGCCTTGTGGTGAAGTGTGTCCTGGAAAGTCGCTCCACTGCTCCAGTTCGTGATCTTTATATAGGGTGGGCAGGTTGATGGACTCACACATGACTTGTCCTGGGGTTCTGGAAGCTTCTAAGAGAAGAAAACCAAACAAAATTTTCCCAAATGCTTGCAACCCCAGAAGCCTACAGGTCTCCCCCCAGGCCTCTGAACCCACAGGCAGTAGGGGCCTGTCCCCCCCTCCCCGCCCCCAACCTCCTCCAACAATAACTAGACCACCTGGGCCTGTGCTAGCTGAGAATTCCCGCTGCCAGGCCGCTGGCCAGCCTTCTCTCCTCCCCCAGGCCCTGCCAAGGCTTGCTCAGAGGAATCACCACACAGGCACTCAGGGTAGAGGGCACCAACGCAGCCAGAACAGCCAAGGCCAGAAGCCAGGCCAGGGAGGAAAGTACCCCTGCCTCCCTCTCCCATCCGAGAGTATGCCGACCTTCTTCTCTCCCTCCATCCAGGCCTTGGCCATCTCTTTGGAATTCATGGAGTAGAAAATACTCTGAGAAGATGGGACCCATGGCCAGCTGCTGGAGGCTGGGACTGGAGGCTCAGATACTGAGTCTGAGATCATTTGAGGATGTCCCACACCTAGCTCCATGAATGTTCCCAAATTGCTTCTTGTCCATGCCGCCAGTCAACCAAGCACATCCAGGAGTCAGAGCATGTTGAAAGCCCCCACTCCCAACCACTCCCCAACCAGCCTCCCCCACTTCCTCCTTTCCTCCCTGCTCTGACTTCCGGTGCCCTTCCTGCCGCCTGGCCTCCAATGGGTCACTCAGCCTGTACTTGCCCCAGGCAAAGGAAAGGGGCTTTCCACACCCATGCAACCCACTGACCAGCTTTGGCTCAAGCAACTGAAGGGATCCATTCTGGTGCTTGTCATCCGGTGTCTCAGGACTGTGAACGGAAACAGCTATGATGAGATTCTATTTGATGACACATTAGGATAAGGGCCAGAGGATGCAATGAAAGTGCTCTTGGCCTCTGGGTGGGAGATGGGGTGGGGGAAGAGCATCAGACCAAATCTCCTACCACCATCCTCTCTCTTCCCGATGCTAAGCCAACAGGATAAGAGAGGGCTGTGAACACTATTGTCCAAACAGTGACACACAGAAGCTCTAGGAAGACATTCCTCTTCAAAAAAGTCAAGAGCTTAGTGTGGCACAGGTACAGGTGAGCTGAAAAAATGGCTCCGCTGACTCCATCTTCCTGAGGTCAGCAGAGTACACTACCGAGTACTGGCTTGTTTTTGTTTTTAGTGATTTCCTCGGTTTTATTTAAAATGCTTTCTTTGAGCCAAGCACCATGGCTCAGGACTGTAACCCTAGCTATTTGGGAGGCTGATCTAGGGAGGGTCGTGCTAAGAGGCCAGCCACAGCAAGAAAAGTTTCCAGATCTTTCCTCAACACATAGATGGGAACAGTCACACTTGCCTGTCATCTCAAGATTACGTGAGCAGCTGAGACTGGAGGATCCAGGATCCAGGCCAGCCCACAAGACTCCATCTGCATAGAGGGAAACTGGAGGCGGAGGGGTGCCCTATGACCTCAGCAACTGGAAGCCTAAAAGTGGGTGGGCTAAGCCTCAGGCTTGCATCCAGACGCTATCTCAAAAATAACCAGTGAGAAACTGGATTGGGCCAGAGCTCCGGTGGTCAGAGCAACTGCCTAGCAAGCATGGGATCCTGAATATTTTTTTGAATCACAAGTTGTTTTTAATTTAAAAATGTAGCATGTTTCACCTCGGCTTATTTATTTTCAATTTTAATTTGGAAAAGATAGAATGATCAAAAGTTGAGGAGAAGTATAATAAACTTCTGTAGACGTTCATCAGCCTCACCACAATTCACCAATTGTCTACCAACATCCCATTTTGCTTCAATGATACTGTCCCTGACTCCACTTTGATAGCAAATTGAAGGTACCAGGCCATCTTTATGAGATCAATATCCCAGTACATCATTTAGAAAGAAATACTTAAAAGTACTTCCAAAAGAGTGTGTGTGTGTGTGTGTGTGTGTGTGTGTGTGCGCGCGCGCATGTGCGCGTACCAGTACTGAGACTAGAACTCAGAGCCTTGGGCTCTCACTTTGCTTTTTCACTCAAGGCTGGCACTTTATCACCTGATCCATGCCTCCACTTCTAGCTTTTTTCTGGTTAACTGGAGATAAGAATTTCACATTTTGCCTTTATAAGCCCTGTGAAATCTCAGCTCGGGGCTTCCTCCTAAACTCCGCTGTGTCAGTGGGTAGGATGAGGCCCGAGCCACGGCCTGCCTGAATAAAGCCTTGCTTTTGCATTTCAGAAAAAAAAAAGAATTTCACAGATTT